>NC_069385.1:75812500-78480000 GCF_027475565.1 Acinonyx jubatus
GATATCATGTAGCCCCAAGAGCCAACACTCTAATCATACTGGTATTTCTGGTGTGGCCAGTCCCCACCCTGAGTCCTCTTACTAGCATCTACTGTCAGGTGTGGTTCCAAGAACCTTTCTCCACCCTGAATGACAAAGACATTCCTATCACTCAGGAAATTCCATAGGTTTAAGGGTTACCTACCAGGATTCAGGACAAACGACAAACCCCTCTTTAGATGAGGCCCTATTTCTTACTACACAAAGTGCTACCTTCGCTTACAAAGATGCTAAGGCATGTACACTTTGCTGAATTGTTTTGCTAATAGTGATAGTCATGCTGATGAGTAACCAGTTCTTGATTCCTCTTATAAATGTCCTGGCCAAGGTGAGGGTATATGTAGAACCAAAGAGGCTTTCACCATGAGAAACTGACATGGATGGAGTCAAAACACCAAGTATGACTTTACCAGCACCATGCTGAGCAAAGCAAAACAAATAGCTCAAATACAATGTAATGGTATCGGCAAATGGTTTCACTTCTATAATGTTTTTAACTTACCAAATGGTGTTTATATTGTGTTATCCTTCAGATACCTACTTTGAACTTTCTGAGAATACTTTAATCTCTTTGGCTTCCTTTCATCGTCTCTAAAATCCATCCTCCCTACCCATTCCCAAATTTTACTTTCAGCTTCTTTAACCCCTCAAAAGCCACAGTGACCAGAAGAGAGAATGATGGGTGTTCAAAGAGATAAATTTAGAATGTGAGAAACCCTAGCCTTCAAGGCCATACTCAAAATACTAGCTTCCTGAAAATTTTCTACCCTGCTTTGAGACAAATGGACCCTACCTCATGTGGTTTCTGAAGGGAGTGAGGAAGGTTCTGGGGGTAATAGTTGGGGTTTAATTTAATCTAGATATATTTAAATTGTAGGAAGGACCTGATTTATTATGAATGTTTTCGTGATGGTTGAATATACCCATGACTACCACTTTTTTGAAAAAAGGCAGAACATTTCTATTTTTATTACTTGGAAGAATTATTATTGAGGCTTTTAAAATCTTATTGTATTTAGTGTGCTGAAAGCTTTAGAAATAAATTAACATAATATTATTTAAATAGTTGTTTCTCTTGCATAATGCCAGTGTTACATAGCATCAGTTCATTTACTTAATTCAAAGAATGAAAATGAAAAATAGATGGCATGATGAAAATCGTGTTTTAATCATTTAATTGAATTTATAGTGATTTAGGAAACAGTATGCCATTTTAATAAAAGTTTTCGATTGTATTTCCCATATCAGAGAAGCATCAGAGATTATTATACTAGATAGTAAAATATGATTTTGTAACTTCAGAAAACAAAACAGTTTTTCATTACTGACACCTGGACTGTTCACTCTATCTCATTTGGTTGGTATCATGATGATGTCATCTAACCAAATTATTCATGATGAACCAACTCTTGAGTTTTTTACCTTCCGAACAGCTTCAACACTTGCATTTATTTTCTTCCTGATCTTCCTGTGAAGTAGGATTCCTGCTTTTCAAAAAGGAAATTTGACTGATAGGTACTACAGTCACTCAGTAGTTTCTAGATGTGGGAACAAATCTAAAAATCCTTACTTCTGGAGCTCTATTTATTGAACCAATGAAAACATATATCACTACCCCACAATCAGAGATTTCTATCCTGTTACAGGGTAGGAGAATAATTAGACTCTAAGGATCCATGTAAATTATTACCCTATATAGATTACGTGACCTTTTCCAAGGCCTCATACCCTAACACTCCTGCAAAAGCCTGCTTCCAAAGCTTATTTCTGTCACGTAATGAAATAATATGGGTGTTAATTAAAGAGAATCAAGGTAAGTTCATTCTTTGTTGCTTTTGCTAACAGTACAATATGATTTTATCCTATGGCATTTAGTAATTAGCCCTCTCTGTGAGCCGGACAGGCAATACAATTTACTGACATTCATAACTGGAAAACTCTGCCCATCTGAAACAGACAGTGCCCCCAAACTTGTTTTCATTTAAAATGCTTTGTATGAAATTCTGGGATACCTAGCTAATAAAGTAATTTCTTAAGTGACTTTCTGCAAATTATTTCCTTTCAATTTTTCCTTCAAACTCATTCTCACTGTAAGGAAAAGTTATTAAAATTCCTTTATTAGCTTAGTGGTACTGATAACTCAAAGTAAAAATGCTTTTGTATAGAGCAATTGATTGTTGTGTTTTTTTACTCCATATTCATAATATCTATATGTGACTAGTTTTCCATGTCTTCCCTAACTCTTACCCATATTGTTCTGCCTGAGTCCTCAAATACTACTTGGGCAAAATCTGCTGTCAGAGAATTTTGAGAAAGCCAAATATCATTTGAAATGTACTTTATGAATCCAAAATTAAACACAACACTGTGGCTGAGTAGAACAAAGTAGATTTTATAAACCTTTAGCCATCTGATCTTCTGCATGTTTGGTTTCTGTGGTATGTGCTCTGCCTAATGCTTACCTGTCTCTCTGTTTGATTTCTCTTTCTGCTATCTTGGGCTGGCTTTTCCCCATTAGCTTTCTCCAAGCCCTACACCTGCCACTCAGAGTCCCAAGAAACCTCCAGCAAAGGACCCATTAGCGGATCTTAACATCAAGGATTTCTTGTAAACAATTTAAGGTATCTAATATTGAGCTTTTCCTGTGGGCTTGCAATAATGACCTATGAAGTGCTTAGCTATTTCAGGTATGATATTTGTACCTCTGTGCTTTGAATACATGTATAGAGTAATAATTTGAGTGTTTATACTTATTAAGTCAGTATTAAAAGCCATTAATGAATTATCAGTAAATTTTTTTAAATCTTAATTTATAAAAGTAAGAGAGAGAAAAGCCTCCAAGTTGTCCTGAAAAGCACAAAAATTTTACTGATAAAGCAAAAAGTTACCTGAGCTACTTGGTAAATTAGAAAATTACCACTTTACTACCTGATGATTGGAATTTACAAAAAGCTAACATTTATAATATTGCATTTAGAAATCATCTAAGAATATACTTGACTACAAAATTGTATTTTGTATTTGTTTATAGTTTTTTGGCCTATCAAATAAAGCCTAGATTATTACCCTTTGCATTTCTGCATTCAAGCAGAATTTTAAATTTCTAATGCTGTAGTTTTAAATTTCTAGTATAATTTATGCATGATGATTAATGGACTTATGGAAGGAAACCAATAAAGGAAAAATGTTTACTAGTAACCCCAAACCTAACACAGTGGGTAGATTCTCAAGAAATACTTGCAGAAAGTGGATAAACAGTAATAATGCTGCTTTTTTTTGCACAGTACTTTTCATATCCACTTCCTAATCATGAACTCCTCTGGTCATCTTTGTGAGAAATTAAATCCTATGGAATAAACTAGCCAGATACTTTTTGTCTCCATTGCACAGCTGAAGGAACTGATCATTGACATTGAGTGATTTGCCCAAGGTCACACACTAGAGGAAGAGGAAGAGTGTCAACATTTTTGGGCCATTGTCCAATGTAATTTGTATTTTCTGTGTGTGTGTGCGCATACACACACACACACACACGTATATGTATATATATATGTGTGTGTGTGTATATATATATGTATAGATACACACACACACACATACATACACATACATACATATACATATGTATATTTAAACTTTCTCTAATGCCTACTAATATTTTTATGGATTCCTACTTGATGTTTTTTTCTTATATAAAGTTAGTAAGTTTTATCATTTTAAGGCCTTGACATCTCAGCCAAGTAATTTCTCCTTGTGCCTAACTTTTCCACTTTTGGTTGGACTGGGCTAGTGCAGGCATAAATGAGACAATGAGCACTTCTTAGCCATTAAAGTTTCAGGACCTACCAAGGATACTGCAGGGAGCAGCCTTTTATCCACCTCTCATTCAGTAAATATCACTCTCATCATATGCCCGGAACTCTGATGAGCACCTGAGACAGAGATGCTTGAGACAGCCCCAAGCCCAAAGGTTCACAGTCACAAGGGAGACAGACACAGACTAATTTATGAAAAAGAGTTACCCATGTGATTAAGGCTTCACCCCAGGAAGATTTCCTGGCAGAGGTGACTGGTAAAGCACAGACTGGCCAGAGTAAAGGGGGTAGTGGTATTCGCAAAGGCACTGAGTCGCCATGGAAATCTCCCTCCTCTATTCTGTTACTTGTTCCACTGTTTAGTGACTCAGTGAACACCATAACTGAAAAGAAGCAAAAAATAATGAAAACGACTGCCATTCCTTTTCCCCCCTTCTGCCCTGTTTTAAAGGTGAACTGTTCTTAATTAATAGCAGATGTCTCACTACTAAGATTTCTAATAAGTATCCACATCTCAAAATTTTGCTATTTTTATCTAAAATAAAACTATACATTAAAAGTTTTTTAAAAAAAAATTTTCCTTGCTAAAACTTTAAGCAAAGAATTGTGAAAGGTATATAAGTGTGAATTTGTTATACAGAAACATTTTGCATGAAGATTTTTCATAGTAACTGTGAAATAAAAATTGAAAGGGAGGTAGTATGTTTGAGGAGTGTGTAATATTGTTTCTAACTCAAGTGCTTTTTATCTTTACAGCTGCAATTTTTGTGACTGAATAGGAAAAAAATAATGAGTTTGGAGACTTCAAATAAAATTGATGCTCAGAGTTTCAAAGTGAGCCACCAGTACCAAACCCAATGCTTACTCGTAACTTCTCTTCCAAAATGTGTAGCACAGCTGTGAAAGTGAACATTAGGAATGTGTACTACCTTAGCTGTTATCCCTACTCTCAAAATTGTAGTGTATTTGGGTTATTTGTGTGTTGTACGATGTAAAAACAATGAATGGATGTTCCTGATGCCTTTAGTGCTTTTCTGGACCTCGCCCATGGACGGATGACGCAGCTGTTGTGTGGTGAGCCATTTGGAAAGATGTGTCTGTGTTTTTGAAGGTTTCAATGTATATATGACTTTTGGACAAACCTAAACTCTCCCCATGAATTCTCTTTTTCTCTGTATCTCTGTTACAAACATAGTGTGATAATATCAAATAGTAAGGAAAACACTTAAATATACAAAACTTTTTCGGTGTGGAGTACATTTTTCCAATCACAGGAACTTCAACTGTTGTGAGAAATGTTTATTTTTGTGGCACTGTATATGTTAAGAAATTTTGTTTTAAAAAATATAAGGGTTAATGTCCATAATAAATACTTCTCCTTGAACCTACCTTATCAAGAATGAAAAAATCATATGGAAAGAATTCCATATGTAATCACTGCTATATTAAAATGTATATTTTGATTATATTTGACAGGTTTTGCATCTAAATTGACCTACTTATTCATTCTTGATTAAATGCACTGAAAAGTAAAGGGTCTGTTTCTATCACGTCCGTGAAAATGAAATTAGAGATGTGCTATTCAGATGATTATGAAGTCACCCCAAGGTATATCTGTAATTTAAAGATTACTGCAAATATTTTTATTTTATTGTGGGTTTTATGTACATCTGTTAATTTAGTATTTCTTTGTGTGTTCTGTAGACTAGTGTTCTTCCATCCCTCAACTGAGCTCAAAGTAGGTTTCGTTGTACCATTGTGATTAGAATTTAAACTAATTCAGAGAATTGTATCCTTTACTGTACATATTGTATTCTTTAATTTTTAATTTGTTGTCATACTGTGTGTGCTGATGGCTTGGCTTAAGATTTTGATGCATAAATGAGGTCACTGTTGATCAGTGTTGCTAGTGGCTTGGCAGCTCTTTGTAAAAGCATACTGGGTTGGAAAGGTGTTTGCCTATTTTTCAAATTATTTAATAGATGTATGGTACCATTTAAAAGTGGTTGTATCTGAATTTACTGTGGGGATAACATACACTGTAATGGGGAAAAATTACCTAAAACCAATTTCAAAATGGCATTTCTTTCTATTTCAGTTTAAAAACCCAGTGCATGTACGCCCTCTGAGATGCAATAAACACCTTGAACAAAGAAAATGCAAACATAATCTTTCTCTTTTTGGTTATTTTTTAGAAAAAAACATCTGCTTCAGATGGCACACAGCATATACAAATATTGAACACTTAAAAACATTCACAGTGAGAAATGCTGGCCATGCCAACATAGTTGTGATTATTTTACAATAAGTCAAAAACCAGAAAAAAAAATTATTATCAGCTGTTGCTAAACTTGGGACTCCATGGATGCTGCCAAATAAACTGAATTCCATATTTCAAAAAAGAAGAGGATGAACTATCTTTTAAATTATGCAACTCTTCTAATAGTTTGGTGAGAATTATCCATGGAAGTTGAAGAATAATAAGACTTTAGATTATAGTTTACACACACACATTTGTATGTGCATGCACTCAGATACAAAAATCTAGATCAGCCAATTATATTATATTATATTATATTATATTATATTATATTATATTATATTATATTTATTATATTATATATTAATATTATATATTATTATTATAGTTTATACCTATAACTAGATTGTAACAATAACTCAAAAAGTAGTCCAATCTCAAATAGAAGTATTTCTCAGCTAGAACCATATTCTTATTTCTAAAACTCTTTCTCTTATTTAACTACAATTTGTATCTTGAGAACTAACTTTCAGAAGCTAGTATCTGATTATGTAATATGATTTTTGTAGATTACATTTTGGTCATATATTACTCTGTAAGCATATTGTGACACAAATATGTTTTAGTCTTTAAATAGTTTTAAGTTTAATACGTTTTTTTTGTTTTTTGGTTTTTTTTTTTTTAGTTTTTTTAATGATTTATTTTTGAGAGAGAAAGAGAGAGTGAGAGCGGAGGAGGAGCAGAGAGAGAGGGAGACACAGAATCCGAAGCAGGCTCCAGGCTCTAAGCTGTCAGCACAGAGCCCAACACGGGGCTCAAACCCACAAACCGCAAGATGATGATCTGAGCTAAAGTCGGACGCTTAACTGACTGAGCCACCCAGGTGCCCCTAATATTGTTTTTTTTAATAAGCTTTTTCTGTTCATTGAATGGCCCATGTGGTATAAATTCTTAACAGGTCAAGTTGCAAGAACATTATTTTTAAATCATTCCCTCGAACCTTGCTGCAGTGAGGTTTTTGGTGGTCCTTGAAGAATTGTCATATAGATGAAATGCTGAAATGAGGTCCTCTGGGTACTTAAAAAATGAATCTCTCTGGATAATTTTCAGCCTGGGTCCAGTTTACCCATGATGTTTTCTACATGGTGAGCATGCCTTTCTAGCCTCACTTCTGCCTCAATCCCCAGCCCCTGTATGCATCAGTATATGGACACATGCACACTGTTCTCCACATAACCACACCACTCCTGAGGCAGGGGGACACCAGGCACCTTGCTGGCTCACCCAGGGCCCTCACCAACTCCAGCAGTGCAGCGAAATCCCACTTGTCCATCATGGCCCCCCACCCTGCTCTTCTCAGAGCACAGCTTTCATCAGCCTTTACGGCACTTAACATATTGTGTTATAATCATCTGTGACCGTGGCATCTGCTCTGGTTGATTGTGAGCCTCAGAGGCAGGAAAGGTCTCCTGTTCATATCCTCAGGAAGTAGCACTTCAGTAGGCACTGGGTAAGTGTCTGTGGGATGGATACAAATATACTAGTTCTTAGAGGTGTCCTGATTTACCTGGATATTGCTGGGATGATATCATGTTTCTAATTACTGAAGAGTAACTCTCCTATAGCACATTGTCAAATGTTTACAGAGTTTTAATAGCTGTCAGCTCATTTTAATAGAAGAACTGACGTCAATTAAAAACCCATCCAGTTGAAGACTTGAACCACTTATTATATGGTATAATGATTGCAAGTGGTTCTCTCCATGTCAACGTGTCTCCTTTGTTCTCTTTTATATTATCTATTGTACTTTTAAAAAGAGAATAAAAACCAAAGACTTTTTAGGAAGCATCATGGGGTTTGCAAGAGAAGGAAAGGAGTGCACGTAAAAAGAGAAATGGAAACTCAATTCACAGAAAGATAAATTGTGTGAAGGCCTCCTTCTGTCTCTTAGAGTAGACACCTTTAATAATCTATCCCCAAATTTTTGTTGGTGGAAAAAGGGTATGCTCTCGCATCAGTGATTATCATGGTGTTTCTCGTGTGGAAGTATAGGTTGAAAATAAAAATCTGTGTTAGTTGCGAAGTCACATTGGTGTATATTTTCAAGGCACCAGCTTTTGTGGTAGTTTATTGTTCACCCTTTTGGATTGTAGGAAAATTTTAGTTTCTCATAGCCTTGCTGAGAGAACATGTCACTACTGCACATATTATTCAGATCCCCTCTGTGAAGTGGAAACATGCGGGAGCTATGTTTGTGATTTAGTGATACGGTAACTACCCTTAGCTAAACTCTCAGAGCTGCTGTGCTGATACATCTGAATTCATTTCCATGTATGCATGTTCAAATAATTCTGAAGGATAAAGGTATCCTATAATTGACTCTATAATACATACTCTATAACTGATTTATAGACAGGGGGTTTTCAGACTCTGGTTTCATTCTACACCTTTGCACTTTTTATTGAGGACCTCAAAAAGCTTTTGGTTATATGGGTTATTATCTGTCAATGCTTACTTTGTTATAATTAAAACTGAGAGGGGTGCCTGGGTGGCTCAGTCAGTTAAGCATCCGACTCTTGATTTCGGCTCAGGTCATGATCTCGCAGTCTGTGGGATTGATCCCTGTGTCGGGCTCTGTTCTCTTAATGTTGAGCCTGCTTGGGATTCTCTCTCCCTCTCTCTCTCCCCCTCCCCTCGCTCACACTCTCTCTCTGAAAATAAACATTAAAAAAAAAATCTGAGAAACTTTTAACTGTCTTTAATTCATTTAAAAATAAAAATATTAAACATTGCATGTTAATATGCACAAGATATTTATGAAAATTCCAAAAAAATTTAGAAGAGTGGCATTGTTTTGCCATCTTTGCAAATCTCTTTAATGTTAGGCTTAACAGAAGACAGCTGCATTCTTACACCTGCTTCTGCTCTCACTGTGTGGCTGGCAGTATCCTGTGTCTGACAGTCATTGGCAAATTTCCCTGTGAGCACAATTGTGAGAAAATAAGTAACTTAGTATTCTTATGAAAACAGTTTTGACCTCACAGTATTATTATAATTTTGATCACACAGACCCCTTGGAAGGGTCTCTGGCCCTCAGGCATCCCTGACCATATTTTGAAAACAGCTTCTTTAGATCAAAAGAATTGTTCTCATCTTTGAAAGAGATAAAATTTACTAGTTCTGTTTTATTAGGTTGAATTGTTTCGTGTACATGGGAACATAATAACCCCACCACCACCACTATTTTTTTTTGTTCAGTGTCTCTCCAAATGCCCACCTCCACCACCCCTGCATTACTTTTTAGGTGATGCTGGGGCTCGTGCAGGGATGAGGATTTTGCATCAGTCTGCATGGAAGGGAGCCTCTGCTCATACTCCCTATTACTTTAGGCAAGTTAGTTTACTTCTCTAAACTTTCGTTTTCTTGTCTGTGGAATGAAAATGTCCATCTATGTACATACTACTAAATGAGATAATGCATGGAAAATACTTTACACAAAGTAGTGCTTCATGCACATTGCTGTCGTTCCTTTTTTAAGTTATTGTTATTTTTGCTATAGGCTTTGCCAATTGTCTACAGTTAGAAGAACACTAAAGGACAGAAAAGACAGAAGTATAAAAATAGTCAATAGTAGGAGTATTCTTTAATAAAGCACAGTCACCAGAAATTCTAAATGTGTTTAAAAATTTGGTAAGCGTAAGTGGCTATCATACATAAAAGTACAACTCGCAGTTTAACACAGAGCTGGAGGATGAATGTGTCAGCTGGGAAAAGGTGTCCAGGAAGGGCACAACACCCACCAGAGTTCGACTCTGTTTCCTAGAGACTCCTTCTTAGAGTTGCCAATCCCCACTGATGCTTATTAAGAACATAAATGAAAGATGCTGACATGGTAAATGCTTCATGATAGGATTAAGTCTTTCTACCTGGAGATGAAGAAGTTTAATAAAAAATATACTTTGATTTTTTTTTAAAAAGCTAGAAGAAATGTTTAGGGATGATTGGAGATGGAAGATGCCATCGTAATTAAATATATCCAGAATAGACATGCTGTGTGCAAGGTAGGTAGCCATCAGGGCTGCAGGAGCAAGATAATTTTGAATAAAAGCCTATGGCTGCAAGAGACTGTAGCCTGGGATAGAACCCAGGCCTGCAGACTGCAGCACCCAGAAGGATCAGGACCTAGAAGGGTCCCTTCCCAGCCAGGCGAGGGGGAGACAGTCATCTCTCCGTGATTGTGTTCTCTGCTGTTAACCCCATCTTGAATACTAGATTCATCTCCAGACACGCAAACATCCCATGGTTCATTTCTCTCAGAGGAGGGTACATCTCTTGGTAGGTCAACTAATTTCGTAATTTATAATGGTCTTTGTAAAATCTAAACAGGAAGTTACACTTTACAGCCTGAAAAGCCTTGTAAATATGTCCCAAGGAAATTTGGAATTATTTTTTCAAGTATCTGCTATTTTGGATCACGTGGATTTGGCACTCTATGGGAAACAGGAAATGAAGTTGTGACCATGTGTGTGATATTTCAGATGTAATTTTAGGGCTAAATTTTTAGAAGGTCTGTCCTTTCTCTGAGGAAAACAAAATTATGGCTTCAAAGCTACATTAAAAGGAGCATTTAGTTTAGAACAGAGACAAAGGTGCAGTTGCTATTTGGGCTCAAAATAAAATATAGTTAAATGACTTACTAGGTGGTTATGTGTTAACTAAGGTTAGTTTGCTGAAAAACCACATATGTTTATTATGTAACTTTCTTGGCATTGCTTTCTTTGCGTATGGCTATTATCAACCGTATTGATTAATACTCTACAAAAGTGTTAAACATACATATCTAAAAGTGAACTCACTGTCTTTCTCCTCAAGCCTAGTTTTTCTGTCTCGCGTGGCGGTTTCACCATCTCCCTAGTCTCCACAGCAGAAGCCTGGGTGATGCCACACCCTCAATTCTCTCCTCCGTTCAGTGGGCTGCCAAGTGTACTGAGCATCCTGCTCTCAGAATGTCTCACAAGCCGCCCTCTCCTGCCATTCCCACCACCACTTCTTTAGCAGCTTCACCTGGCTCTTTCCTCTAGACTAATCCCCACCCAAACGCACTTCCATCCAGCCTAAAGGGTGCTGCCAGGTTTCCCTCCCAAAATTACCATCTGATCACATTTCTCTAACTTAAAAACCTGCATCAGTCTCTGGTCATCTGAAGGTTAAAGTCCAAGCTCTCGAGCATTGCATTCAAGTCCACAAGGCTTCAAGTCTAGCTTGGAAACCTCATTTCTTGTCATTCCCCACCAGTAGGAGGTGCTAACCTCCTATACCAACAATCGTTAAATACTCACTGTATCCTAAACACACCGTGCAGTGTCACACTTCCATGCTTTTGTACAGGCTGCTACTTCTCCCATGGATGCCCTCCTCTCCCCCGAGTTCTCCACTGATAGGCTGGCAGACTTCAACTCACCCTTCAAAATCCAACTCAGGTATCACCTCCTCCAAGAAGCCTTTCTTTTATCCTATCCACTCTGATAGAGTTGATCCTTCTCAAATGTGTTTCTTCAGCTCCTTATACTAAACCTTTTCCACGCTATTTTGTTAAATGTATATCTGGCTTCCTTAGTATGTTATGAATTCTTTGAGGAAGGGTAGAATATAGGACTTAACTCTGTATCCCATGTGTCTAGGATTGGACTCAATAAAAGTTTGTTGAATTATATTAAATTGATCTAACCTAAAATGGATTATAAATACAAAATATATAGTATCTAATTTTCAGGAAATATGTAAAATTGGACTTCATCACTGATTGTAAAATGATCACCTATGTTCAAGAGTTTTGCAAATGTGACCCATTTCTTACCATCATAAAACAATATTATAACAGTGTGTTTGCTAAATGTATTTCCATTTTATAAAAGTACTGAAAAGAATACTGTGTACATATTTGATAGTTTTACCACCACTTTCATTACCAAAGTCCTTGAGGTAGCTTACAAGAAAAAATATAAAGGCAGGTAAAACTGAGAAAATGTTTAACCTGCAAGAAAAGGACAAACATCATCGCTGTGCACAGGAGGAGAGCTGCAGAAGGGGGTTTAGGGAACAGGTCGTGAGAGTGGTTCCCAAACCTAGATGACCATTATCAGTATGTGGAGAGATTTATCAAATTTAGATCTCTGGGCCTCACTCTGGGGGATTCCAGGGTAGATCTTGGTGAGACCCTGGAAACAGGCTTCCTAAAATAATTCCCTCGGGTATTCCGATGAGCAGCCAGACTTGGAAACCACTAGGCTAAGGGAAACCACTGAAAAACCAGAAATCCAATGGAATCACAGTGAGTGGCTCTATTTAAAAGCTATAGATGATTCCAGCAAAAGAGAAATTGTCTAAATACTTCAAAATAGGAAAGCCACAAAGAGTGTTTTGTTTCATCTAGTCTAAAAAATGAGACATTTAGTTACTAGTCATAAAAAAAGGTGGCCCATATGGCATTATGATACAGTAGTTTCCACCAAAACCCAAGGTTTAATTTGGGGGTATGTGCAGGAGAGAGATGCTGCCATCTGTGGGCCAGTGACATCCTTTCGTGGAGCCACATCACTCTTGGACCAGTCAACATGAAGTGCCACGACTGCCTATTTGGTGGGTACAGAGGTGTCATTTATTTTCCCAGGCCACAAAGAAAGCCTTTTAAAGTAAATGTTCCAAGTGCGGTGGCAAAATACTAAATTCAGGTCTGTCTCAAAAATAACATGCTTTTATTTTTAGGAAATTGCTTGATAAGGTGGTACTTTTGTTTGGCAGTAGAATCTTGGCACCAAGCCCATACTGATTTTTTTTTAATGTTTATTTATTTATTTTGAGAGAGAGGGGGAGAGTGCATGTGCATGAGTGGGAGAGAGGCAGAGAGAGAGAGGGGGAGGAGAGAGAATCCCAAGCAGGCTCCACACCATCAGTGCAGAGCCTGACTCAGGGCTCAACCCCACGAACCATGAGATCATGACCTGAGCAGAAATCAGGAGTCAGACCTTAACTGACTGAGCCACCCAGGCGCTCCCAAGCACACAGTAATTTTTAAAAGAAAAACTAAACAGCATTTTTGTAGGTAATGCAAAGAAAAATTTTTGAAATATTTGAAGTTGTATCTTCTAAGATTGTTAGCTGCAAGTTTTTCTAACAGCTGATCCATTTAAAGTGGTTTTGAGGGGAAAAAATATTCATGTGTTCTCCCAGATATTTCTCTACTATGTGCTAGTACATTCTCCTATACCCTGAGATTTATGTTGTTGTGTGATCTGGTATCTGAGTCATTAGCAGTAGTTTAAATTCTAAGTAAAGCAAAAATTGCAAAGTCACGACTCCTGCCAATCAATGGGAAAAAAGGGCTGATAAGGGGAAGGTGCTTGGAACCCTTCTCCTCCTTACCATCCAGAAACCTCAATACTGTAAAGATTACTTTTAGGAAATCTCTGAATTGCTTGTCTAGTTTGTAAGCTCCTTGATGGGCAGTTTTTAGAAAAACATTGCATTGTTAGCTAAACCCCAGTAAGCTAGAAGCTTCGAAGTAACATAAGGGAGGAGGGGTACCAGACTCAGAGAGGCTCCTAGCACGTGTGACACACACAAACTCGTACACACTCACACTTGCTCTTCAGGATGAATGATTGCTAGTCTCTGCTCTTAGGAAATGCCAGTCTCTCTTTCTTTCAATTATAGAAGGTAATTTCTATAATCTTATAATACTAATTATAATTGTCAGCACATTATATTTGCTGAACATTTACATTATACAAGGCAGTCCACCGTGGGTAGACAATTTTTTCCATTACACCAGAGTTGCTGTATCTACGTGTCATAGTGCTACGTGCATGCATAAATTGGGTACAGCTGTATGACAGATTCTAAACTTTCAATAACACACATTAACATTCAAAGTGCACAAATATTTTAGCAGTTAAGAATGTTGGGGGTTTGATAAAATATTTGGAAAAGATACTTTTCTTGACTTTTGAGATTAGAATTTCGTTGGAGCATAAAAACAAGTCAATTATGTAAACCACTGACATTTCTCATCTTTTAAACAAGACTGTAATTCTTTTTTAAATGTGTTAAGCTTTTTGGATAAAAATCTTTCTACAGTAATGCCTTCCAAAACTCATTCTGAATATAGCTAAATGTAATATTGATCATGTAATCATCATTATAAATATGCCATATATTGGTATGTCTTCACAGGCCAGTGTGTTCCCATAGCTAACTTCCCCAAAGCTCAATAGCTCCGCATGACTATAATTCTGTAGTTTTTATACCTTTTTTTAAAGTCGTTTAGTAGTTTGCCTGCATCCTTCTTTCTGTCAGGCTGTCCCTTCTTGTGACTGCTATAGACTTGCCTTGGCAGCTGCCTTCTAACTGTAATTTGAGAAATCGGATTACCAAATTTGTTCAGATTATTGTTCAGATTATTCAGATTCATGTCACGCATGTTTGACATAATATTTTTTGTGACGTTTTAGACATTTGAAATTACCTGCAAAGGAAATTCTAGAAAACAGATATTAATTGCATGGCATATTACAAATTACTGATGAAATTAAGAGTAAAATATATAGAAGAGTAAGGCACTGCATGGTTACCAGACTAAGAAGCCTAGAGGAAGTTTCCAAAGTCTATGTTCAGCTGTTTGAGCTGTTTCTGAAGTATTCCCTTTAATCTATGCCACATGTGTGAAACTATACACACGTTTTCCATTTATGAATAGATAGAGGATTTCAATAACATAAACGCAAGTTTAAGTATTAGTGAAGCATTTACAAGTATAGATAGAAATAGCCTCAGTTTGGTAAAACCACACTGGAATGCAATAATGGGTCATATGATCATGTTGATTGCAACGTATTCTAGGTAGTCTGCTTGTCCCCAGTGCTTGATAAAAGTAAATGGATTTTAAGGTGTTATTGGAAATTTTCATTTATTTTTTATTTTATTTTTTATTTTAGAGAGAGAGCATGCAAGTGGGGGAGGGAGGCAGAGAAAGAAAGAATCTTAAGTAGGCTCCATTCTCAGCACAAGCCCAAGGTGGGGCTTGATCCCATGACCCTGGGATCATGACCTGAGCTGAAATCAAGAGTCAGATGCTCAACCAACTGAGCCACCCAGGCACCGTGGAAAATTTTATCTTATTTTATTTTATTTTTGAAAATTTTAAATACTACTAAAGCAAAAAGATTTTAGGGGAAAATTTTGAGGCTGAGATGATCTGATTAAACATTTACATGGAGATTGAGAGGATAAGGAGTACTACAGGGGCCTGGCTCCTGTCAGTTTGTAGGCACTTTTATCCAGAAACACGCACATGAGTCAGTAGGGAATATGGCAAATATCTGATTCCGTAAGTGCCATGCTACAGTATTCCAATAGTAAAATTATTATTACAAATAAACATTCCATTGTTTAAATATGTAGCTGTATCTTTAGTGCAATATACAATTAACATGGTACCTCCAGTTTTTGAAGCACCGTCACATAGCACAGAATAAGTAATACCCTGAAAGAGGAAGCCTCAAGGTACACTTGGTGATATTCCTTAGCGTGTATTGATCACCTTCTCTGTGCCAGGTTTGAGCACTTGAGGTGATGATGATGGAAGTGGTGAGAATGATGTTGGTTGGCTTGAGCTGCTGCTCATACCCTTTGCCTAGTTTCTGTAGTGACTGGTGTCTGTGAGGTTTCCTGAGCCTGGCACAAGGTGTAACTTGTGGCTTTTGAATGGACCCCTGTTGTGGACAGTGTTCCCCCCCCCCCCAAATTCATGGTATTTGGAAATGGGGTCTTAGCAAGGTAATTGGATTTAGGTGAGGTCATCAAGGTGGGGCCCTTATAATGAGATTATATCCTTATAAGAAACACCAAAGAGCTCGTTTGCATTTTCTCTTGACTGTTCACAAAGAAGAGGTCATGTGAGTCCACAGCAAGATGGTATCCAGTAACATTTCTGTTGTTTAAGCCACGCAGTCTATGGCATTTTGTTACCACAGCCAAGCTAAGACAACACCTCACTTGCAAGTGAAACAAACTAGCCTAGATTTAGATCACAGGTTAAGTTGGCCGCCATGCTCTAGACAGTTGAACTAAACAATCAAACTGCCAGTTATTAAATACAGAAAGAAGTAGACAAGGAAGTTCCCTCCCTGGGCTTTATTTGTGAGTAGGACAGGAAACCATCTAAGAGGTTTCCCCCCTCAGTTAAATAGTGACTCAATAAAGAATCGTGAATCCATCCATAACTCACCTCATCTGACGAGAAAAAGATTTCACGATCAATTAGACCCAATCTCCCAAGTATCTTTGAACCTAATGGTTAGGGCTTTAATGAAAGAGCAATTCTAACTGGGGGGGGGGGGGGGGGGGGAATATATATATATATATATATATTTTATATATATATGTATATATATACATATATATGTGTATATATATATATACATGTATATATATAAAATATTCTTCCATTAATTAATTGGAAATGTTTACTAACATAAAACTAGTTTCTAAGCCTTAGCAGGTAATCTTTAAAATCAGTAGCCAAATATAATCATGAGAGGGACATCACATTAAAGAATAATGATGCTATTTCCAGGCTATTTATAGCTATAGATCCTCATCCTTGTAATCCTTGTGCTTGGTTCAGTTGCCTTACCCCAATATACTTAATTAAGGCTCACAGTTTACTTTTGATGAGTAAACACCCAATTTGCCAGCATAAGGCCAAAGAATTGAGTGATTGAAATGTGAAGATCGGGATAAAATGCAAGATAAGCCATATAATTTTTGTACAATGTAGCAAACTGAACTAATAATTTTTAAAAGTTAAATTCCTGAATTAATTTTAATAACTAATCGACATTTAGGTGGTAAAAAGTTTTTATTACTGGACAACTACTTGAATGGAGTGCTGTGGATGCAAATTAAAATCTAAATTTTGGAGTTAAACTAAATGATCTTTATGGTCTCTTCTAATTCTGAGATTCTTTCTATGAAAAAAGAATTTCAAAGAATTTTTTGATCTAAAAATATAAAAGGTAATGATTTGTCTGGAACTCTGGTCTTGTTCGTACATACATTTAAATCTTTTTTCAAAGAAAACATTTGGGGAGCACTTGGGTGGTTCAGTCAGTTTAAGTGTCCGATTCTTGGTTTCGGCTCAGGTCATGATCTTGAGGTTCGTAGTTCAAGCCCATGTCCGGCTCCATGCTCAAAGTGCAGAGCCTGCTTAGGATTCTCTCTCTCCTCTCTCTCTGCCCCTCCCCACTTGCTGTCTCTCTCTCTCTCTCTCTCTCAAAATTAATAAAAAATTAAAATTAAAAAACACATTTGGAATTTAAATAAGCACATCAAAAAAGGAAAAAAGAAATGTCTCTTCTGCCCACACACTCATCCATTTGAGCAAGAAAAAAACAAATAAAATGAAATACATTATTTGGGTAAAGAAAAAAACCTCACGATTTTCAATTTCATTTGTTTTGTAAATACTGTAGTTATTTGAGCTCAATCGTTGATGAGTTTCTTCAAGCAGAAGGTCACTATAGTCCTTTGCACACAGCAGACATCATATGTGTGCATGAATGTATTTCTTCAGCCAAGTGAATTCGATTTAATTTTCTATTTCAAGTCTTATAAGCATGACAGGGAAAGTATGTGCATTACAACCTTCTGAGTAATGTAGTATACTTTAGTGGTCCTAAATAGGTCATATAAGACTCATGATTCACTTGGAAAACAGAAGAGGAGAGAACAAAATAAATCTCTGCAAATAAAATAAGCTAAATTTTACAGTTTTGAAAAGTATAATGATCTTAGGGAAATTATATGTATTCAGAATTTAAGCTTAAGCTCTAAACGATTGATACCAAGTACCCTAAATTACTCTGAACTGAATCAAATCCCAAGAAGTATTTCCTAAGAATCAAAGATGAAGATTGTGTGTTTGCAAACACATAAGTGTGCAAAAATCATGTTGAAACACTTTCCGTTGCAGTGATCATATAGATGTTTCCCCAAAAAAGATTGCATCAAAACTTTTGAGTCAATAGCCCTATTCCCCTGGCACCAAGGATAAACTCCTGCTTGGTGAAATGCATTCAGAATTAAATAAAATCTTTTTTTAAATAAATGACACAATTTAATATTTCCTGAAACCCTGTATATACATATATACAGATACAATAAGAGTTAGATTGATTAATTTTTAAAATTTTTATTGAATGATTTTTAAACAGATTCACACCATAAAAGTATGTATACTTGTATTAAATTCCATGTATTTTGGACAACATTCATAAAATCACCTTTTATCATAACCTAATCCAATATTCTTTTGCATACTAATCAAGGGTATAACTCCCCATTCTCTTAAAAAAATAATAGGTAAAATAAATTTTGACTCCAGCAGAATGACTTAGGTGAGTCATGAGAAAAAGGAATGTGTGCCATAGAAACTGCCAAAAATAGCAGACCAGAAATTAGGCCTGCCATTCCTGAATTTTATGGTGTGCTCAACAGCAAATCACTACAACCCTTTCAACATAATGGCCTGAACTAACCCCCTTTTACAACGATTCAGCAAAATATCTGCTCATTCAAGAAATATGTAACTACTCTGTGTTGTGCCTGAAGGCAGTCATTGGATTCTGTCTGCTCAGGCGGCCATGGTGGCCCGAAGGAGTATACAGCCTTGGTCCCTAATGAAAATAATCAGAACCTCCTTTTAAAAATTGTATTTGTAAATTATATTCATTTTTAGGGATAGATCTAAAATTATTAGGCAGAGAAATAGCCAAAATAATATGTGTATGGCTCTATTAGGAAAGCTGAGTTCTGTCATGTCAATGGGAAAAAGATTCTCTATTGAAAAAGACTAAATAAAATTCCTTGTCCTAAAACTATAACACCTCATACACAGAAAACTATAGGATAAAATGATGAGACTTTCAATACATGATCATTTGTAACTTTTTAACTGTCTTCCCTCTGCATTCATGAAAAGTCTATGCTTTGAGTATTAAATAAAAACTTGAGATCTTAAAATGTCTCAGCTTCCCTATTTTTTCAACTAGATTTATTTCATAGAACAGTATGTCTCTCATTTTTAAATAATGAACACTTCAACTGATATGTCTTAAAGCAGTGAAACAGTTGATAGCTTTGCTTATAAAGTTTGCTGTACCTTGTAATTCTTAAAAAAAAAAAAAAATCTAAACCAAAGTTTCTTAGACCCAACAGAAAGCATAATATAAACACAGAGGGCAGGAACTGAATGGGTCCATCTCCAAGTAGTACAAACTATTGTAAGTTATCGTCTCTACCCTGACACTGTCTATGTCTGTATATGCAGTTTCACATTTAATATGCAACCAGCACCCTATTAGATTCTTGTTAGAGTAGGACCCTGAGAATAAGTCCACTGAAAAATCATACTATGTATAATACCAGTTTGAACTTTTAAAGAGTGACTAATTTTAGGAAGGCAGAGACAAACAAAAGACTTCCCACAAATGATACTTATCACTATGTAAAAGAAGAATATATACTTGACATTGAGGTGCCCGTCTAGTTTCAGTATTTGTACCTAAGTGTTTTTTAAACATATGAAAGGCTTCTAATTTTGAAAACGTAAATTTATAAAAATGTTGAATTGTTATTGATAGGGTTCAAGTCCGGGCATAACCTATGAAGTGATCTTGCTACCATAATAACTGGTTTGCTCCGCGATTTAGGTAATCCATTGACTGGTTTCAGATTTCCATCAGCCATAAGTACAGTTGGCATTATCTCCATGAATCCAGAGGCAAATCTGGGCATACTTGAGGGGAGTGATGCGCACCGCCACATTGTAGTCCTTCTGAACGCCGTGGACATCCACCCACTGGTGGCCTGAATAGACCGCAATGATTTTGCGTTTCCAGTTCTTTTTGTCTGGTTCTTTCAGACGAAGATAGACCCCAGAACCAGTGGATCCCGACTCAGCATCACAGTATTGATAGAGGAGATCATTGGATTCATCAGACACACTACAAAACCGGTAGACTAATTGATCTGCCCTATCACGATCAAATCCTGAGAAGTGGATCATTCCTCCAGGCAGCTTCTTGATGGTTGGACTGATTCCTAGTTCCATATATTTCTTTTTATGAGGGCGCTTCAATTCCAGAAGAGCATAGTCATAGTCCAAAGCGGCTTCCCCTCTCCCTCCTCTAGCCCAGCCTTTGGGGATGTGGGTATTCTTGACGCGGGTCCATTGGAAGGAGGGCTTCCCCTCAGCAACTCTCTGGCCCCGACCAGATTCCTTTCTTCTTCTTCTTCCAGCCTTGTCTCTCTCCAGATTCACCTTGGTACCTTCTCTCTTGTCACCACCATTCGCCTCTCTCCTGCTCCTCTTAGAACCCCTACGTTTCTTGCCACCACCCTTATTTCTCATCTTCAACAACCCTACCCTTAGCTTTTTACTCCCTTTGATGTAGTCCTTTCCATCATGCACACAGTGGGCCGCTGTTAGAACGTGGCTGGGGGAAATGAGGATGCCACTGCAGCCTGTGGAGAGCTTCACAGCTGTATTGAAAGGGAAATTGGTTAAGAACCTTTTGTCCAAGATGCTGAACCTGCTGTCTGTGCCATAAACCTGCCTTCTCCTCCTCACCAGTGCTCCTTTTGTGGTGATATTCTGAGTTGGCTCAAGGACCACATCTTGGACTTTCACTCTAGTCAGGGTTCTGGTGCCATTCTCAAAGACAGTCTCGTAGGAAAGAGAGTCTTCCAGATCAGAAAGGCTGGGAGCTGGGAGTTCTTTCTGGCATTCAATGCCACACACTCTATCTAGCACCATCTTAGTATCTGCCTTGAAGGTGGGGCTGGTGAGACGGAAAGTCCTTTCACTGACAACCCGGGGTATTTTTCTCAAGTGCCACATAAAATCCTGTTCCATTTCAGATCCATCAGTGAGGGTCCACCCGAGGGTGAAAAATATCCAACAAAATAGCACGTTTTCCATTTTGCTCTTCTCTTTTGTCCTTAAAAATATAAAGAGAAAGTGACGCTTTATAAGGTTCTCTTTTTAAATATGTTACTTATTTCATTTAGGCCTTGAGTCTTAAATGTACCATCACCACCAAATAGTCCTTATTTTCACGGTACTTGAATTTTGCTGAGATTAGATAAACACCCTGCTAAGAAGGTGCACACAAACTTCCAAAATCAGTAAACTGTATTTCACCCCACCTTCCTTCCACCAGGCCTAACCCACCTCCCCCCACCCCCACCTGCCATCTCTGCCTCTACATCCCAGACAGCCCAATGCATGGGACGGTAAGATGGGGTGACAAACTGTGGCCCCTTATTGCCTGAGCCACACTCTCCCTCCCTAGGTCTCCTACAACATTATTTCCAGATGACTTAGAAATAAAGATAGCAGCAGATGTCATGCTCTTCCCCCTGTACTTCGCTCTTTAAGAGCAAGGATCATAAATTCCTCATCTCTAGAGTATAAATGCCTAGCACAGAGCTCAAACAATGTTCATTGGAATACACTGAATCTCCTTAAACCATGGTTTGCTGACCAAACTCACTGATGGTGCAATGTGCCATGCGTTTTTTAAAAAGCTGTGCTTGGAACTACCATCTAAGCAAAGTAATGTACAAAAATGCTTCACAGTAGAAGCTTACTGTGTATTAAAATTAGTTGTAAGAATTTAAGGCGGTGGTTCTGAATTTGCCACTTGGGGGAACATGATCCTGATTAACTATAGTCCCTTTTATCGTTAGTTTCATCATCTAAGAGCAGTGCTTTTGTGTTAAACATCTTTTAAGTTTTCAGTACTTTATACATTATATAATACTTCTTCTGTTGTCTACATCTTCTTGCCCTCTTTTCCTGCTTCTCTAGGCTCCCTGGTATGTAAATCTATTTCATCAAATTGATGTTTGTCAGTTTTCATTTGTGTGGGTAGGAGACAGTGGTGGCATTCTTAACAGCAGCAATTTTGAACTTCGAGGTCACTATTATTCGTGACCTATGCTCTAAGTGTATTTTAACTAATCGTTAAAATACCAAGGCTCACCGTATGCTATTCATTTTATAGAAAACCAGATGATTCAAGGTTAGATTATTCCTACAATACCTTTACTCTCAGTGCTTTCTGATGAGCTTTATTTTATTTTTTTTTCATGGAAAAGAAACTAATGAGAAATATTAGGAATGGCCCACAACCCAGGGCACATTATGAGATCCTGTGCACTGCCATGAGAAGCAAAAATTGTCTCTGAGCCAGGGTTGAATATGGGCATCTCTTGACATGAGAGTTCATTTTGTCATACGTAAGTAGAGAAGTTGGTTAACACACTAATAACATTCTTTTGATAGAACAGAAACGCATACTACATGAGCCATTTTACTGTTTAAGTGTGATATATTCAGTAAAACATGACATAATTCATTTGTTTCATCATATATTTGAACACATTAAGCAAATTTAGAATACCATGATTTGGTATCAGCAAAATTACATCGAAGTTTTGGAATTTCATTTTTTTATCTGCCCATACTTGACTGCTGAGTAATGATAATTCAGGTTAATATTAGGCTGTTTTGTTTGCTAAATAGCTTGCAGTTTATTTTGGAGAGAGGGCATTCTTCTGTACAGAGTGATGGGTATCATCAAAAAAATCAATAACGGACATTGTTCAGAAAAACTCCACACTCAGTCACAATATTTTCTAATCATCCACATGGCAAATGTCACTTTATACAAAGCAGTAATTATATTGGTAATTATTTTGTTGAGCCAGTTAGTATTTTCTTTTGTTATAATTTTCACAATGAGTATTTCATTTTGTCAATTTTATTTAATTCAGTTGGAGTGAAAAGGGCTGACAACTCAGTAACCCTATTGAGGCCTTGAAATCATGTTTAAGTGGGTAGTTCCCATGATGAAAAATTATGCCTTTGCCTTTTAAAAAAATGCTAAAATCAGAGACCTATTTGCTGCCTCTAGGCCTAACAACAAAGCAAAATAGACTATTTTAAAAATGTATGTAGGGGTGCCGGGGTGGCTCAGTTGTTTAAATGCCCAACTCTTGATTTTGGCTCAGGTCATGATCTAACGGTTTGTGAGACTGAGCCCCATGTAGGACTCTGTGTTGAGCATGGAGCCTGCTTGGGATTTTTTGTCTCCCTCTTTCTCTGCTCCTCCCCCATTTGCACACGCACATACATGCATGTGCGTGTGCTCTCTCTCCTCTCGAAATAAATATTTAGAAAACTGTGTGTGTATTTGATATTATCTACTTGATTCTTAGCAAAATTTCAATCAAGGAAATTTTTTAGTGTGGGAAAAATAATTTTTTAAAATTGGGTTTTTTTTTCATTTAGTCCTTAATGACAAAAGCTGTCCATTGTGAACTTAATATAAGAATACACACCAAAGACAGAACGTCAAATATCCATGTTGAGAAATACGAAGAATCACTCTGTACATTTTAACAGTTGATACTAATGATCCAAGGAGTAAAAATGTGTGAAAGGCATTCCTAGGCAAAACAGAAGACATCTAAGTCATGGTACCATGATATTGTTTCTCCAGTCCAGTTAGGTTTGTTTTTGTTTTTTTTTTTTTCTTTTCACTGCTATTTAATCTTGTCTTACAACTAAAGCTAGTTAGGGATTAGAAAGGCAGAATGCAAATATTAAATGATAATTGACAAGATAATCTTTTGCTACACAGATCATTGAACTAGAGTAGTAAGCTCAAATATAGAAGTTCATCTACTCTTTACCAAACAAAACATGCACCTTGTGCCATAATTCTCTAGGCAGACTTTTATGAAAGCCCCATGTAATGGCAACTTTTATGTGTCAACTTGACTAGTTGGTACTAGGGTACCCAGATGTTTGGTCAAACATTATTCTGGGTGCATCTGTGAAGGTGTTTCTGGAAGAGAGTAGCATTCAAATTGGTAGACTGAGAAAAGCAGACTTCCCTTCTGAATGTGGGTGGGTCTCATCCAATCAGTTGAAGGTCTGTATAGAACAAAAAAGATTGACCCTCCTGTGAGGAAGAGGGAACGCCTCCTGCCTGACTGCTTTGAGCTGGGACATTGGTATTTTTCCTGCCTTCAAACTCAAAATGAAACATGAACAACTCAAAAGAATGTTATTGGTTTGTTAATAAAATTCCACACTTGTGTATGGCAAAATAAACTCTGTCATATCGAGGCATGCCCAGATTTCAGTCCCAGACCAGCAGTAGCATCACCTGGGATCTTGTTAAAAATGCTAATTCTCAGGGTCCAACCCAGAGCTACTTTCCAAAATTCTCCAGAATCAGAATGGGGGAGGTGGGGGATGGGGTTCCCAGCTATCCATGTTTTGACCAGCCCTCCAGGAGATTCAGATAGTACAGTTTGAGAACCACTGCAGCGGTAAAGGCCTGGGGCAGCATCTTGAGCCATACCCCAGAAGGCAGCTTTCCCAGGGATGATTGCTTAACCAAGTTTCAAGTGACCTCTACTTCATCTTTGTGAACAACTTTATTCTTGACTTTGCTCTTTTACTATGTCAGCCATTGCCAATATCAAATGGTTCAGCCATTAATAAAGAAAAGATATTCTTTTATATAAGTGATTTAATAATACATCTGAAAATATCCAAATTCAGTGGACTAGTTGGGGGGCAAAAGAGCAAAATGGGTAAAGGGGAATGGGAGGCACAGGCTTCCAGTTACGGAATAAAAGGGGCAGCTTAGGGAATATAGTCAATGGTATCATAATAGTGCTGTATGGTGACCCATGGTAGCTACACTTCGGGTGAGCATCACCTATGGAGTTGTCAGATCACTATGTTGTACACCAGAAACTAATGCAACATTGTGTGTCAACTCTACTTCAATTAAAAAAAAAAATTCAGTAGGCTTGTAAGCAATGCTTCCAACATCTGATGCTACAAATTATAAGACAGCATGGATTTGCCAGCCCTGTCTGGTGCCCTTTGAGGGAGCCCTGCTACAGTGCACCGCAGGAATAAAAGCTATGCCCACATCTATCCTTGGGCATGGGAAGGGCAGAGCCTTGAAATACAACCTCAGAATCACAGTAATAAGAGGACATGAATTCAGTTAGCCTGTCCAATTTGGCCTGTAATTTAAAATTGGACAAATGTTTAAGGACACTTTCTTTTGGAAAATCTAAGTTTGCCTTGTGGTAAAGTGTCAGTGTAAGGTAAATGATAGCTCTTACTGATAGAGCAATCCATGGTTCAGTGGACAACACATCCACATGTGCCCATCATCCAAAAAGCACCAACTCATTGATCTAAAGAGACACAGTCCCAACTGGTGGGGCAGCCATAACATTTTGGAAGCTTTAATGTCCAGTGTCTTCCCTCCTCCTCCTCCTTTTTCCTGTTTCCCATTATAACTGTGACCTTCACTGTCACTTTCCAGATGCCTTGGATTTGGGGCTTCAAATACCAGTTCTGGTTAACAAAAGTGAGGTTGCAGCCTTGACTCTCCACCATGAGTCAGTGTACACACAGTAGATTATGGGTTGGATCATGGAGACAAATGGAGTGGAAGGGAATCAGGGGAGGAGCAAGAATCAGGCTTTGTAGATAAATTCTCACTGATGGAGTAGATATTACTTCACACTTGTTCTTGGTCCAGATTAATAGCAATGACCACATGAAACTCGAGAGAGAACTTACTATCACCCTCTGTTTGCTTATGCTTTCTTAGACGTGTGATAGCTAACGTATTTGGAATCCTGGAGCATCCGTAGAGTGGAGTGGTTATGTGTATAGACCAGGGAGTAAGAACACTTGGGCTAAGTCTCATCTTGACCATGTATTAGACATATGAATTTGGGCAGTTCACTATGCTCAGTTTCAGCGTCCTCATTTGCAAAGTAGGGAGAACAGTAATCTCTCCCTCATAACGTAATCGTGGAGATTAAACAAGATGATATATCCAAAGAATGATCTGTAAGCCCAGAGCACAGTAAAGCAGTCAATAATAGGTTCTTTTATAATTATTACTCTAATGGCTGAATGACTATCACTTTAAAATAGTTTATTACATAAGCCACAGCTATAACACTCCTACTTTTCTAAAACTAAACAAATATATATATATAATATATATATTTTATTTTTTATTTCAGAAGAGTTTCAGACACACTCTCAAACTCCCCTTTTCTTTGTTTTGTTTGCTATGTTTTTTGTTCAAGGACAGCTACATTTTAGAGACTTCCCACATGAATGCTTTCCTAATTACTCATGTCTGTGAATATCTGTGGCTTTGTAATATATTTTTCTCAGAGCTATTAAACTTAAGTGTGATTAAACATTACCCAGCCACAGAACACTCGAATTGCATTTCCTGTGTCTTATTTATAGCCTGGATCTACATTAGGAATTCTAGAATGGCATCAGGCCCTCAGCTTAAAAAGAAACAGGGTCAATGTCAAAATAATTACTACAAGGGAGCAGTTTACGGTGAAATAAAAACCTAACCTTTTGAGCGAGTCTATCTATAGTGTATAGAATTTTACTATGGCATGACATAGTTATATTCTAGGATTCAGTTTCTCTTCTGTTGTTTTGTTTTGTTTTGTTTTGTTTACCTGGGGAAGTGTATAGTTTAGCTTAAGTAGGTAGGTGGATTAATGAAAGATTAGATGATTGGTCACTATATTAAATATTTCACATGAAATATTTTTCCTGCCTGTGAAAATAAGGATGCTGACTTACCGTCAAGAATCTACACCAAGTTACTTTCCCTCACCAGGTAAGAGATTCTCACTTACTCAGGCCTGTGTTTGCATCGGCCCCTTGCTATGTATGGTGACATTGGTGACATAGTTGTCCAAACTCAAGTGTATACCACACTGCCAGGGAACATAATTTTGCATTAACCTGTCAAACACTTTCTATGGGTAGTGTGGGTCAGGCACTGCTCAGATCAATGACCTTGGAGGGCCAACACCAATTTCGACCTAATGTGTGTGCTAGGATACAGAAATGATCACATACCCACTTTTTTACGACATGCCTGTGCCGTATTTAGCCATCCATGATTCCAACCACCTGCCCCTCCCAACAGCACTGCCTACATTTACACACTACATACACGTGAAAATGCGCATGTCCGTCTTCTCTCCTCCCCTACTTTCACCCCCACCTACCCAGTGGAAGACTGACACACAACAGGTGTGAAGATTGACACACAACAGGGAGTCACTGGGGCCCGGCCCAGATGCTCTCAATAACTGCAGAGAGTAGTGCTGGTTTGGGCAAAAGGCCACGGCAGGAGGGGAAGGATATTACCAGGGAGAACAAGCAGGTGTGCAGAGGGCGTGACACAGGTCACCTTGGGGAGATCACGTTTAAAAGCTTTAACAGTCACTTTCACCAACTGGGAGAGATGCAGGGGAGAATGGGGATTCTGAAAAGTCTAATTCCTTGCCTCCCGGAGGCCCTCACCTAATGTCACTCCCTGACTGGAACACGGAATGGAGGCCACATTTAAGTTACAACATGGGGCTCCTGGGTGGCTCAGTCGGTTGGGTGTCTGACTTCAGCTCAGGTCACGATCTCTCCATCTGTGAATTTGAGCCCAGCGTCAGGCTGGTGCTGACAGCTCAGAGCCTGGAGCCTGCTTCGGATTCTGTGTCTCCCTCTCTCTGCCCCTCCCCCGCTCATGCCTCCCTCCCTCTCTCTCTCTCTCTCTCTCTCAAAAGTAAATAAACATTAAAAAAAACTAAGTTACAAAGTGTATGGGATCACAGTGATGAGAAAGTAACCGTGTTAGCGATGGAAGCACAGGGGACAGCAAGAACACAGGTGTTTCAACAATTATGGAGGCAGTGGGCTTTGAGGGCAAACCGACTTGAGTATACTTGTGACTTCCTGGCAGTATGATTCTGTGAAGGTTACGTAACCTCTCCCAACATTATTTCCTACAGTGGTTAAAACACGAATAAAATTTTACAGTAGTTTTGTGAGAAACTAATATGACGTATATAAGCGTTGTGCTCAGAGCACAGCAAGCACTCACAAATGACAGCAATTACTACTATTAACATCAAACAATAGGAGTCAAAACATAGGTAGATATTTATAAGGGATTTCATACATCTCCATCTGTCGGGCACCTCACTATGGTATGCCAAATAATGGCTCCCCAAAATGCCATATCTGAATCCCCAGAAGCCGTGGATATGTTTCTGACATGGTCAAGAAGACTGCAGATGTGATTTGGTGAAGGATTTTGACATGAGGAGATTAGCTGGGATTCTCCAGGTGAGACCCATTCATCACCGGGATCCTTATATGAAGAAGGGTGAAGCTTGACGAGGAGCCGAGAAGACGAGGCGGAGGTCGGAGTGTTGCAGGCCTGCAAGCTAAGGAATGTGGGTGGCCTCTAGAACCCAGAAAGGGTGAGGAAACAAATTCTCTCCTCGAATTCCCAGGAGGAATGCAACCCTGCTGACCCTCTTTAGGCGTCTGGCCTCCAGAACTGTAAGGTAATGTGTTGTTGTTTTAAGTCTCTAAATTTTTGATAATTTTTATAGCAGCAGTAAAGATAAGAGTCTAGTTTTTACAACTGTCCACTCTGGATGTTTAGAAAGAAAGAACACTAGGGAGTGGTAGAAAGTGGGAAAGAAAGTTTGGTCCAGAGACTAGGACATAAATGGAGATTTTCATTTCATGGAAAATCATACAGTCATGCAGTTTGAGAACTAAAAATAGAAGATCCTATTAAAACTTTATGGTGGCATGGAGCAACGTCGCTAAAGAGAGACAAGAACTGGAACAGGGTGGAGAAATTTGTTTATTCAACAAAGGCATGCTGGGTGCTTACTAGGTTATGCATCATTTCAAAGTTTCTTTCCTTGTTTAAGAATCTCTGCGGTAATCCTCCTGACTTACAGAGCTGGAGTAGAACACTTCTAAGATACCTTTCAGCTCTGAAGTCTCAGATTAAACCACAAATGAGAAACACAAGTAACTTACTCATCGGTGATCTTTGAGAAGCTTCTATTGCTGGTCCCTGGCCTGCTGTCCATACTTCCACCACTAGATGGCAGAACTAGCCTGCTGATGGTGAAGCTAAAGTCCTGAGTTTAAATTGTTTACATTCACTGAGCTATGATACAGAACTTATTTTAAAAGCACGTAGGATTCAGCAGGGGGATACGTCCAACTGGCTAATAATATACTAAATGGTTGTCACATATGGAATTTATCACATTTAGAAAACCCACCTACAGGCCACAGAGCCTATCCTGATGAACTGAGGGCTGATGATGCTGTCTACAGCCAGACAATTTTCTGGCAGGTGGTTTTCCAAAAACCATGGTCGTGCCAGCACACTTCCACTGTGACCTACAGCACGGCTGAAGAGTCCCCGAAATGTGCTGCAAGTCATTTCAACCCAAAGAAAAAGCTTCAACTTGCCAAATATTTCACATATGTTTATCAAATACTTTATAATCCATTACCAAAGGGTAAGCTCTCCACTGACTCAATGCTGCGAAGAAATGGCAAGAAGTTCATTGACAAAATGCCAATTTCTATTCAAAATATCATACCATAGCACTATTTTCAAGTTTAGCTTCAGGAATGGAGACAAAGTAATGTCTGCTTTAAAAATTTGGCAGTACTTGAGGGAAAGGAAGATGGTAAAGTTACACAGTTGATTATTTTACAGTAACCCACAACTTCTGTTTCTCATCACAATAAAAAAATAAAATAAAACCCCCCTTTGTTTTTTAGCTATTTTTCCAGGAGATGTACGTTTCGATTCATGTAATGGATATGTGGTGTGTAAATCAACTTTGGGGTGCATGGCACTTTTGGGAGCCCCAAACGAACACTCTGCTGGCTCTCCCGTACAATGACATAGGAAGTGCACAGCGTATGGCTCCTGACTTATTTTTTATCTTGCAAGTTGGCCTTTGAGACCAAAGAATATATGTAAATGTACCAGGTTCGCTACTCATCAGTCTTCGAAGCCTCTTACGATCACAATCCTTTTGGCTAATCATGTATCAGTTTAACCTATTTTGAAGCTTTGAAAGAAAAATGGGGTTAAGCAAAGTTCTAAAATAACTTTTACACCACTAATTTGATTTTGCTGTTTCCTAACCTCTCCTGTCCGATTTCTCATCTGCAGAGTTAACTCAGCCTCCAAAATTCCAAGCCTGATCCTACTGTTAAAATGCAGTATGCTTGCCTCGGATATTTGAGCACTGGGCAGAGAAAGATAAATAATTTACTCAATAGGGAAAATTAACTCACATTAGCAGTTGTTTATTTGAACATATAATGAGCACATACTATGTGCCAAGCACTGAGCTAAACAATCTCACATTTAAAAAACATGAAATAGATTAAGTGTCTACAGGTTTCCAGGTTGTCTGGAAGAAAAATGGGCAGAGTATCCATGCCCCGCCTCTTCTTGTACTAAAGGGGCTCCTCTAAGATTTCCTAATAAAAATAAAATTCCACATACTTGGCCACTGCTTTCCAGCCTAGATGTCTTATTTGGCTGGAATGTGTACATTCTCTCTTCTAAATTAAAAACCAGATTCTAGGCATAATTCTCCAAGCAGCAAAATATGACTTTTATAATCCTCTGTAGAGACAAATGCCCTGGGATAAAATGAGAATTAATTTCAGAAGTGAGAAGGGTTAAAAAAAGGGGGAAAATACCTACATAGGGCAAGCAGCTTCTTTTCAAATCAATGACAGGGTAAAAAGGTCAAAGGAAGCAGGTGGGAGTGTTTCTACAACTTTGCAAAAAACTTTATTATTGGAGAACATTTCCCAACTACACAAAAGTAGAGGGAAAGTAGAAAAAGGCGGAGAAAAAAGTGTAACCCATGTGCCCACCACCCTGCTTCAATAATTACCAGTATTCTGTCAATCTTGCTTTGTCTATCTACACGCCCCCTCCCCTTTTTTTTTGGTATTTTAAAACAAGTACAAGACTTTTCCATTTCATTTCACCTTCTCATTTTAAAAATGTTTTTCACTGCTCCTTTTGCTGACCTGTGCAGCCAAGTTGATGAGCTAGAGAGACAGAGGTTCCTAGCTTTCATAGTAACCCTGCCAAAGAGGCTTTCAACCAGAGTAGACTTTCCAAGAATGGTTTTACACCTTTTTCAATGGCAGCTGTTAATAATCATAAAAATAAAGAGGGTCCCCTCTGGTACTGCTTAAGCAGAAAGAATTCCGTTTATAGTCCAATGCAAACACTGTTACTGTTAATATTGAACTGTGCAGAGGCCGGCACACAGAGTTGCCTATTGAGACAGTAGTTTCTTTGAGGACTTAAAGTGCTAAGTTTGATCCATATCCTTAGAGCCCCTCAAAGAAGCTCTCCTCGGGTGGGTCTGCCTTTCTCGGAGAAACTTGCAGATTCTAGGGTTTTGCCCTGTCCGTGGGGGGCTCCGTCCTTACCTGCGAAGCATATTCGGTGCCCGGTGCCCGGGACGCTGCCCAGCTCGACTCAAAGGCCCCAGAGGCGGTCCCAGCGCTGGCGAGGGCGGGCGGGGGCTGCTGCCACGAGCCTCGCGGACCCGCCAGCACCACCAGCGGCTCGTGGCGGAGACTGCGGAGGAGGCCAGAGCTGAGCTGCGCGCCGGTCTGGAGATGGGAGGGGAAAGGGGGCGATGACGCCCGGCCGACGCGGGGGGAGGCGAAGAGGGGGAGGAGGTGGGCAAGAGGAGAAAGAGGGAAGGAGGGAGGGGAAGGAACCCGGACGCTGGGCCCAAGGAGGTGTGTGTGGGTGGGGGGTGGGGTTCCCTAGAGGTGCAGGGCTGACGGGGCAACCTCTCACCCCAGCATCTCTGTCTCCAGAGTGAAATAATGCAGCACCACGAAGAATTCCTGAGTCCATTCACAAGAGATGTCTGTCCGCGTGACAGTGTGCATCCCTTGCATAGCCTCAAGAAGAGACTTTAAAGTTGGGGGGAGGGCTGATGGAGGTGCGTGGGAGTTGTTCATCAAATCTCACTTGCCCAGCTCGCCGTCTAGACCCCAGCCATCTAGAAGAACCAGAGCTGTTTCCCCAACCCCAGCCCAAGCCTTCTCTATTGGGGACTTCGCTTCCTGGGACGTGTCCCGCCACGGGGCAGTTCGGATTGGCGCCTGCGCCCAGGGTGAGCGCGGCCTCTGTAACTACTCAAGTTCCCGCAGGCGCCCACCCCGGGGCTGGGCCGAAGGGTCCCTCTGAGTGTCCTGTGCCGCCGCCAGGGGGAGAGCGTCAGTTTCCGTCTGTCTCCAGGCTAGCTGGCCTTTACTATTTTCTGAGTTTGTGGTTCTTGCCCACCTCGGTCCTACCAGCATGCTAACCTCGCCCTTTCCCGCTTTCTCTTATTCTCCTCCTTAGCAGACGTGTTCCTTTGGGGTGGGCACCGCGTGCAGAAGGGAGTCTCATTGATTCAACATGTACTGAACTGCTACCGGGTGGCAGGTCTGGGGCAAGATGCACCAATAACAAGAACAAAACCTGGGTCCTGGCCCTCCAAGGAGGGAGGTCAAATAAGTGCACAAGTGTTTCTAACGCAAGGCCCTCGCATGTTCCGTAGCACTTGGCTCATTGGTGGGTTATTGCATTTCTCAAGTTTCTGTGTATTTTTTAACACAATTGAGATCAGAATATATATATGTATATATATATATTTAGGTTTCCTGTTTGTTTCACTTAGCATTTTTGTATATTCACTTACCCATATCATTAAAATCTATTAGTAATTTTTATCTGGTATAAAACAATTAGTTCTGAAGCTCTCTGTCTCACTAATTAGGTCATAATCTTCATCTGTATCTTTGAATCCCTACCCTCTACCACAGAACCTAGAATGGAATAGATGCTAATTATGTATTCAACTAAAAAAGTTTGTCAGTGAAATTGAGTGTGGGGAAGTCCTAGAGAAGCCCAGAACTCAGAGTGGGAAGCCGCATCTGACCCTAAGTAGCTGTGCCCTGGGCCTCCTTTTCTTCAACAATACATTAAGAAGGTTGAGCTGGGGAGGTGGTGGGGGTGATTCTGCAGTCTGCCCTTCTCAAACATTTGAGGATTCTAACACTGCATAAATCCGGAAGGATTTAGTGCAGGAGTAGGTCTGATTCCTTTAATTTAGTAATCACCCCAGTACCGCTTCAATTGCTCCCACACTTTCAGGGCCCCCTTCCTGAACCTTATTCCTGGAGCACTTTCCGTCCCACCTCCAGCTTTACTGAGATGTAATTGACATATAACACTGTGTAAGCTTAAAGGCATACAGTGTGATGATTTGTTACATATACCACAAAATGTTTACCACAATTAGGTTAGTTAACACACCCTTTACCTCACCTCATTGTCATTTTTTAAACTGTGGCTGTGGTAAGAGCATTAAAGCTTTATTCTCATAGCAACTTTCAAAATTGCAATACAAAATTGTTAACTATAGTCTCTGTGCTGTCCATTAGATCCCTGAAACTTATCAATCATATAACTGAAAGTTTGTGCCCTTTGACCAACATCTTCCCATGTCCCCAACCCCTCAGCCTTTGGTAACTACTCCGTTCTACTCTGTTTCTATGAATTCAAGGTTTTTAGATTCCAGTGCTCTCAGAGTCTATCCATGATGATAGCAGGATTTCTTTTTTATGACTGAACAATATTCTATTATATATATAAATATATAAATAAAATGATTTTATATATAAATACATACTTTTATTGTATGTAAATAATATTATTATTATATTTATACATAGAGATCTTTTCTTTATCCATTCACCTGTTAAAGGACACTTAAGTTGCTTCCATGTCTTGGTTACTGTGAATAATGCTACAGTGAATATGAGTGTGCAGATAATCTCTTTGAAATAGTGATTTCATCTTCAAACATATACCTACAGTGAAATTGCTGGATCATATGGTAGTTCTATTTTTAATTTTTTTAATGTTTATTTATTCTTGATAGACACAGAGTGAGTGGAAGAGGGGCAGAGAGAGAAGGAGGCACAGAATCTGAAGCAGGCTCCAGCTCTGAGCTGTCAGCACAGAGCCCGACATGGGGCTCAAACTCATGAACTGTGAGATCATGATCAGAGCTGAAATTGGATGCTTAACCAACTGACCAACCCAGGCGCCCTATTTTTAATCTTTTGAGGGACTTCCAGACTGTTTTTCGTAGTAGCTATACCAATTTACATCCCTACCAACAGTGAACCAGGGTTCCCATTTCTCCACATCCTCAACAACATTTGTTATCTCGTATCTTTTCAATAACAGCCGTTCTAACATGTGGAAGATGATATTTCATTGTGGTCTTGGTTGCATTCGTCTGACGATTAGTGATATTGAACACATTTTCACGTATATTTTGTATATCTTCTTTGGGAAAATGTCCATTCAAGTCCTCTACCCAGTTTTTAATCAGATTATTATATGGGGCTTTTGCTATTGGATTGTATGAGCTCCTTATATGTCTTGGATATTAACCCCTTATCAGGTACATGGCTTACAAATATTTTCTCCCACTCAATAGGTTGCTTTTTCACTCTGTTGATGGTTTCCTTTGCTGTGCAGAAGCATTTAGCTGGATGTTGTTCCACTTATTTGTTTTTACTTTTACTGCTTGTTCTTTTGGTGTCAGATCCAAAAAACCGTTGCCAAGACCAACGTCAAGTAGCTTTTTCCCGTGTTCTCTTCTAGGATTTTTATGATTTCAAATCTTACTTTCAAGTCCTCACCACATTTTGTGTTAATTTTTGTGTGTGGTCTAAGATAAGGGTCTAATTTCATTCTTTCCCAGGTGGATATCCAGTTTTCTTAACACCATTGGTTGAAGAGACCATCCTTTCTTGAGTATTTGTGGCTCCTTTGTCATATACCGGCTGAGTATATACATGTGGGTTTATTTCTGGGCTCTTGATTCTGTGCCATTGGTACATATGTCTGTTTTTATGCTAGTACCATACTGTTTTGATTACTATAGTTTTCCACTATAGTTTGAAACCAGGAAGTGTGGTATCTCCAGCCTTGTTTTTTCTCTAGATTGCTTTTGCTATTTTTTTTTGGCTATTTTGGGATTTTTGCGGTTTCATAAGAATTCTAGGATTTTTTTTTCTATTTCTGTAAGGAATGCCATAGCGACTGCATTGAATCAATACATGCGTATAGGTAGTATGGATATTTTAACAATATTAACTCTTCTGATCCATGAACACAGATATCTTTCCATTTATTTTTCTTTACAGTTTCTTTCCTCAATGTTTTATAGTTTTTGGTGTATAGATACTTAACTTTATTGGTTACATTTATACCTAAGTATTTTATTGTTTTCATTATTATAAATGGAATTGTTTATTTTGTTTTCAAATACCTTGTTAGCGTATAGAAATGCAACTGATTTGTGTATATTGATTTGGTATCCTGAAATTTTACTGAATTGATTAATAGGTTTAACAGTTTTTTTGGTAGAGTCTTTAGGATTTTCTATATACAAAATTATGTCATTAGGGGCACCTGGGTGACTCAGTCAGTTAAGTGTCCAACTATTGATTTCAGCTCAGGTCATGATCTCATGGTTCATGAGTTTGAGTCCCACATTGGACTCTGTGCTGACAGTACAGAGCCTGCATGGGATTCTCTCTCTCCCTCTCTCTCTGCCCCTACCCTGCTTGCGCTCTCTCTCTCTCTCTCTCTCTCTCTCTCTCACACACACACACACACACACACACACACACACACACACAAATAAACACACACACAAATAAAAATAAATAAACTTTAAAAAATTCACTTTACAAAATCATGTCATTAGAACACAATTTTATTACTTCCTTTCTGACTCAGGTGCCTTTTATAAGGTGCCTTTTTTTTCTTACCTAATTGCACAGGCTAAATCTCCAAGTAATATGATGAATAGAGTGGTAAGAGTAGACACCCTTGTCTTGCTTCTGATCTTAGAGGGAAAGTTTTCAATCTTTCACCACTGACTATGATGTCAGTTGTGGGCTTGTCATATATGACCTTTTATTATATTGAGGTATGTTCATTCTATACCCATTTTTTAAAGAGTTTTTATTATGAAAGAACATTGAATTTTGTTAAATCCTTTTTCTGCATCTACTGGAAAGATCATTTAATTTTTGTCTTTCATTCTATTAATGTGGTGTATCACATATTTATTGATAAGCATATATTGAACCATCCTTGCCTTCCTAGGAAAAAAGCCTACTTGAACATGATGTATGATCCCTTTAATGTGATGTTGAATTCAGTTTGCTAGTATTTTGTTGAGAATCTTTGCATGTATATTTATTAAGGATCTTCACCTATTATTTTCTTTTCCTGTAGCATCCTTGTCGGCTTTGGTAAGAGGGTAATGCTAGCCTTGAAAAATGAGTTTGGGAGTGTTCCCTCTCTTCAATTTTTTTAAGAGTTTGAGAAGAATTGGTATTAATTCTTCTTTATATGTTTGGTAAAAATCACCCATGAAGTCATCTGGCTTTTCGTTGTTGGGAAGGTTTTGATTACTTATTCAATCTCCTTACTTCTTATTGGTTTGTTCAGATTTTCTATTTCTTCATGATTCTGACTTAGTAGGTTGTATGTTTCTAGGAATTTATTCATTTCTTCTAGGTTGTCCAGTTTGTTGGTGTTTAACTGTTCATAGTAGTCTCTTAGGATCTTTTGTATTTCTGTGATATTGGGTTATAATATCTCCTTTTCTTTCTTTCTTTCTTTCTCTTTCTTTCTGTCTTTTTTTTTTTTTTGAGAAAGAAAGAGAAAGAGAGCATGAGCATGAGACAGAGGCAGAGGGCAGAGGGGGAGAGAGAAAGAAAGAGAGAGAGAGAGAGAGAGAGAGAGAATATCCCAAGCAGGCTCCACACTCAGCACAGAGCCCGATGTGGGGCTCAATTCCACAACCCTGGGATCATGACCCGAACCAAACTCAGGAGTTCAATGTTCAACTAACTGAGTCACCCAAATGCCCCTCCTTTTTCATTTCTTATTTTGTGTTTTCTCTCTCTCACTCTCTCTCTCTCATTTTCTTCTTTGGTAAATCTAGCCAAAGGTTTGTGAATTTTATTTACCAACTGAGAAAATCAACTCTAAATTTTATTGAACTTTTCTATTTTTTTTAATTCTGTAGTTCATTTATTTCCACTCTGAACATTGCTATCTTCCTCCTTCTACTAACTTTAGGCTTAACTTGTTCTTGTTTTTATACTTCCTTGAGGTATAAAGTTAGGTTACTTGAGACATTTCTTTTTCCTTAAAGTAGGCATTTATTGCTATAAGCATTCCTCTTAGCATTAATTTTGTTGTATCCCATCGGTTTTGGTATATTCCCATTTTCATTTGTTTCAATATATCTTTTTATTTCCTTTTTAATTTTATCTCTAACCCATTTGTTGCTCAGAAGTGTGATGTTTAATTTCCACATATTTGTAAATTTTCCAGTTTTCTTCCTGTTATTGATTTTTAGTTTCATACCATTGTGGTCAGAAAACATACTTGATATGGTTTCAATCTTAAATTGGCTGAGACTTGTTTTGTAACTAACATATGATCTATCCTAGAGAATGTTCCATGTGCACTTAAGAATGTATATTCTGCTGCTGTTGGATAGAATATTTTACATATGGTTGTTAGGTCTATTTGATCTAAAGTATAGTTCAAATCCCTTTTTCCTTATTGATTTTATGTCTGAATGATTTGTCCATTTTTAAAAGTGGGGTATGGAGTCCCCTGCTATTATTGTATTGTTTTCTATTACTTCCTTCAGATGTGCTAGTATTTGCTTAATATATTTAGATAATCCTATGTTGGGTGCCTATATATTTACAATTTTTATATCCTTTTGATACACTGACCCCTTAATCATTACATAATGAGGTTTGGTTTATTTTTTAATGTTTATTTATTTTTGAGAGAGACAGAGAGCACAAGCAGGGGAGGGTCAGACAGAGAGGAGGACAGAAGATCCAAAGTGGGCTCTGAACTGACAGCACAGATCCCAAGGCAGGGCTCAAACTCACCAACTGTGATATCATGACCTGAGCTTAAGTCGGATGCTTAATCAACTGAGCCACCGGTGCCCCCATAATGAGGTTGTTTAACTTTAAGTCTGTTTGTCTTATATAAGTGTAGCTACTCTGATCTGTTTGGTTTCCATCTGCTTGGAATATTTTTTTTCCATCCCTTCACTTTGCGCCTATGTGTGTGTTTGAGGCTGAACTGAGTCTCTTGTAGGCAGTATATATTTGGGTCTTATGCATTGAGCCAGTATATGCCTTTGGATTGGAGCATTTAATCCATTTACATTTAAAGTAATTATTAGTAGGTAAGGGCATACATGTTCATTGTTTTGTGGCTATTTTGTAGTTTCTTTATTCTTTTATTCCTCTCCTGCTATCTTCTTTTGTGAATGGATGGATTTTCTGTAGTGGTATTCTTTGTTTCCCTCCTTTTTATCTTCTGTGTATCTACTGTAGGTTTTCATTTGTGATTACTCTGATAATTTCCTGAAGCATCTTATAAACATAACAGTCATTTTTTAATCTGATAACAACTTGACTTGAATCACATACAAAAACTCTATCTACTCTTTGGGGCACCTGGGTGGCTCAGTCGGTTGAGTGTCTGATTTGATTTTGGCTCAGGTCATGATCCCAGGGTTGTCAGACAGAACCCCATTTCATGCTCCATGCTGAGTGTGGAGCCTGCCTAAGATTCCCTCTCTCCCTCTGGCCCTCTCTCCCTGCTTGCATGGTCTCTCTGTGTCTCTGTCTCTCTCTCTCTCTAAAATAAAACAAAAAACTCCAGTCTTTTATCATCCTCCTCCACTTTTTAAGTTTTTGATGTGTCATTTACATCTTTTTATATTGTGTATCCATTAACAAATGATGATAGCTATAACACATTTGATTACTTGTGTTCTTCAACCTTTATACCAGAATTAAGTGGTCAACATAGAACTGACATTACAGTATTAGAGTGTTCTGAATCTGACTATATCCTTATCTTTCCCGGTGTGTTACTCATTTTCATGTTTCTAGTTATCTCCTTTCATTTCAACATTTCTTGTAAGGCAGGTCTAGTGGAAATGAACTCCCTCAGCTTTCGTTTGTTTGGGAAAGTCTTTATCTTGCCTTTTCTTCTAAAGGACGACTTTGCTGAGTAAAGCATTCTTGGTTGGCAATTTCTTTTTATCGGTGCTTAGAATATTACCCTATTTTTTCCTGGTCTGCAAGATCTCTGCTGAAAAATCCACTGAGGGCCAAGTACAGGGGTGTGTGACTGCACCGGGTCTAAGGGGCCATGTGGTCCATTTTCTCAGGCCATTGCCTTAGGGTCCACAGCATTGATAACTGCATGGTCCTGGGTGGGCACTGCAGGGTGTCTGCTAAGGGTGCAAGGTTGTTTGAGTCCTCAGCAGCCCCTCTACATACAACGGCTAAGGACTAGGGCAAGCACTGCTAGCGGCCAGAGCCAGTGGTATGTACATGCTCTGTGGAGGCCAAGGGCAGGCGCCTGTGTGATGGCAGGGGCTGGTTTGAAAAACATGTGGTGTCAGGGACCAAAGCAGGAAGCAAGGGCCAAGGCACACTACTGGTATATTGGCAGCTGCAGGGGCCCTAGCTATTGGCGTGCCCTAGTATGGCTGTTGTGTCTTGCCATGGGCACACAGCAGTGGAGGCTGGTGATGGAGGTTGGGCTGGGGCATGCAAATGGAGCTAGCTGGAGGAGCCAGCTGCAGGTAAGGACTGTAGCAGAGGACAGGGCTTGATCGGGGCCCCCACAAGCAGCTGAGGGGATCCTGGCCATTGGCACATTTTCCCATAGCTACAGTCTTCTCCCTGGGTGCACGCACATCAGTGAAGGCCAGTGATTGTCGTCAGGCTAATGATGTGCAGATGCGCAGCTGGAGGAGCTAGCCTTGAACGTGCACACAGTGATGGAAGTCAGCCACTGGGATCTAGGCTGACGTCTTGTACAGGCCTGGGCTGGCTGTGGGTGTGGTTCTTAGGCTCTGGCAGAGTTTGGGGGAGGGAACAGGGAGAAACTTGGGTGGCTGGTGTCAGCCAATGTGAACACCTGTGAGATGAAAATTGGTAAAATCCAGAAAGGATCAGTGGCTGTGCTGGCCACTGTTTTCTTTTTTTTTTTCCCCTGTGGTAAAAGCCACTGGGTTTGTCTATGGAGCGGATCACTGAAAACCACGATCATTCCCACTGCATGACTGCTACCGGCAAGCCCTGCTCTTTTCCCTTCGTTCTACCATCTCTGTATATACATCTCAGCTTTGCATGTCCGTGGGTGGGGTGAAACTGTGACCTTTGCGTAGGGCCCTGAAGGCCAGCGAAGGTCTTTGCTCACCCTGTTCTTCCTTTCCCTGCAAGGGGAACTCTTTTCTAGCCTGGAAGCTTCTTCTTGGCATGGAGCAATGCCAACTTGGGGGATGGGATGATGTAAGCAAAATCAAGCTGTCTTCCTGCCCATTTTGTGCTGTTTTTGTTTCAGTGTATTGCTGAAGTTTTTAAGTGGCTTCCAGAGCTCTTCCAGATCTATTTTTGTTCATGGATAGCTGCCTAATCTTGATCTTTCTCCGGGGAACGGAGGCTGGGGTCTCCTACTCTGCCACCTTGGCAACATCACTTTCCAATCTACCCCAGGCCTTGTTGCACTTTATTTCTGGATCTATTTCAGGTTGTCTTAGCATCAACTGGACTTTTAAAAATCAATTAACTAATTAATTCATTTCTAGTATTACCGGATCTGGCCTTGATGCTTGATAATTACTGCTTCTCTGGTTCAGAATTCTGGCTTAACAAAGATTCTTTCTCCTGGCTTAGTACAGTCTCTCTGCTTTTCTACAGCCTCATATAAGCGATTTGGCACCCATACCCAACTATGTCACAAACGGGCCCCTTCTAACACCTCAAGTTCCCCATTCTGCTTCCGTTGTGATGATCCTACAATTTTCCACTACTTGACAACCAATTTTCTACGTGAGAATTAACACTTTGTACTGTGTGACTCTTACCATTTTAGTAAATAATGCACTGTAAGGAATGTTATCAGTTTAAAAAAACACACACACACACACACAAATAATGAGGTTTCTGGCTTTTCCCCCCAATACTCCGAGACGTGATCTTCTAATATTGTGACTATAATGACCAAAGATTTTATCAATTTTATTACTTTTAATACAACCCAACCTTTTTATTCATGTACCAATAGAATTCATAACTACCCATCCTGTGTGGGGTCCCTAGCCTAACAGTGGCTTTGGTATAAACCCCCCAGAAATGAACTAAAATGCCTGGACACATTTCTTGTCACATTTCAGGGCACTGGGGATATTGAGATCTAAGGGGAAATGGTGATCCCCATCATTATTGGCCATGATTAAGACTATATCACTTAGCTTTTTCTCCCCCAGACTTGATTTCCCAAGAGACTCACACCAAAATAGAACAGCTGCCTTTCCAAGGCTAAATCTTATTTGTTATGGAAATGTACTTGGAAAGTTTTAACAATGGAAAGACAAGAAGAGGAGATGCTTCATGAGCTATGGTCAAGGTCTAAGTGATGACTCAACCATGACTTGCTGTGGCTGGAATTTTTTCTGTTAAATTTTAATCCCAAAGGTTGATCAAAACGCTTTACCCATTATTAGGTAGTATGGATCTACATGTTTAAAAAGCCAGGGTCTATTGGTTAAGACAGATTGAGTAAATTAAGCAAATGTAGGGCTAAGAAAAATTGAAAGATAAGATGGCATTTGTCCTCAGATTAGATGTACTCTGACAGGAGCTACCTACAATTAGCTAATGTGAGAAGCAGTCGCTGGCTTTACACATACCTGCGGAATCATTGACTCTCACCATCCTTCTGTGTGGCCTGAGGAGAAGCAAGGATGTGTTCCCAAACGAGATCTGAAAGTTGGGTTCCTCACTGCGGCCATGGTGCAGGCTTCCTCCGTTTGGGGCCTGTTCTCTCAGATTTGCAGTGTTGATGTCCTCCTCCTTTGTGCCAGCACTGGACCTGGGTACTTGCTGCACTTTGGGGGAATTATTTGTTCCCATGCCTGCCTCCCAAATTGGATTGCGAGAGCCACAAGAGCCACAAAACTTTTACATCTCCAGCACGAAGTGCAGCATCTGAAATTTAGATGTTTAATGAATGTTACTGAGAAAATGAAAAGTTCTCCAAAAATGGACTTGAATTAAGGATTCTCTGCCACTCTCATCTGTAGTTGAGAGAAAGAGAAGATGATCAGAAGAAACTGGATTTCCCAACGGAATCACTGAGACTTTACTTAGAACTGTCACAAATAAGTATGTATAAAAAAACCTGAAGAGGACATGAGCTCCAGGCAACACAGCTTCGATGAAAACACTGAGCCCCAAGCAGAAAGTCTCTCCAAGACAGGATTCCATAGGACATTGCTGGAGCATAGAGTCCCTTGTAAAGCTGAATTTATAGGAATGTAAATTGAGGCTGATTGGGCAGAATCATTTATGCTCCAAGCTTGGAAGCTTGTGGTAGCATTTTCCTATTATCACATGTGTTTTTATTCTGGAAATAGTGATAAATAACTAATGGATATGAACAAGCCTTCAATAAAGATCTTTATCAGGGTCAGAGTGGTCCTGGGCAAACCACACTTTTAATCACACATCCCATCAGGAAGAGTAAAGTTCCTCCTCCTTGTACATGACCCCTGAATATGGCACTAAATCCATCTTGGGCTTGTAACAACAATGCACTCAATGGAAATGTATTTGAAGTTGGAAGACTAAGGTTTGAAACCAAACTCTACCATTTATTATGTGACTTGAAGCAAGTCACTAAACCTCTCAGAGCCTATGTTCCCTATTCGAAAAGTTGGCCTGACGAAACTCCCCCGGTTATGAGGCATAAGTGCAGAAATGTATGCGAATGTCTTTAACTGTGGCTTGGCATGTGATGGGCATGCAATAAATACAGCTAGAATTCCAACTCCATAGATCCAGAGAAATGGTCCCTGGAAATCAGTGTATGGGTGACATCTGGCAGACATCACCACTTCACTCCCAGGTGCCAGCAGAGGCTGATTTCTTTGCCTCCACAGGACCCCCAGGAGAGGGAATAGACCAGAGACCTCTAATGGCAGCTCTTTTCTCTGTCATTTCCTTTCTGTTCTCATACCCCAAGACTCTGACTAGATCCAAGAACAAAGCATCAATTAAACCAGACAGTCTTCATTACATTTAAGTTACCTCCCAGAGGATGAAAAAACAAGGAGCGACCACCAGAGGTCAGAGTGAATGGGTGTGCGGAGCTGAGTCCTGGGAGATGGAAACAGCAGGAGCCACTCTGGATTTGGGGCCAATGTCTCTGATGGCAGATGTTTTGGTGTAGCTAGTAAATTGGAAGGTTACCACAAAAATCCAATTTTACCACGAAAATGTCCAATTTTTGTGTGTGAAAAATTAGAAGATTAAGCAAGTCTGGTCCACATTCCCTCCTGGGGATGATTGAGGCCAAGTAGGAGCTAACAATTCAGATGGAACAGGCCCTCTCTCATTTCACAGTTGTCTCCATTCCTCAATGTCTGCCCTGCATGCGGTCTAAGTATTAGTTTCCATTTGTCACCTCAAATGCATTGCTGTTTCTCTTAGCCAGCTGGACTATTTGCATGTTAGGGAGCTTCCTAAAAAGATGAGGTCGTTTGCATATTAAAGGAGCACCTGGGTGGGGCCCCTGGGTGGCTCAGTTGCTTAAGTGTCACCTTGGACTTTTGCTCAGGTCATGATCTCCTAGTTTGTGGATTCGAGGCCCACATTGGGCTCTGTGCTGACAGCTCAGAGCCTGGAGCCTGCTTTGGATTCTGTGTCTCCCTCTGTCTCTCTGCCCCTCCCCTGCTCACACTTTGTATCTCTCTCTCAAAAATAAACATTTCAAAAAATAAAAAATAAAGGAGCACCTGTGTGGCTCAGTGGATTATGCTTCAGACTTTTACTCAGGTCATGATCTCAGAGTTTGTGAGTTCAAGCCCCACAACAGGATCTGCACTGACAGTCTCCTTGGGATTCTCTCTCTCTCCTCTCTCTTTGCCCCTCCCCTAATCATGTTCTCTCTTTTCAAATTAATACATTTAAAAAAAACTTTAAAAAATAAAAATTTTTAAAAAGATGAGTTCAGTTTACATATTAAAAAGGTACTCCTCAAAGCAGAAGGATTTGTTTTTCTGAGAGAAAAATGAAGTGAAAGAGTAAAAGAGATCTTGAAGTAGAAAGAACAGCTAAGAGGTATAAAATGGTTCAAACTAAACATTACAAAGATTCCAGCTAGGCATGAGCCCTGGAGCCCTGGACAAGGGGGGAGGATATATTCCAGAGACACATTGAGGATAAAATTTAGTGAGCTGGTAACTGAACATGGAGAGTAAATAAAGGAAAGGGATGATTTTAGAGTGCAAAATAGATCAAGGCTATGTACAAGGATATTTATTGCAATGATTTTTATATGGTAGCAGAAAAATCGAAAGCAAAATGAATGCCCATCAAAGCAAAATGGTACCGTGGTATACCTGTACTCTGGGACAGAAGGCCAGCAGGAATAAGTCAGATCCAAACAAGCTGCCTTGGAGGGAGTTCCTTAAAGTATGGTTAAGTGAAATACCCTGAAGAACATATTAATAATGATTCCACTCATATAAAAGCAACAACCAAAAGACCTAAATATGTATACATATGCAGATATGTATATATCCATAGTCATGTATGTGTGTGTAGGATTATGTGAACAAGTGGAGGAGGCAGGAAGTAGGAGACAAGCAAAAAAAAAAAAAAAGAAGAAGAAGGAAGGAAATCTGTATTACAAAACATCTTTGAATTGTTGAAGAACATATATGATTCCATTGTTGTCAAATTGCATGGATATGTGTAACCATACAAAAGATGCATGAAATGGATATTTGGAGTTTGAGGGACTCCAACTGTTGTTGATTTTCTTGTATTGTTATAGATTATTTATAAAATTGGCATTAAAAAGCCCACAATATATGAACCTAAAACTGCTTAAAACTGAAAGTTTATTAATTTTTTTAAAAACCCACAATAGATCCGTTTTCATCATAGACATGCACAAATGAAGGTATGATTCTCAGTCATTCAACATTCCCCCTGTATTAGGTGTGAATCCCACCATGACTATTTACCAGCTGGATGAACTCAGGCAGTTTACATAATCTCTCTCTCTCTCAGCCTAATTTGTCTTACATGAAAAAGGGGAACAATTCTCTCAACCCTGAAAGGCTGTTTGTTTATAGGATCAACTAAAAGAATATTTATAAGTGCCTGGCCCACAGTAGGCTCTCCTCAGATGGCAGCTACTATTTTCAGTGCTCTTAGAAAACACTCCCTACCCAACTCACAAGGGTGACATGATTGATTTCATCCATGGCCTTGAGTTCCTCCCTAACTAACCTCCACTGATACTTTTCAGTCCAGTTCCGGGGGTAATGGTCCCTCCCCTTTTCTCTAGACTTTAATCTGTTACTTGAGGCCAACGAAGGAATTCTGGGCCTCTGGCCAGTGAGCAGGCATCAGGGCTCACATGTAGTTTCTTCCTCATCCTATTTTTAACTGATCTGACTTCTTTTTTTTAGAACTCACCCTTAAATTCAAGGTAATTTTCAAAACTCCTGTCCACATTTAACAAGTAATAGCCTGTTTTTGCAAGTTGTGCCACAATGTAAAGAAAAAGGCTAAACAAAAGTGGGATTTGTGTGTGACAGCATTACAAAGCGCTAGATAGTTAGCTAATGGGTTTACAGAGCTTTCCTCCCTCCCAGCCCTACCAAAATAGAAGAGAAATAATTTGAACTTTTGATGCATATTACTTTGGAAGAATTAAAACTACCTTATTTTTTGCATATTTGTTCAGTGTCTACACTCTTAGAGAAACCAAAGATACTGAGATATTTCAGATAAAGCTGTACAAAGTTGGCACTGAAGCTGCTTAGAATTCAGCGTTTTTTTTTTTTAAGTTTTAATTTGTTTATTTGGGGGGGAGGGGCAGAGAGGGAAAGAGAGAATCCCAAGCAGGCTCCGCACTGTCAGCACAGAGCCCGACACTGTGCTGTATCTCACAAAGCTTGAGATCATGATCTGAGCAGAAATCAAGACTCAGACACTTAACCAACTGACCCATCCAGATGCCTCAAGAATTTCAGTTTTGTTTTTAGCTAAGAAGTTACACATAAGCCTGGATAACACCTAACCATTCAATTTGCTGGGTTCCCTGTTTTGTTTCTAAAATATATCATTGATATAGGAAAAATGTATAAATAAGTTTATAAATGTAAGTCTAACTCAACTGAATGTTTCCCTCAAAGTTTGGTTCTATAGCACACGATATATTAGAATGAGTCTGTCCTGGCCCAGAGCTTTTCAAAAGGAACAGCAGGGCCCCTTTATAACCAGGAGTTAGACTTCTGGTATTTCTTGAAGTTGATTTCTTTCCTATTCTTTTTTTTTTTTTTTTTTGTGAGAGAATTTTATTTCTGAATGGAGTTTCCTTCTTTTTGTCTCTAAATTCCACTTTAGTCTTCTTTACAGCAAGCAGAATATTTTAAATATGTTAGAAAACCAAGCCTTTAGTTGTGGCCACTTATGGGTAAAAATTCTATTCCATTTGGTTTACCATGATTAATATAAAGACAGAAACCAATACTTCCTGTTTTTATAATGCCTTGGACATTGTTCTAGAGCAGGGTTTCTAAATCTTGGCACTCTGACATTTTGTACTGGATAGTTCTTTGTCAGGGGATGGGGTGGGGGCGCTGTCTTGTACATTAAATAATATTTAGTAGCATCAGCCCTGACCTCTACTCACTAGAGACTAATAATAAATACACCACCAACCTCCCACCCCCACCCCACCACCAGTTGTGACAACCAAAAATGTCTCTAGTTATTGCCAAATGTCCTTTGAGGGGCAAGATCACCCCTGGGTTAAGTAACCACTCCCTGCTCCAGACATTTTTACACAAGTCATTTTATTTACTCTTTACAGCAGAGACTGGGAGAATTCATATAATTTTCCCAAGGTCATACAGTGGGTTAGTGAGTGGGTTTCTGGAACTCGTGTTTCACTTGGTATAATTCCACAGCTCCTCCTATTTTAGAAAGCATGCTGAAGAAAAAAAAGAGGAAGAAACCTGACTTAGGTTCAACATTTCTTAAAAGGTAAAGGTTATTCTGAGTGTTTTTCCTAATTCTTTCCACATCCCCAAATCTCATCCTTGTCCCCAAGGGGTGGTTTTAGTTGCCACCAACCCCCCCTCCTTCCTTCCAGCAAATCCTTCATTTTCGAGAGATCAAAGGTGTCTGACATAGGGTTTTGTTTTGTTTTGTTTTGTTTTGTTTTGTTTTGTTTTCTGCTTTTCCCTCTTCACCTCAAAACTCTTGTGTGATGATTAATTTTACATGTCAACTTGACTAGGCCATGCTACGCAGATATTTGGTCAAACATTCTAGGTATTTCTGTGAAGGTATTTTTTAGATAAGATTAACCCTTAAATCAGTAGACTTTGAGTAAAGCAGATTGCCCTCCATGATGTGGGTGGGCCTCTGGAAGAAGAGGGGATTCTGTCAGCAGACCACGTTAGGGCTAGAAATGCAACTCTTGTCTGGGTCCAGCTGGCCAGCCTCCCCTAAAGATTTGGGATTTGCCAAGCCTCCACAATCCCATAAGCCCCTTCCTTAAAGTAAATATTCCTCTCTATGCGTGTATCCTTTTGGTTCTGTTTCTCTGGAGGACTCTGATACATGTCCCTTCCTAAAAAGACCCTTTCACTGAAGCTGCTTTGTATCTAAACCCAAACGCCCCCTTCTCCACGAGGTCAGCGCTGCTATCCTTTCTCCCACTCGTGCTGGTATTGCTCTTACCATACGATGTTTGAAATGTTGAGATTTCTGTCCTGTGAAATAGAGACCTTCTCTATTTCATTGTTACATTTCCAAAATATGTCTAGCACAATAACTTGAATATTGTGGATAATTAAGCTTTATTCATTTGAAATGTCAAAGTTTTTCTCTAGGCCTGAAAACATCTGAAAAAATGCAACAATAAACATTTCCTTTTGATATTGTTAGGCTTAGATGTTTGATATGAACTCTGTCTATTAAAGACATCCTTTTGTGGTAATTTAGTCCTCTTTTCTCTTAAAAACAGTTTTTCAGAGTTGCAATAAAAGAACAACCCAAATGCAGAAACATGTAGTTTTCTTTATGGAACTTCAAGATCAGGGAAATCATCCTTCAAATCCAAGTGGTGATGAATAGACATGTGCTGAGTGGCTGGCAGACACTTCTTTACTATAAGTTTAACTCCTTCACTCCTACCCATACTGCCTAGAGTGTCCTTATAAAAATTTAGGACATTAGAAAAAAAAAGAATCAATTATGTGTTTAGTTAGATTTTTTTTTAAGTTAATACAGAAAAAAAGTGCACCAGGTTCAAGAGAAAGAATGTTTCTGCTGTTAGTGAAAAAGTTATATTGGACAGAATTTTGACCATTAGACTAAAAAGCAGAAAGTGACAAGTTGTTTCTTGTAGACATAACTTTTTTTTATGTTTGTTTGTTTATTTGTTTATTTAGAGAAAGAGAGAGAGAGTGCATGCTCATGAGCGGGCCAGGGACAGAGAGAGAGGGAGGCAGAGGATCTAAAGTGAACTTTGTGCTGACAGCAGAGAGCCCAATGTGGGGCTCAAACTCACAAACCCTGACACCATGACCTGAGCCAAAGTTGGACCCTTAGCCTACTGAGCCACTCAGTCACCTCTAGACATAACCTATTTTAATAAAGTGGCATCTTTTTTCTACAACGGTAAAAATCGAGCACATCCTTTAGGCTTCAGCAAACCTGAAGGGTATAGGAAGCTAAGCCACAAACAGTGCCTCCTGTGAGTCCATTTATGACTCCTAACTCCATCCCTTCCAACCAACTGATGGGCTTAAACACACAATGTTGGAGAAGAGGTTCAAAACGTATATTCCCCAGGTGCCTGGGAAGCTAAATCTTGAGTATATGATTCTTGCTTTAGGTTCAGGTTATGATCCCAGAGTGTTGGGATTGAGCCCTGAGTCCAGCTCCATGCTAAGTGTGGAGTATGCTTGAGATTCTCTGTCTCTCTGTCTTGTCTGTCTCTCCCTCTTCACCTCTCCCCAACTCCCACACTGCTTCTCTAAAAATAGAATAAATCTTTTAAGAAAAAGTATATACCCTTTCACATCTATTGCACACCTGCTAGGGCCAAAGAACTCCATTCCTTGGTGACATTTTTGATTTTATTGCTACAACACATGAGCACCATTTCCACTTATACAGGAACAAATAGGAGTCATGAGAGCTTATTGGATTTGCCCACAGCAAGTAGATGGTGAGTAATGTCAGCCTCCATCTGTGTGGCTGTGAGGTTTTTGCCTTTATTTGCTCCCCAAAGGCAGTTCAGCAAAGTGCCTAAGGAAGCAAGCAGGTCAGTTCTTCCACCAGTCAACAACTCAAAGCAATTTTTTCCCCCAAATTTTTATTTAAATTTTAGTTAGTTAACATAAAGTGTAATATTGATTTCAGGAATAGAATTTCGTGATTCATCACTCACATATAACACCCAGTGCTCATCCCGACAAGTACCCTCCTTAATGCCCATCACCCATTTAGCCCACCCCCCACCCACTTCCCTCCATCAACCCTCAGTTTGTAATTTATCATTAAGAGTCTCCTTGGGTTCCTAGGTCACTCAGTTGGTTGAGCATCTGACTCTTGATTTTGTCTCAGGTCATGATCCCAGGGCCGTGGGATTGAGCCCCTCATTGGGATACCTGTTGAGCATAGGGCCAGCTTAAGATTCTCCCTCTCTCTCTCTCCCTCTGCCTCTCTCCTCTGCTCATGCTATCCCTCTCTAAAATTTAAAAAAGAAAAAGCATTTTAAAAAGAGTCTTTTATGGTTTTCTATCCTTTCTCTCTCTTTTCCCCTCCCATATGGTCATCTGTTTTGTTTCCTAAATTCCACACATGAGTGCAATCATATGATGTTTGTCTTTCTCTGACTGACTTACTTTGCTTAGCATAAGACACTCTAGCTCCATCCATGTGATTGCAAATGGCAAGATTTCAGCTTTTGGATTACTAATATTCCACTACACACACACACACACACACACACACACACACACACACCACATCCTCTTTATCCATTCATCAGTTAATGGACATTTGGGCTGTTTCCATAATTTGGCTATTATTGATAATGCTGCTATAAATCTTGGGTGCATGTACCCCTTCAAATCTGTATTTTTGTATCCTTTGGGTAAATACCTACCAATGCAATTGCTGGATTGTAGGATAATTCTATTTTTAACTTTTTGAGGAACCTACATACTGTTTTCCAGAGTAGCTGCACTAGTTTTCATTCCCAACAAGAATGTAAGAGGGTTGCTCTCTCTCTACATCCTCACCAGCATCTGTTGTTTTCTGTGCTGTTAATTTTAGCCATTCTGACAGGTGTAAGGTTGTATCTCACACCTGATTTGTATTTCCCTGATGATGAATGATGTTGAGCATCTTTTCATGTGTCTGTTAGCCATATGGATGTCTTCTTTGGAAAAGTGTCTATTCATGTCCTCTGCACATTTCTTCACAGGATTATTTGTTTTTTGGGTGTTGAGTTTGATAAGTTATTTATAGATTTTTGTATACCAACCATTTATAGGTCATTTGCAAATATCTTCTCCCATTCTGTAGGCTGCCTTTTAGTTTTGGTGATTGTTTCCTTCACTGTGCAGAAGATTTTTATCTTGATGAAATCCCAATAGTTCATGCTTGCTTTTGTTTCCCTTGCCTTTAGTGATGCATCTAGTAAGACATGTCTAGTAAGAAGTTGCTATGGCCAAGGTCAAAGAAGTTGTTGCCTGTGTTCTCCTTTAGGATTTTGCTGGTTTCCTGTCTCACATTTAGGTCTCATCCATTTTGAATTTATTTTTGTGTATGGTGTAAGAAAGTGGTCCAGTTTCATTCACTGTCCAGTTTTCCCAACACCATTTGTTGAAGAGACTTTTTTCCACTGAATGTTCTCTCCTGCTTTGTCGAAGAATAGTTGACCATATAGTGTGGGTCTATTTATGGGTTATTTTTTTAAATTTATTTTAGAGAGAGGGAGAGCATGAACAGAGGGGAGGGGCAGAAGGTGAGAGAGAGAGAGAGAGAGACTGAGTGACAGAGAGAGTAAAAGAGAGAGAGAAAGAAAGAGAGAGAATATTTATTAATCAGTCTCCATGGTCAGTGCAGAGCCCAACACTGAGCTCGATCCCATGACCCTGGGATCATGACCTGAGCCAAAATCAAGACTTAGATGCTCAACCAAATGCGACACCCAGGTGCACCTATTTCTGGATTTTCTGTTCTGTTCCATTGATCTATGTGTCTGTTTTTGTGCCACTATCATACTGTCTTGATGACTACAGCTTGGCAATATAGCTTGAAGTCCAGAATGGGTATGCTTCCAACTTTGCTTTTCTTTTTCAGAATTGCTTTGGTTTTTCAGAGTCTTGTGGTTTTATCCAAATTTTAGGATTGTTCTAGTTCTGTGAAAAATGCTGGTGGTAATTTGATAGGGATTGCATTAAATGTGCAGATTGCTTTGAGTAGTCTATATCCTTTAACAATATTTGTTCTTCCAATCCATGAGCGTGCAATGCTTTTCCATTTCTTTGTGTCCTCTTTAATATCTCTCATAAGTCTTCTAGAGTTTTCAGAGTACAGATCTTTTACCTGTTTGGTTATGTTTATTCCTAGGTATCTTATTGGTTTTGGTGCAATTGTAAATGGGGTTGATTCCTTGATTTCTTTCTCTGTTTCTTCATTATTGGTATATGCAGCAGATTTCTGTACACTGATTTTATATCCTGGGATTTTGCTGAATGCATGTATTAGTTCTAGCAATTTTTTCATGGAGACTTTTGGGTTTTCTACGGAGTATTGTGTCATCTGCAAATAGTGAAAGTTTGACTTCTTCCATGCCAGTTTGTATGCCTTTTATTTCTCAGAAAATGAGTTTTAAAACAGTAACATGTTTAGGGAATTATAAGAAGCTTTTAAAAACTCAGTGGAGACTTGCCACTGATGCTTTTAAAAAGTTTTTAGCAATGTTTAGAATGCCCTAAATTGAAAAGAAAAAAAAATTGCCCACAATAACAAAAACACCACAAGTCGCATCACTTTCATTTTTATGTTTGACTCTGGCTCTGTATTCCTTGTCTATATAGATTTATAATTTTTTCTAACATTTTGTTATATATCTCTATCCATCTTTTTTTTTAAATGCATTTCAAAGTAAGTTGCAGACTTTAGTATACTTCACCAAGAACAAATGGAATTTATTATAGGTATGTGTGGCTGGTTCGACATTTAAAAACCAGCTAGTGTAATCCATCACATCAACAGGATAAAAAACAAAAGTCATATGATCATATTAATAAATGATGAAAAAAGCATTTGACAAACTCAAATACCAGTTCATAATAAAAACTCCAACAAACAAGGGATACAGAGGAACTTCCTTAACTTGATAAACAGCACCTACAAAAAATGCATAGGTAAGATCATATTTAATGGTGAGAAACTAGATGCTTTGTCCCATAAAATCAGAAACAAAACAAGGATGTCCCCTCTCACCTCTCTCTCCTATTCAAAATCATACTGGAAGTTCCAGCTAATGCAAAAAGATAAGAAAAGAAACAAAATCCAGATTATATAGGAAGAAATAAAGCTGTCTTTTTTCACAGGTAGCATTAATGTCTATGTAGAAAATACCAAAGAATCAATTAAAAAAAAACCTGCTGGAACCAGTATGCAATTTCAGCCAGGTTGCAGGATACAAGATCAATAGTCCAAAGTCAATTTTCCTATATGCCAGCAATGAAGAATTGGAATTTCAAGTTAAAAAGAAATACCATTTACATTAACACTAAAAAAATTTTAATAAATACTCAAGTATAATCTAACAAAGTATGTGTAAGATCTATATGAGAAAAACTATGAAATTCAGGTGAAAGAAATCAAAGAATATCCAAGTAAATGGAGAGATATTCTATATTCATGGATAAAAAGACTCAGTATTGTCAAATGTCCATTCTTCCCAACCTAATTTATAGACTCTACACATTCTCAAAATCCCAGAAAATTACTTTGGTGGTTATGAACAGACTGATTCAAAATTTATATGGAAAGGTGAAACACCCATAATGGCCAACACATCACTGGCAAGGAACAAAGAGGAATGATACTACCTAACTTCAAAACATAATATAAAGCTATGGTAATAAACACAGTTAGGTATTAGTAAAATAATAGACAAATAGACCAATAGAGTGAACATAGTAGTTTAGAAATAGACCCACACAAATATAGTCAGCTGATCTTTGACAAAAGAACAAAGGCAATTGAGTGGCGAAAAGGATCATCTTTTCAATAAGTGGTGCTGAAACTACTGGATATCCACATGAAGGATACCCTTCACAAAAATGAACTCCAAGTGGATTACAGATGTAAAATGCTAAGCCACAAAACTTCTGTAAGATAAATAGGAGAAATCTATGTGACCTTGGATTTGATGATGACTTTTAGATATAATACCAAAACTATGATCAATGAAAGGAAAAATTGTCAACTTGTATTCCATTAAAATTTAAAATGTCTGCTCTGCAAAGGACACTGTTAATAGAATGAAAACAGAATCAACAGACTGGGAGAAAATATTTGCAAAGTACATATCTGACAAAGGGTTGGTATCTAAAATATAGAAAGAACTCTTTTTATTTAAGTTTATTTATTTATTTTGAGAGACAGTATATGTGTGTGTGAGCAGGGGAGGGCTAGAGAGAGAGAAAGAGAGAGAGAATCCCAAGCAGGCTCCGTGCTGTCAGCACAGAGCCCGGATGCAGGGTTCAAATTCACAAACCACGAGATCATAACCTGAGCTGAAACCAAGAGTCAGACACTTAAACCACTGAGTCACCCAGGTGTTCTAGAAAGAACACTTAAAGTTCAATAAGGAATTAAAACATGGGCAAACAACTTGGACAGACACCTCACCAAAGAATACATACAGGTGGGAAATAAACATATGAAAAGATGCTTAACATCAGAAGTCATTAGAGAATTATAAATTAAACTAGCCACTACATACCTACTAAAATGGCTAACATCCAAAGCACTGGCAATACCAAATGCTGAATTGGGTGTGGAGCAACAGGAACTCTGCCATTGCTGGTAGGAATGCAAAATAGTACCACTACTTCAAGAGAGTTTGGCAGTTTCTTACAAAGATAAACATAGTCTCCATAAAATCTAGTAATAGTGCCCTTAAGTATTTACTAAATGACTTGAATATATATATCCATACCAAAACCTGCATGTGAATGTAGCAGCTTTATTCATGATTGCCAAAAATTGGATGCATCCAAAATGTCATTCAGTAGGTGAATGCATAAGCAAACTGTTGTACATCCAAATAATGGAACATTATTTTGCAATAAAAATAAACTATTAAACCATGGTGTTGGTAAAACTGGACAGTAAATGAAACTGGACCACTTTCTTACAACATACACAAAAATAAACTCAAAATGGATGAAAAACCTAAATGTGAGACAGGAAAGCATCAAAATCCTAGAGGAGAACACAGGTAACAACCTCTTTGACCTCAGCCATAGCAACTTCTTATTAGACATATCACCAAAGGCAAGGGAAACAAAAGCAAGCATGAACTATTGGGACTTCATCAAGATAAGAAGCTTCTGCACAGTGAAGGAAACAATCAACAAAACTAAAAGGCAACCTATAGAATGGGAGAATATACTTGCAAATGACATATCTGATGAAGGGTTAGTATCCAAATCTGTAAAGAACTTATCAAACTCAACACCCAAAAAACAAACAACCCTGTTAAGAAATGGGCAAAAGACACTTTTCCATAGAAGACATCCATATGGCTAACAGACACATGAAAGATGTTCAACATCACTCATCATCAGGGAAATACAAATCAAAACCACAGTGAGGTACCACCTCACACCTGTCGGAATGGCTAAAGTTAAAAGAGATGTTGGTAGGATGCATAGAAAGGGGAACCCTCTTCCACTCTTATTGGGAATATAAACTAGTGCAGCTGCTCTGGAAAACAGTATGTAGGTTCCTCAAAAAGTTAAAAATAGAACTACTCTATGATCCAGCAATTTCACTACTAGGTATTTACCCAAAGGATACAAAAATACAGATTCAAAGTGGTACATGCACTCCAATGTTTATGGCAGCAATATCAATAATAGCCAAATATATACACACATATATACAAATATATATATACACACACACAATTATAAATTATAATTTATAAATTACACACACACACAATGGAATATTACTCGGCCATCAAAAAAGAATGAAATTTTGTCATTTGCAACAATGTGAATGGAGCTAGAATGTATTTTGCTAAGCAAAGTAAGTAAATCAGAGAAAGACAAATACTATATGATTTCACTCATATGTGGAATTTATAAAACAAAACACAAACATATAGGAAGGGGGGAAGATAAGACAGAGAAACTAGCCACAAAAGACTCTTAATAATAGAGCAACAAATTGAGGGAAGATGGAGGGAGGTGGGTGGGGGATGGGCTAGATGGGTGATGGGTACTAAGGAGGGCACTTGTGATGCACACTGAGTGTTGTATGTAAGTGATGAATCACTGAATTCCACTCCTGAAACCAATATTGCACTTTATGTTAACTAACTAAAATTTAAATTTTCAAAAATTGCATTGTTTGCTGCTTTATTATTAAATTGTAAGAGTCTTTCATATATTCTGTATTCAAGTCCTTTTTCAGGTATACATATTGTGAACACATTCTTCCAGCTTTTGGAGCACCTTTTTCACTACCTGAATAGTACTTTCTGATGAGAAAATTTTTAAATACTGATGAAGACCAATTTATTAATTAAACATTTTTATGGTTTGTGCTGTTTGTGTCCTATTTAAAAACTCTTATCTCAAGATAGTTTCAGCTTTCAAGTTGACATTTGATCTCCCTAGAATTGATTTTTTGTGTATGGTGTAAGATAAGGGTCAAGTTTTCTTTATCACATCAATGTCTAATTGCTCTAGTATCACTTATTAATAATACCATCCTTTCTCTTTGAAGAGCATGAATATCTTTTTAGTAAATAAAATGAACATATATACCTGGACTTATTTCCAGGCTGTTAAGTTCTGTAGATCTGTTTGACTATATTTATGCCAATATCACGCTGTCTTAATTACCAAAGCTTTAGGGTAAGTTTAAAATCTGTTAGTGCCAGGAGGCATCTGGGTGGCTCAGCTGGTTAAGTGTCCGACTCTTGATCTCAGCTCAGGTCTTAATCTCACGGTCATGAGTTCAGGCCCCATGTAGGGCTCTGCGCTGGGCATGAAGCCTACTTAAAAAAAAAAATCTGTTCATATAGGTCTTCCAATGGGTTTCGTTTTTTGTTTGTTTGTTTAGATTGCTTTTAGCTAGTCGAGGTCCTTTGCAATTCCAAATAAATTATTGGTTCAGATTACTGATTTCTATCACACAAAAAAATTAAGCCTGCTGGGATTTTGATTGGATTTGTGTTAAATCTATGGATCAATTTAGGGAGAATTCATATCTTAATATCACATCAATGGTGTATCTCTCCATTTATTTGGGTCTTCTTTAGTTTTTCTGAGCAATGTTTGATAATTTTCACTATACAGATCTTGCATATTTTGTTAATTTTCTAATTAATTTCCCTAATGACTTCTCCTTTGGCCAGTAAACAAATTAGAAATGTGTTGCTCAATTTCCAAACATTAGGGAGATTTCTATATTTTTGTTACTGACATCTAGTTTAATACTATTGTGGTCACAAAATATATTCTGGGTGACTTTGGTCCTTTGAAATTTATCAAGACTTGCCTTATAACCCAGAATATGGTCTACTTCAGTGAATGATCTTTGTGCTTTTATTTGTTTTAATTTTTATTTTTTAATTAAGTAGGCTCCACACCCAACATGGGGCTCAAACTCACAACCCTGAGATCAAGAGTCGCATATGTACATTTAAATAGTGTGTATTCTTTCTTCTTTTTCATAGTTGTTGGCTATAATAAACTATAAGTAATTTACAAATGTCTATTTAGGTCAGATTGTTCATATCTTATATATTGTTACTAAGTTTTGTTTGTCTTTTCTACCCCTTACAGAAAGAAATATTTTTAAATCTCCAATTCTAATTGTGGATTTATCTACTTATTTCTGTCAATTTCTGCTTTCTATTTGAAGGTATACTATCAGGCACATACACATTAGGGATTATTATATCTTCCTATTAAATTGACCCTTTTATCATTATTAAATGCCCCTCTTTATATCTGATAATACATTTTGCCTTAGAGTCTACTTTGATACTATATCCACAGCTATAATTTTTTTTTTTTTGATTCATGATTTCTTTCTCAAGAGAGAGGCCATGCCTTCTCCATCAGTCTTTTTTTTTATATTTAATATAATTTATTGTCAAATTGGTTTCCATACAACACCCAGTGCTCATCCCAACAGGTACCCTCCTCATTGCCCATCACCCACTTTCCCCTCTCCCCCACCTCCCATCAACCCTCAGTTTGTTCTCAGTATTTAAGAGTCTCTTATGGTTTTCCTCCTTCCCTCTCTGTAAATTTTTTTTCCCCTTCCCCTCCCCCTGGTCTTCTGTTAAGTTTCTCAGGATCCACATAAGAGTGAAAACATATGGTATCTGCCTTTCTCTGCCTGACTTATTTCACTTAGCATAATACCCTCCAGTTGCATCCACGTTGCTGCAAATGGCCAGATTTCATTCTTTCTCATTGCCAAGTAGTATTCCATTGTATATATAAACCACATCTTCCTTATCCATTCATCAGTTGATGGACATTTAGGCACTTTCCTTAATTTGGTTATTGTTGAAAGTGCTGCTATAAACATTGGGGTACAAGAGCCCCTATCACACCTATAATTTTTATAAATGTAACCTTAATTTTTAAGCTTTCTTATGTTTAGTGTTTACATGGTCTACAGTATTTATGTTTTCATCATTTTACTTTCAACTGTTCTGTGTCTTAACATTTAAAGTTTGTGTCTTACAAAAATATTGTCAAATCTGGTTTTTACTCAATCTAATCATATCTGCCTTATAGTTGGAATGGTTAGTCTTTTCATATTTAATGCAATTACTGATCTGATTTTAAGCTTACCTACCTTCTCAGTGTTTGTTTTTACTTGTTTCATATGTTCTTTTGTCTTTGCTCCTCCTTTGCTGGCTTCTTTTGGACTGTCAAAAATTTCCCTCCTATTTTGTCTATTCTATTATATTACCTTGTGATGTTTTGATGATTCAGGGAATAAATTAGTAATTCAAAAAGCTTGTGCCAAAATTCACAGTCACAGGACTTACCTTTAAACTTTTGCATTGTAGTTATCATTTTCGCCATGTGACACTGTTTGGTTTCCTATTACAAAGTATGTGTGGGTGGTACATAGGTATAGATATATGTGTTTGTATGTGCATGTGAATGGGTATGTGTTGTGCATATGTGTGTTCAAACACGTATGTGTGTACCTGTGCCTGAGTTTATAGTGTGCCATGTGAATGTTGCCTTTAATTCTTAAGTAAATAAGTGATGAGTTTAAAAAGCATATTTCCTAATTCAATGATATCTCTTCATTAATTTCTGAGTAGAGTGAAGTAATCGGTAAATGACAACATAATGGTCTATCAGGATAAAGGGTTCTGTCAAACCGTTTTAACTTGTTAGCCAGAATTTAATTCAAGTGTTAGAAGAAAAAAGTTGTATGTTCATAAACAATCTCAAGGGGCAGATATGAATGATGTCCTAATATAATTCAGTATACATTTCCATAAAAACTTACGACAATAAAATTCATGAACGCCTTAGAGGATGACGTCAGCCCCTTCTGACATAGGAGAAACATTTATTATTTTGTCTTCATGTTGACTCTTTTTTCCCACTAATTTCTTAAGGAAATTCCTTCCTCTCTCCCTCTCTGGTAATGTGGTGAGACTTTGTTTTGGAAAGCTTCAGGGGAAGAGAGATTTTGGGAAAGGTTTGGGGCAGTCTAGAGGAACTTACTTCCCTTGGCGATTGATCTGATCAACACTTGCTGCACACAGGTATGATGCAAGTCTGTGCATGTGTGGGGATTATGTTTAACCAAGTGTTTGTTCACTGAAATGGTGAAATGAAATTTGGGGGAGTTTTGAGAAATAATTTGTGCAATATAATTGTAACAAAGGTCTATTTGATGAGACTAAGTTCTTCTCTAGCAGCAGAAATTATATTAATTTCTTTTACTTTGATTTGACGCTGTGATATAGACAAAAAGATATATTCATTCGCTAGATTAATCCACAATTTTTAAATACTTATAATGCTAAGTATTCTTCCAGGTCCAATGGGTAATCTGAAATGAAACAGTCCAAATTACTACTGCACAAAGACACAGTCAAGTAGGGGGAGCTACAGTATGAACACAAATAACCACAGGGTAAGGTAGGAAGTGACATGAACCTTAAGTTTGAACAAAGTGCTGAGGGAGTTCAGGCAGAAAAGATTATTTTCAACAGAGGCTAGGATAGATCAAAGAAGTCTTCATGAAGGAGGGGATATTTGAAATGGGCCCTAAAGGATCAGTAAAATTTTATAGGTACCATTAAATTTGATAGAATCTGATAGGGGCATCTGGGTGACTCAGTTGGTTAAACATCCGAATTCAGCTCAGGTCATGATCTCACAGTTTGTGGGTTGAAGCACCTTGTTGAGCTCTGGGCTGACAGCTCAGAGCCTGGAGCCTGCTTCAGATTCTGTGTGTGTGTCTCTCTCTCTCTGCCCCTCCCTCACTTGCACTCTGTGTGTGTGTCTCTCTCTCTCTCAAAAATAAATAAACATTTTAAAAATAGAAAAGAATCTGATGACATTGAAGGTATTATTAGAGGTAGATACATGGCCAAAGGTGTAGTGATGGATTTAGGGAAAAAGGAACAATTCTGTTTTGTTGGTATATAAAGTACAAGTAAGAAAGTAGGAAAAGATAACTGAGAAAAAGATAAGATGGACCATAACCAAGGGAGTATTAAATGCCAACCTATCATTATTACTAATTGAACAATCAACTTTTTATAATTTCCCTTACCATGTGTTAAAAATAGGAATAGCTGCTATGTAGACATATAGAAGAATGAAACATGGTCTATATGTGTATAGGAAATAAAACACAATTCCCCCAAATTTAAATTGTCCCATTCTTTTCAACTTTATAAATATTCTGGTTTTTTAAAGTGCTTTGTAGCGGCACCTGGGTGGCTCAGTCTGTTGAGCATCAGACTCTTGATTTTGGCTCAGGGCATGATCCCAGGGTCATGGGATCGAGCCCGGCATTGGGCTCCACACTGAGCATGGAAACTGCTTTGGACTATCTCTCTGTCTCTCCCTATGCCCCTCTACCCTGCTTGCATAGTGCGTGCGTTCTCTCTCTCTCTAAAAGAAAAAAAAATGCTTCGTTTATATTTATATTCAGTTATATTTAATTTTGTATTATATTATATTTACCTACCATTTACAATGGCGCTAATTCAAAAGCGGGTTCAAATAGCAAAGTAGTTTTCCATTGACCTGCCTATGGTCAGTAACCCCCGTCTATGGTACCTCTTACTGAGCTTCAGTCTGCCAAGATCACAGAGATTTCTGGCCTTTGTTTTCTTCTCCTAAGTTTTAAGCATTCAGAACTTCATGAGCCAGCTATAGTAGCCCATCTTTAACATTAAACATTGAGCACATCTATGGCCACTACTTAATAACTCCCCTGGTTTTGACTTTCTATTTTATACTCTCCCTAGTTCCAGTCTGTGGTAGGTGGAATTTGGTTCTCTAAATTCCTGACCCCTGGTATACGTACACTTTCTTCCAGTTATTCAATCAAACACTAATCTAGGTGTTGCTATAAAAAGAATTCTGCAGATGTAACTTAAGGTCCTAAATCAGCTGACCCTGAGATGGAAAGATTGTCTGAGTGGGTCTGACCTAATCATATCATCCTTTCAATCTGACTCTAGAGGTAAAACAGGAAGTCAGAGAGAGTTTAAACATGAGAAGAATTTAACAAGGGAGAAAATTTCTGTTGCTGGCTTTGAAAATACAGGGGGTCATGTGGCATGGAATACAGGTGGCCTCTAGGAGCTGAGAGTAGCCCCTGGCTGGGAGCCTGCAAGGCAAAAGAGGACCTCTGTCCTACAATGGCAAGAAACTGAATTTTGCCAAAAACTTGAATGAGTTCAGAAGGGAATTCTTCCCCAGAGCCTCCAAACGCGAACTCAGTCTAGCCAATACTTTGACTTAGCCGTTGAGATCCTGAGCAGACAACCCAGCCATGCTGTGTCTAGACTTCTGACCCACAGGACTGTGAGTTAATAAATGGGTGTTGTTTAATTTTTGACTTTTATTTTTAAAATAAATTTTATTGAAGTATAAATTTTTTTTTTCAACGTTTATTTATTTTTGGGACAGAGAGAGACAGAGCATGAACGGGGGAGGCGCAGAGAGAGAGGGAGACACAGAATCGGAAGCAGGCTCCAGGCTCTGAGCCATCAGCCCAGAGCCTGACGCGGGGCTCGAACTCACGGACCGCGAGATCGTGACCTGGCTGAAGTCGGACGCTTAACCGACTGCGCCACCCAGGCGCCCCGATATATTTTATTGAAGTATAATTAGCATACAGTGGTATATTAGTTTCAGGTGTACAATATTCTATTCGGCTATGTTTTTAAAATGTTTTTCTTCTAGAATTTTTAAAGGTTTTCTGTCCATATTTACATTTTTATTCACCTGAAATTTGTTTTGGGAAATGATATGAACTAGAGATGGAGGCACTTTTTTTCTCAGTATGGAAAACTAGCTATTCCCACACTGTCCCCACTCATTTGCAATGCCTGCTCTGTTATATAATAAGCTTCCATATGGAAGTGGAACTATTTATAGGCCTTCCATCAATCTATTTGTTCTATCCCTGCCCTAGTGTGTTATTCTGTCTTACACCACGATGTCCTAATTACTATAGCTTCAGGATACAAGGTGCATGATATTTTGAAGAGTGAATCCCCCTGTTCTTCTTCAAACATTTTGGCAATTCCTGGCCCTTTGTTCATTCAAATGGACTTTAGGATAATACTGGTTAACTTTTAGCAAAAAAGTTTTTTTTTTTTTTTTAATCAAAAAAGGACTTTGGATTTGGGGAGAACAGATGTCTTTCTGTTATTGAGACTTCCCATCTGTGAGCATTTGTTTTTTTAGTTAAAGTTCTCTATTTTTCTCTTATGAAAGCCTTACACAGGGGCTCCTGGGTGGTTCAGTTGGTTAAGCCACCGACTCTTGATTTTGACTCAGGTCATGATCTCACGGTCATGAGATCAAGCTCAGCATTGGGGTCCATGCTGAGCATGGGGCCTGCTTAAGACTCTCTCTTTCCCCACTCTCTCTCTCTAAAAAAAAGGAAAAAAACGCCTTACATCCTTGCAAAAGATTTATTTCTATATACCATACATGTTTTCTTGCTATTATAAATGACATCTTTAAAATTACATTTTTGAACTATTTGTTGCTTTTTTGTGTGGGGGGGAATATAGTTGGTTTGTGTAACAATTTACCTGTTGGTTCCTGTGGATATCTTTAGTGGGAAAGCATGTAAGTTGAAAATAATGACAGTTTTGTGACTTTTTTCCAATCCTTATATCCCTCTTAACTGTATAATATTACTACATATCGTGTAGTGTATGGTATAGTATAGAATATGGGATATCAATGTATATGTACATTTGACCTTTGAGCAACATGGATTTGAACTGCACAGATCCACATATGTGCAGATTTTTTCTGATAAATACACTACAATACTGTAAACATATTTTCTTTCTTATGGTTTTCTTAATATTTTTTTTCCTCTAGCTTTATTGTAGGAATACAGTATATAATATGTATAGCATACAAAATACATGTTTATTGACTGTTTAGGTTACCAGTAATGCTTCTAGTCAACAGTAGATTATTAGTGCTTATATATCCAGGGAGTCAAAAGTTATACACAGATTTTTGACTACATGGGGGTCAGCACCCCTAAGCTCCATATTGTTCAAAGGTCACTGCATATACTATATGGTATAGTATACCTATAGCTTTTACTGTATTACTGTAGCTATATTATATAATCATATACCAATTATATAATTAGATATACTAATTATATAACATAATTATATAATATAGCTACAGTAATACCCCAAGACTCTCGCTAACAGATACAATAGGAAGAAAAGATGTCTAGCCTATAAAGATCTCTCTGTGATTATTTTTTAGTGATAACCTCAGGAGCTGATTTAAATAGCTATATTCAATAGTTCACTACTAGAATTAGGCCTGTAAATACATACCAGTATTTTCCCAAAATAAAATTGAATATACTGTTTGTCAGGCAGGATCTATTAGCTTAGGCTCTGCACTGTAAGTCAGTTCTCCAGAAATGGTAATAATTTTGTATTGATCCAACGAACTTTACTGTTAAGTGTTCCTCAGAACCAAAGACATGGTGTTAAATATTAAGTATAAAAGGATAGTGCATTAGTCTGCTTCCATAACAAAATACCACAGACTGGGTGGTTTAAGCAAATTGCCACAGACTTGGTGGCTGAAAAAATAGACATTTATTTTCCCACAGTTCTAGAGGCTGAAGTCCCAGATCGAGGTCCACGGGGTCAGTTTCTGGTGAGGGCCCTCTTCCCAGCTTGTGGACGGCCACCTTCTTTCTGTGTCCTCACAGTGTGGACAGTAAGCAAGCTCTCTGGTATCTCTGCCCATAAGGATACTAATCCTTTCAGATCAGGGCCCCAACGTTAAGACCTCATTTGACTCTTAATTATTTCCTTACTCAAAATTCAGTCACGTGGAGTTTAGGCCTTGAACAAATTTTAGAGGGATACAAACATTCAGTATAACAGATAACTATTTCAATACCCCCACTTATTTTTCAGGTTAACTGGTCCTCTCCATCCTCTTTGTAAAAGGTGTACATTCTTATGGCCTGACAACTCGTGGCCTACTAGTATGCCCCACACTGCTATTTCCACATGTTGAATGGTCAGCTTCTTTTTTTTTTTTTTTTTTTTTTTTTGAGGAGGAGGAGCTCACTTTATTGGGGGGAGAGCACTGCACGTGGCCAACACATGAAGGCAGCCTGGCGGGCACCCTACACACCGCGCTCAAAAAAGGACACGGGAAGTTTTGCTAAGAAAGATCAACTGGAACATGGGTTCCTCTGGGCGGCTTCCCAGCCGCATCCCTCCGAGGAGTCAGGATGCTCCCGACCGTTTCTTTGAAGGCAGATGTGGTCACTACAAGTAGAGGCCCTCAAGGGTGCCTTCTTGTTTTTTATAAAGAACATTTTCTTTGGATTTTTTAAAGTCTTCATTTGTTACTTTCATTCTGTGTTCTCTCAAGGCCATCAGACCAGCTTCTGTACAGGTCGCCTTGATATCAGCCCCAGAGAGGTCATCTTTAGCCATGATCAAGTCGTCCAGGGTCACATCATCAGCCAGCATCATCCTGCTTGTGTGGATCTGAAAGATGCCCTTCTTAGTCTTTTCATCAGGCTGGGGGGGGACTCATTTTTCCTGTCAATGTGGCCTGGTCTGATAAGTGCTAGATCCAAAGTTTCTATTTGGTTTATGGCCATGATAACTTTCTGGTCACTCCTTGAATCAAATCCATCCAACTGGTTCAACAGTTCCAACATTGTTCGTTGAATTTCTCTTTCACCACTGGAATTTGAATCATATCTTTTTGTTCCAATGGCATCAATTTCATCAATAAACACGATGAATGGCCCATGTTCTTCTGCAACTCGAAACAACTCCCAAACGAGTTTGGGCCTATCACCTAAGTACTTCTGAATAAGTTCAGAGCCAACCACTCTTGGGAAAGTGGCTGAGGTTTGGTTTGCTACCGCTTTGGCTAATAAGGTTTTACCTGTGCCAGTTGGTCCATAGAGAATGACCCCTTTTGGGGGCTTTATACCCATCTCTTCATAATATTCAGGATGAGTGAGAGGAAGCTCCACAGATTCCTTAATTTCCTGGATTTGGTTGTCCAACCCCCCAATATCAGCTTGGGTTTCCTGGGGGCCTTTTCTACTTTCATCACCATGACCAAGGGATCCGTGTCATCCATGAGCACCCCTATTATGGCATGTACCTTGTGGTTGAGCAGGACTGAACAGCCTGGCTCCAGCAGGTCCTTGTCTACAAAGGAAAGAATGCTGATGTAGTGTTCTGAGCCCACAGATGTGGACACGATGGTATGATTGTCATCAATGATCTCTTCCAACGTTCCTACCAACATTGGGGTCCCCCTCAGATCATCCACCTTTGATCTTTCCTCCTCTTGCTTTTCTTCTAAAGGCTTCATTTGTTCCTGATTTCTAATGAATTCTTCCTCCATGAGAAGATAGTCTTTAATTCTAACTTGAGTAATTTTAAGCGGCACTGAGTGCGAGGTGTCACCAGTGGCAGCTTGCTGGCAGCATCAGTCCCTTTGGTTGGTACTCTGTTTGGTACAGGAGGTTTATACTTCTTTCTCTTGTCCTTGTCATCCTTCTTGACACCTCCAGGGCCATGACCACTACTCTGACTTTGACCCATCTTGCTTTGGCCGCTCAAACTGCCGCTACTGGAAATCAATGGTCAGCTTCTTAAGAGTAGTTCTATTGATTCCCAAACTCATTCATACCTGTTGAACTTGTTATTGTAATTATAGAATTTGATTTGCAAGTGAATAAATATGCATGTGTAAAGAAAAAGTTATCATTTCTGTGAAAACAAAATTATGAATTCCAGGAAAGATTCAGTAGTTTTAAAAATTGTCGTGAAAGTACTTGACAAGACAATGATAAAGGATTAGAAAACAATAAAAATCCAGGATTTGCACCAAAATTGTCTCAGAAGTGGCTTTAGTTCTCCTTCCACTCTCAAGAAGCTGAAATTGGATATTGTGACAAATGCATTACACACGTTTATGTAAACGTGGTCATGGAATCCCTCACATCAGCAGATGCAAAGCATAGATTTCAGTAAGGGCTAACAGATCATGTGCATTTACACATTTTATGATAAAATACAATGGTAAGGCATATTTTTTATTATTTTGAACTGTCTTTAGCCACCAACCACTTTTCCTAATCACTCCAATAAAACTTCTCTTATACTGCTGAGCAGGGCTATATTGGGGCACAATTAGTACACTGTTGACTGACTTAGAATCTAAGCCACAGACAAAAGCCCAGCCTTCAGCACTGTCTGTCTTGTTTGCTTATCTCAGTAACCAGCCACCAACATGTATAAATAGAGGAGGCACGTATAAGCACTATCAGAATGCTATTCTTTTCACCCATGCCATTGACTTCTAAAGCCAGAAGGCAATGAGGTGAATGCCCTGGCAGATACCACTCCACAGAACCCCGGGACAAATAATCCTAGGGAAAAATAATCTCCTCCAGGATACTGCCTTTTCCTTTAGCTGTAGTGATTGAAAGGACCTTAATTTCTTAATCTTTGCACCGGTAGTGCGTCAAGGACAGCACAATTGTAAAAACCAACAGCCCTTTAGAGGTACATCCTACTTTTCATCCAACAAGTTCCTTTTTTTTTCCTACAGATACTTTCCTTTGTCCTCACAGCCCTGCCATGGAGAAAATAGAAGCTAATTAATGATTTCATCTTCAAAAGAGACCTCACCCTCAATAGAACTCAATTGTTTACTTAGATTCTCTTATGAGTCTATCGGTTCCAGTCTTAACTTCCTCCACCAGCCCCACAGAGTCAGAAAATTCTCAGCGTGGTCAGGTTCACCAAGCCCTGCTTATGACCCTCCACGTGTTTGCTGCCTGTCCTCTCTCTTCAGAGACGATGTTAAACAGCTGTTGGAGAATTGCATTTCAGCCACCATCCCCTACTTCCATGCCATCCCAGCAGGACTCCCTGTTAATCCAAACAGGACAGAGGTTGTGAGAGTGGGGAGAGCCACTTCAGCTCAAATCTGACAGGGCAATGATTGCCTTGAACTGCTGGCTGGTAAAATATTTAGCTGACCGTGTTTCCAGACTTTTTTGTGTTATCAGCATCACAATGACAAATACATTAAGTTGACTAAAAGGGCTCTTTGAATTCTCACCAGAATGGGCAAGTTGTATGTAATAGGGAATGATATGAATTTATGTTCATTAAGATTAATCTCTGTGACTGGCTCCATTGGATGGTCTAAGTAAAAATGACATGGACTTGCAGCAGGCATAATTAGAGGGAGGGGAAGACAGCACTGAGAACTTTCTAAACCAGTGTTTATGACAGCGGTAGAACAAAAGATTCTTGGAGCTGGGAGAAACACTGGCATCCATTTAGTCCAAGTGCTTATTTTACAGATTAAGAAATAGCCAACATGTTTCTCATCAGGAACACCATTGTCCTTTGGGTGGGACAGTTCTTTGCTCTGAGGGACCATCCCACACATTGCAGGATGTTTAGCATCCCTGTCACCTGCCCACTAAATGTCAGTAGTCTCTACAGTCATTATGACAATCAAGTGCCTCCCACCACAGACTTCCCAATGTGCCTGAGGGGGTTGTGCCTCTCCCTGATGAAAAACCTCTGAGCCAAATTGCTCATAAACAACCAGGAAACGTGTGCTAATGCAAATGATTCACTGATAACACTTCTTAAGATTTAATGTGTAGGAGAATCAATGAGAAATCTTGTTAAAAAGGCAGACCCTGATTCAATAGACTCTGTATTTTTAACCACGTCATAGGTGATGCCAAGACTATCAGTTCAGGGGCACCTGGGTGGCTCAGCCGCTTAAGTGTCCAACTTTGGCTCAGGTCATGATCTTGTGGTTCACGGGTTCGAGCCCCACGTTGGGCTCTGTGCTGACAGCTAGCTCATAGCCTGGAGCCTGTCTTCGGATTCTGTGTCTCCCTGTCCCTCCCATGCTTTCTCTCTCTCTCTCTCTCTCTCTCTCTCTCTCTCTCTCTCTCTCTCTCTCTCTCTCAAAAATAAATAAACCATTTTAAAAATTTAAAAAAAAAAAGACTGTTCACATAGCCCACTTTTAGTAACAAGGAACCAGGGATCTAATTAAGAGGATACCTAAACTGTCTTGGTGTCCTTACTAGTTCATTTCACACCCGGATTTGTGGCTAAGGAATGCCACAAAAGTGTACCTGCTCTTGGTATTGGCTTTTCGATCTGCTCTGGCTTTGCCTTGAGGACTCTGCTTTAATTTGTTCCTTCTCCTGGGTGACCTCATGGTAGATGGTCTTTGCCACTCTGCACAGCACCCTTCAGACTATCTTTTTGTTTCCAGAGCCCAACTTTATGTGAGAGCCTCTCTTTGAGTCTCAGCTGTTGCTCCAGGAAGCCCAAATGAGACCAAAAGCAAGGTCCCTGCTTGCTATGTGAGCTGGCAGAGGTGGACGGGGCCTGGGAGAGCCTGAGCTGTTACTTATCTTGGTGACAGAGCCAGCCAGGGCCAGTATTTCCTAACTCCCTGCTCAGAGATCCTCCCCAGTGGCCTATGATCTTGTTTCCCTTGTATTCCTACCATTAAGCAAAACTATGTGTCACTCAGTACACCTGTTTAACTTACCAAGAAAATGCCACCCACTCTGCTTCAGTAAGAAGGTTTCTTATGGGTCAGCTTCCTGGTTGAAGCTCAATGTGGAGAAACACTCTTGCATCATGTAACATATGGCATACTGAAAAATAAGTTCCTGCAGGCACTGTTGTCATTTTTTCCCCATTCCTGCCACTTGGAAATAGTTGGATCCATTTCCTGCAGTGATAAAGCAATAAGATATAAAGGAACTTAATTGTTATGTATAGAAAATCAGTTCCATATTTTTCACTCCCTTTTCTGGTTCCCTCCATGCCTTTTCAGCCAAAGAAAAAAACTAAAAGGCCATCCATGTGTGTGAGTAGACACTTTATCAGGAGCAAGGAACTCTGTAACTCCAGAATGTCTGTGTGAGCCTGGGTTCCCCTGAAAGCAGATTAAGGTTTGTGTGGGTTTGTTTGAGAATGGAGATTCCATGGAGCCAGCAGGGCAGCAGGGAGAGTCAGACAATGTGAGGGGAAGCAAAACAAGGATACTTTGTCAAGTTGGCCACTGCTACCTGTGCTGGATGCTGCCTGGGCCATCTGAGAAGGCCTATAGGAACTCTCATCTAGAGGATGAAGGGAAGAAACATTTATCCATCACCTTCCACACCCCATTTGTCAAGGTTGGCCCACAGGTGTTGACGCCTCTGAATTTCCAGGTTGTGAGGTATGAGTGCCCAGGGAGTTCCTGAAGGACCTCACTAAATCAGAAGCAGACAAAATGTGTGAGGAGGTGCTGGGACAAGAGGTGGGGTTGAGTGAAATTTTCATTGATTTCTAAGAGGCAATAATCCTTGAGATGATGGAAGACATTTAGGACAGCTGTGGGAGTCCCAGGAATTGGAGACATCCCAGTTGAAATGTCTTCGGCTTTCCTAACACAAGCTTTTATCTTATGAGGGCTGTACTTTCTCAAAGTCATACTTCCAACCTGCATGCTGCAAACCTGATTTGTCACAGGAAGGGCCCAAATGAGGAGTCTTACAATTTTGCTCTTAGAGAATTACAGAGTCAGTGTAGACTACCTCCCAAGTGCTTCTCATACTCAACTTTGGGTACAGGAAGACTCTCCATAAAAATGGCTTTTTCAGACTGGATATGCGCACGCAAAAAATCAGAAGAAAACATAGGAGAAAAGCTTCATGACATTCAATTTGGCAATGATATCTTGGTATGATGCCACACAGGCGGCAAAAGTAAAGATAGAAGAAAATATTTGTAAATTGTATATCTGATAAGGGCTTGATATCCAGAATCTCCTGCAACTCAACAACAAAAACACCAACAACTCAATTTAAAAATGGGCATGGGGGGCGCCTGGGTGGCGCAGTCGGTTAAGCGTCCGACTTCAGCCAGGTCACGATCTTGCGGTCCGTGAGTTCGAGCCCCGCGTCAGGCTCTGCGCTGATGGCTCAGAGCCTGGAGCCTATTTCCGATTCTATGTCTCCCTCTCTCTCTGCCCCTCCCCCGTTCATGCTCTGTCTCTCTCTGTCCCAAAAATAAATAAACGTTGAAAAAAAAATTTAAAAAAAATGGGCATAGGGCTTTCATAGATGATTCTCAAAAGATATACAAATGGACCATAAGCATATGCAAAGATGCTGATTGCAAATCCTTAAAAACATGCAAATCAAAACTTCAATGAAACACCACCTCACACCTGTCAAAATGACTGTGGTATTAGTTTGCTAGGGCTGCCATAACAAAATGCCACAACCTGGGTGGCTTAAACAGCAGAAACTTCTTTTCTCAGGTTCTGGAGGCTAGAATTCCCAAGGTATCGGGAGCTTTCTTCTAAGGCCTCTCTCCTTGGCATGCAGGGAGCAGCCTTTTCACCGTGTCCTCACATAGCCTTTCCTCTGTGTGTACACATCCCTGGTTTCTCTCTGAATAGCCTAATCTCTTCTCTCTTTTTTTAATTTTTTAATGTTTATCGATTTTTGACACAGAGAGAGAGGCAGCATGAGCAGAGCAGATGCAGAGAGAGAGAGACAGAGAGAGAGAGACAGACAGAATCCAAAGCAGGCTCCAGGCTCTGGGCTGTCAGCACAGAGCTCAACATGGGACTCGAACCCACGAACCATAAGATCATGACCTGAGCTGAAGTCAGACACTCAACCAACTGAGCCACCCAGGTGTCCGTCCCCCTAATCTCTTCTTATAAGGACACAAGTCAGATTGGATTAGGGCTAACCCTAATAGCCTCACTTTAATATAATTACCCCTTAAATGTCCCATCTGTAAATATGGTCATGTTGGAACCTTAACATATGAATTTGGGGAGGACATGATTCAGTCCACAACAGGTGCTATTGGAAAAACAGAAGATAACAAGTGTTAGTGAGGATGTGGAAAAACTGGAACACTTGTATACAGTTGATGAAAATATAAAATGACACAGCTTCTATGGAAGGCAGTGTGGCAATCTGCAAAAATTTTAGAATAGAATTACTTATGATCAGGGCACCTGGGTGGCTCAGTTGGTTGGGCGTCCAACTTCGGTTCAGATCATGATCTCACGTTTCATGAATTCAAGCCCCAAGTAGGGCTCTGTGCTGACAACTCAGACCCTGGAGCCTCCTTTGGATTTTGTATCTCCCTCTCTCTCTGCCCCTCCCCTGCTTGCACTCTGTCTCTTTCTCTCTCAAAAGTAAAGATTTTTTGAAAATTAAAAAAAGAAAAAGAATTACTTTATGATCTAACAACTCCACTTCTGGGTATATACCCAAAAGAATTGAAAGCAGGATCATAAAGAGACATTTGTCCACACATGTTCATAGCAGCATTATTCACAGTAGCCAAAAGGTAAAAGAAACCCAGGTGTCATCGAGGGATGAACGAATAAAGAAGATATGATATATACATACAATGGAATATTACTCAGTCTTGAAAAATATTGTTCAGAAAGAAATTCTGACACATGTTACAACACGGATGAACCTTGAGGACATTATGCTGGTCACAAAAAGACAGATACCGTATGATTCCACTTAAGTGAGGCAGTAGAATTCACAGAGACAGAAAGTAAAGTGGAATTACGGGGGCAGGTTGAGGGGGCAGAGACTGAGGAGTGGTGTTTAATGAGGATAGAGTCTCTGTTCTCCACGTTGAAAGAGTTCTGGAGATTGGTCGCACAACAATGTGAATGTGAATGCACTTAACACTATTGAACTGTACACTGGTTAAGATGGTAAATCTTATGTATACTTTACTACAATTAAAAATAAAACAAAAAATAGCCATGGAAGTGATAGAGAAGGAAAGCCATCAGAAAATGGGTGAGTGGGCACACGGCTGGCTCAGTCGGTAGTTATGCAACTCCTGATCTCGGGGTTGTGAGTGCGAGTCCTACATGGAGTGTAGAGATTACTTAAAAATTAAAAAAAAAAGATCTTTAGAAGAAGAAAGTGGGTGAGTAGCTAAATGAATGGATGAATGAGAATGAGCAAGTGGAAAATGATAAATCCTTACAAAACCGTTTCATTACTAAATGGAGATGTTTTAAACTACTAAGTTTGCTGATACAAACATAGGTATCTCCTTTGTGGTTACCCAGAAATCTGCTGCAAGGCAGGAATGGACTCTAAATCTTGACCCCTTCCCCAGGTTTTGCTCAGTAGGCCATGCAGCATAATGCCTAGAATTAGACACTGAACTTGATGAGCAGTGACATACAAGGATCTGTAGGGGCTCGGGGCTTCTTTAGCTATTGCTGCCCATTTACAGGATTCTCTTTGGGAACTATTGGCACAGGATTCTAAAGAGCTTTGTCCCACTGTACTTCAATCAGTAATGAGAACAGCATACAGATGTCAACTCGAAAGCTATTCAATCTGGAGATAGTTACACTGGTGGTAGCTGTTAATGCACTAAGTCATACCTCTAACACTAGAATTATGTTGCCTAACAAGCGATCATCTTTGACATTCACCAGAAACCAAAGTCATGCTTGCATAAGGCCATGAGGAAGTAGGAAATACAAAACCATTGCAAAATTGTTTTGCATTCAAAATAGACTGATTTTTCATTTGGATTTGGCTGATATTCATACCATCTGCCATTTGCCCATACCATGTTATGAACACACTATAATCTTCTCCAAGACATTAAGAGAGTATGGAATTCACTTTAATCGCATATACTTTTATATTAATTTAATTAATTGAATTTTATAAATATGATCAGCAAGGGTTTTTCTTAATGATAAAGTTATTTTATAATGATCACAATAAACATTAGCATTTATGAAGAGTCTAAAAGAGATGACCAAGCTCAGAATGAAGGAAGAGAAATTTATTTAAATGACAAAAACTTGGGTTCCTACTACACTCTTATAGTTGATCTATGTTTTTTTGTTTGTTTGTTTGTTTTTTAACATTTATTTATTTATTTATTTTTAATTTTTTTTAATGTTTATTTATTTTTGAGACAGAGAAGAGACAGAGCATGAACGGGGGAGGGTCAGAGAGAGGGAGACACAGAATCCGAAGCAGGCTCCAGGCTCTGAGCTGTCAGCACAGTGCCCGACGCGGGGCTTGAACTCACGGACCGCGAGATAATGACCTGAGCCGAAGTCGGCCTCCCAACCGACTGAGCCACCCAGGCGCCCCAACATTTATTTATTTTTGAGAGACAGAGAGAGAACATGAACAGGGGAGAAGCAGAGAGAGAGGGAGTCATGGAATCCGAAACAGGTTCCATGCTCTGAGCTGTCAGCACAGAGCCTGATGTGGGGCTCAAAACCCACGAACAACGAGATCATGACCTGAGCCAAAGTTGGACACTTAACCGACTGAGCCACCCAGGAGCCCCAGTGTTTTAAAGCAGTTATTCCCATTATTTTAAATATTCTTTAGCCATTTAGTGTCAAGAAAGATTAATCTCATTTAACAGAATAAAATGTTCATATAAAATGCAGAGGCACTTGGGTGACTCAGTTGGTTGAGTGTCTGACTCTTGATTTCAGCTCAGGTTATGATCCCAGGGTTGTGGGATTGAGTGCTGTGTTGGGCTCTGTGCCGGGTGGGGAGCCTGCTTGAGATTCTCTCTCCCTCTCTGCCCCTCTCCCTCACCCACATTCTCTCTCTCTCTCCCTCTCAAAAAACATTTTTTTTTAAGATTAAAAATAAATAAAATGCAGAACCCAGTTTTATCACCAGTCTTTTTATTTATTTATTTGTTTGTTTGTTTGTTTATTTATTTATTTATGATCACTGGTTTTTAAGAGACACAAATAAATAGGATTGAGGATGTACAAATAACAGTAACTATAATGGAAGTGTCTAGAATAATTTTCTGTGATAAATGATTAATGAACCTAAGAACACTAACACAGAAAAAATCTGAGAGACAAGACATCCATTTTAAAATATTTTAAGAGTTGCTGGATGAAAGATAAGTTATATTTCCATATATATATATATATATATGACCACTGGATAAAAAGAGTGGTGTATTACATATATTAATACCTTAGTTGATATAAAGCTAAAAGTTCCTATGGCCAGTAGGATTTTTAAGTCGCATACTAACATCTACAAAATGTGATTTTATGTTTTCAAAATCTATCATATTTTTTTAAATGTTTTATTCATTTTTGAGAGAGAGAGAGCATGAGCAGAGGAGGGGCAGAGAGAGAGGTGGGGAGTGAGAATCCAAAGCAGGCTCTGCCTTGACAGGCTGACAGGCTGTTAGCAGAGCCCAGTGTGGGGCTCAGACCCATGAACCATGATCATGACCTGAGCTGAAGTCCAATGCTCAACTAACGGAGCTACCCTGGCACCCAAGTCTATCGGATTTTATCTCAAGTCTCCAATTGCAAGGGAAAAAGTCATTTTAGGGTAAACCAGGTCAGTTCAAGATTCCCCAGAAGGGGGGCACTTTTCCCTCACAGGCACACCAAGCCATGCAGCCCGGCACAGGGCTTAGATAGGAGTCACACACTGGCCATACAAAACTGCAAACCATATATGATAGCTGCTGGTGGAGCAGGGAAGCCAGGTGGGCAGAGTCTGGGGACACTTAGCCACACAGTCTTCTTCTCTAAGTCCCCCTCTTGCTTCTCTCAGTTCAGGGGATCGTTATGTATTCAGAGGATGGGAGGAGGCAGGGTAGGGAGGAATTGGGTCGCTTATTCATCCAGATCCTTCTTGAAGAATATGACATTTGGGAGTGTGGTTTTATTTGAAGTCCCTTCTTTTATTTGAGGCAATGGAAGCTCTAGACGGCATTGTAAGTGGCCAAAATGGGTAAGAGTCATGGGGTGAGAGGGATGAGAGGAGAATTCTTCACACGTGGCCACAGCGTTTTACGTTACTACTATTTACAAATGCTCAGTATTGCCAAACGTTGGGCACTTCACATTTAACCGTTATGGTAGATAAGTAGTTAAACATTTTAACTGCATGTTATAGATGATGAAAGTTAGGCTTGCAAGATTTACATCTCCAGTAGCACTGTTTTAAAGAATAAAAACTGAGATCTGAAACTATAATTGATCCAAAGTGAGTTGAGTTAATATTTTTTGTTCAACTATGTGCCAGCCACTGTTGTATATACCAGGAAATACATCAGCTTTAAACCACTACAGTACTGCCTTAGAACACACTGCATTAGAGAATTGAAAATTCTTGCTCACCAGAGGCCTTTAGGCTAGACTAGAAGACCATGTTGCCAAGATAGTTTCTATTTCTATCTGTAGCAGTCATTTCAAATAAATACAATGTTAAGGCTTGAAGAAAATAATCATTTAATCCAACCACCCCCATGAATTAAAAAGCATAGTTTTACCTTCTAATTCCACAAAATGCTTATTAAACTTCGGGTGCCAGTAACATTTATGGAGCTGCAGTCATGCTGAGACTACAGCAGAAATTTGGTGTGGTCATACGGAGGCTGAGCTCAAAGCCAATGAGAAAGACACCTTTCCCAACGCACATCTCCAATATCTGAACAGTACTGACTGAATTCTAGAAGTGTTTGATCTGCTGCAGGACAATGTACAATCTCATTAAAAAGAAGAATTTATTGGAACATATGAGCAATGGGGATTAGGCATAAGCAAACCATGGCCAACTGCCTACTGGTTTTGACAGGTCCAGCCTGACACTCTTTGGGGATGTGCCATGAAAGGCTTGCTGCAATCACACAGTCCTTATGGATGGCACCATGAGCCATGGCTTAGATGGTCCATGGGAGCAATTCTGTGTGGAACTCTTCTGCTCCACCCTCCTATTTCCAGAAGTGAGCAACAGCTAAGAGTCACTGCATTTACTACCATTGATGCATAATAACACAGGAATGCACCAGGAGATCATTACGGACACTTCTGCTCTCTGCCTTTATACCAGTCAGTGCACTGTTTTTATTATTAGCACATAGAGCACTGTTGACTTGAAAGCTTGGTATATGCTTTGAGCATTACAACACCATAAAACATAATGGCAAAGTCTCTCTCCCTTCCCTTATGGTATTTCTAAATGTGCCTGTGGGTACATTTGACATATGGCACATTTGCAAGACGTAACAACTACCATTCAATGTAACAAATAACATAGACAACTATATTTGCTTCATCTGCCCATTTGGCTAAAATGTTGCCACTTTGATTTCTGCTTTGTGCTCTTCAGATCCTAAAGTGATGTGTTAAATAGATGACTCCTAAAGGTACATCTTGAGCTTGAACCCTTTGCTGAATTCTAGATTCATATATGCAGTGGTTAATTGACACTTCCTTTTTTTTTTTTAATTTTTCTTAAGTTTTATTTATTTATTTTGAGAGAGACAGAGACAGCATGAGCAGGGGAGGGGCATAGAGAGAGGGAGAGAAAGAGAATCCTAAGCAGGCTCTACACCATCAGCACAGAACCTGACATAGGGCTTGAACTCACAAAACCATGAGATCATGACCTGAGCCAAAACTGAGAGTTGGCCACTCAACTGACTGAGCCACCCAGACCTCGTAACATTTCCTTTTAAAGTTAACTCTTGGGAGGGGCGCCTGGGTGGCTCAGTCAGCTAAGCCCCTGACTTCAGCTCAGGTCATGATCTCATCACTCTGTGAGTTTGAGCCCCACATCAGGCTCTCTGCTGACATTGCGGAACCTGCTTGGATTCCTGTCTCCTGCTCTCTCTGTTCCTCCCCTGCTTGTGCTTTCTCTCTCTCTCAAAAATAAATAAAAACATCAAAAAAAAAAAACATTTTTTAATAAAAAAAAAGTTACTCTTGGGCGCCTGAGTGGCTCAGTCAGTTAAGCATCCAACTTTGGCTCAGGTCATGATCTCACGGTCAGGTCTGAGAGTCCCGGCCCCATGTCAGGCTCTGTGCCCACAGCTCGGTGTCTGGAGCCTGCTTTGGATTCTGTGTCTCCCTCTCTCTCTGCCTTTCCCCTGTTCATGCTCTGTCTCTTTCAAAAATAAATCAACATTAAAAAAATTTTTTTAAATAAATAGTTAACTCTTATCCACTTCCCCAAATCTATTTTCCCCAATATTTCCACCAAGTGATAAATCTAAGTGTCCTCCTTGATTTCTCCTTTCCCTACATCTAATCTGTTCATAAATAATGTCCCCTTTCAAATATATCCTTAATCTGTTTGTGTCTTTTTGCTCTCTGCTGCTACCACTACACCAGCCTAGTACAAGCTACCATCACATAGTCTCCAGATTTTTCTAACATCCTCAAAATTGTTCTCCTCCTTCCACTCTTGCCCCTTACCATTCTTATTTTCACAACCAAAAGTACAAAGATGATAGATAGATAGATAGATAGATAGATAGATAGATAGATAGATACAATGTTCTCACTACCCTCTCACACTGCTCCACTCTCCCACTTAAAATCCTTCATGAGTTTCCATTTATACTTAGAATAAAATCCAAACTCCTTACCACTGCGTTTGAGGTCCTGTGTAACCTGGCTTTCCTTCTCCAGCCACATTTCAGACCACTCCCCACTCATGCATCATGCTCCACCTACTCCTTTCTGTTCTGTAAACTCGCCCAAACTATTTTCACAACAAGGCATTTGTACATGTGGCCTCTGTCCAGAATGCTCTTTCTCCACATCTTTGTATGACCTCAGGACCACTCAGGTCTCAATTTAAGTGCCTGTTCAGAGAAGTTCCCTGACCTCCATATCTAAAGCGTGTCTCCCTCAGCCCATCACGCTCTATCACATTACCCTATTTGGAATATCTTATACCAATTTTCTATAAAATGTTACAACTAAAAGTATCTTTTTTTTTCTTATTTATTATCTGTCTCCCACTATTAAAATATGGAATCTCTGGGGTGCCTGGGTGGTTCTGTCGGTTAAGTGTCAGACTTCAGCTCAGGTCACGATCTCACAGTCCGTGAGTTCAAGCCCTCGTAGGGCTCTGTGCTGACAGCTCAGAGCCTGGAACCTGCTTTGGATTCTGTGTCTCCCTCTCTCTCAGTCCTTCTCCCACTCACTCTGTCTCTCTCTCTCTCAAAAATAAATATTAAAAACATAAATAAATCTAAAAAATATGAAATCCTTAAAGGTTTGTCTTATTCACCACTGTATCCTCAGTGCCTGGAACAGAGCCTTGTACATGGTAGGCACACAATGAATATTTGTTGAATGATTTGGCTTTTCCTTAGGGCACAAAGCATATTTCAAAGTAAGATACCCAGGTGGGTACAGAGTCTATTTGTTTACTTATGATAAGAGATGCAACCCAAAGATTCAGAGGTCTCCTAGTTTGCTTTTCTAATAAACTCCTTTCTCAACCTTATTAATGTGAATTAAATTTCTGCCTCTTAGACATTAGTGATAATAGACATCGCAAGTTCATTGAATGTAACCTCTGCTTTTCACAAAAGGCATGACTGTGGACTATTAGGTATTTTTAAAATAGTGAAAAATTAACACCTTTCATTTTATTCTTTGAGAACACTGGTGTCATGGGAGGAACTTTATATCCTTACAGTCACTGACAAAGACTCCTTGACTAAACTTTAGTCAGACTCCTCTACGTCCTGTTCCTAACTAGGCCTCAATTTTTCCCTCTAGAGAATTTGTAACTTTCAGTACAAATGACTTCATCTATCTCCCACACTAAGACTTGGACAAACACATAGTTTTATCAGCTCAAATCTGTGTTCCTAGGATGAGGACCCCAACTCCCTCAAAATACCATGCCTGAGAAAACTCAACATTGCCTAAAGAATGTATTGTTTGTTCCAGATGAAATCTGACTATAGGCCCCTGACCTCCCTTTTCTTGGAGCATTTACTTTAGAAAGCATACAATTGTAAATCCTTTCTCTTTTTTGAGACTGTATATTCTATAATCCAAGAATGCCTTTCTTGAGGAGGTGGGACCATCCTTTTGAAATGTAATCATCAAGAAGGATAGGGCCCTGTCTCCTAGTCTCTGTGGGAGAATAGGAGCCTAACTTTGACCGCTGTTAGCAGATAAAGATGGTATCAACACATTGGCCAACCCCCCACACCATCTTGACACACACACACACACACACACACACACACACACACAGTGTCCTTCAGTACTTTTCTTTTAACACACCCAGAGCTTAAAAAGCCTATACTGCTCTCTCTCCCATACTGCCGTAGCTTGAGTAAAATCTGTCTTGCCACTTTTAACAAGAGTCCAGTGAACAGTTTCTTTTTAACATCATGAGCTAGCCAGTTATTATGTGTGGCATATTTGGCTCTATTTTCATATGGATAAATTGTTATAGATAGTGTACTACATTCAGCCAGCATTTTCAATTTAAGATGATGATATTCTTTAGAAATAATTCTTTTTTTTCCTAAGTTTTTGTTTTAATTTCAGTTAGTTAAAATACAGTGTAACATTAGTTTCAGGCATACAATATAGTGATTCAACACTTCCATACATCACCTAGTGCTTATCACGACAGGTGCACTCCTTAATCCCCATTACCTTTTTAACTCACCTTCCCTCTGGTAACCATCAGCTTGTTCTCTATAGTTAAGAGTCTGTTTCATGCTCTCTCTATATACATAGATAGATAGATCTATAACTATCTATCTATATCTATATATGTAGATAGAGATAGAGAGATCTATCTATATATAGAGATCTATCTATCTATCCCTTTCACTTGTCTATTTTGTTTCTTAAATTCCAATGAGTGAAATCATACAGTATTTGTCTTTCTCTGACTAACTTATTTAGCTTAGCATTATACTTTCTAGCTCCATCCATGTTGTTGCAAATGGCAAGATTTCATTCTCTTTTATGGATGAGTAATATTCCATTGTATATATATGCCACTTCCCATTTCTTTATCCATTCATCAATCAATGGACACTGGGGCTGCTTCCGTACCTTGACTATTGTGAATAATGCTGCTGTAAACATAGGGGTTCATGGATCCCTTTGAATTAGTGTTCTTATATTTTTTGGGTAAATACCCAGTAGTGCAACTGTGGGATCTTAAGGTAGTTCTATTTTTAACTTTTTGAGGAAACTCCATACTGTTTTCCAGAGTGGCTGCTCTAGTTTGCATTCCCACCAACAGTTCTCCACACCCTCACCAACACCTGTTGTTTCTTGTATGTTTGATTTTAGCCATCCTGACAGGTGTGAGGTGATATCTCATTGTAGTTTTGATTTGTATTTCCACAAGGATGAGTGATGTTGAGCATCTTTTTTACTTATCTGTTGACCATCTGTATGTCTTCTTTGGAGAAATGTCTATTCATGTCTTCTGCCCATTTTTAATTGGGTTATTTGGTTTTGGGATGTTGCATTTTGTAAGTTCTTTATGTATTTTGCCTACTGACCCTTTACTAGATATGTCATTTGCAAATATCTTCTCTCATTCCATAGACTGTCTTTTAGTTTTTTTGATTGTTTCCTTCATTGTGCAGAAGGTTTTTGTTTTGAAATAGTACCAAGAGTTCATTTTTTCTTTTGTTTCCTTTGCCTCAAGAGACCTATCTAGAATGAAGTTACTATGGTTGATGTCAAAGAACTTACCGCCTGTGTTCTCTTCTAGGCTCAGAAATGCTTCTTAACCCTGTCTTCGCTGTGACGGGAAATGGGTTCAGGGAAAGTCCTAGGGACAGATCTCTATCGAAAAAGAAAAGAAAATGGTAGAGCTATGCCCTGAAGTAATACCCAGACACCTACATCTCCAAGCCTTTCTTTATTATCTGAATTCAAGCCACCCTGAATTCCTTTTATTATCTCATTTGGGTCTCACAGTCTTGAATGACTGTGGGGACTACAAGTCCAGCAGACAATTGGATATTGGGCCTGGAGCTCAGAGGAGGGATCTGAGCTTGGGGAAACATAGAGTTGAAGTAATCAACTTTCAGGTGTATGTTGAGTAGATAAGATTACCCACCAAGAATGGGTTAACTGAGAAGAGAGTGAAGGAAAAAACCTCCTAGGAAACACCAATGTGTTCAGGAAAGGTGGAAGACTTACTACCCAACTTTTCACATATCATGCCACATACAGAAAATAACATTTATATGGCACATTGCAGGCAAATTGTAAGAGATTTAAGGGTGCCTATATGGGCTTGGTGAAATTTTTTATTACTTTCTATATTCAATTCCTAGAACTGCCCTAAAAAAGTACCACAAACTGGGTGGCTTGAAACAACAGAAATGTATTATCTCAGTTCTGGAGGGTTTAAGTCCAAAATCAAGATACTAGCAGAGCTGTGTTCTTTTTGAAATCTGTAAGGGAAGTCCTTCCTCTTCCTTGCTTCTTGTGGTTTGTCAACAATCTTTAGATTTCCTTGGCTTGAAATGTCTGCCTTTGTTATTATATGGCATTCTTCCTGTGAGTCTCTCTGTCTTCACGTGACCATCTTCTTGCAAGGACATCAGTCATATTGGATCAGGGGGTCCACCCTACTCCAGTATGACCTCATCTTAATTAATTATATCTGCAATGACCCAGTTTCCCAATAAGATCACAATTTGAGGCACTGGTGGTTAGGACTTCAACATATCTTTGTTTGGGGGGGAACACAATTCAATCCATAATAGTTTCTTATTATTCCACAACTATTACAAGAAAATGAAATAAAAAGTATGGGTGTTAATATTGAACTTATATAATATTTAAGCTGACTTTTTAATGCCAGATTTTATGTTTGTAATGAAATGGATAAACTTTCTAGTTATGTATAATCTTTTCAGATTACTTTTCTCTTGCAAATTGCTTTTAACGAAGCCACGGACAGCAGAATATGCAACATGACTCAGAACACAGCGTGGAAGGGCCTAGATAAGAAAATAATTTTCTAGACACCTTGGGGAAAGAGGTGATCTGTATTTCTTTATAAACACTTATTTTATTTTATTTTATTTTATTTTATTTTATTTTATTTTATTTTATTTTATTTTATTTTATTTTTAATATATGAAATTTATTGTCAAATTGGTTTCCATACAACACCCAGTACTCATCCCAAAAGATGCCCTCTTCAATACCCATCACCCACCCTCTCCTCCCTCCCACCCCCCATCAACCCTCAGTTTGTTCTCAGTTTTTAAGAGTCTCTTATGCTTTGGCTCTCTCCCACTTATAAACACTATTTTAAAGATGCAACGCCTCACAACACTCTCCAGGAGCAAGAACCCAAGAGAAAGTGCTGGGGATCGTCATCCAATGGGACACCAGAGGCAGCCTCTAGGGAGGGGCAGGGAGTCTCTCCACAGCCAGCAGATGCTGCAGTAGTCCTGGTCTCTGCCAGGAATGTCAGGCAGTGACAAGCAGTGAGGGGACCCAGGGAACTGCAACAACATTTTGCAGCTCTTTTAGCGTCTTCATTACAAATATTCGGTAGGATCCAGTTGGTGGCACTGCCACTGGGGCCAGAGAGGCAGAGGGAGCCTTCTCCTCCCTGGGGCAGAGAGTGCTCCTCTCTGTTTGAAGATGGAAAGGAGTGAGGCAGCAAGGAGTGAGGGAACGCAGGGCTCTCATAGTCTTGGTGACCTCAGCTGGGCCACAGCTGGGCATCACGAGCAGGTTAAACACAGCCACTTTCAGGAGGAAGATGCAGAGCCCTGTTACTGACAGGTTTTGGAATTTAGATTCATATCTGTTTTAGATATTTTTCAAGCTTATTTATTTATTTTTGAAGGAGAGAGAGCTCATGCACACAAGCAGGGGAGGGACAGAGAGAAGTAGAGACAGAATCCAAAGCAGGCTCTGCACTATCAGTGCAGAGACCGATTTGGGGCTCCAGCCCACAAACCATGAGATCATGACCTAAGTCAAGATCAAGAGTCAGTCACTTAACCCACTGCACCACTCATGTACCCTGGAGACTCATATCTGCTTTAAAGCTTTTCTCTACCCACTTAACATCACAGGGAATTTCTGATCCAGAGTAGAAGGTCTGGTTAAAAGTGCTTTTGCAACCAAATTAGTATGACTGCTCCAGGCCAAGACCCTGTTGCTCTTGGAATCCATGGTCCTCGTGACTAACACAGTTCTGTTGGAGCTAAACACTGTGGGTGCCATGACTTGTGGCACACTAGCTTGAGAATCAAAATAGTGGTACACAGGAGGTGTTACAGGATTTAGGGCTTCTCATCTGGTATAGCGGAGTCAGTGTTCTGGATATCCACATGCCCTGTCATCTTAAAACAGATACGGTTTCTTTCTTCTGTTCTGGGAAATTTGATTCTCAAATTCTTGGTCGTTACCATTGGTGAGAAATGTTCACACAAATAAGTAATAAAAAAAAGTAAGAACATTTTTATAATCACTCAAAAATTTATGAGAGTTGAAATTATACTTAAAGATGCTATCAGCTCTTTTTTTTAAAATTGACAAACGTAATAGTAAATTTCTTGCAAAGATAAGAATGGATTTTGAATCCAATCAAATTTTCTCTTGATGACTCTTGGAGAGTACTACAAGTATAGTTGGTGCTATACATTTGAATATAGAACTTGGTCCTTTGATCTCTGCTCCAGTAAGGGTGAACCCCTTTTTGCTTCCCACCCCCCCCCCCCATGCCAGCTGTATCTTGAAGTGTGTACTACCCTTTTTGGTCTTGTCAAACTAAAGTGGTAAGTTGAGGCAAGCTCAAAATTGTCAAAAAGATAAGGTTTTTAGGGAGTAGGAGAGGAATTACAATTTAGGACATGTAAATGGTAGCCAGTTGCCTACAAGTCTCTTGAGGGTTTGGGATGGGCTGTATTTATAGGCAGGGAATGTAAAGAGAAGAGAGCTCAGTTAGAGAAGAGAGCTCAGTCAGAATCTGTGAAAGTCAAAAAGAGGTGGAGACCAGCTTTGAAAATCCCCAAGCAAACAGAACCAGTCCAGTCACACAAACAAAGCTCAAGTCAGCGTATTTTTTGAGACCAGCCCGACCTGTGTCATTTCTTGTTCATGCCTCTGGAAGCCATAACTAAAATTTCCCAAAGTTGATATGAGGCAAGCCCTGACCAATTCCCTGTCAGGAAAAGTCCAATATTATCAGTTTTCTGTGAATCAGGCATTTACAAGAAATCAAAATCTCAGTCCTTAAGTTTTATTTTCTTGAGGGCACATTTGTGAGATTTTTCCATTATGTATCCTCTAGTTCTATTTTAGGCTGAAATTCTTTCTGGGGCTATTAAAGTCAATGTGTAACTTGGCCTCTACCAGAGCTACTCAATACAGCAGTGAGTTCTGTATGTTGTGGGAAGGAGAGAGGCACACTTTCTGATCCATTTTTCTTAGGTGGCTCTCATAGGGGCACAGAACACAAATGTTTCCAATGATGGCCATCAACTGGGTGTTCTGGACTTCCAGGGCCTGCCTGGGTAAAGCAATCTCTTTGCTTCATGTCTGTTGGAAAGCTCTAATGTAGAAGATGTTGAGTCCTTAAAAAGGCAATTAGAGGGGTGCCTGGCTGGCTCAGTCAGTTGAGCATCTGACTCTTGATTTTTGCTCAGGTCATGATCCCACGGTTGTAGGTTCAAGCCCCACATCGGGCTCTGTGCTGAGCATGAAGCCTACTTAAGATTCTCTTTCTCCTTCTGCCCCTCTCCCCCACTTGTGTGTCCTCTCTCTCTTAAGGAAAGAAAAGAAAAGAAAAGAAAAGAAAAGAAAAGAAAAGAAAAGAAAAGAAAAGAAAAGAAAAGAAAAGAAAAGAAAAGAAAAGAAAAGAAAAGAAAAGAAAAGAAGAAAAAAGGAAAAAAGAAAAGAAAAGAAAAAAAGACAACTGGTTTAGCAACAGAAAAAACAAAGGAGAATGATGTCTAAGGACCAAGCAGGTAATGGCTCAGAAAGTCAAGGGCTAATGGTACTCTGGGTAGATGAGGACTGGAAAGTTTTCACAAAGAGGAGTAGTTTTAGTCAAGTGGTAGGAGCCCAAGCACATATTGCCAGGAGTTATAGAGAATGGCAGTGAGAGGTAGAGGTACACAGCCCTTAGGGAAGCTGATTGCCCCTCAGTGTCTCTGAGCTTCTGAATTTTTGTTTGGCATTATTTTAGTAAAATAGGCTAATATTAAAACCTACCCCATGAGACTATTAAGAGGATTAACAGAATTAACATGAAAACTTTCCAAAAATTATAAAGCACATGAAATGTATAAATATATCCATATATTGTCACATATTTTTAGTTCTACTGAAAGTATGTGATTCTTCTCGTGCCATCCCCAGCACCCCCATGAGGTATCATTTTTCAAATCTGGTAAAAAAAAAATGTTTTTAAGTAGTGAACCAGGAATAAGAGCTGGGGGGGAGCCAATATTTCTTGATCCTCTCTGATCCTCAGCCAGTTATGGAAATAAATGTCCTGGGATGCCAGTAAGAAAGGAAAGAAAATCACCCCAAAGAGCAATCTGTCAACAAATCATTGAATTTATTCTCTGAGAAGAAAGTATTTTTCATTAATAGTGATTCAACTTTGGCAAAATGCTGAAAAGCAGCCAAAAGACATAATAATTAATTTTCTGAAATTTTCAGAAAATATAAATTCTAGGAAGACCTGAAAAGGTAGATTTAGGCTAAGCATGGCCATGGCTGGGCTTGAAAATCCTAATGGAAATACAGTAGTATCTCCCCTCCCTCTCCTTCCTGACCAGCTGTGGTCTTGCTTTTCACTGTTTCAATTACTGGCAGTCCACCATTCTCTAGAAGCACGTGATCCTCCTTTTAGTGAATCATCAGAAGGTCAGTAGTAGCCTCACACTTTATTATACAGCCTACCTCATTCACCTCACTTCATCACCACACATAGGCATTTTATAATCTCACATTATCATGAGAAAGGTAAGTACAATACAATCAGATATTTTAAAAAAAACGTTGTTTTAATGTTTATTTATTTTTGAGAGAGACAGAATGCCGGGGGGAGGGGCAGAGAGAGAGGGAGACACAGAATCCGAAGCAGGCTCCAGGCTTCAAACTGTCAGCATTAAGCTTGAAGCTGGGCTCGAACTCACAAACAGTGAGATCATGACCAGAGCTAAAGTCAGACACTTAACCAACTGAGCCACCCAGGCACCCCTGCAATGAGATATTTTAAAAGGCAGAAACATACCATATTCATATAACTTTTATTACAGTTTATTGTTATAATTTTTATTAGTCATCATTGTTAATCTCTTACTGTGCCTAATTTATGAATTAAACTTTATCATATAGAAAAAAAAATTGTGTATATGGGGCTTGGTACTATCCACAATTTCAGGCATCCACTGGGGGCCTTGGAATGTAACCCCCATGGGTAATGGGGGCATTACTGTAGATTGCTGGAAGGTTCCCCCAGTGAACCCAGCTCTACCATTTTAAGCCTTGATGGGGTATACTTTGGTGGTCAGCCAGAGGAGGAGCATGTTCTAGAAGAAAGTGTTCCTAGATCAAAAAACTTGGTTTCCTTTCCCATTATACTTTCATGGGAGAACAGTTAAACTGGGTAATCGGTATATGTAGAGTTGAAGTGGTGTCAGGCATAGCTACATATAGTTGCAATTCTATATCCTTAAATCCTGGAACTGGATCTACCTTTGCAGTCAAACCATTTCACCTCGCCCGCACAACTATAAGATTACAACTATGTATACCATTTAATAGGTGGTTTATATTAAGAAAATATCAAAACTATTTTCAGCATACTGAGACAACTATTTTGAATGACTATTTCCATTTTCTGAAAACTGATGTCAAAGCAAAAATTGACCAAAGTTAAGTAGCAAGAAAGACCTTATTAAGGCTATTGCATTAGGGGAGAGATGTCAGAACTAATTCTGAACTTAACTGCACTGAGACAAAAAAAGGGTAGGGCATTTGAAGGGCTGGGGTGAGGTAGTGGACAAGCCCTAGAAAATGTTAGGGGGAAGTCATAGGCCATCAGTGTTTGTTCATTGGTTTTATCTGAAGAAATAATCTCATATCTTTATGACAGGAGATAGTTTTCTAACCTGGAGCAAGGTGCCCATTGAAGTTAGGCTGAGGTCCACCCACAGGAACTGGGAGATGGGGGTGCTATCTCCTTTGATGATTATTTCAAAGATGGCTCCCAAGTCATTGAGAAAGATATTCCTGAGTTGTAAAACCAGCAAGATGCTACATCCTGAGATGTAAAACCAGCAAGACTTGCATACCTTCCAGCATCAGTCTCATAAAAGACTCGCATACAATGCAAAGTTCAAAAAAATCATTTCCAATTAAAAATTTTCTAAAGAAAATGACCTGAGGAAAAGGAGGTCAGGGGCTCCAGGGTGAGGAAGAAGTCTAAGTCTGTCTAAAGATTAGTCAGGCTGAGGGGAAATATTAAGGGCATCTTTGTCATTGGTCACAGAATAAATTATCATTTAAAATTGAAATAATGTTTTGGGGCACCTGGGTGGCTTAGTCGGTTATGTGTCAGACTTTTGATTTTGGCTCAGGTCATGATCTCATGGTTCATGAGATTGAGCCCCACAAATGGCTCTGTGCTGACGACATAGAGCCTGCTTGGGATTCTCTTTCTCTCTGCCCCTCCCACACTCGCTCTCTCTCTCTCTCTCTCTCAAACTAAGTAAAAATAAACTTAAAAAAATAAAATTGAAATAATTTTTGCTCAGTCTAATTACTCAGTTGTACATCAAAGTCCATTTTTTTCTGCAATGGAAATCCCATCTGTTTTAATTATTGTAAACCTCCAATTAGCACCGCCCAATAGAAGATTCTTCAATGAGGGAATGTTCTATAATCTGCACTATCCAATCCAGTAGCCACTAATCACATGTGCCTATTGAGCACTTGGAATATAGCTAGTGTGACTGTGAACTGAATTTTTAATTTTGATAGATTAAATTTAAATAATCACATGTGGCTAGTGGCTGCCATATTGGACAATGCAACCTCCAAATCGATTTCATTATCATTTTATCTGCAGAAAAATTACTACTACCAAATATAGTATCCATAATCTCGGTCATTCTTCAAGGAGGGGCTATCAGCAGGGCATAGGAATACTTAAATTCACTTTGCAGGATGGTGGTGAGAATTGAAATATTGTATGTAAAGTACCTAGCAAAATGCCTCCTACAAAATATACAGCCAACAATGATAGTTTCCTTTTCAGTCTCCTTCAAGGGCACATACACAATGTGACAGGGTCTTTACAATCCAGAACATAACAAACAATAGGACCTAGGTTATATGAACCTTTAGGAACAGATACATTAATGTTCTTCCTTGTTACAAGACACGGATGCTCTTGCTTTTTTATGATGTACCGGAAGTTAGTTAATCTTGGACACAATCACCGTCTTTGTATTGACTCAAATAAAAACGCCAAATTTTAAAATCAGAAATTGCACGCATTTGGGTTCCTCTCAATATTGAGTTAATATTAATAATAATCTATTGCATGATATTGATGCACTCTTTCCCGTGGAAGAGTTAAAATAAACAGAAGCTACATAAAGACTAAATCAAATCGGAATGTGCAACCTCTGAAGGTGTCTCTGATTTTATGTATTATATAAATTATATAAGTGTGTTTTTAAAAGACCTTATCTTTCCTACTGACAGTGAATTATATATTTAGAAATGTGGGATACACAGAGGAGGAAAGGAAAAATAGCATATGTAATGGAGGAAATAATTTTGGCAAATGTGTTTCAGCAGAATATGAGGATCTTGGCATACTATAATTAGCCTTAATCTGAAGTGAAGCTGCTACAGCCTAAACCATCAGGAATTCCACAATATTAAACTATAGATACACAGCTCTTTCTTCCAGATACTGGGTTCTCCCCTCTGTCTGGCTTTTTCTCCTCTGTTGATTACTGTCATGTATTTCTGATGTATAAATGGGGTTTGGAGCTGATGGCCAGGAAAGAATTGAGATGTCTTTGGTGCAAAAAGGTGATTTTATGAAAGCACAGGGACAGGACCTGTGGGCAGAAAGAGCTGCATTATACGTGTAAGATACTTAGGAGTTGGGGGAGGTAAAGACAAGGGGAAGTTTCGAAAACAACTTTCTTTTTCTTTCTTTCTTTCTTCCTTCTTTCTTTCTTTCTTTCTTTCTTTCTTTCTTTCTTTCTTTCTTTCTTTCTTTCTTTTCTTTTCTTTTCTTTCTTTCTTCCTCTTCCTTTCTCTCCCTTTCTTTCTTTCTTTCTTTCTTTCTTTCTTTCTTTCTTCCTCTTTCTTTCTTTCTCTCTTTCTCTTTCTTTCTTTCTTTCTTTCTTCCTCTTTCTTTCTTTCTTTCTTTCTTTCTTTCTTTCTTTCTTTCTTTCTTTCTTTCATTCTTTCTTTCTTTCTCCAAACCTAGTTTGGACTGACCCTAAAACTTCTGATCTGTTTTCTAAAATTTATTTATTTACTTATTTATTTTGAGAGAGAGACAGCCCAAGCAAGAGCACTTGCATTGATGTGTGTGCATAAGCAAGGGAGGGGCAGAAGGAGAGGGAGGGGAGAGAGGGGGAGGAGAACCTTTCTCTTTCTTATTTAAATTAATGTTAATTAACATATAGTGTAGTATTGGTTACAGGAGTAGAATTTACTGATTCTTACATATAACACCCAGGGCTCATCCCAACAAGGGCCCTCTTTAATGCCCATCACCCATTTAGCCCATCCATTCATACCCACCTCCCCTCCAGGAACCCTCAGTTTGTTCTCTATAGTTAAGAGTCTTCATCTTAAATCTTAAACAAGCTCCAAGCTCAGCGTGGAGCTCCAGGTGGGTTCCTGTCACAACCAAGAAATCCTGACCTGAGCTGAAATCAAGAGGCGGACACTTAACCACAGAGCCATCCAGATGCCCCACCAAGAGGATTTTCATATGTTAAAGAAGATTTACAGTATCCTGGCATGACTATTGTCAAGGTAAGATTGTTTTTGCCTCTAGCAAGGCATTAACAGTTAGACAGTTGGGAGTTCCTGGAGGAATGTCATACTCTGCCTGCTTCAAGTATCTGTCAATGGGCTGCAGGTTATGAGGAAATTTAATTTTATCTACATTTCCTTTTGCCTTTCTTCTCCACATCATTTCCACTTGTGTTCAATAGTGCCATCCCAATTTTCTCTTGGGAATTGTACAGTGATAAGTCGGCCCAAGAGATGGTAAAATTTTTATAACTTGATCAGCATGTTTTATATGAAAGAATAATTCTTTTGAACGAACTACATTTACCCTTTCTGATTCAAGAGTTTGGAATGTTGTATGCAACCAAAATCTCCTACCACACTGACACTTAAGAATAAGTGAATTTCAGCAGTTTATTTCATTGGTCTAAATATGGAGATGTCATATACTATCTTTTTATTCTGAATTTTATGCCAAGCAGTTATGACCCATTACTCAATAGCTTAACAAGTTTATTTTCTTTAGGCAAAATTTACTGAAAACAATAAATTTTACACAATGTAGAAACATAATGTTATCATTTGCTACATTCCACTAAAGCAAATGCTAATATACCCCATCAGCAGTTGAAAAGGTTGTAATTTGATAATGCATTTAATACACCTAACCTACCAAACCTCATCACTTAGCCTATCTTCTCTTAAAGGTGCTCAAAACACCAACATTAGCCTACAGTTGGGCAAAATCATCTCATGTAAATCCTATTTTATAATAAAGTGTTGAATATCTCGTGTAATTTATTGAATACTGTACTAAAGGTGAAAACAGAATGATTGTGGGGGTACAAAGTGGTTGTAAGTATATAGGTTATTTACCCTTATGATCGCAGGGCTGATGGGAGCTGCCGCTGCCGCTGCCCCTGGGCAGCATCATGACAGAGGATGTACCGCAATCGCTAATGTAGGAAAGATCAAATTTCAAAATTCAAAGTAGTTTCTATTGAATGTGTATTGCCTTTGCATATGGTAAAGTTGAAAGATTGGAAATCAGGGGCGCCTGGGTGGCTCAGTCGGTTGGGCGTCTGACTTCGGCTCAGGTCATGACCTCGCGGTCCGTGAGTTCGAGCCCCCGCATAGGGCTCTGGGCTGACAGCTCAGAGCCTGGAGCCTGTTTCAGATTCTGTGTCCCCCTCTCTCTCTGACCCTCCTCTGCTGATGCTCTGTCTCTCTCGGTCTCAAAAATAAATAAATGTTAAAAAAAAAAATTTAAAAAAAAAAGATTGAAAATCAAACCATTATATATTGGGAACGGTGTGTACATAATGATGTTTCCTTTGCCAGAGTTGGACATACAATAAACAGGAAGGAAGGAAATTAACATTTGCCTGGTAGCTTTATGTGCCAGATGCACATATGAAAAAGGTTTTTTTTTTTTAATATATGTTTATTTTTATTTGAGAGAGAAAGAGAGAGCATAAGCGGGGGAGAAGGGCAGAGGGAGAGAGAAAGAGAAAATCTTAAGCAGGCTCCATGCTCTGTATGGAGCCAGACACAGGGCTCGATCCCACAAACCTGGATCATGACCTGAGCTGAAATCAAGAGTCAGATGCTTGACCAATTGAGTCACCCAGGTGCCCCTGAAAAAGACTCTGATAATCCTGTTTTGTAAAGACCTTCTTAATTTCCATCCACCTTGCCCTGAATTAACTTGTCTTTTTTACTTACAACAATTTTATGATTCCTTTGTGATGTGGTTTGAAGTGTTGGGGTTCAGAACTGATGGTCAAGAAAGAATTTTTGAGACATCTTTGGTATAAAAAGATGTTTTTATTACAGCACGGGGACAGGATCTATGGGCAGAAAGAGCTGCACTGGGGTTGTGAGGAGTGACTGATTATATAAGATTTTCTATCCTATAAAGGGAGGGTCATGTTAGGGCTCCAGGAAATTGAGTCTATAGGTTTCTGGAGATTGCTTTTCTTCTTGTAAATCATTAAGACAGTTGCAAACTGATGGAGACTCCTGTCCTACAGAACTGTGATCTCTATCAGTTAACCATTTGTTTTCCCCCTTTCCTTTGTCTTGGGCAGCCAGAAGTGCCTGAGGAATGTCACACATATCCCACCTCACCTGGGGGTGGGGGGGTGGGAAGGGTTGCTAGCTTGTCCTTTTGTCCTTTTGCTTGCCTTTTTCTCCCTCATTTCCCTCCTGAACAATTTTGACCCTTAAATCTTTAAGGTTGTTGAAGGTGGAAAGTCTCATCTTCTGTAGTTTCTTCCTGCTGAGTAGGGGCATGGAGATGTCCCTACCTATGGGTCAATATTGGTCCATTGGGGAACATATAGGGGAGTTACGTAAAGCAGAGGCAACGGAATCCAATGTGGACAACATACATGAACATCCTTGAGTAAAAAGGATCATCTATTGGCTTGAAGTTATTGCAGTGATGGAGTCTTGGCACCAGGTGGAGAGATCTGGGAGAAATATAATTAGAATAACAGGAGAGAGGAGTCGAAATAAAAGTCCTTTGGTAGCTGACAAAAATCCTCCTCCAGTCCAGGAGTTTAACCAAGCATTAAAGAAAAGAGAGGGATCATTTAAAGCACCAGTTGGACTATTCATGTCAGAAACCCAGAAATATTTTTGTGGTAATCTGGGATGTATGCACAGCATTCCGTTTCTATGATAGCACAAGTTCCACTTTGCGCAGCAGTTAAAACATCTAATGCCATATGTTTTGTAAAACTGCTTTACACATTTGTGTTACTTCAGTATTTAATAGGAAGTGCTATGTTGGGTGTCATTTAGGGCTTTGTGTACTTATGAAGAGCTTCCATGTGCCAAACAACATCCTCCAGTCCCAAAGAGGGAACAAAGATGGATGCTAGACGGTCATACCGATGAAATGGATAATATGTCCACTGTTGTTTTAATTTGGAAGGTTGGCTGGGTTGGTAATGGCTTTAATAATGCATCCGTGCATCCAGGAAAAACCCAGAGTACAGCAGCCTACCCAGCCTGGGGGAGTTATGGCCACAAGTTAGAGCCACACAGCCATTGGGTCCCTTTAGGAGCCAGCCATCTAATTCTGGGCCTCCTTGAACTGCAGTCAGAATATCAGGAGCTATCAGATTTTGGAGAGCCATCTTTTGAATTTATGGACAACTACAAGTTGGGTCTGGTTAAAGGTAGCTGCTGTGTGCTTGGCTGAAACCTCTATTTGCAATTTTTTATCAATAGAGGTGGCTTCTGACGCAAATATGGCTAAGGGATAAAACTGGCAAGAAGCCCTCTTTGTGTGATGTCTAATTATGAGGAATTACTGGCAAGTAGGAGAAGATTTGCCTGGGATTATGGACATCCCAAAGTGCATCATCCAATGCGATCATAAGGAAAGTGGTGCCATCCACTATCTCCACAAGTCCATAGTTAACCCCATGGTGTAAAGTGGCTTTTAAGGAACAATTTTGTCATTCCAGCCACACAGAATTGGCCAAGGTGCTAGCTGAGTTACACAATTGTTGGGGAATCCATCCCATTTTCCAGCTGTTCAAATAATTATATGCCCATGGGGTCTTGTTATTAACCTCACAGAATGACAAGCAAGAAGTCTGTCTATACATGAGCTATTGTGGCAATTTCTCTGAACTTTACCTCAAGTTGTCCAGCATCAGTTTTTAGAGCTTCTAGGAAAAGGCAGTTTTAGTTTTTAATGACTTTAAGTCAAGTGAATGGAAGAAGATTGGAAACCTTAGGTGAAGAGCCATATCCAAATATTTGAGAGAACCAGAAGAATTCAGGATCTACTCTAGTTTATAATTAATAGTATTAAAATTTAATATCTACAAAGATGTGCTATTAAAACACATTTTTCTCTCTATGATCACCCTCATTTTTATCAAAGATAGCCAAATTGAGACTAACTTGTTTGTAAAACAAGTCCAATTTTATCAAAGTTGGCCTAATTATTTACATAAGCTCAGCAAGAATAGTGATTGATTATATAGATCTTTTAAAACTTGCTTTGCGGGAATTTTTCATAAGCTCTCTAGGCTGGAAACCAAACCAAATGCTTGCCATCAGAAATGTCTACAATACCTGTAGATTTGGGTGAGCTCCTTTCTTTCTTTTTTTCTTTTTTAAAAAAAATTTTTAAGTGTTTATTTAGTTTTAAGAGAGAGTGAGGGAGAGAGAGAGAGAGAGAGAGAGAGAGCGAGCATGAGTGGGGGAGGGGCAGAGAGAGAGGGACACACAGAATCTGAAGCAGGCTCCAGGCTCTGAGTTGTCAGCACAGAGCCCAACGTGGGGCTTGAACCTACAAACTTCGTGATCATGACCTGAGCCTAAGTCAGACACTTAACCAACTGAGCCATGCAGGCACCCTAAGGAAGTGGCATTCTTTTTTTTTTTAATTTTTTTGAGAGAGAAAGAGAGTACGAGCAAGCATGAGTGGAGGAGAAGGGCAGAGGGAGAGAGAGAATCTCAAGCAGACTCCATGCTCAGTGCAGGGCTCGATTCCACAACCCTGGGATCATGACCAGAGCTAAAATCAAGAGTTCGACACTCAACCAAATGAGCCACCCAGTCACTCCAGGAAGTGACATTATTTACTCACCTGGTAAGGCTGCTGGGAACTCTGTAAGCAAGGTATCAGGCCAACATTTCAAAGCTTCATGCTTCATAACGTCAATCTTAGTTCCTTAAAGCTATATGGTCATATTTGAGTCTATGTATGTCTCTCTCAAATATGACATTCTAGTCAAAGTCTTGGTAAAATGTTTCCGATGGTGTTCTGTTATGTGAAGAACAGATTCTTATTGAATAATTGTAATTGCCCTGAAAGAAAGTATACTTACTAAGACTTTTTGAATTTCAGAGGGTTTAGGTAGAGGGAAAAGTTCAATGCTTCAACTTGTTTATAAATGAATATTTTATTACATTTCTATAGGTCATAGATTTCTTAAAAGGAAATTTCCTTAATCTGGAAGAACAAACATTAGAGAACCAGCAATGTTTCAAACAAGAGTCACAAAAATTATAATCCTCTTCTTCCATTCATTTAATCCCATGTTACTAATTCTTGTTCAGTTTGAATATAGATTTTAGTTAGTTCTGGAAATTCTTACCCATTTCAGTTTTATGATCTCAAACATATCAAATACTTGCATTTGTCAAAAGCCCTTTATATGAATCTTCTTGAAGATGAAACATGTTTTACAAGACAATAAAACAATAACTGTAAATGACAAAAGAATCAAAAATGGACATGTTTAAAGACCTGATGAGAGTTCATTATAATGTGGCTGACGAGGAAATCCAGTGACTTTGTGACATACAATACTTCAATAATCAGAATGTTAAGTGATGACCTTATAGCAAAACATATTAAAACTACAGGAATTTTATATATATATATTTGAACAATTATAGCATTTACCCAAGCATAACCTAAGACTTATCATTATTTGCTTGACAGTTCTTTCCAAGTAACTTAACATACCAAATAAACAAGTCTAGTTGGTCAAAAAGACTTCATTTAAAATTTAAATCATGGGAGGCGCCCTTGGGTGGCTCAGTAGATAAAGCATCTGACTCTTGATTTCTGCTCAGGTCATGATCTCAGGATTGGTGAATTGGTAAGACTAAGCCCTGCTTTGGGCCTACTTGAGATTCTCTCTTTCCCTCTCTGCCCTTACCCCCCTTTCTTAAAATAAATAAATTAACTTTAAAATTTTAAATCTTGGGAAGGTTTGTTAAAAACCTCAGAAAGTTATAAAGCACATGACTAAATAGGATTATTGGTCATTATACAACTTAAAACTTAATTATTTCTTTAACCAATGTGACAATAAGAAATTCCAAAGATGGGGCGCCTGGGTGGCTCAGTCGGTTAAGGGGCCGACTTCAGCTCAGGTCATGATCTCGCGGTCCGTGAGTTCGAGCCCCGCGTCGGGCTCTGTGCTGACAGCCTGGAGCCTGTTTCAGATTCTGTGTCTCCCTCTCTCTCTCTCTCTGACCCTCCCCTGTTCATGCTCTGTCTCTCTCTGTCTCAAAAATAAATAAATGTTAAAAAAAAAAAAAAAAAGAAATTCCAAAGGCAAATACATAGGGTTATGTAGTTGTTAGCAGAACTTAACTCCTTTAACATTGAGAAGTTTTAACTTTACCTAATCAAAGACCTGACAAAGACAGAACTTAGAAACTGGCTTTTCTGGGCAGATAAAGACAAGAGAAAACAACTTTGTTTACATTTTCTTATCAAGAGCAGACCAACAATCCAAGAAAACCTTGTCTTCTGAACAGACGGAAAAGCAGAACTTTGATATTATACCAGTATACTTTTAAAATCCACTCATTTCAAATACCTTAGTCTGTCCTGACCACACATAAAATTCCTTTACAAAGATTTCCCTTCACAAAACTACAACTTTCTTCTGTGTTCAGATTTTGCCCAAGCCATTTTTCTCCAAACAACTAGCCTCATTTTAGGACTAAATTATTTTCTTTGACCTTCAACAAAAATGTATTCTCATTCCTGATATCTTTCTGACACATACAAACATGCTTCCCTTATTTTCATCAGTCTTAATTACATTTAGCAGAATTTTGAACTCTTAGGAACCTTAGTCTCCAGTGAATATTAACTAGTAGCCAGTTGTGAACTGTTACAGCAGAATTCTTTAGATGGCAAATTTATGAATCAAAGAAGCAGAAAGCATGTGTACCAACAGACTCACATATCCTTAGTCTGCAATAAGAAGTCAAAAGTAGATAAATCTCATATTTAGTAACCAAAGCTGCAGTATTTTATCTCATTTGGAGAAGACTTAGATGTCCAGTGAATTCAATCAATTTTATCATCTAAGCAAAACTTTAAAGTTTCAGGTTACCAAAGATTTTGAAAGCTATCTTAACAATTACCCTTGAAAACTTTGAGACAGACAAAATTTACCATCATTGTAAATCACCCTTTTCCTAACAAACTACAGCAGGGATAACACGAGATTATTTGACCTTCAGTGAATTTAAGTAGAATGAAAGGTTTCCTATTTAAAGCTGATAACTCTAAAGACATGTCTATTTTAATTAAGCCAACAAATTAACAGTTTAAATACTGAATTATATTCCACCTGGGTCCACTTAAAAGTGAATCAATTTATTCCTCATTATTAATTTTTACCTGGCACACTGGTAGGGAAATCTGAAGCAGGTGATGTTAAGTCCAAGGGGGTGCTTTTTGCTCTTTGATAGTTAGGGTGGGAGGAGGAGCCAGTGATGCCCAAGGCACCCGGATGGTATAGGAGCCAGTTATACAGGCCACACACAAGATGGTGCAGAAACAGGAGGAGCAGGAGGGGAAGGCAGAAGCGGTGAGGTGTCACTAGCAAAGTCGGAGGTGGGTAAAAGCCTGGAGGCCAGAGAAGGTCTCCCGGTCCTAAAGTTCGTCATCTTGGACCAATGAAAAAGCAGGTTTTCTTTCCACCAAGTGGAATTGGGCGGTTCATGTCAGGCCAGAGAAAACAGGGAACTTCCCAGAAACAAAGAGAGTTTCGGCAGCTGCTTGGGAATACTCCTTAAAGTCTCTGTCCTGAGTTAGACTAACCAGAGACAGTTGTTTCCAATTATCATAGCCATTAACCTGGGAAATAATGAGGGAGAAGCCCTTCCACACACAGGAAGAGTAACCTCAGTCTATTAGAGAGAACAGTGAAAGAGATAGTGTCCCCTTCCTTAGGGATGGCCTGCATTTCCTCCAGCAACCTGGGTCTTTTCAGGAGGAGGCCTTTTTAGATCATTATCATCCAATATATCAAGAGGGAGTTTCTCTACCTAGTTCTGCAAGAGGCCCTTAGGTCCAGGTCCTGATTTAGAGTCCTCAAGGCCTGGACCTAGAGTACCTCCAACCATTTTCCCTGTTTCCTGCAGAAGGGATCTAACTGATAGATCCTATTGAAGCCATGCAGTGTTACAGGAGATCACTCCTTTCTTAAGTTTTGCAATCCGAATTGTTTTCCATGGGTTATAAGACATTCCAAGAGAAAGTCCCTGGGAACTGAAGAAGAGAGAAGGTCTGTTACAAAGAACCCCCTCCCCATCCCCCCACCAACTCCCAGGTGGCATCCCATGCAGGATATGTCAGAGGTTCTTAGTGTCAAAGCAACCTGAGATGTCCCTGGAACGAAATCGTTATGATTACCTCACTGCCGTTAAAGGCCCTGAAGGAGGTATGTTAGTGTCCCTCTGCTTCCCCATCAAATCCTAGACTGCAAAATGGGTGTTAGCATATGGACCAAGATACCAAGCCTTGTCTGCCTTGCCTTGAAGGCCATGCCATGAAGGCGGGCCTTACTTTCCTTGCCTTGCTGTGAAGGCTGTGACATGCCATGAAGAACCTGCCATTTTTAACCCATGGAAAACACTTGAAAAGTTTTACAAGCGGAATTACCCAATTTTTTAACTTAAGTAGTTAGTAGAGGACACTAACAGAAAACAGTAAAGATAAAAATCTATCATGGTGTAAGCAACATTCTAACATTGGTCCTGGTTGGACTTCAATTCAATCAGGTACTCGTTTCAGCCAGCTCTGAGTGGAGGTCTCACAGCCAGAAGCAGCTAGACCAGAAATTTGAAGGGGATCACATTAGACCAATAGGAGGAAGCCTCACATGGGAGTCTGAAGATTGGCAGCCATCCTGGTGACTTAGGTGGCTGTCCTGTACCTAAAACAGACAACTTTGTATAAGGACAGAAACGAAGAGAGAGCATCGAGTTTCTGGGTATTAATACCATTCCAGCCAGGATGCTAACTTTCAGCCTCCCCATAGAGTAGTCATGGGCTGGAGGATTGCAGCCTGAGCAATCGACATGAAAGTGTTCCAATATGGCCATACTCCCTGAAAAGCTCCTGAAATAAAAAAGTAAAGGGAAGGGAGAGGAATTGCCAAGTTTGCACCGAGGCTTAGAGTCCAGATGAAAAGACTTGAAGCCCCATGTCGGGTGCTAAAATGATGTGTTTCGAAGTGTTGGGGTTCAGAGCCTATGGCCAAGAAAGAATTCTTGAGACATCTTTGGTGCAAAAAGGTGTTTTTATTATAGCTGGGGACAGGACCCATGGGCAGAAAGAGCTGCACTGGAATTGTGAAGAGTGACTGATTATGTAAGTTTTTCTATCCTATGGAGGGGAGTGTGATATTAGGGCTCCGGGAAATTGAGTCTATAGGTTTCTAGAGATTGCTTTGCTTCTTGTAAATCATTAAGACAGTTGCAAACTGATGGAGACTCATGTCCTACAGGACTGTGATCTCTATCAGTTAACCATTTGTTTTCCCCCTCTCCTTTGTCTTGGTCAGCCAGGAGTGCCCGAGGAATGTTACACATATTCCACCTGGGGGAGGGGGGTGGTGGCTGTGGGGGCCCCCATGGGCAGAGGAGGGGGAGTGGCTGTGGGAGGTTGCTAGCTTGCACTTTGCTCTCAGCTTGCCTTTTTCTCCCTCATCATTTGGATACCACAAGTCACCTTTATGTTGTGCTGACTGATTAAACATGCTAATACTTTATATTCTACAAGTATATAACTTGCTTTCACTTTTAATTTTCATATCAATTAAAAAGCATACTAATTTTTCATGGATAGCTACTGAACTCAGCATAGATTGAGTTTTAACTAAATTATATAAGAATATCCTTATTTATAAGCATTAAAGAGCTAACCCAAAAAGATTAGCAAAAATTGGGAAGGTGGGAAGTACTTAAAATTTCAGAAAAAAAATTCTCTCACAAAGTTAATCCCTAAGGATCATTTAGAAGACTTGGTTTATTGTTTTACCTCTATATCATAGATAATCTCTTTGCAGAATATCTTTTGTCCACAGATCTAAATGTAACTCCTTTCAAACACCTGAGGTAAAGATTTCTGATAAATGAATTGTTCATCAGTATCTGGTTTACATTTACCTCTTTAAAAAACTTCAGTATTTGATTAAAAAAAAAGATTCTGAGTATATTCAAGGTGTAAGGTAATAGGTAGCTTCTATATAACATATTTTCATTTCAAAGTGAGTTGTAGCAGCTAATCCTATAATGGGCAATACTGTAATAGGTAGACTAATTCTTTCCAAGAATGATTCCTGGCACATTACCAACATTCTTTTCTCATTGTTAACTCTTTTTCACAGTTCATGATGGGAACTTTACTTAGACATTCACCTGAAACAACTATTATCCCAATCACTGTACAATTTGCTTTCTTTATTGAAAATTTTCCATTTCATAGTTTCAAAGTTTTAGTTTTTATTTTTCCATGTAGATTATAGGAGCTAGTGCATTTGAAACACAAGTATATTTGTGTATTCACTTGCCACACCATCCAACTAGGATTAAGGGATAATGTCACAGCCATTGTGTAAATTCACATTCTTGGGTTCCAAGCAACACTTTCAGAAAAGTTTTCTTTTCTTCTTTGTTATTTGCAAAATAAAGAAATCCTGTTGTAGAATCAGTTCCTATCATGAATGGGCTGATTCTGTCACAGAATCACAGTCTTACAAGTTGGACCTAGTTCAACATCTCTCTTGGTTCAAGAATCCATTGTCTAACATAATTTAACACCCTTGATAGATGACCATCTAGCCTTGGCTTAAGTGATAGGAAATTCATCTCCATAAAAATCTTGCTCTGTTTATGGTATGGTACAAAGCCCACTGGTTTGGGAAACAGACTGGATTATAATCCCAGTTCTAGCTGCATGAGGTAGGGTAAAGTTGTTTACCTTCTCTGAACCTTAACGCCCTTGCCTATTTCTGGCATATAAATACTCAAAAGATAGCTAATGATAAACTATAATGATAAAACTAGTTAATGTAAAATATGGTCAGTGATTGATGGCCCCTGCCCCATACTTTTCTGTCCTCACAGAAAGATGAAATCTGCCTCTATAAGTTAATTCATTCAATAAACAGTTATAGGAACACTGTTCAAGGGACTGTATGTAACTATGAACAAGGTAGAAGGGACCTCATTCTCAAGGATATTATATTCTACTGAGAAAAAAAACGGACCAACAATGAGTAAATGAATTAAGTTTATGGGAAAAAAAATCAAGTGAGTAGATAGTGATAACCAATTACACAGAAAATTAAAATAGGGTTATGTACTCATTACTGAGTGGCTACTTCAGGCAAGACATTGATGAGGAAATATCAGTTGTGTTGAAACCTGAATGACAATTCTACCCCCGATCGTATCCTCATTACGCTCTCTGGAGCTGCCTAAGGGGGAAAAAACTTTCAAATTGTTGAAGGCAGCTAGTATATCTACCTTTAGATTCTTTTTTATTTATTTATTTTTTATTTTTTTTTAACGTTTATTTATTTTTGAGACAGAGAGAGAGACAGAGCATGAATGGGGGAGGGTCAGAGAGAGGGAGACACAGAATCTGAAACAGGCTCCAGGCTCTGAGCTGTCAGCACAGAGCCCGACGTGGGGCTCGAACTCACGGACTGCGAGATCATGACCTGAGCCGAAGTCGGCCGCTTAACCAATTAAGCCACCCAGGTGCCCCAAGATTCTTTCTTTTTAAATCTAAACATTAGTAGTCCCTCTGACTATTTCTTATGTAACATGATTTCAACAAAAAATTTCAACTGGGAAGACTCCCTCCAGGTTTACCAACACTGTCTTTAAACGTGCACTTAGAATGAAAACAATTCTCCAGATGTAGCCCAAACCATGTGAAATAGAAGGTATCTCTTGCCTTCATCTGAATTCTGTGGTATATAAGCTTGCATTCACTTTTTTGCAGTCACATTTTTTGTAGTGACTATAGCAAAATACTGACTAAATTGTCATCAACTACAAGTGCCTGGTCCTTTCCATAGGAACTCTTATTTGGATGCATTGCCTCTTTCCTATGTCTGCACACTTGTTTCTGTACCAAAGCTTTATCCTTCCTTTTGGTACAGTTTATCTTGTTCATTTCAACCCAATTCTTCCAGCCTGTGGTGAGATTCTGAATCTTAGTTCTCTCCTCTACTATATTAACTATTCTTTTAATTTCCATGTCACTCATAAATATAGTTAATATGTTGCTAGGCCTATCAATTAGATGTCTAGCAGATATAAAACTATTTCAGACCCATGCTACATTATTCAAGAAATATAATTTTCCCATGAGAAAGAAAAGTCACATCATTATGGATAATTTCCTTCTGTGTTTTCTAAATTACCTGTATTAATCATGAGCTATTTTTACAATTAGAATGAAAAGTTATAAAAAACACGTATCACATTACTTTCTTAAAAGGTATGACAATTTCCATCTAAAAAGTTTCTCGGTCTTGGGATGCCTGGGTGGCTCAGTTGGTTAATCATCTGACTCTTTTTTAGAAGTTTTTATTTTTTTTCAAGTTCATTTATTTATTTTGAGAGAGAGAGAGGAGTGCAAGCAGGGGAGGGGCAGAGAGAGAGGGAGAGAGAGAGAATCCCAAGCAGCTCCATCAGTGCAGAGCCTGGTGCAGAGCTTGAATTCACAAATCATGAGATCATGGCCTGAGCCCAAACCAAGAGGCAGATGCTGAAGCGACTGAGGCACCCAGGCACCCCTCGTCTGACTCTTGATCTCAGCTCAGGTCTTGATCTCAAGGTCATGAGATCAAGCCTCCTGCTGGGCGTGAAGCCTACTTAAAAATAAATAAATACATGATAGTTAAAAAAAAAAAAAGTTGAGGGGTGCCTGGGTGGCTCAGTCCGTTAAGTGTGTGACTTCAGCTCAGGTCATGATCCTGCGGTTCATGGGTTTGAGCCTCTCCATCGGGCTGTATGCTGACAACTCAGAGCCTGGAGCTGGCTTCGGATTCTGTGTCTCCCTCTCTTTCTCTGCTTCTCCCCCGTTCATGCTCTGTCTCTCTCTGTCTCAAAAATAAATAAACATTAAAAAAAAAAAAGTTGATGAGTGTTAAAGAATATAGACAGTGATAGAGCCCTGTGCCATTCAATTAGAGATTTCCCACCAGGCTGATACAGGGCTGTTAATTTATTATTAACTTAATCCAACTGCTCCTGGGTAATAGTAACATATTAATAGCTTATTAATATGGTATGGTACCAACATAATGATCCAGAAGAAGCAGACTTTTGATTCTATGTCCTCATATTTGTTATATTTTCAAAATATGAGATTGTCTGGTGGAATTTCTCCTTCTATTTCCTGGTTTAAAAGTACTTTTGTCAAGAATTCATGGAAATATTTATTAACTCTGTGAGTCACTCAAGCACAAAGAAAATAATGTTCCCTTTTGCTATACTATGTGCTTTAAAAACTAAACAAAAGAATTTAGAATTAAAACTTTGAAACTTGGCATAAAACAAATACTCAGAGGACCAAGAACACATTTCTGAGTGTGGGAAAGCATTTGCCTTTGAGAAAAATTTAGAATTAAAAAAAAAAAGAACCACTTTGCTAGGCATGGGCAGATATTAGGCCTTATTCAGAGAAAAATGGCTACATGATGTAATTGTTTTGATACAATATAGGCATAGATAACATTGACCTTGAGAAATTCAGTTCTATTTGAACTTTTATCTCTCTATTTCCCTGAATACTTGACATTTGAATCTGATTCTTTTTTTTGGTAAAATTATCTTAAAACTTAACCCGTGTTTTTTTGTTCTTGTTGTTGTTTGTTTGTTTTTTGTAACACTTGCCACCAAAACAGGCAGAAGCAACGATCATCCCTTTAATAACATGGTCCTCTTTTCTCCAACATCCAGATGGCTTGGTCATCTCAGTACAAGAGCTGAGGTGTACCATGATAGGTGGAACTGTTGCACAGACTCTGGTCAGGAAACAGGGAGAGGCCCAAGATAAAGAAGGATTTTGGGTTAATAAAACATAGCAATGTGTTTCTAACCAGTTATTCTTGGAAAGAATGCATATGGTCATGATAAATACATTTCTTACATCATATCGATGTAGGACACAAAGGCAAATGGAAAATTAAGTTTCCTTACAACTTACAGCCCATTGACAAGTCCTTGAGACAGGAAACTGACATTGCTCCAGGAACACCCAATTGTCTTAATGTCCATGCTTTGCTAGAGGAAAAACAAGTGGTTAACTGATAGAGATCACAGTCATGCAGGCCATAGTCTCTATCAGTTTACAACTGTCTTAATGATTTACAAGGAAAACAGCAACTTTGTCAATAGCCAAACTTCCAGAAACCTATAGACTCAATTTCCTGGGACGCTGACATCACTCTTCACAACCCAAGTGCAGCTCTTTTTGCCCACAGGTCCCGTCCCCGTGCTTTAATAAAGCCACCTTTCGCACCAAAGACATCTCAAGAAGTCTTTCTTGGCTGTCAACTCTGGACCCCAACACTTCAAACCACATTATTTGGCAACTACAAAGGGACTCAGTCTTCTCATCTGGACTCTGGGCCTCGGTGCAAACTTGGTGAGTACTTTCTCTTCTTTCCTCTTCCTTTACTTTCACTTCAAGGAGTATGGTCTTTATTGGAACGCTGTCAGGTTGATTGCCCAGGCTGCAATCCTCTAGCCCATGGCTACTCTATGGGGAGGCTGGAGGTTAGTATCCTGGTCGGAATGGTAGAAAGACCCAGAAACTCGATGCTCTTTCTTCATTTCTGTCCTTATACAAAGTCGTCTGTCTTGGGCACACCACAGCCACCTAAGCGACTAGCATGTCTGCCAATCGTCAGACTCTCATGTGAGGCTTCCTCCTATTGGTCTAATGTGATCCCCTCCACATCCCGAGACACTGGTCCCTGGTCCCGATTGAATTAAATTCCCACCACGGACTGTTTCCTCGAGAAGTTGGCTGTGAAGACTACATATTTAAAAAAAAAGTTTTTGAAATTTTTTTTTTACATTTATTTATTTTTGAGAAACAGAGTGAGACAAAGCGTGAACGGGGGAGGGGCAGAGAGAGAGGGAGACACAGAATCTGAAGCAGGCTCCAGGCTCTGAGCAAGCGGTCAGCACAGAGCCTGATGCGGGGCTCGAACCCACAAACTGTGAGATCATGACCTGAGCCGAAGTCGGACACTCAACCGACTGAGCCACCCAGGCACCCCAAAGACTACATATTTTATTTAGAATGTCACTTAGACCGTGATGGATTTCTGTCTTTACTGTTTTCCATCAGTCTCCCCTACTAACTACTTAAACTACAAAATTGGGTAATTTCCCCTTGTAAAACTTTTCCTGTGTTTTCCTTGGGTTAAAATCAGTAGGTTCTTCATGGTCTTCATGGCCTGGCCTTCACAGCAAGGCAAAGCAAGGCAAAACATGGCCTTCACAGCATGGCATTCATGGGAATGCTTGGACACGGTATGGCATGGTATTTCAATCCATTCACCAGATACACATCTGTAGCCTCAGATGCAGTGGGGAAGGGGAGGGACACTAGCATCCTTCCTACATTCAGAGCCTTTACTGCAGGATGGTGACCAATGGCGATTTTCATTTCAGGGACATCTCCAGTGACGTTTGACCCATGGAACCTCTGACATATCCTGTATGGGACACCACTTGAGAGTCAAGGGCGGGGGGAGGGGGGTTTGGTAATGGACTTTCTCTCTTCTTCGATTTCCAAGGACTCTCCCTTGGAATGCCTTTTAACCCACCGAAAATAATTCAGATTGCAAAATTTAAAAAAAGAGTAATCTCCTGTAACACTGCATGGCCTCAGTAGGATCTATCAGTTAGATCTCTTCTGTAAGAAACAGGGCAAATGGATGGAGGTACCCTAGATCCAGGCCTTGAGGGCTCTAAATCAGGACCCAGACCTAAGTGCCTTTTGCAGAACATGTTTGGTCAGTAATCAGGCCAGTAAATTCCCTCCTAATATATTGGATTATAATTATCTAAATAGGCCTCCTAATAGAATCCAGGTTCCTGGAGGAAAAACAGGCCATCTTTAATAAAGGAGACACTGATTCTCTCACTGTTCCTCCTCCTCATTGATATGGGGGCTTCTCCCTCATTCATTTCCCAGGCTAATGGCTTTGGTTGGAGCCAACTGTGGTTAGTCTACCTCAGAGCATGGTCTTTAAGGAATATTCCTAAGCAGCTGCCAAAACTCTCTTTGTTTCTGGGAAATTCCTTGTTTTCTCAGGCTCAACATGGACTGCATATTTCCACTTTGGTGGAAAAAAAACATGGCGTCTGCTCATCTGTCTAAGCTGATAAGGTTTAGAACCAGGAACTATCTTTCTCTGTCTTTTGGCAGTGCCTCACCTCTTCTGCCCACCTTGTTTATGCATCACATTAAGTGTGGTCTGCATAACTGGCTCTTGTACCATCCTTGGTGCCTCCAGTGCCATTGACTCCTTCTCCTACCCTTGCTTTCATGGAACCAAGGGCATCCCCTGGACTTAACACCACCCACTTCAGATTTCCTCACCAGTGTCCCAGGTAAAAACTGACAAGGGGGAACAAAGTAATTGAGTTTTAAGTGGACACAGGTGGAACGCATTCAGTGTTTAAGCTAATTTAATTCTGTTGGTTTAATTAAGATACACATGTCTTAAGAGTTATTGACATTAAGTATGAAATTTTCATTCTACCTAAGTTTACTAAATGTCAATTAAGCTTGTGTTATCTCTGTTGCAATTTGACACCAAAAGATGACTTAAAATGATGGTTAATTCTGTCTCAAGGTTTTCATGGGTAATTGTTAAGATAGCTTTCAAAGTCTTTGGTAACCTGAAAGTTTAAAGTTTTACTTGGATGATAAATTAGATTGAATTCATTGGACATCTAAGTCTTTCCCATTTAGGCTTATTTCCAAATAAAGTGCTAAAGCATGGATTACTAAGCAAAGGTTTACCTGCTTTTGACTTCTCATTGCAGAGAAACTAAGGATACTTGAGTCTGTTGAAAAACAGGCTTTGTACTTATACATATCCATAAATTTGCCATCTAAAGTATTCTAGTGTGACAGTTCACGATTGGTTACTACTTAGTTTTCACTGCAGACTAAGGTTTCTAAGAGTTAAGACTGACAGAAATAAGGGAAGCAACTCTGTATGTAGATAGTAGGAGATGTGTAAGGAAGATATAAGGAATGAAAATACATTTTTGCTGAAGGTAAAAGAAAGTAATTTTGTTCTATATGAGTCTGGCTGTTTGGAGGGAAATGGCTTCGGACAAAATCTGAGTGCAAAGTAAAGTTGTAGAAGGCTTTGAAGGGACATCTTTGGAAAGGAATTTTATGCATGGCCAGGTTGGGCTAAGGTTGAAATGAATGGATTTTAAAGGTACACTGGTATAAGATTGAAATTCTCCTTTTCTTTATTTAAAAAAAAAAAAAAGAAGTTTTCTTGGCTTGTTGGTCTGCTCTGGATAAGAAAATGTAAACAAAGTTTTTTTCTTTTGTGTCTTCCTGTAAAACCAGTTTCTGTGTTTTATCTTTATCAGGCCTTTGATTACTTAGTTGAAACTTCTCAATATTAAAGGAGCTAAGTTTTGCTAACAACTACATAACCTACATATTTGCCTTTTGGATCTCTTATTGCCACATTGGTTAAATAAATAGTTAAGTTTTATAATGATCTGTAATCCTATTTAGGCATCTGCTTTATAACTTTCTGAGGTTTTTTAACAAGCGTCCGCAAGATATGAATTTGTAGATGAAGTTGTTTTTTGTTTTTTGGTTTTTTTTGACTAATTAAGTCTTTTTATTTGGTATGTTAAGTTACTTGAAAAGCACTGTCAAATAATAAGTCTTAGGTTATATTGGGTAAATGCTATAACCGTTCAATTAGACATACATACGTACATACATATATATATTAAAACTTTTATATATATACAAAATTCATAAGTTTTAATATGTTCTGGTATAAGGTCATCACTTGATATTCTGATTATTGAAGTGTTATGTGTCATACAAATAACTGAATTTCCTTGTCAATTATATCATAATGAACTCTCATATTAGATCTTTAACAATGTCCATTTCTGAGTTTTTGTCATTTATAATTGTTCTTATTCTCTTACAAAATGTGTTTTATATTCAAGGAGATTTATCAAAAGGACTTTTAAGACAAATACAGGTATTCGATATCTTTAAGATCTAAACTGGAATGGGTCAGAATTTCCAGAACTAAAAAGCCACATTCAAACTAAACAAAAATTAGTAACATAGGACTAAATGAACTGAAAAAAAAAATGATTATAGTTTTTGTAACTCTTATTTGAGACATTGCTGGTTCTCTAATGTTCTTCTGTATTGAGGAAACTTTAAGATGTCTATGACTTACAGAAATGTGATAGATTATTCATTTGTGAACCAACTAAAGCATTTAACTTTTCTCTCTACCTGAACCCTCTGAAATTAAAAAAGTCTCAGTGAGTATTCTTTCTTCCATGGCAATCATAGTCATTTGCATAAGTCCAAAAAGAATCTGCTCTCTTAGGACATCATTGGAAACATTGTTTATTTTGCCAAGACTTTGACTGAAACGTCATATTTGAGAAAGACATGCATAGACTCAGATATGACCAAACAACTTTAAAGAACTAAGGTTGACTTTATGAAACATGGAGCCATAAAGCCCCTTGGAAATGTTGGTCTAATGATACCCTGCTTAGAGAGTTCCCAGCAGCCTTACCAAGTGAGTAAAGAAGGTGACTTCCTGGCAGGTACAGGAACCTCAGGATATACTGGGGAACTCCTGAAGAGGAATTCGCCCAAATCTACAGGTATTGCAGACATGTCTGATGGCAAGTACCTAGCTTAGCTTCTGGCCTAGAGAGGCTAGTAACAGTTCAATCTGGATTCCTTATAAAAGGTTCCAGCAAAGCAGATTTTAAAAGATCCATATGGCCAATCGCTACTCTTCCTGAACTTATGTAAGTAATTAGGCTAAGCTTGTTAAAAATTGGACCTGATTTTCAAACAAATTAGTCCTAATTTGGCTACTTTTGGAAATAAGGGTGATTTTAGAAAGAACAAAAAATTTCGATAACACATCTTTGCAGTTGTTAAATTCTAGTTCTAATTGTCTTTGAATGTTTATTGTTTGCCTAAGCTAGACAACTTGTGGTAAACTTCAGAGAAACTGCCACAATAGCTAATGTATAGACAGCCTTTGTGCTTGTTAGTCTGTGGTAATAATAACAGGACTCCATGAGCAGATGATTAGTTGAACAGCTGGAAAATGGGATGGATTCCCCAACAATTGTGTAACTCAACTAGCACCTTGGCCAATTCTGTGTGGCTGGAATGAAAAAATTTTTCCTTAAAAGCCAGAGCATACACGACTCCACGGAGTTGTGAAGATAATGGATAATGGAGACAATCCCACTTTCCTTATGCACTTGGGGATACACTTGTGGATGCCCTTATTCCCTGAAATAAGTCTTCTCTCATTTGCCAGTGATTCCTCATAATAAAGATATTGTTAAGGCTAGACGTCTGATGAAGAGGGCTTCTTGATGGTTTTATCCCTAAGCCATATTTGTCCCAGGCACTACCTCTATTGATAGAAAATTGCAAATAGAGGCTTTAACCAATCATACAGTGACTACCTTTAACTAAGGCTGACATGCAGTTACCCAAAAATTCAAAAGATGGCTCTCTAAAACCAAATGGACTTTGATATCCTAACTGCAGTTCAAGGAGACCCAAAATTAGATGGCTGCCTCCTAATGGGCCCCAAAGACTATGTGGCTCTAATTTGTGGCCATAGCTTTCCCCAGGCTGGGTAGGCTGCTACACTCTGGGTTTTGTCTGGATTCATGGATGCATTATTAAAGCCATTACCAACCCAGCAACCTCCGAAATTTAAAACAACGGTGGATACATTCTGTGTTTTATCGGTATGACCACCTAGCATTCATCTTTGTTCCCTCTTTGAGAGTGGAGGATGTTGTTTGGCACATGGAAGCTCTTAATAAGACCCAGTCAAAGCCCTCAGTGACATTCAACATAGCACTTCCTATTAAATACTGAAGTAACACAAATGCGTAAAGCAGTTTTACAAAATACAATGGCATTAGATGTTTTAACTGCTGCACAAGGTGGAACTTGTGCTATCAATGTATGCTCTGCATACATTTCAGGTAACCACAAAAATATTTCTGGATTTCTAACTGACACGAGTACTCAAATTAGTACTTTAAATTATTCCTCTCTTTTGTCTAATGATTGGTTAAACTCCTGGACTGGAGGAAGATTTTTGTCAACTACCAAAAGACTTTTATTTGGGCTTCTTTGTCTTTTTGCTATTCTAATCATACTTTGTTGTTTCCTCCCAGCTCTCTCCACTTGGTGCCGAGACTCCTTCACTGCCATAATTTCAAGTTGACAGATGATCCTTTCCACTTAGGAAGCCCCATACATGTGTCTTCCTTGGATTCAGCTGCTTCTGCCTTTTGTAACTCCTACATATATAAACTCCCAACTGACCAATGTTGACCCAAAGGTAGGGACATTTCTTTGCTCCTATTCAGCAAGAAGTTACAGAAGATGTGACCTTCCAACCTTAACAACCTTAAAGATTTAAGGGTCAAAATTCTTCAAGGGGCAATGATGTGGGAAAGAAGCAAATGGAAAATTAAGTTTCCTTGCAACTTAAAACCCATTGACAAGTTCTTGAGACAGCAGAGTGACAGTCCTCTGAGAACACCCAATTGTCTTAATGTTTTTTTTTAATTTTTTAATGTTTATTTTGAGAGGGAGAGGGAAGAGGCAGAGATAGATGGAGACACAGAGTCTGAACCCAACACTTCAAACCACATCAGTATCAGATCTCATATCAATGACACTCACTGATTTTGCCTGGAACCTAAAAGAAAAATGCCACTCTATATTTTACTGCTTAAGGCAGAATTTATAGAAAGTTTTGGGGTATGTGCTATCCCTCCACTGTTAACCTGTCTCCTCAAGTGTGGGTCAATAAGCATTTATTGAACTCCTGCTAAGCCCCAAGCATTTGGGATTCAGAAAATAATGAAAGGTTGGTCTTGCTCTCAAACAGTTCACAAGCCAAGAAGGAAAGAGACACACTAAAACAGATGGGGACTTGGAGGTGAACCCAATAAAGGTATGCTCACATTAGTTTATGCTCACAAAGGGGGAAACCCTAATCCAACCCAGAGAGATTCCTAGAGGAAATAATCATCTCTGCCTCCCTAGCATCTAGCATAGTGCCTAGCCCCTAGTAAGTGTGTAATAAATAACTGCTGTACTGAATTGAGTGTACTTTATTGTGTAAAAGGTTTTAAATCAGAGATTGATTTAAGATGAACTGCATATATCTATTAATGCTTCACATGATTCAGGTATATCCTGCTTATTTTTTCCACAAAGCTATCACATCCAATATTGTCTATATTAGTGTGTTTATTGTCTGCCCCAGAAGTGTGAGCTCCTTAACAATGGGACTTATATTTCCTTTACCTAGAATTGTGGCTCAAATCTAGTAGATATTCAACAAATATTTGTTGAATGAATGTGGAGACCAGCACTAGTTACATTGATGAAACAGTTAAAAAAAATCCAATAAATCCAATAAATTCATGAGGCTCTATATGAGAATTTAGTGCGTAAATTTTTGTTGCCTAGGGCAATGGTTCTTTGTTGAGAATCTCATGAATGTTTTTGTGATAGCTGGGTAGTTTAGTTAGCTGAGCATCTGACTTCAGTTCAGGTCATGATGGCATGTTTCCTGAGTTCAAGTCCTGCATTGGGCTCTCTGCAGTCAGTGTGGAGCCTGCTTTGGACCCTTTCTCTTCTGCCCCTCCCCTACTCACTCCTGTCTCTCTCAAAAATAAATAAACATTAAAAATAAAAATCTCATGAATGCTATTAGTTCTGTCTATAGAAAAATGCACATAGGTGCAAGTTTTGACATCAATAAGTACAGAAAAATATCTGGTTGAGAATGCTTGACCCAGTAGAGAAGAGAAAAATTTTAAAGAATTGACTGGACTTTTTTGTGGATTTACTTATTTTTTTGGAAACAATTTTATTGTCCAACTATAACTGTTCTTTACCTTAATTTATTTGTAAAATGGGAGAGATTGAATGATAGATGTGTCAAAGAAGCTACATTCTATGATACTATCTAGGTCAAGACTGAAGCATATTTAAAATATATATATATATATATATATATATATATATATACAAACACACATACACATATATATACTTATTTAATATTTATTTATTTATTTATCTAATTTTTCCTCTTTCTGACTCCCTTTAATTTTGATTAGCCAAGAAAGTGTTTTAATATATCAAGTGTTCAGATATATCACTAATATGTGAAAACTATGCAACTGGTTTAAAATGTATATAAAAAATTATTTCAAAATACCTTTTTTTTTCTTTAACATTTCAGAATACAAAATAGACAATTTATTCAAATAAAACCTTTGGAAATGGTTATCCAAAAATACTGCAGCGTGAAAAAGCTCTGGTGTTATAAAGAATTTCCTATGGCAGGGGTGGAAGGCAGTCTCTCAAATGTCTTCCAAAGATCTGTGCCTCCTGGTATTCACACATTTGGTGCCATCTCCTCTATTGGAGCATGGACTAAACCTAGTGACCTGCTCCTAAAGAATAGAATATGTCAGTAGTGATGTGATGTCACTTCTGACTTCCATTTTGCTAATATTCTCTCTTTCTGGATTTTCTGCTTGCTCGTTCTGATGAAGCAAGTTGCTGTGGTTGCTCTGCCCTATGGAAGGCCTCCCAGAGCAAGCAGGGCCAACCAGGAACTGAACCCTGCCAACATCAGTGGGCTTAGAATCTGATGCTCTCCTGGTCGAGCCTCGAGATGAAAGCAGCCCTGGCCATCACCTTGACTGCATCCTTGTGAAAGGCCTTGAGCCAAGGCACCCAGCAAAACCACTTTTGGATTCTTGATCCACAGAAACTGTGAGATAAAAATGCCTGTTATTTGTCATTTGTTATTTTAGCCACTGTTTTGTGGTAACTTCTTACATATTAGTAGATAACAAGTACATCAAGGACTACCATATCTACTGCCGGCAACACCCTGATGTCATAATTTCAATGTTACTAAAATGGCCTGTAGGGTAGATGTCAGTAAATCAGTAGTATTTCATAATAAGAGTAACATATTTCCAGCAAAACCGTACTTACTAAGATTTCAGTTAACCCATTTTTTAATTAAAAAAATTTTTTTAATGTTTATTTATTTTTGAGAGAGACAGAACATGAGTGGGGGAAGGGCAGAGAAAGAGAGAGACACGGAATCTGAAGCAGGCTCCAGACTCTGAGCTGTCAGCACAGCGCCTGATTCAGGGCTCAAACTCACAAACTATGAGATCATGACTTGAGCTGAAGTTGGATGCTTAGATGACTGAGCCACCCAGACACCCCTCAGTTGACCCACTTTTTAAAAAAATTATCTAATTTCATGGTTCTCCAACAATTTTCCCCCCCTAACTTTTTATTTCTGGTATTCTTCTTCTGTATCATTTAGTACATTGAATGGGAAGAAATATTAGCAATGTCTTATTAAAATTAATAGATTTGAAAAAAAATAAAAGAGTTGATAGTTTCATTAAATGACTATGTAGAAATAAGGAGATATTCAAAAAGAAAAATTGGGGCTCCTGGGTGACTCAGTTGGTTGAGCGTCCAACTCTTGATTTTGACTAAGGTCATGATCTCACGGTCATGTGAGATCAAGCCCCACACAGCACTCTATGCTGACAGCCAGAACCTGCTTGGAATTCTCTCTCTCCCTCTCTCTATCTCTTTCTGCCCCTCCCCAACTCGCACGCATGTGCTCTCACTTTCTCTCTCTCTCTCAAAATAAATAAACATTAAAAAAATAAATAAAAAGAAAAACCTATTATGTTTATAAAATAAATTTATATTTATATTCATTACAATTATTGAGAGTTTTGAAAAGTTGGCGTGTGGTAGAATTTTTATTTATACATTTCTAAAAGGAATCTATCTAGGGAGACTCCTATTTTAGGCTGGGTTTATTAAGTGCTCTTCCTCCTGTAAGAATATGATAAATTACAAAGATGTCATAGGTAGAACTAGGAATCAAGAAGAACCTATATGCAAGTTAATTCTATCACTGAAGGAAAATACAACTCTGTCCTCTGTGTTTTGACATAGATTTTAAAGCGGCTAATTCTAGAAAATTTGTAATACATTATCTCCTTGGAGGTGTGGGGACTGGAAGGTATGAGGGGCATATGAAAAAGTGGGATCTTTAGATACCAGAGAATTAATAATTAATATACTGTGGTTCTCTCTCTGCTGCTTTTTAATCATTCAGAAACTACCATAAGGCTTCAACTGTAAAGGGCTTTGTTCTTATGTCCTTTTACTTTTTCTATGTGCAGATCTACTTACAAAAATGTACAGATTGGAGAAAGATATTATGAGTTAAAAACTGTTTTAGCCTCATGAGATAGACTTAGTGTCTTTCCAACAGATGCCATCAGAAGAATTGTGAGAAAAATGTTAGAAAACAAAGTGCAGGTGATTTAATATTTGTATTAAGTAATATCTTTTCTACAATTATATGCTGGTTTCTGTGTAGACAGGGCAAACAAGTCAAAGTATGAATCAAAGTATGAGTTTCTGGGACTTGACCTGTAAAGCATTCAAACGTTTATTCTCTGATGGACTTACACTGTCTGAAATTCATTCCAAGACCTTGACGGCATTTTGATATACTCCTTTCAACAGAGGAATTTTTATAGTTTTCCTCTAACTTTGCCTGTGTTTTTGAATGTTTCCTCCCTCTTTGCTCAGCATGGTCCTTTCATTTCTTGCTCCTTGTTTTTTTTTTTTTCGTTGCCTCTAGAGTGGTTTAGTAAAGCATGAAGAAAGAAAAGGAAAGAGCTGAAGAGTGTGGGGGATTATTCCTGTCTCTGTGTGATTCTGGTTTACCTGATAAAACTTAATTCCTGCCTTATCTTTCTTAGCCAGCACAGTTAGGGAGGGCGAGGGGGGCGGGGCATGTATAAAGGTCTCAGGTCTCTCCAAAGCCCATTTTAACTGCTGAACCGAACAGCCTCCACCGTGTAAGGTGAGGAAAGTGCTCTGATAATCCACCTTTGAAGCTCCACTGCCCATAGAAGATACACACGCTCAGGGAGCCGAGATGAGGGTAGGGGAGGTGCAGGACAAGTGACTGGCTACTTCTTCCAACTTTTTTTGCATGTGGTTCTAGCAAAGAATATGTATCTCCAAATCTGAATGTGACCAGTCTGAAAACTATTACGTGTAAATTCCTATGTCAATATATATTCTACTCTAATTGGGAAATCTCGAATGACTAAATGGATTTGTGTGGAGAACAAGTAGTTAAAGAATGGTTCTTTTCAAAACTCCAGAGTGACTTAATAACTTTCCTACCAAATCCATACAATGTTTTTCTTCTGCCCAAAGATTCCCAATTTCCCTTAGAAATTGTGCCATATGTTCAGAAAAAATGGTTTGGTCCTGCTCTTTCCACTATGGCAAAATTTATTTTAGTCCTCAAATTTCCCCTCTGGCCTACGTGCTTTCTATCGGGTCTCTTCATCTATCGTGAATGAATCTCTTGTATAACTCTCCTGAGTACATCCTTTCAGACACATATTCTCACTCTCCCATAAACCAGAGTGTCTGGAGCTCTGCCACTGCATTTGGAGCTTCAGCTTAGACCTAGATTTGAAATACCAAGTTTCTGGTGACATTACAGATTGATAGTTGGTGCCTATTTCTGGCAGGTCACTGGATGCTAACCACTAGATACAGCCCACGGATGCCAGGTTAACAAGGTCGATGTAGTTTGAGTTGATCTCCAAAACAAAGAATATTCTGTCTCCTAAAATTCCACTTAAGTAAAGCAACTTAATAAGGTTAACGCTTCATGTGTGTGATTTTTGGTTCATTATTTTTTATATTTGTTTGAGGTATGAAGACAATTTGATATAGTGTCAGAAACTAATGGCAATCTTAAAGCACTACTAGGTATTCCTTCCAAGGAGAAATTTAAGTAGTTTTTGAAACATGATATTTTTGTGATTGAAAACTTTTCCTGAAAATAAATCATATTTAATGTTTATTATCTCAGGGCGCCTGGGTGGCTCAGTTGGTTAAACATGCCACTTCGGCTCAGGTCATGATCTTACAGCTCATGGGTTCGAGCCCCATGTTGGGCTCTGTGCTGACAGCTCAGAGTCTGGAACCTGCTTTGGATTCTGTGTCTCCCTCTCTCTCTCTTTGTCCCTCCCCTGCTCACATTCTGTCTCTGTCTCTCAAAAATAAGTAATAAAGTTTTTTTTTAACATTTATTTTCTCTAATTATAACATCAAACATTTCAAAACATGTAGCAGATACTGAGAAGTAGAAAGCCTTATAATATCACCACTTAGAGAGAATTACTAATAATATCCTGTTATATTTGAAAATCAATGATTTATTAACTAAATTACATGCAAATCTGTTCTGTAAGTGAGTCAGGGTTAAGTGGTAAATTTTAATACATATTGTTATGAAAAAGGGTTACATTTCTACAAAATGTTTTAACTTTAATTTTTTATGGTTAGATTTTTTTTGGGGGGGTGTTGTTTTTAGTCCAGCTTTTTCAAACTAAGAAAAGTGGGGTGGATCTGAACAGGTGTTTGGCAGAGTAAGGTATTATGAATACCTTCCTGTCTCAGTGTTGCATTATATGGTTGGCCTCAGTGCCTCTGGTAAGCAGAGATTTAAATGCATCCATACTGCAGAAAGAGTAATTAGAGAAAATCATCATCTCCAATTACCTTTGGAACAAAAGAAAAAAAAATTGAGGTTCCTAAAATTTTACAGTATATTGCTCCCAGTATAAATATACAGTATATACACTCCCCTGGACATATCCTAAGTTTTTGTGGTTTTTTTTTCTGAATATGAAAGTAATATATATTCCTTTAAAACAATTTTTTTTAACGCGTTTATTTATTTTCGAGAGTCAGAGACAGAGTGCAAGAGAGGGAGGCACAGAGAGAGAAGGAGACAGAATCTGAAGCAGGCTCCAGACCCTGAGCTGTTAGCACAGAGCCCAACACAGGGCTTGAACGCACGAACTGAAAGATCATGGTTGGACGCTTAATTGACTGAGCCACCCAGGCACACAGTTCTTTAAACTCCAAACATTACAAAACTATAAAATGAAACAAACCATCAATAATTTTGGAGCATATTTTTTCAAAATAAAAAAGAATTCTCTATCCAGTCGATATTTTGTGTCCATGATCAGTTTTAATATGGTATTCCTACTACGGCTGAATCAGTACATGGTTCTAATAAACCCAAATGCCTTTGGTTTCTAATATGCAATTCTTTTACTGCTCCTTGTTAACAGTCTATGAAACGAGCCCAATTTAATAATCTCCTAACTATTTAAGATAGTTAAGATATTGTATAATGGTGTATTATGGCTAATTTAACATTTTGGCTGTGCACTAACATATATTTTCCTAGGAATTGCCATTTTTCAAAGTATTAGAAGAAAACATACCACATAAAACACATTGAAAGCCATTGAAAGAGCACTTGGATATCTCTTTGTATTCAGAGTCACCAGTGACTCCGAAATCTGATACACCCAAGATACGGTAAAGGATAGGGCCTGAATCTAAACTCAATTATAAAACACTCTCTAAAAACTGCTTTTCTGGAATAGGTTTTTTCAACTTGTTTACTTATGTACATGTTATATTGGTGCCGATAACTTGTCTATGTCCAGTGCACCACCCACTGCATATTCCAGATGAACTACTGATATATATACAGATATACACAAATGTAAGTGGATCTATTCACTCCTATGTGGCAGATGGTATTTTCCAAATGCCTATCATCACAAAATGCCTATCACACGTCTCCTATCACAAAAGCTCTTCTTACATGTGACTTTGGCCCTCCTCTCATTGAGACAGGCTTTCCCGACTGGATCAAGACAGTATGGGAGAAGTGACAGTATGTGACTTCCAAGGCTAAGTAATCAAAAGAAAAAGCACTTTCTACCCTGTTCCCTGAAATACTTGTTCTGGAATACCTCAGGCTCCATGTAAGCAGCCTGACTGTCCTGAGGTGGCCTTGCTGTGTGTGAGGAACTCAAGCTAGCCCAGAGTGAGAGACCTCACATGGAGAGCCTGAGATGACCTGGAAAGGGAGGGAGGGAAAGAGAGAGAGTTTCTGCCCAGCCCCCAGCTGCTCCAGCTAACCTCTTCCCAGTCCCAGCTAGTGTTGAACTGCAACCACAGGAGAGATCTTGAGCCAGCACTGACCAGCTAAGCCTTTCTCACATTCTGAACACACAGAACCCATGAGAGATAACAAAATGGTTATTATCATTTTACGCCATTAAATTTTTGAGTAATATGTTACATACCAACACCTTACTGGAATACCCTACAAGCTTTTCCAATTTTTTAGTAACATAATTTCTTTGCTTCTTATAGAACCTGAATACCTCTGACACTCCTCAGTCTAAGGGAGAGGTTTGGACAGGTAGGGGTACCAGGGACAATTAGAGTGGTGGGTTTTAGATGCAATACCATAGGTAGTTAATGTAGATGATGTATTATGGTGGCTATACTGTGATGATATCTGGGAAAAGCAAAACAAATTTAAAAAACTTCCATGGACTCAACTGCATTTTCAGGAACCTTTAGCTCCAAATTAAAAAAAAAACAAAACAAAACATGAAATTTAAACAAAACAAGCAATTCCAAATAATACTTATTTTGTCATGAGAATAAAAAATACACAGTCCTCCAGGATTCATATTAACACCTGTCAAGTCTCACTCAATTCTGCCAAAACATCTGTTTGCTGAAATTCTAAGTAAAAATGATATTCTTAGGACACTTAATTTCTTCTAATGATGGTGATGGATAGTGTTTTCTTTTTAAAAGTTCAAGCTAAGTATATAGTGTGCCTGATTTATTTATCTCGTTTTCATTTGACACATATTTATATGGCATTACTACTAGTGAGGATAAATCATCTGAGGAGACAAAGGGAGGTAAGTTACTTAACAAGAGTACATAAGCTGGGGCACCTGGGTGACGCAGTCGGTTAAGCATCCAACCTTAGCTCAGGTCATGATCTCACAGCTCATAGGTTTGTGGGTTTGAGCCCCGCATCGGGCTCTGTGCTGACAGCTCAGAGCTGGAGCCTGCTTCAGATTCTCTGTCTCCCTCTCTCTCTGCCCCTCCCCTGCTCACTCACTTGCCTGCTCTTTCTCTCTCTCAAACATAAAACAAAACATTAAAAAAAAATTAAAACAACAAGGGTACCCAAGCTAGAAAGTGGCAAAGCTGCTACAGGAGCCAAGGAAGTCTTGTTCCAGAGTCTATATTCCAAACTACTACTTTTAATACCTCTTTGACAAGTATATTAGCTATTACTTGTATAATTGAGTGTTTTCCCTTTCATACTTGATGGAATATTTCTGTAAATATCTCCACTGGGGACAAATCTGCTATATACATGTAACTGAAGCCTTATTGAGGTTATCTGTGGTTACACCTGAAGAAATACTTCAGAAATATTTCCAAGTACTTAATATATAAAGCATCCCAAGAACTGTGAAAAAATACAGTTAAAAAACATTGTAAGTATTTAAAACTAGACATCACTTGGGGCACCTGGGTGGCTCAGTCAGTTAAGTGTCCGACTTCAGCTCATGTCATGATCTCATGGTTTGTGAGTTCCAGCCCCGCATTGGGCTCTGTGCTGACAGCTCCTAGCCTGAAGCCTGCTTTGGATTCTGTGTCTCCCTCTCTCTCTGCTCATCCCCTGCTTGTGCTCTGTCTCTGTCTCTGTGTCTCTCTCAAAAATAAATAAACATTAAAAAAAAATTAAAACTAGACTTCACTCGTATGTGGAATTTAAGAAACAAAACAGATGAACATGGGGAAAGAAAACGAAAAGAGGGAGGCAAACCATAAGAGAGAGACTCTTAACTGCAGAGAATAAACTGAGGGTTGTTGGAGGGAGGTGGGTGGTGGATGGGTAAATGCTGATGGGCATTAAGGAGGGTACTTGTTGGGATGAGTACTGGCTGTTATATGTGAGAGTTGAATCACTGGGATCTACTCCTGAAACCAGTACTATACTGTATGTTAACAAACTAGAATTTAAACTTTACAACTTAAAACTTGAAGCAAAAATCATAAAAATTAAAACTAGTCTTCATGTTACTGATTGCTGAAGTGCACACTCATTTCTTTCACACTTCATATAATTATCAACTTGTTTACTTGTGTATTAGCTGTTTCTCCTCATAAGCCTATTTCTGAACATTAGTGCATAGCCTGAGTAAATGTTCAATAAACATTTTGAATAAATTAGGGGATAGTGGGGGATGGCTTCATAAGATGATGTTTCAATTGGATCTTGAAGAAAAAGGATAAGATTTGTTGAGTACTAACTATGTGACAAGCATATTTCTAAGCACTATACATGTACTGTATAATATGATATTAGTGGTAGCACAAGACTCAAACCCAGTCTGATTTCAGAATGCATGCTTGTTATGAATTGTGACTCCCCAAAGATATGTTGAAGTCCTAACCCTGGCACCTGTGGATATCAAACTAATCTAATACTCTCAGAAGACTGTGCTGTACTGCTTACCCAGAATGAATGAGAAAGAATTCCATAAGAGAAACTGCAATAAAACATTTCAGTTGATGGCAGCAATGTTAGGAGTATGCACAAAACTTCCCAAGCAGTATGACTATTTTGAAGAGCAACACCTACTTGAACACCTGAATTTCAGAAATTTGTTTTAACTGTAATCTTTTGTATTTTGTACTTTTATTCTATATATCATGGTACCAATTGGGACTTTGTGAACTTAGTTTTAAAAATTTTTTAATGTTTTTATTCATTAAAAAATGTTTTAATGTTTATTCATTTTTGAGAGAGAGAGCGTTAGCAGGGAAGAGGCAGAGAGAGAGGGAGACAGAATTGGAAGCAGGCTCCAGGCTCTGAACTGTCAAGCACAGAGTCCGACGTGGGGCTTGAACTCACGAACTGTGAGATCATGACCTGAGCTGAAGTTGGATGCTTAACCGACTGATCCACCCAGGCACCCCTGTTTTTATTTGTTTTTGAGAGAGAGACAGACAGAGTGGGGGGGGGGGGGCAGAGAGAGAGAGACACACACACACAGAATCCAAAGCAGGCTCCAGGCTCTGAGCTGTCAGCACAGAGCCCGATGCAGGATTTGAACCCATGAACCGTGAGATCATGACCTGAGCCGAAGTGGGATGCTTAACCGACTGAGCCACCCAGGCGCCCCATGGCACTTTGTGAACATTTAATAAAACAGTTTGAGGAATGAGCCAACTAGGTTGATTGAGAAGAAGGAAAAGAATCAGTGCATTATAAAGGAAATCAATATTCTGCACAGCACTTATAAATATATAAGTGGAAGACTAATAAGGCAGTATAACTCTAGTTATTCTGAAAGTAAAGTAGCAATTCCTATGTGAATATCACAAAAATAGGGATATGTATATTTGACCTTCTTCAATCACTTAAAGCATTTATTTAAGAACCCAAATATATTGGATTAGATTTGTACTCTCTAACTTGATAGCCACTTGCCACAAATAGCTATTAAGTACTTGAAATATGGCCAGCACAAGTGAGACCCTCAATTCAATGTTTAAAGGTACATGAATACCAATGTCCAACAGGTACGTGAAAAGATGCATTATATCATTAATCATTAGGAAAATGCAAATCAAAACCATAATGAGAGGGGTGCCTGGGTGGCTCAGTTGGTTGACTGACTGACTTTTGATATTGGCTCAGGATGAGATCTCGCGATTGCGGGATTAAACCCCACACTGGGCTCCACGCTGTGTGGAGCCTGCTTGGAATTCTCTGTCTCCCTCTCTCTGCCCCTCCCCTGTAGATGCACTCTCTCTCTCTCAAAATAAATAAATAAGCATTAAAAAAAAACCATGATGAGAGATCACCTTATACCAGTTAAAATAGCTATTATCAAAAAGACTAGAAATAACAAGTCATGTGAAGAAAAGGGAACTATTGGTGGGAATGCAGACTGTGCAGCCCCTGTGCAAAACAGTATGGAGGTTCCTCAAAAAATTAAAAATAGAACTACCATGACCCAGCAATTCCACTTCTGGGAATTTATGTAAAGAAAATGAAACACTCAAAAAGATACGTGCACCTGTATTTTACTTTCAGCATTATTTACAATACTCAAGATATGCAAACAACTTGGGTCCATGGATGGATGAATGGAAAAAGCGAATGTGGTATGTGTGTGTGTATGTATGTATGCATATACACACAAATATTATTCTGCCATAAAAAAAGAATGAAATCTTGCCATTTGTGACAACATGGATGGTCCTTGAGGACATTATGAGAAGTGAAATAAGTCAGACAAAGACAAATACTGCATGAGCTCTCTTATATCTAGAATCTATAAATAAATAAATAAATAAATAAATAAATAAATAAACATCAAGCTTATAGATTGGTGGTTGCCAGAGATGGGGTTAGGGCTGTGTATGTAGGAGAAATGGGTGAATGGTTTTTCCTTTTTTTAGTTTAAATAAATTGAATTAAAAAAAAAAGAAATCACACCAACAAATGGCAGAGTTGGTAGGCTAAAGAGTAATTGGAAGCAATGATATAGATTTATTCATTACAATGATGGGAGTTTGGTTTTTATCTAGATTAAATGATTAAAAAACAGATTTAAGAAAGTAGTACAATTTTAATTCAGTGAAATCAAATGACAAAAATCATTGAACTGGATCTTTTTCATAGAAGTTGTACTTCTAGGTTTTAAATATAGTACACGCTATTCACAAATGGGTACTTTATTTAGACAGCTGATATAATTCTACAGGGTACTTGAACATTACACAATTATACAATCCAAATGAATATTGATTACAGAACAGCCTCAATGAAATTTGTCATTCTATAGGGATATAGAAAACATGCATTTTTTTTAATGTTATTTATTTTTGAGAAAGAGAAAGAGAGCAGGGGAGGGGCAGTGAGAGGGGGGAACAGAGGATCTGAAGCTGGCTCCATGCTGAGAGCATAGAACCCAACGTGGGGCTCAAATTCATGAACTATGAGATCATGACCTGAGCCAATGCTTAACCAACTGAACCACCCAGGCACCCCAGAAAACATGAATTTTTAAAAAAGTTTTATTGATTTAAGGAATCTCTACACCCCACAAGGGGCTTGAACTCACAATCTGAAGATCAAGAGTCACACACTCCGCTGACTGAGCTAGCCCTGAAAACATGAATTTTTCAAAATGTTTGAAGACCAAGAATTATTTGAAAGGCTGTTTCACCAGTTACTACAACAATGAATTTTCTACCTCCAATTAAATCTTTTGCCAAAGGGAAGATGCTCTATTCCCTTCATGCAGAAGACTTAAAGGAAGATAGTCAAGTAAAAATTGTACATATGAAAGACATGTGTGTATAAATAAATAGATCATAAAATAACTTAGAAAGTTGTTTATGTAGAGTTCAGGAACATAAAAGTGTTAGGTTCCACAGAAAGGACCAAAAAATATTAAATCACCACTGTCATGTTGTTGACATGTTAGTGGTGGTAGCAGTGAGATGACAAATAAGTGAATTGCATATTATATTTAAATGTGAAAAGTTGTATGGAGAAAAGTTAAGGAAGAATGATATAGAGGAAGGAAGGTGGGGGGAGGGTTAGTAATTGCTATGTGGAATGATTGGTGAAGACCCAAACATTTAGGAAAAGGCCTGAAGGGAATAAGGAAGCCCTGTGTGATCTGGGTGAAGAGTGTTTCAGTTAGAGGGCACAGCAAGAGCAAAGGCCCTAAGGCAGGAATGTGTTTGTCCTGTTTGGGAGATCAGGGTCCTTTGGAATGGAGTGAGAGACGAAGGGAAAGATAAAGGTAACAAAGCCACAGAGATAAAACTGGAGGAGATCATGTAGGTCTTATAGGTTTAATTAATAACCTTGTTTCTATGAGTGAGTGGGATACAATTGGAGAATTCAGAGCAGAGGACTTGAGTTTAGAACTATATTTTACATTTGGAAATATTCCTGTGGTTTCTTTTTTATACATAGGTTGTATGAATGTCCTTTATGTAGTGAAATGCAAACAGTTGTTGTTTTAAAACCAAATGTGACTGTAATTGATTCTGCCTTCTAAAGCAGGTGACATACTTCACATCTGTTGGGAACTAAATCTTTATATTGTTCATCCATTTTCAAAGGCACTTGTTGAAAGAGAAATATACTCATGGAATACTGAATTGGAATTTGATATTTTATTCAGAAACATTTTATTTTTAAAAACTGCAGAGAAGTACTCTTTGATTCTTTGTATATTTCAGCCATTATGCGTTAAGTGGGCTTTAATCCGATACCCTGGAAGCATTTGTTGTATTATTTCTATGAAGAAATGCAATCTGATTTCTAAATCATTGACTTGCATATGAGCTTTAGGAAGCACAATCTATTAATAATATGGAAACTGTACAAACAGGTAGAAACAGGTAGATAATGATTGACCTTCAGTAAATAATAGCATTTTTCAAATAGGGAAAAATAAATGCATTTTTCAAATAGGGAAAAATAAATTTTATTTTATGTTAATTTAAATGTAAAATATATATACTGAATTTAGTTATTGGAATCTTCTAAGTATGTTTGCAACAACTTGGGTATATGTATCTATTATGTCAATTGTAAATTTTATAAAATCTAAGTACAGAACAAGCATTTCTGATAAAAATTTGGTGTCCAAATTGAGATGTGCTATTAGTGTAAAATACACTAGATTTCAAAAACTTAGTACAAAGAAAAAAGAAAGTAAAACATCTCATTAATAATTTTTATTTTGATAACATATTGACATAATATTTTGGATATAATAGGTAAAATAAAATATATTTTTAAAATATATTTTACCTGTTTCTTTTTAGTTTAAAAAAATGTGGCTCCCTGTAAAATTTTAAATTATGTATGTGGCTCACATTATATTTCTGTTAGATAGCATTGCTCTAGACTAGTGGTTCTCAAATGTGTTCTCTTGACCATCAGCATCAGCATCACCTAGGACTTGTTAGAAAAACACATTATAAACCTCATCTCAGATTTATTGAATCAAAAGGTTCTTTATTTTAACAACCCCTCCAACTGACTGTGATGCATGCAAAAATTTGAGAACCATTATTTTAGACCAGTGGTTCTCAACTTTGCGAATTAGAATCATCTGGGAGCTTGGGGCAAAAAGTCCTGGTGCTGAAGTTACAATTGAGACCAATTAAATCAAGAACTCTTGGCCTAGGCAAGAGTGTTTTTTAAAGCTCTCCAGATGATTCTAATATGGGATAAAGATTGAAAACTACTGGCCTAGACCCATGATACTCGTGCCTTCTAGAGGGGGATGCAGCTCACAGGTGCCACTTTCGTTCCTGCTTCTCACATGGCAGTACCGTCGATGTCTGCACCCCTTCTCACCATGGAGATACTGAGCATGGGTGGGCAGACGACTTTGCAGGTATCAGAAGTTCACGAATCAAATATATTTACCCACGTGTGCCAGTTATGCCTGTCACATTAACTGTGAATATGGCTATGCCTTGTTTAATGTTACTGGGCTCTTACCAGATTTACAGGATGAACCTGGAATTGGATAGCATAAATGTAAAGCCCTTGATAGAGCAGAGGTGAAGAAAGGTATTCCTTTTAATGTTGTTATTTGGGGAGGATTTTCTCAGGACAGAGCTTTGTCTTTTATATACTGCTCTACCACACAGCAGAAGCTGGCAGGCATCACTGTACTCACTTCCCCTGTGTGCTTCCATTCCACGGAGTCCTAGCAGAGGCTAACAGATATTTCTATTCTTAGTGCCATGGAGATTACCACCCTTTGGTTTCTAATAATGGTTCGTTCTCTTATTGTCAAAAGCTAAAAACATCGGTAAATCCAACCAATGTAACTTTAAAAACCTAGGAAGGCATGATGCACAGTTCATGTCACCAGGAAATGATGGATATGAAGCAATTCATTGATAAAAACCCTGTCAACCTTAAAAACAAAACATCCATTAAAAAAATTAAAGAAAAAAACCAGCCAGTTATTTATCCAGCAAAAATGAATTTATTTAGGAATAGCAGAGGAATTGCAATTTAGGACTGCAATCATGGCAAACCATAGGCAAGTCCCAAGGAAGAAAAAAGAGTTTCCTTGTATAGAGGAAAGAATGGAGTGGGGAGGGGCTGCTTTGAACAAGAGTTCATTGGAGGAGAGGGAGAATTTGAGGGAGAGTGAGGGCTTCTCATTGGCTAGGTTGTTGCTGGGCAAGGAGAGTCATCCTTCTTCTCCCTGAGGTATGCTAAGTAAGTTGCCAGGAGTGATCCTGAGAACTCCCCCTTCATTGCCTCCAGACTCCATTTTAACTTAGCTTCTTCATTGGTTTTCACAACTCTTACCTGCAGTTGATTTAACATTACTAAGATGTCTCGTGTAAAGTTACACCTGTATCATTGTAGCAGAGTAGAAACCTTTTCAGGCGCCCCATCTTGAAACTGCTAATGTTTGTAGCGTTAAAATGTTTGGTAAATACACACCAATGATAGAGACTAAATGTCTCCTTGTGGGAAATATATGCTCTTTTAAGTTTCTATACATGCACTGCATAACAAGATCCAGAATATACTAGTATTAAAATAGGTGACAGAGCTGACTTCTTTTTCAAATGTGCTTCAGCAAAATAAAATACTGCAACCAGATTATATAATTAGAAAATTAATAACGTGCTTAATGAAAATTTGTTCAGGTATAAGTAAGCAGTTAAGATATAAATGATTTATACATGCTGTGACTTAGTCTATGGATTTATTCCAAAATTAGTCACCATGCAGTGCCTGTATTTTTATATTTATATCCATATAAATGATTGTAATACATAGTAAGAATGAGGTGGTATTACATTATCCCTAATAGGAATAATGCTTTTGACTGTTAAAGAGTAACATTGCTTTCTTCAGGGGGAAAAACAACAACAACACAACTCTAGCTCCAGGCATTCTGTAGAATCCTTTAGAGAATGGGGCTTTTGCACAAACTTTTGCTTAAAGAATAGAATAAGGGTACATCTCTTTAAAACATTATTTTTCTTTCTTTCTTTTTAAAAAAGAGAGGGAGACACAGAATCTGAAGCAGCCTCCAGGTTCTTGAGCTGTCAGCACAGAGCCTGATGTAGGGCTCAAACGAGATCATGACCTGAGCCTCAGTAAGATGCTTAACTGACTGAGCCACCCAGGTGCCCCAGTTCTTTTTTTTTCCTTAATGTTTGTTTATTTTTGAGAGAGAGAGAGAACACTTGCATGCAAGTGGGGGAGGGGCAGAGAGCGAGGGAGACAGAATCCGAAGCAGGATCCAGGCTCCAGGCTATCAGCACAGAGCCCTATGCATGAATTGTGAGATCCTGACCTGAGCCATAGTCTGATGCTTAACTGACTGAGCCACCCAGGCGTCCCTAAAACATTCTAAAGAAATGGCTCATGCACTCATTTCACCTATAACCAGGATACTTAAATACCAATAACTTTGAGTTTTTTGTTCATCAGGGATTCCTTAGAGCCAGGTATAAAACCTAATGAAGGAAACCAGGATATGTCACCCCAAAATCTGAATCTTTGAGAAGAGGAATTGGCAACAAACCTTACTGTTAAGTTTCTTCCCATATATTTACCCTTCCAGTTTGCCACCCTTGGAAGCCTAAAACTGTTTTCCTTTGTGCTATCATTTCTCTACAAATGTATTGGTCTTTGTTGAAGATACTATATAGACAGTGGTTTTAAGAAGCTGTTTTGAGTTACTCTTTGTTTCAAGTTTCTTCCATGTGATGTGCACTGCAAGGATTAATAAAGTTTTTCTTTTCTTAATGTCCTCTTGTTAAAGAGTCCCAGCTGAAAACCTAAGGTAGGAGAGCTTAGCCTCCTCCACACTAACACTCATTCCAGTTGTATGCTTCACAGTCCTATGGCTGGCTATCCCAAGGATGCAGCTGCCTACATTAAATTCTGAATTTTTAGGGTCACTTACTCTGGTGGACTTTCTCCTCCCTAATACACTGAACACTGAATTCTAAAAACCCCAAAAGATCAAAGGTCTTTCCTTCATGTAGAAACACACCAAGAATCAGGCATGTTGAGATTTTCAACAAAAAAATCAGAACTTATTTTACATAGTAGTAACATGCTTTTTGTATAAAGAAATAAGGATTACTTACTCATATCATATAGCTACATCTTTGTTTTAGATGGTATTTTTTCTCAGGGCGCCTGGGTGGCTCAGTCAGTTAAGCATCTGACTTCAGCTCAGGTCATGATCTGAGTTTGAGCCCTATGCCAGGCTCTGTGCTGACAGCTCAGAGCCTGGAGCCTGCTTTGGATTCTGTCTCCCTCTCTCTGCCCTTCTCCTGCTCATGCTCTGTCTCTCAAAAATAAATAAACATTAAAAAAAATTAGATGATATTTTTTTCTCATGAAAGTAAAACATTTCCAATGTCCCATTTTGAAAGTTCTAGTGTTGTACTGTTGAAATGTACTGTTGAAATGTACTATTTTGCAAATATACACTGATGATATAGACTAATCCCTCCTTCTGGGAAATTTATGTACTTTTAAGTTTACTATGAAAGTAAAACACTTGAAATGCTCTATGTACCATTAGATATTTCCTAAATTTTCTGTACTTCGTCTCAATGACATTAAATCAGAATACTATAATCATATTTTAATGATTTTAATGACTAGAGTTCATTGTGCATTAAATTTGGCAAGAAAAATTTGATTTTTATTTGATAGTATACTCACCTGTGCAACAGAAATTTACAGGTTCTAATCCCTTAGTTTGTGAATCATAACCATTTTTAACATTACCAATTATGTGCAGATTGCACAACTATAGTTTCTTACAAGGAAAATTAAAATGAGTTTTTTTTTCTTTTTCCTGAGATTTTGTTTTTATATTAAAACCCACTTAGGCCTCCTACTGTTACCATTCAAGATGACTGAACTATTTCTCTTAAATTCACATCTCCCATATGTTTACTTCTCTTTACCTGCACTGCTAGGATCTTGTACTCCCTTTAATGAGGGCTTGGGGGTAGAGCTCATATACTTTGGGCTCCTCCCTATATTTATGTCAGCTTTCCTATCAGTACGTAATACATCACAGAAACAGGAATAGACAGGCTAAACTTCTATAAGAGGGGCATAATAACAAGGTTCAGTTGTACTGACATTTTTGTTTCTTTAGCATCTAAGTTTGCTTCCGAGGCCTGTTATTAAACTGTTTCTGTTTCTGATAAAGTACTCTAATTGTGACATGTCTCAGTTAACTCCCTGGGAGTGAGTTTTGTAAAGTATACCTTCTTCTCAGGTATTGTAGTTAGGGTTAATTATTTATGGATTGTAGCATTCACAGAGAGAACTGTTATTTAAATGCAAGGAATTTTTTTTTTTAAGAACTCTATGATGCCAGTAAAATGTTCCCCATTAATAAAATGTTCTCCCTTAAAACAACTGATTCTAGGTAATTCAAAGAATAGGCCCAAGAAGCTTCTGGATATAAGCATAGCTAAAAAAACAATTACTATAACAATCTTTATGATAAGGTAACGTAAGAAATTATTGGATGTGTGTCTAGTTTATGGATATACAAAATCAACCCATAATCAATCCTTAATACTGTCTTTTGTACTACCATTAGTTAGAATGAATCTAACTAATTCATTCTATATTATAGGTAGAAACTATTGATCCTGCTTACCTGGAAAAGAAACTGGGGCATCTTTCGTGGTTTTTGTGTATCACACACCCCTTTTGGCTTTGATCTGACTGCTCCTCCATTCCTGGAAACTTCAAGTAGAAATAACAATAACAACAGAATTCCAGTGCTGGAAGATCATTTATTCTGACCCTCTCCTTTCACCAAAGTAGAAACTGAAGCCCTTGAAGATTAAGTTACCCAATCTTTGAATATGAATTCAGAGGTTCATAAACATCCTGGCTTCTAGAACTCTCACAAAATTATATACAAGATAAATGTGACTGTTCAGTGGGCCATAACTATCTGCAGTGTAACACACGTTGGCTTGCAATTATATTAAGGTAAAATTCCCATGTATAATCTAGAGCTCCACAGGCCCACACTTCCTCCCAGTTCTACTCAGGCCTCTGCTTTCTGGGTCAAGGTTAGTTCTGTCTGGCTCCTGGGCGTGGCCGGCATCGGGACCCTGGATAGAGAGCTTCGAAGCGCCTAATGGGAAGAGAGAGAGAGTCTCAGTCGAGGTCTTCTGCAAACCCCTTGGTTCATTTCCTGAGTGCTCCCATCCCTCGGTCCTACAGCCGCTGTTTTCCGCCTGAACCTCCCCGTTTCTCACCTCCCGGGTATCCTTGCGGCTCCCGCTGAGGGCCCAGGGGCTACGGTACCCGCAAAGCCCCCGGGGCGGGCGGGGGGAACGTGACCTTGCTACTAACATGGGTCTCGGGGGTAAAAGCGTTCCGTGCACAACGGAGGCACGCCCCACGCAGAGACGGGCTAGGACACTTGTGATCATCAACCCAGTGGTGAGTGGGGCCCAGTGCATGGAAGGGAGCGACTCCTGCGGCCGCCGCCCCTTGGGAGCCGCGAGAGCCTCGCTCTTCCTCCTCCTCCTCACTCGCCGGCTCGGCTGATCTCCTGCCATGACTCAGCGATTCTCGCAGGCTGCCCGGCTGGGGACACCGGCTTCTCGCGGGCTCCTCCCGCCGCGTCCACCCCCTCTCGCCACCCACGCCCGCCCCCGGCTGCCGGCTCTTTCCCAGCGGGGCCGCCGCCGCCGCCGCACTCAGCGCCGGCGTCTCAGCAGCATCGCCGCCTGCGCCGCGCGCTGCGCGCCGCCGCCCGACCCCGCCGCCCACCCGCACGCCAGCCATGGAGCCCGCAGCCCCCCGCCGCCGCCACACCCACCAGCGCGGCTACGCCTTGACGCGGGACCCCCACCTCAACAAGGTGAGTCCTCCGGCCCACCTGGCGGCCCAGTGGTCGCCTTCGGTCTGGGACCGGCCCTCCGGGGGTTTCCCCCAACGCGGCCTCACCCCTCTGTCCGCTCTCACCGGACGCGGCTCTTGTTGCGGGCGGAATGGGGGGGGGGGGCACCCAGTAGGCTGTGTGCCCAGCAGTGTGATGGGCGCGCGGTGCTGGTGCACCTCGGCATCCCTTTTTGGGACCGGAGGAGATGTAACTTGTTTACTTTTCGGCTTCTCGTCTCCAGGAGCCAAGGCGAAGAAAGTAGTATCACGTAAGTGCTTGAACTGTTTCTGTGAAGATAGGTTGGCTGCCAGCTCAGCCTGTATGTGCCACCTACTTACTGGTTTCACTCAGTGTGGCAATTCTTGGACGCTGCTCGGAGAGAAGTGGCCCTACTGGTCCATCCTGGACAGAAATGAGTTCCCAGAGCCTCAGATCACATTAACAAGCTAGAAGTCAAGGCCTCTTGGTTTCTGGAGCGACACGATTAGGAGGCTGGGAATGCGTGGTGGGTGGCTTCTGCCTTGGACACTTTGCATGGCCTGGTACAAAATCCCTGTCCTAGACATGGGGCTGTGGGTAAAGCCATTCCTATTTTTTTGAATCTGGCCCTATGGAAATTAGAAACATTTTTTTAAAGACGTCTTATGAAAACAAGAATCCACTGTAAATTACAGACCCTTTTCCAGATCTCGCTAACATTTCATTTTTCTTCACTGGTAATGTCGAGTGAACACCTAATATTTCTCTCAAATGAAAAATACCTGATTTATAATTTTGCTTATCTAGATACTAAGCAGTCACACTTTATAGCTAAATTTTCTCTCTAGATTGTTTTGTGTGAGTGTGTGTGTGTGTGTGTGTGTGTGTGTGTGTGTGTGTGTAGCTGTGATTTTGACATTTCCTTATTTAGGATATGGGAAATGCCATCAGTCAACAGAGATCTGTTTAGTCATTTTGGTTGTCTCTTTAGTAGATACTCTTTTTCATTAGGAACTGGACCCCACTCTTACCTTCTGGTCATGTTGCTGGTGATTTGTTGATCGTTATTAATGGCTTGAAGATTTGCGATTTCTTCTATTTAATAAACTATAGCTAGTGTGAGTTCTTTTTGATTTTTGTGGTGACAGATAACTTTTAAAAAATACGTGGTTGTTTAGTATTTGGGGTCATAAAGCATCATGAAATTTTAAATAGTTCCTACTTATTTTTTTCTTCAAAATGAATTTATTTGCTAGATTTTTCTTTTTATTAGTCTGCATGTTGGGGCCTATTTTCAGTAGAACAAAGGTAAAATTTGATGTTATAAAATAATTTGTTACTTTCATGTGTATCTGCTTGCTGTAATTTATGACCAAATAATGTGTTGTTACTTAAGAAGGACCACATAAGTGGTATAACCTGTTTGAATTTCCCTGAAGTCATGGGCAGGAATGAGTGTTTGGAGTGGGTAGATGGCATAGGCAATCACTGAGCAAGAGTAATTATTATGCCTTTACTTAAAATCTTTTTGGCTTCTATTTACCAATAAAGATTAACTCTTACTTAACAATAATATCACAAAGATCTTCCACCAGGTTGAAAGGTACAGCATAATGTGTTAAGAACACATTTTTGGATTTGTAATTGAACTTTATTGTCTGCATAGTATCAAATTGGATATAAAATCTAGTTCACCGGGGCGCCTAGGTGGCTCACTTGGTTGAGTCTGACTTTGGCTCAGGTCAGGATCTCACAAGTTCATGAGTTTGAGCCCCACATCAGGCTCTGTGCTGACAGCTCCCAGCTGGAGCCTGCTTCAGATTCTGTGTCTCCCTCTCTCTCTCTGCCACTCCCCTGGCTCATGCTCTGACTCTATTTCAAAAATAAATAAACATTAAAAAAAAATCTAGTTCACCAACTCTGGGGTGATTAATGGAATAAGCTTTACTTTTTCTTACTCAGTTCTAAGACAGTTGTGTGTTGCCTAATGGAAGTAGCAGAGTATCCTTACCATTGAAACCATGGCTGTGGGATGTTCTGATCTGCCCTGCACTGAAGACCTCTGGGCTTTAAAGTTTTCTGGTAGCCTGGGAATTCTTATTGATTTTTGTGATAACCTAGGCTAGTAGATCTTGCCCTTTAACACTCCAGCCTGTCATCTGGCTGCGTGAAGACTTCTTCAGCCACATTCACACAGACCTTTATCACCGCAGCTTTTGGGTAACTGCAACGATTTTTACCGGTTTTATTTTCAGATCATAGTCTGTCCTACATGTAGATATGAGAGCAATACGTACATCAGTTAGTGTTTTCTTCATGTTCTTCTTCTGTCATCCAGGTATTTGTAATAGTTCCTATAATGTTAAATATAAAATCAGTCTTGTCAGGTTTACCGTCTTCTTCAAATTGATCTCATTAGTCCCCCAATTTAGTCTTCCACTTGAAATTTGTTTGCTGTATCTCTTAATACTCTCCTTTTTGTCTGTGTAATTTCCTACAATTAAAATGGCATTAATTGATTTAATAATCTCTCTAGGGAAGATGTTCCTAATTCTCTTAGTCCTGTTATCATTAACATTTGTGTATTCAAATGTACCATGTCATGTTGTATTCACTGCATTGTATTTTTTTTTTTATTTTGATTGTCATAGGGCAGGATTCATACTTAGTACAGAATTTTGCCCAGTGGGCTTTAAATAAATGTCTATTTCATGAATGAATGAACCATGTTTTTATTTCTTTTGTCTTTTAAACAGTACTCAGCTTTTAAATCAAGAAGCTTTTATTTTTATTTTTTTATAATTTATTTATTTATTTACATCCAAGTTAGTTAGCATATAATGCAACAATGATTTCAAGAATAGATTCCTTAATGCCCCTTACCCATTTAGCTCATCCCCCTCTCCCACAACCTCTCCAGCAACCTTCTGTTTGTTCTCTATATTTAAGAGTCTCTTACGTTTTGTCCTCCTCCCTGTTTTTATATTATTTTTGCTTCCCTTCCCTTATGTTCATCTGTTCTGTGTCTTAAAGTCCTCACAGGAGTGAAGTCATGATTTTTGTCTTTCTCTGACCAAATTCGCTTAGCATAATACCTCTAGTTCCATTCACGTAGTTGCAAATGGCAAGATTTCATTCTTTTTGATTGCCAAATAATACCTCATTGTATATATATACCACACCTTCTTTATCCATTCATCCATCAATGGACGTTTGGGCTCTTTCCATACTTTGGCTATTGTTGATACTGCTGCTATAAACATTGGGGTGCATGTGCCCCTTTGAAACAACATACCTGTATTCCTTAGATAAATACCTAGCAGTGCAGTTGCTGGGTCGTAGCGTAGTTATATTTTTTATTTTTTGTGGAACTTCATACTGTTTTCCAGAGTGGCTGCACCAGTTTGCATTCCCACCAGCAGTGCAAAAGAGATCCTCTTTCTCCGCATCCTCACCAACATCTGTTGTTGCCTGAGTTGTTAATGTTAGCCATTCTGACAGGTGTAAGGGTATCTCATTGTGTTTTTGATTTGTATTTCCCCAATGATGAGTGATGTTGAGCATTTTTTCATGTGTCGGTTGGCCATCTGGATGTCTTCTTTGGAGAAGTGTCTATTCATGTCTTTTGCCCATTTCTTCACTGGGTTATTTGTGTTTTGGGTGTTGAATTTGATAAGTTCTTTATAGATTTTAGATACTAACCCTTTATCTGATAGGTCCTTTGCAAATATCTTCTCCCATTCTTTCGGTTACCTTTTAGTTTCCTTCGCTGTGCAGAAGCTTTTTATTTTGATGAGGTCCCAATAGTTCATTTTTGCTTTTGTTTCCCTTGCCTGCAGAGATGTGTTCAGTAAGAAGTTGCTGCGGCCGAGGTCAAAGAGGCTTTTGCCTGCTTTTCCTCTAGGCTTTTGATGGCTCCCTGTCTTGCGTTCAGGTCTTTCATCCATTTTGAGTTTATTTTTGTGTATGGTATAAGAAAGTGGTCCAGGTTAATTTTTCTGCATGTTGCTCTCCAGTTTTCCCAGCACCATTTGCTGAAGACACTGTCGTTATTCCATTGGATATTCTTTCCTATAAAGCAAGAAGCTTTTAGAGTGGTCGTTTGAACATTATTTTGACATTTATGTCCTTTTTATTATAGTTTTTTGAAAGTAAATTTGCATTTAAGTCTAAAGCTCAGTTGCCTATACATTATACAAAGTATAATGGAATATAGGAGAATAGTTGGAATTTGGTTTAAGCCTGACCATCCCTGAAGTTTTAATTGCTTGCTAGATAACCTTAAAGGGGTGATTAGTCTTGGTAAACTCAAGGTTAACAGTAGATATGATCCAAGTTAAAAAAATAAAACCTTGTGAAAACTTAAGAGAAATTAAGATCTTTCTTCATTGGTAATAATGTATGATTCTCACTATTTGCTTTTACTCAAATTACATCACTCCAGGTAGTATTTCATCATAGTATTTGGGAAAGTACTTCTGCCTCATGCTTCTGAGGTTCAGTATGTTTCTCTGCACAGCCCAAACTATTTTTGAGGTGCTTGTCTTTGTGTTATGTGCACTTTTCTAATTTAATGTTTAATGTTTATGATTTTCAAGGATGCCTTCTGGTTTTGATGAGTTGTATTTCAAATTTTTTCTCAGGAATTTTCATGAGACTAGTGTTTCATAAATAACTCTTCAAAAGTAAAATTCTACACACAAAATCACTTATTTTTCATTTCTAAATTTATTAGTTCACTTTATACCATTCCTCTAGCAATGGTAGAAAACACTAATTGCTAGTTCTGCCATAATTGTGCTTACATGGTTTCTATGTCTTTAAGATTAAATAATGTACATGACCTGTAAATCTCCAAAAGATACCACTTTTTAATATTTTAGGCATTTTAATCCAGTTTAAGATAGTGATGTATCAAAGTCAGTTTCGGTCAGCATCATTAACTTTTCTATCTAAAAAGTGAGCTTCTGGGCAAGTGCATTTGTAGATGTTTGTGTCCTGGCATGTCAAGACCTAGTTGGATGTGTTGTAGAGAAAAGAGACAAGTAAGTCTCATGGTTATGAAGGAAAGATACATTGAACCTCCTCTTTTTCTTCAATGTAAATTATACCACGACAAATCATTCAGAAATTTTTATCTATAACAGTTCTCTGAAGTTGCCTCAACAGTATGGGAAACTGATGTATTATTTAATGTGGAATCCCACTGATACAAATGCCATTGTATTGTGGGTGGATAACCATATGCCTCTACAGCTGATACCTTGCTGCACTTGAAACAACGGTGGTAGTGTAGGGGAGCGCAAAAACAAATACACTCAAATGAGTAGAAAGAGGAGAAAGAGGAGTTTGACCTGAGGACTTTTGAGACTGGTGATATGGAGTATAAGAAAATACTGAAGAAAGTCTAAGAAGTTTTGTTTTTGTGTTATAATTTCCTTCTAGCTTTTGGGCAAGTATGAGAAATGTAATGGAATGGAATGAACGTTCTAAGGCATTGTATTTAGAAAGCGAAAGCCCCAATTCTTCCATTTAGCAGCTGTGAGATTTTAAGTGAGCTTTTCTTAACTAATTTCAGTTACTATCCTTATAAAATAAAGTGATAATTTCATTCATTTATTATTTTTTTATGTAGAAAATATTTGTTCAGAACCCAGTATATACTAGGTAATGTTGTGGTTGAGAGAATATTGCAATGAATAAGATTCTTGTGAGTGCACTTAGATTTCTGTTGTAATGTGATTTCTGTCTTGCCTGTTCAATCACATACTGAAAAGATTTGAGATAGTGAATATTAATTTTTTCTAAATTATACATTCAAAAACAGTAGGTTTTTTTAGTACATCCTAATATTAATATAGTACTTTTGAATAGAAAGTCTGAGCTCATAGCTGGAGCAATTATAAAGAATTCTCCTTTTAGTGTACTAATCCTCTTCCCTTGAATTTTCTATGACAAGATTATGTTCCTTCTTTATTTTATAGTAAAAACAAAAACCTATCTTCTCTTTATGGGAGAGACATTTATGTTTTACCCTCAAATTCATATAATTGAGCTTGACTGACATCACATGACCTTTGCAGTCTTTCATACAGTTTCACAGAATGCCAGGTATAGGTTAAAATATATATTTGTGAAGACAAAGAAAAAGGAAAGCTCTTTGCTTCTCAGGACTCTGTTAGAAGCATGTGAAGGCTTGGAAGTATGAAAGAACATGGCTTGTTAGAGAAAGGTAGAGGTATGCTTTGGTCATTAAAGTTATTGGGAGAAGAGGGAGTGAATTGCAGAGACAGGAAATTTACAAGTTCCAGTGGTGTGAAACCAGCCTTTACTTGAGTCTGGCTTTGGAAATAGTCTGTTACTCTGACAAAACAAATATTTGACTATTTCCAATGGTTTTCAAAACTGACGTGACCAAATACTGTGATAGACTTAAGACTGATTGATTTGTTACTTCATTATGTTATTGAACCAACTCAACCAACTTGGACAGTATATAGATCCGGAATAAATCATGAAATACATTACAGTTAGAACAAATTTGGAAATGTTTCCAACCTAAATGTTTAGGAAATTTTCTTAGACATGGGACCTAAATGTAAAATGTGGATGTTTCTATTCTTAAAATGATATTTAAAATATCTTATGGCTTATATGTTAATTTTTACGTGTTTTTAGCTTTATGTATATAAAGTAGTACATTTTAAAACAAAGGATTATTGTTGTCTTAAGTGAATTTAGAGAATTTAAAGCCTCAGCATTTTCCCTCAGGCCTTAAAAATATATCTAAGTTAGCCATCAACTAAATTGTTAGATACTTGAGGCCTTTGAGTTTAAACAGAGGGGAGAGACATTATGGCTTTAAGTTTCTACAGTTTGATCTGGGTAGCTTGGGAAGTCAATATAATGGTGAATAATAGTCTTGGGGCACCTGGGTGGCTCAGTAGGTTAAGCCTCCTATTTTGGCTCAGGTCATGATGTCATAGCTTGTGAGTTTGAAGCCCCGCGTCAGGCTCTGTGTTCACAGCTCAGAGCCTGAAGCCTGCTTTGGATTCTGTGTCTCCCTCTCTCTCTGCCCCTAACCCACTCACATTCTGTCTGTGTCTCTCTCAAAAATAAATAAACATTAGAAAAAATGAGTAATAGTCTCAAACACATGGAAATATAACTGTTAGAGCTTTATACTAATAAACCCTAGATCTAAAGCACTAAGTTTATTTTTCTTATCAGGTAATGTTGAGTAATAATATCAGCAAAAGTATTTACATGTTCATCTGAATGTTCATAATTGCATTATCAGGATCCCTGGAGCAGTTAAATTCTAAACTGCTTCATGAAGACCTGGAAATCTGGAGACTGAAGGAGTCCTGACTCCATGACAGTATTAGGGCTAGGCCCCTTAAGCTTAGAATATATTTAATACATTCGAATTATCTATTCAGAGTCTTCTAAGATATTTTAAAACTTTTTTGATTGTGACACAGTACACATATATAATACATGTATAAGCATAATGTTGTGGGCTGAATTGTGCCCTACCAAGAGTCATGTATTGATTTATCCACTGTCTCAGAATGCAATTGCATTTGGAATTAATACCTTTAAAGAGGTAATTAAGTTAAAATCAGGTCTTTAGGGTGGACCTTAATTCAATATGGCTGATAGCCTTATAAGAAAAGGAAAGACCATGTGAATACAAAGAGAGAAGTCAATAAGAAAAGTCTCAGAATGTAAGCAACCCTACCAGCATCTTGATCTTGGACTTAACAGCCTTCAGAACTGTGAGAAAATAAATTTCTGTTGTTTTAGTTACTTAGTCTGGTACTTTGTTATGGCAGCCTTAGCAAACTAATACATATTGTAATGGAAACAAAATGTCATAATACAATATTTTGCTGTGTTTAGTGCACACTAGTAGTACTTATCATATTTCAGTTTTTAAGAAATGTGAGTCACAACCCATAGTTTAAAAAAATTTTGCTTTATGACTTCTTTAAGTAGTGCATTCACATACCTGGGAAGTTACTAGAAAGTAACTTTCTTTTCTGTGTGTTAGTGTTGCACATATGGGTCTCTAGTTTGCCTTGGCAGTACTGGTCAAGCCCCCTTTTGTTTTTCTGTCTACATGTCCAAATTGAGGTATCTTTTGAAACAATAATCTTGAAATGATGAGAATGTTTTGGTTACTAATAGTGGCAAGTCTTGGTTAGTTGGCCAAAATATAAGTCCTTACTCGAGTGCTCAGAGCCAGGAAGAAACTGTGACTTGGTTAATGAGTATTTTTGTAAGCCTTTAAAATTTTTACTTATTCAAAATTATAGTTAATTTTTACATGTAGAGATTATAATATAATAAAGACAGAATTGAAAGGAAATATATTGGTTATATTGCAGGGCTGTTGAATGCAATGGTCAAGAAATAATTCTTGAGATGTTTTATGGTGCAGCTTAGTAAGTTTATTTGAGTAGCATGGGGACAGGACCCATGGACAGAAAGAGCTGCGCTATTGCTGTATGAAGCTGGTGGTTATATGCTTAGTACTCAAGGGATAGGGGATGTGCAGGAAGTACTAGATCATAAAGGTCTTCTTCGAATTTCTGCATGTAAAACTAGTTTCACAAGATTTATCTGGTGCCTATCATTCAGTTCAATATTAACTATTGGTGAGATAGCCAGGCAGTCATGAGACCTTTTAAGAATGTAGTAACCAGCATGTATTTAATCCTTATCAGAATTATGGATGCCATAGATCAGCCTTCTGGGCTAAAGGTGAAAATTTTCTGCTTCTATCCCTCATCAGTGTCAGTAAATATAAATGAGAATAACTCCTCTATTAATAGAATTGTTTTCGGATTGTTCCACAAAGCAGAAGCAAACTATGCTATAGATAAGAGATACATTGAAAACAAAATGCTATGGAAAGACTAAAAATAAAGACGTTGGAAAATGCAACCAGCAGGAAATCAGGGTTATACCTGACATCAGACAGTGTAGAGTCTATATCAAAAAGCATTAAGTGAGACAAAAGACTCTTTATAATTCTGAAAAGTACAATTTTGAATAAAGTTAAAAAAGTAAGGAATATCTATGCATCAAATAACACAGCAGTCACCCTCATAAAAAAGACCCTACAGAACACGCAGAGAGGAATAAACACTAATACTAGCAGACTTTAACATATTTCTCTCAGTGCAGGTCACACCAAAGGTAAAAAACTGTTTCCATATATGAATTCCTCAAATTTCTAAAGAAATTTGTTTTGCCAGATAATGAGAAAATTCACTTGAGAAATTGGGAAAATGGAAAAGAGTATTATTATAACTTCCCTTTGAGAATTAAAGCTTAATAAATAACACAGAGACATTACTGGTTTGAAAGATCCAATGATAGAAGTCAAAAAGAAGAGCTGGAAATGGTGACATACAAAGAGGTTAAAACTGACATTTCCCTATCTTCATAGGAACATGTAGGTGAGAGATTGTAATGATCTAATTAATTTTGCTTGTAGCTCTTGCCATTTTCTGGTAATAGATCTCTTAATTTCTGTGTTTAGACCATTTACATTTAATGGAATTATGTGTTTGGATTTCTGTCTACTATTTTATTATTAGGTGTTTATTCCCTCTGTTTTTCATCTCTTTATTTCTCCCTTTCCTGTTTGAATATTTTATTCCATTTTATCTTTGACTTTTTGACAATATCTTTTTATAGGCTGGTTTTGGTACTTTCTGTAAGAATTATACTATATAGGAGCATCTGTGTGGCTCAGTCAGTTAAGCGTCCAACTTCAGCTCAGGTCATGATCTCACAGTTTGTGAGTTTGAACCCCACTTCAGGCTCTGTGCTGACAGCTCGGAGCCTGGAGCCTGCTTCAGATTCTGTGTGTCTCTCTCTCTCTGACCCTCCCCCACTCACATTCTATCTCTCTCTCTCTCTCAAGAATAAATAAACATTAAAAAAAATTAAAAAAAAAGAATTATACTATATATAATTTTTCAGTCTACTTGAAATGACCATTTTATCAGTTCAGTTGGAATGTTCATACCTTATCATCATTTGTCTAATTACTTTCCTTTGATTATGTTATAGTTGTTATATCCACTTACATCTCCATACATACATTACATAAAAATTTTTAAATTGAGATATAATTGACACATAACATTAAATTAGCTTCAGGTATACAATATAATGAGTTGATATTTGTGTATATTGTGAAATGATCACCATAATAAGTCTAGCTAACATCTGCCACCATACAGTTATAAAAAAATTTCTTCTTGTGATGAGAATTTTAAAGATTTATTCTCTTAGCAACTTTGTAAATATGCAATGCAGTATTATTAACTATACTCACCATGCTATATGTACATTCATCCCTATGACTTACTTATTTTATGACTGTATGTTTGTACTTTTTTAATACCTTCGTCCATTTCCTCCACCCATCTACTTCCCACCTCTGGCAACCACCAATCCTTTTCTGTATCTATGAGCTTATTTTTTGTTTTTGTTTTTGTTTTCTTTTTAGATTCCACATATAAGTAAGATCATATACAGTGTTTGTTTTTCTCTGACTTTATTTCACTTAGCACAATGCTGTCAAGATCCATCCATGTTGTTGCAAATAGTGAGATTTCCCTCTTTTTTTTAGTATGGCCAAATTATATTTTATATATATATATATATACATATATATGTACACACTCACACACACACACACACACACACACACACACACACACCACGTTTTCTTTATTCATTCATCCGTTGATGGACTTTTAGGTTGTTTCCATATCTTGGCAATTGCAAATAATGCTGTAGTGAACATGGGGGTACATATATCCTTTCCATGTTGTTTTTTTCTTTTCCTCAGATAAAAACCCAGAGGTAGAATTGCTAGATCATATGGTAGTTCTATTTTTAATTGTTTGAGGAAACTCCATATTGTTTTCCACAGTGGATATACCTATTTACATTCCCACCAAGAGTGTGGGAGAAAAAGTTCATCAAAAACCTCCAAAAAAGGGAAACTTGGGGCGCCTGGGTGGCACAGTCGGTTAAGCGTCCGACTTCAGCCAGGTCACGATCTCGCGGGCCAGGAGTTCGAGCCCCGCGTCGGGTTCTGGGCTGATGGCTCAGAGCCTGGAGCCTGTTTCCGATTTTGTGTCTCCCTCTCTCTCTGCCCCTCCCCCGTTCATGCTCTGTCTCTCTCTGTCCCAAAAATAAATAAACGTTGAAAAAAAAAATTAAAAAGAAAACAAAACAAAACAGGGAAACTTTTTTCCCATATCCTCACCAATACTTGTATTTCTTGTTTTTTTGAGAATAGCCATTCTAACAGGTGTGAAGTGATATCTTGTGGTTTTGATTTGCATTTTCCTGATGATTGCGGATACTGAGTTTCCTTTCATGTGTCTGTTGGCCATCTGTGTATCTTCTTTGGAAAAATGTCTATTCAGATCCTTTGCCCATTTTAGTTGGATTGTTTGTTTTGCTACTGAATTCTTATGAAAAATATTTTTGATGTAATAATGTAATGTTTATTATTTTGATTTTAACTGTCATACATATTTCAAAGAATTTAAGAGGGAAAGGATAATCTGTTACAGTTACCCAGATGGTTGTCATTTAGGTTATCTTCAGGTATCATTTCCTTTCTATGTAAAAAATGTCCTTTAGCATTTCTTTTAGAGCAGGTTTGCTGGAGACTGCTTGTCTTCATTTTCCTTCATCTGAGAATGTCTTTATTTCACTTTCTTTCCTGAGGGGTATTTTCACCAGTTATAGAATTTTGGGTTGACACTTCTTTACCTTCAGCATGTTAAAAATGCCATTCCTCTTCCCTCTGGCCTCCCTTGTTTCTGATGAGAAACTTGTAGTCATCCGAATTGTTACATATGTATGCAATGAGTAGGTTGGTTTTTCTCTGGCATCTTTAAAGATGTTTTCTTTTTTCTAGTTTTCAGCATTTTGAAATAATTTTTCTGGATTTAGATTTTTTTCGATTATCTTCTTGGGGTTTGTTGAGCTTCTTGAATTTGTAATTTTATATCTGGTGCCAAAATTGATAAATGTTTAGCCGTTATTTCTACAAATATTTTTTCTTTCTCCTCTCCTTTTGGCATTCTGTTGATAAAAATGTTAGGTTTTTTGATATTGTCCCACAGGTCCCTGAGGCTCTGACTTTTTCTTTTCCAGTTTTTTTTCTTTGTTTTTCAGATTGGTTGATCCATCTTCAAGTTTACTGACCCTTTTCTCTTGTATCTCCATTCTGTTCTTGAGCCCATCCTATGAATATTTTTAGTTATTATATTTTTCAGTTCTAAAATTTCCACTTGGTTCTTTATAGCTTTAATTTGTTCACCAAGACTGTTTTTTTCCATTCATTTCAAAAGATTTTGCCCTTATGCTTTGGGGTTTGGTTACAATAACTGTTTTTAAATCTTTGATAACTCCATTCTCTGTGTTGTCATTGATTTTTCTTTTTCCTTTGAAAGTTAACATTTGCCTGTTTCTTCATATGCAGAGTGTTGCATGTATCCTGGACATTTGCATTGTAGGTTTTGGTTAAATCCCAAAGGGAATACAGTTCTTTTTAGTTTTTGCAGTCAGTCAAACTGGTTAGGTGAGTTCATAAGTTGGACCCTTGTTTTATGGATCGTGGTTCCAATGTTCCATTTTCATAGCCACTTTGTAGTGCTATTTGGTTCTGTTCATCGTGTGTACTGCCCAAAGGTCAGTGTAGGATCCATACAGCGGTTTATACCATAGTTTAGTTCTCATATCTTTTGTGAGACTGTTTAAGATCAGGTCTCTACATGCATAGCTCAGAGGTGAGCCCAGGAGTTCATATACAACTTTATGGGATTGTTCTCTTGAGTTCCCTTCTTTCTATGATCTCACTGATACTTTTTGTCTCCTTGAGGCCCCCTTTCCAGCCCACTAGCCGGAAAACTGGACCTGTAGTTTCCTTGCTCTGTAGTATACTTCTTCTACCTGCATTTGCATTTAGGGCCAAGTGACTGGAAGACAAAGAAAAATGCAACAGACATTTAATCCATGATCTTGGGACCATTGCTTCTCTGGCTAAAAAGAATGATTTTCCTATCTTACAATTTTAGACATCTGCAGTGGTCATGCTCCTGCCCCCCACTGTGGGATTCACAGGGGGCTGGGGCTGGAGAGAATGGAAAATAAGAATGGATTTCCCTCTTCTGTAACCTTTAAGAGCCAGCCCCCTTTCCTGATTCTTGGACCAGAAAAAGAAAGCTTTTCTTGGCATTCTTTTTGTCTGCACTCAGTTGCACTTCTAGCATATCTGTTACTTTTTAGTCAAGGCCAGTTGATCACAGAGGGGAAAAAAAAGCCAGGCTGTACTGAAGGGCAAAACTCCAGGAAGCTCACTGTTGGTTTGGTGGTACCTGGGATTCAGGTCTTCTTCCCCTGCTCCTCTGCTGCCATTTACTTTTCAGACTCTTCATATAGCTTCCTGATGCATTCTGCACAAGGTTTATAGTTAGATTCATTGGGAGAGACAAGGTAAAGTATGCTTACACCATCTTGCACAGAACCAGAACCCTCAGATTGTTATTTTTAGGAGGTGAATGTGTGAAACTCAGTCTAACTTGGTCTTAAGTTTCAGGGGGAAACATCAGAGAATATGTTTTCCAATATATATTCACATATCTTCCTCATTTCACTGGGTACATATTTGCTACAGTAATTTTGGTAATAAAGGTCATTCTGTTGAAAATGATTTATGTAAAAATAAGAACATGACATAATTTGTAAAATTTCTACAGTCTAGGGATTTTAAAAATTCTTGGCCTTGTTGGTATTTGTATCCGTCTGTTTCTCTTCATGCTGTGATGGAGAAAATACTACAGAAATTACAAGGTTCACAATTCCTCTGAGGAGGTGGGTAGGGTTGTTATGCTGGTTTATATCATAGCTTTATCTTTTCACATACTTGCTCCTAGGACCTGGAATATAGTTAGTATTCTGTAAAAATTTGTCAAATGGGTAAATGATGGTTAATTGTTGACCTAATGTATAGTTCTGTTTTGCCTTTCAAATATGCTTATAACTTCTCCACAAGTTACATTCTACATTGTGGGTTAAATATGCTGTTGGGTATATGTTGGAGAATCCCTTTCCTTTAGTGGGTACAGGAATGACCACTATATCATTTACGACTTGGTTTTGGTACATATAACAGCAAGAACAACAACAGTAAAAACAAGTAACAGTGATTTGGTTAGGATGTAGCTTATTTTTCTTTCACACATGAAGGAAATCAGAGGTAGACCGTCTGGGCCTGTTTGGTGGGTCACAGAGTCATCAGGAACATTGCTGCACTTCCATCTTCCAGAACACTTCATGGTCCTGACTGACTATGGGTCTTAGATAGCATTTGCACATTCCAAGCTGGTTGCTGGAAGAAATGGGAGAAACACAAGAAGGGCCACCTTCCAGTGGAGTCCGCTAGCTCCCTTTAAGGAGCCTTCCCTACATCCTACACATCCCTTCCACTCACATTCATTGTTCAGAACTCATTCACAGGGCCTCTTTTATAGGGGAGTCTGGAATTTTAGTCATTTATCTGATACATTACCACCCAAACAATACAGGGACCTCTTACTGAGGAAGAAGGGGAGAATAGATGTTACGGGAAACAGCAGTGTCTGCCTGTACCCAGAGCTGCCAGAAACATAAGGATAGAGATTTAAGAAATGTAAATAAGAAGTATGGTTATATAGGTATATATTCTTGAGATTGAGATAAACGGTTCTTAATAGTTCTTAGTATTTTTAATAGCCTTACAGATTCACTGTGTAACAGCAAAAATATGAAGAAGTGAAAAGTTGGTCTCCCTTTCACTTTTGTGCCCCAGCTAGCTTGTTCCCCTTTCTAAACAGTAACTGTGGTTTCTAGCACTCAATATGTTTCCATTATACACTGGAAATATTGTATGACTTCTATTTATTTATTTACTTATTTGACAGTGAGCAAGGGAGGGGCGGGGGTGGGGGGGAGCGGTGGACAGAGTATCTAAGGTGCTGTACTGACAGCACAGAGCCAAATGCGGGGCTTAAACTCACCAACCCTGTGAGATCATGACCTGAGCTGAAGTCCGATGCTTAACTGACTGAGTCACCCAGTAACCCTTGGTTTATATATTTTTAAGGTTAATTTTCTTGTTAAATGTTACTGCTGTAGGGCATGGCTCAGATCTGCCCTTGGTGTGGCAGCTAGGAGGTGGTGTTACAAAGACAAGTGTTGCAGTTGAGAGTATCTTTGTGAATCATGCAGGGACGAGGAAGACAGATTGAGAATCTTGAGCCCAGGTTGAACCTTCTGTCATTTGCCTGGTGCTCAGCAACTGCTTCTGAAGCTCTGTTTTCTCTTTCTTTAGTGAGCTAGCCTCGGGATGGAGATTCCTCAATGTAGTGAATAACAAACATCATGGGTGAGCGCTGCTGACACACTTGCAGTGTTTTCATGAAATGGCATCACTAGTCAGGCAAAGAACCAGGTTTTCCCATTACTTTACCTGCCTATCAGGGATTTGCCTGCTCTGGTTCCTGCCTGTCTTCCCCAGGGTCACCTTGCATCGTTCTTCCCTTAGTTGACGTTTCCTTCCTTCTACTTTCTCCGAGAAGCCAAGCTGTTCTACGCTGGGGTTTGTGCCCCTGCCGTTTCCTGCACAGTCACCCTGAGTCTTTCACCTGGTCAGCTTCTACTCTTCCGTTTCTCCTTCAGATCTCATTTTATTTTACTTTATTTTATTTTATTTTTAATGTTTTTATTTATTTTGAGAGACAAAGTACAGATGGGGGAGAGGCAGAGAGAGAGGAAGAATCCCAAGCAGGATCTGCACTGTCAGATCTCACGAACTATGAGATCATGACCTGAGCTGAAACCAAGAGTCAGATGCTTAACCTACTGAGCCACCCAGGTACTTCCAGTTCTCATTTTAGTATCACTGCTTAGTGAGCTCTTCCCTTTCAAGCCCCTAAGTTAAGTTAGATAGTAAATTTTCCCTTTTCTTTCCCTGTACTTACCACAGTGTTATTTTATAATTATTTGTGTAGCTCTTCATGTAATATCCTGTTAAGCTCTCTAGATTGTTAGCTTCATGAGACTCTGGACCATATTTGACATAACACTGTTTCATTGGCTCTGTGCCTGCAAGCATTATAAGCATTCACTCAACAAATATTTGGTGAAAAATCTTTGGTGAGTGTGATGATTACTTTTATGTGTCATTTTAGCTAGGCCCCTGGATGTCCCGACATTTGGTCAAATATTATTCTGGGTGTGTGTGTAAGGGTGTTTCTGGATGAGATTAACACTTGAATTGGTAGACTGAGTAAAGCAGACTTCCCTACCTAATGTGGTTGGGCCTCATCCAGTCAGCTGCGAGTCTGAATAGTACAAAAAGGCTGACCCTCTTGTGACAAAGAGGGAACCCCTCTTGCTTGAATACCTTCAAGCTAGGACATTGATTTTTTCCCCTACCTTTGGATTTGAACTAAAACACTGGCTCTTCCTGGATCTTAAGCCTGCTGGCCTTTGGACTGTAACTATACTGTCAGCTCTCCTGATTTCTCAGTCCTTTGGGCTTGGTCTAGAACTACACCATTGGCTCTCCTGGGTCTCCAACTTGCCAACTTCAGATCTGGGGACTTGTCAGCCTTCATAATTGCATGAACCAATTCTTTATAATAAATTTCTTCATATATGTGATGTTTATACACACACCCTTTCATTCTGTTTCTCTGGAGACCCTTGAGCAATTCCGTGAACTTCACAAGCTCCCATAAAGTAACTAAGAGGAGACCAAACATTTTTGAAAATCTCAACTGTGGATCTGAAGTAAGAAAGCCATCTTGTGGTGTTTCTGGGAATATCATGTTGATATGTGAGATACATCGCTTAGACACTGAAGCATAGTTTTCTGCAACAGTTCCTATCTTTTTTTTTTAGGCTTTTTAAAAATTCCAGTTAGCAGACATACAGTGTAATATTACTTTCAGGTGTACAGTATAGTGATTCAAGACTTTTATATAACAGTGTTCATCACAGCAAGTGCCCTCCTTGATCCCCATCACCTACTTCACGCATCCCCCACCTACCTCCTCTCTGGTAACCATGTGTTTGTTCTCTATAGTTAAGAGTCTGTTTTTTGGTTTGCCTCTTTCTCTCTCTCTCTCTCTCTTTGCTTTTTTGTTTTGTTCCTTAAATTACACACATGAATGAAATCATACAGTATTTTTCTTTCTCTGGCTGACATATTTGGCTTAGCATTTTACTCTCTAGCTCTATCCATGTTGTTGCAAATGGAAAGATTTCATTCTTTTATATGGCTGAGTAATATTCCATTTTAGACACACACACACACACACACACACACACACACACCCCACATCTTCTTTATCCATTTATCAGTCGATGAACACTTGGGCTGTTTCCATAATTTGGCTATTGTAGATAATGCTGCTATAAACATTGGGGTACATATATCCCTTTGAATTAATATTTTTGAATTCTTTGGGTAAATATCTAGAAGTGCAATTGCTGGATTGTTGGGTAGTTCTATTTTTAACTTTGTGAAGAAGCTTCTTACCTGTTTTTCACAGTACCAGTGTCTGTACCAGTTTACATTCCCAGCAATAGTGCACGAGGGTCCCTTTTTCTCCGCATTTTCACAACACCTGTTATTTCTTGTGTCGATTTAAGCCATTCTGACAGGTGTCAGGTGAGATCTCGTTGTAGTTTTGATTTGCATTTCCCTGATCATAAGTGATGGTGAGCATCTTTTCATGTGTCTATTGGCCATCTGTATGTCTTTGGAAAAATGTCTATTCATATCTTCTGCCCATTTTTTAATTGGATTGAGTTTTATAAGTTGAATGTTGAGTTTGAGTTTTATAACTCCTGTATATATTTTGGATACTAACCCTTTATCAGATATGTTATTTGGAAATATCTTCTCCCATTCCATAGGTTGCCTTTTGTTTTTTTGTTTCCTTTGCTGTCTGCAATAGTTCTTAAAATATTTTGTACCAAAGTCCCCTTTGGAAATTTATATATATAATAGGCTTTGTGTTAGGTAATGTTGCTCAACTGTAGGCCAATGTAAGTGTTCTAAGCACATTTAAGGTAGGTTAAGCTAAGTTATAATGTTTGGTAGGTTAGATGTATTAAACGCATTTTTGACTTAATGGTATTTTCAATTTATCATGGGTTTGTCAGGGTACAACCCTGTTGTAAAGCTTATTAAGACCCTGATCCATCTTGACATTTTACTAGGTACTATTCAAATATGAATATCACAGTTCCTGTTCACCAGAAGCACCTAGACCTTGGGCAGGGTAAAACAGTGCTTCAGCAGAAATAATGGAGTGCAAAGTTCCATGATAGAAGTACATGATGTTATGGGAGTACATTGGAGGACATCTCATAATCCAGAGAGGAGGAGGAAAAGCCTTTTTGAAGATCGTCATCATTCAGGATAGGCAAGGGACATTTACAAATTCATGTGTAATTTAATTGGTAATGTGTTGAATTGCCATCTAATTTTTATACTCTGTAGAACCTTTGATTAGCTCAAGGAATTAAGAAATCATGGGGCGCCTGGGTGGCTCAGTCGGTTAAGCGTCCGACTTCGGCTCAGGTCATGATCTCACAGTCCGTGAGTTCGAGCCTTGCGTCGGGCTCTGGGCTGATGGCTCAGAGCCTGGAGCCTGCTTCTGATTCTGTGTCTCCCTCTCTCTCTGCCCCTCCCCCGTTCATGCTCTGTCTCTCTCTGTCTCAAAAATAAATAAAAACGTTAAAAAAAAATTAAAAAAAAAAAGAAATCAAACAAAGGGGTGCCTGGGTGGCTCAGGTCATGATCTCATGGTTCATGAGATTGAGCCCCATATCGAGTTCTATGCTGACAGTATGGAGTCTGCTTGGGATTTTCTCTCTCTCTCTCTCTCTCTCTCTCCCCGCCCCTCCCTTACACATACACTCTCTTTCAAAATAAATTAATAAACATTTAAAAAAAGATAAACCAAACAAAGGCACAATAGATGATTACCTTGCAATCCTGATGTTCCGGTTCACTATATGAATAATCACTACACATACTATCATAGGCATACCTGGAGGATTTTGTCTAGGTCACATATATTACACTTTTTAGAATAGTGTAAATGTGCATGTGATTACTAGGGACTCTACTGGCAATAGGTATTACCCATTTGGTTTGGATTATTCATACACAGTTCAATCAAAGATCTGAGATCTGGCTTTTTTTTCTTTTTTTTTCTGAAATCATTTGTGTTCATTTGTAGTTTCAGTAATTTACTAAGAATTACCAGTCTGGTTACTTACCAGGTACTTTTACTGGTTTGGTGACTTTGTGAAATTTACCTTAAACCTTCCTTGGGGACAACAGCACTCCATCTTGCTGAAAGAATTTTAAAATCTTTTTTTTTTTTTTTTAATGTTTACTTATTTATTTTGAGAGAGAGAGAGAGAGAGAGAATGCGAATGTGTGTGTGTGTGTGTGTGTGCATGTGTGGGGAAGGGGCAGAGAGAGGGAGAGAGAAAGAATCCCAAGCAGGCTGTGTGCTGTCAGTGCAGAGCCCTGTGTGGGGCTTGATGACATCAACTGTGAGATCATGACCTGTGCCGAAATCAAGAGTCTGACACTTAACAGACTGAGCCACCCAGGTGCCCCAAGTTTTTAAATCTTACTAATGATTGTAAGAGCTATGTTTGGAAAATATAGTATTGCTACTGATGGTTACTAATTTCTCGGCCTTACAAGGAATCTGTAGGAACTGGGTTTTAAGTGAGAAATACTTAAACTATTTAGTTAAACCTCTCATCCAATATTTTAAAAATCCATTGGCACAAATCAAAGCCACACTGATACTACCTCACACCAGTCAGAGTGGCTAAAAGGAACAAATCAGGAAAGTACAGATGCTGGCGAAGATGTGGAGAAATGGGAACCCTCTTACACTGTTGGTGGGAATGCAAACTGGTGTGGCCGCTCTGGAAAACAGTGTGGAGGTTCCTCAAAAAGTTAAAAACAGAACTTCCCTATGACCCAGTAATAGCACTACTAGAAATTTACCCAAGGGATACAGGAGTGCTGATGCATAGGGGCACTTGTACCCCAATGTTTATAGCAGCACTTCCAATAATAGCCAATTTATGGAAAGAGGAATGGATAAAGAAGATGTGGTTTATATATTAAATGGAATACTACTTGGCAATGAGAAAGAATGAAATCTTGCCATTTGCAGCAATGTGGATGGAACTAGAAGGTATTATGCTGAGTGAAATAAGTCCATCAGAGAAGGACAGATCTCAAATGTTTTCACTCATGTGTGGAACTTGAGAAATTTAACAGAAGACCATGGGGAAAGGAAAGGGGAAAAAAATAGTTTCTAACAGAGAGGGAGGGAGGCAAACCACAAAAGACTCTTAAATACAGAGAACAAACTGATGGTGGATTGGGGGGTGGGGGAGAGGGGAAAAATGGGTGATGGGCATTGAAAAGGGCAATTGTTGGGATGAGCGCTGGGTGTTGTTATGTAAGCAGTGAACCACGGGAATCTACCCCAAAAAACAAGAGCACACTTCACACACTGTATGTTAGCCAATTTGACAATAAATTATATTCATAAAAAAGTAAATGAAAATCCACTGGCTCTCTTAGGTAGAGGTGTTCTTTCTTTTTATTAATTAAGCAAATGTGTCACTTAAACTACAAAATAGTTATACTTGCTTATATCCTAAAATACGTAGATGAAATGAATTTTAGGTGTTATGGTTATGGTATTTTGCTGTAAATTTTAGGGTAATGAAACCAAATGTTTTTTTTTAAAGAAGCTGTTGTTAATATATTATTGGTTGTAGCTAATTGATTTTATGCCTCTTAAAGCAGATGATCATGAGAGAATTTAGTTGCACAGATTCAAAATAATCATTTAAAAACGTGCCTTGGAAATGTGTATTCTATCTGGCTGGTGGGTTTTGAAGAAATAAGGTTGTGTACCACCAAAAAAATTCTAGAAGTCATTATCTATGTTTTCAATTAGAATTAAATAGATCAATATCAAAGAGCAGTATTTGGCACTATGGAAGATCTGGGGGAAGAAACCATTCAGTAGAATGTGTCCAGGACAAATTAGTATCACTTCTCTTTCTGTAGTTATAAAATATGCATATAAACTATGTTAATACATCGTTGAAAATATTGACATATAAAGGTACAGCTCACTTTGATCTCTTTATTTCAGAATAATAAATAATAAAAACAAACCTTACAATGAATACATTTTATAATGAATTATACATAAATAGATTACTTAAAGATATTTGTGATTTAGACAGTGTTTTCCTTTTTGCCATTTTGCTTGATTACTTTGAGTCCTTATTCAGGGAAAAAAACAAGGCAAATTACTGAAGCTCAAACATTAAAGATGGTTAGTGCAGAATTCAGAATGTATCTTTTCTGTTCTTATGGTAATTGTTTCTGATAAATTACTTAGGAAAAAGTTTCTTTCTCAGTTACCATGCAAGCACAGTTTTTAATAGAAGTCTTGTTATGCCAGGAATTTTGTTTTCATTTCTGCTTGATGGTCTCAGTTTTCTCAAGAAGATATACATAGATCAATTAGTAGAGTCCAGAAGAATAGTTGTCCTGTGTGCTGTCCTCAGCAGTGAAACAGCATACCATTCTGCTGTCTAGGGATCTAGTCCAAAGGTTTTTTAAGGAGTGGTGAAAGTAAAAGAAGGACAGAAAATGAGAAAACCAGGGTTGAACCTTGGGTGTATGAGAACGCTATTAGGGAATTAGAATTATAGGTGGTCTGGAAACCTAATATATGTATAGACATCTAAACTTTTTAACTACATGAAAGACTCAGTAGAAAGCAAATGGAAGTTAGAAGCTGCATGTATACTTGGGATACACTGTCCTTTGTTGGATAGGCCCCACAGCATAACCCTAAGGTAAAAATTCTTTGAAACAGATACTTGTTACATCAGCTTTTAATAAGGAGAGTGCATTAAGATAGTGTTTCACTGTATTAAGCTAGCGTTTAATAAGGAGAATGTGTTAAGCTACTGTTTGTAAGTTCTACAAAATATATATGAATATGTCTCTGTTAGTACGAAAAAATGAAACTTAGAGCCAGGATTATTAAATGGTTCAGAATTCCACTTACCATTTGCTGCATACTTTCTGGAAAGCCGCAGGTTGGTAGGAATCACCTTGATGTGTCATTCTTAAAAACTGTGGTTTAAACAAAATCATGCCATATATATTTTTGAATTTTCAGCGATTTTAAGATTTAAGTTTGCTTATGTGTTAACTTTTTTTTTTAATTCATAAAGATCAGTAATAGAATATGAACCTAATCATAGGACTTTAACCTGGACCAGTTCCCAAATTTTTAAGCCGTAGTTTTTTTGCTTTGTTTTGTTTTTGGTTGTTGTTTTTTCAGAGTCAAATTGACACTATTATGCCATAGAATATTTGGTTAACAGCATATGGGGGGTTGTAGTTACTAAACATGAAAGAATATCAGAAGATAGCCAGATGGCATTGCCATTCACATGGCATGCAATATGGGAGACCTGTTAGGTCAGACCGACATTGGAAAATTTATGTAAAAAGACTGGCTAATATACCACTAAATGACTAAGTGCCATTATTAAGTGAACACAGGAGAATATGTTAGTGCTTCTGATAATAAGTCTTATTCTCATAATATTGATAATTTTTATTCTTGGTTTGGAGGCATATTTTCAAGGTGTAATATTCAGAAATTTACTGATTCTTTACATATGTTCATGTATTTTTGAGGCTCAGTTTTACTCTAGCTTTTTTCCCATTTTTAACTTACAAATTTTTCATTTTGAGCAAGAGAAAAATTTATTGAATTTTTCTTTCTTTTTCAATTACATTACTGTACATAATTCTGTTTAGAAAAATTTTTTTTAATGTTTATTCATTTTTGAGAGAGAGAGAGAGAAAGAGAGAGAGAGAAAGTATGAGCAGGGAAGGGGCTGAGAGAGAGGGAGACACAGAATCCAAAGCAGGCTCCAGGCTCTGAGCTGTCAGCACAGAGCCTGATGTGGGGCTCAAACTCACGAACCGTGAGATCATGACCTGAGCCAAAGTCTGACACTTAACAGACTGAGCCACCGAGGCGCCCCTACATAATTCTGTTTTATTCTGAAGAGTTATTCATGACATTATGTTTTTTTTTATTAAATTTTTTTTAACGTTTATTTATTTTTGAGACAGGGAGAGACAGAGCATGAACGGGGGAGGGTCAGAGAGAGAGGGAGACACAGAATCTGAAACAGGCTCCAGGCTCTGAGCTGTCAGCACAGAGCCCGACGCGGGGCTCGAACTCACGGACCGTAAGATCATGACCTGAGCCGAAGTCGGATGCTTAACCGACTGAGCCACCCAGGCACCCCTCATGACATTATGTTTTAAAGGATCAGTCTTCCCAGATATTGCTTTAACAGGTGAAGTATGCTTTCCATTTTACAATTACTTTTTTTTAAAACAATATCCCTTACTGATTGCTTTTAATTTTAAACTTAATTTTACCAGAATTAATATGCTAATCAGTTTCCTCAGCAGCAGTTGTACTATTTTTTAAAATTTTAATATTTCTCAGAAGTTAAATATTTAAAGCTTTCCATTTTGCTTATGTAGCAAGTTACTGAATCCCAGTTATGTCAGGTACTTTTAACATTTATTTATTTTGTTTAAATTTTAATTAATTTAATTTATTTTAATTAAATTCAATTAACTTTAGTTCATATACAGTGCAATATTGGTTTCAGGAGTAGAATTCATTGATTTCTCACTCATATACAATACCCAGTGCTCATCACCACAAGTGCCCTCCCTTAATACCTATCACCCATCTAACCCATCTCCCACCCAACTCCCCTCCAGCAGCCCTCACTTTGTTCCCTATCGTTAAGAGTCTCTTTTGGTTTCTTTCCCTCTTTTCTCTCCCTGCCTCCCACCCTGCCTTTCCATGTGTTCATCTGTTTTGTTTCTTAAATTCCACATGTGAGTGAAATCATGACATTTGTCTTTCTCTAATTGATTTATTTCGCTTAGCATACATTCTGTCTCCATCCGTGTTGTTGCAAACGGCAAGATTTCATTCTTTTTGGTGGCTGAGTAATATTCCATTGTCTGTGTGTGTGTGTGTGTGTGTGTGTGTACATATATACATACCACATCTTCTTTATCCATTCATCAGTGGGTGGACAGTTGGATTTGCCATAGTTCAACTATTGTTGATAATACTGCTGTAAACATTGGGGTGCATGTAACTCTTTGTATCTGTATTTTTTTCTATTTTTAATTTCTTGAGGAACCTCCATACTGAGTGGCGGCACCAATTTGCATTCCCACCAACAGTGTAAGAGGGTTCCCCTTTCTCCACATCCTCGCCAACACCTCTTGTTTCTTGTGTTGTTAATTTTAGCCATTTGGACAGATGTGAGGTGGTTATCCCGTTGTGGTTTTGATTTGTATTTCCCTGATAATGAGTGATGTTGAGCATCTTTTCATGTGTCTTTTAGCCATCTGGATGTCTTATTTGGAAATGTATCCATGTTTTATGCCCATTTCTTAACAGGGCTGTTTGATTTTGGGGTGTTGAGTTTGATATGTTCTTTACACTAACCCTTTATCAGATATATCATTTGCAAATATCTTCTCCCATTCTGTAGGCTGCCTTTTAGTTTTGTCGTTTCCTTTGCTGTGCAGAAGCTTTTTATCTTGATGAAGTCCAAATTGAGTTCATGTTTGCTTTTGTTTCTCTTCCCTTGTCTAGTAAGATTTTCTCTGGTTGAGGTCAAAGAGTTTGCTACCTGTGTTCTCCTCTAGGATTTTGATGGTTTTCTATTTCACAATTAAGTCTTTCGTCCATTTTGAGTGTATTTTTGTGTATGGTGTAAGCAGTGGTCTAGTTTCATTCTTTGGCATGTCACCGTCCAGTTTTCTCAACATCATTTGTTGAAGAGACTTTTTTCCATTGGATATTCTTTCCTGCTTTGTCAAAGATTAGTTGACCATATATTTGTGGGTCCATTTCTGAGTTTTCTGTTTCATTTCATTGATGTATGTGTCTGTTTTTGTGTCAGTTCCATACTGTTTTGATGACTACAACTTTGTAATATATCTTGAAATCCGGAATTGTGATGCCTCCAGTTTCACTTTCCTTTTTCAGGATTGCTTTGGCTATTTGGGGTCTTTTGTGGTTCTATACAAATTTTAGGCTTGCATGTTCTAGCTCTGTGAAAAATGCTAGTGGTATTTATTTTTATTTTTATTTTTTTGTTTAATTTTGAGAGAGAGAAACAGAGCACAAGCAGGAAAGGGGCAGAGACAGAGGGAGACACAGAATCTGAAGCAGGCTCCAGGCTATGAGCTGTCAGCACAGAGCCCTATGTGGGGCTCAAACCCACGAACCATGAGATCGTGACCTGAGCCGAAGTCAGACGCTCAACCAACTGAGTCACTGAGGCACCCTGCTGGTAGTATTTTGATAGGGATTGCATTAAATGTGTAGATTCCTTTGGTAGTATGGACATTTTAACAATATTTGTTCTGCCAATCCATGAGCATGGAATGCTTTTCCATTTCTTTGCGTCTTCTTCAGTTTTTTCATAAGTCTTGTATGGTTTTCAGAGTACAGATCTTTTACTCTTTGGTTAGGTTTATTCCTAGATATCTTACTGTTTTTGGTGCAGTTGGAAATGGGATCAATTCTTTGATTTCTTTCTCTGTTGCTTTGTTATTGGTATATAGAAGTGCAACAGATTTCTGCTCATTGATTTTATATCCTCGGACCTTGCTAATTCATGTGTTAGTTCTAGGTACTTTTCTAAGCACTAAAAATGGAGCAGTGGAAAAGAAAAAAAAACCCAGACAAAATCCTGACCTCATGGTTTTGCATTGTGGTTGGAGACACAAACCACTGATAAAAAAGCAAATGGCATGCAGAAGGTTCTAGCAATACCACGAGTGTCTCCTGGTGCCTACTGGAACTCCTAGGCAAAGGACTGACAGGCTGCACTCTCTGCTGTTCTCTAGGCATCCAGGAGAGAGTGGTTGGGCCAGCCACAGCTGAACACTATGGATTATCATTAGGAAAGGGCCCATCGAGCTCCTGGGGAACAGAACAGCTCCAGAGGACCCCCAACTGAACTTGTAACAATGGGGCATTTGCAGTCATAAGAGTGGCTGCTAGTGGAGAAAAATATCTGGAAACTGGACACCACCTGTGCTGATAGCACTTGGGAGACCTTCTGCTGAGAAGTCAAGATTGTATACAGCTTCTCATTCTGGAGGTTCTGGAGCCATCACTCCCAGCTAGCCCTTGTAGGCAACTTAGAGTGCTCCACTATGTGTCATTCAGTGGACTAATCTATTTGACTTTCTTCAGTCTGTTCCCTGACCCAGAAGTTTAATTAAACATAAGGCTTTTTCATCAGTGACATGAATAAATGGGCCTATTAATATAAAAAATAAGAAAGAAAGAGTTGCTCATCTGTTGACCTCCTTCACCTACTTTCTGAGGTTCAATGTGTTCATTTCTCAACAGTCAGGGTCTGTCATCTACCTCTGGGATGAACCAAATTGTCTTTTCCCCTGAGTAATAAACCTTCTAAAGACTTAGGAATCACTGTTCTACCATTGCAAGAAACTTTCAGGGGCAGAGGAGGATGGCTGTAGAATCACCCATTACAAAGTCAGTGGACACATGTCTACCCATCCAAGCTATCTTAAGAAGCGTCAGTAATGGTCATAATGAGTGAACCCAACCATCATCATTTTGGTGCACTTTTGCCAGACCCAGAGAAACAGTTGTCAGTCTAGTCAAAGAAGTGTTTTGGGCTTCGGTAGCCCCAGGAGGAGTCATCTCCAGGGGAATGGCTCATCCCATTCTTCCAGATTAATGACTACTGGGGTTTCTCTGCTACTACTTCCCCTCTTATTATATTCCAGCAAATCTCTTCAGTCCATTCTGGGTTTTTGTATCAGCCCATCAGTTATATTTTGTTACTTACTTTTGAGCTTCATGTTTTTTACAGTCAGTGTTCATGTAAACAGATAGATAACATAGTATAAAATAATAGGGTTCTAATGGACATACTGGCTGAGTCTGGAGAGGCTTTAGAGAGGCATTAGAGAGGAGGGAGCATTTAAGGTCAGGCTTGAAGGACAGAGAAGCAGAGAAAAATTTTTGTCCGTGGTGTCATGAAAGAATAAAAGGGTGTGGTATGTTTAGGCAATGGTGAGAAAGTTTGTGTAGCTAGAAATGTAATAAGAACAGTAAGAGATAGTTTGGGGGAGCAGTGTTGGGTGTGTCAATTATATATAAGGCATTTCCTGATCTATTTTATAGGTTGAGGAACAGCAGGTCATAGGTGGTTCATAATTTTAAAATGTTCATAATTTAAAAATCTCTTGTAACGCCTATTCATTTATATATTTAATGACAGTAATAATATTTATGTCTTTCATTTGCATATCTTCACATCATTTTCTCCATTACCTAATTTCAAACCTCAAATATGAATGACACAGACCTGAAAATATTATAGTACTCTAATATATAAAGATGAGGAAACTGAGGTATTGAGAGATTACACAGTTGGATGGACTTGTTTAGGCAATACCAGATGTTCTGATTTTTAATTCCATATATTTGTTGGATTTTAAGTGTGTGTACATCTATAGTTTTTGGTTATTATTCCCTTTAAATTACTGTTTGTTTGTTTTTTTTCCTCCATAGGACTTGGCTTTTACCCTGGAAGAGAGACAACAATTGAATATTCATGGATTGTTGCCACCTTGCTTCATCAGTCAGGATATCCAGGTTCTTAGAGTAATTAAAAATTTTGAGCGTCTGACCTCTGACTTTGACAGGTAACATATTCCTGAAGATGATTTTTATGTTTCTCTTAGGCAGTTGTCTATTTTTTTATTGGATGAGGAAGTTAAAATATTTAGTGATTTGGACAGAGTAGTCAAGTTTGAGAAGAATTTGCCTAGAAATACAATGATGTTTTTAAAAAAAATTACCTTCAGTAGCAGCATTTGAATAATATAAATTTTTCTTTTCTAAACTATATCCTCAGAGAGACCACTTTTCTCTTGTGATCAAATGGTTGCTATAAAGGTGAATTATCAGGAAATGCTATTCTAAAATATATGTATTTTTTATTTTGAGATAGAGTGTGAGCAGGGGAGGGGCAGAGAGAGAGGGGACAGAATATCTGAAGCAGGCTGTGAGCTGTCAGCACAGAGCCCGACAGGGGGCTCAAACTCATGAACCGTGAGATCATGACCTGAGCTGAATCGGATGTTTCATTGACTGAGCCACCCAGGCACCCCAGGAAATGCCATTCTGGACAGAGCAAAACAGGTCATAGTGGCTTTTAGTCAGACTTTAAGTTCATTGTAGATAAAAGCATACTTTTTCAACTTCAAGCTTGGTTCTAACACTACTGCAGATTTGGGTCACTTACTTTTAGAATTCAGTTTCTGTGTCTGCACAAAGGTAAAAGTAATGTTTTCCCTACCTTTGGAATTAGAGAGCCCTTGGTTGGAATTCTGGCTGTATTTCATGAGCAGTGGGGCCTTGAGCAAATTGCTGCAGCCACTGCCATGACCACTGTACATGCCTGGCCCTGTGGTTTTGACCTGGCCCTTTCTTAATAAGGTGCTGAAACCCTCCAAACCTCAGGTTTTTAATTTGTGGATTAAAAGAAGTGACAGTTCTTTGAAAATATTGCTGCAAAGGTTAGAAGAGGTAGCAGACCAGTACCTAGTAAGTATTCGTATTAGGGTTCTCCAGAGAAAAAGTACTAACATATATACAACATACATAACCTGCTGGTTCTATATAGATTGATTGATTGATTGATTGATTGATTTTAAGGAATTGGCTCACATGATTATGGAGCCGAGGTAAGTCCTAAATCCGTAGGCTGACTGGCAGGCTGGAAACCAAGGGGAGAGTTGCAGTTCGAATCCAAAGGCAGTCTTTGGCAGGATTCCTTTCTGCCGTGGAGTTGAAGAGATTAATAATAATAATAATGAAGTAGCAGTCCAATTTCCCTTTGGTAGTCAGGATCAATCACCCCATCCCAACCCACCCCAAAAGAAAAGTAATTCTTTCCTTTGCTTGTTGATTCAGAGGCATATGGTGCCCAGAGTGGCTAGCAGTGGTTTTAACTTCCAGTTCAGTGAAATCATTGTCTCCTGGTAGAAACATTCCTCCCTTTGGAACTAAGACTTCTAGGCCGGCAGAGCGTAAGTTCACAGGGACAGGAAGCAGAAATTTTGTTAGTCACCGGAATGGGGGGGGGGGTCATAGTGGTGCCACTTTTATTTCCATCCTTTGGTTCGTTGACCTGTGAATCCTGGCTATAGGAGAAATAGCACCATATATTGGACACTGATTCAGAGTATAGCTAGCATTCTGCAGAACCTTGCCCCAGCTTTGCAAGGTGTTGCCACCTACCTCGTACTGTAACTGAGTCACCAGAAGGCCATTCTACCATTCTGTCAAGCCAGCTGCTTCAGGATGGTGGGAAACATGGTAAGACTAGTGAATTCCAAGAACATGGGCCCATTGCCACATTTCATTTGCTCTCATTTGAAGTAAGTTCCTTGATTAAAAGAAATATTGTGTGGAATACCATAGTGGTGTTTAAAGCATTCTATAAATCTGTGGATTGTAGTTTAGCCAGAGGTATTCTGTGCAGAGAAGGCAAATTTGTATCCATAGTAAGTGCCTATTCCAGTTAAAAAAAAAAAAGCACCACCCCTCCATGATGGAAGCAGTCCAGTGTAATCAGCTTGCTGCCATGTAGCTTGTTGGTCATCCCTTGGAACGGTGCCATATCAGGTGCCCAGCATTGGTCTCTTCTGCTGGCGCATGGGGTACTCAGCAGTGTCTGTAGTTAGATTGGTCTGGTAAGTGGAAGTTCATGTTGCTGAGCCCATGGATAACCTCTATCACTGCCATGGCTACTTTTCATGAGCCCATGAGCTTCCCAGGGGCAGCTGAGGAAGGAAGCTGATCCATTTGCCTAATGTGTATGTTTGCTGTTTCTTGAACTCCTTTACAATCTCTTTCATTTGTTCTGTTAGTCTTTCCTTCAGACTCAAATGTTCTTACTTTACATTCTTTTCCTGGGCCATTTACCTCTACCGTGTAAGAGCTAGTCACATTCATGTTTTTACCATAGACTGTTCCTCAAGTATTTATTGAACATCGGCTCAGTGTCAGGTGCTCTTTCAGACATTAGGATTATAGACAATGATCTCTGCCCTCATGGAACTTAGGTAAATTATTTTTAAAAATTATTAAATACTAAATAGTAAAATAATAAATTAGTATGCTAGAAATTGACAGGTGCTAATGGAAAAAAATAGGATAAGAGGGGCTGAGAATATTGAGGGATGGTATGGTTAGTTTGCATTATTATATTGTCATATTGATCAGGATAGACTTCATTGAGAAGATGACTTATGAGTGAATAATCAAAGGCAGTGAGGTGATTAGCCATGAGGAAATCTGGGAAACAGTGTTCTTCACCTGGTATGTTCCAGGATCAGCAGGGAGACTTATGTCTGGATCAGAATGAGTGGGGAATATGGTAGATTGGGAGGGGAAGTTAGCAAGGTAATGGAGGACAGTTTCCGAATGGCTTTGAAGGCCACTATAGGACTTTGGTGTTATTCTGAGTGAAATGGGGAGCCATTCAAGGTTTTAAGTAGATCAACAAGACCTGATCTATTTTTCAAGAAGATTGTCTGCAACGTTGTGAATAGAATGTAGACTGGAAGAATATTTAGGAGACTATTACAATAATAATAATTATTAATACAAGAGATTAGACCCAGGATGGTAGCAATGAAGGTGTGTAGATTTTAGGAATATATTAAGGGTAAAGCCAACTTAATTTCCTAATATATCAGAGATGAGTGTTAGCTTTCAGAGAAGAGGAGGAAGCAGCAACGAAACAGGAAAGGAATAACCAGTAAGACAGGAAGAAAACCAAGAACAGTATGATGGCCCAGAAGTCAAGTAAAAAGAGTATATTGAGCTCTAAGGAAAGACACCTGTGTCAAATATTTTGATGGGTAAAATAAAATGAGGTCTGAGAATTGATCACTGATTCAGCAGTGATGATTTCCACATAACTAAATCAGTTTTAGCTTGGCCAAAAGTCATCATCTGCAAATGTTACAGGGGTTGGTGTAACCCATCTGTTTGCCAAACATTAGAATCCTTGTATCTCTGGCTCCAAATTTTGTGCATTTTCAAGTCTTCTGGTGAATGAAAATGAACCTAAAAAGTATGGTAAGACTGTTAAGTGCAATTTTGCAAGACTATTTTAAGTTGTACTCAATGGTTTGGTGTTATTCTATGAATTCTCGAAGGTTACAGGTAACATAATAAGGTTGGTGTTTAGAAAGGTAACTCTGGGTTAGAAATGCCTCTAGAAAGAAAAAGGACATTTGATAAAATGATAAGAAAAGTCTCTTGAACCTGCCTACCTTAGTAATTTTTAGAGTCACTGCTTATTCCTTATTGTCTACTTTTCATTTCCCTTGGTTATTCAGTACTACAAGTTAAAAGATGAAGTCTATTTACTTAATATTTAAATTCTACCTATAGTGGCATTTTCATTTTAAAATAGGGATAAAATCTTTCCAGGTATTAAATAAACCTGCTGTTTCAGCAATGATTTTAATGTTTGAATAAACCTCACTCAGGTTCATAGTTCTTCATTCTTTGAGGTGTTTAAGAATACTTCTAAAGTCCTTTTTGATCAGATGTTTTCTTTATGACCTAAAAAGTACTTAATACTTTGTTGAAAAATGGTTAAAAATCTAAGCAGCTATTTCATGCTTTGTTGGAATATAGATCTCATTATGTCCAATTTCCACAGGTATCTTCTCTTAATGGATCTTCAAGATAGAAATGAAAAACTCTTTTACAGAGTGCTAATGTCTGACATTGAGAAATTCATGCCTATTGTCTATACCCCCACTGTGGGTCTGGCTTGCCAGCAATATAGTTTAGCATTTCGGAAGCCAAGGTATGTAAACTTTCATTTTAAAAACACTTGAGTCTTTATTTTTTTGTAAAGTTTTTATAATAATTAAGAAATTATTGAATGGAAGTTAATTTTGGAAAAATTGAAATCAAATTTCATTTAAAAGAACTTCAGATATAAATATGTGTAAACATTAAAAAATATAGTATTATTTTTCTAGATTTAAGATCATGGGAAAGCATTATAAGCCAATTTAGGTTTCCTTTTATAGACAATAAATGAACTTGTTTTTTATTTGGGAAGAAAGTAATTGACCATAATTAAGCTTGACTTTGAAATGTTAATTAACACTATTTTCTATACATATTAGAAGTTAAAACAAGGATTCCAAATTTTTCTGAAAATGAATATATTTTCTAAATTAAGAGTTGGCATTAAAGTAGCTCTTTAAAAAAAATAAATTAGCTCTTTTGTTGATTTTCCTTAAGTGAAATATTAGTCACCTTTAAAGTTGTGTAAAATATAGAATATAATTTTTCTAAATCCAGAGCTTTATTTTATTAATTATATTACTTTAAATACTTTGAAGCAGGACGCATTTGAAATAAATAATAAATAATACTTTTAACAGCAGCAAAATCAAAAGCTCAAGTTGAATATATTTATGCTTCAGAACTTATAGTTCTGAATTTAAAGATAAAAAATGTTTGTAAGTTTATACCACAAGTAAAAAAGCTTATTAAAAGAACTGCCAATGGGGCGCCTGGGTGGCTCAGTCGGTTAAGGGTCCGACTTCAGCTCAGGTCACGATCTCGCGGTCTGTGAGTTCGAGCCCTGCGTCGGGCTCTGGGCTGATGGCTCAGAGCCTGGAGCCTGCTTCCGATTCTATGTCTCCCTCTCTCTCTGCCCCTCCCCCGTTCATGCTCTGTCTCTCTCTGTCTCAAAAATAAATAAAAAACGTTAAAAAAAAAATTAAAAAAAAAAAAGAACTGCCATTGAAAGGAGTGTTCCAAAGGTAATATCTGAAACTTAGATTGAATATGTGGATTTCCCATAGATAATATTGGTAATATTTAACACACTTGTGTCATGTTATTCTTTGTATAAAGAAAAGAATTGACCCCATCATCCCTTGTATAAAGAAAATAATTAGATAAATATCTGTAGATGGTCTCTTAAGTTACATTAATAGCATATATCTATATTGCATTTATAAAACAGCTGTATTAACAGTGGATACATATTTTATTAATAGAGCAAGAGTTAGAATTTAGCTGGTAATTGTATTGTGAAGAATAATTTTGGGGGGTATAGAAGTGTATTTATTTTTTAATCATACAAACAATATATCTTCATTATTGAAAAAATGAGAAAATACAAATATGCAGAAGGGAGAAATGCTTTGGAAATACCTAATGTCATTATACCAGAAAACCTTTAAATTCACACAAATATATACTGTTTTCCTTACATAAAGATCATACTATATAAGCTCTTCCTTATCTGTCTTCTCTCAATGACATGAACATCTCTCCATGTCTATAAAGTGTGTTTCTAAAAATAGTCTTCATAAAAGCATACGTGTGTAACACTCGGCTGTTTTAAAATGTAATTTAAGCATATTTTTTGAAATTGTAACTGTTTGGGATATACTGAGAAATGCTAACTATAAGAGATGTAGAGGAGCATAACTCAAAGGATTTGGGTTGAAGTTGACATAGAAGTCCCAATAGCAACAATTACTTTTTGTGCATTTAGTATACATTAGATGATTTTCTAAGGGCGGGGCATACATTGGTACACCTATAAATCTAAGAGCAGAAAAGATAGGGAGATAAAAAATAAGTGAACTGTCTAGGATGTTGGAAGGTAATAAATATTAGACAAACTAGGGCAGGAAAAGGGCATTTGGAGCGTCCATTGCTCAGTGGGGGGGTAGTTGCACCTTTAAATAAAGTGGACAGTGTAGGGCCTCATTGGAAAATGATACCATAGTAGTGAGGGGGGCAGTCATGTACATATAAAAGGAAACGTGTGCCAGGCCCTAAGTGGGAACATGCCTGGGGACAAGGAGTAGCATAGAGGCCAGTGCGCTGGTGATGTGAGAGAGAGGAGTCTGGTAGGTGAAGTCACTGGTATAACATAAATGAGAGAGCACAGAACCTGTAGTTTCTTGGAGGCTAAAGAACATTAGCTTTTACTAGTAGTCGAATGGATAGAAGAACCAGATGGCCTGGGTAGCAGGCTGTTGTCAACCCAGTGAGAGAGGATGGTGTCCAGATTAGGCCAGCATTACAGTTAGGGGTGATGGAATTATTCTGCATAGATCAAGAAAGTCATGAGGGTTTCCTGTTGGATTGGAGACTTCCTAGAGCAGTGGTTAGAAGTGGGCTCTGGAGTAGATTGCCTATATTTTCGTACTTGGTTTTGCTACTTGTTTTAGTCTTGAATACATTATTTATCCTTTGTGTGTCTTAGTTTCCGCCTCTGTGACATGGGGATTAAGCTGCAGCCCACCATCCTTTATCTACATTTAAAAAATTTAAATTTGGGATAAAACCTGATGTGTCTGAACCCATTTGGTGGGAAGTGGAACTGAATTTATATAAGGGTATTTATAGTATTTATCTGACTTAGTGTTATCTGTTTTTCTTTAGAAGTATTAATATATTGATTATAGGGTGCTTGCCAGAAATAAATAAATTGATAGATTGAAGGAAGGGGAAGAGGAAGAGATGGGGCAGGAGGTAGCAGAGCATTTGTAACAAAATGCTCACAAATGTTGAATCTTGGTGGAGATATTCATCTTATTATTCTTCCAACTTACGTACAGTATTTGAAATTTAGGTAAAGGAATGCTTTACTAACAGAGAAAGTAAAGTTCCTAAAACTATTTATATATGATATTTATATATGATCTATATGTTTATATAAATAAATATATATATATAATCATATTTATATATGGTTGCTTTATGGCAGTTTCCTTTCATGTTAATTTTAATGTGTAGATCTTGCTAAACTTTTGATGATTTTGAAGTTCTTTAATGGAATCATTCTCCTGGCTTCTCTTAGGACTGTAAAGAAAGGAACCTGTTTGAAAATGTGTTATGTGGGATATATTTAGACATTGTATTTAATTGGACAGGAAACTGTTATTGTGTTTGAATAATAATGGATCTTTAAGGCCTCATTTAGCATATAGATTATTTTTTAAAGCCAAAATTGACAAATGTCTATTTAATCTTTCTTACTGCAACAGCAAGTATTGTAAGACATTCAGAAAATGAACAGGAGGATTCCTCTTGTTATATTTACTTTGTATAATTGGGGGTAGCAATTAGGAACATAATAAGTGAACGTTAAGAGATAATAGTATAAGTACTGAGCTTAATACAATTGCAAACAGGTATATCTTTGATCTCATACTTTCTAATATATCTTAACGATATTGATGCAGGCTGGCTGGGTCCAAGGACCCAGAGGGAGGTCCCGTAGGACCAGCCAGGAGGGTTCTTGGCTTCCTGCCGGATAAAAATCAAACTTTCCAAGAGGAAGTAAAAGCAGAGTTTTTTAAGGTATGGAGAGTGTGTAGATAATGGACAGAGTGTCTGGGGGACTGAGAAAGGAAGGAAGAGTGAACCTCGTCTTTGCTTGGGGCCTGGAGTTTTTATTGAGGATGGTGGTCTGGTGCCCAGATCTTGTCAGTAATCCAAGAATGAAGAGTATTTAGGTATTCTCCATAAGTCACTTGTGCCCTGCAGCCAGGGGTCTTGAGTCAGTGGTCATGGAAAACATTCGTGATGACCCTGCCCGGTCACTCCTTCAGTGTTATCTATTGTGCTCAAAGTCTCCAAAGAAATCATTAAATCCTTGACCTTTGCAAGGAAGACATACATTATGTGTTCTATGAGGTGTGTGTAGGGGGGTGGGGCATAGGTCCTAGCAAGAGTAGAAGCAGAAAAAAAGAGAAAAAAGTAAAGAGTGAGTAAAGCAGTTTTTCATGGGCCCTTTGAGTTTCCCTGTCTCAATATGATACTTTTCTATGACTAGATATTTTTCATTTTAAATATGGCATTAAAATCTGGCTAGGTATCCAAAAATAAGTTCTTATATGAATAATTCTGCCAACATATTTTTTCCTAAGGTATGATGCTGGATTATCCATTTATTGGTCTTCTGTGGAATTTCTTTTTTCTTTGGCATAGATACTTTGGGTTTTTCAAAATGTTGTGGATAATGATTTTTAAAAATGTCGAGTTTGTTTGGATTATCTTGTTCCCATGTACCCATAACATTTTAATTCTTGCAGAATTTTCAGTATTTGGTATTGCAATATGCTTATGTCAGCATATACAATTGTGGCTAATTTGTAGATAGAGGTGATTTTTGGAGCTAGACATTCTTTTTGTATTTTTGGAGAATGCTGAGCCTACTGTGTTACTTGAATTACTTGTATTCTGTAAAACTTTTTTTTAAAAGAAAAATTTAATGCAAATTGATAATGCAGGTATACATAAAGAATCACTAAAGCAGATTTATGTAATTTCTTTGGAAATAAATATTTTTACCTGTTTTATTTTACACTGCATTTTCCAAGAATCCTCTCTTTCTCTTCTGAGCTCTTATTAGCTACATATCATTTTACCATGCCTTTGGCAATTAATCATGTGTCTTCTTTTGATATTTCTAATGTTCTATCAAAGTACTCTTGGTCTGTTTTTATTTTACTTTTTAATTTATTTTTTATTGACATATAATTGCCATAACATTATATTAATTTCAGGTGCACAACATAATGATTTGATATTTGTGTATTGTGAAATGATTACCACAATAGTTTTAGGTAAAATTCATCACCATACATGGTTATAAAAAAATTTTTTTCTTGTGATGAGAACTTTTTTTTTTTTAACATTTATTCATTTTTGAGAGAGAGAGAGGCAGAGCATGAATGGGGGAGGGTCAGAGAGAGGGAGACACAGAATCTGAAACAGGCTCCAGGCTCTGAGCTGTCAGCACAGAGCCCGACGCGGGGCTCGAACTCACGGACCATGAGATCATGACCTGAGCCGAAGTCGGCCGCTTAACCGACTGAGCCACCCAGGCGCCCCTGATGAGAACTTTTAAGATCTATTCTCTTAGTAGCTTTCAAATGTGCATTTTTATTATATGCAGTATTATTAACTGTAGTCACCATGCTGTACATTACATCCCGTGACTTATTTATTTTATAACTAGAAATTTGTACCTTTTCAACCTTTTTACCCACTTCACCTACTTCCTGTCCCCCATGTTTGGCAATCACAATCTGCTCGATCTGTGAGCTCAGTTTTTTTTTCTCTTCTTGGTCTTTCTTGTTGGTTTTTTACTATTTATTTATTCCCAACTAGATTGTAAGCATCTAGAGAGAAGGGATCATATTGTATAAATTATTCCTCTATTTCCCACGCTTTTAAGCTTAGTGCCTGGGTAGTGCTGAATATGTTATTTGGTACCTCCTAGAAATAGCAACTTAATATTACTCGATTCATTCATTCTCATAACAAAGCATAGAATACTGGTATGTTCTTTATTTCTCCTACTCTTTAAACATATTATTCTAACAGGTAAATTTTCATAAAGAATTGATTTGAACGAAATTGGACTTACTCTGAGCAATCAGGCTATGAGGAAGTAAAATTTTGTTTACATACAGACAATACAACTGTAAACTTCTATAATCTTCCTTTCAGCTACTCATTTTTATCTAGTAGATCACTGATACGATTTTGGTAAAAAGGATGAGCTAACAAAAAGGTTTGATGATGGTTTTTTGTTTTGTTTTGTTTTTTAAAAAGGCATTTCCAAAGTTTGATCTGACTAGTACCGTTGCTTGGTTTGCCAGAAATTATGGTGAAAAAAGCATTCAGTGCTCAAATTAATTGAAGAAAACCTGAATTGGCTGAAATTAAACAGGATTCTTTACTGTAAGATTTTTTGGAGTGATACCTATTTTGCAAGTTTTGGAGGGTGGTGTTAGATTTAACATAGTTAATATACCTTGCATAATTCTTGGCACAAAGTAGTGTCCCCAGGTAGTGGTTGTTACAACTGATATTATTATAACTCCCAGGATGATGATGATGATGATGATGATGATTTTGATGATGATGATTTTTTTTTAACGTTTATTTATTTTTGAGAAACAAAGAGTATGAGCAGGGAAGGGGCAGAGAGGAAGGAGACACAGAATCTGAAGCAGGCTCCAGGCTCCGAGCTGTCAGCACAGAGCCCGATGCAAGGCTCAAACTCACGAACTGTGAGATCATGACCTGAGTCAAAGTTGGATACTTAATCAACTGAGCCACTCAGGTGCCCCGTAACTCCCAGGTGTCTTGATAACTCAGTGGATGGTGGTATCATTCACCAAGTTTCAGAGTAATGGAATATGTTTGTAAGGGAGATAGTTCTTTTCAGGACATGGTGAATTTAAATGTCTGTGGGACTTCCAAGTAGGGAAGTCTAGTTGGCAATTAAATGTATGGACCTGGAACTTAGTAGATAATATAGTTAAAGCTCCTTGTATTTTAACTCCCACATTATGTATGCTACATAGATGGTACCTGTTTTGATTTTGACAATGGCAAAGGTTATCAACAAGACTAATTGTCAGAGAGTCAGTCAATAAGATGTTCTATTTTTTTTACTTTATTTTTTTCCCCAGAATATTCTTAGAGAAATGCACGAAAGGAAATATTAAGATGAACCAAAACAAAATACTAAAATAGTTTTTCAACACTTATAGTTTGTTTGTATATATATTTCCTTCACAATTCCAAAAAGGACTTGGAGTGTTTGTTATTTAAATTACGAGGACTAAGCTTTTATTACCCCAAGTGCAATTTTATATGAAGACAAATACCTAGTAATATAGAAACAGTTAAAACCATGACCATAATTAGACCGTGATTAGAAATGGAGATTGTTTACTCATATGGAAACATAGTTTTTGCAGATGTGCCGGAAGTTCAGCAAGTGTTGTAGTCTTATAGGGTGAGAGTCTTGGTTTTGATGGGAATCAATGTAAAAACAAACCTTCCCAGAGCTAATACTGCTTTAACCCAATAATGTTCTTATTCTGTAGTGCAGATTATAACTATAATAACTATCATTGAACAATTTAGAATGGACACTTTCATATTCTTTTTAAATTTTCTCATGTTAGATCTACCTGCTTTTAAAAAATTTTTTTTAAATTCTTGTTTATTTTTGAGAGAGAGAGAGAGAGTGCGAGACAGAGTGTGAGCCGGGGAGAGGCAGAGAGAGAGGGAGACCGAGAATCTGAGGCAGGCTCTAGGCTCCGCGCTGTCAGCATAGAGCCTGACACGGGGCTTGAATTCATAAAACGTGAGATCATGACCTGAGCCGAATGAAGGCAGGCGCTTAGCCAAGTGAGCCACCCAGGCACCCCTACCTGGTTTTCTTAAATGTAATCTATTTTTGTGATGTCCTATATAGCTGTATGATGGGAATTTCACTTTATTAAGCTATAAATACTTAAGTACCTCAGTAATTTATAAATCAAGCGTTTAATTTGCTTATGGGAAAGAAATATGGTTTCACAGACAGTTTTAATAACTATTGGTGAAATGTTCAACCCTTGAAGTGAGGCTGTGGCACTTTTCAATAATTTAATGCTATCTGGTTGTTACTGAACCATTGTGATGTAAACAGCCAAGTGATCTAGGGCCCAGAGGTTAATAGATATCTCTTGCTGTCCCAGATCCCCTCAGTGTCAGCACTGTAGGGTGTCTGGGAAGGGGTGAAAGCAGGTTATACCCCTATAAGAGGTCCTGGATACAAGAGGCGCCCAGGAAGACCAGGGCTATTCTTGATTGGATTTGGCTTTCTTCAGTTAAGCGACTTCAGAATCTTTAGAAAAATGTAGGCAACTTTTGACAATCAGGGAATATTTTTGCCTTTAAACTCTGGTTTAGTTTGTAATTTTTATCTTTTACTGTATTAGGATTTTCTGTATCTCTAGAGACTCAAATAGTTGATGTTTAAGAGAGTAACTCATTTTTTAATGTTTCTACAAATCATTTTAATGTTTGATGTTAATAAACTTTTCCACCATTTACCTACAATAATAAACCTTCGATTTTGATTTATACTTATTTCAGAATATTCTTTTGTTAATTGATCTCCTTTCCCTTGAAATAGGCCTAATATTTGCATCTATTCCACTTTAAAGTATGAGAAAAAGCACTGTATATTAGAATTTTTTTTTCAAAGATTTGAAACAAGTTAGATGGAATGTCTGGACTAGTTCAAATCTCTTACCTGTTAATTCAGCTGATTTTTTAGAGATAATTATTTGCAAAATTGATTTTCATTTATTATGGAGATGTAGGTAATGATTTCTTGAACTAGTAATTCAAATTAACTTTTGTTTCTGAGCAGATTAAATGCGATATTTAAGAAAATGTGTATGTGACTTGTGCTAAACAGGAGTTGAGGTAGAGAATCCTATATCTTAAGTGCTGGAAATTCAGTGTGTGCCCAGAGGTGGTTTAAGATTCCAGACTTTCTTTTTTCCTAAGTATTGCCATAATTAGGAAAAATTTAGAGAATGGAAAAAATGTAGGCATGATTCAACATTAATTCTTCCTATCAAGATCTAAGGATTGTCTAAGTGTATGCAAAGACATATAAATCTCTTCAGCAAGGCAGTGAAACTTATCTTTTACTGTAAAAGACCCTTAAAAAGTGTAAAGTAACAGTTCATCAAGTCTCCATATTCATGTAGAGATTTTAAATGTGGAAAACTTGAATGGAAATGTAAGTTTAGGATCCAAAAATAACTCTGCTACAATCCGTGTGGTACATCCAGGTGTTTTGATTTAAATTTATACACAGCATACAGAGAATTAAGAAAATTGCCAAGTTTTATCTCCAGCAGTATTTGTGAAAATACATTAATTAGGGCATCATTATGTATTTTTAAGAAGGGTTATAAATCAGTGTTGTTATTACTAAGAATAAAGTTTTTTTTTCAAATGGAGGCAATAGTTCTTTATATAACATCATGTCAAGAATATTGCATTTAGTTTGGATGCCATTCTTTTCAGGGTCGTTGGCAAACAGACACGAATGACCAAAGCAATAAGAGTTATAACTTGTCATATTAGAAAGGGTTGGTGAAAATAGAAATATTTAACCTAAAAGAGGAAACGTGAAAGGGATATAGCTAACTCTTCAATTATTTGAAAGATTTTCATGTGGAAAAGAAGTATAAACTTGCATGGTCTAGCCCCCAAGTGTAGAGCTAAAATCAGAGGATGGACATTATATTACAGGGATATAGATTTAATTTCAATGTAAAGAAAGATTTTTCTGATAATTGAACTATCTGTCATTAGAATAAACTTCCTTACTCTCCATCATTGGAAATACTTACATGGTTTGGATAATCTGTTGGTGATATATTATAAATCAGATTTTTGCATTGAGTGTGATTATAAAGTAGTTGAATTCTAAGGTCACTTTTAACTAGAAAATTCAATGAACTTTTAAAAGAGCAGCCTACAAATGAATAATTCCTAGGTGCTTGGAACATCTCACAACTAACTCACACCTCATTTCAAAAAACCCTTTCTAATTCAGAAAGTTTTTTAGTGACCACTTTAATCATAATTTTAGGAATTATTTAAAATAGTATGTTTTGAAGCAAGGATTTTAAACAGATTACAGTGATTTGATGACACATCTCATCAAAATTCCTACTCCTTCACCCAAACACACAAACACATGTCAGTTTACACAGCTGTATCCTGGCTACAATGTTTTGATTTCAAAATTTCTCCAGTTTTAATGGATAAAAAGTTTAATGTTGACATTTTCTTACTTGAAGTAATTACATTTTCTGATCTAATCTTTTCTGTGGTTTTTTTTTTTTCAGACTATTTGTTTTTCTGTATATGCTTTCAAAGTCTTGGATATATATATTTAAACTTAGTTATAGTTTAGCTAGTAGAGGCATTATTAGGAAGAATTTTCTTTAAGGCGATGTTTCTACCTCCCCTACTGGCCCCCTCTGCCCAAATCAGTAATTGAGGAGAATCGCCAGGTTAGAGTTTGCCCTTTCCAAAATTTCCTACATGCCTCTCAGGTATGCTTCTGAAATTTGGAGATTTGTTTCTATCAGTTTTCTTTTTTGTTGTTGTTTTAAGTTTTTATTTATTTTTATTTTTGAGAGAGAGAACACAACTGGAGGAGTGGCAAAGGGAGAGGGGGACAGGGGATCCAAAGTAGGCTCTGTGTGGCCAGCAGAGAGCCCAATACTGGGATGGAACTCATGAACCATGAGATCATGACCTGAGCCAAAGGCAGATGGCTGAGCCACCCTGGGGCCCCTGTCTTCATCAGTTTTCTTGACAAAATAATCTATAATTATCATCTAAGAATGCTTTTATATACCTTTAAAAATGTTGGTTATTTTATACATAAGTAATTTTATAGTATAAAGTTTAACTATTTTAAAGGCAAAATCGAAATGGTCAATTTTAGCTTCATATATGTGATATGTTCACAGTAGTAAAATTTATAAAATATTTGATAGCATTCCAAATTATATAATTATCTATGAAAGTTACTGAATTTCACTTTTTTCTAAGCAAATAAATTTCTCATTTAGCAATATACATCCTAGTCTTAATATGATTGTCTAGTGGCTGAATGAATGGCATTCATGATAATTTGGAGGCTATCATATTTTACCTATTTTACAAAAATCGTGTTGCCTTGTGAAATAAAACATTTTCACTATGAAATGAGGTAATTTATTTTAAAAGCTGAAAATGTTGTAAGAATATTATTTCCCTAATGGAAGAAGTTAATTTTTATTGACAGTATGCCAAATAAATGCCATCTGTCTGTTGAATTCAGTGTTACATTAGGATTCTTTCCAGTATTTTCTACTATGGAAGGTCCTTTGGATTTTAACTATAAGAACATCGGTTACTTTGTAGTTAATTGGTATGCTCATACTAATTAAATTTTTTTAATGTTTATTTTTGAGAGAGAGAGAGAGAGAGAGCACGAGAGAGGGAGGGGCAGAGAGAGAGGGAGACAGAATCTAAGGCAGGCTTCAGGCTCTGAGCTATCAGCACAGAGCCCAACATGGGGCTCGAACCCAGGAACCACAGATCATGACCTGAGCCAAAGCCAGATGCTTAACCGACTGAGCCACCCAGGCGCGCCCCTGCTCATACTAATTTTAAAATGAGTAGATGAATAAGAGCTTCCCTAAAATTATTTTTATGTACATTTTCATTTCACATTTATTTGGAAACAGTTGAGTTGTGGTATATTGGAGACAGAATCATTAACGTTTGGTAGTTGTTGATTTTTTCAGTCCACTCATTTTATAATTGAAAATAATCATTCCAAGGAAACACAGTGGTCACCAGGTTGTAAGTACCAGAGCTAGGACTTGAATTTGTGTTTTCTACCCTTTAGACCTCTGTGTTAGAGCTCTCCAGAGAAACTAAATCAGTTGTGTGTGTGTGTGTAGAGGTTTATTTTAAGGAATTGGCTTACACAGTTTTAGGCACCGGCAAGTCCAAAATCTGCAAGGTAGGCTGACAGCCTGGAGACCCAGGGAAGAGTTGATGTAGTCAAACCCAAATGTAGTCTGCTAGAAGAATTCCTTCATCCTTGGGAGGGATCATTCTTTTCTAGAAAGGCCTTCAACTGATTAGATGAGGCCTGTCTACATTATGGAGGGTAATTTGCTTTACTCAAAGTCTATAGACTTAAATGTTAATCTCACTTAAAAATTACCTTCACACACGCACACACACACAAAATTACCTTTACAGAAACATCTAGTGTATGACCAAATGTCTAGATACCATACCTACCCAAATGGAGACAGAAAATTAACCATCACATCTTTGCATACCAGTGTTGAGTCTTTTTTATCTTAGATTGATTATGTTTTCTACTGAGGTGGTCAGAGAAGCTCCACTCTTACGTAGTTTCTTGAACCTTTCCTCTAAACTATTAAGATTATTAAGGTTTGTTAATTAAGATTATTTTCCCAAATACTACAGTATATGCAAAGAATTTCATATCTTGTTTTCTAGATATATCTAATAGATATTTCATAGGAATATTGCTGAAATACAGTTTTTCTTTAAAAAGTTTCTACCACAAATTGAATTAATGACATTAATTCAACTGTTTAAACCTGGTTTTAGAAATTATCAAATAATATGGTTGATCAGTCAGTTCTTCCCAAAGGTTTTTGCTTTGTTTTCTTCTTCAACTTTGCCACTTCATCAGAATCTTTTTGCTGATTCTCTATGCTCATGGTTTTTCTCTCCTTCTTTTCTTTAACGGAAATGTAGTAAAGTGCATGCCAGGCACTTTACTAATCTGAGTGCAAGTAAATGAAACACATATTTCCTGTCTTTGTGGAACTTACAGGTAATATTCAAGTGAACAAAGAAATACATGAGCACAGCTTGTGTTATGAAGGGTATGAACATAAGGCAGTGATAAAGAATAACAAGGGAATTTCCTTTCAGAGTGTAGTCAGAGATGTACCTCTGAGGAGACAGTATTTAAACTGACACCTGAAGGATGAGGAGTTGGCTTGTAAAAGCCAGGGGAAAAAAGCATTTGAGGCCGAGGAAGTAGCATGTTCAAAAGGTCTAATAGTGGAGAAGGTGGTTTGAGATGAGGTTTGAATAAGACAGGAGTCACATGCAGGGCCTTGTGGATCCTGGTAGAGTTTCATTGTTATTCTTAATCCATTTGGGAAGCCATTGAAGTATTTGAAGCAGAGGAATGATTGCATTGTCTTAAAAGTTTTGAAAGATTATCCTAGCCGCTATGTGGATAAAAGATTGGAAACGAGAGGCTAGAATGGAAATAGGAAGACCAATAAGAAGACTGTTGTGATATTGGCCCTCCTTCCATCAATCCGAATCACTGAGCAGACTTGATCCTCTTAGGATGTGGAGCAAGGAGGTCAGGCAAGTCCCTTAATCCTGCAGTGATGGCTGTAACTTGGTGGATATACAACACATGGTGTATTTAACTGACCCTGAAAACATTAGCAGGAGATAAGAAGATCTGCTGTCCATAAGAATTTCTCAAGCATGCAGGCTTATGGCAGTCCATTTTATTTACAACCCAAGTCAGTACTCTTATGATCTTGTCCTTTGTCCACTGCACAAATCCATCCTGAACCAACTCTTTCTTTTCCTTCAAGGAAGAGCTAATTAGACAATGTTTATACTGCCATAAAATACTATTCATTTCTATGCACCTATTTTTTAAATTAAAATATTATTAATGTGGGGGTGGATTTCTATCACTCTGCATAGTTCAGTCTCAGCTGGACCTTCTATTGCACAGAGTTTAACTCCAGCTGTGTTCTTGGCTCCTCTCACTCTTGTGGTTGTAAGAATGTAAACACTCTGCAGCTTTATCCTCCTTATCACATATATTCTTTCCCACGTCCCCTATGAATTCATTGGCTTCACATTTTATTTCCATGAACTAAACCTAATACGTTTCCCCTCTTCGATATATTTCCTTCTTAATCTGTACAACTAAGTGCAGTGATCCATTCCACCCACTAAAATGTCAGTGCTCTCTAACGTTTTCTTCTTGGTTCTGTTACTCCTCAGCTTAACATCCCAGTCCCCAGGTTTCTTAACACTGTAAGTTGCAACACGACCCACTCAGTCACCTAAACCAGATACCTCAGACATAGTCAGGGTTTTCCCCCTTCCTTTTCCTTTTGAGCCTTGCCAATTTTACCTCTTAATTATCCATTGAATCTCTCATCCATTCAATCCTGTTGCCAGTCTTTTAGATTAGACCCTTCTCATTTCAAAAGAGAGGGAGTTTCAAAACGGGATGCCTAATTATATCACTTTCTTGACCAAAACCTTTGACTGACTCTCTATTTCCACCATTGAAAGTCCAAGCTCCTTAGCATGGCTTTCAAGGATTTTTGTAATCTGGCTCCTTTGCTTACTTTTCCGTCTTCATTGTTAACCTTTTTCTGCTCTTCATACCCAGCTCCCCACCCCAAGTCAAGTAGCACCCATACCCCTGGGTGGTTGCTTTCACACTAACATAGAGCAACTGACTCTTTTCTGTCTATCTGACTGTCTCTTGACCATTTTTTTCTTGAAGGTAGCAATTCTGTACACTTCACCTCTACCCTAGAACCAGGCAGAACTTTGCACAGTTTTTGTTGAGTGTATAAATGGGTGAGAGAGTGAATAAACATTCCCAGCCCAGAGTGTGCTTTGGACCTGAAGAGGCTTGGTGTAAATCTCTTTATTGCTTCTTATTAACAGTGTGATCTTTGGTCTATAATGTAAATTCCCTGATCTGTAGTTTCCTCATCTGTAAAATTACTATTGTGATTATATTTAAATAAGATGATCTTTTTTAAAACTGTTGACAGGACGTACATGGCAGAAATTCTATAGTTCTCAAGTATCAAAATCTTAGGAAGCAAAATTTCTTTTTGTAAGTATTGAAACTTAGATTTAACACTGACTACATAGTTATAATTGGAACATAACTTGTTATGTTATAAAATGTATTTAGAAAAATGTAAGAAAAGTCTGGGTATCATGTGAATCATCAACCCAAATTATTTTTAGGATTAGAAGATTTCAAAAAAATGATATTCAAATATAAGTTATATATTATAAATATGATTAATGGAAATATTTCTAAGACACTAGCCAGTAAAGACTTATATAAAAAATTACCAGGAGCATGTTTTTTTTTAAGTATTCATAGAGCACAAAGGAAGTTTGTATGTTATTTAGCCTCATGACCAGTTTATTATATTAGATAGTTCCAAGGAAGTACAAATATTTCTGAAAACAGATGGGAAGTGTTAAGTCTAAGCAATAATTGAAACTATATAAAGCTTCTCAAGGAAACCCTCATCCAGAAAAAATCTATTTAATATTAGGAAATTCTCTTTTTTTTAAACATAAGGTGAACTCACTAATTTTTCCAGTAATATACATGAGATCCTGATGTCACATACGTTTTTTTGCAAAGATTTCTACACCAAATTTAGCTTCTAATTTATTATTTTGCAGTTATAAGACATTCCCAACATGTGACTGTTAAAGTCTTGGACGTGGCAATGTGGTTTCTTTTTCCTTTATTACTCTCCATTATTTCTCATGTAACAAATAGAGCACAAAGTTCACTAAATAATGTGGAATGTTGTACTAATAAAATTCATTTTATTAGTAACATAAATAAGGAAGTAATTTGAACTCTGTGTGTATACTAAAGTATGTAACTCACTAACATGAGGAATGCCAGATATATATATGTATACACACACACACACACACACACACACACACACACACACACACACACGACAGCTTTCTTCTCTTATTTGGAATGAGATACATTCCTCTAAAAATAAAAAATACAAAACAATCTCAAGGGATGATATTCTTCACTCTTTACCCAAAGAAAACCACCAATGACTAGGGTGGGAAGAATTCCTTGTGGTTGGAAAACAGATGAATAAGTTGCTGGAAGTCACATTTATGTATTAAGCTACTTACAAGAAACTTTTTATATGAAGGATTTCTATTGTCCAAAGTATCTGCTAACTGTGACCTTGAATTTGTATAAAAACTACCCTCTAGTCATCCCAATCAGTAGGTAAGTATTGAGCAGAGAATATACCTCCTGGTTTGATTTTTTTTTTAATGTTTGTTTACTTTTTTGAGAGAGAGTGCGAGAGCAAGGAAGGGGCAGAGAAAAAGGGGACAGAGGATTTGAAGGGGCTCTGCACCAACAGCAGAGAGCCCTTTGCAGAGCTCAAACTCACAAACTGTGAGATCATGATCTTAGCTGGAGTCGGACACTCAACCTACTGAGCCACCCAAGTGCCCCTCTCCTGGTTTGACATTTTAGCTGTACAACAAACTATTCTCAGTGAAGTGTATTTTTGGTTTATTCAACCGGATATGCAGGCATTCATAACTTAACATTATATTCTGTTTTGATTAGGGTCCATATGAGAAAGAAATGCCAAATAGAATAGATTCTTCTATATCTTTTATTAAAACTTCTAATGGAAACAATATCTAATATATTGTTCAATGTCCTTTATATAAAGAATATTTGATAAATTCCTCTCAAAATTGAAGAAAAGCTTTTTTTTCCCTCTTCCCAGATGCCATGGTATTACTTCCTTTAATTAGACTTGAGAACTAACTTCCTTTCACCCTTGGACTTTGGCTGTATTTTGTACTCAATCACAGTAGTTTTTTTAAAAACCATTTTCTTTTTCCTGTCTCTCCCCAACCCCCATTACATTCTCTTTAATGAGTATGTCTTGCAAACCCAGGTTTTTGGCAGTCATAAGCCCCTAAAATTTTCTCCCAAGCTAAGTGAAAAGTGCATGTCCTCCTTAAAAAGGCATCTTACTAGGATTTCATATCTGCTTTCTTCTCCAGGGTTGGGTGGCTTCCTGCAGCTCAGAGAAGACAGACTAAAGCTTGCCAGTCTTCTGGATTTCTGTCACGTTTCTATGATTTGAATGATTTCATGATTTCCCCGAATCTGTAACTCATATTGGTTACTGCCTCAAATCTTTATAAGTGAAAGCATTTATCTATTTGTTGATTCCGTTTTCTTTTAGTTTAAAAGGAAAACAAAAGACCAGAAACTAAAACCATCATTTTAGTCTTTGTTTTAATGCCTTCTAAGCAGCAGTCTCTTTGTTTTCCCAGGTATGAATATGTGACATAGTTAATTAGCAAGGTCTTGAGCTTGATGGCTGAGATCCCAAATGTTTCATACATTTTTCTTTCAAATAATTCTTCATCAACTTATTTCTTCTCTCTTTTAAACTAATTTGTTATATATTTGGGAGCTTGAAAGATTAAATTCTTTTGATTACCAGTATACTGCCAAATTGGTATAAATTTAAAATTTCCAATAATGATACTCTCAAGCATACTTGAGAGTAACTGTGGTAATTTCACCAATGCCAAATGATTTTCTTTCCCTTTCTGAAGAGGCATGCTTGATAGAAACTTAATTGTTTCCCCTAATAATTCTGGTCATATAAATGGGCTAGAGTATAACTACACCATTGGGAAGATTCTGCAGCTATTCACAATGTATGGGAAACACAAACCCTTAGAAAGAAGAGTCTACAAATAGTAAAAAATAACTTTCAAAATTCATATGTTTCATCTTAAATACAGTGAAAACTATTTTTTGGATTCTAAATAATTGCTAATCCCTGTCGAAGTGCATGTTCTCTTGGTATGCCTCTCAACTGATTTAAGAATTTTGCTCAGGGGCACCTGGGTGGCTCATTTGTTTAAGCATTGCACTCTTGATTTCGGCTCAGGTCACGATCTCATCATGGTTGGTGAGATAGAGCCCTACATCGGGCTCTGTGCTGACAGCGTGGAGCCTACTTAGGATTCTCTATCTCCCTTTCTCTCTGCCCCTACCCTGCCTCAAAATAAATAAACTTAAAGAGAAAGAATTTTGCTCAGTTCTTTGACCAGTCACATTTACAAATAAATTTTATTTAACACTGAACTTGTGCATCATATAGGGAACTAATATCTGTCAACATCAGTGAAAATTCAACATCATTGAATTACTGTGTATCAGTGATCATCATACTATTTTGCTTGCACACCCCTTAAGAGAATTTTGAAAAACTGTCCTTCTTGACATCTAAGGGGCATCTGGGTGGCTCAGTAGGTTAAGCGTGCAACTCTTGATTTTAGCTCAGGTCAGGATCTCATGGTTTGTGAGATGGAGCCAAGTTGGGCTCTGGGCTGACAGCACAGAGTCTGCTTGGGATTCTCTCTCTCCCTCCCCACCCTTCCTGACTCCCGCATGTGCATGCATGTGCTTTCTCTCTCTCTCTTTCTTTCAAAATAAATAAATAAACATTAAAAAAACTTGTATCATAACTGTGAGTAATTGCAAGGAATGCAGTTTCCAATATATTTAATTATTGACATATCAAAATAAAACTATTATATTTCATTTAGATGTATCCAATGGGATACAGTTTTATATAGTCATTGTGTATTTAAAATATATAAAAACAAATGTTTTTTAACAGAAATATTATAAATATCTTGGGATTTATATTTTCATTCCACTCCTATTCATGATTTTATCCTAAATTAATACATTTTAATGCTTGAAAGTCTTTTATTGATCAAGCATTATACTTCTGTGCAATGAAACTATGTATGAAGTGACATTAAGGTTCCAAATGTTAAAAATTTATTAGGATTATTACTAGCATATAATTGATCTAACAACAGATATGTGTGTTAAATTTTGATTATTAAAATAAAAACAATTTTATTGGAAATAAATCATTTAGTGGAATGGGAATTATTTTTCCCCCCTCCTGATTCATGTGTATCTAGATGTATGGTAGTTGTGGGTAGACAATAATTATTAGGATTAGTTTTATTCCTGTTACTTATTCCTGTTGCACCTTTACGTGCTACAAAATCTATTCATGCAAATACATAGATAGGACTGGAGAGAATTTTGTTATAGCAATATCAGTTAATTCTTTGAACTCTTTCCAAGTTATGTCCCCAAAGTTATATAGAGATATATCATAAACATTTATTTTTAATGACTTGCCAAATGACTATCAATTATATCTTCCTTCAAAAATGTTGAAAGAATTGGAAACCATCTGAATTGCAAAATGTTTTGTTACCCAGTTGTTAAGAGTCAGAACTTATTTATTTATTTATTTTTAATTTAAAAAAAATCTTTATTTATTTTTGAGAGAGAGACAGAGTGTGAACAGGGAAGGAGCAGAGAGAGAAGGACACACGGAATCCAAAGCAGGCTCCAGGCCCTGAGCTGTCAGCACAGAGCCCGACACAGGGCTTGAACTCACAAACTGTGAGATCATGACCTGAGCCAAAGTCAGATGCTCAACCGACTGAGCCACCCTGGTGCCCCAGAGTCAGAACTTTTTTAATTTCTGAGAGGTATCCCAGAATCTTTACCAAGACTTTGCAAATAGCTGCTAATGTCTGTTATTCTTCACTTGTTAGCAATTTTGTTTAACCTGATATACTCAGAAAGGATTGGGAAAATTGAAATATTAATTTCAGTACATCTCTTACAGTAGACTTTTAAAATATCAAATATGTTTATCTTAAGCTTTTGTCAAAACTTAGAAGTTGTAGATTTAGCTAATTCACTTAAAGTACTTGCCATATACCTTTATTGGCCTAATAGTCCTTTTTATCAAGTCTTTCAGCCAAAAGACTTTCTGCCAGTTTAAATGCATTAATATTTCTTTTTTGAATATTATGAACACCAATGAGAAATAATTTATAGCACACATCTTGTATGGTTGATTATTGAAAGTCATTACATCAAGATTAAGATGGTATAGTACAAAATAACTATAAAACAAGTGTATTTCATTCATTTATTATATAGCAGTGTAATATATAGCTGAGATTATCAGTTTTTATGAAGTAAGGAGTATGAAAGAAGGCATATTACTTTGGTAAGAATGTATGTATGCATGCATTAAGTTCTGATGTTGGGCTTTTAGAAATAATTAAATATATGTAAATAATAAATACATTAGTTTTGTCAGACATGATGATCAAACTCGACATAGTAAAAGATAAAAATACATATTGCTAAAAATAAATTGGTTTGGTGGCTAATAATTTTTCCCTTGATACTAAGATATAGAAAATATCCATTTTATAAAATATAATAATAGGATTAAGTATAAAAGGAATAAATGTATTATAAATTTGATAAAATTATATATTACCTTATTAAAAGATAGACCTTTTAGGGGCGCCTAGGTGGGTCAGTCGGTTAAGCGTCCAACTTTGGCTCAGATTATGATGTCTCAGTTTATGGGTTTGAGCCCTGCGTTGGGCTCTGTGCTGATAGGTCAGAGCCTGGAGCCTGCTTTAGATTCTGTGTCTCCCTCACTGTCTGCCCCTCCCCTGCTCATGCTCTGTCTCTCTCTCCCTCAAAAATAAATGAACATTAAAAAAAAATTAAACCCCTTGAGACTAAGATATAGAAAATATCCATTTTATAAAATATAATTGTAGGATTAACTATAATAGGAATAAATGTATTATAAATTTTATAAAATTATATAATAACTTATTAAAAGATAGATCTTTTAGGGGCGCCTGGGTGGTTCAGTTGGTTAAGCGTCCCACTTTGGCTTGGGTTATGATCTCACAATTCGTGGGTTCAAGCCCTACGTTGGGCTCTGTGCTGACAGGTCAGAGCCTGGAGCCTGCTTTAAATTCTGTGTCTCCCTCTCTCTCTGCCCCTCCTCTGCTTGAGTTCTTTCTCTCAAAAATAAATGAACATTAAAAAAAAATTAAAAGATAGACCTTTTATTTGATTGAAAATCATATTAAATTTTTACATGTGTGCTTTATCCAGTATATCCAGAAATATTTAGTCATTTGGGGAAGTACTCAGTTATATTTAAAACAATCAGTATCATTAACTGTTTTCTGCTTCTAGCTGTTTGAAGATTGCTTTCTTTCTAGTAGACATTCTGACTATTGAGAGTAACTGAAAAGATAGATTTCTCATTAAATATGTGAGGGATAAAATCCATTTTCAGTGCGTGGTTCTTTTGCCTTTTTGTGGTGTCTCCCTCAAGACAGGCCAGCTCCCACTGATTCACTCTCTCCTGTGTCTGAATTCAGAGCCCAAATACCCTCCTTCTGGTGCCTGTACACTTTACTTGTAAGAAGATTATGTGAAAGATAGGGCAAGGTAAGCCTTACCAAATCCAATAAAATCCCAAAGGTTTTGTACTTTGGGACAATGCATTATAGTAAAATTCAGGATAGGTGATATGATGTCTTGCTTTTATAAAATAGGTCTTGTGAAAAAGGAGATAGAGAATCAATCTGCATGAGTGGATTAGTCTTTGGAGAACCACACCAGGTCATAGTAGATCAATTTTAGGAAACAGAGAAATGGAAGGTAAATATAGGGAAATTGATTCCCTTAAAATTATAAATGCATTTGTATTCCTTGTACAAATATGTCTCAACTGTATCTGTCAGTCATAGGGCTCTAAGAGCAAGTGTTCTAAGAGACCGGAAATGGAGTTGCTAGTCTCTCGAGAATTAGTTAGAAATTAGCAGTTACTAATTAGTAGTTAGTGTTAACTGCCATACTGTGTTGAATGAAGAGCAGAATCAAGGAGGGGACATAGACCCCACATTTCTATGGGAGAAGTATCAAAGAATCTGTGGCTAACTTTAATCCGACCCGCCTGCTATGTGCCAAACATTCTGTTAGGTCGTTGTAGTAAAATCATGCACAAAACAGACATAACAGTTTGCCTAATGAAGCATATGGTCTAATGGAGGAGGTAAACCTTAAACAAGTAATAACACTGTGTGATAAGCACTGTGATAGAGTACAAGGGAATGATAGGAGGGGTCCCTAACCTAGACAGAACTGGAGTAAAGCACAACTCCCAAAGAAAGTAGCCTGAGAACTCTATTATGTTGACTTAATGCTGTTTAACTTTGTCCTTTAATTTTCTAGAAGTCTTCTTACATGGTGATAATACAGCTTTGATTTTTGAAAGCATATTTCTCACTTATGCTTGACTTAAAGCAAACCAGCGGAAGATTTCCAGTGATTGTAAATTTGAATTTGTGGGAGGATGGTCTAAATCTGAGGGAAAATGGACATTATTTGGTTCTTGGAATAAGACTGAGGAGAACCAGTTTCTAGGACCCAGCAGTGGCAACCTCCCCTGGAAAACCCTTTGGAAAAGTGGCCTCATATTAAAGGAATTTGCTTGAACTGTATTTGGCAGTATCCCAAGTCTGCCCATGTGGCTTATATTTTTCTGTTGATGAATTTTCTTTCTCTGAAAAGGAAGGGGAAAAAAAAAAAAGACTACCTAGGGACAATGCCTGTCTGTACACAGCAGTATTTTTCTTTTAGGTTAATAAAAACTATTCCTGTAATTCTTAGCATATGCATATGGGGTCTCTCAGTTTTCTTTAATATTAGAAAAGGAAATGGGATTAATTGGTTAAATGCTTTGATCACTAATTTTGGGCTTAGATAAAATAGTCTGCAAGAATACTTCCAAAGAAAGTAAAGATTAGCAAAAGGAAAGACTTCTGGATAAAGGCCCAGAGTTAAGACTGTGGGATTTACTTTATTAGCGATTTGAAAGGAACCCGAAAACAAAGCTTCAACTAAGAACTGCTTGCTATCCAAGAATGCTGTTTATCAGAGAAACAAGAATGAGGAATTATATGTTAGTCCATTTATAGCAACAACAATGGATTAATAGAGGTTGTTACATTAATGCAGAGATTCCCCAAAGACTTTGGATATGGGATGGTGAGCTCAAGCGTAACATGTAACATTGGAGCAAATCTTAAAGGCCTGAACAAAGTGTTACATGTGTAGAAGCAGTTGAATTCTTCTGTATCGGTTTTTCATTGCTGCTGCTTGTTCTTAGTGCTTTGACTTCTTGCATCAAAAGCAGTGGCATGAATCTAAGTGCACTTCCATCACTGAGTGTCTCTATTATTTCCGTTCTTGGATCCTACTGCAATTGTCAGTTTATACTGGCTCTGGATAGGCCTCTCATTCCATAGACATCAAGTAACTGAAGGATTTTTTTCCCTTGCCTTGCCAATAAATGTCTGATAGGATAATATGTATTTTCCCTTAAAAAGTGAGAAGAAAAGTGCTTTTTCCCCTTTACTGTTTTGCTATTTATAATTTTGGAAGGAAACTTGAGATACCAGCCTCAATGTGAGACTAGGTAGTTATTCTATTCTGATAGACTTTGCTAATTCAAACAGGGTAAATAAGATGGATGCTTGGCAAGTAATTGGTGCTAGTTTGTTTTTATGAATAGCAGTTTACTCTTCTATGGCCGTTTCTCCATTTCTCCTCATTTTAACTTCTGCTTCTTAGCTCTGGGAATTTTTAATTTTCCTCCCGATAATATCCTATTCAAAGAATTTTAGTGCATCCAGTAGATATTTCTGGTGTCTTTGGTACTGCTGTCTTTACTGCAAGGGAGTTTAGAGGAAGCAAATATTTTCTAAGGGACTGAACCCAAGGTAGATAAGGGTGACTGGTTTTTTCCCTTGCAGAGTTAAATTGTAAAATTTGTTGTGTCTTTTCTGTTCACCATATAGTATATTGGAATAATAGTAGTACAGACTAAGAAAAGACCTGGCTATACTAACTACTTTATTTCCTTAACTTCCATTATCAGAGAAAACCTTTCATATCTTCTACAGTCTTCCTAAAATTATTCACTTGAATATTGAAGAGCTTTACAAATGCAAGCATGGGTCACTTGTGTTTTATCTAAGACTTGATTCTTTTTTTAAACTATGTATGTATGGGGGCGCCTGGGTGGCGCAGTCGGTTAAGCGTCCGACTTCAGCTAGGTCACAATCTCGCGGTTCGTGAGTTCGAGCCCCGCGTCGGGCTCTGGGCTGATGGCTCAGAGCCTGGAGCCTGTTAACGATTCTGTGTCTCCCTCTCTCTCTGCCCCTCCCCCGTTCATGCTCTGTCTCTCTCTGTCCCAAAAATAAATAAACGTTGAAAAAAAAACAAAACTATGTATGTATGTATGTATGTATGTATGTATGCATTTAGAGCAAGCACAAGAAGGGGAGGAGCAGAGAGAGAGGGAGAGAATCCCAAGCAGGCTCCACACTGTTAGCACGGAGACTAATGTGGAGCCTGAACCCATGAACTGTGAGATCATGACCTGAGACAAAATCAAGAGTCAGACACTCAACTGACTGAGCCACGTAGGCGCCCCTATCTAAAATTTTATTCTTGATAGAAGTTTTACAAATAATGATTTTTATACTTTTTGTAATAATCCTATAAATATTTAAAAATGGTTATATTTTTCTCTTTGTGCTTCCTCTACTGCATTCTTTTAAAACTTATCCTTTAATGGTTTCCCTTTAAAACATTAAATCCTCTTTGATGTTCTTTTAAGACTCTTTTTTTTTTATGTTTATTTATTTTGAGAGAGAGCCTGTGGGCAAGCCGGGGAGGGCCACAGAGAGAGGGAGGGAGAGAGAGTGCCTGAAGGTTCATCAATCCCATGAACCTGTGAGGTCATGACCTGAGCTGAAATTAAGAGTCAGATGCCTAACTGGCTGAGCTACTGAGGTGCCCCTTTCTTTTATGACCCTTTAAAAACCTCTGTATAATCAGTTTAAATGTTATTATACCAAAGTTAATTTGATTGAAAATATATGGGACTTTACTATAATAACTGCCAGATTTTGACCTGAGCAAAAGCATATTCCGTCCTCTGACATAACCTAATTAGAGAAAAATCCATCATGTGCATGGTAGTGGGAATGTGAACACCAGCAGCTGGGAGATCTTGGGGACCATCTTAGAAATCTGCCCACCACACATTTTCCCTCCTCAGGAGAATTGACTAGAAATAGAACTTTAAGTATTATCTACAATAAACAAAGCAAATTCACAAGAGTATCATCGCAGAACAAAATCAACTAGTTACACCAAGAAAAATATTACTCATGTTAGTAATATTAGGATATTATGTGATAATAAAAAAGAAAAACCTTACTTTTGGAAGTAGCTGACTAGAGGAAATTAGGAAGTCTACCTTGTTCTTCTGGCCTCAATTAAAAAGTTTTTTTACTTTTATATTAGAATTGGTAATAAGTCACAAGGATGTCACTTTTCCTTTGGCCCTTGCACCTTCCACCGAGTCCTTCTCATCTACAGGCTCTGTCTCATTGTAGTTTTATTTCTGAGTAACACAGACTGAAACCCTTAAACCACTTTATTTTCTTTTCTCTTAAAGCTAGTGTATTCTTTTTTTTTTTTTTTAATTTTTAATGTTTATTTATTTTTGAAAGAGAGAGAGACACAGAGTGTGAGCAGGAGAAGGTCAGAGAGAAAGGGAGACACAGAATCTGAAGCAGGCTCCAGGCTCTAAACTATCAGCACAGAGCCCTATGTGGGGCTTGAACTCCCCAACGGTGAGATCAGACCTGAGCTGAAGTTGGACACTCAACCAACTGAGCCACCTAGGTGCCCCAAAGCTAGTGTATTCTTAACAGTCATGGTTCTTCCTCAGACCTAGTGGCTCTGGTTCCCCCTTTATTTCTCAAATCCTTTGCTGTCATTAAGATCTGTGGCTCCCATATTAACACTGAGATCTCACACTGCTCATGTCTTGGGCCCCCAGTATTCCACGTCCTTGAACGGGGCATTGGCTCTGATTCTTGCAGTACTTTCCCAGGGACTTTTCCCCTAAATTTTGATTTCTTCTATTTGTTCCTTGGTCTTGTCATTTTCAGAAGAACCCCCCACCCCCCCCACCAAAGTGTGTACATGGGCCACATAGCTCCTGAGTGTTCTCCAGTCCAGTTTTTGGCACTAGCGTGTTAGCCACCGTTGGGTCAGCTGGTGCCATAGTCCTATCCGAACTACCTTATTTTCTCCTTATCTACATTCTCTCTAAAAACTCCCTATTTCCTTCTTTTCTTTCTGTAAGAAAAGCAGGATTCCTGATTTTAAGAATTCATAATCTGGTAGGACAGACATAAGAAAGTGAAAAACTATATGACAAATATGATAAGTGTTACGATAGAGAAAAACAGCCAGGTTGTATGGGATTGCAGAGAGGTTCCAACTCAGCTTGAATGTGGGTCAGGAAATAGTTTCAAGAGAAGGTAACACTTGAACTGCCTCTGATAAGCAATTAGAAGCTAGCCTGGCCATGAAGAGGAGCTGGAGGGATTGGAGGGATGCCTAAATGAATCCCTAAAAGACCATCCAGAGTTGAAAACTGGATAGTTCTCAGGCTGAATTAGTTGATCAAATGCCAGAAGCAAAGATGGGACTAAAAAGGGAGATAGATCAGACATTCAGCTGAAGCTAAGGCAAAGGGAACCTCAACAATTACTCCAAGGTGGGGAACAAAGCAGAATCCCTCAGCCTTCACTGTGTCTTAGAGTGAAAAAAACTTTTTTTTTGAACCCTGGAGAATGCCAGCATTTAATGAAGAGGACTGAATGGCCAGAAGGTGACAGCATGGGGGTAAACTAGACCACAGGGCAGTGATACTGACACTTTACTCACTAATGAATAACGGAAGGCAGTTTATAGGTGGATAACTAGGAGCTGAAAGTTTCTTCAGAGTGAAGAAAAAAAGTGTGCTCATCTGATAATAGTGTAGAGGGGTGGGAATGGGAGACAGGAGAAATATGAAGTAGCTTTAATGAGTAATCTAAGAATAGCCAATAGAAGACACTTAAGGAAGCCATGTTGAGTTGTGAGGACCTAGCTGACACTGGAGAGACTGTGAGTTCTTTTTTTATTATTCGTTTTATCTTAAAATTCCACAATAGTTGACATAGAGTGTTGTATTAGTATCAGGTGTACAATATAGTGATTTAACAATTCTGTGTATTACTCTTATTGTGCTTATTGTGATGTATACTCTTAATCCCTGTCAACTATTTCACACCCGCCCCCCTTCCCTCTGGTAACTATCAGTTTGTTCTCTATAGTCAAGTGTGTTTCTTGGTTTGTCTCTCTTGTTTTTTCCCTTTGCTCATTTTTTTTTAGTTTGTTTCTTAAATTCCACATGTGAGTAAAGTCATATGGTATTTGTCTTTCTCTGACTAACTTCACTTAGCATTATACTCTCTAGCTCCATCCATCTCATTGCAAATGACAAGATTTCATTCTTTTTTATGTCTGAATAATATTTCATCATGTATATGTGCCACATCTTTTTTATCAATTTATCGATTGATGGGAAACCTGAGGTTTTAATGGATCTAACACACCTGATTGAATGCCCTTTTCAAACATTATTCAAACATGCCTATTGACAGGCAGTAGGGCCTGAGGAAAAGAAAGGCAAATGGATTGATTTAGATTTGAAGGTTTTCAGAAATGGTGTGATGGAAAGAGAAGAAAGCATGAGAGTTAAGACTAGTTGGTGGAATGGATAAAACCTAGCTGCATTAAGAAGGAAATTCAGTCACGGAGCACCTGGGTGGCTCAGCCGGTTAAGCGGTTAAGCGTCTGGCTTGGGTTCAGGTAATGATCTTGTAGTTCGTGAGTTTGAGATCTGCATCTGGCTTTGTGCTGACAGCTTGGAGCCTGGAACCTGCTTTGGATTCTGTGTCTCCCTCTCTCTCTGCACCCCCCCCCCTCAAAAATAAACAAACATTAAAAAAAAAAAGAAGGAAATTCAGTCAGGATCGACTGATAATTTGAAGGGAAAAAAAAAGCAGGTGTCAAAAGACAGGAGACCTTAACAAGATCAAAGTGTAGTAATAGCAAAAGTGTGATATTTGGAAAAGTATGAAGTGAGATATTAAATCCTCATATCACAGAGTATACTGAAATTTTAGATAGATTTTTTTTAGAAAAAAGGGTAACAGAGAAAAGTAATTGATAAGACAGGATTTTGTATGCTTAAAGCAAATGTTAAGAAATCTGAAAGGAGAAAAATCCACTTGTTTCACCACATACAAATGGGAAACTACAACAAACAAAAGTCTAAAATAAACAATTAGGAAAATAATTTCCACAAGTACTATGAACAGAGGACATGAAAATGAAAATACTTCCAAGGTAAAATTCCTTAAAGATGTACTCGAGGTTGGTATTCCTCCAGCAGCCGAGAATAATTATAGCTTCTTTCTACATATCCAGTGTCAGTTTTGTCATGTTCCTCAGAGGTGACAGCAGCAGTCTGGCTGCGTCCTGTCTCTACTTCATGGTGCTTCAGTCTCCAATTAAAAGGGTGGGGACTACATTTAAAAAAAGGGGAGGCACCTGGTGGCTCAGTAGGTTAAGCATCCAACTTCAGCTCAGGTCATGATCTCATGGTCTGTGAGTTCGAGCCCCATGTCAGGCTGTGTGCTGACAGCTCAGAGCCTGGAGCCTGCTTCAGATTCTATGCCTCCCTCTCTGTCTCTGCCCCTCCCCTGCTCTCTCTCTCTCTCTCTCTCTCTCTCTCTCAAAAATAAACATTAAAAAAATAAATAAAAGGGTGGGGACCCAGCATGGAGTGTTGGAGCCTGGGCAGGGTTAAGAACACCCACATAGAAGGGCAGCCTGAGTCAGGGTGTGAGAGCCAAGCAAGGTGAAGGGAGAGTCCTTGTAGGAGGGTGGTCCAGTGCTGGGTGTCAGAGCCCCAGTGGATGGAGAGGGCACCTGTGTAGGAGGGCTGCCTACTTGAGATATTGGAGCTTTAGTGAAGTGAGCAGGGTGTCTGCATGGGAAGGGAGACAGGATTGGTTTCATACAAGAGGACTGGTCAAATAAGTAAATATATTAAGCATAATGGGAGCTAGGTTTTTCACTATAGGAGAAAGTTGTTATAAGTGTGAAAACTGAAGGGAGAACACTAGAATGAGCCCTTAGGTGTTGAATTGGAATTGAGGGTATTAGTGTGACCATATGGTTTTCAGTGTATAGATAGATGAGATGGATAGGTATAGAAATGTATATATTATGTATGTATTATATATACACATAGGTATAGAAATATGTATGTGTATAATACTCATACACATGTGTATACACATACATGTATGAAGTATATATGTACATACATATATTCTTTTTCTGTCCATTGAGTTGTCCAAGGAGCAGCAATACCCCAGTAACAATGAGCACATCTAGCACTCAGATCTGAGTACTGTTTCCATCAAAAGGAACCAGAGTTCCTTAGAGAAATTACTGATTCCAGGGCTGTGCCAGTATAATTAAAAGATGAGCTGAGGACATCTGTACCAGAAAGTAAGGAAGTGCTCAAAGAATGTCCTTGTGGCAAAAAGACAAAGCAGCTAGCTTGAAGGGGTTCCCTCTGGCTGAATCTGGGACATTTTGAGCATCAAATAAATATTTGCTACCGATTAAAACCTATTGAGTAAAGTAATGAACAGGAGCCCACATTGATATCAATAAATAAATGAATAAATTGAAAATTGGACAGAGAAATGGGGAGTTTTGAAGAATCATCCCATAAAATGCTTGTTAATTACAAAGGGAAGAAAGAGTAACTTTGCAGTGAAGAAGCCTGGAAGATATCACCTTAATCAAGTGATCAGAGTGAACATCACTGATAATGGGACAGACCAGGAACAGTGCCACCTGATAGGATGCAGTGAGAAGAAGCCAATGTCACTTCTGTGATATTCTTGCAGTATATGTATAATCTGAATCTAGTCATGAGGAAATGCCACACAAACCCAAATTGAGGGACATTCCACAAAAATACTGACTTGTAACTTTGAAAGTATTAAGGTCATGACAGTCATGGAAAGACTGAGGAAATGTTCCACATCGAGGAGGACCAAAGAATCATGACAACTAAGTACAACATAGGACTTTGAACTGGACTTTTGTTATGCAGGACATCATTGGGACAAATGGTATAATATGAAGGGTGTCTGAGAATCAGATGGTAGTAATGTGTTAGTATTAGTTTTTTTATTATACTTATGTAGGAGAATATTTTGTTTGTAGGAAATGCACTAAATTATTGATAGTGATGAGACATCATGTTGGCTACTTGACTCTCAAATAGTTAAATTCTTAATATACTTGGAATTCCTCTAAGCATTTACTGCAGGAAATTAATATTAATCCATGCCTTCTTAACACTGCCCTCCCTTGAATTCCTTTGGCTTTAGAAACACTGGTGGTCTTTTAAATTGTTTTCTTTTCTTTTCTTTACTCTTTCTTTCTTTCTTTCTTTCTTTCTTTCTTTCTTTCTTTCTTTCTTTCTCTTTCTCTCTTTATTTTCTTTCATTTCCTTTTCTTCCTTTTCTTTCATTTCCTTTTCTTCCTTTCCTTTCCTTTTTTCTTTTCTTCCGTCTCTCCCTCCCTTCCTTCCTCTCTCCCTTCCCTTTCCTCTTCCCTTCCTTCCCTCCTTCCTTCCAGGACTCTTAGTCATCCTATTCTTTCATTGTGGATACTAACTTGGAATGCTTTCCCCTTGGCCTTCACTTCTTTCTTCTTTAGCAAGCTATTCTCTTTTTCTTTTCTTTTCTTTTTCAAATTGATCTAGTTTATTTTCTTTTTTTTAATTATAATTTTATTTATTTATTTTTTAATTTACATCCAAATTAGTCAGCATATAGTGCAATAATGATTTCAGGAGTAGATTCCAGTGATTCATCCCCTACATATAACATCCAGTGCTCATCCCATATTCTACTCTTTTCAACTGTAGGCATGACTCCTAACTCTGTACCTTTATCCTAGGTATTTCTTGATTAGACCTACATTTTACCTGAACTTAGGTTTCTTAAGCACTTTGTTTTCCCATTAGCTCAGATCTGCTGATATGACTCCACTTTGGGCTGACTTCCAGGACTCACTAGTGCATACTCACAATTTGTGAAACATATGGGGTCAAATTTTCTTACTTCAAAATATATTAAAATGAGCTTCTGTAATGGAAGAGAGGATTCCTATAGAAAATAGTAGAGTGTTTGCCTCCTCCACTGGGTCAGGAGCCGGGTCATGAACTAATTTCCAAAGGAAAATTGAAGCCTAGTTAAAATAGAGGGTTGCATGTTAGAATATGAATTCTATTTTGATATGAAATAAACTTCATTAGGGATTTATCTGAGGCAACATGAAGAATGAAGAATATTATCTCATAAATCTCTTTTGAGAGTGCAGTATATACAATGTTAGAGGTTATGAGAAAAGTTTGAAGTATGTACATGAGAAAATGACCCACATTTTGAAATTATCTTAGTTCTTTCATGAACTAGACACAAAAGCATGAGTATTTTTAGTTACCATATTTAATATACTTTGGATAAAAATGAAATATTCTAAATAAACTGATCAACAAAAACATGGGTGGAGAAGTGTTTATTGAAATTCCATTTATTTAAAAATATCATTGATAACCTTCTGGTCTAAAGTTTTCATTTGTATATATGTAACTATATGTATATGTTGAGGATTAATGTTTTATATTCAACTCTATACCAGCAAGTATGAGTCATGTCTTGCTGATTTTTGGGTATCTCATTAGTTTTCTGATCAAGGAGATATTACATGAAGTTTTGCAAATTATTCTCCCAAAATGCTTGATTTGGTGGGACATTACAGATGCTTCATTTATTGAGCTCTCTGTAAGAGTAAGCACTTTAGCCACTAATGAATCTCTGCTCAGTACAAGAGATTACAGGTGGTTAAATGAATCTCCCAGTGAAATCGTGCTCATATCTTTGTATAATAAACCTTGGCATTTAAATTATGTAAATTTTAATATCATTCGTTGTCCCTCTTGTTTTTTGTTTTTGTTTTTGTTTTTCTTTTAAGATACTATTTTCTGAGACTAGTGGTGCTTGGAAAACCTTGGATAACTAACAAGTTCCCAAGAAATATTACTTAATGATATATTGCCAAGAACATTTTAGATAATTCAACAATTTGGACTTCTTTAAAAAGTCCAAAAATATCTCATTTTAATTTTAGAATAATTCATTGAGATCTTGTTGATTGCATAGTTGGATATGACAGGGATCCAAAAAAAATATGTAACTAATACAGAGCTTATTCTTATTTTGGAGAAACAAAATAAATTCATGTGAAATAGCAAAAAAAAGAAAAGAAAAAAAAAAAGAAAACCCAGGAACGGATATAATTTAGTGCCAACTTGGCAAATTAATGTTTTTGTTGAGTCAGACAATCATCAGTAATCTGCCTTTAGCACTTACTACCATACTATAACTTTTGGTTATTTAATAAGTCAGTGTAAATCTGGGCTTATTTCATGTTTTCTGTACTTTAAGAATTTTGGTTATAGAAGACTTATTTTTTCAGTACTATCATCAGCACGTATTGTTGGACACATACTATGTGCCAGCGTAGTTAAAGACATTGGAGTTACTAATGTGAGAAAAATAGAGTTTGTACTTAAGGAACTCATTGCATTGTGTGTATATGTATACTGGGGGTGGTGGTGGCAAGGAGACAGATAGTAAATGTGAAAAAATAAGATCGTTTCAGATACTTGGAAGTATGGTGAAGATGATCAAAATGTTAGCATGGAGGTACTTTAATTGCTGTTATCAGAAAAGACTGATTGAGGAACTCAGCTGAGAGTTGAGGCCTGAATGATTAGAGGAGTTAAGTAGTTGGCTAAATACATAGTTTGGAGCTCAAGGAAGTGGTCTAGGTTGAAGACAGAAGTCTGAGAGTCATCATTATGAACATACTATTTAATGTCACGTCAAACACAGTTGAGAAGTCAAGTAAGATGAGAATTGAGCATTGACTTTTGCCTGCAGTCAGATGTGAGTTGTTAGTGACTTTGGTAAGAGTTGTTTTGGTGGAGAAGTGAGGGAAAAAAAGGCTTATTAGTAGATTGAAGACAGAATGGGAGGTAAGAAAATAGAGACAGTAAGAATACATCAGTCTTGGAAGATGGCAGCGTAGGAGGACTCTGGGCTCACCGCTCATCCTGCTGATCACTTAGATTCCACCTACTCCTGCCTAAATAACCCAGAAAACCACCAGAAGACTAGCAGAACGGAGTCTCTGGAGCCAAGCACAGAGGAGAGGCCCACGGAAGAGGGGTAGGAAGGGCGGCGAGGCAGCGCGGTACACAGACTGGCGGGAGGGAGCCGGGGCGGAGGGGTGGCCCGCCGGCCAAGCAGACCCCCAAGTCTGGCTGGCAAAAGCAGAGGGGCCGGACGGAGTGTGTTCTGACAGCAAGCGGGACTTAATATCTGGAAGGTTATAAGCTAACAGCTCTGCTCGGAGAACGGGAGGGCTGGAGGACAACAGGAGGGAGAGTTGTTGAGCCCCGGACGACAGAGCGCAGATTGGTGGGGAATAAAGGTGCTCGACAGCACCATCTCCCTCGTCCATCCCCCAGCCAAAATCCCAAAGGGAACCAGTTCCTGCCAGGGAACTTGCTTGCACCACGCAAACACCCAACGCTGTGCTTCTTCGGATCCATCCCTCAGGCGGGTCTGACTCCCTCCCGGTGCTGCAGGGCCCCTCCCAAAGCCGATCTCCAAAGGAAAAGCCAGCTTAGCCTGCCCCTCCCGCCCCTGTGCACCTTGCCCATCCACCCCAGCTAATACGTCAGATCCCCAGCACCACAAGCCTGGCAGTGTGCAAGTAGCCCAGATGAGCCATGCCACCCCACAGTGAATCCTGCCCCTAGGAGAGGGGAAGAGAAGGCACACACCAGTGTGACTGTGGCCCCAGCGGTGGGCTGGGGGCAGACATCAGGTCTGACTGTGGCCCCGCCCACGAACGCAAGTTATTCAAGACAGCACAGGGAAAGTGCCCTGCAGTTCCGCACCACTCCAGGGACTATCCAAAATGATGAAACGGAAGAATCCCCCTCAAAAAACCGTCCAGGAAATAACAACAGCTAACGAACTGGTCAAAAACGATTTAAACAATATAACAGAAAGTGAATTTAGAATAATAGTCATAAAATTAATCACTGGGCTTGAAAACAGTATAAAGGACAGCAGAGAATCTATTGCTACAGAGATCAAGGGACTAAGGAACAGCCAGGAGGAGCTAAAAAATCCTATCAATGAGCTGCAAAATAAAATGGAGACAACCACGGCTCGGAGTGAAGAGGCAGAGGAGAGAATAGGTGAACTAGAAGATGAAATTATGGAAAAAGAAGAAGCTGAGAAAAAGAGAGAGAAAAAAATCCAGGAGTATGAGGGGAAAATTAGAGAACTAAGTGATGCACTAAAGAGAAATAATATACATATAATTGGTATTCCAGAGGAGGAAGAGAGAGGGAAAGGTGCTGAAGGTGTACTTGAAGAAATAATAGCTGAGAACTTCCCGGATCTGGGGAAGGAAAAAAGCATTGAAATCCAAGAGGCACAGAGAACTCCCTTCAGACGTCACTTGAATCGATCTTCTGCACAACATATCATAGTGAAACTGGCAAAATACAAGGATAAAGAGAAACTTCTGAAAGTAGATAGAGATAAACGTGCTCTAACATATAAAGGGAGACCTATAAGACTCGTGACCGATCTCTCTACTGAAACTTGGCAGGCCAGAAAGGCATGGCAGGAGATCTTCCATGTGATGAACAGAAAGAATATGCAGCCGAGAATCCTTTATCCAGCAAGTCTGTCATTTAGAATAGAAGGAGAGATAAAGGTCTTCCCAAACAAACAAAAACTGAAGGAATTCGTGACCACTAAACCAGCCCTACAAGAGATCCTAAGGGGGATCCTGTGAGACAAAATACCAGAGACATCGCTACAAGCATGAAACCTACGGGCATAAAAATGACTCTAAACCCATATCTTTCTATAAAAACACTGAATGTAAATGGACTAAATGTGCCAACCAAAAGACATAGGGTATTAGAATGGATAAAAAAACAAGACTCATGTATTTGCTGTCTACAAGAGACTCATTTTAGACCTAAGGACACCTTCAGATTGAGAGTGAGGGGATGGAGAACTATTTATCATGCCACTGGAAGTCAAAAGAAAGCTGGAGTAGCCATACTTACATCAGACAAACTAGACTTTAAATTAAAGGCTGTAACAAGAGATGAAGAGGGGCATTGTATAATAATCACAGGGTCTATCCATCAGGAAGAGCTAACAATTATAAATGTCTATGCGCCGAATACAGGAGCCCCCAGATATATAAAACAATTACTCACAAACATAAGCAACCTTATTGATAAGAATGTGGTAATTGCAGGGGACTTTAACACTCCCCTTACTGAAATGGATAGATCATCTAGACACACGGTCAATAAAGAAACAAGGGCCCTGAATGAGACATTGGATCAGATGGACTTGACAGATATATTTAGAACTCTGCATCCCAAAGCAACAGAATATACTTTCTTCTCGAGTGCACATGGAACATTCTCCAAGATAGATCACATACTGGGTCACAAAAAACAGCCCTTCATAAGTATACAAGAATTGAAATCATACCATGCATACTTTCAGACCACAATGCTATGAAGCTTGAAATCAACCACAAGAAAAAGTCTGGAAAACCGCCAAAGGATGGAGGTTAAAGAACACCCTACTAAAGAATGAGTGGGTCACCCAGGCAATTAGAGAAGAAATTAAAAAATATATGGAAACAAATGAAAATGAAAATACAACAATCCATACACTTTGGGATGCAGTGAAGGCAGTCCTGAGAGGAAAATTCATTGCAATCCAGGCCTATCTCAAGAAACAAGAAAAATCCCAAATACAAAATCTAACAGCACACCTAAAGGAAATAGAAGCAGAACAGCAAAGATAGCCTAAACCCAGCAGAAGAAGAGAAATAATAAAGATCAGAGCAGAAATAAACAATATAGAATCTAAAAAAACTGTAGAGCAGATCAACGAAAGCAAGAGTTGGTTTTTTGAAAAAATAAACAAAATTGATAAACCTCTAACCAGGCTTCTCGAAAAGAAAAGGGAGATGACCCAAATAGATAAAATCATGAATGAAAATGGAATTATTACAACCAATCCCTCAGAGATACAAGCAATTATCAGGGAATACTATGAAAAATTATATGCCAACAAACTGGACAACCTGGAAGAAATGGACAAATTCCTAAACACCCACACTCTTCCAAAACTCAATCAGGAGGAAATAGAAAGCTTGAACAGACCCATAACCAGCGAAGAAATTGAATCAGTTATCAAAAATCTCCCAACAAATAAGAGTCCAGGACCAGATGACTTCCCAGGGGAGTTCTACCAGACGTTTAAAGCAGAGATAATACCTATCCTTCTCAGGCTATTCCAAAAAATAGAAAGGGAAGGAAAACTTCCAGACTCATTCTGTGAAGCCAGTATTACTTTGATTCCTAAACCAGACAGAGACCCAGTAAAAAAAGAGAACTCCAGGCCAATATCCCTGATGAATATGGATGCAAAAATTCTCAATAAGATACTAGCAAATCGAATTCAACAGCATATAAAAAGAATTATTCACCATGATCAAGTGGGATTCATTCCTGGGATGCAGGGCTGGTTCAACATTCGCAAATCAATCAACGTGATACATCACATTAATAAAAGAAAAGATAAGAACCATATGATCCTGTCAATCGATGCCGAAAAGGCATTTGACAAAATTCAGCACCCTTTCTTAATAAAAACCCTCGAGAAAGTCAGGATAGAAGGAACATACTTAAAGATCATTAAAGCCACTTATGAAAAGCCCACAGCTAACAACATCCTCAGTGGGGAAAAACTGAGAGCTTTCTCCCTGAGATCAGGAGCACGACCGGGATGTCCACTCACCGCTGTTGTTTAACATAGTGTTGGAAGTTGTAGCATCAGCAATCAGACAACAAAAAGAAATCAAAGGCATCAAAATTGGCAAAGATGAAGTTAAGCTTTCACTTTTTGTAGATGACATGATATTATACATGGAAAATCTGATAGATTCCACCAAAAGTCTGCTAGAACTGATACATGAATTTAGCAAAGTTGCAGGATACAAAGTCAATGTACAGAAATCAGTTGCATTCTTATACACTAACAATGAAGCAACAGAAAGACAAATAAAGAAACCGATCCCATTCACAATTGCACCAAGAAGCATAAAATACCTAGGAATAAATCTAACCAAAAATGTAAAAGATCTGTATGCTGAAAACTATAGAAAGCTTATGAAGGAAAGTGAAGATGATACAAAGAAATGGAAAAACATTCCATGCTCATGGATTGGAAACATAAATATTGTCAAAATGTCAATACTACCCAAAGCTATCTACACATTCAATGCAATCCCAATCAAAATTGCAGCAGCATTCTTCTCGAAACTAGAACAAGCAATCCTAAAATTCATATGGGACCACAAAAGGCCCCAAATGGCCAAAGTAATTTTGAAGAAGAAGACCAAAGCAGGAGGCATCACAATCCCAGACTTTAGCCTCTACTACAAAGCTGTAATCATCAAGACAGTGTGGTATTGGTACAAAAACAGACACATAGACCAATGGAATAGAATAGAAACCCCAGAACTAGACGCACAAATGTATGGCCAACTAATCTTTGACAAAGCAGGAAAGAACATCCAATGGAAAAAAGACAGTCTCTGTAACTAATGGTGCTGGGAGAACTGGCAGCAACATGCAGAAGATTGAAATTAGACCACTTTCTGACACCATTCACAAAAGTAAACTCAAAATGGATAAAGGACGTGAATGTGAGACAGGAAACCATCAAAACCCTAGAGGAGAAAGCAGGAAAAGACCTCTTTGACCTCAGCTGTAGCAATTTCTTACTTGACACATCCCCAAAGGCAAGGGAATTAAAAGCAAAAATGAACTACTGGGACCTTATGAAGATAAACAGCTTCTGCACAGCAAAGGAAACAATCAACAAAACTAAAAGGCAACCAACGGAATGGGAAAATATATTTGCAAATGACATATCGGACAAAGGGCTAATATCCAAAATCTACAAAGAGGTCACCAAACTCCACACCTGAAAAACAAATAACCCAGTGAAGAAATGGGCAGAAAACATGAATAGACACTTCTCTAAAGAAGACATCCAGATGGCCAACAGGCACATGAAAAGATGCTCAACGTCGCTCCTCATCAGGGATATACAAATCAAAACCAAACTCAGATATCACCTCACGCCAGTCAGAGTGGCCAAAATGAACAAATCAGGAGACTATTGATGCTGGAGAGGATGTGGAGAAACGGGAACCCTCTTGCACTGTTGGTGGGAATGCAAATTGGTGCAGCCGCTCTGGCAAACAGTGTGGAGCTTCCTCAAAAAATTGAAAATAGACCTATCCTATGACCCAGCAGTAGCATTGCTAAGAATTTATCCAAGGGATACAGGAGTACTGATGCATAGGGGCACTTGTACCCCAATGTTTATAGCAGCACTCTCAACAATAGCCAAATTATGGAAAGAGCCTAAATGTTCATCAACTGATGAATGGATAAAGAAATTGTGGTTTATATACACAATGGAGTACTACGTGGCAATGAGAAAGAATTTGTAGCAACGTGGATGGAACTGGAGAGTGTTATGCTAAGTGAAATAAGCCATACAGAGAAAGACAGATACCATATGTTTTCATTCTTATGTGGATCTGCAGAAACTTCACAGAAACCCATGGGGGAGGGGAAGGGAAATAAAAAGGAGGTTAGAGGGGGAGAGCTCCAAAGCATAAGAGACTCTTAAAAACTGAGAACAAACTGAGGGTCGATGGGTATGGGAGGGAGTGGGGGGTGGGTGATGGGTATTGAGGAGGGCACCTTTTGGGATGAGCACTGGGTGTTGTATGGAAATCAATTTAACAATAAACTTCATATATTTAAAAAAAATTAAAAAAAATAAAAAATAAAAAATAAAGACAATTAGCTCTAAAAAAAATAAAAAAGAATATATCAGTCTTTGAAGGGTTTTGCTCTGAAGAGAGGAGAGTAGAGGACAAAGCCCAGTCTTTTCAGAAGATAGATAATATTAAGGCAGGTTGTTATGCCAGTAAGAATGATCCAGTAGAGAAAGTGATGGTATAGCATAGAGATGGGATAATTGTAGGAATGAAGCCCTTGAAAAGCTGTGATGGAATAGAATCTAGAGTGCATGTGAGAGGTTGGCCTTGGCAATAGGAAGTTTCTTCCACTGTAACAGGAGGGAAGGCAGAAATTCAGAGCAACACAATGGATAAAATGTAGTCTTTTCAATAAATGGTGCTGGAACAACAGGACATCCACGTGCAAAAAGATGAATCTAGGCAGACTTTATATCTCTCACAAAAATTAAAATGGATCACAAACCCAAATGTAAAACATAAAACTATAAAACTCCTCGAAGATAACATAGGAGAAAATCTAGATGACCTCAGTTATGGCAATGACTTTTTAGATACAACACCACAGGCACAATCCACTGAAAGAAATAATGGATGAGCTGTACTTCATTAAAATTTAAAATTTCTGCTTTCTTTTGCTTAAAAAATTTTTAAAAATGTTTATTCAATTTTGAGAGACAGAGTGCGAGCAGGGGAGGGGCAGAGAGAGAGAGGGAGACACAGAATCTGAAGCAGGCTCCAGGCTCTGAGCTGTCAGCACAGAGCTTGACATGGGGCTTGAGCTCATGGACTGCGAGATCATGACCTGAGCTGAAGTTGGACGCTCAACTGACTGAGCCATCCAAGCGCCCCATAAAATTTCTGCTTGCTGAAAGATACTGTCGGGGTGACTGACTGGCTCAGTTGGTAGACTATGCAACTCTTGATCTTTGGGTGTGATTTTGAGCCCCACATTGGCAGTGAGTTTACTTAAAAAAAGACACTGTGATGAGAATGAAAAGACAAGCCACATATTTGGAAAAAATATTTGCAAGAGATATATCTGACAAAGGACATTATCCCAAATGTACAAATAACTCTTAAAAAATCAACCATAAGGAAACAACCCAATTTAAAAATGGGCCAAAGACCTTGACAGTCACCTCACCAAAGAAGATATATTAATGGCAAATAAGCATGTTAAGAGATACTCCACATTTCACGTCATCAGGGAAATACAAACTAAAACAATAGTGAGCTACCACTACACGTTTATTAGAATGACAAAATCTGGAACACTGACAACACCCAAGTACTGGTCAGGATATAGAGCAATAGGAACTCTCGTTCATTTCCGGTGGGAAGGCAAAACAGTACAGCTACTTTGGAAGACAGTTTGTGAGTTCTTAAAACCTCCTCTTATCATACAATCCAGTAATTGCATTCCTGATATTTACCCAAAGGAATTAAAAACTTCTGTCTGCACAAAAACCTGCGCACAAAAGTTTTTAATAGCTTTATCATAATTGCCAGAACTTGGGAGCAACCAATATGTCCTTCAGTAGGTGGAAGGGTAAACAAACTGTGGTATATTCAGACAATGGAATATTACTCAGTGTTAAAAAGAAATGAGCTATGAAGCCATGAAAAGACATTGAGGAACTTTTTACTAAGTGAAAGAAGCCAGTCTGAAAAGATTATAAACTGTATGATTTCAGCTATATGACATTTTAGACAAGGGAAAACTTTGGAAACAGTGAAAAGATCAGTGGTGGCTGGGGGCTTGAGAGGGAAGGATAAATAGGTAGAACAGAGAGGACATTCAGAGCCGTGAATCTACTCTGTGTGATACTACGATTGTGACTACATATCACTATAAATATGTCCAAACCCACAGAATGTACAACACTAAGAGTGAACCCTAATGGAAACTATGTACTCTGGGTGGTAATGATGTGTTAGTGTCCACTGTGGTGTGAAGGATGTTGTCGGGGGTGGGGGGTGGGGGTGGGGGGGGTGAGGAGGCCGGTAGTCATGTGGAGGGGAGGCAGGAAGTTTATGAGAAATCTCTGTAACTTCTGCCTAATTTTGCTGTGAACCTAAAACTGCTAAAAAAAAAAATCTATTTTAAAAGATGCAGATGGGTTAATGGAGTTTATATTAGAGAGATGAGGTAGTTTTCACCTTGTTGGATCTAAGAAGATTTGCTCATCAGCTGAGAGAGGGAGGTGGGTGTAGCAGGTGAGGGGAAAAGAGAAAGTGTGAAATGGCCCTCTCAGAGACTGCTAAGTTGAATTTGCTAGGAAATCATAGTGGTAAATTTTACAGAAGAAGAGTGCCAATTTGGGGCACCTGGCTGATTTAGATGGATGAATGTACGGCTCTTGATCATGTGGTTGTGAGTTCAAGCCCTGTATTGCGTGTAGATATTACTCAAATAAACTTAAAAAAAGTGCCAAATTGAGATTTCTGGCCATAAGTAGGAAGTGAATCTTAACAATGTTTTTAATTTTCTATAACAGTAGTTTAACCAACCAATAGCAGGAGGGATGTCTATTACCTGGATTGTGGTCTTGAAATATCATTTTCTACTAGAAGAAAACAGGGATTCCTAAAGAAATGGCTCATGGGCCTTGGGCAGACCTTTTAGAGACAAAAAGGAACATTTTGTCATAACCAAGATCAAGGAAGCTGTCCAAAACTATAGTCATGTCAAAAGGACTCAGGCCAACATGAAGAGTCTTCCATTGACTAAGTATGGGACAATTTTAGTACCAATAAAGAAAGTAACTGTGATGGATTAAAACACATCAAATATGTTTAAATCCATGAGTTTATTTTGGTCACACACACACACACACACACACACTTTAGTGGAAATTCTTGAAGGATTCTAGCAACTGGCCTCTTTATTTCAAAAACTGGTAAATAAAGGGGTGCGTGGGTGGCTCAGTCAGTTAAGCATCCAACTCATTTATTTTTTTATTATTTTTTTTAATGTTTATTTATTTTTGAGAGAGACCGAGCGCGAGCAGGGGAGGGGCAGAGAGGGAGAGAGAAACACAGAATCTGAAGCAGGTTCTAGGCTCCAGGCTATCAGCACAGAGCCCGGTGTGGGGCTTGAACTTCCAAAAGAGAGCTTGTGACCTGAGCCAAAGGTGGATGCTTGACCAACTGAGTCACTCAGGCGCCCCTAAGCATCAGACTCTTGATCTTGATCTTGCTCAGGTCATGATCTGATGGTTTGTGAGATTGAGCCCCGCATTGGGCTTGGCACTGACAGTGCAGAGTCTACTTGGGATTCTCTTTCCCTCACCCTCTGCCCCTTGTCCACTAGTGCACGCACGCACGTGCGCGTGCGCACGCACACACACACACACTCTCTCTCTCTCAAAATAAATAAATAAACATTAAAATAAAACTGGTAAGTAAAGAGGAAGAATCCAGCTTTTTTATCAGCTTTACCATTGGGTAACCAAACAATAGGTGTGGTGAAATTTCTCTTTAAAGAAGAGTTTCAGCAAATGAGTAATGATTGACAGAATTGGAATATTCCATTGTAATCCCTAATGAATTAATGAATTTAGATATTAAGCATTAGCAGCTGTGGCAATCACACAAAACACTGCAAGATACTGTAACTGAACCAATGTGAGTTTGCTTGTTTGTGCATCAGAAACTGCACTGGGTTAGGTTATCTCACAAAGTACTGTATTTGCAGCAAATAAGGAGATCATGGGGAATGGCTTCCAAAGCCATGACTCCTGAGCAAGGGTGGTTGGGTTTCTTTTGTTTAGAGTTACGATGAGTATTTAGACAGGGCTGCCTTGTCATCATTGTATGTAGAGGCAAGCATAAGGTCATGCATGTGCCTTAAGGAAACATGTCTATACATACATTGTGTGTTATGTAAATGGAGCTTGTGCCTCCTCCCTGGGCAGAGATTCTAGTATTAGAACAAGATAAAGGTAGTTGTTGGTCACTCTGGAGATCATTCCAGGATCCATCCGCTTAGGTGTGAGTCGGGTTAAATCCACACTAGTCTGGGTAGTCTGGGCCGGCTGGTCAGGATAGGCTCTGTTGCTCAAGAGAAAGTTTTACTTTCCATTTGCCTCAGTTAAGAGATAAGCTGGAAAGAAGAGGTAAGGAAAAATAGAGGACAAATATCAGTAAGTACAAGCAGGTGGACAGGAAGGATCAAGTCTTGAGGTCTAGCTGGTGATAATACTATGCATCTTCTGATAACACCCAACTATGAAGTGTCTTATAAAAAATGGACATGAATCTCATTAAGCCTTTAAATTCAATTACCAATTTCTCAAGAAATACAGAAGAAAGAGTAATTTGTTAATCTTTACCATAGGAATTTAATCAGCAAAATTCAGATTATGGGAAACTTTAGAAGACAAATTGTGTCTAGAGATGGCTTTTCATTTGGATGATAGAACTATAAGTTAAAGAAAAGAGACCATAAAAATTGGGACAGTTGGTACTCTTAGGAGGGGAGGGGGGGTTTGATAGGGAGAAACATGTGGAGGGTTTCTGGGATGCCTGCAAGGCTCTCTCTGCTTAAATGCTATTATGTACAAGGGTGGTTGCCTTATAAAAATTCACTAAGCTGTACATTGGTTGTATCTGGCTCTCTGTATTTGAGTTACATTTAACAATACTAAAGTAAAGCTTTTAAATGAGATTAAGATACTGAAGTTCATTTTTAACTTTAATTTTCAGTTGGTTGTTAGGTTTTCATAGGAAATGGGTGGCAGGAGAGGCAGTGTTAAAGACTTCAATTGAGTCTTAAAGAGTTGAAAACAGCAACTAAGACTGCAAATCAAAGAATTGTAACTTGGGTATTTGAACTTAAAAAAAAAAAAAGTAAGTTTCACACAAAAGGAGTGCCCAGCATTCGTCAGTCACTCCAGCCAGTCAGTGACTCCAGTCACTCCAATACAGGCTTTCATCTTCACACTGTGACTATGTAATCAAGTGGAGTGTATACTGAAAATGCCTGTTTACATATACTTCATCTTTTTCTAAGTGCTTTTACGTATATTATTTAATGAAAACCTAAATAAATCTATGAGTGGAATCGATAATGCTATTCTCTGTATATAAAAGAGTGAATGCTTCTTTAATTACAAAATCTTAAAGAATATGTAATAAGAATGAACCTTTATTATTATAATCTACCTTTAATGTCAATACATTATTTAAGGTAATTTCTCCGTAATTTATAAGATTCCTAGCTTTTAAATGTGTAAGGAAATAATTTTCACTAGTTTGATAAAAATGGAGGTGTATCAAACAAATTTGAAAAAAAATTTAAATATTCATGGTAGTTTCACAAGTCTGAAGTAAATTAAAACTACCTTTTTTTTTTTCCTGTCAGGGGTCTCTTTATTAGTATCCATGACCAAGGGCATATTGCTTCAGTTCTTAATGCGTGGCCAGAAGATGTCATCAAGGTAAGTTATCTGATTTTTCTACTATGGCAAATTTGTTCTTTTTTCTATCCTGTAACATGCTGACAATTTTCATGATATCAGATAGCATTCACTAGCTTTTCTAGTGAATGTCACCTAATTTATATTCCTTTAATTTTTGCATACTGGATTAATTTTATTCTGATATCATTTAGAGACTAAGTTTCCCCATTATTTTTATCTAAGTTCTTAGTATTTCTTTGTTTATTATAAATGATAAGTGTTGAATAAATGTTGAAGTTGCCTCTGAATTTCTTTAAGCAAAATCCTTTTTCACATTTGTTGGGTTTAATCATCCACTAAGAGGAACACAGGTAGACAAAAAATCCATTTCCTTTACCATTTCCTTTACCATTGTGACCTTAAGTAGCTCATCTGACTTTCCTCTGTGAGTGAGCTAATGAAAATAAAATAAGAATAGTATCCAGCATTTAGTAGCTTTCAGTGCGAGACACTACCTGGTTTAACTCTTACAATTATCACAATAATTCAGTGAGGAAAGGAAAGGGGAGTGTGCTCCACAGTAGTGCAGGGTGGCAGTTGGAAGGTGCATGCAGGCCTCAGAGCCCTTGCTCTTGGACATGGACCCTGTCACCTTCCTTGTCTCAGGAATGTGAGAAGTACTTGTCCCTGCCTTGGCTCTTGTTCGTCTATCCGTCCTTCCTTCCTTCCTTCCTTCCTTCCTTCCTTCCTTCCTTCCACGTGCCAAGCACTTTGTGGTATGTTTTTGGAGTAAGAATGAACAAACTGATACTTTTTAGGGGTGCCAGAGGCACTTCAGCTGTGACTTCTTTTTTTAAAATTAATTAATTAATTATTATTATTATTATTTTTAAAAAATTTACATCCAAGTTAGTTAGCATATAGTGCAACAATAATTTCAGGGGTAGATTCCTTGATGCCTCTTACCCATTTAGCCCATCCCCCCTCCCACAACCCCTCCAGTAATCCTCTGTTTGTTCTCCATATTTAAGAGTCTCTTATGTTTTGTCCACCTCCCTGTTTTTATATTATTTTTGCTTCCCTTCACTTGTGTTCATCTGTTCTGTGTCTTAAAGTCCTCATGTGAGTGAAGTCATATGATTTTTGTCTTTCTCTGACTAATTTCACTTAGCATAATACCTTCCAGTTCCATCCACGTAGTTGCAAATGGCAAGAGTTCATTCTTTTTGATTGCCAAGTAATACTCTGTTGTATATATATATACCACATCTTCTTCTTTATCCATTCATCCATCGTTGGACATTTGGGTTCTTTCCATACTTTGGCTATTGTCGATAATGCAGCTATGACTTCTGAAGCATCACCCCCTTACTGATCTTTCTTTTGAGCAGTCATGGCTAAAATTGATTCACTTTGCTCTTTGAGGCTTATACCAGCCAAACTTGTTAAGCAGAATGTTTTTCATGATTTCCAGTCTTCCCAATTTTTTCACTTTTTTTTTTTAACCTAAGTTGCTTCCTTAGCTTTTCTCCCACAAGGTAAACTGCACTGTCCACAGATCCTGTCCTTAGGAACTACCCCCAAAATGTGTTAATTCTGTGAAGTATAAAATGTCTAAGAAGGACACTTACAATTTAACTGGAATCTAGAGAGAATTTTAAGAATGAGTCAATATAGAAAATAGTTCTAGGGTAGAGAGGGCTAATTAATATGGCTATTAATATTAATAATTAATATCCATATAATCATAACAGCTAGGCAATACAGTCACCTTTATGTTTTTCCTAGCTCATCTCTGAATATTTATCTTCATTAGTAGCCTACCTTTAGTCTTTCAACTCTTAATATTAGGCCCTCACTGACATTCTTGATCTTAACTACACCTACTATTATTTTAAAAGTCTAGCATAGTATCTGACACAGAATAGGCACTTAAATGGCAGCTGTTTATATGTAATAGAATATTGAAGAATAAGATGTCGTCTCTACTGTATAGTTGAAGGCACACATAAAACAAAGGCAATCAATTATTAGACAATATGTATGTAAACTGGTATAAATTGTAAATTCCATATTCATTCAGAGGATAATATCATTCAGAGAAGGCTGAAACAGTTAAATTGTTTTAGCAAAATTGGAACTTAGATTTAGCTTTGGATAATTACAAAGGGAAGAAGATCCTATCTTAGGAAGGGAAGAGATGCATGTAAGTATCTGGTTCAGGAAGAGAATGGTGTATTTTTGTGCAGTAAGTGAATTGGATGCCCTGAACAAAGCTAAGTGTTAATGTTGAAATGTAGTGGAATTCAGATTTCAAATTATTATGAAAGTTCTTGAAATTCAGAAAGAGGTGTTTAGACTTGAAATAATAGAATGTCATATTTAAAGAAGGGGACTGGCTTTATGTAAGTAGTGCTTGAGGAAGGTACATCAGAGAAGGAAGAAGAGGCAAGAGTGTTGCACCCAGGGTGACCATAGTAGAAAGGCCCTGGGGAAGGAAAAGAAGGAATGAAGACAAGACATATGGTGAGGGTGTCTGTGTGTGTGCCGGAGAACCCCCTGCATGTTTCATACAGAGTTACTAGTCAGGTAATGCCCAGATAAAAATTGACAGAGCGGGATGAAGGTTGAATTTGTGAAATGCAGACATCACTGAGAGAATTGCAGTTGTCTTACTGAGATAATCCTGCTATTGTGACTTCACTGTTGTATAGAAGACATCCAGCTGCTTGATTTTCCTTACATGGGAGATAGAGTAGGTAAAAACAAAAGCCAAGGGAAGGTCAATATAATGATAAGCTGTGTAGATGGCACTTTTTTGTATTTCAGAGGGTTCCTTCACTATTAAGATCTACCCTTCAATGTTGAAATGTTTGTGAATTAATGCTCCAAATGTACATTTGTAACAAGGCACATAAGCAGCTAAAATAGCAAATGCCTCAAAACATTTTAAAAATTACTCAAATAGCTATCACCTTTATAAATGTCCATGGCATATTTATATAATAAAATTAATAGCTCAGGATGAGAGAAGAGCTTAGGGAATAAAATTTATGAAGAAAAAGAACATTTTTCTTTGACTTTATATATAAGACATAGATTTAGTTTAATTTAGATGTGCTACAAAAAATAAATGGAAATACTATGTTATTTTCAACCTCTTCTTTTCTTTCGAGAGAGAGAGTGCAAGTGAGCAAGGGGTAGAGAGAGAGGGAGAGAAGTGGGACTCATGCTCACCCAAAGTGAGGCTCGAGCTCACCCACAACAGGCCTCCAGCTCACCGGAAGCGGAACTCAGCTCATCCAATGCAGGGCTCAAACTCACAAACCGTGATTTCATGACCTAAGGCAAAGTCAGATGCTTAACTGACTGAGCCACCCACGCATCTCTGGATGAAAATCACAAGTAGCAACTCCCTGGGTCTAAATATCTTTAATGAAACCTGGAAAGCATTATATACATTATTATTCAGATCATATCTAAGTTATATGACTATGTTGCTGTCCTAAAATATCTTCTGAAAATATATAATTAAAAAAATTTTTTTAATCTTTATTTTGGGAGAGAGCGTGTGAGCAGGGGAGGAGCAGAGAGAGAGGGAGACAAGAATCAGAAGCAGGCTCCAGGCTCTGAGCTGTCAGCACAGAGCCGGATGTGGGGCTCGAACTCATGAACTGTGAGATCATAACCTGAGCCGAAGTCGGATGCTTAAAGAACTGAGCCATCCAGGCGCCCCATATTCTGAAAATATTTTTAAAATATATGCAGGCCAACTGGCTTTACCTGTTTAAAGGACACATTTATAAAAATATACATTATCAGCGATAGATAAAAGTACCTCTGTTTATGATAGTATGATAAATAGAACAATCTCAAATGTGTGTTTGAAGTATTTGGACTTTGGAAATTTGGTTTTAATTTAAAAAGCAAAGTTACCATTTTCTGCAGTATTTGTTTATCTTTCTTATCTTAAATCAGAGCCAGCTAACCCAGTGATATCAAGTTGCCTTCTTCAAAACAGCATAACCTATTGACCCTTTGCGATTAGACATGGAAAATTTGACAAAGATCATGTCTTTATGGGATATGCAAAAATAATTTTCACCCACTTCTCAAATGTATTTATTTTTAGGGCAGTTCTTTAAGAGCTGCATAATATAGGTGAACAGAAATGTAAAAAGATCTCAAAAGTATATTTAAAATTTTTTTTCAGTTTATTTATTTATTTTGAGAGCACAAGTAGGGGAAGGGCAGAGAAAGGGGGAGAGTCTCAAGCAGACACTGTGCTGTCAGCATAGAGTCCGGTGCGGGGCTCAAACTCGCAAAACTGGGATCATGATCTGAGCAGAGAAATCAGTCAGATGTTCAACTGATTGAGCCACCCAGGTGCCCCTCAAAAGTATATTTTAAAATATGTTCTGCACTATAGCATAGTGGAAAAACATTGTACTAGAGGTTAACATACTTGGTTTCTGGCTCTTTGGTATTAACCAGGTAAATACCTCAGGCAGATGATTTCAATTCTCTGATCTTAATTTCCTAATCTATACTATAAGAGGGATGGACTAAATATATTCTAAATTCCCCTTCAAAAATACTATGACTCTGTAAAACTCTTGATGATAATAGTATTGATAGCTACAATTTGTTGAGGATTTGTAATATACTAGGAACTATGGTTAAGTACTTTGCATATCATTTTATTGAATCATGGATTTATTCAATTAACTAATGTTTATTCATTGTATATTATGTGCCAAATGCTGTGCTTGGTGCTGGTGCACAGTAGTGAACAAAACAGTAGGATCCTATTTTTATGCACCTCTTCTGTAAAGTATCTTTATTCTTCCCATTTTACAAATAAGAAACAGAAAATTTAATTTGTCCATTTATTTAAGGTCAAATGACTGACATTTTCCCAAGGCTCCATGGAAATAATGAGTATAGCAGTTTATAGAAAATCTAATAAATTTTGTCTCATGAGATTGGTTTTGCTTAAATTCATACAATGGCCATGAGTCACAGAACAAGGATGTTAGATGTGTTAATTTCACACAGATCTCAAATAAATTAGAAATAAAATCTCCTCATGATTAAAATGTATGACTCCTAGATATTCAAGGTGATTGGAAAGAAATACACAAAATTCATTGAGTCTAGTGGAAGATTACCAGGTAAAAGAAGTAGCAGACTGGACTTGGCATATTTCAAAAATGGTAGAACAATATCCAGTGGTTAGGTTGCTAAAGAGGATAGTTCAACATTGCTCTGAAAGTAGGATGTGTGAAAATTGCTGTGAAAATGGTGCCAAGATGCATAAAGTAAACATCACAGCATTTGGAGGATACTTAGCAGTCATGCATTATTTAACTAGGGCACTCCCAAAATCATGCTCAAAGTGGATGGTACTGGTTTCAAAGCTTCTCTCAGTTTCACTTTGAGCTCCTAATTCCCTGTGTCTTCCCACTCACCACAAAAGTTATTTGACTCTTTATGTGCATATCGTCTCTTCTCTCTTCACTAACCAATTAATCGTATATATGTATTTTTTAAAAAATAGTTTAAAAACACATATCAACTTTATTTCTTCCCTCCACTCTTCCACACTTAAGATCATATGAAATCTCTTACATGTATATTCAATTTATGGTTTTTGATAGCTTAATATTTCATTACATAAGTAGAGACTTCTACTTCAGAAGTAGCGACCAGGAACTGTGCCCCTGGATTTTCAAACATCTATTAATAGATACTTTTTTTTTTCTTTTCTAGGCTATTGTGGTGACTGATGGAGAGCGTATTCTTGGCTTGGGAGACCTTGGCTGTAATGGAATGGGCATCCCTGTGGGCAAGCTGGCACTGTATACAGCCTGTGGAGGGATGAATCCTCAAGAATGTCTGCCTGTTATTCTGGATGTGGGAACAGAAAATGAGGTAAACAATTTAAGTCTATAAGACAGGTGAATACCTTAAAATATAGCACCAATTCTTGCGTTTTGAGCTTTTTTCAAGAAGTTCATGAAATTCATTCTTTTCGGTCTAGTTCTCCCTCCCTCCTCAAACTCTTCCCCTAAGTCTTATAAGAAAATTATTCTTTCTCTTTTCCCTTTTTCTTCCCCTTCTCTATAACAAGATTAATCCTTCACTAGCTCTTTAGTGTTTAGTATCCTTTGATGAACATTCACACCACTATTCTACAGAGTATATGTTTTACTTTAGGAGATCATAGTTACTTTTTAAAATTATTGATTCCATACTATGCAGGAACTAATCCCAAAGGATTTACTAAGTTTAATCAGTGTGAAATGTAGTTTTAAAAGTCTGTTTAAACCTGTAGTAGATGATTTGGAATTTAGTGTTTCTCATTCCTGGATCAGTATTTTAGAATCTTAAAGTGTATATCAGTACACATTTTTGTTCATCCTTTGTTGCTAATAGTTAGATTCATTTGTAGTGATACATACTAGAAATTAAAGGTAGAATATGTACAGTTTTTATAGTTGTTTTCTTCCCTTCTAAAGCAATTAACCCGTTAGTAATATATTAGCTTGAACAGTTTTTATATTCATTAATAGAGAAAGTTATAATTTTTAACTTCCTACATATGTGAATGTTCATTTAACCTTTTATAAAGGAAATATTTTTGTTTTAAGTTTTATTTATTTATTTTGAGAGAGAGAGAAAGAGAGAGAGCACAAGCAGGAGAAGGGCAGAAAGAGAGAGGGAGAGAGAGAATCCCAAGCAGGCTCTGTGCTGTCAGTGTGGGAGATTGCCCAAAGCTGACTTTCAGGCTTGATAGTTCACTAAAAGGACTCAGATCTCACTGAAAGCTATTATAGTCACAATATAATGTATTATAGAGACAGGATATAGATTAAAATCAGTGAAAGGAAGAGATGCATAAGACAGAGTCTCAGGGTTCCAAATGTGAAGATTCTATTTTCCTTTCTGTGGAGTCAGGACAAATTACCCTGTGGTATTAATGTGTGAGATTGATACGTAACCCCCACTGTTCAGAGTTTTTATTTGGGCTCTATTACCTAGACATGATTGATTGATTGATTGCCCCTGTGAACTCGGGCACCTGTTTGATCGATTACATTTGGACCAAAGTCGCCCACCCCAAGTCACATGGTAATTTTTTCTGGTGTGGTCAGTCTCCACCTTGTGACAGTTAGTTGGGGCTCCTAGGCTGTTAAGTAAAATGGTCAGGCTGTATCCAAAATGGTTGAATGCTTGTGAATCATGTCACAGATTTATGTAAACAATAGGCAAAAATATATAAGAGACAAACACACAAAAGGAAAAATAAAAATGTTAAATTAAGTAGAAAATAAAATGTTAAAAATGTTAAAAATTAAGTAAAAAATAAAAATGTTAAATTAAGTAGAATTCAGTTTTAAACTCATATAAGATTATGGATTTGATCATTCAAACTTTTAAGGAAATGTAGCTCCTGTACTCTATAAAATGTTCCAGAGTATATTAAAATTCATAGCTTCACATTTCATTTTGAAAGGAACATAACCTTGATATCCAAACCTGGTAAAAAAGAAAAATAGCACATAACAAGAAACTGATAATTTGGCTCATGTTTACCCATCTTCCTACCTTTACCACTTTCTAGGTGTGTACTCTTGAAAAAGTTACTGAACTCTTCAGTGCTTCAGTTTCCTTTGTAAAATGAGTACCTGCTTATAGAGTTACCACAATTTAATACTCTTAGAGTGTTTATGATTGTGATTCAACGTTTATTTATTTTTGGGACGGAGAGAGACAGAGCATGAACGGGGGAGGGGCAGAGAGAGAGAGGGAGACACAGAATCGGAAACAGGCTCCAGGCTCTGAGCCATCAGCCCAGAGCCTGACGCGGGGCTCGAACTCACGGACCGCGAGATCGTGACCTGGCTGAAGTCGGACGCTTAACCGACTGCGCCACCCAGGCGCCCCAAGATTGTGATTAACATTTTGTAAGTACTTATTAAATGTTAGTTTTATGAATATAGATGCAGGAACAAAAATCTTTCATAAAATACTGGCAAACTGAATCCTGCAGAATACTTTTAATGTCAAAAATTATTCAAACTATTAGCAACATCATAATCCATGGTGCTATATTAGAGGAATTCCTTTAAAGTTATCAAGACACTTGTTATCACTGTTCTCTTTGATTATTCAGAAAGTACTAGCCTTTGCAATAAGACAAGAAAAACAAAGGTGATAGTTTCCTGGAAAAGACACAGTTTTCATTATTTATAGGTAATATGTTTATTGATGAAAACCAAGAAAATGAAGTAAAAATTATCATGACCAAATTAGAGCCCTCAGTAAAGTGATTGCTTGTAAAATAAATATTTTCTTTTAATGTTTGTTTATTTTTGAGACAGAGAGAGACAGAGTATGAGTGTGGGAGGGGCAGAGGGAGAGGGAGACACAGAATCCAAGGCAGGCTACAGGCTCCAAGCTGGCAGCACAGAGTCCAATGCGAGGCTTGAACTCATGGACCATGAGATCATGACCTGAGCCAAAGTCAGACGCTTGACTGACTGAGCCACCCAGGCGCCCCATGCTTATAAAATAAATGTTAAAACTCAACAGCTTTTCTAAGTATTTGTAATAACTAATCAACAAAAATTGTTCCATTTGCAATAGCAACAATGTTTATTCTGCTAATGTTTTATGGTATTCAAAATTTTAAGCAAAGAAATAGTGATATTTGATTTGGTTCATCAGAAGAATGATTTTTTTTTAAGTATACATCTGTCTTCTTTTTTTCCAAAAACTAATAGAGGTATGTTTTATTTATTAAGCAGAATATATTTTGTTTTTTAGTTAACTTTTTCATAATTTTATTCACTTTTGGGACACGTATCAACTGTATTTTGTTAACAATAAAGTACTTACATATCAGGAACAATAGAAGCCATTTAGATTCTAGATTAACTTTTCTGTTGCTTAAAATAGATAGAAATGCTCCAACACATGATTTTATTTTTCTGTTAGCTATTGGAGTTCAAAATCTGTTAGTAACACTCTAACTTATGAGCAATATAACCTGAATTTTTATGTTTATAGCTCTTAATTAATATATATTGGAGAATAGTGAAATATTTAGATTGAGATGAGTTGCTAACTCTTAATGTTCTTATTTAATTCATTCTGACCCTTTTTTCCTTTTATTTTTACTGCTGCTTTACTGAGAAGACACAATTCACTATGATATGACAGTGTAAAATATAATGGAGTTTTTATGTTGCTGCTTTATGTTCCACTTTCACATGTGGAAAATTGTTTGCTGTGAAAATATTCCTGTGATAAAGACTTTTTGTTTTTCCCTGTGGTAAAAGCTTTTAATCTTCTGTCTTTTGTGAATCTCTGTCCAGTTTGGCACCTCATGATAAAAATATACAAACAATTGATAAAATAACTTACTTCCTTATCCAGAATAATGTAGGAAAGTTTGAGAACTAGATCCGTTTTTATAAATTATAAATGTTTCGTCTTTTATTACAAATGCCTATATTGAGTAGTAATGAAAACAGGAAAGAAATTAGGAGTCCATTGATAAGACATTCTTCACTTGGTATAAATCATACTCACCTGACTTCTTAAATCTCTGCAGCTTTCACCTAAAGAAGGTTTAAAGATCAAAGACAGTAATGGAGTGCCTGGCTGGTTCAGTTGGGAGAGCATGTGACTCTTGATCTCGAAGTTATAAGTTCAAGCCCCATGTTGGATGTAGAGTATTACTTAAAAATAGAATCTTAAAAAAAAAAAAAGAACAAAGACACTGAAACTGAGCCATAAAAGTGCTTGGCTAAAAAATACTCTTTTTCTTTAGGTTAATAAAGCAAAGCATTCATTTAGTCAAGATATATGTATATCTGTCTTATTTTTCATCCGTTACTTTATAGGTCACATTTTCTTTATGTTCCTTGTGAAACAGTTGCTGTGTACAATTTACTTCAAGTAAATTTTCTTCAGTTGTCTTTTAACAGCATCCCATATTCAGTTTCTTTTTAAATCATTATTGCAAAATCTTTTTGTAGTAATCATGTTTATTATTTGTCTATTTTTCTTATATAAGTGACCAATATCAAAGTTTGCTGTTTGACTAAAGATGTGAGTAGATGTTCCTTGTGTCCCCTACATGCTGATCTAGGTTTTATTAGGTCGTGAAGACTGCTTCATGTATTACGTGGTGTATTTTCTAGGGCTGCCAAAACAGTACTACAAACTGGGTGGTTAACCAGTAGAAATCTATTTTCTCAGGGTACTGAAGGCTAGAAATCCAAGATCAAGGTGTTGACAGGGTTAATTTCTTCTAAGGTCTCTCTTCTTGGCTTTTCTTCCTCTGGTTTTTCTCCAGTGTCTTCACGTGGTCTTTCCTCTGTGTGCATCTGTGGTCTAATATTTTCTTATAAGAACACTAGTTATATTGGATTATGACCCACCCTAATGACCTCATTTAACTTAATTACCTCTTTAAAAGACTCCATTTCCAAATATATTCTGAGGTGTTGGGAGTTAGGACTTCAACATACGGTTTTGGTGAGGACACAATTTGGCCCATAACATTTGGTCACTCTTAAAGAGGGCATGGGCACTTGTTTTTTGCATAGTTATTCTTTATTTATGAAATCATTGCTCTAGGTCTCAGATTTCTGATTCAGGTTTTATGTTTCGTTTGCCCTTCGGTTCATGTTTACAGTGTATCTAGATCTAGAATCCTTACTGGAACTTGAACTCACAAAGTCGAAGCCTTCTTGCATTCAGAAAATTCCCCCTTGTCTTCCAGAAACTGCTCTTCATATTTGGCATGAATCAGCTATGATGGAGAGAAACTGAAGAAAAACCTTACAGACCTTATGTCATATATAGCTGCCATGTATCTTTTAGCCCTTGCACAGAAACTAGTGTTGGTGCTAAAATGTGGTTTTAATGTGTTAGTTTTCTATTGCTACCGTAAAAAGTTATTACAAACTTAATGCCTTAAACAATACAAATATATTACATTATAGTTCTATAGGTCAAAAGTCTGACACAAATCTCAAAATCTCAAAAATCATTAAAGGTGTCTACAGGACTGTGTTTCATATCCTGTCTTTTCCAGCTTCTAAAGACTGCCTCCATTCCTTGGTTCATGGTACTCTTTTTCCATTTTCAAGCTAGCAATGTAGTGTCTTTCTGGCTTTACTTCCATTGTCACATCTCTTTCTCTGACTACAGCCAGGAAAGATTTTTCAATTTTCAAGACTCACCCTTAATCACATCTCCAGTCCTTTTTGCTACATAAGGTAACATGTTTACTGTTCTAAGAATAGGGGAACTCATTATTCTGCCTACCATTGGGTCCCAGATAGAATGTCATTTGTCCCTCCACCCTCCTTCATTTCTGTCTTCTTCCTTTCATATTATGGGATTGCTTGTCACTTCAGACAAGTGATCCTGCACTGGAATGAAGACTAATCATTACAGTAAAGCCAGAGGAAAGAAGATCGCTCAGTTTCCAGGCTTTCGGTTTGTAGTGTCACATGCTTACTTTTTGTGGTCTCTTTTTATCTCATCCTCTCTAAATTAGATGATAATGGATGGTATCAAGAATTTCTTTATTTTTTGAGATACTAAACCAATGCCTTGGAAATGAAATGAGGTGTCTTCAGTTTGGTTTATACGCACTAAAACTATCAGGAAGTTCTTGAAGTTTGTGATCTATTTAGGAATACCCATTATATAAACTAAAATAGGACAAAATATTTACCTGAGACAGAAACCTTTGGGGAAGTAGAATACTTTTATTTTAACTTAATAATATAAATTTGAAATTGGTGGTTCTCAATATATGTTCCATGAAGCAACTACTTCAGAATTACCAGGGGTGCATGTTAAGAATGCAAAATCCTGGGGTGCCTGGGTGGCTCAGTTGGTTGAGCATCTGACTTCTGCTCAGGTCATGGTCTCATGGTCCATGGGTTTGAGCCCTGTGTTGGGCTCTGTGCTGACAGCTCGGAGCCTGGAGCCTGCTTCAGATTCTGTGTTTCCCTCTCTCTCACTGCCCTCCCCTGTTCACTCTCTGTCTCTCTCTCTCAAAAATAAATAAAACATTAAAAAAAAAAAAAGAATGCAGAATCCTGGGCCCTGCTTCAGATTTACTGAATCACAGTCAGATTTTAATCACTTTTACTTCTACCACGTTTTAAAATTTGTGCCAGCTCATATGCATGCTGACATTTAAAGTATTGCTTTTATGCAATATTTAAAATTTTATGTCTCAGACTCTTGACTGAATGTTGGCAGTTGGTTTGCTTAATTGTACTGATGATATGAGCCAGCAAAATAGCTAAAATTATATACTATTTACAGAACCTGATTTTTTCATTTGAAAATGAGTAAATAACAACAAAGAAAATGCTTATCTGTATATTATAAATAAAACTTAAAAACAAATGCTAAAGTGGGGAGTGTTCATACCATTACAGATAAATATTGATAATATTCTGAATATTTAGAGAACACTTTGAAGTCAATAAGAAAATGTCAAATGTGAAATGTAAAAATTGCCTAGGGACATATGGGCATAGATAATTTACAAATGAAGAAATAAAAATGATCAATAAACTTATAAAAAAACATTTAACAGTATTAGAAGAAAAATACAAATGAATGCTACTTGACAACATTTTATATATACAAATATATGTATTTTTATATATTTAATATTTGTGTATTTAATATATATTTATATGTATATTATATATATATATATACACACACACACACACATATTTATGGAAAGATAATACTTTTACTTGAAGCTGCAACAAAATAGATATACAGATAGTTCCTGACTTATGATGGTTTGGCTTAGGATTTTTGGATTTCACATTGGTGCCAAAGCTATATGCATGCAGTACAAACCATACTTCACATTGTGAATTTTGATCTTTTCCCAGGCCAGTGGTATGTGGTATGATCTTCTGTCTCTCTTGTGATGCTGGGCAGAGGCAGCCATCTGCAGCTCCCAGTGAGCCACACGGTCACGAAGTTAAACAGCCAATACGCTTACATTCTGTACCCAGACAGCCATTCTATTCTTCAGTGGAGTATTCAAGAAATTAAATGAGATATCCAGCACATTGTTATAAAATAGGCTTTTTGTAGATGATTGTGCCCAAGTGTAGACTAATATAAGTGTTCTGAACACATTTAAGGGAGGCCAGACTAAGCTATGCTTTTCATAGGTTAGGTGTATTAAATGCATTTTCAAGATATTTTCAATTTATGATGGGTTTATTGGGATGTAAGTCTATCATAAGAAAGATCTGTACTTATGTGTCATTGGGTGGAGATGTTAATTTGTTCATCCTTTCTAGGAGGCCAGAATTTGAATACAGATCACAAGTTTTTAAAGTGTTCATCTAATGACCTGAAAACTCCTCATGATATATTCTATGTGAAAAGGGGTTATAAAACAGTCTATGATATTGTCATACATTTGGAGAGATAATATTCTACATGCATAGACATAAAGAAAAGGACCTAGAAGAATATGCATCAAGATACTAGTAGTCAGTAGAGATTATTGGTATTCTTTGTTTCTAATTTTACTTTTCAGTGTTCTCAAATTTTCTGATAGGCAAACATTGCCTTTGTAATGAAAAAAGAATCCTTAAAATATTAAGAAACTTTTTTTCTGACTACCAGATTTTTGTAACTTGTTGGAAAAAATCTGAATACAGAATATTTAGGGTGTTCACAGGATAAAAATCATTAAATTTAGGATATGTCCACAGATACAGGATGCCTGGCAACCCTAAACACACACTAACGTCTATTTAGGAATGAAAAATAAATTATTTTTTTGATTCTTAAGAAAATATTTTTAATTCTCCATCTCCATATTGGAAAGGCAGGAATGTGAGAGATCAGAACAAGGTGAAAGTTGATAATGATTTCTGTTAGCATTAAATAAATGAATACTTTGAATAAAAATTTCCAAGTTTCCAGAAATGGGATATTGTTAATGAGTAATTAGCTTCACCAGTGTATTCCCTCCTTCTCTCCTTTTTGGAACTCTCTTATATTTCCATATGTTTTGTCTTTTACTGTTTTTCCCCTACTCTTTCTCCTTCTTTCATGCTTATAAGTCGTTAGTGACACCACATGTATTGTATGTGACATCTCTTGCTAAAGAAAGTCTAACCTTTTTTAAGTGTTTGCTTAATATCAAGTCTTTCATTTATTCTCCATCAAAGATGTATTAAATGTTTACTTATGGCCATAAGAAGTTTTTAATACAATGAATTAATATCACTTGTATGCCAAGCTAGTTGGTCTATGGAGCCATTATCAAAATTGGGTAATCTTGTTAAATTGTTTTGTGTAGATACTAATTTTTTTGGTCAGAAAGCTCTCCATGAATGCACTCAAGCCTTAATTGTCATGACATTTTTTAAAAATAGTAACTTTTGACAAGGACATTATGACTGGAAGAATTTTATAACTTCCTGGTTTAATTCAAAAGCTTTATCTTGTTTATAAATCTTCATAATTGACCCTTCATTGTAGTCAGACTTCTTTATGATATATACTTTAATTATTAGCATGGGAAAGAATGAGAGAAAAGAGAAGAGGGGACGTGTAACATCTTTTCTCAATTGTGTTCTTTTTCTAATTCACATTTTCGAAGTCCAAATATATTCCACACATGGAGAAGGTATTTTAATTCTGGCAGCCATTAGTAGCTCATTGGCACTTCAACCTCAGCTTTTAAGAAGCCTGCCAGTAGATTGTTTAAAGTTTTCAGGCCTCACAAAACAGCTGGGCTTTACAACAGCACTGTTTTAGATTTTACATTTCATCTGAAATACATTTATATGATTAAATATGTTAACTTCCAGCTAGTTGGAAAGCCTTAAGTCATGGTTGTGTAGTACATTATAAGTAGGATGACCACATAATCTATTGGCCAAACCCACTGAAAGAGGATGCTGTTAATAACTATACTAGGATAATAGGTATGAACTGGGCTGTAATTTCTGTTGACTTTTAGCAAATCCCAGCTCAGATGATTCAGATGGTTAACCTTTTAACATCACAACACCTGCAAAAACATATCATTTATCCATAATAAACCACATCCAAATTTAGTGACTTCTAACAATTACTATTTTATTAATGTTATTGATTCACTGGGATTGGTAGGAAGGCCAGGATGCTTATCACAGCCTTTTTCCATCTAGATTCTCATCCTTCACAAATTGTTTACATTCTACATGTAAAATATGCACATCTCCATCCTAGGTTCCCAGAAGTTTCATCCCACAACAACAGCAGGCCCAAAGTTCAGGATCCTGTCATCTAAATCAGGTCTAGATGCAAATGAAGCTTCTTGTGTTTTATTCCTTGGTGTGGCTGCTCTTAGCTATTCAGTGGTGAGGCAGGAACAGAATAACCATAATCAACACTTTGATTCAAAATGGGAGGAATAAGAATCATATTACTCTCAGTGGCTCATGGCAATTTTGAATTGCCACTGGACACATGTTGCCAGGCTGCCTACCTAGGGGGAGGGCATATTTTTTGAAGGGGGCCTAGTTGTGTTTCCTAAGAGTGGTTCTGTAGTTCATTGTTCTTTTAGGCTTTTGGATCTGAGTCTGAGCTCTTGGCGTTGTCCTTTGAGCTATCCCTCCTTTTCCATAAGAAATGGCCATGTTGCAGCTGAATAGCTTTCTCTGTCTGCTCTCTGCCTGTGGAAAGTTGGGGGCCCAGAGAAGTATTTTCATTTTGGAGTGTCCCTGTTCCAAATCGTCCAAATAGTACAGTACCCTAAAAAATTTTTTGAAGACTTTTTATATGAGACTGTCTACTTCATTAAGGAAAGGACTTACTCATAATTCTTTTCAAAACAGACCTTCTCCTGACATTGGCTGCCATATCAGAATTCTGCAGAACCAGTTCTTTTTATCTAGTCAAGATGGTCTGTTAGGCTCCAATTTAAATCAGAGTTTTCCACAAAAGGTGTGCTAACTACACAGTTGAATCTTTGACTGCAGGCCTTATTTTACTTTGGAAATCTTTCACAAGCAAGTCTTGTGTCCTCTGTATTCTCTTTAAATTTTGCTCACAAGCTAAACATTTCCTTATTTACCTCATCTCTGTTTTGACTTTATCATACAGCTAAGAGAAGCCAATTTACACATTCAGCATTCTGCCCGGGTATCTCCTTAGCCAGATTCACAAGTTCTTTAGGTACATCGTCTGTGTTTCAGGTTACAGAAGATGACAGTTTTTCCATTGTTTCACTATAACATGACATAGAATGCAATTTTCTTTCTAGTCCACAGAAGCAGTTTGTCTTTTTAAATTTGTTTCAGCAATATTTTGTAGTTTCTAGTGTATAGGGCTTACACACATTCTCTGAAATATATCCCTGTGAATTTTATGTTTTGGAATGCTATTGTAAATGAGGTTATATATTTTATTTCATTTTCAACTGGTCATTGCTAGTATATAGAGATATAGTTGATTTGTGTATGTTGATCTTAGATCTACTGTGTTAAATTCACATATTTTTTTTCTAGTGGGTTATTTTGTGTGTATAGATTTCTAAGTATTTTCCATGTACGTGATCATGTATGTACAAATAAAAACAGTTTACTTTTTTCTTTCCAGCCTATATTCTTATGTTTTCTTTTTCTTGTCTTATTGTAACGGCTTGGGTCTCCAGTATAGTGTTGAATAGTGATAGTAGATATCTTTGCTTATTTCCAGTCTTAGGGGAATAGCATCCAATCTTTCACTGTTAAATATATTATTAGCTGTGGTTTTCCCACAGATGCCCTCTATTAGGAAGCATCCTAATAGAGGAAGGTTGAGGAAGTTCCTACCTTACTGTTCCTACTTTACTGAGAGCTTTTGTTATGTATGCATTTTATACATTGAAAAAATTGATCTCATAAAAAACACTATTACTTATACCAAAACTTGAACAGAGTAAACTTGAGCTTTGTAAAATTTAAAAAGTTTAAGAAAACTTTAGTTAAGGCTAAAAATTTATTTTTAATATCAGCCAGTTAATATATTAAAACTGTAATTAAAATGCTTGTTGAAGATTTTACTTTCAAAAACAAAATAAATCTAAGAAAAGAATTGGTATCTTTCCATTTCCTAAACTAATGTAATACTTCAAAATTCAGTATTATTTTTCTATATGATAAACTTTGCCTGTAAAGTCTGAATTGAAGTCTTCTAATTAGCACTACTGAGAGATTTTAATTCCTTTTATTATCCCCAAAATAAGGCAGAATGTTTTAATGTCTAGTAATTACTTTTCTTATTTGACATATGAATACTGTAGATATGTAATACTAATAAAATATAATACTCTGTAGGTGAATTCTGCCTCAGTATGGAAAGATTTTATTTCCATTTCTAAGCTCAGAAAGTATGAATGATATACCTATAATTATTTCTATATCTATGGTAACTTTTTTTTTTAATAGGATTTACTTAAAGATCCGTTGTACATTGGGCTACGGCAGAGAAGAGTGAGAGGTCCTGAATATGATGACTTTTTGGATGAATTCATGGAGGCAGTTTCTTCCAAGTACGTATAATCTTTATTTATCTTTATTTGAATTGAATTTCAAAAATTTAAAGATAACCTAACATAATAAACTACACAAGTATCCAAGTTTGGTGTAGTGTGTTTAGTAATTGGAAGGGATTTGTTTGAAATGCGGGCGCATGCACACACACACATACACTGTCATGGTTATTAGTGACTAAATGATAAAGTCATGTATCTGTCTCAAAAAAGATTGTCTCTGGGGGAGCCTGAGTGGCTCAGTGGGTTAAGTGTCCCACTTCAACTTAGGTCATGATCTCGAGGTTGGCGAGTTTGAACCCTGCATTGGGCTTCGTGCTGACAGCTCAGAGCCTGGAGCCTGCTTTGGATTCTGTGCCTCCATTTCTCTCTGCCCATCCCCCGCTTACACTCTGTCTTTCTCTCTCAAAAATAAACAAACATTAAAAAAAAAATAAAAAAACTGTTGTCTCTGTTGCTATTCCTGAAGATACTTTTACAAAAATCTTTAGATCTTGTGGTTATTGAAATACATGATTATGGTGAAGGAGGCAGTAGTCAGTGACCAAATTACCTGAGCAAGACTTTCTGTGATTATTGGCAGTCTGTACTTCATTTCTGGCTGCTGATAAAATGTGATCTTTAGTCATCTTTGTGGGTGTATCTGACCCTTTTGTGGTAGGAGAAGCAGAGGAAGTGGGGAGCAAGTGTGAGTTAGTATAAGCCACAAGTCCAGAATGGTGTTTAAGAAACAGGACATCCAATCACAGTTCATGAGTCTCTGATTAAATCTACAGTATATGATTAAAGTGCACTACTGTATTTCACCTAGTTTCAATAGCACTTGATTGTGGGCCAAGTACTACTATAAAGTTTTCCATTTTTTTTTCTTTCAACAGAGAAATTTCCACCATAATTTAGTAATGTATTCTGCGATAATTTTGTCACACTAATGGACAGTCATCCCATTTGCTACTACCACAAAAACCAAGTACTATTTTAAAAAAAATATGTTGCCTTGGTTTTTCATAGAAATAAACTCATCATTAGAATGAGCTGTAACTAGAGACATACTTATGGGTTTTTTTTAGTGTAAGGTTTAATTTTAAGAAGTTGTATGCAACAGCAGAAAGTGCTTTCATCAGCTTGCACAATATTTAGAATATATTGAGTCTCCTATTGCCCAAGGTTTCAAGGAAGAGTATATTTGCCAGTTAGCATGGGCTACTTTTTAAACACACATGCCTGATTTATTTATTGTTGTTATTAACTTACTTGGTTAAGCTGTACTTATTCATAGAAATAGTTGGAAAACTGTACAGTTTAAGCTCAAGATTGCATGGTACAGTTAATTCCAGTTAGATACTTAAGGGAACACTGATTTCTGCCAATCCCCCCCCACCTCACCCAATACTATGTTGTATTTTTTTCTAGTAGTTTAATTTCTAGTAGTTTCTCATATATAATGTAATGTTTTGAAATTACCTGTAACTTTTTAGGTAGCAACACTAATCAGGAGATTATGTTAGGGGTGCCCAGCTAGCTCAGTTGGTGAAGCATGCAACTCTTGATCTCAGGGATTGTGAGTTTGAGCCCCACGTTGGGTGTAGAGATTACGTAAAAATAAAATTCTTTTTAAAAAACCCCAGAGGAGCACCTGGGTGACTCAGTTGGTTAAGTGTCTGACTTCGGCTCAGGTCATGATCTTACAGTTTGTGGGTTTGAGCCTTGCGTTCGGCTCTGTCCTAACAGCTCAGAGCCTGGAGCCTGCTTTGGATTCTGTGTCTCCCTCTGTCTCTCTGCCCCTCCCACACTCATGCTGTCTCCATCTCTCTCTCAAAAAATGCACTAACATTAAAAAAAAAAACCCAAAACAGAGAGTATGTAGGGAACATTGTGCCACTATAAAAGAAGAGGAAAATGCTGTTCTTAGCATAATTGTTTTTATTGTCTATTTGAGTAAGTAGATTCTATCTTTATATACACGACTTCAGTATACTTACAAAGAAACTGTTACACAAGTTTATGAACATAGTTTGTATGTCTTATATACTTAATATACATACTTAAATGCTGATGAAATAAAATAGAAATAATTCTATTAGAATCAGTGAGAAGCTTTCTGGAGAAAATGAGATATGAGCTAATTTTGAATGCTCTGTGTCAATATAGAGTCAGAAAAGCTTTTTTTAAAAAACAGTGAATTGAAGGATTACCTGAGATCTTTGATAAGGATATAGAGATTGATGAAAAGTCAATACTTTTAAATGCAGAGAGCACCTGCAGGAATATCAGGAATTCTATATGGGCTCTTCCCAGAGAAGAATCCCAAAGATTTTTCAAAAATATTTCTAGCATGTTGCTGCTTTGGTAAAAGTTTTCTAGAAGAGACACCAATTAAATTGGGAAATGGTTCTGAAGATAAGCCCAAGATTATTTAAAAAGAACATGTAACTTAAATTCAAGGTGGAAGATGACTGTTGCAAATTGACTTACTCAGGAACCAGGTTCCGAGATGGAGTTCATTAAGGAGTACCTTTGGAATGAACCCCTTTGCAAGGGAGGGGACAGAAATAGGAGTGGATAAGAGAAGTTGAGCTGCAATGTGGAACCACCAACAGCTTTGGATAACTTCATTGGAATCATCCTTGCATTCCAGTTAGATACTTAAGGGAACACTGATTTCTGCCAATCCCCCCCCACCTCACCCAATACTATGTTGTATTTTTTACTTATTACATTCTCAGGGTTGGGTGGGTCAATTTCAAATTCTTCCTCTTGACTTTCTTCACAACTATAGCTCTTTACCTCCTAGGCCAAGGACTTTATATGGGTGTATGGCACTTACTAAGTCTGTTCTGATTATGCATTTGGGGACTGAGGAAATCAGTCTGTAGTCCTAATGGATGGACCCATTATGAACTAGACTTTGGTCAGGGCTTCATTTATTACTGGCTTCCAAACGCCTCTACTCTAATGAGGAGGTTGACATTATATAGATGCTTTAGGTCTTCTGATATCACTGTCAACTCTGTGCCCTTGACATGTTTGGGTATCCCCTGTCCCCAGAGCACAGTTACTGAATAAAGGGCTATAGGTTCCATTGGAGAAGGATTAAGGGAATTATTACCCTGTATTCTTGCCATGGTGTTGGAAGACCTTTCCCTCTGGATTTTTTTTAAGTTTGTTTATTTATTTTGAGAGAGAGAGAGAGAGAGAGAGAGAGAGAATCCCAAGCAGGCTCCACACTGTGAGCATGGAGCCCACCATGGGCCTCCATCTCACGAGACACGAGAACATGACCTGATCCCAAATCACGAGTCAGATGCTTAACCGACTGAGCCACCCAGGCACCATCCACCCCCCACCCACCAGGCTTCTAGATGGTTCTGAGTTAAAAAATTAGGTCAGGTTTGGAAACTGAGTGAGAGATTGTGACTTCACTGGGGCAGTTTCCCTCAGATTTGTTCATTCATCTATGATTTATTTTGATTGTACATATTGAGTAGTAGCCTTGTCAGCTGTTTTGCCTCTAGAGATGCTGTATTTTTAAACTATCTCTCTGTGGGTCAGCCCCTCACTAACCCCAGCCTTGCCACTCTAATGATAATTATGTCCACCTAGCTTCTCATGGCTTCTGACCCTTAGCTGGTCCTATCATCCCCATTGCTATCATTGACCCTAATTCTTTTAACAGCCTTTCCTTCTGTCAGTTCTGGCCTTTAGAAAAGAACCACCACAAAACTTACTAATGTGGATATCTTCTCATTGGCATATTCCTTATTGCTTTGTATATGGTGTGTTTTCTGGACCTTCAAGTGGAACATAGTAATTTGATGGGTTTTCTGGTCTTACTTAGCACGTGCATTCTAGAATTACTCTCAGACACTCATGATCCCCCTTCTGCCATCTGCCACAGCATTCCTGGCATTTCAGCAATATTCATATGAGCCTTTACCTTCTCTCTTTCCAGGAACCATCCTAGTAGTGAATTTATACCATCTCCTGAGATTCTTACTGGTGGTAAATCCTGCATCTCAGGATAGTGCCTTCTAATCGATAAACTCTTATCTAATACTTAAATTCCAGCCCCTTTGAGCAGAATTTAATCTCATATGTACTCTTCTGACTAATATAAAGTAGCTAGATCTTGCAGTTTCTTTGTGGAATATTCCCTTTCTTCCTTTGTTAGGCCTAGTATGTCTTAGGTGGGTTATATTGTGACATAACCCTGGCTATAGGCCCAAGGGTCTGGAGAGGAGGTGAAGGTGGATGGAGGTTAGGAAGGCACATGTTGTCTTAGGAGGGGGAAGCTTCTGTGTACGTGATTCCCAAGAAGTAAAGGGCAGACCATTTTTGTGGCTTCAGAATGTTTTAAGGGAATCTGGAAATTCAAGATTTTGGGAGGCATCAAACCAGACATCTCATCTCATGTGTCAGGATCCAATCAGGAACCTGACTTAGCAGATCTACCTTGTTAAAGTTTTGGAGTGTTTGACCCCTCTGATGATTAATGCCTTATTCCTGGTGATTAACTTTCTCTGCTCAGGAGCTGTAGGATCTGAGAGCATTTTTGTATCTATTAGAGAGGTCCTCTGGCTTTTACGTTACATTACTCAGTACCATGTCACAGCATTCAGTATAATGACATTTAGATAAAGATAAAAATTAAGCAGAAAAAAAGTTTCAAGGTAGCTGTAATTAAGGCATATCTTAGAATCTGTTCAATAGACTATTTCTGATATTCTGTTATCAAGTCATATGACAGACATATGCTGGCTCCTGCAAAATATTTTTGGTTTAGAAAAATTGGCTACCGGGGGCACCTGGGTGGCTCAGTCGATTAAATGTCTGATTTTGGCTCAGGTCATGATCTCACTTTTTGTGAGTTTGAGCCCCCACATCAAGCTCTGTTCTGGCAGCTTGGAGCCTGGAGCCTGCTTCAGATTCTGTGTCTCCTTCTTTCTCGACCCCTCCCCTGTCTCTTTCTCTCTCAAAAATAAATAAACATAAAAAAATTAGAAAAAGAAAGAGGGGCGCCTGGATGGTTCAGTCAGTTGAGCATACGACTTCGGCTCAGGTCGTGATCTCACAGTTTGTGAGTTCGCGCCTCACATCAGACTCTGTGCTGACAGCTTGGAGCCTGGATCCTGCTTCGGATTCTGTGTCTCCCCATCTCTCTGCTTCTAACCCACTTGCATTCTGTCTCTGTCTCTCTCAAAAATAAATAGATATTAAATTTTTTTGTAATAAGTAGAAAAGAAAAGAAAAATTGGCTTTTGGAGCAGGCCATTGAATTCCCCCAACTACCTGTGCCCTAACAGGAGCTAGATCTCTGTGGTAAAAGTGTCTTGTCAAACTACCTAGTTTTTCTTCCTTATTGTTTTGATTCATTTTTCATTTGTTGAGAGTCAGGCACTGTGTTTGGTGCTGGGGATACAGGGATGAATAAAACAAAAATAATCCCTGTCTTTCATATAGCTTATTGTTTACTAGAGGATACAGATAATAAACAAGTAAACCAGCAAATAATCAGATGAAACAATGAAACCGTAATAAATGTAACAAAGGAAACAAATTGCTGTCTAAGAATAATAGGTGACTTAATTTATGTAAATCAGATGAATGTTATAGATGCAGTTATCTCTTTTTGAGCATAGATTTTACTTTTTTTATGTTTACTTTATTAATAGATACAGGTAATTTCTGTTACGAAGTCTATTGCTAAAGTCGTGATACTCTTTCAGTTATACTTTTGTTGAAAATTAGGTGAGCTCTTTGATTACAGTTAGGTAAATTAATAAACAACAGAAAAACTGAATTCAGAAGTACTGATAAATTAGTCTGGATTAATTAGCCTGGATGTTAATCAGCATCTCCAGGTCTGTTTTCCTGGTACTTGCCTTTTCAACAGTTTCATCAATTGGGCCTAGTAATTCTACATCTGAGAGTATAGTTAAGAAAATAATACCAAATAAAGAATGAATTTGATGCCCAAATATATTCACTGAGCATTTTCATTATATGATTTTCTTCCCTTTGTTTCCAGCACACTCTCTTTGGCTTCCTTCTACCTCAGTGATGGCCCCTACACACTTTGCTTGTCTTGTTTATTCTCATCCCCCTAACCTCTATACTTTAGTGTGCTTCAGGGTTGGAGCTTAAAACTCTTCTCTTTACTATTATCCTCACTTCCTTGGTGACCTCATCTAGTCATTCATCTTTTTGGCAAGAGGGAGTTTTTTTCATGTTTATTAAAAATTGTTATTGAAATATAGTGACATACAATGTTATATTGGCTTCATTTTTTAAAGTAATTTTTAATTTTAATTCCAGTATTGTTAACATACAGTGTTCTATTAGTTTCAGGGGCACAATATCGTGATTCAACAATTCTATACATTACTCAGTACTCATGTGATAAGTGTGCCCTGCATCCCCATCACCTATTTCGCCCATCCCCCTACCTCCCCATCTGGTAACCACCTGTTTGTTCTCCATAGTTGAGAGTCTGTTTCTTGGTTTCTCTCTCTCTCTCTCTCTTTTTATTCCCTGTGCTCATTTGTTTTGTTTCTTAAGTTCCACATGAATGAAATTGTATGGTATTTGTCTTTCTCTGATTTATTTTACTGAGCATAATAATCTCTAGCTCCATCCATATGGTTGCAAATGGCAAGAATTAATTCTTTTTTATGACTGAATAACATTCTGTTTTGTATACATATGCCACATCTTCTTTATCCATTTGTCACTTGGTGAACACTTGAGCTGCTTCCATAGTTTGTCTGTTGCAAATAATGCTGCAATACATATAGGGGTGCATATGTACTTTCAAACTAGTGTTTTTGTATTTTGGGGGTAAATAGGCAGTAGTATGATTACTGGATTATAAGGTAGTTCTATTTTTAACTTATTTCACTTTCAGGTGTACTATAGAGTGATGCAACAATTCTATACATCACACAGTTCTTACCACGGTAAGGATAGTTACCATCTGTCACCATATGTTATCATAATATTGACTATATTCCCAAATGCTGTACTTTTCATCCCTGTGATTTATTTATTGTACAACCGGAAGTTTGTAACTCTTAATCTCCTTTACCTATTTCACCTATCCCCTACTCCTCTCTCGTTGGGCAACCACCAGTTTGTTCTCTATATTTGTGAGCTCTTTTTGTTGTTGTTGTTTTGTTATTTTGGTTGTTTGTTCAATTTTTAAAAATTGAAGTATAGTTGACACACAAAGTTACATTAGTTTCAAGTGTACAACATAGTGATTCAACAACTCTATAAATTATGCTACACTTACTGCCAGTGTAGTTACCATCTGTCACCATACACTATTAAAATACCATCAACTGTATTGCTTTTATCTTTTATCTCTGTGACTTATTCATTCCATAACTGGAAGCCTGTACCTCTCATTCTCCTTGCCTCATTTTACCCATCTGTCTTGCCTCTTCCCTCTGGCAGCCACCAATTTGTTCGCTGTATGTATGGGTTTCTTTCTGTCTTTTTTTTGTGTGTTTTGTTTTTTAGGTTTCACATGTAAGTGAAATCAAATGGTATTTGTCTTTCTCTGACTTATTTCACTTAGCCTAATACTCTTTAGGTCCATCCATGTTCTCACAAATGGCAAGATATCATTTTTTTTTATGGTTGAGTAATATTTCATTGTGTACATACACCACATATTCTTTATCCATTCATCTATTGATGGACACATGGGTTGCTTCCATATCTTGAGTATTATATGTATAACGCTTCATATTTACATATTGTGTACAAATATGTAAATATATAAATAATTGCATATTTATTGTAAATAAGGATGCATATATCTTTTAGAATTAGTGTTTTTTGTTTTCCTTGGATAAATAGCCAATAGTGGAACTACTGGATCATATGACATTTTTGTTTTTAAGTTTTTGAGGAACCTCCATAGTCTTTCTCACAGTGATTACACCCATTTACATTCCCACCAGCAATGCACAAGGCTTCCCTTTTCTCTACATCCTTGCCAAGGCTTGTCACTTCTTGTGTACAAGTATACCAGGAAGAAGTCTCGTATTTCAAAGAATTCCTTCTTCTCATGTAATTTAATTTTAGGAAATACTGTATTAAGGTTCTTATAATCCTTGCATATTGTCAAGTATATATTAAAATCACCAAGTGTATGCATTCCTTACATATTTATATTTGTTTTTCTGTTTATACTTTTCATAGTAGTATTTTTTTAAATTATGGTATAATTGGTATATAACATGTAAGTTTCAGGTATACAGCATTAATATGACATTTGTATACACTACAAAGTGATCACAACTAAAAGTCTGGTTACCGTCTGTCACCAACAGATAACCCTCTTTAAAACCATTTTGCCCACTCCAACTCCCTTTCTTCTTGCTAACCATCAATCTGTGCTCTATGAGGGTTTTTATTTTTTTGTATTTTTTGTCTGTTTCTCTTTTTTAGATTCCACACATCAGTGAAATCAGTGTTTGTCTTTCTAACTTTGACTTACTTTACTTTGCAAATTCCCACAAGGTCCATCCATTTTGTCACAAATGGCAAGATTTTAATTTTTTATGACTAAGTAGTATTCCATTGTGTGTGTGTGTGTGTGTGTGTGTGTGTGTGTGTGTGTGTGTATCTTATCCTCTATCTATTCATCTATCAATGGACACTTCAGGCCAATTCCATACATTAGCTACTGTAAATAATGCCTCAGTGAACATAGGGATGAATATACCTTTTCATATAAGTGTTTTCATATTCTTTAGATCAATATGCAAAAGTGGAATAGCTGGATCATATGCTGAATGTATTCTTAAATTTTTGGGAAATCTATACTCTTTTGCATAGTTCTGCAGCAGTTTAAATTCCCTTTTTTCCACATCCTCTCCAAGACTTGTCATTTCTTCTCTTTTTGATGATAGTCATTCTAACGGGTATGAGTGATATCTCATTGAGGTTTTGATTTGCATTTCCCAAATGAGTAGTGGCTTTTGAACATGTTTTCATGTGTCTTTTTGCCATCTTTATGTCTTCTTTGGAAAAATGTTCAGATCTACTGCCCATTTTTTAATTAGGTTGTTTGATTTTTTTTTTATTGTTGACTGAATTCTTTGTATATTTTGGATACTAATCTCTTATGAGATTTATGATTTGCAGATATCTTCTCTCATTCAATAGGTTCACTTTTTGTTTTTATGATGGCTCTTTTCACTGTACAGAAGCGTTTTAGTTTGATATAGTCCTAATTGTTTATTTTGGCTTTTGTTTCCCTTGCCTTTGGAGTCAGATCCAGAAATAGATTGCTAAGACCATTGTCAAGGAGTTTACCACCTATGTTTTCTTCTAGGAATTTTATGATTTCAGGTCTTACAGTCAAGTCTATTCCATTTAAATTTTTATGTACAGTGTAATATAATGTTCTGGTTTCATTCTTTGTTTTTTTCCTTTTTTTTTTTTTTTCCATGTGACTGTCCAGTCTTCCCAGCACCACTTATTGAAGAGACTATCCTTTATTTTATGCTCTTGGTTCCTTTGCCATAAATTAATTGTCTGTATATGTGTGCATTTATTTCTTGGCTCTCAATTCGGTTCTGTTGATCTGTATGTCAGTTTTTATGCAAATACTACATTGTAGTATAGTTTGAATTCAGGGAGTGTGATACCTCCAGCATTGTTATTATTTCTCAAGATTGGCTATTTGCGATTTCTTTTGGTTCTCTACAAATTTTAGAATTATTTGTTTTAGTTCTATGACAGATGCCATTGGAATGTTCATAGGGATTGCACTGAATCTGTAAATTGCTTTGGGTATTACAGACATTTTAACAATATTATTTATTCCCATTCATGAGCATGGAGTATCTTTCCATTTATTTCTATCTTTTTTAGTTTCTTTCATCAATGTCTTACAGCCTCCAATGTACAGGTCTTTCATTTCTGTGGTTAAATTTATTACTAGATATTTTTGGATGCATTTTTTTAATGTTTATTTTTAAGAGAGAGAGAGACAGAATATGAGTGGGAGAGGGGCAGAGAGGGAGACACAGAATTCGAAGCAGGCTTCAGGCTCTGAGCTGTCAGCACAGAGCCCGATGCGGGGCTTGAACCCACGAACCGTGAGATCTTGACCTGAGCCAAAGTTGATGCTTAACCGACTGAGCCACCCAGGCACCCCTTGGATGCATTGTTAAATGAGATTTTTTTCTTAATTTGTCCTTCTGGTGTTTTGTTATTATTGTATACAATAGATTTATGTATATCAGTTTTGTATCCTGTAACTTTACTGAATTTGTTTATTAGTTCTGACAGGTTTTTTTTTGTTTTTTGTTTTTTTGTGGAGACTTTACGGTTTTCTGTATATGGTATCATGTCATCTACAAATAGAAATGGTTTTACTTCTTCTTTTCCAGTTTGGATGACTTTTATTTTTTTCTTGTCTGATTGCTGTAGCTAAAACCTTCTAATACTGTGCTGAAGGTAAGTGGCGAGGGTAGGCATCCTCATCTTGTTTCTGAACTTAAAGGAAAAGCTTTCAGTTTTTCACTATTGAATATGATATTGATGGTAGGTTTGTCATGTATAGCTTTTGTTATGTTGAGATAAGTTCTCTCAGTACCTATTTTGTTGAGAGTTTTTATCATAAATGATACTGAATTTTGCCAAATATTTTTCTGCATCTGTTGAGATGATCATATGATTTTTATTCTTCATTTTGTTAGTGTGGTATGTCACATTGATTGATTTGTAGATGTTGTACCATTTGTGCCTCCCTGGAATAAATCCCACTTGATCATGGTATATGATCCTTTTAATGTATTGTTGAACTTCGTTTGATGATATTTGTTGACAATTTCTGTCTCTATGTTCATCAAGGATCTTGGCCTATAATTTCCCCCCCCCCTTTTTTTTTTGTGGTGTCCTTACCTGAGTTTGGTTTCAAGGTAATGCTGGCCTTGTAAAATGAGTTTTGAAGTATTTACTTTTCTTCAGTTTTTTTGGAACAGTTTGAGAAGGATAGGTGTTAATCTTTTTTGAATATTGGGAAGAATTAGCCTGTGAAATTGGCTGATCCTGGGCTTTTGTTTGTTGGGAGGTTTCTGATTACTGATTCAATCTTCTTACAAGAAATTAATCTATTCAGATTTTATATTTTTCATGATTCAGTCATGGAAAATTATGTATTTCTAGAAATTTAACCATTTCTTCTAGGTTGTCCAATTTGTTGTATAATTCTTTGTAATATTGTTATAATCCTTTGTATTTTTGTGGTTACAGTTGTAATTGCTTTTTCATTTCTGGCTTTATATCTTTGAGCCCCCCTTTTTTTTCTTGGTTTGCCTCGCTTTGTAACTATGACTTATCTTTTCAGAGAATCAGCCCTTAGTTTCATTGATCTTTTTTATTGTCTTTTTCATCTCTATTTCATTTACTCCTGTTCTGACATTGATTATTTTCCTCCCTCTCCTAACTTTATTTAGGCTTCATTTGTTCTTTTCCTAGTTCCTTTAGATGTGAAGTTAATTATTTATTTGAGAGTTTTCTTGTTTCTTGAGGTAGACCTCTATTACTATGAACTTCCCTCTTATAATCGCTTTTGCTGCATCCCATAGATTTGAATGTTGTGTTTCTGTTTTTGTCTCTAGCTATTTTCTGATTTCTCCTTTGATTATTGACGGCCCATTGTTTTTTCAGCAGCATGTTGTTTAATCTTTGTGTATTTGTAGTTTTAACAGTTTTCTCTTTGTAATGATTTCTAGTTTCATACAATTGTGGTCAGAAAAGCTGCTTGATATGTCTTCTTGAATTTATTGAGATTTGTTTTGTGATCTTACATACGATTAGCACTGGAGAATGTTCTATGAGCACTTGAGAAGAATATGTATTCTGCTTTTTTAAATGGGTGTATCTATGAAATTCATTTGGTCTAGCATGTCATTTAAGGTCAGTGTTTCCTTATTGACTTTCTGTCTGGATGATCTCTCTAGTGATGTAAGTGTGATGTTAAAGTGCTCTACTACTATTATATTGCTGTCAATTTCTTCCTTTAGGTCTGTTAGTATTTGCTGCATATATTTTGGTGCTCATATGTTAGATGCATATGTATTTATAAATGTTATATCTTCTTGCTGGATTGACCCCTTTATCATTATGTAATGTTCTTCTTTGTCTTTTATTACATTGTTAAGTCTATTCTGTATGATGTGAATACAGCTACACGAGCTTTATTTTCATTTCCATTTGCATGGAATATCTTTCTCTGTCCTTTCCCTTTTAGTCTCTGTGTGTCCTTACTTCTGAAGTTAGTCCCTTATAGTCAGCATATAGATACATCTTGTTTTATCTTCCATTGGAGCACTCTGTCTTTTGATTGGATAATTTAGTTCATATACATTTAAAGTAATTATTGATAGGTATTTACTTATTTCCAATTTATTGTTTTCTGCATGTTTTTGTTGTTCTCTCTATGAATTCTCTTTCTCTTTCCTTCTTTGATCACTTTCTTTTATGTTCAGATTTCTTTGTCATTATCTCTTGTGTATTTTTAATAAGTTTTTGCTTTGTGATTACTGTGAGGTTTGCATACAACATCCTATGTGTATAATGGTTGGTTTTAAGTTGATAAAAAAATTAAATTTGAACACATACCAAAACTACATTTTTACACCTCCCCATTTTACATCCCCAACTGATTCTTTTTCCTGAATCAGTTGCCCCTGAAATGGAATGACTGCTTCAGTTTTGCTACCAAAAATTCTCTATATCAGAACTCCATTGATGATTATTAACTAAATGGAAAAACAAGCTATACCTTAAGTGAGTTTTTAAAAGCTAGTATTACATTTTTTAGTGAAAGAAATAAAAACTCCAGCAAGGACTGTATTTTTAATTTTTTTTCCTTTTTTCCTTTAAATGATTAAAATTAAAAGTCAATTGGAATCACCAGGAATGACCACAAAGATGATTATTATAATATTTAGAGACTTTCTCCAACCTTGGCTGCCATCACAAATTTTATTATGATCTCTCACATAGTATTTAAGAAAAATAATCTTATTCTGAAGCCATACCGCCTGCCATATGCTGCAAGGTGTGATGATGGTGTTTTCATAAAGTGATGCTTTTTTTTTTCACCCATTCAGTATTGAATGTGTGTCTCAGACCAGACTTTTCAGAGAAGCTATTAATTTGGTCAAAGTTCTTGAAGGTCATATATCAGATTTCAAAGGAATAAGATATATAGCCCCTGATTATCACGGCCAGATTTACTAAATTTATTTTTATTATTATTTATAATGGTCTCTCTTTTTAAAGAAGTCACCAAAAATGTAAGTTTATGTGGTCTTCACCCTTACTCAAGGTTGCAATTTAATGGTTTCTTCACCATTCTACCAAATATTTGGCCTTAACATACTTTCCTGTTGTTTGTCTTTCTACCATTTCTGCTGCAGTTAATTGCATGGCTGACTTTCTCTGCTGCCTTATTCCACCTGTTCCAATCATTGCCTTTTCTACCTCATCCTTTTTTTTTCCTTTAGTTGAATGGATATATTTATAACTTTGATGATTTTATCTATAAATCTGTGAGACCTTTTGGACTCCACCCATCATTATAATCAGCATAATTTACTTTGGTTTTCATAAGAAATTTAATGAAAACATATGACTCTGTGGGACACCATCTGCTATTCTTCTCTGTGGTCCAAAGGTGATGTAAACTATTTGAAAAAAAAGTCAGATGGAAAGAATGTCTGTCAATATGAGAAAAGTCAGCAACGATGTCACTTACCAAGGAACATGACTCAAATCAAATTTATGACTCAGAATTTTTTTCCACTTGCCCATACAAAGAAAGATCAGATTGACAATTTAACTATAGCCATGTTTTTCTTAAAAATTCTATCTTTCTCTCTACTTTTTTTTCAAGTGAATGAAAAAGGGAGGTCATAGAACAATTAGAAATCTGTAGGCATGCCTTAGGTATATGTATTTAAGAATACATATATATATTTCTTCAAAGATTAAAGGTGAATTCTCAAATATTTTGTTAGTTTTACATCTTTGCCTATATCCTGACCCAGCCTTCATCTCTTGCTGAACATGGTTTACAACTTTTTCCTTTCAGATGCTTTCCTTGCCTAATACTATTTTATTCAAGTCATTGATTCTAATTGCATTAATTCCAGCATTCCTTTAATAGGGGTGTAAATGTTTTCCATTGGTTTTATTCTATTTGTTTGAGTCTTGTGAATTTAATATTCCCTATTATGCCCTATTTTCCTTACTAGAATATGAATCGTGCCAGAAAATGAACTTTAGGGATGTTTGGGTGGCTTGATCGGTTGAATGTCTGACTCTTGATTTTGGCTCAGGTCATGATCTCACAGTTCTGAGATCAAGCCCTGTGTCAGGCTCTGCACTGAGCATGGAGTCTGCTTAGGATTTTATCTCTCCCTCTCTTTGCCCCTCCCCCACCTCGTGCTTTCTTGCTCTCTCCAAATAAATAAATAAACACACAAAAAAGAACTTTATTATCAAGGGGTGACTATTCTCACTACCCCACAATATACCCTACCACATAGTGGGTATAAAATAACTTCTTTTGAAAACATATTACTTAAACATTAAATCCAACCTTCACAAAACTATGGTGACATATATGTAAAGGAAAGGTGGTCCACTAACATAAACTAGAGAAACACACAGTTTTCCAAATAAAGTGGTTCTGCCTGTGTAAACTAAAGATTTGAGTTTTCATTACATAGGTACATTTATGTTTTAGATTTTGCAGTTTCTCTAAAGAAATATTTTAATAAATTACTGTTGTATCCATCATTACTTTTTCTCTAAGTTTTACTTAAATTACAGTGTAACATACAGTGTAATATTAGTTTCAGGTGTAGAATTTAGTAATTCGTCACTTACATTGCAACACCCAGTGCTCATTACGACAGGTTCACTCCTTAATTCCCATCACGTATTTAATCCACATACCCCCTCCTGCCCACCTCCTCTCCAGTAACCCTCAGTTTGTTTTCTATAGTTAAGTGTATGTAATAGTGTCTATATAGTGTCTATAAGTGTCTATATAGTTAAGTGTCTATTCCACATATAAGTGAAATCATAGGGTATTTGTCTTTCTCTGATTGACTTATTTTGCTTAACATTACATTCTGTAGCTCCATCCACATTGTTGCAGATGGCAAGATTTCATCCTTTTTGATGGCTGAGTAATATTCTATGGTGTGTATATACATATATATGTATATATACATTCATGTATGTATATATACGTATGTACACACACACGCATATATACACACACACCACATCTTCTTTATCCATTGATCATTCAGTGGACATTTGGGCTTTTCCCATAATTTGGCTATTGCTGATAGTGCTGCTATAAACTTTGGGTGCATGTGTCCCTTTAAATCAGTACTTTTGTATTCTTTGAGTAAATACCTAATAGTGCAATTCCTGGATCATAGGGTAATTTTGTTTTGAACTTCTGAGGAACCTCCAGCTTCTGCTCATTGAAAGAAACAATCAACAAAACTAAAAGGCAGCCTACAGAATGGGAGATGACATTTGCAAATAACATATCTGATAAAGGGTTAGTATCCAAAATATGTAAAGAACGTATAAAACTGAACACTGAAAAAACAAATAATCCAGTTAAAATATGGGCAGAAAACATGACTAGACATTTTTCCAAAGAAGACATACAGATGGCCAACAGACACCTTACTTGTTCTCTTTGAATTGATACCAAGGTCTATATAGAGGAATCCCTAAATATTTTATCTGAGCTTATTAAAAGTAAATTATTATATCTATTAAAGATACTAAGGTTTGACAAAAATCTATATCATGCTTCTGCTATCTCTCTTCTTTACTTATTCTCTTAGCTTATTTAGCAAGGTAAAGCAGCCTGGTTTCTTAAAAGCTTGTTTTTCTTAGGTTTCCATCTGTATTACCATGTGTAATAAATTGGAAAATAAGAATGAATATATCTACTCATTGGTAACATTTAAAAAGGAGACTCAATATAGATTTCCTTAATTGTGCTCATAGAAACAAAAGCAAAAAACCCCATCAGTGGCAATCCCTTATGTGTCGAAACAAGATTCTTTGTTGTAATCTTCTTTTCTTGCTCTCCTTAATTTAAATGTATTTATAACCAAAAACAAAACAGGTATGCACTTATGAAAGCAGTTTAGTTTTTATTTTTAAGACTATGTATGTGGTCAGTTTGGGGAAATAGTACAACAATATTTGAACAAGATGTAGTTTCATTAATGGGGATTAAAGATGCTGAAAGGAAAAGAATCATTATGGAAGCAAAGTTAAAAAGTTGGTTTGGGGTAAAGTAGGAAGTTAAGGGGACTTTTTGTTCAGTAGGAAATGTGAAAATAACTTACAGTTAATATTCTATCTTGACCTAACCTTATTATTGATGACCAGTGCATTTCAGTTAGTAAAAGCTGGTCCTTCTCGCGGCCCCTCCTGACATCTCTGACGCACTGTGCTGCAGCCACACTGTCTGCACTGCCTTTGGAGTCATTGAACTCTCAAGTCATGTTCCCCACTCAGAATATTTATTCTTGCTCTGCCCTCTGACTGAAATATTCTTCCCCCAGAAATCAACTTAACAACCTCATCTTTTTCAGTATTTGTGGAAATCTTACCCTCTTCTAGACTTATCCTGATTACCCCAATGGGACTGAACTCTGCCCCACCTTCCGCCCATCCCTGGCCCTCCTGATACTCTTGCTTTGCTCTACTTTTTCTTGTATAATTTTATATAATTTATCCACTTATTACATTTACTGCTTATTGTGTGTCTCACCTGCTAGAATGTATGTACCCTAAGTACAGGGATCTAGTTCTTCTTTTTAGGAACAAGTTCTTACATCAATGCCTGGCACAGAATAGGTATGTAATAAATATTTGTTGATTGAATTGAACCCCTCAAAGAGAGGCCACACAGGAGAATGTGAGTGGATTGGCACAAATCTTTCACCATTACTAGAAAATTACATTTTAAACATGCTTTACTTTTGATGAGTTACCAGCATCATTTTTATGTGGAAAGGAGAACCATAGGACATGGTGAGGGATGAATACTTCATTTTCTCAGGCCTCACAAACATCAAGGGTTATCTATCCCTTGATGGGTGGAGATAAGTACTGTGATTGGTATGTTACATAAAGTTAAATACTTTTAATGTAAGTTGGTGGTGAATATTTTTTGAGCTGATATATTTCAAAGTTCTAACATTGAAAGCTGTAATGAAATTTGTATAAAATTTGCTATAATCAAGAGTTTAAACAAAATAATCATTCATATTGCCAAGATGATCACATTTTGGCTAACTCAGTTTTCCATCATTGACGGTTGTTTTTATTTCACTAACTGTAAAACAAGCCAGAATTAACACAGCATGCCATGATTTTGATTTAACCATGATGTAGTGCTTAATTCATAAGACTGTTTTTCTTTTTGGCATCCCCAGATGGTGACTCATTTTTTTTTTTTCACATCTTCAGCCAAAATAATACCATAACCTGTAGTATTCATGGTAAAGATCACCATATTGGTAAACAGAAAACAAAACAAGCAACTGTTAAATTTATTGTTAACCAATATGGTTAGGTTGGGATATGTAGAAATTTGAATGGAAAAAAGGTTGAGTCATACTGAGCACATGTTGGAGTGGTGTTGCCTGAGATAGGTTCACAGTCCATTTCTTTAGCCTCAGAGAATGACTTTTTTGCTTCAGTGGTTTGAGATCTGACTCAGCTCAGGAAGTGTAGACAGCTGGTTTTGCCAGCCTACAAAGGCCATGTCTCAGGGGCAAGTGGGAAGTAAAACCTGGGCTTTCAAATTAATCCTCATCTCCATCAAAGGGAAAGGTATTTGCCTTCGCTAAGGCTTAGTTCTTTCTCTTGAAAAATGTGAAAAATCATAACAGTACCTACTTTACAGGATTGTTGTGATGACTGAGATAAAATTTTAAAAAAGAAAATTACTTTTTTAACTGCCATAAATAGTAATTCTAATTTTTTCTGTAGGAAGCATGATTAGGGCCAATAATTTAAAAGTTATAAGCTGGCAAATTTGGTTTAGTAGTAGATGGAATATATAATAGTTAGAATTATCCCAAAATAATGTATGTAAAAGTACTTACTATAATGCTTGCACATAAAAATCACTCACTAATTGTTTTTCTTGGTTATTTTTATTGTTAGTATTCTTTGTGATGTGTCTGTCACTCTATGTGGGGAGATACACCTAGTATATAAAGATTTCTGCCTTAAGTAGAGGAGGATGGATTAGAACTAAATATTTTCTAGGGTGCTTGGGTGGCTCAGTCAGTTAAGTGTCTGACTCTTGATTTTGGCTCAGGTCGTGAATCTCACTGTCATGAGATCCAGCCCTGTGTCAGGCCCCATGCTGGGTGTGGAGCCTGCTTGGGATTCTCTCTCTTCCTCTCCCTCTGCCCCTCCCCCGCTTGCCTGTGTGTACTCTTTTTTCTAAAAACAAACCAAAACCAAAACCAAAAAAAAAAAAAAAAAACCCAAAAAACCCAATTAAGTATTTTCGGAAATATTCAAACTTTAAGATGCTGTAAAGTATTAAAGAAGCTGTGTTTTGTTTCATCATTCAGGGTTGATCTATATCATAAAATTCAGCAGTTCACTGATAATTGTTACCATTATGAGTCAGGTGAAAACGTTTGATCATCTCATTATATAATTATACTTGACCCCGAGGAATAAGCTTCTCATTCAGCATTTTAAACTATTTTGTCTTACATAAACGTTAGCTTTCCCTTGCTATCCAAAGTTTATTTCATTAGTAGCTCAAGAGACAGATGGCAAGGTGATTAATTCATTAGAAAATATTTCACAAAAAGTTTTTGTTTGCCTTGCTTTATATTCCCTGTGCTACATATTAATTGTATAGTCAGCTGCAAAATAAGTTCATAATAAAAAATAAAAGTAAATACAATAAAAGTGATACAAAGATACTAAAAATACTGAATTAACTTTGCAAAGGTTAAAATGAGACTTACGCATAGATAAGCCATTCATGCCAATCAACTAGACCAGTCCTTTCTCTCTCTCTATCAGTCTTTTTCATATATATCTATGTCTGTATCTTCTGATTGTATCCCAAAGCAAATTGAAATAATTGCTTCCTCTTGAGTATCTTCTATGACCCTCCCAATGTTTTCCTGTGCATTTGTCTCAAGAACAGATTCATTACTAAAGCCATCCAGACCGTTTCTCTATTATGTCCTTGATCCATGCCTTGATTCCATTTCCATGGCCATACCCAACTTCCCTAGACCTTGATTTTGAGTTCAGAAACCTTATAAATTCAGCTTTTGGTATAATGGAGAAAATAGAAATGACAATAACTGTAAGCTTGGGGCTGAATTTTGAATACGTAGCTGTGAAGATAAGCAGTACCCTAACGACTGTGGTAAAACAGTTATGGAAAACTAGGTAATTTGGTTCAACTATGAGTTTTTTTTTCCCTCAATGTTATAATTCCCTAAACAAAACAGTGTGATGATATTTTGTGTTATTTGAGTTAGAAACAAATAGGAAATATATGTGCATTCAACAGAAGCTGCATTCAATGGCCATTCCAAATCTTGCTGTTTCTGGTGCACTTCACGTGTACTCCCACCTCAGGGTCTTTGACCTTGCTGTTCTCTTGAACCTGTAAGCCTTTGTCTCTTTCCCTTCCCTCCTTCAGGGCTTTCCTCATTTGTCACTTCAGTGAAGACTTCCCTGTACCAGTCTGTCTTAAATTGCACTTCTCATGCTGGCTGGCTTTCTTTGTCTCCCTTCTCTGTTTTATTTTTCTCTGTCCTAATTATTACCTCAGAGCATGTTGTATAATTTACTTATTATTTATTGTCTGTCTCCTACAAATGCAATATAAATTCTATGAGGGCAAGGATTTCCATCTATTTTGTTCAGTGCTCTTTCCCCAGAGCCTGACTCCTAGGAAGCACTTAGGAAATATTTGTTGAATATATTAATTTTATCTCTGGTTTCAAAATATTTCACCTTAAGATTTTTCTGGTAGTTAACTAGAATTAAAACATTCATGCTTTTTGTTGTAAGTAAAAGAACAAAAGTGAGAAAACCAGTCCCACTTGGTGTTGAATAGTCCCTATCACATGGTAAGTTTTCAGTAACTGTTAAAATATCTATTATGTGGGGCACCTGGTTGGCTCACTTTAAGTGTCTGACTTCGGCTCAGGTCATGATCTCACGGTTCGAGAGTTCGAGCCCCGTGTTGGGCTCTGTGCTGTTAGTTTGGAGCCTGGAGCCTGTTTCGGATTCTGTGTCTCCCTCTCTCTGCCCCTCCGCTGCTCACACTCTGTCTCTCTCTCCTTCAAAAATAAATAAACATTTTAAAAAATTAAATATAAAATATCTATTATGCTATCATGGTTAAAGTTGTGTTAGTTTTCCCCTGTTTTCATTCTGATGTCAAGAAAAGATAAAATATATATCCCATAATTATGCATATTAAATTATAAACACAGAATAGATTTCTTCTGAAATTGTATTCTGCTTTACAAGCAGACTTCATTCAGCTAAAGCACTGGAAGTCATCACATTTTTTTTTTTTTTGCCTTTGTTCCTAAATTTAATTTAGGTTGATGTTTATAGGTCACTTTGATAAGAACTCATATGTTATTTTTGCAAAAACTGAAAAAGAATGGAAGTTGTGTTTTTTCTTAGAATCACCTTATACCTCTAATATGCATTAGTTGTCATTAAATGTCGATTTACAGCTCTGTATTATTTTTCAATAAGGAAGAATCATTGCGTGAAAATTTAAATGCTGGCCTACAGAGATTACAAAAAAAAAATTCCCCAGACATCTTTTTGAATAGAAAGATAGCCATTTTAATTTGCTAGTTTGGGTGATTTTAGCAATACAGTGCTGTGTGTAGGAAAAGTACATGCTATAGCCAAACAGGACTTAATATGAATGTTTATTTCAGCATGGGTTCACAGTCATACCACTGATTTTTATAGCTGTCTAAGTTATACTTTTCCTATGGGTATGCTATATTGATTTAGTGGAAAACAAAATTTCCATTTTAGTGGAAAACAAATAGAGTAAAGGTAAAAACAAAACCAAAAACATTATTGACCAGTAAACAGGGGAATTAGCCTAGTCTTCTAGAGTTCTTCCCCAATCATGCCAATAATTTCTATAAACTTAGTTGAAGAAAGTTTTCAGGGTACCTTGAATTATATATTCATTGAACAAACACATTGGGCATCTTTATGTGCCAAGCATTCATTTTGCGAAATGCTCTTAAGGAACTCAGTGTAATTGGGGAGAGATATAAATAAATAGACATTTTTAATAAGCTTCTAGTGGAAATGAGTTTAGGGTACTATAAGAGAATATGGAAAATAATGTACCTAATAAATAATGTGGGGGAGATGAGTTGTCAGAGAGGACCTATTTCACTTGTCTCTTCTGGCTTTTATAGAAAGAATAATTTAGTATTAACTGTTCTTTTTCCTAAGTGCCAAACCATATGAAATTAAAATTAGGGCAGATTTTGCTTACTTTGTACATTTTGATTCACCATCATCCCTAGATATTTTGAAAAGTTATATTAAATTTCCAAGAAATTGGCTTTAATCATGGGTAAGACTGCTGAAATGTGCAAACATATCTGGAATGCTTTCAAAATATTTTTTCACAAGTGAGTGTTTTATGTTTAAACACTTAGACACCTGGTCTCACCACCTTTTAATGTGCCAGATGTAAGATCTTTCCCAGATCTGAAATACTTGTGTTTTTAAGAGTAAGTAGACTTAAGAAATAAAAAACCAATATAGGAGACTTCATTTTATTTGTAAGATGGATGTTAAAGCAAGTTGACAAATAACATTAAAAAATTTTTTTTTGTTGCCCCTCAGCAGGTATCAAATCTTCTTCATTTCCTCATTCAATAAATATTGGGTATTTTTGCTATATGCCAGGTGGTGTTCTAGGCATTGGAACTATAGATCTATTTTTACTACTAGCATTATTTGAGACTCATCTGTACAGGGTTCTGTTATAATCAACAAATACCCAATTATATGTTCATGGTGAGGCAAGGTTTATAGAATTCTGTCATACTTCCATATGTTTTATTCAGTGTGGTTGTTGGATCAGTTCTTTATTATTGTGAACAGCTTTTTTGTTTGTTTGTTTTCTTAACCTAACAGCAAAAAGATAGAGCAGTTGGAGGAATCAAAACTTGAAATACACAGAGCCCCAAAGACATATGTAACAGAATCCTTAAGGAAAGGAAGGCCAAGGAGTTAATTAGTATAAGAAGAAGCAAGTTCTGACCCTGGATTCATTTTTCTTCTGCATTAGTGTATCACTTATACTTTAAAAAAAAATGTTAGTGGTTGCCTCAGAGTTTGTAATACACATTTACAACTAATACAAGTCCACTTTCAAATAACACTAGATCGCCGCACAACAGTCATAATAGACATACATAATAGTATGTCATAATAGAATATTCCAAATTCCTTCCTGCCGTCTCTTATGACATTGCTGTTATTCATCTCACTTGTCCGTATAAACCGTAATCACCAAATACATTATTACCATAATTATTTTGAACAAACTGTTATCTGTTAGATCAGTTAAGATAAAAAAAGGTAATATTCTTCCTTTCTTTGTGTAGCCCTGAGTTTCTGACCTACATCATTTTCCTTCTCTCCAAGGAACTTCTTTTAATATTGCTCGCAAGGCAGGTCTGCTGGCCCAAAATTCTTCAATTTTAATTTGTCTGAGAGAGTCTTTATTTTTCCTTTGCTTTTTGAAGGATAATTTTGCTGGATACAGAATTCTAGATGGTGGTTTTTTTTCTTTCAACATTTGAAATATTTCACTCTACTTTCTTCTTGTTTACATGGCTTCTGAAGTGAAGTCTGATGTATCTTTAACTTTCTTCTTCTGTAGGTAAGGTGTTTTTTTTTCCCCTTCAGGTTTATTTCAAAGTTTCTGTTTATCTTTGATTTCCTGCAGTTTGAGTATGTTATATCTAATTATAGATTTTGGGGTGGGGCTGGGGGGTGGTAGGGTATTTATCCTGCTTGATATTCTCTGAGTTTCCTGGATCTGTGGTTTGGCATGTGTCATTAATTTTGCAAAATTCTTAGCATTATTACTTCAAATTTTCTTCTGTTCCTTTCTTTCTTCTCTTGGTATACCCATTATGCATATATTATACCTTTTGTCCCACAGTTCTTGACCGACCATTCTATTCTTTTTTCTGTTAGCATTTGAGTTTTAGAAGTTTCTAGGGGTGCCTGGATCGCTCAGTCAATTGGGCCTCTGACTTCGGCTCAGGTCATGATCTTACGGTTTGTGAGTTAGAGCCCCGCATTGGGCTCTGTGCTGACAGTTCACAGCCTGGGGCCTGCTTCAGAAATGTGTTTTCCTCTCTTCCCCGCCCCCCCCCCCCCCATTTAACACTCTGTCTCTCTCTCTCAAAAATAAATGAAGATTAAAAAAATTAAAAAAAAGTTTCTATTGACATATCTTTGAGATTACTAATCTTTTCCTCTTATATCTAGTTTACTAATGAGCCTATCAAATGCAATATTAATTTGTGACTATGATTTTGATTTTTAACATCTCTGATTCTCTTAGAGTTTCCATTTCTTTGCTACATTACCCATATGTTCTTGTACGTTGTCCACTTTTTCTGTTGGGTCTTTTAGCATATTAACCATAGTCATTTTAAATTCCTGGTTTGATTATTCCAAAATCTTATCTTATCTGAATCTAGATCTGATGCTTGTTTTGTCTTTTCAGACTGTATTTTTTGCCGTTTAGCATGCTTAGCATTTTTTTGTTGAAAGCTGGATATGATGTATGCTGTAAAAGGAACTAAATAGAGAAAACAGGTATTTAGTGTGAGGGTTTTTGTTCTGTGGCTAGGACTTAGGTTGGGTATACTGTTTGCTATAGCTGTGGTGTTAGAGGCAAAATTTTCTGAGTGTCCTTGTTTTTGTCTCCCTTGTTATCTTTGGATTTTCCTACATACTTCTTAGAGTCTGAGGCTTGTGGGTTTTTTTGTTGTTTTTTTTTTTTTTTTTTTTTTTAATCTGTAATCTCCTATCATACTAGGCCCCATTGGTGTGTTAATAAACTGTGGGGGGAAGAGGAGGCCTGCTGCAGTCCTATGTTTAGGTCTCAGTCTTTAGTGAACCTAAGATGGGTATTTTTCTTTCCCCATTTGGAAGGCTAGTGGGGCCTTTTTAAGAAGACTGGAAACTGGGAGTATTTCAAAATGGTTACTTTTCTCTTCCTTCTGCTGTAAGCATAAGGGAATTTTTCTCTGATCTTCATCGTGAGAACCTGGTGAGGTTTCTGAAGGGTAAAACTGTGAGGGGTCCTCCTCTAAGAGTGGGCCCCCTAGGAGCTTTTAACTCTCAAGTTAGCCTTCACTGGGCCCCCAGCCATTCATCAATTACAGTTGACACATTGGCACAGATGTTGGCTCCAGTGGCAGGGCTGCTTCCTGGTCGTGTGCTCCCGTGATTACCTGTATTTGCCAATTTGTCCCTTCAGTTCCGTGGGCAGTGTGATTGGTCCATGAATTGTTAATTTTGAGTTGGTTCAGTGTTTTTCTTGCTGTGATGACTGGAGTGTCAGCTTCCAAGCTATTTGCTTGTCAGACCGAAACCTTAACCCTAGATTTTGAAGTCTGGGATGCCGATGGCAGGAGATCCAAGAAGATGAGATTTGCTACACAGAGTCACATTACAAATTTGATTTTTTTAAATGTTTGTTTATTTTTGAGAGGGAGAGACAGTTAGTGGGATGGGGAAGGGGGGCGGGGGACAGAGGACCCAAAGTGGCTCTGTGCTTCGGTGCAGCACCCAATGTGGGGCTCGAACTCACAAACCGTGAGATCATGACCTGAGCCGAAGTTGGATGCTCAACCGATTGAGCCAAGCGATTATGCACCCCACAAATTTTATTTCTGTTCTCAGTTTTAGTTTGAGAGTGCAAGCTATGATCTTGCCTTAGCACATCCTATATGATGTTGTCCCCATGTTGTGTTACCTTATACTCCATAGTGTTTGCACTGTTCTGCCAGAAGCCTAACTGAACCTCTGTTCTTCCTCGACCTGTGATTATCTATGATGCAGAGTCCGCATATTTGTGGTGGGCATGTGAACATTGCTTTTCAGGTGTATTTCCTACAAATGTAGGATTATTGGCTGATTCTGAGTAAAGTGAGAGCTGAGAGCTCAGATTCAAAGCCATTGAATTTCACAGGCTGTAAAAAAGTTATGGAGGGGTTGTGAGAGGGGGGCTGGGCTAAATGGGTAAGGGGCATTAAGGAATCTACTCCCGAAAGCATTGTTGCACTATATACTAACCAACTGTAATGTAAGTTAAACAAAAAATTAAAGAAAACAGTTATGATAGTGAAGTGGTTAGCATTACACATCTTTTACAGTGAGTAAATATGAGAATATAAATATTCTGTTTATAAATGACAATTTAATGGATATCTAAGTGGCTTGCTTATTTTAATTATGTAGTTCCCAAAATATATTAAAAGCTACCCTTGAGAGAATGTTTATTGCTATATTTTCTTATAAAGGAATGCTATCATTTATCTCTTAATTATTTGTTTGAGGTGGGATTAAGTTTATTTCAAAACAGATGGCTGTGTTAAGACTTAATGTGCTGGCATTTAGTCTAAAAATCTTTAACAGTTTATCATAGAACTAGAGAAATATAGCATATGTTATTAGTCTCTTTCCCTGTTGCAGTTTGTTATTAGTGATAGAACTTCTATAATCAAGAAATTAATAAAAATACACTTTCCATCTATTCTCCTTTTTAACATAACCATGGACACATACACTTATCAATACTATAGGAAAATTTGAAATGTAAAAGTCAGGTAGTAAGCGTAATAATTTTCTATACTCCTTTCCCATATTTCAGTGTTAGCAGATTATTGGATATCAGCCCAGCAGAGGGAAAGAGCCAGATGATGGAGGGTTAGCAGGCTAAATGATAAGAGTTTCAGGAAATAGGGATTAACAGTGTCCAACACAGCAGTGAATCAGGCAAGGCAAGGATTAAAAAATTGCAGTTGAAAGCTTACCTTTTTTCATTATCAAAATACGGTTCTTGACATAAAAGGTTAGCAGATGCTTAACCAAGTATGGTCGGTAAGGCACACTTGTGGGCACAGTTTCTAAGCACTGGCAGAATCACTGTCCTGTACACCTGAAAGTAATATTACACTGGATGCTAACTAGCTGGAATTTAAATAAAAGCTTTTTTTAAAAAAGGGGGAAAATAGCCTCCGTGGAATAAGGCTTAACTGAAGCCGCAGAGATGGTGTCATGTAACTTCCATTTCTTAACACGTAACATGAAACACATTCTTGTTGTTGGCAGACAGAATCTTCTTTCAAAACTGGTAGTCCTTTTACCTGATTTGGCACCATAAAATCAATCATCTGCATCTATTAATATAATTTTATTTAAAGAGTTTAAGGGAAAACCAACCTCTATCTTTTTTTAGATAAAAAATACTTCACCATAGAAGAAAAACTTCTTTCCAGTCATGGAATGTTGTTTCTGGTCACAGAATAAGACTGGACTTTTTAGGGTCTTTTGTTGAAAATATGTTTTGCATTGAGATGTTTGATTGTTTTGTAACTTTTTAAATATTTTGTTAAAAATTGATAACAGTGGAAAACTTGGAAAGCAGTCTTTAAACCAAGGCTCTTGTGAATCTGAGCTAGAAAAAATAGCATTTCTCTATAATATATCTAGTCAATATATTTAACTGTATTTTTGCAAAAGATTTGCTCATAGGAATATCAAAACCTTATTTTATGTATTTTCTTAAAAGAGATCATTTGAAACTCTCATTTTAGAAACTAATATTGCAGTGTTTGCCTTGATTCCATGGAGCTAATAGTTGAATTCTATAAACGGATATATGAATGTGAATGTAAATTCTAGATGTATAGAATTATAGGCATATAAAACATATATAGATATATAAAACATTTGCATATGGCTAAAGATATGCTAAGTACATGCATACTAAATCAATATTGTTTGCATATAACAATAGATATGCTAAGTATATGCATGCTAAAACAATAGAGATTTATAAATACATGATATGCATGGCCTCAGTATTAAAGGAAAACTTCATCTTGGCTTTAGTTGTGTGAATCTAATCCTCACATTTAGGGAGCCAGTCAGAGCCAGTAGCTGATTGCATTTCCAATTATCCCTAACCACAGCAAGCCCAGCTTCCCTGGTATATAGAACCATAGGATTATTTGAAAGCATAATATGGAAGTCTTTCCAACTTTGATGCTGATATCCTTTGTTTCACTTTCTCCTATTTCAGATGGCTTTTAAAAATCTGTCACATACTTCTGTGTTAAGGCCTAGAATATTGTGCTTGGATACAAATTATCTTCTATAACATTTGAAATTGGTACCTTTTAAAATTTAACATACAGTAATGTGACATGTAAGGTAGCATATGTTTCAGGAAAAAAAACCCTTCTCTTTGTTAGGATTTCATGACAGTGTTAAGACTTTTCTATGCCATGGTTTCAAAGGAGATTTTTGTGGATTTGTTTATTTATTTGGTGGTAGAGTATCAAGGATACCTTCATATTCATATCTTTAAGGTCCTTTAGTCTGTCTCGATGAGTTGGTTTAATGATGGCTACATTTTTAAATGTTGTCCCTACTGTCTTACATTCTGATTATGAAATTGAAACCTTTTCCTTGAAGTCATAACCTCCTATACACTCCATATTGTCTTTACATTGCTTGGTATGTAGAGAATTTGGAATGTCCCTTGGTTGATGTTTTGTTTATAAGGAGCATCACTCCAAATCTGTAATCTCCTCTATTGAAAAATTCCTTCTTGGGGCGCCTGGGTGGCGCAGTCGGTTAAGCGTCCGGCTTCAGCCAGGTCACGATCTCGCGGTCCGTGTGTTCGAGCCCCGCGTCAGACTCTGGGCTGATGGCTCAGAGCCTGGAGCCTGTTTCCGATTCTATGTCTCCCTCTCTCTGCCCCTCCCCTGTTCATGCTCTGTCTCTCTCTGTCCCAAAAATAAATAAACGTTGAAAAAAAAATTTAAAAAAAAATTCCTTCTTAACTGGGGATTTGAAAATATAAACCTTTCTCCTTTTTCCCAGATACCACAGAATCCACAAAATGTTACTGTTATCAACTTATGGGAAAACAAAGTGACTAATACAGTGCATATGAGAAGGAGGAGCAGGGACTTCTTTACTCCACATATGCTTATGATTTAAGCTTTGCCAGCTTTCACGAACCCCCTTGGCAGCCTCCATGTGACTCCGTTGTGGCCACATTCCCCTTCTTCCTGCTCAGCTGCTGTGCACCTCTTCTCTTGTGAACTGATAGGACCAGCCCTCAGAACAGAAGAGGGGGTGAATTCATGACACCGTGTCTATAAACTATATTTGACTTACTTAAAAATTTTTTTTAATGTTTATTCATTTTTGAGAGAGAGCCAGAGCATTAGTGAGAGTGGGGCAGAGAGAGCAGAGACACAGAATCTGAAGCAGGTTCCAGGCCCTGAGCTGTCAGCACAGAGCCTGAAGTGGGGCTTGAACCCACAAGCCATGAAATCATGACCTGAGCTGAAGTGATCGTTTAACAACTGAGCCATCCCCCGGTGTTCTAAGCATTGAACTCTTGATACTGACTCAGGTCATGATCTTGCAGTTGTGAGCTGAACGTGAAGCCTGCTTGGGATTTTCTCTCTCCCTGTTTCTCTGCAGCCCCCCTCAAAATAAATAAATAAACATTTAGTAAATAAATAAGTAAGTAAGTAAATAAATAAATAAAAATAATTTCCCCCTCCAAAAAATGACATCCTTCTTCTATTTACCAGTATAGAATAATAATTACCTCTTACAGATTTTGATCTTTATCATAAACTGTTAAACAGCTCGGGGATTTTCCTAACCGTATCTTAAGAGTTGCTCATGCTTGGTCTTTCAGTATTCTTTTCAGCACTTTTTGGGCTATGAACTGGTATTTTCTAGTTAAATAAGAATGATAAGTTCACATATTATGCAGCCTCTTAGAGATTATCAGTTCACAATAGTATGTTAGAGTTCTGAGTTCTCAAATGCTGATTGAAGACCTGTCTTGTTTTGTCTAGTGTTTCTCAAAATCACTTGGTCAAGGACTGCTATGTTTGGAAAATCCCAGTTATCTTGCTGTAGCACATGGTTCTGAGAAACCCAGTTTCTTAGATGTTTCTAGTCACTAACCAGAGTGGTGATTGCTTTACTCAGAAGAAAGTTTAATGATTAATAAGATTTGTCCTGCATAAAGATCAAGCTATTTTTTTTTTAATTTTGAAGGAATTTTAGAGAGAAGAGGGGTTTTGATCATTGCTCATTTACCCAGAAACCTGGAACCTGATCTGTTCTGGAGATCAGCTAACAATTAAAAGAGAAATGAAGAGTGGTGATTTAGAAGATAAGTTATACTATAATATGTAAAAGCAGATACAGTCTGATAAGAAATATATTTTAATAGTATATATGTCGTAGAAAACCCAGTAGGAATTTATCATACAAGTCAACTGAAGGATGATAATATCACTTATTTTACTAACAAGATTTTACAAATTTTTTTTCTCTTCCCATCACTTGCTCCTGCACTATTTTCTAATATACAATCCTGGTGTTTTTTCCATTGGGTGGATTAAAGAATGGGATATATGATCTATTTTCACAAATTCATTACAGAGATCTGTAGGCCCAGACCTCTGGGTATACATTTCACATGGGGTTTTGGAATAATATAGAGGTTATTTTTCTTGCTCTGAAGGAATATAGAAGTTTGGAATGAGATAGAAAATATATTTCACAAAGTTAAGACTTTTATTTTTATAAGCATCTACTTATTCTAGAAGTTTATATTTGGCCAAATTCCTAGTTTTAAAACAGAAGATAGGGAACAGAATCTAATTACAATAAATGTTTGGGTCATTCTTAAAGACCTAATGCTCTTCCAAATTCTCATTAACCTGGTCTTTGGGGGGGGAAGGGTATAGGAAAGATGCATTAGTTACTGAGCTTCTTTCTTGATCTTTCTTCACAGATAGATTAATTTGGGGTATAATTACTCTAGATTTTAGAAAAATTATTAAGGAGAAACTGGTGGACATTTCTGGGAAAATAATTTCAGGGAAAAAAATCAATTTAAAAAAGAATACTAGCTCTGACTTCTGCATTATCTCATGAAATTTTAATGTATCATTTGATCGATTCTTAATATCACCCTTAAAGGAAACTAATCAAACAGTCCCAAGATTTGTAGACTATAAAATCCAAATGTATACTGCACTTTATGATAGAAAAGGCATTTAATCAAAGCCTCATAAGAGTTAGCATTCCTTAGCATTACCTGTATATGTAATTTATTATGAGGAAAAAAAAAATCAAAACCCAAATGCTAGAGGAACAAGTTCTAGAATACAGATTTATCATTGATAAAGACAATAAGACTAGAACTATTTGTTATCACTGAGTATTTTGAGATCACCCTACCTTTACCCACATGCTATAATAACACTTACCTAAACACACACACACATATCTAAGGAAGGGACCAATAAATATTCCCAGGTCATTGTGTACTCAGTTATGGTTTCAAATATCCTCCAGCTTAATCACAACTCTGGTGATAAATAAGGAAATCACACCGGACAAATAAAAACTGATATTTATTTATTATTTTTTTTAATGTTTATTTACTTAAAAAATTTTTTTAATGTTTATTTATTTTTGAGACAGAGAGAGACAGAGCATGAACAGGGGAGGGTCAGAGAGAGAGGGAGACACAGAATCTGAAACAGGCTCCGGGCTCCCAACTGTCAGCACAGAGCCCGATGCGGGGCTCGAACCCACGAACCGCGAGATCATGACCTGGGCTGAAGTCGGACGCTCAACCGAATGAGCCACCCAGGCGCCCCAATGTTTAATTACTTTTGAGAGAGAGGAGAGACCGAGCATGAGCAGGGGAGGGACAGAGAGAGAGAGGGAGGCAGAATCTTAAGCAGGCTCCAGGCTCTGAGCTGTCAGCACAGAGCTCAATGTCAGGCTCAGACTCAGGAACCGTGAGATCATGACCTGAGCCGAAGTCGGACACTTAACTGAGCGAGCCACCCAGATACACCCAAACTGATATTTATTGAGTGCTTATTATGTGCCAGAGGTTGTTCCAAGGGCTTATGTTAATTTAATTCCCTCAAACCTTTAAGGCAGATAGTATTATTATTCCCACTTCAGAGATGAGGAAACTGAGGTATAGGGTAATTAAATAACCTGCCCAACTTGGAAACAGTTTGATTCTGTACAGGTTTGAGCTCTAATCTATACACCATATCAGTTTCTATGAAGTAGTTCCTGACTTGGCATTGAAGTGTGAGAACTATATTAGGGGTAATGCTTGTGAAGCATTAACAAGGAGGGAGGATTGGACAGGAAAAGCTTTCATACCATAATGCATATCTGGGAAGCAAATCGGGCAGAGGGAACCTCTGACTGTAATATGTATCTGACAAAGTCTCAGCCAACGTAATGGGGAACTCCAGAGCCAAGATTGCTTGTTACATGAGTTCACCTTGAGTATAAATGACCTGGCCTTAGTATTACTGCTGTGCTCAATAATTGACTGGGGACTCCCTGGGAAGAGCATGGCTGTGGATGGAATGCTGCATCTGATCTTAAACTATTGTGGCTGGAGGCAGCTGTCCAACTGCATCCTTAGGCAAGTTCTTTCTTGAAGGTCAGTCCAAGCAGCATGTTTCCATGGCTGCTCAGCACCTTATTGCCATTTCATAGACGTCAAGTATCATGTCACATCCATCAGATTGGCAAAAATGTTTAAATATGACAATGCTAAATGTTTGTGAGGCTGTGGATGAATATGTACATTGCTTTCAAGAGTGTAAATTCATAAAACACTTTGGTGTGTAATTAGGATTGCCATAGCCTACTGTATGGCATTTGCATCCCAGAGAAATTCATTCATAAGGAGACATGCCCAGAAATTTTCAGAGCAGTGTTGTTTGCAGTAGTGAAAAACTGAAAGCAATTTAAATGTTCATCAACAGGAGAATTGATAAATTGTGCCATATATATAGCATATAGCATTATACAGTACATAAAAATGGAATGAACTACTTCTTCACATGTCCACATTAATATATCTAAGAATTACAGAACTGAGGAAAAAATTGCAAAAGGAGACAGTTCAGTCTGCTCACCCTGAGCTGTTAATAATGGTACTAAGGTGGCATTTCCTAAGAATCAGATACCATTCAACACCATCAGATTCATATACAGCTATTCATGTATATAAAGCTCAAAAACAATACCAGGTTTGCTTTTCATGTCATACATTTGTAGTAAAATGTATACTATGCATGGAAATAAGCACCGAATTTGAGAGAGTGGTCACCTGAAAGAGGTGGGATCAAGTAGGGGCAGAACAGGTTTCAGTGATATGTGGCCCTTTTTTGGTCTGAAATAAATGTTAACATTTCACAAAATTGTGTAGGGAGCACTTAACATGTTAGCTAATATTATTCTCTAATGCTCTTCTCTATGATTAAAATATTTTATCAAAATATAAATGTAGGTATTTAGTAGTGAAACAATAGGTGCATATCTAAAAGTTATTCACATGAATGGGAGAAGATATTTGCAAATGATATATTTGAGAAGAGGCTAATATCCAAAATATATAAAGAACTTACACAACTCAACACCAAAACAAACAATTCTATTAAAAAATGGGCAGAGACCTGAACAAGCATTTTTCCAAAGAAGATATCCAGATGGCCAACAGACACATGAAAAAGGTGGTCAGTATCACTCATCATCGGGGAAATGCACACCAAACCACAATGAAATAATCACCTCGCACCTGACAGGATGGCTAATATCAAAAAGTCAAGATATAAGAAGTGAGAGTAAAATTGTCAGAGTTTTATCTTCTCACTTTCACGAATCATATTGGTAACAGAGTCGGATTTTTTCAAAATCTGAGTATTTTACGTACTAGTGGGTGGCCTGAGTTGTTAATTTGACCTCTGTTGGGTATATTTTTCCAATTCTTTTTATAGATTTAGAATTGCCAAAGAAGTTCTCAGAAGGGTAGTGGAAAGACTGAGAATTTGACTTAAAAGATTCAGTTTATAAGTGAAAAGGCAGAACTTAAATCCAGGTAGTTAGAGTCTAAGCCCATTGGATTATTAACTTCATTTTAAGTGTTCTTTTCAGTAAGTATTATTTTAGGCACAGAAATTGTCTTGGCTTTTCTTTCTCAGTGATACCAGAATAAAATGATTTGTTTACAGATCTTAAATTATATTTCCACATACCCCTATAGTAGTACATTCAGCAAACTACCTAAAATTACCCTTGTAACACAAAGATAGCTTTGTTAATCAGATTTTGGAAATATGTCAGTCAGTTGGTCAGAGACAGAGTTGCACTGTTGAAAATTGAGACTGAAATCTCAATGTACTTGTTAACTAAAAAAGGTATCATTTAAAAATGGTTTATTGCAAAAGGAAGTAAAAACAATTCTAGGAGTACATCATATTTTGTTACTAAGAATTGTTCATAATTAAGTGGGGATTCTAAATTTAGTATGTTGTGTTAAACCAATTCAACCAATTATTGAGGTGCTTTAAAGGAAAAAAGGCTTTGACATGCAGGCAAATGTACCCATACAGATGTCAGTAGAAATAGTTTTAAACCAGTTTGTGTTTAAAAGACCTCCAGTACCACTGGAACATATGATGGCTTAGTTCTTGAGGCCCCCAGGGAAGAAAAGAGCCTATTAATATAGCAGGGAACACGATAGTTTGGTATTTTTATTGTTGTTAGGCAATAATACTCCCATAGGAAATACCACTAATATGGAATTATAAAGACTTAACTTTAGGACACATTACTGGTAGGTGGACTCTAGTTATGGAAGATGGTGAGTATTCAAACTTCGACATTCATTCAGATGATTGTGCCAGAGACTCCAGATTTGTAATTTCTTTTGAATTTGTGCCTTCCTCTATTTATAAGTGTACAGTTCTCAGATTTTTCTTGAATAATATGCATGGATTTTTGTTATTCAGTGGCACAAGGATGTGTACCATTTTTCAGTGTTTTTATTTTAAGTACTTACATATGCAAAGTCTTTTTTTTTTGTTTTTACTTTGATTTTGAGGTTTCATTATAGAATAATGTGATTGATTTTTTTTAAATGAAGCTAGATCTGAGTATTATCTCTTTCCAAGTAATACCCTGGAACTCTGAACAGTAATTGCCATTAATGTTCACAGTACTTTTGGAATGCCACTTTGAAGATTATGTTTAAAACCTACAGTAATGCTTTTTATATATCACAATGATGACATTTTAAGAAAAACCCTTTGAGGCTGATACTCATTCTTGAGAATAGTAAGAATGAGAATATCAATCCAAGTCAGTATTTGGATCTAGCTCTTATTCACAAAATATTTGTTTAAATCTATTATTGCTGGTTAAGAAAGAGGGAAGAAGATAAGTACAAGATAGAACTTTAAAACAATGGAACTGATTTTAGTAGATTTACTAGATTTCTAGTGGATTTTACTGTCTATTAGCATCGTAAATACCATGTACTTGGCTTTTCTGTCTTTTCTCTTAGGTGGCAGTATGCACTGATGTGTCTGTTCCTGTGATCTTGGGTATCATTCAGCATTCCTGGGCATTATCTGTTGCTAAATTGTGTCTAAGGATCTTTCTAGTTTGAAAATCTTAGGACTCTAAGCAAAGTAACCTACAATTCTCTTGCTCAGAACTTGATCCCTAGTGTTTTGTACAAGTTAGAAATAAACAGTTTGATTCAGACTAAATTGAGAAGGAGACATAGACCGATTTAGTGATTCAAACTGCAGAAATAAATGACATGATTGAGGCTGGGGATAAGGTATTTACTGGAACCTGCATTTGAGGAGACCTTTAATTGTCTGTGGTAAATTTGCGGATGGAGTTTATAAAAACATTTTCTAAGTTTCTGCATCCTTTATATGAAGGCATTCTGACCCAAAGAAATGATGCAGACTAGAAGTGGAAGATCACAGTACAGTGGTCTGTAGAAGCACAGGTTGGTCCGTTAGAGCCCAAACTGTCCTGAGCATTTCAGCCTGTATCCCTGCTGCCCTCAAATTGGAGAGACAATTGAGGACCAACCTTATAACTCCTCCCATATACCCATCTGTCCACACTCCACCTTTGCAGTCCATCCGTGGCCTCTGGACATAATTCTTAGAAAATCTTCCTTCGCATTATTGCTATAATTGGTCTCCTATTAAAATGTAAATTGTTAAAATGTAAAAATAACATGTCATTTGTTCATTTCTATATATTTTTTCACAACGTATGTGCCTTTTCATACTTCATGCTTTGTGTTTCAGCCCCACTAAACCAAACTTCCAATACTCCCCTCCCTCTCAAACCTTTCCACTGTCTGTGGAAATCTATTCCTTAATAAAAGGCTCTCTGATGTCCTCACTTTCTCCCTGAATGTTCCCTTGACCTTCTTGCTTTATGTCAACATGTCTGTCATAAGACTTCCACTTTTTAAGTTCCACTTTAAGTTCATTTAACTTCCATTTTCCATTTAAGACTCATTAAGACAGCCACCTGGCTGGCTCAGTTGGTGGAGCAGGTGACTGTTAATCTTGGGTTTGTGAGTTTGAGCCCTACATTGGGTATAGAGATTGGCTAAAACTAAAACCTTAAAAAAAAAAAAAACAGACATCCACTTTTCATGTAGTGCTTTCAAACAGTAATGGTCACTGGTTCACACAATGTTTCAGGGTTGGGAGATGAAATCAGTGTCTTCTCTCCTCTGTCCCTTTCTTCACACTACCAGTCTTCCATCCTTATGTAAGCTTCCTGCCCCCAACAAGCTTCTTTGATGTTTATGTCAATCAGGTTTATCATATCTCTATCTTCTCCCAGTTTTTTTTCTTTTTAAAAAATTTTTAATATTCATTTTTGAGAGAGAGAAAGAGAGAGAGCAAGCTGGGGAGGGGCAGAGAGAGAGAGGGAGACACAGAATCAGAAGCAGGCTCCAGGCTCCGAGCTGTCAGCACAGAGCCTGACGCAGGGCTTGAACTCAGGAACCGCGAGATCATGACCTGAGCCGAAGTCGGACACTTAACTGACTGAGCCACCCAGGCGCCCCATATCTTCTCCCAGTTTCTTAACCACTGTCCCCAAATTATTGCCTGTTTTTAAAGTCTTGTTCTCAGCCTCCTTTAACTTTCATGTTGATGATTTTTCTTGTACGTTGGACTTTCTTGTTCTTAAGATCTTCATTTCTAATAGCCTTTAGTACCACATCACTTGAGATTCATGGTGGTATCATGGGCCTTATCTTCCCCCGCAGCTGTTCAAACTCTAAAATACTGAAGTCCTACATCTTAATTTTTTATGACAACTTCCTTTGCTTGCATATCTCTGTGGTTGCGCAAAAGCAGTTATCCAAAGCTGAACTCAGAATCTTCCTTATTGAACCTGCTGCTTCTCCTGAGGTTTCCTATTTTTTAATATAATCCATCCTTTACCAAGTTGTCCAAGCTATAAATTTGGAATTCATTCTTGATTTTTTTCTTTTTCATTAGCTGCTTCTCTTCACCTGATACTGTTAATTCTATCATAAATATTTCTCAGATCCATCTACTTGTCCCTGTCCCCATTCTCGTTTCTGGGTGCAAGGCTGGGGTTTTGCAGCAGCCTCTTAAGTAAGCCTCCTGCTCTAGTCCTGCCCCTCTGATAACCGTTTTTCAACCTGACCACCAAAGTGGGTCTAAAGTGGAAATTATCACGTCACGCTCCTGTTTAACGTCCCAATCTTACGTCAAATATACCAGTTAGAGGCCCTGTTTAATCTGACCCTGCTTACCTCTCTAGCCTTAATTCTTGTCTCTTTCCCTGTAAACACTATGATTCAGTCATATTTAATTTATTTCAGTTCCTGGAACATGACATTGACTTATTTTAGCCCTGGGCCTTAGAGTATGTTCTTTCTGCCTCACAAATTCTTCCCCTTTTTGTTAACTTGGTAAATTCCTACTCATCCTCCAGGCTTTAGCTTCCTCGATAAAGCCTCTCCTAATCCCCTTAATACTAGATAGGTGCCCCTGCTCTGCATTTTGGCACCCTAAATTTCCTCCATTATAGAGCTTACCACACTGCGTTGTAATCTCCTATTTACTGTATCCTCCACAAGATTATAAATTTTGTGACGACAGGGATGTGTCAACAGCACTTAGAATAATTTCAGCCCCTCGTAGGCACTCGGTATGTTATTTGATAAATTAATAAATAAGGGAAGAAAGGAAGGATAAGATTTCTTTTTGAGAATAGCAGAGATTAGGTTAGATGAGATCCCATCACACAGTACCTATTTAAAATACCATGACAAAAAATTTTTTAGCATGTAAATTACTTCAGTGGGAAAGGAAACAAAAGCAAGGAGATTAATCAGGAGATTGTGATACTGTTGCATTGATGTGATCCAAAGAGCCCAAACCTGAGTTGAGGCACTTACAATAGAAGCATAACAATTTTATAAAAGAAGAAGGCTTAACAGAACTTGACCACTGGGATGGAAGGTGGAAGGCAAAACGGAAGGCAAAACTTTTGAATTTGTTGAATTTTCAGGAACTCACAATCTCACAAGCTGCTATTTTCCTGAGAAGCAGTCAACATCTAAACAAAATGACTCAATTTTGCGTGTGACTTTTGGTTGTCCTAGATATAAAAGAGTTGTGGGTTTTTTGGATACTATAGACATTTTTACAGAAATCCATTACAGAGCAAGAATGACAATATATAAAAACATCTTGAACAGTTATTTCTCATTTCAAGAAAAAAAAAAGATCCATAATATGGCATTTCTCCAAGTCTTTCTTACTATCATTTTGGCAACAGAGAGTTGGAACTTCTTTGAAAGATCAGCAACAGAGATGAGATTTAGAAGTCATTTGTCTAAAGTTGATTAATGAGTCCCTAAGAATAGGTAAACTTGATAAGGGGAAGATTATAGAGGCAAAAGAAAGAATGGATGATTATTGCTGAATCTTTATAACCTCCACTCTCACAGAGGATAATTAAGAAGTGTCAGCAATATATAATAGAAGGGGTGATTAAAGAAATGAGAGGAATATCTAAGTGTTACACAATGATGAAGAGTAAAGTAGTAGGAAATGGAGCCATATCACAATGAACTAACAAGGGAGGAGCGCCTGTGTGGTTCAGTATCCCTGACTTTCTCTGTCCCTCCCCTGCTCTCCCCTAGTTCTCTCTTGCGTGTGCAAAATAAACAAATAAACATTAAACAAAATGAACAAACAAGGGAGTGAACAATTTTCTGTTCTCAGTTCCTACAAGGAAGCATTAAATGTCCAGGGAGAGCCTCATGAATTTAAAATTACTTATCCTAGAATTCTAGAGTATTCATAATCTGAAACTCAGTGACCAGTCCTGATCTTCTGAGGTTCCTCAAACCCGTGTGCTCAGTGTCCTCTAGCACAAACTTTGAGGTCTCTATGATTTTATTCCCCACCCAGCTCTTTACCTCATTTAAATCTTAGCCAAGGGCCCAACCTAAGCTTCCTCTAATTCATATTGTCTTCCCTAAATCCTATAGTGATCTCTTTGTGTGCCCCTGATTTTCCCTTTAACCTGAACCTTGAAATTTTTGCTTTTTTCCTTTGTCTTCCCAATGAGACTGTGAGCATTTTATTTTTTTTTTATTTTTTATTTGTTTTATTTATTTTTTTAATGTTTATTTATGTTTGAGAGAGAGAGAGAGAGAGAGAGAGTGGGGGAGGGGCAGAGAGAGAGGGAAACACAGAATCTGAAACAGGCTCCAGGCTCCAAGCTGCCTGCACAGAGCCTGACATGAGGCTGGGAGTCACAAACTGTGAGATCATGACCTGAGCTGATGTCGGATGATTAACCGAGTGCCACCCAGGCGCCCCATGACTGTGAGCATGTTAAGCACAAGATCCATGAGTCCTATTTGCTGTTTAATTCTTTGAGTACTGTCAGACCTCAGTGACACTAGTAAAAGTGAATGATTTGTAAAAAATTAGATCTAAGGTGCCAATCAGAACTAAAGTGTTTTAGATCTTAAATACTGCATAGTGCCATGTATGTAGTAAGTCCTAAAAGAACCACATGTTACTATAACTCTCAGGGAAAATCAAAATGTGCTTGGTTGACATGATTACAGTGAATTCTTAATAGTTTATCATCAAAGAAAATCTAATTGTTTTCACCAATATCTGTTTATATACTTTCTATAATAAAAATACCTAGTATATTGAATATGTACAAATGATGTTTTTATACATCATTGCTAGTTTTATAAAATTATAACTCCTTTATTGTATCAGCGCAGTCTTTTTACTAATAAATACAATGTTCACTTCATTGAGTCGATCATGACATTGGTGCTCTATGAGAGCCGGTACATATAGTAGTTAAAACTATGGGCCCTGCAGTTCAGCCCAGACCCTACCACTTATTAGCAGTATGCACTCTGCTATGGCCCTTAATCTCTCTGAGCTTTAGTTTCTTCATCTGTAAAATGGGTCACATCTACCTTCCTCATTGCTGAGAGAATTGAATGACATAATCCACATAAAGAGTGGAGTACAGTGCCTGCCACTCATTGTTAGATGTAATGATTAGTCACTGTAATGAAATTTTCTGTGATTTAACGGTGCTACCAGAGAAAACAGTGCCACCAGTTTTTACAGGTTAATTTTATGGGTGGTGTTTCTGTCAACTTTTGAAACCATTTACACCCACTATTTTATGTGATACTTTGATCATAAAATAGTAGGTTCTTTTCATAGTTATGTAGAATCGAGTTGGCTAGCTTCCTTGTGTTCCACTACTTACAATTTCGTAGTGACAAGGTTGGTCAGTGTGGAACAAAATATCTCTTACATGGTTTTCTTTCATTATATGATGCAGGATGCTGTATCACAAGATGAGTCCAGGATCTCTCTCTCTCTAAATCTTTAAGAGTCAAATCAAAGTCAACTACCAGGTACAGAAGAATCATGAAAATAAAACAGATATACAGTATTCTCCAGGGGATAATTCTAAAATAAACTTTTGTAAATGATAAAGTATCTTGTGTAGGATTTTACTACCTATAACTGGTAGATTATAGTTAGAAAATATTATAAACATAAAGCCTGACCACATTGTGTCCTAAACACTGAAGGCAAACCATATTGTGGGGATTTCATTTTAACCACAGAGAAATTGTAACAAGTCCAAAACCGCAGAACCCAAGTAAGTAGTAGATCCAGGAATAGAACCGAGAAGGCTCTGATTCCTCCTCACATATGGAGACCACAAGGTTCTGCTGCTTCTGAACATAATGACAGATCATCTAATGCTGCTAGCCATCTGTACATGACACATCAGGGGCAGACTGTATGAGGGAGGGCACTGTCTAAAAGCATGCAGCCTTTACTTTCTAAAGGCCTGTGTAGAAACCAGAGAAGTGGGGAAGGAGCCTTTATAAACACCAGATGATTATCAACTGATATTTGTGTTTGGGATAATCCGTTGCTACCACAAAGTTTGCTTCTTTGCTAAGGTTGTAAAAGAAAAGCAGTAGTTTATAACCCTAGAAATGCTTTTGTCCGTTCTTAAAAACATCTTAGTAATTTTTAAGAAAGCTAGCTAAAGAGTTTCCTAGAATGGCATCATATATATAAGGAGCCTAAAAATTGTATGTTCCTTTCAAGATTTGACCCCACTCCCACGTTACTTTTAAATTTTTGCTCCTTTTGCCTTTAGTTGATTTCCAGAGCACTGAAATGATGATTTTGAAGGATTTGTTCTGCTTTATTGTTGCCGTTTGAGGAAAAATTTTCCCAGCCTCCTCAATGTGTCATGCTTTATTCCTCTTTACTATTTTATATGGATAAAAGTTTATTGTTATTATATTTTACTGTTTTATTATATCATAAACTTTTTTGTGGGATTATTTTCTTTCTACCCATGAAAAGTTCCTTTAGTTGAAGTCTTTTGGTTTTTATTTATCTAAAGATGTCTTTGTTTCAACCTTACTTAAAAAGAATTTTTCTTACTTAAATTTCTTTTTTTATTGAAGTATAGTTGATGCATAATTCAACCTTTTGAAGAATGGCTTTGATAGATATTCTGTTCTAGGATGACAGTTATTTTCTCTTAGGCACTTGAAGATACCCACTCTCTGTGGCTTCTATTGTCCCTGTTAAGTGAAAATTATTTCAGATTATAGGGCACTCATGTACCTGTCTTCACACATCACACATCATACATTTACCACTTAATCCTGATAACAACCTTATGATAATATTTTATTCTCATTATTCTCATTTATTCTAGTAGAGCTACAGAGGCACAGCACAGTTAAGAATACAGAATGAGTGTGGAGAACAAGATTACAGCCCAGGAGCACTGACTCTAAAGCCTGTGTTTTTAAACCATTGCCACAGCCAAGTGGATACATAAAGAGAAAGATGAGAGATAAATAATATTATTAAATATTAAAGATATTTAGGTGTGCCTGGGTGCCTCAGTCTGTTAAGCGCCGACTTTGGCTCAGGTCATGATCTTGCAGTTTGTGAGTTCGAGCCCCGCGTTGGGCTCTGTGCTGACAGCTCAGAGCCTGGAGCTTGCTTCAGATTCTGTGTCTGCTTCTTTCCCTCTGCCCCTCCCCTGCTTGTGCTCTTTCTCTCTCTCTCTCAAAAATAAACATTAAAAATAAAAAAAATAAAGACACTTAAAAACTGTAGTAATTAAAACAGAGTCATTTTTTTCTGGATAAAGAGATTAGTACCCTAATCATTGCTATTGGACTGTTATTACCAGGAAGTATCAACAAGCTGTGCCTGTTTTTCTCATGTGTAAGATAATAATAATACTACTTGCCTCATAGAATGGTTGTAAAGAATAAGCAAGTATGTACAGACATATGCATATTACTTTAAAGTGAAAAAATATTTGTTGTCATTAGCATCAGTAGAATAAAAGGAAAAGCACATCAATGTCACTCCTCATCAGGGAAATACAAATCAAAACCACACGGAGATACCACCTCTCGCTGGTCAGAGTGGCTAAAATGAACAAGTCAGGAAACTATACATGCTGGCGAGGATGTGGAGAAACGGGAACCCTCTTGCACTGTTGGTGGGAATGCAAACTGATGCAGCTGCTCTGGAAAACAGTGTGGAGGTTCCTCAAAAAGCTAAAAATAGATCTACCCTATGGCCCAGCAATAGCACTGCTAGGAATTTACCCAAGGGATACAGGAGTGCTGATGCATAGGGCACTTCCAACAATAGCCAAATTATGGAAAGAGCCTAAATGTGCATCAACTGACGAATGGCTAAAGAAGATGTGGTTTATATACACAATGGAATACTACGTGGCAATGAGAATGAAATATGGCCTTTTGTAGCAACGTGGATGGAACTGGATAGTATTATGCTAAGTGAAATAAGTCATACAGAGAAAGACAGATACCGTATGTTTTCACTCTTACGTGGATCCTGAGAAACTTAACAGAAGACCAGGGGGGAGGGGAAGGGAGAAAAAAAAGTTACAGACAGGGAAGGAGGCAAGTCATAAGAGACTCTTAAATACAGAGAACAAACTGAGGGTTGATGGGGGGTGGGGGAAAGGGGAAAGTGGGTGATGGGCATTGAGGAGGGCACCTGTTGGGATGAGCACTCACTGGGTGTTGTATGGAAACCACTTTGACAATAAATTATATATAAAAAATAAATAAAAGGAAAAGCACAGAAACCAACCCTGCTATATATCAGAATATAGTATTTGATTACAGATGTTGAGAGGAAATGATGGCTATTAAATAAATAGTGCTGGCATAGTTGGATGAATTATATAGAAAATAGAAATTTTGAATATCTTTTTTAAAAAAAATACATTCAGGGGTGCCTGGGTGGCTCAGTCGATTGAGTGTCCCACTTCGGCTCAGGTCATGATCTTGCGGTCTGTGAGTTTGAGCCCTGCGTCGGGCTCTGTACTGACACCTCAGAGCCTGGAGCCTGCTTCTGATTCTGTGTCTCCCTCTCTCTCTGCCCCTCCCCCGCTCATGCTCTGTCTCTGTCAAAAATAAATAAACATTAAAAAAATTTTTTTAAACTACATCCAAACAGTAAAAAAATAATACCAGATATAGAGATTATTTCCTAGATCTATGATATCACCAGAAGAAATTTTTGATTAATATTTAAATGTAGAGAAGACTGTAGTAAGAAGACTGTCAAGGGCAGAAACTGTAAAGAAAAAGAGAGATCTGACAACATAAAAATTTTAAATTTCTTTTGTGAAAACAAACAGGAACATTGTAAATGATTAATGGCACAATATACTAGAGTAGGGAAACCATATGCAACATATATAACAAGTTAATATTCTTAACATTATGTAAAGAGTTCTTATGAAATAATAAAGGAACGTAAGAATAGAGCCAAAAAACATAATCTGACAGAAAGGATTACAGATGACCAAATGACATAAAAAAAGATGTTGGACTTCACTAGGAATCAGTCAATCAATCAATCAATAAAAATTCGGAAACCAGTTTCCCCTATAAATTTAATGGTGATTGAAAAAGATTCTCCACCAAGGGCAAATATAATAATATATAAATTACCACAATGGAAGAAAAATAACTGATTCACAAAGTATTTGGTTGGATAAGGAAAGACCTCTTCTGCAAAGTTTGAGATGGCCTTTGAATTATTGGCAAAATATTGACAAGAAGTGAGAAATGAGGGGAAGTTTATCACCCTCTCTTCTGAAAAAATTGGTATCATGGGGGAAGAAAGATAAGGAACCATAGCTTTGATTTTGTCGTGACCAAGGGATGTGGTATTAAAATCAGGAATTAGAAGATATCGATAAGTTACCTTCTTCCAACAAAAACGTGTTGTGCACTTGTAGGTACTGTGGGAAAATAATGAATTTAATTGTGGATTTTCTAGTTTGAGGTAAATTCAAGTAAAATTATCCAGCTGGTTGTGGGATATGCATATCTGAAGTTGATAGGAATAGACTAGGGATGCACATTTGGGAGTCAGTATATATGGTTGATAATGAAAACCATAAGCAGGATTGAGATTTTATAGGATATACACATGCTCATACACAGTAGCCAATGACAGAGTAGTAGAAAACACCAATGTTTAGGTGCTAAGGATGCCACAAAGTAGAAAGAAGAAATAATCACAAATTTAGGAGAAGGCACAGAAAAGTATGACATTTCAGAAGGCTGGGGAATAGAATTTCAAGAAAAAGGACAAACAGATTAGTGGCAATGCAGCAAAGAGGTCTGGTAAATTAAAGATTGATAATAGTGTTCATTAGATTTAGTCAGGAAATATTTTAACTTGAGAACAACAATTTTACTAGAATAATGAGGGTAGATAGGAAACTCCAGGGGATTGAGAAATAAATAAGAGATGAACTGTAAACTACTATTTCAAGCACATTAAATAGGAAAAACATGGGGTCAAGAGAGAACTTTTTCCCTTTAATGAGAGATTCAAACTCAATCAGGTGAGAGGATTCTATATTCTTATAACTTCTCTAGAAGTTATAAGTACAAGGGAGGGAGCTAACTGAGAAGAAGGGAGTGAGAATGTGGCACCTGTGGTGAGGTACCTTGAAGAGGAGGAGGAATACCTTGTCCACTGATGCCTGAAGAATACAGCTAAAGATAGAGGTCGGGGGCGGGGGCACAGTTGAGGGAGATCATGTATTATGCCCTCACTATGCCAGATGTGGGAGACATGTGAAGAGGTCAAGATTTTAAAGGATTGGGAAAGCTTGGGAATAGCCACCGGGTATAATGGAAGTGGAAGCTGACCAAGAACAAATAAGAGGAATCACATGTAGGGTGGCAGTGGGAGTCTAGCCAAGGTTGGAGACCATATAACTGTAGTGGCAAGGCATGGCTATATGGCTTTCTCTGGCAACTCTTAGAATCCTGGGTTATCAATAATGTTAATTCCTCTTGCTTTGGATAGGTTACCCAGGTGGATGATCATATAAGGGGTCAGACAAGTAAGCTATTAATATCAGAAGTAAAAATCTGTCCAATATACTTCAAAGCTCAAAGCCTTTCAGTGTTTGGCCATTAATATAGAATAAAAACCAGAATCCTAGGCTAGAATTTTAAGGTTTCCAATATAAAATTCTGACCTTATTTTTAGTACACCCTTACATGTATCACCACATTATAGCCAAATAGGGTTTCTTGCTATTTTTTGAAAATTTTTTTCTTTCTCAATTTGCATCTCATGTTCCTTCTGGTATTTACCTGGCTTATAAAAACCTACATCTCTGTTCCTTAAAACTCAGTTCATTTGTGGGCACCTAGGTGGCTCAGTTGGTTAAGTATCTGACTTCGGCTCGGGTCATGAACTCATAGTTTGTGGGTTCAAGCCCCGGGTTGGGCTCTGTGCTGACAGCTCAGAGCATGGAGACTGCTTCAGATTCTGTGTCTCCCTCTCTCTCTGCCCCTCCCCTGCTCACACTCTATCTCTGTCTCTCTCTCTCTCTCAAAAATAAATAAACATTAAAAAAAAAAAAACAACAACTCAGTTCATTTATTACCAGGTCTGTGATTCCAGCCCGAAGTAATATCTGTCCTCTCAACATCTATAATTGCTTGTTTATATCGCTTTTATGTTACTTTCTATTTTTTTCAAAAACTTTCTAAAAATTACTAAATTTTAAATTCTTTGATGATAGGGACCTTATTTTTCTCATTTTTGTATTATTTCACAGTGCCAACACAATGCTTTTTCTGTACTAAGTATGCAGTGAATATTTGCTGAACAGACATTGTATTACATACTTATACTAAGTAGCAAAATAGAACCTTTAAAAGAAAAGGTTTTATCTTTTCTGTAGACTGATTTCAAAGGTTTATTTGTATGTTATTTCATGAACCTCTTCTAAAATGAATGTTTTGTCCCATAGGTATGGGATGAATTGCCTTATTCAATTTGAAGATTTTGCCAATATAAATGCATTTCGTCTCCTGAAGAAATATCAAAACCAGTATTGCACATTCAATGATGATATTCAAGGTAAGCTGGATAGGGAAGGAAGTGAAGATACAGAATGCATAGGGCAAAAGGGCCCAGATATTCCCATGAGGTTAAAGAATGTGTGTAATAGGGGGCACCTGGGTGGCACCTCAGTCTGTTAAGCCTCCGAGTCTGGGTTTTGACTTAAGTCATGATCTTAGGGTTCATGAGTTCCAGCTCCACATTGAGCCCCTTGTTGGGCTCTGCACTGACAGCAGAGCCTGCTTGGGATTCTCAGTCTCCCTCTCTTTAAAACATAAGTAAACTTAAAAAAAAAAATAAATTGGATGTTTAAAATGAAAGAATCGGCATAATGGGGAAAATTGAATAACCTGGAAAGGTAGGAGGTTGTAGACCATGAGTGAGGTATTCTAATGTAGTATTTGAAAGAAGCATTAGATCTGAGTGGTGATAAGTGCCAACGGGGAACTTAGCAGGAAGACAGCCAATGTGAAGTAAGATGTTGAATGCTATTGGAAATGAGGTGGTCTAAGAAGAGTTTAAATGTGAGACGAGGATGCTAATAATGTTTGTCTATTCATAGAGTTTTTATTGAGGACAAGTAATTATGTGTGAAAATACCCTCTGAACTGAGTTGTACTTTACAAATATAACTTTTAAAATTCACTATGCTTAAATTCTGTATTGTGACATAACTATATGAATATAATGTGTTTAAAAATAATAAGCCTCTGTACCTTTTGAGGCACACTAAAGCAATTGGTTGAGTCTTTCTTTCCCCCAAATCCTTTGTGATATTAATCACATGGTTACTGTAGTATCATTTTCATGATAAAGATTTCACTATGCTTAAATTCTGTATTGTGACATAACTATATGAATATAATGTGTTTAAAAATAATAAGCCTCTGTACCTTTTGAGGCACACTAAAGCAATTGGTTGAGTCTTTCTTTCCCCCAAATCCTTTGTGATATTAATCACATGGTTACTGTAGTATCATTTTCATGATAAAGATTTCACTATGCTTAAATTCTGTATTGTGACATAACTATATGAATATAATGTGTTTAAAAATAATAAGCCTCTGTACCTTTTGAGGCACACTAAAGCAATTGGTTGAGTCTTTCTTTCCCCCAAATCCTTTGTGATGTTAATCACATGGTTACTATAGTATCATTTTCATGATAAAGATGCTGCTATACGTTACTTCAACTTTATTTTCTTTCTTTTTAATTTAAATTTCTTTTTGAATATTTATTCATGAGAAGTGAATATTTGGAGAAATTCAAAAGGGAAGTAAAGAATCTAATTTTACAGCACTATAGTTCTATTATAGCTATAACTTGAAGATACATATATAGTGATAGCGTGCTTTTGGTGCTGCAGACAGATTTTGTAGACCAGTGACTGGGTCACTTACCAGTTAATTTTGTAGTGGTCTCTAAAATAGTCGCATTAGGGGCATCTGGCTGGCTCATTTGGTAGAGCATTGACTCTTGATCTTAAGGTTGAGTTCAAGCCCCACATTGGGCGTAAAGATTACTTAAAATCTTAAAAAAAAAATAGCCACATTCACTGCTGAAAAAACTATCCTTTCTTTAATATTCTTATCTTTTGATTTTGTGGGTCCCACAGAAATATCCATCTTTACAGACTGATATTACATACTCTTGAATCAATACACAGAATTAATAGGCATCAGAGTTCAGTTTAAGACAAACAGTGCTAAATCCAAATTATCAAACAAAATGAGCAGTTTGGAATTAGGGTCAGAGCACCTATCGACTTAGTCAGAATTTAGAGGTCAAGGCCTAGGCTGCATCAGAATTAAAGTCAGGAGCACAAGAAATCTGAGGCAGATGCTTACTTAAGTCAAGGCCAAGAGTATTGCATGTGGAATTGCTCTGGAGTGTCCACAACAGAATATTCCCCACTCCACCCAGCAGGTCACCACAGTGGAGGCATTAAATAACTAATTTTTCACCCCAGCAAATCTGTCCTAAAATAAAATCTGCATGTTTACCTCTTTACACATAGGAATTTTAGAGTATGACTGCCTTAGCCAACAAAAAGACAGATTTGAGAAAAATGGGCCCAATCTCTGACTAGAGAAAACTTTTGGCAAGTTATTGGGGTTCTGATTAGAAACAATGAAATCATTTTGTGCATTTCTCCATACCAAAATAGTGTCCTTAGTGACACATTATCCCCATATGTTTCTATTTTACCTTTTTAACCTTATGTTATTACCATTTTGCCCACAATGTAATACTTTCCCCACTGTGGGCATAGAAATTGCATTCCAGTGTCAAGGAAAATAATTATGTAGCTATTATAGCCTTACCATGTAAATAAATGTTTCACACTGGACCCTCGGGAGAACTTTTTTCTTTTCTTTTCTTTTTTTTAACAGATGTGTTATTTAAAGATATTTTATGAAAAGTATTTGATTTTAAAAATCTTATAATTTATCTAAATGATCTAAAATAATTTTAAATGATAGAGATTTTGGTTTTAGATAGAGATTTGGACCTTAATGCATTCTAATTATAATTATTTTTAACTGGAAAAAATGTGCCAGTTAAATATGTTAAGAAATTGGACATTTAATTCTATAATCTGAATTCAGCAAATTCAGATCAAAACAATAAGGTCTCATCCTCTGGTCATTTAAAATCAATGACAAAAAAGAGGTTTTTCTTCTCATAATACCCTCTCTGGAATGGCTGTTCTCTAACATAACATTGTAAATATTTTACATAGAATATTCAGCCATAATAAACAAGTTTGTTAGGATTTTTAAAAAAAATAAGGTAGATATAGCCTAATCTTATACTAAATGCTTTGATAATTGAAAAGATCAAAAATCAGACATGATAGAACGGACTTTTCACAAAAGAAGGAAGACTGTTGGCCAGAAAACATGCTTCAAAGTTTAACACCACTGAGTTTTAAAAAGCATATTAAAAAGCAAATGAAAAACTGATTTTCTGTATCAAGCTGGCAAAGATTTTCTATAGTAATCCCAACTGTTAACGATGCTGTAAGAAGATGAGCACTCATATATCGATGGTGGAAATATAAACTGGTGCAACTCTTGGGAAGGCAGTATGTGTCAAAAACCTTAAAAGTCTACAGCTCTTTGAGCCAACAATTCCATTTGTAGAAATTTATCCTGAGCAAGTAAAAGTATGTAAAGCAAATGTACAAGGATATTTATTTATTTTAAATATGTGTTTATTATTTTAATGGAGATATAATTGACATGTAACACTATTAGTTTTAAGTGCAATATAACGATTTGGTATATGTATATATTGCAAAATGACTGCCACAGTAAGTTAACATCTATCACCATGTATGGTTACAGTTTCTTGTGACAAGAACTTTTAAAATTTACTCTTAGCAACTTCCAGATACAGAATACAGTATGTCACCAGGCTGTACATGACATCTGCAGGACTTATTTATTTGTTTGTTTATTTACTTTTAAATGTTTATTCATTTTGAGAAGGAGAGAGAGAGAAAGAACACAAGTAGGGGAGGGGCAGAGAGAGAGGGGAACAGAATATCTGAAGCAGGCTCCATGCTGACAGCAGAGAGCCAGAAGCGGGGCTCGAATTCACTAACCTTGAGATCATGACATGAGGCAAAGTTGGATGCTTAACCAACTGAAACACCCACATGCCCCAGGACTTAGTTATTTTAAACTGTAAATTTGTACCTTTTGAAAACCTTCATGCCTTTTGCCCACTTCCCAACCCCAGCCTCTGGGAGCCACCAATCTGTTCTCTATGAATTTGGCTTTTTGGTTTTGGTTTTGTTTTAGATTCCATATATAAGTGAGTATTTGTCTTTCTCCATCTGACTTATTTCATCTAGCCTCATACCCTCAATATCCATTTCTGTTGTCGCAGATATTAGGATTTCCTTCTTTTCTTATGGCTGAATAATATTCCATTGTGTGTGTGTGTGTGTGTGTATCACATTTTTTTAATTCATTCATCGATGGACATTTTAGATTTTTTTCCATGTCTTGGCAATTGTAAATAATATTGCAATGAACATGGGGTTGCAGATAATCTTTTCAAGATAGTGATTTCATTCCTTTTAGATAAATACCCAGAAGAGAAATTGCTGATCATATGGTAGTTTTATCTTTAATTTTTTGAAGAATCTCTATACTTTTTTTCATAGTGGCTGCACCAGTTTACTTTCCACCAGTGGTGCACCAGAGTTCGCTTTTCTCCATATCCTTGTCAACACTTGTTACTTCTTGTGTCTGGTAATAACCCTTCTAACAGGTGCAAAGTGATACCTCGTATGGTTTTGATTTGCATTTCTGTGATGATTAGTGATGTTGAGCACGTTTTCCTGTACCTATTGGCCATTTGTGTATCTTCTTTGGTAGAATGTCTGTTTAGATAAGGATACTTATTGTTATTAATAGTATTGTTAACATTAGTTATATATTATTAACATTGTTGCAATGTTATTTTTTCAATTATTCTCTGATCATAAATGATCTTTTTTAAAAGCATGTATATTCTTGTGAATCAAAGCAAATATTTTAAAAGAATGATATATGTAATAAAAATTGAATTGAGCTTTATAGATTATTATAATAAAGAACAAAGACATTTAGAATATACTTGTCTCATATTAGAAAATGTAGGCCTTAAGTATTAAAAGTAACTTTTCAAACTCATTGCCAGAATTAAAATTTCACATCACGGGATTGTTAACAAACATTGACCAACAGATTAAGACGGTAAAGTTGAACAATAAATAAAAACCTTTCTAATTATTATTTTTTCCGAAAAAATCATGTATTGATGAAGTAACAATAGAAAGTTAACATTAATTTCAGAAGAAAAGGCACATCCAGACAAAATAGTCAAGGTGATTTGTAAAACGCAGCATTATATTTGTACTGTTCTTAATCAACTGAATGTGGTAAATTATTTTGGTAAATCCTAAACTATGGCAGTAAGTTATAAAGCCAGGCCAGTAGGAAGACCCCACCCCCCACCTTTAATGGAGTGTTTTGTTCCTGATGTAGCTGGCTCACAGAAATGTGCCCTAAATGTGCCCTCACTGAAGTGTCCCAAGCTTCTGGATTCCCATACCCAGGTTTCACTTTGTGAAGTCATGTGTCATCTCGGTGCCCTTAGGGACTTGACCAACCCTCCTGAGGTGGCACACACTTGATAATTGCAGCTCTTCATAGCACTGGGGCCACTAAAAGGCTGTGCATAGTCACTCTCAGGACTCGGAGGTACGCCTCTGAGAGGTGATGCCCTCTCTGCGCACTCTGCTCCCAGGATGGAAGAGAAGCTGCTCACTTGGGCCCTGTGGCCGTGAGCCACTTGATGTACTCGTTGGTCTTCGGCAGGAAGAGACAAGAACCAGAGATACTAGAGCAAAGTTCATGATCACCACCAACAAAGTAGGGACCATCAGGACGGTGAGCTCCTACACCACAAAAGTGGGAAACAGGTGAAGACCTGCTAACTGATGCAAAGAAAATGGTAACCAGGAAGTCACAATTAGGCTTAATTTAAGACACAATCTCCTCAGTGACCTTGTAGCCTTGGGAAGAGATGAGCAGTCTGGCCAGGAAGCAGCCCAGCTCCATGGAGACATCCAACAGCTCCGTGACAGCATTAAAAAGATGAAGGCAGGGGCGCCTGGGTGGCTCCGTTGGTTAAGCATCCGACTTTGGCTCAGGTCATGGTCTCATGGTTTATGAGTTTGAGTCCCGTGTTGGGCTCTGTGCTGACAGCTCAGAACCTGGAGTGTGCTTCTGATTCTGTCTCTCTCTCTCTCTCTCTCTCTCTCTCTCTCTCTCTCTCTGCCCCTCCCCCACTTGTGTTCTGTCTCTCTTGGTCTCTCAAAAATAAATAAATAAATGTAAAAAAAAAAAAAATGAAAGCAGTGGGGCACCCCGGTGGCTCGGTCGGTTAGGCTTCCAACTTTGGCTCAGGTCATGATCTCACAGTTCATGGGTTTGATTTGAGCCCTGCATCGGGCTCTCTGCTGTCAGTGCAGAGCCAGGGAGCCTGCTTCTGATCCTCTGTCCCCTTGCCTATCTGCCTCTCCCCTGCTCTCATTCTCTCTCTCTCAAAAATATATAAAACATTTTTGAAAAAGAGGTGAAAGCACAGATTCTTATAAGATATTTTTTATTCCCTTTGCTTTCAATGTGAAGCTTTAGATAAGATAGGCCTATGAGATAAGTCTTTATGATAAGGCATAGAAGAAAAGCAGCAGCCACAGAGAAAAGAATCTGACCAACAAGCCAGTATTCACAGTAGTGAATTGGATAAGGGCCGTCCTGCGGGCCATGACTAAAGCCTGGCTGCGTGTCCTGCACTATGAGCATCTTGAGCAGCACCGTGTATAGTCAACATCACCTGCTTCTTTTTCACCACAGGTACTACCCATGAGGAGCCTGGACACTACGTGTGTGCTTGATAAGGACAAGCAAGTAGAAATAAAGATGCTCTGGGTGCGTCTGATCTGTAAAAGATGTCCCCATAGTAAGCCGAATGCAGTCACTGCTAGTGCCATATGACGTGGTCCTTGTAGGGCAATCTTTCCTACCTTTCTCAGCTTCACTGGGGAAAATTCTAAGCCAATAAGAAAAAGAGTAAAGAACCCCAAATTCTCATGTCTCCACTTGTACAATAAACTTAATCCCCTTTCGTCCTGGAGGTCCCAAAAATATCCCAGCAGTCGTGAAAGGAAATATTGTATGTCGGCAGTCCCGTTGCTACGCACAGCCGGCTCCAAGGAAAGACAACGCTCCTGTGCTAACAGCGTTCTTCGTCAGGTGGTGATCTGCACCCGGGATTGTTCGTCTCTGGGCTTGGTCAAAATATACTGGTCATTTTGGGAGTCAGTCAGCATGCTAAGACCAAGATCAGGCTCCACTTCTCATTTTTTGTGAGGTGTTGCTTAGAGTTGCCTCTTCTCCCACCCTCAGAACTGCCTCAAAATTGACCCCTTTGACTGATGCGTTGTCATCAAAAGTGCGTTCTTCCTTTCTCTTTCTCACATCTTCAAGAATGTCATCAAGCATGGATAAACTTTTGTTTTGATGATGTGTATTTTTGAGGGCTTCAACTTGATGTTTTTCTGCTGCTAGAAGTTCCACAGGTTCCATCTCTTCCTTTACTGCAGCCTCTCCCAAGGGCTCTAGGTGCTGCCCGCTGCTCTCCTTCATGGTCACAACATCTTTGTAATTTCCCTGCAGGGCTCTCTCAGGTCCATGGACAGCCTGGAAGACTGCATTTTCACTTCATTCACCTCTTTTTGGAACATTTCAAATGTATGCACCTGAAACATTTTCTCTTCATCCCACAGACTGGCATCTTTTCCCACTTCTCTGATTGTCCTTTTCAGTCAGTAAAGAACCCCAGTCTTTTAGTGAAGAAACCCAGAGAGCTTTCCGCAACTATGGAGGACCCACCGCTTCCTCTGAGTTATAGCCACCCGTCCGCCTCAAGCTGTAACTTGATGGCATGTTCGACACCTCTCCACGTTCCACAGCATCCATTATCAGAGGAAGTATTATTAGAAGCAACATCCAGAAGTAATTTGCTCTAATACCTTCACGATCCAACTTTACAGGACAAGGCAAGGCTGTCCAAAGCTTTCTGTTGAGCTGAGCTCATATTTAGATACACATTTTCAGCTGATACCAAATGCAGCACCTGGTGCTGCATGCAGGTGGTCCTGGAGCAAGCAGTGTGAGTGTGGCAGGAACAGGCCTGACGAATCCAGCATCAGTTATCTAGCTACTTTGGAACCTGGCCCAGCTGCAGTGCATCCTAGGTCTGACTCGTTGGCACTGAGAGCCAGACAGGGAGAAGCCTTCCTGTTTCCCCTTTCAGGTGGCATGTGGTGGGGCTGCCCCCCAGGGTGGGGGACGGGGGCAGGGTTGGGCTTGAGGAGGGCCCTAGCCACCCATTGCCCTCTCTGGAATGCAGTCTCTATTGTAATGTTATTTTTAAACGCAAAAAATCAGAAGTCCTCTAAATATCTAAAAGTAGAGGTTTGGTTAAATAAATTTGACATATCCATATTATGGAATATTATAAGTATACAGAATATTTTAAAATATGTTATTGACATCATAAGGTAGCCACAGGATATTGTTAAGTGGCAGAAAGTATGCTAAAATCGTATGCATGGCATGAGGTATTTTTTACAAATTAAAATTTTCTTTACTTTGCACATATCAGATATAGAAAACAGCTGTAAGAATATTCATCAGAATGTTGAAAAGGATTCTACCTAGGCAGTAGGATTATAGGTGATTTCTTTAGTCTTTGTATATCTGGATTTTAACTGTTTAATGGATTTGCTACAATGGGCATCTTTTTATGAATACATTTTTCAAGTGTCAAAAGATACCACGCTAAACTGTTGAGCCGTAACACAAGAATACCTAACATATAATCTTTCATTAGCAAGATTACTTAATACCAAAAACCTATTGTGTCTGTTAGTGTTCTTTTCAAAGTCATATTGTTATTAGTTTATGTAGTAATTTGGTATGTGCTCTCATTTCCTTATAAGAGGCATTCTTCACGTCACCACTTAATTGATATCAGTTATGTGAAGGATAAGAAGTTATACAGAGAAAAAAAGAAAACAGTATTCTGACTACACTTATTCCTTCCTCTTATTTGTAGATTTTAATACTCAGTTGACTTAACATTCATATTCCAGAGCACTTTATTTTATATGGAGACACCACAGTTGCATTCCCCTATGTTTCTGCTAAGATGTCTTTATACTAGAAGACAAAAAAACTACTTAGATTATTTTGTTATATTAGAATTTGTTTTATCAAACATTTAACAGAAAAAGCAGCACATGAATTAGAATGCACGATTCTTTTGTCAAATATTCTTACTGCAAAAGAATTTAATCCAGCAGATTTTTTCAAACATTACTCTGCTTTAGTAACAGTGAAACCATTCCAGTTTGGAAAAACTCATTATAATTAGTGGTTAGCTTCTTTTCCTGTGTCTTCAGCTACTCTCTCTCTGCTGCCTTCCCATTAGCCTTCCCATGTTTAAATTGCTTTAATTCTTTTTTTTTTTAAGTTTATTTATTTTGAGAGAGAGTGAGAGTGAGAATGAGTGGGGAAGGGGCCTAGAGAGAGGGAGAGACAGGATCCCAAGCAGGCTGCACACTGTCAGCATGGGGCTCAATCCCACCAACCACGAGATCATGACCTGAGCCAAAATCAAGAGTTGGACGCCTAACCGACTAAGCCACCCAGACGCCCCTGCTTTAATTTTTAAAATAATTGCTTTCATCCTCATTTTCCCCAGCAACAGCCCTTGTCATTCTTTCCTTAAAAATATAAAAATAAACGATTTTTCTTGGCTCTGTTTCCCTCCCACCCCCACCCCCATCTTCATCTCACTCTTTCTTATCTAAGCTTTTCCAAGGACTGCTCAACACCTGCTGTCTCTGTTCTTTTTCTTTTATTTATTCCTCCGCACACTGCCCTCCAACTTTGGCTCTAGCCCGTGTAAATAAAGTAGCTCTCTGAAAGGTCACCATGATGTAATTACCAGATCTAGTGTGGTTATTTGTCATTTCCCTTCTTGATTGACCTTTCTTATGTTTGTCACTACTTCCTCCCTTTGTTTCCATGACAGCCATCTACTTTCTTGCTTCTCCTACCTCTTTGACCACTTTTTACTTAGTCATCTTCCCTATATCACATTCTCCTGCCCTTACTCCTTAAATGTTTATATTCATTCGGGTTCTCTCCTTTTGAAGAGAACTTACTCACTGAATAGTGTTATGAATCCACATGACCTAAATACAACCACACATTTTCGAATTCCAGATCTTTTATCTCCGACCTAGATTTCTAGACTGAGTTCCAGACCTGTATATCTAACTACCTTCTTGACATTGTTCCCTGAGCAGCACACAGAGAGGACAACCTCATAAGCTCAAAACTGAACTCCTGTTTACCTTGCACATTTTCCCCTGGTCCTCCAAATAAGAAAATGTATGATTATTCCTGACTTTTTCCTCACCCATCCTATGTATTTAATCATTAAGTCCTGTTGATTTTTCTGTCTTAAACATTTCCTCCCTCTCAACTTGCTTCTCTCTTGGATTGTTGCAATATCCTCTCTCCTCAATAATTGTAGTGACCTTTTAACTCGTCTACATCCCACCAGCCTCCAACTCGCAAATGTATTCCCCCCTCCACTCTCTGAATTTAGAATCTTTTAGCAGCCTTCTGTTACCTATAATAAATTATAATTGCCTTGCTTTATATACTTCCTTTATATAGTTACTTTTAGTGTGTAATAGAAGGCCCTGCATGATCTAAACACTTCTCTAGCCTCACATCACTTTGCATTCTAATAAGTTGTGTTTGCTTCAGCAACACTATAAAACCTACAGTTTCACATGTGTTCTCTTCCCTTTTATATTTTAGGAGGCTTGGTATACAAATGGAGCTTGTATTCAGGGTTTTTACTATAAGGTATTTGGTTGAGCCATTTCCTTAAGGAAATCTCCCTTGTCAGTTTCTGGCCTTTTTCTCTTACATTGCTCAGATTCTACAGAAAAGGTTTTTCAGTCTCTCTCCTGACATTAGCTTTCTGCTAGGATGAGCTTTCTGCCAGTATTCTTTGAGCCAAGTAGGAGTAGGTGGGGGGGGGGGGGGGGAAGGGTCTGCATATTGAGTATGTAAATTTGCATTTAATCTTCTTGTTTTCAAATATGGCATCCCTTGCCACCAATTTCCCCTGATGTTTTACAGTTATGCCTGGTGTCTTAATAATCTAGATACCCTTTCTATAACCTAAACCTCCAGAGTGTGGAGGGTCAGCCATCTAATAAAAGGTGAGGAAAATGGATCTAGATTATAACTACTTCTTAACAGATTTTTGAACAACCTCCTGTTTTCAGCCTCTTCTTCATCCCTACTTTCAGAGGTTCTTGGTCCCTCTTATAACCAGGCCTTTCAAGAGTTCTGTTTTATCAGTCTAATCACTTGTTAGCATTCCCCATGGCTGGTCAGCAGTTCAGCTTTCCCACATCTACTAAGTCTGTCGCCATTTGCCCATCTGCCTTCTAGCTGCTAAGATTTTGATGCTATCCTTTTCTGGTTCCTTGACCTTTTTTTTTTTTTTTTAAATCTTCTCTCTGTTGTTTTAGTAGAGTTCATTGGGGGAGACGGAAAACTAAATTATGTGTTCAGTCCCTCGATTTGACCAGTCTTCTCTGCCTCCATGTCTTTGCACATGCTTGTCCTATGGGAGGTCCTAGAGCTCTCATCTTAATCTTTTGATACTGTGCTCAGGTAGCATGTCCTCTAAATACTGTGGCCCCTGCTTCAACACATTCACTCCCACCCTGCTTGCTTCTAGTTCTGTCTGATCTGTTTATTTAGTAGCACGTGAGGATTATAATTATTTGATTACGTATTATTCACCTTTGCTGGTTATATATAGTAATCCTAATCAGATTTAACGAATTACTGCATTAGTAGAGGTCATTCTGTGGTCATTGTTAAATATTAACTGGTCTTTAAAAGTCATAAACTTCAGCCTGTCTTTGTGTGCTTTACTAAAAATTCAGTTTTGAGTCTCAAAACAAAAGTTATTTTGGAATAATTTATTTTGAAAACCTACATTTTTGTGAAGTATCAGCTTGCCACACTAATTCCCTTGACTGTAGTGAAATTTAAATCAAAGTAGTACCAGGAAGTAGGACCAGGAAATGTGCAAGAATAATGATCAAATTAATTTTTGATAGTAAAAATATCTTTTTGATTCTTATTAATTCCATGAAGAGAAGTTTGGATGTTTTATTATGTCCTCATGAAATGTTATAGAATACACATTTAAATAGAAGCCTCTGACATCCACTGTAGACAGAGATTTAGTTTATCTTATTTGAGTTAATACGAATTTAAAATGTCTTGACTTTTTTTTTCTCCCTTCCCCGCATTCCTAATGTCTTGACTTTTAATACAGGATGATCCAGCACAACCATATAAAAATGTCATCATATTATAGTTTAGATCTTTTGAGATATTTTATTCTCTCTGTTCTTAAATGCCCAGTTCTGTTTAAAATCAAAACAGGGGAAAAAATTTTAAAAAATCAAATCAAATCAAAACTGGGGTGCCTGGGTGCCTCAGTCAGTTAAGCATCTGGCTCTTGGTTTCAGCTCCAGTCATGATCTCATGGTTCATGAGTTTGAGCTCTGCACTGATAGTGTAGAGCCTGCTTGGGATTCTCTCTCTCCCTCTCTCTCTCTGCCCCTACCCCGCACATGCTGTCCCTCTCTCTCTCTCTCTCTCTCTCTCTCTCTCTCTCTCTCTCTCTCAGAATAAACAAATAAACTTAAAAAAAATAAAAAATAATACAGATACAGTGATTGCTGATGATACTTCAACTTTGGTTCATCAACTGGTTAAATCTTGTTGGTTCTCGTGGAATGTATAGAGACCCTTAACATTGCAGAATCTCAGAGTTGGAAGGGAGCTTAGAATCCCTGAAATCCAAACTTCTGGCTAGCTTCAAAAAGCCTGAGATAGAGATAGTTTGAACTACTATTTGTGAATAACTTCATATCTTCTGGATACCAGTATCTCTCTCAAATTCTTTTTTCATCTATTTAACAGCTCTTGTGAGTCTGTCTTGATGTAAGAGACAAAGAGACAAACACATAATTGTTATGGTGTCTTTTCTGCATAGATAAGCCATTGTTTTACACAGGCTTTCATTTATTACTATTATTTTTTATTTGATTATAGTTGACACACAATGTTATGTGAGTTTCAGGTACATAACATAGTGTTTCAATAACTATATGTTATGCTGTGCTCACCACAAGTGTAGCTACCATCTGTCACCATATAACACTATTACACTAATACCACTGATTATATTCCTATGCTGTGCCTTTTATTCCTGTGACTGATTCATTCCATAACTGGAAGCCTGTATCTCCCACTCCCCTTCACCCATTTTGCTCATCCTCCTTTTCTGGTATCCATTAGTTTGTTCATTCTCTGTATTTATAGATATGATCCTGATTTTTGTTTGTTTATTTGTTTTTTAGATTCCACATGTATTTGTCTTTCTCTATATGACTTTCTTAGCATTATATCCTCTAGGTTTATCCATGTTGTCGCAAATGACAAGATCTCATTTGACTGTGTAATATTCCATTGTGTGTGTTTGTGTATGTATGTACCTGTATGTACCACATCTTCTTTACCCATTCATCTATCAGTGGACATTTGGGTTGATTCCATATCTTGGTTATTGTCAGTAATGCTGCAGTAAATATAGGGGTGCATATATCTTTTTGAATTAGTATTTTCATTTATTTGCAAATGATATATCTGATACAGAGTTAATATCCAAAGTATGTAAAGAACTTATAAACTCAACACCAAAAAACAAATAATCTGATTAAAAAGTGGGCAGAGGTCCTTAACAGACATTTTTTTTCCAAAGAGGAGATTAAATTGGCCAACAGACACATGTAAAGTTGTTCAGCATCACTCATCATCAGGGAAATGCAAATCAAAACCACAACGAGGTATCACTTTATACCTATCAGAATGGCTAAAATCAAAAACACAAATATCAGGTGTTGGCAAGTATGTGAAGAAAAAGGAACCCTTGTGCACTGTTGGTGGAAATGCAAATTGGTGTAACCCATTGTGGAAAACAGTATGGAGGGTCGCCCAAACTAAAAATATAAATACTATATAATCCACTAATTCCACTTCTCAGTATTTCCCCAAAGAAAATACAGACTTTCATTTTAGATAATGTATAGAAGGGTAGCCTTTGCATAATGTATGACTTACCACAGTTCATAATTTATTATAATGGTGGCTCAAAGTGGCTAGCATTTTATTTTCATGATTCACATTGTGTTTCTAAATAAATAACATGCAGGAGACACACAGGTCTTCAATAATTATTGTGGTCTTATTTATGACTACCAAATTCTGTAAGAAAGAAACAACCAACCAAAAGATTGAAAATAACAAACATACTAAAGGTAAAAACTTAATCCATTTTTGGCACATGGCATATATAGCACTTCATCATTGTGTCATGCGTCAAACCTATTACAATCAATTTTTTTCAACTAAATATGGGTGTTTAAAAATTAACTAAGCTTTACTACCCAGCTGAGTGATCTAGGAACCATTATAGTGTTATTTAGAGGAGTATGTATATACAGCTGGAAAGTACTGCATGAGGGTACAAAGTTTTATTTTAGACATGAGCCAATAAAGAAGTTGAGCTATGTAATTATGTTTAAAAGCACAAAAACTGCTCTGTGATCTGTGAAAGCCTGTATGTCAAAGTAGTAAAATTAAAACTGTGAAGTTTCTATGACCATGAAGCATGATGAGGAAAACTCAGTCTTCATTCTAAATAAGTTTTACATTAATATTGTTCAGCACCTTTGGGATTATTATAGGTAGGAAGCCAATTAAAGGATGCAATAACATCAGATTTTCATTGCTATTAACTATCAGTTTTTCAAACTGAAGATTAAAAGATTAAATTCCAAATGTATGTAGAACAATCATTACCATCAGTACCATAATCAGGAAGCATTTACTGTGCACCCACTTTGTGTAGAGGGGATTAGTAATAGGTTTCAGAGCCCTTAGAGTAATTAGGGGGAAGAATCGAATAGCACTTAGTACTCTTTTATCTCACACAGTACAACTATTTTACAGATGAGGAAACTGATATAATTTCTCTAAATTCATTCAGCCTGGGTGGTTCAGTTGGTTAAGTGTCTGACTTCAGCTCACGTCATGATCACATGGTTCATGAGTCTGAGCTGCATTGGGATCTCTGCTGTCAGTGCAGAGCCTGCTTTGGATCCTCTGTCCCCTCTCTCTCTGCCCCTCCCCATCTTGGCATGCTCTCTCAAAAATAAATAAACCTTTAAATTCATCCAGCTAGTAAACAGGTTGAGCTGGAATCCACATAAGAATCCAAATGCCATGCTCTTAGTCATTACATCACTGCATTAAGTCACAATATTTTCAAGAATAGTAGTGAGTTGCTGTCTTAAAATATTGATGACAATAGCCTGAGAATTTTGCCTCATATATAAGCGTGGGGTCAGACAACTGCACGTTCCCTTTCTGTACCAGTTACCACGTTGTATGATGATTTCAAGATGTGAATAAAGATTTGAGGCTTAGAATTTGGCAGGGTCTGTTTGAGGATCACTCAAGGGTACTTATTACTTGTTTCAGGAACAGCATCTGTTGCAGTGGCAGGGATCCTTGCGGCTCTTCGAATAACCAAGAACAAACTGTCTGATCAAACAATACTCTTCCAAGGAGCTGGAGAGGTACCTGCCTTATACAGTCTTATGTTCTCTGAAACTAATGAGTGGAATTTATCTTAATTATTCATTAATTTGAAGTTCAGGGTATTCTTTTAAGTTTTTAGTAGATTGCATCTGTAGGTTTTATTGAAAGATTTCCAAAAGTAAGTAAGTATTGAGGCATTTTAATTTTTCATAAGGAGGCATAGCGATAGTTTTCAGTCTTAAATTTGTAAGATAATCAAATGGTGCCATGGGTTTCTGTTTTACATATTTAAGGTGCCATGTGGGAACAGAGAAGTTTCCAATGTGTGATTATGTATAAAAGCCTTTAAGGATTTAAGCTATTGTATCTGATGAATTTAGTATCCTCCAGTTTCACATATGAGAGTTGCCTTGACTCACAAGTCAATGCACACATAGATCACTATATACAAGTTTTTAAGAAAAAAAATTGAATTGGAGATTCGTCATGCATTATAACTGTTACGTGCAAAAGCACCAAAACATTTACAATTGCTGGAAGGAGATGGCAGCAAGACAAAAGTGGACTGTTTTCTGTCCTCCTTTGCTATGAGTTAATCATTTGAAGAAAGAAAACTAGACTCCAGTGATAATAATTCACCCCCAACAATAGGAATTAAAATGTCAATTGAGTTTGAACTTCTTGTGAGAAAACTGCCCAAATTATTTGGAATTATAGAATGTAATGAATGGAGAAATACTTTGTGGCTGTATATATCTTAAGAAGCTTTACAATTTCAAATTGAATAGGATTATGAATAAGTGTAATACACTGGTCGAAATTGTATATATTGTGTTTGTTTTGATTTTACTTGTTCTTAAAATATGCAAAGCCAGAACTTAAATGCCAAGATGTAAACCTTTCAAAGTATTCTGATGTAAATCACAAATTCATTTTCACATCAAAATAAAATCAAGGCTAAATTATAGCTTATTAAAATTTGAGTTTTTATTTGTGTCGATGTTACATGCTGTATTTAATTTTAGTAAATTTCTTCTTTGAATTCAAATTGTTTAAATTTCCCAAGCGTTTTGATGAATGGCACAGGCCAGTTCTTGATACTCAGCAGGGCAGAGGTATTCATGGTTGGATGACTCAAAACTGCCACTTGTTTGTCCCTGAAAAGGTTTCGGACATTCACCGATTATCACAAAATTCATCAAATACCAAAGAAGTAGATTCCTTTAATCTTGCAAGAGATTTCACAGTACTTTCTTTGTCCAAATTAATGGAGTAAATAAATGCTTGGGGACAGAGATTTTATATGTTTTATTCTATTGCCTAATTGGTCAAGTTCCCATCCAAATGACCAGGCTTCATTCTTCACATTCAATTAGAGGATCTGGAGCCCAACAATAAACAATACAGTCCAATGAGCAAGGCTGACCAGTTCATTATTTTAGGGTCAATATTTGCTTGTTGAAGCAAATCTTAATTGCATTAACAGGATTAAAGATGATGACAAGGATATCACTGGTTTATCTGTGGCTAAAAAGCAAGCCACATAATAGTGGTTCTGTTGTGATAAGAAGAGTAAACAGTTGTCCTTTAGCTTAACCCAAATGTGACAAAAATACTTTGCTCCCAGTACAAATGAATGAATATAACTCTTTAGGTCAATGGAACCGTTTTGTTCTTTCTTGTTAATAAAGATATAATGGAGTGAAACATTACGTGGAACAACTTTTTAAAGTTTGTGTTCATTACCTCCTTCTTAGGCTGCCTTAGGGATTGCACACCTGATTGTTATGGCCATGGAAAAAGAAGGTTTACCAAAAGAGAAAGCCATGAAAAAGATCTGGTTGGTTGACTCAAAAGGATTAATAGTTAAGGTAAGAATCTGTCAGTTTTAACTAGAATAAAAATTAATGTGCCGTTCTGGCTGCCCATCTCAAAGACTACAAGTGCTTCTACCCACCCTAGCCCAACACCATGTGAAAAGAGTAGCCATTACACATGAATGACCGTGTCGTACAATAATACTGATTACTCTTCTGAAAAAGAAGCTTGTGGCTCAGCTGTAGAATCTGCCTGTGGTGTACGTAGGCCCTTTACAACTCTGTGGATTGTCAGGCCACTCGAATTAGTTTGCACATGAGGCAGTTTGATAGTGACACAACTGAAACACCTAGCTATAGGTCCTTTTACTAAGGGCTATATGTCAAAATGCACACTAGCTGGAAAAAAAAAAGAACAAACAATGAAATAGCCCCTCTTTTGCCGCTTTCTCTCAACCAAAGTCTTGAGGGCTTCAATGAGAATTCCTCAAGGGGCTTTAATAAATGGGCTGTTACAGTGTTAACTGACAAAGTCATTTCCCCAGCTGTAATAGAGATAACAGGACCTACTTCATAGGTTATTGTGAGAACCAAATAAGACTAAGAATGTGACCATGTTGCTACATAGTTATAAGGCATTAATATTACTTCTACCTTCTGTGCACATTAATCACTCTTCCTTAAACTGCCAGAAAAAATACTTGTAAATCCCCTTTCTACATGGAAATGAATTTTTAAAATAACCAGTGATAAGCATAGGCTTCAGGAATTTAATATAGAAACAAATGTGAATGTGAACAAACTTTCTGGAAAACTATCTTATGTGTATCCAAAGCCTTTACAAGTTTATGCTTCTGATCCAATAGAATTGTAAGAATACGTCCTATAGAAATAGAGATGTACACAATGTTTTTTGGTTTTTTTCTTTTTAAATTTTTATTGAAAATCATTTAACTAACATACAGTATATTTTTAGTTTCAAGTGTACACCTTAGTGATTCAGCACTTTCATACAACACCTGATGTTCATCACAAGTGCCCTCCTTAACCCCCATCATCTATTTAACCCATTCCTCCAGCCATCTCCCCTCTGTTTGATCTCTCTAGTGAAGGCAGTTTCTTGGTTTGCCTCTCTCTCTCTCTCTCTCTCTCTTTTTCTCCCTATGATTTTTGTTTTGTTTCTTAAATTCCAGATATGAGTGAAATCATGGTATTTGTCTTTCTCTGACTGACTTATATCACTTAGTATAATAGTCTCTGGCTCCAGCCACATCATTGCAAATGGCAAGATTTCTTTATTTTCTATGGCTGAGTAATATTCCATTGTGTGTACATGTACATCTATCTATCTATCTATCTATCTATCTCTACATACATATACGTACACACCACATCTTTTTGTTTTCCTTAAATTTTTTAAAAATTCAAAACCACACATCTTCTTTATCCATTCATCAGTCAGTGGACACTTGGGCTGTTTCCATAATTTGGCTATTGTAGATATGCTGCCATAAAAACTGGGATGCATGTATCTCTTCAAATTAGTATTTTTGTATTCTTTGGGTAAATACCTAGTAGTGCAATTGCTGGATTATAGGGTAGTTCTATTTTTGACTTTTTGAGGAACCTCCATATTGTTTTCCACAGTGGCTACACGAGTTTGCATTCCCACCAACAGTGCAAGAGGGTTCCTTTTTAGCCACATCCTTGCCAACACCTGTTGTTTCTTGTGGTGTTGATTTTAGCCATTCTAGCAGGTGTGAGATGATATCTAATGGTAGTTTTTTTTTTTTAATTTAAATCCAAGTTAGTTACATATAGTGTAGTAAGGATTTCAGGAATAGAATTTAGTGATTCATCACTTATATAGAACACCCAGTGCTCATCTCAACAAGTGTCCTCCTTAATGCTCATCACCCATTTAGCTCATCCCCACACCCATCACCCCTCCAGCAACCCTCAGTGGGTTCTCTGTATTTAAGAGTCTCTTATGATTTGTCTCCCTTTCTGTTTATATCTTATTTTTTGCTTACCTTCCCCTATGTTCATCTGTTTAGTTTCTTTTAGAACTTTTTTTTTTCAAATGTTTATCCATTTATTTTTGAGATAGAGCACACAAGCAGGGGAGGGGCAGAGAGGGAGAGGTAGACACAGAATCTGAAGCAGGCTCCAGGCTCTGACCTGTCAGTGCAAAGCCAGACACAGGGCTCGAACCCAAGAATGGCAAGATCATGACCTGAGCCGAAGTTGGATTACCAACCCACTGAGCCACCCAGATGGCCATCTGTTTTGTTTCTTAATTCCACACGAGTGACATATCTCATAGTAGTTTTGACTTGTATTTCCTTGGTGATGTGTGATATTGAACATCTTTTCACGTGTCTGTTGGCCCATCTGTATGTCTTCTTTGAAAAAATGTCTAGTCATGTCTTGTGCCCATTTTTTTAATTACAGTATTGTTTTTTGGGTGTTGAGTTTTATAAGTTCTTGGTATATTTTGGATAATAACGCTTAATCAGATATGTATTTGTAAATATCTTCTCCCATTTTGTAGATTGCCTTGTAGTTTTGTTGATTGTTTCCTTTGCTGTTCAGAAGCTTGTTTATTTTGATGAAGTCCCAGGAGTTTATTTTTGCTTTGGTTTCCCTTGCCTTAGGGACATATCTAGTAAGAGGTTGCTAGGGCCAATGTCAAAGAGGTTACTACCTATGTTCTTCTCTAGGATTTTGATGGTTTCCTGTCTCACATTTAGGTCTTTCATCCTTTTTGAATTTATTTTTGGGTGTGATGTAATGAACTGGTCCAGGGTCATTCTTGTGCATGTTGCTGTCCAGTTTTCCCAACACCATTTATTGAAGAGGCTGTGTTTTTTTTCATTGGATATTCTTTCCTGCTTTGTCAAAGATTTATTGACTTTATAGTTGTGGGTTCATTTCTGGGTTTTCTGTTCTGTTCCATTGATCTATGTGTCCATTTTTGTGCCAGACACATGTTTTATGTTTAAGAATGTTATCACAGCATTAATTGCAATAATGATACGTTTTATCTCATTATAATGGTAATATGCTGTAACCTAAATAGAGGATAACTGTGAAATAATTATGGAATAGCCACATGAATAGAATATACAGGCTTAGAGTTTTTTTGAAAGAACTGTAAGTAACATTAAAGGATTAGTAATGTAATGTTAGATGAAAAAAGGAAAACACCATGTTATATGTCACTATTTTGTTTAAAAAACTGAGTTGCATATAGAACTATAGAAGTAAATGTATCAAATACATACTAGTTTAAATCTTATTATTTTTAATGCCTTTCTGTATATTACAAATTCTCCATAGCAATTATGTTAAAGCCAGAAAAAAAATTTTAATTAATATAGATAATATTTTCCTGAAAGAGTGTATGAATAACTCTTTGTGACAAATGAAAAAGAAGTAAAACAAGACAGGACATACTTTATAACATTTGAAAATTGAATAATAATCATTTTATTAACTTGCAATGTGATTTTTTTATCATATATAAGAAAAACATGAAGTTTAAAATTTCTTGTCTTAGAAACTGCTTTTGCTTTGAAGAATCAGCATAAATAGAAAAAGTTTTGCATTCTGGCCACACAACATATATTGTGGTCAGGAAATGAGATTTACTGAATGAAATTGCCTCTGGGTCAGGTATTGTACTAGACTCTGGGACTCAGTAAGGCCCTTGATCTTAGAAGGCTTACAGCCTGGTGGGAAAAAGTCAAACAAGCCACTATGACTCTACAAGCCTAGTGGGAAAAACTCAAACAAGCCTAGTGGGAAAAACTCAAACAAGTCATTATAACTGTATATGAAAATGTTATAGAAATATGTTCTTGGTGCTAGGGGTGTCGAGGAAATGATGCTTCCACCTGCACTAGAGAGAATAGTGGGAATGTCACGAAGGGCTCTTAGAAAAGGTGTTTCTTCAGCTCATTTTGAAAGGGAGAGTTGGGAGTTTATCTTGAGTCTCCATGGACATCTTAAACGTCTTCTATCTGAAACTGAGGCAAGGGAAGCAGAATGGAAAGTTCACTAGGAGATCTTGGCTGAACTTGAGGATCATGTCTTTCATCTCTCTGTATCTTCAAAGTCCTACATAGTGTCTAGCGCATAATTGACAATAAATGTTTTGTGAAAAAGTGAACTGATTAATGAATGGCCTTCCAGGCAGAAGACCAACGTTTGCAAAAAAAGATATTTCACTGGGAGAGGCATTTAGAGACTAGGTTTCAAAGGAAACAGATGAACAGTAAGGAAGGCTCTTGAAGCAACTTACTGCTTCAAGCAATTGAAGAAACTTAATGGAGAGGAGTCTTGTGTCTTGTCACTTCTCAGCATTGTTAAAGATGGACTGAAATGAGGTGAAACTGAAAAAAGGAAACTAGTTACAAAGCTGTTGTAATAATACAGATAAAAATTAATTGGTGCCTGAAACAAAGCAATGATCATGAGGGTGAGTAAAAGACATTTGATTTGGCAGACTTTTAGGAAATAGGATTGTCATACTTAATAGCCCACTAAATATGGGAGGAGGAGAAGGGTAGAATACAGACGGGAATCTAGCAGGACTCCTTGGGTGTCTAGATAAGTGATGTGGCCGTTGTGATAGCAAAGGAATGGAGAACAGACCAAGAGAAAGGTAATGCAATCCATTTTGGACAGAGCAAGTTTAAGGTACCTGCGCAGATCTCATGGTGCTACCCCCTTGGCAATCAGAGGTTACAAGAATGATGCTCAGGATAAGGATCTGGGCTCCTGGAGACAGATTTCCGCATGTAAAAAGTTGGAGCCATGGAAAAAGCCATACACATTGTGTTGTAGTTAGGGATGTAATAGATTTAAGGATCTAAAAAAGTGAGTCTTTGACTGTGGTTTTCTTTTGTGATTTCTAATGACATTTTTATGTGAAATCTTTATAGAAATGTACTGATTTTAGCATCTCAAATAATTTTAATGTAGACTTACTAAACTGAGACTGCAAATTCCATGGATTATAATACTTGGAATAACTGTGAATTTGTTGCCTAGGCCTAATCAGTCACTCTTACCTCATGTCTTTTACTTGCCAAAATAAAGAACTGCATATATTCTGCTTGCCAAGATAAAGTTACATTTTAAAAGGTTGTTATATATTTAACACCTTGTGCACTATTTAATATAAAAGAAACATGAGGCTTCAATTAACCACTTTTTCTTCCAAGCTTTTAAAAAGTCAAAATTATTATGTTGATTTTTGTTGCAGAACTAATAAATCTTAGGATAACTAGTAAATTAATGTATCTTGCTTTCAAGTTTACGTGATTTTTTTGTTTGTTGTCCTTTATCTTTAGTACTTTTACAGCCTCTCCTGAGAACCAATAATAATAATTTTATTAATTGTACTAACTGGTAATGTAATTGTTTATAATACACAAAAAAAATACCAAATTCATGCTTTAAACACATAAAACCAAAACCTAAAAAGGAAACTGTGAGGTTGCCTCATTTATGGAGTTCTGTCATCATCAGACCAGATGATAATTACTCTGACAGTGAAATGCTACCACAGCCTGCTAGGAAGGCCCTGTCTACAGATGCAGAGAGGGGCCCAGTTCAACTCTGGTAAACTAATGACCTGACACAGAACCAGGCCAGTGCAGTGGGCAAACTGTCCAGGCGGGCATGGATTACAAAACAAAGCACTTGTGGAAGAGTTCTTCTAGTGCCTGTGTGTAGGAAGGAATAAATACTTATCAGTAACAATCCATAGTTAGTTTTCTAGACCTGTCCTAGCTCATGAAATGCTAAGCCAAAATCTTGAGGTCTTTGCCGCCTATCCTCTCCAGCCACACCAGAACATCTGAGACTTTGAAAAAGGTAGTAATTCAGTATGGTTAATCATAGCTTCTATCCTGTCCTAAGAATCAGCACAAAATAAGGGAGAGGGGAGATTGAAGAAATAGTAACATTCAAAAGAAATTCTCAGCTATCCATAATACATTTAGTGTAATTAGAGACTCTTGAAAAAAAGAAAAACACCATAGGGTTTGAGATTTCTAAGAAGTGTCCACGTGCACTTTGCCAAAAGAAGGCAAAAAAGCATTTCAGCAAGGGATCTTGGAGAGGGGAATGAACAGAAAAGAAGTCTTCTGTGTCCATATCCAACTGATGTGAGTGGCGTAAAGAATCTGGATTCCAAATTAGATTTTGAAAGAAGGAGGAAAATGAGCCATTGGTGCAGAAAATAGAAGTCCAAAGGTATAGGCAGTTGCTTTAATATTGCCAGATCTAGAGGTCACATTTCAATAGTTCTTTTCATCTAAACCAGATTGTCACATCAACTTTGAAAACAGTGAGAAAATACTTGAAGGGCGCCTGGGTGGCTCAGGCAGTTAGTGTCCGACACTTGATTTTGGCTCAGGTCATGATCACATGGTTCGTGGGATCAAGCCTGTGTCAGGCTCTGTGATTGGGATTCTCTCCCCCTCTCTCTGCCCTTCCCCCTTTCTCTCTCCCACTCTCCCCCCAAATAAATAAGTGAACATTAAAAACAAAGAAAATACTTGAGGGACCTTTATTTTTGTCTTTTGATTCTTCTGTTTTTGGCAAGTAGAGTCCTTCAGCAGTGCTAGTATTATCGTTTCATGATTCCTGGCCTTGCTAAGTCAGTGCCAAGAATCGAGCCTTTGGGGGAGAGACTGTGGGTAATCTGTGTTTCTTACTGGGTGGATGTCTTCTGGTCAAGATCTGGCTTCAGTGGCTAGGAGCTGCCAGTGCTGTTGCTACGCCTAAGAAAATGAAGTGTTCACGATGGGTGCCTGGGTGGCTCAGTCGGTTGAGTGTCCGACTCTTGATTTCAGCTCAGGTCATGATCCCAGGGTCGTCGGATCGAGCTCCGTGTCAGGGTCCACACTGAGCTCAGTGTGGAGCCTTTTTAAGATTCTCTCTCCTCTTTCCCTCTGCCCCTGTCCCTGCTCTTCTGTCTCCCTCTCTCAAATGAAAAAAATAAATAAATAAGAAAAGAAAGTAAAGTGTTCATGCTAAAAGTATGCATCTTTGCCTTTCATACAATGTTTATCCATCTTCTTTGTGATTTGCTTCTCATTCCAGGAAATTTAGGGGCTTTAAAGCACATTAAATATTTTTCATTATATCTGAAGTTGTCAGTCAGAAAAGCAGTAATAGAAATCTGTGATTGCTAATTTATGTTATTCTGTAGCTTTTCTTCTTAACAGAAAAATCAATTTATACATTTTTTAAAAACGTATCACATATCTTTTTAAAATGCATCTGGTAGAAATGTGACAAATCATTTGGTGCAGTGATTCTAAATATTGGCTGATCATCCTAATTACATGGGAAATTAAAAAAACATATATGTACAGATTCCAGGGCTTCATCCTGGACTTGACTTAGAATATCTGAAAGCAAGGTTCAAGAATCTGGCTTTCCTGAAGTGAGTCTGGTGCTCATTTGCTTTGGATCTCGTTCACTTTCATCACATTGTCATCATCACTAACCCAGACTGCTTTTATAGATGGAGAAATCAACGTCCATGGAAGTATCATAGGGTGTGCCCTAGGTCGTGAGGTGAGGGAAGAGGCTGAGGACTGTTGTCCTGAATCTTAGTCCCATGTTCTGTGTCCAGCATTTGTAGATGGCGTTTTCTGTGTCTCACCCGGGAGCTCTTTTTTTACCCTTCTGAATACCAATACAAGTTTTCAGAAGTAACATGTATTTATTTGCTGTTGGCTCTTAGAATGCATTCTTCTACTAGTTATTTATTCATGTCCCTAGCCAACAAAATTAATCAGAAATTAATGGCATATTGACAGTAATTACAGTTTTGTAGACAATATTATAAAATACATTTAAATTTTTTTTGAATTTACTGTTTTGGATAGTCTGAGACACTGCACTCAGGAAAATATTTTGAATCATTCAGTTAAAAAAATGGGTATCACGTCTCTGTCACTTTCAGTTTATTCAGCGTCTTCTAAATTCATTTTACAACTTGGATTTGCAGGTCCACATTCAATATAAACAGACTAGATCCCCTTTTGTTTGCATTTTGCAGTCCCAGCACAATTCAAAATGTACCGGGTTGAATTCAGTTATTTCAGCTGCTAAGAAATCATTACTTTTTTTTCTTTTCTCGTCTCTCTCTTTTGTTTTGTTTTGTTTGGTTTGGTTTGGTTTTTTTTGAGAGAGAGAGAGAAAGTGCCAAGCGCACAAGCAGGGGAGAGGGGCAGGGGAAGAGAAGAATCTAAAGGAGAATCTCCAGGTTGAGCCTGGAGCCCAGTGCAGGGCTCGATCCCACCACTGTGAGATCATGACCTGAGCTGAAACCAAGAGTCCAATGCTCAACCGACTGAACCACCAAGGCTCCCCCAGGCAGTTTTTAAAATAAACAGATCAGTGGTGTCTTTTCCTCTTTCATAGTATTTCTTATTTCCTATTCTTTTGATAATTCTGAAAATGTTACAAATGTTCTTTTCTCTCACAATCCTTTCTGCGAGGTTTCTCCTTTCTGCTTAAAGTAATCCACAGGTTAAGACTGATTATATTTAACTGTTATTAAAGAAGAAAACATGATACTAGAATGCAGTAATATAACATTTAAAAGCCAGATCCAGGAAGTATGGTCTTTCTTGGCCATATTCATCATTGGTTATTCCTTTGATGGAGTACAGTTTTCAGTCCTGTGGTATGTAAATTTGTTTTTCTTTTTACATTTATTTATTTTTGAGAAACAGAGTGAGACAAAGCGTGACCTGAGAAGGGGCAGAAAGAGAAGGAGACACAGAATCTGAAGCAGGCTCCAGGCTCTAAGCAAGCTGTCAGCACAGAGCCTGATGTGAGGCTAGAACCCACGAACTGTGAGATCATGACCTGAGCCGAAGTTGGATGCTCAACCGTCTGAGCCACCCAGGCGCCCCTCAGTCCTGTGGTATATAAAGGGGAAGCAAGAGTGTCTGCGAGTTCACTTGAGCCACCTCACTGATAGGGAAGAGAGATGGGTTCAATTAGAACAGATTCAAAATATCTGGGTTCCTCACCTGGGAAAGGAAGACTGTGATTCAGTATCTCTTTTCAAATACACAAAAGATCATTTAAGGGCAATGACACAGAATTGAACAAAAGGAAATTATATAATAAGCAGGAATTCAGGAATTAAAAAAACACCATTGTTTAAGGATAGAACAGTGGTAAAATTTACATTACTATGAATCTTAAAAATGTACAGGGGCGCCCATATAGCTCAGTCAGTTAAACATCCGACTTCAGCTCAGATCTCGTGGCTTGGGAGTTTGAGCCCTGCATGGGACTCTGTGCTGACAGCTCGGAGTCTGGAGCCTGCTTCGGATTCTGTATCTCCCTTTCTCTCACTGCCCCTCCCCCACTTGGGTTTTCTCTCTCTCTCTCTCTCTCAAAAATAAGTAAAACTTTTTACAAACCATATAGACACTTTCTTGGTTTTAATGTTTGGTCATTGGCCTTCCCAGAAGATAAGGGCTTCTCAAGGCAAAGTTGCCTCCTGATGGTGTGTGTACTATTTTCAGATACAAAATGAAGAGACTACTAGCCTAAAGATATGTATTAGTTAGATTTTAGGTTAAATTGCTCTCCAAAGAGACCCCAAAATATGTTAACCCAAACAAGTTAAAATGTATTTGTCATCTGATAGTATAGAGGTGGGCAGAGCAGAGTCATCTCCGTGTCCATCATCTATCTCTGGAAAAGCAGAGAAGCTTTCCAGGTGTCACCATCACAGCCACCTGGGGAGAGAGGGTGGGGAATGGACTGGGGTGGAGGGGGTGTGTGTGTGCTGCATCAGAAGGTGCACACCTCACTTCCACTCCACCCTTTCCAACAGAGATAGTCTCATGCCACTCTACATTGCAAGGAGGCTAAGAAATACAGTCTCCGCCTGGGGAACAATGTGGTTGGCTAAAACTGGAAAATCTTATCATTAAAAAGGAACGAATGAAAAAAGTTTCAAAAAAGAGATTGTACACGTAAAAATTTTAAATTTCATACTGTGTTTTCACAGTAATGTAATTATTTTTAAAGGATAGCATGAAGTGCCTGGCTGGCTCAGTCAGAAGAGCATGTGACTCTTGATCTCCAGATCATGAGTTCGAGCCCCACACTAGGTGTAGAGATTACAAAAATAAATAAACTTAAAAAAAAAATAAATTAAAATTTAAAAAGGAGAGCATGAATATTGATGGACAATTAGAATTCTCTACCATGGCATGAAAAGAGTTTCAGAATTTGGATATAAAAGTAATATGGCATTTTCAGACACTATAGTAAATTTATTGAATTGTATTCGCATAATACTTATACTTTGTCTGGTGGAAAATCGAAAAGACCAGAAAGCAAACCCTGTGACATGTTGTTTAAGAGTTACGCATCTTCTCAGTAGCCCTCAAGATTACATAGCATTGCATTGAGGTGACTCTAGCTGTTTTGGAACAGGTGAATAATTATCCTGAGATCTCTTTCTCTGTTAGGGAACCTAGCACACGTTAAACAAGTTCTCTTGTCCATAAAAACATTCTGAAATGCAAATCTCCAAACCTTAGAAGAAGTAGACACAGAGACACAGGGCCAAATGTTCAGGAGTAGTTGTAATACACATCTGCATTAGCAAGGAACTGCTGAGGCTGTGGACTCAAGAATCAGTGTCTTAGCCACAGACAGGAAGCTGCCAAATATGGTGGCTGTCACCACCACCATTACTCAGCACACCTGTGGGTGGTAGGCTAGATACTAGAGACCACTGCTTTTGCCTAAAAACAAACAAGCACTACCACACGCTTCCAGAAGAGCCACATGGCTTCTACTTCAGGATGTGCGTTTTCTCCTTCAAGGTCCTACAAAGGTACATCAGCGTGGTGACTGCTGTGTCAGAAGTAGAAACTCAAGCTTCAAGATATAGTTTAGCCCTTTAACCTCAAGTGTACAGGAAGCCACGCTAGAAGCAATTTAGAATTCTATGGTATTTGCCATATAGAGCCTCAGGTAGATGTTAGTCTAACATCTTGCCTTTGTACTTGATATTGAGTATATGCATTTCTGGGAAAGAGCAACAAGCCAAAACTCTGTTGTGTTTATGTTGGAAGCTAAAAGTTATTATTCCCAGGAAATATGTCTCACCGAGCTGCAACTTTATTGAATACCTGTTCTAGAAATTTCACTGTAGTGAGAACAAAAATAGTCGTGAATTTTAGCTTATATTACTTCCAGAAATAGTTTAGAAATAATTTAGATAGTTAAATACTGTAACCATCAAATGGTTCCAAGTTCTTATTCCTACCCACAACCAGAATTTTTCATTCCTTTCCAATAATGCAAGAATTTTTTTTTTTTGCCAAATAACTAAGCAGTAATAAGAGCATTGAGGATTGCAAAAGCATTCTTTTCATTAAATCATTTGAGGCAAAGGAACCTCTTATTCCCAAAGCAGCAAATAGTGATAATGAGTAAAAAGAAATGATGGAATATATAATCAAAATTTAAATTATCCTCTGTATTACTCAGCTATTGCTGAGTTATCAAAAGCTACAATATCTCAGTGACATACAGCAATAATGATTTATTTCTCACACACCTGAGGGTCAGGTGGAGCAGCTCTGATGATGTTGGCGGGGTGGCTTTAAGCTGTAGTTTGGGTCCAGGTCTTTTCCACAAGGTTCTCATCTTCAGTGGACCATCAGGCTACCCAGGTTATGCACGTTAAAGCACAAATGGCAAAGGCACAAGAGAATGAGCAGAAACAGCAGTTACTCTTAAGGCCTAAGGTTGGCACACTTTCATTTCAGCGTACATTTTATTGACCAAAGAGAATCACATGTTCAAGTCCAAAGAGAAGGGGTGGGAAAGTATAACTTCTTTTTGTGGAAGGAACTGTCAAGTTACATTGCAAAGAACATTGACACAGGAAATGGGTGCTGAAGAATTGGGGCCTAAATTGAAGTCTTAATTATCAAAATATTTAGAGGAAATTCTGTGGTACTCCAAGGCTTCTGTTTCTTTCATTTGTGACTAATAAATTATCATTAAGCCTAGCCTTTGTTTATATACTAGGATAAGGTTTAATTAATCTCCATAATTGAGATATGTAAATGAAATAGACTTCCTGGCTGAGAAGATAAGAGAGGGGAGGAGGATGCTACCAGGTAGCTCCTCCCCCCAATTTGGTGAGAGTTGTAAACATTTCAGTGTTGTCATAGATTTCTTTATATTATTAAAAAGCAATTTAAAAAAATCTTGTCTCATAAATACAGTGTTTACTCATGGAATCAGTCTAGGTTTGCATAAACTACTTGTTAGACCCATGACTAATTTTAAAAAACCCATGATAATAGATAGGTTTTATTGATAAAAGTGGCAACTGAATTTATATGATTTTTGACTTTTTCTTCATAAAGAAGATGAATAAGAATATGGTCTAATATACTCAATTAATATTACTGGAGACTAGTAAGGAATATGAAATAGTAATCTTCAAATTTGATTTTGAATGAAATAAGATTTTTTATCGATATATAATTGATGTATAAGTTTGTGTCAGTTTTAGGTATACAGCATAATGATGCAAAACTTGTGTATATTGCAAAATGATCACCGCAGTAACTCTAGTTAACACTTATCATCACACATAGTTACAAATGTTTTTTTTTCTTGTGATAAGAACTTTTAAGATCTATTCTCTTAAAAACTTTCAAGTATACAATACAGTATTAACTATAGTTGCCAAGCCGTACATTATCCCCAGGACTTACTTATTTTGTAACTGGAAGTTTGTACCTTTTGACCACCTTCACCCATTTTGCCCTCTGTCCCCCAACTCCTCACCTCTGGCAACCACCAGTCTTTTCTCTGAATCTGTAAGTTCAGGCTTTTTTTTTTTTATTTTTGTTCCTTTTTTAGTTTCTACATATAAATGAAATCATATGGTATTTATCTTTCTTTGTCTGACTTATCTCACTTGGCATAGTGCCCTCAAGGTCCATCCACGTTGTTGCAAATGGCGATATTTCGTCATTTTTTTGTGGCTGAATAATATTCTGTGTGTGTGTGTGTGTGTGTGTGTGTGTGTGTGTGTGTGTGTGTGTCTTGTTTTTAATCCATTCATCCATCTATTCATGGACACTTAGGTTGCTTCCATGTCTTGGCTCTTGTAAATAACACTACAGTGAACATGGATGGCATACAGGTATCTTTTCTATTTAGTGTTAAGATTATTTTTCACAGTGTCTCAGAAGAAAAGGTAGGATAAATAACTTTTTAGAATGCAGAAGTGACTAACAGTAAATTCTATTCTTAGGAAGCTATTCACTCTAATATCCTGCTCATAATAGAAAACAATAATATAGAAACAGCACTTTACAGAAGACTGTAAGAAAATATACCAAAATTATAGCTGTTGGTATTATGACTTTTTTCTTCCTCACAATAATTTTAATTACAACAGCTAATGTTAAGCTATTGTTAAAAACTGGCACAATCCTGGGGCGCCTGAGTGGCTAGGTTGGTTGAGTCTCCAACTCTTGATTTCAGCTCAGGTCATGATCACAGTTTGAGCCCTGCATCGGGCTCTGCACTGACAGTGTGGAGCTTGCTTGGGATTCTCTCTCCCCCCTGCTCGCGCGCTCTCTCTCTCTCTCTCAAAAGCAAATAAATAAACATTAAGAAAATTTGCACAATCCTAAGTACTTTAGATGTATTGTTTGATTTAATTTGTAAACAACCTGATGAGGTAGAAATTCTTTCTTTCTTCCTTTTTCTTTTTTCCCTCCCTCCCTGATTTTTTTCTTTCTGTTGAGGTATAGTTGGCACACAGTGTTACATTAGTTTTAGGTGTACAACATAGTGATTCATCAACTAGACTGTTAGACTGTGCTGTGTGCTCACCACAGGTGTAGCTAACATCTGTCACCATACAACACTATTACGATACCATTGACTATAATTCCTATGTGGTACGTTTCATCCTTGATTTATTCATTTCATAGCTGCGATCCTCTACCCCCGGTCCCCTTCACCCATTTTGTCCCTCCCTCCTCCCCTCTGGCAACCATTACTTTGTTCTCTGTATTTGTGGGTCTCTTCCTGCTTTTTTGTTTGTTCATTTGTTTTGTTTTTTCAATTCCACATATAAATGAAATCGTATGGTATTTGTCTTTCTGTGTCTGACTTACTTCACTCAGCATAATACCCTCTAAGTCCATCCAGGTCATAAAGGGAAAAACCTCATTTTTTTTATGGCTGAGTATTACTCCTTTGTATATTTATTACCACATCATCTTTAAGGTAGAACTTGCCATCTTTATTTTACAGATGAGGAAGCGAGTGCAGCAAATAGGTTCATATGCTGCAAGTGATCTGTAATTCACATGTACAGTATTTTTAAAATGGAAATAAAATGGTAATAACCTTTTAAAGCAAGAAAATTGTACCATCTTTAGAGCAACAATTTGTAAACAGCCTGACCTATACCATTTGTAAAGCTTTTTCTCCAGGACTGTACTGTGCTGTATTATTGGAAAGACTGAGTTCCAGGGCCTTCCTTGGGCAAGTCCTTTAATATCTCTGAGCCTCTGTTTTCTCATGTGAAATAACTCTAATTACTTGCCTTACTTCTTAAAATTGTTGAGGGGATCATATGAAATATGTGAAAACAACTTGTAAGTCAAAGTACCATATAATATTAGGCAGTGATTTATTACTTTAAGTCAAGATAAAAAATTTGCAACTAGAGGGGCACCTGGGTGGCTCGGTCAGTTGAGCGTCGATCTCTGCTCAGGTCATGATCTCGTGGTTCGTGAGTTTGAGCCCCACATCAGGCTGTCTACTGTCAGTGCCGAGCCCACTTGGGATCCTCTGTTTCCCTCTCTCTCTGCCCTTCCCTTGCTCGCGCATGCGTGCTCCTTTCCTCTCTCTCAAAAAATACATAAACATAAAAAAATTTGCAGCTAGAGAATTATAATTAGATGTTTCCTAGATAACACATGACACATTCATAGTCAAAACATTAACATAAAAATATTGAAAGCTAGTACTTATTTAGAAAATCAAGCTATGGTATAAATATGGCCTTGAGTTCAATTTTTACTCAGTGGTACATGAATTGGGAGTGTTGTGACTAAAGCCAACTCTGCATTCTAAGACACATTTAATACAAATAATGTTTAGTAAATGATATCTTTATTTAAATGACACTTTGCACTGTCATTTATTAGTAATCTCATAAATGTCTGTAGAGTTAGGATTTTAATATTAAATAATATTTAAGAAAGGGAAAGACTTGTTTGTTCACTGCTCATCCCCATTGCCTAGAATATTGAGAAATAAGTATTTGTTGAAAGATTGAATGAAAGAATACTCCAATAATTAGAGAAGAGAATTTAAGAACAAGTATAATACAGGATACACAAAAATGTTAAGCACAAATACTTGTAATATGTGTAATATTCTGAAATTTCATTGGCTCACAAATGTTTGGCAGATTTAACATTTCTTTTTATTTGCCTTACTTAGGGACGTGCTGCCTTAACACAAGAGAAGAAGGAATTTGCCCATGAACATGAAGAAATGAAGAACCTAGAGGCCATTGTTAAAGAAATAAAACCAACTGCCCTCATAGGTAAACTTCTCCCTCTTTCCCATAAACCCAACCCAACCCCATTTTGGCCTGATTCATTTTCTTAATTGATTTTTGAGGCATAATTTAGCTTTTTGAAATTTTGACCTTTGGAATTCACAAACAAAATTACACATTCACTGAATCAACAGTACCCACGGACACTTAGATTTGTAAATTTCGTACTGTGTTCTCAGTCCTGTCAGCTGAAGTGTGTAGCCCCCTGTGCTAACTCTGTCAACCTGTCCATCCTTGGCAGATTCAGCACTTTCCCAGGCTTGATTGCTCCAGATACACACTGGTTCTCAAATGGGAGTGACTTTGCCCCCAAAGAAACATTTGGCAATGTCTGGAGATGTTTTTGGTTATTACAACTTTGGAAAGGGTTGGGGGAGGGGTGGTCAGGGCCACTGACATCTAGTGGGTAGAGACTGGAGATGGTATTCAACACCCTACAGTGCACAGGAAAGCACCCCATCCCCCCCACACAAAGAATTATCCAACCCACAATGTTAATATCCCAGAGGTTGAGAAATACTGCACTAACTACTAGACCGTCCCTGAAGACAGGGAGACCACATCTATATTCCTCATAGCACTTAACACAGTGCTTACACAGTGCGTGTGCACATATGATGTTTAATATAGCCAAATTTAATGTGGTTAAAAAAAACTCAGAGGAGGGTATGAAACTTCGTACCTTATTTTGTGTGTATAGAATGTCAGTTCTTACTTTGTATCATAATCCACTCCTGGAAGTTCTTGTAAACATGACAGTATTGAGAACAATGATGATAATTGTAACAAAAACAAATACTCCATCGCAGAAACTGTAATAAGTCTTGTTTTTGACAAAATACATTGTATCAGGATTTTTCTCCATTTCCATCATGCTAATTGCTTTATCCTTTGTCAGGAGTCTTTCAGTGAGTGATACTGTTTTACAATTGAATTGGATGGTTGTCTTAAGTGTTAGCACTGGTTTATAAAAAATAATTACTTTATAACCTGAGAGACTAGAATATACTCCTAGAATTATTTATAGAGAGATAATATATATTAGGTACATTTTAATTTCCTGATATCAGTGTCTGTCATCAAAATACCTAGTGATTTGATCACTGACTTGGTGTATTATGAGCCAAATGTTAGATCTGTGTTGTTTTGTATAGATACTTGGAGATTTGTAACCCTAAAGGTTGTTGGCATTAACAAACGTATCTCTTTCTGTCACTGTTAATGCAGATCTTCTATATTTTGTTTAGGGTCTATCAGAAAGTGACCTGACCTGTCTCATTGTCTTGAGGGCATGGACGTCTTACTTCACTAACCACTGATAGTCTATTCACTGGTTTCTCATTTCTACATCAGGAGTTGCTGCGATTGGTGGTGCATTCTCAGAACAAATTCTCAAGGACATGGCTGCCTTCAATGACCGACCTATTATTTTTGCATTGAGTAATCCAACTAGCAAAGCAGAATGTACTGCAGAGCAGTGCTATAAACTAACCAAGGTAAAGCAAAAGTGTAACTTCTCTCCCCCCACCTCCAGTCCCCAGCTCTGCCAGTGCTGACACAGGGTCTGATATTTTAATACTCTAATTCTTAATCATTATGGAGGAACCAAGGATATGTAAGATTCTTACTACTTAATTTAAAAGTTAAACCAAGATTGAAAAAAAAGTGAATAGGGGTGCCTGGGTGGCTCAGTCGGTTGGGCGTCCGACTTCGGCTCAGATCATGATCTCGCGGTCCGTGAGTTCGAGCCCCGCATCGGGCTCTGTGCTGACAGCTCAGAGCCTGGAGCCTGTTTCAGATTCTGTGTCTCCCTCTCTCTCTGACCTTCCCCCATTCATGCTCTGTCTCTGTCTCAAAAATGAATAAACGTTAAAAAAAAATAAAAAAATAAAAAAGAAAGAAAAGTGAATAGGTCAGAGGGGTTTAGAACTGTTTCCTCTTCTAGAATGTTGTTGTGTAAATCCTCCTCTTCAGTAAAACAAACTTTGTAAAGTTTATTGATAATTTTTTCAAGTGATTTGGAAGCATTTAACACTTAAATATAAAAGCTAAAAAGGAAAAATTTTGATGCTAGATGCTTATTAAAATAACTTTTAACTAGCTATTTCTGAACGTTGAAGCATACCGTATAAAACCTCAGTCTTATTTTTGTTTTGCTAAATCCTGGGTTTGGATTTTGATGCCATGGGTGGTACATTTGGGCAGCTATTTTGACATCTAGCCAGTTTGGGATAGAAGTCCTTGAAGCTTCAACACTTTACTGTTTCCAAAAAAGTGGCTTATTTTATACTGTGTTTGTATTAACATATATTTGACTGATAGGTTGACAATAGCCTTTTTTTCCTTCAAAGACTTGAAAATGTCATTATAACGAAACAGAGGTTGAATCATATATATCTAACACTTTTATTTTGGAAAGAAATCCAAAATGCACTAGAAAAGGCAAACATGACACAAAGTTAGGTCACTCTGCACAAATCAGAAATTGATGGCTCTACTTCCTTAATATTATAACCTTAAATGCTCATTACTAGAATTAATGAAATGTTGGCAAGGAGCCACTCCATTGTCTATCTCTCTTAATTTGGGATGGCATCAATCTCCTCAATAATTTTAATTTTCAGCCCATCTGCAGATTGGGAAATTTGCCGGACATCCCTCAGTAGTCCTTAAATTTTTAAAAGGGGAAGAAAAAAAAACCCTTTGAGCAATAAAACTGTAGCATGGTGCACAAATAATAAAATTTTAGCACAGTAGACAAATAACAAATAAGTGGTTTTGTAGTTATTTTGTCATATATCTCAACAGGTGTCAAGAGTTTATAGACTCACCAGTAATAGAAATAAACACAATTAGCCAAATTTGTATAATTGTGTTATTAAATTAAAAAAAATTTTTTTAATGTTTATTTATTTTTGAGAGAGACACAGCATGAGTGGGGAAGGGGCATAGAGAGAGGGAGACACAGAATCCTAAGCAGGCTCCAGGCTCTGAGCTGTTAGCACAGAGCCCAATGTGGGGCTCGAACCCACAAACCATGAGATCATGACCTGAGCTGAAGTTGGACACTTAACTAACTGAGCCACCCAGGTGCCCCGTAATTGTGTTTTTAAATTTGAATGTGTCTGATATAAATGACCTAAACTCTTTCTTAATCATCTTGCATGATGTTCTATGTTGTTTTAAAAAAAAAAAAAGGGTATAGAATTGAAAGTCATTTTGAGACTGAAAACTTAAACACTGGTTTAGCTAAAGGATACAGAACAGGCAAAGGTCTGTCTGTGCTGGATGAGTCTCTGCTGCTTTAGGCACAAGGGAAAGGTTGTCAGGAAAGGTTAAAAATAGAAATACAGGAAGATTATTGAAGCATGAAAAACTATAATCCAGAAATAGTATGAAGAGATTTTCTTCTCCATATTAACACTCCGTGTACACGAAAATATTTAGCTGTCATTTATTGAATGCTGTTCTCCTTAAAATATGATGATTATAAAATAGTAGGTAGGAAGTGAAAGCAGGGAGGGAGATAAATGAGCTTATATATCATGTTGCAGGTCTTTTTCTTAAATATATGTGTGTATACATATATGTATATCTATAAAATAATTAAGTTACGTTAGAAAGTTGCTTGTAGGGATGCCTGGGTGGCTCAGTTGGTTAAGCCTCTGACTTTGGTTCAGGTCATGATATCGAGGTTTGTGAGTTTGAACCCCAAGTTAGGCTCTGTGCTGACAGTTCAGATACTGGAGCCTGCTTCAGATTCTGTGTCTCTCTCTGTTCCTCCCTGGCTTGTGCTCTCTCTTTCTCTCTCTCTCTCAAAAATAAACGTTTTTAAAAAATTAAAGAAAACTGTGTAGATCCCTAAACTCTAACCTAAAATGTCATACTTTCCAATACTCTAATGTTAACCTATCATTTTTTTCAGCTTCAGAAGTCTGTAATCTGAACCCCACATAGAAATGGTTGATAGGCTTCTGGGTTGGACCACTGCAGCGAATAGAGTGGTGGTCTTGGGTTTCCTGTGCTTTACACACTTCTCTGAGGAGTAGAGAGGGAGGCAGAGAGTAGTAGTAATCACCCACTCCAGAACTTACTGCCAACATCATAAAAGCTTGCCCAGACTTATTAGAGGGTTAATGAAAATTAGTCTTCTTTCTAAATGCTCAGTACTCTAACTGTGGGGTAGTTCTGTTATGATACATTTCTTTTAAAATACCGTGCTTCTTTTTAAAGTTAGTTGTGTGTCTGTGTTGTAGGGGCGTGCAATTTTTGCCAGTGGCAGTCCTTTTGATCCAGTTACTCTTCCAGATGGACGGACCCTATATCCTGGCCAAGGAAACAATTCCTATGTGTTTCCTGGAATCGCTCTTGGTGTTGTGGCTTGTGGACTGAGACATATCACAGATGAGATTTTTCTCACAACTGCTGAGGTATTGTAAACTCTGTGTTCACCAAGGCTGTAAAACACCAGATGAGCTCCATGTGGGTTAATGATTTATTTATTTATATAGCATCTCAGCTCACTCCCTATAAGGTACAAAGTCCGAAGAAGAAAAAAATCTCTCCTAGTGGAGAATAAGGGGTCGGTAGCAGGTTCACATTGGAGTCACGAGTAAAAGACTATTTTTCAGTAGCCAGTAAAAAAACCGTTGTGATCTCTTACAAGGAACTCATTTTCGTCTTCATACTTCCAATCAAATTCTGTGACAGTAGTGACACAATTGAAAATACTGTTTCCAAATCATAATGCAGTGACCAATGTTTCTCCAAACTTTCCTAAATAACAGCATTTTGAAGGTCTAAAATGAAAGTCTGATTTGGTATAGTGAAGAAGTGTGTATTCATTGAGGGTACAGGGCAGAAAACAGAAACTACTCTAATATTTTAAGCAGAAAGAAAATTATAACAGGGAATTAGTGTTTTTGAACTCATTAAAAGGACACATGTGGGTTTGAGTGTGGGCCTTCAGGAAAGATTCTCCGAACATCACGTAACAGACCCAGTAGGGACTGGTGAGCTGTTCTTAAGAAGTGAAGGATCTGAAACCTTACCTTAGTTGCAGGCTAATGAGTTAGCCTGCCACAGTTTCATGGATGCTGGCAAAAGACCCAAAACCCTTAGGTCAGAGACAAAGACTTTATTACTTATGGCACAAGACGTACCATAAACTTCATGTTCCCATCAGTTCCCTTTCCTTCCCACACTTCAGGGGGATGATACAGTGATTTGGCACATATTTGTAAAATCATGAGCTTTTGATAATCAGAATGTTCATCTGGTTGATACCTTGTTTGAGCAGGATGCAGTTCACGGATGAGAGATTTGAGTGAATTTCTTCTAAAATGAGACCACTGTACAACGTGGTAACTGAACTGAACCAAATAAAAGTTGATTAAAATTCAGATATTTTCAGCGTGCGAACATACTGTGCTTTCTGTTTTGAAGAGGAACTTGGAGAATATAGATGGAGTCTTCTGTTATTGTTGTGGTCTAAGGTGTATAATCCCAGTGTTTAGCGCCTGGCATCATTCTGTGAGAACGGATAGCGAAGCTGTAATGTCCTGCTCTTTTCTTTGTCTTCCCTGCAGTAGAAGCATCGCAGCTGGTGTCCCAGAGTTTCTTTATCTCCTAAAATCTTGTTATACATAAGTAGATATCTGCTCACTAAGAGAGCTTATCAAAGCTGTTCACACATTAAGAAAAATATAATTATTGTTCTACATAACAGACACATCAAAGGGGGGGGGGAGATCTTCTACTCAATGTAGCCCATGTTTGCTTTCCTAAATAACTCCAGCACCATCTAGTGACAAACTCTATGAAAAAAAAAATCCTTCCATTTACCATCCAGGCAAAGTAATAAATACTATCAAAAAACTTTGAAGAAAAAAGAAAATGTAATGTCAGCAGTGCCCTTCTTGTAGCTAGTGATCTCTCTGGCTACCTCTTCTGACCTTTCCACTGGTTTTCTCTTAGGCTTCAACACAACAGTCTTGTTTTTCACACCACCTCATTGTTTACTTTGTCTTCTTTCCATGTCCCTTTTAACTAAGAGCTTTTTTCTAGCATTGATTTTGTTGTTGTTGTAACTTTTTCCCCTTTTTTCTTATGCTTTCAGAGATTTCATCCATTCTCTGGGTTCCATTATCTTAAGTCTAAAAGTGGCCAAATCTGTGTCTCTAGTCTCATCTTGTAACGTGTCTCCAGTTGCTTTTTCTTAAACACAAAATGCATAAAACCACACTTTTCACCTTCCTTCACCCTCAGTATTTGCACTGCATTTAGTGATAACTCCTTTCTAAGTAGACACCAAAGCTTAGAAGCCTGTCATTCTTTCATTCTCCCTCATCCCAAAGCTTCAAACACAACATGCAGGCACACACCTGTATAACTGCTCTATTATCCTGCCTGGAAAACTCTGAGAACTATTCACCTATCTAAGCCTCTCCTGTTAACTTCACTCCCCACCTCATGCTTGAATCCTTTGGTGACTACCATGGCTCATCTTGAGAAAATTAGGCTTAGGAAGGTTAATTAATTTGCCTAAATTCAACCAAATAGTAATTATTGCAGTTAGAATTTGAATATAGACCTACCTCACATCACAGCCTGAGCTTTCAACCACCATGCTGTTACAACAAAGAGGATTCTGGCTTTCCTGGTACCCTCACAACCTTCTGAACCTCTGCTAAGAGCACTTAGTGCTCCCTTGGGTCAGCCCTCCTGGGAACATACTCCTCGCCTCCTGTCCACATCTGAGAGGCGTGTCTGGCTGCCTGTCCTTACCCCATTCCTCCTGAACCACCTGCTCTGTATTCTCTCATCTGCCTCACCCCACCCCTTTCTGAGGTCTGTGTGGAGGACACTAGAGATGGTCACCACAGACAACAGCATCTGGAGGAAACTTTGATTCACTGAAGTCACTGGATAACTGAAAATCCAGCTGCTGTAACATGGCCAAAATGAAACAAAGACAGATCATTTGAAAGTGGACACAGTGTAGAGAGACACCAGTGACATATCAAAAGCAGCAAATAGTTTTTGAGTGAATGAGGTAATAGGTGAGAGCAACGTTAAGACTCTTGTATACTCTCCCCTTTTCCCCCAAGTCAATCCCTTCTATGTTAGTGATTTCATTCCTAACATGAGGCTCCCCTGGTCACGTGTTTGCTACTTGGCTCTGTTCTATGGTGTCTCGGTTCTCTCTCTGTGTGACAGGCATACGTGGAGAGCAAAGATTCAGACTGATTCTAATTTACTCAGCCATCTTCTTACTGTCCCCGGTCTCTTTAAAATGATATTGTGCAACATTCTAGACAAGAAGCAATGATGCTGGACCCCAATGGTGAGAGGAACAGTATACCTCTTATCTCATAGAAATCATTTGCAGTTGATTGGTTATAGAACTTGCCTCCACCTCAAAAAGCTTACTAGCTTTCATATTGTAGAGCTAGATCTGGCCCCCAAAGCTATTTTACTTCCATTCTGCCATGGTGACTGCCCCTCTGTTCGTTTAAAAGTGAAATAGCTAAGAGGGCTCAACCTGGGCTCAGTCGGTTGAGCATCTTACTCTTGATATCCTCTCAGGTCATGATCTCATGGTGGTGAGACCGAGCCCTATGTCAGGCTCTGTGCTGAGTGTGGAGCCTGCTTGGGATTCTCTCTTTCTCTCTCCCTGTGCCCCTCCCCCATCCGCTTGTGTGTGTGCACGAGTATGCGTGTGCAAGCATGCATGCTCTCTCGAAATAAATAAATAAACATTAAGCAAAAAGTGAAATAGCTAAAACATACCGAACATTTACTTTCTCAGACAATGTGGTAAATTCCTTACTGGCATTTATTTTGTTTAATCTCATGAATTAGGAATTGTTAGTAGTCTTCTATCGCCAAAGGGAAAACTAGGCTTAGGAAGGTTAATTAATTTGCCCAATTCAAACAAACAGTAATTATTGCAGTTAGAATTTGAATGTAGACATACATCACATCACAGCCTGAGCTTTCAACCACCATGCTGTTATATCCGTTCAACATTGTGCTACTCATTTTTCCTCTATCCAGTTATATAACAGTACTAGATACCTATACAGGTTTTTGCTTTAACATCTAAGAAATGCCAATGATTTGAATCTGCTACAGATCCTTTGCAGAACAACAAGAAGTAACAGGATTTTGTAAGCAGCCTAAATTCAATGGGGCATCAACATAAAATGGTTTTATTTTTCCTGACAATCACTGTTTTGAATAATTCTCCATCAAGTCTTTCTTTTCTTTCTCTTAATGGCATCTCAGTAACTTTTAATTCCATTTCAATTCACCCATTCTTTTAACAAGTATTGATTAATACCTGCTATGTGCTACTCATTATTCTGGGTGCTGGGGAATATATCAGTGAACAATAATTAAACATCTGTTCCGTTCAGAATCAGTATCCAATTCAGATATCATCTCTTGTTCCTTCAGTACAAGAGGCCTGCTGCAGCAGCTGGCTGAGAGCCCCTTCTCTTTTATTATTCTCCCATCCCAGCATCTTGAGGGGCTCAGGGAAAAGAGCATGTCTGGGCCCTGAACACCTCCTCCCCCTTCTTATCAAGGCCTATTTCTTCAAATGTGTTGGAAACAGAAAGGAAGGGTATGGAAAAGGACAAACATGCCCTGTCCTTTCCTTTCCTTTCCTTTCCCTTTTCCTTTCCTTTCCTTTCCTTTCCTTTCCTTTCCTTTCCTTTCCTTTCCTTTCCTTTCCTTTCCTTTTTTTAGAGAGCATATGAACAGGGGACAGGGGTAGAGGGAGAGGGAGAGAGAATCCTACGCAGGTTCCATGCCTAGTGCAGAGCCCAACACAGGGCTCTATCCCACGATCCTGGGATTATGACCTCAGTCAAAGTTAAGAATCAGACATTCGACCCACTCAGCCATCCATCCAGGCACCCCAAACATGTCTTTTATTAACTCTCCACTTTTTTAGGCCATTGAACCATCTGAGGCAGGAGCCCATATCTGGCTTTCTCATGGGGTATGTGTACAAGAGTTTAGAGGACTCTTTGGGGCCCTCTGTGGCATGACATGAGAGATCTGGCTCCAGTTCAGCCTTTTTCCCTTGCTCAGCTTGTGAGATCCTCCTCTGCAGTGGTAACTTGGCTTGGAAGCTGATGCCTTCTGGGGATACAGGCTCCTCCCCAAGCAACCCCCCCACCCCCCTTTCTATCTGATTCTCCTTTCCCATCCTCTTCACCTCTGCTTACATAAACATGTCTGTACCTGCTCAGGCTAAGTGAGGAATAGAATGCCAAACTCTCCTTCTTGAGGGCACCTCATGCTTTCAAGAGAGGGCAGTGTGCAAGAAGAAGAGGGGAGAGAAGCCACTGCATTACCCACTAGGCCAGACTATGGTTCTAGTGACTCTCCCTGATTCTCCCCATTTCAGCCTTCTGAAAAGGGGTGGCTGTGTTTGTGGGGCTGGCAGGGCTGATTCCGCCCCCTCTTAGGTTCTGAGGGACGTGGCAGTCCTCACACTATTTGGTGGCTTCATAATAATGTGGAACACTTAATTCTATTTCTTCTAGTGTTGGGGGCCCTGATCACCAATTCTGGGGCCAAGGAAAAGTTTTGCTCAACATCCTGTTATAAAGGCAAGAAATAAAGGGCTGAACAATGTCTTTATTATAAAATTCTTTGTGATCAGCTTTCTGTAACTATAATTATATATTTTGCATAATATGTAATGTAATATTAATCAAATAGCAGTTGTACTAGTAACTTCATCCTGCTCTCCCCCCACCCCACACTCCTGCCTAAATATCCTTGTTCAGAATATCCTCAGTCACCCATAGAATTTAACCAAAATTCCTTAATTTGGCATTGACAGTGCTCCAATCCTTATTCTCTATTTAGATTCCCCTCTGCTCCCCCACATCAGGACACTGGGGATCACTGAGTCCAGCTCATACATCTCTGCCTTTGGTCTGAATCTGTCTTCTTTCTGGAGTGCCCAGCCCTTCCCTTTTGTCTGACACCTAGCTCTCCTTCAGTCCCATACTAAGCTGTCTCCACTGTACTTCTGGATTTCTTAACACTCACATTTCACCTTTGACCTAGGCTGTCCTCTCTTTCAGTATTCCCTTTTTCTTCCTCACTAACTTCTAACTTTCTCAAGGGCAGGAACTGCTTTTTTATCCTCTCTTGGTGTTATACTTGCTCAGTGTCTTTCATATTTGCTGATGGCAATAAAACAATTGCAGAAATAATTTCATGATTTAAAAATCTAACATATTAAGAGATAGTGAAAAATACGTGTTTGCTTATGCAAAATGTTTCAAATGAGGAAGATTTTCTACTTCCTGTCTGCACCCTCAGGTCTGTTAAATAATAGAGCCAGCCACATACTGCTTTAGACTTGCCACACTGAAATGCCTAATCAAAGTCTGAGAGCTGGAGGGAACTTCACAATTGCTGAGTCTACCTCTGTGCCCCAGAAGGTTCAGCAAATAACTTAGCATATAGAACTTTATTGTTGAACCGCTTGAGAGCAACTTACAGTATCATGTCCCTTTACCCCTAGATATTTCAGGACATTTTTTTATGTGATCTCTGTACCATTTTCAATTCAGGAACTTTAACACTGATAGAATATTATTATCTAATGCACAGTCCGGATTCAAATTTCACCAATTATCCATTAGAAAAGGCCTTTATAGCCTCTAGACTAATCCTTTAATCTGCAAGAATATTTCAGTCTTTCCTTTATGGCACTGACATTTTGGAGCATACAGGCCAGTTGGTTTTTACAATGTTCCCCACTTTGGGTTTATCTGATTGTTTCCTCATGATTGAATTCAAGTTATGCGGTTTTGTTAGGAGTACTAAATGCCTAATGATTGCATCCTTCTCAGTGCATCACATCAGGAGGCATGTAGTGTCAATCTGTCTCATTAAAAAAAATACTTTACTGAGGTATGATTGACATACAAAAAGCTGTACATATTTAATCACACAACTTGATCACCAAAATACATGCCATAAATATGTCTATCATTGCCAATGCTCTTTCCTACTCTCTTTGTGTGTGTGTGTGTGTGTGTGTGTGTGTGAGAGAGAGAGAGAGAGAGAGAGAGAGAGAGAGAGGAGAGGGAGAGGGAGGGAGATAAGAACACTTACCATAAGATCTACCCTCTTGGCAAATTCTTAAGTATATGTCATTTAATTTAGAAATGGAAATGGTCTGGGAACAGCAAATGCTGAGACCAGTTAGGTGATTCAGAGAATCCAGAATCTGGATAAATTGAAACCCTACTTGCAATGTGACTCCAAAGTGGCTCTCTCAGTCCCGTGCTGTACCTCTTGTGCCAGAATATGTGAGCTAGGAGAAGCAGTGTGATCAGCCTTGGATCCCTTCCCTCCTGTACTGTCAGGGTCCTTGTCCATCACTTCTGTCATCCTCCTCTGCCTTCCTCGCCCCTCTCTCCCCTGTTCCTCAGGCACATCGGATGGAAAAGCTTCCAGCATTTCATGGCACAGTAGAAAAGGAACTGGAGTAAGAGGCAGTGCAGATTCTGTTCCCATCTTTACTGATGGTGGGATCCCACCAGTCACCAAGTCTTCTGGACTCAGTTTTCCCATCAACAAAGGGAAAGACAAAATTAGGTGATCACATTAATGTGCCCTGCTTCCATATATGACCATATGTGATCATTCACCTAGGTATCCTCATAACCATCACATTGTATGGTGTGAAGTAAAAACATATTTGTCTTTCTTATTTTGAAAGGTTATAGCCCAGCAAGTATCAGATAAACACTTGGAAGAGGGCCGGCTTTATCCTCCTTTGGACACCATTAGAGATGTTTCTCTGAAAATTGCAGCAAAGGTAAAACCACTCTTTTTCAAGTCTTATTATTTTTAATTCCTTCTGTTGCTAAATATGCATTTTTAGCCACTAAAAATCACTTCACTTCCTTGAAATGTATATCTGTATCATCTTATTTTGTTAGAAGTCAGAGAAATGAGACACAGTGCTTTAGCAGAGCTTAGGAACTACACTTCATCCCTAGGAATGGAAGAATTGGGGTGAATCATTGATTTCCCTATCATTCTTTATCTGTCCCATAATCTAAATAAGTTAGTAGGATTCCCTTTCAGTTAGGTTTCTCCTATTTCACCTTTTTAACTTATTGTTTTCCATATTTCACTTGTGTTGTCACCAAAATATTGCAGATACGGTATAGTAACATTTAGAATCATTTGAATCACTTGTCTTATCTATGTTTCTATGATGTATAGCATCTTAAAGATCACAATTGATAATATTGGGCAGAGGGCTAAACAATGAGGGCAAGGAACTCAAAGCTGTTGGGGTGGCAGATGAGCTAATGAAACAATTAGCCAAGAAGAACCTAAAGACAGAATTTTTCTGTAATTAAGATGAGAGAGAAATTGACTTTTTTTTACAATACAATTATATTAGCCTCTTAGGGCTGCTGTAACAAAATACCACAGACTGGGTGGCTCAAACAACAGAAATCTATTTCTCACAGTTCTGGGGGCTGCAAATCTAAGATTAAGGGGTAGAAGGCCTGATTTCCTTGGAGGGCTCCCTCCTTAGCTTGTAGATGACTGCTTTCTCACTGTGTCCTCACATGGTCTTTTCTTTGTGCACAAACATCCTTGGCTTTCCTGGGGTGTCCAAATTTGCCCTTCTCATAAGAACACTAGTCAGTTTGGATTAGGGCCCACCCAAACAGCCTCATTTTTAACTTAATTACTTCTTTAAAGTCCCTGTCTCCAAACATTATCACACTCTGAGGTACTGGGGGTTAGTTAGTGCATATGAATTTTGAGTGACATAGGTCAGCCCATAATGGTTATGTTTATATGTTACAGGTGTAAACTAGGGTTTCTCAGCCGCAGCACTGTGCACATATTGGCTGGATAACTCTTGGTTGTGGGGGTTATCTTGGCATTATGACAACCGAAAATGTCTCCAGACATTGCGAAGTATCCCCTCAGGGGAAATATTGTTTTTTGGTTGAAAATAAAGACTATTAGCAAATTTATCAAAACAGTACCATATTTAGGATTCATGTATCATTATATGCCTTATTGATTGAGGGCATATGCTTCAAAACCCAAGTAATCCTTCAAAAAAACTTTAGATAATCTGCTTGATTACCTATTCATGAAAGAGTATCTTTTTATCTTCTACTATTTTATATCTCCTAGTTTTTAACTAATTTGAATTGTTAATACACCGAACAGCACATTATTATGTTAAATTCATTGTGAAGATTTAAACGAAAAGGTGTTGGGGTGCCTGGGCGCCTGGTGTCGGTTAAGCATCCGACTTCAGCTCAGGTCATGATCTCAAGGTTCGTGAGTTCAAGTCCCACATTGGGCTTTGTGCTGACAGCTCAGAGCCTGGAGCCTGCTTTGGATTCTGCATCTCGCTGTCTCTCCGCCCCTCCCCTGCTCTCACTCTGTCTTTCTCTCTCTCAAAAATAAACATAAGTGAAAAGGTGTTAGCTTATGATTAGAGGAGAAAGTACAAAAGCAGAGGACCTCAGGGAAGTTCATAAAGACTCAGATATTCTATCTAGAATCATGGGAAAATCAAGCGCTGAGACAGAAACTGGGAAATCAGAACAAAGAATCAAGTTGAGGGAGGAAGATAGTTTGAAGTTTCAGGGCACATTCACATAGAATTCATACAACTCCAGCAAGTTGATAGAAATGGTTGAAACTTAAAGAGACACTAAATATAAAGATGTGGGAACTATTTTCCATGTGGTAATGGGGGAAATGCCAGGAGTTTTTGGAGCTACCAGGACAGCAAGTATAGCAGGTGAGAACTAAGGATGGAACATGGTTTGTTACTCTGTCCAGAACACAGAGGTAAGAAGCCAATGAAAGGAAGTTAGGACTTTAAGATGAGACTCAGAACTGAGCAACATGTCAGAAATTAGACAAGACACAGTGTCAGGATGGGGGTGGAAGAGCGATATCCTGGTGAGAAAAGCAGGTGAACTTTTAGTATGTACAGAGTTAGCAGGACCTTTTACAAAAGCAATTTCAGTAGCACAGAAGTTACTGGGGAGAATTAGGAAAGCAACAGAGAACAAACTGCTCTTGCAGACTCTAGCACTGAGGGTGGAGGCTTCATTTGGGGGGGGGGGTGGTCACTGATACAGCGAGTGTGTCCTGGGACCAGAAAGAGGAGTGAACTTTCACACAGTCTGTGTCAGGAATGAAATAATGTGTTTTGTTATAAAAGTAGTACAACTATTGCAAACAGGCACAAGGGGTCTCTGGGGTGATGGAAATGTTCTAAAAGTGGATTCGGTAACAGTTGCACAACTCTGCGAATTGACAAAAATAATTTCATTGTGCACTTAAAATGTTGGGATTTTGCAATCAGTCAATTATACCTCAAAAAAGCTGTTAACTAGTAATAATACATTATAGGCACTTTGGGAAATACAGAAGAAACTATCCAATACTCTATTTTTCTAACATAAGCAGTTTTATTATTTTGGTGTGTTTGCCTCCAGTCTTTTTTTCATTTGCTTGCTGTCTTTGCTAATATTGTCATAATCATGGTATATACATTTGTTCTGTGTGTTTTTCATGAATATTTCTCCATAATATGGCACAGTCTTTATAACCATAATTTTTCACAATGCGTAATTTTTCATTGAGAAGAAATACTTAATCATTCCAATCTTCTTCAAAATCAGACTTATCCAAATAACTCTATTATACAGATAGCTCCTAACGATTGCTTTTTTTTACAACTGGAGTGAATTAAAGAGTATGTATAGAGTGATTAATTTTGACAAGTGGGAGAATCCATTCTTCTCAAGTAAGGGGAGAGCGAATGTTTGAAGATGTAGAGGAGTTCACTTGAGTTGATGGAAGGGGAAATTGAGACTGTTTTCGCTGAGTAGCTGGAATGTTCTCAGTACAGTGATGAGTCAAATGCAGTTACGACAGAGGAAGGTTTGAAATTGCCTTGTGGGAACTGGGAGACAAAGGGTGTTTGTTTGTTAAAGAAAAGGATAAAAACATAATATGCAACCACATCAACCCAAGTAAGGTTAGGAAAAGTATGACATCGCTGGAGGCAGCCATGAAAGGGGAAAGCCAGCACTGAGGGTTGCCCAGACCAGGAACTAGAATGGGGAGTGTGACAGCAAGACAGGGAGACAGGAGATTCTGTGATACTGGGGAGGGGTATTATAACTGTCTGTGGAGTCCAGCGGATTAGGTGAACAGGGATAAATAAGGAAATTTTGTAGGAGGCTGTGGTCAGGACAGGAATTGTGGATACCGCATGCTATCTGAGTTCAAACGTAGCAGGAATACTAAGGTATTTAGTTCAAGTTAGTTACCGTTCAGGTCATGTCAAAACTTTCACCACTGGATTGATTATCTGTGAAATCCTGTTATGATCACACTTTTGATAAATCTCTATTCTTCACACTTTCCGTTGTTGGCGATGTCCTGTTCTCCTCCTGCTATGTGATTTATAATTGCATTTTCCTTTTCTATCTTCTTTGTGTATGTGTGCTTTTATTATAATGTAACTTAATTTTTTGTAAACAACCAAGACATAAATTAATTTTTTGAAACAGATGAAAACTGACATGTGCTCACCATCAACTCTATTCATTAAAATAATTAATATTCTTTTTTTATTCCTAGATTGTGAAAGATGCTTACCAAGAAAAGACAGCCACAGTTTATCCTGAACCCCAAAACAAGGAAGCATTTGTCCGCTCTCAGATGTATAGCACTGATTATGACCAGATTCTACCTGATTGTTATTCTTGGCCTGAAGAGGCCCAGAAAATACAGACCAAACTTGACCAGTAGCATAATTACTGACATTTCTAATTCCATTAATGAGATCTTAAAGTCTCTCATAATTTTTAAAGATTGGAATCTTTTCTAATTACTCGTAATATTCTAGACTAGGATAATTTAACTATAAAAATTCATGGAAGAATATTAATATACTTTGGGGTAAACATCACACTAGACGATTTTGCTTCATTTACTTTCTCATTATTTATGGTTTCTCTCTTAATTATTTTGCCCAAGTTCTCTTAAAAAGCTATTGTACCTACTACTGAGAAACACACCATTTTTATATAGGGAACTAATGGAAAGACCAAAATTAGTAACAAATTGATATGCTCAACATTAAAATCCGTAATTATTTTGTTGACCATTTTGTTAAAAATCTACTCTTTTTTCTTTTTAATAAAGATAGAAATGAATTTAGGCATAGATGAATTTTTGCTAAAAGCAGAAACAACACTTCATTGCCTAGAGAAAAATAACTTCTCAGGTATTTTTATTCCAGTCCTACATTATATTAGTTCTTCTAGTGCAACTGAACGCTAACATTTCTAAGAAAGATCATTGCTGTTTACAATGCCTTGTGCAGCCTTAGATTTTAATATTCTTTCCCCATTGTTACATCTTCTTATCATTTTGATTCTCAGTCAGATATCTCTTCTAGAAGCACTTTTCTTCCTCCCCTGACTGAATGCCCTGTCCTTCACACTATTGCTGCTGAACATTTGCAGACTGTGGTGCCTGTCCAGAAGTTGGTACCTTCAGTTCAGCATAGCCTGAGCCACAGAAAGAGCTGAAAGAGAATAGGTAATATCCTTGAGAAAGGGCTGCCTGTGGAGCTGACCTCTTAGGACAAAGATCTCTGGAGTCAGGGGCAAGAGTGTGGTTCCCAGACAAGCTGGGTTCTCACTTAAGTGACCTGCCCTCTTGTTTCCTTGATTAGCTCAGGTAATTAGAGCTCGCTGTGTTACAGTAAACTCACTTTACTCTGAGTATGGAGGAAATTTTGTAACCCAATTCCCCAGTATCAGAAACTATCTTTACATCAGGTATTAAGATATTCTAATTACCGTCAGTACTTATAGCCCAGAAATTGTTAACTTCAAGTTTTACTTTAGAAATTAATAACTGAACCAATGGAAACCATTTTAAATTCTTAAGCTCAGGTGCAATAACATTTGCTATTTATTTGTAGAATTATTTGGAGAATTTCTGTTCTTGAAATAATGCTTTTAAAAAGTATAAGAAGATGTTCAAGATAAACTATACTGTACAATGACTTTATTGAAGGTTGAAGATTATACAGATAGTTTCAGGTGTGAATAGACAGGGTGCGGTTATTTCTGAAAGTAACATTTAGTCAAGAGTTTCCTCAATATAGTCACTTTGAAAAGATCCAGAATGCTTATTTCTTGTCTGTTTCCATGTTGTCTTGCAACTCTAACTAAATGTATTTACCTATGCAAAAGATTTATTAAAGTGTAGAAAAAGTGAATGAATAAAATTATGATTGTCTTTTTCTCTTAAAATATTGTCACATTTTAAAATGATAATGCTGGGCCTTGGCAGTCATGTGACAGTATATGAATTTTAAAAATATTCTCATAGCTAATTTCAATATGAACTTCATTTAATACATGTGTAGTCATATTTGCTCTATACTATAATAAATGAGCGACTTCCTTATCCTCGGAGAAAGATAATAAAACAAGCATTGGATGATTACTTACTAGGTTTCAAGTATTCTGTATAGATTAATTAATGTAGTCCTCACAAGGTATTTTAAGTGGCTTACCAAGTCCACGGAGCTAATAAGTCAAGGAGGTGGGCTCTAAATCCGTGTTTATCTTGCTTCATAGTCTGCTCTCTTTTTGCTAGAGTGCAGTCTAGAATACCACTGTACAATAGACAAAGAAGTGAGCCACCTATGTAATTTCTAGTGGCCTCATATAAAGAAAATATAGGTGGAATCCATGTTAATTTTATTTAAACTGACATCTCCAGATTATCGTTTCAATATGTAATCCATATAAAAATATTAATGAAACGCTTTATCTTATACTAACCTCCAAAATCTAGATATTTTCATATGTATCCAAGTCATGGAAACTCACAGACCCCCTGAATATATGAATTACAAAGATAGCACAAAAATCAACAGATAAAAAGAATAAGGTGTTTAGTAAGAGGATTGGGAAAGCTGACCTACTATGTGGAGAAAATGAAAACTAGAATCCTACCTTACATCATTTAAAAAAGGGGAGCTTAGATGGCTTAAAGACCTAAATATAAATTGTAAAAATATAATGTCAATAAAAATTAATATAGCAAAGTATCTTTGGGACCTCAAGAACCCAAACAGGAGGTAAAAAATGGATGGAACGCATTATCTAAGGATGGGGAGGTTTGGGCTGACAAATGGCTCCTGCCATAAAACACTGTAAAGGGCAAAGAAATCCAGGAACCGTGGGATAGGATGGTTGCTTCTACAGAGATGGGTTCATAAAGAAAGAGATCATTGAGGCTCAAAGGATTAAATTCTCAGCTCAAGGCAATGCTTAGGTTGTTGCCAAAAGAATCTTTTCCGTCTTACTAGCTTTAAGGCTGAAATAACTGAAAACAAGGTCATACTTAATCCTACTCGTTGCCAACTTATACGAGGAGTTGCACTCACAGCTTCACCAGACCTTGTACTTAAGAGTATTGATCAGAAACAGTAGGACCTTGATTTGGAATGGGGATCTATGGGTAGGGGGATTTGGAAGACATATGATACCCTAAGCTACTGTGAACAATAACCCAGGTTTGAATACTGTAAGTTCTGTGTCCCAGGAAACCCCTCAACCCCTAGGCAAACTGTAAGAATTGACTTGTCCTCCCTTGCTAATCAACGTGGGAGCTCTTCCTGCCTAACAAGGTTATTACTGCCTTGCTTGAAGATTTTGTGATCGCCTCAGTTTACCTTCTGCTCTTCCCACATTACTTCTCATGACCTGCACATTCTTAATATCAGATTCCAGAGAGGAGCTGTGTTGGATACAGTAGAAAGGGAAACCCAGGAGAAGAAGACTCCCACCAAAAGAATTCTTGACTTTGCTTATTTATATTGGCAAAACCCCAAGAGAAAATATGGGATTCTGAAAATGTACTGAGAAAGGAGAAGTGCGCTTTTGGATTGGATAGAATTGACTGATAGGGATGTACCTGCCACAGATTTTGGATTTGGTGTGCTGCCTTGAGCAGCTGAAAGTCATTCTACTTGGTTCGGTTAGTTGACTGAAATACGGACTTAATGATGAAATTAAATGAAACTGAGAATGCAAATATTTCCTGAAATAATATAAAGGAATTCAAAGATTTCAATGATAGGAATGTTGGAGTGGATTTGTCATGTGCAACCAGCCCATCTTTATCCTAGTGATCTCCTAAGTCTCCCAAGAAGACCTTGTTACTGACCCCCCTTTCACTAAAACCTTGAGAAATACATTGGTAATGGGAATAGCAGCATCCATGAAAAGCATTTTTTTAAGTTGGGGTGTAATTAACATTATATTAGCTTCACATATACAGCATGATTAGATATTTACATACATTTGGAAATAATCACAATAAGTCTAACATCCATCACCAAATTTTGTTCTTGTGATGAGAACTTTTAAAATTTACTCTCAGCAACTTCCAAGTATGCAATAGAGTATTATTAAGTATAGTCACCATGCTGTACATAACATCCCCTTTTATGTAGACTCCGCATATAAGAGAGATCACACAGTATTTGTTTTTCTCTGACTTATTTCACTTAGCGTAATGCCCACAAGGTCCATCCATGTTGTCACAAATGGCAAGCTTTTATTTTTTTTATGACTGGACTATGTATACACACACCTATTACATTTTCTTTTTTATCCATTCACCTGCTATTGCACACTTAGCTTATTTCCATGTCTTGGCTATTGAAAATAATGTTGCAACAAACATGGATGTGCAGATATGTTTTCAAATCAGCATTTTCATTTTTTTGGGTAAATACCCAAAACTGAAATTACTGGATCATATGATATTTATATTTTTAATTTTTTGAGCAATCTCCATACAGTTTTCCATAGTAGTTTTACCAATTTACCTTCCTACCAAGAGTCCCGAAGTGTTCCCTTTTCTCCACATTCTCATCAATACATTTCTTTTTGATAACAGCCATTCTACCAGGCGTGATGTAATATCTCACAGTGGTTTTCATTTGCGTTTCTTTGATGATTAATGATGAACATCTTTTCATGTGTCTGTTTGCCATCTGTATGTCTTTGTAAAAATGCCTATTCAAATCCTCTGCCTATGTTTTAGTTGGATTTTTTTCTATTGAGTTTTATGAGTTCTTTATATATTTTGGACATTAACCTCTTATCAAATATATGATTTACAAATATTTCCTCCCATTCAGTAGGTTGCTTTTTCTTTAAAAAAATTTTTTTAATGTTTACTTATTTTTGAAAGACAGAGAGTGGGGAAGGGGCATAGAGAGGGAGACAGAATTTGAAGCAGGCTGCAGGCTCTGGGCTGTCAGCACACAGCCCGAGTTGGGGCTCAAACCCATGAACTGTGAGATCATGACCTGAGCCGAAGTCTGATGCTTAACCAACTGAGACACCCAGGCACCCCAAGTTGCTTTTCATTTTGTTGGTTTCTTTGTGTAGAAGCTTTTCAGTTTTGATGTAGTCTCAGTTGCTTATTTTTACTTTTTTTGCCTTTGCTTCTGGTGTCATATACAAAATTTCATCACTGAAACAGACATCAAGATGCTTACCGCCTATACTTTCTCTTACAAATTTTATGGTTTAAGGTTTTTCATTCACATCTTTAATCCATTTTGAGTTGGTTTTTGTGAATGGTATAAGATAGGCACTGAGTTTCATTCTTTTGCATGTGGCTTTCCAGTTTTTCCAACATTGATATTGAAAGACTGTTCTTTCCCTATTGTATATTCTTGGTACTTTGTTGTAAATTAATTGACTATATATGCATGGGTTTACTTCTGGGCTATTGTGTTCTATTGATCTATGTGTCTTTTTATGTCAGTGCCATGCTATTTTGATCATTATGGCTTTGTGATGTAGTTTGAAATCAGGGAGTGGGATTCTTCCAGCTTTGTTCTTCTTTCTCAAGACTGCTTTGACTATTTAGATTCTTTTGTGGTTCTATGCAAATTTTAGGATTGTTTGCTCCATTTCTGTGAAAAATGCCATTGGAATTTTTTATAAGGATTGAATTGAGTCTGTAGGTTGCTTTGGGTGGTATGGACATTTTAACAATATTAATTTTTCCAGTGCATGAGCATGGGATATCTTTCCACTTATTTTTGTTGTCTTCAGTTTCTTTCATTAGCATCTTATAGCTTTCAGTGTAAAGTTCTTTTACTTTCTTGGTTAAATTTATTTCTAGGTTGTTTATTTGGTGTAAATGGAATTAATTTTTCTTTCTGATGGTTTGTTATTAGTGTATAAAAATGCAACAGATTTTTGTATGTTGATTTTGTATCCTACGGCTTTACTGAATTCATTTATTAGTTCTAACAATATTGGTAGTTAGGGTTCTCTCTATATAGTAACATGTCATCTAAAATAGAGACAGTTTTACTTCTTTCTTTCCAACATGGAAGCCTTTTATTATTGATTGATTGATTGATTGATTGCCTAATTGCTCTGGCTAGGACTTCCAATTCTATGTTGATTAAAAGTGGGGAGAATGGGCATTTTTGCCTTGTTCCTCATTTAGAGGAAGAGTTTTCGGCTTTTCGCCATTGAGTATAATATTAGCTGTGGGCTTGTCATATGTGGCTTTTATGTTGTGTGGTACATTACCTCTATACACACTTTGTTGAGAGTTTTTATTATAAATGGATGTTGAATTTTGTCAAGTGCTGCATCTGCTGAGATGATCATATGATTTTTGTCCTTCATTTTGTTAATGTGGTATGTCACATTGACTGATTTGCTGATTTTGAACCATCCTTGCATCCCTTGAATAAATCCCACTTGTTTGTGGTGTATGATCCTTTTAATGTATTATTGGATTCAACATTTTCCTGGGGAATTTTAATGACTATTCTCTGTAAACTGGGAAGACTTGTGGGAAATTCTGTGGTTAAAAATGGGCTCCCTATTTTAATGGAGACATCAGAATCTTGGGGTTGATAGAGGCTGGATAGCAGCACTTTGCAGCAATTAACAACTAGAGACACAACAGAAACAGTATCATAATAGGAAGCTGGTTCACTGTAATCATCGTAGTTTGGCCTACCAAAATCTTTGGTGGTGGCTGGTAAATCATTGAGCCTCATAGCCTGAAATGATGTTGAAAAATCTAATTAGGACAGCACAGATACTGACCAAGAAAAATGAGTGCCAGTGTATAATACAACTGATATAACCACACCAGTGTATAGCAGCTAAATATTAGCTGGACTTAGGACCAAATATATGGGCAACTCAATGTAGGCCCTACTTGATATGTGTAACAGCAACAGTATGAAAAACTTGACTAGAGCCACCAATATAGAGTGTCAAGGCATTCATGAAATTGTCATGCATAGTTATGGATGAAAGGCCCTAAGGTGTTGAACTCTGTAATATCCAGAATCTTTCTTTGAGTTTCCATTTACTAGAATAACAATTCATTGCAGAAAGGAGACTACTAGGCCTTCTGGAAATCACCTGGCAACAGAACTCTGAACGAATACAAATTTCTAGGGTCTCAGAAATTATTGCGGTCTATAAGACTAAGTGTACCCTTAGGACTAAGTGTATGTAGGAACAAATCCACCCTCTAGTCATTTTCTTAATGAAGAGTTAGAATTGATTTCTTCATCATCTATCACCACATTGGATCCCTGATAACACACAAAAAAAGGGTTATTCTGGCTGGAAGTACCCATTGATTTGCAGAGGTAAGTCCCACCATCAAAATGTTTAAAGGAAGCTTTAAAAGCTTTAAAAGATGTGATTCTTATCACATCTTGACTATGATCTTTGGATCACCCTAACTTAATCAGATGGTGATTCCAACTGCAGCTGGCAGACAAGTTCTCTTTCTTGGAGCAGATCAGTGAGTAGCTACTGATCAGGCCAATGCTTTTTTGTTTTTCCTATATTCTAGTAAGTAGAGGGCCCTTGAAGCAGTTTGTGCTACCAATAAACAACATTACTCTCTGACTCTGTGCCAGAATATAACTCTTGACCTTGATCATCTCACCATTATACAGGGCATCACATTGGTCTAACACCTTGATGATGATATGTTCATAGGACCTGGAGCATGGGCATCATTGGATTTCCTGAATAGTGGCTAAGACCTCATGAAAGCACAAGAGCCTGCCGCCTTAGCCAAGTTTGTGGAGGTCCAATGTCTGATGCACGTTAGGATGTTACTTCCATAATGATTAACTAATTGTGTGCCTTGCTCCACCTGTGACTAAGAGGTCCCTCTGTGTTTGCGGGGCTTCTTTGAATTTTCTGTCCACTGCTCAAACCCACGTATGAGTTGATCCAAATGCTTCTGGCTTTAACTGGGCTCAGAAAAAGGCTGCTTTAGCTGATCCAGGCTGCAGTGAAAGTAGTTTTACCATGTAGACCTTATGAGGGAGACGCAATGGGCTCAGAGTTTTGAGGCAAGTCAGGATTCTGTATAAAATAAGGATTTTTTAGTAAACCATGCCATCTTCTGAAAATACCTATTCTTTCAACTTACTACTGGGCTACATGAGATAAAAGCAAATGAAGGAAAATTATCCTGAACAAGGATTCTGTGAAGACCTCAGATAGACTCCCTCAGGCCTTCACAAGTTCTCTGAATAGATGGTTGGCATTTAACAGTCATATATGGAAACTCAAATTCACAGGCAACATACATCTGATTTAATATAGGGATGGTTTAGAGATACTGTATTATGCCCATCAACTCATCTGGCCCACTCCTCAATCCACTATGCAAGTATCCTCAGCCCTTAGCCCAACACATAATAGACCAATAAGGAATGAGAAGCAGAGAACATACTTGAAGAAAGGCTGATTTAATCCAGTGAGTTTTAAAAAGACCCTGCAATATTTAGAAAGACCATTCTTTTCAGACAACCGTTAAAAAAATATAATGTATATAGTATCAGGATTCTTAAATTCCAAGCAATAGAGACTGATTCTGTGACTTTCAAGAAAAAAAAAGGCAGATGTTGAACAACTGAGCATTCGGTAGGCCAGAAATGAAGGTGGCACTATGGATTTAAGCAGCAAGAGCTCAAAACCATCTCTCTGGAAGGCTGCCAGAGGGTGACTTGAGTCCGGTCACTTCTCCCAAAACATACAGAGAAAGGGCAGTTCCTCGGAGTAAGTGTTGTATGTGTGCTGGGGAGTGGGGGCTGTATGTGGGAGAGGTGCTAGGGGAGGAGGGTGGTCTGCGTTTCTATCACGTTGAGCAAAGAAAACTAGCAGTCTATTATACATACAAAACTGAGCTTTGAATTATCTTATATATATATACACATATATTTTCATAAAACTCACACTTTTCCTGTAATTAATGTCTTTTGTTAGTGTTTCTGATAGGAAAAAGTATTGCTACATGCTAATACTGAGCATGTAAAAATAGGTTCTGAAAAAATTATCACCAGAAATAGCTCCAGAAGCAGTAAAGAGTTCGTAAGTTACTCCTTTTGTTTATTGAATTATATGAATAATCTATTTTTTGTTCCATATTGTAGTTCTTTAAGCTTCTTTATCTTTCTATCACTATTTCTAATGTAATCATAGACAAAAACCATTGATGAGAGGTTTAGTCATAGATTAGGTGGAAGGCACCTAATGTGAGAAAAAAAGTTAATAGAGTCACATCTGCTTAGGGCCTAAGAACTTCTAAATACTAATTATACTTTATTGACGGTCTTGGGGAGATTACATGGGATACATGTTGTTTTCAGTCCTGATAAAGATTGAGAAATGAGCCTTTGGGAACGTAAGTCCTATTTTTTCCCTTTGTATATAGGTAAAGTGTGAGGCTCTTGCTTGGGTCCCACCCACATCCAAGGCTAGGTTTAAAACATGAATGGGCAAGCTGGATCATCTGGCAAAGACAGACGAGAGCCTTGGTTTGAAGGTCTGAGTTGTGCCCTGAAAAGAAACTCATTCTGAGCTAAGAGTGTAGGCAGGGCAGAGTGGGCCCAGTTTCAAGGCCTCAAGGTCAAGGGAGTCAGCTTAGTGCAGGGTCTGCTGTTCCATTATATCCTTGCCCCAGTTCAAGGACATGTGTCTGCATGCTAGACACAGAAAGTAAAACCAGAATGTACTATTCCATCAAAAATTCTGTAAGCTCCCTGGCACATGCAGGTATGTTTGGCATCTAAAAGAACGTATCACAAAACGGGGAGTGAGGCATTCATTCCCCTCCATGTTACTAAATTTCGGCACGCCACCTTTAGCATCCTGAGGGGCCAGGACATCAGTGGGGTGCCTGAGACCAGCAGGAGAATGAAATGGTCCCTGAGAAAGGGCAGTAGTAGTTAAAGAGAGACCATGGAAGCCAAAGAAATTTGCGAGTCTCAGCTCAGGACATCTCTTGACACAGGTGAGACTCCCAGAAATTCTTGGGGAGGGTAAATCCTTTGCAGTGAAACGGCATGGCAAGTGCTGCATAAATAGGGGTTACTGTCATTTAAAAAGTCACATTTTGACAAAGGCTGGTGAAGCTGGGAATTTTCAGATGAGATGGCAGTGACTTCTCACCAAAATGCAGAGCTTGGATCTTTCCCCCAAGGTGACAGTACAGAGCCATCTGTACGACTCCTCCCCAACACTCCTGCCCTACAAAGCAGTATATACTGGCACACAGGCAAAGGGTGCCAGTACCCATTGGTTGTGGAACATTTTTCTGGCCAAGAAACCGTATCTTTTTTTGTCGGGAAGAACTAAGAATGTTGGTATCCTTTCCTTAGTATCATAAATCAGCTGGTGAAAACAGCCAAAGAATACATAGCATCATGTGTCATCTTCATTTCCCTTGAGACTTCATTTCTCTGATTCCTCTGCCATTACATTTAGGACCTAGTTCTGCTAAAAGAAAAAACTACAAATAGGCGGTTTAACTTAAAGTAAGAAATGTAGTAAACATGTGCCCTTTGTTCTCGCTTTGAACCTTAGAATTCACTCTTCCAATAACAAAAGAAAATGTGGTATGTCATCGTGTGCTGGTATCATGAAAGACAAAAATGTTATTTATGGGTTCAGAGCTGTAACATGACTACTGATACTAATTATGGGCTTTGGACTCCTCTTTAATCATCAGCTTCATTGGTTAAAGTGTTTTTATTAACTTGCAGTTAAATAGTTTTCAGTTAACATAAGAACATAGAGATAACATCACAATTGCACTGTGAAAAGGTAAAAGGCCTTTGTGTCTCATTACCAGGTAAAAAGTCTGGAGCTAGGTGTCTCACAGATGATACTAAACAGCCACTGGCCCTTTTATTTTGGTCTTATTAACAGAAAATACCGACTTAAGTGATGAAATTACACACATAGGCCACTTGATGGCTTCCTAGGAGTCTGAACTTTTGCTTTCAATACCAAATAATATCTGGAAAACATGCTCACTTTTGTGTTTTTTCAGAAATTCTAAGAATTGGCCCAGATTCATGTGATAGTCATTCCTTAATCCATAGTCACCATGGGCCTCCAGGAGTAATTCTTCAAAAGAATGGAAAAGGCGCAGATCCTCTCCATTTCCTTCCGTTTCCACACTTTCAGCATGCTTACAAGAAATGTGTTTCCAGTTGGGATACCTAATTGTGTGCCAGAATTCCTCACAGTGCTCCTTGAAGCCCTCCACACAGATTATACCCGGCTTTCCTGTCATGCAAAACCCAGTCACATCTAACCTTTTCCCAACATCCAAAATCTTTTTTCTTAGGTCCTGCTGATATATGTGGTGGCTGTAGATCCACATCCGGAGGAATGTGTTCTTGACTGGCTTTGCTTGTGCAGACGGTTCATAAACGAGCTTTCTGTTCAGAAAATAGGAGGCACTGTTGTCCTGTAACCACTGGATTGCTGCACATACACAGAGCTCGCCTGGATCAAAAGTCCCTATGTAAGAAGTGAGACCTTTGTTGAGAAGTAGTTGCTGTTGTCTGTCAAGCTCAGGAGACCGTCCAAACAGCTGCAATGCTACATAGGGGTAGCTGTGAGGCATGGTTACTTGCAAATCAATTTTCACCTTAAAATGAAAATCAAATAGATTTAAGTACCGTAAAATCACCTAAGCTGGTTTATCAGTGGCAACTGCATGATTTTGATAAATGTAATAGTTATTGCTACTGTTAAATGTCAGCTATGTGCCAGAGACTCTACCGAGTACTTTATATACACTATTCCTTCCATGTAAGCATCCATTCATCCTAGTATTTACTGAACACTCGCCATGTGTCAGGGAGCTAGACACAACTTCTGCTCTTTGTGAAAAGTAGAGCCTAGTGAAAGAGACAGACATTAAACTAGTAAGTACACAGAACAAGTATTTAATTCCAATGGTAATGTGAAGCATGGAAAAGTGCAGGATCTGCTGAAATGTGTAACCAGGGAGACAGAATTCAGTCTGAGGAACCAGGAGATCTTGTCTGAGGAAATGAGAGCTGAAGGATGTACAGAAAATCGCTAGAAGAGGGGTTCTTAAAAGCCTATTCCACTTGTTATCTACGCTATGCTAATGTTACTGGAGACAATGGATCAGAAGATGAAGGTAAACTCATTTTTAGTATTTAGATTTCCTATCTGGTATTTGCTTTCTGTGCTATGGTGTCACCAAATAAACATTCATCCACTCCTTACAAGCCAGATTTGCTAAAGGTAAGATTTAGATTTATCAAAATCATGATATGTCTACAAGACAGTACATACTACAATAGTTGGGTTGGTAAAAAACTGGTCGAGTGAACAAAATAATGCAGTATGAGACTGCAGATGTTTTTAATAAAAACACTAGATATATTTGTTAAAAAGTGTGCGCATTTATGTAAAATCCAAGATATTTATTGAAGACAATTTACAGTGCATTCCATATTTTACATATTTCACTTTCAAACAAGTAAAGGAAATAAGAATCTGGAATATTCTTTATTTGTTTCCTGGACAGAAAGCTCTCCTTCCAAGTGTTTGCAATAAAAGCTGGGCACCCAGCAACAATAAAAGCAACTCAGGGTACCTACCTTGGGCTCCTCAATCTGGAGTGTAATCACAAATTCGATTTTGGGTGGCAGCGCCTCCCTTTTTCCTTCCAAATATCTCTTTATATTCGTCAGGACATTTACATCTTCGAGTTTTACTTCTCCTTGGTTAGGAAACATAGAGAACAGCATTTCCATCTCTAGCAGCTGAAGCTGCAGGCATTCTTTCATTGAAGCGGACATGTTGCCTCCAAATCCACCTGCCAGGAAAACCGGAAAAGCCCAGGGGCACTAGGTTTCTTAATTTCAGCGGCGTCCAAAGAAATTTCCGGAAGGTCCCTTTCTCTGGAAGCGGTTTTGCAGGAACCTTGTGCACCGACAGCTAGGGGCACAAACCGGGACACTTACACTCCTTCTTCGCTTTATCTCCCGACCCCCAAATCTAGTATGCATGACATCCCTCCAGAGACTTCGTTAAAATTCAGATTCCCAGTCCGTTACCCACCCACCCCCACCCCCGCTTCCGATCCAGATCCGGGAATTTGGACTTTCAACAAGTGTTCCAAATTATCCCGTTGCAGGTGGTTGGCAAACAACACCTGCAGATGCTCTGCAAGCCTGAATTCTGGTTAAGGCAAGGAGCCCAGTTTCCGAATCCCACCCAGGTCCCAGGCTCAGGCGGAGCTGGGCGCTGTGGCCAGGGAGGCCCGCAGTGCTGGCGGGGCTGTGGTCAACTCCCTTGGCTCCGAGGTCTTGGGGACCCCGCGGCCCCCAAACGCTAGGTGCCGCCCCTCGGCCCCAGCGCCAAGAACCCCTCCCTAGCGGGCCTTTACGGCTCTTCGGGGAGCCACACCAGCCCCGGGCGGCCCAGATCGCTCCGGACGATTTGGACCCACCTGGCCTCTGCCCCGAGGGGTCTAGGCTTAGGGGGAGTCTTACAGGTACATACATAAGATGGTGTTTAGTGCGAGCTGGTGCGGGTAGATGGTGGCGGGGGTGGTGGGGGGAGCGACTCGAGGGGGCTCCCAGAGTCAAAGGCTGGGGAGATGAACCCCGAGAATAGAGGAGGGGATGCGGGAAAAGGGCTTATGGCCGAGGCCACCTTGTCAGAGGCCCCCAATCGGGGTTGGTACCCCCATCTGGGACCACGAGGGACCCTGGCTTCCCAGGAACGCAGGAATGCCACCCCGAAACCCAAATTTGGAGGCGGGGACTGTCGCAGTACTCTGGTGGCCTACGACCCTCGGCCCCAACCCTCGGGCCACCACGGGGGCCTCACCCTTCCCGGTCATTCAATGGAAACAGACCCAAGCCCTCTCAGAACCGGAATCCGCAGTTCCGCAGGCGCGAGCTGCGCACTACCAGCGAGGAGGAGAGGCGGGTCCAGCGGCCCCTCCCCCGCCGTGATTGGCTGGGGGGCGTGGCGGTGGGACGGAAGTCACGCAGGGCCACGTCTGCGGGTTCCGATAGCTTCAGTTAGGTTGGAGGCGCCACGGCGGGGGAGCGGCTCGGTTAGGTGGAGGTGAGGGGGAGTCTCCAGCCAGAGGTGAGCGAGGGCCCTTAGGCTTGGCGGCGAGAAGGGGACTTCCCAGTCCGTAGGGGCTCGGCCTGCCGACGGTCTAGTGGGCCAGCTAGCGGGTTGACCCACGGACCGTGCGCCGGACACACCCGCCCAGGCGCCTCCAGAGCGCCCGGAGGGTCTCGTGCCCCTGGGCATTCTGGTCCAGAGGCCTGGGGGGCGGTGCGGCGTTGCGGGGGGGGGGGGGGGGAGGGTGAAACTAGGGGTTGAGAGCCGGAAAAAGTGCGGCGACTTGGGGGCTGGGAGGAAAGCGGAACAAACCAGGGGTTGATAATTGAATGAAGGGAAGGGGGATGCGCGCAACTTTTTTAGAGTGGTCGCCGTTTGGACCTGTAAGTACTTTCAAAAAAAAAGAGGTTAGAGTGGAAGAGAGCCAAAGCATAAGAGACTCTTAAAAGCTGAGAACAAACTGAGGGTTGATGGCGGGTGGGAGGGAGGTGAGGGTGGGTGGTGGGTATTGAGGAGGGCACCTTTTGGGATGAGCACTGGGTGTTGTATGGAAACCAATTTGACAATAAACTTCATATACTGAAAAAAAAAAAAAGCGTTCGCACCCTCGTTGAACGTCGTTTTAGGACCGAAAACGCATTGAAGGGTGGAAGCATTTGATCTTTTTTCTTTTTAAAAGACTTTCTGGATTTAACAGGACTGGTTTACGCCCTTATGAATAATCATGATATACTACCGAATGGTCAGTTTTTAACAAAATATATTCTTGCTTGTACAAGAGATTTGATCACTTTGGACCAAACTAAATTAGCTTGCTGAATACCAGCTTGTTCCAGTTGGACAAAAGCAAAAATTTTCTACCATTTTCTTTAACTTTTGTTCATTGAAGCATCGAAGGACGGTAAAGCAAATGAGACAGGACTGCTGTTCATCTCTGGGCTAATTGGAAATGGGACTGACTGGGGAAGTGAATAGTATATACAGCTGAGGTTGGAAACCCCAAGTTTCACTTCAAACTGTAGTATCCCAGAGAAGGAAGTGCTAGTGGGCTCAGGGCCACTGTTTAAAATTAAAGGGAGAAAGAAGATGTTGCTACTGTCAGAGCTTAATTTAGAAGGGTGTCCTAGAAAAATCCACTGCAAGGTTTATTAGGAGGTCTGGGCAGTTTTGGAGAGGAAGCTGTTGCCCTTTGCTTTTCCTTTGGGAGTATGTCTCTGGTGTGGGAGGAATAACAAAAGAACCACACAGATTTTCCAGATATTTTGGATACGTAGTCCCAGTCCATTTGACATTGTGACCTTAGGCCTCAGTCTGTCACCAGCTACCCTTGTGGATTTATGTTATTTAACTGAGGTCCAGACTTAAGTTTCTCCGTTTATGAAATGAGATAATCTTTGAACTTGTAGAAGTCTACGAATCTATGTGTGGAATCTTCATTTTAGTTGAGAGTGGACCATTTAAAATTTTCCCTAGGTCCAGGAATAGTCCTGGCGACAAAACGAGAGAGAAGTTGGAGGGATAGTCTGGTGCTATCTGCCCTCGAGTGGACAATACAGTTTGGGGAGGATCTTCTAGGTAATGCCTATCACCAGGACTTACTCTGCCATTCTTTCTCAAACCTTCTTTGTGGGCATTCAGAATGAGGCAGACCTCTTAGTTTATGGTGGCAGCTTTTAAAGCAAATGGTCCTTGTAACATTTCTCATGCCTGAAAAATATTCCTTAATTTTGTAGACATGGATTTAGATGCTATTACAGAATACTCCGCATTACATCCCAAGCCCAGTGGACTCATTCTTCAATATGGGACTGCTGGCTTTCGAACGAAAGCAGAACATCTCGATCATGTCATGTTTCGCATGGGATTATTAGCTGTCCTGAGGTCAAAACAGACAAAATCTACAATAGGAGTCATGGTAACAGCATCACATAATCCTGAGGTAATGCTTTTCGTGCTCCGATAAAGCAAATCTTTATTTACAAGTACACATCTTAGTGTCTGAGCAGTTTGACCAAAAGTACAAATTAATTCTAGGAATGTTTGTGCTCCTTATGTGCCTTTGGGTTTGAAATGGCTTTTTCTTAATGAGTGGTCATTTAGCTCATGACTCCATAGAGGGTGTAGAGAGAATTAAATGAGACTCATTTCTTGGACTGTGTTCATATCAGAGAAATAACAGAATGTTCTTCCAAGTTAGTTGTATTGAGACAGTATCAGTAACAAAAAGTGTTACTTCTGTTAATGTAGTAGAGAGTAGAGAGATTGGAGGCAAGACGGGGAAGGGCAGACATTTGAAAAGATTCATTCAGAATGTCTTGAACATATTTAAGACTGGTTTTCTGTAGTTAGGGAATAGCTTCCTGTTCTGAATGAAGACCCAAACGGGTGGCTCCAGATACAAAAGTGAGCTTTGGGCAGGTTATTGATGAGGTCTAATGATTGTAGGGTTACGACAATTAAATTTTTTCTCAAAGTATTCCTTTTGACATGGTCTAACTCTTCTGTATTGCCCATAGCCCACTAATACATGGTTTGAATAATATGCTTCTGTTTGGTGGCAAGGGCCTGAGATTTTTGCCTTTGTAGATAAATTTGCACCAAGTTTAAGTAGGTCTGTGAAGGATTATAACCTCCTCTTCCCTCCACACAGGAGGACACTGCTTGTCCAACTTGTAAACGTGGATCACTAGAAATGCATGTCTGAATGTCTAAATCACCATAATTGATTGACTTACGGGCTGAAGCCTGTATTTATTGCTACTTCCAGAAGTACTTCTTAATACTGAGTTGTCTCCTTCAGTTGACAATCATTCTGAACTACAGTTTATTTCTTCCCAGAAATTTGAGCAGAACGGAATGGGGAGTCTGTTTTCAGCTTCTGTTACCCACCGGTTGACATATTGGCCAGTGTGTTCTTAGAGTACAGAGTCATAGTGGGGAGGAGCTCTCACTGCCTTCATTCTGCTCCATTTGCACCATGGTCATGTAATTGATGGTGAATGCACAGATGACAGCCTTTTAAAAAAGCTAGTGTAGCATAGTGGCTGTGGGCTTAAAACTAATACGGACTTGGTATTTTAATAGCAGCACTGACACTTATTAGCTATATGAACATAAGCAGATTTCTTGATTTGAATCCATTTTCTCAAAGTAAGACTGGAATAATAATAGGATTATTATTATTATAAGTATTATAAAATACTTAGTCCAGTGCCTGGTATTCTGTACTGGTCACTGGTGAAGTCGCTCAGCCATCAGTGTCTTTTTTAGGGGAAAACAGCTTGAGTTTACTTCCTCAACTCACCCTTGTGAATGCTCGCAGATGGCTTATTGTTTGTTTTTCTTTTAAGGAAGACAATGGGGTAAAATTGGTTGATCCTTTGGGTGAAATGTTGGCACCATCCTGGGAGGAACATGCTACCTGTTTGGCAAATGCTGAGGAACAAGATATGCCGAGAGTGTTGATGGACATCAGTGTGAAAGCAGCTGTGAATCTGCAACAAGATGCCTTCATAGTGATTGGTAGAGATACCAGGTGACCATCAGAGTTAATGGTGAAAGCAGCTTTGGGGACTCCACATAAGTGATTACATTAATGTTAGTGCCCATGATAAACTGAAAGAAGGAAGTAAAGTGGAACTGCCCTAAGAGGCTCCTCCACCCACCTGGCCTTTTTTTAGTAGGATGTAGGAGCTAAGTCTCTCTGTGCATCTTGGGTTTTGGAGTCTGAACCCCAACTCTGACACTATATAATTGAATAGGTTATTTAACCTTGTGGAGCTTCCATGTGCCCGTCTATAAAATGTTGATGATAAAGCCTAACACAGGATTTTTGTGAGAATTACATGGCATAATGTATACAAAATACCTATTTCCTGACACGAGAGAAGTACTTAACAAATGCCTCCCGCCCCTTTATTTCTATAGGTTTATTTTCTCCTGTAGAGTAAGAACACATTATAATAATATTTTTAGAGATTTACCTTATAATCTACATAATTGTTGGTTCATATATTTATATCATTTTTGCATGCTGGAGTTCACTGGAAACATTAACAATTTATTTCTACATACCGTATCCCCCAATCCCCCATCTGCAAGGGATACATTCCAGGACCTCCAGTGGATGCCTGAAACCATGGATAGTACCAAATTCTATATATACCATGTTTTTCCCTGTACATCCATAATTATGATAAAGATGAATTTATAAGTTAAACGCAGTAGGAGATCAAAATGAATAATAAAGTAGAACAGTTACAGCAACATACTGTAATAAAAGTTATGTGGATGTAGTCTCTCTCACTCTCAAAATATGTTAGTGTACTGTACTCTTTTCTTTCTTGTGATGCTATGTGATGATAAAATGCCCATGTGAGAGAGGATGTGAGGTGAATCATGTAGGCCCTGTGACATAGTGTTAGGCTACTGTTGACCTGATGATATGTTAGAAGGAGGGTCCTCTGCTTCTGGACTGCAGTTGACCCCAGATAACTGAAACCATGGCAAGCGAAACCATGGACAAGAGGGGACTATTTGTCATATTTGGCAGCTTTTGCTGTCCTTTACAAAAACATATTTTTATAAAATGTTAGATTAAAAGTGTACTTTGAAACAGAAGCATTCTCTTTTATATAAGATCTTGTTTTGCCAGAGATTCTTTCTAAAGGAAATTTCCAGTCAGTGTCCTCATGGCTTAGACTGGTGTTTTATCCTTAATGTGTTACCAGCGAGACTTCCAAATACCATTGATTGTGGATTTATAGGTATCAGAAATAGCCTACTGATTTATGTTCTGAAACAAATAATTATCCCCCAGGAAAGCCTTCCCCCATGTAATTGCCTCTTACCAATTAACTAGTTTACATGATGTATAACATTATTTTCTACAAGGCAGTTATATAATTATTTTCAGATTGATAATTTGTTCCGACTTTTCCAAATGAAAAACAGGTTGCATATCCTTGGTGGTTTACTCCCCTGTACTGCATAATGCACACTGTTTGCATTCAGTATTTATTGCTACTGTTCCTAGGTAACGTACATGTTGTTACAGTCAAACTTGACCACATATTTGGGGATGGTGTAATCAGTGTATTTTTATATCTGTTTTCTAAATTTGTTTAAAAACCAAACTCTTTCTGAGAAATGTATTGTGAAAGACTGCTGGAAAATGCTTATACTTTGCCTATATCCTCTTTCCAGTGTTTTCAGACTTGACAGGTTTCTTATTCTGAAATATGTAGCACATAATTTCTGTATTTGCTTTCAGAATTTAGCAACTCTTGGTTTCAGGATGGGATGTGTTATTTTCTTCCTTTTCTTTTCTAGGCCCACCAGTGAGAAACTCTCACAGTCTGTAATAGATGGTGTAACTGTTTTAGAAGGTCAATTTCATGGTATGTAGCTATCTTGAGCTGTGAATTAAGTTAATCTTAAAAAAAAAAAAGGTTTTAAAAAGTTGTAAAAGTAGTAACATTTTAGAAAAGTTTGAAAACATGGATAAAAAAGGTTTTGAAAAATGAACTCCTAGGTATTAAATACTAGTTTTTTAAATTTAGAAAATTCAATAATTTTTTTTCTTGGTGTGCATATTTTGGTTTACCTATAGGAGATTATATGTAAGAAATAATGATCTTAACTTCTTTTACTTTAGTAAATTTTCTGGTATGAAAACCTTTGAAGTTACTTAAAGATGTTCATTCTGGGGAGCTTCTGTCAGTATTCCCTAATAGCTGATCACATGTGGAATCAGCTGTTACATATCAAATCATGATGCAAAGTCGCTTTGGCCTACTTATCATGATTTAAGTTTTGACAGGTAGTTTTTCCTATAGAATTACATGCAGTACAATGGAGGCTTGAATCCTCTTCTCACATCATCTACCATGCATGCCCCTTGTGAATGCAGTGACTCCATTGTGCTTGGAGGTGAATTTCCCTAGTGTCTCCCTACTTTCTTATTTAAAAATATCTTCTCTTGACCTTTTCAACCTCCTTTCCAGCCCCGGTGTGCTCGTTTCTTCAGAGTAATTCCAAGAGCTTGCCTTGGCTTACTTCTCTGCTTTTCTAGTCATTACTTATCCCACCGCAGGCAAAGTCTCCATCCTGGCCCCTTCAGTGAAATGTCTCTCTCAACACTCATCTCAATTCTAATTGCCAGATTCAGTGGCTGTTAAAAAGTGGGAATTTTTGGGATGCCTGGGTGGCTCAGTCGGTTGGGCATCTGACTTTGGTTCGATGATCTTGCGGTTCGTGGGTTTGAGCCCCTCGTCGGCCTCTGTGCTGGCAGCTCAGAGCCTGGAGCCTGCTTTGGATTCTGTGTCTCCCTGTCCCTCTGCCCCTCCCCCACTTGCTCGCTCTCTCTTTCTCTCTCTCTCAAAAATAAATATTAAAAAAAAATTATAAAGTGGGGATTCTTAGCCTGGGGCCCAGGGTTTCCTGGGAAGTGTTTGGTTAAGCTGCAGGGCTATGGTGACAGAGTGTTCTTGCTACAGTGTGCAGAGTGTTACCTGTACGTGCACTTTTTTAGGTAGAGGATTCTTTGCTTTTGTCAGATAGATGCTCAAAGGGATCTGTGACCTAAAAATTATTTCCAGAATTTATATTTTGAAGTTTTTATTTTAGTTGCTGTCTTGATAGCTCTCCACACTGTGACCTCCTCCTTTCTTTCTTTAAGATTCTACTTCCTTGGCCACTGTCCCTTATTGGTCTTCCATTTGGGCCCTTTCTCTCAATTTGGGCATTGCATATTTCTTTCGTTCTGCTTGCTGAATGATCATCTTTACTGCCATAGCTCCAGCTGTGTGAAGCTTAATTCTTCACTTGTTAGTTCAAACATTTTTGATTGTGTGCTATGTACAATTCTCCAGTAGTCTGTTTCATGCCAATCACAGCTTATCGTCAGAACCCCATTTTGCATCACGATGTGTGCATACGTACTTGTGTGTATAAGTGACACAAAAGCATCAATAAATAATACCTATACTGCATGACATGCATTCATCTGTTTTATTTTAAAAAAACACAAAAATGTTGGTTGTATCTCACTAAGTGGGTTCCATGAGCCCTGACAGTCTCAGGTCTGCAGTGGTCTGCCCTTACCCCAGATTCATCCTGCCTGAAACTATTGTGTGTACCATTCTCAGAATGGTTCACTTTTTCAGCACTGTCATTCTAGCTGTATAACACTTTTCTAATGTTTTAGTCTAGAAACATTTGAGAGTAATTAAAAAAAATTTTTTTTTTTTACCTTTCCCTCACTTCTGTCTTCAGCTTAGTGAAAGGTTAATGTAGCTGCTGCTTAGAGAGAACGGGGGAAGCTGGTAGAAGATAAGGTTGAGGAGGGAAGCAGGGGCCCTATGCTTTCAAGCCATGTAGGTTGCGGTAAAGATTTGGGTTTTATTCCAAATGCACTGGAACTCCATTGAAGGATTTTGTGCGTAGGAATATGATCACGTTTCCATTTTAAGTCAGTCACTCTGGCTTTTATGTACAGAGAGACAGGAAGGTTGTAAGAAAGAAAAAGAGACTACTGTAGTTCATGTAAGAGGGATGATTGCGAGAGAAGTGGAGAAATTTGAAGTTAGTATTGACTTCAAAGGATTTTATGATACATAATGAGCTAGAGCTGTGAAGAATGGCTTGTAGGTTTCTGGGTTGATCAGTAGACTAGAAGAGTAACTACATAAGAGTCATTGTTTCTTGATTAACTGTATATAATAGTCATTTGTTAAATGTTTATTTGGTCGTTTTGATATTGGTCACGAAATCCTTTTGTTCCATCTTTTGGTTAAGTCTTTTGAAATAATTGTTTTCCTCTCCTTATACCCCTCTGTTAAGCTAGGTTAAGCGCTGATCCACTTTTTTTAGCTCCTCCACCTCTTTCCACCTGATCCTTACGTTAGAGCCATGGGTGCCTTCATGAAATACCATTTCCATTGTAGAACTGCAGGGTTCAGTAACTTTTAAATGATCTTTTGCCTCTAGTCTAAACTTTGTGCTTGACTTTGAAGATCTGTGTTGGATTTAGTTACAGAATATTCACTGGATACTGGTTCATCTCTGTTATTTTTTCTGTTTCTTGTTCTTGGTACTTTTCTTGTGTGTTTAGCTATTTTTGACTATAAGCTGTTTGTTTTTCTTGGAAAATTATCTGTGGGACATTTTTGAGGTGTATGGTAAAGGCATATTTCTCTGACAGAGTTTAGTTATTGCCTTTGCTGGGTGCCTGGGGGTGCGACTTGGCTGGTGGATGACAAGATTCTTTGATGACAGAGTTCTTCTGGACCTCTGTGGTTACGTGAATTGGGGCTGGAAACCTGTGGGAGGCCTGTGCTTCTGGTGACAGCTCTTCAGGGATGGGTTATTTCCTGCTCTGCTTGGTGTCAAGACCACTCTTCTGGGAGTGGGTACTTGGGGCTGATTCACTTTCGACCTACCCTTGTTCTGAAGAGTAGTCCTTTGAGGCTTCAACTTCATGAGGGCCTGGCCTTCTACTGGGTGTCCTTCCTTTTTTTTTTTTTTTCTTTTTTTTTTTTAAACCTTTAATTATTATTGAGAGACAGAGACAGAGCATGAGCAGGGGAGGGGCAGAGAGAGGAGGAGACACAGAATCCAAAGCAGGCTCCAGGCTCTGAGCTGTCAGCACAGAGCCCGATGTGGGGCTCGAACTCTCAAACCATGAGATCATGACCTGAGCTGAAGTCTGACATTCAGTCAACTGAGCCACCCAGGCACCCGGTGTCCTTCTTATCTTAGGTCAACATGGACTTGTTTGTAGTGGAAGCAGTAAGTTAATTTCTGGTTTAGAGGAATGACCTTAGAAGCAAAACTGACTTCCCATAGTTCAAATCTTGGAGTTCTTCCCTTCATAGAGATTTTGGCCTAATTTCCGCTTTAACTCATTGGCACAGCAATGCTTTTTAAAAGATTTTTCTTTTATCTGGCATTTTTGGTGGTTTTGGGGAGGGTTCATCTGAATTACATAGTTTGCAGTATTATTCGAACTAGAACTCAATTATTATTTTTCTATATTCTGTTTTTGTTACCTGTCCATATTAAATGATTTTTTTTTTAATAGTAGTCATTCATATTTCTTTTAGAATTCAGTATGTGCCCAATGTGTGGGGTTCCCCCCCACCCCCCAACATTACCAAACAACCAATTTAATTCTCTGACATTATCTACTTAGAAGTAGGGTCAGATCCCACAGGTTAAGGATACAGTGCCACATGACTCCCCATGCCCACTCTTTAGATGCCAGTCATGTAGGCTTCTGACAACCCCCTCCTTTGTTTTATTAATTTGCTAGAGTGCTCACAGAACTCAAGAGAAAAATTTTACTTACCAGATAGATTACTGGTTTCTTATAAAGGATATAACTCAGGAACAGCCAGATGGATGAGATATGGCAAGGTATGTGGGAAGGGGCATGGAACTTCCATGCTCTGGCCAACCACTCTCCCCAGTCTCCACATGTTTCACCAACCCAAAAGCTTGTCCTTTTGGGTTTTTAATGGAGGCTTCATTACATGGGCACAATCTGTTAAGGGATTGACTGTTGATATTTGAATGCAATCTAGCCCCTCTTTTCTGCTCTGCCTGGATTGGCAAGGGGGACCAGGAATATGGGAGAGGTCTGAAAGTTCCAGCTCTCTAATCACATGGTTGGTTCCCCTGGCAGCCAGCCCCATCTTTGGGTTCCCTTGGAGCCTTCCTTGTCTCATTAGCATAACAAAAGACAATTTCTACTCTCTTCACTTAGGAAGTCCATGGGTTTAGAAGCCCTGCTTAGAATGGAGACAAAGACCAAATCTCCAATTTTTTTTTAAGTTTATTTATTTTTGAGACAGAGCCCACATCCACGCACACACACGCACACGCACACGCACACACATGTGTGCGTGTGCGTGTGTGTGTGTGTGTGTGTGTGTGTTTAGAGGGAGGGAGGTGTGTGGGGAGGGCCAGAGAGAAAGAGGGAGAGACAGCTTCCCAACCAGGCTCTGGCTGTCAGTGTGGAGCCCCACTCGATCCCAGAAACCATGAGATCATGACCTGAGCTGAAATCAAGAGTCAGGTGCTCAAGGATCTGAACCACCCAGGCACCCCTGTTTCTTATAAATCACAGTATCATAATGTGACAGGCAGTTGTAATAACTTCAGTGGATATATTTATGCATATTTCTGGATAGTTTGGAAGTGTTTTTGTGTCCTCTGAGATGTTTTTATTTTGAAGATTTGTGCTCTCAAATTCATATGGTATGAATCCATTTAAACATTTTTTTCTATATTAAGAAATGTGGTGAATTGCTTTTTGTATTTCTATGACAGATTACGGCTTGGTAACAACGCCCCAGCTGCACTACATGGTATACTGTCGAAATACCAGTGGCCAATATGGAGAGGCAACCCTAGAAGGTTACTACCAGAAACTCTCTAAGGCCTTTATGGAACTTACCAAACAGGTAAAAATCTCGTGAACATGGTTAGAGTTTAAGTAAATGAATAAAATAAGATCAATTCAACAATTTATCTTAAGTAGATAGCTCATCATTCCTCCTTTTTCCAAAAATGCAGTGTATTTCCTTTTCTTTTCTAGGACTCCACAAGGCTTGGCCCTTGTGTCCTGCTGTCTATTGGTATTTACTTGGTGAGGCACGTAGTACACGTAGTACATTCTGAGATCATGGTGGGGGAAAACCTGGTGGGGTTCTTAAGGTTACAGAAATATTTATTCAGATGAATTTGCTCTTAAGGTTAATGTTAGATGCTATTGGCATCATACTTGAGGTGTCTGCCGTTGAGAAAGATTTTTCTCCTGTGTAGATTAGCTGCTTAAACCTCGATGGGGTTTGCGGGGTGTAATTTAATCAACAAATATTGAATATATGTTGTTAACCAAAACAGAGCCCTTGTTCTTAAAGAATTTTTATTCTGAAGTGAGGGTGGGCCAGAGAGGAGACTGACACAAAAACCCATACGTGCCCAGTGGTGTTATGTGCTGTGAAGGGAATGGCAGGCATCATTCTGCTCATCCATCTGTATACTCATTCCCACATTTGAATGCCTGTCATGTAATATAGGCTGTAGTATTATTTTGAAGGGTCCCTGCTTAATTGAGGCTAAATTCTAGTAAAGCTCCATTTCCATAAGGTATTCAGTCAGGGAAACTGTTCTAGTGTCAGTTTCCAAAAAGTTTTAAAGGCCTTTAAATTTCACTTTGGTTTTCTGCAATTTTCATCTGAATATGTATACCCTTTTGTTTCCCAGGGTAAAATAGATGAGTGAACTGAAATAATAGAAGATGTTTACATATACCTATATGTGCTATATGTTTCGCTTTTTTGTAACTTGAAATTTTTCTTCCTTATGTCTTTTCCTTTTAAGACTTTGTGCAGCGAAGATGAATATAGATCACTTAAGGTTGACTGTGCAAATGGCATAGGGGCCCTCAAGCTGAAAGAAATGGAACACTACGTTTCCCAGGGACTGTCAGTTCAGCTCTTCAATGACGGCACCAAAGGGAAACTCAACCATTTATGTGGGGCTGACTTTGTGAAAAGTCATCAGAAACCTCCACAGGGTATGTAGAAAATGTGTTTTTAGAGTTCTTTGAAACCAGTCTTAAGAGACAGAGGTGGCCAAGTGAGTTGAGTCATGCTGCTCGTCCTGGCACACCACTTTAGACATCTGGACACTTTTCTTACTGTCTGTGCCATTCGAAACATGGTCTATGCCCTTTGCCTATGAGTTACACGACTCCTACAGTGTGTAGGCAATGTCTGGGGGAGGGGTGGGGGGGGAAGCAAAATCAGGAATTGGTGTTTAAAAGCAGTAGTTCTCAAACTTCAGTATGCGTGAGAATCATCTGGAGGGCTTGTTAGCACACAGATTCCTGGGCTCTACTCTAGAGTTTCTGATTCTGTAGGTCTGGGTAGAATTTGGGTAGGAAAAAAATTTGTCTTTCTGTCAAGCACCCAGCCTTTGTTAATGTTGCTGGTCTGGGGACCACACTTTGAGAATCCTTGATCTAAAGGATAGCAATAGTGAGTAGCATTTTTCACCTTACCTGAGTTAGACACACTATGGAAAGGGAATGCAACTTGGCTTAATTATAACTGTCTGCAAAATCTGTTTTCTCCAGTTGGTATATTAGGAGGAAGACTGTAGTTGTACTAAGAGGTGGTCTATGTTTAGCTGCGTTGTAAATCCTGAATTGTTAGCGGGTAGGCCAAACTTGGCTTACGGATGTGTTTTGTTTGGCCTGCTGTGTGTGTGTGTATTGCATTACTTGTCGCCATTTAAACATTTCATGATTTTACTTAAATATTAGAAACGCTGGCTTCTCTTTACCGATGTCAGAAAATGTCCGTTCTCATGTGGCAATAATTGGCTGCAATAGAGCGGCTCCTGCCAACTTCAGACAGGACATGCATTCTTCAGAACTCCACAGACCTCATCCAGTTGCCTCTCTCCTTTACGTTATTCTGCCTCACTGTAGTACACATTTACATATTTAGTTCGTCAGCTAGTTTGAACTCCTTTTTGTTGAATTGCTTGTTTTTGTTGAATTGACAGTTTGGTTCTAGGTCCTGCATCTATCCATCCATCTAAATACTGAGCTCTTCTCTCCCTTGCTCTAAGCACGGGTGGTGAGAACAAAGGCAAGAGAAATGTAGCTGAAAGTAAATCTTACAGCTTGCAGCGCACTGATAAAAACCTGAGACGTGCAGAGTGTGACATACCTCAAGGGACTTATGGCTGCCTTAATGTTGATGTTTTATTAGAGACTAAAAGCAACCTTATCTTGACAATAGCCAGATCTCTGTCAACCTCGCTTTTAGCATATAGAAATGCCTTAGAAACTTATGTTATCTCTATCCCCCGCCAACCTTAAAAGTATATAATCAGTCACTTCTCACAGTCCGAGCGCAGCTCTTTCTGCCTGTGGGTCCTGTCCCCTGCTATAAGAAAATCACCTTTTCGCACCGTAAAATGCCTTAAGAATTCTTTCTTGACCGTTGTGCTTGGCGGCCCCGCATCACGGGGCTACAGAAAGAACAAAACCATAGGCCCTCACTTTTCCTGAAGCGTGTGTTATGCCTTGTAGTCAACCTTATATTCATATTCCTCATGAAAGCCTCATGTTGGATTTGTCCACCTGCTGCTCTCATGGCTAAGGAGCAGCAAAATCTTCTAAGTTTGATGTGACGGTTGCTGAGGTTTTAATAGCCCTATGCAAATTACACTGGCCATGTATCTCTCACAGGTTACAATTCTTCCCTCTAACTTACCAGTGTTTCTTGTTACTGATGGTGTGAACAAATAAAAATCACTTCTACCAGAGTTGAAGCACATAACTCATCCGTTGATTATTTTTTATATCTAAAGGGCATCACAGTACTAGGTAAATTGCATTCACAAATAGTCTGTAGCTTTCACCAAACTATGGGAACTTGTCTTACCAAACCAACTGGTTTATAAAACGGAATTTTACTTTATTTTATATTTTTTAAATCTTTATTTTTGAGAGCGAGAGTGCAAGCAGGGGAGGGGTAGAGAGAGGGAGATAACAGAATTCAAAGCAGAATCCAGGCTCTGAGCTGTCAGCACAGTGCCTGAGGCGGGGCTCGAACTCAGACTGTGAGATCTTGGCCTGAGCTGAAGTCAGACGCTTAACTGACTGAGCCACCCAGGTGCCTCTGGAGTTTTATTTTAATATTATATCAAGTTTCAGCATAGAATTCTCCTTTTCCAGTTAGCTATGAAAGAATTTACCCTGTAAAAACTGCCAGTAAACCTGTATACTATTTAAAAATTAAGACATTGGTTTTTATTTGGAAGGATAATTTTAAGTACCTCTTGAAAAGTGATATGTGGAACACGTAAGGCCAGTTGTGATCATACGTTAGTGAAATATTTTTCCCTTGTAATTAATGTAAGAGAAAAACCTTTTTTTTTTTTTTAACGTTTTATTTATTTTTTGAGACAGAGAGAGACAGAGCATGAACGGGGGAGGGGCAGAGAGAGAGAGAGGGAGACACAGAATCGGAAGCAGGCTCCAGGCTCTGAGCCATCAGCCCAGAGCCCGACGCGGGGCTCGAACTCACAGACCGCGAGATCGTGACCTGAGCTGAAGTCGGCCACTTAACCGACTGAGCCACCCAGGCGCCCCGAGAAAAAACTTTTTATATTGAGTTTTATCTCTATTTCTGTGACTGAAATGCATTTTAAAATTCTGTGTGCTAGGAATGGAAATGAAGTCTAATGAAAAATGCTGTTCCTTTGATGGAGATGCAGACAGAATCGTTTATCACTACCTCGATGTAGATGGTCACTTTCATCTCATAGATGGAGACAAGATAGCAACACTGATTAGCAGTTTCCTTAAAGAGCTCTTGTTGGAGGTATGGTGGGATGATTGACTGACTGCTCTTTAAAACAAGACTCACTGGTGACTAACATGTCTCAAAGGCACAATTTATACAAAGTTCCTTACATCTGTGGCCAGAAAATACAAGACGACACATGGTAATTTTAGTCATTTCACCGTGGGGCACGGGTTTTCGAACCTGTAAGTAGCGCTCTTTTCTTCCTTATACTGGCAGAGTTTTATGATTCGAAGCTTTATGAAGATTTTGGTGTCTTCACAACTGACGCTTTAGTGAGCGTTCCATCATCACTCCCAAAGCTTTAAACAAAAGATTGCATCCTCTGAGAGATGTATTTACTATGTTATAATGTGGTTAGTAATGCGAGAGAGGTTTATTCTCCTTTGCTCTTTTGGAAATCTTAGACCAGCTTTTAGTGTAGCATGTAATGGGAAGTAGTTATTATAATGTGGAAAAAGTTATACTTTAAAAGAGTTCAATAACTACTTTTATTTAAAATACTAGAGAGGTCAGGAAATCACAAGCTTCTTTTGGAAGGATCCTTGTAGAATTTAAATAACGCTCAAAAGTATTTTAGCTTTTTTTTCTGGCATACATGTAAATTTTCATTTTAGGCATTTATTGCATAAACTGGTAATTTTGGCATCCTTTAGAACTCTCATTATATGTTTGCTTTTGTAGTTAGTGTTTTTACTTTTGATGGCAAGGCAATTATCATTGTTTTTATCTAGATTGGAGAAAGTTTGAATATTGGTGTTGTACAAACTGCGTATGCAAATGGAAGTTCAACACGGTATCTTGAAGAAGTTATGAAGGTACTGAACCGTTTCCATTTTCTGGTAGCTTCTTAATAATTCTATCTTAAGATATTTCTGTGAGGAAAACAATGCGGTCATACAAGTGAACAGGTCACAGTACATGAAGCTGAGCTGTTGTCCATTTAAGGGTAAGATATTAAGATATGGGAAAAAATTGTCCCTGGTGCAAAAAGGGAAAGAGACTCGCCCCCCACCCCTTTTCTTATGAATGTAAATGTTTTAAAAGGCTAAGCAAATTTTATAGTTAAGGAGTGTTTTCCCTAAGGGTCTAGAATCCCCTCACTGAAATGTAAACTTCCGGAAAATAGCATCCTGTCTCCCAGGCTCCTGAGAGTTTAAGTTAGTTACAGCTTGGAATCAGCCACATATATTTACTTGTTACCGAGATATGAGAAGATTTATTATTCTTTTGGTAAGGACTAAACACCGATTGCCATCACAATTATCAGGTAAATTTAAAATAAGTGGTCCTGTAAAGTCTTCTTGAGAAGCAGGCCTATTCGGTAGACATAGGGACTATTGCTTTGGGATTTCACAGGCGGGGAGAGAGACTCGGCTACTCTTAATACAACAAGGAAAAGTGGGAGAGGGGGTTGGTGGATGGAACATTACTAAGGAATCTTCAGGAGTCAGGATTCCGACTGAACATACCTTACAGGACTCCTGTTGAAGATAGGCCGGGGTGGTTAGATACTACCTGGGGTATGGTATGGGGTGAGGACTTCGATCAGTTATGGAGGGTAGGAGATTCTTGCTGAGACTGGACTCTTCCAGACATGCCCAAGGATAGGACCTCTTTGGGATCACAGGAAAAGTTTGTTCAGGGATAGAATCTGTTACTAGTTACCTTCAGCTATATTATAAAAGGGTGAGATTTCTGTCTGTAGTTCTTAACAGATTTCCTGTGGTGTGCATCACAGTCTAGCTTGAAGTGTGTTCAGTAATCAAAACTGTTTTCTTACTCTTCTATAGGCAAGTTTTCTGGATTGTTAGAGGAGGTTTTGTATCTGATTTTTTTCCCCCAGCATCCCCCAGATGATTGACCATCCTCTGTACCCCATCACCTGCTCTAAGAGTTGGAGGGTCCATGGCCAAAATTATGTCTGTTTGCCTTTACTCTTTCTCACTAGCTAGTGTATTTTCCAACTTTTGTGCATTCCTTTTCAAATTCCTGCATTTTACTAGTTTTTGTTGCTTTTGCACTCTTTTTAAAGCAGGGGTGGCAAAGTCCAATTCTTGTAGAATCTGGATAAGTGAAGAGAAAAAGTACAGCAGGTGCATAAGGACTAGGAAGAGTGTGCCCAGACAGGCCAGCTGCTGTCACATTTAGTCAGATTCTTCAAGAAAAGCTGAAAATCTAAGTTTTTATGTGACTCTCCTTCCTACTACTTTTTAAGTCTTGACAGCTGATTAAAAATTTAAAAGAAATAGGCAAAATAAAACACATCTGGAAGCTGCTAGTTTGCGACATGATTTAAATATAAAGTTGCAGTAAACACACTCAAGGAACTCCATTGGTGCCCAGTTGCCCACCATTTATCAGGGATTCTCAGTATTTGGGTTATCGTTTTAGTATTTCTTTTCTGTGTTAACATTTTTATAGGTAATATATACCCTGTTTAAGAAACAAATACATCAGAAACTGTTACTCATCAACCCATTCTCCTATGGATGAGTTAAATATTTTTAGCTCTAACCTTTCCCGAGGTCTTCTAAATCCAATCAATGGCCAATCTTATTTGATCTTGATCTCTTTTGCGATTTGCCACTATCAGACTTATTAACCACTCTTCTCTCTCAGATCCATCCAAGGCTTAGGCTGCCCAGTGTTGCTAGTTCAACCATCGTAATTTCTTAATGGGATTAGTCCTAGAAACCTCCTAACCAATGTCTTTTAACCTTCTAAGCCACGGGTTAAAAAACTGGCCTGTGGACCAGATCCAGCCTGCCACATGTTTATGAATAGTTTTATTGGAACACAACCATGCTTATTTGTTTCTGTATTTTCTGTGATTGCTTTCACACTAGTGGCAGAAGTGAGCAGTTGTGAAAGAAATACGGCTGTAAACTTTGAAATATTTATTATATGTCCTTTTATAGTAAAGCTTGCAGACCTCTGTAAACCATTCTCCACATTGTAGCTAATGGAGCTTTCTACACAATTGGATCATGTCACTCCTCCACTTACAATCTTTCAATATTTTATCCAGGGATGCTCCTCTTTCTCGCCTTGCTTTTTCCCTTGGTTGTGTATTTCTATAGTTGCCTTCTCTCTCTCATACTAACACTTACCACTTGGTATTTTAATTGCGTGTCTTCCTCACTAGATGGCTCCCGGTATGTTCCCTGTTGTATCCTTAGGAGAGTAGGTATATAATATGTATTTGCCCATTGAATAACTGCTATTGTGTTTCTTTAAATATGTGTCATAGGTACCTGTCTATTGTACTAAAACTGGTGTAAAACATTTACATCACAAGGCTCAAGAGTTTGACATTGGAGTTTATTTTGAAGCAAATGGGCATGGCACAGTAAGTTTTCCTTAGTTACAACCAGCTTTAGCTGGACTTTTTTTTTAATGATGGGAATTTTCTGAGTAGTAATACCTTATAATCGATTCCCACTTTGTTGAAATGATCAGTATGATAGTAGAGTAAGATTGGGTTTACTTAATATATTCTTATGTGTGTTGAAACTGGTTTTCTTTTAGGTTGTTTATGATCTTTGAGTGTGAACAGATAATACAGTTTGTTCCTACAGGTTTTTTGTTTTTGTTTTTGTTTTTTTTTTTTGAGAGCACGAGCAGGGGAGGGGTAGAGGGAGAGAGAGAGTCCCAAGCAGGCTCCACGCTCAGCATGAAGTACAAAGTGGGGCACTGTGAGATCATGATCTGAGCCAAAATCAGGAGTTGTATGCTTAACTGAGCCACCCAGGCACCCATTTTTAGTTTCTTTAAAAAAAAAAAAAAAAAAAAAAACAGTTCTTAATTTTCTTACAGATTGTTTATCATTTAAAATCTTTTCTTTGTACTGGCCATAGGTAGTGAAAGGAAAGTTCAGTAGCTGTGGTAAATTGAAAAGTTTTGGAATGCTTGAGAATTAAGTTATGAGCGACTAGAAATGAGTGTAAGTAGCAATAAGCATGTAAAATTTTTATGGTGCTTTTTGTAGGCAGAACATTTAAAGAATTTTTTGAGATATAGTTCACATACCTTAAAATTCACCATTTTGAAGTGTACTAAGTGGTTTTTAGTATATTCATAAGATTCAGACTTTTGTTTAAACGTTTTTATGCCACACCTCATTTCATAAATAGATTGGAGGTAGCCAACAGAAAAGATGTTACCTAGGTCAGATTATTTTCATTAATTCTGAACTGGCTTCTAGAGGCCTTGATCATAAGAAAAACAATAATTTCTCAGGAAATGCAGTTAAAATATAACTTCAGTGATCTAATTAAGGCAGAGGTTGATAAATAATTTTAAAGGGCAGATAGTATTTTAGACTTTTGGCTTGTAAGGACTCTGTTGCACCTGTCAGCTCTGCTGGTGTAAGATAAGGGAGTGTGTATGGCTGCGTTCCAGCAGAAATAGTGACCAGAGTGTAGTCTAGTTTACCAGCAAACATGTCATTTCATCAAGTGCTGACTATAGTATTGAGCCACTCTGAAGTAACTAAACTCATGGGCAAAACATTTTAAAATGACAGGAATCTTGAGGAACATGATGTATATCATATACATGGTACTATTTGCCATAATAAGATAAGTACAATGAACTCTTCTTTTATCTAGCTTATATCCTTTAAGTTTTTACAAGAAAACTCTACTAGTTGTGCTTAATTCTGTATTCTTTCAAGTAAAATGGATGCAGATAGGCTTAAAGAACTGGTTGCACAGAACTAATTCAACTGACAGAGAGGCAAACATAATATACTCATCATGTACATTTGCCTCTGTCAGAGTGGTATTTTCTTTGTAATCAGCTCTTTGTATTTTGATAACCAGTTCTTTAATCCATGAAGGATTTATTCCCCCCAACTATTATCTTTTGGGTTCTGATGTGATCTTGTCAATTTCATACATTCTAAGGCTATCATTATTTTTCCCTTCAGTTTTTCCAGATTCATTCAGAGTTTCAAAAGTGGTTTAACTTGGATGACTGGGCACGAAGAGAATGTTTTACGATTGCGTGTTTATGCTTTCCTTGCAGGTACTGTTTAGTAAAGCTGCCGAAACAAAGATAAGACAACTCACAAAAGAACTGGAAGATGAGAAAAGGAAAGCTGCTGCTAAGATGCTCGAAAACGTTATTGACTTGTTCAACCAGGTCAGAGCTGGAGGGTGGCGGGCTCTTGGTTACTTTACCATTGTTCATAAGGTAGACAGAATAGTGTGTTGCATAAAAAAGTAGAAAAGTCCTGGCAGCTTCCTTGCCACAGTGGTATATACAGTTGAGATGGACACTGAAATGCAATGACAGAACACTGATGTGCTTCCTTACCCCTGTATTTTATGATGAAAACTTGTAAGTATAATGAGTAGCTTGCATCTAGATTCAAAACTCTGCTACTGAGTCTATGTATATGTGTCAAATCAGTGAGATTGGAGTCTATACAGTATGGCAGAGGAAGCAAAGAGTAGGACCGGAAAAAGTGACAGAACTAGTATTTGAATATCTTGCACGTAGTAAGGCACTTAACATACCTCAGTGTAATCCTTGCAGTAACCCAGGGAGAGGGGTTGTTATAATTCCCATTTTGTAAATGAAGAAACAAAGGGCTTGGAGCTAGTTATCCAGTCTTAATTTTATAGATAAGGAGGAAGAGTAAAGGCAAGTTTCTCAAGAGCTAGTTTCAGTATTCTTTGTATAACTCTTTGTGGTCTTTCATTTCTCCACACACTCTAGTTTAATAATCTGTGTGAGGGTGGGGAGGAAGCACAGGATACTGTGATTTGTTTTCTAAGAGCATTCATATCCAAGGGTACACTTTCTTTCATTGTGTCTTGTAGGCAGCTGGTGATGCTATTTCTGATATGCTGGTGATTGAGGCGATCTTGACGCTGAAGGACTTGACTATACAACAGTGGGATGCTCTTTATATGGATCTTCCAAACAGACAGCTCAAAGTTAAGGTCTGAGCAATATTTTAAAATTACTTCTTTTCTGAAAATTAACTAAAATGTATTATCTCCAATCTCTATATAAAAAATATTCTGTGTGTCATGTTTCATCGTGTACATGTAGATATTATAGAAAATGCCTTATATCCTGTTTTCCCACATCTTAATCTTAACCAGTTGTTTGAGAAGTATTTAGTTTACCGACTTGAAAAGAAAAAAGTGATACATGTTCTTTATAATAAAGATTTTATTGTGGAAAATTTAAAACAAATATAAATGTGGAGAGAACAAAAAAATGAAACCGCTGTGTTCTACAGATTTCAGCTATTGTCCTTCCCCATTCTCCATAGCCCCCATGTTATTTTGAAGCAATCCTGCTAGCCTATTATTGCAAGTGAAAATATTTCCTTTGAATTATTCTTGGGTCACGCAGAACTTCCTGGGGCTAGCTAGATGCTGAGAAGTAAGATCTTTGGGCTTAAATGGAGATCAATTTTTTAAAGGCAGTTCATATAAATGCTCATTGATTTCTGTACAGCTTTATGCCAGTGTACATACTCACCAACAGGATTTGTGAAAGACAATTAGAGGTAGTAAAGCCCGAGGTCACAGAAGTGGCTACTGATTGGCATATTTAGGAGATTTTTATCATGACCCTCTTACATAATAGGTTGCTGCTTTGTCAACAGTTTATAGAAATAGTTATTTGACCAGGGACTTAAAAATACAGTCCTTCCTGGCCACTATTGTAGTGGTAACTGTAAGACTGTGGAAATGTTGCCTGTTTTTGTTAAAGGCAACCTTTAAAGCTACAGCTGAAATTAATAATCCTGATTTTGGCAGAAATAAAAATTATAAAATTTTAATGTAGTTGCACTCTGTGGTACAATAAGCTGAAATGTAGGTCTGTTACTGTTGAAATGGCCACAGTCTTTTGGTGGGAATTCTGTTGAACAGGTTAGGCTTATATAGTAACAGATATGAAATGCTTGTGCATAGGTTGCAGACAGGCAAGTTATTAGCACCACTGATGCTGAAAGACAAGTAGTTACACCTCCAGGACTACAGGAGGCAATCAATGACCTGGTGAAGAAATACAAGCTTTCCCGAGCTTTTGTCCGGCCTTCTGGTACGGAAGATGTAGTCCGAGTATATGCAGAAGCAGACTCGCAGGTAAGCTGGGATGGTTCTATTGAAAGAATATGCGGTGAGAGTCTGATACCATGGGTAGTGGGGGTCGTAGTAGGAGAGAAAAGAAAACTATTTCAATAGTGTTGCAGTCTCACTGTGATAATTGTTTATGGAGATTTTTAGGTTCATATTAAGACTGTAAGAGTACTTTCATCAGTCGTTGAACAAAATTAGACCAACTTAGTTTATTTCCCCAAATATTTTTCTTTTTATTCCAGACTTCCTATTTCTAACCATGGCATGAATAATCAGTAGATACTTTGCCACGCATTAGTCTTCTGTGGCCTGAAGTGGATGATCCTTTTTTTAAAAACTCCTTTAAAAACATAATCCTGTTGCTTTATGAAAACAACAGGCTTTGAGGTACATGTCTAAGTTAACTGGTACCATCATCCAGGTTGATGGAAATTCATCTTTGTCTCTGGACTTTTGATTTGTTTTTCAAAATAATTTCCTTTAAACAGCCTTGCTCTGTGCCTCTGCTCTTTTCCTAACAGGGTCAAGACTTCACGGTCTCGATTTTTTAAACTTTGCCCTCTTCACACACTCTTTTACTCTTAAACCCTTGATCAGTGTTTGCACAGCTAAGGCAGTCTAGAGTGGGTTGAATAGGCACTCAGAAGGAGGCCCTTATAAGGGAGCTGGCAGCTTTTTGGCAGAAGCTTAGGCCATCCTAGAATATAGTGAATAGAAATTGCTGGTGGATGGGGAGAGGCCATCTGGGACTTTAATGGTTACTTACACTTAGGCCAATTGTGGCCGTACTTTTAAGGACTAGGTTTTATTGAATTTATTCAGAATTTTGGAATAACTAATTTTACAATTTGATTTGATTAACCAAGAACTCACCGGACTTGGAAGAATTTGAGTTTTCCATTTATTTAAGAATCTTGGAATTTGTTACTGAAAGGTGAAAAAAAAAATTTTCATTTGAGTATGCTAGTGAGACAAAAAGTTCTCTTCCCTTCCCTCAGAGTTGTAAGTTACCTGATAGATGCTGTCTTTCTCCTCTAATCTCCTTTTGTGTCATTTTCAGGAAAATGCGGATAGCCTTGCACGTGCAGTCAGCTTGGCAGTATTTCAGCTGGCTGGAGGAGTTGGAGAAACACCCTAACCAGGTTTCATTCATGACAAACTGGATTTTTAAGAACTTTTTACAAAATAATAGTACTGCCACTAATGTGACAGGTTCAGACACATTTGTAATCATGTTTACGATGCACCTTACTAGATTGTTTCTAGATCTGATTGTTTTTCTTAAACACTACCACAACTATTATTTAGAAATAGGGAAACCTTTTACCTGTTAAAGTGAAACTTGAACCGAATTTCAGTCTCACTAATGTAAAGTGCTCGGGGCTTAATCATTACCTTTATAGTACATTCAGGGACAAATTCATGAGGGCTGCTGGAAAATTAAACCTTACTACCAACTCCTTGGAATGTCTTTTCCATTGCCGTTACCTAACCGTGATCGTTATGTTGCAGGATTCACCATTGTTGATACAGAGGGGGAGGGTGGAGAAGACTTTACACAACCAATTTTTCCACAGCAAAATTTAGAATGATTCTTCAGTGACTTACCTCGTCATGTAACATCACCAGGAGTTCAGAGTGTGACATGGAGGTTGTGCATCTCTACTCTGTACTCAGGTTGAGATGCTCGTGCTATGTTTATGAGGATGCATAGCCCAGGCTTCAGTTACTCTTTATTCCTCTTAGTGCAGGTATGTGGGAGAACACTAACTGTCATACTTTACACCAAGCCTCTGCCAGAGAAGCGCCACCATTCTGATACTGAAATGTGGTTAATAATGGAAAGAAGATCCCAACGAGTCTAAATTAAACAAAGCCTGAAACCAACAGCAAAAAATGTGCAGTGTGTATTTTGCAGGTTTAAGACAACTCAGGACAAAACAATGGACTATATATGTATATATAGATCTCTCTTAGGCACCATAATCAATATGAGCCAACAATATTTAAACTTGATTCAGACCACATTCAGACATTTGCTCTTATTTACAAATATTTAAATTAAATACAACCTGAAATGTGTTTTGTTACATACAAAAAAGAAAAAAAACCTATACAACTCAGAGCAATGTTTGTTTTAAATAATTACATTTAACTAAATGGAACCACTTGTGGTGCTTCAAGTTTTTATGACCCCTTCCAGAAAATCTTTTTCTACCATCTCTTCTATTTTTTGCCTGGCTTTGCTGGAAAAGGGTTTGTGGTTTTCCAGTTTCATGTCCTTATTCGGGAAGGTGTTTGAGTAGAGGATGGGGCTCCCTGAGTGTCCTACACATCGGCTGGTGACTTTGCTGTTGAAGACTTGGCTGAGTACATTGAAGAATGGCAGCAGCTGCTCAATACTGCGCACGGTGCAGATGGTAAGCAGCAAGTGCCCCGGCTCCCAACCCAACGTTCTCCCTGAGTTGTCTTCCTCTGGATTTTTCTGTAGAAACACAAAGGGAATTGTTATTATAGAGATACAGTACATGAGAACATTTAAAAGGGTATAAACATCAGCAACAGTTAAATACAAATAATGACATCAAGGCTCCATTCCAGACTTGATTAAAATCGTGCTTCTGACTGAAGCATTTTAGTGCCAATTATTAGGTACAGATAGAGGTGTCCAACACTGTAGTAATATTTTCCAACTGGACTGCACAGGTAAGCTTAGCAGAGTCAGTTTTAGATTGAGTCAAATACTAAAAATTTATGTTGTGCTTTGCATATACTCAAAAAGCTCCCAGATTTCTGGATTCCCACTAATGTAGTAACCAAGGACTAAATCATAAAGTGACTGCAGAAGAGGGTTAGGAAGAGACAAAAAAGTCTTCTATGTTTCACCATTAGTAATCAGTTAATTCCTTTTCAGCCAAATGGCTTAAACTTATTACCACAAGATGGTAGCATGGTTTGGAGGGAGTAATTATTTTCTGTATGAGAGAAAGGAAAAGAGCACTCAGGAGAGACACTGCCATCTGTTTTTGTGTTGTGTAAACAACATGGGGAGGAGAGCTGCACCTAGAGTCAAAATAACTGGGTTAGTGTCTGGGCTTTGCAATTTAGTGTGGGACATCCTTGGGCAGGATACAGAAAATTCCTCATTTAAAAAGATGGGGAAATATAATCTGTCTTCTGGCAAAGAAGTCAAATGAGAGTGCAGGTGAAAACTGTCAACTAAATATAAATGCAGTTAAAATCATTCATTAAAACTAACCAAGAGATTAGTTTAGGAAGCCAGCTGGATTATATGAAGTTGTCGATGTCAGTCTATCTAGGAAAAGTTAGGAGAGAACTGGAGATGTTTTGAGTTTGGGGGGAATCACAGATTTTATAAAAACACACTTAGAATGAAAACAGACGTGAATTGGATAGAAAATGGGGGAAAAATCAGCAGGTGGGACTTAGAAAGCAGAACTGCCATACTGAGGAATTTGCCTGTTGCTGAGAAACTTGCATTGTTTACCTAGTATTTAATATCACTAGTTTCCTAAAGGAGATAGTAGATGCAAAATACAGCTTATTTTCTCGTATGCGATTACAAGGTTTGTCTGCTTATTTAAAAATGAAATCCCGAGAATGGAAAATAGATTTAAATTAAAAAGGAGCAAACAAATCCTCCAGTTTTCTATGGCCAGAAAAAAAGAAAAAAGTAATTAACCTCAAAGCTAAACTATAGGATATAGAAAACCTCTTCCTTCCATTTAACTCGAATGCTGGTTTTAATGACCATCCTGGGAGACTGACTTTCACATCACTGGCTGCTGTTAAGTGGCTGACCACATCACCTATTAGTCCCCTGAATCAAGCTGCAATTCAATAGTGATTAAAGGATAAGCACAGATGAATTTACCCTGAAGGAAAATGCATAATATCCTTGAGAGAGAACTAAGGTAACCTTTTGTTTATATTCCTGCCAAGATGTACATTTTTTTAATTTTTAAAATGTTTTATTTTCGAGAGAGAGCATGAGCAGGGGAGGGCAGAGAGAGAAGATGACACAGAATCAGAAGCAGGCTCCAGACATTGAGTGTGTCTGCACAGAGCCCGATGCAGGGCTCGAACCCATGAACCGTGAGGTCATGACATGAGCTGAAGTCAGACGCCTAACCACCTGAGCCTCCCAGGTGCCCCAAGAGGTACCTTTAAGAGAGGGGCTTTTACTAAGCTTGTGACCAATAAAGAGCGCACCTGTTTTGGTGTTCTGCTCCTCTTCATCACAACTATACCACCTCCTCAAAAATAAAAGCCAGACATGTTCTCATAAAAACGATTTCTCCTTTAACTTCACCAGTCTACACTTGAAGACAGACTTCCTTCCTGTTTACCTCTCTTGTACTTGTTGAAATCCACACCCGAGTTTGTGTCTCAATATTTGGTCCAGATGTGGCAACTTTTGCTGCCACATCACAAGCATCAAAAAGCCACCCTCACCTGATGCTTGGCCATCTCCAATCCCTCCAAAATCACTGTCTTAAAGTCCTCCTCCTTGTCCTGTGGAAGGAAAGAGGAGAACTCATAGCCTTTGTTCCAATGAAAAGTATGTTTGGCCATGAAGACCTTGTTTAAAGTGTGGAAAATGCTTTCTAATCAAAATTCTTATCTTATTCTGTGGGACACATTTTAGGCAAAAGGCTGTCTTGTTTATCCCATAGAAACAGAGAGGAGTCTTACAAAAATTGTCATTACTAATGAGATGCAGGGATGACAGTGCATGTGCCTGGGGTCATAATCATCACACAGCTTCTGGGTTTGTCGTCATGATTAGTTTTTCAAACCCCTATGATATTAAAGGGAAAAGTACCCAAACTCTGGACCCAACTTCCATGTCTGCCCTTTTACTTCCTTAAAGATTTGATTTTAAATCAAGTTCCTCAGATCCTTCAAGCGCAACCTCCTCTTTAATCCTCCAGTTCTCTATGGCCAGAAAAAAAAGTAATTAACCTCGAAGCTAAACTCCTTCTCTATTCCATTTCTATAGTCTGTGCAGTGTGGTTTAGTTTAGGGGCTGCTGCCTGATTAGGGGACCCCAGAAGACTGGAAAATTTCTGAGCACTCAAAGCACATACCGCAAATTAAGACTCCAATACACCTGGGTCATCCCCACACTGTACATTTTGTAACAAAAACTGTTTTTTTTAATTTTGTGATGCTTTATTTTTTTGTAAGTAATCTCTACATTCAACATGGGGCTTGAACTCAACAACCCTGAGATCAAGAGTCGGATGCTCCACTGGCTGAACCAGCCAGTTGCCCCTGAAAAAACTTTAATGCAAAAAAGACAAAAGATTTGAAATAAAGGCTCACTGGTGAGCATGCCAAACTCATTATTATTTTCTTGGGTGAAGATCTCTAATTAGCCTGAGGCATACCGAAAGATACAAAATACATAATACATGATATAAATACATTTTACCAATTCTGTCTTCTTACACTTAAAAAGAAGAATGCGGTACCTTTGCCCTTTTCCGAAGAAGTTTTGCTAGTCGAACTACATAAGGTTTAAATTCTCGTTGATGTATGCCCTGCCTTCGGACTTCCAAACCCGAATCATCAGAGGCTTCTGGGATAAAGGCCCATCGGTACCTATGTACAGAAGAATGGTATCGACACTGGTAAACAAGATGTGCCATTTGAGACAAGGCCACGTGAAGTGTAGTGGCAAGAACGTGACCCACTGCCTCAACAGATTCCAGTGCCAGCTGTGCCAGGTGCAGCCCCGTCACCTAGGACAGGACTTTCAACCTGACCCTTTTCTTCACCAGCAAATAAAGATACTATTAACCATCTCCTAGAGTTGTAAAGAATAAATGCATATGCAAAGTCTCATCATTGTTCTTCATGAGCACAAAGCCAGTAACTTAAATGATTCCGTCCTCATTTGTTAATTGGCAAAATCCCCACCGTATACTTGGCCAGATGCCCTCCACACAGTAAGGGGGCAAAGAAATGAAAAAAAAACATTAAGTAGGACTTCTTTCTCATGACCCTTGTATTTTTGTCTTTAATAAAATTAGTATCTGACTATGGGAAAATTTCGAACAGTATAAAAGGACATACCAAAGAACGGTAGTGTCTCCCTCCCACCACAGGGTCCATCAACATAGCCAGTTTCTTGTGTTGGCATCCAGAATTCACGAATAGAGCACACATGCACAGAGCCAACCTCCTCTTCAGTAAACTTAAAAAACCACAACTGCTGCTTGTGATGATTTAATTAGATTTAATTGTGCTGATTTAGATAACATGTAAAACCCCACTCTCTTTAATAACTACACAGTACTCCAGTGTTGGAATGTACTGACTTAACCAGCCTCCTAGATCGTCTCGTTATTACAAGTAGCACCTCGATGGATACACTTACAATACTGACTTTTTGTGTATCTGACTGTACAGTGGTAGGATAAAAACTTGTAATAGCAGGATTATTAGCTTAAAGAGAATGGTATTTTGAATTTTGGTAACCACAACTCTGGAGAACTGGACGATATCAATGTACACCTCCAACTGGAGTAAGAATGCTTCTGTTAAGGTTAAAAAGAAATACACTTTTAGATCGTTACCATTATGATCACTATTTATAATTGGAAGTTCTCTTAGGAGTAATGGCTTTTCCACAATTTATAGGCCCTTTTCTGTGAACTCTTTATTCTCTCACTGACCCATTTTCCCACTGGGTTACTGATTTGTACATATTAAGCAAGTTAGACTTTTGTCATAAACACCGTAAATATCTTTCCCCAACTTTCTACTTTTTCCACTTCATGGTATTTTTTTTGTCACACAGAGACTTAACATTTTTTTGCGGTTAAATTATCAAAGACCTTTAACTTCTGAAATATATATCATGTTTAGAAAGATACTAATCTTTCAAAATTAAATTCTCCAGGTCATCATCTACTACTTTATAGATTTTTTTAAAAATAGTTTTTTAAAAATTATAGTTCTACAGCCTTTTCCATCCTTTTTTTTAGTAACTCTGTCCTAACAGGATGAACTAATTTTGGTTCTGATCATGGAGGCTAACAAGTCAATACGATGAACATACTACTTAATGGTTCTTCCTAGAGCACTGGAGACTAGCTTCTATCACTTTTTTGATGATAAGCATCCCGATTAATTCTGGCCACTTTGCTACAGTTCTGCATGGGATTCCTTCCTGAATTTCTTCTTTATCAAGAAGTAGGTGTATATGGTTTCCAAATGGAGAGAAAAAAGGAACTGGACTTAATCTAAAAAGAATTTCTAGTTCTTACCGTTAAATATAATGAAAAGTAAACTTGTGAAACAGCAATTTTGGGGGATTTAAGCATGTCCAATATAGAAAACAGATTCTGATGTCTTACTCTTTATCCTATTAATACTCCATTCCAGAAGAATAATATAATACGTTATATATAAATACATATTTGATCATATGGATAAATTCTTAAGTTAGCTATGTTTGATTAATCTTACATAGTTTGCCTATTTAAAAATTTAAATATGAAAAACCATAAATCAGCATTTTTGAACAAAGGCACTTATGAGAATTTATTTCTATTCAGTTTCTCCCTATTCCCCTCTGTTCTCAGTTCCCTATCATCTGAAATAAAAACCTTGATTCCAGTCTTGCCCATCTCTAGTCTTCTGTCCAAACTGCAGCCAAGGTAGTTTCTAAAATGCAAGCCTGATAACATCACTGCATTCCTTAGTATGATTCAGTGTCCCTAGGTGAAAGTCCAAATTATCTAATACAGTTTACAAGGCCTTACATAATTCAGCCCCTTTCCAGCCTCTTCTCATAATATTCTGCTCCGGCAATATCAATCTCAGCATTTCAGACAAGCCAGGTCCATTCTAACCTCCCAGACTCCACATGTGCCTCCCCACTCACCACCTCAATATAAATCTGTCCTCACGGCTTAAAGCTAGGTGGGGGTCTTTGCTCTGTGACCTCAACAGTTCTGCGTGTCAGCTAACAGAACACCCATCATGTGTTCAACTGTACAATGAACTGGAAGCTAGTGAGCCGTGTATCCCACTGTCTCACATATGGTAGGTATTCAACTTATTAAACTAAATGCTCTAATTTATTCACAGCAACCATTTACTTCCAATAACTGTGTTGAGCCCCCCCACCACGTTAGTAAAAATTAAGAACATTTCACTTATACAAAAAAAAACATTTAAGTTAGTCTTAGATGTCAGTGACCAAAGCAAACATACTTTCAAAAATATCCATTTAATATCCTTGCTTTTATACTTACATCTGAAACTGAGGAAGATTTTCGGAGGGCAACGCCAGAGCCAAATCCAAAAATTTGCAAGCAGATAGATAGAGGTTTAACCATCGCTGGCTGTTATATGAAGTAGAAAAGCCATTACCTCCTGTGTAGGTTGTCTCCAGACCAGCCACAGAGGGGCCTGAAGTCCTGTAAGCAGGAGGCAGTGTGTCAGCAGCTGAACCCATTTCCTAATAATTCCCAAGGTGCCAGCTAGTATTTTCCTTCTGCTAAGTTTACCAGTAACTGCTGAGCAAGGTCACAACTAAATTAATTTCGCTGTCTTCAAATAAAAAGTTCACTTTTACTCTTTAAATTTTGAGAATGTAAAAATAGCACAGAAACTTGTGTTACACTCAAGAAATGTAAAAATACTAGCTGTGAAACCCAGAGACCTCCCTACTACTTGATAGTCTGTGAAAATTGCGGGGGGGGGGGTGTCTTTCTATAAAAATAAAGTTATTGGGACAGGGGAACCTTTTAAATAAACCTGGCATTGAAGAATAATATATATCCAAGACACATGGTGTTACAGGAAACTTTTCAATTTACACAAAATGGTACAAAAATTCCTACATAAAAAATTATAGTCATATTAATAAACTGCCTTTACTAAAAAGAATACACTTACAGTACATTGAGATCATTCTGGAAGATTGGGACACATGGATACCTTAGTTACAGCTTACCTGCCATGAAAGGTTTTGCTGCATGTTTCATGGATAAGATCTGACCTACCAAAACCAACATGGCTCATGTAACTAAGACATATTGCTTCAAACTAATTTGTCTAGAGGACAAAGGCCCTGGGTGTTGACAGTTTAGTCTACTATGATTAAGGAATAAATGAAGCTATATTATTTCCAAATATAATTGATTATGTAGTAACAGACTAATATATAAAGTATTCATATAAAACTATATACTCTCCTAGTTGTAAAGTAACATTCTGGATGATTTTAGGATAATGGACACTGACAAGAAAATATGGAAATATATTACATATTACCGTGAAATATCTTCATCAGCAGTGAGTTCCTGCTCCATCAGTAAAAATACCTGTACCTGAAGACCGTGAAATTCATGTTAAATGTTTAAACTTAATATTTAATTTTTCTTTCAATCTATCTTTAGACTCTGTTTTCATTAATCCAAAAATAAATTTTAGGATACAATCAAATTAAATTATACTGAGTTTGTGGAAGTTAAACTGCAAATCAAGCACACAGCCTTCCTAATAACTTGACAGAGCTGGGATGAAGCCATGCCTTTTTTTGTTTGTCAAGGATGGAACAGAGTTACAGTTATTAAAAAAAATATATTAAAGCCAATTTCTTTGTGAGATTATAAATGCTTGGGTTTTCAGAGTTACAGATTCACTTCTCTTCCTTTACTCATGTTCCTTTATCCCCAGGTCCCCAAATGATTTAGATGAGGAAGATGGTAAGACCTGGAGAGAACGGATTGGTATAGTGGGATTGAGGAAGGTTTTACTCTTTGGGAGATAACAAAATCTTTGTGAAAGTCTCTCTCAAAGAAGCTTAACTAGGGTAAGTGCTACACTTCAAGAGTGAGGACATGCCTTATGTCAGTCCACTGGAATCCAACTAAACCAGCTCTCAGCACCCCAGAGGTTCTGCTATAGGCTGGAACCAGGCCTGGAAGCCATGATAGAGTTACCCGTTTGGTGTACAAGAGAATAAATGAAACCAGATCAGATTAAGTAATGATTCACAAGGAGCTAATATTGGGAATGTTAACATATTTGGAAGCTTAAGCTGTATGGAGATGGACTCTGACTTGTTTTACCCTTTTCAACTGTAAAAACGATCAGTAAAAAGCTTAACTAGAGTTCAGTTCTCTTCCAAGATTAGTTTATATCCAGTAAGCATGCTGATGCTAATCCCATTGTTTTACAGTTTGGATTTATGACCTGATGATTAGAATTAACTCACAAGTTCTGTAATCATGGTAGGCCAGAGTGAGGTAAGATGTTGTGGAGACATTCTTAAAAGTAATACTCTGAAAAACAGGAACACTTGAGAGTGAAGAGTTGGCACCTGGGGCAAACGGAGACTCTCAACCAATCTCTCTGAAAGAAATGCAGTGTATTTTCAGTAGGTTAATAATTAAAATCATCTTCATGTGAACTTTTCCATAAGCTAGCCTACTACTTCTCAAACTTTCTGGTGGACTAATGAAAAAAAAATTCCCCATAAAATATAATAAAAATGAATTGCTAGAAAAAAATCTAAAGAAGATATAAAATACAAATGCCATTTTCTTATTGTTAGATGTGACAGGTTCTGTCAAATTGCTATAAAAGTTTAAAATGCTTACTCTAAATTTCTGTACTTATCACGGATGGGATAACAGACTGGTACTAGTCCATGGACCACACTTTGAGTAGCAGTGATCTGGTCAACTTAAAAAAAAAAAAAAATCACAAGACAAATAGTGTGTATGTTGTATATCTGACATTAGGTATAAAGGCTAAGGAAAGGAGTCACTTCTCTTCCTAGAGAAATGATCTCACTAAAGAGATGACAACTGTCATTCCCAGCCCAGTCCCCAGGCAGTTGAAGCTGGTGGCTGCATCAGCACAATGACTCAGTATGAACAATTCTGCCCCAGGACCGGGAAGCTATCTGGTGGCGGAGCGATGATGAGTGCACTGGTACCCTTCAGGACACACAGGGCCACTAAACCCATTTGGTAAAGGTTATCAAAAACCTTATACAACTCCCCCCCCCCCCCCCCCCGCCCAAACTACAGATCTCCAAATGTTACTTCTAGCCCCCAATTCCTGGCTCTGCCTATATTTTAGTCCTCCTTGAAACTATAGAACCCCTTATCCACAGTAAAAAAAAAAACAAAACAAAAAACCACTAACCTGCCTGCAGCAAAATAGTCATATGCCTCAACCTTAAACACGAATTCTTAGGAAACTAGAACCAAACAATAAAATAGAGACCATATTTAGGTAAGTCCTACAACTCACTGTTTGATTTCTTTTTACATGCTGATGATGGTAATTTTTGTGTCAGAACAAACTTCTAATTCTACAGTGTTCTCCATCTACTTACACTTGGTATATTTTACCCTAACTTAACAGTTTAAGGAAAAGGATTTACTAAAGAACAACAACAATAAAGAACACAGTTTGGAGGACAGAGAAAACTTTTACATGATTTACCTTGTATATCTGGAAGATATTTCTGGTACTGGTCAACTTCACTGCTAAAAATAGCGAATGCTAATCTTTTGAGAAGCATGGCTCTTTGCTCTAGCTCCACATCACGGTTTGCAAAGAGATTAAGTGAACTGCTCTGAGCCACAGCTACACGAGCTGGAAAAAAAGAATGTACGTGCGGTCATTTGAAAAAAGATTATTCTATTATTTGTTTGTAAAAATGGCTAGACACCTTATGGCTTCCAAGAGTGGGAGGAGCTTAGGGTAGAGGATTCATGGTAGAGGATTCTCTGGGGTAGAAGGGCTGGCAAACAGACCCAGCATGTACAAGCCAGAAGACCAAAGGATAGGAATTGTGAATGTGGAAAGAGAGGAAGATTTAGAAAATCCAGAACACCAGCAATGCCATTTTATAACACCCTTAATATTCCATGCCATCTGCCTAATTCCTCATTGCTTTAAAAATAATTTCTGGCCTGGCCCACCTAGCTCTCCATTCTTAAGTCTTGTCACTCACTTCGAGCTCACTCTTCTGTAGCCACACTGTGTTCTTGCTGTTCCCCACAGAAGATCTTTGTAATTTTTGTTCCCTATGCGTGGAACACTTTGTCCCTAGACCTTCCCAAGGTTGGCTTCTTTAGTTTCAACTGTGAGCTCTTCAGGTGTTACTTAAAATCTATCATCACCCTACCTTCTTCACAACTTCTTATTCCCTGAAGTAATCTTTTTTTTTTAAGTTCATTTATTTATTTTGAGAGAGAAAGGAGGAGACAGAGAATCTCAAGCACACTCCAAGGTGGGGCTCAAATTCATGAACTGTGAGATCATGACCAGAGCCAAAATCAAGAGTTGGATGCTTAACCGACTGAGCCACCCAGGCACTCCTAGTCCCTGAAATAATCTTATTTATTTGGTTAAGGTTAGCATAATGGCCTGCCCCATGTTTGTCTTTTAATAAATATTTGTTGAACAGATGAATTTGTTAAAATTCATTACCTTAAAACAACCCTGTGATGATCAGAGGAGAGACAATATGCTGCCCCTTTTACAGACAGGGAAACAACAGCTTGTGCTTACACAAAATCATACAGACTCATCCAGCTTTACTGCTATTTAAGGTCATTAGTTTAGGAACTTTAAACTTAAAAAACAAAACAAAACTGGGGCATCTGGCTGGCTCAGTTGGAAGAACATACGACTCTTGATCTCAGGGTTGTGAGTGCAAGCTCCACGTTGGGTGTAGAGATTAAAATATAATTTAAAAAAAAAACAAGAAAACACTTTTTTCAGATGAAATACTACAGGAATCCTAATATATAAAATCAATCAAGACAGTAGAAACAGAGTGGAGAGTGATTCTAATCTTCTTGGTCCTTCCCTTTCTTCCTTCAGAAGAGATAAACAGAGCCCCCGGATTTAGAGTGACATGTCTGATAGGTTGAATCCAATTGCCAGCCTTTCATTCATTTAATAATTACTTATTGAGTGCTTACTATGTGCCAGGTTCCATGCTGTGTGCTGTGCAAAAAATTTAGAGACAAATTAGACATGGCCAAATAGCTCTACTTATTATTTATCACCATGCTGTCCTCTTTAAACTTTAACATTCCATCCCTATAAGATATACATACAACTTGACAAAGAGCTAATTCTGAAGTTTCTAGAGAAGGACAAGGCAAACAGTAAGAATGGGTCCTGATAAAGACATACATTACTTAGGTTTCATCCCATAATACTCACTCATCAAGTCTCTAAATGTTGTTTTATCATGTGTCATCAGATTGTCCATTATTGCTCTCCAACTGAAAGAAACAAGGATTATGATATGTAATTAGGATTTTCCTGTTGTTACCGGGGAAAAAAAACAGTGTTCTGCTTTGCAGGACAGTGGTTGATTTCAGCAAGATGCATCATCACACTAAATAAAAGCAAGACGACTTACTGATTAACACAAGAGGCGTCCATCTGAAAGAAACTGGGATCCATAAAGAGGTCAAAGGCTTCTTTTTTCCAAGCTCTCCGTGTGTACTGATACCCACTAAGACTACTAAGCAGCTGGACGCAGGCTCGATAACTAGGAGCATTATGTGCACTAGGAGGAAGGAGGACCAGAACCACTTTAACCTATGTGTTAGAACTTGAACCACCATGTTATTCATAAGTACTCACATTCCCCTAAAACAATATGAAACAGAAGGCACCATAACAGAAATAATGTGTTTTTTTTAATCATTACAATTCAAGGCAAAAATAATGCCATTTTGTGGTAATTCCAAAAATGGCATTAAAGGAACGCAATTTGTTTCTAACAGGCTTTGAATTACAAAAGCTACTTTAGTAACAGTACCTGTGATTTCGGAGGTAGGGTACAACATAATGCATAATATTTACAAGTAAAGGAATAACCCGTTCCTTCTCATCACTATAGAAAACCATATCCAAAAGATGAGCCAAAACCTAAAAAACATAAGAAGTGAAATGGAGTATAATCTAACAGCTGAAAGTGACAGCATTCAGACATGGGTTTCAGTCTGTAAGAATACCTAGAATACCTTAAAATTTGAAAAATCTGAAATCAGATCTAAGTCATTTAAAAAACTTTAATGTTTATTTAGTTTTGAGAGAGAGAGAGAAAGCATGAGTGGTGGATGTGCAGAGAGAGAGAGGTGACAGAGCATATGAAGCAGCCTCGACAGCAGAGAGCCTGATGCAGGGCTCAAAATCACTCATCGTGAAATCATGACCTAAGGCGAAAGTCAGACCTTCTTAACCAACTGAGCCACCCAGGCACCCCCTCACTAATCCATTTTATTTTATTTATTTTTTTTTTTAAATTTTTTTTTCAACGTTTATTTATTTTTGGGACAGAGAGAGACAGAGCATGAACGGGGGAGGGGCAGAGAGAGAGGGAGACACAGAATCGGAAACAGGCTCCAGGCTCTGAGCCATCAGCCCAGAGCCTGATGCGGGGCTCGAACTCACGGACCGTGAGATCGTGACCTGGCTGAAGTCGGACGCTTAACCGACTGCGCCACCCAGGCGCCCCTCACTAATCCATTTTAAATGAATGGCTTCTGCAACTTTTAAAAATTTTTCTGTCCATTACAAATATAGGATATAAGTACGAGCAAATTTTGCTATTTTCAACTGTGAGAGGGAAGTACAGAACCTTCTAATAGAAGGTTCTAAGAGAGATCAAGAACCTTCTAATGTGACAGTGACTAAAGAGTGAATCAAAGACTAGACACTCTATTCTCTTTCTCTGATTCAGTTAAAAGAGAGCTTAGAAATAAACTGAACTGTTTAAGTCCCAGCTCTATCAATTAACAGCTATTTAGCCTTAGTCATATTGTTCTAATCTTTGGGAGGCATGGTATCCACATCTGAAAAGAGAAATAAAAATGACCTACAAGGCTATATAGCAGGGTATAAAAAAAGAGCATGTCAGAGGATGAATCTAAAAATCTTTGGTAAAATATTTCATCATGGCAAGCATCATTATACCACCTTCTGATTATACTGTCCTACAAAAGCACTTTTCTTTTTAAAAATCATGCTTAAAAAAATAGTGCCTGGGGAAGGAAACAATATCTAAAGTTATCACTGATATTTAACAAACTGGTCCAAATACAAAGTCACAACTTTATTTATTATAGTGATCTCCAGAAGTGCAAAATGGTTTTTCAAATTAAAAACTCCTCTGTAAGGATTACTTGCTAATCTTGAACTTTGACATTGTTTACTTGAAAGGTCATGTGAAAAAACTTGATATTTACCTCAGAAAGTAATGTCAGTGCATGGACACTATATACAGAAGGAGTTATGTTTGAGGTTTCCATTGCAGGTGATAACATATCTAAATAAGAGAAAAGACAGGTAAAGTAAAGATACAGTTAGGTCTTTTCCCACTGAAGAAAGCTACCTGCTAACATGAGGAAAAGGATGATTTTCTAGTGCTTACAGTGCTAGTTGCAATGATTTCTTAGTAAACAGGTGCCTATAAACATAAACCTCAATCTTTGAGATCAATACCTTCAACATCAGATTCCAAATTGGTCCCATCCACCATTATTTTGGGAGAAGGCTTAACTTCAAGATTTCGTCGCAGCCATGTTGTCTGTTCTAAAGAGGAACCAGCAATGGCACCAATTGCATCCACTATTTTATGAGTCACATCCTAAAGAAACAAGGGAAAACCACTCTACGTATACGTGCGTATACACATACCCAAATACGTGTGCTCGTGCAACTTCGTTGATGGATCTTACCTGACCTTATCCTTTTAGAGTTAAAGGCAGTGAGAGATACAGAGTTTTGGCAACAGCTCTCAATTCAGAATGCCTTACCTGAAGGTCTCTTTGGTCTTTCTTATTTTCCAAAGTAGGGTTTTTCATAATGAACTCATTCAGAACCCTAAAAGGGCAGAAGAGAAAAACGAACAGGAAACATCAGTGTAAAGGAAATGATGCAATCTGATTTCTCACAGTGACCTAGTGGCTCTGTAGCCTCAACTTCTATTTTATGTGTTTAATGAATGTATATATGAATATCCTATGACTTTAAAAGGAATAAACATATGCAGGAAAACACATGTACAAAGATGTTCATAACAACATTATTTGTAAAAGCACCGAAGTGGAAAGAACCCAAAAGTCCAAGAGAAGAAATCGTAGCATATTCTTACAATGAAATACGGAACAGCAATGGAACTCAATAAATTACAGCTACATGAAATTACATGGAGGAATCTTATACACATATGTTGTGTGAAAGAAGCAGACACAGAATAAAATATTTACATACAGTTTTTAAAAAAGGGCAAAATTTATCTGTGGTATTAGAAGTCCAAATAATGGTTATCTTTGGGGAGAGGGAAAGGACAGTAATTGGGAGGGGACCTGAAGAGACATATGGCGTTTTATTTCTTAATTTAGTCTTGTGATTATATAATTGATATGTTCACTCTGTAATAACTTGTGGAGTTGTATACTAATTATTTGCATATTTTCCTGTTTACATTTTATATATTAAACAAAAAAAAACCCCAAAACTCAAACCCCACCAATCTTAAATTGTAATACAGAAATGGTTTCTTATCCTGTGTGTCTATATATAATAGATTAAAAATACTTTATAAATGAAAAAAAAATCAACTTTTTTATTTGCTAAACTTCCACTCAATATTTACTCTGACTTGATTAAGATAAATTATATGCATGATCATTTCCAAACTAAATGTGAAATGATACTAAAAAGCAATCTTCATATCAATTTCTATTTTGTAATTAGGAATTTTTAGAGGATCAGTGGAATGGTTGGTATTAAACAAACAAACACACAATCAAATTTAAAAAGGGAATTAAGTGTCTAGTCTAACTGACAGTGTCCAACTTTTTGCTTAAATAATCAGAGTATACACCCTGGAGAAGGAGGTAGGATCTTTATTTTCTGAGAAATGAGAAAGGAACAAAAGGCAGGTGAAGAAAGAGTAAAATCCTGTAGGGAAGCTACAAGTCACAATAAATAGCTTTAATTTTTGATGAAATTAGGCAGCAGGGTTATTTGCGGATAACTCAAAGAACTATACATATATTTCCTCTTTGAGCCTTAAGACAACTCAGGTAGGTAGGCCAGGCACCACTATCTTTGCTTGACAGATGGGAAAACAGCCTTGGAGAGGTTTACTGAGGTACCCAAGATCACAGAGATGAGGGCTGGAACTAGAAATAAGAAGAATCAGAAATCTTCATGAGTATGTAGTTTGATTTCTAGTATTTACATTTCTCTCTCATCACTAAAACTCATACACACTAGTTATATTAACCTTTGATCCAGGAAGGGCAAACATTGAGCCCACTGCTCTTTTCATTACATCTCCATTGTCTAAAACTCCTTCGGCTTTTTTAGATAACTTTCAAAATAGATAGTATGAGGGTCTGGGGATCATCATAATCCCTGAAATTCTTGAGCAGGGTCTGTGACTCACTTTGGCTGGGCTGGGCCCTCCATGTTACTCAACTACCATAGGCTGACCGGCTCTCCACCACGGTTCCTCCACCTCCTGGCAGAAGACTACATTCCCACATTTACCAGAAAACTTGAGGCCATCTCACTGAAGAATTCTCACTTTCTCTCTTCTTCACTTGAAACTCTTCTATACCACTAGATGCCAAAACAGAATTGCTAGTTTCCATAAGGACACGGAGGGCAAAAGCGAAGTCTGTGTATACAGATTCACACATTTACACATATAAAATCCCCTTCAGAACTACAGAAGATGGCTAAAAGCTCAAAATTCTTTGCACTTGGTTGAATTTATGTCCATTCAGTACGAGAACATGTTGACTGTCGCTGGCTATTAATGATATCATTGGACTGCCTGATGCAATGTAAAAAAACTGGGGAAAAGCTTACTCTGTTTTTTCCTTCTTCTCCTTATATCTTAAGCAGTCCTTTTCAAACTTCAGTGTGTACTCACTCAAATCACTTGGGAATCTTGCTAAAAAAGCAGATTCTAATTGGGGTGTTCTGGGTGGAACCTTAGATTCTACATTTTTAATAAGCTCCCTGGTGATTCCAATGCTGCTGGTTGAAGATCAACCTTTGAGTAGCAACATCTTAGAGGAAAATGTATCCTTCTTTCTCACTCTAATACCTGTTCATTTCCTTTTCTCCACCTCTTCCCAGCTGTCTCTGTAATGTGATGCTATCAGTGAGCCCTCTTCTCTCTAGAATTTTCTATCACTCTCCACTTACATAACACCTATGATTGGCCAGGCACTGTTCTAAGAATGTAACAATATTAACTAATTTAATTATCATAACAACTTTGTGAGTTGGCATTATTATCATCCCTGATGGGGATGATAATATCATCTCACAGATGGAGAGGTTAAATAACCTGCCCAAGGCCACGCGGCTTAAGAAGTAAAGAAGCTGGATCTGAACGCTGGCAGACTACAAAGTCTTTGCTTTTAGCTATTCAACATCCTCAGATCTTCTTTACTATCTTTTTTTAAAAAGATTTTATTTTTTAAGTAATCTCTACACCCAATGTGGGGCTCCAACTCACAACCCCAAGATCAAGAGTCGCACACTCCACCGACTGAGCCAGACAGGCGCCCCAGATCTTTACTACTAATGATGACTTCCAAATCACATTTCCTCCTGCTATTTTATACTATCATTTTCTTTTCATGATCAAACATCTTCAAAGAATACTTCATACTTTCTCACTCTAACCCTTGGCTGTTAACATCTGTGCTCACTACCTCACCAAACTCCTCTCTCTTAAATCACCAGTCCTCTCCAAATCATCAATACAGGCTCTTATTCCCCCATCATCCTTCATCTCTTTGGAAGAGTTCCTTGTGCCCTCTTAACTTACGTTTGCTTCTAGAACACGGAATATAGCTGGTTTTCTTCTAATTTTCTTCTATTTCCCTTTCTATCTCCTTTGCTAGTCCCTTTTCCTTTATTCTTTGTCTTGGTCCTGCAATTCCATCCTTAGTAGTTCGTAGTCCCTACCTCCTACTTGAAACAGCATTCCTGGCCTAGCCTCCTTACCCTCTAATCCATTCCACTACTAACCTGCCACTCACGTCCCTCAAGACCTGCCATCACTCTCACCCCTGCCCAAGACCAAATTTCTCTTTTTTTTTAATGTTTATTTGAGAGAGACAGAGAGAGTGCGAGCAAGGGAGGGGCAGAGAGAGGAGGAGACACAGAATCCAAAGCAGACTCCAGGCTCTGGGCTGTGTCAACACAGAGCCCAACACAGAGCTTGACCCACGAACCATGAGATCATGACCTGATCTGAAGTCAGATGGTTGACCAACTTGAGCCACCCAGGTGGCCCCCTCCAAGACCAAATTTCTTAAGCTAAAATGTGAATCCTTCCCTATCCAGCTCCCATCTCCTTTTCCGTCTCCCCACCATTCTGTTGCCAGTGCTCTACTCTAAGAACCAAACCAGACAATGCACCATGCCCCAACATGCCCCTCCCATTCCTGTCTCCACAAAGGCTTGCTGCTCCTGCCAACTCCATTCACTGACCAGTATTTACTGGAGACATATTATGAACAATGGTAAGCGAAAAAACCGACACTGTCCATGACATCATGGTGCTTGCAGTTAAGTAAGGGTGACTGGAATTTATCAAATAATCCTACAAATTAGCAACACAGATAAGGAAACTCCAAAACAGAGAAAATGACTTTCCAAGACTGTTCATGTTCAGGGTCCTGAAGGCAAATGACTCCTGTATGAAATTCCCCATCAGGCATCCTACTCATCCTTGAAGAAACTACTATAGTAAGGTTTGTTAGTGCATTTACATTTTGTATACACTTAAACACACAGTTTTCTCCCTACACCCTTTTTTTACAGGCCTCAAATCACACATCTAGTTCTATATCTTGAAAATTCCGAGAAGACAGAGAGAACATGTGCTCACTCAAAACATCTGCTATTCAGCAATTAGGACAATGAACATTATTTTTTTCAAAATAATATTTTTAACTGAAATTGCTTACCCAAGTATAAGAAACTGCCCTGGGGCTGGAAGACTCAGTTGTATGGAGTCTTTCAGAAGTATCAACAATGATGCCCAGCTATCCACTAAATTGGGCACTGGAATTCTGCAAGATAAATATAGTTTTGTATATATAGAGAGAGCCACAGTTAACTTTTATTTTCTTTATATTTTCCCACAACCTTTACCACATTTTCCTACTAGTTTCTCTGAAACATTCGCTAAATTTTTATAGACTATGATAGGACAAAATTCTTAAAAGCTCTTTATTTTCTACTATTGTTATATAAAAAGAAAACCAACATATTTAAAATATCCGGTGTAACTTAATTAGTATAGAAATTTTAATTGTGCTGTAGAAATCCCAGTTTTTAATCACACGGACTCTCAAAAGTAAAATACAACTGGATTAAGTCTCAGTTGGATTACTGACATCATAGTCACCTGCTCTTGGTCCTATTCTCTCCACTTATCTCTTATTTTAGTTCTTTTTCCTTCACCTAGGAGTCTTTAGTTCATCTAAGGGAGAGTTACCAATCTATCCTGAACATCAGTCTCTCACCTCTAAAGATATTCAGATTATCTTTGTTTCAGTCTGACCTTAACCCTAACACCTATATGTTCAAACTATAGGTACTCTTTGCTCTAAATCACAATCAATTTAAATATACTAGATAACCTGACTTTATAAATGTTAGTCATAGATCATAAACTGATGCCAGTTTGGTAATTAAAATGCATTTGCCCTCTACAGGAGGACATTAAGATTCAGGTTGTCCCATAAGTTTATCAAAATTGAAATCAACTGACTTCTGTTTAGGGGTCAGCTAAACACAAAACTGGAATACTAGAACGGGAATATATTTTCTTTTCATCATTCCTAATATTAAAAAAAAAAAAAAGAATCAGATTAGATTACCACATATTCACCTATATCAAAATAATAATGGATTCAGTGGCGACAAGCATGGCTTCAAGAGTTGTAATTTCTCCTTTATATTTAAATGATTTTCTTACAATTCATTGTTTCAATACTATGTCTTCAATACACTCAGGTCTTTAGGTTTGCAGGACCTACATGGCTGTGGGTCATTAACATACCCACTGACTTATATAAATATATCCACAAAAGGAAAAATTAGCAATTTCTTAAATGAACTCAGCTGCCTTTCTCCTATATTCCAAACTTTTATACATTGTTAACGTAGTAAGGAGAGATCTACATCAGTTATCTTACCTTTGAATATAAGCATAGAAAAACTGAAGCATGCAGACTTCCAAAGAAAGGTGTTTCTATAAACAAAAGAAATCAATTTTACAGTGAAGAAAAATGCTGCCTTTGCTTTTTCATTATTGCAGCTACTCTGTACTTTACTGTCAAAACATTGAAAGAAAACAAAAACACTAGTTTGCCATTAAAAATGCCACTCAAGTCTTTCATTTAGTAGAAACAAACTTAACCTAAGAGCTATTTAAAAAGTTGAAAATGCACAGAAGAAATAAAGAGTCTCAATCGCCACCCCCTGTACACATCAAAAGTTGATACTCCAGCCATTACTTTCAAATGATCCACTTACTCGACAACATCAATATGTTTTATTTTAATCACCTTATACTTGGTTGGTGCTATCAGAATTAGGTTGAAGATTTTCATGAAATTTGAATTTAAATCTATTTTACTACAAGTTTCTGTTAAATTAGTGTAGTTAGTTCAAATCTGAGACTAACGCCTAACATGAAGTTAAAGGACAGTGCCTAGAGTAACAGAAATTAGTAATAGGCAAGAAAATGATACTGATGTCCACGGACATTTATCAGTTTGTTCCTTTGTAGTACCAACTATCCCCTTGAAGTTTCCCCTTTATCACACAAAAATCAAGTGCCTAACGGATTCAGAACCCAGATCGAGAGCAAGAGGCAGCCGCTGGAGGGTGGTGGAAGCTGCTATTATTTGCTTCCAGGGTCCTTCATGCTTAGTCCAATGTCTGACACAAGCAGATGCTCAAAATACGATGCTGACCTGAGCTTGGACGTGCAAATTTAAAATCCTATGGCGAATGCTCCAGAGGTGATGTTACAACAGTAAGCAAATTATTAAAAGTTAATATGGATACCGGCTATTCTACACACAGAAGTATCCTCTTCCCATGGGCAATTCAACAAAAAAGATAAAACAAAAAAAAATTAACATTTATGTTTAATAAAGCAGATATGTGTGATAATTCTGTGAAGGATATGATTAGGTTTATTTGGCTTGGCTTAAAGTCCAACATTTGCAGGTGGTAAATATTTTCTCAGCAAATATGACCTCTCAATATTGCTAGAACAAAGAGCAGAAGTAGAGAAGTCCATAATTTTACTAATTTGCAGACTTTGTATCTGCCTAATTAGAGACCATAAACTGTGAGCACAGACTATGTTACTCATTTTCTGTAGCCCCTGCAAAGCACAGTTTTGTACGCGGTCAATAAATGACATGGAGTAGAGCTAACGTTACAGCAAAATGCTAGACATTTGTCCAAAGAGAAAGGAATAAAGAAGCTAAAAAAAAAAAAAAAAAAGCAACAGTTGAGGTAAGCAGACCTTGAGCACTGGTTTATATGTTCTCCCTTTAAATGACCAGAACCTCCCCCCCTCCCCCCTAAGATTTTGGTCATAAACTCTGTAACTGCCTTAGATGGTTCATATAAGAGATCTAAGCCATTAAAGGCTCTTCACGGGCTACAGGAATGATCACAATAGCAGTCACTGCAGAAGTCGATACATGTTTTTATTACAGGAGTGTGAGGGCAACATGCATTCCTCTGTGCAATCTGTAAGCATTAAAAGGATGTCACTGAACAAAAAATATCTTATCTCCAGCATTTCTGAAATAGAATTTTAAACAGCTCAGAAAAGCTCTTCTTACCTTGTCCTTGGCTATGGCTGGGGGCTGCTTTAAAACTTCTTTCACGGTCTGCATAACGGTTTCCGCTCTCATGACACTGATGGAGCGAACCAGTTCTACTAGTAAAAGCTGCTCTTCACTGGCTGCAGGGATGACCTGGATAAACAGATCACTGCGGTTATGCACGTACGTGGGCACACAGGCCTTTTAAGAGAAATCACAGAATTAAGAGAATATTTCATGGCCTCTTTTTAATATAAAGGACTTTACAGGTCTCTTGATTAGGTAAAATATATGTACTTTTTATCAATACAATGTATACATCATTTCAAAAAATCAAACAGGACAGTAAGCTATGTCCTATCCCATATCTCACACCCTAGATCAACCATGCTCAACTCTTAGCTCTTTTCTTTTTGAGTAATACACATGGCTATTTTTAACTATTTTGTGTCTTTTTTTTTTTCCCGATTTCCTACTGACTTCCTACCTCAGAAGACAAAAACTTAGCTCCCTTACATTTTTCTCCCTATCCTCCCAACATAGTTATGTTGTAATTTTATTTAAATAAATATCCAATATTCATATGACTATTTATGGTTGTACTATGTATTATACTGCCCTTACATTTCTTTCACTTTTTGCTTTTCCTAGAGCTAATAAACTGCTCTATTTTTGTTTGGTTTTCTCCATCTTGATCACAAATTCATCCTCAAATGCTCTAACAACTGTAAATCTCTCATTACATATTAAAATACATTAGATAATTATTAATCTTCTACCTCTTCCTTTTCCTTTTTTTTTTTTTTAAAGTTTATTTCAAGAGGGAGAGATAGAAAGCATGCATCCGCACAAACCAGGGAGAGGCAGAGAGAAAGGGAGAGAAAGAATCCCAAGCAAGGTCCATGCTGTCAGCACAGACCCTCATGTAGGGCTTGACCTCAGTAACTGTGAGATCACGAGCTAAGCTGAAATCAAGAGTCGGACACTTAACTGACCAAGCCACCCAGGTAGCCTTTTTTTTTTTTTTTTTCCTTGAGACATCTATTTGAGGTCTTTCTGCTCTCTTTCTGGGTTGGTACTCTGTAGGTTTGCATAGTAACATCTTGATAACTTTTCTGTGACCGTCAGCCTTCTGTGTCAGAACCCCTATTGCTTGGATCCCCCTATTTCTTGGTTTATTCCTCCTCTAATGGAGAGGATCTTCCAGGTGCTGAGAGAGGGGGAACTGATGGTAATGACTTTTTAAAAAAAAAAAGATTTTGCATGGTTCAAAACGCTTTGAATGACAGTTTGGGTTTAGCGTTATAAGTTGAAACTGATTTTCCCATAATTTCCAATGCTGCTCTTAACAAGTTTTATCATTTTTCCACTGAATAGGAACAGTATTTTCTCCGAAGAAGATTTTCAGATCTTTTATCTCCAATGTTCTGACATTACATGCTGATCTTTGAGTAAATCTTTTTCACAATGTCTGTGCAAACTCATTTCCTTCATTTCTGGAAAATTTTCTTGTACTATTTCGTTAAATTTTTCCCCGTCATTTTTTTGTTCTTTGTTTCTGCAAAAAGATATTGAGCCTCCAGTATTGTTCTCCTAATTTTCTGATCTCCTCTACCCTACTTCCCTATCTCTAAATTTATATTTTATTTCTAGTATTTATCTGCTTTGTTTTATATTCATGATGGGGCACCTGGGTGGCTCAGTCAGTTAAGCGTCTGACTTTGGCTCAGGTCATGATCTCACAGCTCGTGGGTTTTGAGCCTCACATCGGGCTCTGTGCTGACAGAGCTCACACTCTGTCTCTTTCTCAAAAGAGAGAGACAGAGACAGAATGCGAGTAGGTTAGGGGTGGAGAGAGAGGGAGACAGAATCCGAAGCAGGCTCCAGGCTCCGAGCTGTCAGCACAAGAGCCCGACGCGGGGCTCAAACTCACGAGCTATGAGATCTTGACCTGAGTCGAAGTCGGACGCTCAACCAACTGAGCCACCCAGGCGCCCCAACATTAAAAAAATTAAAAAAAAAGTTTTATATTCATGAACAATTTTAATTTTTGCAAATCTCTTTCTGATAATCTTATTTCATGGATGTCACATAGCTTCCCCTCTTAGAAAGGCATTTTTGTTATCACTTGAATGTTATTCTGTAACTTGCATTGTTTCTTTTGACTTTATCTAGTTGTTTTTCTCATTGTCTATCATATTAGAGACTTTCTTCATGTGACCAGTAATCCTTGGCTCTTTATTCATATTTAAATGTGAGCAATAGTAATAAAGCTAATATTTACAGAGTGCTTATTAAGTGCCAGGCATTGCTCTAAGTGCCACATAAATATATTCTTCCAATTCTCACAACCTCATGAAGTAGTATACTTCTTCTCCAGGGTCATATAGTTAGGGATTAAAGTAAGGATTTGAACCGCACGGATCTGGTTTCAAAGTCTGTGCTGTTAACAACTACACTATTATTGCCTTTGAAAAAGGAATTAAAAAGTGATGGGAACTCAAGCATTTATGTGCAAGACTGATGGGTAGGGAGGCTTCCCTGTGTGGTGACTACAGCCTAGTGTTTTTGTTTTTTGCTTTGTTATTCATTTTTATTTTTTAATATAAAATTTATTGTCAAATTGGTTTCCATACAACACCCAGTGGTCATCCCAAAATGTGCCCTCCTCAATACCCATCACCCACCCCCCCCCCCTGCCATCAACCCTCAGTTTATTCTCAGTTTTTAAGAGTCTCTTATGGTTTGGCTCCCTTCCTCTCTTTTTTTTGCCCTCCCCTTTCCCCATAGTCTTCTGTTAAGTTTCTCAGGATCCACATAAGAGTGAAAACATATGGTATCTGTCTTTCTCTGTATGACTTATCTCACTTAGCATAACATTCTCCAGTTTCATCCACATTGCTACACATGGCCAGAATTCATTTTTTCTCACTGCCAAGTAGTATCCCATTGTATATATAAACCACAACTTCTTTATCCATTGATCAGTTGATGGACATTTGGGCTCTTCCCATAATTTGGCTAGTATTGAAAGTGCTGCTATAAACATTGGGGTAAAGTGCCTCTATGCATCAGCACTCCTGTATCCCTTGGGTAAATTCTTAGCAGTGCTATTGCTGGGTCATAGGGTAGATCTATTTTTAATTTTTGGAGGAACCTCCACAGTTTCCAGAGTGGCTGCACCAGTTTGCATTCCCACCAACAGTGCAAGAGGGTTCCCGTTTTTCCACATCCTCTCCAGCATCTATAGTCTCCTGATTTGTTCATTTTAACCACTCTGACTGGCATGAGGTGATATCTCAGTGTGGTTTTGATTTATATTTCCCTGATGAGGAGTGACATTGAGCATCTTTTCATGTGTCTGTTGGCCATCTGGATGTCTTCTTTACAGAAGTGTCTATTCATTTCTTCACTGGATTATTTGCTTTTTGGGTGTGGAGTTTGGTGAGTTCTTTATAGATTTTGAATATTAGCCCTTTGTCTGATATGTCAATTGCAAATATCTTTTCCCATTCCGTTGGTTGCCTTTTAGTTTTGTTGATGGTTTCCTTTGCAGTGCAGAAGCTTTTTATCTTCATGAGGTCCCAATAGTTCATTTTTGCTTTTAATTCCCTTGCCTTTGGGGATGTGTCAAATAAGGTCACATTTGGTCACATAAGGCTGAGGTCACAGAGGTTTTTTTCCTGCTTTCTCCTCTAGGGTTTTGATGGTTTCCTGTCTCACATTTGGGTCCTTCATACATTTTGAGTTTATTTTTGTGAGTGGTGTAAGAAAGTGGTCTAGTTTCATTCTTCTGCATGTTGCTGTCCAGTTCTCCCAGAACCATTTGTTAAAGAGACTTTTTTCCATTGGATATTCTTTCCCACTTTGTCAAAGATTAGTTTGCCATACTTTTGTGGGTCCAATTCTGGAGTGTCTATTCTATTCCATTGGTCTATGTGTCTGTTTTTGTGCCACTACCACGCTGTCTTCATGATTACAGCTTTGTAGTAGAGGCTAAAGTCTGGGATTGTGATGCCTCCTGCTTTGGTCTTCTTCAAAATTACTTTGGCTATTTGGGGTCTTTTGTGGTTCCGTACAAATTTTAGGATTGTTTGTTCTAGCTTTGAGAAGAATGCTGGTGCAATTTTGATTGGGACTGCATTGAATGTGTACATTGCTTTGGGTAGTATTGACATTTTAACAATATTTATTCTTCCAATCCATAAGCATGGAATGTTTTTCCATTCCTTATTATCTTCTTCAATTTCCTTCATAAGCTTTCTATAGCTTTCAGCATACAGATCTTTTACATCTTTGGTTAGGTTTATTCCTAGGTATTTTATGATTCTTGGTGCAATTGTGAATGGGATCAGTTTCTTTGTCTTTCTTTTGCTTCACTATTAGTGTATAAGAATGCAACTGATTTCGATCAGACAACAAAAGGAAATCAAAGGCATCAAAATTGGCAAAGACGAAGTCAAGCTTTCACTTTTTGCAGATGACATGATATTATACATAGAAAACCCGACAGACTCCACCAAAAGTCTGCTAGAACTGATACATGAATTCAGCAAAGTCGCAGGATACAAAATTAATGTGCAGCCTAGTGTTTTGTTAGTAGACTCAAAAACTTCAGCAACTATAGGTCTTTTTTCTTGGTCAGGTCATTTTCCTAGAGGTGAATCCTCAAAATTCCTACCTAAGGGCAGCACTGCTTCCTGCCACCTCACTGGGGTGAGGCTGATGCCCATTTTTCAGTATGTAAACTTGTTGCAAATGCCCCTGTTTTCATCATAAAGTCTAATGTCTATCCATGTGAATCTTGTGCTCTCAGGTTCAGAGCCTTTCTTGACCAAAGTCTTCACAGAGCAAACTTGGCTCCAGTTTCTTGCTTGGGTGTGGTAAGAGAGTGGGTGGTGGCTTGGGTTGGGGAAAAGGGATCTAGAAGTGGTCTAGTTGTTCCTTATATAAATTTTCATTAATCCTCCGGATTTCACCCCATCCCAACACTTTGTCTTCAGAAGTATGTGACATTTCTGAGGCACCTGGGTAGCTCAGTCAGTTAAGTATCTGACTTCAGCTCAGGTCATGATCTCACAGTTTCAAGAGTTCGAGCCCCGTGTCAGGCTCTGTGCTGTCAGAGCATGCTCCTGATTCTGTGTGTCCCGCTCTCTCTCTGCCCCTACTCTGCTCATGATCTGTCTCCCAAAAATAAATAAAAACATTTAAAAAAAAAAAAAGTACCTAAGATTTCTACTTCCAGAGACCATCTGTAGTTTTACAGGGGCAAGTGGTTCCTTTTTTACAGCAATGTAGACTATCAATTTTCTCTACTAAATCTGTTACCACACAGATCTGTTGTTTTTCATCTTGGAAAATTTTGTTGATACTTCTTATTTTTCCTGTGGTCAACTCCCTCAAGTTCTGTCATTGTGGGTTTATGTCTTTTTAAATTCTTTTACTCTCATTTTTGAAAGAAGAGCAGAGAAAAATGCATGTGTTTGATATGCCTTGTTAAACCACAGGTCCTTGGCTGATTGTAAATAGTTCAGGATTTCTGTTCTGTCTAATGTAGTATCTGCTACTGGATCCTCACATGCAAAAAAGTGTCCTAAGTAGCAATGTTCTCTTACTTTTATTCCTTTTGAAACTTCAACATATATGTAATGTGAAATCAGCACAAAAATAACAGATCAGAAACCTTAAACTAGACAAATCATATATCTTATGTGAATGTTAATTATTTAATAGCCTAATATTCTAATGAGCCACTATGTATTTCCAACAAAGAACACTTCTGAGCTTTCAAACTCACAAAGCAACAATTTCACATATACAATCCAGTTAAACCAATATACTAACTACATTTAGAAACAAACTACTTAAGCTATCATGTCTTAATGAAAAACTAGTCAAGATGAAAACTCTCCATATCATTCCTAAATGATAAACATTTAAAAAATACACTGTACTATGTTAACTTTTCCCTCTAAAATATAGTTAGTATCATACTAATTTCTTTTTTTACACAAAATGATTATTTTTATACTCAAGGCATTTAGGCAATACATCATTATCTAAACCTATAGAAAAACTATTGTTTCCACTCCTCATCCCACCCAAGCCCCACTGCCATTAATGGAGACTTGAAAATTGGCATGTACTCACCAAATGCTTATCAAACGAAAATAAAAATATCAAATGGCTGAACACATACCTTGGTCCTGGTGGTTGTTTTGTTTTGTCTTCTTTCATTCCACACAAATGCAATAGCAGCCATAAAATGAACACCATGATTCATTGAAATGGGGCCCAATAATTCAAGGATCTGTTGTCTCAAGTTCTAAAACAATTTAAACAAATGACCAGTGGATTTTAGTTGTTTTTTTTTTAAATAATATATAATACTTTCATGTTTTGCTACCTAAATAACAGTAGAGGAAATTTTAATAGTGTTAAGAGATGCAATCATGGTCATTTTAATTGGAAAAGAAAATTTCTATATTTGACACTATATAATGACACTATATAATGACAACTGCTAATCAGCCAAATGCAACAGTCTCTAGAAATAATAGGAAAACACTATATATGAAGTTCAATTACATTTGATGTCGATTCCTTTAAAAAAGAAAAGGGTTTTTTTTTAAAGTAAAGTTATACAAAAGAAAAACAAAGTTTAATCTAAACCTAAGTACTTAGATAAAACTTTCTAATGGTGGAAAAGTTTCCACTCTTCTCCTTCCCTCAATTTCAGTTGTGTTCCCATTATTCCCAGATCTAGGGAGTCAGGTCAAGGAGTAAGAACAGGTAACTTGACAAAAGTTGTCAAATTCGACATATTATATTATTCAATTGAATAACTGAATAATATGCCTTGAAATATAATTTTCCTCTAAATATAAAGTAGAAAATTTGGAAAAGGCCTGAGTATGAGAAAAAAAATTTTAAACTCAACCATTAATCACATCATCCTGAGATAATCACTATTACTACATTAATTTCTTTTTCTGCATATAATTTTTCATGTAATTATAAATATAAGATTTGTTCAATTATGTGACATGCTAGTTTCAGTAGTTTTATACATTTTCCATCCACTAAGATTTTTTCAAAACTGCAATTATTAGGGGCCCCTGGGTGGCTCAATCAGTTGAGTGTCCGACTTCAGCTCAGGTCATGATCTCACAGCTCTTGAGTTCGAGCCCCGCATCGGGCTCTGTGCTGAAAGCTCAGGGCCTGGAGCCTGCTTCAGATTCTGTGTTTCCTCTCTCTGCCCCTCCCTGACTTATGCTCTCTCTCAAAAAATAAGTAAATACATAAAAAAAAAACTTAAAAAAAGTGCAATTATTAGTAGCTACATAATGTAACACTAAAAGAGTTAATGTAACCTTTTCCTTATTTACTGTTTAGGATCTTTGTGCCACTAAATAAGGCTATAAAGATATATAAAGATATCTATCTATCCATCTATCTATAATATATCTATCTTTGCCTAATTTTGATTGCCTTAGAACTGATTACTAAAGCAGCTTACTAGGTCAGACTACCAAATTTTTAAAGTTCTCTGTACATATTGGTAAACTGTTTTCCAGGAGGACTTTGCATATTAAAATGTCAACTTTAAAAATCCTCAAGAAAGGGAACAAAATTATAATATGTATGAACGAACCTCAAAAACATTATGTCACATAAAAGAAGCCAGATACAAAAGACTAAATAACATGTGATTTCATTTATAAAAATGTCCAAAAAAACCAAACCTATATGTAGAGAAAACAGGTTAATGGTTGGTTGGAGTTGGTGATGAAAATAGGGAGTGACTGCAAATGGGCCCTGGAATCTTTTTGTGGTGATGAACATGTTCAAAAATTGTGGTGACAATGTACTAGAAAACTGTCCATGTACTAAGAAAAAAAATCATTGTACTGTATACACTTAAAATGGGTGAAATTTGTGATATATTTCTCAATGAAATAGTTAAAATTATTTGAGAATTAATTAATTTATGCAGCATGCTGCATACAATCTTTTCACGAGATGCTGAATACAATCTTTAGGAAAGTCCTTGAATGTTCTCTTGAGCTCCACAGATGAAGTGTGAATTGTCTAACCTTTGTGGCTCCAAGATTAATAGTGGTGACAGATGCAGAGGCAGCAACAGCCATCTTTTCTGAGGAATCAGCCTGATGCAGGATGCTCCAGAGCAAAGTCACAGAGGACATGATCATGTGAAGGATGGAGAGGATTCCACTGCGGGCTTCAAACAAGTGTTTTTGGTCTACGTTGACCAAAAGCTATTAAAGTCAGGGGAAAAATACATATCACTTACTGAAGTTTATAAGTGGCTACTTACTAGACCTCAGTCTTGAAAAAGGAATCAAATACTTGTGCAGTCTTACTTGGTGATACTGAGTAGTAGGATCCAACAAACAGTAATGAATAATGGCTGTGATCCCTTCTAAAAGAGTAAGAATCATATCTGGTGGAATGATTGATGCCATCCACAGAGGCCTGAAATAAAATGTACTCAGTTGAACACAAGTTCTGTGAAAGACAAATTCATGTTTTAATCAATGGTAAATGTCCAGGATGTGCTAGGCACAGAGTAGGTGCTCAATAAAGATTACATAAATAAATGACTAAGAGCATAAATTAGAAGCTTTTACATCCCAATCTATGAAGTGAGTGAGTTGTACTAGAGTTCTTTGGCTAAACAAATTCAATATGAAGCAAATAAATGTAGCTAGTAAATCTCTAGCAACTGTGTAACAGCAGGCATATCAATACCAACTGATAAAGGCACTTTTCTTATATTTTACATGTAATAGCTAAGGTTATATAGGAGATTAAATAAATACTAGTCAATGAAACATTTGACTAATTTCTGACAGACTAATTGAACACGGGGATACAGGTGGAATTCACCACTAAACCATGAAGATCAGAAACAAGAAATAAAATCAGACAGGAAAGCAATTACTTTTAATTTAAAATTAATTTTAGTGTGCAATTAATTTCTACTTAGATAATTTATCATATAAAACTAGGGAAACCCTTTGCTGGGCTTTGTATTATTTTCGCCAGCTCATTCAAGAACATCTAAATTAATGTTTCTTCCCTTAGGAGAAAAAAGGCCTCTTTAAATCTTCCTCCTTCTTTCCATACTTAATTCTTTTACTGACACTCTTCCTCAGGGTGAGTTTCCTTCTTCGTGAAAATAATATACTATTTGTAACCTATTGATACCATTAATTTAGGTCCTCAAATTATAACGGACTTTCTGGATGATTAAGTAGTCCTAATGTGAAAAATGTCCATATAAAGTTAAAAATCAATGCTTACCTACTATCAGATAATCCTGTTTCGTATTTGTACTGCTGAATTAGATTATCTAAATTTCTGCAAAGCTGTAATGTCACAGAAACAACCACTCTCTGTAGAACTTTTCCCATGTAAGGCAGAGTAGATGTGATCAAACCAATCCACTGTGGGTGCATCTTACAAGCACAGTGTTGATGCAAAGCTCGTATTACTGCACAGAGGAACATGCCTTGACATGTAATTGGCTGAGCATGCAAATACTGAAGAGAAGTCATGGGCTGATGGGGATTGATGTGTTCCAGGTCAGATACGACGAAATCGAAACCCGTTTCATTCTCTTCGGGGATAGTCATTACCCGGTGTTCTAGAACAATGAGCCTCTGAAGCACTTTAAGAAGCTGTGACTGGAGTGTGCTGCCATTGTCAAATTCATCCTCTGAGAAATTGATAAGGCTGTCTTCTGAGAAACCTTCTTCCACAGCAACCATGTTTTTACCTGCCATTTTCTCACTATGCCATTTCTGTGCACTAAAGATAGATGACAGCAAACAGTGAAGAATCACTTTCTGAACTTTGCACTTAGATAACATGTCAGAGATAAAACTAGGGAAACCCTTTGCTGAGCTTTCTATTACTTTTGCCAGCTCAGTAAAGAGAAGTGTCAAAATTTCTATGCTCATCATCTGCATGTTTCGATTGCCTATTAAATCTTGTGCAGTGACCTTGACGTGAGTTGGGTAATGGCTTCTCATGTAATATAAGCAGAGGGAAATAAGAATTTCTATATACATAGAACTCCGGAAGTTATGATTAGAGTCTACTGGAATGTGACTATAAAAGTCTTTGCCCATAACAGAAATCCGGTGTCTGGCCAAGAGATTCTGAAGCAGAGACAACTGAGGGGTATACGCATTATTTACACTAGTGGTTGAAATGGCATTTACAAAAGTAATAGGGTTAGTTTTCAAGATGGCTTTGATGGCAGAAAAAGCATACAGAGTCCTTGATGAATCATACAACTGGAGATACAGAAGCACATGCTGATAGAGTGGGTGGATGTTGAAATGGGGAGATTTCCGTGATCCTGGAGAACCCATATCACTCTCAATTTCAGAAATCTCTCCTTCTCCACAGCTGTACCAGTTCTCTAAATCCAGACCATCGCTGAAGAATACACTGGTTTGTTTGAGTTTTTCATTTGAAGCTTTTTTCTTGTCGTCATCCTTTTTTCTGGCAAGTTTTACTTTAGGTTTTGCTCCCGGTTGTTTACCTGACTCCTTAACAATGGTCTCTTTCTCGGAGACTTTTTCTGATAATTTTTCTTTGAAGCTGAACTGAATACTGCTGTGACTCCTCTGCCTGGATTTAGTTTCTATGGAAGCAACATTAGAGTCCTGGAGAATCTGTGTGGTTCCTGAAATACAAGGTGAGGAACTATTTCTGGAGATTCCATTTGCCACACACTCACGGCCTCCCTCTGCAGACACAGCCAGCAACTGAGAACTGTCGTTACTCAGCAAAGCACTCTGACCCTGCGGAGCAGACTGCTCGTCAGTTTTAAGGGCCTCCTCTCCTGGACCTACATCACTGTGCTCTGGGGGCACAGCTTCCATTTCTAACTGAGATGTCAATGATGCAGATTCTGTTTCGAGGCCACTTACGACTTTACATATCAGGTCAAACACTACCTGCTGAACATCATCATCTGGGGAGCTTGCACCTGGCACTTGAGAATCTTCTTGGGCGTTCACATTTTCAGGATCTACTTCGTAACTCAAGTTGTCCCCAGCAGAGGACTGTGAGCATCCAGAGTCGGAACTCTGAAGTACTTCTATCTGTTGGTCTGGAAGATCAAAATCAGATACAACCATTGGAATTGTCTCACTGCTGGTACTTAGAAGGGAAAGTCTGTCACTCAATGGATTAACAGTGAGACTAAAGTTCTCTATTTCGTCCATAGTGAGTGGCTTTTCACCACTTCCTTTAGATGCAATGAGTTGTACTTGGCTTACTGGCATATGAGAAAAATAGTAAAGAAGGAAAAAGATAAAATACATTAAAATGATTGAAATGTAGACTGAACTCAAGATTCTTAATCATTAGCTTCATCACCTTATACCTTCCTACGAAAATTACATTTTGTTACTATTTTAGACCCTTTAAGCTAGAAAATTATGTAGATGACTATTAACTAGAATTTAGTAAAGACAACTCAACAATAGAAGGAGTATTATTTAATTGAATTAAATAAAACAACACATTAAAAACAGCTACAATATCAAAATTTGCCCTTATTCCCAAATAAGGTATCTTTTTTTTTTTTACTGCAGTTCAAAATCTTATTTTTTCCTCCCTGTGTAATATTTCCCTTAATTATTTTATTTCTAAGAATTCAAATACTTCAGTAGTTGATATGTATATATATACACACATACATATATGTCTATATATACACAGACATATATAAGCTTGATTTCAATAAAATTCAATATTTACAAATTATCAACATTATCAATATTCAACATTTATGAATTATAAGTAAGGCCCTAAATCAAGAGACAATGAGGGTGAGAGAAGGAAAAGACATCATTGTTCTCTCTAGAGTTTGAACTTGGTAGGGGATCACAAATATATTCATCCATTTCTGTACTTTTTGGAGAGCATACAGTGCTGATGGCATTCTTTCAAGAAAGAGCAAAAGGCTTAGTTCCATATGAGTATTACAAAGCAAATGTTATAGAATTCAGGGAAAGCATCATGACCCTACAGGTAAGGAGATCAATCTCGGAGGAAAGGTGAGAATTCAGCAGACAGGCAAGAATGGCAGCGGGTAAAGGGCTAGCAGAAAGAAGTTCAGGCAATAGGCAGGGTAGAACATGCTCTGAGAAGACTCAGGGGAAGCAGTGGAAAGTCAGGCTCTATAGAGGGCTCTGTCCATACTCTGTAGAAACACATTAAAGATGAAATGGGGGCATGACAGTGTAGCTGCAGCTTCATCACACAGCAGCCATGGGACTTTGAGAAAGCCCTGGCCAGCTAAGCATCTCTACGTGCTCAGTAAAATGACCTTTTTATTACTGACCTCACAGGATTATTTGTCAAGATATGAATGAGTTTTGTGAGAATCTTTTGTCCCTAAAGTATAATAAGTTAATCTAAGGACCCATTATCACCGTATTATAGATGTCCTCACTCGACAATTTGTAAAATGTGGACTTCCAAGTAATAATAGTGAACATCTAACTAACACTTATGATAGGCCAGTCTGCCCTAAACATTTGTAGGCATTTGTTTGCAGTCACAAACAGGACTACGTGTTATGTTCACAATGAAGCCTGGAAAGGTGGGTACTACTATTCCCATTTTACAGATGAGGAAAATGACTCATGAAATACAAATGGGCATTACAAGCTTTTTATATATTCTCAGTGAAGTATCTCTAGAACCTCACAAAACCAAAATTGCTCATTAAACTCTAAAGGTATTTCCATCAAAACTGAAGACTGTCTCTGAAAGTTGTGCTGACTCCTTCCTTCAAAGAGTCAACTGATAAGAGAAATCCAAGTCCTCTAAGATGACCATTGATGAAGTACATTCTGGCATGGGCCCACGTGAGCACTGCCAGTACACATGGACGGGAGAAAATAAGTCCATGGAGAAAACCTCACTGTTGCCAATCACTATTGTGTTCACTTCTCATTTCATTTTAATAACTTAATTCTAAATAAAGCTGTTCTACTTCCATGTGATATTCACCATTGCTGCAGGCAAAATTTTGCATGAAATGCTTGTCACTCTCTTCTCCGGGATAATAGGGAGCCTTATTCCAATAGCGTTCTGCTTGTACACGCTGCACTGAAACCCTCTGAGTTTTGGGATGAAGAAGGAGCAATAGCAATGGTTCCAAAACTCTTGCAATATCATGTCTTTGTAGCACTTGGTTCAGCCAGGCTTGTCCCACAGAGCTGGTAGAACCATCGAGACTGTTAAGGCTATCTAACATGATGAACAGTGACCTACAATAAACACCAATAATTAAAACAAAGAACAAAACATCTACTTTAATTGTCACACTCTAGTTTTCCTTAAACCAACATTACTGTAAGTTTTATTTTTAATTAACTTTTTAAAAGTAATCATACTTCAGAAAAACTTTTGACCACATCATTTTAATAATCTTAATCCCTACAGTCTCAGTAGATATGAAAAAGGAGAAAATCGTCTTTTCCCTTTTCTTATACACTTGTTTTAATTTCCCAAGCATACATTACTTTTATAAGATAAGTACTAATGAACAAGGGAGAAAAAAAACTTAGTTTTGTTTCACCAATGTACTCCTGCTCATATCACCAAATACTGAACTCTGTGCAAGTTAACACTACTTCCATGCTCTTCTGTGCCCAATCTCTTTATGAGGCAAACCTGTGTGCTTAACTCAAAGAAAGAACTTCTGTGAAAGTTATGGAGGTGTGGCTTGGAATCTGAAAACCTGAGATTCAAATCTGGGCTATCAGCTCTACATCATGTGTGGTCTTGGGCAAGCCACTTATTTCTCTGGTCCTTCAGTGCCTCACTTGGATGATGAGAAAAGGCAGTCACCAAATGAGAGATGGTATTTGTAAAGTACCTAGGCCAAGGGCATAGTTCATTGTGCTAGTTCAATACCAAATCATTTAAAAATGGTGATGTTGAAAAAGTAATGTCTGAATAATGTCCAGTAAAGCACATATCTGATCCTGGGCTGGGCTTTAAGCAGAGTCAGATCTGTGGCCTCCTCTATGGTGGTGAGACTGCTATCCTGGGCCAGTATCTCAGTCTACCTATACATAGTATCTCCTTGGAAGTTAAGGCAAACCTCATATTTGGGGGATGAGTCATCTCGAGTGGTGTAGACAAGTAGCAAAACTACCCTCAGGCAGCTGCAGGTTCTCTGAATCCATGGAAGGGGTGTATATTTTAGCTTTAGACTTATGATGTCCAGTTCAGGCAGAAGACTGAAAATAACTGTTAGAGAAACAGTTACATCATCTACTGTTTATGTTGAAATTTCTCTGTGAATACAGACCCATTGCTGTATCCCTGACACCTAGAATGCTGCCTGGCACATAGCAGGGGTCTTGTTGAATAGTCATCCAGTAAAAGAAAGGGGATCTGGGTGCTTCAAAGCCATGCATTTTAATATAGCTTAGATTTTTTAAAAAATAATTTATAAGCTCTCTTCATAATATCTGTAAATTACTATCTTGCACCCCTGCCAAATTAGGCAGAGGATTCAAGAAAAGAGACACTGAAATACCTGGCTGTAAAATCCGAGTATCAAATGTAACCAACCTGTCAAAAGAACGTGCAAAAGATGACGACTTATTTATATGGAGATCCCTTGTCAGATGCCAAAGAACTGCAAACTTTGCATGTGCTTCCATCCTTATTTTCTGAGGAGGAATATGGGAGATGAAATTATTTTTTTCTCCCTTGAAGATATTAAGCGATTTTATAAAAATCAAAATAGCAATTTAAGAGACAGTATAGGTTCGATGTTCACAGTACTCAATACACCACACAATAAAACTATTTTTATGAAAGTAGAAATGTAAAAAAAAAAAAACTTAGAAAGATTAAACCTAAAAAGTCATCTCACACTACCTCAGAAATCGTTATTATTTAGTTTAGACTAGGTAACCAGTTTTCTAGATTATTATGTAACGGGGATGGAAAGAGCTAATAATGTGCATATTATAATATCTTCAGTGTCGGAAGCATTTTTCCCTTATTTTAATAAAAATACTTAGTAGTCAAAATTTATCTTATTATACCCTACAATTTACTTTTGTTCCCAGAAATTATATATTATTTCAAATGAATTGATCACTACTTATAAAGCTGGCTTATTAGATTCAAAAATTTAGACACCTAAAAAATTACTTCTATAAGAAAAACATCATTTTGAGATTATTTGGAAAATGTTAAGTGTTATGGTAACAATGGACAGAATAATGGAAAAATAAATGATTTAGAAAGACCAGCACTTGGTGTTAGATAATGAACATAAATGAATATAAATCAGGTAGAAACTGTGAAGTTATCAAGCTTTTCATAGTGTTCCTGTAGCATCTGTAGAATTCGTCAAGTAAAAGCCCTCCAAAATCAGGGACTGTAACTAACGGTCTCAATTGTTTGTGATCACTTTGAGGGGAGCTTCCTTTTTTTCTACGGGTGTAATACATGCTTTTCCTATGAAGCCCATGTTTATACATCAACATATTAAAAAGTAATAGTATCTTAATTTTTTTTCATGGATGTATAATACCTTTATTCAGAAGTTAGTATTCCTTTAGAAATGTTACACAATAGGTATATAATTTGTCCTAGATTTACACTTAATGTAAACAAATTAAATGCAAGTCTTTATTAAACATTTCATTCCTAAAAATTTTTGAGAAAATGTGTTGAAGCAGAAACAGAATTTTAACATTTTTCTTGCAATAAACTTTCATGCCTCTCGTTTTCTCCTTCATTTGCCACTTCCTTCCTGGACAAAAGCTTCATTTACTTAACGCTATGCCTTTCTGAATGACTCAAACTCACTTGCATTTAGAGTTCTTAAAAATTAGGGTGATACACCTCTAAAAGCTGTTCAATAAAATCTTTGATTTGTGTTACAGAGAAGGCATGGGAAGATCACACACTTCATTAAACTTTCCCAAAGAGATCAACCAGATTGAAAGTTCCAGCTTCTCAGGCATACCAATGACTCTATCACCTTTACTCTCACTGACTTATCGACCATTTCATGTACATTGGGATACAAAATCCTTATTTTGGATACTATAATACAAATAATATAATCTCATATATTAGCATTCTATGGCTTATAAATGTAACTTCACATATACATCATTTCACATACATCAGTTAATGTATGCATAGTTCCATAACCAAGGCTACTGCTTCCTCTTTAAATGGTCTAAGAACTTGGACCAGCAACAACTTTAATCATCACTGCCTACAGATGGTGTCCTGAACCAAGAAATAAACCTAGTATTTGATTTTGGGTTACTAGATTTTTCATATTACTGATGCTTTTGCAAAGAACTTTCTTCTAAAGGACAGAATGGGGTGCCTATGTGGCTCAGTAGGATGAGCATGTAACTAGTGATTTCTGCTCAGGTAATGACTCAGGGTTGTGGGACCGAGCCCCACATTGGGCTCTATACTGGGCATGGAGCCTGCTTAAGATTCTCTCTCTCCCTCTGTCCCACCCCACTTGGGTGTGCGCACTCTCTCTCAAAAAAATAAAATAAAAAGAAATAAGATAAGATAAAATAAAATTAAATTAAATTAAAAAGGACAGAAAAATTTGTTTTAAATATATGAAGACCATATACTCTACGAATGAATTTACACAATCTCTAATCAGATACTAGCTACAATAATTTTCCTACAGTTTCTTTAATTTACCTTTTGGTATAATGGGAGTTGGGTAGGTGGGGGTGGGTCAAGATGAAAAAAGAATTTACCTTATCTTTATGGGTTAACTGCTGACTTATAACATCCTCACAGATGCTAGAAGAAGGAACCAAGTTATGTAGTTGATAAAACAGTTCCACACTTTTCTGATGGTGCTGAGGTGTCCTATCTCCCAGCTGATCCCACAGTGTTAAAGCTACATGCTACAGAAAAAGATTGTCAAAGTGACAGTGTTACCAAACCACACATTAAAACTTATTTAATAAGCATTTCCTGTTAGGTACAAACAAGCCTCTGAATGCCATTGAAGGTCTTCAATGTTCCTTATGCTACAAGGATAAGACTTAAAAGTATAGCTTTCCATGTGCTCACTTTTTGGGCATCGAGGTCGTTAGAACCTCTTATGATAGACCTTTCATGATTATTTTTATTCTTTTAAGATCCCTCCCTAATGATACTTATTTTAAACATCAAACATGGAAGAATTTTCTGCAGGGTCCAGAGAAGACCCCACTTCACTATTTTAGTGACACTTAGTAAAGTGCTGCTAGAATACATTATCCTTAAGAGGATACAAATCTCACATTGAATACAATATTTATGGTTATATGTTACAAAGTAAAATATACTTTACAGTTCAAATATCCAAATTACTTAAGCTTATATAAAATAGGTTGTATGTATTTTAGAGCTACACGTGTTAACAAAGCACTTGATGATCTATGACAGCATTAATAAAAACGTAACCATTTTCAGGGTTTATTGTCATACCATTCTTACAGAAACCAACTTTAGCAGAAAGAACTATCTGGTGGGGCACAATGACTTGAATTGAGATAAAATTAAAGCAAATTTTTTTTTATATATAAAGCATCTACCTGCCTAAGACGTAATACAATCCAATATACTTAATGTTCTTTCTATGTAGAGGGTATCATCTATACTGCTGTGATAAAAATAAAAAACTGTACATTTTTTTTTCTCTGAATGGCATCATATACCACAGATGATAATCAAACAATACAGAGTCAGAAAAATTTTTCCTGGGAGTTTTGGAGAGCTGAGATTATGCTCTACGAAAAGCAAAAGTGTCATAAGCACGTCATGTTGAAATAAGTTTTATTGTATAAATGGACTTAACCTCTTTTTTAGCTGAAATTACTCCTTCTGTGGCTTTGGAGCCTTAATACTTGCCTTCCCTAACCTCATCCTCATCTCCTCTCATCCTTTTTCCCTCTAGCAAAACTGGGGACAAGACTGGCAAAGCAGCACAGATGAAGTGTGGTACCTTTTTCTAGACATTATAATATTAACAGGTATTCAACGAAGCCTGATTATCATCTTTCAGATCTCTGCTAAGCAATCTAAGTCAAGTACCACCTTAATCATGCATGTATTCCTCAGAATTTACCTTGAAAAATTCAGTCTTCTCAGCAATGTATCTCAGATTGCCTGGAGTGAGGGGAGGTCTAATAACTACCGCCACTCTTCCCTGGTTTGGACTTAAGGGCTGTGCAGGCTCCACACTGTTGATGTTCTCCCCAGTGACCATGGCCACAGACTGAGTCAGTCCCACCAGGTCCATGACTAATGAAATAGCAACACTCTGCACACTGAAATCGCTTGCTTGGCTGCAAGCGTTCATCAGGGTCTGGAGCCACAGCGGAGGCTGCACGTGCTCCCAGTCTGAAACAAAAGATGGAAGATGGAGTTCATCACACTAAACCTTTCACACATACACCAACGTCCAGGTACACTCCAAAACAAAGCACCTCTTCTCAACACCTTTAGGCCTTGATCTGTTAGTAAAACCAAGGTTTCTCACCTAGACTGGAGCTTTAAGAAAATAAAGCAGCAACAAGAATCCCATAAACTTTTTTAGTATGTAATTTTCTTATGCCACATAATACAATGTATTCCCCTGTCCTAAAAAACAGTATATTAATCAACAGATATTATGTAGTACTCACTCACTGCACTCTGTGTGCATATATAAAAATTTAAATAATGGTAAACACTTATGATATTAGTCTTAATAAAGGAAACCAATGGATCTAAATGATATTTTACTTTTCTCCAGAGAAAGAAGTTAATTTCCTTCTTACCTTCAACTCACTTGTAAGTACACTGTGAAAGACATCAAAATCACAAAATTTTCCAATATGCCAACATGTATTATCTCCCCATAAAGACAATATTTCATTAAAAATACTAGGGGTGCCTAAAAAAATTAGGGGTGGTACAGTCAAGTCAAGCATCTGAATTCAGCTTAGGTCATGATCTCAGAGTTCGTGAGTTCAAGCCCTGCATTGGGCACTGCACCTATCATGCAGAGCCTGCCTGGGATTCTCTCTCTCTCTCTGTCCCTCCCCTACTTTTGCGCTCTCTCAAAATAATAAATAATTTTTAAAAATCTACAAATTAAAGTAACACTTTAAAAAATTAACTGGCTAAAAAAAATCTTAGTTTTAATTCTGAGTGCTTTAAAAAAGAAAAGTAAATAAAAAGCATGCTATAAAAAAGATTCAAATATAAATAAAACCAAGATGACCTTACCAGTCTCAGACTTCTCAGAATGTAGGTCTGAAGTATGGTTCCCCTCAGCAATGTAAACTGGGAAACTGGAGCACTCCAGGAAGAGCTGGCAGGCAGAAAGGAAGGCGGAAAGGTATTCTTTTGAAGTTTTCTGTTTACTTATGTTTCTCTCCTTTACATCTCCATGGGAATCCCTATCCCATTTTGAAGTCTCTTCTTGCTCTCTACTGAGATCCCCTGAATGCTCTGTAGCCAAAGCCTGAGAAAAAGAGTTGCCCTGAATGACGTAGAGGTTGATAAGCCTAGTGAGAAACTGCTGGACATACTCCAAGCAACATTGCATTGCAGTTTTTTGGGCTGTCTTCCCACTTCGGGGTGCTGTCCCCTGGGTGACTATGGAAGGGGCCTGGATGATAGTTTCTTCAGATCCTACGGTGGAGGCCGTTTCGGTCTCAGAGGATGTGCTACCAATGGGAATGGCAGCTGTCCCCTGCCCCTCACTCAGGTCTCTGTCGATATCATCACTTCGGTCTGCTTGATACTGTATAAACTCAGTAAATCCACTCTCTGATGATCGACTGCTTGGTGGGTTTTCTCCATCTTCAAATACTTCAGTAGGATTTTCAAGAGACACTGATGATACCTGGTAGTGATTAAAAACAGCAAAGGCTAAGTGATTAAATGCATATATTAGAAATCAAAAATTAGAAATGGCCACATTGAGAGAAGTCAGTTTAGATTACATGATTCAAAACTTAATCTACACGTTCAGCTGAATCTTAGAGCAGTTTCTACAACTGATTCATATTTCTATGATAATCAATAGGGAATACTGGTACAGTTCTAATGAATATATTAAAATAAACTCGGGGCACCAGTGTGGCTCAGTCAGTTAAGCATCTGCCTTCAGCTGAGGTCACTATCTCATGGTTCATGAGTTTGGGCCCCTCATCTGCGCTGACAGTGCAGAGCCTGCTTCAGATCCTCTGTCTCCCTCTCTCTCTGACCCTCCCCAGCTTGTGCTCTCTCTCTCAAAAATAAAATTAAAACATTAAAAATAAACTCATTCATTAAGAATTATTTGCGGTATGCAAAGATTTGGTTTTTGAAGGCAAAATATGCATATAGCACAAATCTCTAACATCTATATCCCTATTTTCAAACAACTGACAATTTATTCAATCTGCTTCACGAAATCACTTTCCTAATGTCTAAATGAGGCAAGGAATGAGACATTTTAAAAACTAGAAATAAATTCGAATAGGTCATCTGTTCAATAATCATGAATGTGAAATTTCTATGTGAAATGTGTAAAATGCTATTTAAATGGTTACCATTAATCTTACATTCTTTTAACAGTTACTGAACCTATGTTACATAGCAGACACTGTATTGTATACCAGGAACAAAAAGATAGTTTGTAATCTAAGGGAGAAGACAATAAGTTATAATATAAACAAAAATGGACCAGGTACTGGAATAGAGCTGGAATGAATTAATCGTCCCCTTCCTACAAAGACTGGATAAGTACAATCATCAAACATATTTTTGGGTTTAGTTTAAGGAAACAAAAGTTGTACATATCATGAATTGCTTGGGGACTTTGCCAGAGCATAATGTGAACTTGAATGAGATTACTTTTTAGTGACTAAAAAGGGATATTATTGAAGATTACAGAAGATACAAACTAATTGTTCTGCTGCTACAAAGCTGGGCCTCACCCACTGTTCCTTGCTTCAGTAAATGACATCACCATTCATCAAATCAGAAGACGGAAATCTAGGGGTGATCCCTGGGATCTTCTCCATCTTTCCTTGGCACTTCCCCTACATCCACTTCAGAATAGTGGTTAAGAGTACTGGCCATGAGTCAACTAAGGTTCAGCCACTTACTAGCTTGGCAAGTTATTTAACCTCTCTAAAACCTCAGTTTCCTGATAAGTATAATGGAGATAACAATAGTTCCTACATTTTACAGTTGCTATGAGAATTAAGTAAAACAGTATATCTAAAGCACGTGGTTTAGTACCTGCCAGTTTGACTTTTTTTTAACGTTTATTTATTTTTGAGACAGAGAGAGACAGAGCATGAATGGGGGAGGGTCAGAGAGAGGGAGACACAGAATCTGAAACAGGCTCCAGGCTCTGAGCTGTCAGCACAGAGCCCAACGCGGGGCTCGAACTCACGGACCGTGAGATCATGACCTGAGCCGAAGTCGGCCGCTCAACCGACTGAGCCACCCAGGCGTCCCTAGTACCTGCCAGTTTGTAAATAAACATTCAAAAAATGTTTGTGATCACTTATTACCCTTATCAAACTATTACTAGGTCTGATTTTTTTTTTTAATTTATTTTGAGAGAGAGAGAAAGAGAGCGCACATGCACACAAGTGAGCAGGGAGGGGCAGAGAAAGAATCTTAAGCAGTCTCCAAGCCTAGTGAGGAGCCTGATGTGGGGCTTGATCTCACGAACTGTGAGACCATGACCTGAGCTGAAATCAAGAGTAGGATGCTTAACTGCTTAACCAACTGAGCCACCCAGGCACCCTGAATTTTTCTCTTAAATGTCTGGCTAATCCATCCATTCCTGTGTGTTCACTCCCGCATCTTGTCAGCACATTACCACCACCTCTCACCTGCACTACTGCAGGTCTCCCCACATCCACTTTGTTTCTGAGATCCATGCTCCATACTGCAAAGTAATTTATCTCTTATAGAAGTCTTATTATGTTGCTTGCTTCTACCCTTCAGTGTCTTCCCACTGCTCCTAAGATAAAGAATAAAAGCCCCGCTAGAGTGAAAAGGCTCTGCATTACCTGGTCCCTGCCTACCTGAAGACTTATCTCTCTCTCACTGTGTGCACAGTGTTCCTTTCTGCCCAAGAGCCTTGGGGAATGTTTCTTCCTCTCCCAAGCGCTCTCTCCTTTCTACCTCATTCCACCCCAGTTTCTCTAGGGCTTTACTCAAACAACCCTTCCTCAAGAAAGCCTTTTAGGCCCACAGTCTAGGTCACATCACTGCATTTTCCACATTCCTACCACTCTATATTCTCCTTCATTTATTTATCATGACTGTAATTAAGTGTGCAATTATTTGTTTAATATGTATCTCCCAACTAGCAAAAACGGGTCAGGAAGGCAGGGACTGTGCCAACTTCACCACTGGATCACTGGCTATGCAGAGTGCATGCTGGATAAAGAGAGGCTGTTTTCTCTATTTCAAAGCTAAGAACACTGAGGGCTCAGGGAAGTTAAAAACAAAATTTGCCTAAGGTTATACAGCAAATAAGGTTAAAAGTTATTAGGAAAGCTTAGCTTAGGTGATTCTAAACTTCATGATATTTTTTTCATAGCCTATCACTATTATGAGAACTTTTCATATTATAATGACAAAGTTTACAGGCAGGTATCTGAACTGAATTGTCAACCTTTAACAACCATCTAAAACCTTGTACTAATACATTTTTAAAAAGAAGTCCTATTTAAATGATAAAATTGTCATTAGCTTATTGTTATTTCTGTATTGATCTTTTTCACATAAGGATCGTAAAACAACGGACATTTATTAATAGAATTTAAGCTACAAATTCAGTTAAACTTATATACATTTATAATATTTAGTTGCATGGTCTATATCATATAACTATGTTTCAGATTATTTTATAGTAAAATGTCTTTCTGAAGAGAGAAAGACATGACATATTTTGGACATAGGGGTATAGAGATCCAATACACTGATCTTACAAAAGTGTACTAAGTGCACGGAGACAAAAATAGATTCATTTTTAATGAATTATTGTTTCACTTACACTTTAAATAAAAAGAAATAAAGAAAATACCCTCAGCTTTCAAATATGATAAATTTTAGACACTTCAGTGAAGATAATAACCATTGTGCTTCCGTAAAAAATAGGAAAGAACATATATGGCCCAAGAATATAGAAGACAACCAAAGAGAGAGGGAAAAGCATACTCCCAGGTTAACATACCATTACGTTAAAAAAAAAAAAAAAAGTACGAGCCCTGGGTGAGCTCTGCTTCTCTTTCCCCCTCTGTGCCCCTTGCTCACTTGTGCCCGCTCTCTCTCTCTCTCTCTCTCTCTCTCTCTCAAAACAAAACAAAAACAAAAACAAAAGTATATTATTTGTCCTTTATTTAATATGAATGGATATTCCTATTTACCTTAACCTGTAACCATCAATAAGTGCCTCCACTTGTTTTCGACATAGTTAATATTCACATATTTGAATATGCTATCAAGAGAATGCTAAGGTCCTTCTTTACTTGAATGAATTTCACTCAACAACAACAAAAAAGTAATTAGTAACTATTTTAGTTTAATTTCGAAGATCCTAGAAGTATATATTAAAGAAAACTAGCAGAACAAAATGAATTTTCCTACAACAGAATCATATATATCACATATAAATAACACAAGCAGATAGGAAGGAAAGTTAAGAGATTGGTTTTAGTTTATGCCTGATAATCCTGGGATATATTTAAATTGATCACGGGCCAGTCACATTCATTTCATACATGAAGAGCAAAATATTTAAAAAGTCCAACAAAAACGTTTTAGGGTTAATACTTGATGGGAAAGGTTATATTAGACTATCCTAATGATAAAACATTTTGCCTGGCTGGGGGGGAAAAAAAGCAACTAGAAAAAAAAAGTAAGGGCAACAATACAAACCAAGGATTTAGGTAATGAACTCAAAATACTAGAAAATTTTAAATCCTTGTTTTAACATAGTACCACAATGGCTAAATTCAATGGGATTATATAGGTGCTTTTTTCCATAAGTGTATCCCAGGTATTTTAAGTATGCTACTTGGCCAGACATTAAAATTACTGTAATTTTATTCAACATCATAAAGCATTAAAAATCTGGAAGACTGAGGAGAGTAAAAAAGATTCTGGATTTCAAGAAGAGCACATCAAATTAGTGTATATATGAAAAGGACCACTAAAGTTTAGATTATAAACCTGGTGTCCAGTATGGTAGCTATAGCTACTAGTCACATGTGGCTACTGAGCTCTTGTATTATGGCTTATCTGAACAGATGAACTAAATTTTTTCAATTAATTTAAATTGAAATTCAGAAAGTTAATACCTAATTTAGTTATGATAAAACTTTTAAATATGTTTAGGACAATTTGGATACGTAAATCTAATTTTTCAAATATAAACTTTATAAAAAATATACATCAAGTATTTCTGATAAAAATTTTAATTTTCAATGCTGTTAAGTATAAAATACACACTGGAATTTTGAAGGCTTAGTACAAAAAAGAATGTAAAATATCTCACCCTTTAAATATTACATCAATTTTGTGTTGGTTATAGGGTTAAAATGATTATTAGCTATATTGGGCTAAATAAAATATAATTAAAATATTTTCACCTGTTTCTATTTTTTAATGTGGCTACTGGAAAATTAAAAATTACATATGCTACTTGCATTATACTTCCAGTGGAGAGCTGATAAAGACCGTTAAAATTGCCAAAAGCCTACAAGACTGTCTACTGCCACAACATTTAGGTCTAGAAAATATTCACTAATATTTAAAAAAAAATTTTTTTTAAATTTTATTTATTTTGAGAGACAGAGGGTACAGAGGAGGGGCAGAGAGAGGGGAAGAGAGAGAATACCAGGCAGGCTCCGTGTTGTTGGACTCAAAGTCACGAATGATGTGATCATGATCTGAGCCGAAACCAAGCATTGGCCGCTTAACAGACTGAGCCACCCTGGTGCCCCATCATTCGCTAATATTTCAATGAGTATGTATAAACTATTCTGCTCTGAAGAAACGTAATTGGTCTAGTAACAAAAATAAGAGCAAACACTACCTTTTTGTCTTCCCATTCTTTGACTGAGTTGTTCTGCCCACTTGAAAACTGCAACACACCTCCAGTGCTGGCAGACAAGAGTGGAGGTTGCACCTTGCTAAGGATCTTTGAGCAGAGCCTGAGTGAATCTGTGAGTTCAGACAAGTGTAATGTCTGGAGATGGCTTGTCAGGGCAGAAATCATCCTGAGGAGCAACTGGGGCAAGTGTTCAGTCTGGATTTCAATATAAGTCTCCTGAAGATGAAAGCAAAATGACAAAAATTTATATAATGTATAACCCTATTTATTTTTAATCTATACAACACAAATAATTTTACTCATCTGTAATATTATATAGGTATCATGCACTTAATTAATATGGTATGGTCATTTTATTACTGATTTACAAAATTTCTATTCCCAAATTCTCAATTTATGTACCTCAAGGTATATATTATAAAATCCCAGTTTTATCTAATTTACCAAAATAATAACACAAAAAATGTGAATGCAACCAGTTAAAGACAAAATAGGCTGAATGTCATACCTGACACAACACCCTCATACTTCTAGTAGGCTTCAAAATGAGAAAGCAAAGATTTGAGGAGAGAAAAGGAGAAAAGGTTTCCAACAGTCTTCAGTGAGCACAAATGCAGTATTAGACCACTATACACTAAACATTTAAGACTACAATAACAAGCAATTATGACGTATATTCCACATATCACATAAAACTTATATATGTATTATATATGTCTGAGGAAAAACATTTGGAAAAGTTTAAGAAAAAAAAAGCTATGCCAAAAGGAAAAGTAATCAATTTAACTTTAAAGATGAAATTTATTTAAGGATGAGGTCTCCAACATGAAAATATCTGAACTATGTTATTACATTCCTCAATACTTTTTTTTACCAAGGTCGTCTTACCAAAGAAACTATATCCAACAAAAAATCCACCAGTAAGCAGAAATTGGTCAGCTGTAACTCAGATGACTCACTACTATCTCCAGGCCCAATCTGAAGTCTGGCATGCAGTGTCCTCCTAAAAGGACAAAATTCACTTTATCAAGTATACTATTAGGTGATATGAATATTCATATCATACATACCTCACTTTCTTTTTTAATGAGAGTCAACACTGGGGCATACACACAGTGATGTTCCTGTGAACATTCCTTTCCCACAGGACACTACTGTACCTCTAAGCGAAAATTTTCCAAAGCAAGATTCCTCGGTTTACACTCTCCCTGGAACTCCCATCCTGCACTTCCAAGTGTTCTGGGTGGATCTTTTTTGGACTTCCCACTGCTCCCTCTACACATAATATCTCCTAGTTAAAGTGGATTATTTGTGATTCGATTTATAACCTCAGGGTCTCTTTATACCAACTTTTACTCCTGATGTGCCGTCCTCCCTCAACCCCAGTCTCCCAAATCCAGAATGCATCTATCCTTCAAGGTTTGAGATCAAATGTTACCTCCTCTAGGAAGCCTCTTCTGATCTAAGTTGTAAAGATCATTCCTCCAACATTCACTTTAAATATTAGTTCTATACGATCATATGTTGCCCTACACTCTAAAGACAAAGAATATGACAGAGTCCCTAACCAGCAAGAAATATAAGCATACAGACAAATAAGTGTAACAGTGTAGGATGAACTGATTCTGATGGGAGATTTGAAGGTGTCATGGAAGGCTTCAGAAAGGTGGGGTCACCTCTCTATAGGACCTCCCAGATGGGCTAGGGGGAAGAATATTTTCAAAGAAATAGCACAAGTGAAGGCTCAGCAGCATGACTAAAGGCTCAGTCAATATGTGTTCAGGGAATAGTACAGATGGGTAAAGAAGGGTGGATGAGTGTGAATGAAGGTGGAAACTCAGGTCATGGCTATGTAGCAAAAACACATTCGTAATTCCTCAACACCCTACCACATTGTAATCTATGAAGGTATCTGTAACTTTAATACTAGAAATAATATGTCCGTGTTTTACTTGTTCCCGCTAGAAGGTCTTTGAAGACAGGGACTGTCTATATACCTAGGTGCTCATTATCTATTGAATAAGTAAGCAAACAATTTTCTAAATCATTAAAGGGATTAATGTTTTATATTTTTAAGACTTCTAAATCTGAGATCATATACCCTTACTTTTTAAAAAAATTTTTTCTTTTTATATTTTTTAAAATTTACATCCAAATTAGTTAGCATATAGTGAAACAATGATTTCAGGAGTAGATTCCTTAATGCCCCTTACCCATTAGGCCCATCCCCCCTCCCACAACCCCTCTAGTAACCCTCAGTTTGTTCTCCATATTTATGAGTCTTTTCTGTTTTGTCCCCTTCTGTTTTTGTATTATTTTTGTTTCCCTTCCCTTATTTTCATCTGTTTTGTCTCTTAAAGTCCTCATATGAGTGAAGTCATAGGATTTTTGTTTTTCTCTGACTGACTAATTTCACTTAGCATAATACCCTCCAGTTCCATCCACGTCATTGCAAATGACAAGATTTCATTCTTTTTGATTGCTGAGGAATACTCCATTGTATATATATACCACATCTTCTTTATCCATTCATCCATCGATGGACATTTGGGCTCTTTCCATACTTTGGCTATTGTTGATAGTGCTGCTGTAAACATAGGGGTGCATGTGTCCCTTTGAAACAGCACACCTGTACCTGTGGATAAATGCCTAGTAGTGCAATTGCCAGGTTGTAGGGTAGTTCTGTTTTTAGTTTTTTGAGGAACCTCCATACTGTTTTCCAGAGTGGCTGCACCAGCTTGCATTGCCACCAACAGTGCAAAAGAGATCCTCTTTCACTGCATCCTCACCAACATCTGTTGCCTGAGCTGTTAATATTAGCCATTCTTTTTTTTAAATTTTTTTTTTACGTTTATTTATTTTTGAGACAGAGAGAGACAGAGCATGAACAGAGGAGGGTCAGAGAGAGGGAGACACAGAATCTGAAACAGGCTCCAGGCTCCGAGCGGTCAGCACAGAGCCCGACGCGGGGCTCGAACTCACGGACTGCAGGATCATGACCTGAGCCGAAGTCGGACGCTCAACCGACCGAGCCACCCAGGCGCCCCAATATTAGCCATTCTGACAGGTGTAAGGTGGTATCTCATGGTGGTTTTGATTTGTATTTCCCTGAATGATGAGTGATGTTGAGAATTTTTTCATTTTTCACGTGTCCTTGGAGAAGTGTCTATTCATGTCTTTTGCCTATTTCTTCAGTGGATTATTTGTTTTTTGGGTGTTGAGTCTGGTAAGTTCTTTATAGGTTTTGGATACTAATCCTTTATCTGATACGTCATTTGCAAATATCTTCTCCCATTCTGTTAAATTGTTTTTAAACATTTATTTATTTTTGAGAGACAGAGAAAAAACAAAGCGTGAGCCAGGGAGGGGCAGAGAAAGAGGAAGACACAGAATCCAAAGCAGGCTCCAGGCTCTCAGCTGTCAGCACAGAAGCCGATGCAGGGTTCAAACTCATGAACTGCGAGATCATGACCTGAGCTGAAGTTAGACGCTCAACCAACTGAGCCACCCAGGCGCCCTGCTTACTTTCTGACTATATGCTCCCAAGGCTTGAGGGGTTTATCCGGTTCTGAGAGGATCTGGTGTAGAATACAGAGATTCTACTCAGGTTCACCAGTATTTTAAGGTTTTCAATCTTTATGTCGTAAGAGGTAGAGGGTTTTTATCACTCACCAGTGACAATATGGGCTGGTTCTATGATTTTAAAAAAACACAAGAATGACCAAGGAAGTTTTTGTTATTAAAAATGGGAACCATTTTGGTGAAGTGTGCTGAATCAGAAGCCACAAATTTGGTATTTTCTCTACAACAAAGAAAAATTGGATTACTATAGATTGAAGAGGGAAAATCTTTCATCTATGCTGGTGACTAAATAACTCGTTTTCTGAACTCCTTTTCAATTCTAAGCTTATATGATCAGGGATTCTATATTCTAGAGTGACATGACATAGTCAGATTAAGGCTACTAAATAATTAATAGTTGTCAGAAGTAGTAAAATATATAAAAGAATATTCTTTTCATTAGACTCAGGAAGTTAAAAAAAAAGTTTGGCTTTGGATGCTATTAAAATAAAATGAATGAAACAGTTTTACATACCTACAACATTCTTCAAACCAACGTGCAACGTAATCCCACATATAATAAGGCTCAAAGGAATTAAAGAGAAGGTTGGCAGTTTTAATCAGCTCTGCTGTTTTCTTATTTTCCCTTAATTTACTAAAAAGGAAAAAGAAACAAACCAAAACTAAGAATTGTTAACATTTATTTTTTCAAAATTATATTTGAGTGCAAATGTTACTTACATATTCCCAGGTAGTTGCTAGAATACTTGCTAGCCAGAAAACTGCAACAAATCATTTTTATCTACTGCCACTCTATGACTTTATGTGTATTTTCCAAATTCAGGTTATCATAACTCAAATGTATGATCATGATCAGAAATCAGCCTTCCATGAGAAAAAAATAGCTCTGCTTCAGCAAAAGAACACCAAGTTATTTTTGAATTTTGAATGCCTGTTAACCTGGCATTACATTCTTTTGTTTCCCCGGCACATGTAAGCCAAGTAGTGATTTATTTTGACAGCCTTGATTTTGAAAGAATTTTGTCTGCTTTCCTGTGCTATTCAGAATTTGCTTAAGAAAGGTTAAGTTTATTTTGGTGAGTTTCAATCAAATTATTGTTCTTAGCTGAAAAACAACAAAATAATACTGTAAATTGCCATTATTACTGAAACTCCATCAGGAATAATACCTTATTTCTAGTGGGAGCCCTCTGGCCTATTAACAACCCACCTACCTACTATCTCCTGCCACCCCTCCTAATAATGAAAACAGTTGTTTTTATATATATTGTGGTACTATCAATACAGCTAGCATGTCATAGCACAAATGACTAACTGAATATTCGATGGGGCAATATAAATTATCAGGCAGAGTACAGAATGAAATCGAGTATCAGGATAGTCAATATTAACTTCTCAAATAAAGATTCCACGGATACTTAATAGAAATCAAAAACTGTGTTAAAATGTTAAAATTTTAACTGCATTAAAATATACAAAACTATGTTCTGTGTTTTAGGAAAGCCCACGTTATATCCAAAGCTTCACCAAGGAGAGACAAATGGAACGCAGATTACGTAAAAGAAACTGTAGTCTTGTGACTTTGTCATGTTAGATGAGACTGGAAAACACGTAAGCTGCTAAAAGTAGACAAGAAATGAAAAAGTAAGACCTTGTTGACATGAATGAATCTACCACTGACTTAGAGAAGAGGATATACTAATATTACAGGACTTGTCCCAGGCATTAAAAAAAAAAAAAAAGATATATATAAAACTGAAAGAAGAAATAATGATAACTTGAAAAGAAATTGTTTAAGGAGCACTTGGTGCCCTTTGATTCGTTTAACTCTACATTTAAGTCTTTTTCTGAATTATGATTTGGTCTCCTGAGAGTGTCGAGTAACCAAGAGGCACAACCCCATGCAAACCACCAGGCCTAGTTCGCAAGAAGGTACAACTTCCATTATTAACTGACATGTGGCAATTAATCTCTCCTGAGTTTGAACAGTGTGAATAAATTCCCTGAAATCTGTATCTTCACATTAACTGGTTAGAACCAACCCTGGTGCTGGTTACACTATATAGTCAGGCTGTAAATGCCTAAAAAATCAGTGCAGTTAGTAATGAGAGTTCATATTACCTAAATATGGTAATATTTTAAATCAAATTTATCATTCAGAACACAAATTTCATATGATGAATGAGGACATCTTCATATCATGCTTAATTTTTTGGTAATCCACCTGCTTAACTGAGCATGATCCTTGCTGAAGGGTGGTTCCATTTGAAGATCCAATTCTGCTTTGCATTGGGAATATAATGTTCTAAATACTTCAATTAGGACATCTTCCAGAATTACAGGTCCTAAAATTAATATACATATTAAAGACAATAATTAATGAGCACTGACAAATCATGATTATTTACAAATTAGCCTGATCAAATGATACTTTCAAACAAGTATTTGAAAAATATTTTTCTGAATGCTAAACTGAGCTTCACATTTTGATCCGAATAAATGGTTATTTAACTATAGGTTGACATAATAAAAATTACAGAACAAAGGAAGTGTGTTTGACCGTTAACAGCAATAACCTTGGGAAGTTATTTAATGTCTTTGAGTTTTAATGTCCTCATCTAGAATGAGGATAATAATACCAGAGTTACAGGGCTGTTACAGGGGTTAGGAAAAAATATTTACAAGGTGGGTAGCGTAGTTCCCAGAATATAATGAGGATTCAAGAAATACTATCTATATTACTACTATTGTTTTTTTAAATGATACAAAAACCCACAAAGCCAAACTTTGCTACAATAGATACTCATCTCTTTAAAAACATTTTGAAGAGCTTTATTTATTATTATACAATAGCTAAAACACATTCTCAAAGCCATTAATACAACTCAAGTTATTTTTATATTTAAAATTTTTCATTTTTATTTTAAGAGTTGGTGAGAAGACATATATATTTGCTACTTTTGGGTTTCTTTTTGTTTTGTTTTATTTTTTATATCTGAGAAGGAGAGATGGAGTCAGAGACAGAGAGTGAGCAGAGGAGGGGCAGAAAGATGAAGACAGAATCTGAAGCAGGCTCCAGGCTCTGAGCTGTCAGCACAAAGCCTGACATAGGGCTCTAATTCACAAGCTGTGAGATCATGACCTGAGCTGAAGTTGGACACTTAACCAACTGAGCAACCCAGGCACCCTTACTTTTGGTTTTTCTTAATTTCTGTCTCAGGTGTCATAACTAACTTCCCAATAAATCTACTATAAAAGAAATACACAATGAAGAAAGGGAAAACACACAAAACAAAGGGGATGCAGGGAATCAAGCTGAGGGATAGAACCCAAATATTTTTGCTCAAGTCCTTGAGTTTTGTGAACTAGGACAGTCATGAGAGATCACAAATGTTTCAGTAACTTAATCAGGATTAGGAAGAGCTCAGACATTATCTTTAAAATGACTTATCTACTACATATATAGTATAGGGTAAAATATGAGAACATATGTGTTGGATGTATACATACGTATCTTCTTAATGTTCTGGAGTAAATTTTAGGTAAGAAATTGTTGAGAACCTGTATTTGAAGTCCACCTCAAAATATAGCAATTTTTCTACATAATGACTTTTATCTTATTTTTATTATGAGACAGTACAAAACAACCACATGTGATCTTATGTCCTACGACAGTATACATTACCTAGCTCAGGTTTGTCAAGTAAACTGATTAAAATACGAAAAGGTTTTAGATCCTGCATTAAAGTGCTCTCTTCTCCAAATCCATTCACTTGTAAGATGCCCACCATTGCCTTTAAAAAAGAAAAAGTACATTACTCATTTAATTAAAATAAACAGATTCAAAGACTTTTTTCTTTAGAAAAAAATTTAAATACGACCATATGTAATGGAGATTTACATCTATTGCTTTTCTGAAACTCTTTCACTGAAGTTAGCTTTTTTCCTCTGCTAAGGGGGGAAAAAAAGGTTTTATTCATCCATCTTGAGAGAAAAAAAGAGTGCTTACATTTGCTCTAGAAAAAAAGTGGAAAAGTTAAAGAAAATCTAGAAAAATAAATTCATGGTTATTTGAATTTTTGCCTAAAAGAAAAAAGTATTTCTATTTAACATCATCATCAATGCTTCAAACTATGGCACAGTATCATGACAGCATCTGCTATTATACAATTGTCTTCCCGTTGGTAGTTCAAAACTATATTCTGATAACTTCACTCATTTAAAAATGCTTCAGATACCAACAAATCTCTTTGAGTTATCTTGAATATAAAGTAAAAATAATATAAAAGTATGGCTCATTTTAATTTTTCCATTACAATAGCAGTTTTACCACATTTAGATTCCTCATGCAACCCAAATTTTCCCAAGGCTTCAGAGGATACAACAGAGGTCCTAGCCCATTTTTGGAAGAGCTCCAATTCACAGGGCAGACAGGTAAGAAGCTGTAACTATGTATTAATAAAGTTATGAGAACAAATTAAGCAATCTCTGGACTGACACAGAAATGAGTCTATCTTAAGATTACTTACTCATTGTATTGTAATCATTTGCTTGTTATAATCATTCTTAGGAAGTTTGTGAGTCTTGTCTCCACCCTTCAGTGATGAATTAATTCAATTAAGGCAGGACCTTGTCTTACACTTGTTAACTCTAGTGATCAGGGAGTAACCAAAAAATAAAATGAAAGCATTCATTACCTGGACCAACAATTCTTTTGAAAAGGTAGTGAAATAGTAAGTAGCATGTTCTTCAGGATTACTGTGTCTTGTGCTTCTGGGTCCTATGATAGCACCGTTGTTATCAAAACCTCCATGGAAACAAATGGCAAAATAAATTATACTGGAATTCTCAAAACTGTTGTTCATTAAATACCAAAACACCAAATATCTCAAAAACAACACCAAACACTTACCAATTAGTAGCCCAATCAATGTCAGCAAGAGAGATCATTTTAGATAGTTTAATAAAGGGAAACCAATTCAATACATAAGCGAGTATCATAGTATTCTTCCAGCATTATCCAATATTTTCCTTTTCAATCTAACAAATAGTGAAATAACTGAAGATTCAGAAAATCCAAGATAAGTTATATTTTATCTTTTCACTCTAAGCAGTAAGGAGTTGTGGATGGGCCAAACACTCAAAGTATGGAAAAACAAAGAACTTACTGCTTGAGTGTGAGACTGGTAAGGTACCATGTGTGGGTCAGCAGTAATAGTTCTGATTCCTTTGATGACTTCAAAGTTTTGGAAATTATGTTATTATTTTGATTATTTATTTATCCTTCTTTGTCTACATACTCACAGTATAACAGCCTTAATTTATAGGAGGAAAAAAATCTTGTCAAAGGAAACAGGAATGGGTTAAAATAGCCTCTAATGTTAAGAAGATTTTGAAATTTCTTCATATAATACACAATTAATCCTACTTACATTTTTATTGTCTATTTAAGCAAACTATTAATTTCTTCATTTATGACACACATGAAACTTGATAATACTTATGTACGGCAAATTTCCCCGTATCTTTCCCAAGCTAAGACCATACACATCAAACACCTACCAAGAAGCCATGCATAAAGTCTTCGGTTCAGGGACATATCCCTCCTCAGTACTACATGAAGAGCTGCTGACAAGATCCTGATCATATCTGGTCGAGTAGCCTGAAAAAGTTAAAGATGTAGTTGTATTTCATCACATACAAAAACACATTCTTTTTTTCCTCTTTAAAAAACATACCACCTTGCAATACGCTCAGAACTTTAGGGCTTATGAGGTAGTTTCATAGAAGACTCATCTGACTCTTCAAACACAGGAATGATTATTGCCATTTTACAGATTAGGAAACAATAAGAAAAGGTAACGCAGCTGTTTAGTTGCATATGTGAAACTATACCTCAATTATTTTAATCTCCATTTTAAAATTCGTTATCCTATCCAGAATTAGCAAGCTCTGACACAAAACAAAAAATGGAGTAAGATGGAACCGACTCAAGAAAATCATGTCTTTAGTCTTTTACATTCACAGCTGTGTCAACTGGTGGTAATTACTTTAGATGTTCATGATCTTCATCAATTTCAAGCCTTTCATTTCCTGATCTCTTAAAAATTTTTATCTTGTAGTGTTTCAAACATACAGAAAAATATAAAAAACAATATAATGAATGCTTTTTGTGCCCATATCCAGCTTTAACAAATCTTTTTTTTCATGTTACTCAAGATCTTCTAAAGAGAAAATAATTTTTCTTTGCATCCTTCCTAATAGTCTTAATTAGATATTTAAAAAAAAAAACTAAAGAAGATCTGGTTTTCACTAAAAGAGGTGAAGTTAAAAGATAACAGGAAGGCAGCTAGTTAAATTGCTATTAATTTTAAGACTATTTCTAGATAATCACTTTAAAAGAGAATCTTGGACCCTGAGCATTAGAAGGTAACGTGGAAATCAATTAGTCTAACAATCACTCTAGAATAAAAAGGGCCTAAGTACTTAGCCAAATTCAAATGTCTGGTTATTGCCTCACCTAGATAGAGAATGGACTTTACAAAAAAATTAACTTTATTTTTGAGAACTGACTTCTTTATCATAGACTTGTCAACTTTTTACTACACCATGCTTCTTGACAGTATTAAGCAGCTTACATGTTTTAAAGGAATCTTCGAGAAATAACTGAGATGTTACAGAACACAGATCATCAATAGCCAAAAAATTATGGTCACTCATCTGAACACAGAGGTCTTTATTAATCTAAGCAATTCGCAAATGTGGTCCCTGAACTCCTGAGGATCTCTAAGACTCTTTCAGGGGGTCCACGAGGTAAAAACTATATTCATGACAATTCCAAAATGTTATCTGCCTTTTTTGATGTGTGGGCATTTGCTCTGATTATGTAATACTGAGTAAAACTGCCAGCATCTTAGCATGAAAAGAAGCAGTACAGCAGTGGCATCTACCATACTTGTGGTCATGGTATTCTTTACTGCCATATACTTCTAGTAAAATTAAAAACAAAGAAAAAAAAAGCCAGTTTCACTCAAGAACGTTGTTGATGAAGCAGAAGTTTGTTTTATTAAATATTAGTCCCTGAACACACGTCTTTTAACACACGTCCTGTGTAATGAAATGGGGAGTATACACAAAACACTTCTGACATATACTGAAGTATATATGATGGATGTCTAGGGGCACATGGGTGGCTCAGTTGGTTGAGTGTCTGACTTTGGTTCAGGTCATGATCTCGTGGTCCCTGAGTTTGAGCCCCTTGTCAGGCTCTGTGCTGACAGCTCGGTGCCTGGAGCCTGCTTCAGATTTTGTGTCTCCCTCTCTGTCCCTCCCCCACTCACACTCTGTCTCTCTCAAAAAAAAAAAAAAAAAAAAATATGATGGATGTCTTAAGGAAAAACACTTGTGTGACTGTTTGCATTGTGAGCTGTACTATCGGCTTTTTTTTTCATCAAATACCACTTTTGCCTGAAAGAGTGATTGATACAAACTATGATTACCAGGCTTGAACACGTGGCACATATTTTCTCAAAAATAAAGTGTCACTGCAACAAAACAATTCATATTCATCATTACAAATAATAAATTTAGAGCTTCTAAGAGAAAATCTGAATTTTTAAGATTTTTTGTTTTATTTTCTTAGAGAGAGAGGACAGGAGCAGGGGAGTAGCAGGAGAGAGAGAGAATCTTAAGTAGGCTCCACTCCCAGCACAGAACCCAAAATAGGGCTTGATTTCACGACCATGAAATCATGACCTGAGCTGAAATCAAGAGGTGGATGCTTAACTGACTCAGCCACCTAGGCACCCTAAAGATTTTATTTATTAGTAGTCTCTACACCCAACTTGGTGCCCAAACTTCATTCCTGCCTCCCCCACCCCACCCTGCCCCGCCACTGAGGTCAAGACTCACATGCTCGACTGACTGATCCCACCAGGCACCCCGATTAAATCTGTTATTTGGCTTGAAACTGTATGTACTGCATTAAATTAAATTGGCTTGAAAGCTTCCCAATACCTAAAAAAATTTACTGATGAGATCAGTGGGGACAGTAAGAAATGTGATAGTTGTTACTGTGTTAACCTTCGAAAGATCTGCATAATTCGGCAACTAACATTTTCCAAATAACCAACCATGATGTTACAAAAGCATATTTGGGTAAAACATCCATTCAAGGGTAAGAAAGACCAGCAGGTTTTCATGAAACAGAACATGAAAAGTTTATTGATATGGTTTCAGATTCCATACCGCAACTAATTTTGTAAAAACTGCAGCTTATTGAAAGGTGCTTGGGTGGCTCTGTTGACTAAGCATCTGAAACTTGATTTCAGCTCAGGTCATGATCTCTCATGGTTTCATGGGTTCAAGTCCCATGTTGGGCCCCACACTGACAGCACAGAGCCTCCTTGGGATTTTCTCTACCTCTCCCACTCGTGTACGCGCTCTCTCTCTCAAAATATATAAACATTTTAAAAAACCACTACTTATTGAGTTATGGTGTAGTATCAAAGAAGAATATGTTGTTTTAACAACAACAACAACAAAAAGACTGCTGAAACACTCCTCTCTATTCCAATTACGTATCAGTGTGAGATCAGATATTTTTCATATACTTCAAATGAAAGAAAAAAATCACAACAAATTGGATGCAAAAGCAGATATGAGCATTTTGTTCCATACTAGAGCATACATTAAAGAAATCTGTGGAAAATTTCTACTCTATTCACTAATTATTTCAATGTGTTGGAAGAGCTACTTTCATAAAATGTTATCTATACTAACATGATAACTCTGTTACTGTTAGCTTTTAAGTAAATTAGTAAATATTTAAAAATCTGTCAGTTTTAATTTCTAGTATGATATAGATAAATCTAACCTCCATAAACAAAAGATTTTTTTTTTAGGATCCTCAATATTTTTAGAGAGTAAAACAGGGTCCTAAAACCAAAGCATTTGAGAACTGCTGATCTAACATCAGATATGAAGATTACAGATACTGCTACAAAATCTTGAAAAGTACTAATGTCTCCCAATCTTATTTTGAGGAAAAAAAACTATTCTTAAGAAAGAAGTAACTACTTTTTCTTCTTTTTTTTTTTTTTAAATTTATTTATTTGAAAGAGAGAAAGCGTGCATATGTGCAGGGCTGGAGGCAGGGAGACAGAGGACAGAGAGAGAGAGAGAGAGAGAGAGAGAGAGAGAGAGAGGGAGAGAGAGAGAGAGAGAGAGAGAGAGAGAGAGAGAGAGACAGAATCCCAAGCGGGCTCTGCACTGACAGCACAGAGCTCCATATGGGGCTCGATCTCAGGAACTGTGAGATCATGACTGGAGCTCAAACCAAGAGTTGGACACTCAACCAACTGAGCCACCGAAGCGCCCTGGAAGTCACTTCTTGCTTACTGTTGACATCACCACATATTTCTAATATGGAAAACAATTCTCACTTAAAGGTATAAATGTTAGAGATTAGGGTCAACTTTCCATGAAATAAGTAAAAAGAGTCTAATAACCTGTCAACTGCTGAAGCTCTTAACAGTAATCACTTATGGGACAAGGTAATAAAGGCTCTGTTAAGTTACAATTACAATCAGTATTTGCTTAAAATTATATGCAAGATATGGAAAGAGGAAAATGGAGAACAAAGATGACAACTTCACCCATACTCTCAGATAATCTAAAAACGTGGTATGGTAATAGGTGGAAAATATTGGCTCTGGGTAGGGTACGTACTTAAACTTTAAACGTAGCTATTGTTTTTATAATACAAATTATAGAAGGGAAGGCTTGAGAAAATCTTCTTGGCTAGGAGGGATACAGAGGTGGTAGAGTAAGAAAGTACTGAAGGAAACTCAGCTAAACAAAAGGTTGAGAAACACTGGTCTAATGAGATTACAAATTAAGTTCTTCCCAGTTTAAGTCTACCATGACTTAATCCCTCACATTTTATTGAGTCACCTATCGTACACTGAAGGAGTAAAAAATGTTGAATGCCTGGAAGGGAAGAAAGATGGGGAAGGTTTAAGAGTAAAGGTCAATACATTTTTTTTTTCAATAAAGATCCAGATAATAGACATTTTAAGCTTTTGAGCCATATACGTTATTTTCGCATATTCAAATCAAACTCATTATTACCTTGTGAGCTGTATGCCCACCCCTATACTGGTAAGTTCAGACTACACTGATGTCCCAGCAGGTGTTTCTGTGAAAAGTCAGAGACAGAATAAAGGCTTCTGGTTTAAGGACGGAACATTTAAAAAAATTGAAACTGAGTATAGTTTGTCTCCCAATTAGGGGCAATATAAGCAATGAAGTATAAAATTCTCCAATTATTAACAACTCAATTTCAAACTGAATAAAGTAATAAAGAAAAAGCTGAGTATGATAAATCATAATGAAAATCCACCAGTTTATCTACTAACCACAGCTCTGACAAAACTCCCAAACAATAGTCTTTTCTGCTAATGACTTTTTAGAAATAAAGTTTTCCAAGGTAGAAATTCTTCATATCTTATTACTTTTGTTGTACCATTCTGAATGTTCACATATTGGTGCTCATAACTTTTCAAAGTTTAGAGCTCCAAAGAATTTAGACCATTTCTTTAAAAATGAGAACATTGATTCAATTAAGTTCTACCAGTGAAACACTTCACTCATGATTTGTTAACTGCTCTCATTTGTAATAAAAGTACTAGAGAATGTCACAGTGACTGAATATTTGGCTTTCCAACAGCCAACACTGCTAATGTTCTAACATACATCACCAAACCAAGAAAAGGTAACATCATGACAGAGATAACAGCTAGGTGAACCTAGGTCTCAGAGACCTGCCTCACTCAGAGTTAGCAATGATTATCTTTTGTTTTTCATAGGTTACAACTTTTTTAAAAGGTATGAAATTTTAAAATTTCAATTTCCATGTTCTTATCCAAATCAATAAACCCTTTTTTCCCCCAAATTCCCCAAAATTCCACTCCTTGAAAAAGGAATTTGCTTTTTATGTATTATACTTACAAATTTATAAAAGAATTCAACCTAAATTCTACTAAAAAAATAACTACATGAGGAATCTAGGATTTTCCAAAGAATTCCTTATGTTAATATCATTATTAATGTTGTTACCTGACTCATGTGGAAGGGAAAACAGAAGAGTATGAGGTCCAGTGTGCTTCTCTGTACAAGTACACTTGAGTCCTGCACGGAAGTACTTACTGCTTCTACCTGAAATAAAAGAGCCTTTAACATCTCTTGTCTGTTACATTGGGAAATATTTACTGTGCAAATGGAATGGTTCATTTTTTCCAATAACTAAAAGTTTGCTTCTCAGTTTCTTATCACTAATTAAATGTATTTATATTATTTTGAATAAATAGGTAAATATATTATGAGGGCTTAAAAAAAAATTAAGGCACACAAAAGAGTATACAGCAAAAAGTTCTCTCCCATATCTATCTCCCAACCGACTTCTTTTCTACAATGCAACCAGTATTATTGGTGACTATTTTCTGAAATGTAAGTAAATAAAAACACACATGCATATATCCCAAACTTTGCTTTTCTCTTTTAACAATATATTTTGGAGATCTTTTCTTAACACTACATAAAGAGCTTCATTATTTTTTCATGGTCAAAGAGATACTCTATTTCATAGATGAATCCTAATTTTTTAATAGGCTCCTAATAATAGACACTAGTACTGTTGGTAAATATTTACTACTATAAATAATGGTGCAATATATAATATACAGATGTACATTATAGGATAAATCCCTTAAAGTAGAATCTCTGGGTCTTGGGGATATGCATTTGCAACATGAATAGAATGCTTCCCATTAAGGTTATGTATATTTATATTCTCACCAGCTATGTGTGACAATTTCTGTTTTTTCATGTTTACTAATGCCTTTTTTTTTTTTTTAATTTTTGCCAATCTGATGTATGACAATTGGTATCCTGGTGTAAATTTTTATTTCTATTATAAGTAATAGAGCATCTTTTCATATGTTTATTTGTATTTCTATTAGGTAAATTATCTGTTCAAATCCATTTTTCCACTTGATTGTTAACAGTTGCTTATTTATTTATAGTAGCTCCTTGAATAACAATGAAGTTAGTCCTTTGGCTGTGATATGTTACAAATAGTTTTTCAGTTATGACATTTATTTTTTAAAGAAATAAAGTGACTTGTTTAAAATTTCCATTAACTCGTTAAAAGGAAATGTTAACAATACATTTAAAAATCTGCATCAAAATGGTATAGTCATTTTATAAAATTCATTCATAAAAGAATTCAACCTAAACTCTATTAAAAAAATAACTACATGAGGAATCTAGGAATTATATCTTAATAAAGCTGTTATTTAAAAAAGTTAACATACCTTTACAATATGAACCACTTAGGAATCCTATTCCTAAATACTTTCCCAGGAAATAAAAACATATTTCTACACAAACAACTGTACGCAACTGTTTATAGCAGCTTTATTCATTACTGCCCAAACCAGAAACAAATGTTAACTGGTGAATGAATGTGGGACATTCATACAATACAATACTACACAGCAATGTAAAGGAACTAACTACTGATATATACAAACACATGGATGAATCTCAAATGTTATACAAAGTGAAAGAAACCAGACTTAATGGCTGATAATTGTATGATTCCATCTATGTAATGTTCTAGAAAAAGCACAACTATAGAAACAGAAACCAGACCAGTGTTTGCAAGGGCCTGGGAACACAGGGTAAGAGAAGTAACCACAAAGGGGCACAGAAGAACTTTGTGGGGTGATATAAATGTTCTTTATCTTGATTAGTGTATTGATTACCTGACTGTAGGCATTTGTCAAAATTCATACAACTGTACACACAAGATGTTATTTTCAGTGTATGTTTATTACAGTTTAATAAATGTAACCAAAATCTGCATAAAAATCTCAGTCATTTCATAATCAGATGGGAGAAAAGTATGGGATGGTTAATCACAATTTTTAAAAAAACTTTTCAAAGTGCCTTTGAGGGTTTGTTGTTTACTCCTTGCTAGTTTTCAGAGATAGCACTACAGAGATAAAAGGTTTCCTTTTGTTCTTCATCTAGAAATTAAAAAGTTTAATCAATGTGATTTTTTTGGTACAATTTTTTACCATCTACTTTGGTACTAGAGATCTGCTTGCAAAATTACCATACAGAATCTAAAACCCATCTTTCCCATAATGAAAGCTATGATTGAAGAGAAGGTTCGCGTGGGTATAATTAATGTGGCTATATTAACAGTGGTCTGATCAGTTAGCAAGATGGTAATAAGGACCATTTATTTGCTTGAATAACGCATGGAGATAACATATAACCTACAATTCTTTTTCCATGAAAAGAAATTTTTGAAGATTTTAAAAAGAATAATTAGTGACTAATTTTGTCTTTAAGTTTCCTTGCTGAAAAGTGTAAGCTCCGTGAAAATAGGAACTTTGTTTGTGGCACGATTCTCAATATCTGTCTGTAATAGTGTGCCTGGCTCTTGAGAAGTATGTTAAATGAGCAACCACATATAGACCTACCATTAGCTCAATATCACTGCCAATTATATAAAGTTGATCTTCCATGGAAAGCTTTCTGTTCAAATGGGCGAGAACGTATGTGATTCCTGGTAAACGCACAGCAGGACTGGTGAGAAGACTCCCCCAGAGGGCACTGTAGAACGCAGACTGGTCCACTGCAGCAGCAACCTTCTCCAGCAAAGTGTTTGTTCTGAGGTACAAAACAGAGTGGCTTAAGAAGAGAAGCATTTAGGGGGCACCTGGGTGGCTCAGCTGGTTAAGCATCGAACTCTTGACTTCGGCTCAGGTCATGATCTCATGGTTTGTGAGATCCAGTCCCATGCCGGGCTTTGCGCTGATAGTGCAGAGCTGCTTGGGATTCTTTCTCTCCCTCTCTCTCTCTCTCTCTGCTCCTCCCCAACTTGTGTTCTCTCCCTTTCTCCCAGAAATAAACATTAAAAAAAAGAGAGAAGCATTTAGTTTCACAATGTTAAAAATAAATTCTTCTTTTCTGGAATGTATGAAAGCATTCACAGTATAGTTTACATGCTGTGCCCTGGAGACAAATGTGATAGACTGGGAGAAGCACATACTTTAGAGGACTGGATTTAAGTCCTGGCTCCCCCATTTACTAGCTGTAAGTTGGAGAAATCAGTTAATCTTTCCTCAGTTTCCTGATCTGTAAAATGAAGACAATGACAACAAAAAGAACACCCCAAGTCCTATCTACATTAGTGGGTTGTTAAACACCATATCCATTCATATTTATTTTTAATTTTTATTTATGTTTGATTTTTATTTATTTTTAATTTAATTTTATTTCATTTTATCTTATTTGAGAGAGAGAGAAAGAGAGAATCTTAAGCAGGCTCCATGCTTAGTACAGAGCCTGACATGGTGCTCAATCCCATGACCCTGGGTGGGATCATGACCTGAGCCGAAATCAAGAGTCAGATGCTCAGACTGAGCCACGCAGGCATCCCAGACCGCCATATACATTTTAGTTAACAGTAATCCTGTAGCAGAAAATATTTTCTCTTGGATTTCTATGAAATTCTTAAAGGACACTTTCCAAATGTTTCCTTTTCTTTGAAATCGTATTATGCAACTCATAATAACTTTGAGAGTGTCTTGGGGATTCTAGCAGGGGAATGTAGCTACTCATATATCCTTGACCAAAGAACAGTACTCCTCTATCCGGGAAGGTCATCCCTTTCAACTAAGCACACAGCTTTGGGAGGGGCACACATGGAGTGGTGAGGGAAGAGGGAGACACCTGCTTAGCGAGCCAGGTCAGCTAAATCAACCCTGGCGATCAAATCAATGGGGTGACAGATATCACAGCCAGATCGCCCTCACATCTTATAATTTACAAAACTTTAATGAATTATACCTATAACAAAATCAAAGATATATTATTGCTTTATTAAGGACTGCATTCAAAAATTACTTATGATTAGTTTCAAATATAGAATAATGTAATACATAAAAACTTATTACACTGTAGTAGAGTCAGAATCAAAAGAATCTGATGATGCGTTCTACTGTTTACTTGCTCTGTGACTTAACCTAACACTGTACTCCCTTCTGGCCTTAATATATCTATAGATTAAAAGAACACATTTATCAATCCCCTTATTATACTTTGTGTTGAAAAGCTACTAAAACATAATGCTATGGTCTGAATGCCTCCTCAAAAGGTCATATAAAAACCCTATCCTCCCAAAATGATGGCATCAGGAGAAGTGGAGCCTTCGGGAGATGCATAAGTCATGAGTTCTTATGAAAGAAATCCCACAGAACTCTGTAGCCCCTTCCACTATGTGAGGACACCAGCTACGAACCAGGGAGAGGGCCCTCACCAGAATATGACCATGCCGGTACTCAGATAATGACTTCTAGTCTTTAGAACTCAGACAAATAAATTTGCTGTTCATTAGCTACCCAATCTGTGGAATTTTGTTACAGCAGCTCAAACTGACTAAAACACATTAACAAGACAAAACACAGACTATAGTCCTAAAAATCATTATTCACTGTTATATTTTTAATTGCAACTAGCAAACTTAAGTGCTTCCCTTAGAATTTAAAATTTAAAATAAAATGGACTTATACACTAAATGAAATAAAACATATGTTTCTAAAACTGTAAGCAAGTAAGTAAAAAAGTTAACAAAAGAAAATGATAAATTTTGAGGACCAAAATTATATTTTCTCAAAGTAGCTCAGGAGCGTAATCTAGTATTTTCAGGGTTAGAGTCTGACTATATTACAGAAACATATAAACCACCATAAAATAGAGTAACTGGTGAGTGCGCTAGAATAAATTAAATTTAAGTCATTAAGTGTACTCATAAAATTAAGTTTGGCCTTTTTTATGTTTGCTACCTCAACTCATAATTTCCTTTTTGGTGAGAACATCAGTAACAAGCTATTAAAGATAGTTAACACCATCATGTGCTGTCTACAACTATAAACTTCCTAAGAAATAATAGGCTCCAAGATGCATTAATTCATTTTCTTTGAAAAATTAAAATATCAAGAGCATCATGTCAACAGCCAGTAAAACATCACTGTACTTGGTGTTAGGCTCTTTTCCATCACTAAGAATTTAAAAACTGTTGGCACATGGTTCAATTTCCCATTCTTTTATTAATTTAAATTCTTATATACTGTATTATTTTAAATTATGGGTCACAATTTTTTGAGTGACTTACATGTGCTAGGAACTGGATTGATTTCATTATTATAATAACAGAATGAAATAAGTGTTATGTGTGTTTTATAGATGAGGAAACATAAAAAACTTCAGACCATGTTAAAAAAGCTTTCTTTTTAGCTAGGATTTGGACCCAGTCATCTATCTCCCAAGTCTGTGCTCTTAGCTGTATTTTCAGTGCAATACACAAACTAGATATATTACAATAATTATTTTTTGCTACAGAAATCTTCACATGATATATTCAAGGGTCTAGAATAATTAATTTTTGTGATGTTAAAACATTATCGATCCAAGGATACTTGGTGACAAATCCAGGCCTTTGATCACTTAGTGGCAACAACAGTAGCACCATTTCACCTCTCGTAGTACTCCGATCCTTCTTCTAAGCCAGGCAGAATACCAGTTAGCAATCCTTGTAGACCAGGCTTCAGTGTTTTACCCAAAGGCAGGTAATATATCTCATACAAACTTAGCAATGTTGGTTTCACAGACATGGCAGCATTTGCAAGAAGAGGAAATAATCCAGAACTGTTTAAAAACATAGAAATAAATGGGGGTAAGGAGAAGCACATTAACTACAAAATATTAATTCATATGCACATATGATGAGGGAGAGTGGGGCAAGCTGAGGGCAAAATACAGGCTGGCAGACCCTTTCCCCCAGGTAGAATATGTGTGATATTCCTTGAACACTCCTGGCTACCCAAGAACAAAGGAAAGGGTGCTTGCCATGGTGATGTGGGAAACTAAGGCTAATGAAACATTAAATCCCCTTATTGCCTACAGCCCATTGACAAATCCATGAAACAGGCAGTGTGACTTCTCTCTAGGAGCTCAGTTGCCTTTGCTTTGCTAGGGGCAAAAAAGAATCTTAGCTTAACATTAACCCAACCTTGAGGATCCTGTAAGCCTACTTTAACATATAAAAATCCCTCAGGAGCACCTGGGTGGCTCAGTTGGTTAAGTGTCCCACTTTGGCTCAGGTCATGATCTCATGGTTCATGAGTTCGGGCCCCCCGTCGGGCTCTGTGCTGACAGCTCAGAGCCTGGAGCCTGCTTTGGATTCTGTGTCTCCCTCTCTTTCTGTTCCTCCCCTGATCACTCTGTCGCTCTCTCTCTCTCTCTCAAAAAGAAATAAACATTAAAAAATTTAAAAAAAAATTCCTTTGGAAACTTCCTTTATCTCAACTGCCCCAAGATATGTGCTCGCAATCATACTCCAAGCTTATGGCCTCCTGATATCCATCTGAAGGGTCTCATGACTGACATTTTATTAAATGGTAATAAATGGCATTTCCCTAGCAAAAGCTAGCCCCTCAAGGTCCTGGAGACCTTGCATCCAAAATACCTTCGAGACTTACTCTATCCCTGACCCCCTCCCAACCTGAAGGTATATAATCAGTTACCCATCATGACCCCAGTGCAGCTCTTCCTGCCCATGGGTCCCGTCCCCATGCTTTAATAAAATCGCCTTTTTGCACCAAAGATGTCTTTAAGAATTCTTTCTTGGCTGTCGGCTCTGGACCACGCCACCATCACCCCAAAATTTCATCACCTACATATGTATATAAACCTTAATTTATATTTTGATGAAATAATAAGTTATACCGATTGGCTCAAAATGATATCCTGCATATTGATGACTTCTACTTCCATTAAACCCAGATTTCTCACCTAAGTTTCAGACTCAAAAGCCAGTGGCTAGCTAGCTAGCTAGCTATTTCACAGTCTTCAAATGTCACAATTTTAAAATATGGCATCACCATCTGTCTGGGTGACCAAAAAGCTATAAATTTAAAAGTGATCCTTTACCCTTTAAAAAAAAAAATCTTCTCTAACTTATAATCAATCACCAAGTTTTCTCTCCAAGTCACTCTTCTAGATATTTTTTAAATACTGTAAATTATCTCCATCTCTACCACACTTTTTCTTAGAAGACACCACCATTATATACAGCTCAGTCATCATGACTTACCAAGTACTGCTTCAGTATTGCCCTGAAGCAGCTGTCCTCAGTAAAACTTTTCATTGGCTTCCTGTTGCCTTTAGGATACAGTCTAGTTTAACACAGTTTTAACATTTTGCTACTCCATATCTCTGTACAGCTCACATAAACTCACCCATTTTACTCCTGCACCCTCTGCTCCAGCTATACTGAAGAAATCCTTTCAGGTTTGTTTTAAATCCTTCCATGCTCTTTTTAGCGTCCAGGCCTTTCCACAAGCTGTTCTGACAGGTTCAATTACTGCTCCCTTACTTCTATCCTTTTTGTTGACTCCTAGACTTTCAGGAATTAGCCTAAGCCATTCCCTGGAGGAGAATGTCTCTTAATTAGACTAGGTTAGGCTCCCTATTTTATATTCCCATAGTACCCAATACTTATTTATTCTAGTAAGTAATTCTGTTTTTATTAATTCTAATAAGTAATTCCGTAAATATCAGAAAGCAAGGTACCATGACTATCTTTCTGTTTCTGTATCCTAAGTCCCTAGCACCAAGTCCTCTTGCACTTAGTGACTGCTTAACAAAGGAATTAAGAATCTCTTGCTCCTAGTTTGTACAGTAAATAGAGGTCATCAAGAGAGAACTCCCTGAGTTTCCCACATTCCTGCCTCCAATTTTAGGCAGTCTGATTTAAATTTATAGTTGAAGCCTCCTCAAAGCTACCTTCCTCCATAAACTGCAGCACCCAATGCCGGCCTTTGCCAGAATCCTGCTTCATCCATTTTCCTTTTCACACTTCTAACTTCTTTCTCTTTTTTAAAATATTTTATTTTTTAAGTAATCTCTACACCCAACACGGCACTCAAACTGACAACCCAGAGATCAAGAGTTGCATACTATGAGCTAACCAGGTGCCCCCTTTCTGATAACTTCTATCTATCTTCTTCCACTTACATCTTTGTCTTTCAACACAATTGTGGTTATCTGTGAGTCTAAAAAGAGAATAAATTACAACAACAAAATCCCAAATCCTTTATCTTCACTGAATTCTGGCTTGAACCTATCTTCCCATTTCAATTAAAAAAAAAAAAAAGTATGCATTTTCCCCTATTTATCACCTGTCATCTGATCTTCGATCAGGATACTTCTACCCCCTCTAATGAAACTATTCTCATTATCATCAGCAACGTCTATTAACTGCCAGATCCTATGCTCTATTTTCAGCCCTTTTACTATTTGCTTTGCCTGTAATATTTGATACTGTCACCCACAACTTTCTGTTGAAACTCTCTTCCCTTTTGGCTTCCACGTTAGCTATTTCCTGCTACATTTTCTATCTCTGACTCTTGTTCCCCTTCACTGACTAAATATTCACAGAATGGTCCTCCTTTTCCTTCCTTCTTATTTACAATGTACCTGGGTGATCTCAATTATTCTCATGGCTTCAACTGCCACCTAAATGATCACCGCTCTAAAATCTCTCTCCAGCCTGAGGTCCAAATTTGTTTTACCAAAATTTTACATACTTTACTTTACATACACATTTAAGACTTTGTGGTACTCAAACTGCACATCTAGCCTTCTTAGTAACACGACCATATACAGTATCATGTTTAAAAAAATAAGCCCAAAGAGGCAAGATGATTTTTTATCAAAATATAGTTTATACAAGTTTACAAAGTCTTTGTATGTAATTATGCTAAACCATAAACCTTGAGATTAAAGAAATTACTTAATGAAAAATAAAAAGCCCAACATTAATATAAACTTTAGTTTTTAAATTAGGTATGCTTTTAACAACTATAGAATAGCAATATAATTTTACTCCATAATGTGTATGTGAGAATGTCTGCCATATTTAGAAATGGTTTTCTAGAAGTGGTATTCTAGAGATAATTTACTATTTTTATGTAACATACCAGTGACAAAATCAGATATACTGTAATTTATTTTTTATTTTTTTTAATGTTTATTTTTGAGAGAGAGAGAGAGAGAGAGAGGGAGAGAGAGAGATACCAGAGCATAAACAGGGAAGAGGCAGAGAGAGAGGGAGACACAGATTTGTAGCAGGCTCCAGGCTCTCAGCTGTCAGCACAGACTCTGACGCAGGGCTCAAACCCACTGTCTGTGAGATAATGACCGGAGCTGAAGTCAGACACTCAACCGACTGAGTCACCCAGATCCTCCAGATATACTGCAATTTTGTAAAATAGCTATGTTTCTTAAGGTAAAATTTGTGTTATTTTAAAGTTGAAAAAGTAGCAGGCATGAATTATAAAAGAAAAATATTGCATTAAGGAAGGAAAATCCAGGGGCGCCTGGGTGGCTCAGTTGGTTAAGCATCCGACTTCAGCTCAGGTCATGATCTCAGAGTCCGTGAGTTCGAGCCCTGCATCGGGCTCTGTGCAACAGCTTGGAGCCTGGAGCCTGCTTCAGATTCTGTGTCTCCCTCTCTCTCTGCCCCTCCCCTGCTCATGCTCTGTCTCTCTCTGTCTCAAAAATAAATAAAAACATTTAAAAAAATTAAAAATTTAAAAATATAAAAAAGAAGAAAAGAAAGGAAAATCTATCAGTTAATAGAGAATTACACACATTGATTCAGCAATTCTCAGCTTTTCTTTTTAAGCGCTTTCTCTTTGGAATGTAGTATTTATTACTATTAAAAACCTGTTACTGACTTTAGATGGTATTTTTAAGACATCCATGCAGAATTTAAAGATAAAACATATATGCACAGTAAAGCAAATCAGCAAAGCTAAAAGTTTGCATTAAAAAAAAAAAAACTAAAGTGATAAACCCATGACAAGACTGACCAAAGTAAAAAAAAAAAAAAAAAAGAAATGAGGTCTGAGTTACCAATGTCAAGACTGAAAGAGGAAAACTAGATATATACATGCAAAAGAATGAAACTAGACCCCTATCCTATGCCACACACAAAAGTTAACTTGAATTAGGGACTTAAATATAAGGCCAGAAACTATAAAATTCTTAGAAGGAAACATAGGGGGAAAGCTCCTTGATATTGGTCTTAGAAATGATATTTTGGATATGAAACCTAAAGCACAAGCAAAAAAAGCAAAAATAAACAACCAGGACTACATCAAATGAAAAAGCTACTGCACAGTAAAAGATGATCAATAAAACAAAAAGTCAATCCATCGAATGAGAGAAAATATTTGTAAACCACATATCTAATAAAGAATTAACATCCAAAATTAATATAAGGGACTCACATAACTGGATAGCAAAAACACCTCCAATAATCGAATTAAAAAATGGGCAAAGGACCCGAACATTTTTCTAAAGAAGATACTGGAATGGCCAATAGGCACATGAAAATGTGCTCAAAATCATTAATCATCAGGGAAAAAGAAGTCAAAACCACAATGGGGTACCATCTTACAACTGTTAGACTATTATCAAAAGACAAGAAATAACAAATGCTGGAGAAGAAGTGGAGAAAATAGAATCACTGTACACTGTGGGAGGGAATGTAAACTGGTACAGCAATTATGGACAATAATATGGAGGTCCTTCAAAAAATTGAAAATAGAACTACAATATGATCTGGAAATCCCACTTTTGGCTATATGTCTGAAGGGAGTGAAATCAGGATCTTGAAGAGATATCTGCATTCCCATGTTCACTGCAGCATTATTTCCAATAGCAAGACATGGAAACTTGTGTCCACTGACAGATGAATGGATAAAGTGTCACACATGATTATGCACGTGCACACGCTCATGTACACACACGCGCACATTCTCTCTCTCTCTCTCTCTCTGGAGTATAATTAATCATGGAAAAAAACAAATCCTGCCATTTGTGACAATATGGATGGATCTCTAGGGCATTATGCTAAGTGAAATAAGTCACACAGAGAAAGACAAATGCTGTATGGTCTCACTTAAATGTGGAATCTAAGAAAATCAAACTCATAAAAACAGAGAAGAGAATGGTGGTTGCCTAGCAGGTGGGGGGAGGAGAAATGAGTGAAGGTGGTCAAAGGTACAAGCTTCTAGTTATAAATAAGTTACAGGGATGTAATGTACAGATGGTGACTAGGGTTAACAATACTGTATTTGAAAGTCGCTAAAAGAGAATAGACCTTAAAAGTTCTCGTCATAAGAAAAAAAATCACAACTGAGGTTATGATGGATGTGTTAACTAAACTTATGGTAATCATTTCACAGTATATACATATATCAAATAATATGCTGTATACCTTAAACTTAGTGTTGTAGTCAATTATATCTCAATAAGGTTAAGAAAAAATTTTACATCTATATGAAAAGAGAGAGAGAGAGAATGAACTAGTGACCTGGAAGCTAGGTAAGAGGAAAGTACCCTGAATGCAGCACAGACAAGATGTTTAAAAACAAGGAAGAGAGGATCAGAAATGGGAAAGTCAGAGTGAGAAGATCTAACACATGCTTACTCATAGTTCCAAAAAGGGGAGACAGAAGAGATGGAATCAAGGCAATTTTAAGAGTTTCAGAATTGATAAAAGTCACTGATTCATAGATTTAAAAATCCCAATGAATCCCAACTGGGATAAACACAGATACCTCCCTCTAAATACATCACAGTAAAACCACTGAGTACTAATGATGAAGATGAAGAAAGTCTCTTATAGATAGGATAACTAGGCAAGTCTTCTCTGGGGATCTGGTATTTAATCAGTGATTTGGATTCGAGCATTACAGAGTGAGGGGAAAAAGAAAAAAATGAGGAACAATAAACAAAAAGACCTGTGTTACAGAATGGAGTAAATTGGGTAGAAAGTGGCAGGAGCTGGAGGTAATTGACAGGGGCAGGGCCAAAATATATAAAACTTTAGAAACATAGTAAGGGCTTTGATTTTGACTTTAAGTAACAGGAAGAAGTCAATGGAGGTTTTTAGCAGGGGAATGACATCTATTTAATGTATTAAAAAGTTTACTCTGGTACTGTATGGAGAAAAGGGTATAAAAGGGTAAGAATGAGATATTATGTGAATGTTAGAAGGCCAGTGACAAAGACCAAGCTAGAGATAAAGCTTACTTAGAATAGACGCTGCCAGTGAGGGTGGAAATAAGTAGATGTATTGGAACATCTATCAGAACAATAGGTAACAATTATTGAGTACTTCCTATATGCTGCACATTGTTCTAAACATTTTATATATATTTACATCTTTAATTCTGTTAACAATCTTGTGAAACTGGTAATCTTATTCTCATTTTGCAAATGAGAATACACACAGAGAGATGAAGAAAATGATCCAAGATCACAGAGCTGCTTAGTGGTAAAGACAAACTATTTTGATTCCTCTGCTCCTGTGCTTCACCAATGAAACAGATCTCCTAGTGAGAGAATGTACATGGGAAGAAGAATATGGGCAAAGAAAACAAGTTATTAAGTGTAACCCTTGGATTTCAGGCTCATGTAAATGGATGGACAATGGTGCCATTTACTGAACTTTAGTGCACTGCAAAAGGCTGGGTTTATAGAAAATGAATTTAGTTTGGAAGAGGGTGAGCTTCAGCTGCTTTTAAAGAACCACATAGAGATGGCAAGTAATCCAGAAGTTTAAAGCAGAAGCCAACACTGGTGATCCCAAGTTGGGAGTCGGCACTTAAAAGATAAACCATGGGTGTGAATATGCCCACCCAACTAAAGAATATAAAGTGAAAACATAAGACTAAGCAAACTTTAAGAAATTTTGTACGTCCAGGGATGCCTAAGTGGCTCAGTCAGGTGTCTGACCTTGATTTTGGCTCAGGTCATGATCTCATGGTTTGTGAATTTGAGCCTTGCATGGGGCTCTGTGCTATCACAGCACAGAGTCTGCTTGGGATTCTCTCTCTCCCTATCTCTCTACCCCTCCCCACCTGCTCGCTCTCCTCTCAAAGTAAATAAAACTTAAAAAAAAAAAATTCCATATGTTCATATCAAGATTGAGAAAGCAAACTGGAGAATGTAAACCAACAGAAAAAGGCTATTCCAGGTAAAGAATGGTCAACTACATTGAAAGCTGCTGAGAGATAAAGGTATCTTATTTTTTTCTCAGGGTAGTCCTTAAGTTTAAAAAGGCAGAAAGTACTGTAGTCTCAACAATTTTAAGTAAAAATCATAAATGACATAGAAAAAGAAAAAAATTTAACATTAAGGAATATCCTGAATTTTTCTGAAGCACCTAACTATCAAAATATTTAACATTGATACCTAAAAACTTCATTAAGGAGTTTTCAGTACTTTAGCTTTTACTGCACAAAGCATAACACAGTTAAAAATATATTTTATTTATACATAAAAAATTATTCTTACCTGTATAAAAAAAGATCTTTGGCAAGTCTCTTGGGTCCAATGATTTTAAAGATAATTTCATATGTTTCAAGTGCCTTTCGATGAACTCCACCTGGTAATGCTGGATGTAGGCATTGAGCTAGGCGTTTGCCTATAGTCAGCTTTTTGGGTACTACCTGGTACTTTGCATTATTTTGTAAAACCTTGAAGAAAACATTTTAATTCTGCTGAGAAAAACAAAAACCTTATATCTTTTATTTCCATTTCCTAGCACAGAATTTTCAAAAAATCCTTACAGGACTTCTTTACATTCTAAAAAGTTATAAAACATGTCAAAGAACTCCTGTCTTAGTTACATCTATCAATATACACCATATTTAAAATTAAAACTGAGGATGCAAAAAAATTATTTTGTTAAAAAAAAACCAAACCCACTCCACATTAACAGAAATACCATTTTTATTAAAAAAAATCACAATATTTTGGGCGCCTGGGTGGCTCAGTAGGTTGAGCGACCAACTTCGGCTCAGGTCATGATCCCACAGCTCGTCAGTTTGAAACCCGCGTGTGGCTCTGTGCTGACACCTCGGAGCCTGGAGCCTGCTTTGGATTCTGGGTCTCCCTCCCTCTCTGCCCCAATCCACTCGCATTCTGTCTCTGTCTCTCTCAAAAATAAACAAACATTAAAAAAGAAAATTAAAAAAAAACACAATATTTTGCCAACAAATTTATTCAGAAGAGAGGCAATGATTTTGATTTTTGCAAATCTTTAATGTCAATCTATTTTTGATACACTATTTCAAAGATACGAAGGAAACTGGACCTCAACATAAATATGTCGTTGAAAGAGGGAGAACCACTGCTTTGAGATGTCGTATGTCAGCAAGGAGTTCTAATGCTTACAAGAATCTACAAAAGATTATAACTACCCATTTGTTTTTACTAATTTCCCAAGTGGACCAATCACAACTGTGTTTATTCAAACATAACATTTAGTTAGAGATAATGGTTAGGGTGGAATTTACAGAAGATCCTGTTTTATAAACCACCCAAAGGAGATTAGTTATTTAAGTAACAAAAAAGAACTCATAAATTAATTCTTCAAAGTATTATAGTACAGTGCTGATAGAACATTACAGAATAAATGCACAATGAAAACAGGATAATATGCTAGAATTTGATTTAGAAGAAATATTAAAAAAAATCCTTTATCTTACAAAATAAAGAACTGAAATTAAAATACATAAAATGATCTGTCAAAGGCAGTACAGTAGAAAACTCAGGACAAGATCTCCAGGTTTTTAACAAAAGTGAAGGCTCTGAGGTCCACTTAAATATAACATTTTCTTCATTTATTTTTTTTAAGTTTATTTATTTTGAGAAAGAGAGAGAGAGTACAAACAGGAGACAGCACAGGAAGAGGGAGGATCTCAAGCAGGCTCCACACAGCCAATGTGGAGCCCATGTGGGGCTCAAACTCACGAGACCATGTGATCACGACCTGAGCTGAAATCAAGAGTTGGACGCTTAACCGACTGGGCTACCCCTGTGCCCCTACATAAAACATTTTCAAAAGTCTTCCCACTACAAGTTTTTAATTTAGTTTTAAACTAGATGCAATGAAGGCAAATAAAGTTAAATCTAGAAATGAAAAGCAAATTAAGGGCAAAACACTGGCAAGAACACAGCTATGAAAAACATTTTTCAACTAGCTGCTTCCGTGTGTCCAAAGTTTTAATCTCAATTTTAAACACAGTAACCAAGAGTCAGTATTTACATATTTTAAATTTATTTATTTTTAGTTATCTTCACATGCAACATGGGGCTCAAACTCAAGGCCCTGAAATGAAATATGTTTTTCCAACTGGGTCAGCCAGACACCCCAATATTCACATATATCTTAAGGAAAGGTATAATTACTTCTGCAGAAGGAAATTTAACGATCTATAACATAAAATGCTTTAATAAAAAAACTGTGTTAATACGAAATAAAATTTTAAAAGAAAAGTAAAATATAGCATGATTTTTTTATAGCACCATTATCTAAGAGGATTTCTGAATTGGAAAACGTTCTTTTTAAAAGCAATTTTGAATTGAAAAAAATGTATAATGAGGTGAAAATGTAGTATATTAATAAATAACATTTTATATTAAAACATGTATTTAGACTATTTTCAACAAATTTATACTAAATACAATCCTTGCCTGTTCACAGCTTAAGTTTTCCCAATGACTTGCATATCCTCCTCTGTGTTATCTGGATACAATAAAATGTTTTCATAAATATTAAGTATAAGAACTACTTATGTACTTAATTAGGTCTATTAATTTCCACATTTAATAAATTGCTTTTAGGAGGGCCTGGCTGGCTCAGCTAGTGGAGCATGTGACTCTTGATCTGAGTGAGTTTGGGCCTCATGTTGGGTGTAGAGATTACTTAAAATCTTTAGGGGCGCCTGGGTGCCTCAGTTGCTTGAGGGTCAGACTTCAGGTCATGATCTCGTGCTTCGTGAGTTCAAGCCCCACGTCAGGCTCTGTACTGATAGCTTGGAGCCGGGCGCCTGCTTCAGATTCTGTGTCTCCCTCTCTCTCTGCCCCTCCCCTACTCTCTCTCAAAAGTAAGTATTAAAAAGTAATAATAAAATCTTTAAAAAATTAAAAAAAAATAAACTGTTTTTAAATATAACTCCTAGTAAGTCTTCAGAAAGAGATTCTTCAGAAGGAGACTGGGTGGCTCAGTCAGTTAAGCGTCGGACTTCAGCTCAGGTCATGATCTCACACTTCATGATTTCAAGCCCTGCATAGGGCTCTGCGCCAAAAGCTCAGAGCCTGCCTTGGATTCTGTGTCTCCCTCTTTTTCTGCCCCCCCCGCTCACGCTCTGTCTCTCTCTCTCTCTCTCTCTCTCTTAAAAATAAACAAAGAAAGAAAGAGAGAGAGAGAGAGAGAGAGAGAGAGAAAGAAAGAAAGAAAGAAAGAAAGAAAGAAAGAAAGAAAGAAAGAAAAAGAAAGAAAGAGACTCTTCAGAGCAAGAAAGAACCTAACTACCTTTAAGCATACTCATAATTTTGGATGCAATTTCTTGAGGATATTATAAAAAAAAATCTGAGAATTTATCAAACCCTAAATGATAAATGTTACAAGTTAACATGTCAAACAGAAGTTTGTGCATCTAATTTTAAGATAAATCCTTGGCACATTAAAAATGAAAGCTTTTCTGGAAGACATTAATTATCTATAGTATGTATGAGGTCAAGCAATAGTGTACTTGGAATGTATTTTAGGATAATTTCTTTCCTAATAATTCTATGTTAAGCTATTTGATGTTAAAAGTTACGGGGAGAGCTCTCATTTCTTACCATCTTCCCTACTGCATTTAATATTTAAAAACATTCCAATTCAGTAACAACTGCTAAAAAAAAAAAAAAACCGAAAACTCCAAAAATTCCCAAAATCAAAACTGTAAGTACGAGGTGAGCAAAGTTTGATCTAAGAAAACAAACAAAAAAACAGTGTAAAAATGTAAAGCTATGAATTGATCTGTAATGCCATCATAATAGTGGATTAAAACCAGACATGTTAAGAGGAAACATTCAAGGCCAACCCCCAAGGCCTAAGTGACTACTTATCACTTTCGTAAAAAAAAGTACTGAATATATCTAAGAATTGCCTGGATACAAAATTTTCCTTACTGCTACATAACATTTGTAAAGCACATTTCAAGTTACCACTTTCTACACCAGTTTCTAATTTTGTTGTCAGGAATTCCAGGACCATATCTTTGCTCAATTACAGAAACTTGTTAGCCCTCAGAGTTATTAGCATGTTTGCTTCCTAGTCTCATGTTTTTAATGGTAATGTTGTTTTGGCCTCAAAATATGCCTGGCTGTTCAGGCATGCAATTCATGAAATAAAATAGCAGTACCAAAAGTAATCGTAAGCTTTAGTTATGTTTTTACAATTCTTTACTTCAAGCTTTAGAGAAATCCAGTAAGTAGAAATTCAGATTTCTGAATTTCTGGACATACCTTATTAAGTTTTCCAAGTGCCGATATCAAATCTGCCCATTCACTGGAATATTCAAAATTCTTTAGTGCTTTGTCAATTGCGGCTACATAGTTTCTGTATTTGGAGTCACTCAGTAACTCCAGCTCTTCTGTGTTCATCCTCCCACAGCGTTCTACTAGAGACCAGTTCCAAAGTCATGTAAAATCATCACCTATAAAAAAGTTTGCAGAAGGAACCAAAGTTACAAAGTAAAGTATTAAAATGAGTTCATATGCTCTTGCTGTAAAACTATTGGCTAACTTAAAAATGTTTCTTGAGTGAGAAGTGGTCAAAACTGGTCAACTAGTACACAGAGTCATGAAGAATTCACGTGTTCCTTCCCACAAATTGGAAAATGGCTGTGAGAACAAAGGGATATAAAAGAATAGGAAATATTCTGGTACTTATTTCAGCTTAGAAATCATGTTATTTATCTCCTATTTTCTGATACAATATTTGTGATAGACATACTCTTTTGCCTTGTTTTGATACATAAATACATTAAGATTGGTTTGGATTTGATATATCAAGGACATGCAGTGAAAAAAAAAATAAAAAAAGAATGACTTGGAGGGGCACCTGGCTGGCACAGTTGAAGAGTATGTGATTCTTGATCTCGGGATTTTGAGTTTGAGCCCCACGTTGGGTGTAGAGAGTCTTAAATAAAGCTTAAAAAATATTTGGAGGTCATCTCATTTTATTAGACAATAAATGAGCATTTATAGTATAAAGGAACATCACCTATTCGGAATTTGACCTTACTTTTGATAAAACTGACAAATACACATGGTAATTTAAAACATGTTCATACATTCTTTGATACTGATTTTAAAAATGTGGTTCCAAATCCTCTAGCCCCTTGGGCTGGATTTTTTGACTCAATTCTGACAAAAATAGCAAGGCAGAAGTGATAATGTGTCATGGCTAAAACTAGGTTATAAAAGAACTTTAGCTTCCTCCCTTATTGTCTCTAAACTAAGATCATTAGGTCTGGGGAAAGCCAGTTGCCACCTTGTGAGAACACTTACATGAGCCCTATGGGGAGGTTCCAGTGGTAAAGAACTGCAGCTTTCTACCAACAGTCATGTGAGTGAGTCATTTCGGAAGCAGATCTCCCATTTCCAAGCAAACCTTCATTTGACTGCAGTACCAACCAACATACTGACTGTAACTTCATAAGAGGTCCTGACACAGAGCTACATAACCAAAGTCTCTCAAATTCATGACTTATAATAATCTTGCTGATTTAGGCCCCTGACTTGGGGGTAATTTGTTATATAGCACTAGATAACTAATAGAGTAGTAGTAAGGATTTAAATGAGGCTCAACTAAATTTGGCCCAATGTGGTCTCTCCTCCACTATTTTTGTTATCCTGTCAGACTTTTAACTAACTCTGTACCTTTCTTTAGAGCTGGATTCATGGATGTGGAGGAGGGTCTAAGAATGGGACTCAGAGTATCTCAACATGATTAAATGAAAGGTAAAAACAGTCTTTCCAACAAATGGTTTTGGGGTAACTGGATATCCACATGTAAAATAATGAAGTTGACTCCTTCCTCATATCTACACAAAAATCAACTCAAAATGGATGACAGCTCTAAATGTAACAGTTATAAAAGTCTTAGAATAAAGTACAGGAGTAAGTTTTTGTGGCCTAGGGCTAGGCAGTCTTCTTAGAAATAACATAAAAACATCACAAGCAACAACAAAATAAATTGGACTTCATCAAAATGAAAAACCTTTCTGCTTTAAAGGATATGGTCACAAAATGAAAAGAGAAGAGGACTTCCAGGGAAGATAGCAGAGTAGGATGACACTAAGCTCACCTTGTCCCATGGATACAGCCAGATGATAAACACATTAGTGTAAGTAACTAAAAAAAAATGACCCAGAGACTGGAAGAACAAACTCTCCACAGCTAAATGTAAGGAAGAGGCCATATCAAAGAGAGTAGGAGGGTGGTGACAGATTAGGAGCTAAACAGACCCAAGGGACTTTCCACAGGAGGGAGGGAGGAACACCCCAGGCACAAGAGAGGAGAGAAACAAACTTTCACAACAGGGAGACTGCACAGGGAAGATGAATCCCCAAATATTTGGCTTTCAAAACCAGAGGGGTCAAATTTTGTGAGTTCTTACAATCGCAGGCAGTACTTAAAAACCTGGAACTTTAGGGGGCACCTGGGTGGGTCAGTTGGTTAAGCGACTGACTTAGGCTCAGGTCATGATCTCAATTTGTGAGTTTGAACCCCACCTTGGGCTCTGTACTGACACTCAGAGCCTGAAGCCTGCTTTGGATTCTGTGTCTCCTTCTCTCTCTGCCCCTCCCCAACTTGTGCTCTATCTAAAATAAATAAATGTAAAACACACACACACACACACACACACACACACACACACCTGGAACTTTAAAAATCAGGAGGTTTATGAGAGAGCAAGGAGGGCGAGAGGAAACTGAGTCCCAGCCGTAAAGAGACAACACAACAAATAGCTCCACCAAAGATACAGCAAAGCAGCAGCAATCTGTCAAAAGCCTGGGGTATCCAGGAGGGAGATTTGCTTACTAATCTCAGAGCATGTGCCACAGGGGCAGGGATCTTTGGGAGACTTCTCCAGGAACAAATGAGCTTTCTCTCCCTCACTCCGTAGCATAAACACATGGACACCTGCAGCAACCAGCCAGGGCACCAACACTTGCTACCTAACTTGTTCATAGTGCCCCCACCCACTTGTTCTCTTGCAAACATGCCCCAAACAGCCAGAACTCTACTCCAGATCATCACCCATAGCAGACCTGGACAAACCTTGCTAACACTACCAGACCTGCCCCCATACACTTCTGTATATCAGCCTCTTCCAACCCATATGCCTTAGTCCCCAGCAGCTGCAGGAACCCTCCTGTGGCTGACAACCTTGCTGGCACCAGATGCCCTGTCCTCACATTCTCCTACACCTCTGTGCTACTACATCTCTGGCAAATGTTCAAGTTAAGTCCAAGGTGGTCCCAGGCTGGCCGATTAGCAACACAAGGACCAAATCCTGCCCATAACAAGCAAAGAGAGCCATTGTAGACAAATGGACAGAAGGCAAAAGCTGCTCAGCTACAACAGCAGGGCACAGACAATGCACATAGGAGATACCCCTGAAGTGCTAGGTACTGGTCAGCAGGGGACAAAGCACTACAGGTCACTACATGCCCTCTTAATAGGCCACTACTTTCCAGAGCAGGAGATGTAGCTGACTTTCCAAACATATGGAAACAGACACAGTTAAACAAATGGAAGAGACAGAGAATATATCCCAAATGAAACAGGACATAAAACAACAGTGAGAGCTAAACAATACAGAAATAAGTAATACAACTGATAAAGAATTTAAAGTAATGGTCATAGAGATACTCACTGGACTTTTAAGAAAAGAGTGAAGGACCTCAGTGAGACTCTTAACAAAGAGAGAACATAACCAATTAATGATGAATAACTGAATTACTGAAATTAAAAATACACTAGATAGAGGGTGCCTGGGTGGCTCAGCTGGTTAAGCATCTGACTCTTGATTTCAACTCAGGTCATGATCTCACGGTCGTGTGATGGAGCCCCATGTCAGGTTCTGCACTGATAGCATGGAGCCTGCTTGGGATTCTCTCTCTCCCTCTCCTGCCCCTCCCCCACTCATGCTGGCTCTGTCTCTCTTAAAATGAATAAGTAAACTAAAAATTTTTTAACAATACACTAGGTGGAATAAATAGTAGACTAGAGGAAGCAGAAGAACGGATTAGTGATCTAGAGGACAGAGTAATGGAAAGCACTCAAGTTGAGCAAGAAAGAAAAAAAGACATAACAAAAAATGAAAATAGGCTTAGGTAAATTTAGCCATATCATGAAGTGTAATAACATTTGCATTATAAGGATCCCAGAAGGAGGAGAGACAGAAAAGGGGACAGAAACCATATTTGAAGAAATAAGAGCTGAAAACTTCCCAAATCTGGGGAAGGAAACAGAAATCGAGATCCAGAGGCACAGAGAACCTCTGACAAATCAACTCAAGGAGGTCCACACCAAGAATTAAATACACACACAGTAATTAAAATGGCAAAAAGTAGTGATAAAGAAGGAATTTTAAAAGCAGCAAAAGAAAACAGTTACATACAAGGGAAACCCCATAAGGCTATCACTGGATTTTTCAGCAGAAATTTTGCAGACCAGAGGGTGATGAGCATGACATACTCAAAGTGTTGAAAGAAGAAAACTGCAGCCAGGAATACTCTAGCAAGGCCATAATTTAGAATAGAAAGAGGGATGAAGAGTTTCCCAAACAGAAGTTAAAGGAATTCATAACCACTAAACCAGTCCTGTAAGAAATATTACAGGGGACACTTTGAGTGCAAAGGAAAGACCATAAGAGGGAATAAGTAGGAAAGAAAAAAGCAGTAAAAATAAGTATGTCAACAAAAATCAGTCAAGGGATTCACAAAATAAAAGCATATAAAGTAAGATGCCATATATCTAAAATATGAGGGGGAGAGGAGTAAAGAATGGGTTTAAACTTAAGCTATCATCAATATAGACTGCTATATGTATAAGATGTTATATACAAACCTAATGGTAACCACAAAGCAAAAATTTGTAATAAATATGCAAAAAATAAAGAGAAAGGAATCCAAGTATATCACAGAGTGAGCCAACAAACCATCAGATAAGAGAGCAATAGGAAGAAACAGAGAAGAACTACAAAAAAAAGTATGAAACAAGTAACAGAAGACCAATAAGTACATATCTATCATTAATTACTTTGAATGTAAATAGACTAAATGCTCCAATAAAAGGGTGACAGAATGGATAAAAAAGCAAGAACCATTTATAGACTGGCTACAAGAGATTCATTTCAGACCTAAAGACACGTGCAGATTGAAAGTGACAGAATGGAAAAGCACTTATCATGCAAATGGAAACAAAAAGCAAGTAGAAATACTTACATCAAGCAAAATATCCTTTAAAGTTTTTATTTTTATTTATTTTGAAAAAGAGTGTGTGTATGAGCAGGGGAAGGGCAGAGAGAAGGGTAGAATCCGAAGCAGGCTCTGTACTGTCAGTGTGGAGCCTGATGTGGGGACTCGAACTCACATGAGATCATGGCCTGAGCTGAAACCAAGAGTTGAATACTTAAACAATTCAGTCACCCATGTACCCCTGGACAAAACAGCCTTTAAGCAAAGACTGTAATAAGAGACAAAGAGAAGGAAGCATTAATTATATACATTAATAAAAGGAAAATACAACAAGAAAATATAACAGTTACAAATATTATGCACCCAACATGAAAGCACCCAAATACATAAAGCAGGGAACTTTAACATCCCAATTACATCAATGGATAGATCACCCAAAAACAAAATAAACATGAAAACAGTGGTTTCAAAGGACACACTGGAGAAGATGGGTCTAATGGATATATTCAGAACATTCCACCCTAAAACACCAGAATACACATTCTTTTCAAGTATACATGGAACATTCTCCAAAAGAGATCACATATTAGGGCACAAAACAAGTCTCAATAAATTCAAAAACACTGATGTTATACCATGCATCCTTTCTGAGAAGAATGCTATTAAACTAGAAATCAATTCACAAGAAAAAATCTGGAAAGAACACAAACACATGGAGGTTAAATAACATGTTACTAAAAAATGAATGGAAAAAAAAATGAATGGAACAACCAAGAAATCAAAGAGAAAAATAAACAAAATACATGGAGACAAATGAAAATGAAAACACAACAGTCCCAAATCTTTGGGAAGCAACAAAAGTAGTTCTAGGAGGAAGTTTATAGCAATACAGATTTACCTGAAGAAATAATAAAAATCTCAAACAACCTAAACTTACACCTAAAGGAGCCAGAAAAAGAAGAAAACCAAAACCCAAAACCAGTAGAAGAAAACAAACATTAGAACAGAAAAGAAATAAAAACTAAAAAACAAACAAACAAACAATAGAACAGATCAATGAGGGGCGCCTGGTTGGCTCAGTCATTAAGCATCCGACTTCCACTCAGGCCATGACCTCACAGTTTGTGAGTTTGAGCCCCATGTCAGGCGCTGCGCTGACAGCTCAGAGCCTGGAGCCTGCTTCAGATTCTGTGTCTCATTCTCTCTCTGTCCCTCCCCCACTTGTGCTCTGTCTCTGTCTCTCAAAAATAAATTTAAAAAGAAAAAAATTAAAAAAAAAAAAAAAAAAAGAACAGATCAGTGAAACCAGGAGCTGGTTTTTGAAAAGATCAATGAAATCAACAAAACTTTAGCTAGACTCATTAAAAAAAAAAAAAAAAAAGAATTCAAACAAAATCAGAAATGAAAGAAGAGAAGTAACAATTGACACTACAGAATTACAAGGGATTATTGGAGATATTATGAAAAAATTACATGTCAACAAATTGGACAACCTAAAATCATGTAACCTCCCAAAACTGAATCAGGAACAAAGAGAAAAATGTGAATAGACTTTTTACCAGTAATGAAACTGAATTACTAATCAGAAAACTTCTAACAAACAAACGTCAAGGACCAGAGAGCTTCACAAGTGAATTCTACCAAACATTTGGAAAAAGAGTTAAGTAGCTATTCTTCTCAAACTATTCCAAAAAAATAAAGAAAAGCTTCCAATTCATTCTATTAGGCCAGCATTATCCTGATGCCAAAACCAGATAAAGACACTACAAAAAAAGAGAATTACAGGTCAGTATCTCTGATGAACACAGATGCAAAAATTATCAACAAAATATTCACAAATTGAATCCAATAATATACTTAAAAAGTTATTAACCATGATCAAGTGAAATTTATTGCAGGGATGCATGGGTGGCTCAATATTTGCATGGGTGGTTTATATCACATTAACGAGAGGAAGGAAAAACACCATAGATCATCAAAATAGATGCAGAAAAAGCATCTGACAAAGTACATCGATTCATGATAAGAATTCTCATGAAAGTAGATTTAGAGAACATACCTCAACAAAATAAAGGCCATATATGAAAAACCCACAGCTAATATTATACTCAATGGTGGAAAGGTGAAAGCTTTTCCTCTAAGATCAAGAACAAGACAGGGATGTCCACTCTCACTACTTTTATTCAACACAGTACTGGAAGTCCTAGCTGTAGCAATCAGACAACAAATAAAAGGCATCTGATAAGGAAGGAGTAAAACTTTCACTACTTACATGATGACATGATACTATATGTAGAAAACCTTAAGGACTCCACCAAAAAACTATCAGAACTGATAAATGAAATCAGTAAAGCACAGAATACATAACATACAGAAACCTGTTGTATTTCTCTACATTAATAATGAGATAGCAGAAAGAGAAATTAAGGCTACAATCTCACTTCCATTTGCACCAAAAAGAATAAAATATATTGGAATAAATTTAACCAAGGAGGTAAAAGACTGGTACTCTGAAAACTGTAAAACACTAACGAAAGAAATTGAAGATGACACAAATGGAAAGATATTCCATGCTCATGGATGGAAGATCCAATATTATTAAGAGATCCATACTCCCCAAAGCAATCTAGATGTAAAGATTTAATGCAAATCCCTATCAAAATACCAACAGCATTTTTCACTGATCTATAAAAAAGTCCTAAAATTTATATATAGAGCCACAAAGGACCCTGAATAGTCAAAGCAATCCTGAAAGAACAAAGCTGGAAGTTATCACAATCTCAGATTTCAAGATATATCACAAAGCTGTAGAAAACAAAACAGTATGGTACTGGCACAAAAACAGACATATAAATCAGTAAAACAGAATACAGAGCTCAAATAAACCCATGCTTATATGGTCAATTAATCTATAATAAATGAGGCAATAATATACGATAGAGAAAAGACAGTCTTCAATGAATGGTGCTGGAAAAACTAAACAGCAACATGCAAAAGAATCAAACTGGACCACTTTCTTACATCATACACAAAAAGAAATTCAAAAGGGAATAAAGATCTAAATGTGAGACCTGAAACCATAAACTCCTGGAAGAAACCAAAAGTAGTAATTTGACAACAGCCATAGTAACAATTTTCTAGATATGTCTCCTGTGGCAAGAGAAACAAAACCAAAATTAAACTATTGGGACCATACCAAAACAAAAAGCTTTCGCTCAGTGAACAAAACCACCAATGAAACAAACAGGTAACCTACTGAATAGAAGAAAATATTTGTAAATGATATATGCCATAAGGGTTTCATTTTCAAAATACATAAAGAACTTATAAAACTGAATACCAAAAAAATCCAATTAAAAAATGGGCAGAGGACCTGAAGAGATGTTTTCCAAAGAAGACCTACAAATGGCCAAGAGACCCATGAAAAAGATGCTCAACACTAATAATCTTCAGGGAAATCCAAAGATAAACCACAATGAGATCTCACCTTATACGTATCAGAATAGCTAGAATCAAAAAAACAAAAAATAACAAGTTGTTAGCAAGGATGTGGAGAATAAGAGACCCCAATGCACCGCTGGTGGGAATGCAAATTGATGTAGCCACTGCAGAAGACAGTATGGAGGTTCCTCAAAAAATTAAAAATAGAATTACCATATGATCCAATAGTGGGAATTTACTCAAATAAAATGAAAAGACATATGCACTCCTATGTTTATTTATTTAGTATTATTTATAATAGCCAAGACATGGAAGCAACCCAAGTGTCCACTGATAGATGAATGGATAAAAAAGATGTGGTATCTGTAGACACAATGGAATATTACTGCACCATAAAAAATGAGATAGTGCCATTTGCAAAGTCAGACAGAGAAAGACAAATATCATGATTTCACTCATGTGGAATTTAAGAAACAAATGAACAAAGAGAAAAATAGATTAAAAAAAACAACCCAAATTCTTAAATACGGAGAACAAACGGTAGTTGCAATAAGGGAGGTCAGCTGGAGTATGTATGAAATAGATAAAGGGGATTAAGACTACACTTATCTTGATAAGCACTGAGTAAAGTACAGAACTGTTGAATTATTACTGTACACCTGAAACTAATATAACACTGTATCTTAACTATACTTCAATAAATAAAAATGACTGTAAAGATGGTCATACAACTCTGTACTGAAAACTGCTAAATCATACACTTTAAATAGGTGAATTGTATGGTAGGTGAATTTTATCTCAATGAAGGTAAGTATGTATATATGTGTGCATACCAGTACATCTACATTTTTATATAATGGGGCCTTAGGGACCTGTGAATTACCTCAAATTACATGCAAAATTTACCTCTTATATTTTATTGGGGAGAGAGTCTACTGATTTTATAACATTCTCAAAAATGGTTTTTAACAAAATCCTCAAAAAGGTTAAGAATCCCTACTCTAGAGAATATAACCTATATTAGTAATACCTGTTGGCACTGAAAAAAGGATAAGAATCTATGAATTTATTAAATCAAAAAAAATTTTTGGTTAAGGTTGTGACAGAATGATACAAACTACCCAGTTCTCTACCTTAATTCTTTTATCCATAAAAATAAAAACAGACAAATCCTCAAATCCTATTTTTACAGACAACAATTATCTTAAACACTTGACTTACTTCAGTACACAAAGTGCCAAGCACTTCTAGGTGCAGAATAAAGAGAATAACCCTGACCTAATGCATGATACTTTCATTCCCAATTGGGAGGGGCAGGCCCTTGTGGTTTAAAATAATGTCTGGGGCGCCTGGGTGGCTCAGTCGGTTAGGGTGCGACTTCGGCTCAGGTCATGATCTCGTGGTCTGTCGGTTCGAGCCCTGCGTCGGGCTCTGTGCTGACAGCTCAGAGCCTGGAGCCTGTTTCAGATTTGGTGTCTCCCTCTTTCTCTGACCCTCCCCTGTTCACGCTCTGTCTCTGTCTCAAAAATAAATAAATGTTAAAAAAAAATTTTAAATAATGTAAAATTTATGCAGGAAAAAAACTTACATTGTTATTTTATCTTTATACCCTGGACTTTAACAGCAACAAAACAAAGCTGTATTTTGAAGTACTGCGAGAAATCCAAAATGAACTTAAATGAACCAAAACTAATCTTAACTGTCTTCCCTTTCAACATTGATTTTGTTTCACAGATTCAATACACAATTCCCCTAATTGGGAAGAAGTCCTTGAAAGCAGGAACTCTATTTCCTACTTATTTGTATGTGGCACAGCACATAACTTGGAACAGATAGGTAAGCTCAAGTTGGATTCATACACAGTGATGTAAGTATAATAGTTGAGACTGGGAATGAATTAACAATTCTGCAAGCTGTTTTATCATTAATCTATGGTTAATAAAAATCTTTTAAACTAGATTTAACCATAAACACACACAGCAATGTGTGCTTCAGGGACAAAAGACAATCTTTTTTTTAAAGATTTAAAGTCTATTTTGTCTGATATAAGTATTGCTACCCTGGTTTTTTTCACTTCCACTTGCACAGTATATGTTTTCTGCAATCTGTCATTTTTAGTCTGTGTCTTTAGGTCTGAGGTGGTAGTTTTTCCCTGTTTTGTAGTTTTTCCCTGTTCTTTTCTTCTCTTGCTCTCTTCCCTGTTGTTTGATGGCTTTCTTTAGTGTTATACTGGGATTCCTTTCTCTTTTTTGTGTATCTACTGTAGGTTTTGATTTGTGGTTATTATTAGATTCATATATGTCATCTTATATATAAGCAGTCTCTATTAAATTGATGGTTGCTTAAGTTTGAACACATTCTAAAAGCACTAAATTTTTACTCCTTTGTCCACATTTATGTATATGTCATATTTAACATCTTTTCATTTTGTGTATACCTTGGCTGATTTTTCTACTTTGGTGTTTTCACCTCATACTGGCTTTATAAATGATTAATTTACTACATTTACTACATGTTTGCTTTTACCTGTGAATTTTTTCCTCTCATAATTTTCTAATAGTTATGGTCTTTTCGTTCGAGTTAAAGGATTCCCTTTAACATTTTCTGATAAGACTGACTTAGTGGTGATAAATTTCTTTAACTTTTCTCTGGGAAATCCCTTACCTTTCCTTCTATTCCAAACGATAACCTTACTGAGTATTCTTAGTTGTACATTTTCTCCTTTCAGAACTTTAAACATATCATGCCACTCCCTTCTGGCCTTCAAAGGTTCTGCCAAAAAATCAGCTAATAGCCTTATGGGGTTTCCCTTGTTTGTAACTGTTTTCTCTTGCTCCTTTAAAAATTTTCTACTTATCTTTACTTTTTGTCATTTTAATTATGTGTTTTGGTGGGGACCTCCTCGGATTAATCTTAAGGGCTCTCTGCGTTTCTGGATCTGCATGTCTGTTTCCCTCCTTAGATTAGGAAAGTTTTTAGCTATTTGTTCTTCTGATAGGTTTTCTGCTCCCTTCTCTCTTAAATAAAGCAAATGTTAGCAGACAAAAAAGAAGAAATTGACAGTAATATGATAATAGTAGCGGACTTTAACACCCTACTTATATCAATGGCACGATCATCCACAGAATATCAACAAGGAAACAGTGGCTTTGAATGACACATTAGACCAGATAGTCCCAATGTATACAGAACATTCTGTCCAAAAAGAGCACTATACAAACTCTTTTCAAGTGCACATCAAACATTCTCCAGGATACATCACATTAGGCCACGTCTCAATAACAACAAGTCTCAATAATTTTAAAAGACTCAAATCAAACCAACCATCTTTTCTGACCACAATGGTATGAAACTAGAAGTCAGTTACAAGAAAAAATCTGGAAACCACATGAATATATTGATGCTAAACAACATGATACTAAACAATGATTGGGTCGACTAAGAAATCTATGAGAAAATAAAAAAATACATGGGGACAAATTAACATGAAAACACAACAGTCCAAAATCTCTGGGATGCAGCAAAAGGCAGCAGTTCTACGAGGGAAGGTTATGTGACTATAATAATTATTACCATACAGAAAAAATCAAATGAGCATATGCATCAGTTAGTACTGTGTCTGGCACATACTAACCTTTCTCACTTGTTTCTGGTAACTAACTTCTCTCCTAGAACTCAAAAACCACTGTGTGTGTGTGTGTGTGTGTGTGTGTGTGTGTGTGTGTGTGTGACAACAGGCCATTTTCTCCCTAAACTCTGCCTGCAAGCTTATGAGTGGTCTCTATCAAAATCTCTTCATTTCAAGCATCTAAGTAAATCCTGCTTCCTTCTAGGAACCTAATTAATACTCCTTCTATCTTCTGACAACTCCCAAATTTCTATCTCTTGCCAGATCTCTTCCTTGAACTCCCAGCATATTAACTGTAATCAGAGTAATGATGTAATTGTGAAGCAATATTACCTCAATTGGCATATTCTGCAGATATACTTTTTTTTATTCAGTATAAAAAAACTAACCAGTAATGACCAGCTAAGTTTGTGGAGCTTAGAACTCTTTAATGTGTTTGCAGCTAAAAAAAAAGTTCAGTCAGGTAAGAAATTTGATTTTTTCTTTTTTATTTTGCTAAAAGTTGTCTAAACACTTAAATATAACTAAAAAGAGTTCATACAGTATAGATACATATAACACTAGGTAGAACATGAAAAACAAAATCTTACACAAACAGCTGAGAAATGAGACAGGACATTTTGTAGAAGTTTCATCAGCAGGGAGTTATGGTATTTTTGTGTGAAAAGATTGCCAGATCCTGGGACTAGAAATTAGGTTCTGCTTCTTCAATTATTTTTAATGAAAATAAAATCACTTATGGCATATCAGAAGAAGTCTAGGGATGTATCACTTTTGAATTTTTAATCCAATATATGATAAATGCAAATTCCAGCTCTCAAGTATTTTTTTTCCATATTTTATTTCAAAGTGGCTTAGATCAGTACTTTCCAAAGCTCTTTTCAAAGAACCAGTTTTACCCTAATCCACTGGTGACTGATATAAATCATGTACATAGTTGTTGTAGGAATATAAAATTGCTATAAAAATGTCTAAATGCTTACTTTCATCTGTGCTTATTTCAAGTTTTCTTAACAAAGAATTTGTGAATGGCTCACAAATCACACTTTGAACACCAATGACTTAGATCATAATGCGAATACATCTTTTCTCATATTGGATCAAGGAAACTTTATACACTGCCTCTTCTTCAGAAATGTAGTTTCACTTCATAAGAAATGCATATATTTAACAACAAAACAGTGTTTTGTAGAACCCGCCAGCCCACAAAAAGATAGGCAATAGGCGGCAGAGTCTCCAAGCACAGGAATTAAAGTCAAGACAGCTGAGAATCCAAATCCTACTTAACACTTAGCTGTAGGACCTTGGGCAAAACGCCAAACTTCAGTTTCCTCATTTATAAACCAAGATGATAATACCCAACTCAATGGTTGCCAAGATCAGATAAAGAACATATTAAACTTATCAGAGTGCCTGGCACATAGAAAATGCTCTAAAAACTTATTGCTACCATTATCACCAATAAAAATAAAAAAGTACTAGGAAGCAAGCATGCAAATTATAAGGACTAGTAAATTGTAATTAAGAGCCAGATATGGCTCTGAACTTATTGGTAGTAAAATGGAAAACTGAAGACTCTGACTAAATTATATCCAGTTGTCTCATGAATGCAAATTAAAATGTGTCATTGCCAGGGTGCCTGGGTGGCTCAGTTGGTTAAGCATCAGACTCTTGATTTCAGCTCAGGTCATGATCTCAAGGTATTGGGTTTGAACTCTGTTATCAGCAGGGAACCCACTTCAGATCCTCTGTCCTCCTCTCTCCCTGCATCTCCCCTGCTTACACTCTCTCAAAAATAAATACTTTAAAAAAATGTGTCATTGCCAAATGTGTGGAATTTTTTTTTTTACTATTTTTATTGAACTGCACATATTTAACATACCTTCTAAGTTCTGACTAATGTACACACCCAAAAAACCATCACCACAACCAAGATTTCTCACCAGAGAAATGTTCTCTAACATAGAGAACATTTATATCACCCTAAACAAGAAACCTACCAATTCTACCACCTCTATCAAATGAGGTGGTTTTTTGTTTGTTAGAAATTAAAAACAAAAACCAAAAAACAAAGCCCAAAACCTATTCCCGGTAGTACAATACCTATTTAATATAACTAGGAAACTTGAAAAAGTAAAAATCACTAAATAAAAATAAAAATTGTGGTTTGTTCTTAAAGTGATACAGGTAAAGTCAGAATGGCATTTATAATTTTTCTTTCAATATGGAATTGCTGAATCACTATATTGTACACCTGTAACTAATATAACACTGAAAAAATAAAGTTACACTTAATAAAATTTCTTTTTTCTTTCAGGAGCTGCTAACAAGTAGGTTTTTGACCTTAATCTGTAATCGTATCACCTGACAATTCAGCTATTCTTTCAAACTTACAACTCATATAAACTGGACCTGAATTGTCATAAAGCATGATTTAGTGCAGTGTTTTTGTCTCATTCAAATATAAAAATGAAACAAAATAGCTGTTTAAAAAAGAAGGCATAGATTCTCTAGGCAAATTAAAGCTTATGAAAATTATCAGGGAAGTATATATATTTATGTTTTCACACATTACAGGGTGATAAGGCTGTATTCAAGAAACAAAACATTCCAACAGACCATCTGAATCTTAAAAAATTTTGTTTAAATCGTTATAAAAAATGAGTAGACCTAATTTCACAAAATAACCGCACAAGGATACTTTGGCTGATTTGCTTATTACTAGCTGAGCTCCTGGCTTCCCCCTCTCCTTTGCCATGAAAAGTTTGGGGGAGGGCTGAAGAGACAAAGAACTATTCAGTATTAGCCAATTCTACAGATATATCTGGGGATTGTCCAAGAGTTTTATCACATTCCAGGTACGTAAATGAATACATTCTGAAAGCGCCATGTAATTCAGGGGGAAAAACTTTACTTGTTGATTATGAATGAAAAAGTACTTTAAAAACTGCTATATAGATATATAGTAGACATTCTTTCCAAACTGTTTTGCCTAAATTAAAAATTATTCGGTAACTATTACAATCTAACAAATAAGACAATTATTAACAAATTTATCTCATTTTGGTCAAAAGTTCTGGGTTTCAATACTGACACACTAATACTCTTTAGTGAATAGTTTATTTAATCAACTCATAAAGCTAGTTATTCCAGAAAATTGGAAACTTCCTGGGAGGAAGAAAACACCTACCAGGTATTTCATTAATCGGTTTAAGTACCCACAAGAACCCTAATGATCTGTATGTCGCCTCATCTGACCCAATCTCAAACCTTCAAATGGTACACACTCTAAGAAACTCCAAATATGTGATCAACAGATCTTCAGCTTTTCTCTGCATGTCTGGCTGCCTTCTGGTCCTAACTACCTTCTCAGGATAAGACCTCCTCTGATGCAGCAGAGGTAGGAACACCTTAGCTAACCTTATATTGTGGCTTACTATGTGCCAGTCACCACTCAAATGTTTTGCACATGTTAATTTAATCCTACAAAGTAAACATTATTATGGTCCACACTTACAGATAAAGAGACTGAGGCATAGAACTATTATGTGATACGATATGTTTAGTAAAAACGATAGAGTCAGAGATTTAGACATAAACAGTCTAGCTTTAGAGTTCTAACTCTTAACCACTACTCTTCATTCCTCTTTTATATCCATCTGACTTCAGGGCCAGGGAGTAAAGTTTCCATACTCCCTTCAAACTTACCTGGCAAAATCCCAATCTTAGTTGAACTCTATTATCTACTTTTTCCATGCATGAGCCCAAACAACTGAACACTGCTGAAGAAAAATCATACAACCATAGGCTGACTGATTGCATTTTAAATTGAGAAACAAACCTCAAACAGGAGTTCAACACTGTTCTAATCCACTGTTTCCTTAGTAAATTTACTTGCCGAACACAATTATTCATACCTTCTACTCTTTTCAAAAATCTAATACCACATCCCTCCATTGTTGCTAAAGACCCAACTTCCAATTTAACTAAGAAAACAGAAGCAAAAAGAATGCTTATAGTCCCTTCAACAAATCTGCAAATCTATCTCCACTTATATCCATACTCTCTACTTTCCCTCCTGTTCTGAGGAACAAAGGACCCTCCTCCATCAAAGACCCACTCTTTTGCTCTGGATCCTATCTCCTGTTACCTCTCAAGAATTTCCCTTAAGTGCCTTATTGGTTTACTCTTCTTCAGCACCAATTTCTCTTCCTGTGCAGGATCATTCTCCATCAGCCTATAGACAAAGGCCTGGAATCTCCCACAGTGAGAAACTAAAAGCCATAGCTTCCTCTTGACTCTCACAGACTTTTTGGCTATCAACCCATTTCTCTGTCCTCCCTCATTACAAAACTTTCTGAAAGATTTTCCTATACTCATCATTTCCTTATCTCTTCACTCTTTGGCCTACTCAAAAATGTCTTATGACACTGATCTGCAGGGAAACCACCCATGTAAGAGTCACCAGTAAACTGCTTTAGACAAAGTCAATGGTCATTTCTCCAGCCCCTCACCTTAATTTCTCCTGAGTATTCAATACCTAGTTTTTGGCGACCAGGACTCTTCATTTTCAAGGGATGTTCTGACTTCTCTAACCAATCTTCTCCAATCTGTGTCAGCACCTCTTCTCTATTCAAATTGTATTAAAAAAAATTTTTTTTAATGTTTATTTTTGAGAAAGAGAGAGAGTGTGAGTAGGGAAGGAGCAGAGAGTCAGGGGACACAGAATCGGAAGCAGGCTCCAGCCCATAAACCCTGAGATCATGACGTAAGCCAAAGTTGGACACTTAACCAACTGAGCCACCCAGGCGCCCCTATTCAAATTTCACTTTATTATTATTTTGTAAATGTTGAACTACTTCCAGGCTCAATCAGGAACTCTCACCTCTTCTCTAGAGTTATCTCCTCTAGTCCTATAGTTTCAAACAGCATTTGTTAACAAACATATCCTAAACGTATACAAAACGTCACTTTTCATTTTCTATTATCCTGGTTAAGGTCTGCTTCTATTCTTAAACCCTTATCATCTATCCTCCACAGAGAAGCTATAGATCTTTTAAAATCCTATTAAGTCATTATGGGAATATCCACACTAAATACACCAACATTTTTTGCACTGTAGGGCGTTTTGTATTTGCTATTCTCTGCACCCAAAAGCTCAAAGGTCAACTCTGTGTGGCAAATTCCTTCCCATCCTCCAAGTAATATCAAACCCTCAGAAAAGCCTTTTTTGAACAGTCGATCTCAAGTGGCCTACGCCAAGCCCACAATCTGAACATCTATTCTAGAATATCATATTATTTCCTTCCTAGCACTATTTCAGACTGAAATTTCCTATTATTTGCTTGTTTTTTAAATCTACATTCCCTTATTGCAATGCAAATGCCATGAAGTTAGAAGCCTTATTGGACTTGTATGAGCAGCCCCTACAAGTAGGCCCTCAAATAGGTTTTGAATAAATGAATCTATAAATGTAAACACTGCTCACAAACCATTTGCTTTTTTTCTTTCTTGAGAAATCTGGAGAAAAGAGCAAAGCTACAGTTCTATTTTTTAAACACTACAGTCACACTTGACCTCATTCCCTTCAAACAGATTATATTCATATGGTCATATTAAAGTACTTAATAGTACTTTAAAAAATTGGAAGATTCTCACAAAAACACCTATTAAAAATGTGCTCTATCTAGTTACATTTTAAAATATTAGCTCAGTTTTAGCATCCTTATGTAGTGTAACTACTTAAATGTGGACAATGTCACTCTAGAATGTCCTTTTCTAGGACTGAAAAGGAAATCCATTAAATATGATACTCCTAGAGGTCAAATCTTTTAAAATCAATTAGATGCAAATCTCTAGTTGAAGAAAATTCTGACAGTTAGATATTTATATTTTCACTTTTAATCTCAATGAAAATCATAAAAATAAAACCCAAGATATTAAAAATCAAAAATCTCATAATTCTGCCAAGATGACAAACAGCAAATTTTATTTACTTGGAAAAAAGAGAGTAAAATTAATCAACATATAAAAAATTATCCATCTGTTAGAAACAGTTTGAATTCTATAAAAATTATAACTAAAGATTCCTTCTAGCTTTAATCGCTGATTTTGTGTGACACATAAGCATCATGAAGAAAAGTAATTTAGAAAATAGAACAGTGTGAGCACGTATTACAACCTAAAATAATCCGTTAATAGGTAGCTAGGATTCTTTCTTAAGGATCAATTAGTTAATAGGTATAATAATGAAACTAAACATATGCCCTTGAGTTAAAGATAACATCCTGCTCCCAAAGCATAGCAGCCAAGTAAGCACTGCCCATACATTATTCAAGATGATGATGATGATCTGACAGCAGCTCACAATGACTTAGTAATCACTCTGTGGTAGGTACCATGCTAAGCCTTTTACACAAATTATCTCATGTAATCTTCAGGTTTGCTCACACAGCCATGTACATATGAACATTCTGGTGTTTGATATTTCACACAGAGTTAAGAGGAGGAACTGGGAAGAACTCTGGCAGGCTGACCACTGGGCCTGGTTCATAATCATTATCTTTTTGAACTTTTCCCCACAACTCTTAATTCTTCTGCCTGACCTATCCTACCTCTCCTCTCTTACCCAATTTTTCAAAAACCTGTTCAGATTATATAGCTTCTCTTGACTCTTTATCCAGTTTTTAGACCCTGTTCTTTTCCTATTCCACTTATTTTCTTACATCATAATAGCAGCACCTGGGTGGCTCAGCTGGTTAAGCATCCAACTCTTCATTTCAGCTCAGGTCACGATCTCATGGTTCATGGGATCGAGCCCTACATTGGGCTCTGCGCTGATGGCACAGAATTCTCTCTTCCCTCTCTCTCTGCTTCTTCCCTCACTTTGCGCACCCTCTCTCAAAATATATAAAAACACCATAATAATGCAAGTACATACATTTCTGTCGTTCCTTCTAGATGTTGGCTTAAGGACAAGGACCAGAGCTGAACACTGAATACCCCAAACCTGTATCACTGCTCAATACTGAAAGTGTGTAGGTTAAAGTATAAGGCAAAATAACTATAAATTCTAATATTAAAGGGTTTTGTCTGGTTATATGTAAAACAGTGATTCTATTCCAATAAATGACCACAGTGAAAGGGGCATTCTACTCAGTATGTACAGGAACACAATCTACTCCCCTGAGAAAACAATTTCAAAAAAAGTAAAAATATAGTCTCAAGTGGGATTAATCCTGGAAAGGTATTGCAGGATGGGTTGCACATCTCCAAATAGAATTATAGGTGAGGTTGTCCTTAAATTAAGGATGCCCAAGACTGATGTGAAGATCCATGTTGGATTAGGGGCATGTTCTAAATTAGAAATTTTTTTATAAAGCACCCACTTCCTCTCCTGTCCTTAGGATGTGTGTTCTGTTTGCCTTTCCTGCTTCCAGAAGCTCATCTAAGCATACAGCCTTGAGACAGAAATATGGTGTGGGGGCTACCTGAACTGGGTACGTGACCAAACCCAGTTAAGGTCTCTATATAAATTTTTAAGATTCTGGCAGGTGAGTGAGTGTGGAGATCTACTTGTTTTAAGGCCACCCAAGACAAGCCCTATATGTAAATTCCCTCACTTATTAAACTTGCCACTTACAAATCTGGAATGGTTGCCCTCTTTGTTCTGTCTCTCCCTTCCCTCTATAGACAGGGTTGGGTTTCAGATTTTAGATATAGGTTCTGAGGAAGTTACAAACCAACACTTGCCCATGCTGTATTCAGAGTAGAGACCAATTTCTCTCCTCCACTGCCAAACCCCATTGCAGTGGTCCCTATATCTATCATGATGATCCTTAATGAAGTTGGCCTTACCATCTTTAACAAGCATCATTGCATATATATATATATATATATATATATATATATATACACATATATATATATATATTTTTTTTTTTTTTTTACCACTAGCCAACTGTACAAAACTTGCTGCCACCTCCTACCTCAGGGCCTTTGTATGTGCTCTTTCTTTTCTGGGTATGCCCCATTCTCTCTTTCATCATTTCAAATTTTCCTATCAAACTATATTCAAAATGCTATGACTCTGTATGATATCTTCTTCTTTTTTTTTTTTTTTAAGTAAGCTTTATGCCCAAGCTGGGGCTTGAACTCATGACTGTAAAATCAACAGTTGCATATTCTACCAACTGAGCAAGTACATCTTCTGATTCAACCCCTTTAGGCTCATTCTTTAATCAGCCCCTTCTCCAATATTTAGAAACATGGCTTTCATTACAGAATAGCGTTTTTAAAAAAATGTCTATTTTATCTATCTTGAGAGAGAGAGAGCACACAAGCAGGGGAGGGGCAGAGAGAGAGGGAGAGACAGAATCTCAAGCAGGCTCTGCGTGAACAGCACAAGGCTTGATCTTACAACCCTGAGATCATGACCTAAGCCAAAATCAAGAGCTGGACACTTAAATGACTGACCACCCAGGATCCCCTAGCATTTTAAAATGCATATATGCTTCATGTTGCTAAAAGTTTCATGTCATTTATCTTTTTTCAGTTGCAGTAAAAACATACAAAATTAACCATTTTTAAGTGTATAGTGTTAAGTGTATTCACATTGTGCAATTTACTTTCAGAATATTTTCGTTTTGCAAAACTGAAACTTTATACACATTAAAAATCAACTCTTCTTTTCCCTCTTCCCCAGCTTCTGGCAACCACCATTTTACTTTCTACTTCTAACTAATCTGACTACTTCAGATTCTTCATGTAAGGGGAACCATAAAGTATTTTGTCTTTTTTGTGACTGGTTTATTTCACCTAACATAACATCCTTAAGGTTCATCCATGTTGTAGCATGTGAGAGGATTTCCTTCCTTTTTGTTAAATAATATTCCATGTAGATATATATTTATCTATTCACCTGTTCAGAGACATTTACCTTGTTTCTACCTCTACACTATTGTGAGTAGTGCTGCTGTGAACTTGAGTGTGCAAATATCTCTTCAGGATCTTGTTTTCAATTCTTTTGAATACATACTCAGAAGTGGGAATGCTGGACCATATGGCAGTTCTGTTTTTAAGAGGAACCACCATACTGTTTTCCATAGCAGCTGTACCACTTTACATTTTTTTCCTTCAAAGTCATTGTATTTTACTCATTTTTAAACTTAAATCCAAGTTAGTTAACATATAGTGTAATAATAATTTCACAAATAGAATTTAGTGATTCATCACTTACATATAACACCCAGTGCTCATCCCAAGTATACTCCTTAATGCCCCTCGCCCATTTAGCTCATGCCCCCACCCAACACCCTGCTAGCAATCCTCAGTTTATTGTTTTTGAGTCTCTTAAGGTTTGTCTCCCTCTCTGTTTTTATATTACTTTTGCTTCCCTTTCCTTATGTTCATCTGTATTGTATCTTAAATTCCACGAGTGAAATCATGTGATACTTGTTTCTCTGACTTACTTCGCTTAGCATAATACACTCTAGTTCCATCCATGTTCCGCAAATGGCAAGACTTCATTCTTTTTGATTGCCGAGTAATATCCCATTATGTATATTTGTATATATACACACACACATACACACCACATCTTTATCCATTCACCAGTCGACGGACACTTGGACTCTTTCCATACTTTGGCTATTGTCGATAGTGCTGCTGTAAACACTGGTGTGCATGTGCTCCTTCGAATGAGCACTCCTGTATCCTTTGGATAAAATGTCTAGTAGTGCAAATGCTGGGTTGAAGGGTAGTTCTATTTTTAATTTCTTGAGGAACCTCCATACTGTTCTCCAGAGTGGCCGCACCAGTTTGTATTCCCACCAGCAGTGCAAAAGGGTTCCTCTTTCTCTGCATCCTCGCCAACATCTGTTGTTGCCTGAGTTGTTAATGTTAGCCATTCTGATGGTGTAAGGTGGTATCTCATTGTGGTTTTGATTTGTATTTCCCTGATGATGAGTGATGTTGAACATTTTTCCATGTTTAGCCATCTGGATATCTTCTTTAGAAAAGTGTCTATTAGTGTCTTTTGCCAATTTCTTTACTGGATTATTTGTTTTTTGGGTGTTGAGGTTGATAAGTTCTTTATAGATTTTTGGATACTAACCCTTTATCTGAAATGTCATTTGCAAATATCTTCTCCCTTTCTGTCAGTTGCCTTTTAGTTTTGTTGACGGTTTCCTTTGCTGTGCAGGAGCTTTTTATCTTGATGAGGTCCCAATAGTTCATTTTTGCTTTTATTTCTCTTGCCTCCAGAGACATGTCAAGTAAGAAGTTGCTGCAGCCAAGGTCAGAGAGGTTGTTGCCTGCTTTCTCCTCTAGGATCTTGATGGCTATCTTACATTTAGGTCTTTCACCTGTTTTGAGTTTATTTTTGTGTACGGTGTAAGACAATGGCCCAGGTTCATTCTTCACACGTTGCTGTCCAGTTCTCCCAGCACCATTTACTAAAGAGACTATCTTTTTTCCATCAGATACTCTTTCTTGCTTTGTCAAAGATTAGTTAGTTGGCTATGCATCTGTGGGTCCATTTCTGGGTTCTCTAGTCCATTGGTCTATGTATCTGTTTTTGTGCCAGTACCATACTGTCTTGATGATTAGAGCTTTGTAATACAGCTTGAAGTCCCAGAATTGGGATGCCTTCAGCTTTGGTTTTCTTTTGGAGGATTGCATTAGCTATTTGGGGTCTTTCTGGTTCCGTACAAATGTTAGGATTGTTTGTTCTAGCTCTGTGAAGAATGTTGGTGTTATTTTGATAGGGATTGCCCATTTTACATTTCTACCAACATTGCAGAAGGCTTCTAATTTCTCCACATCCTTGCCAACACGCTTCAGTTTTTTGATAGTAGCCATTCAAATGGGTGTGAGGTGGTATCTCAACACAGCTTTGACTTGCATTTCTCTAATAATCAATGATGCTGAAAACCTTTTCATATGCTTTGGCCATTTGTATATAATCTTTGGAGAAATGTCTATTTAAGTCTTTCCTCGTTTAATTGGTTGTCTTTTTGTTGCTGAGCTGTAATTCTTTATACATTCGTGTGGTAGCTAGCTTCCAGGATGACCTCCAATGATCCTCAACTCCTGATATTCATACTGTTATATAGTCACACCTCTTACACAAAATCACTGCTGGTCTATGTGATATCTCTTGGATCACTCACTCTGGGGCAACCTAGCCTTATGTGATAAGGACACTTCAAGTTGCCCTCCAGAGAGAAACTCAGGCCTCCCTTCAACAGCCCGCAACAACTTGCTAGTATGTGAGTGACCCACTTTGGAAAGGGTTTCTCCAACCCCAATCAAACCTAAAGATGACAGCAGTTCAGGCCAACATCTGACTGCAACCTCACAAAACTGAAGTCAGAACCTCACAGCCAAACTTCTCCCTCAAATCCTTCTGAAAGAAACTGAGAGGTTTTATTGTTTTAAGTCACTATGTTTTGGGATAATCTGTGCTGCCATAGATGACTAAAAAGTTTATTCTCAAAATATTTTCCTCTTTTATTTCAAACAATTAAAAAAATTTTTTAATGTTTATTTCTTTTTGAGAGAGACAGAGTGCGAGCGAGGAAGGGGCAGAGAGACAGGGAGACACAGAATCTGAAGCAGCTTCCAGGATCTGAACTGTCAGCACAGAGCCCAATGCAGGGCCTGAACCCACAGACTGCAAGGTATGACCTGAGCTGAAGTCGGTCGCCTAACCTACCAAGCCACCCAGGCACCCCAAAACAATTTAAGTACAACTGACACACAATGTTACATTAGTTTCAGGTATTTGACAAGTTTACACATTAAGGTGTGCTGACCACAAATGTAGCCACCACCTGTCATCACACAACACTGCTACATTATCATTGACTATATTCCTCATGGTGTGCCTTTTATTCCAGTGATTTGTTCATTCCACAACTGGAAGCCTACATCTCCACTCCCCTTTACCTATTTTACCATTCTCCCACCCCCACCCCTCCTGCAACCATCAGTTCTCTGTAGGTCTGATTCTGGTTTTTGTTTGCTTGCTCATTTGTTTCTTTTGATTCCACATGAGTGAAATCATAGGATATTTATCTTTTTCACCCTGACTTATTTCACTTAGCACAATGGTCTATCCATGTTGTTGCAAAAAGACAAAGTCCACATAATTTTCCATCGTGTGTGTATTATGCACCACATCTTCCTTATCCAATGATCAGTGGACTTAGGATGCTTCCATATCTTGACTGTTATAAAAAATGCTGCAATAAACATAGGGTGCATTTATCTTTTCAAGTTAGTGTTTTCATTTGTTTGGTAAATACACAGTAGTGTAATTACTAGATCATATGGTATTTGTGTTTTTAATTTTTGAGAGACCTCCACACTGTTTTCCACAGTGGTTATACCCATATGCATTCCCACCAATAGTACACAGGGATTCCTTTTTTTCCACATCCTCACCAACAGTGATTATTTGTCTTTTTTATTTTAGCCATTCTGGCAGGTGTAAGGTGATATCTCATTGTGGTTTTGATTTGTGTTTCCCTGATGACTGATGTTGAGCATCTTTTCATGTGTCTGTTGCCCATCTGTACGTCTTCTTTGAACAACAATCTATTCAGATCTTCTGACCGTTTTTTCATTGGATTGTATGGGGTTTTTTTGGTGTTGAGTTGTATAATTCTTTATATATTTTGGATATTAACCCCTTACTGATATAAAGTTGGAGTTATCACAATTCTAAATTTCAAGATATACTACAAAGCTCTAGTAATAAAAACAGTACAGTACTGGCATAAAAACAGACACATAGATCAATGAAACAGAACAGAGAGCCCAGAATTAAACCCATGTTTATATGGTTAATTAATCTGTAACAAAACAGGCACGAATAGACAATGAGGGAAGGTTTCTTCAATAAATGGTGCTGGGAAAACGTGATAACTATATGTAAGAGAATGAAACTGGACCACTTTCTAATACCATACACAAAAATAAAATGGACTAAAGACCTAAAACCATAAAAATCCTAGAAGAGAACACAGGTAGTAATTTCTGACACTGGACACAGCAACATTTTTCTAGATGTGTTTCTACTGGCAATGGAAAGAAAATACTGGGACTACATCAAAAATAAAAACCTTTGGCAAAGTGAAGGAATCCATCAACAATCCATGCTCTATAACTTAAAAGACGTAATAAAAACAGTAGTTATTGCATCACATAAAACTAACACACAACCTCAAATCACTAACATCAGGGATGCTTGGGACACCTAATAAAATGACAGGTGCCATAAAAATAATCATCTTGGGGGCACCTGGGTGGCTCAGTCTGTTAAGTGCCTGACTTCAGCTCAGGTCATGATTTCATGGTTCGTGAGTTTGAGCCCCACACTGGGCTCCCTGCTGTCAGTGCAGAGCCTGCTTGATCCTCTGTCCCCCTTGCTTTCTGCCCCTCCCAGCTTACACACGTGTGCACACTCTCTCAAAAAATAAATAAAACAAAAGAAAAAAATAATCGTGTTGCTAGAACCCCTCACTCAGGCTTAAGAGTAGACTCCTGATCAACTGGTGGTAACATTTATGGAATTGCTGGTATACAAAATAGAAGTCGCTTAATATTTATTTTTCTTCCAAAATGACAGACACTAACTTTAAAGCAAGTACTACGTTCTATATTTTTCCTCAGGAGAAAAACTGTCCAGGAAATTTTAAAATCAAGATATTGTAGGACATGTGTTAAGTGTATACGAAAAGCCACTGGGCAAAGTGCATCATGCTGAAGACAAGCAGAAAGTATCATAGCAGACTGGGATGGCATTTGTGGTATATAATAAACAAGAGTTCCAGCTATTTGGAAAATTTGATTGATCATAACACATATCCTAAGAGTTTCAAGTAGCTGATACAGCACAAACAAAAGCAAATGGAAACGTAAGGTTATTTACCTGTATAATTTAAAGGACTGCTGTGCTTTTATAGTTCTTCTGATTATAGTCAGTATTACTTTCAAGTGCTAAGAGTTTATCTGCATTGCTTCTATACTGATTTTCTAGCAGAGACATAGGAAATAAACTACTTGTTCTGGTGAAATCTCTTTTATGAAATAAAGACTATTCATCCAAAGGGCTCTTTTCTTACTTCCAAATGGAGGTTGTATCCCAGAACCTGAGATTAACAGCAATGTGACCTCTGGTTGAGTAGCAAATTATTGTGTATACTGATAAACTAAGTGTTACCATTTAGGTAAATTGGCTTTTGGAGACCAGTAACACCAAACTAAATGATCTATTTACCCGAACTCTTGGTTTGTGAACACAAAATAATGGTAACTTAAACATGAAGCTCATAATACCAATGTAAGCCTAAAAATAACCACAGCAAGTTGAAATACAGGGTGTATTTTACAGAACAAGAGTAGGGAATTTATTTTTCTGTCTGTTCACATTAAACTCTTTCCATAAGAGAGGAGAATTTTTCATTGCCTCAGAAGAAAAAAAAGTCTAGAAATGTCTTCTGTGGGATGGAAATACTAAAATCTAGCTCAAACTTAAAAAGCAAAGAGAGGAAGAAGTGAAGAAGGTATTATATTAAGTTTATTACCTCATCCATGCTTATAGGAGCTATTGCCAGATAAACATAGTATCATTTCATCACTCCTGAATCAACACTCATCACTTTGTCATTTAAAGGCTATCACTGACTTTTAGATTTAGATTTATTTCTTTATATTCAAAGGTTTATCTTACAGCTAAGGTACTAGTTTAAAAAGGTGGATGTTTTATCTATAAAAGTAACATTAGTAACATTAAAGACATTTTTTGGAAAAAAAATAGAAGCTTACCTAATTCAGTAATGATCATAAATTTTTAAATTATTTTTTGAAGTTAACTCAAACTCTAGTACACCTTTCAATCTGCAATTGAGGCTATATTTCCAAATTCTTCCACAGATGAAATTCTAAAGAATTCAGGCCCTGATGAATCCATTATCTCCCCAAATTTTGGGCACCAATCAGATGTGAGATGATTTTATGGGGTCCAAGTAATGGGCTGACACTGAATCAGTGAGGGATTTATTCCCTCTTCATTCTCTTGCAGTTCCTGACTGCATCAGAAAGTTCTCAGATTGATGGCAGAATGTTATCAACACCTCTAATTCTTGCTTATCTCTCCTTTAAACAAAGAACAGTGTTCAATGGCCAATACTTTCTAGAATTTAACAACACTTTTGTTTCCATTATTTTCATCTTTATGTCTACCTTCTGTTTATGGCAAGCGATACCTACTTTTTATTTAAAAATTTTTAAATGTTTATTTATTTTTGAGAAAGACAGAGGGTGAGCAGGGGTGAGGCAGGGGCAGAGAGAGAGGGAGACACCGAACTCAAAGCAGGCTCTGCACAGAGCCTGATGCGGGGCTTGAACTCACAAACTGGGAGATCATGACCTGAGCCGAAGTCGGATGCTTAACTAACTGAGTCACCCAGACACACCCCTACTTTCTATTTATGGTGGTTATTTCAAGTTTTCTTTAAAATTATGTTAATAACTACATGCATACAAAGAAAATAAGTATACAGGAAGTATGCAGATATGGCCAAAGTTCTGAAGATAGAAAAATGACTGAAGTTCGAGAAATACTACACTCACCATTTGGTCAACAAATAAATACAAGTGCCTACTATGAACGTGCCATTGGTTTCGCCATTAAGGATAGACAAGAATGATAAATGCTAACAGGAAAGTCAGAAGAGAATTACATCAAAATGAGGTAATCAAAAAAAAAGATCCACAGACAAGGTGGCATTGGAGCGAGGGTAGTATGATGTAGACATGCCAAGACAGGGACAGCATGTGTTTGGAGGAAGCAAAAACCTAACAATACAGGCCTAAGTGGTGGCCTGTTCCAAATCTTGATTGTGCTGGTTACCTGGGTGTGTATATAATGTACACACAAAATGAATGCACTTTATATGTAAAATTTTTCTTAAATTTGATGCAATGTCTTTGACCTGTGCAATAAAAAAAAAAAAAAATCATTGATATTTTAGGCTTGGAATAGCTTGGAGAAGGAGAGGTAAATAGGTAAATACAATACAGAGAAAATGGACATCACCATTTAAAGACAAGGGAATTAAAAGTACTTCTTTTCATATCATAAATTTTCAATAAAAACTGTAAACTATGGTGCACCTGGCTGACTCAGTACGTAGAGTTTGCGACTCTTCATCTCAGGGTTGTGAGTTCGAGCCCCACACTGATGTGGAGACAGCTTAAAAAAAATTGTAAAAAAAAAACAAAAAAACACCCCAAAACACACACCCACACACACCAAACCAAACCCACAAAATAACAACAGCAGCAGCAAACCGGTAAGCCATTAAACAAAAACTGCAGCTATTTACTTCTTGACAGTTGCATTTCATAGAGAAAATTTACTTGCCTGAATTAAGGCTTACTTCCTGACCCCCTCAAACAAAGGAGCACATTAATAGCAATCATTCCTAACAAAGTATCAGTTAGATTAAAGTAGCCACACTGTGTGCTAGTGACACCTGACAGAATTTAGCAAAATAATTTAAGACTGCATTCAACACTTACATCCTGTTTGTAAGCAACTCAGAAAAGACTACCTTAGAATTTATGTTTTAACCTTGAACCCTAACGATCTAAGCTCTTAAAATTAGTTATTAATGATTAAGAGCATTTCCAATGGCTTTTATTACATTTCATAGTTTAAGAACTCACGACTAGCGAGGGAACTCAATCATAGTAAAAAAAAAATGCCATTATCAACAAGTCTTGTTGGAACTTTATGCCATTAATAAAATCAATGACTTAACCATAAAATTAAATTCAAAACATGAATTATGATTCAAGAAAAGCATCAAGAGACCAGAAAAAGATAATCTTCTGCCATAAATTAAAGCATTACATAGAAACTTATGTGCATCTTTAATATTTTATTAAGGAAAATATAAGCCTTTTGTTATACCAATGACTTGTCACTAGATCTTCATGCCCCAGAAAGCTTAAACTGAAAGCTAAATAAAAAGCACAACGTAGGGAATTTTAGAGTTGAAAGAAGACGCAGCTCAGGTATAGGCAGTCCCATCTTATTAGAGTCTGATTTATAATTTTTCACAGTGGCAGCAAGTCACAGCTCCCAGTCACACAATCATGATGGCAAACCACTGATATACTTACAACCATTCTTTATCCACACAATTATTCTCTTTTTCATTTAGCATAGTAGTCAATAAATTACATGAGATATTCAAAACTTTTATAATAAAATGTGCTTTGTGTTAATTTTGCCCAACTGTAGGTCAATGTAAGTATACTGATAGAGAGAGAGAGAGAGAGAGAGAGAGAGAGAGAGAGAGACAGAGGGCAACTGGGGAGGGGCAGGGAGAGAGGGAGACACAATCTGAAGCAGGCTCTAGGCTCCCATGCTATCAGCACAGAACCTGATGGGGGCTCAAACCCACGAACTGCGAGATCATGACCTGAGCCAAAGACGCCTAACTGACTGAGACACCCAGGTGCCCCTTGTACACTGAGCATTTTTAACATACGTTAAATGTATTAAACGCATTTTCAAATTATATTTTCAATTTATGATGCGTTTACAGGGACACAACCCTATAAGTTGAGGAAGATCTGTACAGTAATTTTCAAATTGGTATTCTATGTAATTATGTTTCTAATGTTAACAGGTTGGCCAAACCACAAGAGACTCTTAAATACAGAGAACAAACTGAGGGTTGATGGGGGAGTGGGGGAGAGAGGAAAGTGGGTGATGGGCACTGAAGAGGGCACTTGTTGGGATGAGCACTGGGTGTTGTACGGAAGCCAATGTGACAATAATTTAAAAAAAGAGAGAGAGAAAATAGGCTTTCTGGCCAGTTAAGTTTAGAAAATGCTTTGATAACCTTCCCCCGAAGATTTATATGCATATGAGCATAGTAGTAAAGGTTTTGAGAAATCCTGCAGTTAAAAGCAAATCAGAAGTTAAAACTGATTTAACCAATGCACCCCTAAATCATTTGCCATGGAACACTGTTTTGGGGCAGTAAGGCTATTGATGGATTGAGAAGAGTGTTCAAAGGGAGACATCAGTTTGGAAAATTTTGATCTTATGAAATTACCTTACAGATGACAAAACTGATTAGAGAGATAACATTTCTTTAGGAGAACAAAGGATTTGAACAAAATCTTTAATTCCTAGGCCATCGCTCTTTCCACTACTTTAACTACAAAATAAGACTCTTTAAACTCTATATAGTCAAACATTTAATTTACGTTGAACATTCTGGTTATGGTGTCACATTTTCTGATTTGTGTACTCACTTAGGCATTTTTAATTCTTCCTTCAAGACCTGGTTTCCTTAATAACTAGGCCCACCTAGAAATTTACTATTGTTTGGTACTAACGGGGAATGATTTCATTTGGAGTAGCAGCTTAAACTGATCACTAAAATAAAGCATTTGTACTACAACTGGTTTTAGTTTACTCTTGTTATAACTTAGCGCAACTAAATCATTATGTTATGAGATGGTGAATTTCTTAGCACATGTCAACATATGCTACCCATGATAACATACTAGATCTTCTGTCTGTGTAGAAGGGAGCCAAGAACATCAAAATTGAGAGATTTCTGTCTTTGAACAATTCTGAGCTTATGTCAGGCAAACACTTAGTTTCCTATCTTTTTTGTAATTATCAAAAAAATGTTTTCATTGCTTTAACTATAGTCTCCAAATCAGATTATCACAATATAGTTCTCAAACTCCTTAGAACTATACATTATAGTGTTCAGAAACACAATTCTTCCAGCTTTAAATAAGTATCGTTGTGTGCCACTCCCCCCTCCGGGTAGGAGTGAAGAATGGAAGAGACCGAACAAGTAACTATTGTTATGCTGCAACTTTAAAAGGCTTGAGAATCAAAGGTGATAATAGTTAACAACTTCCTTATGACTAACCTGACTTCCTCTAAAAAACTTCTGCACATTTTTCCAACCCCCACATGGAACCTTAACTATAGCTGGCATTCGTGTCTCCTCAATCTTAAAGGAACCCACCAGATGAATGAGAAGGCACGAAGCCTGGATTCCACCAACAAAGAGGTTAGTCCGTGCGCCTTTATCGCACAGGTGCGACCTCCCCCCCCCAACCTTGCGCGCCGCTGGGTCCCCGCGCTGGAGGCCCCACTGCCTTGGGGCCGCCCTCGAGCCTCCGCCCAACCCCGGCCCGCCGATCCCCGCGCAGCTCGCGCCTCTCCGGAAACCGGAGGGCGACCGGCCGGCTTCCAAGCTCCAGGCGGGGCCGAGGCGGCAACACCCCCGACGCCACAGAGCCTGCCCGGCGGAGCGTCCCCGCAGCTCCGGAACAGGCCAGGCTGAGGAGACCGCTCAGGGCCGGCAGCCGGCCTCGCGACCGCGCTGGGGGCGGGGACGCTGTTACCTGCCGTGGGCTCGGCCGCTCCCCGCCGGCGCCGCTCTCCTGGCAACCGCGGCAACGACGCGGAGGCCGGGAGCCGAAGGGCCTAGTGACAGCTCCCAGCGTGCACCGCGCCCGCGCCCACGCCGGCGTCGACGTCGACGGCCCCTCGATCCCCGCCCCCGGTCCGTGCTTCGCCTCTCGGCTCTAGCTGTCGCCACAGCGCCCTCGAGCGGACTGTTGGGCCACCAACTATGGGGATGGATGGGCCTGGAAAAGTGAATAGCAGGTGTTTTCAACTTTCCAGCACCAGGGGCATCTTAATGAGGAGTTGGCAGGAATGCTAGGAATTGAGAACAGCTTTTAAATATTATTTAAACAATTACTTAAGTGCTATTTAAACTATTCTTCAATATTTCATATGAGGAACTTGAGGCCCAGAAGAAGTTAGAGACTGGTGAAGTTAGGAGATAAATAGTTGTTATCAGATTTGGAACCATTTTGAGTTTATGTCTCTCTAAATCATGTAGTTACTACCAGGAAGTTGCAGTTTTGCCTAAACCGTAGGATCACAGAAAAAAAGGACTGATTTTATGTTTCATAAATGTGTGAATATATATGAAATATAGCAATCTTTAAAAAGAACCAAATGCCAAGTATGAAGCACATGCTGTGCTAAGACTTAAATATTTCAATATACTGTGTCTGTATTTAAGACTCAATAGCCTTGAGAACTAAAAGTGGAAGATATTAGGAGTTAAAATCATCACCCATGGTCACCATTATTTGAAGTGGAATAGTAGTAAATACAATTCTTTAACTGCATTGTTACCTCCATCCATGCTTTTGAATTATTGTGATGAAAACAGGAATTTGTGAAGCAACACAATAAGCTTTAAAACAGCAAATACTTAACTTTAGAAAAACTGTCTTAAAATAGTATCTCTAAAGTGGATTTATTATTTATTTGGAAAATCTTCAAATTAAGAAGCAATCAATAAGCACGATTTTCTTAATTTATATTCGGAAATACATCATTGTTTCTGTTTTTAAGAACTAAAAGCTTCTGCTTTTTTTTTTTTTGTAAGATTTTATTTTTAAGTTATCTCTACACCCAATGTGGTGCTCCAATTTACAACCCTGAGATCAAAAGTGGCATGTTCCATCCACCAAGTCGGCCAGGTGCCCCCAGCCTCTTGCTTTTAAAATTCTTACTGGGGCTCCTGGGTGGCTCAGTAGGTTGAGCTTCAGACTTCGGCTCAGGTCATGTTCTCAGGGTCATGATATCACCGTTTGTGAGTTTGAGCCCGGCTTCCGGTTCTGTGCTGACAGCTCAGAGTCTGGAATCTTCTTCCAATTCTGTATCTCCCCCCCCCCCCCCGCCCCTTCCCCACTCATATTCTCTCTCTCAAAAATAAACATTAAAATTCTTATTGTAAGTCCACCACTATAGCTTTACATTTTAATCTTTCCCCATTTTAAGTATTTACATTGTAGTAGATCGTTTTCTTTACTATGTCAAACTTTCCAAAATTATCTTCTAGTTGTAATAAGATTATGACTTCTGTGAATAAGTTTTTATTTATACAAAATATGGGGAGTGGAAATGTATATGCGGATCATTCTCATCTTCCTGTTTTCAAAGGTTATAGGAATGGTTAATGCTATGATTCATGACGCTTGATTTAACCACACTCCTTTCTGCATCGGTAACAGAAAACTTCTTACATTTTTGCAACTGTTTGCATCTTGGAGCAACTGTGTCTAAATCGAGAAGCAATGCCAAATCAATCTCGGACGTTTGTTGCCTTAGACAGAGGAGAGCTAGCAAAGGACAGACCACAGTTCATTAAAAAAGATACTGTCCTTATTAAAAAACGAAACCAGATTGTATGTTTGGGGTGGAGAAATCTGCTCTCAGGCCTCCAGGGGTCAGTGCCAGTTCTATACCACCTCCCTCGGTCATCTCCCTTTCTTCCAGCCTTATTTCTACCCAAGCTAGCCAAGGGAGTGTACTCGGCTCCGATTTTTAAGGTCCTGTCCTGGGAGACTAACGCACCTGGCCACGCCCACACGGAGAAGAGTGGGAGAACCGTTTGGTTCTCCCTGCCCACCTTTGTGACCACTCAGACCAGAGGCCCATATTTGAAAACGCTCACGTTGTCGGGTCTAGTCCTCGCGGTAGCGCGCTCTCCGCCCGGCAGGCGGCGCTGTGGGCTGGCGGGCTGTGTCCGCCCAGCGATCCGGTCTGGGAGGCCCGTGCGGCCGCTCCTGGCCCTGGTGGCTCCGCTTCGCCAGAAGCTGCGGCCGGGCGCCGGCCATGGCGGCGGCTGCCGCGGGGACGCCCGTGTTCCTGGAGGTGCGGACACAGCTGCGGAGCGCGCTGCTGATCCTGGGGTAAGGCCGGCGCTGGGCGTGTGGGGCTCCGAGGTGCCGTGAGTAGCCTGCGTTTCTACTGGCCCGGGAGCCTCCGCCTGCCTCAAAAGCACAGGGTTTGGGGTTCCTTGCCAGTTGCTTAGAGCCTGTCCCATCACTCAAAGTGGAGCTTCTCTTCCCACCCCTCGTGCTTTTAGTCCCCACCCCCCCCCTTCACTGGTAATCTCGGTATCACCAGGAGCTTTTCAGAAATGCAGTCTCAGCCCCACACCAGACCTGCTGAATGAGAACTTGTGTTTTAACACGCTTTCCAGGAGTCAGAATACACACTGAAGTTTGAGGATCGCTGATACAACAGTATCCGGCCTTTCCACAAGCAGTGCAAAAAATGCCGTGCCTGTTTCTTTTTGGGATCCTCACTAGAGGATAAGTTCCAATGTGAGAGCTTCTTATTTTGTAAATAAACTCGGGATTGTTTTTGTTTTTGTTTTTGTTTGTGTTTTTTGTCCACAGCGTTCTCTGCAGAAACACTGAGACGTTCATTGAACGACTAACAAAGGTTGCAGGCTTCTTATTGGAGCTCGTTCATATTCTGCGTTCCAGTGAGAAGTCAGCAAACGTTTGACTTCGTTATTCACTACAACAAACAACTTTTAGGAGAAATGTCCTCTTTTTTTTGCTTGTTTGGTAGTATGTGGTCCCCTCGATTGTTCCCTTGTGACTGCTGTTTCAAGTAGAGTAAATTAGATGTTAAAATCCTGAAACTTTTACTACACAGAGCCACTCTGAAGTAGATTGATGCCCATCTTTCTTTTCCTTATATTTGCCAAGTATAGGTGTGGCAGTTTGGGATTTGGCATGAGAATTGAATTCAAATTCTAGCTTCTTCACAAGGGCAGAATTGCTTAATCTGAATTTTTTCCCTTGTCAAATGGGGATGATATTTATTACCCTTCTCTTTTTCTTCTGTTTCTCCCTCTACCTCTTAAATCATAAGTTCAGACAAGTCTCTCCAATTCCAGTCCACTCTGTAGGGTTATTAGCAGCCGCAAACTTACATAAAACAAAAACAAAAGACAACCTCCCTACTTCCTCTCATCAAAGAGGCCCTTCAGTGTTCCCTTGGGTTACTACTCTCTCTTGTTTAAGCAAGTGAAGAAACCTGACTTTGCTAGTTTGTCCCTGATAGTCTTTGGCTGTTGAACTTTATCACCACCTTGCCCCTGGTAAAAACAAAAGCAACCACTCTTCTGATTTTCTTTAACAGGGATTAGTTTTGCCATGGTTGGATATAAATGGATTCATACAGTATGTGCTTTTTTCGTTTCTGGCTTTCCTTTAACAGTGGTTTTGAGATTTATGCCATTGCACATGTCGCCTATTCTTTTTTCTCACTGAGTAGTTTTCTATTGTATCGATATATAATTTATCCATTCTATTTCTGGATATTTTGTGTTTTTCTAGAACTTGATTATTGTGAATAAAGTTGCTATAGCACTGTTGTATAAGTCTTTTAGTGGGTAGACATTTTAATTTCTCTTAGGAAATGACCTAATTCTGTAATGGTACAAAATGCTATCTCTTTGTCGTTTTAATTTGCATTTTCCTGATTAATAGTATTGAGCACCTTTTCATTTGCCTTTTGGTCATTCATACATGTTCCTTTGGAAAGTGTCTTCTAATTTTTTGTCATTAGAAAACAATCAGATTGTTTGTCTCTTTGTTAAATTTAAAGAGTTCTTTATATAGTCTGGAAATAAGACCTTTCTCATTTATGCCCTTGTGAATATGTGAACGCGTGTTCCCAATCAGTAACTTACCTTTTCATTTCCTTAATAGTGTCTTTTCAGGAACAGAAAATTTTAATTACAATGAAGTTTAGTTTGTTGCATTTTTTTCTTTAATGATTAGTTTTGTTTGTGTCTTAAGAAATCTTTGCCTACCTCAAGATGGTAAAGTTTTCCTCTTACGTTTATTTTCTAGGAGTTACGTAGTTTCAGGTTTGACAGGTGGAATTCATTTTTGTGTGTTTGGAGTAAGATAGGAATCAAATTTCCTTTTTTTTTTTTTCCTGTAATGATGTCCAGTTTTTCTATCATCATTAGTTTAAAAGACTGCCATTTCTCCCAGTGAAATTACTCAATGTCTTTGTCAGAAAACATTTGTACTGTTTGCCATCATGTATCTTTCTATCCTTTCACTAGTAATCTATGTCTTTACATATTAAATTTTTTAAATGGTTATTAATTTATTTTGAGAGAGAGAGAGAGCAGGGGAGGGGCAGAGAGGGAGAGAGAGAATTCCAAGCAGGCTCCGCCCTGTCAGCACAGAGCCTGACACGGGGCTTGATCTCATGAACCATGAGATCATGACCTAAGCCAAAATCAAGAGTCAGATGCTCAACCTACTGAGCCACCCAGGCACCCCATATATAAATTTTTTTAAACATATGCTGGGTGGAGTTTTTCTGAATACGTTCTGATAATCTGCATTTTAATGAAAATTTTTAACCTTTTTCAGTTAATGTAAATGATTGAGTTTTATTCTTATTCCTAATCTTTTTTTTCCTTATTTTGGAGAGAGTTGCAAGTGAGCAAGAGGCATGGGGAGAGAGAGAATCTCATGAGGGACAGAGAGAGAAGCTCTCCAACTTCAAGGCTCAAGTTCACCTGAAGTGGGGCTCGAGCTTACCCTATGCAAAACTCGAACTCAGGACCTGTGAGATCATGACCTAAGCCAAAGTCAGATACTTAACCAATTGAGCCACCCAAGCACCCCTGATTTTTTTTTAAGTTTTATTTATTTACAGAGTCTCTGCACCCAGAATGGGGCTCAAACTCACAACCCCAAGATCAAGAGTTGCATGCACCTCCAACTGAGCCAGCCAGGCACCCATCTTGTTCCTAATCTTAAGTGTTTCTAGGCACGTGGGTGGCTCAGTTAGTTAAGCAGCCAACTCTTAGTCTCAGCTCAGGTATTGATATTAGGATTGTGAGTTCAAGCCCCCAATTGGGCTCCACACTGGGTGGGAAACCTACATAAAAATAATAAATAAATAAGTGTTTCTAGCATTTTATCATTAAGTATGATGAAATTTTTGGCAAATCTGTGTGATAGATTGCATAGTTCCTTTGTATTCCTAGTTTACTATGGGTTTTAATCATGAAGATACTATTTTTTCTGTAATGATTTTTGCATGTATTGTGATAGTCGTATGTTTTCCTTTCATCTTTACGTCTGTGAATTGCATAAGAAAAATCTATTTATATTAAGCTATTTTAGCATTCCTGGGATAAATCTTGGCCATTCATTTATTCAGTCCACAGATGTTTACTGAGTTCCTATTCTAGTGCCAAAAATTCGAGTTCTAAGTGCTGGGTATACAGCTGTGAACAGTGACAATAGCAAAAGCAAAAATATCTTGGCTTTCATTGAGCTTACGGTCTAATGGTGGCAGTGGGTGAGAGGTGAGCAGAAATTACACAAAACAAATAACACACACACACACACACACACACACACACACACACACACAGATGTTTATTTACTTTTGAGAGAGAGAAACAGAGCTCAAGCAGGCGAGGGGCAGAGAGAAAAGGAAACACAGAATCCAAAGTAGGCTCCAGGCTCTGAGCTGTCAGCACAGAGTCCAATGCGGGGCTCGAACCCATGAACTGTGAGATCATGACGTGAGCCAAAGTCAGACACTTAACCAACTGAGCCACCCAGGAGCCCCCAAATCATATATTAAATGGAGATAAGTATGTAGAAAAAAATAAAACACGAAGGGTTAGGGAGAAAAGATTACATTCCAAGTGAGAAAGCAGCACTTGAGTAATAAACTGAAAGGGCCGAAGTTTGGAACTATATACCTGCTGGAAGACCATTTCCCTCCGAGAGAACAGAAAATATGAGGGGTGCCTAGTTCAGAGAGAGGTGGGCGGGCTGCTGGAGCACGTAGCAAATGGTTTTATAGGGGGATGCTAGTAAATGTTTAAAAACCTGCTTTCCAGGGGAACCAATCAAACACAAAAAAATCTTCCTGATTTGCAGCATTTACTGATTGTTATGATGTAGATACTTTCACTGTGGATGATGTCTACCAAAGTGACTTCAGCTGGTTTGCAAAATGCCTGGAATTTCAGCAACCTTCTCTAGTATAGCACTGGGTCTCAATGGGCCGTTGAAAGGATTTTAGCTTGTACTCGGAATGAGATGGCAGTCATTGGATACATTCAAACAGGGTGTGACACCTGAAAGAATCTAAGTGCACGGTGAAGAAAGCCTCAAGTATATAAAATCAGGTCTCAAACCTGTGGAAAATCAGTTCTCAAACGGTTTGTTTTTGCACAGTCTCAAACTTGAGAGTAAGTTACTGTCACTCCTGACTATATTACTGTATATTTCCTATAAGCAAGAACATTCCCATACATAACCACCGCACAACCTTCAAAACTGGAAAACACATTACTGCCGTCTTAACACTCAGACCTCGCTCAAGTTTTGCCACATGTCCGCATATTATCTATAAAAAGAACCCAGGTCAGAATCATGCATTGCATTTCATTGTCATGTTTCCTTAGTCTTTTATTTTTATTTTTTTAATGTCTATTTATGTTTGAGAGAGAGTGTGTAGGAGGGGCAGAGAGAGGGGGTAGGGAGGGGGGCAGAGAATTTGAATTAGGCTCCTCTCCACCCGTGCAAAGCCCAAGGCAGGGCTCAAACCCGCGAGCCCTGTGATCATGACCTGGGCTGAAGTCAGGCGCTCAACCTAATGAGCCACCCAGGCGCCCTTCCTTAGTCTCTTAAAATTGGAAACTTTCCACAGTTTTTCTCGACCTTCACAATCTTGACACTTAAAGATGACAGCCTATTTGTTTTGTGGAATATACTTCTATTTGGGTTTATTTCGTGTTTCCTCAAGATTAGGGTCAGGTTGTACATCTTTGGCAGGAATATCACAGAAGTGATGCTGTGTTCTCATTGCATCCTATCAGGTAGCACATGATTTTGACTTATTCCATTAAAGTTCATCTAACTTTGAGCATATAGATAAGATGATATCTACGTTCACCATAAAGTTACTCCTTTTTTTTTTTTTTTGAGGCTTTAACATTTTTATTTAGGAAAACATTGAGTCTGAAGCTATGATGGTTCAGCCTAAAGCATCTGGTTTTCAATCGTGAAGTCAATTTATGTAAAATATTTTTCCCTGTCTATAAGAAACAAATTGAACAGTATTTTAATTATAAGGAAATACAAACATACACTTTAAGCTAGCATATCTGCACTATCATAAAAGAAAGAGGATGTTCTTCCCCTTCCCCTTCCTCAACCATTCAAAGAAGAGAATACTGCAAACTTTAACAACCTCACTGGCTATCATCAGAGTAACTACAGAACAAGGATATCACAGGGATGAAACTATTTCTTTATCTTCCAGAAGGCAGAAGGCTGAGTGCTTTAGCTTTATGAGTGCAAGTAGCATAGGCAGACAAAAACTCACAGTAAATGCACACCAGAACAGGGGCCTAGGTGAAGTTGTCTGACTGGGTTACTGCTTTTATAGGAATGAAGAAGGACAAATCTGAAATGGAGTAAAAAAACAAACAAACAAAAAAAAAACCTTTTGTCACATGTACAGGAATCTCAAATCTTTTGCATTGCCATACTCCTGGGGAGTTTTGATATGTAGTGGAAAGAGCTTCAGTGTTCAGGAAGAATAATGTATGGTTGACAAAGGATAGGAGAAATCTTCATGCTTCTGTTCTCTCAGATTTGCTGAGTGCAGTAGCCAGTTCTGACTCCCTGCTCTTGCTGATTCAGTCTGGCAAGACTGTCTCTTTATATAAAATCAATAAAGATTACTTGTAGAGGTCCTTTGAGACTATCTGTAAATGCTCTTGTTCCTCATCAGACTTTCATTTTATTCATTCATTCATTTACATCAGTATAGACCTATGGTCTTATTCATTGGGTTACTTTTTTTGCTCCAATTATACCGGATGTGGCCAGGGGGAGTCCCTTCAAGTGGATTTCTGTCTTTTTTAATGTGCTCCTATTATTCCTTGACTTTTTTCTTTGCGCAACAACATGTTCCAGGCTCATCTCATTCTTTTCCTGTTCCAGCCCTGGATATAGTTATTTTCTCAGGGAATGCTATTTTGTTTTGCATTTGTTCATTTGTTTTAAAGTGGGAAGTGACCTTTCGAAACCAAAATCTGAGCACAAAGTATTCTCATTACTATTGACATGTCACTCTTCCCAGGTCCTAGTGGACAAAAGTAGTGTGTATGTGACATATACCTGATGTTTACGTATGAATGGCTGTATGTGTATGCTTGTGTGTTTGTATATTATACATACATCTACACACATATACATCTGTATTACTGTATCTACTTATATACATTGATTCCACATTATATACCATGACTCCATACTAGTATTTCTAATTCTAGTCTATGGTGGTAGGATCCATTCTGGTGTTTTCCCTTTCCCTCTTTGTAACTGTATTCTCCCACAGCGAGAATACTGGCTTCCATTATTCTCATGACATACATTTATTTGGTTAATTCCCTTTTATGTAACTTATCTTCTGCAGACATCCTTTGCTGCTTCCCATCCCCCACTCCTTCCCACTCAGTGTTGACACCTTCCTGGTATCTTCTTGGGCTCTGCTATGGAATGAATTTGTGTGTCCCCTCAAAATTCATGTGTTGAAACCCTAATGCCCAGTATGATGGTATTAGGATATAGAACCTTTGGGAGGTAATTAGGTTTAGATGAGGGCATGAGAATGGAACCACCATGATGGGATTAGTGCCTTTATAAGAAGACACACAGAAGATGCTCCGTGCCATGTGAGGATATAATGAGGAGGCGGCCATCTGCAAGCCAGGTAGAGAGCCTGCAACAAGAACCAAATCTGCTGGCACCTTGATCTTTTATTTCCTAGCCATCAGAACTGTAAGAAATGTGTGTTGTTTAAGCTACCCAGCCTGTGGTATTTAATTATAGCAACACGAACAGTCTAAGGCAGGTTCTGAAGCCTATACCCTGTAACAGCCACCCTCACCCCTCATCCTTAGACTTCCCCTCATCCCTCTTGAGATCTGACATCCCTATGTAGTGGCTGTCCTGGTGGATGCCCTCCTTCCTTCCTCTGCTGGGTTTCTCACATCCATCCCAGGCCACTCTGGTTCTCCGACACTTACATAGATGCCTCCTACCTTACTTAGCCCTCTGTAATTGGCTGAATTTTTCAGGAAGGGGAAGAAGAGTGGTAAGCCAGAGATGGGATGGGGGTGAGGCCTAGAAACCCCATGATATCCCTTGAGGCACTTCTAAGTGCCAACTGCACAGTCCAGCTTGAAAATCGCTGAAGTAGCAAAATGGACAAATTGTGCATCTTTAGAGCAGTGGTCAACAAACTATGGCCCATGGGTCAAATCTAACCTATGACCTGTTTTGGTACAGCTTATGAGCTAAGAGTGGATTTTATATTGTTTAAAGCATTGTTAAAAATAAAATACGGGGGCGCCTGGGTGGCTCAGTCGGTTAAGTGTCTGACTTCAGCTTAGGTCATGAACTCACGGTTTGTGAGTTTCAACCCTGCATCGGACTCTGTGCTGACAGCTCAGAGCCTGGAGCCCGCTTTGGAATCTGTGTCTCCCTCTCTCTGCCCGCCTCCTCCCCCCCCACCCCTCACACTCTGTCTCTCTCAAAAATAAACACTTAAAAAAATTTTTAAAAATACAAAGTATAATATGCAACAGAGGCCATATATGGCCTGCAAAACCTGAAATACCATCTGGCCCTTCTAACCTCTGCTTTAGAGGATTATTATTATTATTTTCTTTTAATTATTTAGAGTGAGCACTAGCGGGAGTGGGGGGCAGAGGGAGAGGGACAGAGAATCTGAAGCAGGCTTCATGCTCCATGCTGAGGCTAATGAGGAACTTGATTCCATGAACCGTGAGATCAACACCTGAGCCAAAATCAAGAGTTGGATGCTTAACCAACTGAGCCGCCCAGGCACCCTTTGAAGTTTATTTCTTGAGCATCGGTTCTTAAAACTAGAGTTTAAAAAAAAATTTTTTTTTGAACGTTTGTCTATCTTTGAGAGGGAGAGAGACAGAATGTGAGCAGGGGACAGGCAGAGAGAGAGGGAGACAGAATCCGAAGCAGGCTCCAAGCTGTCAGCACAGAGCCCAGTGCAGGGCTATATCATGACCTGAGCCCATGTCGTACACTTAACCAATGAGGTACGACACCTGGAGCCAGCCAGGTGCCTTCTCAAAATTAGACTTTTGACTCAAGAGTTTGGGAATGTATTCCCTGGAAAAGATTCAGGGTCTTAATATTCTGTATTGCCAGTTAGGTGCAGATTCATATGCTTTGAAGAGAAACTAGCCAGAAAGTAATCTTAAGGTTTTCTAAGAAAGAGGCCTGATCAAGATTCATACCTCAACATAGGGTTTGATCTCTGTTCTTAGATAACACTCAAGTAGATGGCCTACCTTTTGTACTTAGGTTATACCAAGTTGATGGCCCGCCCCTGCTGTCTGCACTTAAGAGGGAGTCAGAATGCTTGACACCTCTTAACACTGCTAAGCATATTTTAGCTTCATATAAGGATAATTTCAATATGTCTTCATCCCCTGCCATGCTTTTGGTGTCTGGTGGACAGGGAATGTACTCTGCTTTACTCTTGGTTGCCTACTCCAAGTGATTTGTGCTTGTGAATTGGCTTAGCAAATCCTTTCATATCTGGTATTCATACATCACTAGATTGTTTTCTTAAGTGTTTTCTTCTGTATCTTTCATTTCATGTAATCCTGGTCTTATCAAAATCCTGTATATCAAATGACAATACTTTATTGTAAGTAAAATACAGCATCATTGTAATGCTAGTCTCAGAAGAATATTTCACTCACTAGCCCATTCATTATTCAAATAACAGCGCTTGACCTCTGACAGTTACTGCAGCCCTCCACCTGCTTCCATAGTACTCAGTATTTACCATGAATAAGTGCAATGCAACGTAGTTGCTTTTTTTTTTGACACCCAAATCTCTTTTATGAGTGGGGGTGGGGCACGAGGTGGGGTTGAGTTCAGGGCCCTCTCACTCACTAGGCCACTTGTTCGTTGGTACTGCTTCCTGAGTCCTGCGGCTTCATCACAGCAGGCAGCCCAGGCAGGCTGGAGAAGGGCTTGGTGCACAGGCCCTTAAAAGGCTTCATCTGGTGCACAGGGGAGTGGGTGGAGCTGCCCAGAAGGCCAGGCCCACAGTGGGTGGGGCCTGCAGCCGTGCTGCCGGACTGGTGAAGCCACACTCCCCATGTCTTGCCATCATCCAGAAGCTGGTCAACCGTGTACAGCTGCTTGGGCGGCTGCTTGAGGATTCGCTCAATGATGTGCTTCAGCTTGACCGTGGTTCAACTCCTTGGCGTCAGTGAAGATGATTGTCTTGTGGCACCAGATCATGAGGAACATGTCCCGAAGTTGGCAGGCTGTCCCCCAACCCCCTCCCGGTGCGACTCATCATCCTGGCCTGGCCTCGACACGTGTTTTAACACTCTCTTGATCATTCCTGTTCACTTACCTGTGTCCTACTTGGAGTAGGGGGGTGAGGAGCAGAGAAAATATCTTGTTAATTGTTGTATTTCTGGTACCTGGCACATAATAGAACTCAAAATAGGTGTATTGAATGAATGAGTGAAAAAGTAAATGAATGTATAAACCATGATAGGGCCAAGGAATGCATAGGTGAATAAACCATAGATGAATGTGCTGCCTTGGGTTCTCTTACCAGAAATACTTTGAAGAACAAGTGTGTAATGTAGGACAGGCCAGCATGAGATTGTGCTAGTTCAGAGAACCTGCATTTGGGGAAACTGGTGGGAGGAAATAAGGGCTACTAGGAGGTGGAAGGTGGACTGTGCGTGCAGGATGGCCCTGGGAGCAACCCCACGAAGGTCTAGGTGGAGTAGCTACAGCAAGCATTAGAATAGAGAATTGGGGCTCAGAATCTTTATTAGCAATGGGGAAAAGTGCACATTTAAAAATGCATCATTATTACCATAAAAAAAGCAAGAATAAAAATATGTTCCAGAACTTTCATGTTACTGTGACTGTGAAAAGTAGTCTGATCTTGTGTAAATCTAGTATATGATGTTTTCCTTTATGATCTGTTCACTGCTATTTTGGGAGGCCAGTGACTTTAAAGCATTTATTGAAAAGGAACAGAGAGATCCTTGGCCATTTTTGTCTTGTGTATCATGTGGTTTTCATCATTGAGAAGCAATTTTTTGTGTGTTTTATTTTTAATTACCAGGGAGCCTAAAGAAGGAGGTACGCCCATGGATATTTCTATAACACCATCATCACTCCAGGTGAAGACCCCTGCAGACTGCACAGAGCTCCGGCTTCCAGCAGAGGTCAGGCTTGTACCTTCCTCTTGCCGAGGGCTGCAGTACGTGGCTGGAGATGGGCTGCACCTGCGGCTGCAGGTGTGGGCAGAATCCAATGCCAGTAAGTGATACCAGCACTTCTGTTTTAGCACTTAGTTCTTCATTGTAAATCAAAGCTGATTCTCCCTTTGAAAATTTGACCTTTTCCCAGGTGGAAAAGACTGTTCTGCAGCAGCATGGAAAGAGCTGATGGTCAGAAGGTTTCTTTGTCAGCTCTGCCAGTTATTAGGTGTGCAGTTCAACATGCCCTTCAACCTTTCCGAAGTTTTGTTTGGGAGGGGGTTGCGGGGGTTAGTGGGTTTTTTCTCCTCCATTTAACAGATTTTATTTTTTAGAGTAGTTTTAGTTTCACAGCAAAATTAGCAGAAGGTACAGAGATTTCCTATGTAACCCCTGCCTTCTTTCTTTAATTGTAAAATTACCTACCTTGGCGAGTTGATTACCTACCTCACTGAAGATTAAATGAGAGAGCAATTGTGCAACACCTGGTTGATTTTCAAGCATTAGTATTCATCCACCCAACAAACATTGTCTTACGCTATGTGCTAGGCTTTGATCTAGGTGCTGGGATATACAGAAGTGACCACGCTCAGAAGGTCTCTGCTCTTAGGGAGCTTACATTCTCATGGGTGGGAACAGATAATGAACAAATAAGTTACTTGGGTACAGAGAAAAGTGCTCTGGTCAAAGTAGAGCAGAATAATGGGATGGGGAGTGACTAGGGTGAAAGGTGCCCAGGGAAGACCACTTGATGCTCTGCCAGGGGATGGAATGATGAAAGTGGTCTCATCCACGTAGAGACATTTCCAGATAGAGCAACACATATAAAGATTCTGAAATTGAGTTTGATGTATAATTTGATTTTGGTTATTGCTATGCCTGTTATGTTTCTGATATTTTGTTACTGTCACATTCAGTCAGATGGTAGAAATGTTTCTCAGAGTAACTTATTGAATAAAATATTGGTTCATTAAATCTCTTACCATGGAAGTAAGATGCTTTAAAGGATTAAAAATGATGTAAAAAAGGAGGGGCACCCAGGTGGCTCAGTCCATTAAGTATCTGACTCTTGATGTCAGCTCAGATCATGATCTCACAGTTCAATGTGAGTTCGAGCCTGGCATCAGGTTCTGTGCTGACAGTGTGGAACCTGCTAGGGATTCTCTCTCCCTCTGTCTCTGCTCCTTGCCTGCTCGCTCATGCGTGTGCACACGCTCTCCCTCTCTCTCAAAATAAATAAACTTAAAAAAAAATGATGTAAAAAGGGGAAACAGGCTGTAACAGATCTATGAGATGCTGATTATCAGGGAAGGATCATAATTGTTTCAACTGCACCCTGAGACTTTGTTCTGCCTCATCTGTGCTCAGCCTTTCATTTGAGCAGCATGGACCCTAGAGGTGGGGTCAGCAGGATTGTTTTGAAGAGCCATGTAGGTGATGTGGAGCATTCCCCTGAGTCTTGTGCTGCTCTTTCATTGTAGAGTCATTTTTGCTCAAGTCCTGGATTAATGAATAACTAGTCTGAGTTAGGCAGAGTTGGTTTTAGGAATACGGGGTTGGAAAATGAAATGTCATGGAGCTCAAGTGACATATCCAAATGCTAAGAATGACTCTTGTAATAACCATGGAAAGAAGAATGGGGTCACCAAGATGGGAAATAGACTAATAATGGAAACTGGGGAAAGGCAGGCATGAAAGCCACACTGGGGTATTTTCCGATCTTCTGCTAGTTTTCTGGATTTGTGATTTTAGATCCCACACTGGGGAGGTAGGGAGGCCTTCTGGAGACGGGGTTGGTTTGTTGCCTACTCATCTTCTGTAATAGTTGATAAATAGCAAAACTTGAACTAATAGAAAAAATTTAAATCAGCAAGCATTGTTGTTTCATTTTAGTTGTAGAACAGAAGAAATTGCTGTATGTTGGTTTGCATATTGTTTGCATTCCATTGGTCTCCTGTTCCTTTACATTTTTAAAACATTTTACTCAAATATCTGAAAAGGAAGACTTTCAAAGACCTGTTCAGTAGTGTATAAAAGGGTATGCAAAATAGATCTCAGTACTTAATAGCTTTGGTGCTTTCCACATAATAGGTGGTGAATAAATATTTGCTGGATGAATAAATATCAGATAGATACATACTGATGTTAATTTGAGTCAAAATGTAGTGTAGGAAGTGACTTTTGACATTTTTAGCATTTAGTTGTGTTTTGAGGTTCTTAAAAAGTTGACTTTTCAACTATAAACGTTCTTCTAAGGACTATAGTAAACACATTATGGTATTCTGACTGGAACATAAGTCAGATCATGACCTTTGACAGGGAACTGGCTACAGTAAAATCTGATACAGCACAAGCATTATTCATCCCCAGGTGGCAGTGCTCTCCCAGGATGCCACTCTGTCAGGAAGTTCTGACTTGAACGTGAGCCAGTGGATCCTGCTGGGTGACCAGCAGGGGGGAGTGTTTCACTGAAAATTTGTTTATTCGTTCTGAAAAGAATATTTTGAAAGAATGTTTTGAATGACTTACCCAGGTCTACTTGTTATCTGCTCAAAATTAAAGAATACTGTTTACTTCACTTTACTGCTACAGGGATTGGTGGACACCCCTAGAAATTAAAAGGATGACTTTTTAATTGTCAAGGCTTAAACTTTCTTGCATCAGTTTTTAAAATCTTAACATACCTACGAAGTAACATAAACCAAGTTTACATTGCTTGATTTTAATGTGTATGACCTCATTTCATTAAAAAAATTTTTTTTATAGACAAGTACTTTTGTGTGTGGGTTTTTGGTTTTTGTTTTTGGAAATGAAAGTTTCCTTTCTTCATGAGTTAAAGAATGGAAGCCAAGGGAATGCTGTGCTTTACATAATGTGGGAAATGTACATTTTTCCACAGCTTTAACCAGGAGTTGAGTTTTGCTCTTGAAAGATTGAGTTCTTCTTAGGAGCCATTCTATTCCCAGGAACCTGTCCAATAGAGACCAGTTTCAAGATTCTTTTTGTATGCATTGGTAATAGGCCAGAGTTGACATAGACCTTGTTTAAATCAAATTAAACTTAAATTTGAGAGATAGAGCCAGCAGTCATGGAGATGAAAAACTATACCTAAAACAGCAGAGGAAAGCTGAGGATGGTGAAGCTCCTTGTAGTTAGTTTGATGTGAAAGAAATTGCTACTTTTCTCTCATCCTTAGTGTCGGTATTTATGGAATGAGTGAGATAACTCAATGGTATGTTACATGGATCATCTAGGGAGATACCTAGCTCTGAGACACTTGGCAAAATCTTGTGGTATTTTTAAAATTTTTTTTAAAGATTTATTTATTTATTTATTTATTTATTTATTTATTTATTTATTTATTTATTTAGAGGGAGAGAGGAGAGAGAGAGGGCATGAGGGGGTAGGGGCAGAGAGAGTGGGGGAAAGAGAAAACTCTAAGCAGGCTTCACACTTTGAGTGCAGAGCTGTATGCAGGGCTTGAACTTACAAACCGTGATCATGACCTGAACCGAAATCAAGAATCGGACGCTTAACTGACTGAGCCCCCAGGTGCCCCAGCAAAATCTTGTTTTTGAGAACGCTTCACAATATTTGCTTCTGGTTGAGTCATCAGATAATGCTAATTAAATGTGTACTTCTGGGTAGATCGTAAACAGTGTTTATTGATCATAATTTATTGTGGCTGTTAAACTCTTTAAGTATGTTAATATATTTGTTCCAAACCTCTAAGATTTGCTATTTCATTGATTTTTTTTTTTTTTTAGAACTGATTTCCATGTTTAATCAAAGCTCACAAGCCCGAGAATGCTGTACATTTTATTGCCAGTCCTGTGGTGAAGTCATAATAAGGGACAGGTAAGGAATTTATTTAACACTGATTAATTCTGTGCCTGGCAATGGTTTTCTTTGTCTTCTATCAGAATTTTTGAAGTAATTGCCAGGGGAGAAGTATATGGCCTTAAAATGAGAGCCAGCTTAATGTCACTTTGAACAAAATCAACCATTAAGCTCTCCAGCAATCATAGAGCAGTTAGGTCTTCTAAAAGGGGACAAAGGGGAACATGGCATGCTGGCTTTGAGGGAGGAAGGCTTATCTTGGTGGAAGCCTGTGTAGATCACTGAAGCATGTGTCTTCTGAAAAGAGACATGGACTCTGTTGCATGTTTTATCCATCATGTTGGTGAATGAGGTTTTCTCCACATTAAATGAATTTTCTAAATCACAGAGGCTCATGCAACACAGCTTTTTATTTGAGCTATTTCTATTAGTGCTTTTCTAAACTCCATGTCCTATTTCCCCATTTATTAAAACAGAGCTTATGGAGCACAAATTAACCTTTTCTTGATGATTAAGTTAATCTTGTAACCTCTTCTTGCAGTGTGCTGTGGTTACTCTATTGAGGTGGGGGGGCTCTTTGCTATATTCTTTCTATTCCCAAGGTGTCTCTTTTCCTTATTTTTTCCCATCTTCTCCCGTTCTTTTGTCAACCTTCTTGTTACCTTGGCACAAACCATTTCCCTGAATTTTCAGCTTCTAATCATTCATTGGTTGGAAAGACAGATAAAACTGTTAATATCTTTAACAATATTTAAAGAAAGAAGTTAGATTTCTTTGTTAGATGTGTTTCCTGTGAGACAGATTCCTGAGACTTAGATGTGAATGGCTCCTTGTCTGCATCTGAAACCTGCTCCTCTTTCAGTGTTCCTTGCCTCAATGAATGCCAGACCTCTACCTGCATAGAGCTACTCTCTCCCCTGGAATGCTCCACACACCTCTCTCTCCCTCTGGTTAGCGCCTACCTAAATTCATCCGACAGGGCTCAATTGCTGGGAGCCCTCCCTGAACCCTGGGTTGGTTTATGTGCTCGTCTAAAGTTTATGTGCTCTGCTAAGGGTAGTGTCTAGTGGTATAGAGTCAGAAGCCAGACTATCTGGTTTGCATCCACTATTTATTAGCTGTGACTCTGGGCAAGTTACTTAACCACTCCGTGCCTCAAGTTCCTTATTACAAAAATATAAATGATAATAGGAGCTACCTCATAGGGTTGTTGGGAGCATCAAATAAATTTAAGTGTTTATAGCAGTGCCTTGGCACATGGTAGGCATTCAGTATATGATGGTTACTGCTGTAATCATTATTCTTATCATCATCCCTAGCATCATCAGCATCAGCCCAGGATCAGGCCACAGTGCCTGAAAAATAGTGCACTCTCAATAAATTCTTCCTGGGTTGAATTGAATAAACAGTGGGGTGTTTATTTTGGCTTTCCACCAGCCTCTCTTGCTTACTTTCTGATTCCTGGCAGTGTCCCAGGTAGATGAGATCATGGAAAGTTACCCTAATACAAGTGGGGGGATTGTGAATGGAGCACCTCTGAATGATTATCTTGGGTAAGAAGTGAAGTGACTAAATCTGCAGAAGAGAGGAGAATGTCCTTGCTCAGATGTCCTGCAGGCTGAAGTTGCTGCCGAATGTGTACTCCGTGACAGACCCACTGTAGCCTGACATGTCCAGAGCATTCCAGTTTATGTTGTAGTTGAACCTCGAAACTTTTCCTTCTCTCAGTCTGTTTCAGGCTTTGGTTTAATTCTCACATAAAGTTTCTGAAACAGGCCTGGCTATCCAACATTGAGGTGACCTAGAAGTTACAGGAGGAGCAGGTTAAATTCAGTGTAACACTATTTCCTGGTACTGCTCACCATAAAAGATAAGCTCATTCGTTATTGGCTGATATTTGTGTTTCATTGGAAAAGGATGATGATATAAAAAATTGTTAACCTGCAGCAAGTTTTCCTATTCAGGAGCTGTATCTTCTGTTTTGTGTCAATTCTTTTTATAATCATGGAATTGAGAACCAGAAGGGCTTCCAGGTGAACACAGAGGGACAGTTTCACTCTCCCTAATGCTGACTGTCTGGAAGGCCATGTGATGTAAAGCAGAAGTAGGAGATGGGACCTTGGGTTTGAACTCCAGCTTCACCACTTAGTAGCTGGGGAACCTTGTCCACATCACCTTCTTCTTGAGTAGACATAATGAGTTTTCTTAAATAGCTATGTCAAGAGACAGAATCTTAGTGACAGAGAAGATTTAGGAGCTTGTTTGGGCCTAACTCCCAGTCTAAATGGGTACTCTTATTTGCCTTCTTCCTCTTTGTAAAAATTCAAATCTGACCTGTCACTGCCCTGCTTAGAATTCTGTAATGCTTCCTACCCATTTCTTTTTCTTCTTAAGTAGACATTATAAGGCCTATTTTCTGAACTTGTCAGAAGAGTTAAAGGCTGAAATATATATAATAGTAAAAGCTCGACAAGCTCTTTTTAATTGTTTTTACAGACTCCTTCCACCACCACCCCCTTTCCATATTGGTCTTATTAAAAAACTAGCAAGTTATCTAGTTTAGTGTTTCAAATCCTTTTGATTCAGGACTGTGTTTTTTAGATGTGCCAGGGAAATGATCCTCCTTTCTCCCTTTTTCTTTCTGAGAAGATAAACATGGACTTACCTGAAAGTCTTTTCCTATCTCACCTGTGCGCCTGGCATGTGTGTGCCTCTGGAACAATGCAGAGAACTCATTAGTAGGTGATTCAAGACTTTGCTTACATTTCACTCTTAGGCAGCATGCCCCATGACTGTTGGAAAAACAAGTATCATCCAGTATCAGCACAAGGATTTCATGTTGACTTTTTACATTAAACCCAGTGGTCTTTTCATTTCTCCCTCAGTTTCCTGTTTCATGCAGGTAGTAAGGATATCTTTTGTGCTTGTTAAATAGAAAACAAAATGAAGTGTATTTCAAAAAAGGCTTGTATGTTCCATAATCAAAGTCAACTAATTGTAAGCATCTTTTCCAGGAGGGCTTGGATAGGTGTGATAGGGCAAGGATAATCAACCTTGGGATGGGTTGATTTATCTGTACTGGGAAATCCTCTAATGAGAGGATCTGCTTACTGGCTAGCCTTATTATTTGGGAATAAGACCCTTTAGTTTTCTAGGCCTCAGTTTTCTCACCTGTAAAATAGGAAGTTGGATTAGATACATCTGTAGGAGCCCTATCAGCAGAAAATTCTGTGATTAGTAAACCTCATAAAGTTATACCTTGGGTTCTGTGATTGATGATTATTTGGGTAATGCAAGACTAATCCTTGTTCCTTTTTTTTTGTTTGTTTCTTTTTTTGGCTTGTTTGTTTTTAATGAAAAAGGTTCTTGTTAAGCAAATTATAGAAATAAGATGCAAAGGAGTGTTTAATCTATTCACACTCATTAATGGCTTTTAAAACTTAATAGCACCGAGATGCATGAAATCTGCTAATGATAGCAGTCCTTTTTCTTAGTTTAGGAATACATGATCTTAACCATTTGTTTTGGTTATTTGAAAACAAATAATGCCTATTTTTTTACCATAAAATTCACCAACATACATTTTTTACCAGTTCAGAGTTTTTGTATAAAATTGTCTAAACAGGGGTGCATGGGTGGCGTAGTTGGTTAAACGTCCGACTTCGGCTCAGGTTATGATCTCACAGTTTGTGAGTTCGAGCCCCGTGTTGGGCTCTGTGCTGACAGCTCAGAGCCTGGAGCCTGCTTCAGATTCTGTGTCTCCCTCTCTCTGCCACTCCCCCACTCATACTCTCTCTCTCACTCTCAAAAATAAATAAACATTTTAAAAAGTTAAAAAGAAAAATTGAACATATACAGTTTATGATTACACTCTTGAGACCAACAGGCCCTAATATCAAGTAACAATAATAACAAAATTTACTTTTTTGTGAGTAGTGTCAGAAACAGCTAAATGGTTATTGTGTTTGGGATTTGTTGTGTCGCCTAGAAATAAATTCATGCCAGACTTGAGTTAAATCAGTTAGACTTTCAAACAAAAGCCTTTTGAGAGGTCCATTTTTCAGTCCATTTGAGAGGTCTTCTAAGGTCTCTGGACAGGCCCTCCTCATTTCACCTGCACCAGCAGAGCTGGATGTCAGCCGGCAGCCAGGGAGGCCATGGAAACTAGAAGAAACAAGTAGAATGGACTTTATGGAAACATAAGAGATGTCATAATATCCAACCAGGTCCGCTTGACAGACCAGCTATAATTGTATTCTGAAAATAACTACTCTGAGTACAGTCACTTTTCTATGAAAGAGAACAAAGAGGTGAAAAAAGTGTACAGGTACAAATTGGATTATTGGTAACACTATACACATTTATGGGAAAAAATGGTTGTACTTTTATGGGTCTAGTTATACCAAGTCCATAATGGTGATCAAATGCTAAGTTTGGCTCATAGGATTTGTCATCTACCAGTTGGATAATATCAGCTGAATTTTTCTAGGTTCTGGCAGCCATATTTTGAGCTTTAGATACTTGATGTTCTTTATTATTATTTTTTAGTTTTTTTAAATGTTTATTTTTGAGAGAGAGAGAGAGACAGAGTGCAAGTGGGGGAGGGGCAGAGAGAGAGGGAAACACAGAATCTGAAGCAGGCACCAGGCTCCGAGCTGTCAGCACCAAGCCTGATGCGGGGTTCGAACTTACAAACTGTGACATCATGACCTGAGCAGAAGTTCAACGCTTAACCCAACTGAGCCACCCAGGCGCCCCACTTGATATTCTTAAAATTCTTAATGTCTACTTGGTTATAATCCAGTCTGTAAAAGCTCTATGTTGTTACCATTGTTATTATCACTGATTAATGATTGATTTTAAAGTTAAAGGGTATTGGGGCACCTGGGTGGCTCAGTCCGTTAAGTGTCCTGCTTCACCTCAGGTCATGATCTCAGTTTGTGGGTTTGAGCCCTGCATTGGGCTCTCTGCTGTCAGCACAGAGTCCTCTCCCGATCCTCTGTCTCCCTCTCTCTGCCCCTCCCCTGCTCATTCTCTCGCTCTTAAAAATAAACATTTAAAAAAAAGTTTTTTTATGTTAAAGGGTATTGCATTTTCTTGTATACGTGTTTAAGTTTTTTTTTCTACATGTTTAAGTTTAAAATAAACATCAATCAGTAGCATTGATTAAAATTGTGTATTTTATTTTGCCCTAAAGCTTGTGGGTAAGATGCATTAAAAATAACTAGCAAATTTTAATTCATTATAAACATGTGTTGCTGTTCATGTTATTTTAAGCTGAGAGAAAAATCAAGAAATTATTTCACTCTTTTTCTGAGCTTCATCACATTTTTACCTAAACAGTGTTTTGAAAAAAAAAAAGGTATTTTATTTTGAAAGTTCTCTTGGGAAATAGATCATATCAAAGTTTCAGGGTTTTCCGTAGATAAGGTTTCAGTAGAGCTGTGATTATACTACATGTTTTGTTCTTAAAGGTTTTATGTTTTCCAAAACATCAAAAAAATTATTTCCGTTGTAAAAATACTTTTATCTTTGTAATGACTTGTGAATTAGGCACTTTCTTGCTCCTGATGCCTTAGGTAGATAGTTACGGGATATATTATAGCTCTTATTCACTGTTATATGGGGTCAAGTTAAGTTTGAAATATCACATTTTGTGCTAATGTGCATCAGGTCTCCCAGTTCTCTGTAAATGTTGGTGCAATGTCATTTCTGTGATCACGCGTGAGATTTTTACATTGCTGTCTTTTGCACTATACTGAGGATCTGCTTATTGGCACTACATGCAAAATGTCAAGAGACAAAGAATCTTAGTGATGGAGAAGATTTAGGAGACTATTTAGGCCTGCTTCCCACTCTAAACAGGTACTCTTATTTGCCTCTTCTTTGTAAACATTAAAATCTGACCTATCACCTTTCCACTTAAAATGCTGTAATGGTTCCCACCTATCTGTAGAAACAAATCTCTACCCCTTAGATTGGCATGTAACACCCAGCACAGTTTGCCACCATCCCATCTCCCCCGTCTCCTTTACTGATGTTCTACATTGTCAGGGGAGGGATTATATTCCAAGGGAAAGAGTTCAGTTTTGGAGCCAGGAAGACCTGAGTTAAGATCCTGCCTTCATTCATCACCTCTGGCTCTGTGAACTTAAACAGATTATTTAATGTTTCTGAGCCTATCTTTCCTCCTCTGTAACAGGGGAATGGAAATTGTCACCTCACAAAGTTGTAGTAAGCATTAAGTAGAATAAGGTGTGTGCAGTGCCCACCAGAGGTCTTCTGAAATTCAGTTAAATATACAGACCCACAATACTACCACAGGCCACATTTCTTGCCAGCTTGCCAGCAAGGCAGCCTCGGGAGGAGTTCCTCTCAGCAGGGGTCCTACAGTAGTTGCAGGGAGTGACAGCTCACATACCCATCTGGAGACTCTTGTCTCCCCATGTGACACAGTTCCAGGTACAAAGCTCAAGGTCCACAATCAAGCAGGTGCAGGAGCTACCCTGAGAAGAAGCCTCATGACCTAAGCAGCCAATATATCTTGTAATGCTTTTTGCATAATTTCTAGAGTTTCTTGCAAAGGACTGCATTCAGGGAAGTCCAAAGCATGGCACCCTCATCAGACATTTACAGCTCATTCATACTTCCTTTCAGTCCAGATGCAATTTACCAGTCAGGGGTCATTTTTACCACAAGCAGTGTTGCCTAGCAATATAATTGATGCCTACCATCTACCTAGTTTCCAGGGTAGCAGAGCTAGGTGGTTAAACTAAACATTAGATTCTCAAGTAGCAAGGGAAAAGGTTTGTTAACCCTTTTGTCCCAATATGCAACAGACCCAACCAGGGGCCTCACGTGTTATAGTTATCAAAATATGCTTGTTCATTCCTTTAACAAGTATTTAAGAACTTATGCTATGAGTCACGCACTGTGCCAGACACTAGGAAGACAAGTTAAGGAGATAAGGTGCTCATCTTTATATTGTTAATTCCACCTGTGACGATGCGCTTAATTCCTTTAATTGTCTGAAGAACTACTTATCCTTCAAAGGTCAGCTCAGATATCATCTCCTCTCTGAAATCCATATACACTTTACTACCCTAGGACTTTGTATTTATTGTCCTGAATTTGTGGGTTGGTTTTATGAATCCACGAATCCCCTAAAGTAATATGCAGATTTTGTGTGCATGTGGGAATATGAGTTTGAAGAAAGGACAAAAGCTTTCGTTAAATTTTCAGAGGAGTCTAAACTGTCCTCTCTCCCAACCCCATTTAGAATTTAGAACCATTACTTTTATATAAGCATTAATCATATTTTATAAAGCTTTATTATCATTTGTTTATAGTCTGTATCTCCTACTAGCCCATGAGTACCCTGAGAGAAGGAACTGTGCATATGAATATTTTGTGTCAACAGAATGCTTGCTTCATAGAAGGCTTTTAAAAAACATATGTTGAAAAAATTGCTTATTAATCTTAATAGACTTAGCAGCTTGAGTGATGCTCCTAATGTACATTTCCTAATTTGAAAGGGAAATTTCTTCCTTACGTTAAAGTAAAATCAACCTTTCTTGTTCCTAGCTTTGTCCTCTAGACTTCTACATTAAATGTCTACCCTCTTCCATATTGTAATTGCCTTTTTTTAAAAAGATTGACACATTTTAATATATTTTAATTTTATATTGATACAAAAGCAGTAAGGAAGAGATTGAGAAGAATGATTATTAAACAGTAATAGAGTGAACCACTTTTATACTTACAAGCCCCCCTCCCCCCATCACTGATCAAATAACAGACCAGTCCATGATTCCACTTGCTGGTGGTATTCCAGGTTGAATGTTTGAGGGTTCCCTGCGGTTTGTTGTTGCTGGTGGATCCACAAAAACTGGGCAGAGTCCCGTGGTGGATTGGAGCAGTGGAGCAGCTGTCAACCTTTGTGGATCTTAGCTTTGTGCTGGTACTTGAGAAGCCGGGTAAGGTGGTGATAGAGCTGCTGCCCAGCGGCCGGCGTCCACAATTCACTTTCCACAGACTCCAGTGGGAGAAAGTGATGTGTTCACCTATCATTTTCTTACTGGTGGGTCTTAACATACAATGTAATATTAGTTGCAAGGGTACTGCTTAGTGGTTTAGCACTTTCGTATAACACCTGGTGCTCATCACGACAAGTGCACTCCTTAACCCCCATCACTTCTTTAACCTCCCCCCACTCTGGTAATAACCATCAGTTTGTTCTGTAGTTAAAAGTCTTTTTATGAGACTCATTTGAGGAGATCAAAGAAAAAGGGTTACACGGGGGAAATCATTAAAAAACAATACATTTGTGTCTGAAATATTTTAACTTAAAACATGCAAATATACATTAATTTACTAATATTTTACTATGGAACCAATATATTTTTGTTAAACATGACTCCACTATTGTCTAGCTTTTTTCACTGTTAACATGTTATCCAAGATTCATCATCTACAATTTTCAGTTTGTTTCTTAAAACTTTTTTTAATGTTTATTTTTGAGAGAGAAAGAGAGCATGAGTGGGGCAGGGGCAGAGACAGAGAGGGAGACACAGAATGCGAAGCAGGCTCCAGGCTTTGAGCTGTCAGCACAGAGCCCATTGTGGGGCTTGAACTCATGAGCCGTGAGATAGTGACCTGAGCCAAAGTTGGACGCTTAAGCAATTGAGCCACCCAGGCGCCCCTCCAGTTTATGTTTCTTTAGAGTAGAATGAGTCATTCGACACTTTTAAAACCTTGGGATTATAGAATTTTTCTAGAATTTTACTCTTTCTCTCTCTCTCCAATGTTCTATAGTTATATCTTCTCACCACTTATTGGGGTTTTGTTTGTTTTGTTTTTTGTGTGTGTGTGTTTTTTTTTTTTTTACAACCGGCTTTCATTTAGTCTGAAATTTTTTGTTTTCACAGGAATAGCAATTCGTATTTCCTTGGTTTATATACTATTTAATTAAATTAGATAACTAAAACAACATATAAGTACCATAAATAGGTCTGTGATCAAATACAATTGATTCTTAATGACCATGTGTTTCTGCTGATAGAAGCAGAGGTGTGCAAGTATTGAGACTGCTTAAGCATTTGCATTGCTCGTGGGCATTAAGAAGACCACAAGCATGTTTCTGTTCTGTTTTTCTCAGGATTACTTATTTGGAAGTTTCTTCATCATCCCGCCCACATTTCTTCCCCTCTTAGACCACTGATCTTCCTAACTTAGAATAGAATAGAAGTACACCATGTTTGGCTTTTCTTCTGGTAACTTCTGACGTATCTATTGTTGTCCAGGAGAAAAACAAAACTATCAAAAAAGAAAAAAAGCAGTAGCAAATATAAGGGCCTAATTAAGCATAAGGATGTTTTAAGCATAAAAAATAGTAGCGACGTGGAACTCAATTTCTCTCCCTTTGAGTGTGGCCTAGACCTAGTGACTCACTTCCAAGGAATAGAGTATGCAAAGGGAGAAACATAGCCTTTTTACTGGAGAAACCTAGTAGATACCACACTGGCCAAGTGTTCAAGTTGAACAGCACCAGTGATAAGTCATATTGATAGAGTGTACCCTCTGGTAAGATGTACTGAGAGACGCACTTCACTTCTGTGGTATTCTTTCCCAAATCCATAACCCCAGCCTAATTTTGAGAAAATATCAGACAAACTTAAATTGAGAGATAATCTGTAGAACACCAGACCAGTGCTCTTCAAAAATGTCAAGGTCCTGAAAAATAAGGAAAGACTAAGAAAATGTAACAGACTAAACAAGACTGGGGAAACATGATGATTAAGTTCAGTGTGTTATCTTCAATTGGATCCTAGAACAAAGGGAAAAAGGATATTAGTGGAAAATCTTGGGGAATCCAGATAAAGTCTGTAGTTTTGACAAATCTTCCATGGTTATAAAAGATGTTAACCTTAGAGAAAGCTGGGTGGAGTGTATGTGAGTACTATTGGTACTGTTTTTGTAACTTTTCTGTAAGTTTAAATTTACTCCCAAATAAGTTTATTAAAAAATAGTAATGGGAGAAATCACAAAAGAAAGGGTTAGGTGATTTGAAATCTAAGACGACTAAACCAAATTAAAAGGCAGTAACACTGGGACACCTGGGTGGCTCAGTCAGTTTGAGCGACTGACTCTTGATTATAGCTCAGGTCATGATCTCATGGTTCATGAGACTGAGCCCTTTGTTGGGCTCTGTGCTGACAGCTTGGAACCTGCTTGGTATTCTCTCTCTCTCTCCCTTTAACTGTGCCCCTCCCACTTGTATGAGTGTATGTGCTTGCTCTCTCAAAATAAATAAACTTAAAAAAAAGGCAATAACACTGAAAAAGTAATTTGTCACAGATGATAGATAAAAGGCTAATATTCTTAAAATAGAATATACTCTTATCTTTCTTATAAAATTTTTTAAATGTTTATTTTGAGAGAGAGCAGGGGAGGGCCGGGGAGAGAGGGAGAGACAGGATCCCAAGCAGGCTTCACACTATCAGTGCAGAGTCTGAGGTGAGGCTTGAACTCAAGAACTTTGAGATCAGGACCCGAGCTGAAATCAAGTGACCGACACTTAATGGACTGAACTACCCAGGCACCCCAAGATAGAATATACTTTTAAAAATTAGTAGAAACATACTAATACCTCATTGGAAAATAGCCATTGATCACAAATCACAGAAGAAACACACTGGTCAATAAATAGGACAGCCAGTTCAATCTCACTAGCAATTAAGAGTTGCTAATTGAGAACAGTATTGAGAACATTTTCACCCATTACATGGAAAAGTGATAGTATTCAATGCTGAAGAAGGTAAGTAGAAGAATTATAGATTGATACAGCCTTTCTGAAAAGCAGTTTGCCGATATGTATTGGGTTTTAAAATATGTATATAATTTGTGATTGTAATCACACTTGTAAGATTTTTTTCCCGAGGAAATAATCATATATTATACAAATTTTCTAATAAGAATGTTCATCACAAGGTTGTGATACTGAAAAGCTTGAAACCTAAATATCTATACCAGTGGGGGAAATGATCTAAAAGTTTTGGCATACTTACAGAATAGAATGGAGGCATTAAGAGTCATCATATAACTAAAAAAAAAAAAGAGAGAGAGAGTAAAAATAAAAGCAAGATACAGTTTGTGTATATCTTCTGATCCTGGGCTGTGTACATGTGTACTGCAGTGGTTTCTTGAGAGGATTGCAAAGAAATACCCTGTCATTTGCAAAGTAGTTACTTGTCTTTGGCTGGGAAGGAAAGGATGATTTTCATTTTCTTTATACCTTTACACATTTTCAAACTGTCTATAGTGAGTATATGTTACTTTTGTAATTGAGGGGAAATTTTTTCATTACAGACAATGTGATTAATGAGTTTCTTTCATCTTTCATGCTGGTTTAATTTAAAAATGCTAGATTTCCATTTTGTTCTGTAAAAAATTGTTTCTCCTCTTTCCACTAGGAAGCTTCTCAGGGTGCTCCCATTGCCGAGTGAGAACTGGGGAGCTCTAGTTGGAGAATGGTGTTGTCATCCTGACCCCTTTGCTAATAAGCCACTTCATCCACAAGAGAATGACTGTTTTATTGGAGACTCTTTCTTCTTGGTGAATTTAAGAAGTGATTTATGGCAGCCAAGACCTGAACTAGCCCCAGTGGAGACACACTGTCTTTCTTCTGAGAACCATTTTAAATTGGTAAAATATCTTTTCAAAATAAATGCTAATTTAGAGGTTGGCTTAGAAACTGGTTTCTCCAATCTTTTCTTAATTAAAGCATGCTACACAGACTGTTCTAAGGACCAAAATCCATTATTTTCAAGTTCCTCTATTCTCCAGCTCTGCTCTATTGATATAGGAAGAGCATATGGCTTTAGACCAAAACAGCTTACAGGGTCTGGAGGAAGAAGGAAAGAGGACTTTTTCGTGCATAGAATTGGGAATGTTGCCATTTTACAAACGAAATTGCCCTACTTTCTTCTTTTTAGGACAATATTCCATAATCTGTATAGTCTGATTTAGATTAAAGTGTTCTTTGTTCCAGGATATGTAGTACAGAGTTAGGCCTAGGTATTTCCCTGTGTCCACTGATGTCATGAGAGTAGATGCCATCAAGGAAAAAGAGGAAATGGAGGAGTCCAAGTGTGGAAAGGAAGCTTGTGCTGCAGGCTCCAAGTTGGTGGTTGACACTGTGAGGTCAAGTGTCTCTTGCTGTAGAAGTTGCTTTAGGGAGAAGGCAATTTCCTCTCACTGCAGAGAACAAATGGTTTACCTTACTTTAAAAGAAAATCAATGGCATTGACTTGGCCCTTGTGAGAAATCATTCCCCTGGTGGCAAATCAATACAGATGTGATTTAAAAAGTAAAGGAAATCATTGCCAGAGAATCTTCATTTTCACATCTGATTATTGGTAGGAACGAAAGCATTGTACGTTAAATTTCATTTAAAATTCATTTAATTTTTGTAACAAAAACTGAACCACTTTAGGAAATATGCAATAGTTGAGCAGCTCTTAGATTGTAAGTTAGCTTACATAACTATTTTCTGTTTTAAGGACAGATTAAGGAGGTTTATCAAATATCAAAGTTATTAGAATTAGTTAAGTGCCTTATCTCTCACCATAAGCACATTTACCTAAATATGGTTCATTTAAATTACCTAAATATGGTTCATTTAAAATTATAGTACTTTATCCTTTTATAGTTTTCAAAGATAAATGGTAAGTTAATATAAATCTGTTATATGTTTAATATGGTTATATTAAAATTGTATTTTAATCTAAATTTGTATACTAATACTTTACTGTTTATGTACTTTAATTTTAATTCTTGTGATAAGCTATAAATTTTTAAAATATTTGCAAGGAAATATTTTTAAAATACTTGAATGGAAGAGGAGAGGAGAAAAATTAAAAGAGAAACCACAAGTTTCCCTTTTTAGATAAACTGTATGGAAATACATTCTTCTCATTTATGTCTTTATCTGTTATATGATGCCATTTCCAAGAATGTCTCTTCATTGTGAACAGTCATTGTATGTGTTAAAGGAAGACCCTTCATAGTCAGACCTAATGGTGTTTAGTATCATTGAGACTGTGGGAAACTCCTATCACAAGCTGCTGTTGACAAGATTGTTTCTAAGTTAGCCAAGGTGGAAGTTTCTCTTTAATTGCATATTGCAGCAGTTGAAAGAGTATGCCTGTGACCAAAATAGTAACATAAATTTGGAGGGACTGCTTAAACAGTGCTCTCAAGGCTCCTGTGGGAACAAGGCTGCTCTGTGCTATTGAAAACCTATTTCTCATATCACCAAGTCTAGCCATCTAGCAGGGTTTTGAAATGTCACATGGTGACACAGCATCCTAATGGTATCTCTTGGGAAACATTTTTTTGGCGAGACAATATCAAGGGTCCTTAGAAATTGAAACAACACAAAGGGAAATAAAAACGAAGACAGGAGGCTAATCCACATCTCTGTGCAATGGTGCCGTCTCTCAGATATATTGATTTAATTAGTTCACAACACGGTCTTTCTTTGATGTTTGCTCTGCAGAGTTCCCACAGTTAGGCTGCTTCATCGCACAACTTGCTGTATTATTTCCTTTAAGCGTTGGTCAGGAGAAATGCATTACAAAGCGGAGCTTCTCTTTAAATGAAATTTAGACTGTTAAAATATTTTAATTAAAAAGACCTGAATTTAAAAATAAAATCCAGCACTTAATTCTTTCCTGCAGTACCCCCCTTAACACTGTACAGTATTTGTCCCTGAAAATGTGGCAGTATATAACTTTTGTTTTCACACGGTAACCTCCCGAAGATTTCCTTATTCTTGCATTTACTCATTGTCTCATGCTATTTTTTTTTTGTGTGTCTACCAACGTAATAAAAATTTCACATCTTGTAATAGGATTATAAAGATGACAAAGGTGGCACCTCAGCCGTTTGTAAGATACATAATATTGTTCTAGACTTAGAGAGTGTGGTCACACAGGAACAAGCTGAACTTTGATTATATTACAGCTGGCAGGTACAATTAACAGCTTTACCTTTTTTCCTTTCCTGGGGTGCTTGGCAATAATTTACTGATCTGGTAATTTGTTAAGTCCATAAGGGTGTATTTCTTATTTTCTCAGAATAATGTGTTGAATTTTGTAAACATGCACAAATGTAAAAAGGATAGAATTGGGAACTTCAGAATACCAGTCATCTTGATTCATAAAGTATGCTTCATCTTGCCCTTTAACCTCCACCCCTGCCCCCACCACCACAGGAGGGCTTTAAAGCAAATCCCAGACATTATGTCATTTTATCCCATATGGATTTTTCTTTTTTAGGTAACCACAGTGTCATTTCACATTTGACAAAAATGAACAATCATTACTTGGTGATAAAATCCTAGGCCATACACATACGGATTTTACCATTTATATTAAAGGTATTTTCTATTTGTTTGAATCAAAATACACACATTTGGTTGTTTGAAATAATTTGCTTTTTATTGATCACATTTTAAAATCCCAATTACCAGCGTCTTGAAAAGGTAGACTTCTTTTTTTGGTGAACAAACCAACAAAAAAAATTGTTTCGCTTCATTGAAAGACAAAGCAAAATGTGCCGTAAGAGCAATTATAAATGAAATACATAATGGAGCACCTGATGAAAAATTTTTTGCTTTGAATAGAAGATCTTCTCAAGCATTGCTACTCCAATACCCCATATTAGTTTTTAGTAAAGCCTTTAGTTTTTGGTAAGATTTAATGAGGATGGTTTGATTTAACTGGTACAAAATAGGATCTTTGAAAAAGTGTCTTAAGACCAATTTGGAGCCATACAGATAGATTTTATTGTAAGAAAGCATGAAACTGCCCAAATGTCAAAGTTTCAGTTGAGCCTATCTGCTTTCTGAGCTTCCTGTATCCTTTAAAAAGAATTTTTTTTTTTTTTTAATTTTTATTTTTGAGAGAAAGAGGCAGCATGAACAGGAAAGGAGCAGAGAGGGAGACACAGAGTCCAAAGCAGGCTTCAGGCTCTGGGCTGTCAGCACAGAGCCTGATGCAGGGCTTGAATTCATGGACTGCGAGATCATGACCTTAACCGACTGAGCCAGTTAGGTGCCCCTATTTCATTTTGTTTAAAAAAAAAAATGCAGGCCATAACCCATTGAAGTGATTCTGTGAATTAGTTTGGAAAACACTTGGTGTAGTGCTTAGAAGCATAAGTTTTAGCATCTAAGGGGTCTAGATTAAAATATCAGCTTTATCAGTTATTAGCACATCCATGGAACTCAGTTTAAATGTGCTTCTTATACAGTTTTTCAGAAAATATTTATTTATGCTAAGGAAAATATAATTGTACTCAAACTTACCCTAATCAGTTAAGATTCCTCAGATCAATACATATATCCCACATCAGGAAGACACTCTTCCTTTCTTAGACCAGCAATTTAGTCTGCCCTTTCCTAGGAGAGATGACCTAGGTGGCCAGAGTTGCAGAAATTCCTTCTCCCTGCCCACTTTTATGTGACATCTGCCATGTTGCAGTGTGTCTATGTGAGAGGAATGTTACATGGTTTTAACAAAGGTATTGCTATGGATGTGAAAAAAGCATATTTTTTGGTAGATTCTTAATATGCAGTTGTCCAGTAAAAGGCAAAAAATTGGTCTCTTTGTGGGAGGATATGGGTTTTCAGCCTGTTCCTTGAATGACATGTGCCCAAACTATGTTTTGTTTATGTAACATCCACCTGGCAGTCAACATGAGCCTGGGACAGTGCTTTATAACACTCCCTTTTAAATACTAATAAACAACACTAATGAGTAGAACACTACTATTTACTGCCTTAAACAGGTGAGGAAACCAAAACAGGTTAATTAACTTGCTCAAGATTATGTGTGTAATAAATAGCAGGACTGGGATGTAAACCTGGGAAGTCTGGCCCCAGACTCAGGGCTCTTAACCACCATGCTACTGCTTCTAACATAATCTCATATAAAAAACTAAAAATCAGTTTTTTTAAAAAAATTGAGGTATAATTGACATATAACATTATATTACTTTTAGGTATATAATTCCATATATGTATATGTTGTAGAATTGTGCATATTGTACATTGTACATAGAATATATATATTATAGAATTAGATGGATGCTAGCAATTTTAATCTGCATCCCAAATGATGAATTTGGGGTTTTACAGTTTAAGAATGCTTCAGGAATTTCTCTGAGAGCACTATCCAGTTTTTCCAATTATAATGAATATCTTAAGTAGAAAAATGTGTTATATGAACGTGTTAAATTTATTTTTTTTTAAATTTTTAATGTTTTTATTTATTTTTTGAGAGAGAGAGAGAGACAACTGAGAGAAATGAAGACAGAATACGAAGCAGCCTCCAGGCTCTGAGCTGTCAGCACAGAGCCTGACGTGGGGCTTGAACCCATGAACCATTAGATCATGACCTGAGCCAAAGTTGGAATGACTGAGCCACCCAGGCACCCCAAATGTGTTAAAAAATTTTTTTTTAATTTTAAGTTTATTTACTTATTTTGAGAGAGAGAGCACAAGCAGGGTAGAGGCAGAGAGAGAGAGGAGAGAGAGGATGCCAAGCAGGCTCTGTGTATCAGTCCCGAGCCCCATGAGGGTCTCAAACTCACTGTCCTTGAGATCATGACCTGAGCCAAAGGCAGCTGCTTAACTGACTGAGCCACCCAGTTACCCTGGTTACATATTTTTGACTTCTGGTGAGGGCCTATGAATTATAGATTACTTTTACATAAGTTACGCTGGACTAGAAATCAAAATAATGGCTCTAATTTTTGATTCTCCTGTTTGCAGACACATGAATTAGAACAAGTCACCTACTCTCTCTGCCTTTGTTGCCTGCCATCTACTCATTCTAAATGATAATGTGTATTTGGAAGTACATTTTAGAAATGTAAAGTGCTTCTTTTTTGAATTATTTACAATAGATTATCAAGAAGTGGTTAGGTTTGGAAAAATCAGTGTGTTCATTATTCTGTCTTTAGATCTGAAAAAAAAATCTCTGTGCATGTGAATTATGCATACAAGCTAAATGTGTTCTCAGTATTTAGTAGAGGGCAAAATAAAATGTAAAGTTCAAAGTATACTCTAGAGACTATGTTAAAATTATATATTCCTTTTAAGAAAAGCTGAATGACATTTAAATGACATTTTTCTGTTCTACAGAAACCAAAGGCAAATACCAAAGTAATTTGTAAGCGTTGCAAGGTAATGTTGGGAGAGACCATGTCATCAGGTAAGAATTTCATAATAAAACCAAAATGATTGCCGCCTTATTAAAAACGAGTAGAAGGAAATTTTATAGGAAATCTATGTGAAAGATAGATAACTAATACATGTTGTAAAATTGATGATTTTTAAAATAGAAATCAAGTAACATATCAAATATGCCAAGAAGTTTGTGTATTTTGACCTTTATAAGTACATAGTATTGAGTTGTAAACTTAGGTTGGGTCATTTTCAATATTTCAAATCCTCTTAGTGGATATAAAGCTACAGTATAAAGTTTGTCCTTGGGTCTTTCTTAAAGAATATCAGGGCTTTTTTCTCAGTACAACTCCTCAGTCAGAATTGTTGGTTGCTAGAGATGATGAAGTTTTCTTGGCTGCCATCTGCCTTAGGGCTGTATTTTGGGCTGGGGGTTGAAAGAGAACTTTTGAAATGGAAGAAAACATATTCTGAGTTTCGTGCTCTGTTCCTATTCTCTTCCCGATAATTATATTTATATAAAGTCTATGTTAAATCACTTTCAAATATAATAAAATCATGATAATTAAATTGCATTACTATTTTTTTTTAATGTTTATTCATTTTTGAAAGAGAGACAAAGTGTGAGCAGGGGGGGAGCAGAGAGAGAGAGGGAGACACAGAATCTGAAGCAGGCTCCAGGATTTGAAAATGTCTGGAGAGCTACAACATGCTGCATTAGCTTTATGGATGACAAATAATTGTTTTTAATACAATTAATTAGAAATGTAAGTAAAGCTAGTGCACCTAAAGAAGGCAGATGGTAGTGTTGTTTGTTTCTTAAAATCATCAGAATCTTGTAAGTAGTTGACTTGCTCAGAGTGAACAGAAAAGAAAGAATGAGCAGTGGTAAAGGATGCCATCCCCAATGTCACTTTGGAGAATGAAAGCAAGCCCTTTAAGCAACAACTTAGAAAGTTTTAAGGCTTCCAGTCAGATTAGGCAAATTGATTTTTTTTATAATTTTTATTTTTTTTTATTTATCTTAGAGAAAGAAGAGAGAGACAGAGTATGAGCAGAGGAGGGGCAGAGAGAGAAAGAGACACAGAATCTGAAGTAGGCTCCTGGCTCTGAGCTGTCAGGAGAGATCCTGATGCGGGGCTCGAACTCAAGGAGCGTGAGATCATGACCTGAGTCGAAGTTGGCCCTCAATGAACTGAGCCACCCAGGCGCCCCGATTTTTTAATTTTTTATTCTTTTCTCTTGTCCCTGAAGTCCAGTTAAAATGTCAGTTAAGGAATAAAAAATATGTATATCCACAGAGACCATGAGAAATTGAGAGGAAGTGACAGTAATGTAAACAAGAGATATAAGCAGACATTTTTGGAAACTGTAAAGCTGAGAGGTGTGGGAACACACTTGGCAGTGTGGAGGAAGCTGCAGTCTCAGTGTCTGCAGATCATCTGAGTGAGGAGTGAGCCAGTACTCGCGGTAGAGCCTCAGAGCTGGTCAGAATTTGGAGGCAACAGGTAGCAGGGAAAGCAGTCTGAGACAAGGGCCTGGAGGAAGGATGGTTAATTCAAAATTTTTATATGGAGCTGTAAAACTCCTAAGATTCCTGTATTTGCAACTTGCTTATACTCTCAAGGTAGGAGATTAGAGGACTCTTTTCTTGGAAAATGAAAGAATACCAATCAGAGAAGAGATTTGCAGATACTCTTTTAGGGGTCATTCAACAGTAAAATGAGCCTAGATCTAGCCATCCTACAGTCAACAAGCCTTGTACCTACATGTAAGAGTTTCCTGTCAGTATTTTTTTTAGTTATACTTAAATATGAATGGATTGCTGAGAATCAAAAAATATTAGAGCAAACCTCCAACTAAGAGACTGAAGTAAATAATCAAGTAAACAGAATAAAGCACCAAGAAAAACAAATTAATGTATAAAACAGAAGAAAATCTTGAACAAAAATAATGTTCTTAGAGAAATGAAATAATATTGTCTCCATAATTCAGAGAATATAGAATTAAAGATGTGACTGCTTAAAAAAAGTAATGAAAGGACTAAAAGATAAAATTAAGGAATTATCTTATCTCCTAAATCAGAACCAAAAGTCAGATATTGAAAATTGGAAAGGAATTGTGGGAAAAACCATCATGTAAGTTTCCTGAGGATACAGATATTGTCTATCTCATTTATCACTATAACCTCAACATTAAAATAATATCTGGCACATAGTGGGTACCCAATAAATATTTATTGAATGAATGAATGAATGAATGGAGACTTTTAGGATATTCAACATCTAGCTAATAGAAATTCTAGAAAGAAAGAATATAGACAACAGAGTTTAGGAAATTATCAAAGAATAGAAATACTAAAAACACATTACAAGGCTATTTTCCAGAGCTGGGGCTTCAGTTTCTCAACTGAAGGGACCCACTACATGTCCAGTATGATGAATGGGATGGGAGGGCAGCTACCCAAAGCTGCATCATTGAGTAATTTCTGAATACCAAGGAAGAAGTTTCCAAAGGAAAAAAAAAACAAGTAGTGAACAAAGGATTAGGAATTAGAATGGCATTGAACTCTTTTTTTTACTTTATTTATTTTGAGAGAGAGAAAGAGCATGTGCGCAGGGGAGGGGCAGAGAGAGAGAGGCAAAGAGAGGATCCCAAGCAGGTTCCGTGCTGTCAGCAGAGCCGACATGGGACTTGATCCCATGAACCATGAGATCATGACCTGAGCCTAAATCAAGAGTCGGACACTCAACTGACTGAGCCATCCAGGTGCCCCAAGAATGGCATTGAACTCTTAACAGCATTTTTGAAAGCTAGAAGACAATGAAGCAATGCCTTCATAATTTAGAAGGAAAAAATATTTTTAATCCATAATTCTGTCACAAACTATCAATCAAGTATGAAGATAACACATAGACAGACCTCAAATGTACATTTTCCTTAGGAATGTGATATAGGATATATCTCACCAAAACTAAGGATTTAACCTCGAGAGAGAAGACATTGGTTTTGGGAAACATTATCTAACACAGATAAGGGAGTCTCAGAGTGAGGGACACACAGCAGGCCTAGAGAGTAACAGCCTGGATTGAAACAAAAGGAGAGAAGATTGCAATAAACATGTTTTCAATTACAAAATGAAACTGATACATTCTTTGATGTATATGACCACATGTAACAGTCTTGAGATAAGCCATTCTATCATATGGGAAGAATTAGCTAAAGGTGCTTGGAAAACTAATCCAATGAAAAAGAAGTTATGCACTACAGGAAAGCAGAAGGTTGAACAAGAAAGGAAACATTTCCATGGTATTATAGCCATAATAACATGAAGTTCAATAGGCAAAGGAGAAACTAGAAATTTAAGACGGAGATTTTGGAAGCAAAAGGCTAAAGACAGGCTGAGATGATAAGCTTTTCACACAGTTCTGGCTGACTGCTAAATGCACATAATAGATGCCAAAGCATCTAATAAGAATTGAAAGCTTGGGGAGATGTGCACATTTTCCCATGCCTTTAATTTCATTTCTCAGTCGATAACACAATTGGGCAGCAGAAGGTAAAAACCTTAATGGCTTGAAGTATTTAAGCAAAACATCTCCCCAAATATGCTGACAGCTGAACTATGAAGGTATAGTGGATACTTCCTAGGGAGCCAGGCTACATAAAATAAAACTGAGCAGAAACATTAGTGGCTACACACTGTGGGGAGACATATTTCATAGTTTGAGCCCAGGTTAGTTAATTGACTATTATACTTATCAGCCAACAATCCTTGAAAGAACAAAACAAAATCCAGGATAGCGACGGTATATTACATACAATGTCCTACTTCCATTTAGAAATTACTAGACATGCAAAGAAGCAGAAAAGAGTGATTGATACTCAAAGAAAAAACAGGACTCAATAAACAGGTGATGAGTAAGCACAAATATTCGACTTAGTAGACAAAGATGTTGAAGTAGCTGTTATAAATATGGCAAAGAATTAAAACAAAAACCTCTTGAGTGAACTAATAGCAAATCTCAACAAATTGGAAACTTCAAAGAGAAATCATTGGTAATTACAGAGCTCAAAAGTACAGTAAGTACAAAATTTACTAGGTTAGCTGTACTACATATTTTAGATGGCAGAAGAAAAAATATAATCATTGAACTTGAAGGTATATTAATAGAAATTCACCTATCCAAAGAACAGAGAGAAAAAGTTCTGAATCAAAATGATCAGGACCTCAGATATTTGTGGGACAATATCAAGTGCTTCGGTAGATGTGTAAATGGAGTCTCGGGGTGAGAAGGAAAAGAATAAGTCAGGAGAAAAAAAATTGTGGAAAAAATGGCTGAAGTCTTGGCAACTTTGGTGAAAAATATTAACTTTTAGATCCAAGAATTGTAATGAAAAGTAGGGTAAACACAAAGGACACCTGGCCCAGCCACATTGTAGTCAAACTAATAGAAGCCAAAGATGAAGAGAGAATCTTGAAAGTACAAAACATCTCTTACAGGGATTTCATGATACAATTAAGGCTGACTTTTTACGGAAATATGACAGCCAGGAGACACTAAAATGAGATATTCAAATGCTGGGGGTGGGGAGAAAAACATTAAAAAAACAAACAAACAACTGTCAACTAACAATTCTATATCAAGCAAAACTGTCCTTCAAAAAATGAAGGCAAAATAAGGGCATTTTCATATAAATAGATGGAAGTTATGCATTACTTGCAGACCTTTTCTACAAAAAATGATAAAGTTCTTCAAGCTGAAGTAAAAGATAGCAAAGGTAATTGGAATCCACAGGAAGAAATGAAGAGCAAGATAAATAGAAAATATGTGGGTAAATTACCACAAAAGTAAACTCAAAAGTTAGCACAAAATTGAAGTCACCTTTTCAATACATTGTGCCAATTCTCTAAAATTAGAACTTTTATTTTGATTGCTTTGAGAAGTAAAGGTATAAATTAAAGACTACACAAAAAGGGAACCTAGTAGAGTACTCTCTGCACAAAAATTGGAGGCCCTAAAGACTCATACCCTTACTGTGGAGGTGAATCAGAAGTGGAACAGCCCTGTGGAATTACAGACAGGTCCTATCAGTCCTTTGGCACTTTAGGGAATTTCAAGTCTTGAACTTGGTTAGTCTGCTGTGGGCTAGCCATAACACCTTGTGCCTGCCAAAAATCAAATGCATATCACGTCCGGAGGAAAATACCTTCATTGTAAAACTCAGAATACCACAAATAATTTGTCAAGTACAGTGTTCACCATACAACCAAAGATAAATAAACATACAAGTAGACTAGACTTTCATCAACAAGAACTAACAAAAATAACGAACAACAGAAACAGACTTCTGTTACTGGAATTCGCAGACATAAACTGGAACAATCATGCTTTCTATATTTATAAGAGAGGTTTGAAGGTATCCAAAGGAAAAGGAGACAACAGCAAGAATATTTGGTAAAGATCTATAATGGAATTTCTAAAAAATATATAACTGAAATTTAGAATTTGGTGGAGGTTTTAATGGCAGATTAGGTACAACTTAGAGAAAGAATTAATGAATAGACAATTGAGAAGAAAAATCTGGAAGCCCGCACAGAGAAACAAGGCAAAAAATATGGGAGAAAGTAAGACATAAAACATACACTGAGAAGATCTAACATATGTTTTGTTTGGTTATTTTTTATTTAAATTCCAGTTAACATATAGTGTAATACTATTTTCAGGTGTACAATTAAATGATTCAGCACTTACATACAATATCTGGTGCTCATCACAGCAGGTACACTCCTTAATCCCCATCACTCATTTAGCCCATCCCCCTCTCCTCTGGTAACCATCAGTTTGTTCTCTATAATTAAGAGTCTGTTTCTTGGTTTTCCTTTCTTTTTTTCCCTTAGGATCATTTGTTTTGTTTCTTAAATTCACGTGAGTCAAATCATATGGTATTTGTCTTTCTCTGACTGACTGACTTTGCTTAGCACAATACTCTCTAGCTCCATCCACGTCATTGCAAATGACAAGATTTCATTCTTTTTTATGGCTGAGTAATATTCCATTGTGTGTGTGTGTGTGTGTGTGTGTGTGTGTGTGTGTGTGTGTGTGTAGTCATTCACCAGTCAATTGATTTGGGGGCTCTTTCCATAATTTGTCTTTTGTTGATAATGCTGCTATAAACATTGGGTTGCATGTGCCCCTTTGAGTTAGTATTTTTGTGTTCTTTGAGTAAATACCTAGCGGTCCAATTGCTGAATCATAGGGTAGTTCTGTTTTTAACTTTTTGAGGAATCTCCATACTCTAACAGCGTATGTTTAATCAGACTTCTGGAAGGGAAAGAAATAGAATGGAGCATGGACAATATTTGAAGAGATAATTGCTAAGAATTTTACAAAAGTGATGAAAAACAGTCTACAAATTGAGGAGGTCCAATGAATTCTAATTAAATGGGCCCCAAGTAAGATAAATAAAAAGAAGTCTATAGCTGGACATATATCTGAGTGATACTGCAAACAACTAAACAAAACCCAGAACATCTTAAAAACAAAGAAAAGTGACAGATCACTCTCAAAGGAACAATAGTAATGGAAGATGGAAGACAATGGAATGAATGTCAATATGTACAAAGGTTAAAAACTGTTAACCTAGGATTTTACATGATGAAAATGTCTTGATAGGAAAGAATCAAGACAAAGATAAATATATTTTCTGACAAACACTATAATAATTCATTTCTACTGGTTTGTTTTTTATTAAAAGAAATTCTACTTGTAGAAGAATAGAATTCTACCTGTAGAAGGTAAAAGAAAATGATCCCAGATAGAAGGTGTAAGTTCAAGAAGGTTTGGTAAAGAAAAGTGGTAAATATGTGGGAGACATTAAGTGGACGCTAACTGCATAAGGCAATAATAATAATACCTTGTAGGATTAAAATTGTAGAATTGTATTTTAACAGCGGCTGGGATGAAAGGGCTCACTTAATAATGTTAAAAGGTTCATTTTTGCATCTAATAACATGACTTCAAAATAGTAAAGTGAAAATTGAACTTAAAGAAGAAATAGATAAATGCATCATGATGGCTCTAGCTATATAATAATATGTTAAACTATCTATTGATTTTCTTGCCTTTTTTTGTGTATTACATTGAAAAATTGAAAACATTTTCAGACAATGTACTGAGAATGCTTTTCCATCTTATTAAAACAATTAAAAATTGTTTGGCACACCGTTTTTAATGCCTGCATTGCATTCTCTTCCTTAAATGTATAATTGTTTAGCCCAACCAGTTTCAATTTTTAAACAACTTATTTTCAGTTTAATTAATGAGCTTATTTACAGATAAATTTTTATAGATGTGAATATTTCTTTGAGATAAGTTCTTAGATGTTTAATGATGGTATCAAAATATATTTAAGGTCTTCGTCAAGTGGCTTTCCAGAAATCTATCGTTTGCAATTCTGACAGCAATATGTGAATAAGTGCACCCACTTCTCCATATTTTCCTCATTGCTGCATTTCATCATTTAAAAATATTTATTTGATGCTAAAGAATATCTCCTTTTAATTTGTATTCCTTCATTATTAGTAAAAATAAACATTTTTTGTGGATTTTGTAAATTCAGAATGGTTATGTTTATATTCATTTCTGTAAGATATTTAGTTTACTGTTTAAATTTTTCTGTAAACTAATCAGATAACCAGATTTGTTGGAAATTATACATTAGTAGACTCAGTGAGATTCTGGGAAATACTCATGTGAGGTTCACAGCATTTTTGCATGGGCTTTGGGACACCATGATGAAAAAGCCTTTTTCAATGATTCCTAGATTTGTGACTACTCCATAGAAATGAGGAAACTAGATGACTACTTTCTACATAAGTGGGCTATGACTGTGATGTGACTGAGTTTTCTACCTTCTGTGTGTGTAAACAGAGTGTCCTTACACCAGATTCACTTGGGCCATGACCTGCTGAAACAACATCGAGCCCTCTCAAGTCTCAGGACTCTCTCCTTGTAGTCATCAATGCTTTCTCATCTTAATTACTAAGTCATTTGGGGAAAAGTTTTACTGAATGTTAATTTTATCAGTATACATACTGAATATTCAATTTGGGATGTCATAATTAGGGACCAACATGTCCACAATAAAAATGTTAGTGCAATGGGAAGATTTTTAATTTTCTTCTTTTTTGTTTCTAGAAACCACCAAGTTTTATATGACAGAGATAATTATTCAGCCATCTGAAAGAAATTTTCCCATCATACCAAGGTATAAATAGCAAATTAAGTTTATTCTGTAATTTTAAATGTGGAGAATGATAGGTACAATTGATTATTTGGGAATTCATTTTTATTTATACCTCCTTATTGGGGAAAAAAAAACCCTTGAGAAAGGCTTTTAGACAGTTGAAGCAAACCACACATATACAAGATTTGAGGATTCATTTATGGCTTGCTTACAAATTGGCATAAACAAATGTGCTTATATTAACATCTTCAAATTCTGAAAGCTTTTTGTGCTTCTTTCTATTTGCCAGATATCCAAGTTCTTACAACCTAATCACTAATAGGTTTTGAATAATTGTTTCTGTTTTAATTTGACTTATTTAAAATGTGAAACGTGGGTCAGTTTTCAAACAACTCCTGTGTTTTTTTTAAAAATGTTACTTAGCCACTAAATCCACTAGTGTTTTCTTTCTTGGAATCTTTTTAGTTTGCAAACAGAAGTTAATTATAGCATATCTTTCAACTCATTTATGGATATCTGAAAATTATGGCAATCTGATTTTAACCTTAACATTTATCCTCCTGTAAATACTTTGATTCTGTACCTCAGCTCTGACTTTTTGAGGGGCTCCAAATGGAAATCATTGTAGATAACTGTCTAATGTTTGGGAGGAAACATCTCGCCTTCTTTTTTAACTCACCGTTTAATGTGCTATAGCACAAGTGGAATATTAACATGTCTAATACAGTATTTTTTTTATTCAGTCAGGGAATAGTTAGGTTCAGGGTGGGAAATATATTAAGGATTGGAGAATAGATTATAAGAAGACTGGAGCAAACACAAATACATTAAAATATATTAAAATCCACATTAGCACAGTCTGTGAAGGAATGAGCAGCATATAGAAAAGTCTGGCTGCACACGCCTCTGCCTTTTAGGTACCCTGTGGGTATTTTTGGCTCCTCTTGCCAGTGAGAGTTATTATGAGAGGCACATTGTGAAAATTGATTTCTGTTCAAACAGGTCCCAGTTTGTACAGAGTGTTATCGCCCAGTGTCTGGTGGAACTCTCCGCTGCTAGAAGCACTTTTAGATTCACTATTCAAGGTCATGACAGCAAAGTGTACATCTTGGTAAGATGTTATTTCTCCCATCTTTCTGTAGCCTGGTAATCCAGGGTCTCAGAAATTCTTTAGTCTTGCCATTCTCTTTTCTTAATTCTCAGGTCTAGAAAATAAACGATCAAATACTGAATTTGTAATATCCATTGAATTCCCAAACCAAACTCAATGACAAAAGAGCAAGTGGCTTTATGTGCTAGGTACTGGGGATATAGAGAAAAATAAAACCTGAAACCTGCTCACACCACAAAATAAAGTTTTTCACTCTAAGTTGTTAATGACTTTTCTTGGTCAGTATAACACAGTTCTGTCTCTGTCACTTTTTTCCCCCTATTGATTGTTCCGTTTTTCCTTTTTGATACTCATGTTTAAAATATATTCTGTTGCTCCTGTTTTTATATATATGTGTGTATGTGGTAAGAACACTTCATGTGAGATCCACCCTCTTCATAGATTTTTAAGTGCATGCTAACAGTATTGTTAATTATAGGCACAATATAATACGCAGATCTGTAGTACTTATTTGTCTTGCCTAACTTTAACTTTATACTCTTTTCATTAGCAACTCTCCATTTCTCCCTCCTTCCAGCCTTTGGCAGCCATCATTTACTCTCTGCTTCTATCTGTTGGACTGTTTTAGATTCCTTATGTAAGTGGAATCTGGCAGTACTGTCCTTCGGTGTCTGGCTTATTTTACTTGGCATACTGTCCTCAAAGTTCATCTGTGTTGTTGGATATTACAAGGTTTCCTTCTTTTTTAAGGCTGAGTAACCCATTGTATGTATGCAGCACATTTGTTTTACCCATTCATCTGTTGATGGACATTTAGATTGTTTCTGCATCTTGGCTGTTGTAAATGGTGCTGCAGTGAACACAGGGGTGCAGATACCTCTTTGAGATCCTGATGTTAACACATTGATGTTTCAGAAGGAGTGGCAAGTTTGGGATAAGAGGCCCTGCAGTTAACAGAATCCTTTCCTCCATGTACCACAAGCATCTACTATTATACTGTTGCTGTTAGAAATAATGGTCTGCAGAAAAGAATTTGGACCACTTATATGAGAATCTTAAGGCCCAAGTCTCTTTTCTGCCTCCATATCTATTTTATTCAACCAGTAAACATATATTGAACATTTCTTATTCTAAAGGCACTGTTCTAGGTGTTGAGGGTAGAGCAAAAAATGCCATTAAGGAACTCACAAGCTAATAGGGAAACATGGTAGCTAGAAGGAGGCAGGGGGTTAGGTTGTTGTTAGGTGTGGCTTCGTAGCTGGCCATCCATTATGGGGACCCCATGCTTCTCTGACTCAGATAATTCCTACCAAGACTAAAATACTTTTTGACTGAAGTTAATACTGAGTATGCCTGATAGTCATAGTCTGAAATTAGTTTTAATTTTCTTTTACTGTAAGGTTTTCAAGTTAAAACTCAGGAATAGGAACTTTTAAAATCTACTACCAATACAATATTTAAATTCAAAAAATGTCTTTGTTATAAAAGTAATACATTCTTGAAACAGACAGTGTGAAGAATGTGGCAGTGGTATTCCTCCACCTTGTCTTCTCTCCTGTCTTGCTATATCATAGTATTTGAAGGTAAAAATTATTAATTTGGTATGTGTACTTCCAACATTTCCCCCCATCCATATATGACTACATGTTCATACACTCACATTTTGCTTTTCTGTTTGTAAAACATACCAGAATCATATGATGAGCATTTTTCTTCAATATGTTTACTCCACACAGCAGTGTATCATAAGGATTGTTTCTTGTTAGTGTAAATGTAGATCAGCGTCTTTAAGGTCTAGAATTCCAGTGTGTGGCTGTTAAAGACAGTGCAGCAATGAAAGTGATCTTCGCATGTGTATTTTAGCACTTCTTTAGAAACAGACCTTTTTAATCTAATACGGTATTAGAATTTGTGTATTTTAAATTGATAATTATCATCCTCCAGAGAAGCTGTATTAATTTATCCCGTATAGTGAGGCATTCTTGGTACCCCGCCCAGATCCCCTTTACTCAGGCTGATACACCCATTTCCCAGCTGCTGAGAGGTGTGGACTGCTAATTGGCACTCAGCTGCCTCTTCTCCAGAGACTTGCCCTTATGTGGCAGATGTCACCTTGTTCAGAGAGTTACCTCTTCCCACCCCTGCTCTGGTCCGCCTACTGCCATTGATTTGACCCTGTTGTGCAAAAAGAAGGGGCCTCCTGTCTGAAGGTGGGACAGATTTTGTGGGTGGGATTCTTGCTTCAGAGCTCCCCATGGGGTAAGGCTGAAGCCAGACCACTGCTGAGCTCCTCAATGAACAGCAAGCATCCAAATCCCAAAACACTCTTCTGCCAGCAGTCCAGACCCCTCTTCTGAACTGGATGGTGCCATCTTGTTGTACTTGCAAATCTGATAAGTGGAAAAGGGTGGCAGATGATTTTCACATTTCCTTATTGCTAGTTATATTAACATTTTTATATGTTTATCACTTATTCCTTCTGTTAATTCTGTACATATTCTTTGCCTTTATTTCTGTTGGGCTGTTTTTGCCCCCTTATTGTTTCCTGGGAGCTGTATATATTATAGATAATACCTTTGTTATATACTATTAAATAGTTTCTCCTAGTTGGTTGTCTCTCTCTCTTTTTTCTTTTTTTAACTTTTATAATCTCAGTGACTCTACCAGATGTTATACTTTGAAAGACTTACCGTACTTAAAAATTATATACATGGTTCTCCTGTATTATTTTCTGGTATTTTATAGTTTTATTTGTGTTTTGTTTTTTAGTGATGGTATGAAATATGATAATGAGTGGTAATGATATCCTTATACTTGGACTTTTCTCTCCGTATCTTTAGCTATGGCTTTTAAACTCAGACAGTTTGGTGATTGAATCTTTGGGAAGTTCCAGAGGTATCACAAAATTCCCTCTGTTGGAAGACATCTCAAAGGCAGATTCCAGTTCTGCCTGGAATGCTGTCAAGGTCCTCTACCAGCCATGTGTCAAAAGCAGGAATGAAAAGTAAGTTGTGTGTTTGTTTCCTCATTCCACGTTGTTTAGTTTCTTTTGCCATTTGGTGTTGAGAAATTAATGAATTAAATGGTACTATGCCACTTCCCTATTTGAAGCTTCTAGGAGTTGTACTGCTAAATGTTATGCTTTCAAGTAGATTGAATTATTACAGATGATTCATGCTAATATGTACAAAGCTTGCTTTTACTGAAAATAATTGGTCTTTTTCTTGTAATCTCAGCTGTCTATGCATATGGCTGTGGTACTTAATCAGGCATCAAAAGCTATGAATATTTACTGATAAGCACTTTCCAGGCATTGGGGATGAAATGGTGAAAAAAACCTAGTCCTTTCTTCCTGGGATTGTCATTCTAATGGGGGGAAGGCAGACCATAAACAAAAGAGGCATAAAACCTTGGACCAATGTGGCCATGTGACTCGTGGCTCCTGCTAAAGAGTCAGGCACTCATCTGTGGGCTTCTAGCTCCTTTAAGCCTAACAACAACCCTGTGGGGTAGGTACTATTATCACAAAACACAGGTGTTAAATTACTCTCCTGAAATACAAAGCAAGGTAAAGTAGTTGGGGAGGAGTAGGATGGGTGTAGGAGGTTGTCATTTTATATTGAAAAGTCAAGGATGTTTCCTAGGACGATATTTAAGTGGAAAACTTGAAGTGAAAGAGTGAGCTTTATCTGAGAGAGCAGTGTTCCTGGCAGAGAGAACAGATTGAAGTTTATACTTGTCTTGTACTCTCCAATGGGTTTGATCAAATTTGTACTAAGAACAGAAAGATGCCAGTTGTTTTCTAGGAAGTAAATACGAAATTTTGAAAAATTGCTCATCTTTTTTTTTTTTTTTTGGATTATATAAGCAGTACCAATCATAAAATATTTAAACAGTTGAGACATACATAAAGTAAAATGTGAAAGTTCTCCATCATGCCCCTTTCTGGAAGTAAAAAGTATGTTGTATATTCTTCAATTCCTTTTTCTATTTATTTTTCATCTTAACATAATTTGGAAGATACATGTGTATTTTTTACACTTAAAAAGAAAGCAACACTGTGTCCTGGGAGATTCTTTACAAGTCAGTGCTTTGCATTTTATGTAATGGGTGTACTATAAATAATTTAACTGTTTTTCTGTTGATAGATACTTGGGTTATTACCATTTTGCTGCTATAAGTAACATTGTGTGTCTTTATACAAATTTGGTTTGTAATTATGTGTACTTTTTTTATAAGGGATTTCTAGAAGTAGAATTGCTGAAGCAATGGTACAACATTTAAAATTTTGATAGATAATACTAGTTACTTTGTAAAAAGGCATTGCAAATTTATATTCCTACCTGAAGTTTCTATAAATGCCCATTTTTCTGTAACGTCACCCAAACTGCCATTTAGATTTTTGTCCATCTGATGCCAGTCTAAATGAAACAGGTCAGATATAGATCCTTTTGTTGTTTTGAGGTATGATCAGAGACTCTGGCTTATGCTTTGATGTTTTGGGCACTTTGGTGTGTGTATGTATGTGTGCACGTGTATGGCCTAATACATAGTTACCTTTTAAGCTCTTTGTTGCTTGTATTCTACATTTACTTCTGTGTTTGTGTGTGCCTTTATAGATTTATGTGGATTTATGTGGTGAAGCTTGTTAAAATCTTTTATGTTTTTTATTTATTTGAAATGTGGACTTTTGAGAAGGATGTGTTAAATCACACTATGATTATGAATAAGTTATTTTCTTCTGATTTTGATATCAGTTTTTGCATTGTATATCTTGAAGCTATGTTATTAGGTACATAAATATTTGTGCCATGACAACTTGACTAATTGCATATTTTATCCAGAAGAGATTTTTGCTGCCCTTCTATGTAATGCTATTTCCGCTTAATTCCAATTTGCCTGATGTTAATATTGTTATATTTACTTTCCTTTTTTTTTTTACTTGCTAATTTGTTATATAGTAGTCCCTTCTTACCTGCAGTAAGAGAAAAGACTTTTCCTTAATAAGGTTTTGCATTTCTTCTTTTCTCCCTGTCTCCTGAACTCTGTCCTCTATGTTGAGATCATGTATGATTCTGGTTATGGTGGCAGTTTCTTCTTAGGGAAGTACCAAGCCACTGCCCTGACCTGACCTATTTGCTTCCCTCTTTTTTTTTTTTTTTAATATATTTTTAAACTTTATTTATTTTGAGAGAGACAGAGGGGAGGGGTAGAGAGAGAGGGAGAAAGAGAGAGAATCCCAAACAGGCTCCTCACTGTCAGCACAGAGCCTGACACAGAGCCTGAACTCACAAAACTGCAAGATCATGACCTGAGCTGAAATCAAGAGTTGGGTGCCTAACCAACTGAGCCGCCCAGGCTCCCCTTGCTTCCCTCTTACGTATCATGGCCATAAGTGGTTTTATATTTTTATTGTATAAGTCCATTTCCATAAAAATATTTGATGTTTTAAAAATATTTACAAATAGTACTGTATAGTATATATCTTTTTACAGTTTGGTTTTTCACTTACTAGTCTTTGTTTCATTGATTTGATGAAATCTGCTCTTTTATGTACTGTTAAAGTTGGACTGTAGTCAATCCTTGAGTATCTGAAAATCTCTTATATGTTATCTCTCTGAAAACCTATAGGATTTCTCTTTATCATTGTTTTTCTAAGATTTCATACAGATGTATCTAAATGTGTTTATTCAAAATGTTCTCTTATGTCACAATCTGTTCTGTCTTACAAATGAATTGTTCTCTCAGTATCTGTGATACCAATAATGATACTTCAAGTCTTCTGTTCTCTCTGTTAACTCTTTTCTTTTGGTGTTAACTCTCCTCTCTTTGAAAACGTTCCTTGTGTTTCTAACTTTGCTTTACGGTGTTACTTTCCGCAAATGTTTGATAATTCCACTAGAATTCATGTGCTAGGATGTATACTCCTTGTGAACCAGGACCTTGTGCGTCTTGCTCCTTACTACATCTAGGTGAGTTCTTGTAGAAGTTCTCAGTATAGAAAATTTGTGGTCACATTTAACAAAACATTTGTCAAATGAATGGTACATCATTTTCTGCTTATTTTTATATTTGATAATTGCTGTTCCTCTGTTGGTAACTGCCTTTATGGATTTGTGAAAGAGAACTCTAAGGATATACCAGTTTGGTTGTGACAGTTTGTCTTTTGACAACTTTTGGGTGCTAAGAAAAAGGAAGCGGTGGTAGACTAAGTTACTGTGATGAACCTTATATTCATTATTGTGAAGAATCTTTACACTGCCTGTTTTGAGTTGTGTGACAGAGATTCGATGCACTGTCTCATTATTTCGCTCATTCCTAACAAATTACCATGACACTGGAAATACAATGACTATAGTCAGTTGTGTTCTGTATTTGATTAGTGGACTTTTTTTTTCCTTTTTTAACTTTGTATGTCATGTCTTAGGGATATAATAAATGAGTTTGATGACTTCAGTTTGCCTGTTGTGTATAACTGCTTTTGTTTTCTTCTTCTACTACTGTTTGATTCTTTATCCCCCAAAGGTAGGAGGGGAACTTCACAAGTTGGGTAAGCATTCTGCTAGTTACTTGCTTTTGTCTTTCCAGGATGTTGTCTTTTAAGAGACATTAGTTTCTTTCTTTGGGGGCATTACTGAGCAAACCGTAGATTCCCTGGCATATTTTTGGCATGTGGGGTGGTGCATTAACTATTTTAGTCCAATTGGTTGCAATTTTTTTTTTTTTTTAGTGGAAGTGTGGATTGCCAGATGGCAGTCTAAAAGAGGAAAATAGCAAATGTAACTATGGTTTTAGTTCCTTGAGGACACACACAAAAAGTGGCAAGTAACATATTTAGAATGTTCTTTCTTTCTAGCAATAGACACACATGTCTCTTGACATTTTGAAGTCTATTGTTTTTTATCCCCGTACCCCTTGCCCACAATTATCTTACAACTTATATTGTTTAGTTTGTATATCAGAATTTAGATCATAAATATTACCTTTTTAGCTTTGGACCACCCTATCTTAACTACTTCTGCAGTTTGTGCTAAATCATCAATTCATCCATGGCCTCCTGTTTTCTAGAATGGGAGTCATTTTGCCCCTGAGGGGATATTTGGCAATGTCTGGGACATTTTTGGTTGTCACAACTTGAGGGGCTACTAGAATCTAGTAGGTAAAGCCTAGGATGCTCTTAAACATCCTACAATGCCTCAGAGAGCCTCAACAACAAAGAATGATCCAGCCCCAAATGCTAGTAGTGCCAACGTTGAAAAACCCTGTTGTGGATTATCTCCTGAAACCCAGCTGTGTCTACCTTTTCCCTCTGGGTGGCACAGCCCACTAGTTTCTGGAAATTTTTTTTAGGCCAGCAAATAAGAGAAATTTTACTGCAGCGTGAGCCCAAACCTCTATAATCCCACACGTTAAGTTAGTTAGAGTAAAAAGGATAAGTACAAACCTAACATAAATGTTTATTGTTATACTTCGCTCATTTTCTTTAGGGAAATGTGAAAACTAGATTTATTTTTAATTAACAATGATGAAGAATTTTATAGGTTTTAAGTCCTTTGTTCTTATGTCTATAAGAGAAAAGAATTTAGGGAATGTAATCACTAAGTGCAAAGAAGTGGGCTTTTTTTAAAAGCTAAATTGAATTCTCTTCATTGTTTTAAGTCATGAGTCCTATTATTGGTAGTGGATCTTCCCACATTTTCCCACATTTTCCAAAATGAGATCACCAGAGCTTCTTTATTTTGCAGCTGAAAACTCTATACCCATTAGACAATTCTTTCTCCCTCTATCCCCCAGCCCCTGGTAACCACTATTCTATTTTATGTATTAAAGTAGAAAATAAAATAAATAAAATAAAATAAAATAAAATAAATAAAAATAATTTTAAAAAATAAATTTAAAAAAATAATAAAAAAATAAAATAGAGTGTGTTAGTCTGCTACGCCTGTCATAACAAAGTGCCAAAGACTGGATGACTTAAAAACCAGAAACTTATTTTCTCAAAGGCTCTGGTGACTAGAAGTCCAGGATCAAGGTGCCGTCAGGATGGTTTCTGGTAAGGCTTCTCACACGGGCTTGTAGACAACCTCCCTCTCACTGTGTCCACCGCGCATGACCCCTTCCGTTTGTGAGAACAAAGAGAAAGATGAGAGGGGGTGGAGATGGAAGAAGTTCTTGCTTCTCTTCCTCTTCTGATAAGGACAGCAGTTCTATCTGATTAGAGCCCCATTCATATGACCTCAGTCAACTTAAGTACTCCTTGAAAGGCCCTGTCTCCAAATACAGTCCCACTGGGGGTTAGAGCCCTAACTGTTCATATTCAACATGTGAATTTGTGGAGAACACAATTCAGTTCATAATACTGACCACTTTAGATATTTCATATATGTGGAATCATGGAGTATCGTCTTTTTGTGACTAGTTTATTTCACTTACCATAACGTCGTTAAGGTGGTTCATCTATGTTGTAGCATGTAACAAGATTGCCTTTCTTTTTGAAGTTGAGTATTATTCCATTGAACGCTTTTTGATTATCCATTTATCGCTCAGTGGACATTTGGATTGCTTCTTGTGCATTTTGAACAGTGCGGCGGTGACCTTGGTGTACAAATATCTCTTGGAGACCCTGCTTTCAATTCTTTTGGATATATACCCAGAGATGGGACTGCTGGATTGAATGGTAGTTCTGTTTTTAATTTTTTGAGGAACCTCCATACTGTTTTCCATGGTAGTTGCGGCATTTTACATTCCCACTAACAGTGGTTCTAATTTCTCCACATTCTTACCAACACATTATTTTCTGTTTCTGGTTTTTTGTTTTTTTTTAAGATTTTGTTTTTAAGTAATATTTACACACAACACAGGGCTTGAACTCAAAACCCCGAGATCAAGAATTGCATGCTCCACCGACTGAGCCAGCCAGGTGCCCCTGTTTTCTGGTTTTTTAATAGTAGCCGTCCACATGGCTGTGAGGTGATATCTTATTGTGGTTTTGATTGGCATTTCTCTGATGATTAGTGATATTGAGCATCTTTTCATATACTTGTTGGCCATTTTTATATCTCTGGAGAAATGTCTGTTCAAGTTCTTTACCCATTTTTTTAATCAGGTTACTTGATTTTTTTGTTGTTGAGTTGTTGGAGTTAATATATTCTGACATTAACTCTTTATTTGACATGTGGCCTGCAAATATTTTTTCTCATTCCATTGCATTTTTTAAGTTTACTTATTTATTTTGAGAGTTGGGGGGGCGGGTGCAGAGAGAGAGGGACAGAGAGAATCCTAAATAGGCTCCACGCTCAGCACAGAGCACGACATGGGGCTTGATCTCACAACTGCAAGATCATGACCTGAGCCAATATGAAGAGTCAGATGCTTAACTGACCAAGGCATCCAGGCGCCCCGAGGTCACTTTTTTTATTGCATCTATTGATTGTGTCTTTTGATGCACAAAAGTTTTTAAGTGTAATGTAATTCCATTTAGTTTTACTTTGTTCCCTGTGTTTTCTGTGTCACTTTCATAAAATCATTGCTAAAGTATGGTTAATTGAGGTGCTCATACCTGATGTGTCAGAGACTATCATTGCCTGAGATAAAATTAGGTGATTTTTAGGAGATTTAGAGGCCTTTGTCCTTTTTGATTGATGAAAACATAAACCAAATGTTAATTTATGCTAATTTTATATCTAGCAGAATATATAAGACCTGTTACTTAAAAATTACATAACCTACTAGAACACTTGACATGAATTTATTTGGATAGTTTGTGAATATGATGCTAAAATGAGTGAATGAGCAAGTAAGTGAATGAATTGATAAGTGTGTCACCAACTCCTAAAAAGCACTTTATTAAACCATTTCTCTGTCTTCTATGTCTCCACATAGAAGTCACAAGGTGATATTGTCAGTGCATTCTAATTAGGGGCATTCCTTTTGTAGAGTAGGATTAACTTAAACTTCAGATGTGAATGTCCAAGTCTTATATTTTATAAATGAGGAAACTGAGGTGCAGTGAGAGAAATAATTAGTCACTTTATTAGTTGGTAATAGAGCCAGAATTTGAGCCAGGTTGTCCTGATTCCAAATTCAGTTATTTTTCATTATATCATGTAGAGTCCCTCACCATAAAATTTTAGGAGATTTGAAAATGTCACTGTAAATGTATGTTCTTCCTCAAGAACAATTCCTTTGATAGTTTAGAATGTGTCAGCATTTTGATTACTCCCCAAAATATACTGCTTACTATACTATATTCAGTAAATATTTATGCATCTTAATACATAACATCAGCAGTGGAAACTTCTGATTTATACCATGTCCATATCTGATCTTCTAAATCAGAATTGAAGGATACAAATGTGATTTTTTTTCAGAAGTCCATTGCCTTAGCTTCTTAGAACAGGAATCCATTAAAAGGAAATTAACCTAAAAATACATAAAAGTTATCAAATACCTTTGGGAAAATAGAAATGCTTTTTTGGAAAGTACTTTTCACACATGTGTCACCACTGCTATTATCACCTAGACTTACTCACCTAGAAATTGTTCTACATTATGAAGCAAGTGGAGCACAAGCTTCTTTAATTTGTAATTGGAAAAATCCCTCCTGTGAGTGGACTGTGTAAGTACAGTGGTCTAAATTCAAACTTTTTTATATGGAATTCTTATCCATGAATTATAATCATTAAAGAAGATACAGGAGATAAGACCAGGACATATAATAAGAGTGAGCTTTTTCCCTAGAGATACCAGTCAAAGCAGGTTTTCCTATGAAAAGCATTCCATCTCTTGGAACTGCTTTATGGAAAGAATCTGCTTTCCTTCTTCTGAGGAAAGAATGTGAGACAAGTATAATCGTGATCTGTGGGGGTAAAAAGGGAGAGGGGACTGGGATTGGCTAAAACATGGAGAATGTGTATATGAAATTGTTTCTTCACTTTCCTGTGTTTTCTATTCATGTGTTAGGTATTTTTATGAATCAGACCTGGAGTAATTGCCTTCACTTTTCACATCAGAAGGGTTTGTGTTTTTCTTTCCTCTTTTTTTATTACCTCCTACTATACTTGGTATTATATGTGATTCCAAAGCAGGAGACCAAAGATTAGTGCCGTAAAGGAATTTACAGTAAAGTTAAGGCAACATGGTAAACGTACACAGAAAAATTTTTTGAAAAGAACAAAATCTACATTTATGTTGAGGAAAGGATTTTCATGGAAAAATCATATTCATTAGCTGATCAAAGAAAATGGAAAAAAGAGAAGTACTGTCCTCCACTTCACCCCCACCTCAGTAAAAGCTGAGAAGGACTGGGCAGGGGAAGCATGCATGTTTCTATGTAGAAACTGCCAGTAGGCTGCTCCTGTTGCAGTGGCAGAGAGGGGTTGGGTGGGGAGTGGGGAGGTGGCAGTCATCTGCCCACAGAGATGCTCCCATGTATTGGTCTGGCATATGAGGTTCTCCTCAAAACTTTTGTTTGAAGAAAGATTTCCACAGCTGATACAAAAATGCTTGAGAACCACCATTCTCTGTGCTATGCCTTTCACCAGACAAGGTTTGAATTCACTGGGTCATGACACAGTTAATGCTTTAAAAAGAGTGACCACACTTAGATAGTTCTAATTGACTGAATGGTCTTCCTCTTATCCAGCTGAGCTCTGTCTCCCAGAAGCTTTCATCCAGAGCTACCAAAAATTAATCTGTTGATTCTTGAATATGACATCTCTTCACATATTAAGATAATCTAACATTTGGTCCTAGAGTTTTTCTTACCAGCCTCAAATGAATGGTTTCAAGCTTCCCTTTCCTTTTGCAGTCTTTTTTTCCCCACTTGGTCCCCTTTTCTATTACCATCTTGACTGCCCATAAGAAGATGTTGCCCCAGCATCCTATCAGCTTTACATAGGGTGAATCAGAGAAAAGCAAGCTGGAGCTAGGGATTCATTTTCCAGGGCTATTTTAGGTAATTTAGATATAAAGGGAAGAAGGCATTTACAGTGGTCCCAAACAAAAGTGACTTGATTTCAAGAACCCATTGAATTTGGACATTTAGCAGAAAAGTTTTCAACCTCAAGTGTTGTAGATGGTCATTCATTTGTTGATTCAGCAGATAGTTATTAAATGCATACTACTGTGCTAGATACTAGAAATACAAAATTGAGCTAAAAGAGATCTGATTCCTTGCATTGTAGACCTTAGTGGAGTCTACTGGGAAAGACAAATAAATGCAAAATTGCAATACAATCAGTACTATGAAAAAGAGCTAGATAGTGTTAAGAGAGCAAATAAATCATAGGGAGACCAACCAAGTCAGGATGGGATTCCAGGAAGAACTTATGCTTAACTGCTGTCTGAAAGATGAGAAACAGGAGACTGTGTGAAGAGTCTCTGGGCAAGGGAGAAAGCTATATAAAAGGCCAGTGGTGAGAAGGAGCACAGTGAAGACAAGAGCTGGGAAGAAGACCCAGGTGGCTACTCTGGAATAGAGTGAGGAACAGGAAAAGGGTAGGGAGGAGGCAGGCCAACTCAGGATCTTAAAGGCATTTTTAAAGAGCTTTGTCTTTGTGTTTATCCTAAGAACAATAAGAATCTATTAAATGTTTTGTCTAAAGAGAAGGGTGAGTTTATGCTTCCAAAAGTGTATTCTGGCCACCAACCAGGGAACAGATGGTTATGGTAGATCACATAGGAGGCTGTTGCAAAAGCCCAAGAGAAATGACTATAGTGGGTGACAGTAGCTAAGATAGATTTGAGAGATAGTAATATTGCAGTGTTTGTGATTGATTGAATTTGGAACCAAACCATTATTTATTGGGATAGATAATGTTGGAAGAAGATCAAGTTTGGGAGAAGATCATGAGGATCAGTTTTATATGTATTGAGTTTGAGTTACATTTGAGTCATTCAAGAGGAAATAGCAAACAAAGTTAATATGCAGACCTGGAGTTCTGATGCAGGGTTTGGGCTGGGTTTTTAAATTTGTGAGTCATCTGCATATTGGTCATAATTGAAGCCAAGGGCAGGGGTGGGATTGTTTAGGAAGAGAGGTGGAAGGACTGAGCTGTGAAGAACTACCACATTTATGGGCCGGATAAAGGAGGGTGAGCCTGGAGAGGAGATGGAGGAGCAACCAGAGGGCTAGGAGGAAATTTTCATAGAGGCTGAGGGAAGAAGAAAGTACTTTAAGAAGAAATAACTGGTCAGATCCTGCTGAGAGGTCAGATAAGATGTTGGATATAAAACATGTATTGGATTTAGATTGAAAAAGTCATCATGACCTTAGCAGGAATTGTTTTGTCAGGTGACAGAGCTGGGAGCTATATTGGAATGGGGGAGCAGTGAGTGGCAGCTGATGTGACAGAGACACATATGCACAACTGTTTTGAGAAGTTTGGCTTTGAAGGGAAGGAGAGATCTGAGGGGATGGGAAGCTGATGAAGCCAGGCAGGTGGGGTTAGATCCTCTTGAGCTGATTTAAAAGCCAATAGAAAGGATCCTGTTAAGAGGAAGAGGTTGATTACACGGGAGAAAGAAGTGGTGATTGATTTTGACAGGATAGGAGGGGCTGGTATCTCAAACTAGCCTTGGGAGTAGGGATAATTTCCTTTCTGTTACAGGAGGGAAGGTCAAAATTGGAGTGGATGGAACAGGTTTGCATACTAGGTTTTGGGAAGATAAGGGACTTGGTCCTCTATGGCATCTATTTTATCTATAAAATAGGAGTGGTGTAGGGAGAGGCATAAGAGGGAAAGGGATGGTGTAGTGGACTGTTGGAGGTTTGAGGAGAATGGATAAGATTCAAAATGGTCATTTGGAGAGGAGGTGAGTGAGATAACTAGAGATGTGTGGGAGTGGTTGGTGGTGTTCATTGCCTGTTGAGGGTTGCAATTGTGAATTTATAGTGTGACTTTTTCCAGCATATCATTTACCTGAGTGTAAGCACAGAGAAAGCGCAATTGGGTTCAGCAGGGTTCAAGTTTTATTGTCTCAGTGCAAAGAGTATTGTGTTAATTTTGTGCTATTAAAATGATGAACTACAGAATCTCTGTGACCTGTTTGAATGAAGACTGAGAGTTGGAAGGGGGCCTTGGCTTCTCATCATCTGAAATGTATTTAGCTATGGTAGAGGAGAAACTTACTTTTAATTGTATAGCTAAAGCTTCTCAAATGTTATTTTAAAAATATCTGATTACTGGTGGGAAATGATCTCTTTAAAACATATTAAGGAAAACTGTAGTATTTTAAATGGAGCTTTAAGCACTTATTTAAATATATACTCTGAGTTAAATTTTCTCCAACCTATTCCATGTGTTTTTGTAGTCCTGTCTTATAAGGAAGTTCATTGTGGCTTAATGTAGGATAATGAGTATAAAAGAAAAGGGCAGGATCTTCCATAACTGCCAGAATAGTTTGACATTTGTCATCTAAAACAATGGCAGTAGTCCTGATTGGCTCTGCTTTTGTTCTTGACAGTGAGTGTAAAATAAACCTTGGATTCTAAGGTCAGCTGGAGTAGAGGGAAGAAGTCAGTTTCTTTCAGTAGAACATGGGTTTTTTTTTTTTTTTTAATCCGGGTGGCTGCACGAGCCCTCAAGGCATTGAGGTGCTTGCACCTCTATTGGAAACAAAATACATTGAACATGACATTATTGGCCTCTCCAGTGTTAAGGCCAGCTGCTGTTGTAACATCTACCACGAGAGTAAGTGCTTGTCTCAGGGACCTAGGCTGGGCTTCCGGCCAAGGGCCTCCAGTAATACTGCTGGTCTCCATGGGCTGCCCTCTGCATTATTGCACCATAGCAACTGCCAGAACCTTACCCTGCCATTTTCTCTCTAATGTTAGAGGAAAATTTTCTCCCTACCTTAAAAAAATTAATCACTTGTAATTCCCCAGGTAAGTAATGTAGGCATTCTTCTTGTACAATAAATTCAACACCTTGGAATAAAACTCATCCCCTTGGCCACCATCTTGAATTCTAGTTTCCCCTATATAAGTCGCCACTGTGAACACTCTTTATCTCAACATAGACGTGTTTATAAATGCCCCAGGAGTATATATAGAAAGGTTTTGTGTGTTATCTTTTCATTTTTCTTACCATATCTCATAGTACCCTTCCACAGTCTATTTTTTCACTCAGCATTATATCTTCCCAATACATGTAGATATATTTCATTTTTAAGTGCTTTATAATATTCCATAATGTAGATATTTCATGGTTTCTTTAGTCATTCTGTTGCAATTATTTTAATTTTTTTTTCTTTGATAGTAACAGTTCTGCAGTGAAGACCCTTGTACACACCTCCTTGTGCAATTCTGCAAGGACTTGTTTAAAGTGGATGGGAACAAGTGGAGTTGCTGCTCCTGGAATAGAGTTAATTTACATTTTTTAAATAAACTTTTTATTTTGGGAGTAGTTTTAGATTTATAAAAAAGTTGCAAAGATAGTATAGATGGTTCCTGTATACATACACTTGACCCAGTTCCAGTTTTGCCTAATGTTATCTTACATCACCATGACACCTTTTTCAAAACTGAAAAGCCAACATTGGTGCATTAATATTAACTAAATTCCCAGATTTATTTGGATTTCACTAAGTCTTCTACTAATGTTCTTTTTTTTTTTTTTAATTTTTTTTTTTAATTTACATGCAAGTTAGTTAGCATATAGTGCAACAATGATTTCAGGAGTAGATTCCTTAATGCCCCATACCCATTTAGCCCATCCCCCCTCCCACAACCCCTCTAGTAACCCTCTGTTCTCCATATTTATGAGTCTCTTATGTTTTGTCCCCCTCCCTGTTTTTGTATTATTTTTGCTTCCCTTCCCTTATGTTCATCTGTTCTGTGTCTTAAAGTCCTCATATGAGGGAAGTCATATGATATTTGTCTTTCTCTGACTAATTTCGCTTAGCATAATACCCTCTAGTTCCATCCATGTAGTTGCAACTGGCAAGGTTTCATTCTTTTTGATTGCTGAGTAATACTCTTTTATATATATATATATATATATATATATATATATATATATATATATACACACACACACATATATATGTATATATATACACATACATATATATACACACATACACACTATATATATATATACACACACACATACACATACACACATATATATACCACATCTTCTTTATCCATGCATCCATCGATGGACACTTGGGCTCTTTCCATACTTTGGCTATTGTTGATAGTACTGCTATAAACATTGGGGTGCATGTGTCCCTTCAAAACAGCATACCTGTATCCCTTGGATAAATACATGGTAGTGCAGTTGCTGGGTCATAGGGTAGTTCTATTTTTAATTTTTTGAGGAACCTCCAGACTATTTTCCAGAGTGGCTGCACCAGTTTGCATTCCCACCAGCAGTGCAAAAGAGATCTTCTTTTTCCGCATCCTCGCCAACATCTGTTGTTGCCTGAGTTGTTAATGTTAGCCATTCTGACAGGGGTGAGGTGGTATCTCATTGAGGTTTTGATTTATATTTCCCTGATGATGAGTGATGTTGAACATTTTTTCATGTGTCGGCCACTTCTCTCTGAAGAAGTGTCTATTCATGTCTTTTGCCCATTTCTTCACTGGATTGTTTTTTGGGTGTTGAGTATGATAAGTTCTTTATAGATTTTGGATACCAACCCTTTATCTGATATGTCATTTGGCAAATATCTTCTCCCATTCCATCAGTTGCCTTTTACTTTTGCTGATTGTTTCCTTTGCTGTGCTTTTTATTTTGATGAGGTCCCAGTAGTTCATTTTCGCTTTTGTTTCCATTGCCTCTGGAGATGTGTTGAGTAAGAAGTTGCTGTGGCCAAGGTCAAAGAGGTTTTTGCCTGCTTTCTCCTTGAGGATTTTGATGACTTCCTGTCTTACATGAGGTCTTTCATCCATTTTGAGTTTATTTTTGTGTATGGTGCAAGAAAGTGGTCCAGGTTCATTTTTCTGCATGTCACTGTCCAGTTTTCCCAGCACCACTTGCTGAAGAGACTGTCTTTATTCCATTGGATATTCTCTCCTGCTTTGTCAAAGATTAGTTGGCCATATGTTTGGGGGTCCATTTCTGGGTTCTGTATTCTGTTCCATTGATCTGAGCATCTGTTTTTATGCCAGTACCATACTGTCTTGATGATTACAGCTTTGTAGTACAGCTTGAAATCTGTAACGTTCTTTTCTAATTCCAGGATCCAGTCTGTGATACTGCATTGCATTAATTCATTGTGTCTCCTTTGTCTCTTCTGGTCTTGAACAATTTCATATTTTTCAGAAGGACTGGTTAAATATTTTCTTAACTGTCTTTTGCTTTGGGTTTAGTTGATACATTTGATTGGACTGAGATGATGGGTTTGGGAAAGAATATCCTCATGTTATATCAGGAGGTACAGAGTATCCACAGCCATCACTGGTGATGTTCACCGTGATCACTTGGCTAGGTGATGTTGGCCAGTTTTTTCACTGTGAAGTGACTGTTTTTCCTTTTCCACATTCTGTTCTTTGGAATTAAGTCACTGAGTCCAGCCAACACTCAAAGAGGAGGGAGAAAGTTTAGCCTCATCTCCTGAAAAAGAGGTGCTATCTATATATATTATATATAGTGCTGTCTATATATATTATAGTGCTATCTATATATATTATTTGAAATTTTTACATGAGGAAGATTTGTTTCTTTTATTTACTTATTCAATTATTTTTTTTAATGTTTATTTCTGAGACAGAGAGAGACAGAGAGAGGCAGAGCATGAGTAGGGGAGGGGCAGAGAGAGAGGGAGACACAGAATCCGAAGCAGGCTCCAGGCTCTGAGCTGTCAGCACAGAGTCCGACATGGGGCTCGAACTCACAAACCGTGAGATCATGACCTGAGCCAAAGTCGGTCGCTCAACCACCTGAGCCACCCAGGCACCCCTTTATTCGATTATTTTTATCTGATGGACTCATGTATATTTATTTTATATCTTGGGTTATAATCCAATACTATGTTATATATTTTGTTATTTACATGCTTATTGATTTAATTTTTTTTTGCTCAAATTCTTCTAGTTTCGGCCATTGAGAGCTCTTTTAGGATGGCTCCTGGATCCCTTTGACATGCCTCCATATTTTTAAGTTTTGATCACCCTTTTCCTGTCTGATGCTATAAAATGCTCCAGATTCATATTTTCACTGCTCCATCTCTAGAATCTGCCATAACAAGGAGCTCTGATTCTTTTTATTGGAGAGTGGGAGTGGTCCTTACTACTGGTATTTGAAATTTTAATATTGTTGTTCTCCTAGGGGCTATTCTAGTCAGCCCTTTTACCCTTCTCCTCATACCTATTCCAGTGTTTGATACCATCAGGTTTATTAATTTTGGTCAATCTGATACAACTGCATCTTTTTTAAATATGTGTTTTCCTTACTTTGGTTGAACATCTGTATTTATGTTTACCATCCATTTGAATTTTCTCTTTTGGGAATAGCCTGTTCATATTATTATGATCCTGTCATAATCCAATCGTATCAAAATTAAAATTGGAATTGGTGGCCTTTTACTTTTGGATCATGTTTAAAGAGGTCTTCTTTCTAACATGTCCACTTATGTTTTTACTTCAATTATTTACTGAAGCTAATGATCCACAGATCTCAAGTGGGTCATCTGGTAAGCGAAATCATGTGCTTTTTCTCAGTCCTTAGCATTCATTTTTATTCACCACTTATTCTTCAAGGCATTTGTCTTGGTCTTCTTTTGGTTTTCTTCTGGCTTCTTTGGTCTCTTTCCTTTCCTTTGTTTTGACCTCTTCTCTTCCTCCTTTGCCATTTCTTTTTCCTGTAGCCTGAAACCATGTCCCTGACTTCGTTTTCCCTTTTGCTAAAGTCCATCTGCTCTCATTGTAGAAACTAATTTCTGTTGAGTAAAAACTTTCAAGTCTACATTTTCAGACCTGCCTTTCACTTAGGTTCTTTGCTTACATCTCTGTTTTGTCTCTAGGTTGTCTCTGCCAGATGTCCCACTGGCTTCTTATATTCAATATGTGTGATGTAGAAGAAATTCATTAACATTCCTGGAGAGTGTATGTTTTCCTTCCATTTGTATCTATCAGTGGCATCGTGATTTTCCCAGTCACCCAGGCTCAAATCCTGAAGTTGGCCATTAATTGTCTCCTAATTCCCCTACTTGCAACCAGTTAGGAGGTCATGTCCAGTGTTATTTCAAAATCTTCTTCATATGTATTATTTTGTTCTCGTCAGCATTGTTACCAACCTAGTTCAGGTATTACTATTCTTTGTGTGGAGGTTATGTGTGTCTCTTCAGCCTGTCAGAACTCTCTAATCCAGTTTACCTTCTGCAGCCAGCCTGGCCATCCCCAATTGTATCACTCCTCTGCTTCCTTCCGCCTATCCAAAGTCTTTATCTCCTTGGATTAGTATGTGAGGTCTTCTACAGCCTGGCTCTGTTTTAACCTCATTAGTCCTGCTTTGTCCTATGCCTGCCACATCCTCTGTCATGTCCAATCAGAACGGCATTCTCCAGCTTCTCAAATCATTCATCTGTGCATGTCATACATAGTTCATTGTGTTTAAGAGTTTATAATTACCCACAGGACTCAAAGCTTTCTATTTCAACCAATGTCCACATTATTTTTGTGGTATTTCTATAAGAGAAGGATTGATATGGAAATTGATATTTTTGTTTATAAGTATTCTTACATGTGTAAGGTCTTCATTAGAGACCTACAGTTTTTTTCTCCTATTGTGCATGGCTAATAAACTATTCCTTACATCCTAGGGAATTATATAAAGATAAATATATAAAAATTTATTCTAAGCCCTGTGGGTTTCTAGATTTTTTTTAACTCTTATTTTCTTAGCACCTCTTATTTCCATAATTTTTCTCCTTTTAGCAACATAAAATAATGATATCTTTACTGGTGAAGTGACTTAACCTTGCTAATTTTATCACGGAGTTTGTTTCTAAATCGATAAGGCCAAAAGGGGGAGGTTGGGAGGCACAGCTGACATTTTATGTGCTAGGTTGTTCAAGTTAACTCTGAAAAGTTATTCAGACATAGTTGAGTTTTCTGAATAGAAGTGTCTGGGTTCAAATAAGGTTTATATAGAGACTATAGATTGTCATTCTACTTTTCTTCTCCTTGGGTACTCCCAAGGAGTTTGTTTGTTTGTTTGTTTGTTTGTTTTCTGCGCATCTGTCTATTCTTTTTTGTAAGCTTCCTATAAATCCCCTTCTCTTTATGTCTTTAAAGATATAAGGATAAGTATAGTGGTTTTAATGATCTAACAAAATATTAACTATTTTCAAGACTTTACTACGTATCAGACTTGTTCTAAGCTTTTTAATACATTGTACCACTGAATCCTTATAACATGTGTCAAAGTGCTGTGGTTAGAACAAGTCCTAGAAATTGAGGTTACTTGCCCAATGAGGCACAGCTAAGATGTAATAGATTTAGGATTCAAAAACAGGTCTGTCTTCAAAACCTTTGGCTATGTCCTTATGTCAGTACTCACAGTACCATCAAAAAACACTGCCTGTAAAAGCCAAACACACCCCACCCCACCCCCACCCCCCTCCACACACACACACACACTCACGTAAATGGATTTATTTATTTACTAAGTGCTGCTTTTGGACTCTTCAGATTGATACCATCAAACCTCTTTCCTGTTAGCCCCCAAGTAAGATTAACTAATCCACTCTTTTTACCTACCTAATGAAGCCTAAACTTGGCTTCTGCCTCTAAACCTAATTTCAATGTCTTTCTCTTTTTCCCTGCTAGTTGCAAACACCAGTCTTAATTGGCTGCTCCCAAGCCCATCTTAATCTATTTTTACACCATGCACTCACAAATGGCTCCTACCCATGTTAACGCATCTTGGGCTGACCTCCTTCCTTCTCTTTTCCACATTTGACTCACATGCTCAGCTCCTTTGCAGATACTTGGTTTTTTCAGCCTTCTTCACATTGAGTTTTCATTTAGGTCTCCTACCCGATTTGCTTTCCCTGGGCTTCTTTGGACCTAATTCCAATAGCTACTTGTCTATTCACCCCATTCTTTTTCCAGTGCAGGGTTACAGGCTTAGTCATTGTAAAACCTCCAGATCCACGTTGGCTTACCAGCCACTTTTTACCTCTTTGATGAAACTCTTGGTCTGTGTTTAAAAAAACAACTGCGGTGAAAACAGAACTTTAGGGTAGGAGATTATCTGGAAATACCTTGTCCTTAGCAAAATTCCTACCCAAACAGTTCTTCAGATACTTATAGATACATGCAAATTATTAGTACACTTTACATATAATTCAGCAAATGTGTTCTGTAAGAGTAGTGTGAACCTAGAAAGATTAAAGTGACTGTGTTATCTTCTAATTGAAGAAATTGGGCATAGGGCTTCATGATTCAGTTGTGGAAATGTATTTCTTAAATTTAATAATCATATCTGGTATGGGACTTCACTCTGAAGTAAGTCAGTCACAGAAGTGATTCCCCTATTTGTAACTGGGGGTGATTGTTAGGGCATTTGATATTGAGATGACCTGAAACATTTGGGACACTTAGAAGTTGTAAGAGTACATTTGACATTTTAAAGTGGAAAGAGTATGGGATTGGAGTTAGACATGGAATCTCGTTCCAGATTTTCCATTGACTAGCTACATTGCCAGGTCAAGTGATAGCCTCCAATCTGGGCCTTAATTTCCTCATCTTTTGGGGTAAGTATACTTAACTGTATGGAACATTTACAAGCATTTTAAACAGTGTGATCACAAGCTCTGTTGTGTTTAGTTTGTCTTATAAACTGAAGGTTAGTTTTCTCTTGCTGCAAGTATTTAATGCATGCAGTACTTAGCCTCCGATTCAGTTCAACAGACGTTCACTTAGGCTTCCTGTGTGTAAAACTTTCTGCTTAGAGATATAGAAGATAAAAATATAGATGAGACAGAATTTTTCCTTCCAGAGTTTCAGTGTTTAATCTTGGAAACTAACAAGTTACATAAAAGCTCTAGAAGGTATGCATTCTCTGTCCTATGACAGACATAAACAAATGGCTTTCTCATTAATTCTAATTAAGAAAAATTTCATAGAGAAGGTAGCATTTGATCTGAGAATTAAGGGAGGGAAAGATAATGGGGGCAGGAGGTTGAAAAAGAGACATCCTGAGAAAAGATAGGAAATTGCAGGATGCATTTCCCAAAATGTATTAATAAAGATATTAATAGGTTTTTTGTGGGAGCAAAAAAGGATGCCATAGTCAAATAATACTGAGATTCTTACTATGCAATAATGGTTGCTTATTATTGTTATCATTTTTGTTATTAAACAAATTTGTGACTCAGTGGGCTCAGTGAAATTTTATATTAGCATCTTTACTGCTATGCTGCTCAGCATCTTAATAGTCCAAAGTTCAATGTGAATTGTTAAGAGGAAAACATAGCACTTAGCACTTAGGAATCTTAGGTGATCATGGAACCCTTTTTCATGGGAACACCAGATCCAAAGAATATACCTTTGAAAAATTGCACAGAATCCTGTATATCAGTGGAGCAAAGTGAATGTAGAGAGACTTTCTGATATTACATGAATTGAAGTTGGAAAATAAGAATTTAAGAAAGAAAGATTATAGAATGTATATATGCACACAGAACACATTTTCCATCAGCCAGTAGGTGTCAGTGTATGTCAAGTATAGCTTGGTTACATCCAACAAGGGGAATAGACTGAAAGAAGAGAGTCACGTGTTGATGATTTCCAAGAGTGTTTATATACCAAGGGAAGGGAATTCGTGAAAGAATTTATATTTATTTACAATTTTAAATTTAATATGTTTTAAACCACTCAAAGAATGAATTGTATTTTGCTAACATATTCATGACAGCCTTGCCCTACTGTACATACAGGTAAGGTAGAATATTTATTTATGTGTTTGTTCATGCATTCAACTAATGTGTCAGGTGATAGGTACACATTAGTGAATGAAAACAATGAATCTCTTGCTTTTGTAGAACATATATCTAGGAATGGGATTAATGTATATGTGGTATTAATCTAGTATATGTATTATATGTTCTGGTGACTGCACGGAAAATACCCCAAAGGCAAAGTTAGTTTTTACTAAAGGACTCAAATCTCTAGAATGGTTCATAATATAAAATATGTCCCAAAACATCAATATATAAATCAGCCACTCATATTGGACTCTGTCCATGTGCTAGGCTCCCTGGATTGTAACTAGGAGTAAGCTGGCCTATGAGGAATTACAACTACTGGAGCTGTTACGCAAGTATACATGTATCATCGAGTGTTAATTCACCATAGTGCCCATGTCTGGCCAGGAGGAGAAAAGGTGTAGAGGTAACCAACTGTCCCAAAGCTATCTTCCTGCTTCCAGTTTCATATTTCCATTGGAAAATTCGGTTTCTCCTACTTTGCCTTCCCTTAAAGAATGCAGATGTTTTTACAAACACAGACTAACTACAGATCCCATTTCTGTACCTTGGAGACATGACCTATAAATGTTGGAGGGCTTATTTGACATCTTGGAATATTTATATAAACTCTGTGCATATTTGCACTGAAATCAATTGAAAGTGAAGAAAATTTAATGGAAAATTTTTAACCTAGGGCTTTTTTTTTTTTTTTTACATGAAGATCTTAATTTTTTATTGATGCACTTGGGACTTTTGCAGGTGACACTAATTAATGCTAATGTGACATGTACATCTACCTCTCTCCGACCATATTGATTATGCCTGGCAGCTCTACCTCCTGGGGCTATGTGCTTGGCAGGTTTATAGATAATCAAAGCCTTGGTGAAAAACCTGAAGGGAAAATTCCAAAAGTTGGGAATTCAGGAAGTGCTCAGGGGGATGATAGTTTTTGTTTAGCCAGTTTGGAAGGTAAATCTTAATTAGCTAGGGATTGCTATGCTGTTCTTTTTTTTTTTTAATTTTCAAAGTGATAGCTCTTTCTTATCAACAAAATTTGTCCTTTTTACCTTCTTATATAAATCTCCCTAAACCAAAATTTTGGGGGGAAGAAGATTTGCTTAAGCCATGGCAGCATAGCTCAGGAATCACCATCCATTCTTCATTTTATAGTTTAATTCATTTGTGAAAGCTAAATAAAGATTCTATTTAGATACTTCTAAAAGTGGTATGCTACCAAATTCACAGGATTATTATGAAAAACTACCTGATCCCTGCCTAACTCAGTGTATTAATGAATCAGTGCCAGGTATTTATTTGATAAGCTAGGAACACTGAGGTATTACCGGCAGATTAAATAGAATCCTACCTTCTTGGTATCACTGGGTTACGTGAAGATGTGTGATGGTTTTAAAATATGCCCACAAATTCTTCCTCCCTTTAAGAGGTAGAGCTTAATTCCCCTGGCTTTTGGGTGTGGGCTGGACCTAGTGAAACACTTCTAATGTATAGAACAAAGTGGATGTGACAAAGTGTAAATTCTGAGAGTAGGTCATAAAAGGCACAGTGGATTCCTTTTGGTTGTGTGTCTCACTCACTCTCAGGGGATCCAGCTGTCAGTATGCGGATACTGGGGCCCCAGCCCAGCCTTCAGATGAATGCAGCCCCTGCTGACATCTTGATTACAGCCCCATGAGAGAGCCTGAACCAGAGACACCTTGCTAAGGTGTTTCTAGATTCCTGTCCCACAGAAATTGTCAGATGATTGTTGTTTTAAGCTGCCCAATTTGGGGGTAGTTATTAGTAGCAGTAGATAACTAACTCAAAGAGATAAGACAGAAACCTGGAGTTCTTAGACAGTTTGCCCTCACTTCCAGCACATTTCAGGGTGTCTGTGAATCCCATGAAATTGGATAAAAAATTATGTGTGGTGTATGTGCATTTTTGTGGCAAGTATTCAAAGCTTGCATTAGCTTCTAAACAGAGCCCTTAATCTCTGAAAGGCTACAAATCTGTTTTTATTCAGAGGAAATAGAGCAGTGAGGGCCAGAGAAGTAGAAAGGTTTCACTGTGGGAAACATCTCTTATATATAAGTAATTGATGTGTATTTGCTGATGAAGACTGGAATGAATGGAGCTTTAAAAAGTGAGAACAACTAACATGGTCATGTGAGACAGTTCTCTTTCCAAAGTGTGCTTGATTGCTTTAGATCAGGGGTGGGCAAACCTAGCCAACAGGACAAGTCCAGATGCACTCCTCACCCAACTCCTTTGCTTTTTGTAAATAAAACTTTATTGAAACAGCCAAGCCCATTTGTATAAACATTGTTTATGGCTGCTTTTGCCCTACAGCAGCAGAGTTGAGTAGTTGTGACAGATGTCCGACAAGCCTAAAATACTTATTGTCTGACCCTTTCTGAAGAAGTTTGCTGACGTTTACTTTTCAATACTGAAATGAGGTTGGTATTCTTGTGCCATAAAGTGGTAGCTAAAATGCATGTTTCTAACTGATGAGTGAATGTACTACATCAGCCTGTCTTACAGGTAAGTAATACATTAACATTGACTCTTCAAGCCCCATAGGAGTAATTACTGTTCAGGTCTGAGGAAGAAGTGGCTATCTGGGCAGTCTCCTGGAGAAATGAGATTTGTAGAACAGAGGGCATGGGTTAATGATGCTGGATCAGAGGTGAACACACCAGCGCCTTGAACTGCTAACAAGGCTCTTTAGCCATAAAGGGCATAAGTGGGAGAGGCCTGTGTGATTTGTTACTCTAAAGGAGCTCTTGCTTCTTCCTCTGTATTTGTCCAGATGACTTGATATGTTACTTTTCTACCCAAAGATTTCATAAACCTGATCTATAAATGGGACATACATTATTTTGAAATAAGGTGCTTGAGGGTGAGATTTGGGTGTTTCCTTTTGAATTCTATTTTGTGTAGTGTTGTGAACTCTCTTGCCACTAAGAGTGATGAATTGATCCTTCCAGATAAAAGTGATATTCGCCTTAGTATTGGTCTTAATCCTGGAACTTCTGGTCTTCCATTTTGTTTTCTTGCAGTTAGTTTCCTGCCAACAGCTGGTTTTGCTTTATACTTTTGGTTCCAGTGTGCTAAGTGTTTATCTTTAAATATAGAAGACATTTCTTAATCTTTATGAATATCTAGTTTAGAAACTGTCAAGAAAGGAAATGACACATAGTAGATGATTCAGGGTTTTTATGCAGTCATTTTGCCTTATTTCTGCTGGCTGTGTCTGCCCAGGTGCCCCTCCTTAAGCCCTGTATCCAGTATATACTCCTGTAGACCTCTTGTGAACACTGGCTAATGTCCTCAGCAGGGAAGAGCAATTGCCCTAGTCATGTATCTGTATTCAAGGCTCATTGTTGAACAGTTCTGTCTGTATTGCTGGTTATGTCAGTGAAAGTATTTGTTTTCTCACATCTCATACTTCAGTGAGGGGGCCAGTCTCTCAGAGCACTTTAGCTAATTTCCTAAGAGTTCTGATCAAATTTATAATCTAATCAGTCTAATCTATATAGTCTAATCACCTTTTTTTATGAACTGTTCTGAATTTATAGAAAAGTTAGAGAATAATAAATCCCCATTTTCTTCCCTGTCTTTAATAAACCTTACCATATTACCATATTTGTGATAGATTGATAGATACATACAAAGATAGGTAGATAATTTTTAAAAATAAGACATTAAAACAGTTGAAGCTTCTATCCACTGAATCCATCCCCTTTTGTCCTTCCCCAGAAGAAATGTGGTATTTGAAATTTGGTGTTTTTCATTGCCATGCATATTTTACTATGTGTATTTTTATACTTTTGCTAAATATAAACATTAAGATTATATGCTATGAATTTACATGTTTTAAATGCCATGTAGATGGTATCATGTTGTATTTACTCTTTCTCAACTTGCTTTTTTCACTTGAGGTTTTTTTAAAGGTTTTTTTCATGTTGATACTTGTAGTTCATTCATTTATTTTAATTGCTGTAAATATTCCTTTATCAGAGTATACCACAACTTATTTATTGATTAACCTTTCAGTGGACATTTACGTTATTTTCAATTTTTTCCATTACAGATAATGTGGTAATTTGCATTCTTATTCATCTCTCTGTTAGTTTGTGTGAACTTTTCTTTACAGTAAGAAATGCAGTGATGGGGTCTCAGAGTCCATCTTCCATATTATTAGATAATTCCAGATAGCTATCCAAAGTAGCTAGACAGATTTATACCTGCACTAGCATTAGAAGCATTCCAGTTGCTTCACATCATGGTCAACACTTTTTAACTTGCCAATTTGATATTTTGTTATTATAAATAGTATTTTTCTGATTATTAGTGTGATTGATTTAAGCAGTGGCTATATTTTTAAACTTAAAAATGTTAACTCTTTCATACTGTGTTGGAGATAGTAACTTCTGCAATTAGGCAAGAAAAAGCAATTTTGGCATAAGAATTGTAAGAGAAGAAATAAAACTATTTAAGGGTGATTTGATTATATATCAGGAAAACCCAAAAGTATCAAGAAAACTACTATAAGCAGTAAGGTAATTTCAGTAAGGTAACTTATGAAATTAGCAAATTATGTAAAGGTTATTGTTTTTTTTAATATACAACCAAAAATCACTTAGAATGCACTATGGAAGGGAATAGTCCATTTACAATAGAAAAAGAAAGGATACATTGACTTAATAAGAAATGGTCAAAACCTGTATGAAGAAAATTATAAAACATTCTTAAAAGAGACTTCAAAAGGTATCTAAAACAAATGGAAATACATACCATATTCTTTGATAAGAAGGTTAAATATCATTGAAATGTCAGTCATTTCTAAATTAATGTGTAACCCAATAAAATAAAACTCAATAAAATACTGTCGGATTTTGTTTTGTTTTTCGCTAGACAGTTTGATTATAAAGTTCATTTGGAAACAGTAATAGTTAGGAAAACCCTGAAATATAGAAGAAATCATGGGAGGGACTAGCCCTACCAGATACTAAAGCATATTATTAAGCTACTGGAATTAAAATAGTATGGTAATTACCCATGAATAGATAGACCATTGGAATTCAGTAGAAATAGACCTGATGTCACGTAGAAATAGAATGTATAATAAAGGTGGTCTCACAAGTTAGTGTGGAAATGTAGACTTTATAATAGTGTTGGGATAATAGGATACACACACAAGGAAAAACTAAGATTTCAATCTTCCCATAACACACTAGAACACATTCTAAGTGGATCAGAGGTTTTAAAAAAGGGAACCACATAAGTATAAAAAGAAAATAGGGGTGAATTCTTTCATCACCTTAGAGTAAGAAAAATTTTTCTATGTCTCAAAATCTAAAAGCAGTAAGGAGAGAGTGACGAATTTGAGTACATAAAAATACAATACTTTTGTTCAACAAAAAAACAAGAGTAACTATGAAAACTCTGTAAATTCAATCACAGACAAAGCCTGATAAACCTCATGTATGAAAATCTACAGAGGAAAAAAGCTAACAACCCTGTAGAAAAATGGACTACAGATATGCACAGATATTTCATAGGAAAAGAAATTGAGAGAACTCTTAAACGCAGGAAAAGATGTACAATCTCACTGTTAATAAAAGAAGTGCAAAATAAAACATTGTATTAGATTTTATAGACAAAAATCCAGAAGATTGACGACATACTCTTCTGATGAAACTGTGCAGAAATGGGAAGTCTGGTACAATACTGGGAACACAAAATGATACAATCCTTCTAGAAGGGAATGTGGCAAAATTACAAGTGCACTTACCTTTTGATGAAGCTGTCTCACTTCTGGAATTTATTTCAAAGGCACATTGGCCAAAAATGAAAGGACGAACACACACAAGGCTGTTCAGTTTAGTAGTACAGGTATTTGCATTGTCAGTAACATGAGTGAATGAATGAATGAAACAAAGAAACAACCCAAATGTCCATCAGTGGGGACTAGTTAAATTTTGAGGCATTCTTGCAATTAAGAATCATACAATTGTAGAAAGTAATGACAAGTACTGGGGCGCCTGGGTAACTAACTCCCTCGGTTAAGCGTCTGACTCTTGATTTCGGCTCAGGTCATGATCTTAACAGTTTTGTGACATCAAGCCCTGCGTCAGACTCTCTGCTCACAGTGCGGAGCCTGATTGAGAGTCTCCCTCTCTCTCTGCCCCTTCCCTGCTCACTCTCTCTCTCAAAATAAATAAACTTTAAAAAATTTTCTAAAAAAAAATTAATGACAATATTGCGGCAAAGTTAAGAAAAATATGTCAAGAAAGTGAGAAAAATTTTTGATGAAGAAATGTATATAGTGTGGGGCGCCTGGGTGGCTCAGTTGGTTAAGCATCTGACTTCAGCTCAGGTCATAATCTCATAGCTCGTAAGTTCAAGCCCCGCATCAGGCTTTGTGCTGACTGCTTAGAGCCTGGAGCGTGCCTTGGATTCTGTGTCTCTGTCTCTGCCCCTTCCCTGCTCATTCTCTCTTTCTCTCCCTCCCTCTCTCTGTCTCTGTCTTTGTCAAAAATAAGTAAACGTTAAAAAAAAAATTAAGAAATGTATATAGTGTGTAATTGTTTATTCAAGAATGGTTGGAATATGAATATCTTTGCTTGTATTTAAAAAACCAAAGGATAAAACATAAAATTTAAATGGCATATAAAAAGAGGAAAAGTAGAGATGAGTAGAAGTAAAATAGAAATTAGACTTTTAAAAATTTACCAGATTTCATCAATCTGTCTTTGGGACAGGTATATATTTTACTTAGTTATAAGGCAGAATACAATTTTTAAAAGCCATCCCTAAAAATCTAAAGGAAATTTAAAAAGAATGCAAGGGGCACCTGGGTGGTTCAGTTGGTTAAGCATCCGACTCTTGGTTTCAGTTTAGATCAGGATCTCACAGTTTGTTGTGGGTTTGAGCCCCGCATTGGGCTTCTGCGCTGACAATGCAGAGCCTGCTTGAGATTCGCTCTCTCTGCTCCTCCCCTGCTGTGCCCTCTCTCTCTCTCTCTCTCTCTCTCTCTCTCTCTCTCAAAATAAACATTTAAAAAGGAAGAAGGAATGTAAGTGCATATATAGTTGGTAGTATAAATGCATAAAGAGAAAGTGCTCCAGGAGACTAAAACATAGTAATTGGGCTGTACATCTTTCTTGGGATAAATCCTAATGATCAAAACAAACAAACAAACAAACACCAAAAACAAAAACAAAAAAAACCTTTAAAAAATCTTAAAATCTCTTCAGTAATCATACTATTGGTCATAATGTGGTAATGATACACTGAGACTATTGTATGAGCATCTTAGGATGAATCAAACAAGTAATGAAAACTAGGAGTTTGAGGATGGGAAAAGGATTGCAAGATTGTTGAGGTTAAGTAAAACTGTAGTCCTGGGTTTGAAATAGAATATTAAAACAAAACATGATTTATTTTAATCTTAAAAAAGAATAGTTTTTAGCTTTCTTCACTGAAAAAGGCCTAAAAACATTTGACTAACCCAGTGACAATGCATTTGACCACCCAGCGGTCTGCAAACCCAAACCAATTGTTTGGTTTCTAAATGCCATTTCCCACTAACAGCAGGAAGGATTCCATCCAGAAATGGGTGATTGCAGGTCTGTACAAGCAGAGTACAAGAAGAACTTGTAATATCTTGTTCTAACCAAGAATAAGTTGTCAAATATTATCAGTCATATCAAAAAGACTCAGGACACAACTTGAATACTCCCCCCCACCCCCGCCCCGCTAGGTAAGGATGGGTTGATTTGAGTATCGGTAAGGAAATAACTTAATAATAAAATAATAAATATGTTTAGATCCCTAAGTTCTTAAACTACTAAAGATAATCAGAGAAATTTCACTTGTTATTACCATTTAAAGATGCTAGTGAGCCATCTCATTATTTTGAAAACTAGATGATAAAGGGGGAAAATCGAGCATTTATCCTCCCTTTCTTCTTTAAACCATACCTCAAAGTAATAGATGGTGATGAAGGGAAGTTTCTTTTTATAGAAACATTCCAGCTGATCAATCAAAAATAAATCCTAGAATTGGGATATCACCATTTCCTGACCCATCATGAAATCATAGAACTTGGAAACATCACAATAAGAAAGACAGAGTGGGGTTGATTATATGTCTCTTGACAGAAGTATGTAACCTTATCTATGAAGTAATCTTGCCCAATGTATCAAATCTGATCATGTCTCTAGATCCAGCTCTCAGCTTGCAGGAAATTCAGAAGAGAGGAACATATTAAATTATGCCATCACCTTGTAATTGGCAAAATTCAGACTGAGAAACACTACAAGACAAACAACCTGGTTTCCAATGAAAAATTAGCAAAGGGGGGGGGGAAAAAGACAAACAGAAGGAGAATCTATGGAACTTAAATGGATCTCAATTTAAACAAACTGAAAAAAAAAGTTTTAAAATAGTTGAGGACATGTGAATATTTGATGATATTGAAGAGTTACTGTTAATTTTTTTTGGTAGTATGATTATATTGTGGATATATTTTTTAAAAATTCAGAGTACAATTGAAATATTTACAGATAACATGATAGTATTTGTAGAATTTGCTTTTTTAAAAATTCACGGGTTGAGGGTACTTGGTGGGGAATACAGCTGAAACAAGATTAGCCATGAGTTGATACTATTGAAATTGGGTGATGGGGATATGGGTGTTTATTATGCTATTCTCTCTACTTTTGTGTATCTTTCAAATTTTTGACAAAACACTTTTTAAAATTTATGTTAAATGATTTTCATTGAGAAACAGGTAGTTTATTATAGGTTTCTGCTTCTTTGCTTATCAGTCCATCCTTCTATAAAACAATTAAATGAAGGAAATCTTCATCTTATTGTGGTGTTTTTGCAGCAATACTTGATAAAATGAATTGAAAGTCAGTTCTCCATTAACTAGATCTAGAATATACACTACTACTTTATTCCCCTTGAAAAATAAGACTAAAATAATTATTTAAAAATATCCTGTTATGCCTTGGAAAACCATTAATAGGCCTTTACAAAGCGAAAAAAGGCTCTTCTCGCCTTACAAATGGGTATGTTCTAAAGTTTCTTTCCTAGAACTAGAACAATGTTCCTCATAGAATTGTGTTACAAATGTCAAATAAATTTCCAAGCTAATCCACAAAAATCCATAACATAGTGTAATATAATTTACAAAGCTGGCAGATTACTAAGCATTTATAACAGGCAAAAATTAAATAATTTTTTCTAGGAAAGTCCTTTCTTAATTGAATTCTGAACTCCAAAGGATGAGTGACTTTCCCATATCTTTTTAGGGGTTAGTCTTGTTATACTCCTGGATCATTTAGTTGCCATATGCTTTGAATTCTGGAAGCAAAGAACAGTGACACTCTCATTATTGTGATTTGGACTTCTCCTATTCATAAATTAAATACTTGAAAGAACACAGATTATCTGCATATGAATGATATTAGCAATAAAAACCTGCTTTTTATGGTTTTGTTCATATATTCTCATTTGATATTCCCAAGAAACATTTGAGGCTCAAAGGGCAAATATTACCCCCGTTTTACAGCTAAAAAGACTGAGGTTAAAGAGTATAATGGAAAACACTTGGAATCAGAGGTACTGATCTGAGTCTTGGTTCTTTAGTGACACCATCTGCATGTTATTTAACCTCTTGAACTTAAGTTTGCTTCTCTGTAAAATGGGTCTAATGAAACCCCATTTTACACTGTTCTTGTGAAGACTGAATGAACTGATACATGTAAAAAGTTCATAACATATAAGATCCTATACACCAATGAAGATTATGGTAGGGCTTTTTTAATAAATGGTCATAAAATGGAATGTTTAGGAAATGGGGAATATTTCCTGTTAGAGGAAATGGGGAATGTTTAGCTTAAAGAAAAATCAGGAGAAAGTGTTCGATGTTGTCAGATATTTTCTGAAAGGCTCAGATTCTGAAGAGTAGATTTCACTCCCATTTAAAGTACTGCTTTGCAATGAGTGTCCCTGTTACTCGAGTTTTTCAACAAAGACCATATAATCACATGTTAGTAATATTGCAGAGGGGCTTAATTCCTCTCAAGTCCATTATTGCTCTAAAGTTCTATCATGGAAATCTACCAAATTTTCAGAGTTGGGTAAAGACTCCTCGTCAGTGATTCCAAGGCCTGCAAAGCACTAATGATGATTGTCCTTTAATGGGATAAAATGGCAGAAAATGATCTACAAGCTGATTTAAGTTCACTTAGCAAATATTAATTAGGCACTTACTATATTGCAAGATGATGTGCTGTGTACTGAGACAGTTTTAAAGAGCCATCTCTAGTGTTTTATTGTTTGAACATTTAAGATTCTGTTCTGTTTTCAGTCATCCTCTCACCTTTTAAATATACTGTGTCCGTCTTGATCTTCCCAGGTCCTGTGAGGAATATGATGAAATGTTAACATTGCCCACTACTTATGTTCTTGTTATTCCAACTGATTTAGTTTCCAATTTTGTTGGAACTTTCCTGCATGGACTTTAATTCTCCAGAGTAGAGTAAGATGTGTTGAAATGACCTCCTAAAAAAAGAAAGGGAAAATAGATCACCTGGTACAAAATATGTTTTTGCATCCTAGGCTCTGAGGATAAAATATGTGGTTAGATGAGTAATGTATAAGAACCTTAATGCTATTTAAACATACGGATGAGTGCATTGTGTGTATTTTGTGTATTTAAAATTGACATTTTTGTTTGAACAGTGTCTTTCATTTGGTGTACTTCATGGTGATTTATCATAATAGACTGCTTTAAATCATCAGAAATAGCAAGACATATGAATTTCAACAATAACTTCCCCAAGGCTAGAGAAGTCAGCAGGAGCTCAAACTGCTAGGTAGACATTTTCTTTTTTCAAACTCATATGCAAGTGTAAAACTTTTATGAGGCTGCTTTAACGAGGTCCTTTGGGATTTAAGGTTATTTATCTAAGCTCTTATTAAAAATGAAAACTTTTCTATGTTTAGCCCTGTAAAGCAAAACTGATCTTAACAATACTGTAAGCTGGAAGAATGGATACTGTTGTGCAGACTGACTCAAAAACAAAGTTAGGAAACTTTGGGTCTAGTGTGGCATTGGCTTTATGGTAATGGGATAGTGAGAGCAGAGCCAGTATTTCAAAGTCTCCTTTAATTAAAAAAAATTAGCTTTACTGTGCTGGTAATTTAGGGTTTGACATGACATATCAAAATGACTTCCATCCCGGAAGCCCTGTTTCTCAGAGCACTCCAGTGTCTCCCTTGGAGTCGAGTTGCCCCAGGACAGTGTTGCCTGGCACAAGGTCTGTGAGCACCTTTTCATTTACGGTATCTGCAATTGCTGTAGTGTATCTTTGACTTCCACCCTCCCCCGCTGAGAAGTGGGGCATGGAGGAAAGGTTGTTTCTAAGATTAATGTGCCAGAATCACTCTGTACGTACCCTAGCGGAAGAGCTGGAGCTGCTGCAGGAAAAAATTTGTAATCTTGAAACGTGTTCAGCGTCTTTGTAGGTTTGTTCTGGTTTGATGAGTCCGGGTCCTGCAGTAAATCTGTTCTTAGACCCTGGGAGCCAGGATTTTAAATTATCTGTAATGCAGTATAATTTAAAGGAGTGAGGACATGTTACAAAATCAGGGTCAAGATCTTTTGCAGACTTTGTTTATCAGAGTCCATTTAGTCTGGGTATGTCCAGGCCAGCTGGCAGAAATTTTAAGATAAGAAGGTGGTGGAAAAATGGATGAATGCCTGGATAGAAAGGTTGAGTAGAGAGATGGACAAAGTATATACTCATTATTGCATTATTGATAATATAAATTATTGGTGAAAATGTTTCTCTGCTAGAGAGTATTAAACAATTGAACAGACATATCTGAATGAGATCGTGGTGACAAGTCCAGAATTTTGAAGACATTTATAAACTGACCAAAAATTTAGCCAGAGAGCACTTAAAATTTTTTTTAATGGTCCTTACTTCAATAGTTAATTAAGGCATTGGAAATAATATATCACTTAGTGGAGTGTAGGGACTCCTCAGTTACCATCTCTGTTTCATAGGAAGTAAAAATACTTCTTCTGAGACAATAGAGAGAAGAGTAAGAGTGTAAAGCACATAGATGAGATTTCTAAAGAGGGAAGTACAGAACCACCAGCTGGTAATTATGGTTTAGAGTATGAAGGAGACAAAGGGCAAACACCAAGAGAGATGATGATGGCAGAAATATTGGCTAAAGGTCAGAGATAGAGGCAATACAAGTATAAAACTTTAAACAGATAGGAAATGTCAACATGAACTTAAGTTTAGGAATTTCTATTCTGAAAGAATCTCATAGCCATTGCAAATGGAAGAAGACTGTATGTACACTTGGTTTTACCTCTTCAGCTGGAGCAGCTGTTTCAACAGTTGAGTTGCTAGGCACAGTCAGGAATAGAATATCTTAATTTTGGAGAAACCCAACTGTTAAAACAGCTGTTTGGTCTGATTAGTAGACTTAAGCTGGCTCTGCTGAGGTTGCAAGACCTAATGGGATCATAGCACCAGGCAGATTGGCTATTATTATGATTTTATTGGACATAACAAAAATATGAATAGATGCTAGGTTGAATGCTAGGTTGGACAGGACTCTCCAAAGATGTCACATTCCCTGGTTTGTTTTGGCAAAGTGGTAAGGCAAATAATGTGGTCTTTTACCTTGTTTCAGGTTCATGGCAATTATCTGAAATAATTATGCCTCATAGTCTTTGGATGCTAACTTTTTTCCTAGCATTAAAAACAACAAAACAACAACAACAACAAAGAAAGCTCCCTAGTGCTATTAACATCTCTTTATTTAGTCTCTTAATAACAGATAACATGCCTGTTCAACTCACTTCAAGTAGTCAGTCGCTTGTGTTGTTTATTTCCTATTTTTTGTGGTCTAAGAATCCTGTTCATAGTAACCACCAAATTTGTCAACTTGTACGCAATGCATTTTTAATATCTGGAAGAACTGTGAGTGATACTCACGATAAAAATCTTGAATTCCAAATGTACCGTCTCAAGCACCTTTGTTCATGGAAAAGACTCCCCATTAGGTTAGTTTCAGGTAAATGAAAGATTTAAAATACTTGTTGAGGTGATTTGATTATTTCTTGCTTGAAAGACGAATTTTATTTGATATAAATATTTTAAACATTCCAAAATAGATTTCATTTTCTCTATTTTCAAAATGAAAATAGCTTTGCTTTTTATATAATCACAAATATAGTCATATTCACTGTAAACATTTAAAACAATATAGGAATATATAGTGAAAGAGAGCAAGCAGAACCCTTATACTCTCAGTCTTCACAGAAAACTGCTGTTAACATTTTGGCATTCTTCCTTGCATACATCTCATGTACATCTACATAAAGATACAGATAGGAAATTTAATTTTACATAAATTAATTTTAGCTGTATGTGTTTTTATTTTGCTTTTTTGTTTTTAGTTTCAAATTTTTATTTAAATTCCAGTTAACATACAGTGTAATGATAGTTTCAGGTGTAGAGTTTAGTGATTAGTCGCTTACATACAGTACACAGTGCTCATCACAGCAAGTGCCCTGCTTAATCCCCATCACCCATTTAGCCTACCCCCCACCCACTTTCCCTCCAGCAACCCTCCGTGTATACTCTTAGTTACAAGTCTGTTTTATGGTTTGCCTCTGTGTCTTAGGTTCATTTGTTTCTTAAATTCTTCATAGGGTGAAATCATATGGTATTTGTCTTTCTCTAATGGATTTATTTTGCTTAGCATAATAGTCTCTAGCTCCATCCACATTGTTGCAAATGGCAAGAATTCATTCTTTTTTATGGCTGAGTAATATTCCATTGTATATATATCTCACATCTTCTTTATCCTTTCCTCAATCACTGGACATTTGGGCTCTTTCCATAATTTGGCTATTGTTGATAATGCTGCTATAAACATCAGGGTTTATTTTATTTTTCTAAAAAAATCTTATCAGGGCACCTGGGTGGCTCAGTCAGTTAGGCATCCAACTTCAGCTTAGGTCATGATCTCACGATTCCTGGGTTCAAGCCCTGCATCAGGCTCTGTGCTGACAGCTCGGAGCCTGGAGCCTGCTTCCGATTCTGTGTTTCCCTCTCTGTCTCTGCTCCTCCCCCACTCGCACTGTTTCTCTCTCTCTCTCTCTCTCTCTCTCTCTGTCTCTCTCTCTCTCTCTCAAAAATAAATAAACATTAAAAAAAAAACTTATCAAAATTGTGTGACTATCTTTCCATGTCAGTATAGATCTACAATTAAAGTCTTGATTGGGGAGAGGGGTGTCATACTTTGAAGCAGTGACTTACTGTTGCTAGTTTCTAAAACTCAATGTTGTAAGTAAATCAGAAAGCAGAATTGAAGGTAATTCTTAGGTGTTATAAGAGATGAACTCAACTATGGAAGGTATAATTTTGCTGCTTTCACTGAAAAATATATGTGTTTATTTTTCTAACTAAAGCAAATGTATATGTTTTGAATGTTTGTATTAACAACTAAATAAAAATGTTTTGGTTATAAATGAAGTATTTTGTTTTTTGTTTTTTTACTTTTTTAATGTTTGTGTATTTTTGAGAGAAAGGGAGGGAGAGAGCGTGAGTGGGGAGGGGCAGAGAGAGAGGGAGACAGAATCTGAAGCAGGCTCCAGGTTCTGAGCTGTCAGCACAGAGCTGACATCATGTCCTGAGCCGAAGTCAGACGCTTAACCGACTGAGCCCCCCAGGCGCCCCAAGTATTTTGTTATTTTAAAACAAAAATTGGGGCACCTGGGGGGCTCAGTCGGTTGGGTGACTGACTTCAGCTCAGGTCATGATCTCTCTATTGGTGAGTTCGGCCCCACATCAGACTCTGCTATCAGCACAGATCCTGCTCCACATCATCTCTCTCCCTCTGTCTCTGCTCCTCCCCTGCTTGTTCTCTCTCTCTCAAAATAAATAAATAAACATTTAAAATAAATAAAATTAAAAATTAAATAAGCTTTTTTTTAGTTAAGAAACACTGCTTTGCTTTTTCCTATTTTCTAGGCTAAAAAATGTAAGCTTTCCTCACTTTAGCATTCATAAATAATTTCTCATTATTATGAATTGGTTCAGAAGATGAAAATATTTTTTATATTCACACTATGATGTATTGCTGTTGAAAAAAATGGGACAGGTTAGCTTTTCTAGCTCTTCTAGCACTGGTAAATTTGGGTGCTTAACTACCTTTAACCAGTTTCTGAGAACAACTTCAAAATTTTTGTAGAATACTAATTTCTTGAGTATCCCATATTTAACACTTCCCCCTCCTTCTCCTTCCTACTCCATTTATACACACATACACTGTATAGGGAGGATTAGACACATTTGAAGTGTGAAGTTTTTTTATACCTTGGTTTCAAACATTGAAAAGCCATAGCGAAGCCAGCTAGCAGAGAGAGCTCATTTCAAGTGTGTGATGGCAAGGAAAGAGAATATTATGTATTTAATACTTTAAAAAAAATCGTGGCCTTTGGAGGTTTCAATGAAATTCCTCTTAGGTTCCAAAAGCTTCCATTTAATAATATTTGATTCTGCCTTGGAAAAATTAGTCAAATATTTCCCTCTTTAACTTAAGACACTTCTAGGGAATACATCTTAACTCACAAAACTTTTGAATAAAACTTTGGAGCATACTTACCAGTTTCTGAAATCCTATCTTTTTAGGGCTAGTGGATAAATAATAGACATTAAATTTAGGAGCCTTTCTGGCCTGACCTGGTAGAGTTTTTTGTTTATATTATTAAGGTATGGAAGAATCAGATTGTTACAGGGAATTTGAATTTAAGTTGATAGAAATGAATTTTCTCTATGCAAGATTACTTGGAAATTGATTTTCTTACCTTCCCTCAAATGGGTGTGGCCAGTTATGCTCTCACTCTACCAGAGTTATGTTGACGTGTGATTTCACAAAAGGTCTGAAGTCTTAAACATGAGGACATTTTCTCAAATCTAGGACGCTTGCATAGAGAACATGAGTAGCAGGTTAGTGATCTTGGCATTGAGTTCTCATCTCTCCTCATGGAGGGACACGATTTTAGTCATCGGGATTTGTCTTTTAATGGATCAGACAGAGCTAATTGTGACTTCGGGTTATGCAGTTTAGCTTATCGTAATTGCTAAGATACCAAGATTGGCCAGGCCTAATTCATCTGAACTGTTACACCATTGCCAATTGCCCTTCTGTGCAGTGTATGGATTTCCAGGAGAAGACCATCTGAGAGTGGACTTAGGAAGAGGTTTAGACAGAAGCCAGGGACACTGAAGATGACAGTGTCCATAACAGCAGGGGAGAGTAGGTTGGATATGGTGCAGACCACCAGGATACATCCCTTTCTGAAGCCACGGGCTGATAGAGCTCCAGTAGATCATCTCTCTCATTTCTGTTGAGACCAAACATGGTTTCACCATACATGTCAACACAGTCACTGCCAATCCTTTTGAATTGAAAAATGAAGAAAACCTCTATGTTTTATTAGGCCTAGGAAATAATGAAAGAAGTCTTACATTTTTGCTTTGTACTTTATGCGTCACAAACACTTTTCCATCCACATTGGCAAAGGACTTAAACTGTGGGACAGACTGGGCAGTGTTGATTAATGTAAGTGTTGGTTGAGTTGGCCCCCTGATGGGACAGGGAACCTAGTGGTTGCCAGTGTGAGGTTTACTTATGAGAATGTTATTAGAGTGGACCTAATTTATTACATCCCAACCCTCATATGTTGACTTCCAGTTACTCAGTAAAGTAATTAAAGGATTGGAAGTGCATTTCTCAGCCTCACTTTCAATTGACATTCTCTGGTAATGGAATGGGGTAAAAATGTGAGCCAGGAGACCTCTTCAAAAACTCTTTGAAAACTTTTCGTAAATGGTTATGTTTATTAATATGCTAACATAAATATTATGATACATAGTTTAAGATGGAACTGCTTTTAATATTTTATAAAAAGTGGTAAATTAGAAATCAGACTTTAAAAGCAAGAGGTGTAGGAGCACCTGGGTGGCTCAGTCGGTTAAGCATCCGATTTCAGCTCAGGTCATGATCTCGCTATGCATGTTCGAGCCCCACTTTGGGCTCTGTGCTGACAGCTCAGAGCCTGGAGGTGGCTTCAGATTCAGTGTCTCCCTCTCTCCACCCCTCCCCTGCTCGTGCTCTTTCTCTCTCTCTCAAAAATAAATAAACATTAAAAAAATAATCTAAAATCAAGAGTTCTTTCTCTGAGATCCATGTATCTTGAAAACATGCTAAGTAAAAGAAGTCAGAAAAAAAGGTCACATAATGTATGATTCCATTAATATGAAAGGAGGACATGATTGGGCTTAGGGAATTGGGTGGTCTGAGAAATATTTTTAATTTTATTTTTTTAAAGTTTTTATTTATTTATTTTGAGAGAGAGAGAGGGAGAGCGAGCGCCCCCCGGGGAAGGACAGAGAGGGACAGAAAGAATACCGAGAAGGCACTATCCGTATAGACCCTGATGCACAGGGCTTGATCTCAGGAACCATGAGATCATGACCTGAGTGGAAACCAAGAGTTGGATACTTAACTGAGCCACTCAGGTGCTCCAGGAGCCCTTTAGTTTAAAGAGAATTGAAAAAGAGTTTGAATGCTTGTGACTTTAAAAACTCGATTTTTTCCTGTAGTTTTCAAAGAAGATACTGTAATTTCAAAGAAGTGCTGCTCATGACTTACTGAACCTTACTTTGAAATTTATAAGCAGTAGAACTTTTCAGGTTCTATTTTTATGAATTAGTTCTTTTAAAATATTTAAATATACTGGAATTAATATGGTTTGCTATCATATATAAACAGTACATTTAGTTGTTTCTGAATTTTGTGTTCTTGACAGTATAAGAATTTATAAAATTTTGATTCCCTGTCCAAATCATGTATTAAGTAGCTGTATGTTTATAATGATTCTAGCACTAAGTTGTGGTCCTTTGCTTGTTTTGGTATTTCGAGAGTTTGAATTGATGAGCTTGTCATTGTTGTAGCTTTGGAATTGAATTTTAAAAATACACAGATATAAACAGTGTTATATTTTAGCATCATTAATAGGCTCTTTGCTTTCCTGATAGGTCCTTCTAGGACTGAAGAGTCCAAATCAACTACTAAAATATGAGAAAAATGAAATTTAAGTTAAATATTTTCTTCTTGAGCTCTCTTATACGCTCTTATTTTTTTCTTCTCTATGCAGTATGTTGGACTCATTTGAAATGTCTTAAATTTTGGTAGAGTTGTTTAATCCTGTCTATTTGTCATTTTCATGTATTACATTAAAACAACCTCTGATTTTTAGTAAACTGTATCACCTTTCTGTTCTCCCAAGTTCTTTTCTTGGTATCGATTGGTGTTTGATTCATTCTCAATTTCACTATTTTTGTTAGAAGTGATGGAGAGTGACTTTCCCCCCCTTTTCATTGCCTCTTTAAAAATAGATAGGCCATCGTTGCTTCTCTAGGGAATTTTGTCAAGGCAAAGATTGAGAAATAAGGATGGTGTGTCCTCTGCCTGCATTTTGGTCTCTTCGACTCGGGTCGCCTAGTTGACAGCTCTGGTATCTTAGGAAAGCTTCTCCTCTGTCACCACTTTAAAAATCACCAAAGTTTGTTATTCTCTCTGAATTATCTTTTTTGTTGGTTTTATAGTGGAAGTTTACTGATTTAGGTCTAATAGTCCAGGTGTTTTTGCAGGAAATAATCCAAATTCTGGATTATTATAATCTTGTGTTTCTTAAAATGTTTATATCGTTAACAGAACTTTCTACTGATATTTGAGCCTTTGGTAGATAGTATCAAGTATCACTTTTGGCCTAATTAATACGTGCCTTTAATTTTCATAACGAGTTTAGTGATTGTTTTAAGATAAACTGAATTTTAAGTATGCCGAGACCATTTCTCCATCTTTCCTTCCTGCTCTCTTTATTTCTTTCTTCCTAAATCAAAAACAAACCAAACCAAAAACAATATAAAAACATTAGCTGAAGTTTTGGGGGAAAGTTACCCATAGTTCTACCCATAGTTCTAACTTTCCAAAACAACTGTAATCATTTTTTCATGTATTACTTTCTGTCTTTGTCCACATATATGGTTGTTTTGTGTGATTAATATGTAGTTAAGATTATAGAGAACATTTATAAATCTTAACAATAAAAGGGTGAATCCTGGGGCTAATGAATATATGCTGTGGGAAAAGGAACCATAAATGGATAAATGTTTAGGATAAACAAAAGGATAAATTTTAGGAATTTGAGCTATCCTAGGTCCAGCTGTGTTATCTAATTTTCAAAAATAAGGTGGTTCTAATTATTAAGAAATGAGGTATTCTAAGAAAGCTAAAATTTGCTCCATCATTTACCCTTGGGCTTTTCAATTTGTTTTTTTGATAGAATTTGTTCAGAAATACCTAGTACTTCTAGGTATAAAAGAGAATGCAATTTAGTTCGAGAGGATCATGCTTGATCTTTTCCATCACTTATCATGTGATCCAGATAATACTTTGTACCTTCATGAGCTTTAATAAGGAGAAAAATTGTTAAATCACAGAATACTTAAAGGATTAGATTAAAAATGCCAATGTTGGATTCACATGCCATGCAAATATTTGTAATTACATAGAGACATGAATAATTAATGTTTATAACTGTATCTTTTTTTGTGTAACTGTGGATATCATTAATGTGATGAATGTCCTTTTGTGTAAATTTTGGTGGTTTGATACATAGTATAGGTTGTGTGTGAACTCCAGGATCTCATGAGGAAACTGGACTTGTCCAGGAGTACGTGTCCCAGATCACTCACTGGTCAGTGACAAGACAGTGCTAGTGTATTTTAATTTCTATTTGAGTGCCATTTTTCATCAACTACACCATGGCCACATAGCAGCATGTTGACACCTTTGAGCGGAAGTTAAGCATTCCTTTCTCTGCACCAGAAATCACATCAACATCATGACATTAGTTGGTTTCCTTTTATAAGAATAACACTTGGAAAATAAATTAAATTATTTAACATACAAATGTAAGTGAGGTGTATTTTATTACAGCCAATAAAAGGTTAATACCTGGGAGTGTCTGAGGAAAAACAACTAATCTAATCTTCCATACTGGGTAACAAAAGTTAGAGGAATCCACAGGTTATTCTTGCTTATGACTGATCTAGAATGAATCAGAGATGCAGACACAGCCCAAATGAGAATACAGGTTAGGGTGGTGGTATGGTAGTAGGATACAAATAATGGTATTAGGCATGTAGTTCTTGTAGAGGAAGCAAGAGGATGTCTCTAAGGAAATGATACTTAAGTGGGTTTTGCAGGATGAACAGAAGTTCACCAGGTAGCCTGCAGCCTTCCAGGCCCAGAAAACTGCATGAGCATGGTGTGGTTAGTGTATGCAGTTCAGAGAACGGAAATGGTTTGTGGAGGGCATAAGAAAGGTGGTAGAGAGAATGAGTTTAGAGCCACTGCACTGGTCCTACATTTGGCTTTTACCAAAGACAGCAAGATTTTTGTTTCCACGCCAGAGAAATGTTGAAAATGTTGTATAATTAATGAAAGGAGAAAGAATAACATAACCAATCAATATAAAATAATGGAGAAGTGTTTTTAAAACACAGAGAAGACAATCATATGTGGCCTTGCTGAAAAGGGACTATTTTGAGGGAAAGTGGGCAGTGTCCTATTCCAGTCTGACTAGTAGGCAAATGCTTTAGAGAGTTAATTTCCCAACCCACATCAGAAATGTAATTAGCACAGGTAACCTGATTGATGACACAGCTAAACTGTCTGCTATGACTCATCATATAAATGTTAAAATCCATTATGCCCTCAACCACTGAGGCTCTTCGACATTCTAGAATTCACCCCTGACTGGGTTAAAGGTAGCTTTATAGAAAGAAGTTTATATAAATAGAATATATATATATACGTATATATATATGTGTGTGTGTGTGTGTGTGTGTATACACACACATATATATACACATATATATGTATATATATACACATACATACATATACACACACACACATATATATTTCTTTTTAAAAAATTAGGACAGTGTTAAGAGACATGTTGATAGGGGCGCAGACAGGAAATACTCAAGTAAATAAAAGATTTGACAGCATAAGACACATCCTGTTCTTATTACATTGTTTTCCCATAATGATTATCTGATTTTCCATTTTAAGTACTATATGGGAAGCCAGGAAATCAGGATTCTAGACATAGCCATATCATCTTCTAAACATGTATCTCATCCCAGAGAAGTCTCTTTACTTTTCTAGCCTTCACTTTCCTCATTTCTTGAATGAAAGAATTTTCTAGTAGGTTCAACAGGATGTAGCAGAGATGTTTCATGGGCTACTTTGGAAGATGAAGGGAGCCTCCTGCCAACCTTACCCCCTCCAACAGAGCAGCTTTGCTTTTATTTATATTGTAAATGGAGCTTTTACAAGATTTTTTGATAAAAGTATTACATCACTTTTTAAAGGTTTGAAAATCAGCTAACTAGAAACTTCATAGGGCATATCCAGCTCAGAAACAATTTGCACATCTGTAGAAGGAGGATAGCAACAGTTCTATTTCGTAGGTATCAGAGGGTTGAACAAGATGTTACATGGAGAAGAGGGCACAGAATATAGGAAGCATTCGATATGTTAGCTATTATCCATTCCCCACCCCAAATAGGTCCCTTACAAATAAGACTGCATTTCATATCTTATTTGTACTCTTTGAGTATGAAATGTTGACTCGAAAAAATTGCCTAAGCCATCTGTTTTGTATCAAAAACACTATAAAAATGTCTTGGACATTTACTTTGTGAATATTTACTATAGCCATTTTATTTCTGTTTTTTTTTGTGCATTGCATCTTCTTCCATGTTTGAAAGTCGTCTTCTTTCCATCAGGTTTTTGAAATAATTATGATCAGATGGAATTGTGAAATTATACGTATCAATGTGTTTCAGGCTTTCCAGTGCATGGGAAAGTGACATCAGCATCCACACTCTAACCCTGCCCTCTGCAACCTGCTTAGAGCTGCTGCTGATATTATCCAGGAACAACGCCACGCTACCTCCATCGCTTCGCTATATGAATTCCTTTCAGGTAGGAACAGCTCCTTTACCCTGGTATGATTTTTCAGTTTCACTTGTGAATTGTTTTTTGAGGATCTTGTGTTTCATAGGAGATAGCTCGCAGAACCCAGAGTTGCAGATGATAATAATAATAAGCACAATAAGCTCAGAACTGATTAGGTAATTGTCCAGTAGTGGCAGAACCCATATCTGTCTAACCCCACAGTTTGTTCTCTTAACCTCCACCTCCCCTGCCTCTGAGAAAAATGGCAAACATCTGACAAAGACACTGTGAATGCGTTTTCCTTCTCCTAGCTTTGCCCTAGAACAAAGATTTTCAACCATTATGAGTAGCTTTGCTACTCTTAGCTTGCAACCAAATCGCCAAATAGATGTTTAAGTTAAGCTGATGGTGTTCTACCCACTTCTGGCACCTTTTCCCTCTCTGCCAGGTTCTTCCCTCATCACTTTGACCCTCCTCTGGATTTTTATCAGGACATGGTCACAGTAAGACAAACAGGACAGAACAGCATATGTGGTCTGATCAACAGGAAGACCTCCTTCCTAGTAGGCAGCTAATTGTCAATGAGGTGGCAAATGAGAGTTAAGATGTTAACAATTTGCTTAAGTTTATGATCCCGTAGCTACTGAATGTAACATTGAACTTATCTATGACTCTTGACAATGGAAAGATACTCATAAGCTCTCTGAGGCTTGTGAGACGGCCACATGCATTGCTGAGAAATGAGTAAACATGGGTTGGCTCTACCTCTGAAGTATTGTGGCTGTATCCTAAGATAACTTCAGGATCAGTGTATATTGCTTGATATACCTCTGTGGTAAAACAAGATGTGGATTTTCCTATGAAGTATACCTCAGGAAATTGTAAAAATTGCTCCAAGGGAATGCTTCCAAACTCATTTTACAAGGCCAGCATCCCCCTGAAACTAAAACCAGACAAGAATACCACTAGAAAAGAAAATTATCGGTCAATAATCCTGATGAACATAGATTCAGAAGTCCTCAACAAAATATTAGCAAACCAAATTCAACATACATTAAAAGGATCATACACCATGACCAGATGGCATTTATTCCAGGGTTGCAAGGATGGTTCAGCATCTGCAAATCACTGTTAATACACCACATTAACAAAATGAAGGATAAAAATTATATGATCATTCAATAGATTTAGAAAAAGCATTTGACAAAATTCAACATCCATTTATGATAAAAACTCTCAATAAAGTGTGTATAGAGGGAACATATCTCAAGATAATAAAGGCCATAATATGACAAGCACACAGCTAACATTATACTCAATGATAAGATCAGAAATAAGATAGCGATGCTCACTGTCCCCTCCCCGCCCACCCACTATGTTCAACATAGAATTGGAAGTCCTAGCCAAAGCAGTTAGGCAAGAGAAAGAAATAAGAAGGATCCAAATTAGAAAGGGAAAGAAGTAAAACTATTTGCAGAAGATGTATCACATAGAGAAAATCCTAAAGAGTCTACCAAAAACTGGAAGAATTAGTTGCAGGATACAAAATCACTATACAAAAATCTGTTGTGTATCTATATACTGATAACAAACTATCAGAGAAATTAAGAAAACAATCCCATTTCCAATTGCATCAAAAAGAATAAAATACCTAGGAATAAATTTAGTCAAGGTAAAGGACCTATACACTGAAGGCTATAAGACATTAATGAAAGTAATTGAAAAAGAAATAAGTGAGCAGATATTTTGTGCTCATGATTGGGAAGAATTGATATTGTTAAAATATCCATACCACCCAGTGCAACCTACACATTCAATACAACCCCTGTCAAAATTCCAACGACATTTTTCACAGAACTAGACAAAGAATTCTTAAATTTATGTGGAACCACAAAAGACCCTGAATAGCCAAAGTAATCTTGACAAATAAGAACAAAGCTAGAAGTATTATACTTCTGATTTTAAACTATATTACAAAGTTATAGTAATCAAAACAGACACATAGATCAGTGGAACAGGAGAGAGAGTCCAGCAATAACCCATGTATATATGATCAATTAATTTATGACAGAGAAGCCAAAAATATACAATGGGAAAGTCTCTTCAATGAATGAAATGTAATATGGGGACAGTCTCTTGAGTGAATGTTGGGAGAACTGGACAGCCACAGCAAAAGAATGAAACTGGACCATCTCAAAACTTAACTCAAAATGGATTAAACACTTGAATGTAAGGCCTGAAACCATAAAACTCCTAGAAGAAAACATAGGCAGTAAGTTCCTTGACATTGGTCTTTGTGATGGATGGTTTGTCTTTTTTTTTTTTTTTTTTTTTTTTTTTTTGAGAGAGAGTGAATGTGAGCAGAGGAGGGGCAGAGGGAGAGGGATAGAGAGAATCTTAACCAGGTTCAACACCCAGCATGGACACAGGACTCAGTCTCACAACCATGAGATCATGACCTGATCTGAAATCAGGAGTCAGATGCCCAACTGACTGAGCCACCCAGGCACCCCAGTGATGATTTTTTCATCTGACACCAAAAGCAAAAATAAACAAGGGGATCTACATTAAACTGAAATGCTTCTGCACTGTAAAGGAAACCATCAACAAAATGAAAAGGTAACCTAACTAAATGGGAGAAAATATTTGCAAATCATAGATCTGGTTAATATCCAAAATATATATTTGCAAATCATAGATCTGGTTAATATCCAAAATATATATTTGCAAATCATAGATCTGGTTAATATCCAAAATATATAAATAATTCATACAACTCAGTAGCAAAAAAACCCACTCTAATTAAGAAATGGGCAAAAAGTCTGAACAGACATGTTTCCACAGAAGTCATACAGATGGCCAACAGGTACATGAAAAGATGCTCAGCATCAAAAGTCTTCAATAAATTTCATATTAAAAAAATAAAAATAAATTAAAATTAAAATAAAAAAGTAACTTCAAAAGTCTTCAAAGAAATGCAAATTGAAACTACAATGAGCTATCATCTCACACCTGTTAGGATGGCTATCATCAAAAATATAAGAAAGAACCAAGTGTTGGCAAGGAGATGGAGAAAAGGGAACCGTTATGCACTGTTGGTGGAATTGTATATTGGTGTAGCCACTGTGGAAAACGGAAACCTGTTGGCCGAAAATTTAAAAACAGAACTACCATATGATCCAGCAATTCCACTACGGGGTGTTGATCCAAAGACAATGAAAACATTAACTCAAAAAGATATATGCATCCCCATGTTCATTGCAGCATTATTTACAATAGCCAAGATATGGAAGCAAACTAAGGGTCCATCTGTGGATGAATGGATAAAGAAGTTGTGGGGTATACATGCAATTCAACCATTAAAAAAGAATACAAGTCTATTGTTTGTGACAACACGGATGGACCTAGAGGGGATTATGCTAAGTGAGACAGAGATAGACAAATACCATATGTTTTCATTTATATGTGGATTCTAAAAGACAAAACCGAAACCAAAGATAACCAAGCTCATGGGTACAGAGAGGGCAGACTGGGTGGAGGTGATCAAAAGGTACAAAGTTCCAGGTATAAAATAGGTAAGTCCTGGGGATATAGTATACAGTGTAGTGACTATAGTTAATAATACTATATTGCATATTTGAAAGATGCTAACAGATTAGATCTTAAAAGTTCTCATCACAAGAAAAAAAATTTTTTGTAACTGGGATGGTGATGGATGTTAACTAGACTTATTGTGATGATCATTTTGCAATGTATATAAATACGAAATCATGTTTTACACCTGAAACTAATATAATGTTACATGTCACTTAAACCTCAATTAAAAGTATTTTTTAAATAACTGCTCCATTCTAATTCACAACCATATTCTCCTTGTAATCTGTTATGTTTGATTTTCTTCAATATCAATTCATATTTTGGCCTTGGTGTACCTGTTTTATTAATCAGTACTTGATTCAGCCTCAGCCCTGAACTGACCTTTGAGAACATCTTCTTCTGTAGGAGAGGGAACTGAGATTCAGAAAGATGGAGTGAGTTGGCCAGGGAAATCCTACCATGTTAGGGACAGAGCTGGACTCACCAGGCTTGTGCCCCAGTAACTCCGCCTGCATCTTTTAAGTTTTGCTCATTGGATCGAACATTGAGTAACATAAAAGTTTGTGTTTGCCCACAAACATTTATGGAGGGAGATACAAGAAACTGAATAGTGGTTATCTTTGGGAAGCGAGGTTAGAAGACAGTTACTATTTATTTCACTTTCTCATGTACTGTTTGAAATGTTTATATGATGGGTGAGTGGGGATCAAGAGAGATGACTTCTAACTTTGAGGGTTTTACAGCCTTTGGGGGAGAGAGAACAATCATCCATGTGTGATAGAAATTGGGGATAATTTTATTACAAATTAGCCTTAACTCAAGCCGTAAAGAGACTGAAGGTAAAAGAATAATTTAAACTGGCTATGGGAAAATTGAGAGGAGGCCCAATCTGTATTCTCCATGAGAACAGAGGAGGTCTTAATCTCTTCAGGGATCTTAACTCAGGCTCAGGTAGACACATGGGCATGAAAGCCATGCTTGCTCTCATGGCGTGAGTGCCTCCTCATAGCAGCTTTAACCACAGGAGCTCTGTTACTGAATATCCCTCTCTACTAGTGATTATACTTCCTCTGCTTTCAGTCTGTTTGCTGAATATTATTAATCAGGAACACAGACACTTTCCCAGTTTCCAAGGTTCAGAGAAACTTGGCACAAGTTCACGAACAATGTCTGCTAAAGCGATGTAGTCCCTGCTGCTACCCCTGGAAATATGCATTCTTATCAGGAACATACCAGGAATCGACTTCCTCATGCAGGTCTTCACTGCAAGATAAAGGATCAGTGAAGAAGGGGAGGATGTCTGTCAGGATTAGAAAGAGATGCTCTGCTTTTTCATCTTTGTAACACCTACTTAATCATTTATTACAATGGCAAGGAACAGGACTGCTAATTTTGCCCATATTTGGGATTTACTCTTTCAGTTGGAAATTCACTGTAACACACATCTTTTAAAGTGCTGTACTGGCAAGAGCTATAAAATAGTAGAATGACACTTGTTAAGATACCATCTTTACATTTCCAATTCTCTTACCTTCTAGGCCAAGTTAGTTAACTGTGAGCACTGCTACTTTTTTTGTAAAAATGTTATTTTAGGTTTTCCAAGGATTCAAATGGCACTCCTGCTTGAGCTGTTATCACTGCCAAATCCCAAAAGGAAAGGTTTATCTTATTAATTAGAGCTATTTACATATATGAAATTCTAACTTCTTAAATTACAGTGTAGCCAATAGGGATATCGTTTGGTGGTTTTGTTATAATTTTAACTTCTGTGTTACCAGCATATCTTAATATCCATAGTGTGATTATAAGCAAACAGAATGCAGGATTTGGTTGAGAATCACTGATGGATTGCTAAGCGCATACGATAGTTGTTGTGCCCCAAGAAGAAGAATGGACTTAGAAGAATTTTAAGCTGGGAATGAAATTCTTCTGTGACCTTCCTCTTGCAATGAGAATAAAATCCAAACATTGTATCAGAAACCAGATCTGACTTTGGTGTTCTTGTTGTATACTTAATCAGGCCAGAGGCCCCAAAGGCCCCCAGCTGAGCATTGTTTCCCAACTTACACATGCTTCCATTTCCACCTTTAGAGACATGGAGTAACTAAGTAGTAACATGGTGGAGGGCTCCATTAATAGACTGAGCCATCTGGCTAAACTATCTCTCTCCCTTAACTTCTGGCTTGACTCCCTCCCACTGAGAATTCTCAAGATGAGTCTTCCTTGGAAACTTATACTCAGCTGAGAGATAAGGAGTGATCCACTGCCTTGAGCCCTGAGCTGAGGAAACCTTTTTTGTTCTTTCCCATACCTTACCTCATTAACTCCAGCTCCATCAGCTACTCCAGGCCTTCCCAGCTGTGCAGATGGCATTTCTAAGGGCATAGAGCACCCAAATTAAAGCTTTTTTGTTACCCCACAGGTTGATAGCTGTGTTCTACAGTTACTGTAAATGTTTTCACAGACATTATCCTTTTTATTATTATTATTATTATTATTATTATTGTTATTATTAATATAATCCTTTAGAGAACCACAGCCTTCCAATATGGGAGCAGTGTAACATTCTCAAGCATTATGGGTCCTAGCAAAAAAGTTGAGCCTCATCAGATTAGGGTTTTATGTGTGTGTTGTGTGGTTGAATTACATAGTGAAAATATGTAGAGAGGAAGAAACAGAAAAGCTTTATAGGCCTTATCTATTACCATCTGATAGTTAGGGTTGGTCAGGGATATTTTCTCAGCTCTAGAAGGATTTGAAATCATACAGTATTCACTGGGGAAGGGTAAACTAGATGAAGCATCTTGAATAAGGGCCCTCTATACTGTTTAGAGCAGGAAATTCTCATTTATGTTACTTGATTTTTAAGAAATCCACTGATAGTTGAATTTCATCATTTCCATGATATAAAAACCATATATTCAACTTCTCAATTGTTCAAAAATTAATAATTTTACAAATAATTCTCCCATCCAGCCACTTTCCCACCACCTGCTAATATCTCTGTCATGAGAGAAGAAGAAAGGAAAATAACATGTGAAAATTTGGTTTAATCATTTGGCCATTTGTTGGCATCTCAGGTAAAAAGTGCTTATGGTACAGTAGTATGTAATCTATAGGGGATCTAAGAAATCGTTAGGCAAAGGCCTGAGAACTTTACAGATGATTAGCAACAAAGGGCTACAGAGAAGAGAAAGTGAAGTTTCTTTTTTTCATCTCCTTTTAGGCAGCACACAACATAGGTGGCCTTATCTGTCTATTATATGCCATGTTCATCTCTGCCTTTTAAAGTAACATTTTACAAAATGATTATTAAAAGATCATCACTTTCATGATAAAAATTACCACTTTAATGATAAAAAACAGAAAAGTATAAGGAAAATTAAAATCACTAGGAATAACCAATATTGGCATTGTAGAGTAATTCTTGTTAGTGTTTTTTATGTATGCTTTGAGAACGCATGTGCACACATACATACACAAGTACAAATATATTTTAGTATAAAACTGGCCTCATTGGAATGGAGAATGAGATTCTGGCAGTATTCTCTTTCCTTTGCTTAATCTTCTGGCATGAAGACAGTCTTCCTGGAGACTGTTAAAGGACCTTGGGGGACTTTTGTATAAAGGTCCTGTTATTAGGTGAGCATGGATAAGGTGGGAGGCTGTGAGCCACGGCAGATGTCCAAGGGTTGCTGCAGATGTAACAGGAGGCAGATAGACCTGCATCAAGATGGGCAGACACTTGCCAGAATTTGTGCTCAGCTCTCATGGTAATCCTTGTGTGCATTCCAGAGAATTAAGAGAGTAGTGTTGGCACACTCAACTCCTGAGAAGTGTCAGCCTTTTGTTTTTTCCTGCTAATTCCTTTGTCCTTGGTGGGCAGAGATAATCAGGAGTTGAGTGCTACTCATATGTAGGGAATCCAGTCTCAGAAGTAGTGATGCTCCATTTTCAGACTGCTCCATTTTCAGTCTCTCCTCTATACAGATTTCTGAGCATTGGCTTCAGCAATTTGGGTGTAAAAAAGATGTTGCCTTCTTCATCCCTTTTTGCCCTGCAGGGTGTTCTTGGTTTGGGAAAATGAGTAGGTATCCTTAGTTTAATATGGTTCTCTAGTGTGGATTCTCCCTTCCTCTGCCTCCTTTCACATCCGACTGTCATTCTGCCCTACTCTAGAGAGAGCTTGGAGGATGCGGCCAGGCAGAGAGCCAGCTAGAAGCCACTCACCCCACGCATGTTCCCTGCCACATATCCCTCTTCTCAGGAATTTCTATCCCTACCTAGGAGTTAGGGTTGTAGACAGAGCGGGATAGTTCCCAGGCTGTGCATGGCACTGGCCTGTACTCTGAGGAGCTGCTACTTGGTAGGGGAGCTTGACTGGGCTGGCTTTGTCCTTATTGAGAGAAGCAGGAATGGGGTATAGCCCACAAAGTCAATAATTATGTCTCTTGGGGTGCCTGGGCGGCTCAGTTGGTTAAGCGTCTGACTTTGGCTCAGGTCATGATCTCATGGTTCATGAGTTCATGAGCCTACATTGGATTCTGTGTCTCGTCTCCCTCGCTCTCTGCCCCTCCCCCACTCATGCTCTGTCTCTCTCCCTCTCTCTCTCTCTCTCTCAAAAATAAACATTAAAAAGAAATAAAAAATAATAATTATGTCTCTTGTTTTGTTTGCTTGTTTTAATATATTAACTTCCCCACCCCCTGCCCCGACTCTAAAGGAAATGCATACTCATGGCAGAAAATGTGGTTTTCATTAGAAAATGATACATATTTGCACTTTTAGCCTAAAAAGATAGAATCTTATAATTAAACCAACTACATCCTAGTCCATTTCAGCCCATCTGTCCTTCTAGACGTGGTGGGGAGAGAAGGCCTGATGGCACAGCCTGGTAGGCTCTCAGCAACCTTTGTGATTTGAGGGCACTCACTCTCTCTGCACCTCTAACTCTGAAATCCTAGTGGGGAAGACTGGAAGACAAACAGGGTCTAATTCTGCAATGATGGGATTATGGCTGTACTGATTCTTACATGTCAGGATCCATGGGAAGCTTGTTTGAAATTCAGGTCTCTGGTCAGTAACTCTGGAGGAGAGCCCAAGAATCTGCATTGTAACAAAAAGCCAGAGTGTTTCTAATAAAGCTGTTCCAGGACCAAGGTATGAAACACTTGTATGATAACAGAATATACTCCCAATAAACGTAAAGGGAAAAAACCTTTTAATTATGATGAACACCTGGTTCATGAACTCAGGTTAATTATTTTCCTCATCACTTTTCATTATTCACCTGCACTTAACACAATCCCTGACTTTTGAAGTAACCTGAAGCATTGTCATGGTGTTTATATTTTTTCTTTTACTTGTTTTCTTCTACCATGACCCCTCCCTTTTACAGTCAGGTGCTTTGTAAAATCCAGGTGTTAGTTACCTCTCCAAGTCATCTTGCTGCCACTCAGTTATGCACACCTAACATCCCAGTATCTCACAGCTTCTGAGTTTCTTCCTTCCTTCGGGGATGTGTAACCTCTTGACTCCTCTCTCCTTCTCAAGGCAAATCTAGTCTGGTAGGACACTCAAGGTGTAGCGTAGTCTTAGATCTGCCACCAACTGGACTTGCGAACCTGGTCTAGTTAGGTAACACATACGGGTCCCAGTTTCTTTATCTGTACATTGAGGGGATTGGGTTAGATTATAAAGTTCCTTTAAAGTACGTGCACACAGAATCATTTTGTCTGCTCCCAGCTATTCATAATTTATCCACCAAGGCTGAATAGTATAACTTTGTTCCTTAAAGGGACTAGGTTCTTATTTCTCCTGAACATCTTGAAAGTGTGTAACTGAAGAAAAGTATAGATGAAGCCACATTATGTGTTTTTATCTTTTTCTCTCCAAGAGAATGGAATCCATATCACAAGACCTTCCTAGTAGCTACAAAGAAGGGTCAGGAATGATGGGAGTAGAGAGCTGTGTGGCCCTCGGCTCTTCCAGCCTGAGAGACCCAGATCATGAGAAGACCCTGGCAGATGGACCATTAGAGAAAAGGAAGAGGAAGAAAGTTGGGATATTCTCTGGACAGCCCAAGCTTGACTTCTCTGCTTTCCTTTTCCTTCTCTACTCTCCCTCAGGCTTCTAGTACTTTCAAGTTTGCCTCTTGTTTCCAACTCTGGATCCTGGTCCACATTGAAACATTTGTGACTTAGGTTTTACATTTGCATTTATTTGTAATTTATTTGTAAATTTGTATTTATTTGTAAATAAGTAAATTATAAATGATTGCTTATTCCAAGAAACTTTTCGAAAATGTGGGCCTTTCCTCTTCCCTGGAGCTATAGTAACAAGAGGACTTGGCTCTTTCTCACACATTTAGCACGACTGTGTTCAGTCAAGTGGCTTCCTGGTGGTGGGTCTTCCTTCCTTGGAAAGGAGGCTAAAGATATATGTCTGCTTTTAGAAATAAAGTAGCATCAAGATGGAAATGACTGAACATGCTTATCCCATAGAGGAAGCTACTGTGTTGTTCACAGGAGCTTTGCTGCCTGGAGGGGGAAACAGCAGCCTGGGAATGATGCCAACCTTTAAGGGAATGATGGATTGCAAGGTGGAACTGCTCTAAGTCTCCATTGAGAACCTCTCGTGAGCCCTCCTAGAAACGACGAATAGCTTAACCAAAGTGAAACGATTTAGAACAGGAAAGGTGTTAAGGCACTAGGCCAAAAGAATGGTGAGAAACAAAATGAAGTTATTTTATTGTCCTTTCCATCCTTGCTCTTCTATTTTTTAATTTTTGTTAATGTTTATTTATTTTTGAAAGAGAGAGACAGAGCATGAGTAGGGGAGGGTCAGAGAGAGAGGGAGACACAGAATCCAAAGCAGGCTCCAGGCTCTGAGCTGTCATCAGAGCCCAATGTGGGGCTTGAACCCACGAACCATGAGATCATGACCTGAGCCAAAGTCAGACGCTTAACCTACTGAGCCACCCAGGTGCCCCCCCATCCTTGCTCTTCTAGACCTGCTAAGTGACATGGTAGGGAAAAGCCCTGGCATGGAGGCAAGAGATGGGTTTGCATTTTGCTCAGCTGCTCTACCTGCACCAGTGTGATGGGGTGTGAATCACCTACATGCCTAGATCTCAGGTTTCTCATTCTTCCAGCTCAAAAATCCACTGATTCTAAGTTTCAGTAGTTGAAGGACTCACAGTAGTGTGAAAGCTTCTGAATTAAGTTCACCTGAAGAGGAAAGACTGACATCCAATTTAAGGCTGGCTTCCCCTTAAAGATAAAGATCAGCATGTTTGCTTCTTACTAGCTTAGAAGTTGGGAATGATGGTTGCAAAGGAATGATTATGTTGGGATGGCAGGGAAGGGATGTCTGTACCTTCAACCTGGGCTTCATGCAGTTAATATCTGTTAGCTTTCAACAATTGAGGTCAGTTGGATTAATCTGTTAGAAGGCTGTCTAGTGCATTGTCTGAAGCTATAATAAAGGAACATAGACTAAACCAGAGTAAAGAATTAGCTGAGTATTGTTTAGGTACTGGTGCCTTTTCTTGTCTTTTTAGAGTTGTACATATGTAGGTTTTTTTAATGTTTATTTATTTATTTTGAGACAGAGAGAGAGTGCACACATGCACAAGCCGTGGAGGGGTGGAGAGAGAGGGGTAGAAAGAATCCTATGAGGATTTAATCCCATGAGCCATGACATCATGACCTGAGCTGAAATCAAGAGTCAGATGCTTAACCAACTGAGCCACCCGGCACCCTCATGTGTAGTTCTTTATAAACAACTACCTTTGTCCATACTTCCAATGTCTTTGACTCTCTTGCTTCTGATCTTAAATTATTATTTCCTTATCTTTTAACTTCAGTTTGGATGTCATGTGTAAAGGCAATAAACATTTGAGACATTGTCCATTTGGACTGTCAGCTGCTTTTCAGCAGGTCTTGCTAATATACTAATGTTTTTAGCAAAAATCAGAGCATTACAAACAGAAGACATGGTTCTCGGTATTTTAAATAGGTGTGTTAAATCTGCTTACATGATTGTGATTTCTAATATAGTTGGAATTATGTATACCATCTTTGTATAGGTGAGTGTGATGAGAGGGGTGTGTATTTTTTGGTAGTTACACTTTTCTTCCTTTTTTCTTATTTTTTAATCTCTGCTTTCTTGATTTTTTTCATCCTTTTGAAAAAAATTCTCTGCTGTCTTAGAAGCAGTAGCATGAAGGGTTTTTTTTTTTTTTTTAATGAGTGCTCTTAAAATTTTTAAATACATAGAGTAGAAAGTTTTCTAGCAAAAACAATCAGTATCTTTACGTTTTTCAAACAGGCAAGAACTTTATCAGTATTTTATCTATGTTTTTATTATTGAAGTATAGGTGACATACAATGTTATATTGGTTTCAGGTATACAGTGTAGTGATTCAGCAATTCTGTACATTACTCAGCACTCATTATGATTAAGTGTAGGCACCATACAGTGTTATACTGTTATTGACTATGTTCCTTATGCTGTACTTTTTATCCCTATAACATTGGTTTTGTAACTGGAAGTTTGTCCCTCTTAATCACCTTCACCTATTTCACTCATTCCTCCCCACAACCATCTGCCCTCTGGCAACCACGAGTTTGTTCTCTGACTTTTAAGAATCCATTTTTGTTTGTTTTGTTTTTGGGATTCCACATATAGGTGAAATCAGGCAGTATTTTGTCTGACTTATTTTGCTTAACATAGTCCCCTCTATTCCATCCATGTTGTCGCAAATAGATCTCATTTTTTCTGGCTGAGTAATATTCCATTGTACATGTATACCACATCTCCTTTATCCACTCATCTATTGGTCACTTGGGTTGCTTTCATAACTTGGCTATTGTAATATGACAGTAAATATAGGGGTACAGGGGCACCTGGGTGGCGCAGTCGGTTAAGCGTCCGACTTCAGCCAGGTCACGATCTCACGGTCCGCGAGTTCGAGCCCCGCGTCAGGCTCTGGGCTGATGGCTCAGAGCCTGGAGCCTGTTTCCGATTCTGTGTCTCCCTCTCTCTCTGCCCCTCCCCCGTTCATGCTCTGTCTCTCTCTGTCCCAAAAATAAAAATAAATGCTGAAAAAAATTAAAAAAAAATATAGGGGTACATATATCTTTTCAAATAAATGTATTCTTTCAGTAAATACCTAGTATTGGAATTATTGGATCATATGGTATTTCTATTTTTAATTTTTTGAAGAACCTCCATACTGTTTTTCACAGGGGTTGCACCAATTTACATTCCCACCAGCAGTGCACAAGGGTTCCCTTTTCTCTATATCCTTGCCAATTCTTTTTATTTCTTGTCTTTTTGATATTAACTGTTCTGACTGGTGTGAAGTAATGTCTCTCTATGGTTTTGATTTCCATTTTTTTGATGATTAGTGATGTTGAGCATGTGTCTATTGGACTCTGTATGTCTTCAGAAAAATATCTATTCAGGTCCTCTGCACATTTTTTAAATGGATTGTTTGGGTTTTTGAGTTCTTTAAGTTCTTTATATATTATGGATATTAACTCTTTATTGGATATATGTTTGCAAATACCTTCTCCCATTCAGTAGATTGCGTTTCAGTTTTGTTGATAGTTTTGTTTGCTGTGCAAAAGCTTTTGATTTTGATGTAGTCCCAGTAGTTTATTTTTGCTTTTGTTTCTCTTGCCTGGAGAGACTTATCCACTGCCAAGAGATTACCACCTATGTGTTCTTTTAGTTTTATGGCTTCGGGTCTCACATTTAGGTCTTTTTTTTTTTTAATGTTTATTTATTTTTGAGACAGAGAGAGACAGAGCATGAACAGGGGAGGGGCAGAGAGAGAGGGAGACACAGAATCTGAAACAGGCTCCAGGCTCTGAGCGGTCAGCACAGAGCCCAACGCGGGGCTCGAACTCAGGGACCGTGAGATCATGACCTGAGCCGAAGTCGGACGCTTAACCGACCGAGCCACCCAGGCGCCCCACATTTAGGTCTTAATAAATTTTGAGTTTATGTTTTAAATGTACGAAAGTAGGCCAGTTTCATTCTTTTGCATGTAGCTGTCCAGTTTTTCCAACCCCATTTATTGAAAAGCCTGTCTTTTCTTCATTGTATGCTTTTGCCTTTGCCATAGATTAATTGACGATTTACACATGGGTTTATATCTGGGCTTTCTATCCCGGTTCACTGATCCATGAGTTTATTTTGGTGCCAGTACCATACTGTTTTGATTGCTATAGCTTTGTAGCATATCTTGAAATCTGGGGTTGTGACACCTTCAGCTTTGTTCTTTCTCAAGATAGCTTTGACTATTTGCAGTCTTTTGTGGTTCTATACAAATTTTAGGATTATTTATTTTAGTTCTGTGAAAAATGCTATGGGTATTTTGATAGGGGTTGCATTGAATCTTTAGATTGGTTTGAAGCTTTAGATTGTAGTGTGGACATTTTAACAATATTAATTCTTTTAGTCCATGAGCATGGAATATCTTTCCATTTGTGCCATTTTCAGTTTTTTTTTTCATATTGCCTTACAGCTTTCAAAGATTGGATCTTTCACCTTCTTTGTAAAATTTATTCCTGAGTATTTTAATCTCTTTGGTGCAACTGCAAATGGTATTATTGTTTTCTTAATTTTTCCTCTGCTGCTTCATTATTAGTGTATAGAAATTTAATGGATTTCTGTACTTTGATTTTGTATCCTGTGACCTTACTGAACTCACTTATCAGTTCTACTAGTTTTTTGGTGGGAGTCTTTAGGGTTTTCTATGTATAGTATCATATCTTCTACAAATGGTAAAAGTTTTACTTCTTCCTTACCGATATGGTCTGATTGCTGTGACTGTGACTTCCAGTACTATGTTAAATAAAAGTGGTAAGAGTAGATATCTTTGCCTTCTTCCTGATCTTAGAGGCATTGGGTATGATGTTACCTGTGGGGTTTTCATATATGGCCTTTATTATGTTGAAGTATATTCCCTTTAAACCTACTTTGTTGAGAGTTTTTATCACAAATGGACATTATATTTTGTCAGATGCTCTTCTGCATCTGTTAAGGTAATCATAAGATTTTTGTTTTTTCTCTTGTTAATGTGATGTATCATGTTGATTGATTTATGAATATTGAACAATGCTTGCATCCCTGGAATAAATCCCACTTGGTTGGGCGAATGATCCTTTTAATATATGTTGAATTTGGTTTGCTAATATTTTGTTGAGGGTTTTTGAATGTATATTCATCAGGGATGTTGGCCTGTAGTTTTCTTTTTCTGCAATTTGTTTGTCTGGTTTTGGTATCAGGGTAATGCTCGCTTTGTAGAATGAATTTGGAAAATTTCCTCCCTCTTGTATTTTTTGGAATAAATTGAGAATAGCTATTAATTCTTATTCAGATTTTTGGTAGAATTTACCTATAACCTATCTGTCTTAGACCTCTGTTTGGTGCGAGTTTTTTGATTACCAATTCAATTTTGTTAGTAATTAGTATGTCCACATTTTCTATTTCTTCTTGATTCAGTTTTGAAAGATTGTATGTTTCTAGGTTTATACAAATTTTCTAGGTTGTCCAGTTTTTTGGCATATAATTTTTCACTATATTCTCTTGTAATTCTTTGTATTTTTGTGGTTTCAATTGTTATTTTTACCCCTTGATTTCTGATTTTATTTATTTGACTTGTCTCATTTTTTCTTGATGAGTCTGATAAAGGTTAATCAATTTTGTTTATCTTTTCAAAGAACCAGCTTTTGGTTTAATCAATCTTTTCTATTGTTTTTTTTTTCATCTCTACTTTATATATTTCCATTCTGATCTTTATTACTTTCTTCCTTCTTCTTTATATTGTGAATTTTATTATACTTGATGACATCACAGAGTTCCCCTAACCTCTCCTTAATTTTTATTATTATTTTTTCTTTTTACTGTGCAGCTTGGTTGCTTTCCATTACCCTGTCTTCTGGGTCATTGATCCATTTTTCTTCATCCTGTAATCTGCTGTTGATTTGTGCTAGAGTATTTTCCACTTCAGGTATTGTATTCTTCAGCTCTGTTCCTTTTTTACATATATATATTCTTTTATCTCTTTGTTGTTCTTACTGAGTTCATCCATTCTTTTCTTAATTCTGGTGTCTTTATGATCATTACTTTGAACTCTTTATCAGGCATATTGTTTATCTCCATTTCACTTAGCTCGTTTTCTGTGATTTTTGTCTTACTCTTTCACTGGAATATATTCCTCTGTCTCCTTATTTTGTCTCACTCTCTGCATTTGTTTCTGTAGTCTAGGTAAGTAAGTTACATCTCCTGATTTTGAAAGTAGCGGCCTTGTGTAGAGGAGGTCCTGTAGCACAGTCCCTGCTGGTCATCAGAACCAAATGCTCTAATGCTTCCCTTTGTGGGGTGTGTATGCCCACCTGTTGTAGCATAGCTGCAGTTGCCTTCAGCCCAGCCGGCTGCAATGAACTAATACATCTGTTGTGGGCACACTAGGCATGGTTTATTCCCTGCGCTGCTGAGAAGTGTGGCTTGATGGTGTGTGAGGTTATCTCCCCTGCTGCAGGAGTCACTTTGGAGGTGGGTCTGCTGAGGAATGCCAGGTGGGGCATTTGGTGCTAGCATGGTAGATGGAGAGTTAGAACTGGCTTCTGCAAACATCTGGCTATGTAGGCTGGGGGAGTGCAAGAAAATGGCTCCTCCCAGCACTTTTGTTCCTGAAGAAATCTCCTACAGATCCCTGCCCCTCCTGCACAGCTGTAAGATTAGTCAATAAATCTCATTCACCTATACCCCAGGTACTTTTCAGACTGCTGCTTCTGTGCTGTGTCACAGGCCGAGTTATTTAGCATGGGCTTTTTAAGGGTGGGGACTGGATTTCATGCCACCTTCTGGAGTTAAGTCCCACTAGTTTTCAAAGCCAGATATTATGGGGACTTATCTTCCTGGTGCAGATCCCCAGGGCAGGAGTGCCCAATGTGGGGTCTGATCCCCACTTCTCCATGCTTGTGATATCCCTCCAGATTTTGGGTAGTCATCCGGGGAATTGGTTCCCAACTGTGTCTCTGCCCCTGATACCCTTTTCTCTGTGGCCTTCTCTCTGTGACTAGCTGTGGCAAGTCTTTTCTGCCAGTCTTTGTTTGCAAAGTTAGTTATAATAGATGTACTTACCTCAGTGCATCCATGGGATGAGGTGAGCTCAAGATCCTTCTACTTCTACTCTACTCATCAAGTTCCTTAACTCTCTATTTAGCACATTTTCCCCTGACCCCACACCTTCCCCATTTATTCTCTACTGTTTTTATGTGTTTTAATTTTAAATATTTTAATATTCATTACATACCTGCATAACAGTTGGCATGCTTTTTGTTTTTCTCCTGCATCCCATATCCTTTAGTATTCCTTTCACTAAGTCTATGAATAGCACACTCTCTTAGTCTAGGTCTAAAATGTCTCTATTTTGTTCACAGTCTTGAATGATGACTAAGCTAGGTATAGAATTCTGTACTCCTTTTCAGTGAAGATCTATCACTTACTGCTTTCTGCCATCTATTTCTGTTGATAAGACAGCTGTTGTAAGATTATTTGGTATTACTCTGAAGATAACCCATCCTTTTTTCCCTACCGGTCTGTAAGATTTTATCTTTGTGTTTGGTGTACTGTAGTTGTATAGTGATGTCCAGGTATGGATTTAAAACAATTTTTTCTACTTAATACTCTGAGACCACTTTATCTGAGGACTCCTGTCTTTAATTGGTTCTGGAACGTTGTGAACTATTATGTAGTAAATCTCCATTATCCCTCCCCTCCCATTTCCTTCTATTTACCTCCTATGAGACATATATTAGAATCTTTTAAGCTTTTCTCCTTTGCCCCTTAAATGTTCTTTCATATATATACCTGAATTCAAGATAAAGCCCTCAGTACTAAGTTTTCCATTTAACCCATTCTGGTGTTTATCCCCATTATTGAGGTTTTTTTCAATGGATATATATTTTTTATTTCCGAGATACAAAGTTTCAAAAACCTTTCTGAGAAAAAAAGGGGGGACACGTGGGTGGCTCAGTTGGTTCAGTGTCTGACTTCAGCTCAGGTCATGGGCTCATGGGCCTATGGGCCATGGGCTCATGGTTTGTGGGTTCAAGCCCCGCGTCGGGCTCTGTGCTGACAACTCAGAGCCTGGAGCCTGCTTTGGATTCTGTACCTCCCTCTCTCTCTGCCCCTCCCTCACTCACGCTCTGTCTCTGAAAAATAAACATTAAAAAAAAAAAAAAAAAAACACCTTTATGAGAATTTGAAATCAGCATGCTTTTAAGTCTTTTTTCATTTGTTCTGTTTTTTTAATTTTGTGTGCAGCTGCTTACTTCTAGTTGTTAATTTTGTAGCTGTATGATTTAGGGTTCAATTTCTCATGTGTTTTAGAATTTTAGTGTCATCTTTGGCTTTCTAGGACTTAACCTTAGTTTTCATACCTGTAGAAGGGGAATAATACCTACCCTTACTGTCTGGAAGGACTTTGTAAATAATAAAGGCAAGGTGTGGCCATTTTTATAATTAATGTAAGTGGTATCACATTTTACCACTGCTCTCTATCTTTGAAGTCAAATTTGTTGAGGATGGGTAGGTGGCATGATGAGAAAAGGAAATACATTAGGTCATAATAGAATTATACATCCCCAGATTTTTAGTTGTCTGCTAAATGTCAGCAGTTCAGGGCACAAATTGCAGAGTAGTTTCTAGAAGCAAATGGATTGTGGCTTTGTTTTTACTTTTAGAGTTGTGTGAAATAGAAAGGAAATTGTGTTTAATGACAGTAGAGCTAGCTCAACCATTCACTGCATTTTCAGTTTTTCTTGACTCTGTTGTTTCTTTTCAACCCGATAATGGTGTCTCGAGTGTACCTTGCTGTATAGTGTTTAGGTGCTTTTAAAAATCCATTTAAACTAAACTTGCTCTGGATATAAACAGAGGGTTTATTACATTATGTCTTTCAGTTGATTATTACTTTCATTTCATAACATCAAAGGCTTGGAGAGTCTCACTGTGGAGATGATGCTTTTTATCAGTTTTATAAACCACTTTGTATCATCCTTCTCTGTCCTGTGCACCCCGCCCCCCCCCCAAAAAAAAAACCCTCTAAAAACGATGTTGAGAATCAGTAAGAGAAATCACAGTCTGAGTTTGACTCTGGAATACACAGAACTAAACATTTTCTTCTTCTGTTGCCACATTCTTGGCAAAAGTCGGCTGGACCCCTGCTTTTCTCCTTAAACAGGATATTTTTTAAATTGAAAAACTTGTATCTCACTCTTTGTTCTTCCTCTGGATAGTCAAAAAAACGTTCCATACGCATCAAAATGGCGGTAGCTATATAATAATCAGGCTCAAAAACTGAAAACAATATGAAACAATTTCCGAATTATAAAAGTTCTGCACACATACTTGGAGAGAGACAAGGCCAAAAGTGCAAACTAACTGTGAGTAAATAGAAAAAAACATCAACAAGTCTAATTCCTTATACTTTCTTCCCACCTCCACTCTGTCATAAGGGTTTTTGTGAGCAAAAGCAGAACAAGAAAAACTGCAAAGAAGACAGAAGAGAGAGGCTAGCAAAGGTGCCTAAGGGTGATTTTGAATGGCCACTAGAAAAGTTAAATCCAGCCTAAAATAAATGCTGGAAAAATGTGTAAGCAGATCAGAGCTTGGATTATAGGGAAGAGATTTTAAAGTATATGTGATTGAAAGGGCCAGGTGACATATAGGACAAGGTATAACATTTGAAAAGACAGACACAGTGGATAGGGGGCAAGCATAATTTATTTTATTTTATTTTTTACTGTTATTTATTTTGAGAGAGCAAGAGAGCGCGTTTGGGGTCTCCAGCAGAGAAAGAGGAAGGGGGGGAGGGACAGAGAGAGGGGGAGAGAGAGAATCCTAAGCAGCAGAGCCATCCAGGCACCCCACCAGGCACAAGCACAATTTAAAAGGGTAAGCATTACTTACTGGGGCAGTCTTTCCTCTGGAGGAGAGGAAAAAAGGCAAAGAAAAAGAAAGGGCTTTTTAGCAATTAGATGGAGAAAAGAAGAAAATCGGGTTGAAGGTAGGGGGGATTTAGGGTTCTGTAAGACAAAGAAAATCACATAATCAGAAGTCTGACAAGTCCTTTCCCACCACCAAAAGAAACACACTGACAGAAAAAACCCACTCAAGTACCTGGGCTTTGCTAGGCTGACGGAAAAATCCCAGACTTTTTTAAAAATAGGGATTAAAAAAAGAAAGACTCCAATATCATAAAAATGAAAAAAAATAGAGAAATTTTGCAAAAAATCATGAAACTCATGATCTTCATGAAAATCATGGTCTTAACCATCAATTCAGGAAAGACCTTCCCTGCAAAATGACCATGAAGCAAAAGAAAAGTGTTTAAGTTCACACTCTAGACAGAATTAAGGACATCAAGCATTTGAGATACGAAAAACCACTCTGAGTCAGAAATGCAAAATGGACAAGAACCAGGATAAATAGAAAAGGAGTTGATTGAACTCAGGAAATGTAAAGAAGAGAAGATGGTCTCAGGAATGAAGAATAAGTTTTAAATTGCCCAATTGAAAATAGACACTAATGAAAATTTAATAAAGGGTTTGAAGATAGGAAAATAACCAGGAAAATGAAAATGACATAAAGGAAGAAAGAAATAAGAAAGGGAGGCAGATTTTTACCTCTGCCCTCTTAGGTTTTTTTTTTGGCAGGCTCTGAGAAACTGACATAAGACAGATTAACAGGAGAAAGGCGTACAAATTTATGTAAGTTTTGCGTGACACAGAAGCCCTCATAGGAGTGAAGGACCAAAGAAATGGCAAAACCCATTAGCTTGGAAAGAAACTGTGAATCAAAGATTTTATATAATTAATAGGTTGCACAGAGAAGCAATTGGGGAAAGGCAAGCTATGTGAGGAGGCAAAAGGAAGGTAAGAATTATTTTAACAAAGTCTGTTTGTATAAAAACTTTTTGTCTCAACTTATGGTCCTTGGAATGCTATTTTCCTTCTGGTTTAGGAAGGACAATTTGCATGTGGGAATTTCATATCCTGCTTTTAAGAAAAAGAAGGAAGTCAATGTGTTTTTCTTGTGTGTGTTATTGCTGTTTTTCAAGTACTTTAACACAAAATAATCTTTATGTTAAAGTAGCCTATTTTGGAGTGTCTTATTCTGCAACCCTTCAGGTCTAAGAGAAATGGGAATGAAAGATAAGTAAAGAAAGGATCACTTAAAAATTTGTTTTCAGAGTCCCTAAGGGGAAAAAAAGGGAAACAAAATAATGATACTGAGATAATATTTAAAACTATACTTTAAAAATAAATTACAGGGATGCCTGGGTGGCTCAGTGGGTTGAGCATTCGACTTCGGCTCAGGTCATGATCTCGCAGTTTATGGGTTTGAGCCCTGCATTGGACTCTGTGCTGATAGCTCAGAGCCTGGAGCCTGCTTCAGGCTCCCTCTCTTTCTGCCCCTCCCCCACTCATGCTCACTTTCTTTCTCTCTCTCTCTCTCTCTCTCTCTCAAAAATAAATAAGCATCTTAAAAAATTTTTTTAAATAAATAAAAATAAATTAAAGAAATAGAAAAAGACCTGAATCTACACATTGAGGGAGTTCGTTGGGTACTTGGGAAAATTAATGCAGACTGACCAAGTCTAAGACATATCTGACTGAAATCGTAGATTTCAGAGATAAAGATAAAATACTCAAGTGCTCTAAGCCAAAAGATCAAATAATTTAGAAAGGCAAAATAATTAGACTAGCATGAGACTTAAAAACCTACAAATCAAGACAACAGTGATTGATATGTAAATATCAATATATGCCTCTTGTAGGGAAAGAAACAGGATTATGTTTTGTAAATTCTTGGTTATAAAATACCATGATAGGTGTGTGACTAAACATATCAATGCTAACAATAAATGTGAATGGGCTTAATTTACCTATTAAAAGAAAAATATTTGCAATTTGGCTTATAATGTAAAACCCAAGTATATATTCTATATCAGATACCTAGCTGAAACAGTGATTTACATATTCAAAAAAAACCCCCAAAAACTCTCAAGGAAAGAAAGTATGAATCAAGGATTTTATAGCCAGCTAAGCTGTCTTTTAAATATCAAAGCAAAACTGAACCAGTTTTGGCCATACAAAAATTTAGGGAATCCTGCATTTACCAGTCTTTCTTAAAGAATGTACTAGAGCAGGGGTCAGAAAACCATGGCCTGCCATCTGTTTTGTAAGTAAAGTTTTACTGTAACATAGCCACAGTTACTTGTTTACATATCATCTGTGACTGCTTTTCTGCTACACTGTGACAGAGTTGAGTAATTGCAATAAGGCCTACAAAACCTAAGTATTTACTTTCTGATTTTTTACATAAAATGTGTGTTGACCCCCAACCCCAAGATTCCCAAATAATGACTGAAAAAACATCAGCATAGGACTAACATCAGTTGTGGCCTTTACATGTACATAGGTGTTCACGGAAGACCAGAACAGGGATGGGCATGATGGCATAAGACGAATACACAAATATTGTATACTGTGATGAAGTTGAAATAATGTAACTAAAATCTGGGAGGGGAAGAGATAGAGAAAGATGAAAATTGGGGGAAAAAAATCACAGTGTATAAACAATAAGCGAGTGATAAAGAATACCATCAGCCAAAGAAAAACCTAATAAGCCAAATGGTGAATAGTTAAGGGACATTTAAAAGTGCATAAAGGGGCCACTAGAAGAAAAGTAAGAAACTCTTCTAAAAACCAATATATGCCTCTGGTAGGGGAAGAAACAGGATTATTTTTTGTAAATTCTCAGTTATAAAATACCATGTTAGATGTGTGGCTTGACATATCAGTCCTAACAATAAATGTGAATGGGTTTAATTTGCCTATTAAAAGAAAAATATTTACAATTTGGCTTATAATGTAAAACCCAAGTATATATTCTATATCAGATACCTAGCTAAAACAGTGATTCACATATTCTAAAAACAAAGGATGGACAAAAGTTTGTAGTGTATAAATGGAAACAAAAAGGAACGTTAGTGATTCTGGTATCAAACAACATAGGATTTAAGCCACAGAGCATTAAACATGACAAAGGACACTCCTTAATGCTAAAAGCCAGAGTTTACCAACAAAAACAATAAAGGGAAACACCTTTATACCTAGATATTAATTAAATTCTCTTACTAAACAACTCCTAGGTGAAAGGGGACATACAAATTGAAATTACAGAGTTTTTAAAAAATGATGACTGGTCTTTTATAACTGGCTTGAGTTAGCATAGTTTTCATGGTTTATCCACATTGTAACATCTATCAGTGCTTCATTCTTCTTTGTTGCTGGATAATAATCCATTGTATGGATATATCAGATTTTATTTATCCATTTATCAGTTAATGGATATTTGGTTGTTTCTATTTTTTTACTTTTCTGAATAATGCTGCTGTGAACAATCAGGTAGCTATTTGGAAAAAGATCCGTATGTCACACTGTACATAACAATAAACCCCAAACTGATTCGGGATGTAAATATAACAAATGAAAAATGATAGTGAAAACTGGTGAAATTTGAGTAAGATCTGTAGTTTACTTAATCATATTGCACAACTATTAATTTCCTGGTTTTGATGATTTTTCTGTGGTTATAGAAGATGTTAATATTAGGAGAAGCTGGTTAAGGTGCACATGGGTATGCTCTGTACTTTTTGGGGACAACTTTTCTCTAAAATTATTTCAAAATAAAATAGTTTAAAAATATTACATGGCAAACCAAAAAAATAAAATAAACATGTTCTACACAAGATGGGAGACTAGACCAAGGCTTATCCTTAGAGCCTTAAAAAAGGGAACATACTGGGTGCCAATTAGAGAAGAGAGGTGTTAGAGGATGGCCAGACTCCATTTGACAGTTGGGGCCAGGAGGGAGCTGGATACAAATCAAGAAGGCATCAGACTGAGTGTAGTTTACTTTATTACCATAATATGTAAGATAACATGTAAGACTTGACATAGAGTTGGAAACTTTTCATATATACACCATAATTAATTGTCTTTCAGTTTGGTTACCATTTATTTCAAAGCCTTGAGGCTTGGTGGTGGTGTGAATTCACATTCTGAGGGTTGGAAGGATGGATGGAAAATGCTGAAGAAGTAAATGTTGTTATCTTCATCTTTTTAAAGATTCTAGTGTTGAAACACTTGAGATACTGTCAGTGTTCAAAGAATAGTTAGTGGTGTTGAGGAGCTGGAATCTTAAGAAGATTGGTGGGGCGCCTGAGTGGCTTAGTTGGTTAAGCATCGACTCTTCGTTGCGACTCAGGTCATGATCTCATGGTTTGTGGGATCCAGCCCCATGTCCAGCTCTGCATGGAGCCTTCTTGGGATTCATTCTCTCTCTGTCTCTCTCTCTCTCTCTCTCTCTCTCTCTTTATCTCTCTCTGTCTTTGACCTTCCCCTGCTCATGTTCTCTGTCTCCCTCTCAAAATAAATAAACATTTAGAACTAAAAAAAAAAAATTTAAAGAAAATTGGAAATATTCTGTTTGTTTTAGAAAGCCCGTATCTAAGTCTTTAATTATAAAAGAGCTTAGTAAAAATGATATTTTCTCAAAAAGCAGTTACGTGACCCTTTTTTCCCAAAAGTCTTAGTTCCATGATGAGACAGACAGTTCCATTTTATGAGAGTTTATCTCTATCAGATGTGATTAGGGCCCAAGGTCATGCAGGACAAACATGGCTATTGAAAAGCCACTCATTCCTATGAAGTAAGAAATCCTTTGTAGGCTAAATGGACATCTTATATTTACCTAAAGAAAGATTTGTTATTTCTATGGTTCTGATTATGTCATTTCTTCATACTCTGATTTTTATGTTTTTATTTTATTTTTCAGAGAGAGAGAGAGAGCGAGCATGAGCAGGGGAGGGGCAGAGAGAGAGGGAGACAGAATCTGAAACAGGCTCCAGGCTCTGAGCTGTCAGCACAGAGCCTGATGCCGGGCTCGAACCCATGAACCGTGTGGGATCATGACCTGAGCCAAAGTCAGACACTTAACTGACTGAGCCACCCAGGCTCCCCTTTCCTCTGATTTTATCATAAAATCAAGCAGGAACCATAGTAGACATAGTTTTATTATTTTGGTTGCCATTTTGGTTTTTTGGAATTATGTTTGAAATAATGCAGAACAGTTGATTAAATGAGATGTTTATAGTCATTATATATAAAATTTGGACTAGGTTTAAATATGCAAGGCTTTGTTGCAATAGTGTTTCCATAAGAAAAGCAAGTTCATATTACATTACCTAACTTAGAGCTTTTTGTTCCCCCCCAAGAACATAATTTACCATATGTACAAAGACTGCTGCTATTTAGATTCCCTTGGATATCTTTATCCAGCATTTTGTCAAAGGGGAAATTGCCTTATGCATAATCTGAAATAATTGAAATAATTGGAAGTATAATGAGAGCCAACATTTAGAAGCTCCCTTGTGCTTTTTTCTACTCTGCAAAATAAAATTATCACTGAATGCATTCATGTTTTAAGATTTAGGCAGACTTGATAAATGAATCTTGTTTTCTAAATGTGTAGAGGGGCTAATATAAGGTGGTTGGTCTCCCTAAAACAGGTGTTGAAAGATCTTTTTAAGCTTCCCAATACATTTGCAAATTTATCATGATGAAGTGGCAATTTGCAATATAGAGCTGATTACAGAAATCAGGATATAGTTGAACTGTATTTTTAAAAATTCATATTATTTCCTGTTCCTCTGCTTTTTATGATACATGTAACATCATTAATAATGTTCTCAGATGTCCCTGAGAGGTTTGTAGTCTTGTTTTGTTTTTAGTGAATGATAGGAATTGGCTTTAAAAAGAAAGTCATTCCTATGTGTGATTCCCAGGATCTGTTTTAACATCTAACCAAATTTTGCATCCTTACTCACTTTTCACGTGGATTCCATTCCATTTCTGTGTTTCAGTTTAGAAGCCACAGTAAAGTGAACTGAAAATCATCCTGAAAAAGGGCTTGGGTAAAAGCAACTGGGATTTTCCTCTTCAGGAAGTATTTTTGCAGTGTCATTAGATCTTTGTTTTATATCCCCTGTTGGGTTGTGTCAGGGGAGAAGTCCATGTCAGTTTTAAGATTTCACACTCTGGAGCCAGAAATATGTAGATTTGGATACCAGTTGTACCATGTACTTACAAGTTGTGTGAGATCTGGGAAAATTTCCCCCACTTGTAATGGGAATTTAGTCTCTACTTAGTAGGAACAAAGGACCTACCAGTCAAGTACTAGTTATCTAATGTTTTTGTAATTCTGTGGGGCATCTACTATTATTCCTTACATTTTAGAGGTTGCATTTGTCACCATTCCTAATTTTTGGTTGTTTCTTTGAAACAACAGACTCCACCCTGGCTGGTTTGAGCAAAGCAGAATTTATCTGGTAGGTAGTTACATGTGCAGCCAGGAAGAGCACAGTGTGCCACCTAGGTTGTTTTGGGGAAAATGTCACTATGTCACTTTTCCAGGTGACCCTACCCTGCTGCCCTCAGAAAGTCTGACACTTCCCTCCATGGTCACCGCAGGATTCTCCATATTTCATCTTCCAGGTTACTTACTTTCAAAGCTAAGTGCTGAGCAAGGCATCCGTTTGGAGTCTGGTCCCACAATGCTGCCCTGGCTTCATGGAAGGCGGGGGAAACCAGTTTTCTGCCTCTGACCTAGGAGAGTAGGACCAATAAAGAAAGAAATTCCTCGAACATTTCAAGGGTGTTCAGAAGGTGCTGGGCAAGCAGAAAATATGACAGCACTCCAGGGACAGTTTTGTTACAGTAGATTGATTCATAAAGACTAAAATATATCTAAATTACAAGAAAGGTGACTTTGGCTTATTATTCCTTCTTCAAATCGTATATTTTATTTTTAAAGTAGATTTTGTTTTCAGACTTAACTGTGTCGCTTGTCCTTATCATTCAAATATTTGTCTTTATACATATAGGGCATCTTGACTTTGTGGGCCGTAACCACAGAAGCTAAGCAAGTTAAACCTTAGGGAATAAAAACCTCCTCTTCCTTACCCCCAAGCCTCTGTTGGCTTTTACTGTGAATGCCACCTAGCCAGTCTGTTTTTCTGCACAGAAATATTGAAACTATTTCTCTCCTCCATGACGTGGGAACCTGCTAATTTTCCCTCCGATATTTTTTTTTCCTTTAGACATCTTTCTCTTATCTTACCTACTAACCTGGAAATGTGGCTAAACTGGATCTCCGTGAAGAAAATGAGCACGCTAGCATTGGGGGGTACCAGGATTCAACTAGAAGAAACAGGAGTCTTTTTTTTTTCCTAAAGTATTTCTTTCTAATTTTAAAGCAAATATATAATGATGGTTGGGAATTTTAAAACTTAAAAGTCTAAAAAGGAAAATAAATTTCCCCTCCTACAGAGTTAGCATTTTGGTGTGTTTCCTTCCAGTGTTTTCTTTGCAGGCATACTTGGGCGGGAGGAGGGTAGTTGAAGAGAGAAAGAGAGCAGTTGTATTTACAAAAGCGGAATCAGGTTGTTTATAAAGTCAAATCCTACTCTCTTCATTTGTTTCCCGTATCAGTTAATAATAGCTAATATTTATTGAATATTTACTCTGTGGTAGTCACTCTTCTGAGCCCTTTTATACATAGTAATTCTTGTAATCTTTTCAAGAGTCCCCATTATAAGTACTATTTTTTCATCTATAAATATTTTATATGTATATCTAAAAGCTCAGTTTAAAAATAACCATAGGGGCGCCTGGGTGGCTCAGTCGGTTAAGCGTCCAACTTCAGCTCAGGTCACGATCTTGCGGTCCGTGGGTTCAAGCCCCGCATCGGGCTCTGTGCTGACAGCTCAGAGCCTGGAGCCTGTTTCAGATTCTGTGTCTCCCTCTTTCTCTACCCTCCCTGTTCATGCTCTGTCTCAAAAATAAATAAATGTTAAAAAAAAATTTTTTTAATAAAATAAAATAAAAATAAAAATAACCATAATACCATTACCACACTTTAAAAAGTTAGACATAGCCCTAATGACCAATTTTCAGATCTTTTAAATTGCATTAATAAATTTGGCTTTTTTGTGGTTTTGTTTTTTTATAACTTTTTTTTTATAATTACTATTATCATTTACATTTGTTACATGAGGAAACTGAGCCACAGAAATATTTTGAAAGTTGTGCTCACGAAGTGGGTAAGTGGTAGTCACTTTGAGCTCCTCCTTGGTATTTATCTCTGGGAGCTCTTTGAGGCCTGGGTTGAAAGTATAGTCCTGCAGAGAGGATTGTTTGTGGGGTCCCATAAATAGTATGAATTCCATCCTCAGACGTTCCTAAGAGTAGGCTTGTGACAAGGAATTCTCAGAGGTGTCTTTCCCCCCACCCTCCTGCCCCTGGAAGACAGATTGTTTTTCCAATTCATTTACTGTGGGGGAACGGCAGAGAAGGAAGGGCAGGGATCCCAAAGGCTTCTGATCCAGGCTTTTATTTTACAGGGCCACAGGTGTGTCCTCAGACCCCTAGCATTCCACAGGTTAAAAAGCTCATGCTCTAGTCCAGACCTTCAAGGATGAGCAGAATCCTCTGGGAAAACCCTCTCTTCAGACCTGGCTTACCAAGGGATTTCAGAATTCTTTCCTACCTCATAAGATTTGGTTATTCTCCTGACAATTCAACTATGTACTTAAAGATTTTAAAATATTTATTCAGCATTTTTAGTCTTTCATACTGAGGGCTGCTGCTGACATCAAGTCTACCATATTGAAAGAAATGGGAGTTAGATCTTTTTTTTTTTTCTAAAAGAGAAATATAAGTTTGAAATTTTAAGTGGTAACTTCAGAAGTTAAACTCATGGGTCAACTTAGTTTTCTAGGTCACAATCATGAGCAGAGAAATATATTAAAAAGAAGCAGTAACTACCATTTTGGGTCTCTTAATGGCATAAAGGGCTCTATGCTAAGTGCTTTTGCAGGGATCATCTCATTTAATCCAACACCACTATTCTGTATGATAGATGTGTTCTATAATTCTCATAGTAAAGATGAGGACACTGAAGCATAGAGAGTTCAGGTGATTTGCCCAAGATCACACAACTAATAGGTAATTTATAATACTGACCTTGGGTCATCAAGAAAAGGTTAAATTATGCTAGATGAAATCTTTTTAGGCTTGGTGCATTGCATTTTGAAAGACAGCAAAATGTGTAATATGTCTTAAATTTCCATTTAAATTGTATTGTTGCAGATCAATGTGGTGTTACCTCATTAAAAAGATAAGCATGTCAAAGATATACTAAAGGCAATTCACCTTGCCTTCTTTACTACTTTGCCTCCTCTAAGAAAAATTACTCTTAAAAGACCTCCCAAGGATTTTTCTGGCTATCAAATCCCAAAACGCATTTGTCAGCTTAGATGAGAAGAGAAACTTTGGCGAAGGACTTTAGAGATTAATTGCTAGACATGGATACCTTGTGTTCCATAATTCATCCCAAAACGCTTCTCTCTCAACTTCAGCCAACTGTGTGATATTCAGTTATAGTGTTAACGTATACTTCCCTCTATGGAAGTGTTTCTTGGAAATTTACATATATTTTTCCAGTTGAACATTAATATTAGGAATCAGACTTGGAAAATGTGACTTTCTTAGTATAGTAATTTCATGTGGTGGCATTTGAGGTACTGCTTTCTCAGGTAGTGGTGTTTTCAGTGAACCTTCTTTTGCATGTGTGACACTGTTTCCTGTTTGCCAGTTTGGGGATAAATACTGAAACAACAATGTCTGTGTGTTTTTCTCAACCAAGTTTTCATTCCCCTAAAGTAACCAGTCTCCATTAGTCCAGGAAAATCAGGAAAAAGATATCTGGGAAAACACTTTGCCAAATTCAAAAGTGGACAGTTTCCCTGATATTTTGACTCCCTCTATGCCAGGCTAGTAATGGAGACCTGTGCTCCGGGTCTCCCCTCACATCCTTTTAATCATCTGCCCTCCTGATCTGCTACTTCTAAGGCCTGGCACTAAAAAAAAGAGCCACCACTCTGGAACTTAGCAGCCCACCCCCTCCCCTGAGTTGCGTCTCAGGAAGTCAGCTATATCCTTGTGGGTGGCCCCCTTCCTTGCCTCTGAAAGCTCTAGCCTCAAAGAAAGGTAAGGGAGGCCAGTATTCAAACTCACTGGAGTCTTTCTGCCTTTCTTACACAAGAGTGAACACTCTTGTAACCTATTTGGAAAGGAATCCTTAGCAGCAACGAAAATACACTAGTTTATGTCTCGTTAAGTCATCCTGTTTACACCAAACCATATGTTCCCACAGGACTGTAATTATCTAAGCTAAACTAGGAATGTGTTCTGGAAAATGCTTTGGTCTTCTTTTCAACTTTTTCATTGAATCAGCTCAGGTATGTTTCTTGGTACCTGCTACCATCACTTTCTCATTTGTCAAATGACTTTAGAAACCTTGTACCTTTACCATAAATTGTGCATATATATAGCATAGAAAGCTCAGATTTGTGAAGGGTTCCTGTGACAGTAAGCTCAGGAAATAAAGGTCATTTGCTTGCTCTTTCCTTTTACTTCCCTAGGAGAAGGGCCACTGAGCATTGCATTTTCAGAAATTAAAGGACGTCTCAAAGACAAACACAAAACGGTTGCCAAAGCAAGGAAGCTAACTTCCTTTCCTCCTGCCTTTGCTGCTGCTCTATTTGCTCCAGTATCGCCCTCTGCTTTCTCCTTTCTTCCCAGTTGAGCTTCTGTAATCTCACAGGAGAAAGTGGATATTCTTTTCCTTATAAGAATTGGAAAAGAGTTCTCCATTTGAAATGTCATTTTCTTTGATATCCTTTAGAAAAGGAAGCTAATGCAGGATTTTTGAGGCAGAACCTTAGCCTTTCCCTTGTTCTCTAAGTGGCCCCATGTATCCCTTCTCTACAGTCAGCCTTAATTTTCACATTCAATCTGTAGAAACCAGCTTTTTTATTTTTTTTTTTAAGTTTATTCATTTTTGAGAAAGAGAGAGCGTGAGCAGGGGAGGGGCAGAGAGAAAGGGAGATACAGAATCTGAAGCAGGCTCCAGGCTCTGAGCTATGAGCACAGAGCCTGATACGGGGCTCAAACACAGACTGCAAGAAGTGAGATGCTTAAGCGACTGAGCTACCCAGGCAGCCCAGAAACCAGCATTTTTTTTAAAAAAGTAATGTTGGGGCGCCTGGGTGGCGCAGTCGGTTAAGCGTCCGACTTCAGCCAGGTCACGATCTCGCGGTCCGTGAGTTCAAGCCCCGCGTCAGGCTCTGGGCTGATGGCTCTGATGGCTCAGAGCCTGGAACCTGTTTCCGATTCTGTGTCTCCCTCTCTCTCTGCCCCTCCCCCATTCATGCTCTGTCTCTCTCTGTCCCAAAAATAAATAAACGTTGAAAAAAAATTTTAAAAAAAATTAAAAAGTAATGTTTATTTATTTATTTTGAGAGAGAGAGTGCACAAGAGAGCACTCTGTCAGTGCAGAGCCCGACCTGGGGCTCGATTTCACGAACCGCAAGATCATGACCTGAGCTGAAATAAAGCGTCGGACGCTTCACTGACTGAGCCATGTAGGCACCCCAAAACCAGCTTTTAATAACTGTAGTGTCTGACCCCTTTGGGATGCTGCAAGTCCCAGAGGCTGGATACCTAAAGTGGAAGGTTCCGTCTATAATGTAATAATCTAAAAGTAAGTAAAGTTGGCATTATGGGGTCTGGCTGAACACACCCAGGCATTACATTAATTTGTTGCCGCATCCAGAAGTGAATGCACCTTCAGCTGACTTTCTTCAAGCAGCAGATGGGACCTTAATAGGTGCACTTTCCTCAGACTGAAGGCTGAGTCGACTGTATTTGTTCCTATTTAAAAGTTATACTTGAAATGTGTATAGATGTTACTAGTTTATAGTCATTTTCTTATAACGGTATCATTAAATATATTGGATTTGTATCTGCTTTCACCCACCAACACTGAATTCATCCATCCCAATGCTTAAATATCTTGAGTTCAACTCAATGTTCCATTCATCAGAGCTAAATAAAATAGCTAAACAATTTACCAGTTATGAATCTATTCTGAATGTACCATCCTTTGATACGAATCTCTGGAAACTAATAATAAGGTGTATGCTATGGTTCTCTATCTCATTATAAGATCTATTAATATGAAAAGTAGAAAAGTATTACATACTTAGATGTCAGTAAAATTTCTGCAGAAATAACTACATACTTTATGAGCTTTGCTATATTTCATAATTGAAGAAGGCATCATCATAGGTGTGTTAACACATTTATGGAATCTAAGAAATAAAAGGACTGAGGAATCAGGATCACAGCATGGTCTTAGAAATCAGACAGATGCTATGTGAAAGCTCAGCCGCTCCATGTGCTGGTTCTAGGACCTCAGACAAAACATGTCTCTGAGCCTCTGTTTGTTTATCTGTTTATTAATTATATTGTTTACCTTATGGATGTTGATATATTAAGGAGTACTTGGAATATAATAAATGCTAAATAAATAGTTGTTACCTTTTTTTTTTTTTTTTTAGAAATTTTTTTTTTACTTATTTTGAGAGAGACAGAGACAGTGCAAGCAGGGGAGGGGCAGAGAGAGAGAGAATCCCAAGCAGCTACCAGCACAGAGTCAGACATGGGGCTCGAACCCACAAACTGTGAGATCATGACCTAAGCTGAAACCCAACAGTTGGATGCTCAACCAATTGAGCCAACCAGGCCCCCCAAATGGTTGTTACTTTTATCCCTGTGACTATTCCTTCTATTTCTAATTTTAAACATCTACTTCTATTGCTATGAGAGATATGGCCCCTTATGTCCCAGCCCAGTACTGTATTATCTATGCTACTCTAGTTCAACAAGCTCTGTTATACACCTCATGTTGGGAACTGTAAAGGATGACAAGAAGGCAATAAGATTAACATGTGTGTTTTCATCACTCCTTGCTCTGGCTGCCACCACTTAGTATGACTGACAGCTGCTTAAATGTATGTCCAGGGTTTCCAGTGAGATGATAAATTTCTTGAAGACAGGAACATGATCTTATACTTTTATAATAATATAATTTATAGTACCCAGAAAATTGTTGGGTATAGGCCCAGCTATTCAGTGACAAGTAGGCCCATGCTGACAAGTAGAGATGGTTACAGTTGTGGAGAGAGGAGAGGTAGAGTTGAACCAACTGATCTCTCACCACCCCTCAAACCCCAGGGCTCTCCCATCCTTCATAAATATGTTAAGTGAAGGGTGAAAAACAAAAGAGAAATAGCAAACCTCAAATAAAATATCTTATGGGGTAGTCATTTTTCATTATGGTACTTATTTTTGAAGTCATATATTTATATGAGAATTGTGTCTAAACTCACACAGGCCCAGGCCGTGATCCTGTTGTTTATAACTGAATCTGTAAGAGTGATGGCTTGCCAAAATACTCCTGCAAGCTTCTGCTAATGTTATAACTGTTTTTTTGTGATTTCCTGTAATCTACTTTTGCCATATTATAGCTTAAGGTTAATGCAACACAAACAACATTATTTAGGCTTGTGTCTTAGGGGCATGAAGTTCTAATTTGGGGTGAAAATGACCAAATATATTGCTTTCTAAGCTTTATTGCTTTTTGCTAGTTCTCATTTTTCCCCATCCCAAGTTATCGAACATTCTATAAAACTTAAAACTACTTGCTTCTAAATATATGCCCTCAACTCTTTATTATCTGAGAAAAATGGAGGGGAGAATTTTTCTCAGGTTATAAAAAAAGAAAAAGGTGGACAGTCCACTCGGGGTTTCTAATACAAGGTATGGCAGCACCTAGGCCTTTGGGATGAAGATCATCCTGTGAGACGCCAGGAAAGAAAAAAAGTGATTTCTTTTTTCTTTTCTGACTTCCTCACGGAATAAGACAGGATGGATTCAGGTTTTTTCTAATCACTTTCAATTTCTGGTCCTTATTTTCTTGCCACCAGCAGGCATTCATGAAGATGAGGGGAAGACAAGAGATACCTTGATTTTAAACACAGAAATATAGAACAACAGATATAGTCAGGAGAAGGGGCTCTGGGTAGAATACTGAAAATTATTTTTCTTAGATGGGCAGAGGACCACACCTTTCTTAAAATTTTATAGAATATGGTAAACAGTGGCTTTCATCCCCCACTACTGCAAGCAGCAGAAGTCTTCCCTTTAGCAAACTGAGTGGAACACTAATGTGGAAAGCATGTAGAAAATAGAACCTCCCTTCTGGAAGGCAAGGTAGGACCACAGAGTCCACTCTGCCAGCTAGCTTCACCCTACACCACATCCTCCATGTCTGCATTGGAAGCATCCCAGCCTGCAGTGGCTTGGAAATCACTGGTCTTATTACTCTTGTCTCAAGCCAACCCACTGCAATTAACTTTGTTTTGCTCACTGATACTTACGAGACTGTGTTAAAGCTTTGGACTTTATTCCTAGAAAAATGGACATCCACTTAAAATTTTACATGCCATTTCAGGGCATTTATGGACGGTTCCACCACCACCACCACCAGGCACATGATGTAAATCCCCACAGGTCCAGACCTCTTTTAAAAGTCGGACTGAATCTCTTTCACTGTAGACAAAAACACAATAGCAAACAAAGACAAAGTAACATCAACCACCTAAACACTCTGTACCCTAGTCAATTTAAATTTCTCTTGGAATGAAAATGTGAAAAAGCTAGATTCTATTCCTAGTTCTTCAGCAATTAGCTGGGTTGCCTTCAGCAAGAATTCTGAGACTTCTCTGGGCCTCAGTTTCTCTATCTCTAAAAAGATGGGCTTTGACTATTTTTGACATCTCTTCCAGCTCTAGTGTTGTATAATTCTGTGAACTAAATTGAGGTGAACACACGAAATCAGTAGTCCTCTCTACAACCAAGCATCAGTTTCTGTTGTTAGGCTTGGATCATTAAGTCCCTCTTTTTTGGGGGGTCCATTATCCCTATGTCCTTACTATTCTCTTCTTCACATTTTCATCATTTCTATCCCTAAGCAAAAAGAAAATTGATTTATCTTCCCTTTCTTTGACTCATGTAAAGGGACTAACTACTTTCCTGTGTTAAGCTATCTCTAAACAAGTTTGAGCTACAAAGAGAAAAAGATAATGGTGACAGGTAAGGTCAGTGAATGGGGTACTTGGTGGAGGGGGCATTTATGGAGATAATAAGTGGGTGCTTCAGTGAGGGAACTAGCAGAACTCAAGAGAAAATGGTCAGGGCTAGTACATGGGATACACTAATTTTCAATCTGTGTCTCCTTGAAATCAACTTTATCATTCCACTTCTGAGAGAAAAAAAGAGTTCCTTGGTTTGAGGCGATCATTTCTCTGAGCCTGTAAACCCCAGCCATGATAATGATACTGCTAAAATTATAATATATTGAGCATCAACTTTGAGACGGGCACAATAATAGAAGCTTTGTGGATTTTATTTTATTTAATCATTATATCCACCCTTTGGGACTGGTGCAGCTAGTTCTCTTCTGCACAGAAGGAAACCGAGGCTCAGAGGGACTAAGAAAAGGCACACAAGCAGCAAACCACAGAGCAAGAATCCAAGCCCAGAATCCTCCCCCCCACCCAACACTGTGGTACATGCCCATTGGGCTACCAGTTAATAACTAGTGAAACAGTCGTGGGTTTTACAGAGTGTTCTGAAACCACATCTGCCTTAGTGAATCTGCCTGCAGATAGGTTTATTACTGTTCCTCCTCATTTTCTGCAGGTAAATGCAATTTATGAGATAATCTTTGAACTGAGCGGTATGTCCAAAATAGAAGATAACCATCAGACAAAAAAAGATCATTTTTTGTTGTTTCTTTAATTTTGATTTGATTTTATTACTCTGTCTGGCACATTGGAAGAACCCAATGAATATGTTGAACAGATGAGTAAATGGATGTGTGCATGAATAAAAACCAAGTCATTTTTCAATGTTTAAATGAACTGATTTTGTGATAGTGAATCCAGAAAGCAAAATTACAGCATTCCACACCAGCATGGCTTTATTATCTACCTTGTAAGAGCAAAATATCATATAACTTTGCACCTAACTCCTTAAAGCTCTTGATAGGTTTTTTGTATATTTTATTTCCCAAATCCTTTTGTGCAGTTACAAGTAAAGTATTACATCACTTTTGTTGGGAAAAGGACTAATTTTACATTGTAAAGATTGCACGTGCTCTGTACAAAGCCTTGATTGTTTTTTTTTCTTTTTTTAAACCATATTCTAATTTAATAGCTCACAGAAGAAGATTGTCCCTAGGGGAACTGTGACACAACTTTACAATTTACTCATTGTACAGCTGTCCTTCAGTGCTAAAGTTGGGGGGGTGGGGTGGGGAATAAGGATAAATGTAGAAGGGGAAAGCAGAGAATAACTAAGCTCGAAGGTCATTAGTGACACTAAGGAGTAAAAATGATAAAGTGAACACAGAAAATCATGTTCTGTGAAAAATGAAATAGGATTGCTCTGAGCAGGAAGAAAGTAAGGAAAGAAAAAAAAAAGAGGACAGAGGAGAGCTTTTTAGTACATTTGGGGGGAAGAGAGGAAGGAAGTACTGCATCAAATGAGTGTCTCTGAATTGGAGCCAAAGAATGGGTTCTAGCCCTTACCACAACTTCAGAACAAATTTCTTTAAAAATATAGGTCAATAAGAGCACATAGTTAGGAGAGGAGCCTGGTTTCCTGGAGATGATTTATCTGTTCCCCAAGAAGAAAGTCCAGTGTCAGCCAGTCTGTGAACCCAAGTGCCTGATTGTCCGGGGCCTCAGCAGTGACCAAAAAAAGCTGCCGGTGTAGGAATCATGTTGCATGTCTTTCTGACCAATAACAAGACAAAGCCTGAGGCAGTGTGGGTTTCAAGCCTCTCTGATGACTTTCCTGAGATTATAAAATCATCCATGCGAATGTCATGGTCCCCCTTCCCACTACTGTCCACCCCTTTTTACTGCCATCTTCATTGTCACTAGGAAAGGCATTCATTATTTAGAAAACAACAGCACTGGTGCAATGCACACAACTCAGATCAGCTTTGCAGGGTCTGTCTTTTGAGTTTAAATAGACATCTCGACAGAAAATGCTGCCCCACATGTGCCATATGCTGAGTTTAAAAGGTTGCTGGAAATGCTGTAACCTCTAGCCACCATGACTACATATTGCCTAGCTCAGACTCCTGATAAATGTGCTAATTTATGATTATAGGTTTTATTTTCATGTCACTGGAAATAAAACAACAACAAAATCAGTGGCTGTCTCAAATCCTTGAGCTCTTGTCAGTGTAGAAGCAGCTTTCTGGTAAATGGGGCCTTTTGCTATGTTTGCAAATACTGCATTTCAAAGCCTCATTCTGGTCCTGTTAGCATGTAGGGAGATGATTAGAGACTACAGAGCGAACCAATGATCAAGTCTTACACTGAGTTGAAAAATTAAAAGATTGTGTCACAAAACCCATTCGTGTCCACTCTATTTTGGTGTGTGTGTGTGTGTGTGTGTGTGTGTGTGTGTGTGTGTTTTGCCAAATGTTCCTGCTGTGACCTACTTCTGCAGATAAGAAAAATGATTTTGCCATCCTTCTATGACATTATGGCAGTAGTGAACTATTCCCAAGTGTCTTGGTGTAGGTGGCCTTGTGAGGATAAGCATTAATTATTTTCAGACTGCTGATGCATCACCTCTGTGGTGTCTATATTTGTCTTCTAAGAATGCATCATCACTCTCTAATTATAGGTGATCTTGTGGGATTAAATCTTTTGAGTTAAACAGACTAGAATGACACAAAATATGCATGGAAAGGAAACACTTGAGAAATTGGTGAGCCGTCGTCATTGTTGAGAACCAAACTATGCATCAGTGTTCAGAATAACACTGGGAACAATCTTCACATTGTCCATGTTACCACCTGCCTAATTCCTATATTTTAAGCCACTTGATGATGGAGATCATCTTTAAGTTTGTGTTTTCAACATGAAGACTGTTATCCCCTGATCCTAATTCTTCGAATCTTACAGTATTATCCCAACAAATAACTTTTTAAAAAATGTTTATTTATTTTTGTGAGAGAGCACACAGGCAGGGGAGGGGGAGGGGGGGAGGGGCAGAGACGGTGGGGACAGAAGATGGGAAGCAGACTCTGTGCTGACAGCAGCCAGCCCAATGTGGGGTTCAAACTCACAAACTGAGATCATGACCTCAGCCGAAGTCATATGCTCAACCCATTGAGCCACCCAAGAGCTCCCCCCCCCAATAAATAATTTTTATAAGAAAGAGAATCCTCAGGAGTCTCAGGACCCCACTGTGATAGTTACCTCTTCATGGAGCTAAGAAGAGCAGTGAGGGTCTCTTCCCCTTGGTCCCAACTTTGAGGCCTATGAAGCAGGGCTGGGCATAGCTCCAAACAAAGTCATTTTCTGGCCAGGGCGCACTGCCTGGTAACATGCAAGTATTGGAGTACTGTGGTTGGAAATACCAAAATTCCCAATCTCTTTTTAGCTCCACCCTGTCAAACAGTATTTTCTTTGATACCCCTATAGAAATCTACTAAGCCTAGATTCTAGTTACATAATTCATTGATTCAATCATTTATTCCTTCCAGCCAAAAAATATTTATTGAAAGCTTCCTGTGTGCCAGACCTATGGAAGGTTATATAGGGATATAGACAACACATCACCATTCCACATGCAAGTTTGATATTTGGGGTGCAGAAGGGGAATAAGAATGGTTTTTGCTGGGAAAACGAAAACCCCAAGTGTCAGCAAGAAGAAATATGGAGTCCCCCCCGTCAGTGTTTATGTGCATGAGCCAGGGCTGCTGGACGTACCAGGGAGCTATGTCACACGCTCGGTTTGGGAGTTAAAAATCACTAGTGCTTTGTCTTTTGAGTCCCACTCTAAGAAGTAGCTCTCTGGATTCAGAAGCTTAAGTGTTTATTCGGAAATGAACATAAAGCTGGAGCATTTGACTATGTCAAGGATAGTGACCAAAGTATAAGGATGCCTTTCTTGTCCACCGCCTACCACTTCTAAAACTCAGTGCCATTTTAAATAGTAAAGTTAGGAGGTGGGGAAAGGATTGCATCCAATTTCATTCCCCTACTGTGCAGCAGATGTGCCCACAGGAACAACTGCACAGTGTGAGGTTGTCAGGTTTCCAAAAGAATTTAGCTAATGGGCTTCATTGCTCATAGACCTCGAATCCTGGAGAATCAACGTGAAGGTTAGAGACAAGCATAGAACATCAAGCTTCCGAGAGTGAGTGATGAAGTTTTTGTGGATAATTTTTTTAACTTAGGAGTCCTAGTTTGCCCCACCCAAAGGATGAAACAGCAGCTCCTACCTAAAGGGAAAGAAAGCAGATGTGAATGCTTACGTTAAAAGTCAGTTAATTTAAACTTAAAGAAAAAGTTCTTGGCAGGGGAGAAGGCCAGAATATTGAAGGAGTTCCGCAGCATCTCCTCCAGAGGCATTTCTGAATAATATCTCTTCAATGGCTTAGGTATACAGGTAATGGGAAAAGCTGACTCAGGGCTGCCTCCAGGCTTAGCAGAGAATGTATTCTGAGTACCACTGTAAGCATTAGAGAAGGCCTGAAAATCACTGGCAGGAAGGCTAATATTATACAGTTCAGATTCCCCCAAGGAAAAAAAATGTTTATGAAATTCAACTTTAGTAACCCAAGTCATGAGCTACTTGTTTTCTGCAAACATCAGAGTTAATATTACCTGTACTATAAACTAGTTCACAGCATTACATTTTCGGATCCATTTTTCTTTCCACTTAAGAGCATCTTTTTACTTTGTGCTAGAAATTCCTCTGAGATTCAGATAGGACCACACAAATCAGTTGCCAGCTTGTTACTGTGACCTGTGGGACAAAAGGACGTCCCTTTGGAAGCCCTCACCCTGCTCTGTGCCTGCTGCTCACTGTGGCTGCCTCAGACCCCATGCCTTAGTTGAGCACAGAGCAAATGGGCCCAGCAAGAGTATGGCATTCCAGGGTTGTTGGGTGAAGGAATGTGGGGCTTACTGGGAAATCTGGCCTGACTCACCTGCAGCCTGCACTGGGCCCTACTCCAATCCCATGCTGCTTTCTCGCCACAGGACTATCTGTGCATGGACTGTCTAAACATTTCCCTGAGGCCAAAATTTAATTCCTTCAGGAATTTTTAAGTAGAGTGCCAGGTATGAGTTATACAAGTGGACGAAGGGAAAATAGGAAGAGTGTGTTTGAAAAGAGAGGTGCTAAAATGACTCCCCAGACCCCATCCCTCTTTTTTGATATTTTATAAGTCAAGTTTTTATTGAAGTATAACATGCAGGAAAGCACACCAATGTTCATCAGTGAATTTTTAAGAAGTGGGTCCACTTGGGGTGCCTGGGTGGCTCAGTCAGTTGAGCATCTAACTCTTGGTTTCGGCTCAGGTCATGATCACATGGTCCATGGGATCGAGCCCTGTGTCAGGTTCTGTGCTGATAGCACGGAGCCTGCTTGGGATTCTCTCTCTGCCCCTCTCCTGCTCTCTTTCTCTCTCTCTCTCAAAATAAATAAATAAACTTAAAAAAAAGTGGGTCCACCTATTTAGCATGTAGATCAAGAAATAATAAATAGATTGTGAATCCTGCCCTCCAAAGGGCAACCTCCACCCTGACTTCTGTCATAGTTGATGATTATGGCCTATTCCAAAATAGCCTGTAAGCTGAATTATATAGTATTTCCCCCTTTGTGTCTGCCTTCTTTCAACATTATGATTGCCTGGGGCGGTCGGTCAGTGGTTCTCACTGCTGTAGAGTATTAGTTTATGAACGTAAACTACACACTTTATCCATCCTTCTATGGACAGATGCTTGGGTTGTTTACAGTTTGTAGCTATTGCAAACTGGACTGCTATGAACAGCCCTATATAGTCTTTGGTGCTTGTGTGTTCTTTTCTGGTGGATATTTACCTAGGAGGAGAATTATAGATGTTCAGCTTTAGGAGATATTTGGCAGTTTTCCAAAGTATTTGTACTAATTTAAACTCCCACCAGAGCGTATGAATTCTAGTTTCCTCTAAATCCTCTACAACACTGAGTATTTTCTGTCTTTCTCATTTTGGCCCTTCTGGTAAATGTGGTGATAGTTCATTGTGCTTTTCATTTGTTTGCCCTAATGACTAATGAAGTTGAGCACCTTATCTGTCTGTGGGCCACATAGATACCCTTTTTTGTGAAGTGTCTGCTCAAGTCTTTTTGTCCATTTTTTAAATGGAGTTTCCTGTCTTTTTCTTAATGATTTGTAGTTCTTTATACATTTTACTTTGTCCTTACTGTTCTTCTGCCTGCTGGGTCTGTCCATTTCTGATAGAGGGTGTTGAAGTCTCCAGACTATGACAGTAAATTCATCTCTTTCTTCTTGCAGTTCTCTTAGTTTCTGCCCCATGTAACTTGATGCATTGTTGTTGTATGCATACAGTTTAAGGATTGTTAGGTCTTCTTAGAGAATTGACCCCTTTATCATGATGTTATCTTTGTCCCTGATAACTTAGAGGTCTGCTTTGTCTGAAAATAATAGCTACTTCTACTTTCTGTGATTAATGTTAGCATGGTACCTCCCCCCCCCATTTACTTTTAATCTGTATGTCTCTTTATATTTAAAGTGAGTTTCTTGTAGACAACATTTGGTTTGCCTTATTTTTTATTCTCAAGTGGGTTAACAGACAATGTAGTCTTGGCTTCAGGAGTAGAATCCAGTGATTCATCACTTACATATAACATCCAGTGCTCATCCCAAGAAATTTCCTCCTTAAAGCCCATCACCCATTTTCCCCACCCCTGTCAACCCTCAATTTGTTCTCTGTATTTAAGAGTCTCTTAGGTTTGCCTTCCTCTGTTTTTATCTTATTTTTCCATCCCTTCCCCTATAGTCATCTGTTAAGTTTCTCAAATTCCACATATGATTGAAATCATATGATATCTGTCTTTCTCTGACTGACTTATTTCATTTAGCATAATACCCTCCAGTTTCATCCATTTGTTTCAGATGGCAAGATTTCATTCTTTTTCATCACTGAGGAGTATTCTAGTGTGAGTGAGTGAGTGAGTGAGTGTGTGTGTGTGTGTGTGTGTGTGTGTGTGTACCACATCTTAATTCATTCATCAGTTGATGGACATTTGGGCTCTTTCCATAATTTGGCTATCGTTAATAGTGCTGATATAAACATTGGGGTGCATGTACCCCTTCTAATAATCATTTTTGTATCCTTTGGATAAGTTCCTAGTAGTGCAGTTGCTGGGTTGTAGGGTAATTTTATTTTAATTTTTTGAGGAACCTCTACACTTTTCCAGAGCAGCTGCACCAGTTTGCATTCCCACCAGCAGTGCAAGAGGGTTCCCATTTCTCCACATCCTTCCCAGCATCTGTTGTTTCCTGAGTTGTTAATTTTAGCCACTCTGACCAGTGTGAGGTAGTATCTCATTATGGTTTTTATTTGTATTTCCCTGATGATGAGCGATGTTGAGCATCTTTTCATGTGTCTGTTTGCCATCTGGATGGTCTTATTTTTGATTCACTCTGACAATCTTGGTCTTTTAATTGGTGCATCTAGACCATTGATGTTCAAAGTGATGATTCATAATAAGTGGGTTAATATATACCATATTCATTGCTGTTTTCTATTTGTTGCCTTATTCTTTGTTCCTGTTTTTGTCTTCCACTCCTTTTCTGTCTTTTATGGTTTTAACTGAGCATTTTATAGGATTGCATTTTCTCTCCTTTTTTTGCATCATAGTTATACTTTTAGTAATTGCCCTGGAGTTTGCAATATACACTTACAACAATCCAAATCCACTTTCACGTAAAACTATACCACGTCACAGATAGTGTACTTTATAATAATGAAACAATCCTATTTCCTCCCTGCTGTCCCTTGTATCATTGCTGTCATTCATTTCACTTATATATACTACACACACACACACACACACAAAAGATATATGTATATCTAAGCATACATAATCAAATACATTGTTGTTATTATTTTTTGAATGAACTGTTATCTGTTAGAACAATTTTTAAGAAGGTTGTATTTTACTTTCCCTTATTCTTTCTTCCATGTTCTTCCTTTCTTTATGTAGTTCTGAGTTTCCGACCTACATCATGTTTCTTCTAAAGAACTTCTTTTAACATTTCTCCCAAGGCAAGTCTACTGGCAACAAATTCCCTCAACTTTTGTTTTTCTGAGAAAGTTTCTATTTCTCTTTCACTTTTGAAGGTTGATTTTCCAGGGTACAGAATCTGGGTTGGTGGGTTTTTTTTTCTCTTAATACTTGAAGTATTTCATATTACTTTCTTGCTTAGATGGTTTCTGAGGAGAAATTGGTTCTGATTCTCATATTTGTTCCTCTGTTGGTAAGGTGTTTTTCCCCTATGGCTTCTTTCAGGATCTTTTCTTTATCTTTGATTTTCTGTACTTGAAAATGATGTGGCTAAGTATAGTGGGGTTTTTGGGGGGCATTTATCCTGCTGCATGGTCTTTGAGCTTTCTGGATCTGTGGTTTGGTATCTGACATTAATTTGGCAGAAATTCTCAGTCACTTTTTTTTTTCAGGTATTTCTTCTGTTCCTTTCTTGTATTCTCATGACACATGTGTTGCATGTTTCGTAGTTTTCTAACATTCCTTGAATATTCTGGGGTTTTTTTTCTTCAGTGTTTTTTTTTTCTCTTTGCTTTTTGGTTTTCAGTGATTCTGTTAATACAGCCTCAGGTTCAGTGGTTCTTTTCTCAGCTGTGTCCAGTCTACTATTTAACCCATAGAAGGCATTCTTCATTTGTGTTACAGCGTTTTTGATCTCCATCATTTCTTTTTGATTCTTACTTAGGACTCCCATCTCTGTGCTTACATTATATATCTGTTCTTACATGCTCTGTTTTACCTATTAGAGTTCTTAGCAAGTTAATTATAGTTGTTTTAAATTCTCAGTATGATAATTTCAACATGCCATGTCTGGTTCTGATTCTTGCTCTGTCTCTTCAAATTTGGTTTTTAACTTTTCATATGCCTTGTAATTTTTTTCTTGATAGCCGGACATGATGCACTAGGTAAAAGGAACTGCTGTAAACAAGCCTTTAAGAATATGGTGGTGAGGTATATAAAGAGGGTTAAGTGTTCTGTAGTCCTATAATTGGATCTCAGTCCTTTATTGAGCCTATGCCTCTGGACTGTGAACTACATAACTGTTTCTCAGGGGTTTTTTTCTCCCCTTAGGTGGTACAGGATTGCTAGAGCTGACTGCAGTTGGCTATTTCCCTTTACTCAGGTACATTAGGCTCTGATAATAGCCCGGCAAGTTAGGCTGTGGTTAACTGGTTTCCCCAGAAGATAGACCTTGTTAAGAAGAGAACGCTTGCTCTGGTATATTTCAAAATAGAACTCTTTTTTTCCCTCCCCCTGCTGGAAGCATGAGGAAATTTTTTTTCCCTGATATTTACTTGTGAGAACTTGGTAGAGCCCCAGGAGGTGAATCTCACAAAATTGCACGAGCTCACTATGATGGACCTCCCTGGAGTTTTTAGCTCTCAGATTTTTCCACACTGAGTCTCCAGCACTTCATCAATTATCGGTTCAGGTTTTCCTGTCCTGGCACTGGTGCCCACAGCAGTCGCCGCTCTTAAATCTCTGCTCCAGTAAGCCATGACTCCCTGTATTCTCTTACCTCTCCAATCTTGGAGGCAATGGTTTGCCCTGTGTCCTCCTCTCTCTTACTGATCCAAGAAGAGTTTTTGACCTTTCAGTCTGTTCACACTTTTTACTTGTTTGTTATGGAATGACAATTTCTAAGCTTCTTACATGTAGAACCAGAAACTTGGAAGTTCCTTCAATGTTTTTTTGTTTCAGTAAACGTTAATTGAGTACAGTTTGGATATGAAATGCATTTATTGAGCAGCTGAACTCTCATAGGTTTAAAATATGAGATTTTGGGGGCACCTGGGTGGCTTAGTCGGTTATGCATCTGACTCTTGATTTCAGCTCAGGTCATAATCTCATGGTTCATGAGTTTGAGCCCTGCATCAGGCTCTGCACTGACAGTGCAGAGTCTGCTTGGGATTCTCTCTCTTCCTCTCTCTCTGCTCCTGCTTGCTCTCTCTCAATCTCTCTCTCAAAAATAAATAAACTTAAGCTGTGTGATGGATATCCTTAAAAAAAAATAAACAGCTGATAATCTAATTTGTGAGTTATAATTAATTCTCAGTCCTAGAAGTAAATTAAAAAAAAAATACATTTAAAAAGTGTATCTTCACCAATACACTTTGAGGGGGGTTGTTGAGTTCTTTCTCCCTTCCTTCCTTCCTTCCTTCCTTCCTTCCTCCCTCCCTCCCTCCCTCCCTCCCTCCCTCCCTCCCTCCCACTGTCTCTTTCTTTCTTTCTCTTTTTCTTTTTGTAATAATTAACATTTAATAAAATGTGCAGATCTTAGCTTTTCTGTTTGATGAGTTTTGACAATTGTATATACACTAGGTTTCTTGGACCCTTGTTTTCGACTAGATAATTCTTTGTTAAAAGGAAACTGTCCTGTTCATCCCTGGCCTTTTGCCACTCGACTCCAGTAGCATCCCCCTAGTCATGACAATTAAAAGTGTCTCCAAGCCTTGCCAAATGTCCCCTAGGATGCAAAATCACCCTGGTCTAGAACCACTGACATACAGCTGTGTAACTACCATTCAGAAAAGAAGATATAAGTCATATCCATTCCTCCAGAACGTTCTCTTTGGGCTCTTTGATTAATCCACCCTCCCCCCAAAACCACAGCATCTAATTTTTATCATCTTAAGTTCATTTTACCTGTATTTAAACTTTGTATAAACTGAATCATACACCATGTACTCTTTTTTTGTCTGCTGTCTTAAACTTAACGTGTGTGTGTGTGTGTGTGTGTGTGTGTGTGTGTGTGTGTGTGTGATTTATCTGTGTTACTGCATTTACCAGTGGTTTATTCTTTCTTACTGCAGAATAGTGACCCATTATATGAATATGCCACAATTTGTTAATACATTCTGCTGTTGATGGATACTTGGGTTGTTTCTGATTTGGGGTTATTTTGAATAAGGCTAATACAAATATTCTGTGGATGTCTTTTTGTAGACATATTTCTATTTCTCTCAGTAAATATCTAGGAGTGGAATTTCTTGGTTATAGGGTAGGTGTACATTTAACTTTTAATAAACTGCCAAACACTTCTGCAAGTGGTTATGCCATTTTGCTTGCCCAGCGGCTTTCTAGGAGTGTTAGAGCTGATCTATGTTGTCATCAACAGCAACATCATTTCGAGTTGTCAGTCTTTTTTATTTTAGCTCTTCTGGTGGATATCTCATTATGACTTTTGTTTGCATTTCTCTGATGACCAGGGATGTTGAACACCTTTTCAGATGCTTTTTGGTCATTTATCTTCTTTTTTGAAGTGCCTTTTTAAGTCACATTATGGTTAATTTGTGGGAGTCTCCATTACCCCTTATCCTCCACATAGTAGCCTTATAGGAACCTGCTTCTATTCCTCAGGGACTGAAAACCCTTTCACCTTGTGAATAAATTTGGTCAAATTATAAAACTGTGAAACATACCCTTCTATATTTTTGTTCTCATCTCTGTTTCCAAACCGAAGTTTGGGGTTTAGAGAGTATTTTCCTTTAGTGAAGTCAGAAATACTCCTCCTAACTAGCCAGACAAGTACACAAAACTAATTTTATTTTCTTTGCGATAGATAACCTTTGAATGCCCACAGCCTCATACAGTGATCAGCCCTATGTCATCCTTCCACAGCTTTGACAAACAAATTACCAGTAGGGACCTGTCCCCACACAAGGCAGTGAGTCACTTTTGTAATTCCATGTCCAAAGGAGATTCTTGGTGAGTCTTTTTCTGGAAGCATTTTTCTTTTACTCATATGGGAATGTCTTTACCTAGTTAAAAAAAAAATTACATTCTCTATCCAGAAAGATTCCTTTTTCCATCTAAGTTCTCATAATGGAACTTAGCAATTTCCTTTTAATTCCAATGGAAAAAGGAAGGGACTCATTAGCTTTCTTTGTCTTGGGTTTCTGTCCACCAAAATAATTTGTTACTAATGTGGTATTTTTTTGACCTGTCCTCTGGCTGACCAGACAAAAGGATTCAACTCTGAGTCGTTTAGGACTTGGTTTCTGAACAGGAAACAAGAGCACTTGAAGCTTGGTATTTTCTGACTGCACTTTGAAAAGGAAACATGCTGCATCCCAGAAGGAGAGTGGCTTATGTATACGTGTATACATAAGGTCACATGTACAGAGTGCCATCTGTAGTTGTGATCTCTAAATACCATCCCCCTAAAGGAACCAGGCTATTAGCACCATACTAATGTTACGAACCTAGGGTTCTGGAGAAAAGGAATGGGACTGTACACACTTAACCTCACACTGGGTCTTGGTTGCCCAAATATCCTGACTGGGGGACTGCCATCTGGGCCCACTTATTTCTCCCAGTTTAGAAAGATGAAGACCTTTCAGGGAAAGAAACTTCAGGGAAATTTTTAAGAAACGTTGTTCCTTTTCAAAGAAATTCTTTACCCCTAAATCAATGGAAAATAGAAAACATTTGTCAAAAGTGTTTAAAGCCTATATCAGGTGGAATAGTTCTGAGAGCACAGCACACCCAGTGGAATATTGTTTATGCTCACAGCCTGTTAGCAATTGCGGTGTGTTAAAGATACCCAAAACAATATGTGAGTTTCAAAAGTTTCTTCCCTCCCCATCAAATCATAATGTATTTTTTCTCATGGTTTTATGACTTGGACAACTAATATAGTCTTTGCTCTCATCAGATCAAAACTTAACGTTTCTGTGTCTCCTCTTAAAACTTCTCTAATCCTGAAAGTTTTTTTTTCTCCTTTTACTATGGAGTACCCCTAGATACTTGATATTTAATTTTGTAGGTTACCAGTCATGAATTTCAGACCCCTTTTAGGCATAGAGGAAGAAAACTTTTCCAGGCACAAGTATAGGGAAGAGATTGCCTGTTTGGGGCCAGTCACAAACACTGTCGTGTCTGGTGTAATCCTTGACCAGCAGAGGAAGAGGGAAGCCCATCTCATAGCCCCACCTAAGGCATGAAGACCGAGCAACCTGACCACGTTTTCTCTGGAAAATACATGTGTTCTTTCTCCTAAACCCAGCTACCTCTTTCAGGTACATGTTGTGCCAGCCCTGACTTTCACTGAAATATGCAAATTCCTCAGTTAATCGGTGATGCCAGCTCCTAGAACCTGCATTTTTGTGGAGAAATGGCAAGATCCAGATCTTAGCATTTTATGGCAGTTAGCTGATTTTAAAGAATGATGGTATGTCCCGACAAAATATCATTGAACTTTGGTCATTTCTGAGTATTTGATGCCCCAATAGCCAGAAAAGTCCAGTTCACATTGTAATACACTAATGATTGAGTGGTTTGGGGTCGCATTTATAGCCACCCATTCATTCCCACTGTTTTATAGAATGTCTTGAATAATCAGACTCTTCTTTCTAGTTAATGTTATGATATAATTTGGATAGAGTAAAACTTTGGATTGTGAGTAACTTGTTCTGTGAGTGTTGGGCAAAACGAGCAAACATTTCTTTTTTTTTTTTTTTAAAAAGGAGAAATGGACAACCTTCTGATCGTGTGAGAGATCTTTAATTTTTTTTTTTAATGTTTATTTATTTTTGAGACAGAGAGAGACAGAGGGGCAGAGAGAGAGGGAGACACAGAATCTGAAACAGGCTCCAGGCTCTGAGCTGTCAGTACGGAGCCCGACGCGGGGCTCGAACTCACGGACTGTGAGATCATGACCTGAGCCGAAGTCGGACACTTAACCTGCCAAGCCACCCAGGCGCCCCCAAACATTTCTAATAAATTTTAACTTGATAAACAAGTGATGCCTTGTAATACGAGTAGTACATGACACCAAATATCACAAGATCACAACTGAGACAATGGTTCTTGAAATTCACTTTGATATACAAGTGCTTTGGATTATGAGCATATTTCCACAATGAATTATGCTCACAAACCAAGGTTTTACTGTATGTGGTAGGGGCCTGATTATTATAAATTCAGCCAAATAATTTCATGTAGTAAAGACTCACAGTGTAGTCAGTCATCCTGGATTCAGAGCTGAGTTTTTAATGAGTAGATTATGTTAGTAACAAAGGATGTGCTGGTTTGAACCCCTAGGAATGCTACCCATTACACACCTTCAGAGAACCCCTACACAATACTATCAGTGGCACCTGAGCTTGGAGTTATTTTTTAAGTAGCAGGTGATATTTTGCGCTACATTCTTTACATCTTACATCTACCTTCTTTATTTGCAAACACTATAGGGTGGCAGTGTTTTCTTTAATATCTGCAATTTTGGTAACTGTCACTGGTCACTGGTAACTGTCATTGTTACTTAAGGTAGTATAAGCCAAAAAAAAAAAAAAAGCTCATTTAAACCTTGGTTATTTTATATATATAATCAGCCATTTGTACTCTTTCAAAATAATTAAAGAAACATAGATTCATTCATGAATAGCAGACAGAAAAAATGCATCTGTAGCAATATTTAAAATACCTTATAAGGGACACCTGGGTGGCTCAGTTGGTTATGGCTCAAGTCATGATCTCACAGTTTGTGAGTTCGAGCCCCACGCCAGTCTTCCTGCTGACAGTATGGAGTCTGCTTGGAAATTCTTTCTCTCCTCCTCTCTCTGCCCCTTCCCTGCTCGTTCTTTCTCAAAATAACTAAATAAACATTTTTTAATAGTAAAATACATAAAAACATTTAGGTAGAGTAATGATAATTATCTGTATTCATTTATTGAGGGAGTCATCTGTTCCAGTGCCTGCCAGGCTATTTACCTTATCACTAATTCCTACAGCCATCAGTGGGCAGACCCAGAGGGATCTGAGGCTCTGAGTGGTCATTCAGCTCAGAGGGCAGGAAGGGAGAAGGGGCAGGTGTAGTCTCCTCTTTCCCTCAGTCCAGAGTCTGGATCTCTGGTCTCCTACAGCTTCTAGCTGTGTACAGAGTGCTGCCTTCTCACGCTAATCTGTTTTTTCATTTCTCTGTTTCATATACTCTGTCTCCGGCTTTGTGCAGTCTTTCCATATCACTTAGAGTTCACCCTTTTGTACCTTCCGAGTACCTCTCTGATTGTTCTGGCTTCTCCTGGAGCTTAGATGATGGGTACAAAACTTACCACTCTGAACCTTGATCTCTACCTACCCTTTCCTAGCACCAGACCCTAAGCTGTTGTTGACTTGGAGAAGCTCCATGAGCAGTCCCATGTAAAAGAGCCCCTCTTTGTTTTGCATGTGACCTAAAGTGAAAAAAGGTGAAACTTGTGGTGAAACATCACATAGCATTGTCCTCCTCAGTGTTCCCCTGTGTCAGTACCAGAGTTTACTTTCGTTTCATTTTGTAATTCTAAAATCCTCATAAGCCATTCTCCACCCGTTCTTTAAAATAAATAGATTACCAGTTTTATGATCCCTGTTTATTCCTAGCAACTCCAAATAACAGGCTTAAGAAATAAATGATGTTTATTTAAAAATGGATATGTTACTATGTTTTCCTTTTTAAAGATTTATGTGCCTTTAAATATTATATTTTCAAAGTAATGCCTAAGTAGTAAATGGCTAAAGAAAATAAACATCTGGTTATAATTTGATCCTCTTACCTGCCAGTCCTTAACTGTTACTTGATTATTCCCAGTTATAATCCTTTTTACTGAACTGCCTAAACTATGCCAGTATAATTCATCCTACTTTTTAAACTTACAGACAAAAATTCCTTTCCGAGATTTTATGCCAATTTCTCATCCATCCTGTTGGCTCTCCTCATTTGCCAGACACGTTCCCTTCTAATCAAAGAATTATTTTCTCTATACAAGAAGGGCTTTATTGTGCATCCTGGCTTTTCTTTGTCTTGTTTACATCTAATCCAAAAAAAGTAATCTACTTTCTTCTCAAAAAATAGAGTACCTGCATCATTTTAACTGCTACTAAATCTGGTTTAAAATTAGAATGTTATGGATTCTTTTTTCAACTAAAGTTACTATAGCAATTATCTCTCGCCATAATTAGGTAGAAGGGAGCTTTTATGATGGAGTGAATACTAGGCTCAGAAACAGAGACCTGGTTGCAAATCCAGTGTTATTCCTGGCTTATAGTAGTGAGCAGAATTTACTTACCTTCTTGGAATCTTGGTTCCTCTTTTATAAGTTGGGGGCAATTAAATTAGATATTTAATTCAAGTTTTTTTTTAAGGATTTAGCGAGATGAGACTGTGCCTTGCACTTAATTTCTTCACTGCATCAAAAACATATTAACATTTACTAAAGAACTTTTATAAAATATTAAAAAAATTAAACCCCCTATGGGTAGGTAAAGAAAAAGGACGTGAATTCACAATTAACCAATTTACAAGAAAAACAAATTATTAAACATTTGGGAGAATGTTTAAACTCATAGCAAGTAAATAAATTCAAAAAGCATTGTTATTTATTTTATTTGTTTTATTTTTTAAATTTACATCCAAATTAGCATATAGTGAAACAATGATTTCAGGAGTAGATTCCTTAATGCCCCTTACCCATTTAGCCCATCCCCCCTCCCACAACCCTTCTAGTAACCCTCAGTTTGTTCTCCACATATGAGTGTCTTCTGTTTTGTCCCCCTCCCTGTTTTGGTATTATTTTTGTTTCCCTTCCCTTATGTTCATCTGTTTTGTCTCTTAAAGTCCTCATATTAGTGAAGTCATATGATTTTTGTCTTTCTCTGACTGACTAATTTCATTTAGCATAATACCCTCTAGTTCCATCCACATAGTTGCAAATGGCAAGATTTCATTCTTTTTGATTGCTGAGTAATACTCCATTGTGTGTATATATATATATATATATATATATATATATATATATATATATACACACCACATCTTTATCCATTCATCCATTGATGGACATTTGGGCTCTTTCCATCCTTTGGCTATTGTTGATAGTGCTGCTATAAACATGGGGGTGCATGTGTCCCTTTGAAACAGCACACCTGTATCCCATGGATAAATGCCTAGTAGTGCAATTGCTGGGTCATAGGGTAGTTCTATTTTTAGTTTTTTGAACCTCCATACTGTTTTCCAGAGTGGCTACACCAGCTTGCATTGCCACCAACAATGCAAAAGAGATCCTCTTTCTCCGCATCCTCGCCAACATCTGTTGTTGCCTGAGTTGTTAATGTTACCCATTTTGACAGGTGTAAGGTGGTATCTCATTGTGGTTTTGATTTGTATTTCCCTGATGATGAGTGATGTGGAGTATTCTTTCATGTGTCGGTTGGCCATCTGGATGTCTTCCTTGGAGAAGTCTGTTCATGTCTTTTGCCCATTGCTTCACTGGATTGTTTGTTTTTTGGGCGTTGAGTTTGATAAGTTCTTTATAGATTTTGGATACCAACCCTTTATCTGATATGTCATTTGCAAACATCTTCTGCCATTCTGTCGGTTGCCTTTTAGTTTTGCTGATTGTTTCTTTGCTGTGCAGAAGCTTTTTATTTTGATGAGGTCCCAGTAATTCATTTTTGCTTTTGTTTCCCTTGCCTCTGGAGACATGTTGAGTAAGAAGTTGCTGTGGACAAGGTCAAAGAGGTTTTTGCATGCTTTCTCCTCAAGGATTTTGATGGCTTCCTGTCTTATATTGAGGTCTTCATTTTGAGTTTGTTTTTGTGTATGGTGTAAGAAACTGGTCCAGGTTCATTCTTCTGCATGTCGCTGTCCAGTTTTCCCAGCACCACTTGCTGAGGAGACTGTCTTATTCCATTGGATATTCTTTCCTGCTTTGTCAAAGATTAGTTGGCCATATGTTTGTGAGTCCATTTCTGGGTTCTCTATTCTGTTCCATTGATCTGAGTGTCTGTTCTTGTGCCAGTACCATACTGTCTTGATGATTACAGCTTTGTAGTATAGCTTGAAGTCTGGGATTGTGATGCCTCCTGATTTGGTTTTCTTTTTCAAGATCACTTTGGCTATTTGGGGTCTTTTTTGGTTCCATACAAATTTTACGATTTTTTGTTCTAACTCTGAAGAATTCTGGTGTTACTTTGATAGGGATTACATTGAATATGTAGATTGCTTTGGGTAGTATCGACATTTTAACAATATTTGTTCTTCCTATCCAGGATCATGGAATCTTTTTCCATCTTTTGGTGTCTTCTTCAATTTCTTTCATCAGCTCTCTATAGTTTTCAGTGTATAGATTTTTCACCTCTTTGGTTAGATTTATTCCTAGGTATTTTATGGTTTTTGGTGCAACTGTAAATGGGATCGATTCCTTGATTTTCTGTCGCTTCATCGTTGATGTATAGGAATGCAACCAATTTCTGTGCGTTGATTTTATATCCTGCAACTTTGCTGAATTCATGAATCAATTCTAGCAGTTTTTTGGTGGAATCTTTTGGGTTTTCCATAAAGAGTATCATGTCATCTGTAAAGAGTGAAAGTTTGACCTCTTCTTGGCCAATTTGGATGCCTTTTATTTCTTTGTGTTGTCTGATTGCAGAGGCTAAGACTTCCAATACTATGTTGAATAACAGTGGTGAGAGTGGACATCCCTGTCTTGTTCCTGACCTTAGGGGGAAAGCTCTCAGTTTTTCCTCATTGAGGATGATATTAGCATTGGGTCGTTCATGTATGGCTTTTATGATCTCGAGTTTGCTCCTTCTATCCCTACATTCTTCAGGGTTTTTATCAAGAAAAGATGCTGTATTTTGTCAAATGCTTTCTCTGCGTCTATTGAGAGGATCATATGGTTCTTGTCCTTTCTTTTATTGATTTAATGAATCATGTTGTTTTGCAGATACTGAACCAGCCCTGCATCCCAGGTATAAATCCCACTTGGTTGTGGTGAATAATTTTTTAATGTATTTTTGGATCCGGTTGGCTAATATCTTGTTGAGGATTTTTGCATTCATGTTCATCAGGGAAATGGGTCTGTAGTTCTCCTTTTTAGTGGAGTCTTTGTCTGGTTTTGGAATCAAGGTAATGCTGGCTTCATAGAAAAAGTTTGGATGTTTTCCTTCCATTTCTATTTTTTGGAACAGTTTCAAGACAATAGGTGTTAACTCTTCCTTAAATGTTTGGTATAATTCCCCTGGAAAGCCATCTGGCCCTGGACTCTTGGTTTTTGGGAGATTTTTGATTACTAATTTGATTTCCTTACTGGTTATGGGTCTTTTCAAATTTTCTATTTCTTACTGTTTCAATTTTGGTAGTATATATGTTTCTAGGAATTTGTCCATTTCTTCCAGATTACCCATTTTATTGGCATATAATTGCTCATAATATTCTCTTATTATTTTTATTTCGGTTGTGTTGGTTATGCTCTCTCCTCTTTCATTCTTGATTTTATTTGAGTCCTTTTTCTTCTTGATCAAACTGGCTAGTGGTTTATCAATTTTGTTAATTCTTTCAAAGAACCAGCTTCTGGTCTCATTGATCTGTTCTACTGGTTTTTTTTGGTTTCAATAGCATTAATTTCTGCTCTAATCTTTATTATTTCCTGTCTTCTGCTGGTTTTGGGTTTTATTTGCTGTTCGTTTTCTAGCTCCTTAAGGCATAAGGTTAGGTTGTGTATCTGAGATATTTCTTCCTTCTTTAGGAAGGCCTGGATTGCTATATACTTTCCTCTTATGACTGCCTTTGCTGCATCCCAAAGGTTTTGGGTTGTGTTGTTATCAATTTCATTGGCTTCCATGAACTTTTTAATTTCCTCTTTAACTTCTTGGTTAGCCCATTCATTCTTTAGTAGGATGTTCTTTAGTCTCCAAGTATATGTTACCTTTCCAAATTTTTTCTTGTTGATTTCGAGTTTCATAGTGTTGTGGTCTGAAAATATGCGCGTTATGATCTTGATCTTTTTGTACTTACTTAGGGCTGATTTTGTCCCAGTATATGGTCTATTCTGGAGAACGTTCCATGTGCACTGGAGAAGAATGTATATTCTGCTGCTTTAGGGTAAAATGTTCTGAATATATCTGTTAAGTCCATCTGGTCCAGTATGTCATTCAAAGCCATTGTTTCCTTGTTGATTTTTTGATTAGATGATCTGTCCATTGCTGTGAGTGGGGTGTTGAAGTCTCCTACTATTATGGTATTACTATCGATGAGTTTCTTTGTTTGTGATTAATTGATTTATATATTTGGGTGCTGTCACATTCGGTGCATAAATGTTTACAATTGTTAGGTTTTCTTGGTGGATAGACCCCTTGATTATGATATAATGCCCTTCTGCATCTCTTGATATAGTCTTTATTTTAAAGTCTAGATTGTCTGATATAAGTATGGCTACTCCGGCTTTCTTTTGTTGAACATTAGCATGATAGCGGTTCTCCATCCCCTTATTTTCAATCTGTAGGTGTCTTTAGGTCTAAAGTGTGTCTCTTGTAAACAGCATATAAATGAATCTTGTTTTCTTATCCATTGTTACCCTGTGTCTTTTGATTGGAACATTGAGTCCATTGACGTTTAGAGCGAGTACTGAAAGATATGCATTTATTGCCATTATGATGCTTGTAGAGTTGGCGTTTCTGGTCCTTCCTAATCTTTTGTTGCTTTTGGTATGTATTTATTTTTATTTATATATTTTCATCTTTTCTCCCTTAAAAAGTCTCCCTTAAAATTTCTTGCAGGGCTGGTTTAGTGGTCACAAACTCCTTTAATTTGTGTTTGTTTGGGAAACTTTTTATCCCTCCTTCTATTTTGAATGACAGCCTTGCTGGGTAAAGAATTCTTGGCTGCATATTTTTCTGATTCAGTACATTGAATATATCCCGCCACTCCCTTCTGGCTGCCAAGTTTCTGTGGATAGGCCTGCTGCAAACCTGATCTGCCTTCCCTTGTAGGTTAGGGACTTTTTTTTCCCTTCCTGCTTTCATGATTCTTTCCTTGCCTGAGTATTTTGTGAATTTGACTGTGATATACCTTGTTGATGTTCGGTTTTTGTTGAATCTAATGGGGGTCGTCTGTGCTTCCTGGATTTTGATGTCTCTGTCTTTCCCCAGGTTAGGAAAGTTTTCCATTATGATTTGCTCACATAACCCTTCTACCTGTATTTCTCTCTCTTCCTCTTCTGGGACCCCTATTATTCTGATGTTGTTCATTTTTAATGAGTCACTGATTTCTCTAATTCTTAAATCGTGCTCTTTTGCCTTAATCTCCCTCTTTTTTTCTGCTTTTTTATTCTCTGTAAGTTTGTCCTCTACATCGCTGATTCTCTGTTCTGTCTCATCCATCCTTGCTGCCGCAGCATCCTTTCAAGATTGCAGCTCAGTTATACCGTTTTTTATTTCACAATTAACCAATTTACAAGAAAAACAAATTATTAAACAAACATTTGGGAGAATGTTTAAACTCATAGCAAGTAAATAAATTCAAAAGGCATTGTTATTTTTTTTAATTAAGTTTGTGCTGATTAAAAAACAAAGACCTAATGCTAATGGCATTGCCAGTTGGTACAGCTCACTGGAAAAAATATGCATCAAATTATAATAATATTTATACCTTTCAATCTAGTAATCCCATTCCTGAGACTCAACCCTAAGGGAATATTGTAAAATATGGAAAAAATCTATAAACATGAAAATGACTGATGCTTATGATCTTAATAAACCTGGGAACAACTTAAGTTTGTAATGGATTAAATTAAGGAGGACTATTTTACAGCTATTAAAATATGAGTAAAGACTTACTGAGCAACATATAAAACTGTTGATGATATCAAAAATTATGCACATATGATAATCGATATAAAAATGTATCTTAAAACTATATAGAAATAGGCCCAAGTGATAATTATGTTAGATTTTATAGTACATTTTTTTTCCTTTTTCTCCGTATGTTTTCTAAGGTAATATTACTTTCAAGAGTAAAATTAGAGGGGCACCTGCCTGGCTCAGTCGCTTAAGTGTCTGACTTGGGCTCAGGTCATGATCTCGCGATTTGTGGGTTCGAGCCCCACATCGGGCTCTGTGCTGACAGCTCAGAGCCTGGAGCCTGCTTTGGATTCTGTCTCTCTCTCTCTCTCTGCCCCTCCCCCACCCATGCTCTGTCTCTCTCTCTCTCCCTCTCTCAAAAGTAAATAAACATTAAAAAATTGTTTTAAAAAAGTAAAATTAGAATTTAAGTCTAATGTATTCAGTGTGAAAAAAATATTTATTGAGTGCCTATTATGTACCTGGAAATTTTGCTATGACATTTTGAATTTTAAAAAATGCCAGAATACTTTCTTCATTATTTACTCCAGGGCAATAAAAAAGCAAAAAAAGAATGTGCTTAGTGGACTATTTAGAATAAGTGGTTCATATACAACCTAAGATTTAAGGTGCTATTGTGTGTAACCTAAGCATTTAATGCCAGGCTGTCAGCCCAACCACATTAAATGTAATGGTGTTCTGTCTCACTGTAGCCATCTGCTTCAGGACTCATTCCAAAATTATCTTACTAGCTTACTCAGGTCATTCCACTGAGGAAATGAAATATCAGTGATATATTGACCAGAACATCAATGTGGGCAAGATTTTAAATAATGTATCTCAAGCTACATGTAGAGGTAACTGGATTGAAGTAAGCTAGACAAGATCATTTGCCAAGAATTGTAGCATTATTGGGGCACCTGGATGGCTCAGTGGGTTAAGCGTCTGACTTCAGCTCAGATAACGATCTTGAGGTTTGTGAGTTCAAGCCCCGCATCAGGCTTGTGCAGACAGCTTGGTGCCTGGAGCCTACTTTGGATTCTGTGTTTCCCTCTCACTCTCTGCCCCTCCCTGACTCGTGCTTCCTCCCTCCCTCTCTCTCTCTCTCTCTCTCTCTCTCTCTCTCTCTCTCAAAAATAAATAAACATTTAAAAAATAGAAAAATAATTGTAGCATTATTTTTTGTTGAAATTTTTATTTAAATAGTTGTACATTCACTTGTTGTTATCAGAAATAATGTAAAAGATTACTTGTGTCCTTTACCCAGGTTCCCCAAAGGAAACATTGTTCAGAACTGTAGTATATTGTCACAAACAGGGTATTGACATGGTATGGTCCCTCCCATCTTACTCAGATTTCCCTGGTTTTATTTTATTCCTCTGTGTATGTGTGTGCACATGTATGAAGTACCACACAATTTTATCGCTGTATGTTTGTTTCCAACACCATTGTCAAGACACTGAGCAGTTGCGTTGGCAGTTAAACCAGGATCCATCCTGTTGCCCTGTTATAATCACACCATCTCTCCCCTCCCACTACCCCTAACCCCTGGCAACCACTACTCTGTCCTCTCTTTATAAAAATTTCTCATTTCTAAATATTATATACAATGGATCAGAATAGAAAATCCAGAAATAAACCCACAATTATATGTTCAAGTAATGCTTGACAAAGCAGGAAAGAATATCTAATGGGAAAAAGTCTCTTCAACAAATGATGTTGTTAAAACTGGACAACAACATGCAAAAGAATGAAACTGGACCACTCTTTTACACCAAACACAAAAATAAATTCAAAATGGATTAAAGGTCTACATGTGACTTGAAGCCATAAAAATCGTAGAAGAGAACACAGGCAATAACTTCTTTGACATCAGCTGTAGCAACTTCTTTCTACATATGTCTCCTGAGGCAAGGGAAACAAAAGCAGGAATAAACTACTGGGACTACATCAAAATAAAAAGCTTCTGCACAGTGAAGGAAACAAACAACAAAACTAAAAGGCAGCCTGTGGAATACAAGATATTAACAAATGACATATCTGATAAAGGGTTAGTTTCCAAAATGTATAAAGGACTTATAAAACTCAACACCCAAAACAAATAATTCAGTTAAGAAATGGGCAGGAGACATGAACAGACATCTCTCCAAAGAAGACATCCATCCAGTGGCACCTGGATGGCTCAGTTGGTTAAGCGTCAGGCTTCAGCTCAGGTCATGATCTCACAGTTCATGGGTTTGAGCTGTGTGTCGGGCTCTGTGCTGACAGCTCAGAGCCTGGAACCTGCTTCAGATTCTGTGTCTTCCTCTCTCTCTGCCTCTCCCCTTCTCACACTCTGTCTTTCTCTCTCTCAGAATTAAATAAATATTAAAACATTTTAATTAAAAAAAGACATTCATCCAATCAGCCTCGCTTCTCATCAGAGAAATGCAAATCAAAACTACAAGGAGATATCACCTCACACCTGTCAGATTGGCTAAAATGAACAACACAAGAAACAACAGGTGTTAGCAAGGGTGTGGAGAAAGGGGAACCCTCTCGTACTGTTCATGGTAATGCAAACTAGTGCAGCCACTGTGGAAAACAGTATAGAGACTCCTCAAAAAGTTATGAAGTTTTTATAATCAGTCTTATGATCCAGCAATCACACTACTGGGTATTTACCCAAAGATTACAAGAACACTAATTCAAAGGGATACACCCATGTCTTTATAGCAGCCTTATTTACAGTAGCCAAACTGTGGACAGAGTCCAATGTCCATCAACTGATGAATGGATAAAGAAGAAGTGGTATATATACAATGGAATATTATTCAGCCATAGAAAAGAATGAATTTTGCCATTTGTAATGACATGGATGGAACTGGAGAGTATAATGCTACATGAAATAAGTCAGAGAAAGACAAATACCGTATGATTTCACTCTCATACATTTTGAGGTCGGCTTTTTTTAACTCAGCATAATTCCCTGGAGATTCTTCCAAGTTGCATGTATGTGTAATTTGCTAGTTGTTATTGCTGAGTAGTATTCTACAATATTGGTATACCACAGTGGGTTTAACTATACACCTGGTCTGATTCCAGTTTGGGGCTATTAAAATAATGCTCCCATAAATATTTGTGTCCAGCTTTTTGTGTGAACATAAAGTTTTCATTTCTCTGGGTTAAATGTCTAAGACAGCAGTTGCTGGATCATATAGTAAATACATGTTTGCTTTTCAAAGAAATTGCTAAACCATTTTCTAGAATGCCCATACCATTTTATATCCACCACCTCCCAAGCAGCATATGGAAGATTTTGTTTCTTTGCCAGCTTTTTGGTGCTGTCATGATAGTCTTTATTTTTAATGAAAATTTGGGACAATTTTGTTTACCTGAACTAACCAAATAATTTTGGTAGAGACCCATGTGGGGTAACTAGATTTAGAAAAGAAAACCACATTAAGGCATATCAGGAGCTATCTTTTCCAGCCCCTCCTCACCCCAAAATCATTTACTTAACTCTTAACAGCCTAATTTTACACAGTAGATCAGTTTGAGATATTTGGCCCCTTCAATCTCTAGATAATTAACAAAAAGCACTCAGCTCTCCTTTTGTAGATGTTGGGCCCAATATCCTTTATCAATATCAGGAAATAGGACTGGACATTGTTTCTTTCTTCCTTGTTTAACAGTCTTACTGTCTTCTAGAAGAAAAAATATTTAAAAAAATTTTTTAATGTTTATTTTTTTATGTTTATTTGTATTTTTTTTCTTTAGCGTCTTTTTTTTTTTGAGAGAGAGAGAGAGAGACAGAGCATGAGCGGGGGAGGGGCAGAGAGAAAGGGAGACACAGAACCTGAAGCAAGCTCCAGGCTCTGATCTGTCAGCACAGACCCCAACATGGAGCTCACACCCACAAACTCTAGACCATGACCTGAGCCAAAAAGTTGGATGCGTAACCGACTGAGCCACCCAGGCGCCCCGAAAAAATGTGTTTTATAAGGATTTTTGGACCCCCTAGACCAGTGTCTTCCTTTTGCACTGGTCTGTAAATGAAGATGCTGGATTAGGGTTTAGACTTGTGTTTGAGTCCCTCTTCTTATTAGCTGTGCCACTATAAATAAGTCCCTTTCTAAGTTTGCTCGGCTGCGTAAAATGAATGGATTAGACCAGTGGCTCTCAGACTCTAACATAGAGTAGAGTCATCTGGAGGACTATTAGACACCAATTGCTGGGCTCCATCCCTAGAGTTTCTGATTCAGCAGATGTAGAATAGGGCACAAGAATTAGCCTAACAATTTCCTGGTGATGCAGATCAAGCTTGTCCAGAGACAACACCTAAGGAATCACTGGACTAGATTATGCTAAAATACCCTCTGGGCCCAATAGTCAATACCATCCCTTAACCCCCAAAGAAACCCCTCAAATTTGCTTTCTTGTAAAATGTTTTGTATTTATCTTTTTTTTCTTAAAGTGATACAGATATATAGTGGAATTTAATGTAGCCATTAAAAAAATATCATAGAAAAATAATCATTGTTATGGGAAGATCACCACAATAGATTATTAGGCTAAAAAGGACCTATGTATTACAAAGCAGCATATATAAAAATGTCCAGTTACACATAGATAATAGAAGTCTAGAGAGCTATATCTAAAGTGTTAGTAGTTATAGCTGATAGTGGAGTTACAAAAATTTTATTTTCCTAATTTTTTCTGTAATTCATATAATCATTAATCAGTTATTAAAAAAATTGAGCAATACAACTCTCGATTGCTCTAAGTTTTAAGAATTACAGTAAAGAACTTATTGAATACTAACCAACAACAGTAAGCTGTTCAGGTATGATATACTATTGTCTAGGACCATTTGCAAAGGCAGCGGTGAACCTCCTTAGCCTTTTCCCTGAAAAAAGTGTGGTAAATCACCCTTGTGCCTTCTTCCTACTTGATAGAATTCTGCACTCACGCACCTGCATCTGAATAGGTCTGGCCCCAGGACCACTCGTTACAGCATCACATCACTGCCTACTTAATGTAGGCACTTTTCCAACTGTTAGCCAGTGGGATCCACACTGCTAACCTCACAAGCTAACCTCTCCTCCATCCTTGACAATGGGTCAGAAAGTGTTTTATCAGGCAGCTTTCTGCCTTAGTCGTATCTCTCTTAGAAGAATTAATATTTACAAGTAAAATAGGAATTTAAAAACATTGCTGAAATAAGTCTGTTTAGATGGCAGAAACCAGTCATCTGCTATAGAAGGGTATTTTGTTTCCCATGTGTGTTCATGTCCCTGCCTGGGATTTCTAATTGTACTGATATCCCAAGTATTTCATCTTCTTCAACACTCATTCATGTCAATGTTAAGAGAGATAGATAAGAATGAACATAGCTGCCTTGAAAGATTACTTATTAAAGTAGTTTTGCTACTAAATATTTGAATTCATTGATACTGGAGAAAAATACTCCTTTGTTTCTGAGCTCTGACAACTGTTTCTGAATAAACTTGTTTGGTAAGAGGCCTGTCGCCAACAGGACAATGCAGTGGGATTGTCACAACACCACATCCACGGCTGTGGTTGTATCGCTGGTTCTCTTCTGCCAAGTTATCTCCTGTAGATATTCCATAGGATTGAGAAGTTAAAAAGACCTTTTGATATATGAGTGATGGTGTATTTATTGTGGTAGCACTGTTTTTTTATATTGTGCATTTGAACACCCACCCAGAATTATTGATTTTAACAAATGTGTCTTGTGCTTGAGGCAGTATTTTTTATGTAACATCTAAAGACTACTGCCATAGAAACGTTCACCCCATGGGTTTGCTGTCATTAGCACAGTTATTCATTTGCTTTATATAACTGGAAGCTTCAGTGATCGCATCAGAACCACTAGTTCACTATAGTGTTACAGTAGCACCATCCAATGCCAACAATATTCTCCACCATCCCCTTGTTCCAAAAGAAGTGAGGAGAATTTTATGTCTAGAACTTACTTGCTTTGGTGAATAGGATCAAGATCTAGTAACCGTTGAATTTGTCCATGTTTTCGGCTCTATGTACAGATGATGGGACATCAGTCCTAGTTTCTCCCCCACACATCTCTCTCTTCTGATACGAGACATACTGCTGGCTTTCCACCTAGAAGTCCACTGGGAAACAGCCAATCTTAGCTTAACTGGTTCCTGCATAGATGAAAATCAGCAGGCTTTTTATTTATATTTAAATTATCATAGTGCATCCATGGCTTAAAGAAAATACAAGGCCAAGGTTTAAATTAAGTTACAGACATCCATCTTACTCTTTCTTTCCTATTTTCTACAAGCTCTTATGGATTTTATACAGAAAGTCAGGAGTTGGAAGGCTGCATGGATGTTCCCTTGGTCTGGAGTCTCGGTCTGCAGTTGAGTATACACATAATTGTTGTCATCTTGGAGGGAGAGGATCTTCTTCCTTATTGTATTGTTTCTTTGGTCTTTTGTTGCATCCTTCCAGTTTGCTAGTCATTCATTTAGCAAGCCACCATCCTTAAGCAGGAAGAAGTGTTTGCCACTCTGTGCCATGCCAGGTTTTGCCTCCCCCTGTCAACACAGTATTCATAATTAGGGTAATAAAGACCTCTCTCAGGGTCTGCCTCAGAAATCTTACTTCCTTTCATAACCCAAGAATGGTATTTTTCTCCCAGCGGGTGTTAGGCATCCATCTCAAAACTTATCCCACATTATTAGAATTATCTCATTCCATGGCTGTCTCCCCCACCAGCCTCTTAGCACCGGGGGAGAATGCCTTCTCAGTGTGGTCTGACTGGGCCAGTCACTGGCGTGTAGACAGTACCTAATGATTAAATGAATTGAATGAATGAAGCCAGGCTGCCACCCCAGAGAGAGAAATCTTATACTATTTATCCAACTCAAAAAGATGAGTCCAGGTATTATCAACATGGGCCTGATCAATGCTGAATTAGTGAGTTAGTAAAAATTAGTTACTGTTATTTTTTAATGTTTATTTTTTTTTCTTTAAGCTTTTTTTTATGTTTTATTTATTTTTGAGAGAGAGAAAGACAGCATAAGCAGGAAAGGGACAGAGAGAGAGGGAGACACAGAATCTGAAGACAGGCTCCAGGCTCTGAGCTGTCAGCGCAAAGCCCGATGCAGACTCGAACCCACAAGCTGTGAGATCATGATCTGAGCTGAAGTCAGCCACTTAACTGACCGGGCCACCCAGGCGCCCCACTTAATATTATTTAAGATGTTAAATGTATTTGATAAATGCTTGAGTCATTTTCTGAAATTATTTTTATATTTATATTTATATTTTTTGTTTTGTAAATGAAATTTGACTTTTGAAACTGTTGTATAGTATAAAGTACAAACTTCTGATATTTTTCTGAAATTATTTTTATATTTACATTTATATTTTTTGTTTTGTAAATGAAATTTGATTTTCGAAACTGTTTTATAATATAAAGTATAAACTCTTTTCTGTGTCATAAAACATTCTATTTCAGAACATAACTTTGAACATGAGCCATACCTAAACAAAAATACATATTTAAGGCATGGTTTTATATATTTAATATCTACAATACTCTTTAAAGAACATTTGTGTGTGGCTATGCTTATTCTAAAGAGTTTCTTTTAAAGCTTGCAGTTGCTATGAAATTCACATTTTCCAGTATTTTACTGTTTTATCTGTCTTGTTTAGCAACCCCAAAGCACTTAGATAGCCTTTTCTTTTAATGTTAATCTTGTGCAGCCTGCCTTGACAGCATATTTTTTTATTGATTGAAATTTCAAATCTATGCTGAGGAATTGAATTTAATAATATAAATTTGTTAACTAAGATAAAAGAACATTAAAAAGTGTTTAACATATTCTGTAAATGTATTAAAGCATTTTAAACTGAAATTTGGTCAGCTATCACATCAGCCTAGCCCTGTTTGTTGTGGTTTAAGAAGATTGTTTTTAGGTGATGACTCAAAGCAGAGACATTATTTTTAGACATCTTTACCTCCTCGCCCTCTTCCTATTCCCAACTGTCCAAATTCAAGTGCACAGAATAGGGAGACTCAAACCTTACAGCCAATAGGAAAGAGTCCCATTTCTGTTGTTTTTAAATAATAATATATACTTTTGTAACTATATGTTCCAGAAATGTATCAATGGAGCCTCAAGCTGTGGCTGTGCTCATGTACTCTGAAAAGCCTTAAAACTTTTACTTTTGAGAATCAAACTAAAAAGATGAAATACAGAGAGTTTTCTTAGTGTAATGAAACAAAATTATCCTCAGAATAAATGGCAGTTAGGGCGAACAGTTTTTGCTGTCATCGATAAAAGCTAGAGAACACAAAATCAGTGTTAGAAATGCTGAAATATATTAACTCGCAGTGTTTTAAATAAAAAGAAGCTAAAATGCATTGTACAGTACCTGTTCCCAAGGATGATTGCAGTTTTTTGTTATTAAGAACTGCAAAATACATTATGTACTTGGCAGGCAGAATTATGAAAACTAGACCTGAAAAGACATATTGGGTCAAATTCTAAAGTTTTCCCTTCTTGGTGCGGGGGGAGGGGGCTCCATTTTGCATTATTTAATCAGCTCAGTCTCTTGTGTAATAGTTCCATCCTGAGTTCATATTCACAGGCATGCAAAAGAAAATAAATCTTTGATATTTGAGGCAATCATGAAGATTAAAAGTCCCCAAACCTCTGCAGTTTACCTCATTCGTCTGAAAACTTCTAGTGGGAAAAGCACGGGTTAGGAATCGAAATTTCTTCCTGAGCCCATTATTGCCACTTAATAGCTTTGTATCCTGAGCAAGTCACTTAATTTTTCTGAGCTTCTGTTTCTTCATTTGCTTTATGTAAATCACAGGTTATACTCAGGATGAAAGCAGTCCAAATAGGCTTCATAAACTATGAAGTGTTGTACAAGTTTCAGATAGGTCCAGTTATAATTCCCGTTTTGCAGATGAGGAAAGGCTGAGGGAGGCTGCTAACAAGATTGTTGAAGGTCACACAGCTGGTGAATAGAGATCTAGCTTTAAGCGCTTATGTCTATAATGTTGGTATTTTTCAGCATCAGCACTATTGACATTTTAGGGCTGATAATTCTTTCTTGTGGAGGGCTGTCCTGTGCATTATAACACGTTTAACAATACCCCTGGCCTCTACTCCCTAGATGCCAATAGCGTCCCCCAATTTATGATAACCAAAACGTCTGCAGACACTGCCAAATGTCCCCTGGTGGGTAAAATCACCCCAGGTTGAGAACTGCTGGTCTGTCTGTGTGATTCCAGGGGTAAAGTTATTAACCACTTTTATGGTGATGTTTATCAGTGGTATTATTCTGAGTGGTTTCTGGTTGGAATACTCCACGACATAGCAATTTTCCGAATTAAAAAGGAGACAACTGGTTTTCCTATTTCTCAATATTAACAGTGGCATTGTCTTCTTTGGAAGGTCTTCCCCATAAACTGTTCTTACAGAAGCAGAGTATCACCTGACAGAGACACTATCTACAGTGATCCAGAGGCCAGACTGATAACCTTTCCCCTGTAATTCCATGGCCATCCCCTAAGGGGCCCCACTGTTCTCTCTTGAACAGCCCCATCTCCTCTGGTGTATTCATGGGCTCCTGACTGATATCTGTTATCAGCTGAAAGGCAAGGGAGAGGAACACATGTATTTTCATAACCATTATCTCATCTAATCCTCACAGTAAGCCCTTGAGATTTGTATCAATTGTCTGTGTTTACATTTTGTTTAGGAATCTTAACCTTTCTTCTTTGCCTGCTCCTTCAACTTTGGTGTTCTCATTGCAAAACTTGATATAGAAAACTCAGCAGGAAGTTGATATGGAAACGCAGCAGGGGCCTTTCTCACCAGCTCTGTATGAAGAGTAACAGCCTTCTGAATTACTCAACAGAAAGCCGATGCTTTCTGCCCTGCATGACTCTTCCTTTTTCCTTTCCCCTTAACAGGGATCATTAAATACATGCCTCCTTTGACTGCATTTGGTGACTTAAGAACCAACTGTCCGGGAGTAGAATGTTTTTTAGTTCTGTTGCTCACTCTTTCCCCCAAAAAAGGCCAAGCATGACTTTGCCAGTCCTCCCACACTTCCCCATCTTTGTCTCTAATCTGCAGTCTGCGCTCTTCCTGATACTGGGACAGTTCCCAATTTATTTATCACTTCTGAACTCAACTTTTATGATCAACTTTAGTGTTTGTTTCTCTGTTGTTTAAAACTCCTGGGGGAAATAGATGCATTTGATCTGGGCCTCATTAAATAATCTGAAACGATTTTGTACGTAGACCTGTCTGAATTTTTTTAAACACTAAGTTTTAAGATCAGCTGCTACCGACAAGCCCAATAAATATAACTGAATGTGATTAAAAGCATTCACACGACCTGGGGAGAGGCTGGCAGTGAGGAGCTGGACTTGGCAGGAATCTTCTGGACTCAAACTTCTGCTCACAGAAAGTCCAAAATAAGGCAGTCTGAAACAATGGGAAGGAGGACTGGATTACTTCACGGCCATACAGCTTCAGTGTCAATTAAAACTTATTTATTTTTTTCTTTAAAGTGCATGCGAATCATGTTAATTACTACATGGTTCATTTAAAAAGGAGTAATTGGCTCCCGCTGTAAAATGGCAGTGTCTCCCCGGACCCAGGAGTTATTTTTCTTTTGTAGATCAGCATGCGTCTCTATTGACCAGAGTTCCCTGATTCTGATTTGACGTACATTGAACCATTTCATCATGTTATATAAGTGAAGCATCGTGGGTTTTTCTTCCTTCTCCAGGTGGCCTTTTTGAAGATGTAACTGTTGGAGCCAAGACATTCCTGTCCCTGGAAGACAGCTCTCCCGCACAGAGCACCCCAGAGGCCAGCATTCTGCACAGTAGGCAGCCATTACAGAGACAAGAACCAGAGCTACTGAATAAGAGCATCGTGTGGAAGTTGTGAGTTTACTGGTTCGCATATACTCTCCATGAGAGGAGTTCACTTCAAATCTTTGAAGAACCAAGACTGTGAAGAACGTTGTCATAGCAGGTTGAGGAAAGTGTAGAAGTTATGTCTCTATTTCCCACAGAGAGGAATATTCCAATATGTGCCGCGTCAGCACCACCTGGAAGGAGATTAGCTAGTGGAGTCCCATCTGTCCTTTGTGGAACGCAGTGAGGGGCTTCACTGGTGGATCTGAAAGTTAACTGCCGTACATCCAAGCAAATAAACTTACATAAGCTTCCCATTTGGTTTGTTTCAAACAAATGTTTAGAAAGAAAAATAATAGGAATTTGTATGCCTTATTCAGAAGAGATGCTCAGTGAATAAATGTTTGTTGAATGGTTATCACATTAAAGGTTTTCCTGTTTATGCAGGCCTGCACGGGTTCCTTTTCTTTATTTCCTTTACCAAATACTGTTGCTGATCAACAGATGCACCTCACTGGCTTCCCAGTATAGACTGGTCTTAATCCTTGTGTGCCAGAGCCGGTGGAGAGGAAGCCGTGGAGCGAGCATGATGGAGCTAGGGAGATTGCTACAGAGCATCACGGCGAGCTGCTGATTTCACAGAGACAGTTGGATCCTCTCCCACAGTCCCCTGGCTCCGGGCAGAGCTGCTCCGAGAGCCAGGCAGATCCCCTGTCTGTCACGAGGACAGTCTGGATCTGCACCCGTACCTGCTGCTCGCCCAACCTTGTGGTGTTCATCCTAGCCTACAGGCTGCCTTATACCTCTGTGCCCCCAAAACGCTGGGTTTTATGTCCCTGGATTTCCTAACACCCAAAACGTGGGTGTCACTTGGCCTTGTGCTTTAGCGAACTTTCTGTTTCACCCAGACCCTTGTCCTGCCAGCACAGCCATGCTGCAGCACTCCTAATGTGTAACGGGCAGACTGACACAGGACCAAAACCCATCTGTTTGGCCCTGCAGCGTCACTTTATTAAGCGCAGCTTGAAACAGCAAAGATCTCAGTGATCTGTCTAAGACACACAGCCACAGATGAGAATTACTTTGGTTTCTCTTAAGCTACTAAGCTCCCAAATACCAAGCTGGTTTTCCATGCTTTCGATTTCTAGCTGTCAGTATAGAGCAGGGTTTCTCCACCTTAGCACCATGTAGGTTTGGGGCCAGATGACAGTTTGTTGTGAGAGATTGTCCTCTGCTGTGGGGAGGAACTCTTTTTCCCTCTCAATTCAGGGGCTGCAGTTTGCAAATCAAACTGATAAAAGATAGGTGAATAAGAAAAACAACTTAATTGCATACATCCACACAAGAGTTTCACAAAGGAAGGAGACTCAAGGAGGTGGTCAGATGATTGAGGTTTATACACCATATTGGGCTAAACAAAGAAAAAAGAGGTTTTGGGCTTTTTGGCAGGGGAGGCAAATTATAGGAAGGTGAGGGAAGAAAATGTATGGTAATAGGGTTGTCTTGTTATGCAGATAAGAGTTTCTCAGATGATAAGAGTTGTCTCCCGGAGTAGTGCTCTTCCTGGTACAGAGACGTCTTTACAAATGGAAATTTCCCTTATAAATGTAAATTTCATTTACAAAAGAGGAAATTTATACTTTATTTTTAGGTAGTTACACGGAGGTAAAGAGCTTTTTCTGCCTCTGCTGGCTTTCAGTTGTCTTTAGCTCAAAATAATCCTTATGCCAAAGTGGCATATTTTGTGGTGACATAATTCTGGTACCCTTCTGTGCAATGAAGGATGTTTAGCAACATCCCTGGCCTCCACCCACCAGATTCTGGTAGCCCTCCAACCCCAGTTGTGACAACTAAAAACATCAGCATACATTTCCCTGGTGTCCAAAATTGACCCCAGTTGAGAACCACGGCCTTAGAGGACATAGCCTAAGAAACAAGATCTGGTGACTTTGTATAGTTGTGTGTTGTCACTGACACAGTCATTACAAAATCTAGGTCTTTTGTGGCATGGGGCCTGGCCTTAGTGTACTATTGGTTTCACAAATGAATACATTCATGATGAATGCTTTTATGTGTGACTATTTCTTAAGAGTTCAGTTTATATTGTTGGAGACCGGAATAAACTCAGTGAAGCAGAGTTCAGTCGGTGCATAAAATAGAAATTTCTTCTGAGGTAGTCTTTCTTCCCCTGGAGAAGAAAGCAGCTGTTACGGTGTTTACGGTTCCGATGGTGAAGGTACTCAGGATTCAAGACAACTCTACCACTCAACCAAACCCAGCTAGAAGAGGATTCCAATTTCCTAACCTTGTGTAAGTAAAATCAAGTTAAAGTCAAGTGTAGTTAGGGGCTCCTGGGTAGCTCAGTCGGTTAAGTGTCCGACTTCGGCTCAAGTCATGATCTCATGGCTCACGAGTTTAAGCCCCGCGTTGGGCTGTGTGCTGACAGCTCAGAGCCTGGAGCCTGCTTCAGATTCTGTGTCTCCCTCTCTCTCTGCTTCTCCCCGGCTCGTGCTCTCTTTCTGTCTCTCAAAAATAAATAAACACTAAAAAAAAAAAAATCAAGCGTAGTTAGACCTCTTCACCTCTCTCTGGGTCTTATGAGGAACCAAGCCAGAGAGAGCTAAGCCCACCTTCTTCTTAATGGCACCAGTGGAGGATGGAAGTAGAGTGGCTTTGAGAAGCTCTGAGGAAGGGGCAGGAGTAAGAGGTCTGTCTGTCCATCTCTGTCTTCTCTCTCTCCTCTCTCTCTCTCTTTCTCTCTCATGTGCGCACACACACACACACACGCACACACACAGAGGATTTCTGTTTATACTGTGGTTACTGTGTGAAGTTGCATCTGTCATGCAACTTAAGATCTTGCCACAGGGGCGCCTGGGTGGCTCAGTCAGTTAAGTGACTGACTTCAGCTCAGGTCGTGATCTCATGGTTTGTGGGTTTGAGTCCTGCATTGGGCTGTGTGCTGAATGCTTGCTTGGAGCTTGCTTCAGATTCTGTGTCTCCTTCTCTCTCTGCCCGTCCCCCACTTGTGCTCTGCCTCACTCTGTCTCTCAAAAATAAATAAATGTAAAAAAATATATTTTTTTCAATAAAAAATAAAAATCTTGCCACAGTGAGGTTCTCAAGCTCAACGCGTCTCCACTGGTTCTAGGGCTGGGAGGGAAGGGCCAGCACAGTTGAGCTGAGCTGTTAATGTCTAAGCACTGGGTAGGTCTGAGGGTAATGTGTTAACCTATAAGAGTCTTCTTTGGGGGCCACAGGAAGTGGGGAAAAGAGGGGAAGGGAGCCATTCTACTTATCATTTGTCTTTGTCTAAATAAATTTTTTTTTAAATTTCTTCTCTTTCTCTGAGAAAGAGAAATATCCAGCAATGAAGAGATTTAGTTAAACCACATAAGGAGGGCTAGAGAGAATTGAAGCAGGCTGTACAATCTCCATATTGGTCCTGGGAAGTCATTTCACACTAGCCTCATGTGTCATATGAGTACAATTCCAGAATCTATTCAAGAGCAGTCGTAAATGGAACCACAGAATTTAAATATACTATTAAGAGTTTCAAAAAAAAAAAAAAAATCTACCAGGGGGTAGCCAGCAAAAAGAGAGGAAGGGACATTGTGGGTAAAAAAAAAAAATGTTCACTATCATCAACTGAGTAACTATGCATGACACTATCGATGGTCTTTAACATAAATTACCTCATGCAGTTCTCTCCATGGCTCTGTGACACAGGTGCTAGTATGTTCCCATTGTACAGATAACAGGGTAAAAGCAAGACAAGAGCCATTTGTGCAATTTCCCTAGATGGTCAGAGAACTCTGAGGCAAGAAGTCTCTGGGTGCCAAGAAGACCAAACAGAATAAATACATAATGAAGCAGGGTTTTAAAATAATTGGGAATAAGACAAGAAACAGGGCAAGAAAAACATCATGTAGTGTTTGAAAATGATTGAAGTTAATGAAAAGTAGGGGTACCTGGGTGGCCCAGTGGATTAAGCATGCAACTTTGGTTCAGGTCATGACTTCACAATTTGTGAGTTTCAGCCCGATGTCGGGCTCTGTGCTGACAGCTCATAGCCTGGAACCCGCTTCAGATTCTGTATCTCTGCCCCTGCCCCACTCAAACTCTCTCTCTCTCCCTCTCTCTCTCTCTCTCTCTCTCTCTAAAAAATAAACATTAAGAAAAAAAAATTTTTAACAAAAGAAATAGGAAAAGTAAAACAAATTAGAAACCCCAGAAATAGCAAAAACCCAAATGACAGTCAAAATAATAATAACACAGTTACTATTTCTTGTTAGCCAAATCTCAGGCCTTGCTCTGTATGCTTTCATGTATCATCTCTCTTTTAATCCTCAAAATAATCCTATGAGGGCATTCTTACTTTTCCTTTTTTTATATGAGGATATTGAGGAGCCAGAGGCTAGGTAAATATTTCAATCACACAGTAGAGTTACATTTTGAGCACAGGCATATAAGCATTGTTCCATCGGACCTCTTGGATATCAGTGATAGAATTAGCATAGTCTGTTAAAGGTGCCTGCCTCAGTCAGTTGAGCGTCTGACTTCGGCTCAGGCCATGATCTCATGGTTTTGTGAGTTTGAGCCCCGTACCGGCTCTCTGCTGTCAGCACAGAGCCCGCTTTGCATCCTCTGTCCCCCGCTCTTTCTCTGCTCTTTCTCTGCTTCTCCCCTGCTTGTGGTCTCTTTCTCAAAAAATAAATAAAACATTTTTAAAAATCTTAAAAAAAAAAAAAAAAAAAAAGGAAGAGGAGGTTGGCAAGGACCAGAACCGTATTAAAACACCAAATTTCCAATCCATTTTTGATATCTAAAAACTGTGATAAATGAGTGGTTCTCATTTATAAATGAGTAGAACTCATTCTTACCCTGTATAACAACAATGGATAGACCCTGTTGAAAATTTCTGTTGGCCACCCATTTTTGGCAAACCAGTCACTGAGTCTGTTCATTTAATGTGTGCTCATTGAAAGCCTACTACATGCCACGCATAGTTACGGGGACTGCAGATAGGATCCATCAAACCAAGGCCCTGCCCTCATGGAGCTTACATTCCCATGAGGGAGCAGACAAAAAAGAAACTCTATATTTTACTATATTTTATTATAAAATACTCTTATAAAGTAAATTAATTTCTGAAAGTAAGTACAACAAGAAAAAGAAAGCTGGGTAAAGGGAGAGCGTACGATGGGGTGCTATTTCAGACGGAAGTTTTGGTTGAGCTTTAGGTGTATGTATACCATTAGGGCCATATATGTCACGATATTTGAACTCCCAGTTAGAGTGACTATGGAGATACATCATTAAATGCCAAAGATTGAGCAGAAACCACAACCTTACATCATTTTGCCAAAAGTAGCTTACTAAACAAGGATACGCCGATATTAGCAAAGCTTGTTTGATTCCATTGATCACAAAAAATTTGACTTGAACCAGGCACTCAGTGTAATTGGCCTTGCACTAACCACCTTGGTAATTAAACCTGATCAGTCGCCCCTGTAGTAAAATATGCTGACAAGGTTAAATGGTTTTCTATGATAGATAAAGCTAGCCTAGTTGTTGTCCCTAGAACATTTGTTTTTGCTTTTAATGTATAACAAAGATTAATTAGGACCCACATTTCATTATAATTCAGGAATGTAAGGATGACTAGTATATCTTAGTCTGTAGTTAGAAAAGCATTAACATTTATCTTCTACATCAGAGGGATGGTTCCCACTAATTGCTTATCTAAGAGTCCTACATCTTCTTAAATACTCCAGAGCATTCAGTGTGACTTAATGTAACAATTTCTCTTTGTTTGCCTCTTGAGATGCTTCAAGCTATTAGTTAATGAACCAGAACTCATCATCATTCTTTAGTCTGGGGGAAAAAGTGGGCAGGAGTTACACGGAAGTAAGTTCTTTTAACAGGTAAGTTCCCTAGTTTTAAAACAAGTAAGTTTTGCTTAAAAGAACATTTTAGAAAGCATCAAAACTATACTACTATTCTTTTTAAAATATGGTTCCATTTTTGACCAGGAATGGAGTAAACCAGTTTGTCCTCAAACCTGCTACAGATAAATTAAGAAACCCATTTTCAGGGCCCCACATTTATGCTAGGGCCCTTTGGCTACAGGTACAGTAAGAGGGCAGGGTTTCCCCAGACCCCCCACCTGTGACCTTCCACAGCCTTTCTGGTCAGAATGGGAATTACTAACATTACTCCATTTCATTATTCATCTTTCTTCCCACCTAATTGGCTTCTTTCTGTAAATCTTTTAACATTTTAATTTGATCTCTTTTGACATTTCATGGGTTAAAGACTTTTTCCTTTTATTATGCTTTGGAAAGGAAAAAGAGGATTTTTATTGCCATAACTTGTTTATACACATTCTATTAGTGTACTGGTTACACATTTCAATACATCTACCAAAAGTCCCAAACCAAGAACACTGGTGGTGCCTGGGTGGCTCAGTCAGTTAAGTGCCCTACTTTTGGTTTTGGCTCAGGTCATGATCTCACGGTTTGTGAGTTTGAGCCCTGTGTTGGGCTCTGGGCTCAGTGCTGACAGTGCGGAGCCTGCTTGGGATTCTCTCTCTCTCCCTCGCTCTCTACCTATCTCTTTCTCTCTCTCTCTCTCTCTCTCTCTCTCTCTCTCTCTCTCTCAAAATAAATGAATAAACTTAAAAAAAAACACCACCACCACCATAAGTGGGTAACTTAATTTAAAACAGTCACAGCAGTTGGTTGCCTCTTTGGAGTTTCTGGTGAATTTTTCTAAACTCAAGAGAAATAGGGTTCATTATTTCTTTTCCCAGAACCTTCCAGGCCTGAGCAGAGCATGGCAGGCTTTTTGTAGACTTATGCTAGAAAAGGTATTATAGAAACAAAGCACTTTATATGTGCTTATAAAATAGTGAAAGCTATTTCTTCACTGAGTCTTAAGAAACCAGTGCTTGGGAACAGGAACAGAGCTCTCTGACCTGTCCCACCCCTTCATTTCCAATCACTCTCCCTGCCCCTCCCTAACCAATACCATTTCTAGGAAAATGAGCCTGAAGTGCCAGCCTCCATTACTCTTATACTCCCTTCCAGAATCAAGACTGAAGCTTTATGGCCTCCTCATTTGAAACTATTGGAGAACAAGGATTCTTGTCCCCTCAAAGGTCCTTCTAGCTGGATTAAAAATCAAATTGACATAAGACAGATTAACAGGAGAAAATCAAATTTAATGGTGTACATATGAGGAATCCACACAGACGTGGAGATTCAAAAGACAGGCAAAATGACATCTGTCATCCTGAACTAAGGAGAAGAGGGCTGAAGTCTGGGCTTCAGAGGGAAGAATGTACTTTACTGGGCAATAAGTAGAGCAGATGTGTGATAATTAGATATTTGCTCTACCACACAGATGCGTCACTCAGATAAATTGTATCTCTGGTAATAACCCTTATTCTGGGAAAGACCCTCCAATTTAGGTTCTTCTATGTAGTTACAGGAAGGGCAAAAGTTTCTCTTGAGCCCATAGGGTCTCATTCGTCTTCAGCTCAAAATAATCTTCATGTCAGAGTGGCCCGTATCTGGGGCCAACTGCCTTTGGTTCCTATAAAATTTTCTCCTTATAGAATGGTGACAGTATTGAAATTAGTCATTATCAGGTTTTTTTCCATGTTGAAGTCTTTTTTTAAATTTGAGTATAGTCATCATTAGTTTTATGTTCCATAATAGTACATATTGGACTTAGAAAGTACATTCACTTACACTTTCTGAAAAAAAAAATAGTTACAGCCCTTCCCTCTCTTCCAAATATCCTGCATAGTAAGGTCAACAAAAGGCACTATAAATTCTCTCAATTGTCCCTGTGATCATAAAGCTTAGTCCAAATGTTAAGAAAGATCCTTGAAAGGTTCATAAGGTAACAAAAACTTTTAAATAAAATTCCTCATTTTAACTCAATAAAATCTGAGAAATGATGTCAAGAAGAAAAGGAAAAAGCGGCCAAGATATTCTCTCATCAAGCAGACAAAAGAAGTCGTTTTAGTGTTGCTATTAAGAGAAAAATAAGTTCACATGTATTTTAAAAACTTTTTTTTAAAGAAACCACCAGTAAATTGGAAATATATGTGTTAGAAATCACTAGAGGAAACAAAGAGGACTTGATCAATAAAACACATGTCCTGTATATCTGTCCAACCCTGTGATAATTGTTCAAGACAATTTTAGAAGAGCTCATTTCAAAACTTGGGTTTATTTGTTTCTCTGCTTTATTCTATCAAGCCAGGGATATCCTCTAAATAAAGGCTGCTGTCTATGGAACATTTGGTGGTTGTATCTCTTACACAATCAATAAAGTGTTTCTGAAATGTGTACTGTCTTTGGATCCAGTTTTGATGAGGTTAAAGCTGAGAGTGGAGGTGAGAAAAACCATATGGGAAAAGAACCCATATGACTGTGGGGTCCCAAAGAGGTCCCCCTCAATTACTGTGGCAGAGAAAGTGTTTTTGTTCAAATGAGGCAGGATTTGTTGTGGGATTTGAGTGACAGTTAAGATTTGGAAAGACAGGAAGACAGACATCTTCAGGAAGAGCAGCATTCAAAACAGCAAGAACATCTGGCTAGATTGAAGGAATTAAGAGGAGACAATGAATGATAAAATAGGAAAGAGTTCTTGGATTGTGGAAGGCACTGAATGCTTTTCCTAAATTCTCAGGGATCAAGCACAACAAGAACAGGGAACACTGTGTGTGTGTGTGTGTGTGTGTGTGTGTCTGCCCCTGAGGGCCACTTGAGCTCTCAGATTTAAATGCTATGGTTAAGACTGAGAGGTTTAGCATCAGACTACCAGGGTTGAAATGTTGTCTGTATAATCTTGGCTTAGTTCCTTAGTCTCATCTTTAAACTGGTGTAAAAAATAAGCCTCTCCTTCATACGAGTCTTTGAGTTTTACGTGGGTCTCTGCATGCACAGTGTTTAGAACAGTGCTTGGCACAATACATTTTAGCTGTAGTTGATACTCTGTGAATTTGCTATTCTCTGCCACTCCTCCTTCCCATTGCCTACGAAATTTATTTTTGAGGCTTTACGCAGGAGAATGACATGATGAAGGCGATGCCTTCGGAAAATTAATCTGGTAGCAGAGCATGAGGTAGATGAGAAGAAAGGAAGAGCCATTGTTGCAAAACAAGAAGAGGCTTTCCAATTCCAAAAAAACTATCACAGAAAGTCTTCACCAAATAACTTTGTCAGTGCTTTTTCCTACTCTGTTTTTAATTATTTTTGAAGGCCATTATAAGTACAATAGGATACATACTTTTCCATTTGCGGTCAGCATGGGTCTAACAGTGCAGGATAACCCATTTCAAGCATTTTCACATAAACCTTTTAAAATGCGTTCTTTGTCAGAGTCTTCTCTTGTAAGCAGAAAACCTTTTGCAAAAATCTTTAAATGAGGAAGGGAATCCGGCCCAGAACTTTCTGACCAGACATCCTACAGGTATGCCCTCAGAACTAAAGTTCAATTTATTTTTTATGTAATTTCCAAAAGTACCAGGAATCCTTTTTTTGTTGCTCAGTGTCACTGGTTCTCAGGAGAACAAGGCAGAGTCTTCATGGTGTACAAACCCTATTCCCTTGTGTTTTTAATTTCTTGTGTGTTTGTTCCCCCAATTTATGTTCCGAATTATGCTATGGTGACAACAGTGTAAAATCTGAGTGCTTGACTAGAAATATCATAGATGGAAAGAAGTTATTGAATATATTACTAAATCTCAGCTAAATAGGTACTTTTCTTAAGAGAATCATTCAGCATGTTCTTGAAATGAATTAGGACCTAATGTTTGAGTAATCTACATTTATGTAGTATGTGTAGTCCAATCTAGCTCAGAGAAGTAGACAAACGGGGTCAGATGAGCAGGAATAAACCATATTTCTCTGGTTCTTATATCTACCTACTATTGAAAGTCCTGCAACTCACTACAAAATACTCAAATTATTTATTTTTAATTTTGTTTAATGTTTATTCCTTTTTGAGAGAGAGAGAGAGAAAGAGAGCACAAGTGGGGTTGGGGCAGAGAGAGAGGGAGAACACAGAATCCAAAGCAGGCTCTAGGCTCTGAGCTGTCAGCAGGGTTCTAACTCATGAACTCTGAGATCATGACCTGAGCCGAAGTCAGGCACTTAACCGGCTGAGGCACCTAGGCTCAAATTCTATCTACGGTACCCATATGTATCGTCTGCCACCTATCATCTACCTCAAGGCATCTGCCATGTTCTTCTTTTCTTCTTAATCAGTATCATTTGGTGCTGGTGATCTCCACTGCTAAGGTGTCCACAGGGGGCCTGTCTTGTGTGAAGTGTGGCACCTCCCCTTCCTGGATGTGCCAATGGAGAAAATAATGCAATTGTCTTGGAAACTTCAATAAGCCAAAGTTCAGCTGTGTAGTATACAGAGGTAGGGAGAACGTAGACTCTCTCCATTTTGTGCTGTGCTTTGTGACATGGACCCTAAAGCAGTATTATGCCACACCACAGTGTCTATAGTTACAACATTTTTAGTAAAACTTGCTTTATCAATTCTTTAAATTTGAAGTACCCAGCCCAGCCCAGCAGCCAGACTTAAAGACCAGTTTTGACTAATATACATGAATACACCATTTTTTTAACCACTCCCATGTGCAGAATTCTCTTTTTTTGAAATGAGTTTCTCCCAATGGATCTCTTAGTCCCTCATAAAAACAGACTCAGGCCAGAAATCCTAGATATTAGCGCTGTTTGGGTTCTAGCTGAGACTCCAAATCCATTTATATTTTTTTACTATTCTGCCCTTAAAAAATTGCCATAACATAAGCATTAACCATTTTTTTTTCTGTTTTAGTTTTCAATCAGTTTTATAGAATTACTAAGTTTGTGGCTATGGTTATGGTGAACATTTGTAGGACTCAGTTGAGTTTTGCAACTACATTCTGCCCCAGAAAAGCTGTCTTCTTTGTATCTTAACTCATTTGATTTCATTTTACAGAGAAAATTGCTATGAAGCAAAACTTTCATGTAGACCTTCCAAATGAACTTCAGGATCAATTTATAATGATTCTTGTGTTTTGTTTTATGTAATAAAATGAAGCAATAGTTGAACTTTTCAAAGAGTGAGAGCTCCTTGAGGGCAGGCCCAATGTTTTATTCATCTTCTTAATCCCATGCTTAGCAATGATACTAAGCATCTCTACATGGTAGAGAATGTATTCAATAAATATTGGCTTCATTAATTACTGAGGACATTAATATTTGAAAACTAGTGAAGTGGGATCTATAGGGCAGGATTGGTTTGAGTCATTCCATTCTTACAAAATGTTTATGCATCTTTGTGACTGTTAGAAGTTCTTACATCCTGCAATGTTTCTTTCCAATATTGCTTCCTCTCAGAAACATTTTCTTTATCAGTCCCAGCTCAAAAATACTTATTTCATTTTTGAAAATATATTTTTCAAAAGTAAAATGATTAAGTCTTTGGTCCTATTAGAAATACCTTGAAGACGTTTACCCATGGCTATAAAATCCTGATGAAAATTCAGTCTTTATTGGATGGTGTGGCGTTAGATGAATGTAATGACCACATTTACAAATCCATTCTGGGTCTTGACTCTTTCCTGACCTGGTTTGGAAACTTTGTGTAAAGTGCCGTTTTATCTCTTACTAATTCCAAAGATGACAGACACAGGATTTCATTGTCTAGTTAGTGAAAGCTGCATTCTCTGATTAGCTGCCTTGCCCTTTTTGAAGCTTTGATTTATTGGGGCAGAGCAAGCACTGGCTTTTGTATGTGCTGAAAGCAAACCGGGGTGAGGAATAATTTATAGTTCTGTCTTTGCTGCTGAAAAAAAAAGTAAAGGTTACTTTCATTATATTGCTATAGGAACTGCGCTAAAACAAAAGAAAGATACTGTAATAAGTAGAAACCCAAAGAATGACATTGAGCTACTGTTTCAGTTAACTTAAAAAAATTGTTAAAATCATATTTTGAAGCAGATTGGCCCATCTGAACTCTTATCTTAATTTCACAGAGAACAATGTTTCTTCCAATTTGGCATCAGGGCTGTGCAAAGTAGCATTTCTGCTGCTCCCAGGCAAGTTACATTTGCCAAAACAAAGCGTGGGTGGAAGGTAGCAGGAAAGAACTGACTGGTAACACTTTTCACCTGGGAAAAGGCTGCCAAAAAGGAATCAAAATAGAAGCACTGAGGAGAAGGTGCTCAACTGTCCATGGGAAGGAAAAAAAAAAAAAAGATAGCAAACATGAGACATGTCCAAATTTGTTTGGGCTTCCCAGGTTCTTGTTCTTCTGCTTTCAATACTGGATAAAGCCTGTATGTTGGCAAATGATTTCCTACATGATTCTTCTATAAAAAAATATTAGGAAACCTCACAGAACCAGAGTATTTTCTATAATGGAATAAATTCTGGATTTCCCCTTCTGAGCCAGCCAAGAGTTTGTGTCATCAGAACAGTGAATGTGCAAACCCTTCCAATCATGTGGATGATTCCAAATTCTAACCCTGGCTCCAAGAGTCAAGAATAAGTAGGATTTCAGGATCTTGAGTAGGGAGCAGGTGAAATGTAGGAATGAATTCCATTGGTGAATGGGTTGGGGTCAGGGTGGGAGGGCATTCTAAGCTGTGAATAGCAGCAGTGACTGGAGGTAGGAAAGTTCAGGGTATGCTTGGGGAATGGTAAGTCATCAGGTTTAATAATAGGCAACATTTTTAGGTACTTATTACAATATGCCAGATACTAACTCAGCTGTGGAAACAACATTATGCAAAAATACTTTTGTTATCACCATTTTATAGGTGAGGAAACCAAGGACTTAGTGATCTCCGCTGAGCTCATACAGCCTGAGAGTGGCAAAGCTAGTATTTGGCTTTAAGAAGTCAGTTGGGTCCAGAACATGAGCTCTTAACTGTGCTCCTAACAGTGCTATCTTTAACCTTTCAACTTTAACAGAGAAGAGAGCCTTTTTCAGAAGAGGAGAAAGCAGTAGAGAAGTGCCAGATAATCTGGAAATTGTAGAGCACTCACCTTCTTTTTCTGATAGTTTGTTGGACATCTCCACATGAGTATAGTATACACCCTTTAAATCCAAGTCATCTAAAGACAGAGCTCATTTTCACCTCCATCTTCCTGGGCAACCCTCCCCTGGTGGTTGGCAGTATCAGGGTTACAGCATCATCATCAGGAACTCATGCAGCCAGGCAGGAGCCTTTGCAGTCAAGGTGTACCCTTTCCCCCCAATGAATCTCTCCTTCCACCCTCCAGTTCCAGTCCAACTACTCTTTTTCCCACCTTGCTAGCCTCACCAGAACTAGTACAAATGCTAACTAACAAAAATTTCTTTTTTTCTATCTTCTCCTGGCCCCCAATCCATTTTACAGAGACCAACTAGAACATTTTCAGAAACCGGTGCTCCAATCATATCACTCTCCTCAAAATTCATGGCTTTCTGTGGAAATGCCTGCAGAATTCTTTTGTTAATTAAGAAATTAATTATTTTTGAGAGAGGGAGTGCAAATGGGGGAGAGGGGCTGAGGGGAGAGAGAGAGAGAGAGAGAGAGAGAGAGAGAGAATCTCAAGCAGGATCCATGCTCAGTGCAGAGCCTGGTGTGGGGCTCAATCCCACGACCCTGGGATCTTGACCTGTGCCAGAATCAAGAGTCGTTATGTTCAACCAACTGAGCCACCAGGTGCCTTTGCCTGCAGAATTCTGTCCTAGACTCCTCAGCCTGGCTTTCAAGGCCCTCCATGATTAGGTCCCAACATACCTTTCCAGCCTTACCTTCTCTAAGACTCCTTACTGATATTAACTTTCTGAGATCACTGACCAGGCCCATGGCCTGCCTTCCACTTTCTATCTTGTACTATCTTGTTCTATCTTGTTAATGGAGTGCCCCTTGCCTGAAACACCCCATTCCACTTCTTAAAACCTTTCCTCATTCTCCCAAGTCAAATTAGTTACTCTGCATACAAGCTCCCCCATAGCAATTTGCTTACACTTCACACTTCAGATTCTTCCATTCCTTAAATTATGGCATAGCCTTTTGGGTTTAAGACTTTCTCCCCAGTTACATTATAAGCCCTCTGGGATGATAAGCATTGTCTTACTTGTCAGTGTGATTTTATTCCTTAGTAGTAAGTTCACTGAAATGAAGACATACTCATGTGGTTCTGAGCAGAGTCACTCAATATCAAGAGTCTGACATTTAACTGAGCCACGCAGGTGCCCCTTGGTATATTCTTCTTTTTTTAATTTTTTTAATGTTTATTTTGTAAAAAACTTTTAATGTTTATTTTTGAGAGAGAGAGAGAGAGCACACAAGGTGGCGGGGGGGGGGGGGTGGGGCGAGAGAGAGGAAGACACAGAATCCAAAGCAGGGTCCAGGCTCTGAGCTGTCAGCACAGAGCCCGATGCAGGGCTCAAACCACGGACCATGAGAACATGACCTGAGCTGAAGTCAGATGCCTAACCAACTGAGCCACCCAGGCGCCCCAATGTGTTTATTTATTTTTGAGAGAGAGAGAGACAGAGTGCGAGCAGGGGAGGGACAGAGAGAGAGGGGGAGACACATAATCTGAAGTAGGCTCCAGGCTCTGGGCTGTCAGCACAGAACCTGCTGTGGGGCTCGAACTCATGGACCACGAGATCATGACCTGAGCTGAAGTCGGATGCTTAACCAACTAAACCACCCAGGCACCCCAGTATATTCTTAATATGGAATATCTCTCCGGAAAAAAGGGAGATCCCAAATCATTCTCTACTTGGTATAGGGCAAATGTGACAGGCAGACCACGACCCCACACAGAAATAAAATCTATAGGTATTATAACCTACATACACACACAATGTAAAATATGTATCTATATGTGTGTGTGTGTGTGTGTGTGTGTGTGTATTCCACTGATTGAAATGCAGACAAGAAATGCAAGAAAGTGATATTATAACCCATTTCAATATATAAATGCTCAGTTTAGAACTACAGTGGGGGCCCTGAGTATAAGAGCTGCACATGCAGCCTCATGCAGGTGGGTGGTCCTAGTGACTCAAACATGTAAGTGGCATTGCTGAGAAAGTGCCAAACCAGACAATGTACAATCTTCCCTTAATTTACCTAGTAGTTATAAATTTGGAAAATTCCATGCATATTAAAGTCATGCAAAAACATAAATTGTTTTTATGTATAAAATGGAGTTAGATTCTAGGCTCAGACAGTTAATAAACACATGTCTGATCAAACACCCAAAAGTTGTGCAGGATGCAGAACAATTCTTTTTTGGGCAGTTCTGTCATGGAGTATTTAAATCTCTGGCTCCCCCCCACATGCCAGTTGCACTCCCCAATGTTAGGACAACCAAAAGTAGCCCTAACAATTTCCCAGAATGACTCCTGGTAGGCAAAATTTCCCCAGTAAGAATCCCTGAACTAGGTCACTTGGTTTATGAAGGAGTAGACTCAAAGAAGATAAGTGAATCACCAAAGTTGACTAAGTATAACCCATGTCTCTTAGTTACTAATCCAGTGCTAATTTCTCAGGTATATTTATACAAATATAGGCATACATATATATATTACATTTATGTATACTCACACACATGATGACATTTGCTTTGTCGAAAACCATCCAGTCAGGTTTGACTAAACCCACGTCATAAAAGATGGTTCTGATATTTTGATTAAAATTAGTTCAGTCATGCTGCTTAACTAAAGTAAATAGTTCTGTATGTAAACATGGACTAAGGGCAGGATAGGGTTACATTTCCTGGTTATTACAGACTCTTCCATTTCTAATCATATGGCTGGCTAGATAATAAGACTATCTTTCCACTGAAAGCAACAACTTTCCATTGAAAGTAACTGCAGAGTTGGGGAAGTCCCCAAGACCATCCTTCTGATACTAATTTCAAGTTTGGGGCTCCCCAAGATACCCATAGGTTTGATAATTTGTTACAAGTACTTACAAGATTCACTGAAAGCCATTATATCCATGGTTATAGTTTATTAATAAAAAGATACAGATTGAAATCTACCAAGGGCAGAGAAGAGAAGAGTCTAGGAAAGTTTCATGTATGAAGCTTCCTTACTCTCTCCAAGTTTAGTCATGGATAGAGCAAACTTCTCCCAGAATGATGTGTGACAATATGCATGGAGTATTGCCAAAAAAGGGAAGCTCATCTGAGCCTTGTGGGGCAGAGTTTTTATTGGGGCTCAGTTTCTTACACATGGTTGATAGCCTGTGTGGCTCACCCCTCCAGAGCTAACACTGAGTAACTCAGGGCCCCCACCCTAAATCACATCGTTAGACTACTGATGTGACCCAAGACCCTTAGGTAAACCAAGACATTCTTATCAGGCCGTACATTCCAAGGGCTTAGAGATCACCACCCCAGAGCCAAGAGCAAAGGCCAGACCTTTCTTTGACTAAGGTTAATTCTTTACTATACAACAAACTAAGATGCTACAAAATATTGAAAAGCCTTCTTTTTAATAACATCAAAGCACTGACAACAGAATTATTATGCCAAAATTAAGTGAAGGTTGGACCCAGAGAGGCAAGCTATCTTTGAAGCCATGCCTGCCTTGAGGACAATTGTATGTCTGGTTCATTTGTCAAGCTGACCTTAACAGTGTGGGGAACCGGACAAAGCCCAAGATGAGAATTGGAAACAGCAGACCCTTCTGCCCATCATCCTGGAATCTTGAAGTGAAAGGGTAAATCAGAAATATTCACCTCACACCCTCGTCTGAGAGAATGCAAAGATGTTTACCTTGGCACCAAGCAGTGATGGAAGGAGGGAAACGTGAGATGCAACTGCACATTAATGCCAACCAAGATTTGCAGGCTAAATGCCCGGATTTGCAGTCCAATGAAACCCAGGCTGTGAATTTTGTTTAAAGTAGTCTTAAGTCAGTAGTGTGTGCAAACATTTGGAAGAAGTAAATTCCAATCCCCTCTGGAGGAATGCACCTTTATTGTAGACCTCAAAGAATTCTCACAAATGGTTTTCTGAAGGAAATGAGCATCTTATAGTAAAAGCTGTCTAATCACATAAGGAAATGATACACAAGAATAGGAACCAGACCCAGACCCACAAATAAATACTTCAGACATTAGAAATATCAGTTGTTTTAGATAAAACAACTATGCTTCCCATGCTTAAGGAAATCTAAAACCCCAGTTACTACAAAGGATATTAGGAAAGCTTAGAAAAGCATATTGACACCTTAGAATATTCCAAGACTTGAGCCTCTTCACATAATACTCACATGCACATAGACAATAAAGAGAAATCATTGATCTTCTGGAAATGTTTATAGAGCTATGGTGAGTTAAGTTGGCTATAGTCAAAAGTACATTCTGACTTTGACCATTCAAACAAAAAAAGTGGAAATTTTATGATTTATATTACTCAGTGCTAGTTTTTGAAAATGTAAATACAGTTGTGCCTCACTTTAATCTGCCTTATTTTAAACTTAAAATAAATTGGGTCTACCATTTATTAGCTGTTTGGCCTTGGGAAAATTATTTGATATCTTTACGTCTAAGTTTCCTGGGTAATGAGGATAATAATAGCAGCTGTTAGTAAAATGAGGGTGAGAATTGTATTGACTTCCCAAGGAGCAAAAGGCACAATGAATGTAAGGCGCTTAGCACACCTGGCGTGTGGTCATTGATCAGTACAGACTGGCTTCTTTTTAAATAGGAAAATGCAATGTTCATTTATTATTATGTTTTTATAAGTTTATTTCTTAATTTTGAGAAAGAGAGAGAGAGAGCACAAGCAGGGGAGGGGCAGAGAGGAGAGGCAGAATCCCAAGCAGGCTCTGAGCCATCCATGCAGAGCCTGATGTGGGGCTCGAACTCACAAACTGTGAGATCGTGACCTGAGCTGAGAGCAAGAGTTGGCTGTTTTACAGACTGCTTAATTGACTGAGCCACGCAGGCGCCCCAGAAAATGCAGTGTTTAAAAAAAGGATAAATTATGGGTCAACCAGTCACTTGACAAGAGTGTACAATAGGGTGTTCCTTTAAACAGTCTATCTAAGACACACGGATTAAAATATTCCTCTACTCCTGAGGAGACTTGTCTGCCACAGGAACAGGGAGGAGAGCAGCAGAGACCACTGTTTACAAGTCTTTACCTTGTCGGGACATTGTAGTCAGCCAGCCCCAGCCCTGCTCCCTTTCACCTCTCCCTTTCCTCTGATTCCAGTGTCTTTCTACTCAGTGAACACTGAGAACAGTCGGATACATCTTCAGCCAAATAGCACTTTGGACACATGAAAACTGTTGTATTATTTTTCTCTGTTGTTCAAGTTGAATAAATCAACTCGTGTAAACTATGCACTTGGTCAGGGTTTTCCAAAACTATAATCATCACTATTTTAGAACCCATGCATGTTAATTATATCTCACTTAAGTGTGGAGCCTGAGGAAGACATTTCATGGAGTGACGGCCTGACTAATGAACTGTTCTGATTCATTTAGAAGATTAATTTCCTATTCCTACTTATGTTTTCTAGGACAGTCTCATGCCTGCCTTCATGCTTCCAGGGGTTGAAAGAAAGAATTTGCCTGTAGGCTAAGTCCACCTACTGCCTGTTTTTGTAAATAAAGTTTTATTAGAACCTAGCCACAAATAAGTATTCATTTTAAGTTTCGTTGAAGGCTTGCTGTCTTGGTATAATCGGACGGTTGTGTACTTGTGACAAAGACCTTGTGGCCCATAAAAGCCTATGTGATTTACTGTCTGGCCATTTACAGGAAAAGTTTGCTAACCCCCTGCTTTAAAATGTTATTATGCAGGGGCACCTAGGTGGCTCAGTCAGTTAAGCATCTGGCTCTTGATTTCAGCTCAGGTCATGATTTCACAGTTGTGGGATCCAGCTCTGAGTCCGCCTCCATGCTGAGCATGAAGTCTACTTGAGAGTCTCTCTCTCTCTCTCTCTCTCTCCCTCTGGCCCTCCTCCACTTGCTGTCTGTCTGTCTGTCTTTCTCTCCCTAAAAAAACAGTAAAAAAATGTTATTATGCTGCTGATCATGTTTACCTGGACGTCTTCTCTCTCACCTCTTGTCTGTCTGCCCTCTCTCTCTTGTTCACTGTGCTCAAGCCACATTGGTCTTCCAGTTCCTAGGAAAGGTCAGCACCAAGACCTTTCCTGCTGAGGGAATTGCTACAGGATATTGGCTTGGCCTGGACCAGTTTTCCTTTCAGAGCTGACCGCATCTCATCTTTCATGTTCTGGCTCATGTTCCCTCCTCAGAGAAACTTCCCTAACCAGCCGCTCTACCTAAATAGTCCTTCCTCACACACCAAGCTGTTCTTTTTCATATCACTCTGCTCTTTGCCTTCAAAGCACTGACCATGATTGGAAATTACATGTTTGTTTATTTACTTGTTTAAGGCCTCTATTCTCTCTTGTCTGTGAGCTCCATGAGTGAGGGACAATGTCTGTTTTGCTTATTACTCTAACCCCAGAGCCTAGCACATAGTTATGTTTAATAGTTAATTGCTTAAATAAATTAATAAATGGCAAACTTGTATGTACATTGACCCTTTTATCTTGCAGTTCGGATTTTCTCCTTCAGTAGTGTACCTTGCTCAGATAATATTTGTTATATTTTCTCTTCTTCACTCCAAATTATCGAAGTCATACTACACTTAAAATTTTCTCTCCCCTTGGGGGTAATTTCTCTTATAGCTTGATGCCATCTGCAGACTTAATGAATACTATTTGGTTATTTATGTGGTTAGGAGCAGAATGATGAAGACAGACTGTACTGACTCCTTCACTGCCTTTGGGTCATTTCAGTAATAGGAACACTGAGTCTTTACAGAGAATGTATCAGCTGGTTCCTGAAATGAGAGGCTGGAAATAGTATATTGGAATGTTAATGAATACCTTGTAAATTGCATAATGTTTGTTTCTGGAGTATTTGTGTGTTGATGCCAGTATGCATTTTGATTTCTAGAAAAGTCTTGCCATAAGCCAAAATGGATTACACTTATATTCTCTAATTATAAAAATTTTCCTTTAAAAACTGTCTGCAGTAAATGCCTCTTCAGAGCAAAATGAGATGCAGCAGAGTAAATGAAAATGCTTATGCAGCGTACCAATTATGGCTCTGATTAAACTGTGTTTCTGTTTCGCAGTGATGGCCTTACCGAAATGAAAGCTTTGCTGTTGGCTGGCTCTACTGTGCACATCTCTTAACCTACCACTCCGTCAGTCCAGCCTTTGGCTAAAATCCCATAGCTCCTTAGCAAATCAAGGGCACTCTCCAGAGTGGGAGAGAATATAGAGCCTGTAGGTAGGGCCAGTAGTCCTCAGAAGGTGGATCACCCCCTGGATTTACCCTGGGTTTACTTGAGAGCAACTTACCACACTTTGGGAACCCCTGGTCTAGAAGAGCAAAAAAATCGCTTTAATTCATCAAACAGTACGTGAGTGTGTAAAACGGATGTGTCTACTGGGTACTCATCCAAAGCTAATCCTAATGGTGGATTTTTTTGAAAAAATATATATATTTTTGTACAGCTTTACAGTATGGGGAAAGGTCGGTGGTATGCTGAACTATACTGGCACCAGATACAGAAAGTCATTTGATACATCTCTTTCCAACTCTGTGTTCAGTGACATCATCTTGATGGCTTGAAATCATCCACGGTAGCAGAATTTAGAGCATGGAATTCAGACAAACGCTACAAATCAGGGCTCTTTTTGAAACTCCCATCCACAGCATGGATTGTTAAGTGTATATCCATGCAGCACTGGGAAGAACCGTAAGTAATGAGCCTACAAGGTAAAATCTGACATTTCCTTGCAGGAGCATGGATGTGAATTGGAGGGGTGTGGGGAATGAAATTAGTAAATATATCTTTTTTGCAAGGAAATGTCAAAGGAAATGGTGAGGTTAAAATGTTCTTCAGCAGCTTTTTAAGAAAGTTGACAGGGCAGGGAGAAGAGAGTATAGTATAGAATTTCAGTGGTAGGCTTTGGAATCAGATACACCTGGGACAGAATCTGGCACTCTCACTTATTGGACGTGTGATCTTGGGAAGGGGTCTCATCTCCACAGATTTTAATTTCCTTATTTGTAAAATAGAAATAATGTGTTCTTACGAGGCTCACATGAGAAAAGTAATTTAAAATCTGGCACAATATCAGACACATAGTAAATTGTTACTTTCCCTCAGGAAAAGTTAATTATTACTACTACTACTATGATTATTATTGGTGTTATTGGTATTAAGTATGTAAACAAATATATACTGAGTACCTTTTATCACACCCAACACTCTGCTGACACCATTAATAAGTTGTGTAAACTCAAGGAGTTTACAATGTAATGGTGCTATCACATTTTCTAACCAGATTGCAAGAGGGAGAATTGAAAGGTATTTATTTAAGGATGTATGCTAATACTTTGGAGCATAAACATTTACCAAAAAGGAAGTAGACCAAAAGAATTAATAGGATTATGAACTAAAAAGAACTGTAGTTATGAAATATAACATAAAGCGATTGCTCTTTCTTATCACGCTTTGGCAAAAACTGAAATAATTTCTTAGGCACTAGAATACTTTGCAAATACATAGAGGATAAAAATCCTCTTGTTTAAACAAGGGAAAATGTTAATATATGATTTAAAATGATTAAAAGTGAGAACTTCTTGTTTCTTTTCAAGATAATATAGAATCATGTTACATAACACAATGTGAGCTGGAGTATTAATTGCACACCAAGTTAAAACACTATTTAAGGTATAGTTCTTTTATTTTTTATTTTTTAAACATTTATTTATTTTTGAGAGGGAGAGAGACTGAACACCAGTGGGGAAGGTGCACAGAGAGAGGGAGACACAGAATCCCAAGCAGGCTCCGTGCCACTGCCATCAGCACAGAGCCCCACGTGGGGCTCGAATCCATGAACCGTGAGATCGTGACCTAAGCTGAAGTCAGATGCTTAACCGACTGAGCCACCCAGTGCCCCTCTTTAAGGTATAATTCTGTAACAAGGGGACTATTTGTATGGTTTTCCATTCTTTCGATCAGTGTATTGACTGAAATATTTATGTACCTATTATTGACAATAGTTAGAGGAGTCCTTTAACATATAATTTCATGAAGATACAGAGATTAATTCATTCAGACTGTCTGAGTCCACCTTCTATAAAGAGGATGCCATTATTTTATTATATATTTTTTAAAGGTTAAATATATACATTGATGATATATACTGAGTGGGGTTCAGATGTCAAAAATCATGTTCTTTTTCATTAAATATTAGATTATCATCCTTATATGGGTATTCAAGAGAGGGGTCTGTTTTGGATTGCTCCCCTCCTGTATTGTCCAAATCCTCCTTATGTCCTATGTCTGCTTCTTATCTCACATGATTCTGGACCAAGAGTATAAGCTTTTTGTTAAGGCCACCTGGATTCTGTCACACATATACTGTGTGATTTGGGACAATTTGTTTAACCTTTTTGAACCTGTTTCCCCCCTCTGTGAGATTGCTTAAATAATAGTTCAGTTTCACAGAGTTGGCATGAAAATTAATTAAGATAATGCTATAAAATACTTTGCATTCTGCCCAACACATGGTAAACACTCAGTATTTAGTGATGAGGTTTGTTTTTTCTCTCCTTTCAGGGTTCTTATTATTAGTTGCAAATTGCCTCCAGTCAATGAATATGCAAATATAACTGTTCACTTTAAGTGCAGTCTTTATAGAAGTTTTTCCTTCACTCTGCTCTATAAAATGCCAGCTGCCTGCCTTACTGAAAAACTGTAACTTAAAAATTGCCTCTTGCCATTGTTAGACCCCGTTGTAGCTCCCTCTCTAACCCTGCAAATTCTTCTTTAGTTGGGTACTTTCTCCAGTTCTGGGTCCTCAATTTTGATGGCTGGGGTTTCTTGCTAAGGGACTTTTCCTCCTTTGGCCTTAGATTAAGAATGGATGTCCACTGCATAGGTTCTAAGACTGTCTGAATCACAGCATTAAATATCCCCACTGTGTTCCAGAAGCACTTGGAAGAAGAAATAAATCAGAAGACTTTAAAAATTAAAATGTATATTCTCAGCTGCAGAAGCTTTTATAGAGATGGGAGGCAGAGTGGATGGAGATGATGAAATTTAAGTCAAATGGCAAAAACTAAAGGAGAAGTGAAAAGTTTGGGTATAGTCAGGAAGAGGAGAAGAAAAAGTTCAGGCGACAATGAAAACTTCAATCCCAGAGTATGTGAAGGGCAGAGAAAAGAGAAGAATGATTTAAAGAAGAAAAGAAGGAAAATGAAGATGGTGCCAGGAAGGGTTTCAGGAGGAGGGAGCACAGAGGATATGGCTCCACCCATTAAAAGGCTCCAGGGAAACAAAGCAGTGAGCTGTTGATGTCAGCTCAACTGAATCGCAGATAGGATGGGTTCTTGTGAGGGGTATAATTTTTGAAGCTATATATACGCTTTCTCCTTTGCATTTCCCCTACAATATTCTGGAGATCATTCTTTGCCTTGGAGAGGCTGAAGACCATTATAATAGGAACACGAAGGGGGAGGAGGGATGTAGGATATATTGAGTTTCAGTGGGGATGGGGCTATTGGAGGTGGGGTTGGAGTCAGGGAGAACAAGATAAAAAGAAAAGCAAAAAAGTAAAGCGAGAAGGTTTTAAATTAGCTTCTGAAATCTGAATTAGAATTTTGCAAGAGGGCACATTTAAAAGTGAGGCTTTTTAAGACAGGAATTTTCTGATTCTTTTAATGATTGTTAATGTATTAAGGCCTAGTGGACTTGACCGCAGAGGTACATTTGATGGAAGTCCCTATAGACAGAAGGAAGGGTCTGAGTTGGGTTCCTGTGAGAAATCCTGGCACCTTGTATGACCTGGAGGAGGCAGGGAAGTTTTTGCTGGCTCCTGAGGAGGGACACCAGGGATATGGTGCTGCCCCTGGAGTGGGAGGAACTGGCCTTGTGGCTGAAAACTTTGGGGGACAGTCTGGGCCAGGGATAGATGGACATTGTAAATGCACCTCTGATGTTGTATGGGTTAATGTGAACCAGGCTGAAAGGGAACAGCCATAAATGCACCAGACTCCATCATTGCCACAAAACCTATGAGGACAGCAACACAAACCTTTGGCTGCTTTCTAAGTGGCATTTAGAAGAATGATGGAAAGGCCCACGATAATAGAGCAAACTTCTTCATAATGATATTTTTTGAGCTGATGGGTACTCGTTTACCTAAAAGAAGTTTTCTAGATTTTTTACATAGCTTGTGCTTCAAACATAAATATCTGAAAATACAAAGGACGTAATGCATGAGATCCAGCCGGTGCAGTGGAAAAAAAAAGTTACCTTAGGAGAAATTCCAGAGTATATCATAAGAGTAAAGCATGCAGTTTATATATAACATGTGAGAGTTTTGACTCTTCAAAAGGTGCCACATTTTTCTCTTTATAACTGGACAAAGATTTAGTTGCCAGATCACCCAGACATGCAGGTGTATGAAAGCCATAGATCCTCACCCCAACCCCACCCTACCCCAAGCTGCATCTGTGATGAGAAAGTTGCTGGGGAAAAAGTGTAAGTGATGGGAGAGAACCATTAAGCAGGGCCAGCCATGAGATATTTCCTGTGTACTCTTCCGTAAAAATGTTAACATCATATGTGAAGGTGATGAGAGATGAAGAAGAAAAGAAGAAACAACTTGGAGATAGATTAAGTCATAGCTTATTCAGACATTCTCATGTGTTAAAGCCAGAGAAGGGTTGACCTAACAGCCATCCTGCTCAACAAGTATTGTTTGCTAGTGAAAAATGAGCATTGGTGAAGGAAAGATTCATTCACCCATCGGGTTTGACAGGGCTCTCCTTTCAGGGGCACAAAAGCACTGGGGCTTTGACTGATCCATCTGCTGAAACTGCCCAAAAAAGGAAAGACAAGGAGAAAAAGCACAAGTGTAGAACTACAGCAGTCTCATTTGTGAATCAGTTGACCACCCCCTCCCCCCTAGGCAGAGATGGGCACCTTGCTGTTTCTGGTCACTGCAGGGCTGTAGGAATTTGATAATCATTAGCTGTTTCCTGTTCACTGGACTGGATGCAAAACAGATTCAGGAAAGGGTTAGCCACCCACCTAATCTAAGACTCTTGGGAGTTAACACTCATCCAGACAGTAACTTTCCATGAGGGCTGCTGACGTTTGTTTTTGTTTTTTGTTTTTTTTGGTCATTTTGTTGTTGTTTGCTTGGTGGTTTTTGTTTTTGCTTGTTTTTTTGCTAAGTAAATTATGTGGCTCGTGTTTGTAGGATTTGGTAGATACCCAAGTGTGACAGGTGCTTCTTTTGTGTTAAGCTAGGATAATTTCTTATATGAAGTGGGCCTGAATATAAAAATGGCCTCGGTTCAACTTTTAAATCAAATATTTACAATTTGAAGTAATTAGCTATTAGGACAATAACACCTGGTAGTTTTGCAGGCATATTTCAAGAACATTTATAGCCATGGCTCAATGACATTTACTGAACTCTGTTAGCCCAGTTGCAAATAGTTGCCTGCTCTCACTCTGCTGACTGAAAAACTAAGGCAGAAACAGGGTAAATTACCTGCTCTGGACTAGTGGCTTAGTGGCATGGGTAGGATTAGAGCACAGAGAAGCTGATCTGGTCCCAGGGATCTGGCCTTTGAGGCATAGCAGAAGCTGTGTTGCAAATGCCAATCCCTGTTTGCCATTATTGATACTGGGAGAAATCTGTGACTTTAAGGGTATGATGATGTTGCTTTCATAAATACTATTTACCAGGTTATTTATTCATGGGTTAGAGACTATTTGTGGGTCATAATTGTGAATGAAGCCATTGGAGCTGATCTTGCTGTGATGATTCATATTACACTGATGCATGGGATAAGAGAATCAATACAAGCAAACCTTATTAGTAGAAGAGGAAGCCAAAACTGAGCTGACAGTGCAGACAGCTTCTAGAAATTAGAGGATTTGCCAGTTCTTTACTGTAGGCCTGGCAGTCTATTAGGGAAGCCTGGGAGCACAGACAGGGAAGGGCATAAAATAGAGCTGCCTGTAAACAGAGCTGATTTCTCCTTTGCAACAGGAATAACTGATGTTATTATGAGCTAGAGGGCTTGAGAGAGAAGCTTGCATGTGGATAATCTGCATACTCAAATGCTTCACCATACATGCATTACATTGAAGGCCTTTACTTTATTCTCTTATCCACCTATAGAGAAAACCTGAATGCATTATCAACTCAACGGTAATTTCATCTAACTGTAAAACATATTTATTGGCAAAACACCTCACAGGGGTGTTTTGTAAGAAAAATGAAGGCCATCTGTGCTAGAGTCTCTAGGTAGTACTTCCTTCTTTTCTTTTGTTCTGCAGAATTGCACTGCTTTGTACTCTCTCACTTTCAGCCAGAAAGCAATTTTGTAAATGGTGCACTCAGATGCTCTGATGAAGTTATAACTGATAAAGGCACTGAGACGAAGACGCTGCAGTGAAAAATGGGGCACGTCAGAGAAAACTGACTCGTAATCATAAAATGCGGTCAAGGTGGTATAAAGTGGTATGTGTATAGCAGGCTGTCACTTGCCCACTTCCAGTTTTGTCCACAGCCTAAGGGAACTATGTCTTGTCAGAAATGCTTGTGGATGCTAATCTGTCAAAACTTGTTCAATGTCAAATTGTATCAGAGGGTTCAGTCTCCTTTTGGACTTCAACAATCACTTACTAGTTCTATTATATCTCCTTTGGTCAAATGAACTTTCATTTAAAAACGGTCAGGGTTTTCTCTTATGTCTCTTTCCCCAGGGAACTGGGAAGGTAGGCTTCTTCTTAAAGCCACATGTACTTTTTACTTCTTTTTGTAGTGATCTCATATATCTTTGATATAAAACTCTAGTCACCTACCAGAAAACATAAAATCCAGAACATTCCATTCCTTCTGTGGCCCTTTATCTAATAGTCATTCCAGGCCGGGCCAGTGATTTTCTCTTCAGTCATGGAAACTGACTACTTTACCTTTCCTACTGTGGATTCTTCACAAGTGCTGCTCTCTGGCCTGGGGTGCCTTTTGTCCCCCTCCTTCCTTGCATGCATATTTCTCTTTCCCTTTCTCAGCAAATTAAACTCTCCCCTAAGATTCATTGTCTCACAGATCTTTCCAATTTCTTACTACTTGAGACTTTCTTTCCAGACAATATTTTATATTAAATAACAAGCAAATTGTCTCATGACAAAACATCTGGAAATTATGAATGAACTTTTTTTTAAACCTCCCCTTTAAATGCATAAATGAGTTCACAAAGCATAATCTTTAGCAAGTGAATGAAAAGCTATATCTGGCACTGTAGCACCTACTTCTATTGCTCTGTGTGCGTGCGTGTGTGTGTGTGTGTGTGTGTAGGAGGATGGGCGCCAGTAGTCATGATAACCTAGGGACCTAGGGATTTAGATTGTAACACCATAGAGGGATGGATGACAAGGCTTGGGACCTATAAGAGGAAGGAGCTGGAACTAAGACCTATGTCTAAAGGTGGGACTTGTGAAGGGCAAGATGCTCCATAAAAGTGACTAGAAAATAAATTTGCTCACCCACACAAAGAGACCATGTAGAAGCTGTAAAGCTAAGCCTGGCTGCAGGGGGACAAAATCTTCCCTAGAGAATTTCATAATCATAGGCATCTCATCTCATGGGTTTGTGATTCAAATATATACTATTCTGATGATTCATGAATTCACAAGCTGAGAATAAACATGAAAACTATTTATAGGTCAGTGAAACCATGGGTAAAACACCCAGCCTAGGCCACAGAATTTTCCCAGAGCAATAGACATGCTGAAGATGAGCTCACAATCTAAAATTACAAAATATTTAAGGAAATTATTTGCCCTGAACTAGAATCAGCAAAGACAGTAAACAAACATCAGGTTAATGACCTGAAGAAATTCAGATGTTACATTTATCTATTAGACTTTTAATGGGTATATTAAAATGATTAAAAGGAGTATAGAAAAACATGACATGGAGAGGCACCTGGGTGGGTCAGTTGGTTAAGCATCTGACTGGCTCAGGTCATGGTCTCACAGTTTGTGGGTTTGAGCCCCATGTCAGGCTCTGTGCTGATAGCTCAGAGCCCGGAGCCTGCTTCAGAGTGTCTCCCTCTCTCTCTGCCCCTTCTCTGCTCATACTCTGTCTGTCTGTCTGTCTGTCTCTCTCAAAAATAAACATTAAAAAAAAAAAAGAAAGTGACATGGATAGTATCAAAGAAACAAATAGGATCTCTAGAACTTTAATCATTTAAATAAAAACTCAGTGATTATATTAGATAGAATGTTAGACACTGTTGAATGTGAAATAATGAACTGGAAGATAGATGTGAAAAAAACAATTTTGATGTAACTCAGATACAATTATAGATGATATGAGCTAGAGATAGACATAAACAATAGACTAATGTTCTAAATATGTCTAGCACAAGTTCCAAAAGGAAGAAATAGTTTAGAATTACCCTTAAAAAAAAGATCACATACATTTCTTCTTTGCTATTACCACACGCCCATCCATTCATCCATCTATGTATTTGTTATTCCTTCCTAATCCTTCCTTTCCATATATTCATTCAATAAACATTTATTCAAGTACATAATTTATCTTATATATTGTGTTATATGCTATGTATCCAAAAATAAAAGTCTAATCCCATACTTAAACTTCCAAAACAATGCTTAATGTTGTTCAGTCACCTTTTGGATTATCAGAAACTCTCAAAGGGGGGAATTAAAGTTTATTTAAGATTTCAATCAGATTATCATCTCAAATTCTGGAATACAAGTCTAGTACAGCAAAGTTAACTATCTGAGGGAAAAGGAAAGAAAAGAGAAGGGCATTTTGTAGGTATATGAATAAATACATAAAACATCAAGAAAAAAATATACAACAGGCATGAGCCCTGGTTGATATGGCCTTCTGCAAATACCTCAGGTTGTTGGGTTTCTCACTGAAACCTTCATTCCTGAGGAATCTGAGCTCTTGATGTCCAGTTTTTTTTTGATTGCAGGACTCTTCCATTAACCATTACCTCTTGACTTAATAGAGGCATCTTGGGATGAACTAGGTTTTAGCCAGACTCCTTTATGCTCCCATTTTGCTGCAGCCACTCTATTTCCCCTAGGGATCCAGGACCAAACATTACTTTTTTGTTTTTTTGCTTTTATATTTGTTGTCCCCAGGAGGACCAAATGGGCAGATGGCAGTTGCCACCTCTAATTTAGTGGAATTATTATTAAATCCTTTTACGGAAGCATTTCTCTTTGGATATTGGAAACCCCAAGTCAGCAGAGTAAAAAGTCATGGAGATTGGGAGAAAATATTTTGTGAATGAGTCATTGGGTAGAACTATAATAGGTGCCAACCCCACTCACTCCTTGGTCTTATGTCTTTATGTCTTCTAGTCATATATTGAATCCTCTTCAGAGCATTTATCATATCCTGTAGGATAGCATTTCACACTTGCAAAATGTTATGTACTGGTTTGACATGGTAACTGAGTATTTAATAGGCAATTCCTACTACATGTGGGTAATGGGAAAACAGATATGACCAGTGAATTTTTTTCATTGACTTATTTATTTTTATAGTGAAAGGACTTTCTTGTCCAGAAGCAATATTGTGTAGCATTCCATGAAGATGAAAAAAACCATATAGTAAGGTTATGGTTAGTGTTACTTGAAAAGACCATCCAACATGGAAGGAATATCCAAATCTAGAATAAATGTTTGTTCCAGGGGATTTACCAGGATTCAGCTTCATCTGCCAAAATATGGCTTCCTGGTCCAATTAGGTATTCTACCATATTGAAGGGTTCAGGCTCTGTAACTGTATTCTCTGTAGGGAAGCCATTAAAATTAGTGTCAGTGTGAGACACAGATATTCTCCTTGTTGCCAATCCTCTGATTCTGTTTCTTCTAAGGGCTTAAGAACACATTCAATCTAACCAATCAAGACTTTCTTTTGAACAATATGGACCAAAAAATGTACTTGAATCTGCCTCCTGGGAAGATTTCTCTCTCCATTTTACTTCTCTTCAGGGACACCCTGAAGTGGGCTCTATCATGGTGATATACCTTTGTTTGTTGTCAGCCACAGATTTCTCTTCCACATCACCCAGTCATAGGGAACTTTTCATGGACATGAAGTGAGGTGAGGGAGAAATGGCAGCATGAGAGACATAACCCTACTATGTGTGGGCAATGTTCTTTTTCAATTTTTGCCTTGAGGATTTTCCTAAAGCTGGTTGGTCTCTAATATACCAACTTCTCCATGACGGTTGAATGCATTGCTTACAGCCAGTTTTATGGCTAGGTAGATCTGAAAACTCCAGGTTTATGATGGTCAACTGAGGTTTCTGATCATCACATGTCCCATGGTTAGCAGGACTTGGTGGCAAGCAAACTGTTGTTTCCCACAAGAATAATAGTTACCCGTCAAAGAGGACGTGGCTTTCTTCCATATTCTTAGGAGTTTTTGCTGTGATTCTTCTACTGGGATTTTCCACAGGCTTAATACTTTATCTTAATCTGCCCAAGATATTTAATCTGCCATACAATTGAATTGGCTGTCATGGGGATCGAAGAGCAAAGCTGTTTGCACTGTGGCTTGGTCAAGATGGGCCTTGTTTAAATTAGATAGAATTTCAGGTAGAGTCACCAAATAAATAAATTGCCTTATAAATATAGTATGTATAGTTTCCAAAATGCAAAGATCCTACCAAGAATTGTAGGTACAAGGTACTGCAACTTATTTTTAATTTGGAGGGAGAATATCCTGTGTTGTGCCAGTCTACTGGTCTGCCAAAAACTTCACTGGGCAATCAGATCCCTCTATGGAGAGAATACTTCCCATCTTCTGATGAATCTGTATTTAATGTGGGCCTCTAAGAAACCTGCTACTTTCTGCTCTTCAGGTCATATTGTTGTTATCCTCAATGTGGTAAACCTGTGAGATATGTTGTTGACTGGGAAATAGTCAAGTTCCCTGAGAACTAAGTTGTGTTATGAAACTGGGGAGTTGATATATCCTGAGTCAGGATAACAAAGATGTACTATTCTCTCTTGCAGGGGATTTAATGGTTTCTGTTGTTTTCTAACTGTTGAGATTGAAAAAGTAGTCACTGGATCAATAACCGGTTACTAGATGCCATTGGCTATACTAATTTAGTCCATTAAAAAGATTACATCTGGTACAGCAGCTTTTGTTGGCATCATCAACTAACTCAAATTATGAAAACTCATTATTACTTTCTGAGAATCAATGATATTTTACATTAGCTAAACTAAAGAATTAAACTGGGGACATTGGAATTACTACCCTGCATTTTCCAGCTTTCAATGGTAGCAGTAATCTCTGTTCTTCTCCTAGGGGCATGGTATTGCTCTTGATTTACCAATATGTACAAAAAGAGAGATACACAGTCTCCACATGAACCTATTTTTCTATAGCTCTTACTTCATGAGTTGGAAATCTAATGTGAGTATTTTTCCAGCTACTGAAATATATTCAAACATTATGTCCAGGACCTAGGGAAATAACCATGTAATGGGCTGAGGGTCATACATAGATAATTGTGAAGGAGACTTGAGGGTGAAAATTCTCTTCACAGCTTATAGCTCTGGGAATATAATGAATTTGTGTGCATGTGCATGTATCTTTTGAGGGAGGTGTCTTCTTATTGGGGGAAAAATCCAAATACTTCATGAAACATAACTTTTTGTGTCTTGGTTAGAAGAATTAAGAAAAATATCGGGGCACCTGGATGGCTCAGTCAGTTAAGCCTCCAACTCTTGTTTTCAGCTCAAGTCATGATTTTGCAGTTTCATGAGTTCAAGCCCCACATCAGACTCTGCACCCGCAGCATGGAGCCTGCTTGGGATTCTCTCTCTCCCTTTCTCTTCCCCCTCCCCCACTTGCTCTGTCTCTGTCTCTCTCAAGATAAATAAACAAGAAAAAAAAAGGAAAAATCTCAAAAAGGGAGTTAAGATGGCAGAGAAGTAGGGGGACCAGGATTTCTCTCATCTCCCAAACTCAGCTATATTGAGGTCAAAACACTTGGAATACCCAGGAATAAAGTCTGCAGAGTGATGGAAAAATCTCCACAGGTGTTCAGAGACAGATTGGTGGGACAGAGGTGCTTGTTTGCAAATTGGGACATAAAGCACAGTGTAGGCATGAAGGGGAGGGGACCCCTCCTGTAGAGAGACAAAAGGAAGAGAAAGAGAGGCTGCAGAAGTGTGGTATTGTATTTGGACGAGAAAAATCTCTCTGGAACACAGACTAGAGAACAAGAAATAAGGAGAGTGCCAGTTTCTGCTTTGTAAACAGCCTTACGAGCTGAAGATTGGAGTTTTCAGGAGTGTGCAACTTTCTCTGGATCAGAGCTGCTGCCTGTGCACGTGCCTGGTGGGGAGGGGAGCCAGCCCAGGGAGGAGTAGCAATCTTGGGGTGCACTGGGAAAGAGCAGTCCCCTCCCTCAAGTACTGTGGGAAGAGGGTTTATTTCCCCGCCAAGGACAAAAGACCCTATAGGCACCAGCCAGAGGCCCTTTGTCAGCTGGGGAAAGTGGCGTTACCCCAGAACCAGGTCCTTAAGGTGCAGTATCCTCTAAGACATTGGGCTTTAAATCTCAACTGAGTGCCTAGGAAATGCGGGAGACTGTGGAGCAGGGCAGGCCACCTGCCTGGGCTACTCTATGAGGGCTGCCTGAACAGCGTGGTTTGAGACACCCAGTCAGGGGAGGAGAGATTGGGATGTCGCCATTTTTCTCTCCAACATCAACACTGTGGGGCTTCCTGGAACAGGACAGTGACCCCCAGCTGAGGCAGAACCTGCTTACACCAAATCCCACCCCTCCATGCCTGGTGACTTCTTATCTACCAGAATGAGACTGACACTGACCCAACCAGAAGGCCTTTCCTCCAGACCACCACAGCCACTGGTCCCAGGCACCAACAGACAACTGTCCTGTGGTTTTGTATGTTAGTCTGTGTTTTTAAATTTCTAATTTTTCTTCTTTTTTCCCTTTTCTCACTACTCTCCTTTTTTCTTTTCTTTTTTTCCCTTTGGAATCAGGCTCATAGTTTCTGATTTGATTTATGGTCAATTCTTATATATATATGTGTGTGTGTGTGTATATATATGTATACATATATATATATATATACACATATATACATATATATCTATCTTTTACATATAGATATACAAATACATATATATCTATCCTTTACATATACATATATCTTTTACATCTATCTTTTACATATCTATCTATCTATATATATCCTCTTTCTTTCTTTCTTTTTTCTGTTCTTGTTGTTTGTTTGTTTAATCAGGCATTTTTTCTCTCTTCTTTTTACACCTTTTCTGTGATCTCCTCCTTCTTTATTTTCCTCTCTCTATTTCTGGATTTAGCCTTATAGTTTCTTTGAGTCTCTGTGTGGTCTTCCCCCCACCCCCCGCCCCCGCCAACCTTTCATTTCTCTCTTTGTATGGGATAAGGTTCCCCCCCACACTTTTCCTTTTTTCCAGGGTTACTTCAGTGAACAAATCAAAGCACACCTGGTGGAAGTTCCAAAAAACCTACCACTATGAGCAGTCAGATAGAGCAGCCAAAGACGTAACAACAGAGAGCACACAACACACTCCAAAAACACTTCCTGAAGTGCCAGGCCCTGGACAGTGTATGGTCCCTTTTTAATATAGTAGTATTTGCAGGTGCAGGACACATAACAAGCTATTGAAACACATAAAAGACATAAACCTAGCCAAAATGATGAAATGGAAGAATTCTTCTCAAAAGAAATTCCAGCCAGAGAACTGCTCAAAACAGATGTAAACAATATATCTGAACAAGAATTTAAGATAATAGTCATAACACTAATAGCTGGGCTTGAAAAAAGCATAGAAGATAGGAAAGAATCTATTCCTGCAGTGATCAAAGACATAAGAAATAGTCATGATGAATTAAGAAATGCTTTAAATGAGATTCAAAATAAACTAGATTCAGTGACAGCAAGGATGGAAGAAGCAGAGGAGACAACAGGTGAAATAGAAGATAAAATGATGGAAAATGAGGAAGCTGAAAAAAGGTGGTAAAGGAAAGTACTAGACCATGAGGGGAGAATTAGAGACCTAAGTGATTTAATGAAACAAAGTAATATCCATATTACAGTTATAAAAGAAGTTACAAAAGAAGGAGTTACAAAAGAAGAGAGAGAGAAAGGGACAGAAGGTTTATTTGAACAAATCATGGCTGAGAACTTCCCTAATCTGGGGAAGGAAACAGACATCCAATTTCAAGAGGCACAGAGAACTCCCTTCAAAATCAACAAAAATGGGTCAACACCACAACATATCATAGTGAAACTGGAAAAATACAAAGATAAGGAGAACTCTTAAAGTTGCTAGGAACAACAGGCCTTTGTAAGTCTACAAAGGTAGATACGTAAGGGTAGTAGCAGACCTGTCCACTGAAACTTGGCAGGCCAGAAGTGAGTGGCAGGAAATATTCAGTGTGCTGAATAGGAAAAACATGCAGCCAAGAATCCTTTATCTAGCAAGGCTGTCATTTAGAATAGAAGGAGAGATAAAGGCTTTCCCAGACAAAAACTAAAGGAGTTCGTGAACACTAAACCAGCCCTGCAGGAGACCTTACGGGGGACTCTGTGAGTGGAAAGCAGCAAAGATTACAAAGAACCAGAGGCATCACCACAAGCATGAAACCTACAGATAACACAATGACACTAAATCCATATCTCTAAAAAAAAATTGTTTTAATGTTTATTTTTGAGAGAGAGAGGGTGTGAGCAGGGGAGTGGCAGAGGAGAAAACAGGCAGCAACCTCTCTGACCTCAGCCGCAGCAACTTCTTACTTGACATGTCTCCAAAAGCAAGGGAAATAAAAGCAAAAATGGACTATTGGGACCTCATCAAGATAAAAATCTTCTGCATTGCAAGGGAAATAGTCAACAAAACTTAAAGGTAACCAACAGAGTGGGAAAAGGCATTTGCGAATGACATATCAGATAAAGGGTTAGTATCCAAAATCTATAAAGAACTTACCAAACTCAACACCTGAAAAACAAATAATCCAGTGAAAAAATGGGAAGAAGACATGAATAGACACTTTTCCAAAGAAGACATCCAGATGGCAAACAGACACATGATAAAATGCTCAACATCTCTCATCATCAGGGAAATACAAATCAAAACCGTATTGAGATAACACCTCACACCAGTCAGAGAGGCTAAAATTAGCTACTCAGGAAATAACAGATGTTGGCAGGGATGTGGAGAAAGGGTAATCCTCTTGCACAATGGATGTGAACTGCTGCAACCACTCTGGAAAACAGTATGGTGGTTGCTCAAAAAATTAAAACATAACTACCCTAAAACCCAGCAACTGCAATACTAGGAATTTATTCAAAGGATATAGGAATGCTGATTCATAGGGGCACATGTACCCCAACGTTTATGGCAGCACTATCAACAATAGCCAAATCATGGAAAGAGCCCAAATGTCTATACACACACATACACACACACACACACACACACACACACACACACACAATGAAAGACTACCCAGCGATGAAAAAGAATGAAATCTTGCCATTTGAAACACTGTGGATGGAACTAGAAGGTATTATGTAAGTGGAACAGTTAGCCAGAGAAAGACAGATATCATATGGTTTCACTCATATGTGGAATTTGAGAAACTTAACAGAAAACCATAGGGGAAGGAAAGCTAAAATAAGATACAAACAGAGAGGGAGGCAAACCATAAGAGATTCTTAAATACCAAGAACAAACTGAGGGTTGATGGGGGTGGAGGGTTGGAGGGATGGGGAAAATGGGTGATGAGTATTGAGGAGGGCACTTGTGATGAGCACTGGGTGTTGTATGTAAGTGATGAATCATGGGAATCTACTCCTGAAGCCAAGTCTACACTGTATGTTAGCTAACTTGACAGTAAATTTAAAACAAAAAAAAGAAAGGAAAAAAAAGAGAAAGAAAAACTCTCAAAAAGGCCAGGTGGTTGGGGGAGGAAAAGTTGTGAAGAGTCAGCAAACAACAAACACATATGAAAGGAGGGATTCATCCAAAATCAGAAACCAAATTTTCACTGTGGCCTGGCCTGGTGACAAGGTGGGAGTGAGAAATTGCTAACCCTTAGTGTCCCAGATTAAACCTAGAAAACTTGAAGGTGCCTGAAGTGGTCATAGGTTGGTAGCTTATCCTGGGTCATGGGTGAGGGAAACCAAATCTTCTTTGCTAAAAGTATCTTCATTTTATACTCTCAGGTTTTCCACTGCTTCAGCTCAACAAAATACAAGCCCACAATCAAAGATTACCAAACACACAAAGGAACTAAATAAATGAAATTAGTTATATTAGTTATAGTAGGTAACCTACAACAGACCTAGACCCTAAAAGTCTTTGAACACAATAATACTAAAATATAGTTCCATAAGATGTGGAACATAAAATGACATTTTAAGATACAGTTAAGAAATAGAAGATGGAATGACCAAAATATTCAAGCTACTGTTTAAAATCTCTAGGTATATCCAAAGCCAGAAGAAGGAAGGAAATAAATGCAATAGAGACCGAAAAGCCAATAGAACAGACCAATGAAACCAGGAGCTGGTTCTTTGAAAAGATCAACAAAATATAAACCTTTAGCCAGACTAAGTTAGAGAGAGGGAGAGAGAAAGAGAGAGGGACTCAAAAAATAAAATATAAAATGATAGAAGAGAAATTATAACCAACACTACAGAAACACAAGGGATTATGAAAGAATATTATGAAAAATTAGGGGCGCCTGGGTGGCGCAGTCCGTTAAGCGTCCGACTTCAGCCAGGTCAGGATCTCGCGGTCCATGAGTTCGAGCCCCACGTCGGGCTCTGGGCTGATGGCTCAGAGCCTGGAGCCTGTTTCCGATTCTGTGTCTCCCTCTCTCTCTGCCCCTCCCCCGTTCATGCTCTGTCTCTCTCTGTCTCAAAAATAAATAAACGTTAATAAAAAAAATTAAAAAAAAGAAAAAAAAGAAAAATCATATGGCAACACATTAAACAACCTAGAAGAAATGGGTGAAGTCCTAGAAATATATAATCTCCTAAAACTGAATCAGGAAGACGTAAAAAACTTGAACAGACCAATTACTAGCAATGAAATTGAATCAGTAATCTAAAACTTCCAACAAACAAAAGTCCAGGACTAGATGGTTTCACAGGTGAATTCTACTAAACATTTAAAGAAGAGTTAATACCTATTCTTCTCAAACTGTTCCAAAAAAATAGAAATGGAAGAAATAGAAAGTAGAAATGGAAACTACAAAAAAAAGAGAAATTGATTGCAATTTCTGATGAACATAGATGCAAAATTCTTCAACAAAATATTAGTAAAGCAAATCCAGCAATACATTGAAAAAATTATTCACAGTGATCATATAGGATGTATTCTTGGGATACAAGGTGGTTCAATATTGCAAATCAATCAATGTGATACATCACACCAGTAAGATAAATGATAAAAACGATATAATCATTTCAATAGATGCAGAAAAAACATTTGACACAGTACAACATCCATTCATGATAAAAACTACCAACAAAGTAGGTTTAAAGTGAACATACTTTAACCTAATAAAGGCCATATATAAAAAACCCACAGTTAACATCATATTCAATGGTAAAACACTGAGAACTTTTCTTCTAAGATCAGGAACAAGATGAAGATTTCATCTTTTTCATTTTCACCACTTTTATTCAATATAGCACTGGAAGTCCTAGCCACAGCAATCAGACAAGAAAAAAAAGGCATCCACATTGGTAAGGAGGAAGTAAAACATTTACTATTTGCAGAAGATATGATACTATATAAAAAACCCTGAAGACTCCACCAAAAAAACTACAGAAACTGGTAAGTAAATTCAGTAAAGTCACAGGATACAAAATTAATACCCAGGAATCTGTTGTATTTTTACACACTAATAATGAAGAAGCTGAAAGAGAATTTAAGAAAACAATCCCACTTATAATCATACAGAAAAGAATAAAATACCTAGGAATAAACTTAATCAAGGAGGTAAAAGACCTGAAAACTATAAAATTGTTGATGAAAGAATTGAAGATGACACAAATGGAAAGCTATTCCATGTTCATGGATTTAAACAACCAATATTGTTAAAATGTCAATATTACCCAAATCAATCTACAAATTTAATGCAATCTCTATAAAAATACCATCCGTATTGGGGAACCTGTGTGGCTCAGTCAGTTAAGTGTCCAATTCTTGATTTTGGCTCAGGTCATGATCTCACCAGTTTGTGAGTTCAAGTCCTGACCGTACAAAACCTGCTTGGGATTCTCTCTCTCTCCCTCTTTCTCTGACTCTCCTCTGCTCAAACTGTCACTCTCAAAATAAATAAATAAACTTAAAAAAATACCATCAGTATTTTTCACATAACTAAAACAAATAATCCTAAAATTTGCATAAGACCACAAAAGACCCTAAATAACCAGCACAATCTTGAAAAAGGAGAACAAAACTGAAGGTATCCAATCCCAGATTTCAAGATACAGTATAAAGCTGTAGCAATCAAAACGGTATGGTAGTGGCCCCAAAATAGACACATCGATCAATAGAACACAATGGAGAGCCCAGGAAGAAACCCATGATGATATGGCCAATTAATTCATGACAAAAGAAGCAAGAATATACAATGGGAAAAAGACAGTCTCTTCAACTCAAAATGGATTAGTGACCTAAATGTGAGACATGAACCATAAAACTGCTTGAAGGAAACATAGGCAATAATCTCTTTGACATCAGCCATAGAAACATTTTTCTAGATATGTCTTCTTTGGCAAGGGAAACAAAAGCAAAAAATAAACTATTGGAACTATACCAAGAGAGAAGCTTTTGCATACTGAAGGAAACCATCAACAAAACAAAACAAAAAAAGACAACCTACAGAATGGAAAAAGATATTGCATCGATGCATTTGAAAAGTAGTTAATATGCAAAATATATGAAGATAAAAACTAAATAGTCCAATTAAAAAATAGGCAGAGGACATGAGTAGACATTTTTCCAAAGAAGATATATAGATGGCCATCAGACATGAAAAGATGCTCAACATAACTTATCATCAAGGAAATCAAAGCCACAATAAGATATTACCTTATTTCTGTCAGAATGACTAAAATAAAAAACACAAGAAACAACAAGTGTTGGCAAGGATGTGGAGAAAAAGGGACCCTTGTGCACTATTGATAGGAATGCAAGCTGGGGTAGCCACTATGGAAAACAGTATGAAACTTTATCAAAAAATTAAAGATAGAATTATCATTTGATCTAGTAATTCCACTACTGGGTATTTACCCAAAGAGTACAAAAACAGTAATTCAAAATGATACATGTGTGGAGTTATTTTTCTAGAGTGTATTGTAAGTCCTGGGAAAGTGAATGGGGTAATTGCTGAAACATCAGCAATGTTCTGGTCTCAAGGCTGTTGAATGCAATAGCACCATGAGACTCAGAATCCCATGATCCCCCAGGAGCCAGTTAGGGAACAGACCCACTGTAATCACCTGGCACCTTGAAATTGCACATCTTCCCTGCATGCTTTCATGTAAACAGCAGATGTGTGTCTGTTTATGTCTGGAGACTTTTTGTGTTTTCCTCTCATGCTTTGACATTCCTTGATGTTTATACCCAGTGACCATGAAATAAAGACTATGTAGAGACCCTGGCTACTACTGTTTTGCTGGCAGAGGCAGCCCTGCACATGCACTCAGTCTAAGTGTCTGAGAACATTTTCTTCAGTGTGCGGCTACATCTATGCACCCCAATGTTTATTTCAGCATTATTTACTGTAGCCAAGATATAGAAGCAACCCAAGTGTCCATCAATGGTGAATGGATAAAGAAGATGTGGGATACATATATACAGTGGAATATTATTCAGCCATAAAAAAGAGTGAAATCTTGCCATTTGCAACAACATAGATGGATCTAGAGGGTATAATGCTAAGTGAAATAAGTCAGATAAAGACAAATACTATATAATTTCAGTAATATGTTAATATAAGAAAGAAAACAAATGAACAAAGAAAAAAAGAGACAGACAAAAAAAGTCTCTTAAATATAGAGAATAAACAGATGGTTGCCAGAGGGAAGGTTGGCGAGGAGATGGTTGAAAAACGTGAAGAGGATTAAGAGTACACTTATCATGGTGAGCCCTGAGAAGTGTATAGAATTGTTGAATCATTATATTGTACACCAGAAAATAATATAGCACTGTATGTGAATTATATTTAAATTAAAAACAAAGAAACAAAATATCTGGACCTACATGAAAAAGCACAAAACACAATTTTTAGAAAGGAAAAATGTAGTTGTTAACAAATGAACAGATAAATTAAAGAGCAGATTCAATACAAGGGAAGAGAGAAATAAGCTAACTGGGAGATAGGCGCGAAGATGTAAACTGGAATACAAGGAAACACAAGGAAAGAAGAAGGTGTAAAATAAGAAAGAAATGTTAAGAGCAGTGGAGAGTGGAAAGAGAAGATCTATTACCATATTACATGAAGCATGATGCATGGAACAGTAGTGAAAGCCTCACCTGAGAGATGGTTAGAAATTCAGACCCCACCTCACCGCTGACCTCTTGAATCAGAATCTCCACTGGTCAATAAATCCCCACATGATTCATATGGCACCCAATGTTTGAAGAAGCACTAGGGGAACAAATGTATAATCAGAATCCCGGAGAGAGAGAAAATGAAGAGAATGAAGAAGAGGCAATGTTTGAAGAGATGATTATACCTTTTCCAGAAATGATGGAAGATATGAATCCATCTATACCAAGAAGGATAAATCAAAAGAAATTTACACCTAGGAAAATTGTAATAAAACTGTAGAACACAAAGACCCCAAAAGAGATTCTGAATTAGCTAGAGAAGAAAGACAATTAAACTGACTTCAATAGTGACTTCACCAGGAACAGTAGAAGCAGAAGACATTGGACTAAAATCTTTTAAGTGCTGAAAAAATAACCACCTTTTAAGAATTAGTGCAAAATAAAGGTTTTTTCAGACAATTGAAAACAGAATTTATCAACAAATCTATACTTAGGAACTCCAAAAGGAAGTACTTAAGAAAGAAGAACTGTTATTCTAGGAGGAAGGTCTGAGAAGCAAGAAGGAGTGGTGAACAAAGAAATTGATAAGTTTATAAGCCTAAACAAACATTATTTGTACAAAATAATATCTAATTTGTGAGAGTTAAAACAAAGGTCAGAATGAACATACTTGACAACTAATATAAGTTTAGAGGAGTGATTAAAATTAGTGTTTCAAAATTTTTTAGGAACGCCTGGGTGACTCAGTCAGTTAAGCAACTGGCTCTTGATTTCAGGTCAGGTCATGATCTCACTGTGAGTCCCATGTCGGGCGCTGCACTGACACTGTGGAGCCTGCTTGGGATTCTCTCTCTCTTTGACTCTCTGTGCCCCTCCTCTGCTCATGTGCTCGCTCTCTCTCTTAAAATAAATAAATAAATGTTTAAAAAAATTGTATCATGTGAGAGAAGATTAAGCTGTTAATGATGGACTGTGCTGTGCTAAGTATTCATGTAAAATTTCAAGGATAACCCCTAAAATAGTGGAAGTAAACAGTTGAAGTTTTCAAAAGAACATATAACTATGTGAAAGACTGCATGACTTCTGGTTTGATTTAAAAATACAATTTTTAAAATTCATTTTAAATGTATGGATTAGTTTCTAGTATGGAATCAAGATATTACAGCATTACCTATTTAAGGCTAGCATTGTTGTTAATAGCCAGAAATTTTACATTATTCTAGTATCCAATTGAAGCTAGATTTCCATTTCAGTCTTGCTTCAAAAGTCATAATACTGTAATATACTTCCTGGTGGATGCTTTTTAACTGATCACTCTATCACAGTTCTTCCACAAAATTATGGATATACAGTTGACCCTTGACCAACATGGAGGTTAGTGGCACTGACCGCCTATGCAGTCAAAATCCACATATAACTTTTGACTCCCCCCAAACTTAGCTACTAATAGCTTATTGTTAACTGGAAGCCTCATCAATAGCAGAGTCAATTAACACATATTTTGTATGTTGTATGTATTGTATTCTTACAATAAAGTAAGCTAGAGAAAAATAAAATGGTATTAGGAAAATCATAAGGAAGATGGCTGCCTCTGACGCTTGATTTTGGCTCAGCGCATGAACTCACTGTTAGTGAAATTGAGCCCTGTGATAGACTGACAGCCCAGAGCCTGCTTGGGATTTTTCTTCCTCTCTCTCTGCCCCTGCCCTGCTCTTGCATGCATTCTCTCTGTCTCAAAATAAATAAATATACTTAAAAAAAAAAGGAAATCATAAGGAAGAGAAAATACATTTACAGTAATGTATTATATTTATTAAAAAATGTGTGCATAAGTGGACACACAGTTCAAATTTGTGTTGTTCATTTGTGTTGTATTTATTTTGATGATTTAATTGTCTCAAATTTGCCCTGTGGGAGCACCTTCAAGAGGATTTCTTGGTTCTTTTGAAATGTCTCCCTCATTCTGTGAGCATTTTCTGGCACAAGATGGTCTAGGCTCATCTTATATTTTCCTTGTTCCAGCCCTGTAATTCACCATTTTACAAAGGAGCCGTGGTTCCTTTCAGTGAGAAATGGTATTTAGATATATTTTTACAACAGTACGTCTAAATTCATCTGTTTCAATGGTATCCTATTGTACCAACCAATATAAATACCTTTTTTTTTAAATGTTTATTTTATTTTCTGAGACAGAGAGAGACACAGCATGAGCAGGGAAGGGACAGAGAGAGAGGGAGACACAGAATGTGAAGCAGGCTCCAGGCTCTGAGCTATCAGCACAGAGCCCGATGTGGGGCTCGAACTCACAAACTATGAGATCGTGACCTGAGCCAAAGTTGGACGCTTAACCGACTGAGCCACCCAGGCGCCCCATAAATACCTTTATCTATTCATCTTTGCCTTCCATAAAAATTTCTGAACTGAACATATTAACACTAAGCTTTCATGTAGTTGTTCATTTTTTAGTATTTTTATACACTATACAGGTATAATGTGATTAAAGGAAAGAACACAATCATATATCTGTATAGAAATTAGCATATATGACTCCTAGTTCTAGAATTTATTTCTGTGAAAGAAATGAATCTCATTTATTTCAAAAAGGAAAAATTAGATAAGAAATCTAATTAGTTTCCCAAATCCTGCTTTCATCCCTCAAATCAATTCATCAGAGATGTCACCTGATTGGATTTGATAGGAGAGCCAAATGTATGGCAGACTTGTACAGCCACTCCTAAAACTGAAATATGAAATGTAATCTGTATGTAGAATTCAATTTGAAAACATTGGCCTAGGGTGCCTCTTTCCACACAACCATAATTGCATCTAAGTTAAAACCACTTAATTCTGAAGGGGTACCTTTTTCCGTTTATTTACCACATCTTACTGAGAAAATATTTTCAGTTTTCTTGAATTTTCTTTGTATTTGAAGCAGTTGGAAAAATAACTTGATGATTTCTATTCTTGGTTTAAAAGCTGGTCTTTCTCTATTTTTCTTTCCTATCTTATGCTTCTCACTTCCTTTTGTCCTTCTTTGCCTGTCTCGGTTTTGTTAGTTCATATCCTCTCTGGATATGGTCAGAGTCATCAGTGGTGGAAAAATGTGACTACAGGAAGTCTACCTTCATTTTTGAAACTAAATAGCTTGAGAGCCTTTTAATTTACACTCTTTTCAGAGATGGCATGGAACTTTTAGGCTTTGTTAGTGATTTCTGACATTTAAATCTGTCAAATAGTGTGGAAGATGAAATCCAGGAACTTCATATTGGTAAAAAGACATATTAATTTCTTTACAATATATATCTTTTGAAGTTTTTCTTTTGGGAACTGTGACAACAAACTCTGACAAAAGAGTTTTTTTGAGAACTATAAAAATGTGTGTCTAGTCCATGTGAAAATCGACCTACTTCTGGACAATTGGACATTTAGAGAAAGCCTAGCACGTATATCATCTATAAATGTGACTTTCAAATTCTAATATTTATGAACAAGTCTTTCACAGTTTATGATAAATGATATTATAGGAACTAATTAAAAATGAGCATATTTTTAAGTAACTTTCCACTTTTGCACTTCTTTGGACTCTGACTCAGGAATCATCTTTCTCTCATAAGGTGTTCAATAAACTATAATGTGTATGCTGTAGTTAATATCCACCATTAGCCTGGTTCTTTTAAAATTGTTGAGGGATGTGTCTAAAAGAATGTTCAAAATATACTCTGTGACACATAAACAGTTTAATTTAAAGGTCAATGGAAATTTTAAAAATCCAAATACACAATAGAAAGCATAACCAGATAGGAAGTCAGAATTCATTTCCTCTTATTTTTCATCCTCATTTATTTTGAAATGTAAACCAGCTTATTAGGTTAATAGGCATTTATAAGATCATGTATATTTCATGTTAGTAGATATACAAAAATACTATCATGAATTGAGATCTTTTATAAAATTTTTACACAGAAAGCTTTTTGTCTTTCTCCATTCAGGCTGCTATAACAGAATCCTATAGGCTGGCTCATAAACAACAGAAATTTATTTCTCAGTGTCCTAATCCAAGTCCGAGATCAAGGAATTGGCAGAGTCCATATCTGGTTGAGGGTCCACTTCCTCATTCATAGATGCTATCTTCTTACTGTGTCTTCATATGTTGGAAGGGGTGAGGGAGTTCTCTGGAGTCTCATTTACATATATGAGGGCTTCATATATATATGGGTGCTAATCCTATTCATGAGGGCTTCCCTTCTATGATCTACATCCTCCAAATTACCATCTCATTGGGGATTAGGTTTTAACATGAATTTTTGGGAAATACGAATGTTCAGTCTGAAGCACTTTTTATTTAGAAATCAAATTCTTTTTGATAAACAATAGTTTGTACAGTCACCTATTCAGAGAAGGCTGAATAATAACAATTATAATTCACTTATGGCTACCATTCATTGAGCATCTACTATTTCCTCGGTTTTCATATATATCTCATTTAATTCTCATGGCAATTCTACAAGGTATATAATATTATGTCTCTTTTCTGGGTGGGAAACTGAAGCTCACTGAGCCTTAAGTAACTTCCCTATGTCCCCACAGACTGAAAATAAGGGGTAATGGAAAAACCTAAGTCTTGCTGAAAAAAATTCATAAAATCCTTTTCATTATATCATATGGTCCCTGAACAAGTTACAGTGCAGTTTAAATATACTTATTTCTTCGAATTGTTCTCACTGTCCACGTACTGAAACATGAACCCTGATTCCTAGGCTGATGCTTTCACTTTTGTATATACTCAGCAAAAATTGTGTAGAATTATGTACAATTATTTTCCGTGGTCATAATAGGCCCTAACAAATATGTATTAACTGAGTGCAAAACTGATTCCAGAGCAATCTCATTTTTGTGTTTTTAAAGGAAAATAGCACCTTAATATACACTGACCTGTGGAGTGTTGTATGTTGCCAGAGACTTGGACAGCTCTGGTTCCCAGATCTCTACAGCAGAATATATATATATATATATATATATATATATATATATATATATATATATATAAAAGATTTCCTTCCTGAAACAACAACTCCTCCCCGTGGAATAGCTTTTGGGCCACCTGGCATTTTATAAATACGGTATCATTCAGCTAATCATTTCCTGAGTTGTGTTGGGGTCTGAATGTAGATCATGTTTATACAAACCTCAGTGTATGTTTTTTTTGTGTGTTTTAAAAAAGTGAACTCCATGACAGTTGCTACAAATGTCTCAGCTTCATTTTCCAAGGTATCTCACCAAGGTCAATAATTAAGAAACTGATTTGCTGTTCCTTTGGTCACTATCATGAGAGCCTGAAGATAAGTAAAATTTGTACTGTGCAAAGATTCAAAGTAGCAGCTGGATACTACATGTTCTAATATATTGTCTATCTATGAAATGCTGTAAAAAAAATCCAATAAAATGCTACTCTAACTACTTTTTAACTGGAAAAATCCCATTACACAAATCACATTGAGACTCTGAATAATACATTCTTTACTCCTTATTGGAATTTCCCTCATTATGTTTTTCACAAGTCTTTCTCATTTTCCCCTGAATACGTGTGCTTTAACTGAAGTTAAATTCTTCAGTATCATGAGACTTGTGCTTCAAAGGGAGATAAGAAGAAGATCCAAATGATTCAAACAAGACCTCTTTTATCTTCATAGATTGGAACCAAAAGGTCTGCTTAACTCCAGTACCCATCATAGGGTCTTTTCCTTCCTGAAAGACCACAAATGGTCAAGGATGAAGCTTGTGCTCCTGACACCTCAGCGCCCAGAAAATTGCTCTCTCCCTCTCAGTTGGTATTTCTGCACTCTTGCACGAGGTGCTACCAAGGGCTGGCAGGAAGCAAGTTTGGAACAAAACTAATGCTTTCCATTTCAAGTGGACCAAGGATCCTAGAGGTAGAAGCAGTCTTCAAGAGCCCGTTTCATCTTACAACAAGGCTCTGCCGTTTATCCTGCTGGAATCTGGGTTGCTTCGGAAACTCCGCTTGTTACCTAGAGATGTGAGAAGTCTTGATTGACCTGTCCTGCTTCTACAGCTAATAGAACTGTCAGCTCTCCTGTCACTCAGCCATCACCAGACCTCAAATATAATAAAAGCCTTGAAGGTAATATGGGAAGTGGAACATCCCAAGGGCGCAACCTTCTCAAAAATGAGGCTGTGTGTTGAACTAAATACTTTACCTCAAATGTCTGAATTCATGGCAAAGGGGAGTCAACGTGATACAGCCTTGTATTTTTTTATCAGTATAATTTTCTTTTCCATTTCAGCATGTTCATATCACTTCAATCTGTGAACACCCCAAGGGTAGCAATGTAAAGTCGAACCTGGCAAGGTCAGAAAAGGTCACTCAGAGAAGGCAATGATTTGTGTGTGTGTGTTGGAGGATATATTTGAATAACAACAGTTACTTGTAAGGGATGCTTTGCTTGTCTAAAGGAAAACTAAAACCCAGGTTTCAGTCAATAACTATTAAACTTTGTTCAATTTATTGAATCAGCCAACATATGTTGAGCTCCTTATCTCGACTGGCATTGTTCTCTCTGCTGGGGTGGGACACAGAAGACTTACTCTGACAGAGGCTGTTAATGCTCATAAAATACCCATGTTCTCCTTCACATTTCCCAGACCCTCTTGCTATTATTTTTAGACAACGTGACTAAGTTCTGACCAATGAGATCTGAGCAGAGATGAACCACTTCCAGACCTGACCCCTGAAAACATACCACATGACTCTCCACGTCTCTCTCCCCTTGCCATGTGACTTTAGAGAACACAGGTTCCAGATGGCATCACTGCAAGGTAGAAACAAATTGGATTCCTGGGCTTCTGCTTAGAAAAGAATGCCCTGGAGAGCGACCCTACCCAGTTAGATTTTGAATAAATGAAAATAAACTTTTGTTTTATGAACCTGTTGGGATTTCAAGGTTTGTTTCTCATCAAAATATAGATTATCCCAGTGGTTTATTAAGCGTGGTATACAGACTGGCAACATCAGCAGACCTAGGAACTTATTAGAAATGCACATCCTTGGGCTTACCTGATATTTTCTAAATTAGAAACTCTGAGGATGGGACATAGATGTCTATTTTAATAAACCTTCGAGGTGATTCTGATGCACACTGAAGTTTGAGAAGCATGACTCTAAACTATCTTGTCAGTACAGACATAATCCTTGATCTCAAGTTTCTCATAGTCTAGAGACCCTAGATCTCTAAGTCTAACAGACAGATGCCCTTATATCCTACACTCTTGTCAGTTTTCCCAAGACCCTCTTGCTTTAACTGAAATCAGGCTCTTCCTTGAGGACAGAGCATCCCTTGTAGCTACTCAAAGTGGGGATATTCTTTTACTACTCACCTTCCATACCATGTGGTTGGAGATGGAATTGGTATTCACTTTGCTTCTTCCAACTTAGTATTCTCTTACTCTCTTTCAAAGTCTTTTCCTTTGAAACCCATAATATTCAGCTATATCACTCCATCTTTCTCTTCGCTCATGTCATCTGGCAGTCCCTCTGCCTCTTTCATTTGTTGATAATTTTGGCATCTGGATCAAAGTCTTCACCCCTACCAAGAATATGGATCACTTTTATGCACATTTATACTTGCTGAAGTTTCTCCCAAGTAAAATAAATTCATGATTCTCAGATATCCACATAAGTTTCTGTTCCATTTCTTCTTTCCCCGTTCAGAACTCAATTTCTTGAAGAATTGTCTGCAATCATTATTTCATTCTTAACTCCTTTCAAAATGATTACATTCCCTCAACAGTCCACCAAAATACTTTTTGTGAAGGTAAAAAATATCGTCTGTGTTGCTGAATTCAATGGATAATCCACATATTATAATAAAATTGTAAGAAACAAAGACAAAGAAAGAATTTTCAAAGTAGCAAGAGAGAAGTGACTCATTACATACGGGGGATCCACAATAACATTAACAGCTCATTGCTCATCAAAAGCCATAGAGGACAGGGGTGCCTGTGTGGCTCAGTAGGTTGAGTGTCTGACTTCGGCTCAGGTCATGATCTCACAGTTCCTGAGTTTGAGCCCTGTGTTGGGCTCTGTGCTGACAGCTCAGAGCCTGGAGTCTGCTTTGGATTCTGTGTCTTCCTCTCTCTCTCTGCCCCTCCCCTGCTCACACTCTGTCTCTCTTTCAAAAAATAAAGAAACAGGGGCGCCTGGGTGGCTCAGTCAGTTAAGCGTCCGACTTCGGCTCAGGTCATGATCTTGCAGTCCGTGGGTTCGAGCCCTGCGTCAGGCTCTGACAGCTCAGAGCCTGGAGCCTGTTTCAGATTCTGTGTCTCCCTCTTTCTCTGACCCTCCCCTGTTCATGCTCTCTCTCTGTCTCAAAAATAAATAAATGTCAAAAAAATTAAACAAATAAAGAAACATTAAAAAAGTTAAAAAAAAAAAAAGAAACCATAGAGGGCTGAAGGTAATGGATGATATAAGTACTAAAAGAAAAAAAATTGTCAACCAAAAATTCTATACTGGCAAAATTATCCTTCAGCAATGAAGGAAAATTAAGATATTCTGAGATAAATATAAGCTAAAGGATTTCATTACTAGTATATTTGCTCCATAAGGTAGAGCTAAAGGAAGTTAATTAAGTTTTTCTTTTATGGTTCATGCTTTTTGTGTCCTATGTAAGAAATCTTCACTTACTGAAAGATCATAAAATTTTACTACCATGTTTTCTTTTGGAAGATTTTTAGTTGTAGCTTTAATATTTAGGACTATAATCCATTTCAATTTAACTTTCATACCATGAAGTAAAGTTTGAGATTCTTTTTTTTTTCCATATTGATATGGAATTATTTCAGCACTGTTTGTTGAGATGACTATATTTTCTCTGCTGAATTACCTTTGCACCTACAGAGAAAAAAATCAATTGACAATATACATATGTGTCTATTTCTGGTCTCTATAATCAGTTCCTTATATCAATATCACACTATCTTAATAACTAGCTTTAGAGTAAGTCTTGGAATCCATTATTGTAAGTCCTCTAACATTTTCTTCTTTTTCAAAAATTGTTTAACTGTTCTAGATCCTTTGCCTTTCCATATAAATTTAAGAATTGAGTCCTCAGTTTCTACTATAATAACAAAACTGGTTGTGTTATCATTATTGTTTTTTGGAATTGCATTGAATCTAGAGATCAGTTTGGGCAAAATTGATACTAACATTGGGTCTTTCAATCCATGAAAACAGTATCTCTTTCTCTCAGAAATGTTTTGTAGTTTTTAGTGTATGGGTCTTGACCATATTCTGTTAAATTTATCTCTAAGCATTTCATGATTTTTCATGCTATTTAATTGTCTTTAAAATTATACTATCAACCTTTCATTGTAAGTTATAGAAATATGATTTTTTAAAAAATATATTGACTTTGTAACCTGTGAACTTGCTGAACTTACTGGTTAGCTTTAGTAACTTTTAGGTAGATTCCTTAGGATTTTCTACATGGATAAACATGTCATCTGTCAATAAAGACAACTGAATTTCTTCCTTTCTAATCTACATGTGCCTTTTTCTTTTTTTATTATTATTTTTTCAACTCGCAGCACTGGCTAGGACTTTTGGTACAATTAGTATGACTAGTAGACTGTATTTTGGGTCTTCTCTTTATACTACACCCTGAATACCCTTCAGCCAGTAAGCTGGCATGATTATAGGGCCCCCTTCATTTGTCTGGATCATAGTTCTACACTGCTTGATGTCCATTGGATGAAAATAGTCATTTCCCATATTTTATCTGGCTTTCTAGGTGCTTATGGCAGGATGGAAATTCTTATAACAGTTAATATTTTAAAGTCAATGTGAATGTTCCATCTAAGAGACATTTCAAGCAAACACTTCTATATACTCCAAGATTTATACTTTTATTATACTAGATCACTAAAAAATTATGTACCATAGAAATTCCTTCATAGGATAGTAATTTAACATTATATTCTCAACATTTTTGAGTACTGATCTTAGTAATGGTCACACAAAGAATATTTGTATGTCTTTTATAAAGCTGTGCATGGAAGAAATTGTGTTCAATGCCCCATCTCTAATCATGGACACAATGACATATCCTTAGAACTTAGTGCTAGGAAACTTGATAACTCTCACATTACTGCTCTGTTGTCTGTATGACTGCTGCAAATTATTTAACTTCACTGATTTGCAGTTATGGGGATATGCTCAGTGTCTGGAACACATCATATCATAAGTGGTAGTGGCGTTTCTAAAATTGTTGTAGAATTCCAGTAATTCTAATTATATCTAAATTTAAATCTCTGTTTAAATAGATTGTTCAATACAAATCACAAAATACCATGTTACAAGTTTTCTGCCATCAGTGTTTTTTGGAGGCCCATTTGTGAAAAAAAAAATGTAATTCCTGAAGTACTCTGGGTGGATTTTTGGGGTATGTAATTCCTTCCAGTTTTCAAAATGCTACTCAGGACAAGCAAGAACATTCTTAAGGGTTCTTTATTGTAAATCCTCCTTGTTCAGTTAATTGATGGAGGTGGAGATTTTTTTTTAATTCAGCACTTCTCCTAGGTTTCAGTTTGATCCTATGTCAATGATGATGAGGAAACCATTACAATTTAGGTGTTAACCATAAAAATGCAATATGGATGCTTAATATGAAGGATTTAAAAAAATGTTTATTTATTTTTCAGAGAGAGAGAGAGCACACACATACATGCACAAATGAGGGAGTAGCAGAGAGAAAAGGAGAGAGAATCCCAAGCAGACTCCAGTGCTGTCAGTGCAGAGCCCTACATAGGGCCTGAAGCTATGAACCATGAGATCATGACTTGAGTTGAAATCAAGAGTTGGGTGCTTAACTGACTGAGCCACTCAGGCGCCCCATATGAAGGATTTAATTAGATCAGTTACTGTCAAGGTTATTATAAAGGGGGTATTCAATTCCTGTTGTTCAAATTGTTCAAGCTTGAGAAAATGTCACTTCCTGGATCTTCAGGTCTATTATTTATCTAATGTCTAATCCAAGTTAATCTTTTGAATGATGGTTGTTTGGAAAAGCTAGCTGAAATATATCGTTCTAAGGGACTATTGACATATGGGATACCAAATGAAGCCTATGCCTTTGTTCTTTAAAGAAATTTCTTCCCTTTTATCCTTTAAGATAAAAACTTAAGGAAGAATTAGAATAGAACTAATATATATATAATGGAATATTACTCAGCTGTCAAAAAGAATGAAATCTTGGCATTTGCAATGATGTGGTGGAGCTACAGTATATTATACTAAGCAAAATAAGTCAGTCATAGAAAGACAAATAACATATGATTTCACTCATATGTAGAATTTAAGAAACAACACAGATGAACATATGGGACAGGGAAAAAGAGAGAGAGAGAGAAACAAACCATTGAAGACTCTTAAAGGCAGAGAAAAAATGGAGGATTGATGTAGAAAGGTGGGTGGGGGTGGTCTGGAAGGTTGATGTGTATTAAGGAGGGCACGTGTGATTATTGTATGTAAGTGATGAATCACTGAATTCTACTCTCGAAACAATATTACACGGTTACAATATTACACTGATTAGAATTTAAATAAAAATTTGAAAAGGAAAAAGAAAGAAGCAATAGGCTGGCACAGTTAAGGCATGATGATTTTGGTCACTCTGATGATATGCACCTACCTAACACATTTTCCATGGCCAAACTAAATCCATCTGGACACCTGCCTGTGTGAGCAAGATGCTGTACTGATTTTCATGACATGAACTGGCTCCTTCATTGACTTAATAAAATAACTGGTTTTCTGGCACTATATACATTGTTATTCTTTTAGTTATAAAAGAAGCAACTCAAAATCATGTTAAGATCCATGGAAACAAAACTTGCCAAACATGCTATAACAATAATGGCATATCTTTATTTATTTACTTCTGAAACTATAAACTGGAAAGAGCTCTGTAAGTAAGGATGATAATAATGTTCTTGTATGAGTTCCTTAGCTACCCAAACCAAATAATGGGAAATAAAATTATTTTTTACTCACAATCATCTGCCCAGTTATGCCACACTGTGCAAAATGAAACACAGGACATTCATGGGACAAGAAAGCCTAGTCGGTCTGCTTAATAAAAATACAAAGTAAAAACTATGAAGGTCCACATAGAATATTTTGAGAAAGCCATCCTTTTAAGGATTCCCATAGAGTCTGCTGGGAGAAGAGTTTCAATGATCAGAGGTTCTAAGGATCACTTTGGTGACTGCTAACTCTTGATATTAACAGAAATGTCTCATCATTGCTAAATGGTGTGCCTTTTTTTTTCACAGATCAGTGAAATTCCATTACATTCTACAAGTATTTATTGGGCCCCTATCACGTTGGTATCTAGTATTACGTCAGGGACTGAGTAGCTAGAATTTAGCATTTTGAGGCACATTATCAGTGTGCATTTATCTGACATCATAGAATGACAAAATAGTTGAGAGCAAAAGTTCATGAATAATTTTTTTCAATCAATCATGTACATACTACATGTACTTTAAGAATTGAGAGGTATAAGAATGCCAGGCGATATAGGATGTTGGAGAATGTTTCATGTATAACATGAAATTTGAACTGTACTTTGGAGAACAAATAGAATTTAGAGTGAAAGGAAAAGAATGGAAAAAATATCTCTGTACCATCTATCCATCGATCCATCATCTATCATCTATCTTTCATCTATATTTTGTGGAGAGCAGCTTGAATTGAGTCACTGTGATTAGATAGAGTGAATCTGAATTTCCAAAGACATGAGAATAATTACTTGATGTAATGAAATAATCAGGAGAAAAAGTTTTGAAAGTTCCAATAAAGATTACATCAGTAATAACGTTTTTGCTGTAGCATATAATATTCTTCTTCTTTCCCACCACATATAACTCATTTATCCCCCAAATCCAGTTCAAATTCATTTATGTTTTAAGTCTCCACTTCACCTTGTGCTGTGTAGACACAAACCTAAATTGGCACATCCACTTAATATAAGCTCTGATCCAGGCCCTGTAAACAATGGTCAAAGATGATGCCAGAATGGTGCAAAGTTGACTGCCTTTAGCTACTTCTTAAGTATTATTATTTATGTTCTTAGAAAAAAATTATCTGTGTGAGTTATATCAACTGGATACCTGACTCCAAGGAAATATGAAGGTCTTATCTAGGTGCTTATACTTTATACACAGTGGTTTTACACATACAGGATACTGAATACATATTTTCTGAATAAATGAATAGGTTAATAAATACATTTAGGCTCTTTACAGGCTTTAATCCTTTCAGAGTGATTGGCATGTGCTGCTGTTGTGATTCTGGAGTTTTTATGGTGAGGGGATTTTTAATTTGCTCAATAAATGAGACAGATAATTCTTTGGATACTTCTTTAACAACTTGAATTCTCTCAGCTATAATCAGAAGTAGATTTTTTTTAAAAAAAGTAGATTTTAGGGGTACCTGGGTGACTTAGTTGGTTAAGCATCTGACTTCAGCTCAAGTCATGATCTCATGGTTTGTGAGTTCAAGCCCCGCGTTGAGCTCTTTGCTGACAGCTTGGAGCTTGGAAGCTGCTTCAGATTCTGTGTCTCCCTCTCTCTCTGCTCTTCTTCTGCTCACTCTCTATCTCTGTTTCTCTCTCTCTCTCTCAACAATAAATAAAAATTAAAAAATTAAAAAGTTAAGAAAGTGGATTTTATTAGAATTATATGTGAAATAATAAAATTATAGAGAAGTAATATTTTACTAGCCAAAAATTAAATCTACATCTGTTATTTATTAAACTCTCTCAACCCACCTCTCAGTGTGGATGGGGATCACTTTCTATGTCCCTGAATTCTCTCCTGCCCAATTCTTTTTTTTTTTAAGTTTATTTATTTATTTTGAGAATGAGAGAGAGCACATGCGCATGATCGGGGAGTGGCAGAGAGAGAGGGAGAGAGAGAATCCAAAGCAGGCTCCATGCTGTCAGCACATGGGACTTGATCTCATATACTGAGATCATGACCTGAGCTGAAGCTAAGAATCTGACGCTTAACTGAGCCACCCAGGTGCCCCTCTTCTGCCCAATTCTTATGAAACCTAAGTTCATAATGTGGCTTTTCTGAGTGAGATTTTATCTCACTCTGAATCAAATTTTCAACCCACTTTTAATAATTGTTCATGCTGCACTTTTTTCTTTGATCAGATTTTTAAAAATACATTTGTCATGTATGTGTTTTGTAAGCCTCAAACACTCTTTTAAAAATAATAAAGCATAAAGAAACATACATTTTCAAAACACATACTCTGCTTCAGTAATTGTGTTAGGTACTACAGATATAAGTCAAAACTTGATTAGTAAATTATAGGAAAGAACACTGAAGCCTAATGAAAATTGGTAAAATTTTTCTACCCCCTAAATATATGTCAATTTGAAGGATAATACAACTCTTTCATAGGTCTAGAAGTAGGAAAGGACTAAAGAGGCATTTAACACAACTTGTTATAAATGTGTTCCACAAAACACTATTGCAGAAGACAGTTTTAGTTTCAAGAATTAAATAAATACTTCCTGTGGTCAAGTAATGACAGTACAAAATCAATGGTGGGTACAATTTCTGGTGCCTTAGCACAAGTCAGGAGAGTGGCTCCAAAGTGTACTAGTCATCATTGTATTCTTCACTGCCACACACTTTCAGTAAAAACAAATAAAAAAACCCCTGATACCTCATTGTAATTTTGATTTGCATTTCCCTAATGATGAATGATGTTGAGCATCTTTTCATGTGTCTGTTGGCCATCTGGATGCCTTTTTTGGAAAAATGTCTGTTCAGGTCTTCTGCCCATTATCTAATAGGAGTTGTTGTTGTTGTTGTTGTTGTTTTGTATTGAGTTAGAAGTTATTTATCTATTTTGGATAGTAACCCTTTTTTGGATATATCATTTGCAAATATCTTACCACATTCAGTAGGTTGTCTTTTTTTATTATTATTAATGGTTTGTTTTGTTGCAAAGAAGGTTTTTAGTTTGACGTAGTCCCAATAGTTGATTTTTGCTTTTGTTTCCCTTGTCAAAGGAGACATATCTAGAAAAATGTTGCTATGGCTGATGTCAAGGAAATGACTGCCTGTAATTTCTAGGGTTTTTATGGTTTCAGGTCTCATGTTTAGGTCCTTAATCCATTTTGAGTCTGTTTTTGTGTATGGTATTAGAAAGTGGTCCAGTTTCACTCTTTTACATGTAGCTGTCCCATTTTCCCAAAACCATTTGTTAAAAAGACTGTCTTTTCCCCATTGTATATTTTTGCCTTCTTTGTCATAGATGAATTGACTATATAATCATGGGTTTATTTCTGGGATCTCTAGTCTATTCTATTGATCTATGTGTCTATTTTTGTGCAAATACCCTACCGTTTTGATTACCACAGCTTTGTAGTATATCTTGAAATCTGTGATTGTGATATATCCTGCTTTGTTCTTTTCAGGATTGCTTTGGTTATTCAGGGTCTTTTGTGGTTCCATACAAATTTTAGGATTATTTTTTCTAATTGTCTGAAAAATACTGTTAGTATTTTGATAGGGATTGCATTGAATCTGTAGGTTGCTTTATAAGCAACGTTTGTTGCTTATATTGTTATAAGGACGTTTTAACAATATTAACTCTTCTAATACATGAGCATGGGATATCTTTCCAGTTGGTTTCTGTCATCTTCAAATTCTTTCATCAGTGTTTTATCATTTTTGTAGTACAGGTCTTTCACCTTTTTGGCTCAGTTTATTCCTAGATATTTTATTCTTTTTGGTACAATTGTAAATGATGTGGTTTTTAAAATTTCTCTTTCTGCTACTTCATTATTAGAGTATAGAAATGCTACTGATTTCTGGGTATTAATTTGTATCCTGCCATTTTACTGAATTCATCATTACTTCTAGTAGTTTTTGGTAGAGTCTTTAGGATTTTCTGTATATAGTATCATATTATCTGCATATAGTGACAGTTTAACTTCTTTACCAATATGGATGCCTCTTATTTCCTTTTCTTTTTTTTTTTTAAATTTTTTTTCAACGTTTTTTATTTATTTTTGGGACAGAGAGAGACAGAGCATGAACGGGGGAGGGGCAGAGAGAGAGGGAGACACAGAATCGGAAACAGGCTCCAGGCTCCGAGCCATCAGCCCAGAGCCTGATGCGGGGCTCAAACTCCCGGACCGCGAGATCGTGACCTGGCTGAAGTCGGACGCTTAACTGACTGCGCCACCCAGGCACGCCTCTTATTTCCTTTTCTTGTCTGATTACTGTGGCTAGGACTTTCAGTACTATGTATTATGCTAAGTGAAATAAGTCAGACTGAGAACGACAAATACCATATGATTCTACTCATAAGTGGAATCTAAAAAAAATGAATAAATAAACAGAAAGCAGAATTAGGCCTATAAATACAGAGACCAAACTGATGGTTCCCAGAGGGGAGGGAGTTGGAGATTGGACAAAATGGGGGGGACGGGGAGATGGAGATATAGACTTTCTATGAAATGAATAAGTCATGGGAATAAAAAGCACCATACAGGGAATACAGTCAATGATATTGTAATAGTGATGTAATGGGACACATGGTATCTATACTGTGGTGAACATACCATGATGTCTAAACTTGTCAAATCACTAAGTTGTACAGCAGAAACTAAGGTAACATTTTGTGTCAACTATACTCAGATAAAAAATTAAACAAACAAACCCCTAAAAGCAGACAAACAAAAGCTAGTTTTACTTAGTAATGTCCTCAATGGAGCAGTAAAAATTATTAAAGTTATTGAGTCTTGGCTATTGAGCACATTATTTTTAGTAATCTAGGTAGATAAATGGTAATTGTGCACAAAACATTTCTACTGCATGTGAAGTAGGATGGTTATCTTGAGGAAAAGTATTTCTAGATTTGTTTGAGTTGTAGGTAAACAAGCCATGTTTTTCTTGGAACACCAGGAAAGGTTTCCTTTTCACTTGAAAGAATGACTGACAATTTGTATTGAGACATGAATATTTAGCTGGCATCTTTTTTTTTTCAAGAGAATATTAAATCATCTATTGATTACACATGATAATGGATGATACACAAGCTTTAATCCCATCTATAATTTTATCTGATACCATAATTCAATTTAGATATATTGCATAGGATGTGCCAACAATCATATTAATAACCAAATAAACTCCAGGACTTTGCTTGGGTGACCCTTTTAATGGTGACCTCCAGGTCACAACACATTAACTGTCAGTTCAACCACACCAATGTTTATGGAGACAATGGCTTCTGTGCCCAAGCAGTTTGCACATATATTTCAAATGGAACCTGGCATCACCCTGAAGGATCTAACTTCACACTGTTGGGGTAGTTTACCAAGATGGCTTCAGAGGAGACTAACTTTACACAGCACATTTAAAAAAAGACACATTTATTCAGTGTCATGATCAGACTATTACATTTAGCAATCAACAGCATGGGTGCAAAAAAAAAAATCTAAATTAAAACCCTTTGTTGGAGTGCTTTACACTTTCCACAGAACAAAAACTAAAATAACCTGTTATACAATTAGTCACAAATACAGTCCTTGAGTTTTTTGCCCATACACATGAGTATTGTCTAAAACATGTCTTCTTTGTAGCAGCTAGGCCCTGCCACCACTGTGCTAGGCTGAGTTCACAGATCTGTTGTAACCTGTAGCTTCCCTGTCACTTCTCTGGCTCTTCTTTCCTGCTAATCTTTGTTTCCTGGCAGTAATTAAAAATCTTCTGCCACTGCCAAAGCTACTGCTGCTGCTGGAACTGCCATAGCCACCTTGGTTTCGTGGTTTGGCAAAATATTGACCTCCACCACCATAGGGGCCAGAGCTTCTGCCTCCAAAATTTCCTCCTTCCATGGGTCCAAAATTGAAGACTGATTGTTGTAATTGCCAAAATCATTATAGCTTCCACCACCTCCAAAATTGCCTCCATCATTACCAAATCCTTTATAACCATCCCCACTGCCACCATACCCATCACCACCTTGACTGCCACCAAGGCCACCTCGTCCACTGAAGTTTCCTTCATGGCCAAAGTTGTCATTCCCACCAAAACTACCTCCGGGACCATCACCGAAGTTCCAAGGACCACTTTGACCTCTTGGCTGGAAGAGGCACTAGCCATCTCTTGCTTAGATAAAGCTTCCCTTACTTCACAGTTGTGGCCATTCACAGTATGGTATTTTTGAATGACAATCTTGTCTACAGAGTCATGGTCATCAAATGTTACAAAGGCAAAGCCTCTCTTTTTGCAATTGCCTCGGTCTGTCATGGTTTCAATCACTTCAATTTTCCCATACTGTTCAAAATAATCTCTTAGATGATGTTCTTCAGTGTCTTCTTTAATGCCACTGACAAAAATCTTTTTCACAGTTAAGTTGGCACCAGGTCTTTGAGAATCTTCTCTTGAGACAGCCCTCTTTGGTTCTACAACTCTTCAATCCACCTTGTGTGGCCTTGCATTCACGGCTGCATCCACCTCTTCCACAGTGGCATAGGTGACAAACCCAAAGCCTCTGGAGCGCTTGGTGTTTGGATCTCTCATTACCACACAGTCTGTAAGCATTCCCCATTGCTCTAAACGGCTCCTCAGACTCTCATTGGTTGTTTCAAAGCTCAAACCTCGGATGAAAAGCTTCCGCAGCTGTTCAGGCTCTTTGGGAGACTCTGACTTAGACATGACGGCGGTGGGAGGGAGACTTTCATGATGCTTACTCGGTGGTATCCATGGGCAGAAAGTAGCTGACATCTTTTTTAAAAATGTATGATTTATTTCTGTCACTACAAGGAAAACAACTGACAACATTTGTTTTTAATGATAAAGTTTGAGTTTTCAAGAGAAAATTGAATTTTGAATCAGCTACTATGAGCTTGATTGCTTTCCAGTATGTGAAAACCTTGCTGATCAAATTGGCGGTGATACTAATGGTTGTATTTTTTGATATGGTATAATGAAATATGTCAACATTTGGAAGATCTCCATAACGTAGTGAATCAACATGCTCCAAATGTCATAAGATCATGCATGAGTAAAAGATCCATTGAAAGAGCAAGCTAGACAAGCAGATTTTAATGTAACACAGAATAAAAGTTTATCAATATGGCTTCTGATTCCATATTGTAATTAACCTTTCAGAAATGACCACTTGTTGAGTGTTGGTGTAGTATCAAAGAATGATATCCACAATTATCTGAACATTAAAATACCCTTTCCTTTACAGATTATAGATCTTGAGATGCTATATTTTCTTTATATCAAAATAAATTGAATGCTGACGCAGATATAGGAATCTCTCTATCTTCGAGGAAGACAGACTCAAAGAGATTTTTTAAAATGTAAAAAAAAAATGATATTCTTTTTTACTACATATTTTTTATTTTGGAAAATTTACTTACTTTTCCTAAAGATACATTATTTATAGTGAAATGTAATACATATACTATTATTATTATTTTAAAATGAGTTAAACGTATAAAAATTTTCTCAGTTTTAGTTTCTAAATGAGTAAATATCAATAGGATGGACACAAACAAAAGCAATTTGTGTACTCAATAATTTTTAAGGGTGAAAGGAGTCCTGGAACAAAAAAGTTTGGGAACCATGGTCTAAGAAAAAGAAAAAACCCTGAAGTCACATTTAAGTCCTTTCATTTATGCATCTTCTATTTACTAATATGGAAATGAAAACCAGCACTCATATTTCTATGATGTGAACAAATAAAAGTAAAAAATTTTAATAGTGTTGTAACTGTGAAAAATATGTCTTTTCTGGTTATTTCTAGGTACAAATATTTATGGGAGATGGAAATCCTGAAATATTGTACTTGTTTTATTTTACCAAAAATACTTTGTGTTTGTGTATCAAAGAAGAATTCTCCATAAAGTTGAATGATATTACTATTAAAATAATGTTGCCATACAGATAAAATCTGAGACTCTTAAGAAATATCAGCATAAATAGAAATTCAATAGTAAGGAATACATTTATTATAATTTCCCAAGGGCTTTTTTTTCATAGAATTATGACACCTGACAAATGGCTGCAGGGAAAATATGCCAAATGAGTTCCCCTGTTGTTTACAGCTTGTCACAGACTGGGGCAATACAGAAAGAAGATGAATTCATCCTTCCCACTCCACATTGTCTCTACTCATAAAGGGAAACTGTTCTCTCCCCATCTCAACAATGATTGGTTTAGATCACTACAATAGATCAATGATATTCTGGTTACTTGATGAGTTTATGGAAACAGAACAAGGAATATGGAGTCCCACTCAAGGATTTCCCTCAAGGTGACCCCACAGTAGCCAAAGCTGAAGAAGCACTCTTTATGTTTCATATAGGTGCCATGTTTTTTGTATCCAAATTGCCCTTTTTGTTTTTCTGATTCAATTAATGCCACCCTTAAACATTGCTACATACGACAGACTTGTTGGTCCAAGAGTGAGGCACAGACCAGCATCTCCATCATCCCTTGAAGCATTTTAGAAATGTATACTCCTGGGCTCCACCTTGGACCTCCTGAATCAGAATCTGCATTTTAACAAGATCCCCAGGGGATGTATATGTTTATTTATGTTCGAAAAGCACTATTGTGCATAGGATGATTTCAACCATGGCTGCACTTTGCAATCACCTGGGAGTTTCTAAAAATCCTGATGCTTGGACTACACTGCAGAGCAATGAAATCAGAATCTCTGAAGATAGGACACTGCTTAAGAAGAATAAACATTCTTTAAGCTCTGTCAGTGTCACCCTTTTCTACTGCATTTATATTCATAGATGCACCTCAGGATTTATTATGGAAGTCGGTGGGGAAAATACTCCATAAGCAATTTTTTTTAAAAACACCTTTATTGAAGTATAATTGATATTTAAAAACCATACATGTTTAATAATTACAATTTGGAGTTTGGACATACTACATACACCCATGAAACCATTACACAGTCAAGGTAATAGGCATATCCATCACCTCCAAAAATTCCCTTGTGTCCCCCCTTTTTTCTGTGGTAGGAACACTTTTTTCTGTGTGTCTGTGTGACAAAAACATGGGAGTGACCTTGGCACCTTTTTAGGTATACAGTATAATATTGTTAACTATTGGCATTGTTTTACGGGAGATTTCTAGAACTTATTGATCTTGCATAACTGAAACTTTATGCCATTAAACGACACTCCTCATATCCCCCAGCTCCCAGCCTCTGGCAACCAATCTATTCTCTGCCATTATTTTAGCTATTTTAGATATCTCATATAAGTGGAATCATGCAGTATTTGTCCTTCTGTGATTGGCTTATTTCATTTAGCACAATGTTGTCAACAATCCAGAAATAGCAATATTAAAACCACTGAATCAATAAGTGGTACTTAGTAAGAGTTTATTGTAGATACAAGAACAGTTCTTGAAAGAACTGGAAGCCTTTAAATTCAAAGACTGATGTGAAGCTCAGGGGCATGACATTACATGACAGTTTATAAAGTGAAAATGAGGAAGTTGTTTAACCTTTACAATGATTTGTTATTGCATTGAGGGTTTCTAGAAGGCAGGGAATGGGTTACAAGTGATTATCTTACACAATTTTTAGGAAAATGACTTGTTTCTTTTATTTGAGACATTTGTAAGAATCAACCCATGGTAAATTTCAGCTTGTTTTGCAGAATAAGCTAAATTAAATTTCATTTATATAGCTTAAATGTTTTTTCTGCTCAGGGAATTTTCAAGTCCCCTCTCCATTTTGTATTTAATTTTAACAGTGTCCTCTGGTTTCAGCCATGTTGTCGCATATGGCAGGATTTCCTTCTTCTTAAAGGTTGAATAATATTTCATTGTATTTAGGCACATTTTTTCTTAATCCACTCATCTATTAATAGATATTTGAGTTGTTTCCTTATCTTGGGTATTGTGAATAATGCTGAAATAAACACTGAGTGCAGATATCTCTTTGAGATCCTGATTTCAAATCTATTGGGTTATACCCAAAAGTGTATTGCTGGATGATATAATAGTTCTATTATTAAATTTTTGAGGAACCTCCATACTATTTTCCATAGAAGCTGCACCATTTTACATTCCCACCAATAATACACAAGCGTTCTAATTTCTCCATATCATTACCAATAATTATTATCTCCTGTCTCTTTGACCCTAACAGGTATGAGGGATAGTTCATTGTGGTTTTGATTTACGTTTCCTAATGATTAGTATGTTGGGCATCTTTTAACTTATCTGTTGGCCATTTGTATGCCTTCTTTGGAGAAATGTCTGTTCAGACCTACTGCCCATTTTAAAAGCAGGTTATTTGTGATTTTGGTATTGAGTTGTGCCTACAACTCAATGTATATTATATACATATATATATAACTCAATATATGTCATATATTTTGATATTAACACCTTATCAGATATATGGTTTGCAAATTTTTTCCCCATTCTGTGGATTGACTTTTTCACTCTGCTGTTTCCTTTTCTGTGCAGAAGATTTTCAGTTTGATGTAGTGCCACTTTTTGTCTTTGTTGTCTGTGATTTTTTGTCTATTTTTGTCTTTGTTGCCTGTGAATTTGGTGTCATAACCAAAATGTCATTGCAAAGACCAATGTCAAGAAGTTTTTCTCCTGAGTGTTCTTCTAGAAGTTTTACGGTTTCAGGTGTTATGTTTGTCTTTAATCCTTTTTGAGTTGGTCTTTATGTATGTATGGTGTAAGTTAAGAATCTCATTTCATTCTTTTGCATGTGTGTATCTAGTTTTCTCAACACCAAGGAAGGGAGACTATCCTTTCTCCATTGTGTATTCTTGGTAGTCTTATCAGAAATCAGTAGACCATTTATGCGTGGGTTTATTTCTGAATTTTCTTTTCTGTTCCTCTGGTCTATATGTCTGCCTTTATACTATACTGTTTTAAGTACTGTAGGTTTATAATATATTTTAAAATCAGGATATCTGATGTCTGTGTGATGCCCTTGTTTTATTTCTCTTTCTCAAGATGACTTTGGCTATTTTATATGACTTTTATGGTTTGGAATAAATTTCCTATTTTTTTTTCCTTGAGAAGCAACTTTGGTCAGCAGGAGAAAGACAAAGACCATATGATTTCACTCATGTGGCATTTAAGAAAAAAAATGAGCAAAGGCAAAGAGAGAGAGAGAGAGAGAGAGAGAGAGAGGCAAACCAAGAAAGAGACTCTTAACTATAGAGAACAAACTGATGGTTACCAGAATGGATATGGGTAAGGGGATGGGTTAAATAGGTGGTAGGGAATAAGAAGTGCCCTTGTGATGAGCCCAGGTGTTGTATGTAAGTGTTGAATCACTATATTGTACAACTGAAACTAATATTACACTGTAGGCTAACTAACTGGAACTTAAATAAAAACTTAAAAAATATCTTTGGGATTTTGATGCAGATAGCATTGAAAATGTAGATTTCTTTGGGTAATATGGAAATTTTACAATTTTAAGTCTTATATGAACACAGATATATTTTCATATATTTGTGTCTTCTTTAATTTCTTTCATCAGTGTTTTGTTGGTTTTAGTGTACAAGTCTTTCATAATCTTGGTTAAGTTCATTTCTAAGTATTTTAGTCTTTTTGATGTGATTGTAAATGGGATTGCTTTACAATTTCCTTTTCAGGTAGTTTGTTGTTAGTATATAGAAACACAACTGATTTTTGTATGTTGATTTGTAACCTGCAACTTTACTGAATTTGTCTCTTAGTTCTAAGAATTTGTGTGTGTGTGTGTTGGAAACTTTCAGGTCTTCTGCATATAAGATCATATCATCTACAAACAAAGATAATTTTACTTTTTCCTTTCCATTTTGGATAACTTTTACCTGTTTTTCTTAAATAATTTCTCTGGCTAGGACTTCCAATACTATAATTGGAAAGAGAGGGCATCCTTATATTGTTCCTGATCTTAGATGAATAGTTTTCAGATTTTTACTGGTAAGTACAATGTTGGCTGTGAGCTTGGTCATACATGGTCTTTATTATGTTGAAGTACATTCCCTCTATACTTAATTTGTTGAGTTTTGCTCATGAATAGATACTGAATTTAGTTGGATGCTCTTTCTGTACCTTTTGAGATAATAATATACTTTTTATCCTTCATTTTGTTATTGTGGTATATCACATTTATTTCTCTGCATATTTGAACTATCCTTGCACCCCAAGCATAAATCTCACTTGATTGTTGTGTATGGCCCATTTAATATGTTGTTGAATTTGTTTTACTACCATTTTATTGGGGATTCTTGCATATATGTTCATCAGGGATATTGCACTGTAATTTTCTTTGCCTGCGACATCCTGGTATGGCTTTGGTATCTGGATAATGCTGGCCTTGTAAAGAGAGTTTAGAATATTCCTTATTCTTTAATATTTTGGAAGGGTTTGAAAATGGTTGGTGTTAATTATTCTTTAAATGTTTGGTAGATTTACCTGTGTAGCTATGTCGTCTTGGGCTTTTCTTGTTGGAAATATTTGATTATTGATTCCATCTCTTTACTAGTGATTGACTGTTCAGATTTTCTATTTCTTCATGATTCAGTCTTGGTAAGTCAGATGTTTCTAGAAATTTATCCCCTTCTTCTAGATTACCCATTTTGTTGGCATGTAATTATTCTTACCAGTTTTTTTTGATCCTTTGTATGTCTCTGGCATTAGTAATAATGACTCCTTATTCGTTTCTGATTTTATTTATTTGAGTCTTTTTTTTTCTTTAGTTTAGCTAAAGGTTTGTTAATCTTGTTCACCTTTTGAAGATACCAGCTCTTAATTTTACTGATTTTTTTCTATTATTTTTCTAGTCTCTATTTAATGTCTACTCTAATCTCTATTATTTACTTCCTCCTGCTAACTTTGGGATTAGTTTGTTTTCCTTTTTCTAGCTCCTTGAGGTATAAAGTTAGGTTGTTTATTTGAAATTTTTCTTTTTTAAGTATAAACATTTATTGCTATAAACTTTCCTTTTGGTACTGCTTTTGCTATATCCCATAAATTTTGATATGCTGGGTTTTCATTTTTTTCCCCTCCCATCAGTGACATTTTTTTAAAAGGATAGACATTCAACAAAGATGGTAGCACAATTCTATACATGTTGAATGGGTAAGAAATACATAAATACGACAATAAACATGGCACTTGGCCTTGAACAAGACCTGAGGGTTGCTTGTGGAAGGGGGCATCAGAAGAATGAGGTTTGTTGGTTATTATGAAGCAGTGGGAAGGAGGCTTAGTTGAAACTGGGTAGAAAGTTGGAATACCTTCTGTGTATGGGGTTTTCACTTTTATTTGTCTCAAGATACTTTCTGATTTTCCCTTTGATTTCTTCTTGTATCCATCCCTCTTTTTCCAGGATATGTGTAATTTCCAATATTTCTGAATTTGCCAATTATCCTTCTGACTTTAGCTTCATACCGTCATGGCCAGAAAAGATATGTGGTATGATTTCAACCTTAAATTTGTTTAGTCTTGTTCTGTAGCCTAATCTGGGATCTATCCTGAAGAGTGTTCTGTGTGTGCTTGAGAAAAATGTGTATTCTTCTGCCATTGGGTAGAATAGTCTGTATATGTCTATTAGGTCTATTTGGTGTATAGTGTTGCTCAAGACTATTTCCCTACTGATTTTCTTTCTGAATGTTTTATACACTGCTGAAAGTGGGGTATTATAGTCTCCTACTATTACGGTATCACTGTTTCTCTCTTCAGTTCTATTATTGTTTGCTTTATATATTTGAATGCTCTGATGTTGGGTACGTATGTAATTATTATATCTTCCTGGTAAATTGATCCTTTTGTCATTATATAATGTCCTTCTTTATCTCTTGTGATCATTTTTGACTTAAAGTATATTTTGTCTGTTATAAATATAGCCATGTCTGCTCTCTTTTGTTTACCATTTGTATGGAAGAGCTTTTTCTATCCCTTTATCTTCAGTCTATGTGTCTTTAAATCTAAAGTGAGTCTCTCTCTCTCTCTCTCTCTCTCTCTCAAAAAAGAGAGAGAGAGAGAGAGAATGCATACTCCATGGGATGGGGGTGGGCAGAGAGAGAGAGTATGAGAGAATCCCAAGCAGGCACCACACTCTCAGTGCAGAGCCTGGTGGGGGGCTTGATCTCACAAACCATGGGATCATGACCTGAGCCAAAATCAAGAGTAGGAAGCTTAACGGACTGAGCCAACCAGGTACCCCTAAAGTGACTCTTTTATTTAGCATATAGTTGGGTCTTATATTTTATCCATTCAGCTATTCTATATCTTTTCCGTGGGGAGTTTAATCAGTTTATGTTTAAAGTAAATATTGATAGGGAAGGAATTAAAATTGCCACTTTCTTTCTGTCTTACAGTTCTTTTGTTTCTCTTTTCCTCTCTTGCTGTCTTCCTTTGTGTTTTGTTAATTTTTGTAGTGATGTTATTTGATTCCTTTATCTTTTGTGTGGCTTCTATAGGTATGTTCTTTGTGATTACCATGAGGCTTCCATAAAACATCTTATAGTTTTAAGAGTCTGTTTTAAACTAATGAAAACCTAATCTCAACCACATACAAAAACTCTACCCTTTTACTTCTCCCCCGAGACACACTTTGTTATTGATGTCACAGTTTACATCTTTTTATATTGTGCCTCTATTAACATAAAAAATATAAAATTTCATAGTTAAGAGCTTGGGCTTTGGAGTAAGAAAGACTTAGTTGTGTTGGTCAGAAGTCTTTGGTTGCAAGTAACAGATGGTAATACAAGTTAGCAGATATCTGTTTCCAGATATTCAAATAATGTTATCAGTGACCTCTGCCTTTCAGCTTTTTCTTTCCTCTACTTTGGATTCATTTGCAGGCACATTCTCTCCATTTTGTAGCTCTAGGCATATGTTGTAGATACAGCTAGTGAGCCCATAGAAAAGAGATGCTTCCTTGTTTAGAGAACTCTGACTGGCCTAACCTGAGCTGTATGCCTGTGGTAGGTAGAATTTTAAGATGGTTCTGAAAACTTCTAGCCCTTATTGTTTAAAATACCCTTTTGCAGTTATTCTGTAAAGCACTTGTTTAGATGTTGCTTTTACAGATATAACTCAGGTCCCCGAATCAGCTGATGTTAAGATAAGGGAGACCATCTAGGTGGGCCTGATCTATTCACACACACCCTTTAAATCTGGGTCTCGGGCTCAGAGATGGTGATGTCAGAGATCTGAAGTATAAGGGGTATTAAACACACCATTGCCAACTTGAAGACGAAGAAGGCCATGTGGCAAGGAATGTTCTTAGCCTCTAGAATCTAAGAGAGGCCCAAAGCTAACAGCCAGCAAGGATCAGGGACTTGGACCTATAGTGGCAAGGAGTTGAATTCTGCCAACTACAAGAATGATTCTAGAAGTGGATTTCTTTCCCAGACCCTCAAGAGGAGACCTCAGCCTGGCCAACACCTTGATTTTAGCCTTGTGAACTCTGAGCAGAGAATTACTTAACCTTGCTGTGTTTCAGTTTCCTCATCTGTAAAATGTGGACATTAAAGAATATCTACCTTTTATAGTGATTGGGTTGCTTAAATGAGATAATGCATGTAAAGTGCGCAGTGGAGTGTCTGGCATATAGTCTGACCTCAGTAATGTTACCTATTATTATTGTTAATGAAACCAGTTCAGGCACACTTAGTAACATCAGTTACAGTAATAAGAGTGGGAGAGAAGGGAGAATTGCCAGCTCCTCTCTAGGTCTACTCTACAGCCTAGAAGGATGGTAACACTAGGGTGTCCTGCCATTATGTTAAGGTTCATCTCTTTTCAGCTAGTATTTTGGCTGGGGTTTGGTGGTAAAGAATGAAGAATGAGCTTCAGGAGCTCACAAAAACCCCAAATAAAAAGAGTAACATGATTAGGAGTCCAGAATATAATGGCATTCAAGAAGTTATGGTTTCTTATAAAGAAATATTTTCTTTAGGGATTCAGGGTTGCCATGAGTCCCGTAATCACTTTTGGAGGCAAAAGGTAGTAGGAATTATTTGGACCAAAGAAAGAGAATGCTGTGTGGACATTCTTTATGTCTATATTTTTAATTCAAAACATCAGCATATGCTTGTTTTCTATGAAAGCCCACTGCAAAGGATCCTGGTTAGAAAAAAAAAAAAAAAAGAATACTTGTTACCACTAATTGTCACTTAGATCTCAGTAGGAACCTGCAGATGTTAACTGCTCACTGATGCACTAAAGCTTCCTAGGTTTCTCATAAAGGTTCAGAGCCCTTGTGAAATATTTTCTGGAAGTCCATGGATTAATGAAGTTGTTACTTAGAGAGGTGCTGTGAGGCCCGAGCTAATGTTGAATACAAAGTCGCCCTGGGAAGAGAACACTTGGTGGGTTTTTGAGTTGTAAGGGTAAGCATTTGGTTGAGAAACACAGGGAATGTTCATGCAGACCCTGCAAAAGAAAGGCTTCAGATTTTGTAGAATCTGAAGCTTATAACATTTGGAGAGGTCCTCTTTCGGGGATAGATTTTAATTAATTACAGTTAAAATAATTGCACTTTTGCAAATTTCACAAAACCATAAGGCCATGTGAGATCATATGAGAGGGCCACCCAAGGCTCTGGAAATATTGTATGCATATGTATTAAGGCTTCATGGGATTTAGGGTAAATCTACCTCAGCCTGGCAGTGAGATTATTTGGACAGCATGATCTAGAATTAGGGTCCTGCAGCCCATTCCCGCTCATATCTTTGGCTTACTGAGTGATCTCAGGTGATTCACTTGCTCACATGCAATCTTATTGTCTTGGTTTGTCCTGGAAAACAGTGATTTTTTTTTTCTGTCAGTGTGGCTGCAGGAATAACTATTTTTAAGATATGTACTATCTTTCCTTGGCAGAAAGCTGTACCAGTACACCATATTACCACATTTTTCATCCTAAATTCATCTTTTTAGTGACCTCAGACTCAGTGGAGTGAAGGCTCAAATTTTAAGTCATCGTTTCATGTCTTTACATATCCATCAATATAACAAAGGGAGAGAGAAAAGCCTTTGTTTTGAAAAGCTGTAAATTCTCAACAAAACCCATTTAATAAAAACCGTGCATTGTTATAGAAACTAAAGTGTTATCAGATAGCAGTTCAGTAAGAACAAAAAGTAAAAAGCAAAGTTTTACAGCAAGTATTTCTAGGGTGACTTCAATATAAATTTAATGAAATGTAGGCGTAAAAGGGTCTTGGTTAAAGTAAGGCCGAAATGCGGTGAACCAGTGTAGCTTATTAGACTGAATAAGAGCTTATTTAGACCAGGTTTATTTAGACCGAATAAGAGACCTATAGAATTCTTATGCTTTGCTCTCATACATCAAATATCCCAAATGCTAGTTTTAGTTTTTTGAGGAAATATGGTTACTTTTTTTAGTTTTACCTCAAAATCGCTTGTTAGATCAGTTTTGAACCTGATTGATATGTATTCTTATTCAATTCTTATTAACTCCCTAGTGTAAATTGAGACAAAGATTCTGAACACTTGGCCCTCTCACGCTGAACACCTCTCACGCTGTTTGAGACAGAACTGTTTACTTCCTCCTCTAGGTTCCCATGACATAATCCAATATATTTGCCCTTTTACGATCAAAACGAAACTGCCATAGTTGTAGGACTTGGGTGTAAGCCCCAGAAGCACATCCTAAGACAAGACTGGAGTGCCAAGCAGGACAGGGAAGCCAACACAGGGTGCGTTGGCAGGCAGGTTCCCACATTTGGGATATGGTGCACTGCACACCTTAGTGCTGTCCCACTTGGGGACACAAAGCTGGCTGATAATCTAACCTCTTCGTGTTATTGACAGAGCTGGTCTGGAGGCGTTAGTTATCTCCCAGCACCTTCCTCCACCCGGTGCATAGGCTGAGCTCTCCCTCTGGCAGGTGGAGAGGCACAGGTGCTTGCTGTGGGAAGCGGTGGGCAGGTGTGGGAACCTTGACTGATGAAGGGGTAAGGGAGGACACTAACTGCCTCTGCCATATTATGAAGTCACAGTTTCAGTGCTGGAAGGAAATTTTGAGTTTGCCCTACAGGATCCAGTTTCTTTAATTGCAAGATGAGGGTGGTAGACTAAATTCTAGTCACTTTGTCTCTAACTTTTAAATGATTTCATTGGCTATAGATCTTTCATGTATGTGTGATCCTGTGCAAAATCATGTACTGATTTCGATGGGTAGAAGGATATTCGCTAGACACGTGATACAAGTACCAAGAGGCTTACAAATATTTTGGAAATGAACAAGTTCAAATATTTCTGTTCTAGGTTAGCATTAGCAGGGGGGTTTCTGTGCATGCCAATACGTATGATGTGACATAAGTGTGTCTGAATCAAAATACTGCTCTTTTGAGGTGGAGAAGGAAATCTATACTGAATAAAGTCAAGTAGGTGACTTAGTATTTAACTTGGACCTGGTTTTAAAAGTAGTCACAACTCAGGCAATTATTGAAGGTAAACAGAGTGAAAGGTTAGATATTTGAAAATAGCAGGGGAATGATTTTCGATATTTATCTCAGCTCTTCCTTCTTGAAAAGAACCGGGGGAATCAGCGAACAGTGTGCTTTCCCTCAGCGGCCACGTTGAACTTTAAACTTGTGTTTTGTTGTGTCTGCTATTGATCAATGGGGGCAGGAAGATTTATGGGTGCTCGGCTGGGAGCAGCACCGGCCAGAGATGCAGGCAAAAATCCCTCCGTGACTCACTTGTGGGGGCTGCCCTTCCGGAGCCAGGAATATCCGTCAATAAATAGCAAGGCGGGGGGTCAGAGACGCCTCCGAGGAGCCACATCAGCTTCGGCCCATCCCACGAAGGGTGGGGATCCGGCTGCCAGGGGCCCTCTGAGGGCTGAAGATCTGTCCCCAAGTCTGTAAATAGCCCTAGCGTCTCTGCATCACAGACATCGCGGCCTTCCTTCCTTCGCCTTGCGCTCTGAGGGAACAGGATAATTCTAAGCCCATCCGCCTGAAGGTGGTGGCCTCGTGCCAACTTTGGGGAACTTTCCAGTGATCTGAACTTTGAATCATCCTAATGCTACTGCACCGATGTGACTATGTTTGCTGATGTATTTTAAGTGCCTTGAAGGACTAGAGGGGAAAGGTCCTTTTCCTCTGAGCAGTTACCCCCAAAATCGTAGGGATCCTTATACTTCAGTCCTTTTATGAATCATCTGGTGAATTTGTTAAAATGCAGATTTTTGCGCCCTTAACAGTTCCCATGTGGAGCCCAGAAATCTGCATTTCCTAGGTAGATTTTGTGGTGGGTGGTCTAGGACTGCACCTTGAGAAATAGCTTTGTCAGGTGGATCTGGTTCATTTTAACAAAGGAGAAGGGGAGGGAGGATGCCTGTCTCGCCTTTGAGTACAGACCCACAGCTACAAGTAAACTAATTCTTGGATGTCTTTTCGCTGATGTGGGGGAAAACACACCATCTCCCAATTCTTGTTGGAATGTATCTAGGTAAAAATTATGTATTTCACATATTGCATATATCCGGTTAAAAAAAAGCTAGGAGACTTTTCTTAAGCCTATGTACAAATCTAACCCAAGCAAGTAGAGAAAGAAAACCCCCAAACTGCTGATATAATAGATGTCTAAGGCTGTCTTATCACAAACAAGGTTTTGAGATCTAGAAAACGGCAGCATCCTAATGCCGGGAAGGATTCTGAATTCGAAGGTACCGTGAGGCTTGCTAGAGAGGAGAGGAGACCCTGAGGGCAGGGTCTGTATGTATTCAACTCAGAAGGCCCAGACTGTCCGTATTCCATTCTGTTCTGTCCTCTTTGCCCTGCTGCTGTCCTGTCCTTCTCTTGCAAGGAAACAGCCCTTTGTAGCACAGACAACTAGTTGGGACTCCCAGCATGGATGGGTCAGTGTTACAGTTTCCACGTTTGTCATACCTCATCCTGAACTGATTATTATGGAAAATCAGTCAGTTGCTTGCATGGCCTATACTCATGTCCGTACAAAACCATATTGCTTCAGTCTGTTATTTCTCTAGGTTTGTCCTCATTTCAGCTGTTGTTACCAGTATCATGTACTGTGTAAGTAAGAATCTACAGATTCTCAAATTCTTTGGAGTGGCAACACTCAATATTTTGTTTTTGAACGTTCATCATGGACCCTAAACCCCTTTCTTTAAAAAATTTTTTTAATGTTGGGGCACCTGGGTGGCTCAGTCGGTTAAGCATCTGACTTCAGCTTGGGTCGTGTTCTCACAGTTAGTGGCTTTGAGCCCCGCGTCGGGCTCTGTGCTGACAGCTCAGAGCCTGGAGCCTGTTTCAGGTCTGTGTCTCCTCTCTGTTTCTGCCCCTCCCCTGCTCATGGTCTGTCTCTGTCTCTCAAAAATAAATAAACATTAAAAAAATTTTTTCATGTTTATTTATTTTTGAGAGAGAGAGACAGACAGACCATGAGTGAAGGAGGGGTAGAGAGAGAGGAAGACACAGAATCCAAAGCAGTCTCCAGGCTCCGTGCTGTCAGCACAGAGCCCGATGCGGGGCTCAAACCCATAAGCTGTGAGATCATGACCCGAGCTGAAGTTGGACGCTCAACCAACTGAGCCACACAAGTACCCACAGCCCCTTTCAAATGTAACTAGAAAATCTGGGGAGACCCATTGGAATACTTTTGACTGGCTTGGGCTTTTAAAAAGTTTCATCTTCTTTTTGGTATTTTATTTTTTATATAGGTCTATATACTGAACTTCTTTCCACCTGCTTTACATTGTGGAAGTTTATTGTAAATGGGGTTTTTCTTTCGGTTACAGTTTGTTTATTTTAGTTTTAATTGAAGATTAGTGGACATACAATATTATAATAGTTCTGGGTGTACAAGATAGTGATTCGACAAGTATACACATTACTAGATGCTCACTATAACTGTAATTACCATGCTACCATACAAAGTTATTAAAGTATTACTGACTATATTCCCTAAGCTGCACTTTCATCCTCAAGATTTATTTATTCAATAACTGGAAGTTTGTACCTCTTAATCCCCTTTACCAATTTCACCTGTTTCCAACTTCTCTACCCTCTGGTGGTTTAGGTTTTTGGGAATCCAAGGTTAGGATTTCTTTGTTCAATTAAAAGGCTGGTTTGATGCAAGCCATTTCCTAAACTGCAAGAACATGGACAACCCTGTCTACTGGCTGGTTTTGCTGAAACCAAACCCAGTATTGTAATTGTGAGAAGCTAGACTCTGTTGCCTGAGATTAAGGACTGTGTTTAGTTATCTTTATGTGTCCAGTGTCTAGCATAGTGCCGGCTCATACTCAATTCTAATTACGTCCCACTCAAGTTCAGTTAATTGTTGAATGAATCAAACAAACTTTGCAAGCCCTGGTGATTACATCAAGAATATTGGAATAGTAATTTACCAGATGAGAGAGTTAGGCAAATGGGGCAAATAACTAGTATGTATGTCATTGCTCTTGATTCTTGATCACTTAGCAAGATGTGGCTAATGCTTTATAATACCTTTTTTTCTTGGGCCCACTTCTTGATCATTTTAAACCCAGTGCTCTGGAAGAACCACTACCAGTCAATCAATATGGGGTTGGGTGTGGGGGTTAAAGAAAAGGAATATATATTTTTTTGTCAGGTCAGTACTAACGTTTATATAAATTAATACTTTCTACTGTCATAAAGGTGAAAATTCCCTAGACATTAACAGGCTCATATTAATTGCTGATGGCTGTCTCAAGCCCTGTATCAGAATTTTGAGATTGCAGGGAAGAGTCTTAAGAATCAACTAATGAGTTTTGTCCTGGGCACATGAAAGATGAATGGTAACACTCTGCTGGCCATTTTCCATCTGTACCCAGTGATATTTTTAGCCCATAGGCTATCCTGGGCACAAGCAGGGAAATGGGAATAATGGAGCGGGGAAGAGAAGAGAGCAGCAGAGAAGAAACAGAGTGAGAGAGAGAGAGACTTTGAGGGAGAGACATGAAAGAGGGCTATGCAGTGGGCAGTGTGACAATGTGTCACCACCAGGGACTTTTGGCGCTGTGTTGTCATTTCAGTGCCATAGGCTGTCTGTTCCTACATTGAACTGTTATGGGTCTAAATTGCCATTCTGTGCAGCAACTGACACATTCAGAAGAGACTTATATTGTGAATCTAGTAGTCATAATAGCAACGGAATTGAAGAGAGAAGGAGAATGAGGGCTATGGAATTGAGAAGAACTCAGGGGAAATAGTCTTAGAGTGCTTCAACACCCTGCACCCTCTCTGCCCTGCCACCCCCATCCCGGCATTGCTATGGGGATTAGCCAGCAGGACTGAAAAACTCTGGCTCTAAGATTTCATTATTTATTCATCATACTGTGGGAGGCTGTGTGCAAGTTATTGGGACTTATTCAGAGATGAATAAGACCTGTTGTCCACCTGCAGGGGGGGTCCCAATCTGGTAGTAATAAAAGATCCATCAACAACAGCACCCGTTAAAAATGTGAGAAGCATCATGATATATGTATGAACAAAAGCTATTAATTCTGCCTAAGGGGGTTGGGGAATTTCAGCTGTGAAAAATATTTAATAATACTGTACCTTAGGAGATATTTATTTTGATAGATTGTTAGGAAGATAAATAACTTGCTGTTGAAAGAGAGATTCTAATGTAGTATAGAATTGCAAAGTACAAACAGCATACCCCACTGTATTGATGGATTTATTAGGAAGAGCCGGTGACACTTGAGCATGTCTTCCCTCTTAAAAATAATGTACGATACATGTACATTAAATTTAATGAAGCAAACCAAAAGACATGGATCGATTTGCTGGTTGATAAAAGACAAAGTGCTTTTTCTACAGTAGCCAATCTAAATGTTTGCTGATTGGAGTTGAATTTCTTAATGAAAAAGCCTTATTGCTCAAGATGACCCCAGAATACTTGTGTTTAATATCAGTACTCTAGTGATTCCTAAAGGTAAGTAGTTAAAAATAATCTAATCTTATTTACGTGAGGCCATCTAATCAGTTTGGGTCTGGTAGGTGTTAGTTTTTGCAGGCCTAATTGCTCATTGGACCATCCACTGGAGTCAGAAGAAGCACAGACAAAGGGAATCTATTCTGTAAGAATGTGCTTATATTGCAGACCTATCACCCATTGTGGATTTTCATTAAGTGGACTTTGCAGTGGGTGGTTCTGCTTTATATGTCCAGTGGTTGCTCTATTGATCTTCTCAGGGGGCTGGCAGGCATTTCACGGTTTAGGATTGCCTGAAACATTTGGAAGGAATGTTTAATTTTAGCACTGTTTTCTAGACCCATTCTATTACCTGCTATGAAGCCAGAGCATCAGTCCCCAAGGAGCTTACACTAATTAAAGGGCAAGGTTCAAGAGAACATGCTTCTTGTTTCACCAAAAACCTTTTATATGAAATAATAGCCCTGAGTGCATGGATAAACAGTCCAATAAAGACTGTGGGTAATTTCAGTTTATATGGTGAGAGGCTGAACTAGTCTTTTGGGAAGAAAAACTTGAATGCGATCAATGTGTAGATATCATTTGCAGTAGGTTCTTTAGACCCGGCACTAAATATTACTCAAAATAGGAAGTATCAGTTTGGTCAGAATCCATTATAGATTTAATTGGGAACCAGATGTGTGCAAGAAATTATGGGCTGACAATATAAACATTACAAAAAGTTCAAAAAGTCTTCAAATCTGAGAAATTCAGACCATTCAGGGACTGACAAAAGAGATTTGAATCTATAGAGTACTTTGGAGTTAACTCACGGTGGTTTTGTTTCTTAACCCTTCTGATAAAAAAAGAAAAATTCTCTTCTGAGATTGTACTGTCAGATATGGTGAGTTTATTTCTCTTTTTATATGATTACTTTCTGTTTATTAGCCTTTATGTTTTTAAACTTATCCCCAAATATGAGCAAATGTAGCTTATGTTTCTCTTGAGAAATGAACAGAGCAAAACAGACTATTCTTTTTCCTTTTTTTCTTCCTTGAATTTCTAACAAGACAGATTAATTTTTTTTCGGTCTAAATGAATCAACCTTTACTATAGAGTTATCATGTCAGAGATAGAAAGGTTGTCAAGCAAAGCCCTGTATGATATAGTCTGTAATAGAGTAATCCGATCTCAGACATAGTGAAATACTTTATTTTTATAGTAAACTTGGAATTTGGGGCATAGGAGTTATGGTACTTATATTGTAATAATTGTCATTTTGGGTTAAAGTCCAATTGCTTGATCCCACTATTATAATACATTTAGATAAATTTAGACAAAGTAATTTTATGACAAAAAAATGATCACTTTCAGCTTAACGATTATGAAGATATTTCAAACTAGCAATCTACAGACCAAATCCAACCTATAGACTCAAAAATAGATTTATAAAAAGTTGAAAAGGCATTTTTTGGTTGTATAGGGAAAGGCAAATCTCTTTTCCACCATTGTCCCCAGCTGAGAAACAAATCAGTTTCTTATGTATCCACCAGAGACAGTTTGTGTGCCTGTGTATATAAACAAATATGTGCGTCCATTCCCAAATATTGAACCCTGACTTTATACCACTGTTCTATGCCACTTTTTTCTTTCTTCCTTCCTCCCTCCCTCCCTCCCTCCCTCCCTTCTTACCTTCCTTTCCTTTCTTACCATTATATCTTGGAGCTCATTCCATCTTAGTACATTATTTTTCTTTCTGATTTTATTGTATGCATCTATCAAAATTTGTTTAATGATTTCCCTGTTAATGTCCATTTTGGTTGTTTGCAAATGTTTGCTAAGTTTTGTGTGACTATAAGTACCTTTGTATAAGTACCACATCAGAGATGCCAGTAATATATCTATCTGTAGGATATATTTCTGGAAGTGAAGTCGCTGAGTTGGAGGATAAGGACTGTTGTAATTATGCTATTGTTAAATAGTCCTCCATGGTGGTTGAATGAATGTGGCTTCCCAGCAGCAATGCATGAGAGTGCCTTTTCCCTCCCCTTCCCAGCCCAGTGAGCTATCTCACTTTTTGATCTTTGCCAGTACAAGTGAAAAATATCATCTCGTTGTTTTATTTAGCATTTTTTAATGAATTTTTTTAATGTTTATTTTAGAGAGAGAGAGAGAGACAGAGACAGAGCGTGGGTGGGGGAGGGGCAGAGAGGGAGGGAGACACAGAATCTAAAGCAGGCTTCAGCTCTAAGCTGAGAGCCCGATGTGTGGCTCCAACTCACCAACTGTGAGATCATGACCTGAGCTGAAGTTGGACACAACCGACTAAGCCACCCAGGAGCCCTAGCATTGAGGTTTAGTAACTTCATATGTCCAGGAGCCATTTTGACTCTCTCCTCTGCGAACTGTTCATAGCCTTTTAAACTTCAGTTGTTGGTCTTTCACATGTCAAGTTGTAGAGGCTCCTTTTAATTTAGCAATATTAGCGATTGGGATATGTGTGTAAATATGTTGTGTGTTTTTCTTTTTTACCTTTTTCCCCCTTGTATTTTGCCTTTGCCATGTGGAAATTTGTGTTTTGCATATTTTGTTTTATTTCTTAATTTTTATTTTATTTTTTATGTTATTTTTAAGAGCGAGCAAGACAGAGCATGAGCAGGGGGAAGGGCAGAGAGAGAGGGAGACAGAATCTAAAGCAGGTTCCAGGCTCTGAGTGGTCAGTAGAGAGCCCACATGGGGCTCGAACTTGCAAACCAGGCAATCATGACCTGAGCTGCAGTTGGACCCTCAACTGACTGAGCCACCCAGGTGCCCCAATTTCTCTCTTTTTTAAATGAAATTAGTTTACTTTAGATTTTCCATTTCCTTTGTCAGTTTTGGTAAACGGCCTTTTCTAGATAGTTGTCTATTTCATACAGGCTTTTAAATTGATTTCCATAGAATTCACCACATTCTATGAAAATGAATCTTGTTACCACCTCACCCCATTCAGAATGTCTAAAATTAACTCAGGCAAGGACAGATGTTGGCAAGGTTGCAGAGAAAGAGGAACCCTTTGCACTGCTGGTAGGAATGCAAACTGGTGCAGTCACTCTGGAAAACAGTATGGAGGTTCCTCAAAAAATTAAAAATAGAACTACCCTATGACCCAGCAATTGCACTACTAGGTATTTATCCAAAGGATGCAGTTATGCTGTTTTGAAGGAGCACATGCCCCCAGTGTTTATATAGCAGCACTATTGACAATAGCCGAAGTTAGCCAAAATATGGAAAGAGCCCAAATGTCCATTGACAGGTGAACGGATAAAGATGTGGTACACACACACACACACACACACACACACAAACACACAATGGAGTATAACTCAGCAATCAAAAAGAATGGAATCTTGCCATTTGCAACAACATGGATGGAACTAGAGTATATTATGCTAAGTGAAATCAGTCAGTCAGAGAAAGACAAATGTCATAGAACTTCACTCATTGGTGGAATTTAAGATACAAAACAGATGAACATAAAGGAAAGGAAGCAAAAATTATATAATAAGAGGGAGGGGGACAAACCTTAAGAGACTCCTAAGTATAGAGAACAAACTGAGGGTTGCTGGAGGGGAAATGGATTAAATGGGCAAAGGGCATTAAGGAGACACTTGTAGGGATGAGCCCTGGGTGTTATATGTAGGGGATGAACACTGGATTCTACTGAAATCATTATTGCACAATATGCTAACTAATTTGGATGTAAATTCAAACAAATAAAAAAAGAAAATAAAAAAAAGAAAATGAATCTCGTGATTCTTTAAATTCTTCTGTTTGCATTTCCATTTTATCATCTTTTTTGTTTATACAATTTTTCTTCTTTGTTTTTTTTCTTGATGTTACTTAATTATTCACCCTTCCTCTTCCTTCATAAAAAGAGTTTTTGTATCTATTTATAAGTTCTACTGTATGTTTCTAACTTATTAATTACTATTATATAGTCTTCATTAATTCCTTTTATATGTTTTTCTTCTGTCAATTTTCCTGATCTCTATATAACTTTTAATGTTGGACGCTTGTGCCTTTTGCCTTTATTCTTTATTATTCAAATAGGCATTTAAGGCTATCAGTTTTTCTCTCAGCACCGCTCATTCTGATACGTTGCAGCATCCTAAAACATTGTTTTCCAGAAATTTGTAATTGTGCTTTTTAGTTACTTTTTCTTTCTTTCTTTTTTTTTTTAAGAGAGAGAGAGCATGGACAGGAGGGAGGCAGAGGGGGAGAGAGAGAATCTTAAGCAGTCTCCACACAGAGCCCGATGTGGGGCTTGATCCCACGGCCCTGGGATCATGACCTGAGTCAAAATCAAGAGTTGGACAATCAACTGACTGAGCCACCCAGGATCCCCTTTAGTTACTATTTTACTCAAGAATGGTTTAAGGGACAGTTTTACTATTTCTAGATGGAATTGTGATTTCTACATTTCCCAACTTGCAATGTTATCTTTGGGGTCTAATATGTTGTTAAATTTTTGTGAATGTTTATGTTTATGTAAAATGAAGATATAGTCTCAGTTTTCCAGGGTGCAGAACTTTATATTTATCAGTTAGATCTCTGTTGTTAATCTTTATTTTATTCTTCTATAACTCTACTTATTTTTCCTCTACACAACTTGTCAACAAAAAGAGAGGACTTCAAATCTCTCACTACTAATGTGTTTCTTGGTATTTTTCTTTGAATCTCCTATAATTTCTTCTCTATTTCTGATGCTGCTGTTATTTGGTGCAGAAATATTTGTAGCAGTTGTATTTCCATTGTAGATTTTACATAGTGTCATTACAAGTAGATTTATTTGTCTTGTTTAATGCTTTTTGCTCTGGATTCCATTCTGACAGTTAAAATTCTAAGCCCTGCTCTCTTTTTATTTGCTTTTGCTTGTTAAATGCTGTCTATCTTGGGGCGCCTGGGTGGCTCAGTCGGTTAAGCATCCCACTTTGGCTCAGGTCATGATATCCATATGTGAGTTCAAGCCCCACGTCAGGCTCTGTGCTGACAGCTTAGAGCCTGGAGCCTGCTTTGGATTCTGTGTCTCTCTTTCTGTCCCTCCCCTGCTCTTGCTCTGTTTCTTTCTCTCTCAAAAATGAAATAAAAACATGAAAAAAAGTTTTTTTAATGCTATGTCTTTATTTTTACTTTCTGAATCACTTTAAGTTTTCATCTATATAGAATTGGGTTTTGATTTGTGACTCAGGTTTTGTCTTTCATCAATTAGTGCAGGCCATTTAGTTTTATCGATATGACCTGTATATTTGGTCTGGGTTCTGTCAATTTAGTTCATGCTATCTTTTCTACTTTGAAGAGACTTTTACTTTGTAGCCTGTTTTCATTCAATTTGCCTCGTGTAGTTTTTTTTTGATATTAAGAAGTTTGCATATTTGTTCTAGTTACCTTTTAATTATAGTTTTATATAGTATCTTTAGTTCCTCCATGTTTTTAGACTGTACTTATTAGTTTTCTACTATATACAATACTGAAATTTGTGTGTTCCCTCTTCCTTCCCCTTCTCTTCTTTTACTTTATTAACTTATTTCAATCAATACTGCTAGCTTTTTTAGTGTCTCCCTTTGAGTAGCTAAGTATGTTTAAGTTTGTATTATTTGACTCTGTTACGTTTGAGATCCTTTGATTTCCAGGTATTAAAGATGAGGCCATCAAAAAACTTACCGTCTGTTTTCACAATCCTGTCACAATTTTAAATAGTTGTATCATGTTAAAATATTCTTTCTTTGATTTATAATGAAATATATTAATTGTTCATCATCATTCTCTTGCTTACTTTCCCAAGCTGTATTTTGGTTGGATGAAACTTGTCATCTAATGGTTTTCTTAAGGAAGAATCATGGCAATATTACCAGAATTTTTACATATTTTAAGTGGTTTGACTGATGCTTTTATAGAATATGAAAGATAGATTGCATATAAATTCCACAGCTCACAATTCTTTCTTGGTAATGTTATAGGTATTGATTTGCTGGGTTTTGGCATTGGACTCTATGGATAAATCTAGATCAGTCTTATTTTTTTTCTCCCATCATATCTATTGCTTGATATTTTTGCCTGTCTGTTTCCAAAATTTTGTACTTATTTTGGAAATTCAATGACTTTTCTAGGATATGTCTCCATTTTGATCATTCTGGATGAATTGTTCCTGGGTCAGTGTATGTCCTTTTCCTCTAAAGGAAAAATTCATGAGATTAAGCATGTTGTATTTGTTATAAAACATATTATTTAAAATGTAAACAGCATTCTACCAATGCATAATCAAAGCCTACATTTCCATTAGCACTAAAATACTCAAATTGAGGCACCTGGCTAGCTCAGTAGGTTGGACATCTGACTTTGGCTCAGGTCATGATCTCGAGGTTTGTGAGTTAAACCCTGCGTTGGGCTCTGTGCTGGCAGCTCAGGGCCTGGAGACTGCTTCAGATTCTGTGTCTCCCCCTCTCTCTGCCCCTCCCATGATCATGCTCTGTCTCTCTCTGTCTCTCAATAATAAAGCGTTAAAAATTTTGCACTTGTTAATGTCTATCTATATGAATGGTAGGTACATGTTTATAGGTCTAGTCTATCCAACAAAAGTTTGAAGGCCACCTGTGGTAATGGTAGTTGATCCACATCATTCCAGATCTTTCTGTGCTTTATTTTGTCCAATCTTCAAGACAACCCTATGTGTAAATTCTATTATTATCCCTATTTTGTAGAGGAGAGACTGAGACTTAGAAGAGACAGGTAGCTTGCCCATGTTAGTAAAAGGTAGAGCCAGGATATAAACCTAAACCAACTGACTCATAACCACTAGATCATCCAGTTGTCTAGCTATTTAGATACCTCTCTTGATGCTTAACTATTATTCAATCTATCATTGTATTATTCTTATGAAAACTATGTACTTAAAGGTTTTTGAGTTTTAGATCCAATTAGTTCTCAACGAGAGGTGATTTTATTTCCAGGAGACATTTGTCTGTACGTCCTGAATGTCTGAAACTTTTTTGGCTGTTATAACTGGGGCAAGAGGTGGTGCTTTTAGGTTGAGTAGAGAGCCAGGGATGCCATTAAACATTCCACAAAGCATAGGACAGCCTTCACAACAAAAATTATACAGCCCAAAATGTTGATAGAGCTGCTGTTGAGAAAATAGGACTTAGATGCTGATTTTCTTGAGGGAAGTCTTTTTATACGTGTATAACTTTGTGTAATTTAATATGCTATAACAGAGAAGATGCATAAAAATGCAACTATGATTTTTAACAAAAATAATATTTAGGTGTATTTTTTAAAGTTCTAGTACTCTTTAGAATTTTATTCCTTCAGTGCCAAAAAGGACAAGCAACCAGGCATACCTTATTCAAGATTTGACCTGGTTTTTAAAAAATTGCTTCTTTTTTCTGTCCCTGATGTAGTTTTATACCAATAAATATTTCAGGAATAGTGGTCTCATCATTGAGTTCAAGGGAGGCTGTTCATTAAGGAACTTCATCCCCATTACTGATGAAGAGCTCCAAATTAATTATTTCCTGATTGCATAGTACAGTATTTATGAAAATTAATAAGAGTTGTTCATTGTTCTTTGGAGGTGGAGAAAGAGGTTGTTAGAATAATGAAATTGGACAGTTGTCAGAGTTTCTATTTAAAAGAGCATGTTATTAATTAGTCTTTCTCTCCTTGCAGGGAATGAGATCAACACTGACTGAAATTTGCTCAAGATCACTTTCCTTCAGAGAAGCTTACCTGTCGATTTCACCCCACACTTTGGAGCAACCAAGAACAATTATGCACTATAGTTATAATAAAGTCTGGTCACCTCAAAGTCAAGGCCCACTGCCAAAATGATAATTTAAGAATTTCTCTTCCTCTCTTTCTCTCTCTATCCCTCCTCTGTCTCCCCCCACTCCCCCCCCCCTCCCTGCCACCCCCACAAGTCACATGTATCCAAAGCAAGAACTTGTATTTATTGCCTCTGGATAGTGGTGTGGAGGTATGTCACAGTATTCTAAGCACAAAAACTTTTAAAAAGTAATTTAGTGATATGTCTAACAGAGAAGTACCTAATATCTGGCTTCAATATTCAAAACTGTATCTTTGCCATTCCCCTGTAGTACAATACCAGAAGCTACCAGCCAAATACTTGGGACATTTTAAAAACATTTCAGGAAAATGATTCCTGTTATAGGCTTTCATGAGCTCACAAAATGTTTTTTTTTTAAACTGGTGATAAATCTTTCTTATCTTAATGAGCTCTCTTAGTAATTTAAGGAAACTGATTTAGAAAGGATGAATTGTGCATTTTAGAACAAAAATATGAGCATAACTAAGGTGTTTATCAGTATGAATTCCTCAGAGAGCTGGTAAATGCTCTTCCTAACAAATTTTCCAGCTAAAGGTTCCCATTAGCAGCTGTTGGGTCGTTAATTGTCTTTCTTCAACAAGTAGTCACGGGAAGGTTTCATGGCACCAGAGTTCTTTCTGTGTGTCTCCTCCATCCAAATTCAAAGGCATCATTAGAACATCTGGAGGACAGTATGACAGATAGCACAATCCTTCTGGTTCTTGTACTTCCACGTGTCTCTTGGTGTCTTCTTAATTAGGACGCAAAGTAAAAGTGACAGAATTGTTGCTGGTGAACAGGCAGCAGCTGGCACCTCCATGAGAGGGGGCAGATTTAGCAATCGGGGGTGTAGCATAATAATTCATATGCCCTGACAGACAGGAACACTTTTGAAAAGGAATGTTGCAAGGTTCTTTGCTAGTATGATGTAATTTCCTTGCTATGTTTTGCAGGCTTGTGTGATGAGCATAAATGGGGCTACTCAGGTCCTGCCAGATCTCTAACTTCTGAAGCACTCAGAACTGAGTTCAGAGGAGTTGAGTTTCTTTAGGAGATAGTGGGGAGAATTGAGATATTTCTTTGGGAAGGATAACATGCAGTAAAAATACTACAGTAAAAATATCTTCAAGTCAGTCTAGAAATTCTTGGTGCCAGAGTTGATTGCATACATTGACTAATTAGAATTGTTAACAGGTGAAGAGTAGACTGGTAGGCATGATGTTTGAGATATGGTGCCAGAATGCTGTTTGTAAATTTTAGAATAGCTGTACATGTCTGTAAATTGGAAATTGGTATCTCCCCTCTTATTTGTAAGATGGCTATAATGGATGAAGACAATGTAATTTTTGTGCTATATGCATGGAACTCTAATAGACCTGACCAAAATGTGAAAAATCAGTTTTGTCGCTGGTGAAAATTCATCAAATTATATACTTTTCTGTATGTATAAGGTTAATAAAACCTTTGAAAAAATCACTTACCTGTTACATTCTCACAAAACCAACTGAACAGAGTAACTTTTGCTCCATTTTAATTGACCAAATAAAAAAAAAGTCTATTTACAATTGAGGTGAGTTGTTTTCATACTGGATAGAATATGCTGTGGATGTCCCACTTTTTTGCCACTTGTTAGCTACATGTGAGTTTGGGCAAGACCTGCAATTTCTCTGAAGTTGATTTTCTCTATCTGTAAAGTGTGGCTAATAGTATCTGCCTTGTAGAAGTGTCATGAGGATTAGTGATCCTCAGCACCCAGCATTGCATCTGGCACATGTAAACCCACCATAATTGGAAGCTAGTAAGATGATTGTAATGATGATTGATGACAATGATAATGTAGATTGTAGTCCTGCAGGAAATGGAAGCAAAACAAGTTTAATGTAGCATAAAAACATATTCAGGTAGTTGTTCAGAAAGTATATATTGGATACTTCTCTGCTGTAAATCATGGTAGTAGTAATTTGGGGAAGTATTAAAAATATTTGAAACTAGCTCATGCTGGCTGGGTGGGGTCTCAGATTAATCTTATTATCCCAGACCTGGTGTGTGATGTTTCTAGATTGAAGTCTAGGCATTGACAGTCTGCTTATCAGGGGAATGGCCAGGACCATTCTTTATGGACCTCAATTTCTTTAAGTACTCAAACACTAAGAGGGATTGTACTCTGTCTTGAGCCCATGGCTGATCCTTTGCCAAAGTCTCTCCCAGGCTCTGGTTCTCAGAGCCAGAGAGAGAGACCTGGAACCATGGTTCTGCTGACCCACAGACATCAGATACTGCCTGCTGCCTGGGCTCCTGTTGCTGATCCCCTAATTGATAGGATTTTGGTCAATGTCAGGACTGGAAGAGGGTACACATCCTTTAGGCTCCTTAACACATTGTCCATTAGGTTGTGGGCTATTTCCCTGGGGCCATTCGTAGTCTTGTCAATTACTCCAGCCTCCATTTCTGTCCCAATTAAAATACTTTATCTTTCTTGTTTTTAAGCCCCTTGGAAAAATTTTACTCACCTTTTAAGGCCCAGAACAAATATTATCTCCTGATGAGATTCTCTCTGGACATTCTAGGCCAGCATTTTCACTTTCTTTTAATGCCCAGAATCATCATTTCATACTTATAGACTTCATTATATACTATGATTTATGGTTGCCTATGTAAAGGTGGTGAGTTTCTGGAAGGCAGGAAATGTCTAACATATTCTGGCTTCTACCAAGATTAGAACACTTTCACTCATTAGTAAATGCTTGTTAAATGGCACTGATTTTTAGGATCTTATGATTTGACCTCAAAAGTTACATATATATAATTATTTTAGTCAATCCTAGGAAAATAGAATATAAGTTGTTTACATTCACTTTTAGAATGTAGGGAGCCAGAGGGAGGAGAGAAGGACGTGGGGAACTTACAGCTGAATGTGGATATGTATAGTGTTCTGGGAATTTAATGAAGCTATAAAGCATCTCAGTTCTCTCTGCTCAGCTCCCTACTGAAACTTCTGCTTCTCTTGAAAGCTGTTGTCTGGATCTTGTCTTTCCCTCTGTATCGTGTTGGGGGGAGGTGATTAAGTGTTATAAAATCAAATTAAGTTTTGAAGTTCTATCTTTGTGTTGTGTCAGGTTTAGGATAAGGGGGGAAATGCTTTCTTTACTGATTTGTAGGAGGACATTACAAACTTCTTGGCTTCTTTCTATGCCAGACTCGTGCCTCTCTTGGGTCCAACCAGTGTTTATACCCTGATTTCTCTTACTCTCTTTCATTTAAAGTTACTCCAATGGCATCTCCATGATAGCCATATTTTCATAATTCCACCTCCAGTGTTATGTGATAGGAGACTGGCCAGTTACATACATGAAAGGAATTGCCTATAGAAAGAGACTGAATTGGGAGTTAACAGACTAGAAATCTAGTGTCCTGGTCCTTCACTAGTTGGACTGAGGCAAGTCCCTTAACCTTGAGAAGAATCAATTTCCTCTCTGTAATGGGGAAAATCAAATCTATCTCATGGTGTCTAGGGCTGAGACAGGTGATGCTGCTGGTCCAATGGCTAGAACACAGTAGCCATTCAAGAAGTAGCAGTTGTGATTACTGTTGTTGTTATTGTTCTTATTGTAACTTTGGTTCTTTTCTCTACTATTGTGCAGAGTTTCAACCTGGGTGTTTTCTTTCCTAAATTTTATTTGACCTCTTACTCTCTCTCCATTACCATATGTCTAGTTGCCCACAAAACATGGATGTTCTACTTATCCTAAAATCTCACATTGACATGAGATTATCTGCCCCCCTCAGTCACCTCAGCTTACTTTTCTCATTGCCGTCAAGAGCTCCCACATTCTTCTAGTGCCCACCCTTCAAAAGACATGGAGCCAGATCTCCTTCATTTTTCTCCCACCACGCAACTCTGAACAATTCTTTCTTAGATTGATCCCTTTCTACTATTACCCTCAAGTCCTAGCAATTGTTATTTTAGGTTTTAAATCATTTCAACAGCATAAAATACTAGGCTTTCTGTCTTCAATCTTCTCTTCTAATTCATCCCATACACTGTTGCTCAGATCTTTCTCCTTGAAGACTGATTTCATCACGTCACCAGGTAACTCAAGAAGCTTCAAAAACTCTGCTCTATAATACAAAGATCTTCTTGGCCTTGTCTTTATTTTCAAGTAATGACAAAAATCATTTAGTTCCAATTTATCGAAGACAAGTTAGTACTTTCAAAGGAGATGAGTACCCAACTCTAAAAGAGAAAAAAAACAAATATATATGTAAACAAATTTTTTTTAATTTTAGGAAAATCATTATGTAATCTATTGATACACTTTGCACGATCTGAGCCTTGAATTTCTTTTTTTTTTTTTTTTTTTTCACTTCAGCTCTGAAATTGGCATAGACTCTAGGCTGGTAGAATTCTCTATCCCTCTCAGAACTTGCTTTTATTTTTTCTCCCTGGTCATAGTCCTAGGGTCAACATCTCCTTAGATCCAGAGCCGGGCTACACTTTAGCTCTGGCCAGTGGACTCCTCTCCTGGACCCAGCTGGCTTGTGTTGACCTCCTGTATGGAGAATATTCTGACAAGGACAGCCTACATCTCACTAGCATGAGGTGGAGTGGGACAGTGAGCACCAGTTGTGAGAACAAGTCCATCGCACTTGCCTGTTGCACAAAGTCTGTGCTTTCTAGGAGCTTCCTCATACTTTCCTACTTCTGGTCTGAGTGATGGCTCTAGTTTGATAATTTGTGAAACAGAGGTGATAGGCCTTGATCCTGATAAATACAGTCTTCTAGGTTCTTTTCAAATGCGATCCACCTCTCCATGGATGGCCTAACGGCAGTCCCTGTGAAATAGATCTTAAATAATTCTAGTTCTTACTGGTTATACTGATAACCCCGAGGAGCTCCTTTCCTTCTGTTCCAAAAAGCAATGACAGTGTCATTCCATTTTTACTTGACCGTACTGTCTGCTGGCAATTTACTTCTCAGCCACAGGTTAAGGATGAGCTTTACCTAGTGCAGCTTTCTCTTTATCTGCTTTCTCAGCTTCAGCTGGAGCCCTTATTTTTATAACCTGCTGAGCCTTGTCCTGCTCTGGCTCCTGCAGCCACGGCCAGGTCTCAGCTGCAGGTCCTCAGTAACAATTACCGAGAAAGACAAATATGTTTCTCCAAAAGAAAACAGTTTGCAATGTCCAGCCTTGCCAAAATCACCGGGGTGGCAGATTCCCACAGTGTTATTTAGTGTCTCCATTCAGAATGACTCAGGTGTCCAGAAATTGGTCAGTGCTCCCAAACTGAGCACTCTTTTTTTTTTTTTTTAAAGGTAATTGATGTGAACTCCTCCACTCCCCACTTCAGAGGGTGAGACTTGAAACATGGGAAGTCTGTCACAGGTTCCTTCACTTGAAATTTTAAAGACGACCATTTAATTCAGTTTTAGTGTCATTTGCTCCTTTTAATTGTTTGCTGCTTCTAACTTGATTCAGGACCTCCAGTTTCTCAAGCTTCCAGAATCCAGATAAGGTTCTGGCTGTCACAAGCTAGGCCCCCCACACTCTTTCTCCCACGTTGCCCTTTCCCTCTCACACCTACGTGCCTCTTTCCCTCAGTTTTCCTTATTCCTATAGGAGCTAAGCAAAACTCTGTTGCATTTCCCACACTCCCCAGGGTTTTTTTTGTTTCTTCTTCTGGCTGTGGCAGATTTTGCTTCTTCTGTAATCCCCTCTGCCAACTCTACAGACCTTCCAAACATGGCCTTAAGCCACTGTCTCCCAGGAGGCTACCTCTAACATGACTACCATTCCTGTAGTGATGTGCAAGCCACAAAGCATTTGGATGAAGTTACCAAAAGAACCTCATGTCACTCAGCTCTCTTCTACTTGGTGATTCCTCAGAACTTAAACACTTAGCACTATTATGGCTTGCACGTAGCGATATTTGCCATGTTTTCCTCTATCTATTTCTGTGTGTGAACTCAGTCTTCCCACGAAAGGGGTAAGTCTTGAGAACAATAATTCTTTTATTTCTTTTAGAAATGCTCCCATTTCCCGCTCAATTAGTATCATTGTTTAAGGGGGTAGTGAAGGGAGGCCAAAACGGGCAGTGAGGAGGCAGGATTGAAGGAGGATGGTGTGACACAGGGCGAGTACTTCAGTCAGGAGAAAGGAATGAAGCTGGCCTCAGTGATCTCAGCCCTTTGCCCCTCGCCCTGAACCCCATGGTGAAGCAATGCCCTGTGGATCTGTGTTGCAGCCTGGGGTAAAATGGAATATCAGTCACACTGATCCTGTGTTGAAAATTATGGTATTTTTTTCATCATGGATTTTTCTTGCATTAATTCTGACTTTTAAAGCACTTTATTGAAATACTATTCTCTTGATTTCTGCATGTTTTGGCACCCCACTGGCTTTGCCTTAGTGCCTATCTCATGCTGGGGCTCTGTCTTCAAACATGGGAATCTATTGCTTGTGAATTTATGTGTCTGCTAACAAATGGAAAGTGGAGGGGAGCCTGGCTGTCTCAGTGGGTAGCGTATGTGACTCTTAATCTTGTGGTTGTGAGTTCTAGTTCCCGTGTTGGGTGTGGATATTACTTAAAAATAAAATCTTGGGGTGCCTGGGTAGCTCAGTTGGTTAACGTACTGACTCTTGATTTTGGCTCAGGTCATGCACATTGTGAGATTGAGCCCCATGTCAGCCTCTGTGCTGACAGTGCAGAGACTGCTAGGGATTCTCTCTCTCTCTCTGCCTCTGCCTCTCTCTCTCTCTCTCTCTCTCAAAATAAATAAATTTAAAAAAATCTTAAATAAAAATAAAAATAATAAAATGGAAAGTAGACATCTGCTGACTTTGAGCAGAGCAGTAGCTATGAAACTTCAACAAACATCTGACTCACCTGGAGGGGTGGATAAAACACAGATAGCTGGCCACCCCCATGACTCCTTAATTCAGCAGGTCTGGGCAGACTGAAAATTTGTCTTTCTAGCATGTTGCATATGAACCATATGTTGCTGTGCAGACTATGCTTTAGGAATCACTGAATTGGTGATTCCTTTGTGTCTGAAATGGTTCAGCATAGAAAAGGTGGGCACTGGAGCTGGGTTCCCTTTAGTCTCTGAAAACTTCTCTTTCTTTCCTTTCTTTCTGTGTATGTATGAAAAAGCAGTAATACATAGGAATGAACTCAGATACATCTAATCTTATTTAAGTAAGACCATTCTCACCTTTTAGTTTTTTATAGTGACTTCTTTTTTAGGGAAAAAAACATATTTTTATGGGCAGGGATGTTTTCTTTTTTAATTTTTTAAATGTTTATTTATTTTTGAGACAGAGTGCAAGTGGAGGAGAAGAAAGAGAGGGAGACACAGAATCTGAAGCAGGCTCCAGGCTCTGAGTGTCAGCATAGAACCCAATGTGGGGATCTAACTCAGGAATCGTGAGATCATGATCTGAGTTGAGGTTGGACGGTTAACCGACTGAGCCACCCAGGCACCCAGGGATATTTTCTTTTTAAGAGAGAGAGAGAGTGCGTGTGCATATGCATGCATGCACCTGTGCCCACTCATGGGGGAGGGGCAGAGGGAGAGGGAGAGAGAGAATCATTTTTTAAAATATAATTTATTGTCAAATTGGTTTCCATACAACACCCGGTGCTCATCCCAATAAGTGCCCTCCTCAATGCCCATCACCCAATTTCCCCTCTCCCCTACCCCCCATCAATCCACAGTTTGTTCTCAGTATTTAAGAGTCTCTTATGGTTTGCCTCCTTCCCTCTCTGTAACATTTTTCCCCCTTCCTCACCCCCATGGTCTTCTGTTAAGTTTCTCAAGATCCACATAAGAGTGAAAACATATGGTATCTGTCTTTCTCTGACTTATTTCACTTAACATAATACCCTCCAGCTCCATGAATGTTGCTGCAAATGGCCAGATTTCGTTCTTTCTCATTGCCAAGCAGTATTCCATTGTATATATAAACCACATCTTCTCTACCCATTTGTCAGTTGATGGACATTTAGACTCTTTCCATAATTTGGCTATTGTTGAAAGTGCCGCTATAAACATTGGGGTGCATGTGCCCCTATGCATCAGTACTCCTGTATCCCTTGGGTAAATTCCTAGCAGTGCTATTGCTGGGTCATAGGGTAGATCTGTTTTTAATTTTCTGAGGAACCTCCACACTGTTTTCCAGAGCAGCTGCACCAGTTTGCATTCCCACCAACAGTGCAAGAGAGTTCCCGTTTCTCCACATCCTTGCTAGCATCTATAGTCTCCTGATTTGCTCATTTTAGCCACTCTGACCGGTGTGAGGTTGTATCCAGTGTGGTTTTGATTTGTATTTCCCTGCTGAGGAGTGACATTGAGCATCTTTTCATGTGTCTGTTGGCCATCTGGATGTCTTCTTTGGAAAAGTGTCTATTCATGTCTTCTGCCCATTTCTTCACTGGATTATTTGTTTTTTGCGTGTTCAGTTTGGTAAGTTCTTTATAGATTTTGTATACTAGCCCTTTATCCAATATGTCATTTGCAAATATCTTTTCCCATTCTGTCAGTTGCCTTTTAGTTTTGTTGATTGTTTCCTTTGCAGTACAGAAGCTTTTTATCTTGGTGGTGTCCCAACAGCTCATATTTGCTTTTAATTCCCTTGCCTTTGGCGACGTGTTGAGGAAGAAATTGCTGTGGCTGAGGTCAGAGAGGTTTTTTCCTGCTTTCTCCTCTAGGGTTTTGATGGTTTCCTGTCTCACATTCAGGTCCTTCATCCATTTTGAGTTTATCTTTGTGAATGGTGTAAGAAAGTAGTCTAGTTTCATTCTTCTGATGTTGCTGTCCAGTTCTCCCAGCACCATTTGTTAAAGAGACTTTTTCCCATTGGATATTCTTTCCTGCTTTGTCAAAGATTAGTTGGCCATACATTTTTGGGTCCAGTTCTGGAGTCTCTATTCCATTGATCTATGTGTCTGTTTCTGTGCCAATACCATGCTGTCTTGATGATTACAGCTTTGCAGTAGAGGCTAAAGTCTGGAATTGTGGTGCCTCCTGCTTTGGTTTTCTTCTTCAATATTACTTTGGCTATTCGGGGTCTTTTGTGGTTCCATAACAATTTTAGGATTGTTTGTTCTAACTTTGAGAAGAAGCTGGTGCAATTTTGATTGGGATTGCATTGAATGTGTAGATTGCTTTGGGTAATATTGATATTTTAACAACATTTATTCTTTCAATCCATGAACACAGAATGTTTTTCCATTTCTTTGTGTCTTCTTCAATTTCCTTCATAAGCTTTCTATAGTTTTCAGCATACAGATTTTTTACCTCTTTGATTACATTTATTCCTAGGTATTCCAAGGTATTCTTGGTGCAATTGTGAATGGGATCAGTTTCTTTGTCTTTCTGTTGCTTCATTATTGGTGTATAAAAATGCAACCGATTTCTGTACATTGATTTTGTACCCTGTGACTTTGCTGAATTCATGTATCAGTTCTAGCAGACTTTTGGTGGAGTCTGTCAGGTTTTCCATGTAGAGTATTATGTCATCTGTGAAAAGTGAGTTTGACTTCTTTGCCAATTTGGATGCCTTTGATTTCATTTTGTTGTCTGATTGCTGAGGCTAGGACTTCCAACACTATATTGAACAACAGTGGTGACAGTGGACATCCCTGTTGTGTTCCTGATCTCAGGGGGAAAGCTCTCAGTTTTTCCCCATTGATGATATTAGCTGCGGGTTTTTCATAAATGGCTTTTATGATGTTTAAGTATGTTCCTTCTATCCCGACTTTCTTGAGCGTTTTTATTAAGAAAGGATGCTGCATTTTGTCAAATGCTTTTTCTGCATCAATTGACAGGATCATACGGTTCTTATCTTTTCGTTTCTTAATGTGATGTATCACATTGATTTGTGAATACTGAACCAGCTCTGCAGCCCAGGAATGAATCCCACTTGATCATGGTGAATAATTCTTTTTATATGCTGTTGAATTCGATTTGTGAGTATCTTGTTGAGAAGTTTTGCATCCATATTCATTAGGGATATTGGCTGTAGTTCTCTTTTTGCTGGGTCTGTCTGGTTTGGGATCCAAAGTAATGCTGGCTTCATAGAATGAGTCTGGAAGTTTTCCTTCCTTTCTATTTTTTGGAACAGCTTGAGAAGGATAGGTATTATCTCTGCTTTAAATGTCTGGTAGAATTCCCCAAGGAAGCCATCTGTTCTAGACTCTTATTTGTTGGGAGATTTTTGATAACTGATTCAATTTCTTCACTGGTTATGGGTCTGTTCAAATTTTCTTTTCTTCGCGTTTGAGTTTTGGAAGCGTGTGGGTATTTAGGAATTTGTCCATTTCTTCCAGGTTGTCCAGTTTGTTGGCATATAATTTTTCATAGTATTCCCTAATAATTGCTTGTATTTCTGAGGCATTGGTTGTAATAATTCCATTTTCATTCGTGATTTTATTTATTTGGGTCCTCTCTCTTTTAGAGAAGCCTGGTTAGAGGTTTATCAATTTTGTTTATTTTTTCAAAAAACCAACTCTTGGTTTTATTGATCTGTTCTACTTTTTTTTTTGATTCTATATAGTTTATTTCTTAACGTTTATTTATTTTTGAGACAGAGAGAGACAGAGCGTGAATGGGGGAGGGTCAGAGAGAGGGAGACACAGAATCTGAAATAGGCTTCAGGCTCTGAGCTGTCAGCACAGAGCCCAACGCGGGGCTCGAACTCACAGACCGCAAGATCATGACCTGAGCCAAAGTCAGCCGCTTAACCAACTGAGCCACCCAGGCACCCCTATATAGTTTATTTCTGCTCTGATCTTTATTATTTCTCATCTTCTGCTGGGTTTAGGGTGTCTTTGCTGTTCTGCTTATAGTTCCTATAGGCGTGCTGTTAGATTTTGTATTTGGGATTTTTTCTTGTTTCTTGAGATAGGCCTAGATTGCAATGTATTTTCCTCTCGGGACTGCCTTCGCTGCAATCCAAAGTGTTTGGATTGCTGTATATTCCTTTTCACTTGTTTCCACATATTTTTAAATTTCTTCTCTAATTGCCTGGTTGATCCATTCATTCTTTAGTAGGATGTTCTTTAACCTCCATGCTTTTGGACATTTTCCAGACTTTTTCCTGTGGTTGATTTCAAGTTTCCTAGCATCGTGATATGAAAGTACATGGTATGATCTCAGTTCTTTATATTTATTGAAGGCTGTTTTGTGGCCCAGTATGTGATCTATCTTGGAGAATGTTCCATGTGCATGTGAGAAGAAAGTATATTCTGCTACTTTGGGATGTAGAGTTCTAAATATATCTGTCAAGTCCATCGGGTCCAATGTATCATTCAGGGCCATTGTTTCATTACTCATTCTGTGTCTAGATGATCTGTCCATTGTTGTAAGTCAACTATTAAAGTCCCCTGAAATTACCACATTCTTATCAATAATATTGCTTATGTTTGTGATTAATTGTTTTATATATTTGTGTTCTTCTGCATTTGGAGTATAGACATTTATAATTGTTAGCTCTTCCTGATGGATAGACCCTGTAATTATTATATAATGCCCTTCTTCATCTCTTGTTACAGCCTTTAACTTAAAGTCTAGTTTGTCTGATATAAATATGGCTACTCCAACTCCAACTCCAGCTTACTAGCATGCTAAATAGTTCTCCATCCCCTCACTTTCAATCTGAAGGTGGTCCCCAGTCTAAAATGAGTCTCTTGTAGACAGCAAATAGATGGGTCTTTTTTTTTTTTTTATCCATTCTCATACCCTATGTCTTTTGATTGGAGCATTTAGTCCATTTACATTCAGTGTTATTACTGAAAGATATGGGTTTAGAGTCATTGTGCCATCTGTAGGTTTTATGCTTGTAGTGGTGTCTCTGGTACTTTGTGGCCCTTGCAACATTTCACTCAGAGTCCCCCTTAGGATCTCTTGTAGGGCTGGTTTAATGACAATGAATTCTTTGAGTTTTTGTTTGTTTGGGAAAACCTTTATTTCTCCTATTCTGAATGAAAGCCTTGCTGGATAAAGGATTCTTGGCTGTATATTTTTCCTGATCATCACATTGAAGATTTCCTGCCATTCCTTTCTGGTCTGCCAAGTTTCAATAGATATGTCTCCTACTACCCTTATGTGTCTACCTTTGTATGTTAAGGCCCATTTATCCCTAGCTGCTTTCAGAATTCTCTCTTTATCCTTGTATTTTGCCAGTTTCACTATGATATGTCTTGCAGAAGATCGATTCAAGTTACGTCTGAAGGGAGTTCTCTGTGCCTCTTGGATTTCAATGTCTGTTTCCCTCCCCAGATTGGGGAAGTTCTCAGCTATAATTTGTTCAAGTACACCTTCAGCCTTTTTCTCTCTTTCTTCTTCTTCTTCTTCTTCTTCTTCTTCTTCTTCTTCTTCTTCTTCTTCTTCTGGAATTCCTATGATATGGATATTGTTCCATTTGATTGAGTCACTTAGTTCTCTAATTCTCCCCTCATGATCCTGGATTTTTTTTATCTCTCTTTTTCTCAGCTTCCTCTTTTTCCATAATTTTATCTTCTAATTCATCTATTTTCTCTTCTGCCTCTTCAGTCCACACTGTGGCTGCCTCCATTTTATTTTGCAGCTCATTTTTTAATTCATCATGACTATTTTTTAGTCCCTTGATCTCTGCAGCAATAGATTCTCTGCTGTGTTCTATGCTTTTTTTAAGCCCAGTGATTAATTTTATGACTATTATTCTAAATTCTTGTTCAGTTATGTTGCTTATTTCTGTTTTGATCAATTTCTTTAGCTGTAACTTCTTCCTGGAATTTCTTTTGAGGAGAATTCTTCCGTTTCATCATTTTGCCTAGTTTTCTGTCCCTTATGAGTTTTAAAAGCTTGTTATGTGCTCTGCACCTACGATCACTGCTATATTAAAGGGGTGTCATACACTGTCCAGGGCCTGGCCCTTCAGGAAGTGTTTTTTTGGAGACAGTTACTTGCTCTCTTTGTTGTGACTTTGGTTATTTTATTTCCCTACTTGTAGTGATGTTTTGGACCCTCCACCAGGTGTGCTTTGATTTGTTCCTTAAAGTAGCCCTGGAAAGGAAAACAAACATACAAATAGGAAACAAAAACAGGCAAACACACAAATAAAACAAACAAATAAACAAAACAAAAGCTGAAAACAATATAAAAGCAAAACACCAGAAACACCAGCTACAAGTAAAGAACAGGGTGGAGGCAGTGCTGATGGAAGAGCACATACAAAGAGAGAAATGACGGGGGTGGGGGAAAAAGAAAAAATAAACATTGACCAGGCAGAGACTAAAAGGCTTAACCCAGAGAGAGAGAAAGGAAAATAAAGAAGGAGGTTGGGGAAAAGAAACAAAGATAAAGTTACCCAAACAGAGAAACTATATGGCTTGATTATTCCAGAGAGAGAGAAAGAAGAGAAGGAGGTGTAGAACATGTATCCAGAGAATGGATTAAATATGTCTGTTTAAACAAACCAATAACCAGAGTAACCAGCCTAGTGGAGGGAAGAGATAAGAAGGAGAAATGGAAGGGAGAATATATCTGTCCAGAACTGACCTAGAATTAATCCAGGCAGGGTAGTAGCTCTGGCGTGGAGGAGGGGTCCGTCTGGTTCCATAGCTTCTCTCCCACTCCAGTAGATATGCAGTTACCCATTACCAGGCATGGAGGGGCATGGTTTGGTGAAGGCTGGTCCCACCTCCCCTGTGGCCTAGAGGTGGGATCCCTGAGGCCCCAGTTTGGTGGTGGTGGGGAGAAAGATGGAGATGCCCCAGTCTCATCTCCATGACTTAGTGTCCCAAAACACTCCTTTGGAGCCAAACTCACTGTGCCGCAGGTGCAGACGAGACTCCTGTGCCCTGGCGCTTGGCTGGGATTTAAATTCCCACTCCATGCGCCCTGGTACTGGGGAAGCACCTGTCGACGCTGACCGATATGTGGTCCCGGCTGATTTTGTCCTGTGACTCAGCCCTTCAGGGGAGGGGATGGGTTTCTCCTACTGCAGACTGTGCCCCTGACCTACCACCAAACCCGGAGGTAACTCCCCTCCTCCCCAGGTGCATGAATAGGACAGCCAATCCCTGTCCAAAGAAAGCCCTGCAGTTAGAGATGGGATCCCTCTCTGTCCCGGTCTGAGGTTTTTTTCTCTTGGTCAGATACAGTCCTATGCTTCCCCATCTGCTCTTTCTCTTCCCTTTGTCTCTCCACAGAAGGGGATCCCTCCCCCCTGTGCCTGTGCAGGTTGTCCAGGCTTTTCCCTGGTAGACTCAGTCTCTTTTCCTCCCAGACTCTTGGGGTTCAAAGTCCTTTGGCTACTTCTCCACCATGTTGGCCCCTCCGCATTTGGGAGAATGAGAATCTTAAGTAGGCTCCACACCAAGCAAGGAGCCTGATGCGGGGCTTGATCTCATGACCATGAGATCATGACCTGTGCCGAAATCAGGAGTTGAATGCTTAACCGACAGCCACTCAGGTGCCCTGAAAAATATTTTTATTAACTCTCTGAAAGAATTCTCTATTTTTAAGTGTACAATCTGGTATGTTTTTACAAATTAACATGCTTTATTTTTTAGAGCAATTTGAGGTTTAAAGAAAAATTGAGCAGTAAGTACAGAGTTCCCATATGCTACTCTCTCCACACCCAAACACATAGTTTCTCCTATTAACATCTTGCATTAGTGTGGTACATTTTTTACAATTGATGATTCAATCTTAATATTGGTACCTTATTATTAACTCCAAAAGTTTTCTTTAGGGTTCACTCTTTGTACATTCTATGGGTTTTGATAAATATATAATGACATGTACCTACCATTACAGTATCACATAGAATAGTTTCACTGATTTAAAAATCCTTTGTGCTTCAACAGTTCCTCTCTCCTTCCCTCCTGAACCTTTGGCAACCACTCATCTCCAAAGTTTTCACTATCTCTATAGTTTTACATTTTCCAGAATGTCTTATAGTTGGAGTCATATTCCAACTATATGACTTTTCATATTCATATCACCTTAGGAGGGTGCTTTTCTAGGTTCCTCAATCTTTTTGTGACTTGATCATTCATTTCTTTTTATTAATGAAAAATACTCATTGTATGGAGGTACCACAATCTGTTTATCTAACCACTTAATTGAACTTCTTGGTTGCTTGTAAGTTTTGGCAATTATGAACAAGACTATTTTAAACATTCGTGTGCAGGTTTTTGCATCAACCTAAGTTTTCAACTCGCCTGGGTAAATACCAAGGAGCTACAGTGAGTTTTAAAACTTTCCATCACTGTGATTCCAGTAGAGAAATAGTGGCATGGGCATACAGTCCTCAAACTGAGCACTGCTATTCCAGTGACTACTGCTTGTTCCTTTTCATGGAGTAAATAAGTTTGTCCATATAATGCACTCAGAAAAGTGCCTGGCAAATAGTGGACACTCAGTAAAGGTTGCTGTTGTCATCGTTGTCATTGTCATCATCATCATCATTATGGTTACTAGGGTCCAAATCCTGTGTTATGAGCTTCATCTACTATCTTCTCAAAGAACTTGGCAAGTTAGGATTCCATTTTCCTACTACACATGTGGATATCTGAAGCTTAGGGAGATGAAGTGACATGTGCTATGTCACACAACTAGAGAGTGGCAGACCAAGATGTACACCCAGGCCTTTCTGATTCCTAAGCTTTAGAAATGCTCCTATGCGAAGGGAAGAATGGTTTACTAAAAAGGTTAGAAAGAAAGGATAATAGTAATAATTAGTTAAGCATTGGGATTTTTAAAAAGGAATTTTGGTAAAAAAAGAGATTAATTTTATTAACCCTTGTGAAAAAAAACCACAAGCCATTGTGCTATAATTATATGCCCTAATCATGGGTCTAAATATTGTAAATAGTTCATTATGCATATTTGTACAAATTACAAAATGAGTTGTAATTAATCTCATGTTGTAAATAAATGACAAGTGACTACATGCTTCCTGAAAAACATAAGGAAATGACTTGTCAAGTACATTATTCTTATTAAAGCAAAGGAATTCCATGTTACTGGAATTAACTTCTCCCTAACCCAAAGATTAACATTCCAGTCATAGCCATGCCTTTCTAAACTTCCCTTCCTGCCTCTACCACTCATGAGATTAATATATGTCTTTACCGGGGCGCCTGGGTGGCGCAGTCAGTTAAGCGTCCGACTTCAGCCAGGTCACGATCTCATGGTCAGTGAGTTCGAGCCCCGCGTCAGGCTCTGGCCTGATGGCTCGGAGCCTGGAGCCTGTTTCCGATTCTGTGCCTCCCTCTCTCTCTGCCCCTCCCCCGTTCATGCTCTGTCTCTCTCTGTCCCAAAAATAAATAAAAAACGTTGAAAAAAAATAAAAAAAAATATATGTCTTTACCATTTTCTCTCATAGTCTTGGGAATGTCACCTTTAGTATAATGCAGTGCTTAACTATTTAAGCTCAAAAGACCGAAGGGTGTAGGTTCAAATCCTGTATCTACCCTTTATTAGCTGTGTCTTGTGGGGCACATTACTTCTATGCCTTGATTCTCCGTGTGTGAGTAGTGATAAAATAGTTCCTGACTAAAAGATTGTTGTAAAGATAAAATAATACAACATGTAAATAAATACACACACACATGCTTAGTACATAGTCCAGAACATAAAAAAGAATCAGTACATGTTGTTACTGTGATTAGAGCCCAGTTCTCATAAATGCTCTTCAAATACTGAGTCAAAGATTCAGTATCTTTGGGGAAACGGGGATGAATGTGTATGGAAGCAATAAATATATAACTGCAGGGTAGACTGTCCAGTAAGTAATATTTTAAATGTTTGTTTATTTATTTATTTATTTGAGAGAGAGAGCACGTGAGTTCACACACGAGTTGGGGAGGGACAGAAGGAGAGGGAGAGGGAGAGGGAGAGAGAGAGAGAAAGAGAGAGAGAGAGAGAGACAGAGAGAGAATCTTAAGCAGGCTCCATGCCCAGAACAGAGCCTAATGTGGGGCTCAATCTCCTGATCGTGAGATCATGACATGAGCCAAAATCAAGAGTCAGACGCTCAACCGACTGAGCCACCCACCCAGGTGCCCCAGCTAAGTAATATTTTAAACAATTCACTAAACACTAATCAAAATTTTGTTTCTAGACATTTTGCACCCAACTGGGAGATACCAAACAATAAGACAGTTCCCTTGTCCTCATAGAACTCACATTCTCAAGGGGGAAGATAACACTTGTAAACATATAAACAAACAAATGGTAAAAAGTGTCATTAAAAAGGTACAAACACTGGGGTGCTGGATATTTTTGGTCTCTGGCAATAGTAAATCATGAAAGAATAATTAAACCTGCTCATAGTCACCAGATACAGACCTGCAGCTGAATTCAAATCAATGCCAAATGAAGCCTTGAGGAGGTAGAGCCAATATTCCACCCACACAGAGTTGGTGCATCTACAAACCCAGCTGGAAATGTGACACTAAAGCTATATCATTGGTGCACACAAATGTGGTTACATTCCACTTCTGGGCACAGCACAACCCTAATTTTGGTTGTTGAAAACACTCCAAGAAAAGAGCACAGTATCAAATATCGAACCTATGTTTAATGCCTCAGGGTCACGTTTCAAACCTATTTTAACCAAAAGAGCCACATGACTCCTGGTTACCTTGAAAAATAACCTAATAACTTGGCACAGAAGTGAGAAGATGAGCCCCACAGGCTGGCTATGAAAGATTCCTGTGGCTTTCAACGAATGGCGAGATCCTTGTATGGACACTGGGACTCCCATGTGAATTTCCTGTGAGCTGCTTTTCTGTCTTACTCACATTCGTGTCCTTCAGGTCCTGGCAAAGGTCCTCTCACATAGACTCTTGTCAAAAAGTTTGTTGAATGTAAGTGAACTGAATTATTACATTTTAACAACTTGCAAAATACTGAGCTCTCCCCACAAAAATTATCTTAATTAAGGCATAAGAGGCCTATGATACAGAAGTAGGAATTAATGCCTGGGTAATTGAATATTTTTTAAAGGACCATAAATTAACACTCTAGAAATTACCATTGGCTAAGTGCTTGCTAATACATTTGTTAATAATAAATATAATTAATAAATTATAATAATAGCATTCTTCCTTTTTCTAGTAATATAATGTTAACAACTATCCATGGGGAAAATGTCTTAATTTTTTTCTTCCAGAAATGATGAATAGCGTATTGTCCAATTGTCCACTCTCTTGACTAGTTTTCATTACTTTTACTATAAATTTGTGTTATTTTTAATTTTTAAATGATAAAATTGCAAAATAAATACTAGTCTGAAGCAAATGTAGGAAGTAAAAAATGGAAATCTTTCATTTCCTCCACTTACTTCTCCTAAGGCCGACCTTTTGTTGTACAACTTTTCAGTCCCCTTTCTATGTATGTTTAAACCAACATCCATAATGCATACTTTTGTATTTATATACCCTTTTAACACAAAACTGGCCATGTTACATATTTGTTTGCTGCAACATAAAGGCCTTTTCTTGGGACTCGGTCTCTGTATGGAAGTCTTAATGTAGCTATACACTTATTTCTATGTTTATTTATTTATTGTTTATCTTCCCTGCCAGATTGTGAGTTCTCTAATGTATGCCTAGTGCTTAACACAGTTCTAGGCCCATAATAGTCCCTTGATTAATATTAACCAAATAAGTGAATGAAAAACATTTTTACTAACACCTGTGGACATCCTTCTGTGAGGGCCTCAAGCTTCCCTTCTGTCTTTCCAGCATCCATCCTTCCATTCTGTATCCACCAGGATTCCCTGCATGGATACCTCACCATCTATTGGAGGATGTACCACCAATTTCCTAGTGATGAAGGCACACCTGCATTTTATTTTTCTCATTTTAAGCTAGTCTTTTTAAAAAATTAAAGTTGTATCTAGGCATATGTCAGGCTGCGATGGCAAAATACCACAGACTGGGTAACCTACAAAAACAGACATTATTCGTCACAGTTCTGAGGGTTGGAAGTCTGAGGTCAGGGTGCTTGTATGATCAGGTGAGGGCCCTCTTCAGGCTGGCGGCTTCTCACTGCATCCTCACATTGTAGAAGGGGTTCAGGAGCTCTGGGGGGTCTCTTTTATAAAAGCACTGATCCCACCCATGAGGGTTCTACCCTGATGACTATTCACCTCCCAAAGGTCCCACCTATTACCATCACCTTTAGGGGTTAGGATTTCAACATACAAATTTGGGGGGACACAAACATTCAGACCATAGCAGCATAGTAAAAGTATTCAGACAAAAAGGAAAAAAAAATACATAAGATGAAAAATAATGGTTGTCATCTCTCCCTACCCCTAATTCCATTTCTCAAAGGGAGTACTAGTACGTTTAACTGCTTCTGTTGTATTTCTTTTGGGGCTTTCGTTTATAATTTAAAATATTTATGATTCATAATTCACAATTTGGATGACAGCTTTTAATTCTTAACTGTGGAAGATGAGAAACTTTGTATATATAGTTCCTTAACCACAGTCCCTTCAATTTCCTGCTTTTAAACAACTTTTGTTCTTATTTTTCATGGCCAGGGTCTATAACATTTACAGTATGATCTTGAATTCCCTATGATCAGCATTCCCTGATTTATCCATAGATCGTTTCTAAAAATTTAAACCCAAATAAAAACAACACAGTATTAAAATGTTCTTCATTGCCAAGTCACGTTTTGGTTTTGCTCTAAAAAAATAAAGAACTAAGACACTGTGTCTCTGAACTCTACCTATTGGAAAAAATATCCCAATTGCCAAGGAACATGGATTTGCATCTTTGGTTTTCTTGTCTTCTAGGTAATACTCAGTTGCCATGGCTCCTTGTATCTCATTTCATTGTTTCTTGCATTCCTTTTTTGTGTTACTTAAGGTTTTTCTAGAGAAATATAGGATGCATAAATGAAAAGTTTTCAAATCCATGCAGGGCTGAAATTATATTCTTTTATTCTTATAATATTTGATAATTCAGATAGGTATCAGAATTCCAGCTTGAAAATTATTTTTCTTCAGACCTTTGAAGGTGTTGCAATCTGGTATCTGGTATGCAGTGTTGGTGATAAGAAGCCTGTTGCCAGTTTAAGTTCTCATTTCTTTGTAGGCTGGAGGGAGTCTTTTTTTTTTTTTTTTTTTTTTTTTTTTTTTTTTTTTTTAAGCAAAGTAGTTCATGATTCTCTCTAGGTTGTTGCTATTTTCAGGTTGAGTCAAATAGCTCTAAAAAGCTTATTTAAAAACGTATTTCTGTTACTTCTGTTTTTTTTTTTAAGTTTGGGCATTATCTATTGATAATAGTGGAAATTGAAGATTTATGATTCCTTTATCAATTCCCCCAACCAGTCTTCCATTCCACCCATCTTTCTGATGAGTGTATATATAATTTTGATTAAATCAACATTACATTTTTGTGATTATGACCATGTAAACTTATTCAAAGACATCTTGCACATCTTTTTGCTCTCACTGGAATGATTCAGTTTTTTATTTTCATTAAAAAAATATATTTGTCATTGATTTATACCCAAACTTTCTGCTAATTCTTAAATATTCTTATGATATATGTTTGAGCACATGGGGTATGCCATCAATTTTGTCTTTTTGGAGAATTCTCTCTGGAAATGTCTGAATTTCTCTAGTTCGGACTGTTTTATTTCCCCAGCTGGTTGCTATCATCTGGGGACCCCTTTCACCATTATTTGGGGAATTTCCTCATTGCATTTGGGTTGAATTCCCTGCTCCAGGATCTCACATGTTATTTCTTGTTTGACTTGCTCATTTTGGAGGAATGCCTCTCCCAACAGCTTTCTGAGAAACAGTGTGTGGGATGTAAGTTTTGACATCTTACATTTCTGAAAACATCTTTATTCTACCCTTCTATTTGACTGATGATTAACTGGATTTAAAATAAATTCTGTGTTGGAATCCATTTCCCTCAGAATTTTTGGAGGCATTGTTCCATTTTCTTCAAGTTTCCAGTGTTGACATTAAGAAGTATGATATAATTTCAATTCTTTTTTTTTTTAATGTGCACACCACCTAATTTTAGCCTCTGAAAGTTTTTAGGATTTTCTCTTTGTTCCCAGTGTTCTAATATTTATCCATCATATATCTAATTTTCAGAGATGTTTTTGCACTGCATGCTTCTTATTAAAAGCATTCTAATCTTATTTTATGGATATAATATTTTCTTTTATTTCTCCGAGAATATTAAAGATAGTATTTTTCAAAGTTTTCTTTAAAACAATTTCCTCCCACTTTCTTTATTCTAATATAGCTTTGATCTTTCCTATGGTGCTTTCTTCAGATATATATTGGTCCTTGATTCTATGTTCATTTAAGAATGGACACTAGAAAACTGATGGGAAACTTTGTGATCATAGCTGGGGCTATTGACCCAGCAGGGATATTGACCAGGTAATTGGGGAATTTCTGATCCTTTGGTCTGTTCTTTTAGGTTGTTCTTATTTCTCAAAGAAGAATCTCCTGGTGTTCTGTCTGAAGGATAAACGCACCACTGAAAGCATTTTGAGATTTAGGTGAGAATAGGCACTGGGTCTCAAGATTCTGTATATACCTAGACTTTCACTTACTCCTCTGTTTTTCATATGGTAACCCTTCCCTCTGCTGTGTCTCATTTCCCCCAGTCAAGAGATTGTGTTTAGTTCAGGTACCCTAAGTCAGTAACCATTTACCTTTCTGTTTCCAGATCCCCAAATTTTGTTGAAATAATCTTTCTGCATGTTCTTTTTATCTTCATTAATGTCTTTGATTTTAAAGATTTTAAAACTCATTCGTATTTATTATGATTAGTGATATGCTTGAATCTACATGCTATCTTATTTTGTTTTCTAGTTTCCGTTCATTTAAAAACTTTTTCCCCTCTGTTTGCTCTTTCTTAAAAAGATCATTTTTCTGTTCCATTTCTACCTCCATCCTAAGGTTTGGAATTTTACAATCTTTACGTTATATTTCTAATCTGGTGATTGGTCTTAAAAATTGAATAGCACTGAACATTTTTCTATGAATATTTATGTCAATATCTATATAATATCTCCAAAAAAGATAAGAACATTAGAATGTTTATATCTCCTCCTCATTACTCCCCAGCTATTTCTCATGTTGAGATTATCTGAGATTTTAGTTCCTGATTATTAGAAATATTTGTATACTTGACATATATTATTTTATTTATATCATTATGTTTGAATATGTTATATAGTATACTATATGTTATATACTATTTATATAATAGATATTATATATTTATATATTATAATTATATTTATTATATATGCTATGATACATATGATATAGTATATATACTATTATTATTTATATTATTATCTTTGTTTATCATTGCTTTTCTGGATCGAACTCTTAGACTCATTTTTGTTTGCTTTTCTTTGTCTTTTATTTTTTTTGCTGAAATAAAACTGAGCCATTCATTGAGAGAGAATTTATTGGCTCAAAAAAGTTCTGATTCCTTGTATGTTCAAAAATGTCTTTATTTTGATTCACTCTTGAATGACAATTTGCTGGACATAGAATTCTAGATTAATTTTTCCATATGAGATTTTAAGAAATGGCCCCAAGAAGACATTTTTGCATGTACTATGGATGATGGGAAGGCCTATGTCAGTCTGATACTTGTTTCTTTATTTGGAATCAGGATATTTTCCCTCTATGAAGCAATTGAGATTTTTGCTTCTGTCTTTGGAGTTCTGAGTATACACTATAATGTGTCTTTTTTATTCATCCTGTTTGGCACTTAGTGGATCCTACCATCTTGTTGAAAATTGTCTTCCATTATCGCCTTGAATATTTCTTCCCTTCCATACTATATATTCTCCTTTCTGGGTATCTTCTTGAATATTTCTTCCCTTCCATACTATATATTATCCTTTCTGGGATGATAATTAGATAAGTGTTGAAACATAAGTGTTGAAACATTAGAGAAGTGTTGTAGATAAGGGTCTAACCTTTGAGCCTCTTGTTTTGTTATACATTCAATCTCTTGAGTTATGTCATAGAAGAATTCCTCATTCTGATCATCTAGCTCATTAATTTGCTTTTAATTGTCCATTTTGCTACTTGGCTTATGTACTGAGTTTATTTTTTTATTTAAATGATCAAATTTCTAGTTTTTAAGACCTACACTTGAATTACTTTATAGATGTCATATTCACTTTCATGTATTTGAGGACATTATTTTTTCCTATGCTAGAGGTTTATTCTATTTGCTCTAATTCCTCAGGGTGCAAATTGCTTCCACTTGTTATGTTTGGTGATGTTCTACATCAAATATTAGTGCCTCATGGTTTTGCATTCTTCTTCAGAATGGAGCTTCCCTGTTAGCCTGTCCGTGAAACCTGTCTTTGGGAGAGGGCCGGGCAGTGGAGGAGAGGCAGACATGCTTATGTCTCCAGAGGACAGTGGGTACCATTTTCTCCTCCTTTTACCCAGGGTTTTGTTCCGTGTCCAGGACCCAAGTGCCTCAGGTCATAGTTCTCAGGGGCCAGCATTTCTGTTACTCAACAGCACAGGCCAAGGGCAGGTGGGCACTGGTCTCAGCTGCCCCAAGGCCTACTTCTCTCCCCAGTAACTGCCAAGTCTGGGCTTCAAGCACCCTAGGCCTCCATCCTCTTTTCTCATTAGTCCTTTTTTGTAAGTGTTTTGGTTTGCCATTTTTTTCTTTGATCCCTTTTGACTTCTGTCTTTCATGAGTCCTCAAAATTTCTGGTCCTATGAAAACATTTTTTGCTTTTCACTGTAGAAATTAATGCTAAAATTTTTTTATTGCTATTATTTCTGGGGATGGTCCAGGAAGGTAAGGCTACAGCTGGTGCTCAGTCTGCCATCCTGAATTTGAAGGTCTCCAATTTCATAAAGGAGCAGTTTTTAACTGCCCTTCTATGGCAGTATAATATAGATGGCTATTAGAAACATCTTTTCTGGAGGCAAACTGTTCCTGGGTTTGGATGCTATCACTTACTAGCCAAGTGACTGTAAATGAGATGCTTAACTTCTCTGTACCTCAGTTTCTTCATTTAACAAATAAGGATAATAATAATACCTACTTCAGAGAATTGTTATAAAGATTCACTGTGTACCTGGCTTTTGTAAGTCCTCAACAAATGTTAGTCCTTATAACCCCAGAAATTGGAAGGGGCTATTTGGCTCAACTGGCATTTAGCTCTTTACTAATCACTTTAATGAGTGCCCCAGTTTCCATTCCTGCTTTTTGTATCAGTTGACTTACATCTTGACGTTTCATTGAACACTATAGTTTTGAAATGCTGTTTTCCCACCCTGTTTCCTTTGTTCATTTGATTGTATTTGCTTTCTCTCTTCCTGGTTCCTTTGGACTTTCTGTTCTTCCACTTGATTCCTTTCTTGCCAGCTTTGTGATAGGTTCACTGAAAAAAAACTGACCACTTTTCTACCATTTCAATAGGACACAAGAGGAGGAAGGATACATGATCCATGTGCTTAGTGTTCCATCTTGAAACTGCATCCTGTCTTAGGAAATACTAAACTTCCCAGCTAGCACTGGGGTGAGATCCATGACCATTGGCAATGACACAGCATTTTATCCCTAAATATTGCACTGAATCACAGTTTTGTTTTTTCTGGGTTTTTGTTTGTTTGTTTTAATTTGCTTGAGTTTCAATGACTCACAGTTTCTTCCTTCTGTGGCGACTCACACAGCAGCATGGATGAAACTCAGCCACCGTTCAGACTAGAATATTGGCACTTACCGATCTTCAGCCATAAGGCTGAGCAGCAGGTTCTCTTTCCAAGCTAGCCTCCTCAGTGTGTCACAGCCCCACACGTTCTGTTTTCCTATGGTTCACAACTAGGAAAACATGATTCTTTCAGAAAAATTTTCTTGCATCGCTCCAAGAGCAAACACAAAGTCTAGGACTAAGTAAACCTCTTTAGTTTAAACTTTTAAGGTAGAGGGGCACCTGGGTAGCTCTGTTGGTTAAGCGTCTGACTTCAGCTCAAGTCATGATCTCAAGTTTGTGAGTTTGAGCCCTACATCGGGCTCTGTGCTGATAGCTCATAGCCTGGAGCCTGCTTAGAATTGTGTCCCCCTCTCTTTTTGCCTCTCCTGTGCTCACGCTCTCAATCTCTCTCTCAAAAATAAACATTAAATATTTTTTTTGAAACTTTAAGATAGAAAAGGGCCAAAAAAGATCAGACTGCAATAAATTCAGATTGAATTTACTAGATCAGAAGCCACTCACTCACTGGTTTGAAAAGGCCCATTTTCCTCCAAGAGATTGGAGCAAGCTATATTAATGGATACCACTCTGTGTAGGGAAATAGCACTTGCCTTTTATAAATAGGGTTTGCACGAAACGAATTTATGAGTGATAATCGTAATATGTATTATTTAAGAGAAGACCTTACCTTGCAAAATGCCATAGAGTCACTTCCATTCAATAGTTAAAATGGTTTAACTGTTATGTGTGGTGCTGGGGAAAATGTTTGGGGTTGCAGGGAATTAATACAGATACACTTCTGTCCGTTTCCAACCAAATAAAGAGAGTCATTCTCTTTTATGAAATATAATAATCTTAGATTTAACTGTGTGGAACACATTTCTATAAGTAAAGATATCAATGATTGTCAATCTGGAGAGAAATACAAATAGCTACTGGAAAGCTATTATCCAGATCTTTAAAACTATGGTTTTAGCCAGAACTTTCTTACAAAGACATTGTTTTCACATCTGTAATTACTAAGGTGTATAAATAGCCCCCAAATTAAAGCACAGTACTTTCTTTATTCCTTCTGCTTGGGAGATGAAAGTAAACTCTACACCAGGGCAAGGCCTTGTCTATAATACTCTCATATCACTATGCCTTCTTTGCTCAATTTAGACCCAGATGGATTCTCCCTATCTTTATCTATTTTTTATTTTTTTGGAGGATGTCTGCAACTGGTGCTAACATTAGATGATATTAAACCTGAAGAATATTGCGTCTTGCAGTTTTGCTCTCTTGTGCCCAAATCAGAAATACCCTGTGTGACTTCCATTTATTTCACTTATTACCAGACTAATACTAAGGATGGATTAATAAGTTAGGTTAAAATGAATCCCACCTTGAGCTTTTAATGATTAACTGACCCAAGGTAGTTTTAAAGATCATAAGAATTTGAAATGAAATAAGGAGGTAGATCTCTGTTTACTTGTGACTTGTTAATAGATGGTGCCCCTATTGGTAGTTAACATTGTGATTTTCCCAGGATTACATACATTTTCACTTGGCTGATGGAAGAACAGGATCACAGTCATGAGTGCTGTGGCAGAATATTCCTGGCAGATTTCCTACCTTAGAATGAGAAGGCTTATTTGCCTCTGTGGAACAGAAATTTTCAGACCGTCCCAGGGATTTATGGGAATTATCTGGGGGTCCCGGGGGGATGTGGAGGAGGTTGGTTGTTGGAGAGAAGTCAGCTGGCTAAAGGCCAGATTCTACCCTGTTCCAAACTTACATAGGTTCACCATCACATACTCACAAATTCTACTGATTTTATAGAGATTGTGTGCTTCAACATAACATTTCAGTTTAATAAAGATTGTCCTCCTTAAAACAAAGTAAAATAAACAAAAATAAAACCTCCTCATGTTTGGAAACTGGCACTTTCAAAGAAATGTATGGTTTTTTACTTTCTGAGGACCAAGTGATGTTTAAGAATTTTGAGATTTTCTGAAGGAAAGATCAGACAGATGGATTGAAAACTCACTATTCTCTGAGTTCTTCTTCAGGGATTTGGGCTGGGGTGGGGGCCACAAGAGAATTGGAAGCCACATATATGTGCCTTCAAGGACTGGGGATGTCTAGCTTCAAGTTCAATTCATATTCATCCCCAACCAACATTTGCAGAACTCCTTTTGTATGTCTAGCCCCATGCTAGGAGTTTTTATGCATGTTATCTTGCCCATTCCCCAAAGCCCATTTGAGGTGTTATTATCCCTATATTATTTTTGAGGAAACAAATGTTCATGAAGGTTAAATGTTTTGTGCAAAAGCACATGACTCCATAAGTGGTAGAGCCAAGATTTAAGCCCATCTCCTTGTAGCTTTCTTCTATAACATGATTTGGGTCTTAGACCCTAAAACTCTGAGAGTTTATACATTATATCCTACTTCCATATTATTTGCACTGTTTGTGATTAAAATATTGTTAGCATTCAGTAAGTTAAGTGGATAAATGTGGTCTATCCAGACAATGGAATACTGTTTGGCACTAAAAAGAAATGGGCTAGCAACTCATGAAAATATATGGAAGAATCTTAAATGCATATTAATAAGTGAAAAATAATTCTGAAAAGGGTACATACTGTTATGATTCCAACTATATGACATTCTGGAAAAGGGTAGATTATGAAGACCATAAAACTATCAGTGGTTGCTAAGGGTTGGGGAGGGGGTGGGGGCAGCATCAATAGGTACAGCACAAGGGACTTTTAGGGCAGTGAAAATCCTGTATATGATACTTTTAATGGTGGGTATGTATCATTATACATTTGTCCAAACCCAGAGTGAATTTTAATGTAAGCTGTGGACTTTAGGTGATTATGATGTGTCAGCGCAGTTTCATCGATTGTAACAAATATAACATTCTGGGTTGGGGGCTGTTGATAATGGGGAAGCTATGCATGCATGGGAGTAGTGGGTATATGGGAAAATCTCTATACCTTCCCTTTAATATTGCTGCAAACCTAAAACAGCTCTAAAGGAATAAAGTCTTAATTTTTTTAAAGAGAAGTATATTTAATACTAAATACTGCAAGTATATTTATTATAGGCATTAAAATTCTACTTTGGGTGAAACAACTCATTTTTATAGTGATTCCATGAAGATGCCTTTGCATTTCCTGGGTTTTCCTATCCTTACAATAACAAGCCACTGAGACCAGGACAACTTTAGGAAGTCAGAGTATAACGACACCCAGATTCAAGAACTCATGGAGTTATTCCAGAGGATCAAGGAAATTACTTGCAACCCATCACCCAAGATTCTCCATTTTGAGGGTTTTCCAATGTGTCCAATACTAATAAAATGCATTTTAAAGAGCTACTGATTTTAACCTGAAAGAAATTGCCCATCTAATTTGTAATAAAAAGTAGATTTCGTTTATAAGTGTTTACTTATGATCTAGTAAAGTTTTCTAACTTCTCAACATGATTATATTCAATAATGTCTTAGTAGTTAATGTGTATTTTCTCAAGTTCTAAGATAATAGCGATCCAAACTATACCCGGAAATATACATCAAATATATTGTACCAAATTATGATGCTTTCTCAGCACTATTCAGTATTATTGTGTGTTCTTCTGTTTAAAAAATTGTATTCTTGTTTTTGTATTTATAAAACACTAAGCACAAGCCAGCTTATTAAATATAAGAGCTACTGCAAATATTTCTTTGAAGAAATGAAAACACTGAATCAGCAATGTTGCAGCAAAGTTGGAAGCTGAATGTGTTTTCTCCTCTCGCATCATTGAATGGCCTCTGCTTTGTTCTTGAATGTCCCCTGAATGTCACTGCATGTTTTCCATACCTAACCTATCTACAATAATTTTAGACAGAACATTTATATTTTACTGTATGTATATACACATACACGTGTGTATATATACATATGTACATATATTCATGTGTAAAGCTATGAATTGTCCAAGTCAAACCATAGCTTCCTGGCCACTGCAGCATGGTGGGAATCCTATGATATCAGTTTTTGGCCACCAGAGCCAGAAAATAGAGCACATTTCATAGAATCATTTTGTGTGTTACTAAGAAATACATTTCTTGGGTTGGTGAAAATTGCCCATGGAGTTGAGTGCCTGGATTCAAAGACTAATTCTGTTTCTTATTTCTTGGATGACCTTGGCAATGCCATCCCCCCTCTATGCCTTAGTTCCCTTTTCTGTAAGGTGGTGCCATTAGTCCCTAATTCAGAGGGACCTAATACAAATAGCTGCTACTCAACGAGTACTTTCTCCATGCTAGTTGCAGTGGAAAATGCTCTACTATATTAGATCATTTTATCTTCCCAACAATTCTTTGAGGTTAGGTATTCTTATCTAACTGTTCTTGAAGAAGTTAGCCAGGTTTGCTCAAGGCCACTTAGTCATTGAGTGCCTGAGATAGATTCAAACGCAGACTCATTTCTCTGGACTCTCAAGCCCACATGTCAGGGGCAATTGTAAAGTTACCTTGTAAACTGGAAACCGTTGTCATAGGTAAGGCATTTCTTTTGGGGAAAGGGAGAAAAGGCAGAGAGTGAGGAAAGTGGAGGGGGTAGAGAGGACAGATGAGAAGGGAGAGCTCTAGGAGCTGCAGGACTAGAGCTCTAGTCTCTGTGTTCATACACTCCCACACACAGCTGAGGGAGGACGAGGGGATAGAGTGTCTGTGAGCTGGGTGATGCTCACATATCAGGTGCCCACACTCAGGTGTGTAGACACATCTACAGTATGTTAGGACAATTTCTTCCAGCATATTCTAGGCACCTTTGTGGGCAATTAGCCTTTTGGGGAAGGATACTGACCTCCTCCAGGTGTCTGGATCCCATCCTGCTGGGGCCCAACTGCCAGATTTAAGCTAAGAGTGTCACCTACTTCCTTTGAGAGTCCAGATGAATAAACAAGACCTGTGGAAAAGGAAACATTCACAAAGCTGCTTGCATAAGAAACCTGTTCATCAGAGGCCAATGTAGAAGCAGGCAAGGGCTCACCAGCTGCACCTAAAAGCTCCCTGCCTGGCACACTTTGGAATATTCTCTCAATGGATTATTTTCCAGTGCCTGTAGTTTCTCCACGCTATTTGAAATTCCAGTGTGGTCAGTTGGCTAGAAATTGACCACTCGAACAAAAAACTCTAAAGATCCTTGCAGATTGCTGTATTGAAACTTATCTGCTTAAATGTTCTTTGCTTTCTTTACACTTTATTGATTACAAAGACCCCTTCCCCAAGTGCTTTCTCTGATTCGCTTCTTATGCCAAAAGGAAGTGGCCTCTTGAAAAGCAATTTCCATTTATGGGGTGGGGGAAGGATTTTTGTTCTTTTCCATTGCAGGTCAGGGCCACATGAGTAATGAAGCCTTAACAAGCTGAGTAATCAATCTTCAGCAACTGAGTGTTTCTGTGCACAGAGAGGACTTAACTGCAGCACTTTACAGAAACTAGGAAGTGTCTCGTAATAACAACTAAGAGTTGACATTTATATAGTATTATTGAATTTATAAAGTATTTTCACAAGTTTTATGTAACTTCACCTCCAGCATGTAATATGATTTTAAGAAGTAATAGCTAACATTCCCTGTGTTGTCTCATGTGTCAGGCAGTTATATTAAATGTGTTCAGTACATTATTTCATCAGTCCCCAAGAAAACGTTATGCTTCCTCCGTTTCATAGATGAGGAAACTGAGGCTCAAAGGAGTTAATGACTCACCCAATCAGTCAGCAGTACTTGGTACCTATTTCCTCACACCCACACTGCCTGCAGAAGGCTCTGGTTGATTCATTACCTGTAAGGCTAATCCACACCTCAATATTGGGAGGGGATGAGGGGTGGGTGAGAGGAGTCCTTAGCCTGTGGCACCGTGTGTTCTCTGAACCATTGATTCTCCAAGGTGCTGGATGTTGTATGGAAAAAAAGGATTTGTGGTAAAGTGCGGTTTTGAACTGTTTTGTTACACAAAACTAACCAGGTTTGTTACTTTAAAACACTGCTTTTCAGGAGCCTCAAGTTTATCCAAACACATGTTGGGGGATGCTGACCTAGGTTATTTCCTCAAAGAAAGACCTCTAGAGGAAGAGCTAGAGGCTGAGTCATTTTGGTCTCGTAGGGTCTGTGACCCACTCTTCTTTCTATCCTAAAAAATAGTTGGAAAAGTGCTGAAAGTGGCTTCAGGTAGGAGAATTGTATAAAACAAATACTGCCGCCCCAAGGGATGATCCACATCTGATGTCGTTCCTAGCTGCATCACCGGCCTCTGTTCCAGGTGAGAGGCCTTCACAGAGCTGGCCCACCCTCCCCAAGGCAACTCAGGGCAACAAGTAGGATTTGGGAGATGAATGGCTTTGAGATCCAATCCCATCTTGTCACCCTCAGCATGGCTACTTTAGGTAAGTTTCTCCCCGACGTGCTTCAGTTTCAGTACTTGCAAAATAGGAACCGTGATATCCACTTCATATGGTGTTTGTGTGGATTCAGATTATGTAAGAAGGCAGCTAGTATAAAGTCTGGTGCTGAGCAAGTGATCAAAAGGTAGCTATTCTGGCATGCTAGAAATAGAGCCTTCAAAAGAAAAGCTGATCTTAGCTGTGGCTTTGGTCCCAGCATACAAAAGGGGTTTAGTAAATATTTGCTTTGCTGGCTCCTTCTTGAGTAACATTCAGCAATATTTTATATTAGCCACAAATCTCCATGTTATCCCTTGGGCAAAAAAATTAAAAATATATTTCTCATACATAGCGGTAGAATAATAGTGGACAGTCCTTTGGGAATCTTTTTGTATGTCCCCATCATAATATGTGGTTCTACATGGAGGTAAGAAGAACACAAAATCGAACACCCACCCCTTATCATTCTGTATACCATGGCACCATTTGTAAGCACTTTCCGTCTTCAGTACCAAACCTTACCTGTGGTCCCTGTGGTACCTGTGGATTGTTAGGATGATCCCCTAACTATTCTATCTCCAGTACTCGTGTCTTTTATACCTTTGTCCATTTCTAAGTTTTCTAAAACAAAAAGAAAACTCCTGGCCCTTCTGGAAACCTGTGGCCCACTGAATGAAACCAAATTCCTTGGTAAGGCTTTCACAATTTGATGACAACCTATCTTTCAGGTTACTCTTGCTGGCCCTCTCCTCCTGCCCTTGGCCAACTTACCACCATAGACCCACCTTCTTGACTTTGAATACGATATATACATTTTTTTATATATTAGTGTCTTGTTCAAGGCACTTTCTTTGACAAGAACATTCTATTCCTTTTTTCTTCCAGGAATATTCATATTTATTCTTAAGGTTCAGCTCAAATTTTGCACCTTCCAACTTCTCCATGCACTTAATTACTTCTTCCTGTATGTTACCACAGCATATAAACACAGTACCACACATAGAGGACTTAAAACCCTCTAACTCAATAAGTGGGTTTATAATCAGTCTATCCCACCACCAGACTATAAGCACCTGGAAGGTATGGACAGTGACTTGCTTGCCTTTGTTCTCTCAAGCACTTAGTGCAGTATTTGGGGCAACTTGGAAGATGTTCAAAACATGTTGGTTGAATAAGTACATGAAGAGCAGGGAACTGAAAACAGCCTTCTACTTCATGAATTGACAAGCATCCAGGGGCCTCTTGGAGTCAGGAGAGGCTGATGGTTTGAGACTCTCATGTTCTAAGTGAGAGTTATCCCATTAATGTTGGGATAATGGCATCCCAGACTTAGCAATCCCAGGAGATATGTGTATAAAAGTATGGTATGAACAGAGGGTGACTGTGTCTTATGCAGAGGAGGTGGAGGGGGAAGGCTTAGTGATTGCCCTGAGGGTCTGTGCAAGAGTGTTCATTATAAGAGTATTTTCTTCATAGCCAGAGATGTTTTCTTTTTATTTCATTATTGAGTTATAATTGACATATAATTTGTTAGTTTCAGGTGTATAACATGTTGATTCAATATTTTTATATATCATGAAATGATCACCTTGATAAATCTATTTACCATCTGTCACTACACAAAGTTATTACAATACTATTAACTATATTTCTTACGCGACACATCACATTCCTGTGACTTATTTATTTTATACATGGAAGTTTGTACCTCTTAATCTGCTTCACCTGTTTCACAACCACCAATTTGTTCTTTGTATCTACGAGTCTATTTCTGTTTTGTTTGTTCATTTGTTTTGTTTTTAGATGCCACATATAAGGGAAATCATACAGTATTTGTCTTTCTCTGTCTTATTTCACTTAGCATACTAGGTCTATCCATGTGGTGGCAAATGGCAAGATTTCATTCTTTTTTTTTATGGCCAAGTAACATTCCACTATAATGGTATATCACTTCTTCTTTATCCATTCATCTATCAATGGTTCCTTGGGTTGCTTCCATATATTGGCTGTTGTAAATAGTCTGCAATCAATATATCTTTCTGAATTAGTGTTTTCCTTTTCTTTGGATAAATACCCAGAAGTGGCCATTCTGAATCACATGGTAGTTCTACTTTTAAGTTTTTGAGGAACTTTCATACTGCTTTCCACAGTGGCTATACAACTTCACATTTCCACAAAGAGTGAACAAAGGTTCCTTTTTTTCACTAACATTTGTTATTTCTCATATTTTTGATAATAGTCATTTTTCAGGTATAAGGTGGAATCTCATGTGGTTTTGTTTTTTTTATTTTGTTTTGTTTTGTTTTTTTCAATACATGAAATTTATTGTCAAATTGGTTTTCATACAACACCCAGTGCTCATCCCAAAAGGTGACCTCCTCAATACCCATCACCCACCCTCCCCTCCCTCCCACCCCCCATCAACCCTCAGTTTGTTCTCAGTTTTTAAGAGTCTCGTATGCTTTGGCTCTCTCCCACTCTAACCTCTTTTTTTTTTCCTTTCCCTCCCCCATGGGTTTCTGTTAAGTTTCTCAGGATCCACATAAGAGTGAAAACATATGGTATCTGTCTTTCTCTGTATGGTTTATTTCACTTAGCATAACACTCTCCAGTTCCATCCATGTTGCTACAAAGGGCCATATTTCATTCTTTCTCATTGCCACATAGTACTCCATTGTGTATATAAACCAAAATTTCTTTATCCATTCATCAGTTGATGGACATTTAGGCTCTTTCCATAATTTGGCTGTTGTTGAGAGTGCTGCTATAAACATTGAGATACAAGTGCCCCTATGCATCAGTACTCCTGTATCCCTTGGGTAAATTCCTAGCAGTGATACTGCTGGGTCATAGGGTAGGTCTATTTTTAATTTTTTGAGGAACCTCCACACTGTTTTCCAGAGTGGCTGCACCAATTTGCATTCCCACCAACAGTGCAAGAGGGTTCCCGTTTCTCCACATCCTCTCCAGCATCTATAGTCTCCTGATTTGTTCATTTTGGCCACTCTGACTGGCGTGAGGTGATATCTGAGTGTGGTTTTGATTTGTATTTCCCTGAGGAGGAGCGACCTTGAGCATCTTTTCATGTGCCTGTTGGCCATCCAGATGTCTTCTTTAGAGAAGTGTCTATTCATGTTTCCTGCCCATTTTTTCACTGGATTATCTGTTTTTCGGGTGTGAAGTTTGGTGAGCTCTTTATAGATTTTGGATACTAGCCCTTTGTCTGGTATGTCATTTGCAAATATCTTTTCCCATTCCATTGGTTGCCTTTTAGTTTTGTTGGTTGTTTCCTTTGCTGTGCAGAAGCTTTTTGTCTTCATAAGGTCCCAGTAGTTCATTTTTGCTTTTAATTCCCTTGCCTTTGGGGATGTGTAAAGTAAGAAATTGCTGCGGCTGAAGTCAGAGAGGTCTTTTCCTGATTCTCCTCTAGGGTTTTGATGGTTTCCTGTCTCACATTCACGTCCTTTATCCATTTTGAGTTTATTTTTGTGAATGGTGTGAGAAAGTAGTCTAGTTTCAATCTTCTGCATGTTGCTGCCAGTTCTCTCAGCACCATTTGTTAAAGAGACTGTCTTTTTTCCATTGGATGTTCTTTCCTGCTTTGTCAAAGATGAGTTGGCCATACGTTTGTGGGTCTAGTTCTGGGGTTTCTATTCTATTCCATTGGTCTATGTGTCTGTTTTTGTGCCAATACCATGCTGTCTTGATGATGACAGCTTTGTAGTAGAGGCTAAAGTCTGGGATTGTGATGCCTCCTGCTTTGGTCTTCTTCTTCAAAATTACTTTGGCTATTCGGGGCCTTTTGTGGTTCCATATGAATTTTAGGATTGCTTGTTCTAGTTTTCAGAAGAATGCTGGTGCAATTTTGATTGGGATTGCATTGAATGTGTAGATAGCTTTGGGTAGTATTGACATCTTGACAATATTTATTCTTCCAATCCATGAGCATGGAATGTTTTTCCATTTCTTTGTATCTTCTTCAATTTCCTTCATAAGCTTTCTATAGTTTTCAGCATACAGATCTTTTACATCTTTGGTTCGATTTATTCCTAGGTATTTTATGCTTCTTGGTGCAATTGTGAATGGGATCAGTTTCTTTATTTGTCTTTCTGTTGCTTCATTATTAGTGTATAAGAATGCAACTGATTTCTGTACATTGATTTTGTATCCTGCAACTTTGCTAAATTCATGTATCAGTTCTAGCAGACTTATGGTGGAGTCTATCGGGTTTTCTATGTATAATATCATGTCATCTGCAAAAAGTGACAGCTTAACTTCATCTTTGCCAATTTTGATGCCTTTCATTTCCTTTTGTTGTCTGATTGCTGATGCTAGAACTTCCAACACTGTGTTAAACAACAGCGGTGAGAGTGGACATCCCTGTCGTGTTCCTGATCTCAGGGAAAAAGCTCTCAGTTTTTCCCCACTGAGGATGATGTTAGCTGTGGGCTTTTCATAAATGGCTTTTAGGATCTTTAAGTATGTTCCTTCTATCCCGACTTTCTCGAGGGTTTTTATTAAGAAATGTTGCTGAATTTTGTCAAATGCCTTTTCTGCATCGATTGACAGGATCATATGGTTCTTCTCTTTTCTTTTATTAATGTGATGTATCATGTTGACTGATTTGCGAATGTTGAACCAGCCCTGCATCCCAGGAATGAATCCCACTTGATCATGGTGAATAATTCTTTTTATATGCTGTTGAATTCGATTTGCTAGTATCTTATTGAGAATTTTTGCATCCATATTCATCATGGATATTGGCCTGTAGTTCTCTTTTTTTCACTGGGTCTCTGGTTTAGGAATCAAAGTAATGCTGGCTTCATAGAATGAGTCTGGAGGTTTTCCTTCCCTTTCTATTTTTTGGAATAGCTTGAGAAGGATAGGTATTATCTCTGCTTTAAATGTCTGGTAGAACTCCCCTGGGAAGCCATCTGGTCCTGGACTCTTATTTGTTGGGAGATTTTTGATAACTGATTCAATTTCTTCGCTGGTTATGGGTCTGTTCAAGCTTTCTATTTCCTCCTGATTGAGTTTTGGAAGCGTGTGGGTGTTTAGGAATTTGTGCATTTCTTCCAGGTTGTCCAGTTTATTGGTATATAATTTTTCATAGTATTCCCTGATAATTGCTTGTATCTCTGAGTATTGGTTGTAATAATTCCATTTTCATTCATGATTTTATCTATTTGGGTCATCTCCCTTTTCTTTTTGAGAAGCCTGGCTAGAGGTTTATCAATTTTGTTTATTGTTTCCAAAAACCAACTCTTGGTTTCATTGATCTGCTCTACAGTTTTTTTTTAGATTCTATATTGTTTAGTTCTGCTCTGATCTTTATTATTTCTCTTCTTCTGCTGGGTTTAGGCTGTCTTTGCTGTTCTGCTTCTATTTCCTTTAGGTGTGCTGTTAGATTTTGTATTTGGGATTTTTCTTGTTTCTTGAGATAGGCCTGGATTGCAATGTATTTTCCTCTCAGGACTGCCTTCACTGCATCCCAAAGCGTTTGGATTGTTGTATTTTCATTTTCGTTTGTTTCCATATATTTTTTAATTTCTTCTTTAATTGCCTGGTTGACCCATTCATTCTTTAGTAGGATGTTCTTTAACCTCCATGCTTTTGGAGGTTTTCCAGACTTTTTCCTGTGGTTGATTTCAAGCTTCATAGCATTGTGGTCTGAAAGTATGCATGGTGTGATCTCAATTCTTGTATACTTATGAAGGGCTGTTTTGTGACCCAGTATGTGGTCTATCTTGGAGAATGTTCCATGTGCACTCGAGACGAAAGTATATTCTGTTGCTTTGGGATGCAGAGTTCTAAATATATCTGTCAAGTCCATCTGATCCAATGTATCATTCAGGGCCCTTGTTTCTTTATTGACCGTGTGTCTAGATGATCTATCCATTTCTGTAAATGGAGTGTTAAAGTCCCCTGCAATTACCACATTCTTATCAATAAGATTGCTTATGTTTGTGAGTAATTGTTTTATATATTTGGGGGCTCCGGTATTCGGTGCATAGACATTTATAATTGTTAGCTCTTCCTGATGGATAGACCCTGTGATTATTATATAATGCCCTTCATCATCTCTTGTTACAGCCTTTAATTGAAAGTCTAGTTTGTCTGATATAAGTATGGCTACTCCAGCTTTCTTTTGACTTCCAGTGGCATGATAAATAGTTCATCCCCTCACTCTCAATCTGAAGGTGTCCTCAGGTCTAAAATGAGTCTCTTGTAGACAGCAAATAGATGGGTCTTGTTTTTTTTATCCATTCTGATACCCTATGTCTTTTGGTTGGAGCATTTAGTCCATTTACATTCAGTGTTATTATAGAAAGATATAGGTTTAGAGTCATTGTGATGTCCATTGGTTTTGAGAGGCCTGAGAAAATTGAAACTTAAAAGCTTAAGTTATGGGAAACTGAAACCTAACCAAGCTTAACCAGCTTGTTCCGCTTCTGTACAATTGCTTGGCGCGCCCATGTATTCCTGATCAATCATTATTGCCTGGCACATCCGTATATTCTTGATCAACCATTGTTACTTGGCACATCTGTGTACTCCTGATCAATCATTGTTGCTTGGCACATCCGTGTATTCCTGATCAATCATTGTGATACCTGTACCCCTGGTTGTGGTCTGACCTAAAGGCAGGAACCAATCGAATACTGTTAAGTGTCCAACTTTAAACACCAAACAATCGCAGCTCTGTAACTGTGGAAAATTCCTGATTTCCCCATGACTTGTTTGTACCTGTCTATAAAAGGGGTGTAAAAACCTCTCTCAGGGCCTCTTGGCGTCACCGGCAATGGGGGCGCAGAGGTCCAGGTTTGAACCTGCAATAAATGACCCTTGCTGCTTAGCTTTGACTCTGGACTCTGGTGGTTCGTTTTTGGGGGTCTCTTAGACTCTGGGCGTTTCAGTTTCATGCCTGTAGCAATGTCTCTGGTACTTTGTCTCACAGGATCCCGCTTAGGATCTCTTGTAGGGCTGGTTTAGTGGTGACAAATTCCTTCAGTTTTTGTTTGTTTGGGAAGACCTTTATCTCTCCTTCTATTCTAAATGACAGACTTGCTGGATAAAGGATTCTCGGCTGCATATTTTTTCTGTTCATCACATTGAAGATCTCCTGCCATTCATTTCTGGCCTTCCAAGTTTCAGTAGCGAGACCGGTCACGAGTCTTATAGGTCTCCCTTTATATGTTAGAGCATGTTTATCTCTAGATGCTTTCAGAATTTTCCCTTTATCCTTGTATTTTGCCAGTTTCACTATGGTATGTCATGCAGAAGATCGATTCATGTGACTTCTGAAGGGAGTTCTCTGTGCCTCTTGGATTTCAATGCCTTTTTCCTTCCCCAGATCCGGGAAGTTCTCAGCTATTATTTCTTCAAGTACACCTTCAGCACCTTTCCCTCTCTCTTCCTCCTCTGGAATACCAATTATGCGTAGATTATTTCTCTTTAGTGCATCTTAGTTTTCAAAATTTCCCCTCATACTCCTGGATTTTTTTTATTTCTCTTTTTATCAGCTTCTTCTTTTTCCATAATTTTATCTTCTAGTTCACCTATTCTCTCCTCTGCCTCTTCAATCTGAGCCATGGTTGTCTCCATTTTATTTTGCAGCTCATTAATAGCATTTTTTAGCTCCTCCTGGCTGTTCCTTAGTCCCTTGATCCCTGTAGCAATAGATTCTCTGCTGTCCTTTATACTGTTTTCAAGCCCAGCGATTAATTTTATGACTATTATTCTAAACTCACTTTCTGTTATATTGTTTAAATCGTTTTTGATCAGTTTGTTAGCTGTTGTTATTTCCTGGATGTTTTTTTAAGGGGAATTCTTCCGTTTCATCATTTTGGATAGTCCCTGGAGTGGTGCGGAACTGCAGGGTGCTTCCCCTGTGTTGTCTTGAATAACTTGCGTTGGTGGGCGGAACCGCAGTCAGACCTGATATCTGCCCCCAGCCTACCGCTGGGGCCACAGTCAGACTGGTGTGTGCCTTCTCTTTCCCTCTCCTAGGGGCGGGATTCACTGTGGGGTGGCGGGGCCCATCTGGGCTACTTGCACACTGCCAGGCTTGTGGTGCTGGGGATCCGGCGTATTAGCTGGGGTGGATTGGCAAGGTGCCCAGGGGTGGGAGGGGCAGGTTCAGCTCGCTTTTCCTTCGGAGATCCGCTTCGGGAGGGGTCCTGTGGCACCAGGAGGGAGTTGGACCCGCTGGAGGGATGGATCCGCGGAAGCACAGTGTTGGGTGTTTGCCCAGTGCAAGCAAGTTCCCTGGCAGGAACTGGTTCCCTTTGGAATTTTGATTGGGGGATGGGCGAGGGAGATGGCGCTGTCCAGCGCCTTTGTTCCCCACCAATCTGCGCTCTGTCATCCGGGGCTCAACAACTCTCCCTCCCGTTGTCCTCCAGCCCTCCCGTTCTCGGAGCAGAGCTGTTAGCTTATAACCTTCCAGATGTTAAGTCCCGCTTGCTGTCAGAACACACTCCGTCCGGCCTGTCCGCTTTTGCAAGCCAGACTTGGGGTCTCTGCTTGGCCGGCGGGCCACCCCTCCACCCTGGCTCCCTCCCGCCAGTCCGTGTATCACGCACCGCCTCTCTGCCCTTCCTACCCTCTTCCGTGGGCCTCTCATCTGCGCTTGGCTCCGGAGACTCCATTCTGCTAATCCTCTGGCAGTTTTCTGGGTTATTTAGGCAGGTGTAGGTGGAATCTAAGTGATCAGCAGGACGTGGTGAGCCCAGCATCCTCCTACATTGCCATCTTCCCCCATTCTCTCTCATGTAGTTTTGATTTGCAGCTCCCTGATTAGTGATATTGACCATCTTTTTATGTGCCTGTTGGCCATCTGTAGGTCTTTTTAAAAATTAAAAAAAAAATTATTCAGCCTCTCTGTTCATTTTTTAATTGGGTTGTTTTTGTTGTTGTTATTGAGTTGTATGGGTTCTTATCATATTTTGGATATCAACCCCATATTGGATATATCATCTGCAAATATCTTCTCTCATTTAGTATGTTGCCTTTTCATTTTCTTAATGTTTCCTTTGCTAGGCAAAAGCTTTTTAATTTGGCATAGTTCCATTTGTTTATTTTTGCTGTTGTTGCCCTTGCCTGAGGAGATCTATCCAAAATAATATTTAAGACTATAGTGAAAGAGCTTACTGCCTATTTTTTCTTCTAGGGTTTTTAAAATTTTGGGTCTCACACTTAAGTCTTTAATCTATTTTGAGTTTATTTTGTGTACGGTGTAAGAAAGTGGTCCCGTTTCATTCTTTTACATGTAGCTGTCCAGTTTTCCCAGCACCATTTGTTGAAGAGACTGTCTTTCTCATTGCAGATTCTTGTCTCCTTTGTCATAGATTGATTGACCATATGAGTGTGGGTTTATTTCTGGGCTCTCTCTTCTACTGAGCTATGTGTCTGTTTTTGTGCCAGTACCATGCTATTTTGATTACTATAGCTTTACAATGTAGTTTGAAATCAGGGAATGTGATACCTCCAGATTTGTTATTGTTTGTCAAGATTGCTTTGGCTATTCAGGGCTCTTTTGTGGTTCCATACAAATTTGGGGAATATTTGTTCTAGTTCTGTGAAAAATGCCACTGGTATTTGAATAGAGATTGCATGAATCTATAGATCACTTTGGGTAGTATGGACATTTTAACAATATTAGTTCTTCCAATCCATGAGCACAGAATATCTTTTCATTTATTTGTATTGTCATCACTTTCTCTCATCAGTGTCTTACCTTTTCGGAGTATAGATCTTTCACCTCACTGGCTAAATTTATTCCTAGTTATTCAAGAGTATTAAATCTTCTTAAAAATTTAGATTCTGGAACTCTCCTACCCAATGTGGCCTACCTCTGAAAGTTTCTGAGGATTTGAAAAGTAAGTGACCCCCCCCCCCAGATGATGGGGGCTCAATCAGAACAGAAAGCTCAGCTGATGTGGAGAGGAGGGATAGGATTTACTGAGAGAGGGCAAGCCTCCCTGGGTTGGTGCATGTTGGATCTGCATATCTACCCAGCTCTTTGGTCAATGAGAAGAACACCTCCCTCTAGTCAAGATTTCCCTTGCATCTCTTCTGCTCAGTCTGCTAACTTCAGCAAGTTTCCTTGGTGGCAGAGGAGTCAGGACTAGAAAACAAGTCATGACCCAATTAAGTGATCCTAGAATCTGAAACAGCGCCAGCTGCCACAGAACAAAGCAAGTTTTCAGGGACCTGATTGCCCCCGAGGAAATCAAGAGGAAGCAGTGTCATTGGAAGTATGTAAATAAACTTTCTCATTTGATGAATAGGCATGGCTCCAAGTGGTCAGGCAGGGGGATTTGTTACCTTGGGGGTGGCTGTGGAATTTTCTTTCCTGGGGATTTTAACAGCAGGTTACATTTTTATCTGTCAGAGTTGTTCAGCTGTGAACCCTCCTGGAAGTGAAGAGGGAGTGGCAGCCAGGAGGGATTAGCTTACCCTTAATTATGGAATCTGCTCTAAAGCGGGAGATATAAGAGGAACTGTGTATGATCTGTAGATGTATTTTTACCACAGGCAAGTTTCCCTTCAGTTAGCCATGCAGGAATAACTTGTTTTCTATGATGATTCAGAGTTCCTGGGATTCAGCAGGCTAAATGAGCCCCTTATTCAGTATCCAGAATAGGATAAGAGTACTGGAAGATGAACAGATAGATATAAACCAAAAAGTTGCTTTAACTCACTCTACGGACTAAAAACAGCTTTTTAAAAAGCCTGAATCAGTAAGGTTACAAGCAGGTCGTTAGAATAAGTAACCACATACTTAATGTGAGAGGCACCATGGTCACAAATTGGCCCTGGAGCCAGACTTTCTTGGTTCAAATCTTAACTCTCCCACTCACTAGCTGTTTGATCTTGGACTAGTCTCTTAACCTCTCTGTGCCTCAATTTCTTCTTATAGAGAAGGAGGAAATAATAGTTCCTACTTCATATGGACATTCTAAGTGTTCAATAAGTTCATTTGTGTAAAGGATTTAGTATACAATGCCTGGCGTGCAAATAGTACAACATAAATATGTTGGCTGTTATTGTGTGTAATATTTGCATGTAATACAGTTCTGTTTTTTCCCAGTTTTCTTGAGATATAATTGACATATATCACTATTTAAGTTTAAGGTATACAGCATAATAGTTTGACTTACATAAATTGTAAAATGATTACTTCAGTAAATTTAGTTAGCATCTATCCTCACATACAGATACAATAAAAGCAGACAGAAAAAAAAGAAAAAATTTCTCCTTACGATGAGAACTCAGGATTTTCTCTCTCAACAACTTTCCTGTGTATCCTACAGCAGTGTTAGCTGTAGTCACCGTATTTATTTTATCACTGGAAGTTTGTACCTTTTGGCTACCTTTTTCCAATTCCCCCTCCCTTCAGCCCTCTGCCTCACATAACCAGAAATCTCAGCTCTTTTCCTGAGTTTTATTGTTTAAAATTTTTTTTTGCTTTTGTTTTTAGATTCCACACTTAAATGAAATCATACTTTGAAATCAAATGTCTTTCTCTCACTTATTTTACTTCGCATAATACCCTCAAGTTCCATCCCTGTTGTTGCAAATGGCAGGATTTCCTTTTTTTTTTAATGCCTAACCAGTATTCCAATGTGTGTGTGTGTGTGTGTGTGTGTCCATTGATCCATTCATCCATTGATGGGCACTTAGATTTCTCTTGTGTCTTGGCTGTTGTAAATAATGCTCTATGAACATGGAGGTGCAGATATCTTTTTGAGTTAGACTCAGAGTTCCTGAGATTCAGCAGGCTAAATGAGCCCCTTAATGAGTATCCAGTATAGGATAAGAATACTGGAAGATAAATAGATAGATATAAACCATTCATTTCTTTTGGATATATTCCCAGAAATGGAATTACTGGATCATATGGCAGTTCTATTTTTAATATTTTGAGGAAACTCCATACTGTTTTCCATAGTGTCTGTACTAATTAACATTCCCATCAACAGTGCCCCAGAGTTACCTTTTTTCTGCATCCTCATCAGCATTTGTTATCTCGTCTTTTTGATGGTGGTCATTCTTTTTTTTAAAAAAAATTTTTAATGTTTATTTATTTTTGAGAGAGAGAGAGAGAGCAAGAGCATGAGTGGGAGGGGCAGAGTGAGAGGGAGGCACAGAATCTGAAGCAGGCTCCAAGCTCTGAGCTATCAGCACAGAGCCTGATGTGGGGATTGAACTCGTGAACCACGAGATCATAACCTGAGCTGAAGTTGGACTCAACCAACTGAGCCACCCCAATGCCCCTGATGGTGGTCATTCTAATGGGCATGTATCTCTTGTTTTTGTGTGGCCAAATTCCATTTGAATACAGTAAGAGTATAGAAATGAATATCTCAGGGATTCCTATACTGGGTAAACAAGTTGTCAGCCATGACTAGGTGATTTGCCAAATTTAAATATTTAGCATAATTAATAAGCATTTAAACAAAATCCAGCTTCTTCAAATAGGGTTTGAAGCTTTATATCCCATTCCTTCCTTTCTGGCCTTACAGACTACTCTCTGAGCTGTTATTTTCCTGGTAGACCCATACCCTTTTCTTTAGTCCTTTCTTTTCAGTTTTCTATTCTATCTTGAAAACCACTCTCCCAACATGTTTCTCTGCTTATTAAAAATCTAACCTATCTTTCAAGACCCTTCAACTCCTGTCTCTTCCTATGTTCTCCATGCAGCCTTCCCAGACTTCTCCAAAGAAATGATTTCCCCTTCCTCCATATCTAATATTCTTTTGTGTATTCTTTAGAATATTTATCTTTTCCTATATTTTTATACTTTATTTGTGTATTTGTCTAATTTTTCCTACTAGATTTAAACAGCTTGTATCTTCTGTATCACCTACATAAAGCCTTCTTTGTCATAGTGCTTAAAACCTTTTATTGAACTGAAGTGAATCTTACAATGTTTTCTATGAAAAACTTCTATTTTGGGAATGTCAAGGTTGAATACTACCACCTATGTTTCTGGCAGCAGGCATACCTAGGGAGGGTGATTGAACAAAACTTTTATTCTATTTTTAAAATTTTTATTTTTTTTTTTTTTGAGAGAGAGAGGGAGAGCAAGTGCATGCATGCATGTGCATAGGAGAGGGACAGAGAGAAAGGGAGAGAGAGAATCTCAAGCATGCTGCACTCCCTGCATGGAGCTGAAGTAGGGGATAGATCTCACGATCATGAGATCATGACCTGAGCCGAAATCAAGAGTGGGATGCTCAACTGAGCCACCCAGGAACCCCAGAAAACTTATTTTTATGTAGAAAAATGTGTTTTCCTGGAAAGGGGCAGATGTCTTTGTACCCAGACCCAAATGTGTTACTGTATCAGATTCTATTCAGTGTATTTTAACATAGACATTGACCAAGTAGCATATAGTTTCAAGGATAGCATCTTAGGGGAATGAAGGGTCTATCTCTAAATGAAGAGGTGTGGAAACTGGGAAGTACAAAATGGCTGAAGTAAGCTTTCATCGCCTTCAAGTATTTGAAGAGTTGTCATGGTGATGATGGGTTAGACCCTGATATGCTTCAGAGGACAAAACTAGGACCAGTGGGTAGAAATACCAGAAGGCAGATTTCAGCTCAATATTAGAACATTCTAAAAACTACTGCTCTTCCTCAGTAGAGGGGATGCTGCCTTAAACAGTGGTAAGCTCCCCAAGTGGACGTTTTTGAACACAGGCTGGTTAATCTTCTGACTGTGGGAGTAATTTGGTAGAAGATTGGGCTTCATGACCTCCAAGGACCCTTCTAACCCTGAGATTAATTGATTTTATGCAAAGGGTAGAGGATAAATATCCTGCATTGTACTGCATTCTGGATGCTGGTTAAGTTAGGGATTTAAAAAAAAAAGTCAATTTCTTTGCCTTTCCCAAAGAAAGGGATGTAGGCTTTAATTTAGGGATTTTATGAAATCTATTTAGTTTGATTTTCTCGTTTCATAGCTTAAGTGCAAGTTGGTACTAGCCAGGTTTTCTATATGCTGACAGGCTAAACTTGTTCCTTTGAATCCTATTTTGACTCCATATTTATTGGCTGTACTTGATACCAGGATTGTGTTTCTATGCCTTGATAATTAGTGCAAAGATGCTCACGCTCTGCATATTGGGGGAAGGAAGAGCTGTTTGTAATCTTGTACTAACCTGAATCTCCTGAGTGACTTGAATAGTTTTCACACACTTTCTACACTCCTGTGGATAATGACATTGCTAGCTTACTCCCATGCTGTTCATGTGTTCATGTGTAGGACAAAAAAATGTGCAGTGGTGGCGAAGTGGCCCCTTCATTTCTTTTTCCTCTTGTCTCTCCCAGGCAGAGCTAAGTCTTTCCTGCCTTTGATAAAGACCATGTTTGCATTTTCAATGTAATTTGCAATGGCTTCTTTTGCATTGTTTTCTATATTGCTTTTAGCTTACAGTCATACCATTGGATGCAGGGCTTGCATTCTAACTACTATTGACTAAATCGTTTATATCGAAGACTCAAGTGTTCCTGCTGTAACCTTAGCATGAGACAGTCTGAACTAGGTATCTTCGCATTCACTAGGTTATTGGAAACGCAGGAAACCTCACCTAATTTTTATTTAAAAGAAAACAATGCATCGCCTCTACCCCCAACCCTGCACTATCTCTAGGCTCTCTTTTGAGTTTAGCACAAAATAGTAAGATTATTCTGGAAATCCTGGGTATCTCAGGGCAGTCAGAAACAGAAATTGGCTTTAATTAAATTTAAACACAAAATAAACAGTCTTTTGGTAGCGGGGCCTTCCCCTTGCTTTTCACCTGCAACAATTACAGTAAACAGAGTAATTGCCCTCACCCATACTTATTTGGGAAAAGCTTTGTTGCTAGCAGTGCTCTGATTTAATTAAATGGAATGACCTAAAGTAGAATTCAGTTAATTTAAGTGACAATGGGGAATGTTATATATATTAATAATGTTTGTATTAATTTATATTAGATTTAGAAGCTATTCTCCTTAAAATAATTATTGAACTTTATAAAAAGAGCTTCTGAACAAATAAAAACACCTCTGTCTCTAACCTAGAAGGGGAGGCAAAGAGAGGAGAAGTGCCTTGGTAATCATTCACCTATCACCATTCTCTGTTTTCTGTTCTTGGGAGTGTTTGTCCTTTTCTCCAATTCAATAACAATAGAAATAAGGAAGGAGTATCTCTACCCCATCTTCTGATTGAATCAGTGGACAAAAGTGGCTGCAAAAAACAGGCTCAATTTTCTAGTTCTTCCTTAGGATCAGGAGGTAGCCATATAACACATTTCTTCTCTCCATGCTTACGTTTTGTGCCGTTCTCAGTGTTTTATTTTGGGTGTGATTGGTTTCACATACCACCAGATAGAGCACAGAGAGAAATAATTTCCCCAGGAGGTCTCCAAGCTATTAGGCTATTACTATAGAAACAGTCTGCCAGCACTGACATTCTCACACATCAAAATTTGTTTATATGGAAAATGAGCTATATAAACCATCCTGATTGCACTGGTCCCCTCCTCAACTAACTGAGCCATGATCTGGGTTTGGATTTTGATGCCATTCTCACAATTATTTATTCCACTAAATTAAAATCAGTAGGTTTCTCCTTGCTTCTACATTACATCCGCAGCATGTTCTATTACAACCTGCGTACAGAATACCTTGAGCATCGTGTTCAGCTACAGCGATGTGATTAGAAATGCCATCTGATTTTCTCAGTGTTGGATCATATTACCCAAACTTTACTTAGATTTTTATGAGCAAAGTTGGAAGCTCGTCATCACCAACTTTTATTCTCGGAGGTCAGGCTCTCATCTGCATGGCGGCAGGGAGGCTTTTGTGAGGACATGCTGTCATCCTTGGAATAAAATCCGTAAGTCTTTAGAAACTCTTGGTTTAGATATAAAGCTCAGATTTATGTGCTTACTAAATCACTATAGCTTTCCAAGTGTCAAGGTGGTTTTAATATTCCTAACTAGGAGAAAAATTCAGAATGAAACTTTAAAGGATCGAGCAGAAAGGGGCAGGGGAATTAAGATTTCTACAATCTTATTTATAAAACCAAAGATGTTTCTTACTTTAAAAGGATAATGGCATTATTCCTTGCTTGTTGAAATATGTTTTTTCCCCCCAGTGACTTCTCTTGGCCCTTTTAGTGTAGTACTACAGTTTTGACCATGGAGTATTCTGCCTTTTGAAAGCCAGGCTGTTGGGAGGCTGTACAGCAAAACAGAAAGAAGAAATCTCAGGGAAAAGGGCTTCCTTCTGGTATCACTGGTGTACTTGGAGCTTCATAATGCTACCACTCTCTGAGTGACATTAACATAACAGCACACACAGCTAAATATGTTACATACACTATTTGGACTTCAATTATTCTAATTATTGTTTACTTAAGATCAGTTCAACATATACGAGAGGGGTTTTTTCCATCCCCATTTGAAAAACCACATCATCTGCTAGGAAACTGACACAATCCAGATCTCATTTACTCTTTATCGGATGACTGTGTGCCAAGAGAAACTGTCACCAGTTGCCAAGTGTCACTTCTGTAGTCGAAGTGTGACTTCTGTATTGCTTGGGGTGAGAGGGAGGGTTTTGAGGGAACAACAAGGATGTCAGGGTTCCGACTTTTCATTCCTTGTGGAGTGTGAATGCCACGGGCCCTGCAGGTACAAGAAGTAACATGAGACACATTCCTGGAGAATGGGCCAAAGAGTGTTAGGAAAAGTACATGAGACTAAGAGGGAAAACCTGAGGGATAATGCAGAAGAGGGTACAAAATGCTGTAGTGGGGACAAACAAAGGTAAGTAGGGGCAAATCCAAAGACAGACCTCCAGAGGCTTAATTTGCTAGAGAACTTAGCTCTTATTTGTTCTCCACGTGAGAACCAGGTTGTAAATGGTGCTGTCTGTGGCATTTGTCTCCAGTGTCCCTATCTGCCATTTCTATGCCCCTTTTCCTTCTGCTTGGCAGCCTGTGTGCTCTGTCAGCTCTGTCTTTATGGTTTCCTGTGTTCTAGATGTACCATTTGTGAGTGCTCTGCTATTCTTTCATAGCTTCTCTTATTGTGAAAATTTATTTTATCTCATTTTGAAATCCTCCAGTACAGTCGTCCGTTGCTTTGTGGTCATCTATTGTTTTCTCCCAGTATGAAGTAATTGTCCCAGTATAGTTGACCCTTGAACGACATGGGTTTCAACTGCACAGGTCCACTTGTATGTGGATTTTTTTCGATCCAGTACAGTACTGGAAATGTATTTTCCTTATGATTTTTTAAAATAATTTTCTTTTCTCTAGCTTACTTTACTGTAATAATACAGTATATAATATATATAACATACAAACTTTGTGTTGACCAACTATTTCTGTTATTGGTAAGACTTTCAGTCAACAGTAAGCTATTAGTTAACATTTGGAGTGGGGGGTGGAAAAAGTTATATGGGGATTTTCGAATGTGTGTGTGTGTGTGGGGGGGGTTGGTGCCCATATCCCCTCTGTTGTTCAAGGGTCACTTGTACATGACTTGGACCATTTCCCTTTTATTTGCATGGGGCTCCATCTCAGTCCTCTTCAGTTACCCATGGCCAATGTGATGACTTTTCCTGCACGTTTAGGAGTTCTTTGTAGGAGGGACACAGGAGAGCTTTCCCAGCCTTGTGAATGTTGCCAGACATTTAAATAATATGGCATTCTTCTGGAGCTACCTCCAATTCCCTCCTTCATGAATAGTTGTCTGTCTCTGTCTCCATCCCTAGGATGCCCGTTCTGCTCTTGGATTGTATTCTCAGCGGTTTATCTCTGAGTGTGGTTTTGTTCATTTGTTGAAGGTTCTGAGAGCCTTGATTGTGATTGCTCAGATCACTCCTTTCCTGCCCCATCTTCTGTCTTCCCACAACCCCTCTGGGTCTCTGGAGGCTTTCTGCACACACTCCTGGTTAGAGTGTGCACAGTCCCTGCAGGCTAGTGTGGTGTCCCAGGATCCCACAGGGAGTGCATTTCCTCCCTCTGGGTGTGATCCCTTGGTGGGCTGTTTCCTCTTTCCCAGCTCAGTCAGATGTCCTCTGCTGCTTTCCTAACACTATTTACCCTGCAGGTTCAGGCTGCAGGGGGGCCTGGGTGGGTGAGGGGCTACATGGGAGATGAGAGAGACCTGCCCCTCACCCCTACTCATTTTTTGAGGATTCCTTTTCATAGATGTTCTTTCTCTCTCTGTCTCTCCCCACCCCTTTCTGTTATATTATGTTGTTTTATGAAAGGATCTGGAGAGATTCACAAACTGTTCCAGCAAACCCCCAGTTTGCACCTCTCAGAAGGTCCCCTGTACTGGTCAGGGTTCTGCAGGGAAACAAAACCAGCGATATATATATATATATATATATATATATATATATATATATATATATGAGGAGATTTATTACAGGAGGAGGTTCAGGCATCACAGAAGCGGAGGCATCTCATGATCTGCTGACTGCAAGTTGGAGGACTAGAAAATTCCACAGTGTAATTCGGCCAGCACCCCCCCACCCCATGTCTGATGGTCAAGGAGATGGATGTCCCAGCTCAGGCAAAGAGAGTAAACTCCCCTTTCTTCCTCTGTTTTGCTCTATTCAGGCCTCAATGGTTTGCTGATGCACACCCAAGTTGGAGAGCACAATCTTCTTTACTGGGTCTACTAACTCAAATGCTAATCTCTTCCAGAAACGTCCTCACAGACATATCCAGCAATAATGTTTTACCAATTATCTGGGCATCCCTCAGCCTGTTTAAGTTGACACATAAAACTAACCGTCACACCATTCTTCCCCTCTAGGTTGAAATTGTTCTTTCATTGGGTTCCAGGGTTTCAAATCACTGTTTTTGGGCCTCCCGCTTCTTGATGATTCCAATACCTTTTTATAGTTCCCTCGTCTAATTGCCCTTCTGTGTGTGATCTTCAAGGGCTGTGTCTTTAGCCTTTTCTCCATATTTTTTTCTGGGTAATTTTTACTATACTTGCTATTTTTAAATATTACTGTTTGGTGAAGACTTCTCTGATACGTATCCAATTCTCTGCCAGTTTAGTTTTCTGCTAAACTTGAGACCCGTGTTTCAGGCTGCCAGTCAGATGTACAATAGGTAAATTAGAAAATTCCAAAACTATACACTTCAGCTTCCCACCAGAAACTATTTTACCCTCATTCAGTGTCCAGAACCAATTTCTCAGAAACTAGGTTGTCATTCTGGATTCTTCCCTGGACTTCTCTATTCTAGAAATCTCTCACTTCTGTCTAAAAGTTCTGAGAACTTTTAAGATTTTCTATCTTAGCAACTTTTAAATATATAACACAGTATTGGTAACTATATTCACCATGTCATATATTACCTCCTCTGGTGTCTCTTTTCTATGGCCACTAACCCCATTCATGAGGAATTCATACTTGTGAACTAATCAATTCCCCAAGGCTCCACCTCCTAATGCAATTACATCAAGAATTATGATTTCAACATATGAATTTGGGGGGGCACACATTCAAAGTTCTCATCACAAGAAAAAAATCTCGTAACTACAAGGTAATAGATGTTAACTTATTGTGATCATTTCACAATATATACAGATATAGAAACATTATGTCATACACCTAACCTAATGCAGTGTTATATGCCAATTATATCACAATAAAACTGGAAAAATAATCTAAAAATTAAAAGATTGAAATAGAAAAAAATTCTGTTCAAGTTAACATTGTGTACACAATCAGGTTAATGTTGCCTTGATACCATTAAGATAAATTAGAACTTTACATGTTTGGAATAAACGTATTGATAAGAAATGTTTAGTAAGCGATTACATTTTTATAAAAACAAATCTTATCTCAGTGTACATCAACATAGTTTCAGAAACATCATTAATTTTTCACATTAACAATTGATTTTAGAACTTATGTAATTGAATGATGCTTCAACAGCATTGAAACAGCCAAAGGCAAAAGAAATTAGCAGACAAGTAAAGTAGTAAATTTATGAGCATGAGATGAATCCTTGTCTCCAAAAATATATTGTTCTCCATGGGATCAGTCTGCTCTATAACATGGCTGGAAAAGTTTTGTCACTTTGCAATGCCTTTTCCTTTGCTTTTACATTTTCTGGCAAACAAAACACTGTTCAGAAACTCACTATCCTAAAAGGAAAAATAGATTTCTGATCGTTTTCTTCCCTCATTCAAGAGAAGCTTATATGTTCTTCTCTGGCATTCTCTTCTCTTGAAGCTTTGTTTGTAGCCCCAGTTTCCTCACATCTGAATCATTTTTCTCTGAGGCACACTTTTTTTTTCATTTTTACACACGTGTAATCTTTTTTGGATACATGAAGAGCTTCCTGCATTTCATCAACATTTTAGTGCGTGTAACAAACTCTTACTGATAGCATTGTTATGACATTTTGTTTACTTCCTCTTCCAGATTCTCCCATTAAGTTAAAAACCCAGGTGGCTGGTCTCTACCTTTATTCTGAAATGATTTAGTCTAATACATTGGTTGTGATATCTTTAACTTTTGTTTAAGAAAGCTTGGTTGGTACCATCTTTAGAACATAAAAACATATTTATAGCTAACTGTCCCAGTAAATGTCTGTAAAATGATTTTAATATTCATGTAGTTTTTATATTTTATTATTTTAAAGATGTCTTTTAAAGTCTTCATTTGACAGCTTTAAATTATGTTTTGTCTTGATAAAGAAAATTTGAGAAAGATATAAATATTTTATCTTCATTTAAGTAACAGAATTCTTTTTTACAGAAATGATTATTGCTAAAGCAGTTGTAATCCAGTGCCATCTTGGAGTTAAAAAAAGAAAACTATTCTAGCATGTTTTGCAGAGAGAAGAGTATTTGCAAATAGGCCAGACTGATTCCAGGATGGAAATCAGCCACTAGAAAAATTGAAACACTCAATACTGCTTTTTAGAAATCTGATAAAACCTTGAGTTAAATTGAGAAGAGAGGTCAGGAGTTCAATGGTTCTCTTAAAAAATGGAGATATTAAAAAAATTTTTTAAATGAAAGGAACATTTGATGAGCCTTGCTTATAATATATAAATAAAGAAATGTATCTGATTTTTGCAGAATCTAAGTCATGCAATCATTTTATATGCAAGAATGTTAATGGAGAAGATTGGGTACTTCTTGAAATTCAGTTGGTCTGACTCTTAAAAGCTTCAGGGCCCACTCCTTCTCAGGAATTTGGCTGAACCAAATTTTAACTGCCAATTTGCATGCAGGAGTACATTAATGAGAGCTAAAACTTTCCTTGTGGGTATGCTTGTGATGTCTTTTCCAGGAATTGTAGGCGTAGCTAAGTGCGTCTTTCCTCAGGTCTTTAGAATATCTGTAAAGGTACATTATTTTACAGTGATATAATATCACTGCAGGGAAATGTTTTGAGCTTTGGATTTGCAAGAGAGATGAGATTCAGTTTGTGGTTTTGACAGGGTGGGAGTCAGGCTATGGCCAAATGAAAGTTAAGTAAAAAAGGAAGAAGGCAAATATGTAGAAAAGTGTTAACACTCTTTTTACATCAACTCATGATTCACCCCCTCCACTGCAAGTTATTCCTCTGTTCCCATTCTCCCACCAAAGGACTCTTGTCTTACTCATACCATAAATTTGGTTCCTCAGGCCCAAAACTTTTTTGAGTCGTTATTGAATTTTCTATCTTTCACATCCTACATCCAGCAAATCCTGTTGGCATTGCATTCACTATATATCACAAATTTGGCCATTTCTCACCACTTCTGTCTCCCTCACCCTAGTCACCATTTTCTTTTTCACCAAGACTATTGCAATAGCCTCCTAATTGATATTCCCTATTTCTGCTCTTGCCCCCTTACTGGCTTTCTTGTGACACCTAGCAGCTAAAGTGATCCTTTAAACATGTAAATCAGATCGGCTCACTCCCCTGCTCAAATTTACCACACCTTCCCATCACATTTGGTGCAAGGCCCCATATCAGTTCTTAACATGTTTGCACATTGGAATCACCTGTGGAATTTTGTAAATTACCTTTGCCTGGGTATCATCTCCAAACAACTGAGATCAGTTCTCTCTGGGGTTAGGGCCTGTGAATTTTTTTCAAATGTTCATTTATTTTTGAGATAGCACCAGTGGGGGAGGGGCAGAGAGAGAGGGACAGAGGATCCCAAGCGGGCTCTGCACTGACAGCAGTGAGCCGGATGAGGGGCTGGAACTCCCAGACCATGAGATCTTGACCTGAGCCAAAGTCAGACACTCAACCGACTGAGCCACCCTGGCGCCCCAGGGCTTGTGAATTTTAAACGCTCTCCAGATGTTTCAAAGGCACAGAAATGGTTGAGAGTCCTTTCTGGCTACGCCTCCAACCTATTGCCCACCCCTCTCCCCTTTGCTCCCTCTGATTTACCATGTTGACTTCCTTGTTGCTCCTCAAGCTTGTCATGGATATTCATGACTCAAGGCTTCTGCACTTACTACTCTTCATTGCAGTAGCTACATAACATCCCCTCACTACATTCAGATCTTTGCTTAAATGTCACCTCTAAGAGACTTTTTCTGGCCATCCTATCTAAAATAGGCCATCAGTCCTCATCATCTTGCTCTAGCCCATTTCCCTCTTTAGTTTTCTTAAAGAAAGCATTAATATTATAGTACAACTACTGGTTTGTGGGGTTTTTTTCCCTTCTTTCTCACCACTAAGAATGTAAAATTGAGGAGGCCAAGAAAATTTGTCTAATTTGTTCACTGCTATACTTCAAGCTTGTAGAACAGTTCCTAGCACATAGATATTGTAGAAGCTTAATACATATTTATTTATTAGCATTTTATATTTATTTTTAAGTTTTTTTTTTAGTTTGGGTGGTAGTAGAAAGGATACCACTGCCTGGGATTTGTGGCTTGAAAGTTAAACTTTGCCTCTTTCTGGTGTTTTGTTTGTTTCATTTTGACTTTTTTTGTAATTTCCCCATGGTCCTTGTCTGTGAAGCCTGGCTGGGGCACTTGACTACAGTGTACCCTGGGGCTTGCCAATGAATGGTCTTTGCTGAATCTCGGGCCTACGGGGCTGGGCTGGGCGCAGCGCTAGCTCCGCCTGAATTAGGTACAGCTGGGCAGGCTCGGGGTGGGCTGGGAGGCTGCAGCCGCCATTATGTCTCCGGACCTTGCCAGAGTCATGGGCGAGAACTAGGCTGCAGGAAGGATCCAGCAGAAAAAAACCTGGAGTTTTAAATCCAGTGGTTGCCCAATTATTTCAAGACTCTGTTAAAAATGCAGAGGAGGTAAAATGGAAATTTGTTGTGTTTGTTTATACAGCAATATAATTGACACGCTATATTCGTTTCGGTTTACAACATAATGATTTGATATATGTTATACTGCAAAAGATCACTCTAATAAGTGTAGTTAATATCCATCAGCCCACATAGTAACAATTTTTTTCTTGTGTTGAAAACTTAAGATTTAACTTAGCAATTCTCAAATATACAATAGAATATTGGTTTTTTTTTTTGTTTTTTGTTTTTTTTTTTTTTTTTGGTTTATTTCTTAGAGGGAGAGCGAGAAAGGGAGAGTGAGAAAGCGAAAGCGAGAGCATGGGTGGGGTAGGGGTAGGGGCAGAAAGGGGGAGAGAATTCTAAGCTGGCTCTGTGCTGATGCAGTGCAGAGCCCCCCACACAGCTCGAACTCATGAACTGTGAGATCATGACCTAAGACAAAATCAAGTGTCGGATTCTTAACCGACTGAGCCACCCCTACGGTGTAATATTGTTAACTATGGTCACCATACTATTCATTACATCTCCAGGACTTTGTAACTGCAAGCTTGTACCTGTTGGTCACCTTCACCCTTTTTTGCCCCCCCTTCTCTGTATCTATGAGTTCTGTTTTTGTTTTGCTTGGGTTTTGGATTCCACATGTAAGATCATACAGTGTTGTCTGGCTAATCTAACTTATGATGCCCTCAAGGTCTGTCTATGTTATTGCAAATAGCAGGATTTTATTCCTTTTTATGGCTGAATAATATTCCATTGCATATATTTTCCATAATTTCCTTATTCATTCATATGTGGATGGATACAGTTTGTTTCCATGTCTTGGCTGTTATAAATAATGCTGTAGTGAATAGAGGGGTGCATATATCTTTTTTCAGTGTTTTTGTTTCCTTTGGATAAATATGCAGAAGTAGACTTGCTGGACCATATGATAGTTCTATCTTTAATTTTTTGAGAAACTTTCTTATTGTTTTCCATAGTGGCAGCACCAGTTTACATTCCCACCAACAATGCACAAAGTGTTCCCTATTCTCCACATCATTTCCAAAACTTGTTATTCCTTGTTTTTTTTGTTTTTTTTTTTTTTTGAGAATAGCCCTTCTAACAGGTGTGAGAAGGTATCTCATGATTTTGATTTGCATTCTCCTGATGATTAGTGATGTGAAGCATCTTTTCATGGACCTGTTGGTTATCTGTATGTCTTAGAAAAATATTTATTCAGATCCACTGCCCATTTTTTAATCAGACTGTTTGTTTTTGCTATTCAGTTATATGAGTTCTTTATATATTTTGGACATTAGCCTTTTATCTGATATATGATTTGGAAATATTTTCTCCCATTTGGTAGATTGCCTTTTCAATTTTTTGGTGATTTTCTTTTCTGTGCAGAAGCTTTTTAGTTTGATGTAGTCCCACTTGTTTATTTTGCTTCTTTTACTTTTGCTCTTGGTGTCCTATCCAAAAAAAATCATCACCAAGACAGATGTCAAGGAGCTTAATGCCTATGTTTTCTTCTAGGATTTTTGTGGTTCCAAATGTATTGTTCAAGTTTTTAATTCATTTAGAGTTGATTTTTGTGTATGGTTTAAGACAGTGGTCCAATTTTATTCTTTTGCTTATGGCTGTTCAGTTTTCCCAACACCCTTTATTGAAGAGATGGTCCTTTTCTCATTGTATATTCTTGGGTCCTTTGTCATAAGTTAATTGTCCATATATGCATGGGCTTATTTCTGGGCTTTCTGTTCTATTAATATATGTCTCTGTTTTTATGCCAAGACCATTCTGTTTTGATTACTACAGCTTTTTAATATAGTTTTAAATCAGGAAATGTGATGCCTTCAGCTTAGTTCTTCTTTCTAAAGATTGCTTTAGCTATTTGGAGTCTTTTGTAGTTTTATGTGAATTTTAGAACTGTTGTATTTTTTTTGTTTTGAAAAATGCCTTAGGTATTTTCATAGGGATTGCATTGAATCTTGTACATTGTTTTCAATAGTATGGGCATTTTAACAATATTCTTCCAATCCATGAGCATGGAATATACTTCCATTTAACTGTGTCTTTTTCAATTTCTTTCATCATTGTCGTATGGTTTTCAGTGCAGTCTTTCACCTCCATGGTTAAATTTATTCCTAGGTTTTTTTTATGCAGTTGTAAATGGGATATAAAGTAATTTTTTTCTGATAGTTTATTAGTGTATAGAAATGCAGTTGATTTTGTATCCTTTAACTTTGCTGAATTTGTTTATACTAATACAAGTCTTTAGATTTTTTATGTATATCATCTGCAAATGGATAGTTTTACTTCTTTCTTTCTGTTTTGGATGAATTTTATCTCTTTCTCATGCCTAATTGCTCTGCTTAGGACTTCCAATAATATATTAAATGAATGTGGTAAGAGTGAGCATTTTTGTCTTGTTCTTGATCTTGAGGAAATCTTAGAGTTTTCAGCTCTTCACTGCTGAATATGATGTTAACTGTAGGCTCGACACGTATGGCCTTATTAAGATGAAGTATGTTTCCTCTATACCCATTTTGTTGAGAGTTTTTATCACCTATGGGTGTTGAATTTTGTCAAATGCTTTTTCTGCATCTATTGAGATGATCATATGATTTTATGCTTCCTCTTTTAATGTGGTGTATTACATTGATTCATTTGTAGATGTTGAGCCATCCTTGCATCCCTGGAATGAATCTGATTTGATCATGCTGTATGTTTTTTTAATGTAGTCTTTAATTTGGTTTGCTAATGCTTTGTTGAGGATTTTTGCATCCATGTTTATGAGGCACACTGACCTGTAGTTTTCTTCTTTTGAACTGTTCTTGTCTTGTTTTGGTATCAGGGTATGCTGGCTTTGTAAAATGAGTTTGGAAGTTTCCCTTCTCTTCTATTTTTGGGAAGATTTTGAGTATTGGCATTCATTGTTTAAATGTTTGGTAGAATTCACCAGTGATGCCATCTGGTCCTTGACTTTTGTTTGTTGGGAGACTTTTGATTACTGATCCAATCTTCCTGCTAGTAAATGATTGTTTCAGATTTTCTGTTTCTTCATGAATCAGTCTTGGTAGGTTGTATATTTCTAGGCATTTATCTATTTTTCTCAGTTGTCCAATTTTTGGGCCAATGATTGTTCAGAACATAGTTTCATATGATTCTTTGTATTTCTGTGGTATCAATTGTAATATCTCTTATTTCTCTTTTTAGTTACTTGAGTCCTCTCTTTTTTTAGTGAGTGTAACTAAAGTTATGTCTGTTTTATTTATCTTTTCAAAAACCAAACTCTTAGGGCACCTGGGTGGCTCAGTTGGTTAAGTGTCTAACTCTTGCTTTCGGTTCAAGTCATGATCTCATGATTTGTGGGATCAAGCTCCATGTTGAGCTCTGTGCTGACAGTGCAAAGCCTGCCTGGGAATCTATCTCTCCCTCTCTCTCTGCCCCTTCCTCATATGTGCTCTCTGTCTCTCAGAATAAATAAACTTCAAAAAACAAAATGACACAGTTTTTAGTTTTATTGACCTTTTCTATTATCTTTTAAATCTCTATTTCATTTATTTTCACTCTCATCTTTGTTATTTCCTTCCTTCTACTAACTTTAGGATTTTTTTTCCTAGTTGTTTGAAGTATAAAGTTAGTGTGTTTGAGAAATTTCTTGTTTCTTAATGTAGGCATTCATCACTATTAGCTTCCCTCTTAGTACTGCTTTTGATGCATCTCATAAATTTTGGTATATTGCATTTCATTTTCATTTGTCTCAAGATATATATATTTTTAAATTTCTTCAAAAAAATTTTTTGAATGTTTATTTATTTTTGAAAGAGAGAGTTACAGAGTGTGAGGAGGGGAGGGGCAGAGAGAGAGATGGAGACACAGAATCTGAAGCAGCCTCCAGGCTCTGAACCATCAGCACAGAGCCTGATGCGGGGCTCGAACCCATGAACTGTGAGATCATAACCTGAGTTGAAGTTGGACCCTTAACCGAGTCACCCAGGCACCCCAAAATTCTTTTTTGACTCAATGGTTGTTCAGTCAAATGTTGTTTAATGTCCACGTATTTATGGATTATCCAGTTTTCTTCTTGTAATTTAATTTTTGTTTCATATATTTGTGGCCAGAAAATATGCTTGATATGATTTCAATCTTCTAAATTTATTAAGACTTGTTTTATGGCCTAACGTATGATATATCCTTGAATGTCTATGTGACCTTGAGAATAATGTGTATTTGGTTGCTTTTGTATGGAATGTTCAGTAAATGTCTGTTAAGTCCATTTGCTCTAAATGTTGTTTAAGGCCAATGTTTCCTTATTGTTCTTCTGTCTGGGTAATCTAACCATTGAGGAAAGTGGGGTATTAGTGTCCCCTACTATTATACTGCTACTTTTTTCTTAATTTTGTTAATATTTGTTTTATATATTTAACTGCTTCTATGTTGAGTGCATAAATATTTATAAGTGTTAAATCTTCTCTTTAGCCTGAAACTTTTATAATTATGTAATGATCATCTTTGTTTCTTATTGTTGTCTGTGCCTTAAAATCTATTTATCTGAAATAAACATAGCTACCCAAGCTTTCTTTTGTTTTCCATTTGCATGGAATTTCTTTTTCCATTTCTTCACTTTCAGTCTGTGTATGTCCTTATATCTGAAGTGAGTCTCTTGTAGGCAACATATGGATGGGTTTTGTATTTTTATCCATTCAGCCACTCTGTCTTTTGATTGGAGAATTTAGCCTGTTTACATTTAAAGTAATCGTAGAAATGTATTATTTATTGCCATTTTGTTATTTCTTTTCTGGTTGTTTTGTAGCTCCCCTCTGTTACTTTCTTCTCTGGCTCTCATTATTTGTGATTTGGTGATTTTATGCAGTAGTGTGCTTAGATTCTTTTTATCTTTTGTGTACCTATTGTAGGTGTTGCTTTGTGGTTACTATGAAGCTTACATATAAAAACTTATGTTTTTAACAGTCTATTTTAAGTTGATGACAATTTAAGTTTGAATACATTCTAAAGCTCTGTATTTTTACTCTCTCACCATGTTTTATGTTTTTGATGTCACACTTTCATCTTTTTAGCTTGTTTATCAATTAACAAATTATCAAAGTTATATTTATTGTTATTATTTTGGTCTTTTAACCTTTATACTAGCTTTATAAATGATTGACCAACCATCTTTATAACATTTTTCTGAATCTTACTATATATTTGCCTTTACCAGTAACACTTACACTTTCATATGTTTTCCTGTTACTAATTAGTACCCTTTTGTTTCTGCTTAAAGAAGACCCTTTAACATTTCTTGTAAGGCCTGTCTAGTAATTATGAACTCCTTTAGCTTTTGCTTGTCTGAAAGACTCTTTAGGTCTCCTTCAATTCTGAAGGATAGTTTTGCTTGGGTAGAATCTTCTTGTTTGGCATATCCCCCACTCCTTTATATTTTGAGTATATTGTGCCACTCTCTTCTGGCTTGCAGTTTCTACTGAAAAATCTGCTGATAGTGGGATGCTCTTATACATGACAAGTTGTTTTTCTCTTGCTGCTTTTAAGAGTCTTTCCTTTAACTTTGACAGTTTAATTATACTATGTGTTGCTGTGGACTCCTTAGGTTTATCTTTCTTGGAACATTATGGGCTTCCTAGATTTGGATATCTGTCTTCTTCCTCAGATTAGGGAAATTTTTGGCTATTTCAAAAATCGTTCTTTCAAAATATTTCAAAAGTCATTCTTCCCCTTTTGTTCTCTCTTCTTCTGGGATCCTTATAGTGCAAATATTGGTCCACATGATGTTGTCTCATCAGTCCCTTAAGCTATCTTCATTCTTCTTCTTCTTTTGTCTTCCCTCCTCCTCCCCTTCCTCCCCCCTCTAACTGAATAAACTCCACTGTCCTGTGTTTGAGTTTGATCATCCTTTCTTTTTCATCTAGTCTGCTATTGAACTCTTCTGTTAAAGTTTTTAGTTCAGCTATTGCAATTTCCAGCTCTGTGTTTCTGTTTGGTACTTTTTAAATATTTTCTCTTTGTTGAAATTCTCACTTTATTCATACATTGCTTCTCTGACTTCAGTAATCATCTTTATGGCTGTTAGTTTAAACTCTTTATCAGGTAAATCACTTATTTGCATTTTATTTAAAGTCTTTTTCTGAGATTTTATCTTGTTCTTTCTTTTGTAACACATTCCTTCTCTCTCTGTTTCTTCATTTTTTAATTCTCTATGTTGGTTTCCATGAATTAGAAAAAACCACCTCTCCTCATCTTGAAGGATTTTTCTCATATAGGAGATGAATCTTGTTGTTCAACCCTGTCCTAGCTCTTTGTTGCCTCTCAAATCTTTGTGATTGTCCAAGCAGCCTATTTTATTTTTAATAGGTCCCAGTCATTGAGAGTGTGCCAAAACCTGTCCATGTCCCAAAGGGGAAGACCTTTGGGTCTTCAGTCAGCACCTAGACTCTGGCTGATTGGAAGGTGAACCCTCAGGCAGCAGCTTTTAAAGTATAGAAATATTTACTTTTAGAGGAAAACTGGGAGGTGAACACTTCTGCCTGTTCTCTTTATGCAGAGACCTGGAGTCATAGTCAATTAAGAAACATCTCTTTGTTAGCTACTGTCCCATTGAACCCACGAACATAGGTCCCACTGGCCACCAGAGCCAGGCTATCAAAGAATCTGTCTTCTGGGCAGCAGCCACAAAAGATGGGGTACCAGATATGTGCACAAGTTCCTTTCTTGGAGATACTGGTGACCTGGTGCAGGGTAGAGCATAAGTGTGGTGTCTGCCAGCCTCCCTGGTCTCTGGAGATTATTGCAGTATGTCCCTAAATATGTGTTTAATTAGAAGTCTGCCCTTCATACTACAGCTGTGAAGGTAAACTAATGGGCCTTTTCCACAGAAAAACAGGGAGTTTCAGTCCACTGTCTCTCTGCTGTGCACTGTGGTGGAGGTGGGGGTGGGGAGGGTGGATAGCTAGTTAAAAGCTCTTTCTCTGTTTATTACAGTCCTGTGGAACCCACAAATGTAAGCCCCATTGGCCACCAGAGCTAGGCAATCAAGTGATGTCTCCTGGGTAGCAGCCACAAAAACGGCTCTTTACATGTGCACGGTGACTTTCCTGGAGATATTGGTGACCTGGAATGAGGCAGAAGGAGAGTACAAAGATGGTGTTTACCGGCCTCTATAGTCTTTGCAGAGTAATTTTTTTTCTTTTTTAATGTTTATTTATTTATTTTGATAGAGCACAGGGGAGGGAGGGGCAGAGAGTGAGGGAGAGAGTGAATCCCAAGCAGCTCTGCACTGTCAGCGCAGGTTCCCATGAACCATGGGATTGTGACCTGAGCTGCAATCAAAAGTTGAATGCTTAACCAGTTGGGCCACTCAGACACCCCTGCAGAGTATTTCACTAGGCCCTTGGATGTGTGTTAAATTAGATGCCTGCTCCTTAGGCTGATGCTTTAAGATAAGCAGATAGATCTTCTTCCCAGAAAGACTGGGCGTTTCAATCCACTGCCTTTGTGCTAGGTGCTGTAAGTACACACAAATCCTTAAGAACTATATTTCAGTTCAGTGGACCTCAAGGATACAAGCTGTATTGGCTTTCAAAACTAGGTGTTTTGGGGGCTCGTCTCTTAGGTACATTTAAAATTGGAATGCCAGGGCTACCTGGGTGCCTCAGTTGGTGAAGCGTCCAACTTCAGCTCAGGTCACGATCTTGCAGTTCGTGAGTTCGAGCCCCGTGTCAGGCTCTTGGTGACAACTTGGAGCCTGGGGCCTGCTTTGGATTCTGTGTCTCCTTCTCTCTCTGTTCCTCCTCCACTTGCACTCTGTCTCTCTCTCTCTCTCTCTCTCTCTCTCTCTCTCTCTCAGAAATAAAAATAAAATATTAAAAAAAATTTTTTAAAAAGTCTATTTAAAATTGGGATGCCAGATGTGGGGTTCAAATCTTCTATTCCTCAGAGAGAACCTTGCTGTTGTGGCCCTCCTCCTGATTGTGGATTGCCATGCTGGCAGTGGAGCTTATGGCAAAATTGTGTCTCAGACTCTCCTATTCATTTCAATGTGGGTTTTTTTCTCATCTGCTTGATGTGTGAGAGTCACTCATCTAGTTTTTAGGTTTCTTTCAGAGGAAATTATCCTGTGTAGATGAGATATCTGTGGGAAAAGGTGATTTCAGGATCCTTTTAAGTTGCTATCTTGAACCAGAGATCAATAAATATTTATTTAATAAATGAGTTAATTAACAAATGTAGTTTAATTTTTACATATATGTATATATTCATATTAATATATATTTATAGCTATTATGTCATAGGCATTGTAGGAGGTTCTTCAAGCTATGCAAAGAACAAGAAATGGTTCTCCCTCTAGGCAGGGGAGGCTCCCATGCCAATGGATGAAAATAGAATCCAGTCTCCTGCATGTGTTATAAATAATGTGCTAGTGGCAACATAGGGATATTCACACTGACATATCTTCAGGAAGTTCCTAATATATACTTTTATTCATATGGAACATACAGTAGATGGGTTTTTTCAACATCTTTTTTGCAACTTCTTTGTACCTTTCTTGATTATAGATGCTGGAAGACTAATAGGATTTTCTAAACTCTTGAGGCTAAGCTTTTGGATGCAATTTAAATTCTGCCAATTAGATGCATATGTAGGAGACCATAATTCAGAATTGATTTAAGTGTGGAAAGAAGCAGCGGTATCTGACTATCTATGCTGCTGGTGTGGACTGAGTAGATACCACATGGCTCTGAATTCAGCAGCTCCTACAGCCACTTTTCAATCCCAGTATCACTGTGCCTAGCATACTCTGTGCCCTAAACTTATTCACTACTTCATATGGGTGCCATTGTCATAGTTTTTATAATAATTTTTCTTGGGTATAGCATTCTAGGTTGACTGTATACCACTCTCCACCCTGTTTTAAAGATGTTGCTATACTGTCTTGACATTTGCATCGTTTCCAAAGAGAATTTTGTTGTCTTTTTTATCTGTAAATAATGTATATTTTTCCTTTGCCTGCTTTTAAGATTTTGTCTTTATCACTGATTGTGGGCAATTTGATTGTTATGTGCTTGGTGCAGTTTTTTCAAGTTTCTTGTGCTTGGGATTCATTGATCTTCTTGTGACCGTAGGTTTATAGTTTTCATTAATTTTGGAAAATTTTGAGCCATTACTTCTTCAAACATTTTCCACCTCCTTTGAAGTTGTTGCCAGAGCTTACTGATGCTTCATTTTGGTTTATTATTATTATATCTTTTTCTCTTTGTTTCATTTTGGATGCTCTCTATTACTATGTCTTCAAGTTCACTAATCTTTTCTTCTAAAATGTCTAATATTTCTTTAGTTTTATCTAGCATGTCTTTCATGTGTGATAGTCAGAATTCTAAAATGGCCCCCTGAGAGTTTTTGTCTAATCCCCAGAACTGTGAATATTCTGAGATATCATGTCCCAAATTATGTAATGCCACATAACAAAAGGAATTTTTCAAATGTCATCAAAGCTACCAGTCAGTTGACTTTTAGTCAAAAGGGAGACTATCTGGGTGGGCCTATGTAATTATATAAGTCTTTAAAATGAGTGAGGTTTTCAGGGTGGTATCAGAAGAAGCCAGAGAGATATGAAGGATTGTTGCTGGCTTGAAGATAGTGGGATCCATATAAAAAAGATCCGAGAGTGGCTTCCACGCTTCCAGTGACCTCTGGTTGACAGCAAGAAAATGGGGACCTCAGCCTTATATACATAAGAAACTGGATTTTTCCAACAACCTGAGTGGTCTTGGGTTTGAATTCTTCCTTAGAGTCTCCAGATGAGAGTCCAGACCAGCCATTAGCATAATTTCAGCTATATGAGACCATAATCATCTACCCTAGCCTGTTTGTCCTGGACTTCTGACTTATAGAACTGTGTACTAATAAATAGGTGTTGTATTTAGTTTTTTTAAGCTACCAAAATTGGGATAATTTGTTCCTTAGCAACAGAAGACCAATACATCATGTCTTGTTATTTTTATCTCTAGAAGTTTAATTAGGGTCTTTTATATCTTCCATGTCTCTACTTAACTCTTTAAACACAAGGAATGCTATTATAAGCATTGTTTTAATATTCTTGTCTGCTAGTTCTAATATCTGTGTCAGTTCTGTGTCAGTTTCATTTGCTTGATTTATCCAGTACTCATTGTGGATTATATTTTTCTTTTGCTTTTCATGCCTTGTAATTTTTGATTTGATGCCATACATGATGAATTTTCCTATGTTAGGTGCTAAATATTTTTGTTTTACAATATATATATTTAAATATTTATTTATTTTTGAGAGAGAGAGAGAAACAGAGCACAAGCAGGGGAGGGACAGAGAGAGAGGGAGACACAGAATCTGAAATGGGCTCCAGGCTCAGAGATGTCAGCACAGAGCCTGACACGGGGCTCGAACCCATGTACTGCAAGATTATGACCTGAGCCGAAGTCAGATGCTCAACCGACTGAACCACCCAGGTGCCCCAGCCTATAAATATTTTTGAGCTTTGTTCTGGATGTGCAGTTAATTTACTTGGTAACAATGTGATCCTTTCAGGTCTTGCCTTTAATACTTGTTAGGCAGCGCCAGAGTCGTATTTAGTTTAGTACTATTAATTTTGTACTCAGAGGCAAGATGCTTCTAAGTACCAATTCCTTGTGAGTTACAAGGTTTTCCGGTTTAATTGATGGGAATAGACACTATTCCTGGCCCTGTGTAAGTACTGAGATGCTATTTCGTATTGTTTTTCTAGTGATTTTTTTTTTCCTGATACCTTTCACAAGTGCATGAACTGATCCATGCTTAGGCTTTGAGATTTTTTGGACTTCTCTGTGAAGCTGTCTCCTCTCTGGTATTCTTATTATGCAAACTCTAGCCTTCTTTGTTTGCTTGGATTCCCAGCTCTGTGTCTTAAATTCAACAAGTCTACTGGTCTCCACCCAGGTTCCTTTTCCCTGTGCCATAGCCTGGAAATTTTCTCAAGGCTGTAAACTGGGCATTCACAGGGATTACCTCATTTGTTCCCTATCTTTCAGGAATTACTGGCCTTCATTGCCTATGTCCACTGTCTTGAAAACTGTGATTTCAGGGGCGCCTGGGTTGCTCAGTCGGTTAAGCGTCCGACTTCGGCTCAGGTCACGATCTCACGGTCCGTGAGTTCGAGCCCCGCGTCAGGCTCTGGGCTGATGGCTCAGAGCCTGGAGCCTGCTTCCATTCTGTGTCTCCCTCTCTCTCTGCCCCTCCCCTGTTCATGCTCTGTCTCTGTCTCAAAAATAAATAAAAACGTTAAAAAAAATTAAAAAAAAAAGAAAACTGATTTCATATATTTTCTGTAGCTTTTTGTGGTTCAGGTTCAATCATAAATCTCTTTCCTCCATCTTAGCCATAAGAAGTCTTTCACTGATCTTTTGACACGTAGTGGTGTGTTGAGATACACTGCTCATACCTAGAAAACATTACCTTGTTAACAATTACGTATTGTAAGGCATAATTCAATGAATGGCGTGTATTGTGTACCACATTTATTTACACATTTATTTCCATGTCGTTTTGACATCCAAATACAAATAGACAACTGTTCAAATCAGATGAAAGTGGTTATTAGAAGACAGTAGAGAAAAAGGCAAGTTGTGAGAATGATCAGGAGTTGGCAGTAGAGGTTACGGCAAAAATAAAATGCTAAGAAAAGAGGAGGGCATATCATAAAAACCAGTGAGGTAGTAGTGTAGGAGGAGGAATGGAAATAAAGATGAAGAGGACAATGATGATCCTTGGGGGCAGTTTTTATTATAACGAGTATGTTTTTTCATGTAGAGAAGGGTAAGTCTGTTCTCTTTTTTTCTGTGTCTTTGTATTACTCACTTCTATACAAGCATGTAGCTCTAAATAGGGGACATGATAAATGGGGAAAGTCATTTATTCCTTTGATAAATAAGTTTTAGTTATCATCTGTTCTAATTGTGGTACTGGGATATGATAAAAGATGGAAGTTTTAACAAAGCAGATACAGTTTTTAATCTCAAGAATGGTAGAGTCTAGCAAGGGGGACAGACAGTAGTCCATAACAACAGAATTTGTTGCTAAGAGTAAACAGGGTACTAACAGAGCCACAAATGCTACCTGTTTCAGAGTTGGGATGGGGGTGCTCAAGGAAAGCATGTCATGGTGAAATTTGAAAGATGAAGAATTGGGCAAATAAAGGGGACAGGGAAGAAGGGATGGGTGTTCTAGTCAGAGACAACAAGGCTAGTGTCAACAGAAAATGATTTTGCAAATGGCAAAGCTCAGTATAGCTGGATCATGGACTACAAGGAGTAAGGGAACTTATTGGAAGGTTTAAGAAATTTTGGGGTAGACTTGGCACTTTCTAAGAATTAATGTAAGTGGTGGCTAGAGTCTGAAGAGTTTCTGTCCTAAGGATTCCTGTCATATATTTCCTGGATATATAAACTTGTCTGCAGAAGAGGCACAGGGTGAGAGATGACATTTTTTGTTGTATGCTTTTCCTGGGAAAATCCCTCTTTCATCATTTTATAGCCAGGAACATACTTACTACACGACAAGATGGGAATTCTTGTAGAGTTTGTATACGTATTCTGACAGACTGTAGAAACTCTAGTGAATGCTTCTATCTATTCCAAGTAGTTAGACATGTTGCTTGTGATTTTTGCAAATAAAGAAATGAATACCAGGCAGTATGAAATGATGGATAGGTGGCTACATCTTGGCAGTTTTATTTTCAGAAGAATGTTTGGTTTTCTTTTGAGGTTCAAGGTGGGGCATTTGAGTGTTTGAGCACCTGTTTCTTGATCTGCAGACATAGAGAAGTGAGGGTGACATAGCAGTCAAGGTATAACAAGTGAGACTGTTACACAGTGACATATTTTGGCATTTTGGAACATAAGCCAAGCAATTTTTTAAGTGTCCAAATATATAGAGTGCAAGGAACAGGCTAAATTACCTTCTTCGATCACTTGAGCAGTTATAAATCACTGATTAAATATTTAAAGTTATTTTTGTTATTTACAGAAGGCTGATAACTTTAAATTTGCATAATATCTCATAATAGTTTATTAAAAAATGACGCACAATGTAGAAAGCAATATATCATTTAAATTACTTACAAAGTAAAGGCATTTACCTCCCGTGCCTCATGGTTTATTAGAATAATTTTGATTGTAAAATAGCATTTCCTTTAGAGAATTTGTATATTTTTTGTGTTAGTTTTCCAGATATAAGATGAGGAAAAGGAAAAAATAATTATAAATTTTCTATCCCCTGGTGGCCAGTCCTCCCAGACAACATAGAGGTAATATTAGTGTGATCATTTTGAGCATCTGTCTGGGATCAAATTGGAGCCCTTTAACTCTGGCTGTAAAAACTTGAGCTTGTTATCTAAATTCTCTAAGCATGTGGGCATCAGTTTGCCCATCTGAAGTACAGGCATCTCAATAGTACTTTTATTGTAAGATTGCATTGAGAATTTAGCTCTTTCATGTTAGTACCAGGCATATATTAAAGACTTAATATGTGTTAGCTGTTAGTATTAGCTCATAGAATAGTGGGGCTAAATGTTTTGGTTCCCTCTGATATTTTTGTGACAACTATAGATGTTTCTTCAGAAAAAAATACTTATGTACGGGACATTTTGCATGTATTTCCAAGAGTCTCACCAACCCCTTGAGGCTCCTTCATAATTAAGAGCAGATGAGAGGGGGGAGATCCAGTGTAGATAGGGAGGGATTGACTAGATAAGAACAAGAATACTAATGTATATAAAAATTGGTAAGTTTGATAATGAAAAGATATGGAATTCTCTTCCATATCTTAAAATAAGAAGCAACAAAGCCATTGGTTGAAATAAGGAGGGTAAGGAATGTTGAAGACTTAAGGAAGAAAAGTCATGGGGGTGCTTAAGGTGCTCTAATTGGGAGAATTAGAAAATGAATTGCATAGGAGAAATAGAGAAGGATTGCCAGGCAGTGCTGAGGTCCACTGGAGATTTGTGATCACAAATTCAAAATGAGACCAGACAACTGTTTAAGTACAAATGCAGAGTAGAAGGATAGTTGAGTGTAATAAGGTGTAGGTGTTTTCAGATGAGTATCAAGGAAGGAGAGGCAAAGAAATTGCGGTATCTGATAATATAATATTTCTCATGTGACTGCACTTACCCCTTCTTATAGCTTTTGTTTGGAGAATCATGAGCCATGAGATGACGTGCAGACCTTCTGTTACCGAGAAGTGGTAGGATATCTGTCATGGCAGAGGCAGGAGTATCCTCCCTTCCTTCTTCTTCCCCACTCCTCTCTTCCCTGTCAGGAGCCAGAGGGCTCAGAATCTTCCTCTGCTTTTACCTTGTGGGGAGGAGATGCGTTTCTGCGATGGTGCAGGGAGAGAATCAGTACTCAAGATACTCATGCCTCTTTCTAACTATTGCTTAGGGAAATATAATACTTAGGCCAGTTCCATCTTAGGTAACTACATTTCTGACAAGAGAGTGTTCTGTTGGATTATCAAAGTGTTCTTTGACAATCAAAGTATCTATGCATTTAATAAAACATTTTCCAAGAAAAAGCACTTTGTATATAAAACGTCATGCTCATTTTGAATTTCTGTGACTTAAAGGGGAAAATACATGCCTTATTTCACTTGCTTTAAAGGGTAGGAAAATAAAAGCAAGTGAAAATAAGGGGTATAACTTTCCTTGCTCTTTTTAGAAAAGTGTTCTAAATTTCTGTATGTATTTTACTCCACTGCTAGCATTTTATTTTCTCCATCAACTATTTCTGCTAAGCCCTTGAGAATAGGTGTTACTAGCAGTTTCCTTCCCATTACTGCTGGAATTTGCACTGTGATGAAACATAACCCAGGGAAGCCACAGAACAAAAGCAAAGCCCACAGTTTCTGCCCCTACCACCTCCATAGGATTTGGGTTTCTCCTTTCAAGTCTGGGTTCCAGGAGCAATATTCTCTCCTTTCCTCTTATATACAGATCTTTGTTTCTCAAGCAAAAACGATTTTACCAGCTGGTGTGGAGATCCAGGGCACACCCCACTCAGGCAGGAAATTACGAGTGAGCTCTTTTCTACTATTTAATGTAGAGAAGCAACATGAAATGATAGTGGGAACATATAGGCTTTCAAAGTCAGCTAGACATTAGTTAGAGTATTGATTTACTGCAATTTGTAATAATTTTTCTGAGTCTTACATGTAATTGAAGATTTTGATTTGTCCTCATCCTCATCCTTGTTATCCTCTTCCTCTTCTTCCACCTTTTCCATCTCCTCCTCCTCCTTTTTTTTTTTTTTTTTTTTTACAGGGTGTTATAGCTACATATGACAAAAGTATCAGAGTCAAACTGGTTTCAATCATGATAAGGATTTTTACTGGCTTGTGAAACTGGAAGTCCTAGGTAGGACAGCTCCCAAGTAACTTAATCTCATGGCCCTTACTTTTGGTATTTGTATTTTTTAGCTCTTCTTTTACTAGTGTACTGAATTCGTCCCCAGGTTGGCAGCAGTTCAGGGCCCTACATCACAAAGAACAATTTTTGAGGAATGTCTAGAATGTCTTCCAGAAGGAGAGGATGAGCTTTTGCAGAAGCCCCAGGAAGTTCTCCCATTGGGTCACATGACAATGTACCAACCTCTGGAAAGGAGGACAAGATTTCTTTTAGACAGCTAAGATGCACCTTAAGAACTGGGGATGAAGTCAGCTTTCTCTGAGGCTGTATAGAGGAAGAGAAATTCCATGGAAAGAAATTGAGACTCTGTTAGGAAGGAAGAATGTGGGGATGGATAAAGGGTAAACAAGAACAATCCAGTCTATCCAGAGCTCATGCACGGTTCTCTTAGCTCTTCTGCTTTTGTGACAAAAAATATCTCCCTTCCCTATTTGGTTCCAGGTTAAGACTGTTGAGCCACCTGGTCCCAGAGGTCTCTTTCATCTACCAATGGCATTTCCCTGAAGTAGACTTTCTGGGCACATAGGCTGTACTAGAGTGTTGGAGACTTTGCCCTCTATCTTTGTCTTTGTCTTTCCTTTTCTTCCTTCCTTCCTTCCTTCCTTCCTTCCTTCCTTCCTTCCTTCCTTCCTTCCTTCCTTTCTTTTCTTTCTTTTCTTTCTTCCATGAGTTGGGGGGAAAGGGGTGGGGGGGAGAGAATCTCAAGCAGAGCCCATGCTGCACTGTCAGCAGAGAGCCCAATGCAGGACTCATGAATTGTGAGATCATGACCTGACCAAAATCAAGAGTCAGGTGCTTAACTGACTGAGCCACCCAGGTTCCCCATCACCAATTCTTTCTTTGTGCTTTTGGTGGGCTGGCTTTTCTGACAGGATTTTGTATTTTCTTTCATGAATTAATCCTTTCCTTGACCTTCTCACCATCTGAGGCTTCCGGGTCTCATTTGAGATTCCTGTGCTCTGCTCTGTGAACCACCTTTCCCAGGTGCTCATCATCTGGTCTTTTCTCGTTACAGACTTTGGCATCTACTTTGAAAATCTAAAACCCAACTATGTTTGATTCATCTCCATCCATTACACCAGATTCTTGTCAAAACCAAATTATTCTCATTGTCATCATCCAGGGGCATGGACTGAGTAGAGGATAAAATGCACAGGCTGCTGTTGGGAGGAGCCACAGTTATGACTCTTTGATTGTGACAAGAGGTACTCTACTGAGGGAGAAAGCCTTCCCAGCTTGTGGATTGGAGAATGGGGCTACATCTGCAACATGGAGAATGGATCTGCTTGCTCTGTTTCAGGGAGATGCTGCTACTGAGGAAAGGGAATGCACACTGTCCTTGTAGTCCTATTCTCATCAGTGACTAATTTCAAAGAATTTTGAAGCATAGTCCCAATTTTTCAAAAACACAAATTAAAAACCGATTTACTACAAGGTTGTTTTTCACTCCTGACAACAACTATATGTCATAATTGGTCAAACTCCCTCCAGGGAGAAATATGTATTACTCTGAGTAAAGGGGCTGACACAGTCCCCTTTCTTATATTCTCCTCCAGAGACAATACTCCTTTTGTTACTTGGAGAAAATAATGGCACTTATAGATGCACACATTAGGACCTTGTACATATATTCAAGACACTTATAAAAGGTCGAGGGCCTGAGTGATATTATCATGATATTAACTAACTTTAGCTGAGCACAAACTATGTGTAAAATATTAAAATGTATTAATGTATTTAGTCTCCACAAGCTGCTATGAGGGTAAGTGGTATTATTCATTTGCTGAAGCTACAACCCAGAGAGAGAAAGTAATTTGTCCAAGTTAAACCAGTTGTTAAACAGCAGAGCTGGATTCAAATCTAGCACTCCAAAGTATTTGCTGTTCACCCCTTGCACCTCTTAGAAGTCTGACCTTCACCGTCTTACAACACATCACTTGCATGATTGTACGTTGTCTCACTTCTCTTACCTTTAGGACTATTCCTTTGCTGTCTTTTTCTTTCCCCTGGCTCCTTTCTCTCTCCTATTGCTTTTCATGATTTCAGTGTACTTTCAATGTGGAGGCAGGTACATGGAGGGGTTTGACGGGCCTGAGGGAAGAACTCGGTGGAGTTGAAAGAGGGATTTTGGACTGGATGAAATCAGTGAATAATAAATTAATTCCAAGGGCCTAGAAAAGAGAAAGTTATACAGAGTGGCCTTAATAAGCAGTCAGACAGCAGAGTATGGGCCACAGACCTTCTATTTCTCACCTGGGCCTATCACATGATCCATTCTATTTCTAGTTCTGTTTCTAGTGATCAGAACTTTTAGATGCCCTTCCCAGCATTTTTTCTTTGACACATCTTTATTTTGCCTTTGTTGGGCTCCTGGACCTTCCTAGATGAAATAAAAAAAAATCCTAGAACACAAGCTATTTCTTAGTTTTTTCATGCATCAAGAATTTATTGAATGCATACTACATTTCCATACACAAAATCACCCCAAAATGGATTTAAAAATTGAATGTAAGATCTGAAACCATAAAACTCTTAGGAGAAAACGTAATGGGTAAGCTCTTTAACACTGGTTTTGGCAAGGAGTTTTTTCATTTAACATCAAAAGCACAGGCAACAAAAGCAAAATGAAACAAGTGAGCCTACATCAAGCTAAAGAGCTTCTTCCCAGCAAAGGAAACAAATTGTCAACAAAATGGAATGGGAGAAACCCATGAAATGGGAGAAAATATTTGCAAACCACATATCTGATAAGGTGTTGATATCCAAAATATGTAAGAATGTGTACAACTCAATACAAAAACAGAAAACAAAAACCTAATTATAAATGCTCAAAGGAACTGAAAAGACATTTTTCCAAAGACGACATGCAAATGACCAACAGGTAAATGAAAAGATGTTCATCACTTATCATCAAGGAAATGCAAATTAAACCCACAAAGAGATATCATCTCATACCTATTAGAATAGCTATTATCATATGAGTGAAATACTCATATGAGTGAAATCATATGGTATTTGTCTTTCTCTGACTTATTTCACATATGGAATTTAAGGAACAAAACCAACAAAGAAAAAAAAAGAGACAAAAAACAAACTTTTAAATACAGAGAACAAACCGGTGGTTGCTAGAGGTGAGGTGGGTGGGAGGGTTGGGTGAAATAGAGGGAATTAAGAGTTCACATATCTTGATGAACACAGAAATGTATAGAATTTTTGAATCATTATATTGTACACCTGAAGCTTATGTAACAATTATACTTGAATAAAATATATAAAATTAGGAAAAATAAAAATATTGGATGAAGGAAAAAAAAGATAGTTCTGGCAAGGATAAAGAGGAAAGAGATCCCTTGTACAGTATTGGTGGAATTTTTTTTTCTACTGTGGGAAACAGTACAGAGGTTCCTTAAGAAATTAAAAACAGATCTACCATATGATTCACTAATCCCTTCTCTGGATACATCCAAAGGAAACAAAATAGTTATCTTGAAGTGATATCTGTACTCCCATTTTTATTGTATCATTATTCACAACAGCCAAGATGTGGAAGGAAACAACCTAATTTTCCATCAGTGGATGAATAGATCTCTGTCTCTGTCACGTACACACAGAGGAATATCATTCAGCCTCTAAAATGAAGAAAAACCTGTAATTTGCAAAAACATGGTGAACACATGGAGCACATTATTCTAAGTGAAATAAGCCAGAGAAAGAAAAATACTGCATGGTATCACTTATATGTGAAATTAAAAAAAAGTCAAACTCATAGAAACATAGAATTGAAAGGTGGTGGCCATGGGCTGGGGATGGCTGAAATAGGGAAAGGTTGGTTAAAGGGTACAAACTATGAGGTGTAAGATGAATGAGGTCTGAGGATCTAATGTATAACATGGTGACTATAATTGATAACACTGTATTGAATAATTGAAATTTGGTAAGAGTAATACTTAAGTGTTCTCACTCACAAAAAAGAGGGTGACTATATGAGGTGATGGATGTGTTAATTAACTGGATGAGAGGAATCTTTTCACAATGTGTATGTATATCAGGTCATCACACTGTATACTTTAAATATCTCACAATTTGATTTCTCAATTGTACCTCAATAAAGCTGTAAAAAAAGAAACAAAAATTTTCTGGAGCCCTTTCCTGTGATGATGACAGTGGGAGAGAGAGAAGATGGGAGTGCATTCTGTGTGAAACTTTTGCTTGGAAGTCCCTGGAATTAAAACTGAATTAGATTTTCATCGCAGCATGTGATGAGATATCACGTTCGTCTAACATATTTTCTCTCATTTTTCCATTGTCTTCAGCTGTGGGGTATCTGAGGCAGGAGAATGTGTGAGCACAGAAATTTCCCTCAGAGACTGAAGGTACATGGCATAAATGAATTATGACAAAACACTGCCTACCGTCTTCCCAGGTGTCCTACATGTGTGAGAAGAGGGGCAAGGAAGAGGTAAGTGTTGGGTAAAGACTGTGGGAGGTTAGCTATTTGCTACTGTGTTTTTATACTCTGGTGAAAATGTAAAATTACATGGCATGCCTATTTAAATTGGTTTTAGCACCAGATATAAAATTCTCAGAAGAAAGATTATCAACTTGCCTATTTATTAAAAGTCAAGCAAGCTGTGTCTGAAAAATGTTTAATGAAAACAGACTCTTTGGGGGAAACCATGCTGAACTATCATCACTTAAGGGACCTTGTGCAGGTTCCTATTATTGGCAGGGCACTCACTCCATCAGCGTGAGTGACATCCTTCTCTCCTCTGGCCTTCCGCTCCACTGGCTCGTGGCCATTACCACTCTCAAGGTTAAGCTATGAACAAGGATGTTGTTAGTTGGAAGCCTGAAAGTGTGATAATCTTTCCCTTTTAGTCCTAATTCTGAATAATTGTTCAATAGCAACTCAAGCCTGTATTTTCACCCATAAAACCAATGTGATTCTCATGCTTTCTTTCTTTTTATCTTACTGAGCCTCAGTTTCCTTGTCTATTAAATGGAGAATGTAGATTTCAAAGTTTCTTTCCAGCTCTGATCTCCTGTGGTGTCTAGGATCTGACTACCCTGAGAAGAGGATTAAAGTAGATAATCAGTGGGGAACTTCATTTTTTGTAGCAAAAGAGTTCCAAAAAAAATGTGTAGAAAATTGAATTTTTAACATGCCAAAAGAAAGGTTTTTGAAGGAAATTTTTAGTGACCTGCTTTGGAAAGTTCTTTTCGCCAATTTCAACTAATTTGATATGTTTTGATAGCTTGACTTAAAATAACCAGTTATCTGTTGTTTTCTGTCTATAAAATATAAGTTTGTTTTGCCATATGCTTGTTAAATGGTAAAAGCACCAATAAAATGCGCAGTCTCCATGGTGCTGTATAGAAATCATCTGAAGAGAGTTAAATATACAGTACTCTGCTCTGAGAAAGCATGTGACATATTAGTGGTGTGTATAGATAAAAGATACAAAAACAAGTGAAGTTACAATATTTTAATTGAGTACAAGGAACAGCAAATATCTCAAGTGATAAACTGAGTGAATTTTTATTCAGCGGAAAGAAGACGACATCATCTCCTATAGTAAATTAAAGAGCACAGGTTGAAGGACATCAGAATTTATGAACCCACAAAGGGAATGAGAGATGCCTCATCAATTTGGGGAGAAGAAGGCTTTAGTATCTAATGATATCTGGAAGACTTGAAAATGTGAGCTTAAGTTATTCTGAGGAGGATCCAGTTTTCTTTATCGGGGTAGGTGGAATAGTGCCCCCCAAAGATGTCCATACCTGACTGTTGGAACCTGTCAATATGTTACGCTACATAGCAAAAGGGGCTTTTGCTGCTATGATTAAGGTTGGGGAGATGAGCCCAGTCTAATTATATTAGTCCTTTAGATCAGAGAAACTTTCCTAGAGATGTGGTCAGTAAAAATAGATCAGAGAGATGGGGTGTCACTGGCTTTGAAAATAGAGGAACAGACTGTGAGCTACGGAATGCTTGCAGCCTCTAGAAGGTAGACGAGTCAACAAAACAGATTGTTCCTGAGAACCTCCAGAAAGAAATACAGCTCTGCTGACACCTTGATTTCAGTTGATGAGATGTGACGAGACTTCTCGCCAATAGAACTGAAAGATAATAAATTTATGTTGCTTTAAGCAACTAAATTTGTAGTCATTTGTTATAGCAACAATAGAAAAATAAAATACATGCATATCCATGTAAATAAAAACTCTGACATTTGGATGTCAAATGACTTTACAAAAACATCCAGATTTCATCCTCAAAAATGCTCCAACAAGGAAGTGTTTGTCTTGCAATGCTGAAACCAGAACAAAATAAAAATTGGGTGCTTCTTTAATTTCTCTGACCCTTGACTTTCCTTGGCTTGTGCAGGTTGATCTTGTATTGTTCTTCCTCATTTTTTCATGTACACCAGGGGATGGTGTCTCTTTGCCTTTCGTCACTAACTTGCCTTAAAGCCTTTCAATTTGTACCTTGCCATTTGAATTATTTTTGTTAAGTGTTTCAAGATTTTTGTGAAGAGTACAATATTCTAATCCTTTCCTTGAGAATTCCTGCTATAACTTATGCTTATTATTATTTGAATATGTTTTGAATGAACTCAGTTTGCCGAGTCTTTGTCCTTTCTCCTAATGTTCAGATACTCTTGGCCTTGAATATTGAGATAAGATCTACCTTTCTCATTTGAACACATTTTGTATCATTTGATAAGCAAATAACTTATCATTGTAGGATTTCCCAGGTATAAAGGCCTCCAGGTAAATATTTTCTACAGATTTCTTTTGGGTCTCCCACTTCAGGGAGACTAGATGACATATATCTAAAGACTTTCCCTTTAGTCTTTTTCATTCAAAAGCAGGAGTAGAGCCAACCTAAGCAGCTTAAAGTAGAGTCAACCAAAGGCTTCACCTTTGCCCTGCTTGACCAAAGGTGAAAGAAGTTCCAAAGCAATGGATTCATGCAAACCCATGTTGTCTCTCTCGGTATAAAAGAGGAAAAAAAGGGGTGCCTTGGTGGCTCAGTTGGTTAAGCATCTGACTCTTGGTTTTGCCTCAGGTCATGATCTCATGGCTCGTGGGACTGAGCTCTGCATTGGGCTCTGTGCGCTGACAGTGTAGAGCCTGCTTGGGATTTTCTCTCTCTCTCTTGTTCACATGCTGCCTTTCTCTTCCTCGCTCTCTATCACTCCCCATGCTCTCTCAAAAATAAACTTAAAAAATAATAAAAAATAGGAAAAAGGAAAATGTTTATCCCAACCCATATCAGTTGAATGCTTAAAGCATGGAAAAAATCCAAAGGCCTTACAGTTCTATCTCTGTAATAAACCCAGTTTGCCCACTTCAGTCACAGCTATTTTTATTTAGTCTGAATGTTTGTTTCCCCACAAAATTGATATGTTGAAATCTTAATGCCCAATATGATTGTCTTAGGAAGTGGGGCCTCTGACGGGTGATTAGGTGAGGAGGGTGGAGCCCTCATGAATGGGATTAGTGCTCTTATGAAAGAGACCCCATGAAGGTTAGTAGCCTCTTCTCTCTTCTGTTAGTGAAAACACAGTGGGAAGAGGACCCTCACCCAATCATGCTGCACCCTGACCTGGGACTTCCAGGTCCAGAACTGTGAGAAGTAAATTTCTGTTGTTTGTAAACCATCTACCCTGTGTCATTTTGTTATAGCATCCTTGATAGATTAAGACACTCCATCAAATTAACTCACTTTAAAAAATTGTGATGATTAGGCTATAGACAAGTCTCATGAAAGTCTTGGAAATGCTGAAAATTCTTAGGATGAGCAGGCACTGGGATAGCATTGGAGAGCTCAGCAATCAGTTCATGGACTTTCTAGTACTTCATCACTCAGTAGCTTTTCTTTCTTTTTGTCTTGCAACAGTTTGAGGTTCTCAGCATCCCAGTGCAAATTTCTGTAAGAAGAATATGAGTACCTCCCACCCACTCCCACCATGATGAACCCTGGAACAACCATCTTGCTTGGGAAAATCACATGGAATAAGCATGGCCACCCAGGGCTGTCCCTTTATCAGGGGCCAAGGCTGGGAATAACTCCTACAGGAGGTGTTTTTGTGGATCAGGACATATCTGATTCACCAATTCACATGTCCTGCTCCCACTGCTCCCACTGCTCCTCTTCATATCCTGTTCTACATTTTAATCTCTTGCCCCTCAATCAGTAGATCATTTCTTGCATTGTTTTCCTGCTTTAAGTTTATCACTCTTTTTAGAATACAACTTCCTATTTTCTCTTTAACAGTTTGTTATTACAATTAAGAGGCATTCTGGCCAGTGTTTTACCTTAGAGTCTATTACCAACATATTAGGCTCATTTCTTGCCCTTATTACCATCAGGAGCTGTAAGGAGCAGGAGATGTTTGATTCCTTTGTTTCTTCTAGCAACAGCTCATCTGGTCTATAGGTTGTGACCCATTTTGTATCTTAAAATTATCATTCTGGCTTCTTTGTGATGAATGTAAGCCATAAGGGAGTGGGAGACAAAGTAGCATAACCATTTTAGATGCTATTGTAGCGGTCCTGGGGAGAGACAGGTGTGGCTTGAACTAGGATGGCAGAAATGAAGGTTATAAAAAGCAATCAAATTTGGCATGTATTGTGAAGTTAAAGTCAATAGTACTTGCTGTGGATTGGATGTGGAGGATGAAAGAAAGAGAAGTCAAGAGTAATTTCAAGTGGTTTTTGATCTATTGGAGTAAATGCTGATGCCATTTATTCAGCAAAGGAACCAGTTTGGGGAAAGCGGGAATGAATCATATTAGTTGAGCTATTCACATACATGTTTACTCTTTTACTGAAACATTTTCTTCATTTGGCTTTGGGAAACATCTCTTAGCTTTTTTTCTGCCATACCCACACTCATTCTGTTTCTTGTCTAAATCCACTTCTTATCCCCAATCCACAAAGATTGTAGTAATGTAAGGTTAGCCCTCATTTTTTTTTTTCTGCTTAGGTGATCCTTCATCCAAGGATTTAAATACTATCTATGTGTGATTTGTAAATTCGTGTCTCTAGGCCACACATCTCCCTCTAACTCCAGAATCATATAAATAACTGCCTCAGCGTGTCTACTTGGGTATCTAATAGGCATCTCAGAGTCTTGACTTCACTTTTTGTACAAAGATGATATTTCTCAGAACTTCAGATAATCTATAGTGGGCCTTTTTGTCTTTTTCAAACTATGTCCTTAGGTTATACTGGGAGATATTCTAAATTTCTTAGACGTTTAGTGATATGAACTCACTGGCTAGGGCTTTTCCTTGGCCATTATATGTCAGATTGGAGAGATATATTGGCGGTTTCTTCAAAGCTATCCTATAACTAGTCTTCTGAAAGTGTGCTTATGCAGAGCTAAATTTTTTTTGGACAAAATAGACTTTATTTATTTATTTTTATGAAATTTGTTGTCAAATTGGTTTCCATACAACACCCAGTGTTCATCCCAACAGGTGCCCTCCTCAATACCCATCACCCACTTTCCCCTCCCCCCCACCCCCCATCAACCCCCAGTTTGTTCTCAGTATTTAAGAGTCTCTTACACTTTGCCTCCTTCCCTCTCCGTAACTTTTTTCCCCCTTTCCTCCCCCCTAGTCTTCTGTTGAGTTTTTCAGAATCCACATATGAGTGAAAACATATGGTATCTTTTTCTCCCTGACTTATTTCACTTAGCATAACCCTCTCCAGTTCCATCCACATTGCTACAAATGGCCAGATTTCATTCTTTCTCATTGCCAAGTAGTATTCCATTGTATATATAAACCACATCTTCTTTATCCATTTGTAAGTTGATGGACATTTAGGCTCTTTCCATAATTTGGCTATTGTTGAAAGTGCCGCTATAAACATTGGGGTACAAGTGCCCCTATGCATCAGCACTCCTGTATCCCTTGGGTAAATTCCTAGCAGTGCTATTGCTGGGTCATAGGGTAGATCTATTTTTAACTTTTTGAGGAACTTCCACACTGTTTTCCAGAGTGGCTGCACCAATTTGCATTCCCACCAACAGTGCAAGAACGTTCCCGTTTCTCCATATCCTCTCCAGCATCTATAGTCTCCTGATTTGTTCATTTTGACCACTCTGACCGGTGTGAGGTGGTATCTCAGTGTGGTTTTGATTTGTATTTCCCTGATGAGGAGCGATGTTGAGCATCTTTTCATGTGCCTCTTGACCATCTGGATGTCTTCTTTAGAAAAGTGTCTATTCATGTTTTCTGCCCATTTTTTCACTGGATTATTTGTTTTTCAGGTGTGGAGTTTGGTGAGTTCTTTATAGATTTTGGATACTAGCCCTTTATCCAATATGTCATTTGCAAATATATTTTCCCATTCTGTCAGTTGCCTTTTAGTTTTGTTGATGGTTTCCTTTGTAGTGCAGAAGCTTCTTATCTTCATGAGGTCCCAATAGTTCATATTTGCTTTTAATTCCCTTGCCTTTGGAGATGTGTCAAGTAAGAAATTGCTGCGGCTGAGGTCAGAGAGGTTTTTTCCTGCTTTTCTCCTCTAGGGTTTTGATGGTTTCCTGTCTCACATTCAGGTCCTTCATCCATTTTGAGTTTATCTTTGTGAATGGTGTAAGAAAGTAGTCTAGTTTCATTCTTCTGATGTTGCTGTCCAGTTCTCCCAGCACCATTTGTTAAAGGGACTTTTTCCCATTGGATATTCTTTCCTGCTTTGTCAAAGATTAGTTGGCCATACATTTGTGGGTACAATTCTGGGTTCTCTATTCTATTCCATTGGTCTATGTGTCTGTTTTTGTGCCAATACCATGCTGTCTTGATGGTTATAGCTTTGTAGTAGAGGCTAAAGTCTGGGATTGTGATGCCTCCTGCTTTGGTCTTCTTCTTCAAAATTACTTTGGCTATTCGGGGCCTTTTGTGGTTCCATATGAATTTTAGGATTGCTTGTTCTAGCTTTGAGAAGAATGCTGGTGCAATTTTGATTGGGATTGCATTGAATGTGTAGATAGCTTTGGGTAGTATTGACATTTTAACAATATTTATTCTTCCAATCCATGAGCATGGAATGTTTTTCCATTTCTTTGTATCTTCTTCAATTTTCTTCATAAGTTTTCTATAGTTTTCAGCATATAGATCTTTTACATCTTTGGTTAGGTTTATTCCTAGGTATTTTATGATTCTTGGTGCAATTGTGAATGGGATCAGTTTCTTTATTTGTCTTTCTGTTGCTTCATTATTAGTGTATAAGAATGCAACCGATTTCTGTACATTAATTTTGTATCCTGAGACTTTTCTGAATTCACGTATCAGTTCTAGCAGACTTTTGGTGGAGTCTATCGGGTTTTCTATGTATAGTATCATGTCATCTGCAAAAAGAAAAAGTTTGACTTCATCTTTGCCAATTTGGATGCCTTTGATTTCCTTTTGTTGTATGATTGCTGTTGCTAGAACTTCCAACACTATGTTAAACAACAGCAGTGAAAGTGGACATCCCTGTCACATTCCTGATCTCAGGGGGAAAGCTCTCAGTTTTCCCATTGAGGATGATGTTAGCTATGGGCTTTTAATAAATAGCTTTTATGATCTTTAAGTATGTTCCTTCTATCCCGACTTTCTTGAGGGTTTTTATTAAGAAAGGATGCTGAAGTTTGTCAAATGCTTTTTCTGCATCGATTGACAGGATCATATGGTTCTTATCTTTTCTTATATTAATGTGATGTATCACATTGATTGATTTGTGAATACTGAACCAGTTCTGCAGCCCAGGAATGAATCCCACTTGATCATGGTGAATAATTCTTTCTTTATGCTGTTGAATTCGATTCGAGAGTATCTTGTTGAGAAGTTTTGCATCTATATTCATCAGGGATATTGGCCTGTAATTCTCTTTTTTTTCTGGGTCTCTGGTTTGGGAATCAAAGTAATGCTGGCTTCATAGAATGATACTGGAAGTTTTCCTTCCTTTCTATTTTTTGGAACAGCTTGAGAAGGATAGGTATTATCTCTGCTTTAAATGTCTGGTAGAATTCCCCAGGGAAGCCTGGTCCTGTACTCTTATTTGTTGGGAGATTTTTGATAACTGATTTAATTCTTCACTAGTTATGGGTCTGTTCAAATTTTCTATTTCTTCCTGCTTGAGTTTTGGAAGTGCATCCCAGAGTGCATCCCAGAGTGTTTGGATTGTTGTGTTTTCATTTTCATTTGTTTCCATATATTTTTATTTTATTTATTTATTTATTTAAAAAAATTTTTTTTAACATTTATTCATTTTTGAGACAGAGAGAGACAGAGCATGAACAGGGGAGGGGCAGAGAGAGAGGGAGACACAGAATCCGAAACAGGCTCCAGGCTCTGAGCTGTCAGCACAGAGCCCGACGCAGGTCTCGAACTCACGAGCCGTGAGATCATGACCTGAGCCGAAGTCGGACGCTCAACTGACCGAGCCACCCAGGCGCCCCTCCATATATTTTTAAATTTCTTCTCTAACTGCCTGGTTGGGCCATTCATTCCTTAGTAGGATGTTCTTTGACCTCCATGCTTTTGGAGGTTTTCCAGACTTTTTCCTGTGGTTGATTTCAAGTTTCATAGCATTGTGGTCTGAAAGTGTGCATGGTATGATCTCAATTCTTTTATACTTATTAAGGGCTGTTTTGTGACTCAGTATGTAATCTATCTTGGAGAATGTTCCATGTACACTCGAAAAGAAAGTATATTCTGTCGCTTTGGGATGCAGAGTTCTAAATATATCTGTCAAGTTCATCTGATCCAATATATCATTCAGGGCCCTTGTTTATTTATTTATTCTCTGTCTAGATGTTCTTTCCCTTGTTGTAAGTGGAGTATTAAAGTCCCCTGCAATTACCAGATTCTGATCAATAAGGTTGCTTATGTTTATGATTAATTGTTTTATATATTTGGGTGCTTCTGAATTTGGTGCATAGATATTTATAATTGTTAGATCTTCCTGATAGATAGACCCCATAATTATTATGTAATGTCCTTCTTCATATCTTGTTACAGTCTTGAATTTAAAGTCTAGTTTGTCTGATATAAGTATGGCTACTCCAGCTTTCTTTTGACTTCCAGTAGCATGATAGATAGTTCTCCATCCCCTCACTTTCAATCTGCAGGTGTCCTCAGGTCTAAAATGAGTCTCTTGTAGACAGCAAATAGATGGGTCTCGTTTTTTATCCATTCTGATACCCTATGTCTTTTGGTTGGAGCATTTAGTCCATTTACATTCAGTGTTATTATAGAAAGATATGGGTTTAGAGTCATTGTTATGTCTGTAGGTTTCATGCTTGTAGTGATGTCTCTGGTACTTTGTGGTCCTTGCAATATTCACTCACAGAGTCCCCCTTAGGATCTCTTGTAGGGCTGGTTTAGTGGTGATGAATTCCTTCAGTTTTTGTTTGGGAAAACCTTTCTCTCTCCTTCTATTCTGAATGACAGACTTGCTGGATAGAGGATTCTTGGCTGCATATTTTTCTGTTCATCACATTGAAGATTTCCTGCCATTCCTTTCTGGTCTGCCAAGTTTCAATAGATAGGTCTCCTACTACCCTCATGTGTCTACCTTTGTATGTTAAGGCCCATTTATCCCTAGCTGCTTTCAGAATTTTCTCTTTATCCTTGTATTTTTCCAGTTTCACTATGATATGTCTTGCAGAAGATCGATTCAAGTTACATCTGGAGTTCTCTGTGCCTCTTGGATTTCAATTTCTGTTTCCCTCCCCAGATCAGGGAAGTTCTCAGCTCTGATTTGTTCAAGTACGCCTTCATCCCCTTTCTCTCTCTCCTTCTTCTTCTGGAATTCCTATGATACGGATATTATTCCATTTGATTGCATCACTTAGTTCTCTAATTCTCCCCTCGTACTCCTGGATTTTTTTATGTCTCTTTTTCTCAGCTTCCTCTTTTTCTATAATTTTATCTTCTAATTTACCTCTTCTCTCTCCTGCCTCTTCAATCTGTGCTGTAGCCACCTCCTTTTTATTTTGCACCTCATTTATAGCATTTTTAATTCATCATGACTATTTTTTAGTCCCTTGATCTCTGTAGCAGTAGATTCTCTGCTGTCCTCTATGCATTTTTCAAGCCCAGTGATTAATTTTATGACTATTATTCTAAATTCTTGTTCTGTTATATTGCTTAAATTGGTTTTGATCAATTTGTTAGCTGTTGCTACTTCCTGGAATTTCTTTTGAGGAGAATTCTTCTGTTCCATCATTTTGGTTAGTTTTCTGTCCCTTATGTGTTTTAAAAGCTTGTGGCATGCTCTTCACCTGTGAGCACTGCTATATTAAAGGAGGGTTAAACACTGTCCAGGGCCTGGCCCTTCAGGAGGTGTTTTTTCAGTGATTGTTACTTGCTCTCTGTTGTTGTGACTTTGGTTATTTTATTACCCTACTCGTAGTAATATTTTGGACTCTCCACCAGATGTGCTTTTATTTGTTCCTTGGAGTAGCCCTATCTTTCTTCCAGCTTTCCCATTTTCTTCCTAGTAGATTCAGTCTCTTTCCCTCTCAGGCTCTGGTGTTCAAAGTCCTTTGGTTTCTACACTTTTTTGTTTGAGAGACGTGGGAAGTATGGATTCCCCCTACTTCTCCACCATGTTGGTCCCAAAACTAAAATGTTTTATGACATACTATAATAATACCTTCACTATTCTCATTTTATTGGTGAAATTTAAATTTTTTAAAATGTTTATTTATTTATTTATGTATTTTGAGAGAGAACGTGTGTGCACAAGCAGGGGAGTGACAGTGAGAGAGGGAGACACAGGATCAGAGCTGAGTTCTCAGCACAGAGCCTGACATGGGGCTCAAATTCATGAACCGTGTGAGCATGACCTAAGCCAAAGTCAGATGCTTAAACAATTGAGCCACCTAAGCACCCCTTATTGTTACTATTGGGATGGATAATAGAGATTTGATAATTTCACCAAATATGCAGATTTGGATCCCCACTCTAATATTCTGTCTCATTTATTTACATTAATATTGAATGAAATATTTTAAACATATGAATTCCAGGAAGCAGGATGACTGGAGAGAAGTTTTGTTTAATAATTTGATATTTTTTCTTCCTTGTAGATAGACCATATTGAATTTTGTAAGCTATTAAATTCAAAACAGATTTCATGATAGGATTCTAGTAGGCATCCTGTCTGCCAGTGTGGTGATGGAGAAAGGCATAGACATTGGGCATCAGATATTCCTCTATTCAAATTCCAGCTCTGCTACCTACCAGTTGTGGGAACTTGGACAAGTGGTTTAATTTCTCTGTGTATCAGTTTTCTCTTCCTAATTAAGGAGTTAATAACTGCTCTTGCAATGAGGATTAAGTGTGTCTGGCACTGAGTTATAGGTCTTCTTTTTTTTTTTTTACTACCTCTTTCATTTTCTGTAGAAGTCCTTTTACAGTGAGTTCATTCAAATTTCAGTACAGAGTTACTTACTGAGATACTTGAAATTAGATTTTTGCTGCCTGCTGTTCAGCACTTTTCCTTTTAAGTAGTATCCCAATCTGGTTGCCAAATTATAATTAATATATTCTTTTAATATCTCAGGTAGCAGGGGCTCCAGATTAAATTATTTCTTCCCTAGGATTCTAGGAGGATTTGGTGGATTTTTACTTTATCAAACCAATGAAACTCATAGGAAATAACTCAATCTATGAGAGGGAAAAATGGAGGTAAAAGTCTGGTTTTAGGTCGGTGGGCTACAGCTTGAAGGGGACAGGAGCAAGCTGAATGTGGAGCTCTGGGACCAGAGCTTGATTTCAATCAGACAAGACTCTTACTCATCATGTTCCCTTGGAAGGTTTATTATTATTATTATTATTATTATTATTATTATTATTACTAATTATTAAGAGGGTTTTACACCTTAGAAAAGTTTGTATACTATTTTCCTGTGGTATGATGTTGGGACTTGGAGAAAATTTAACTCAGAAGTCAAAATGAATAATATTCATGCTAATATTATGCTACTAATTTCCTCATATACCCATAATATTTCCCAGGACTTAAGATTTTTTTTTAAATCTAACATTTGGCAGGGTTCTTATTTTCATTTAAATTTATAGGTTGGGGTGCCTGGGTGGTGCAGTCGGTTAAGCATCTGGCTCAGGTCATGATCTCGTGGTTCATAAGATTGAACTCTGCATTGGGCTCTGTGCTGATAGCACGGAGCCTGTTTGGGATTCTTTCTCTCCCTCTCTGTCTCAAAATAAACAAACATGAAAAAGATTTAAAAAAATTAAATACATTTAAGGTCATGTCTAATGTTCATCAATCAATGTACACACATGACCTCAAAGTCAGTTGAGTTTCTAGTCACATTTATTTATAATCTTGTTTTATGATTAACGATTTCTAAATTTTTATTAGACACTGTTGCTCTATCAAAATGTCTTTCTTGAGTCTGTAAAAATTTGTGTTTATCTCCATTTCACAGTATTACTTTTTGGAAATTATTATTTTGGTATAATTTCTATTTCTCTTGGGTGTGAAACCATTCCTTTGCTTTTTAAACAATTGTCTTGATTAAAACATCTCACTGCTGTAGACCTCTTAGAAATATAGACATTACTCTCCTTTTTGTCACAACAAAGCATTGGATACATAAACTGAAAGGCTAAATTAGGCTATACAACTCATAATGAATAGAGGAGGAACAGCATCCATCAATAGTAGGCCACAAAGCAATTTAAACTTATCAGGTACGTTCCTGAACTATAATTAAGCAACAAGTTCTCATGTTTCTTTTTCTTGAAAGAAAGAGTCATAGTGATCTCAGGAGGTAAACCATGTTATTAATATTAGCCAAAGTCACCATATGCCTTCTATTGTATGAAGAAGAGCAAAGTTGCACAAGGTCCTGGGAAATCCTGGCTACATCTTAGAACACTTTTTAATGTTGTATCACTTAGGGTTGTATTTTCCTCCATTGAATTTTCTTTTGAGTAGCAGTGGTTCTCAGCCCTTACAGTCACATGAGGAGCTTTTAAGAAATACTGATGCTCATGCTCCTGTACAAATCAGAATTTAAATCAGAATTTTCCTGTATAATTCTAATATGCTGCTTGGGTGAGGGCTTCTCACTTGAAGGTTGAATTCAACATTCATTCAGTTCTGAAGACAGCAGGTGGATGTGACTTACAGGGCCGTCTGGTGGGTTTTTCGACATCTAGCCTGGTTGCTTGCCTGAGGAATTTAAAATTTTATGCCTGAGGTGGTTCTAAAAATTTATCAGTGTGATCTCCTGAAATATTAATTTTAACCCTCTCTAAGGAACTTTGCTACTAGTAACAGAAATAGGTTTAATAGTTCTTTTTTCTGCCCCCCCCCATTCCTGTTCACTTGTTGTGGAATTCAGATTCACATCTTTGACCACTCACCCATACAGTGGAAAACAACTGACTAAAGAAAACTCAAGCTATGTATTTGGTTGACAGCTAATCTGCATCCTGGCAGTTTCTTCAAGCTGCTCTGGAGACTGCCATGTTGTGTCATGGGAGGTTTCCAGCCAAAGCTGTTAATTAAGGCTCATTAGGATAGTCCAAATGGATCGTCTGTCTTGCTTCCATCTTCACTCCTTAGCATCTCCATTAGTTTTAGAGTCACAGCCTTAGCCACGACTCTAACTTTTGTTTACATGCCCTGTGTATAGATCCGCCAACTCACCCCTCCAGAAGTCTGACATGCCTTTTTGGCATGCTCACCTGGTGCCTGTACTTCCCGGGTCCTCCCACTTGTCCTATACTCTTGCTTCCCAAACTTGCATCCCTATTCTGCCATTTGCTCCTGTTGCTCGTTTACCAACATCTTCCTTATTTGCCTTGACACTCATCTGTTTTGGTGCTCTCTACTCTGAAGTCTGAGTTCTCTATCTATTCTTTTCTTGACCTCTACCCACCTCTGCTAGCCTCCATTCATTCAGGAGACCAAGTCATGAATTTCCACTACATCATGTGAAAAAAGGGTTAGTTTTACTTTCCTAAAAGATATTTTAATCAAACTCTATTTTTGCTATTGCTGTGAAAGGCCTTTAATATTGGTGCTTGCCTGAATTTTGGTAAAAGAGCCCCTTGTAAGATAAATGGAAAACTCTCTCATGTGTAATTAGTGTATATTATAAAATTACATTAGCTCCTAGAACACTAGGACAGCATGGAGCAATTAGCATGCAAAATACAACCTGCAATTACAAATAATAATAATTGCATATAGATATATTTAATTTTTCATGTCTTATAAAATAGAACAAGGAAAATAAATCTGAAGGTGCAGTCTTGTGTCTGGAAGGGGCTAGGTTAACTTTAATAAGAATCAGTCTTTGGTTGGTGAAAAATAAATAAATAAAGGCCAGATCGATGGGCACTTCTGCAGACTAAATGATATTTTCTGCCCTTATGAGCATTTTCTGCCTACTGGAGGACCATATACAAATCAGGCTAGTTGGTAAATTTGAGGATCTGTGTAGTTCAGACTATGTCTGACATTTTATTGGGAATTGGATGTGCATTCTGGCTCTGAGAAAGAAAAAGGCATATTTTTGTAACTCAAATATTATTTTTCTGAATTCCATAATATATATTCAGTTAGGTAAAATTGGAATTAATGGTTCTTGTGGAGCTTGCCAGAATAAGGGCATTTGATAATTCAAATTTTGAGTAGTCAGAGTCCACATGGTAAACAGAATATGCACCATTATAAAATAAGCCCTTTTTATTTACAGTGATCCAGCAAAATCTGAGTGTCTTTGTCTCTACAGATAACTAATAGAATTGGAAATACAGGTGAGGGAATTTCAAGAATAATCTTTCCAAGGAAAGCTATGGCCCATTGTGAATATTAAACATTAGTGTTTAAAAATAAAAACCTCAAATTTTTGGCAGATTTTCTTAATGAACCAATTCTGAACTTTTTATAGAGTTTGGAAAACAAGGCAAAGACCTGGCTTCTGTGAGAGCTGAACATAATGTGAAAACAGTGTTATTTTGTTTTGTTTTCTCTATAGGGGTGAAAAGCTAATAGGACAGTCCCAGATTCGAAAATGGATTATTGTCTAGATAAGAGACAGAAACATATTCTTCTTTATCCAATTCTCAATCACTCCAGAATGGGTGGCCTGTTTTTTGATTTGTTGTGATATTAAAGGAGGCCAGTTTAGGGTAAAGTAGAAGTCTTATGGCTTAAAAAAATCTTATTGCATCATTAAAACGTCAACCCTTGAATAGAAAATGATAATTCACATTTTATTCAGAAGTCCGATTCCTGGAATTCTTCATAAAAATTCCATAGCTTCCAGAAACAGGTTTCAATATCTATAATTTATGCTATTAAGTTGCTCTTCTAACTTAAGTAAACATAGGGAAACATCTTTTTCTAAAAGCTTTTAAGAAAATGGTAGGTAAAACATTCAAAGATACCAATCATTTCTGGGTTATGGTTGAATTATTCAGTGGATTTCCATATTGATCTGGCCCCTTTGTTGTCAAAGTGTACTCCTCTACCCCTACCAACAGCATTGGCATCACCTGCAGGCTAAGGATTATTACAAATACAAATTCTCAGCTCCTGACCCAGACCTGCTGAGTTGGAAGCTCTTGAGGTTTCTCTTCAGGAACCCAGCAATCTGTATTTTAACAAGCCCTCCTGGTGATTCCACTGCATACCGAAGTTTGAAAAATAGATCAGCGTATATATTCACTCATTCATTCAAAATAACTATTGCCACCAAATATGTACCAGATCATATTCTAAATTGCTATGAAGAAATGGGAGGCAAGGAAAGTGATAGGAACAAAGGAGGCCAAGGTTCCATATCTAGATCACCTTTGGAGACTTGTCAAAATAAAAATGCCTGGACTTTACCTCACACCCAGTGAACCAAAACCTTTCTTGTATTAGTCCTGCCTCCTCCCAAGGAATAGGGGCAGGCAGAATGGTAAAAATTTTCCTAACATCTGCTAAAAGGACAAAATATTGATGGAAGATCCTTTCTCTGTAGGCTAAGGCTTCACATAGAGCGAGAGGAGTATTCCACACTAGAGGCATCATTTGGTGTGTGTTTACTACATTTGCAGGAAGGGACAGGAAGCATACAGAGATAATAGCACTTCTAAGGAATGGGTGTGTTTCCAGGCATCACTCAGCTCAGTATATTTTATACAGTAGATATTTGCAAAACTCTTCCTGTCATTGAGGTACAAAGCACAGGGCTCTGGCAGAGCATGTGTGGAATTTTCAAAGAGGAACTTAGGTTCCAGCCAAATTGGACCATCATTTTTTTTCCTGAACATTTCCCACCTCCTCCCATTTCCTAGGCTTTGATCAACCTCTTTTCTGCCATATGGAATGCCTCCACCTCATTTATACTTCTCAAAATCCCATAAATTCAGTAAGGCACAGTTAAAAAAAATCCTGTTAAAAATACTGGCCCAATATTCCTCTGTCCCTCAGTGTAATACAATGTCTCCTTCCTTCAGTTTCCACACAGCACTTGGTGTGTACCTTTGTATTGTGGGCCCCATGTCCACACTGTCTTATGTAAAAATATAAGTGGTTTCTTATAAATGAATCTAACTTTATCATCCACCCAGTCAGTTGTAGAGAAGACTTGATTTTACCACTTCAAGTTTACTCAATCTCTAGTCAATCAGGATTTAGATACAGTCAATTTAGTTTCATGCTTCCTACATAAGTTGGTGTTTTCTTATAAGTACCTCCCTTTTCCTTTCCAGATTCCAGAAAGGAAGCTCAGGGGCCTCGTAGCATGAGGGAGGCAGGTGTACCTGGTTGGTCTTCTGTGACGTCTCACTGTGTCTGTTCTGGATGTCTCTTTGGTTGTGTGTTGCTTGTCATTTGTGCTCTCGGTATGGTCAGTCTCTTCCTACTGTCTTCTCTCTCAACTCCTATGTTGTGGCTGTATTCATAGTCTCCTGGCCTTTCAGCTTCTGCTTAGGGTCCCCCCTCTCCCTGATACAGCATTCTCAAGTAGGCTCAAGGACCTTTCTTCACACACCAAGGTTCTTCATTCTTAGATACCTTCCATGCCCCTCTGAAAGGACTCCATTTTCTGGGTTGTTTTTCACTTTGTGCTAGAGCAGAGGGTAGAGGTTTATCTCAGACTCTCTCAGGCTAAATACAACTTGCTATTAATTCTACTCTATGGGCCCAGGGTGGCCCAATTCACTGGGTGAAGAGGTCTCCAAGAGTCCCTGCAGAGAGTGATGCTCAAGCCACCTGCACCCTGGGATTATCATCCTCCTATTTCTGCATCCTCCCTTCCCACCGAAGCTTTGAGCCCCAGAGGTACCCAAGACAGAAGCATCTCAACTCTTTGACTCTTCCCTCCCTAAGTTTTCTCCTCCAACCTTAGGATGGGCTTTCCTCAGATCCCTGCCCCTTTCCCTACCATTTCCCTACTCCATGTTTACAGTTCAAACGACAGCCCAGTCTTCTATGCTTGGCAAGTTGGTGTTTTAAAGCCCATCTTTGATATTTCTAAGAAAATGCTTTGCCTTTCATGTGTCTAGCTCTTATATTTGAAAGCTAGGGGTTTTCGTGTCTATAATGAACTCTCTAAATTAAAAAAAGGAAGAAAAGAAAATCATAGTGTGGCTGTGACTTCTTTATTCTAGGCAGACCCACCCTCCCCCTGAAAATGGTGAGCGCTTCATTCTCAGTATGTGGGGGAACTTTAAGGTGGAATGTTTGGGATTAAAAATAGAGATATTAGAAAAACAAATGAAAACTATGACTTTTGCTACACCTCTTTGGCTTAGCACATTCTGCCTCTTATCACATTGCATATCTTCTTGTTTTCACATACTTCTTCCACTTTTTTACTAACTCTTAGACTGTCAGCTTGAGGTAAGGGTGGGACCAGAGCCCTATTCGTCTCTAGATGCCTCTCGGTACCTAAATGTGGTATCATCCTCAGAAGTATTTCTTGCATTGTATTAATTCCCACTATTTTGTTAAGATTTTCTCCTATAAAATAGCTGTATGTTTATTACTGAAAAGAAGTTTCCCTTGTCAGTGTCATCTTTTTGAGTTACTTATTTAAATCATGAGTAGAAAATAAAATTCCCTTAGGAGCTTACCTCTGATTCCCTGAAGCTTATACTGCCTTTATTTATAGTGATGATACTAAAAGCACCACCTGGATACTGCTTTTTAAAAAAAGGCACCAGCATTCATTAGCTTTGCCTAATTAAAAGAATGCTCAAATATGATTTCTATAGCTGTTAACCATCTCTGTGAGTTCTCTCTCTCTCCCTCCCTCCCTCTTCCACCCTTCCTCCCCTACCAGCTCTCTCTCTCTCTTACCTGACTGTGCATTTTGAAGGCAGGTGTATAGAGCCAGAGGAAGTCCTTAAGCACACTGGTGTCTCTGAAGATGGGTCTAGGCAGTTACGATGATGGGGAAGGCTAGCTGGCTTGCTCATATGTCCCTCAAGAACCTTGAGTTTGGTCCCTGAAATCTGCAAGAATATTAGCAGGGTTTTTTTTGGGGGGGAGGGGAAGGGGCAGGTAGGATTCTAAAAACACAGGCTTATACTATGAAAACTAATACAAATTTATAGGCACAAAAGGAGTATCTACCTATCCATGGTGTTAGTATAGATAATACCTGTCTATAGTGTTTGTTGTCATTGCATAGATCAAGATTTGCACCTTTACTTCTCACAGTTATTTCAATAATCAGAATATGAAACCTGCATATATCAGTAAGAGTCTTAGAGCTGACTTGAACAGAAAGAAGATTTATTAAAAGAATGGTGAGTCATGGAGAGAATTACCTGAAGTCTGGAGGACCTGGCTCAGACTCCATGTCCATGAGACCCCTGTCACCACTGTTGCAGCATTAGGTGCTACACTCAGGTTGCCAGCCTGGACCCTGCTGGCAGAGAGCCCTGCTGATACTGCTGCATCCAGGGAACCTGCTCTTGCTGCCACAGCTACCAAGGCTTCCTCCCACCATCCTTGCTGCTTTAGGTTGCTGGCTGGAGCAGGTGTATCTGATTTGGGCAGGTGCTGGCACCCTAGTTGTAACGTTGGCCTGGGAAAGTGAGAAACTGACAGGCTTAGCCTGGGGAGTGGGAGAGAGCTCTGCCTCCCACCAGGACTAGGAGGAGGGAACTTTTTCAGACAAATGGGTGGAAGGAGGTTCAGATGAATGATGGCCAAATGAGAGATGTGGACATGATTGCATTAGAAGGATAGTGGGGGAGGGGGATTATGGATGAGGGTCATTTGCAGCAATTAGGCTTTTGATTACCTTGGGGAAGATCTCTATGCTTTTGTTTTTAGAATATATTCCAATATATGGAATATTCCAATATTCCATCAAAAATATTGTGAAGGAATAAGCTGCTTGGCAAAGTTTGGTATCTATCTCACTAAACACTAAGTATTTTTATTTCCTCATTATTTTCCTCATTTTTTTTCTTCAGTGTTCTAAAAAGAAATCTTTGGGTTGAAAACTTCCAGTATTATATGTAGATAATAGCTTCTCTTAACATAATCTCCTTCAACATTTTGACTTTATATGCTATCTCAGTGTCTCTCTCTCTCTCTCTTATCTAATGGGGATAATATATAAAGCCCAAATTGCTGAAGGAACTGCCAGAGAGGAAAAGAACTGTTTCCTTTTTGATTTCTTGCCATAGTTTTTCTGACTTTCTGTGTCTTAGGCATCTAACAAAGGAAATAAATAAATCATTTAGGTGAGAATTCATGTTGATACATACAAGAAATATAATAAATATGACAGGTTTTCTCTAATTAGAAGAGAATAAATTTCTATCCTTACTTAAAAAATAAACAAGAATCTTTCCTATACTAAGAAGACTGTTGATGCTCTCTGTTGTAGGATGGGAGGTAAAAGTAACAGTGTCTCTGACCATTTCTCCTCTCAGAAATCACTACAGAATAAGAATGGTAACAGCAGCAAAATTACAGGTGTTCAACTTTGTCTTTGATCCAGCCAGGAAATATCTGAAATTCCAAACTATAGTATAAGAAGATGGAAAGAGGATGTGTGGGTTTTCAACCATTTAGTGGATCAAAAGTAGGTTGAATCTAAAAGGGTGTGTGTGGAGTTGGGGAAGGTAATCAGTGAGAAACCAAATTCCAGGAATTCTTAGAAACTGAAAACACCGGGTACCACACCTGGTATGGAAGGAAGGATGGAAGACCAGGAGGCTGAAAATAAGATGTCTGTTTGTTTAAGGAGCAATTGGACCCTAGTTTCCACCTTCATTCTGAGGAGTTAGGTAACTGCCCTTCCTGTAAGTAATCCAGTAAAGGTTGAGAGATCCATTTCCTGGAGAAATTTCAGAAACAGTTTTTGAAGTTGTGGATGCCAAGCACAGAAGAGTGCAATGATTTGGTTCTGGATGGAAAGCTGAGGATATACAAGAAACTTTGCATTTATAACAAAGAGGCCTAAAAAAAAGTGTTCTTTTGTTGTCTCACTTCAGAATACCAGCAGCCAGATTCCTATCCCAAGAAGGGATTAAAAGATTCTCCCCCTAGGAAACTCAGAAACTGACCAGACCTACAAATAAAGATATATTGGTGGTGTCTCAATGAAAAAGCTAGATCCGCATTTGATTGTCCTACAGTGAAGTTCAGGAGTTGCTAAGCCCTACCCATACAGCAAGGTATCTGATCCACCTTTTAATGCCTTGTTTTAACATATGAACAAATGGGGTGCCTGGGTGGCCTAGTTGGTTGAATTTCTAATTCCTGATTTCGGCTCAGGTCATGATCCCAGAGTCATGAGATTGAGCCCTGCATCAGACTCTGCACTCAGTGTAGAGTCTGCTTAATATTCTCTCTCTCTGCCCCTCTCCCTTAGTTGCGTGTACACACTCTCTCTCTCAAATTAAAAAAAAAAAAATGAACAAATGACCAGACATTTAAAGAAAGCCCCCAACATGAACCACTCCCCTCAAAAAAAAATTACAAAGAAATTTAGAGGTAACAGAGGCAATACAGGGAACTGAAGAAAAAACTATAAATCAACTCTAGTTAATATTTTTAAAAAAAATTTTTTTTTCAACGTTTATTTTATTTTTGGGACAGAGAGAGACAGAGCATGAACGGGGGAGGGGCAGAGAGAGAGGGAGACACAGAATCGGAAACAGGCTCCAGGCTCTGAGCCATCAGCCTAGAGCCTGACGTGGGGCTCGAACTCACGGACCGCGAGATCGTGACCTGGCTGAAGTCGGACGCTCAACCGACTGCGCCACCCAGGTGCCCCAAGTTAATATCTTTAATGATATAAAAATGTCATGCTATAAAACAAGTATGGTCAGAGCAAAGAACACTTGGAAATTCAAAGTGATGCTTGAAATTAAAAATGCTCATCATGATTTAGAAGATAAAGTCAAGGAAACTCCCAGGAAGAAGAAACAATAAAGAAATGAACAGTAAGGAAAAAAAGCTAAGACGACTTGAGGCTTAATCTAGGAGGTCCAGTATACTAACAAATAGGAGTGTCATAAAGAGAAAACATAGAAAATGATGGAGAAGACATTTTCAAAGTAATAAAAGAAAATTTCCTTGGATATGGGTCTCCAGATTTAAAGAGTCCATCATGTACCAAGCACAATGAATGAAAAATATACTCCTATCGAGCACATCATTGTGAAGTTTTAGAACAACAGGGATAGGGATATAATTCTAAAATCTTCCAGAGAGAAAAAACAGACACATACAAAGGATAATGAATTAGAGTGGTATGAGCTCTCTCTACAACACTGCATACTAGAAGAAAATTTTCAAAATTCTAGGAGAAAATTTTTCCCTCCTTACTTGCAGATTCATATCTGTTTTTTTCCCCAACTCCTCCAATTATGTTTGACTTTTTACACTGTGTGCATGCCTTGATTGTAGGTTGATTTGACAAGATGGTTTTTGAGTACCTGCTGGTACCTACTACTAGCTGGCAATTTGTAATCTCTGGTTGCTTTGAGGAAGTTAGAAATGACAAAGAAACATATTTGATCTTGAAGGAGTTTCCAAAAGGGAATAAACATATTTAAAAACTATAAATCCATAATTATAACCTATATTATAATCTTTATATATGAAGCCCATGAATAAATGACCATAGATATGAAATGTCCAATAAAGTAGCCACTAGCCACATACGAATATTTAAATTTAAATTGATTAGAATTAAATAAAATTAAAAATCTAGTTTTCTATCTATAATATCCAAAGCAATCAACACATTTAATGTAAGCTCTATCAAAATACCACCAGCATTTTCCACAGAACTAGAACAAAAAATTCTAAAATTTGTATGGAACCACAAAAAACCCTGAATAGCCAAAGCAATCCTGAAAATGGAAAACAAAGCAGGAGGCATCACAATTCTGGACTTCAAGCTGTATTACACAAAGCTGTCATCTAGACAGTATGGCACTGGCACAAAAACAGACACATAGATCAATGGAACAGAATAGAAAACCCAGAAATGGACGCACAACTATATGGTCAATTCTTCTTTGACAAAGCAGGAGAGAATATCCAATGGAAAAAAGACAGTCTCTTCACCAAGTGGTGTTGAGAAAACTGGATGGCGACATGCCTAAGAATGAAATTAGACCACTGCTTACACCATACACAAAATAAATTCAAAATGGATAAAAGTCCTGAATGTGAGATGGGAAATCATCAAAACCCTAGAGGAGAACACAGGCAGCAAACACTTTAACCTTGGCCAGAGCAACTTCTTACTAGACAACATCTCCAGAGGCAAGGGAAACAAAAGCAAAAATGAACTATTGGTACCTCAACAAGATAAAAAGCTTCTGCACAGTGAAGGAAACAATCAACAAAACTTAAAAGGCAACTGACGGAATGGGAGAAGATATTTGCAAATTATGTATTGTATAAAGGGTTTGTATCCAAAATCTATAAAGAACTTATCAAATTCAACACCCAAAAAACAACCTGGTGAAGAAATGAGCAGAAGACATGAATAGACACTTTTCAAAAGAAACCATCCAGATTGCTAACAGACACATGAAAAGATGCTCAACATCACTCATCATCAGGGAAACCAAATCAAAACCATGATGAGATATCATCTCATACCTGTCATAATAGCTAAAATTAAAAACACAGGAAACAGGTGTTGATGATGATGTAGAGAAAGGAGAGCCCTCTTACACTGTTGGTGGGAATGCAAACTAGTGTGGCCACTCTGGAAAACAGTATGGAGATTCATCAAAAAGTTAAAAATAGAATTACCCCATGACCCAGCAATTGCCCTACTATGTATTTACCCAAAGGATACAAAAATACAGATTCCAAGGGGTATAATGCACCTTGATGTTTGTAGCAGCATTATCAGCAATAGCCAAACCATGTAAAGAGCCCAAATATCCAATGACTGATGAATGGATAAAGAAGATGTGGTGTGTGTGTGTGTGTGTGTGTGTGTGTATGTGTATACACACACTGGAATATGACTGGAATATGACTCAGCCATTAAAAAGAATTAAATCTTATCATTTGCAATGACATGGATGGAGCTAGAGTATACTATGCTAAATGAAATAAGTCAGTCAGAGAAAGACAAATGCCATACGATTTCACTCATTGAAATTTAGGAAACAAAACAGATAAACATATGGAAAGGGAATAAAAAGAGGGAAACAAAGCATAAGGGGCTTCTAAAGATAGAGAACAAACCGATGGTTGATGGAAGGATGTGGGTGTTGGGTGGGCTAAATGGGTAATGGGTACTAAGAAGGGCACTTGTTATAATGAGTACTGGGTGTTATGTGTAAGTGATGAATCACTAACTTCTACTCCTGAAACCAATATCATTCTATATGGTAACTAACTGCAATTTAAATAAAAATTTGGAAGAAAAAATGAAAATGCAGTTTTCATTTACACGAGCCACATTTCAAGATGTCAGTAGCTATATGGAGCTAGTGGCTATCATATTGGACAATGCAATAAAGAACATCATCATAAAACGTTCCATTAGACAGTGCTGCCTTAGACTGTCTTTATTTGCCCATGGATCCTGAGTAATGAAGGGACAAAGTTCTGGCTATATGCTTGTTTGCCCATTTGTTTGGGAACCCAACAGAGTAGGGGTTTGCATAGATACATTCCATCACATTGAAAGCAAGCTGCAGAGCCATTACTTGACATTTACAAGAAAAGTCTGCTGAGTTTCCACATCAAATATGCTGGAAACCTGGGAGAATGATAATCATCCTCTAGCACTTCTGCCTGAATGGCTAGACTGCTTTTCCTAATTATACAACTGCCAGTGAGCCAGGCCGAAGTCCCATCTAAAGGAGACGCTTTTATTATGAGCTCATCATTTCTCTTGTGGGGGAAGGTTGGAGGCATAGAGTGAGATGGACAGAGGTGAGATTAAAGAGACAATCCTTTTATATCAGTGTTTCTGAAAGACTGGTTCTCTTCCATATGTGTCCGAACCTTCTAGTGTGTGTGGGTGTTAGTGCTGGTAGGTGTACATTGTGTGTGCTTGTGTGTACACACACACACGTGTGCATGCGCTTTGGGGGACGGGAAGCCAGAGGTGTTAGAAGAAATTTTTTTGGGTCCCACTCTGAACCTAATGAAGTAGAATTTCTGATGTCAAGACAAGAAATCTGTATTTTTAAGCAAATTCCCCAGGCAAATCTTTATATGTTGAAGTTTGAGAACCTTTATGTAGGTAAGGGTCTGTGCTATGTTCTTATTGAGAAGAAACTGAAAATTGCTGTGGGACTCAACTAAACTGGGTTCATAGTGAATACTTAGACATTTATATGTAAGTAAAATGTATCTTAGGATTTTTCTTCTATGTCATATGCTTTTTCTATTAAAAACTATATTAAAACAGTGTTTTAATTATTAACTATATGTTAAGTATCATTGGAAACTTAACTATAAAGTTAAGAGACTAGACGAGAGAATAGACTCTAAGTCTTTTAAAAATAAAAATCTGCCCTTTTAGAGACTGTAAAAAGTTTTGCCTTTAGGATAAAAATTACCAGAAAACGTTGGAGGCATGTAGTCCTTTTATCCTGCTCCTTGAATAAGTCATTTTGGTTGGAGAAAGCCTTATGTATTCCTAGGGAATGTGGGGAGGAGTGTTGTGGCTTGGAAAGTGCCTAAAGATTTACATTCTATTGATGGGTAGGGATTAAGGGGTATCTCAAAATTCTCTCTAAATTTGCATAGGATGAAGCAATGTAATCTCTTGCCTTTGAAATTTAAAGTTATTAGAACATATCAGGTAGACGGAAGGAAGAGTCCACTGAAGCAAGATTATGGGAAAGGATGATGACACAGCCCTACAGAGAAAGCTTACCATTAAAGAAAAGGTAGTCTGGACTGGTCAATCCTGGAAACACATTTGACTCAATTATCATTATCACTTGTCCATGTCTTTAAGGAAATGGATTATAACAGAAGGGCTTTAACACTAAAAGCTATGATGCCAGGGCCTAAGGCAGTTTTAATTTGGGTAGTCTGATTGGGTGTGACATAGAAAAGGGGCATTAAATTTTTTTTGAGTATAGTTGACCCATAATGTTACATTAGTTTCAGATGATTCCACATCTCTGTACATTATGCTATGCTTACCACCTTACAATACTATTACAATACCATTGACTATATTCCCTATGCTATACCTTTCGTCTCTGTGACTTATTCATTCCATAATTGAAGGCCTGTATCTCTCACTCCCCTTCACCCATTTTGCCCATCCCCTACTTCCCCTTCCCTCTGGCTACAATTAGTTCTCTGTATTTATAGGTCTATTTGTCCATTTGATTTGTTTTCTAGATTCCACATATGAATGAATTCGTATGGTATTTGTCTTTCTCAGCCTGACTTATTTCACCCAGCCTAATACCCTCTAGGTCCATCCATGTTGTCACAAATGGTAAGATCTTCCTTTTTATGGCTGTGTAATATTTCACATTTCTGTGTGTGTGTGTGTGTGTGTGTGTGTGTGTGTGTGTGTACATACCACATCTTCTTTATCCATTCATCTATCCATTGACAACTTAGGTTGCTTCCATATCTTGGCTATTACAAATAATGCTGCAATAAATACAGGGGTACATATATATCTTTTTGAACTAGGGTTTTCATTTTCCTTGGGTAAATATACAGTAGTGGAATTATTGGATTAAATGGAATTTCTATTTTTAATAGAAGTGTTTGGAGGAAACTCCATACTGTTTTATGCAGTGGCTGTTCCAATTTACATTCCCACCAACCAGTGCACAAGTGTCCCTTTTTCTCCACATCCTCACCAAACTTTGTTATTTCTTGTCTTTTTGATACCAGCCATTCTGGCAGGTATAAGGTGATACCTCATTGTGGTTTTGATTTGAGTTTCCCTGATGATTAGTGATGTTGAGCATCTTTTCATGTGTCTGTTGACCATTTGTATGTCTTCTTTGGAAAAATGTCTTTTCAGGTCTTCTGTACATTTTTAATTGGATTTTTTGATGTTGAGTTGCATAAGTTCTATATATATTTTGGATATTAACCTCTTATTGGATATATCATTTGCAGATATTTTCTCGCATCCAGTAGGTTGCTTTTTGTTTTGTTACTTTCTTTTGCAGTGCAAAAGCTTTTTATTTTGGTGTAGCCCCAATAGTTTTAGTTTGCTTTTGTTTCCCTTGCTTCAGGAGACTTATGTAGAAAAATGTTGCCACGGCTCATGTCAAAGAAATTGCTGCCTATGCTCTCTTCTAGGATCTTTATGGTTTCAGGTTTCACATTTAGGCCTTTAGTCCGTTAATTTTTGTGTATGATGTAAGAAAGTGGTCCAGTTTCATTTCTTTTGCATGTAGCTGTTCAGTTTTCCCAACATATATATTGAAGAGACTGCCTTTTTTGAAAGGGGCATTTTCTTTCAATTTTCAGGAAACATTGATGAATTTGCAGCTATCAGCCATGAAAGTTATAAACATGTACAGTGGTCAGTTCAGCTGTGGATGGTTCACTCAGGCCCTATCTATTTGGATGAGCATCAGGGAGAAGCCAGTCCTGAAGTTGTGCTCTCCAGACAGGTCGTAATAGGAGAGCAATTGATAGGCAGGATAAAGAAACCTGGGGTCCTATGTACACAATGAGCACGTATTATTAAGTGCTCAACTAACAAAAGTACACTGATATGAAGATGGGTGATGTAATGGAAATGGCCGTTATAAAACTTAGTTGAACTGAATAAAGCTTTTGAAAATTTTATTCTGACTTTTGCAAAAATTGTAATCTCAGATTCCTTAGAAAGAAGTTGATACCTAGAAGAGATTTATCCTAAGAGTGAATTGACAAAGAGAATTGACTGTGTATAAATTACAAAGTAACAGGACAGAAAGGAGGATCCTGTAAAGAAGTGGCTGGCAAAGTGTTTGTAAATATTTTAGGCTTTTGAAGCCATGTGGCCTTTGACCCTTTGTCATAACCACTCAATTCTGCTGTTACAGGGCAAAAGAGCCATAGACAATACATAAATGAATGAGCATGGCTGTGTTCCAACAAATACTTCTATTTTTACATGTACAAATCATTCGTAGTTCACAGACAGTACAAAAACAGGTGGCAGTGTTTACCAGCCTGTGTTCTAAACTAGCAAAGACCAAGAGTCTATTTTCTAGCAGTATAAAACCAATCACAAGGCTTCAACATTTGCCCAACCCCCTCCACAGAAACTACTAAGTAATCAAGACAGAAATGCCTATCTTTCCCCAGGCTTAGAGTGACTAGGGCATTGGGAGGAGAATGCCAGGGACAAGTAGGGAAAATCATGATAGTCAACAATTATTTATCAAAAAAGGCAGAAGGGCACAGGGGCTTTACTGTTATAGCTGCTAAACATAAAACATTCAGTAGTCATATTTTTGGAAGATGTTGGTAACTCTGAGAAAAAATAGACTGAATTTGTCCTCTCATGTTTATTAAAGTGATAGAATTTGAGTCAAGCCAAATAAAAACCAAGGGAATACAATGAATCATCTGGTCATCTCTAGGTGTTCATGTTTCTTTAAATTTTGCTTCAAATCATTTATCAGTTTATGACAAAACAGCTATGATTGTCTATAACTGTTCACTATGAGTAAAGAACACAAGATGGAGAGTCAAGAGATAGGAACTTGAGTCCCAGCTCTAGCAATTAGCTATACGTCTTTGGCACGTAACTTAACATTTCCAAATCTCTGTTCTGTTTCCTCTTTTTTTAGAATTATGGGTTTGACTAATCTGTTGAGTGATTCCTCATCTAAAATTCTACGTCTGAATGTATTTAAAATCTAAAGTATGTACAAAATAGTATGTTCCCTTTTATTTAAGAATGTTTTGGGGATGTGAATATATTATATTAAATATGGGAAGACAGAAAATGCTAAAAAACGAAGGGGGCAAGAAGGGAAGAGACAGAGGAGAGGTAAAAGAGAGTCTAGACTTCTCTGATTAAACTGTAGTTTATAGGTTTGGATATGGAATCATGCAAATATTTCACATAATTCTAAAATAAAATAGTAGAAAAGCATTCTCATAATTGAAAAGAAATGAACCTGTTTATAGAAATGGTGGTATAATAGAAACTAATTTGAGTAACTATAACATTTAGTAATTTGATCATGCATCCTAGTAGAATGTATCATCTTAAGGACAAAAGAACTTAAAAAATTTTAAACTGATTTCAGTAAGCATATTATTGGTAATTTGGGTGATAATTTTGTTATTTTTATTCTGAATCTGATAGGCATTTATTATGTATTGGTACTATTGAGAAATGAGACTTTTGGAATAGGAGAAAAGAGCTAAAGGTATCAGACTAATGAGATTCAGATCAGAATTGAATTGGAGAGACCAGTATAAAAGCAGGATATATTCTTTTTAAAGAACCTATGTTTTCCCTATTTCTGTTCCTGAAAAAGTCTAGAAGCAACCACCTACCCAGTATCATACTAAATAATCACATCAAAGCACACTTTTTGCCCTCCCAGCAGAGGGAGACCTTGGTGTTTAGGTTTATAGAGTCTTCTGGTTTCCCTGTGTATAGATGGGATCTCAAAGTGGCTGAGAGTCTGGCTGAAGAGTCATCCAGATGGAACTCTCATATCAAGGTGGATTGAATCATTAATGACTGTGGAATACCCTTGGACAGGGGATTAATGGAAATCATGGCCAGACTTAGAGGTGATACACTAGTGAGAGCCAAGGTGGGGCTGACCAGCATGGGAAAATCATAGAGCTTTGCCTTAGCTGAGAGGGAACAGACCATGAGTGTGCCAGTCCCTGACATTAGCAACAGAAATCAGAATGCCAAGGGAGGCCACACCAGGCCAACTCACCTTAGCAGCCTCTATTAGCCAGCTCATAGTCAAGTATACAAGCAGCGGGCCAGGTCTCCCTCCCTAAGGCCACAAGGTTGTATGAGCCACACTCCTTTCCCCACATACCCAGACATTATCTTGGAGCAGAGGAGGAAAGAGCTCTGAAACGTTCTTCATTTTCCTGACTTATATAAGCCAAGTCTGAGTTCCTTATGGACATATTTTAAATTGTTGGATCAAGATTAATGAGTGGGACCAAACAATTTGTTCCCTGCCTGCAACTCAGTGGATGGTGCTGATGAACAAGACCAGATCAATTATAGATAAAATAATAGGCCTATTTTTTTTTTTTACAAATCTGAATTGTAAGGTAATTTTCCATCTCACCAAACAGTTTATTAAGACCGTCATTAATAATTTTCCTCTCTTTAAAAAAACAATCATTTACCAGTTGATTATTGTTTCCTTAAATAAACAGTATCTACCTCACCAGCAACTGAAAAGTGTGCTCTTTCTCTCTTTCTCACACACACTTTAAGTGTATACTTTCTCAGAGTATATATAGTAATATGCCACTTCTCAAGGAGTTGTAAAGTTAAATGCTCACAGGGACCCAGACAAGTGAGAATGGAAATGAGGAAATCCCACTGGGTGGGACTCTGGCACACTGGAGAGCCCACACCCTGCCTGTGGGGAGGAGGCCAGTGTTTTGCTCTGGGCTTGACAGATGTTAGAAGACAGTTGGGAGCCTAAACTTGTAACTGAAACCTGTTTCTTAATGCTGGCCCTGGGATAAAACAAAAAGAGAAACCCTACTATGACAGCCAAACATACCATGGTTGTGGGTTGGTTAGATTTAATTCAAGGACCTCTGGTTTACAGCTTTGAATCCAGTCTAATCAAAGGCACTTAGCATATAGGAAACTGAGGCTCAAGGAGCCTGTGACTTGCCTAGTTGTTCAGTCCGCCTTGTTATTTTAACCACCTTAAACATTGTATTGTTTCTGAAAAAGTTGTTTTAGTTATTTGCAATAGGTAATATGTAAAATGGCTCAAAATTCAAAAGGGACATGACGTATAAAAGATTATTTAATGCCCTAGATTGGCAACCAATGTTAACAGTTGCTTGTATACTTTTCCAGAGATATTCTATGCAACTCCCCTATGCTACAATATTTTTGTAAACAATAGAAATATCTTTATTAGCAGATGATATGATAATTTTTATAGAAAATCAAAAAGAATCTACAGGTAATTTATTAGAAATAATAGAGTTGAACAAGGTGGATGGATTTTTTTTTTTTAGACAGAAGTCAACTCCATTTTTTTACACCAGCAACATATACCTAGAAAATGTCTTGGAAATATCAGAAAATATCAAGTAAGTATTCAGGAATAAATTTCATAAAAGGCATGCAAAATATCTATGGAAAAACTCTAAAATGACATACATATTTAATATGTAATGAGAACTATAAATGAGTCATTACCTGAAGACCTGAATAAATGAAGGGAGAAACTGTGGGTAAGAAGATTCAATATTATAGAGGAATCAGTTCTCTTTCAGTGGACCTATAGATTCAATGCAATTCCAATCAAAATCTGAATAGGCTCGCTTCATGGATCATGGTAAGCTGATTCTCTTACACATTTTCAGGAAAATTCACTAGCGTTTTTGGTTATTTGGGTGAAGTATTCTTAATGAGCAAAACTAACCTCTGCTTTTTCCTCTTTACATGTTTCTGATGTATATGTTTATGTCTGTTCATCTCACATCTAGATTTGAGCGTCTGGTTAAATAAAAAACAAAGTCCCTGGAACCCTTATGTTCCTTAAAGGACAAAGGGTCCTTTAATTCTGTCCCATTTTGTCTGCCCACAAGTTACCAACCCAGGACAACGCAACTTAAAATGTGGGCAGCTGTATTCCCTCTTTCATGCTTCTTGGAAATCGTGTTGGTCTGTGTTTGGCATCGTCAATCTTCATATCTCATCAACATTTTGGGTAGGGTCCGTCCTGCTTCTGTGGGGTGCCTATAACAAGGCATTACCCAATGCATTTGCTGCTGCTGTTACTTTGTTTTGTTTTCTTCATGCTCTGTTATACAAATGTGAGTAAAAATTGTGGTGATGCATATTCAGAGGCAAGTAAATCTCAGGTTAAGTTTTTCTGTCTACCTTGGGCTGGAGTGGTGGCTCCAGAAAAATGGTCTCAAATGTAATGGTGGCAATACTGCCCCCGCAGACGAGGACCTAGGTGAGCAGGCCTGGGACAAGGGGGAGGAGGTGAGAATAAAGCCCTAGCTGGATAGTGGGATGCACAGACACCTCGTTACATTGTATTTTAATATAAAAATAACGAATTTCAAAAGCCAAATTACCTTTTAAAGGAAGTTTTTTATTTGAGTATGTTTGACACACAATGTTACATTAGTCTCAGGTGCACAACATAGTGATTCAACTTTTCTATACCTTGCCCTATGCTCACCACAAGTATAGCTACCATCTATCACCATACATTGCTATTACAGTATCATAGACTATGTGATATGGATTATGTAGTCATGCCTGTTATTCCTGTGCTGTGTGCCTTTTATTCCTGTGCTTTACTCATCCCATAACTGGAAGCCTGTGTCTCTCCCTCCCCTTCACCCGTTTTGCCCTTTCCCCCACCCCTCTGCCTTCTGGAACCATCAGTTTTCTGTGTTTAGACGTATGATTCTGCTTTTTGTTTGTTCATTTGAGCAACCAAGGTATCTTATTTCTTGCTCTGAAGGCTTCTAAAATTTTAAGTAATAATAAAAAATCAAATATGTGAAGATGTTACGTTCTCACTGCTATCTTATCTGTAAAGAAAATTGGTAAGAGGTGGACCTCATTAAAAATTTTTTTTAAAATCTTTATTTATTTTTGAGAGAGAGACAGAATGTGAGCAGGGGAGGAGCAGAGAGAGGGAGACATAGAATCTGAGGCGGGCTAGAGGCTCTGAGCTGTCAGCACAGAGCCCAATTTGGGGCTCGAACTCACGAACTGTGAGATCATGACCTGAGCCGAAGTCGGACGCTCAACTGACTGAGCTGCCCAGGCCCCCCCCCTTTACCTCATTTTTAAAATAAAAGTCATTTTTCTCAGTGTAAAACATACTGGTTGCCAAGTATTGTGAACAACATGATCTTATGAAAAAAACTTCCTTTAAATTTACAAGCATAAAGATGTAGAAGCATACAAAAAATAGCTTTTGAGGACAGTAGAATTCATGACGTGTGTTAGGGACACTTATTTTTTCTTTAAATGTGTCTTTATTATATGCTTTCTTAAAATGATAATGCTCATATGAATAAAAAAGGTTATAAATTTCAAATGAAATACCGTTTCCCCAACATTTTATTATAAGCATTTTCAAACATATAGCAATGCTGAAAGAATTTTCTATAAACACTCATATGCCTACCATCAATCCATCTCATTTTTTGATGCATTTCAAAATAATTGTGGATATCAGCATACTGCCCTCCTAAGTATGTAAGCAAGTATATCATTAATTGGAATCCCATGTGTTTATAGTTCTTTGCAGTGACTTTAATTATAAAGTAATACATGTATAATTAAAGTAATACTTTAATTATAAAGTAATTATAAGGTAATACATGCCCATTGTAGAAATTGCATTACAAAATTTGCAATTTTATCAGTCAGTATTTATTGTATCACTATTGTGCTCTGTACTTTACTAGCATCATTGCATGTCTTCCTGTCCCAAATCCTAAGACATAGCGTTATCCCCATTTTACACATAAGGACTCTAAAGCAAGTCATTGAAGTTCCCACAGTGGCAGAGTTCAAATTTTCACCAGGTATGTGTCAGACCCTTACCCTTAAGTATATGCCACTCTGCTTGTCTTGACTCCATCCCACCGTACTTTGAAAATAACCACTGTTGACTCCTCTCTAGACCCTTTTCAAAAAGATGTCTGTGTGTCCATAACTATATTTTTCCCACAACAATGATATTATGTTTTGTGTATTATTTTATAATTCTCTTTTCTCCACCTTTGCAAACCTCTTCTTCCAGCATTTTATTCACGGCTGCAAAGCATTCTGATGAGTAACTAAGCCATATGTTATCACTACCTTATTGTTGAGTATTTTGCAAATTTTTATGATCAACTGTGAAAACATAATTTTTTGTGAATACTGTTAATTACAACCTTTGGGTCCCAAGTAGAACTGGTGGGTCAGAGACTTTGTGGTTTGTTCTCTCAATACAAATTCCCAAAATTGTATTTGGGAAATTGTTTTTATGAATCTCCTCCCACCAGTAGGGTATGTGTGGCAAGCAGGTATTTCCACATTCTAGCCAACACTGACATTGCACATACAATTAAAACAAATCCTTTCTAGTTAGGTACACAAAAATATTTAATCTTTGTTTTGCATGCCATTGATTATTAATGAGGTCAAACTTACTCTCCCATATTTATTTATTCATCATTTAGGTTTTTCCTTTCAGATGCTGAATGCTTGTTCATGTTCACACAGTTCACTTTTAAGTTGCTCTTTTGAAAGATTTCCACCCATTTCATGTTAAAGCCCATATTATGACTTAAATATAATTTTAGATGCAGAGTCTACTTTTTGAGAAGTGCAGTAATGGCTGTCACACTTGGAGTACCTCTGTGACAGCAGAAAGGTTTACGTTTTCCTCTTTGTGACCAGATAAATCTCTGTGAGATTGCTGTGAAGGAAGGAAGGATTTTAGCATTCATTTGTCCAGAGCATCCCACGGCTTCCCATCTGACACAAGTGGCCTTGGGAGATTCAGCTGGGAAACCACAAGGACAGAGGGTTGGCTAATTGAGAGGCTGGCTTTGAAGCCTTGTGAGGCCCCTGGGAGTGCCCTTCAGGGGAGCGGAAGAGAGCTCTCCTGAAAATAGGGACCACTCTACTGAGGAAAGGGAGACTGTCTCTGGACAAAGAAGGGGGGTGGGTGGGTAACATTGGAGAAGCAGAGGACAGAGAGTGAGCTGGTGGTTTAACTTCACTTTTCTCTGATTGATAATCCTCATGCCTTCTGCCTACCCTGCTTCACTGTGAGGAAAATCAAAAGTGTGTAGCCTGAGTCCTGTCTCCTCACTGGTGGGTGACATGGTGGCTCTCATCTGAAGATGGCTGAGAGATCATCTTCAGCCTGGCATAGTTAGTAAATATATTTGGTCAAAATTCACTTACAGTTTCAACAGTGCTCATTCTCCATGGGAGCATGATCATAAAATGCAAGTTATAGGAGAGAAGAAATCAAAAGAAATGACTTAAAAATGTTAATACTACATGTGACAATATTTTTTACTCCTATTTTACCCCTATTTTTTACTCCTTTCTGTTTTTCTTTATATTCCATAAGGGGTGTATTTACATAAAATGGAAATACTAATAAATTGAATTTAAAATCTCCCTACTTGTGTGACAGTCTGCCCTAGCAGCTAAGTCAGGTTCAAGAAACAGGAAATCCTATTTTTGTAAACAGAAGTTACAACAAAAGTTACAGCTTGTAAGTACAGGTTCTTTTGTATTGGTGTATTGGTAATTTAAATGGTAATAGAAGGGGCATCTGAGTAGCTCAGTCCCTTAAGCATCTGACCTTGGCTCAGGTCATTAACTCTGGTTAGTGAGTTCTGAGCCCCCGCATAGGGCTCTCTGCTCTCAACGCAGAGCCCACTTTGGAACCTCTGTGTCCTCTCTGCCCCTCTCCCACTCATTCTTTCTCAAAAATAAATAAACATTAAAAAAAATAAACTGTAATAGAAAAGGCAGTTTAGTAGCAGTAATAATTTAATTTTTTTTTACATTTATTGAGAGAATAAATATTTATTTATTTTTTGAGAGACAGAGACACAGCACGAGCGGGGGAGGGGCAGAGAGAGGGAGACAGAATCCGAAGCAGGCTCCAGGCTCTGAGCTGTCAGCACAGAGCCCTACGTGGGGCTCAAACCCACGGACCATGAGGTCATGATCTGAGCCAAAGTCGGACGTTCAACCGACTGAGCCACCCAGGCACCCCTAGTAGGGGTAATAATTTAAAGCCAGAACCCATAGTTTCCGATCCCCTAAATCCTTGCATAATGTGACTGGCAGCGTGCCCTCTTCTTGGGGACTGGAGCACCATACGAATCCATGCTGAGATCTGTTATATTTGCCCTGATCCACTGTGGCCCTTTTGTTTTGAGACTTGAATTTAATATCGGTGAGTGTGGATTTCTATTTTCCCAATGATTCTACAAAAAGGCTCTAGAAGGAGAGGTTACCAAAGGCAGCTTGCATAATGTGATGTCATTATTTCCCCTCATCACTGGTCCCAGGAGGGATGGCAGTTAAGGTGAAATTTAAAGCCAGTTCCTCTAGTGAGTTGGGTGGTATCTGAGCAGAGAGGGCTAAAAGGTAAAAGGTGCTTGAAGTGGTCATGGAAAAGTTCTTGAAAACTGAAAAATGGCACCATTATATCTTTTGTTGGCTTGAAATTCTTGGCACGTTAGTCTATAAAAAGGGCCTTGCCAATGTCATAAGGCAAGTTCTAAAAGCCTCGGGCTTTTAAACTTGAAGCAGTACAGTGAAGGACGGACCTCACACAGAATGTTCACAATGTATTGCAAAAAGTGACAAAAATTGATTAATTACTTATATTAAAACTAATTTGCGGTGATGGCATTAACATTCTGAATCCAGCTATTTCTTTCAGTTTGTGTCTTATGGCTGGGAACCTATCTTCCTTCTTTGTTCATTTCTTAAAGGAACCATCTTTCATTTTTTTTTTCTTTCTTTCTTTTCTTTTTTTTTTTTGTAAACTGTTTCTTCCAAGGACTATAAATATCTGAGGTTCACTTATCTAATCAAGATTTCCTTCTTGATACAGGTTCTTAGAGAACTCAGGGGTAAAAATTGGGTTATATGTTTGAGGCCTGAAAGTACTAAAAAAGGAAAGATAAAAATTGATGATAGGAAGTTCCTTTCCTGAGCAGGATGTTTGCAATAATTCTATTAAGCAGAACATGTTAAGGACATTACCTCATATAAATCCCTCACGGCCTCCCTGCAAATTTTAATCAACTAATTCTACGGAAGAAAAGTCTTGAAGCTACATTAGTTACCAGCAAGTGTCCCATTTCCAAAAGTTGTCTTTCATACATCTATAAGTGATACAGATGCCTAAACTTTAAAAAATTTAAAGTATTTGGGGGCACCTGGGTGGCTCAGTCGGTTAAACATTCAACTCCTGATTTCCACTCAGGTCATGATCTCGAGGTTGGTGAGATCAAGCCCCGTGATGGGCTCTGCACTGACAGAATGGAGATTCTCTCCCTCCCTCTCTCTCTCTCTGCTCCCCCCCCCCCTTGTGTGAGCTCTCTCTCTCTCTCTCTCAAAATAAATACACATTAAAAAAATTTACAGTATATGAAGTGCTTTTCATAGTGCCTTGCCTGTAATAAATCTCAATTAAAAGTAGCAATTACTTTTATATCTTGATGGAAGCATTTCTGTGCTGCCCCTTGTCGGAGTGATGTAGAGTAAGGAACTGCCTTCTGGCATGTGCTCCAGCTATCTGGGGCTGCAGGGCTGGCTCTCTGGCTGAATAGTAGTGTGAGGAGCTGAGGACTCTGTTGCACTAGTTCTTTTTTTGTGGTCCACTTGCCAAAACTTGCTATATTCCATTGAGTAGAATTTTCCAAATGTGTTTTGGTCCAAAAGGAGGCTCCATGAAAAAAGCGATCATCTGTTCGACTGAGTTTGGGAAGCACTAGAGAAAGAATGTTAAGTAAGTGTAGTATTTTTTATGTCAGCTTGAAAGCTAATGATTAGGCATGTCTAACTGATGTTCATAAATAATAATGGTAATTCTGTCTTACCATCAGCTTTTAAATGGTTGTAATGAGTGAATCCTTCCATATAAGTTATTTGCTTCCTGGTCCCCAACCAGATTCCTTCCCACTGGGGCAGTCTTTCCCTCCCCACTGACCATTGCAAATCTCCACATACTCCAAGGTTAACAAAGTCAACTGGACAAAACGGACTCTGTTGTAATTGTAGTATGCCTTTGCTGGCATGGTAAATCACTCTGAATTTTCACTTTAATCTGTGGCACAGCATTAGTGATGAGATCTTACTTTCCTCTCCAAGCAGCTTTTCAAATACATTTTTTTTTTTCAATGAGAACAGCCTGGTCTGGAGGGAGGCAGTCTGTCATGATGATCTGGAGTCAGACTTTGGAGTCTGACCAGCTGGGTTTGCTTTTAGGCTTGCCATAGACTATACATTTGATCTTGGGCAATTCCTTAAGCTTCCTGTGTTTTAATTTCTTCATCTATTAAATGGGAATAAGTGTAGGACTTACATTATGGGGTTGCTGTGGAGGTTAAATGAGCTATTACTTATAGAAGAATAGTCACTGGGATATGATTGGTAATAAATGAGTAGCAGTTATCATCATCATTACTTGCTCAGAAGTTGAGGTTGAAATTAGAATTCATCTGATACTGTTTTTGAGGGTGTATCTACAATTGGATCTTTCTGGTCTCTTTCAGAGGGCATGTTACTTTCTTGTCTGAAAGTAACAGACAAGACATAGTCTGCACTTAAGCAACTGAGTCCTTGGAGAACCAATGTTAAAATGATAGCTTGCTAGAGTCGGAAAGGACCACAAACATGACCGAGTCCTGCTCTCATTTCACAGGTGGAGATGCTCAGGTCTGTACAGGTGAGGAGGCTTTTCCAAACCCCACAGTTTGTTCCCGGTGGAGTTGATAAAAGAACTTAGCCTCCTGATCCCAGACTTCTTGCTCTTCTTTCTTCTACTGTCCTAGTTCTGGAGACCTCAGAGCTTGTAGAATAATGACATTAGTTATTTTGTTTTCTGCTTGAATTTGTGGATTGTTTCATAGTTGAAGTTGACATTCCTGGAGCATAAAGAAGCAATAGGAAAGCAGGGGAAGGGACACATGTTGAAAGGTTACAGAGCTAGAGAGTTTTAGTCCTGGTATGTGGCTGTGTAACTTCGGAGAGAATTAGTGACCTTCTGTGACTTTTACTTCCCTTGTGTGTTTGGGGATAATAATATTTGTTGTTCAGAATTATTAAGAGGATTAAATGAGAAAATATGTAAAACTGCTTTGAATGTAGTAGGTACTCAATAGATGGCAGTTATCATTCAAAGTTATTGCTAATGAGAGTTTTAATAGACGATGTCACTGCCAGAAACAGGTACCTGAAAATAATAGAGTTAGAAACAATGTGTGGGGCTTAGTTAATCCCATGCTTATTAAACTGGAGTAAAAATAGTCCAGGGGTAAGTAGCTGTGTGCAAAAGTGAATAAAATGGTGTCATTTAGAAATACTGATTTCATTTGGAAAAAAAAAAAAACTTGAGGAAATTTTAAGTTGCTAGTAATTGTAAACCTTGAAAAATTACATGGATTTTTCTAAGGAATAAAATTCAAAGTTCATAAACATTTTAGAGAAAAAGCATGAGACTTCAAATACATTTTAGTTATGCAGCAAACTGCTCCAAAATATATTGCTAGCCTCCTATTCCACCACCCACCCCAAATTCTAGAGTGTTCATTTTCCATGGCTGTTGAGGCTATTTTGATGGGAAAGTTTGAGAAGCATTGATTTAACCTGTCCCCTTACTGCTAGCTTATAAATCTCAGCACCTAAGGAAAGATAAATGGAGATGGGCTGCCAAGATCCTTTACCAAGTGTAGTGGTAACACATGGAAGGTGGTGACAGTCAAATCGTGTTGGCTCTCAGACATCTGGCTGGTCCCACACATCTGCCTTGCTAACCTCTTATTTGCACTTCTGAGAAGGCCCAGTCCTCATTTCTGGGTTCTGTTTGAGATGGCATCTATTATTTTTGCCTGCTGATCATCTGTCCTTCCTTCTGCTGGTAATAGCTCCTGATTTTCTCTACTCTCCCCTTCCTCAGTCCATGAGTGATGGATGGGACTGCTCAGCACTGGGGCACCAGTGTGGCCATACAAGGATGCCAGCCTGACTGTGAACTTCTTCCTTTCTTCTCTGGATCCTGTGGTGCTTTTTATTCCCCCTGAACTTGAAGCTGTGAGGTTGTAAGCCTGCAGCTGCCTAATGCTCTGTCAATGAGGAAAGCAATATAGAGACACACAAATTAAATCCTTTGTTTTGTCGTTGCCTAAAGTTCTGTTACTGGTATCATTCTGCATTGATATCGACCCTTGGCTTGTCTAATCAGTTATCAGAATTATCTGCCTGTCTTTATCCTGAAGGTTAATCATTTATTCCTTCATACATGTATGTGTTCACTCATTTATACTTGTAGCAATCACAGAATGCCAACTGTGGCAGGCACTGATGGTATATACCCAATATCCATTCCCTTCTCTTCTTTGTTAACAGAACTGTAGTTTTATTCAGACCAATGATGTACTGACTGAGGCCATGGGTCATGATTGGTCTAAAGTAATGAACTAATCACACTATTCCTGTTCCACACCAATCCTATCTGCTTTCTCAGCCTCTTTTATGGCTAGCGGTGGTCACGTGACCCAGTTCTGGCAAATGAGGACTCACCAGAAGTTTGCTGAGGGACTCCTGGAAACTTTGCCTTCCTCATTAAAGAGTACATAGACAACTGGCACAGTCCTCTTGCTCCTCCTTCCTGTGGCTGTGATGTGTTGAGCTGCAGTCACCACCTTGCAACCATGAGGCCCCAAGTATGAAGGACAGGCTTGGGGAATCACAGAGAAGCCAACAGTGAAATTGTTCAGATGATGAACCCCCACCAGCAGTCCCTTCCGTCAAGATTTATCATGTAAGAATTGCAAATCTCTATTCTTTTTAAGTCTCTGCTGTCTTTCTGTTAATTGAAGTGGTAAGTATTCCTAACAGATACAGCTGGGTATGAAAGAGCTGGGTATGGGCTGAATGCTGGAGATACATAGATGTAAAAGGTCATGCCCTATTTCCAGAAGTTTGGCATAGAACTATTAAGTTACTGCAGTGTGTGATGTAATGTCTACAGTGGAAGTATACAGAAGGGGTGCCTAAAATACCTGAGCTTTGAGTTAACTCTTAAACAGGAATGAGGTTTTCCAAGTGGACCTAGGCATGGAAATGGGAGACCAGAACTGTTCTTGGGAATTGTAAAAGAATGTACAAACATACACGGCTAGTTCAGGAGCTATAAGCAGTTATAAGTTGTAAAATGTGGGGAGAAAATGTAGCAGTAGATGAGTTTGTAGCAGTAGGCACTAGATTTTAAGGGCCCTTACTTTCCACACAAAGGAACTTAGAACTTAGCTTGTAGGTTGGTGGATCAGCACCTGGGTAAATCACCAACGGGCTCTAAGAGTACAGTTTCCCCAGCCTTAACCTAGATCTGCAATGTAATCTATGTATGCAACCTGGAAATCTGTGTTTTTGAAAACTTTCACAGATGATACTGGTTAAGAATTACTGATGTAGGTGACTAAGAGATAGTGAAAAAATTTGATCAGGGTAGTTATAAGATCAGATCTGCCTTTTAGAAAGATCTAGTGGCATACCTGGCATATGTGACTCACAGAGTGCATCATTTTTTTTTTAAATATGTCCCTCCTCTATATGACAAAGCTATTATCGGTAATAATAATATAAATATTTTTAGTTCTTCGTTTTTTAAAAAATAAGAATCTGGGGCGCCTGAGTGGCTCAGTCGGTTAAGCGTCCGACTTCAGCTCAGGTCATGATCTTGCGGTCCGTGAGTTCAAGCCCCGCGTCGGGCTCTGTGCTGACTGCTCAGAGCCTGGAGCCTGTTTCACATTCTGTGTCTCCCTCTCTCTCTGACCCTCCCCCGTTCATGTTCTGTCTCTGTCTCAAAAATAAATAAACGTTAAAAAATTTAAAAAAAAAATAAAAAATAAGAATCTAAAAAGAATAAATTCCAATTCTAAAGATTCAAATTTAATAAAATATTTTGAGTATGAGCTAAAATTTACATGCACTAAACAACACCTTTTTTTTGCACTCTTTTCATTGTTTGAAATGTTAAACACAAATCAAAACATCAGTTGGCCACAGAATGACAGAACTGAAATCACACAAGTTCTCTTTATTTTTTATAACCACTGTGCTATTATTGTGATTCTACTAGTCTTTGCATGGTTCTGATGGACACAAATTTCAGTTATCACAACTTAGTTAAATAACACCAGTCCCTCAACACCAAGGTTTAAGTTTCAGTTACTAGCTTCAGTTACTAGCTGTGAATAATTGCATGAAGTACAAACTCACACTAGGTCTTCAGCTTGTAAATAACTATGTAAGCAACAGGTGTGCATTATGGTCAGTGACCAATTATAACACTTCTTTCAAAGTCTTTGGTGATTTGTCACTGTGTGTCCATTGGTGACTTCATGCAGACAGTGAAGCGTATAGTTGTGTTGCATCCTTGTTGCCAAGTGATAATCCACATGACATTTTACAAAAATGGGCAACCAAAAGAGGAGATTGACTAAGGTGAAAGCGCAAAAAAGAAACAAAAGTGATAAAGCTGAAAGAGAAACTCAAATCTAGCTTGAACAGAGTTATGGAAGAAGTAGCTGGCCATGTGAATGTTGACACTGTCTCATTTGAGACTCTAAATAATGCAGCCAGAGAAACTCAGTGAAGAGACAAGTGGCTCTTCATATAAAGATGCCCCTGAGAAAGTGACGCCAGCAAAAACTTCACATTAAAGGAACTCTTGGAGATATTTTATGATATTGGAAAAGCAAAGGATAGACTGTTAGAAGCTTATCCAAATTTAGGAGTACGACAATTCGTCAAGGCACAGAACAAATGCTCCTTCCTTCTGATAGGTTCTAGAACAAGAAGGCAAATGCCATTCAAATTACTCTTGATAAGTTATTTTTACAAAGAAAGAACACACCCTTAATTCACAATGTTTCTAATGTTTTAAATTATGTGTGCCAAATAAATATAAACTTTACTATTATTTCATTTCCCTATTCATTCATAAGAGATATTTTTAATGTTATAACCAAAAAGCTTAAAAATCGCAAAAGAATCATACATTTCCTTATTATTTATGAACATTATTTTGTAGTGATTATGAAGGTTTCTGCATGCATTTTAGTCCCACAATGCCTTGCAAAGCAAGGACTGCCTGTATTTAATTTGAGAATGTGTAGTACCATAGGGGATGGAGATACAAACTGCTCCTGAAGTGAGCCTGAACAGTATTGAATCATGACAAAATTACTCATTAGATAAACACAAGGCACTAACCGTGTAACTGGGAGTTCTCTGAATTAATTTCCATGTAAAAGATGTTTATTAAGGATATGAAATTAAGAATGTGCTAGTTTGAAGCCCACATACATAATATTAAAAAATAGTAATCACAGCAATTGTTTGGAACTTAAGAGTATGAAAAGTTTTATTTATTTATTTTGGTGGGAGGAGTAGTTTGTCACTGACATTGTTTAGACTCACTGACTCATATTTGAAAACAAACCAAATTTTTGTCAGTTTTATTATTGTTTTAAACTCTCAACAGACTTCACCTTATTGCCTGCAGTCAAGTGGACCATTCCTGCCATTGGTTCATCACTGGAAACTCTATTGGAGAAGCAGTGCAGAAGGTGGATGAGTAGAAGGCAGAGAGAGATAAAAGGCATTTTGCAGAGAAACTGATGGAGAGGACTCGAACTAGAGCAGGCACAGGGGAAATTAACTTTTGTCAGGCTGTTGGTTTTTTTTATGATAATCAAGTTTAATTCCATTCTGAGATGATCATCCTGTCTCTCAAAGTTGCTGCCACAACTCATCTGTATCAGATCGATCCCTCTATAGTTAGCATTGCTGATAACTTTTGGGCTTTCCTTGAACTTCCCTGTGAACTTGTTAATTGCCCTTCAACTTGTAACTAAGCTTCCAGCTCTCCCGGTATCTGTATCTGCATCTGACCTTCAGTGTGACTTAGCCATGCCCTCAGTTGGGCTTCGAGGTCTAAACAATCCAGCCTATTATTAGAGTTGTTATATGAAATAAAATTGCTATTGAAATAGATTCTCGAATTCCTTTATTGATAACATTTTTTTAGAATTTACTAACTTTTAAAGTCAGGAATTCATCCCCACCCCTGTTTTCCTGAGATGACTAGGCCTATTTCTTTTCTAGGTCATCATTCTATAATAATCTTTTATAAGTTTGTTTCTTTCATTAGGATGGAGACAAGTGTATTTATTTTAATGTATATCTGAATGTCTTGGAAAAAGTTCAATAACAACAAAACCTGGAGTTATAATAATGTAGTTGCTGGAAGTGACAAATTGATGGCCTTTGGGCAAAATTCATACTTCAGCTGAATTTAATTTGGCCCAATTAATCTTTTTTTTTTAAATGTTTTATTTATTTTTGAGAGTGTGAGTGGGGAGGGGCAGAGAGAGAGGGGTACAGAGGATCTGAAGCAGGCTCTGTGCTGACAGCAGTGAGCCTGATGCGGGACTCAAACTCACTAACCGTGAGATCATGACCTGAGCTGAAGTCAGGATGCCCAACTGACTGAACCACCTAGGCAACCCCCTAATTAATCCTTTTAATTGGTTACTAATACTTAGAAGTTGAGACCCTCCACTCAAAAATAAGGCTTTCTGCTTTGTCTTAAATGTTTCTATTAACACTGGGTCTATATTTCTATAAGGCAGTAGGCCTTTGGTGCCAAGCAGTGGCTTTACCACATTTAGGCAGGGTTTCCTTAACTTGATTCCTGCTTTTATGATATCTACTAGAACCTGGTAGACATTTGAATTTGTAGCTCATGATTTAGAATTTAGAGGCTACATTATTACCAAGGGCCACATTAGCCAAAACAGTTTCCTTCAGAATAAGTAATCAGACTGTTGACTGTCTATTCCCCAAAAGGCCACCTCATAACTTTAGCTTTGATCAACATATATTTTTGGTGTTTTTTTTTCTTTTGGTTTTTAGCACCCATACATAAAGATAGGGTCAATTGTGCTTGGGTTTGGAGAAGAATTTGAATGCCAATGCAGGAGGGGTGCTTCTTCCCAATTATGTAGATAGGAATAAATTAAGTATTGTAAAAGTATGTGCAGATTTCCTAAATAGTGACCACACCCAGCACTAGTCTAGTCTATCATGCAGAATATCTGGCAGGTGATCTGTGAATATTTGCTTACATGCCCTTCCCAAGGTCCTTTCCAGCTCAACTTCTCATCACCACTCAGGAACACTCAATAATTTAAACTACTCAGGCATGTTCTTTCTAAAGTGAAAAACAAAGACTGCATAGTCATAAATCTGCCAAACTTAGTCTACAGCCAGTTTACCTAACCAAACAGACTGCTCAGTTTGTCCCTCTGAAATATCTGCTATTTGGGTCAGTTCACGGCAGCTGGGTCTTCTTAAGAAAAAAAGATGTGTATTTGTTTTATGTTTTCATAATTAGAAGGTCTATTGTATTGGTTGTTCTAGAACAAAAGAACTTTAATTCAAAGCTCCTTATTTTAAGAAACCAACTGAAACTTGCTTTCACATTTAAAAAAAATTAAGAATTTAAGTAAACTTTTCTTTTTAATGTTTATTTATTTTTGAGAGAGAGAGAGGGGGGGGAGGGGCAGAAAGAGGGGGGACATAGAATCCAAAGCAGGCTCCAGGATCCGAGCTGTCAGCACAGAGCCCGAGGCAGGGCTCGAATCCATGAACCATGGCCAGAACTGAAGTCAGATGCTTAACCGACTGCTACCCAGGTGCCCTTAAACTTTTAAAAATAGGTTTTGGTTTATAGAAAAGTTGCCAAGATAATACAGAGAGCACTCCTCCCAAGTTTCCCCTATTATTAACATTTTACATTACTATGGAACATTTGTCACAACTTAAAAACCAACACTGGTGCATTACAATGAACTGAACTATACATTTTATTTGGATTTAATGAGTTTTTCCTTAATGTCCTTTTTTTCTGTTCCAGGATCCTATTACCCCAGAAAACACATTATGTTTAGTTATCTTGTCTCTTTATGCTTTTCTTGGCTGTGACAGTTTCTCAGATTTTCTTTGTTTTTCGTGACTTTGACAATTTTGAGGAGTACTGGTTGGATATATTATAGAAGTCATTCGATTTAAGTTTTTCTGATGTTTTCTCCTGATCAGCCTGCGGTTATGAGATTTTAGAAATAATACCACAGAGGTAAAGTGCCCTTCTCATTACATTACATCAAGGGCATGTGTTATCAACAATACTTGTCAATCATGATGTTAATCTTGACCCCCTGGTTTACCTAGTGTTTACCAGCTTTGTCTACTGTAAATTTACTGCCTTCCCCTACTCAGCTGCCTTACTTGAAAGCATGTCAGTAAGTATATAGTCCGCACTCAAGGTGTGAGGAGTTAAAACTTTATTTCCTTGAGGGAGTAGTATCTACCTAAATTATTTGGAATTTTTCTGCATTGAAGATTTCTCACTTATCTCCATTTATTTATTCAGTAATTTATTTGTGTAAGTATAGCCTCACAAATATGCATTTTATACTGTGGGTTATAATCCACTACTGCCTTATCTTTTTTATTGCTCAAGTTATTTCAACTTTAGCCTTTAAGAACACTTTCAGGTTGGCTCATGTGTCCTTTTGATGTGTCCCCATCGTTTCATTTATTGAGCACTCCTTACTTTCTGGCAATGCAAGATTCTCTAGATTCATCTTTTATATTTCCTGACCAAGTATTAGAATCAGCCATTTCTCCAAGGAGCCCCAGTTTCTTTTATTGGAGAATGGTATTAGAAACCAAGATCTTGGTATTGGATGTGCTCATTGCTCCTTGGATGCCATTATTTCTAGGCCCTCTCAGTTGGCAGAGCTAGGAAGTATATGTATGTATACTAACCCATGTTTTCACACATATGTAAAATCATTTCTGTATCTGTTTCTATTTTAAGCTAAACATAAGTTCATACTGATATTTCTGACTCTGATTCAGCACCACACGGTTCATTCTGCTTCTACCTTGTTTATTTGTAATGTCTCAGTAGTGAGAAACCTAGTTCCTACCACCAATCATCCATTTACTCATTTGTGCAATCCCAGTGTAAGATTTCTTATCTCCATAGTCTCTATATATCATGGGTTCAGGAGAGATCTTGAGGCCCAAACTCAGGTAGGAAAACTCTTTTACTTTTAGGTCTTCCTAAATTAAGATGTAGTCAGTAAAGCACAGTTCTCTCTGTGTCCCCGTCCCTCTTAGGTCAACAACACTAATTTCTGCTGGAGACACATTTGTGTAGTTCTTGTCATTTCACATTATTTAGGGTGGAAGGGGGTACTTAGAAACCCAAACATCACTGCAGAGAGGCTTTGAGAGGGAAGCTCTGCCTGGGCTTACTAATTAAATCAGATATGGGTACATGATATGGGTTAAAGGGAGAAGCCAGGGGATCATGTAGGGAAATTTAGAAAGGTTTTGTTTGTGGTACATTCTTAAAACATTCAATACACTATTGAAACCTATTCCATTCCTTTATATGGAGGATTTGATGGAATAAACAGCCTTCACTGGTCACATTAGTATGACTAACCAAGAACTGATTGACCAGATGAATCTGGTGCAACTGTTGGAGTTAGTGCAGTTCTCACGATGAATGATTGTGTCTATTACCGATCTTACACTCATGACCTTGGGAAGCACAAAAATATTGCAAAAATAAAAATACTGATGTGCCCTTTCCAGATATTAAAAACTAAATATTTTACAAGGTATGGTTCATTTTTGTTAAAAAAAAAAAAGATTATAAAATATTCCTTATTGATGTGCTATGAATCAGTCAAATTGGGTAAGAACAAAAATAGATTTTTATCTCTTTATCCTCAGTAGTGAAATCTCTCTACTTTATGGTTCCAATGCAAGAAAATTATGTTCTATATTATATCATACTAACTACTTTCAAAATATGATGTTTATGTAATAATTTACTTTTTATAAAACATTTGCACAACATTACTTCAACTGGAGTTATCAAACAGGACAAATGTAAGATTTAAAAAATATTTTCTTGGAAATTGTGAAAGAAAACAATTCTTTTAAATGTTCTATTAATGTTTTATGCATTCAGATATTATATCTCCTAATCCCAATGTATGTTACACTGTTATAATTTGAACTTTAAAAGAAAGTTTTAATAACATATAAACTTATTAACAATAGAATGAATCCTCATCATAAGAAATATTTTTATTAAAGAAAACTCTTTTATTTTAATTTCATCCAGTTTGGTTCAAGCATTTCTTTCTTTTTTAAGTTTATTTATTTTGAGGGAGAGACAGCACAGTAGGGGAGGGGAAGAGAGAAAGGAAGAGAGAATCCCAAGCAGGCTCCGTGCTGCCAGCTCAGAGCCTAACAAATTCATGAAACCATGAGATCATGACCTGAGCTGAAACCAAGAGTTGGATGGAAACTGAGCCAACAGGTGCCCATGATTCAACCATTTCTGAACATGTTTTCACTGTGTGAAGGGTACTGTTTTGGGGGCTGTAAGGGATATCTTGAGTAAAACCACTTCTTACTCTCGAGAAGTAATCATCACACGTAAAGTAGAAGCAGGTCATGAGGAGCTTATCTGTCTGCTATGGGGAGTGTGGGAGAGTCAAGACAAGGACAAAAGAAACTATGATGCTAAGCAGGACATGATGATGCTAGAGAAATAAAAGCAATGTGCCATGGGAATTCAAAGGAAGAACACAGAGCTATGAATTGGGAAGATTGGGGAAGGTTTCCCAGATGTAGTGAGACATGACTTTGGAGAATACATAGAATTTAAAGAAGTGAAGGAGTTTAAACATAGTAGTGGTCAGAAACAAAAAGAAAAATTTTTGAATTCAGGGTGTCTCAATGAGTTTAACTTTCTTTTCTGCCAAAGTTAGCTGCAAATCATTTTATCAGTGAATGACATATATACTAAAAGTCTTATGATCTGGGTTATCTCAAATTTTCTCAGACAATTCTAGTTCAGGGGCACCTGGGTGGTTCAGTCGGTTAAGCATCCAACTCTTGATTTCAGCTCAGGTTATGATCTCACAGTACATGGGGATTTGTGGGTTTAAGCCCTGCATCAGGCTCTGTGCTGACAGTGCAGAGCCAGCTTGGGATTCTCTCTTTCTCTGCCCCTCCCCTGCTCGTGCTCACATGCTCTCTGTCTCTCAAGATAAAGAAACAAACTTAAAAAAAAAGAAAAAAAGAAAATTCTAGTCCAGAGAAGTTAAGTGCCAGTTCAGAAACCTCAGAGCCTTGTTAAAGGAATCAGATTAGAACCAATCTCCTTATTTCCAGGCTAGTGCTCAACCCAGTTCACTTATAAAACAAAACAACACAAAACAATGACCTAAATGTCAATGACTTGTGGAGGTTTCTTTTCATTACTCGGGATGTTAATATAAAGAAAAAATTCAAGTAACTTTTTTTTTTTTTGTAATGGGAGATGGGTTCTAAGCCTTTTTTTTTTTACACTGTGTATATTGGTTTGCTAGGGCTGCCTTAAAAGTACCACAGACTGAGTGGCTGAAACAAAAGAAATTTATTTTCTCACAATTCTGGAGGCTGGAAGTCTAAGATCAAGGTGTTGGCAGTGTTGGTTTCTGCTGAGGCCTCTCCCCTTAACTTATAGACGGCTCCCTTCTCCCTGTCTTCCCATGGCCTTGTGTCTGTATGTGTGCATCCCTGCTGTCTCTCTCTCTTCATATAAGAGCGCCAGACATATTGGATTAGGATCGCCTCATATGACCTCATTTGACCATAATTCTCTAAAGTCCCCATCTCCAGATACAGTTACATTCTAAGGCAGTATTGGGGGTTGGAAATTCAACATATGAATTTGGGGAGACACAGCTCAGCCCATAATACTATGTCACAGTCTTGACTAAATGGAAGGAAATAATAGGTGCCATTACTAGGAGGCAGGCAGTAAACACATGTTATATCATTTTATCCTCACATTAAATAGGCCCAATTACCATTATAATTTTCATAATAAGAAAAAGGGATTCTAAGAGAGGGTAAATGATGTGGCTAGTACCACATATTTAGAAAACGGCGGCTTCAAGACTCAAACACAGCATGTTGAGCTGTGGGTCTCCCCTGCCACTTTGGAACAGAGGTATCACAGCCTCTGGTTGGGGATAAAGGCATGGGATCATTTGAATCCCTTTAAAACTACTTTTCTCTTTTCTCTTTTCTCTAAGGTAAACAAAGTTTTGGGGGCATGAGTTTAGGGTGTATTTCCTCTGATATTTGGTCCACAGACTTTTTGGAAAGATAAGGATAGGTAATTTCTTCTCTTAGAAAAATACAAAGCACTGAAACTAACATTACACTGTATGTTAACCAACTGGAATTCAAATAACAACTTAAGAAAAAGAAAAAGATGGGGGCGCCTGGGTGGCGCAGTCGGTTAAGCGTCCGACTTCAGCCAGGTCATGATCTCGCGGTCCGTGAGTTCGAGCCCCGCGTCAGGCTCTGGGCTGATGGCTCAGAGCCTGGAGCCTGTTTCTGATTCTGTGTCTCCCTCTCTCTCTGCCCCTCCCCCGTTCACGCTCTGTCTCTCTCTGTCCCAAAAATAAATAAACGTTGAAAAAAAAAATTAAAAAAAAAAAAAAAGAAAAAGATGAAACACAAAGAATGTGGTTATTAATGTATGGGGAAGTATTATGTTAGCTACTCCTATTAGTTTATTATTCTGGAGAGGTCATTTATAGGCTGTCACCTCCAGCCTTGCTCACAGCCATCTGAAGGGTTCCAAGGCCTGGGATCATTGCCCTTCCCCACCAACACCTGCTGTCAGGCAAGGTGCTTTCTTTTGGCTGACCCCTGTTATCACCCCTTTACTGGTGACACTTGGCATCATTGCTACTGTATAGAGGTAGGTAGAAGCTATTTTCTGGTCCTTTAAGAGGTGAGTTTTCCTGAAGGCTGGATGTAAAAAGATTTTCCAAGGAGATTCTGTGGAAAGTGACAATTTCATTTGCACACAAAAATGGAGAAAAGCAAGATGGAGACTTCCAGAATAATGTTTCAACTGTACAGACAGGTGTCCTGATAAAGACAGGCAATTTTCTTAGCATATTGCTCTTGTTTTATTTTTAATTACAGTGAGTTACAAGGTTAGTCCTGCTCTTTGGTTTCACTTTAATTATTCTCCCAATGTTGTCTTTCTGTGTTATGATCCCTTTAAGAGGCAGGAGGAAATAGACATTTAATTAACCAGATGTCACTCAATAAATCTTAAGTGTTATTCTCTGTATCAGAAAAGCAAATGCAAACCACTAAAAAAGGGCCCGATTTTTAAACATTAATTTGGCATAGTTTAGGGTTTTTATGATGACACTCCTGAAAGTAAAATTGAGAAAGTCTTCTAAAATATGGGGTAGAAAGGGGTTTCTTGCGTGAGCAGTACCATTAATGACTCATCATGTTCTCTATCTTTCTATATGTTTATCTATTGATTTATTGACAGTAGTTTGTTTCTGAAGTGCCCTTTTCTTCAAGTAAAGGAAGCTGATTCTGGGAAGACTCGACAAGGGCAGAACGTTGAAAGGTGCCAGGCATTTTAGATTTGATCAGTAGCCATTCCCCTTCAAAAATAGAATTCTGATTTTTGCTCACCCTCCTCCTGGGGCTACTTCCTTCAAGGATGGTGAGCTCTTCTTCACCCAAGGAGATAATTTATAATTTATCTAAGCCAATTTTAGTGGTCTCATTTACTTTCATAAGTAATTGGGTTTAAATGTGTGCATGCAACAAAGCCTGGCCAATGAGACATGAGGGGAAATCTACCGAGGACTTCTGAAAAGTTTTTTTTTCCCCTCACTGTTTAAGAGACAAAAGACAAGGTAAATGTGTTTAACAGCTCACAGAATACTTGAAACTAAGCCAGACATTTTGATCTGAGGAGGGGTGGAGGTCAGCCTAGGAAAATATGCTGGAGATACCTGGATGGTATAGCAGAAAATGGAACCTACTTATAAATTTTTTTTGCTATTTAATTTTTTTTTCTTTTTAATAAACTTTATTTTTTAGAGCAGTTTTAGGTTCACAGCAAAACTGAGCAGATGTTACAGTGATTTCCCACATCCCTGGGTCCCCATCCATGCATAGCCTACCCCATTATCAACATATACCCTACTAGAGTGGTACATTTGTTACAGCTGATGAACCTACACTGATACATCATAACGATCTAAGGTCCAGAGTTTACATTAGGGTTCACTGTTAGTGTTGTGCTTTCTGTGGGTTTGGAAAAATGTAAAATGACATGTGTATCCACAACCATTATGGTCTCATACAAAGTAGTTTCACTGTTTTTGGAGATTCTCTGTGCTCTGCTTATTCATCCCTTCCTCCCACTAACCCTAGCAACCCCTGATATTTTCACTTGCTCCATAGTTTAGGCTTTCCCAGAATGTTATATAGTTGGAATTGTGCATTAGGTAACCTTTTCAGATTGGCTTCTTTCATTTACTAATCTGCACTTAAGGTTCCTCTGTGTTCCTATGTGTTCCTCTTTTTATGGCTTGATAGTTTGTTTTCTTTTTATTGCTGTATAATATTCCATTGTCTGGATGTTCCACAGTTTATGCACTCACATACTGAAGGACATCTTGGTTGCTTCAAGATTTGACAATTCTAAATAAAACTGCTATAAACATCTGTGCACAGGGGTTTAAATGGACATAAGTTTTTACCTCCATTGGATAAATATGAAGCAGCACAGTTGCTGGATTGTATGGTAAGAGTGTGTTCAGTTTTGCAAGAAACTGTCTTCCAAAGTGACAATACGATTTCTCACTCCCACTAGCAATGAGAGAAGTTTCTGTTGCCCCATATCCTTGGTAGCATGTGGTATTGTCAGTGTTCTGGATTTTGGACATTCTAATAGCTTTGTAGCTTTTATTTTTAAGAAACATACACTGAAGTATTTGCAGGTAGAAAAGCATTGCAATATAATCTGATTACATCATTCAGAAAAAAATTGTGAGCACATACTAGACTCTAACAAAGTAGTAGATATTCACAGCGATACATCTACTTTTTCCTAGTGTCTCCTGCCTCCCCTTTCCTAGTCTTCAACTTCTCTCCTTCTGTTTTATGTCCAAAGTAGGAGGAGGAGGTGGTTTGTTGTTGTTGTTGTTGTTGTTGTTGTTGTTGTTATTGTTGTTTTTTGTGGGTTTTTTTGTTTGTTTTTTTATGGCCAGGGTTGATGGAAGTAAGAGAAACACATTTTAATTTCTTATAGCTCTGACCATAAATTCTGGAGCAATAGTTTTCAAACTTAGCTGCAAGTTGGAATCATTCAAAAAAATTTAAATAAATACTGATGCCTGGGTCCATCCCTAGAGATTGTGATTTAATTGGATTGGGGTCTTGTCAAAATATTTAAAAGCTCTCCAGGTTATTCCAAAGTGCAGTAAAATTTGAAAGTCACTACTCAAGAGTGATCTTAGGATTTACAAATGGAGAGAAGATTATTTGACAAGGAAAAAATTTGACAAAAATAAATTTGGATTTATTAAACATCTAAGTCCTAGATCAAATAAACCTGTAAGTATCTTTTGACTTTTTTAACAAAGCAAGTTTTGTGCAGAGGAGCACAAAGTGATTCTTTCAAAAGACCTCATGATCATAATAACTAGAAGAAACACTTAAAACCTTTTAAGTATTCAGGCCCCATTCCATGCCTTCCTAATCATACAACCTGTAGAAGAAGAGCCTAAGTAAATGTTTGCTTTAAAACAAAACAAAACAAAACAACACAAAACAAAACACAACTCTCAAGTAATTGTGCTGATCAGTGAGGGTTTGGAACATACCGGGATTGTGTATACTTTTCTAAACTTCAATGATTCTCTAGCCATTTCATTCAAAGTATGTGCCTACTCAGATTAATGTATATTTATTGAGTATCAGCCATATAGTAGGTTCTATGGAGCAGGGTTTCTTAATCCAGGCTCATGGATTCCCCAGGAGATCCAACTTGAAAGGGTATAGGAAACACTTGGAGAACTATTAAAATGAAGTTCTTGGCTTGACCACCAGAGATCCAGATTTTGTATCTCTGGGAGGGGCCCAGGAATCATTTTAATGTTTAGGTTGATTTTGAAGCAGATGTTTCAATGATGAACTTTTTAAAAACTCTTCTTTGGGGTATCATGATCTACCTTAAGGGGTCTTCCAGTTTTGCAGCTGTATGCAAAATTGTGTGTCTGTGTGTGTGTGAGTGTGTGTGTGTGTGTGTGTGTGTGTGTGTGTGTGTGTGTGTACATTTTTCTGGGGTGAGAAGCCTTACTGGTACATCAGATTCTCAAAGGGGTCAATGATTCTCTACCTAAGATAGAAAATTTGAGTAGGGTGAAGAAAGGAGTTATTATCTAATAGGGGAATAAAAGAAAAGATAGCATTTTTATAAGCCATGATCTAAAGGTAGTCGTAAAATAAGTAAAATAAGTATATGACAGGGAACATATGGTGCTTTACATATGTTATGATATATCATTCTTACAATAACCCAGTAAGCCAGAATTCATTGTCCCTATTTTATAGATATGATTAAGTAATTGGCTCAAGGTCAACATTGAAGTCTGTTCTACTCTATCACAGTGGTTCTCAAAATGTGGCCACAGGCCACTGGGCTTCCCCAGGATCTTTTCAGGGGGTCTGTGTGGTTAAAACTATTTCAAAATAATCGTAAAGTGGTATTGTTTCTTTCATTGCATTACCTGTAATGATGGAACAAAAGCAACGGTGGATAAAAAACACTGGTGCCTTAACAGAAATCACGATAGTGGCTCCCAGTTATGCTGGAAGCCATTGTGTTCTTTAACTCTCACACTGTCACAATAAAATAAAAGGCTAGTTTCACCTAGAAATGTCCTTGGCTAAGCAGTCAAAATTATTCACTTTATGAAATCTGGATCCTTGCAAAATTGTGGTTTTAACATCCTATGTGATAAAGTGGGAGTTTCTATGGAATATTGAAATACAATCGTCATTTTAGGAAATGCATTTGCAAAGTTGTTTTTGTTGTGAGCTAAGTTAGCAGCTTTTTTTTTTCATGGCACTATGGTTTTACCAGAAGGAAAGATTGGCAGACAAACTGGTTATTCAGACATGGGTATTTGGTAGACATTTTCTCAAAGTCAATTAAGTGAGCTTATCACTTAATTGAAGCAAACAATTTGACAGTACTTGTTGCTAATGGTAAGACTCAAACTTTCAAGTGAAAACTGGAATTTTGGAAAACTTTTCATGAGTTTGACAGCTTCTCAATAGTTGAAGGCTTTTATGATGAGATTGTTGGTGATATTAATGTGATTTTTTTAAATTTTTTTTAAATGTTTTTATCTTTACTTTTGTGACAGAGAGAGACAGAGCATGAGCAGGGGAGGGGCAGAGAGAGGGGGAGGCACAGAATCTGAAGCAGGCTCCAGGCTCTGAGCTGTCAGCACAGAGCCCGACGTGGGGCTTGAACTCACGGAGTGTGAGATCATGACCTGAGCTGAAGTCGGACACCCAACCGACTGAGCCACCCAGACACCCCAATATTAATGTGATTTTTAAAAATATTGTAGAGTTGAATGATATTTGGAGGTTCTGAATAACTCAATCAGTATTTTCCAAATGATCAATCTATAATGTTAAAAATTCATGCATGGGTACACAGATTTATTCTAAGTGTAAAATAGAACCAAAATTTAATGTAAAAGTATGAAAAGTTCATTAATATTGTCTCATATTCCACATTGAAACTAACATTTAAGTAACTTTTACCCTCTGTAGAGTTTTGTTATAATATTAGAAAAGAATATCAACAGTTATCTGAAAAGGTGACCAAACTACTCCTCCTTTTTCCAGCTACACGTTATGTGAAGCTAGTTTTTCTTTAGATGTTTCAATCAAACAATGTATTTTAATATATTAATTGTAGAAGCAGATGTGAAAATCCAGCTGTCTTCTATTAAAACAAACATGAAAGAGATTTGTAAAATGTAAAGCAATGTCAATCTATTCATGATTTGGGGGGAAATAGTTACTTTTCACAAACATGTGTTACTTATGCCAAAATGTAATGAGTTTATTATTGTTAGTTTTAAGAACTAATATTTAAGTGTTTTTAGTTTTAATTTCTAATATGATAAATCTTGATAGGTATAATTAAGCAAAACCTCTTTGAGGTCTTTATTAAGTTTTAAGAGTGTAATGGGATTCTGGGACTGCACTGATCTGTCAGCATTCACTTGGGAAAATTCAAGAAAATTTCCTGAAGTTTGAAAGGGTTTTTATCAGTCAGCTGGGAATTTAGCAATTGAAGATTAGGACTAGTGTGTGTGAGGACATTCTAGGCAGAGGGATCAATGTGAGAAGTCCAGAGATGTGGAAGTGTGACGAGAATTTAAGAAACAATGGAAAGTCCATTTCATTTTGCCAAGTATTTGCAGAGTGCCTTTTGTGTGGGAAGTTCATGCTATGTTTATAGAGTTGGGGAATAATACATAGTCTCCACCTTCAGTCACAGTTCATACTGGAGCACTGGATTCTGAGTGGGAAAGCAGTCCAGGATACTCAGGACTTGACCTCAACATTATTTTCCTAGGGGCTTTATTTTTAAAACAACAACAACTGGCTTAATTTCATAATAATTCCTCCTCTATTGTTCAATGCAATAACTTATATTTAATGATCTGTAATGCTCTTGGACTCAATTATCCAAGCAATCTTTACGAGTGTTCTCACCTTCTTTGTGAGCACCTTTTTCTTTATGCAGCCAGTTTTACACAGAAGCAGGTGAAATCTTTTAGTTGATATATGAGCAAGTTATGTCCATTAAAATTAATGGGAGCTGAATATGTGCACCGAGGGAAAGATATACTTCAAAAAGTCAATTTACGCAATGTTCCTTGTTATGTTCTTATTGTAGGATTTCTATTTCAATTATACTTAATGAATTGTATTAGATGCCCCTGTCTCTAAGGTTAGTGACATCAAATATGCTTCTAGTTCTATGCATGTCTTAGGCTGTCCAAAGCAATTCTTTTAGAAGTGGAATTAACCTCAGTGCTTGTGATGTTTAGACAAACTTAATGGTTTCCAATATAGTTCAATGCCAGAGTCTCCACAGCAAGAGGATATGATTAAGAGACTAATAAAGGAGGGATAACAGATCACTTGTAAAACACATGCCTTGAAGAGATATTAAAAGCCACATTATTCATTAGAAGAACATTCCTAGGAGGAAAAATAAACAAAACCATCACATAAATGCATAGATATTCAGGGGAGGAAATGGACCTTTTCTCCCGTGGATCCTTTTGTGGGTTATACATAGTTTGTCAATAAAACTTGGTTTCATTAAAGATTGTTCATCCTTGTAATAATAAACCACGTTCGCCAAGAAACTCCGGAACAACATACTTATTATCTACTTATTGGCTTCTGGATACAAAACTGACCCTCTGTTGACCTGGCTGTTTCAGCCTTTCTAATTGGCTCAGGAACTGCCTGGGGCTTTTAGTCACAGGAACCAATGAATCTGGTCATCCTTTTGTTGTTATTTTTAATAATCTTTCCTAACATCTTCCAAAGGAACACGCAATAGATGCCTTAACTCTCCATTGGCATCACTGACTTGACTATTGCAAGAACCTTCTTTATTTCCTTGTTGTTCTGCTTCTGGTGGCTTTCATAGGTGCTTGGACAGCATCAGTGTAGTATTTCACATCAGGAAGCATCCCTTGGACTGAGCTTTTGTAATTTTCACATTTGCTTTTGAGGAAGGGTGTAAGGAAAAATTATAGGGGTGGTCAAAAGAGGTTTTCTTGCTATTACTAAGTGATTTTGTTCAGAGAATTTCCTGCTGTCAAAACTCTTTTTCCTTTTGAGTGCCTATGAGCTAGGGCTATGCAAAGAACCTTATTTGAAGGATTCTCTCATTTACAACTCGTTGAGGAAAATACAATGATTATTGTCTTTTGCTTTTTAAAGATGCAGAAATTGAGACTGGGAGAAACTAACAAACTGGTATGAAATTGCACAGAATTTGAATGCAAACGGATTAGCTCCCAGCTTGAGCTTTTAATGACTTCACACTTTGCTGTATTGTGGAGCAAAGGAAGATTAAATCAACAGCAAGCAGGCTCATGTCATTTGTCATGACTTGCTGTCCATGACTACCCTCTAGCAAGCCTCTGTTCTCATCAGCTTTGCTTCCCACTCATTCATTGTAGAAATTGATATGATTATACATTTATCCACATGTATCTGTGTATATCTATCCTGTCTAAGAATTTGCCTCAAATCCCTTTTGAAAGTAGATTCAGTATAAATAACAAATAATTAATCGATGAGGTGTGACATGTAAACATCCAGTTTCTAAGCATTCTTTGTATGATTACTTCTCTAAGCAGAATGTTTATTTTTACCTTTTGAAGCTTTCGTGGGGCATATGGCTCAGGATCTGACATCACACAAACCTCAGCTGTAGTCATGGTTCTGCCTTTACTGACTATATGATATGGGCAGATTATCTAACATTTTTGAGCCTTAATGATCTCATGTGAAAAACAGGCTTGATCTTGGTGCTCACAGTGTCATTGTAAAGATAGTGTTGAACTTTAGTATAGCATTATTACAGAGTATGCACTTTGTGAATAGTGCTATTTTATTGTCCGTTTTCGCTTTTAGCCATCACATATCAATCATTCTAGTTTTTCGGAAAAGGTCGCTCATGCCTTCATTCATTCATCTGGCACACAAGGTAGCACTCTCCTTAAAGAGCTTTGGGTTTAGTGACCAACTGAATACATAAAACTTTATTTTCAATGAAAATTACATTTAAAAGATTGCACTCAGTGAGTGACATTTTGGTTCTGCATGCTCATATTGATATACAAGGAGCATCCTGAGCCAAAAGATAAAAGCCAAGATTATGTTTTATAAATAATGCTAATTTCTTCGTGTGTTTGTTAACGGTCTCCCTTGTTAAGAGCATTTCACTTCAGAGAGTCTACTAGCTGAAAGGTTATGTGCTGCTCTAGACACAGAGTGTTGGTGCCTTTGGCAGGTTACATTTGCAGATTCTAGGTTCAGAGCAGTGTTTGCACATACTCCTGTCCCCTTTCCTTTTAACTTGTTTGCCCCCCTCTCTGTCCAAGACTCCTCATACAGACTACAGGATTCCCAGGAAATTTTATTTTAGATCTTTTAATTTTAAGTAATCTCTTTGCCCAGTGTGGCGCTAGAGCTCATGACCCCAACGTCAAGAGTCACATGCTCTACCAACCGAACCAGCCAGGCACCCCCCAGAAAAAATTTATTTTAGTATTTTATTTTTGTTCTACAACTTCCCTTTCTTGATCTCTTAAAAGTCACTTTTGATCTCCCCAATTGTTGGCACCAGTGTTCCTGAGGACATGCTCTTTTCAGTGACTTTGGAAATTGTTTCACAGGGAATGGCTCCCAGCCACCTAGAATGTGTCTCATGCATTGCAAGGAACAGAACCAGCACCTAGACTGGGCGCGGAGGTATTGCATGGGCTGAAGGGGGAGCTTAGTTATAAGTTGATGCTTTATGATCAGAACTAATGTGTTTGGGAAAAACACGTAAATCGATAGGTTTTGGCACCATGGTTGTCCAAATAACGGCGGAGGTGGGGTTGAGGAAGAAAAGCTACATTTAACCATGTTGTATGGTCTCAAGGTACTAGAATTAAGAAAAGAGACACCAAAGAAAATGGAATCTATACAGAAAACTGAACAATATGCTAAACTGTAAAAAGAATCTTTAATGGAAGGAGATGGGGACTTACTAGTATAAACAATATACCTATTTGTTTATTTTTAAAATGTTTATCTTATTTATTTTTGAGAGACAGTGTGTGAGGGAGGGACAGAGAGAGAGGAAAAGGATCCCAAGCAGGCCTCACACTTGAACTCATGAACCACAAGATCATGACCTGAGCCGAAATCAAGAGTCAGAAGCTGAATCGACTGAGCTACCCAGGTGTCCTATGCCTATTATTATTATTATTATTGTAAAAACAAATCCATTCAAAATACTGTTGAGTAAATAAATCTCAGGTTGAATGCACACAGAAAAGTCTGGTACCAAAAGAAAATCCCATGATGAGGACAAGTGATTTCATTCCAGTTCAACCAGCTAATGTTTCTTTAAGGACTGTACTCTCGAGGTTCAGTTCCTCACAGGGAAATACAGCTGGTATTATTTGGTTTTCCAGTCAGTAAAGATGTTGCATCAGGATTTGGAATGGTTTTCTCTTATCCTAGGAAACCACAAGTATTTTTGATAAAACAGTACCATTTGAGACATTTATTTTATTTAGATTTGGGGGCCATTATGATCGTGGAAATAAGGAACAGACAGATCAGGAGACATAAAAATACTGTTTACGCAGTACCACTGCACTGATAACATGTATGCTAAAGTCAGCCTGGCAGTTTTATTTTTATTTTTATTTTTTTTAAGTTTATTTCTTTATTTTGAGAGAGAAAGAGCGCTGGCTGTTTTATGTTGCAATTCTAGCCATGAGGTAAAATGGAAAGCTTCCAGTATGTCTCCTCATCCAGGTATGGGATGCACACAGATGCACTCCTACACAGGTCGTAAATCAGGCAAGTGCTGGCTATCCTTTACCAAGGCTTGCTTTCGGGATTTTGGGACCTTCTCGGCCACAGATTTTTGGTGACCGTTGAGCTCCATTACAGCCGTGACTTTTGTGTGGATTCGGGGCTATCACTCTTCCATCTGCCGCTTTCTGCCACATTCTCTCACATGTTTGTGGTGGTGGCCTACGTCAGCCCCACAATCAGTTATTAATATTTATCATCATCACGATTATTGTTTTAACCACCTTCCTGCACCAGCTGCTGAGAAGCTGGGTCTGAGATCCATAGAGGAGAACATAGAGGTATGTTTTCATGTTGCAGTGTTTTAGAGGTTTAATTAAAAACGAAAGACTTTTCAGCTCAGTTTGGTCTGTTCTCTTAATCGTTTGGTCTTTGGCATAAAACCCTGAAAATAAAAGCATTCTATCTATTTTTAATTCATAGGGTTTTTTTTACTTATTTGAACTGTAGATTTCTGATCTTATCAAATGGTTGTTACATTTCTTTAAACTTTGAGATTTTTAAGGCTTCCCTGCACCGTGAAGTGGACTTTCCCTGCCACCTCCATACAAACACACACATTATGAAGCTTGCTCTTTTTTCTCTCAGATGGACACCTTTGAAAAGTTTTAATAAAAACATAGTAGAGAAGATCTAGTGTTGTACTTCACAGGCAACCTTTATATGACTGTATCTATTTTGTAAAGTGGGAAAAATTAGTTTTAATATCAGGACCACCATTCACATTCACAGGAGTGAATGGGTGAAATCCAGCCTGTGGTCCAGTCCCAAATCCAGCTGTGGAAAAGGAACCCCTTTTTTCGACTTGGTCTATCCAGAGAGGTGATTTTTTTTCTAACTTCTACAAATGACTAGGCTAGTACAGCCCTGAAGAAGATGTGTTTCAAACAATTTTTAAAAGTTTTTGAAAAGGTAAAATTTAACTCTTAATGTATAATTCTTTAATTAAAAAAAATAATTATTGTCTCATTAGCCAACATAGTAGATTCCTGTGATTCATCACTTACATACAATATCCAATGCTCATCCCAACAAGTGCCCTCCTCAGTGCCCATCACCCATTTTCCCTGCCCCCCAACCTCCCACCCCCATCAACCCTTAGTTTTTTCTCTTCATTTAAGAGTCTCTTATGGTTTGCCTCCCTCCCTGTTTATAAGTTATTTTTCCTTCCTTTTCCCTATGGTCTTCTGTTAAGTTTTTCAGATTCCACATATGAGTGAAAACATATGATTTTCCGTGACTGACTTACTTGTTCTTTGACTTTCTTTCTCTGACTGACTTATTTCACTTAGCATAATACCCTCCAGTTCAATGCACATTGTTGCAAATGGCAAGATTTCATTCTTTTTCATTGCCAATATTTCATTACACACACATGCACACATACCACATCTTCTTTATCCATTCATCAGTTGATGGACATTTGGGCTCTTTCCATAATTTGGCTTTTGTTGAGAGTGCTGCTATAAACATTGGGGTACATGTGCCCCTATGACTCAGCACTCTTGTATCCTTTGGATAAATTCTTCATAATGCCATTACTGGGTTGTAGGGTAATTCTGTTTTTAATGTTTTGAGGAACCTCCACGCTGTTTTCCAGAGTGGTTTCAACAGGTGGAATTCCCAACAACAGTGCAAGAGTGTTCCCCTTTCTCCACATCCTCGCCAGCATCTGTTGTTTCCTCAGTTGCTAACTTTAGCCACTCTGACCAGTGTGAGGTGGTATCTTGGAGTGGTTTTGATTTGTATTTCCCTGATGATGAGTGATGTTGAGCATCTTTTCATATGTCTGTTAGCCATCTGGATAAATATCAGAGAAAGTGTTAGTATCAAAAATCTGTAAAGAACTTACCAAATTCAACACCTGAAAAACAATCCAGTGAAGAAATGGGCAGAAGACTTGAATAGACACTTTTCCAAACGGTTATCTTTATAAACAAATCCAGCAGTGGAGGGTGCCTGGGTGACTCTGTTGGTCGAATGTCTGACTTTGGCTCAGGTCATGATCTCGTGTGATTGGTGAGTTCCAGCCCTGCATCAGGCTTGCTGCTGTCAACGCAGAGCCTGCTTTGGATCCTCTGTCCCCCTCTCTCTCTGCCCCTCCTCCACTCACTCTCTCTCTCAAAAATAAATGAAACATTAAAAATATCCAACGGTGGAGTGATGGCCAAGTAAGACACCCATGATGCAAAATCTTTTATATTCCTGGGAGCACCAAAATGTGTTTCCATTCCCACAAATATGTGTGTTTGAAAACACACACACACACACACACACACACACACAGACACACACACACACACACACAGAACTAATTTTCAATGTGGCTGCGGTCCCAAATCTAATGATTTGTTATACTGATATCCCAGAAGGTTGAAGTTAGTAACATTTCTGCTATGCATTCATACTGGAAAAAAATTGATTATAGAAATCATGGTGTAGCTATACATATTCACTGAGTTTAGAAAATATTTTCTCTAGAAAAAATTTCTTATGTCAGAATAATAACTAAATTTATTTGCTCATAATCCAGTCATAGTATTTACAATGTTAATTTACATAGTCTATTTTCTGTTTTGATCAGAAAGAGACAATGGCCAGTAAACAATTTGACAGGGAGTTCTAGAAATTGTCTTTCAGACTGTGTTATGACTAGAGTCACCATAAAATTTGTCTTCCAAACCCGGGCACTTCTGAGACCGAAAGGGGCAACTATGTTACCTATCACACCAAAGTTGGCACACATGAAGACCTTGATTATAGAGCACAGAATAATCTGAATTAATACTTGTGTGGACTCTAGGATACTGTAGTATCTCATACATTTCTTAATTTTTTTAAACCCTAAGCACTTAATGGTGTGCAAGTTCTTGGCATTGGAGGGTGTACAAGTAAATACAGATTCTGCCCTCAAGGAGCTTACAATCAAATATGAGGTAAAAGACAGGTAGGTACAGCCTGGTTCACCTCCTTTAAGATGCTTCTCTGAGCTGGGAAAATGTGTTAAGGCACAGTCTGAGAAGAGTAGGATTCCCAGACCAAAGTGCTAAATGCTCTGGTGCAGGAGCCCGAACCTCTCTCCTCACTCTGCTCTCTTTACTACCTTTGTTCTCACCTCCTATCTAGTCTCTTGCAGGCCTGTAGGTTTCTCTTAGCTGCTCACCTTAACACCACTTCCTGGCTTTGCTTCCAGCTTCCTCTTCCTAGCTTGCTAATCTCTTCTTCCTCTCCTGTTCCTTCCCCAAGCTTGATAGGACGTGACTTCCTCTGTTTCTCTCTTTCAACTCTTCTGGAAAAAAAGGCCACTTACTACATGTTTTATGGATTTCTTTTTAGCATTTATAGCATGGATTAATCTTATCTGCATATATACATGGATTGGTTAGTGTGTGGGAGAGTGTTTATTAGTCAATTTTCTCTTTAATAATATATTTAAGATTTTCAAACCACAGCTGCAACTCATTTGAGTTTTATTATGTATTATAATTTTACTTTAAAATTGCACTATGCATGTAGAGTTGTCTCCTACTTTAACTTATTTTTATGTTGTCTCTCCCTGGTGAAAGTATATTTGATTCTTTTTATTGTATTCTGTCCAACAGAGCAGGAAAAGAATAATAAAACCAATCAAAAAGAAGATAAGTTTTAAACTTCTCATTGAGATAATAATACTCTGCCTACTGAATAATATTCCTCAAATCTCTTTCCATGAGACCCCTATAATATTAGATAGTCATAATTTATTTATTAGCTTAGAGCATTTGGAAGACAATGATTATAATTAAGGGAAAGAGAGCTAATTGCTGAAAGTCCAATATGAAATCTAATGACGTCTGACTACATTGCTGCAAGAGAAGCAGATATTCAGTCATTATCTCTTTGGTATGGTCAATACAGTCAAACTGGGTAATTTAGACACTAAATAAAGAGTCCTCAGAACATTTCCAGAGGGCCCATTTATGATTTTGATTCAATTCTAAGCATTTGGAATTTCAAAAGAGCAGAATTCTTATTTAGGAAGATATGAAATCTTCAGTATTTAACAACAATCAGTTCTGCCCTGTTTATTATATGCTTAGCAATGTGAAGCACTGGGGTTTTAGCAGAAAATAAAATAGATCCCTCCCCTGTCCTTAAGGTTTTTAGTGTGGTAAAGGATAAGACATTGAATATGAAATTATGAATATGGTATATGTTTCTGAACAGGTACATGGATGTATGAAAGCTACATAGATGAATCATAGGCTGACAGACACTCAGATTTGGAAGGGGCATTTTGACTCTTCACTGCAAGTGCCAAATAAAATCATTTCTATGGGGTGAGGGTGTTTCAGCAGCTGGAGCAAATGTGGACAGGAGGGCAGATGGCATGGACAAAGGAAAGAGGGAAGGACACTAGGCATGGTCTGATGGGAGCATGGATTGGAGTTATATTTTGACTGCCCTTGAAAATCTGGTCAAAGAGTTAGTGCTTCAACTGGCAGGTAATAGGGCCACTGAAGGTTTTTCTATTTCTGTTTGTTTTAGCAGAGAAACGGCATCAGAAATTCACTTAAAGGAAAATTTATCTGGCAGTAGTATGTTTAGTGAAATGGAACAGGATGAGTTTGGGGGGTTTTGCAGTTGTGCAGGGGAGAGGCAATGAGGTCGAACTAGCATGTCAATAGTGGAGCTGAGAAGGAGAGTCATGAGACGAGACATGGCAGACTAGGGATAGCTGTATGGTATTTCCTTAAAATTTTAAAATAAAATTACTCTATGATCCATCAACACCACTTTTGGGTATACACCCAAAAGGACTGAAAACAGTCTTGAAAAGATATATTAACACTCCTGTTCATAGCAGCATTATTCATAATACACCAAACATGGAAGCAACTCAAGTATCCATTGATGGATAAACAAAATATGATATATACATACAATGGAATATTTTTCAGCTTAAAAAAAAGGAAGACATTTTGACACATGCTTTAACATGGATGAATCTTGAGAACATTATGGTAAGAAAGCTAGTCACAAAAAAGATGAATATCATATGATCCAACTTACGAGAGATACCTAGAGAATAATCAAAACCATAGAAACAGGAAGTAGAATGATAATTGCCAGGGGCTAGCAGGAGAGCAAATGGAGAGTTGATTGAAGGGTTTAGGTTTCAGTTTTGCAAGATAAAAATGAGTTTGGGAGACAGGTTACAAAAAGTATGTATGTACTTAACAGTACTGAACTGTATTAAAAATGGTTAAGGTGGTAAATCTTAAGTATATTTTATCCCAATTTAAAAAAGAGAGAGGGAGAAGGAGGGAGGGAAGGAAGGCGGGAGGGGGAGGGAGAGGGAGAGACATGACAGAGTGAGCATCTATCGGGTTTGAGCAGTGAGACTGGAAAGAAGGGATCAAAATTGACTTTAAGATTTTGAGTTTATGTGACTAAGAGAGAAATGGAAACAACAGTGACAGAGACAGCAGGTGGAGATGGTTCACTTAGGGTGGTTTGGGTAGAAAGATGGATTTGGTAGAGATGATAACTTGGATATTAAAATGTTGACCTGAAGGTTCTAGTGGGACTTCCTAAGGCAGGTAGTTGGAAAGAAGAGAGCTAAAAAGAAATTTATACATTCTTTTCTTAGGTTGATAAAACTTACCTATCTTGTGTATTTGATAAGGTGATCTATGATGGTGTCAGTAAAGGCTCCTAATGACTCCATGCATTATCTATTTCATGGAAAATTGCCAAGGCTTTGTGGTCATGTTGCCTGGCAGTGAACCTAATGATAGGATTTTCAGGAAAAATAACAGGGGCTTATGCTTTGAGAAAACTGTTTTATATCTTTTAAATGATTCTTGATGAAAAGGGAGCGAAATCAGAGTCCAGCCTTATAACCTAATTATTTGGACCAACTATGATGATTTTTATCACTCCTGTAGTTTTAGATGATCTTCCCATTTATGCCATCCACCTTTTGTGAATGGAAAAGTAGCTGCGTTGGTTTCAGTTCTTTGGATGTTTCTCAATGAAATGGAGGTGATAACATAATATATTATTATCATGATGAATTCCCCTTTCATTTTTTCTGCTGTTATATGAACTACTTGGGGAAGGGACCTATCTTCCTCATCTTTATAATTCTAAGAACTAGCAAAGTACCTGTTGCACCATAGGAATAAGTTCATGGCCCTTGATAATAGAATCATAGAATGTTACAATGGAAGAAACTGGAGGGGCCATGCAACCCTTACTCTTTTATTTTGTCAAGTAGAGAGGTGGAATTTAGAAAGGTAGGTGGGCTTGTCCAAGGAAGTACTATTGGGCTAGTTGGACTAGAGCCTGACCCTCCTGATTCCTCATCCAGTTTTATTTCCACCTTACCCCATCATTTCATGTAAGTTTTTTAACCTCACAAACCTCAAGTTGTATCTCATTGTACTCTTGGCAATATCAAGAATACTACCTTGTACTTAGTAATTTCTAATACATATTTGTTGGTCTCTTCCTTCCAAAGTAAAAAGAAGGTGAGGGGGAGAAGAAGAAGCAAATGTAGCATACCTATGAATGATAATGAAGACAAGTTCTTATTTAAATTCATATTCTGATACCAAGAAATTTTACACACTGGGTTATTATATCAAATTCAGGACTTCACTGAAAAAGTGGAATCTTTTATAACAATTATATAACAATCCTATGAACTGATAAGCCACGTGGTCATACAAAAACTTTTAGTTCTTTTTGGTAAAGGCAGCCAGTGGAGAAGCTTGAAGTTTTTGAGAGTAAATAATCTCCCACAACCTTAGTACAGCCTACAGGGAAAGCAGGTCTCAGATCAAATTCTGCCACACATACAGATATTTATTAAATAACTATTAATTAGAAAGCCAGCATGAAATAGCACATAAAACCATGTGGACCCAACAAAGTCCCAGCTCTCTGTCCTTCAATAGATTCTGACCACCATCTTGCATGCAGAGTTTACTTGAGACGAACACAACCATATTCCAGCAGCAGAATCCTGTCCCTTTATTGGCAGTATCAGGCAATTAAAAATCTTCTTAGACTGAACATAGGACTATTTAGTCGGGTACCATCCTTAAAGATGAAGGCTTAGGCTTCACTGGATGTGTTTTTTATTTTTTTTAATGTTTATTTTGGAGAGAGACAGATCATGAGTGAGGGAAGGGCAGAGAGCGAGGGAGACAGAATCCCAAGCAAGCTTCAGGCTGTGAGCTGTCAGCACAGATCTCGACATCAGGCTCGAACTCACCAACTGTGAGATCATGACCTTAGCTGAAGTCAGGCGCTTAACTGACTGAGCCACCCAGATGCCGTGGCTTCACTGGATTTTGTACTCTATTTGTACAAAGGAGTTGAGTGTTTCCAGAATGTTTTAAATCAATCCATACCAGAATACCTTTAATTTAATCAATAACAGCCCTTTCCTAAATTTATCATGCTCTTCACCAGGCCATATTTTTATAAAGCCCATTACTGATACTCATTAAGTTAATTAGCAGTGTTGGTTGTTGATTGAAATGTGAATGACTCAAATTACTGTGGTAGCTGCTTTGGGCAGATGACTTCCTTAGTAGAATACCAGCAGACCACCTTGATCTTTGCATTCTTGATTAGTACCTGAACTGAGCTTACCTGGAATAATATACACACGATATTACATTAGGTATGTTGAGGGTACATTAGATATGTTGAGGGCATAATACCATGCCAATTTTCCTATTAATTAGGTCATTTTAGATGAACTGGCTGATTAAAGACCCAAAATGGAACTTGGGAGCCAATTTTAGTGTTGTTTTGGGATTGGGTGTCTTTTTTTGCATGAATGTCAGTGAATTGATGTACCTATATGACAGATATGGGTCTTCCTTTCATTTGAAGACTTAGAAGCCAGTGATTTCTTAATTGGCCTGATTTCAATATTGTTTTACACACTTCCAACTTTCTACTTGGTAGTGTTGCTGAATCTTTGAGCTCACAGAGTCTAAAATCAAACTCATCTTCTGTCCCAAACCAATTCTTCTTCCTGTCTTTTATTTCTGTTAAAAGTACCACCAAGCACCTGATATCTACCAAGCATTGTGGTAAGGACTTTACACATATTATGTAGTTTAATTTCCTATTTTAGAGATGAGGAAACTGAGGCTTAGAGAGTCCAAGTAACTTGATCTCAGGTCTGTTAGCTGGATCATGGTAGGACAGGGAGGTACAGATTGGCAACACAAACTTCTGCTTTCTTTAATTTTGCAGCATTTACTGGAATTCAGTTTCCTATATACAATGGCATGGGCTCTCCACAGGTTCCTCAGACATCTGAAATAATTTCTTTTTGTGCAAGCCCTAGGCACTCCCAACCTGAGTAGTTGTGTCCAAGGCATATTTTACTTGGTGATTTGGCTTTTTGGTTCGATCCAGTGGACTTGTGAGAAACACACATAACTGTGTAAGAGAAAGAGCCTAGCTGTATCTTAAAGACACTCAATGTATGTCTCCTTTCTCCTTTTCTCCTTTCCTATTTCTGTTTTACAGAAGCACAGGTCTTTATTTCTGTTTTTTTCCCCCCAAGAAACACTAATTTAATTCAAAGTAGTCCTTGTATTGATCCTCCATAAAGGCACAGAAACTAGGCAAACAGCAACATAGAACATGGAATGGGTTATCTGAGAATCAGGTAATAGGCAATGGCTTCCATGTGATTTATCATCATGTTAATTAGACTTTGATTCCATCAGTCTGCCAAAGAAAGTTAGACTCCCCTGAGCAGAGGACACACACTTGATCTTAGAATGAGAAGGGTAGATGAGTCATTTCTGTTATAAATCGATCTCGACAGGCAATGTCAGAGGCTCAGGGCCAATAAGTCAGTGTCACTTACTGAGTCCTAACCTGGCCACTGTATAATTACTCCTGGGCTTTTCCCCTTGAGTGCACCACTGTCTTCCTATTTGACAAGGTATTAATTACTGGACCTGGGAAGTTCAATGTGTCTGATTTCACTCAATCACTCAAACTCATGTCAGTCTCTATGCATGTTACAATTAAGCATGGGGAATAAGGATAGTGGAAAATAAGGACTAACTTGATCTCCACAGTCCCTCCAGGCAAACCTAAAATGTACATATACTTGGATGTCAAGAAATTTTTATTAGTTCATGCCATTCTGTGTTTTCATTATAATTGTCACTGCTGTTATTGTCATCACTAGGAAATCTACCACATGCTAAAAAATGTGAGTTTTGCTACATTCTTGGACCACCTGGAGTTTAATTTGTGAATTGGAAAAAAAATTTATGTGTAAAATTTATGTATAAAAAAGATTTATGTGGGTTTTCCCCAACTTACAAAATGTATATTCTTGAAGGTTAAACGTAAGTTTTATATACTTGAAGACTCATCTTAAAATCATTTCTCTGTTAAACCATCTCTGGGCCTCATCTTTGCCTTGGGCAGATTCAGACCCCTGGCTTTTGTGTCTGCATTACAGCCACAGTCTGCCTCTTAAGAATAATTCTTCTTTCTACATTTTTCCCTTTCCCCATTTCAAGCAAGTAGTTGGAATTTTTTGGCCTTCTTATCTCAGTGATGGTTTATGTTTCTGAGCCAAAAGCCATAGTTTCCTGTAAGACACACACCTTCTGGAGTTTTGAAAAGCCCAAACCCACTGAAAAAGTATGTAAGTTATGTTGCAGGTCACCACCATAGATAGGATCAGACCTTTGAGAAGCTACAGAAAAGAGGATGGGAGAGTTAGTGGAATCTGAGCATAGGTCCCAGGAAGAGCAGGGACTTTCATTCTGCTCTGCAGCAGCACTTGAGAAGATGGCAGAGGGCAGGGCTGGGCCTGGGCCCTGCTAGGAGGTTCCTAGCGTCATCAAAGATGCCTGTTTCCAACCCAGACATAGAAGTAGAGCGCTGGATCTGAAGGGACCGTGCAGACTACAGTGTGTTCATGCTAAGGTAGTACCAGGGTGGGCTATGTACAATGACTGCAGGAGTCTCCTGGTGCTTTGGCCCCATGTAAGATGCCAGGTCATTGCTGGCCCTGCTGGGTAACTACCAGCAGCAGTTTCAGATACTGCCCTCTGTTTGCCAGGATAAAGTAACCCAACACTTTCACAGCAGAACTGACCACTTTAATAGAAAATGTAACTCTGCTTTCCTAAAAAGCAGTAACAAGCACTTTATCCTCTGCTTTTAACTCTTTTTCAGGCCCCGGGTCTAATGCATTTTTTCCCTTTAACCTAGTTTGCAAAGCTATCCAAACTCACTCTGTCCAAATTTTTTGGTTCTCTGGGGACCTTGGGACCTCTGATGTTAAGTGGTAACCCTGGTGATTCTGGGCCTTTCATTGAGTTTAGTTACTGTGCCCACCTATTGCCTCCCTGAAATGGGTAAGTTACTAGGAATGAAGTGGAGAAACTTGGCCTTTGTGGTGGGGAGATGACTCTAGAAAGGAAGCCTAGAGAGTCCAGAATGGACCCTAAGTCAGATTCATAAGAACAGACTAAAGATAAGCAGAAACATATAGAACTTAAGCTCCATGAGTAAAGGAAGGTGCAGGGTCTGCATTAGAAGGTGTCTATCTACTTCTGGGAAGCCGTGTCTGCAGAATGGAAGGACAAGAATGTATTGTCAGTTATCTACTTTTACTAGGATAGCTAGCTCTTGAGTATACAGGACTGAAAAGATAAATTACAGGTGCAATGAACTTCAATAAACTTATTTTAGAAACTTTTGGAATCCCCAGGCAGGCTGGATGGTCCTGTTGCTGCCAGTAGAGACCAATGTCACATTTACTTTTGTAGTTCATCTACACAGTTGTGTGGTACTCATTTAATATCCTTAAGGTCCTGAATTAGTTCCTCTCTTTCCACTGGCTTCTCCTTCCTTAAATCATAAATGCCTAGAGGTTAGGCACCGTGTCTGTTTAATTAGCTTTGTAAAATGCCTAGCACAACTCTCCACACAGGAAATTATTAAATGTGCTTGGATAACGAGCCAATGTTTGAAAAGTGGAAAAGGGCTCTGAGTCACTTAAAATAAAGATCATATTTCACATGATGCCCCTTAGCCTCTTTCTGGGACTCTTGTTTATAGGAAGTATAGGGGTGTTACTGGGGACACATGGGGAAATGGTGTTTATTTCTGTGGATGAGAACTAAGGTCCCCATGTGGTTGCCTTGTTAGGTGCCAAGAGTGCTTGATTCCAGTCCCTCGGAGCTTCCCCATCCCATGCCCATCTGTCTTCTTTCAGGAAATGCAGGGTAGCTGGCATTGAGACATATTTGTAATAGATGTGAGCCCAGCCACAGGGAAATGAAACATGTGGATAAAATGTCTTGCTTTGCTCATTTGCTCAGTGTAGGGGCCAAACAAACCAAACCAAATAAAAACCCAAAAGCTTTGTTAGCTCAAAGAATGACTCAAATTATCAAAGTTATAAGGGAGAGAATCAGTGACAAAAGAAAATCCAAACTTCTCTGGATTTGTCTTGGCAAATTTTGGACAACCATTGTCCTTGAAATGTAAAGGATTGTGAATGTATCCATGACAGAAGACCCGAGAGACCATTGGACTGGAGAGGACAGGCTATTGTTGACTCTGACATTGGGGTGAAGAATTGAGCTCACATAGTGGTGAGAGCCTCAGAGTGAATGAGGTCAGTGGTCCAGGAATTAAAAAGAAAAAAAAAATTAAAACCCTGAAATGTTTGCCAATAATAGTTCTGGAGCTGTTATCACAAGCTGCATGTCCACAGGCCCTATTTCAATAACTGCTTTAAGTGTCCAGCTTGTTAGATAACACACACTTGGAGACTTTCCTTGGCAGATATTTACTGAAGGTGACAGCTAGTAAAAAAATCCAACAGGCTTATTAAACTATTCAATGAAGACTTTGGAGAAGGGCCTGGAGATGAGACATGGTTAGTATAGAAAAGAACAAATCTCTGGAAGTTTTGTCTCATTTGATTATTTACTTCAGGTTTAAATTGGAGGAAGAAGATTTAAAGGGAAGCACTTGGAGTGATGGATGTCCAGTGACTTGGTTTTTCAGCCCACCGGCCATCTAGGAGACTGAGCACTTTAGGCAGAGTTCACCATAGAGATGTTTGTTCCCAGCCTCTGCTTGTCTCTCTGTGTCCAGTGCCTCCAGATCTCACTGGTGCTTGTGTCTTCACCTATCAGCCTGAAGCTGATGGCTTCCACCTCTGTTATCTCTGGCCTCATTCTCTCTCAGAGTCTCTGTCATACATATTAAATTATTCACTGGATGTTTCCACTTGGAGACTAAAATTTGGCCCATATAAAGCTAATTCATCACTTTTCATGAAAAACTGCTTGCCTCTCCTAACTTGTCCTGTTTCTCAAGGATACCTTCCCCCCTTTTATTTTTCTTATACCAACAAAAGGAAATCCTAAGATCACTATTGACTTCTTCCTATCCCCAACTTCTCCATAAGTGATCACTCATCAAAACTAGCTAACTCTCAGGGTGCCTGGGTGGCTCAGTTGGGTAAGCGTCCGACTTTGGCTCAGGTCATGATCTCATGGTTTGTGAGTTCAAACCCTGTGTCGGGTTCTGTGCTGACAGCACAGAGCCTGGAACCTGCTTCAGATTCTGTATGTCCTTCTCTCTCTGCCCCTCCCCCATTTGTGCTCTGTCTCTCTCTGCCTCTCAAAAATAAAAAAATGTAAAAAAAAATTAAAAACAAAAAACAAATTAGCTAACTCTTTCCCCCAATATCCTTTCCCACAACCTGGGCATTTCAGGCCCTTTTCTTGGCGGATGTAGATGATCTCACCCTTCTCTTTGCTGTATCTGTTTGTGATTTCAATCTTCTATAAGAATGGTGATTTGGGATGAAAGACCTAAGTGTAAGACAGGAAACCATCAAAATCCTCAAGGAGAAAGCAGGGAAAAACCTCTTTGATCTTGGCCGCACCATCTTCTTATGCAACACATCTCCAGAGGCAAGGGAAACAAAAGCAAAAATGAACTACTGGAACCTCATCAAAATAAAAAGCTTCTGCACAGCAAAGGAAACAATCAGCAAAACTAAAAGGCAACCGACACAATGGGAGAAGGTATTTGCAAATGACATATCAGATCAAGGGTTAGTATCCAAAATCTATAAAGAACTTATCAAACTCAACACCCAAAAAACAAATAATCCAGTGCAGAATTGGGCAAAAGACATGAATAGACACTTCTCCAAAGAAGACATCCAGATGGCCAACTGACACATGAAAAAATGCTCCACATCACTCATCATCAGGGAAATACAAATCAAAACCACAATGAGATACCACCTTAAACCCGTCGGAATGGCTAACATTAACAATTCAGGCAACAACAGATGTTGGCAAGGATGTGGAGAAAGAGGATCTCTTTTGCACTGCTGGTGGGAATGCAAGCTGGTGCAGCCACTCTGGAAAACAGTATGGAGGTTCCTCAAAAAATTAAAAATAGAACTACCCCACGACCCAGCAATTGCACTACTAGGCATGTATCCATGGGATACAGGTGTGCTGTTTCAAAGGGACACACACACCCCCATGTTTATAGTAGCAGTATCCACAATAGCCAAAGTATGGCAAGAGCCCAAATGTCCATCAATGGATGAATGGATAAAGAAGATGCGGTGTGTGTGTGTACACACACACACAATGGAGTATTACTTGGCAATCAAAAAGAATGAAATCTTGCCATTTGCAACTACGTGGATGGAACTAGAGGGTATTATGATAAGCGAAATTAGTCAGAGAAAGACAAAAATCATATGACTTCACTCATATGAGGACTTTAAGAGACAAAACAGATGAACATAAGGGAAGGGAAGCAAAAATAATATAAAAACAGGGAGGGGGACAAAACAGAAGAGACTCATAAATATGGAGAACAAACTGAGGGTTACTGGAACGGTTGTGGGAGGGAGGATGGGCTAAATGGTTAAGGGGCATTAAGGAATCTACTCCTGAAATTATCGTTGCACTATATGCTAATTTGGATGTAAATTTAAAAAATAAAATGTAAATAAAAAATGAAAAGAAAAGAGTCTCCTTGGATCAAAAAGAGCTAAAGAGGGGCACTCGGGTGGCTCAGCTGATAAGCATCTGAGTCTAGATTTCGGCTCAGGTCACAATCTCATGGTTTGTGAGATTGAGCCCTGCATGGGGCTCTGTGCTGACAGTGTGAAGTAGGCCTTGGAATTGTCTCTATCCCTCTCTTTCTGCTCCTCCTACTCTTGTTTCTTTCTCTCTTTCTCTTTCTCTCTTTCTCAAAAATAAATAAACTTTAAAAAGGTTAAAAAAAGTTTTTAGAAAAAAGAGCTAGAGATTTGGAGTCAGGTGACAGTCTACCACTGCATAGCTGTGACTTTGATGTGACCTACAGTTTCGTTGTTTTCATAACCATTATTATGGGGATCAAGTAAATTGGCAGGGGTGAAAATCCTCACTAATACAAATCAACATTCTTTTTCTTTTAATTTTATTTTTTTATTTTTTAAAATTTACATCCAAATTAGTTCGCATATAGAAACAATGATTTCAGGAGTAGATTCCTTAGTGCCCCTTAACCATTTAGCCCATCCCCCGCTCCCACAACCCTTCCAGTAACCCTCAGTTTGTTCTCCATATTTATGAGATTCTTCTGTTTTGTCCCCCTCCCTGTTTTTATATTATTTTTGTTTCCTTCTCTTATATTCATCTGTTTTGACTCTCAAAGTCCTCATATGAGTGAAGTCATATGATTTTTGTCTTTCTCTGACTGACTAATTTCACTTAACGTAATACCCTCCTTCACTTAGCATAATACCCTCTAGTTCCATCCACGTAGTTGCAAATGGCAAGATTTCATTCTTTTTGATTGCCAAGTAATACTCCATTGTGTGTGTGTGTACACACACACACCGCATCTTCTTTATCCATTCATCCATTGATGGACATTTGGGCTCTTGCCATACTTTGGCTATTGTGGATACTGCTACTATAAACATGGGGGTGTGTGTGTCCCTTTGAAACAGCACACCTGTATCCCATGGATACATGCCTAGTAGTGCAATTGCTGGGTCGTGGGGTAGTTCTATTTTTAATTTTTTGAGGAACCTCCATACTGTTTTCCAGAGTGGCTGCACCAGCTTGCATTCCCACCAGCAGTGCAAAAGAGATCCTCTTTCTCCACATCCTTGCCAACATCTGTTGTTGCCTGAATTGTTAATGTTAGCCATTCCGACGGGTTTAAGGTGGTATCTCATTGTGGTTTTGATTTGTATTTCCCTGATGATGAGTGATGTGGAGCATTTTTTCATGTGTCAGTTGGCCATCTGGATGTCTTCTTTGGAGAAGTGTCTATTCATGTCTTTTGCCCAATTCTGCACTGGATTATTTGTTTTTTGGGTGTTGAGTTTGATAAGTTCTTTATAGATTTTGGATACTAACCCTTGATCTGATATGTCATTTGCAAATATCTTCTCCCATTGTGTCGGTTGCCTTTTAGTTTTGCTGATTGTTTCCTTTGCTGTGCAGAAGCTTTTTATTTTGATGAGGTTCCAGTAGTTCATTTTTGCTTTTGTTTCCCTTGCCTCTGGAGATGTGTTGCATAAGAAGATGGTGCGGCCAAGATCAAAGAGGTTTTTCCCTGCTTTCTCCTTGAGGATTTTGATGGTTTCCTGTCTTACACTTAGGTCTTTCATCCATTTTGAATTTATTTTTGTGTATGGTGTAAGAAAGTGGTCCAGGTTCATTCTTCTGCATGTCGCTGTCCAGTTTTCCCAGCACAACTTGCTGTAGAGACTGTCTTCATTCCATTGCATATTCTTTCCTGCTTTGTCAAAGATTAGTTGGCCATATGTTTGTGGGTCCATTTCTGGGTTCTCTATTCTGTTCTACCGATCTGAGTGTCTGTTCTTGTGCCAGTACCATACTGTCTTGATGATTACAGCTTTGTTGTATAGCTTGAAGTCCGGGATTGTGATGCCTCCTGTTTTGGTTTTCTTTTTCAAGATTGCTTTGGCTATTCGGGGTCTTTTCTGGTTCCATACAAATTTTAGGATTATTTGTTCTAGCTCTGTGAAGAGTTCTGGTGTTATTTTGATAGGGATTGCATTAAATATGTAGATGCATTGGATAGTATACCTTTTAACAATATTTGCTCTTTGTATCCAGGAGCATGGAGTCTTTTCCCATTTTTTTTGTGTCTTCTTTGATTTCTTTCATAAGCTTTCTATAGTTTTCAGTGTATATATTTTCACCTCTTTGGTTAGATTTATTCCTAGGTATTTTATGGTTTTTGGTGCAATTGTAAATGGGATCGATTTCTTGGTTTCTCTTTCTGTGGCTTCGTCATTGGTGTATAGGAATGCAACCGATTTCTGTGCATTGGTTTTATATCCTGCCACTTTGCTGAATTCATGAATCAGTTCTAGCAGTTTTTTGGTGGAATATTTAGGGTTTACATATAGAGTATCATGTCATCTGCAAAGAGTGAAAGTTTGACCTCCTCCTGGCTGATTTGGATGCCTTTTATTTCTTTGCATTGTCTGATTGCAGAGGCTAAGACTTCCAGTACTATGTTGAATAACAGTGGTGAGAGTGAACATCCCTGTCTTGTTCCTGACCTAAGGGGGAAAGCTCTCAGTTTTTCCCCATGGAGGATGATATTAGCATTGGGTCGTTTATATATGGCTTTTATAACCTTGAGGTATGATCTTTCTATCCCTACTTTCTTGAGGGTTTCTATCAAGAAAGGATGCTATATTTTGTCAAATGCTTTCTCTGCATCTATTGAGAGGATCATATGGTTCTTATCCTTTCTTTTATTGGTGTGATGAATCACGTTAATTGTTTTGCAGATATTGAACCAGCCCTGCATCCTAGGTATAATCCACCTTGGTTGTGGTGAATAATTTTTTTAATGTATTGTTGGATCCGGTTGGGTAATATTTTATTGAGGATTTTTGCATCCATGTTCATCAGGGAAATTGGTCTATGGTTCTCCTTTGTAGTGGGGTCTCTGTCTGGTTTTGGAATCAAGGTAATGCTGGTTTCATAGAAAGGGTTTGGAAGTTTTCCTTCCATTTCTATTTTTTGGAATAGCTTCAAAAGAATAGGTGTTAACTCTTCCTTAAATGTTCCATAGAATTCCCCTGGAAAGCCATTGGCCCTGGACTCAGTTTTTGGGAGATTTTTGATTAGTAATTCTATTTCCTTACTGGTTATGGGTCTGTTCAAATTTTCTATTTCTTCCTGTTTCAATTTTGGTATGTATATGTTTCTAGGAATTTGTCCATTTCTTCCAGATTGCCCATTTTATTGGCATATACTTGCTCATAATATTCTCTTATTGTTTTTATTTCTGCTGTGTTGGTTGTGAACTCTCTTCTTTCATTCTTGATTTTATTTATTTGGGTCCTTTCCTTTTTCTTTTTGATCAAACTGGCTAGTGGTTTATCAATTTTGTTAATTCTTTCAAAGAACCAGCTTCTGGTTTCCTTGATCTGTTCTACTGTGTTTTGTTTTGTTTTGGTTTGTTTTTTTTTTTTTGTTTGTTTGTTTCAATAGTATAATTTCTGCTCTAATCTTTATTTTTCCCTGTCTTCTGCTGGTTTGGGGTTTTATTTGCTGTTCGTTTTCCAGATCTTTAAGGTGTAAGGTTAGGTTGGGTATCTGAGATCTTTCTTCCTTCTTTAGGAAGGCCTGGATTGCTATATACTTTCCTCTTATGACCGCCTTTGCTGTGTCCCAGAGGTTTGGGTTGTGGTGTTATCATTTTCATTGGCTTCCATATACTCTTTAATTTCCTCTTTAACTTCTTGGTTGGCCCATTCATTCTTTAGTAGGATGTTCTTTAGTCTCCAAGTATATGTTACCTTTCCAAATTTTTTCTTGTGGTTGATTTCGAGTTTTATAGCATTGTGGTCTGAACATATGCACGGTATGATCTCTATCTTTTTGTACTCACTGAGGGCTGATTTGTGTCCCAGTATGTGGTCTATTCTGGAGAACGTTCCATGTGGACTGGAGAAGAATGTATATTCTGCTGCTTTAGGATGAAACGTTCTGAATATATCTGTTAAGTCCATATGGTCCAGTGTGTCATTCAAAGCCATTGTTTCCTTGTTGATTTTTTGATTAGATGATCTGTCCATTGCTGTGAGTGTGGTGATGAAGTCTCCTACTATTATGGTATTACTATTGACGAGTTTCTTTATGTTTGTGATTAATTGGTTTATATATTTGGGTGCTCTCACATTTGACACATAAATGTTTACAATTGTTAGGTCTTCTTGGTGGATAGACTCCTTAATTATGATATAATGCCCTTTTCCATCACTTGATATAGTCTTTATTTTAAAGTCGAGATTATCTGATATAAGTATGGCTGCTCTGGCTTTCTTTTGTTGACCATTAGTATGATAGATGGTTCACCATCCCCTTACTTTCAGTCTGAAGGTGTCTTTATGTATAAAGTGTGTCTCTTGTAAACAGCATATAGATGGGTCTTGTTTTCTTATCCATCCTGTTGCCCTATGTCTTTTGATTGGAGCACTTAGTCCATGGAGCACTTAGTCCATTGACATTTAGAGTGAGTACTGAAAGATATGAATTTACCTGTAGCAACAATTATGTTGCTTGTAGAGTTGGAGTTTCTGGTGGTGTTCTTCGGTCTTTTGCAATCTTTGTTGCTTTTGGTCTTTATTTATATGTATATGTATTTTTCATCTTTTCTCCCCTTAGAGAGTCCCCCTTAAAATTTCTTGCAGGGTTCGTTTAGTGGTCACAAACTCCTTTAGTTTTTGTTTGTCTGGGAAACTTTTTATCTCTCCTTATAGTTTGAGTGACAGCCTTGCTGGGTAAAGAATTCTTGGCTGCATATTTTTCTGATTCAGAACATTGAATATATCCTGCCACTCCTCTCTGGCCTGCCAAGTTTCTGTGGATAGGTCTGCTGCAAACCTGATCTGTTTTCCCTTGCTACTTTCATGATTCTCTCCTTGCCTGAGTATTTTGTGAATTTGATTATGATATGCCTTGTTGATGGTAGGTTTTTGTTGAATCTACTGGGGGTCCTCTGTGCTTCCTGGATTTTGATGTCTGTATCTTTCCCCAGGTTAGGAAAATTTTCTGCTATGATTTGCTCACATAACCCTTCTACTCCTATTTCTCTCTCTTCTTCTTCTGGTACCCCTATGATTTTGATGTTGTCCCTTTTTATGGAGTCACTGATTTCTCTAAATCTTAAATCGTGCTCTTTTGCCTTCATCTCCCTCTTTTTTTCTGCTTCATTATTCTCCATAAGTTTGTCCTCTATATCGCCAATTCTCTGTTCTGCCTCATCCATCCTTGCTGCCGCAGCATGCATTCAAGATTGCAGCTCAGTTATAACGTTTTTTATTTCATCCTGGCTAACTTTACTTCTTTTATATCCACAGAAAGGGATTCTAATCTATTTTATTCTTATTATCGTGATTCTAAATTCTGGTTCAGACATCTTTTTTGTATCTGTGTTGGTTAAGTTCCTGGCTATCATTTCTTCCTGCTTTTTCTTTTGTGGTGAATTCCTTCATTTCATCATTTTGAAGGAAGAAAAGGAATTAATGAAGTAGAAAACATTAAAATTAAAAAAATTAAAATTAAAAAATATTAAAATTAAAAAATTAAAAACAAACACACACAAAAAAATTGAATAAATGATGCTAGATCCGAGGTGTGTTTTGGTCTGGGTGTTGATAGTGGCTTGATAGATTAGAGAAAAAAGGGGAAAGAAAAATAAAATAAAAAGAAATCATTTGAAAATTTAAAAAATGAATATACTGAAGTAGATTAAAAGGAAATGATGGAAGTAAAATAGAATTTGAAGAAATTTACACAAAAGTAAAAAATATAGTAGAAAAAAATTAGACATATTTTAAATAAAAATTGAAAATAAAAATGAATTTTTATTTTATTCAAGTAAAAGAAAAGAAATGAAAAACAAAACAAAACAAAACAAAACAAAAAAGGACAGAAAATTGCATAGATGGACTGGCTAACAGACTGAAATACGACTGAAATTTCTTTGTTTTCCCCTAGAAATCAAACTGTGAAATGCTTTATATTCCATAAATTAAGCAGGCAGTGAGACTTGTGTTCTTGAAGACCAAGGTTGGCCTAGTTGGGCAGGGCTTAGTGTAATGGTTCCATTCTCCACTAGATGGCGCTGCTTAACTTACTGGGGTGGATTGTTGTGGCGCTCCTAGGTGCATATGCTCATGTGCAAGAGTGGTGAAAATGGCATCACCCAGCTACCCAGTCTCTAGTATTGGACCTCTGTTCTTCCCGATCAGCAATCACACACCCGTCCTTTGTCTTTGGCTTCCATCCAACCCCTGCTTCTACACAGTCCATGACCAAGCCCCAGGCAGCACTTCCCTCCCGAGTTTTGTCTCAGATGTGGCTGTTTTTCCTGGCCCCTTACTTCTGAGGGACTGTGGTTTTGACACTTTCTGCACCTCTGTGGAGGGTCTCACCAAGCAATGGCTGGGTTCCAGCCACACCCAGGAACATTTGCAGGACCGTGCTGCTGCCGATGCCCAGAGACTATGGCCAGTGCCAGCCCACCCTAGAAAAAGTTCACAAGATAGTGTAGCAGCAGCGCTTCAGGAATTATGGAAAATCACAACACACATCTGGCACCAGGCTTCACCATCAACAGCCTTGTTCCAGCACCAGCAAATGTGGTTGTTCTCTGGGGTCTGCTGGGACCAGGTGGCCTCATAGCCTTTACCAAATGTCCTTCCAGCATTGGAACCGCTTCTTCCAGTGTGGCCTGAGAACCTCCCAGACCCCACTCTGCTCCTGGGGATTTTCCCTTCCCACCAGAGCACTGCCAGGTATCGAGCTGTGGAGTTTCAGACTCTGCACTCCCCCTGTTTATACCTTTAATGGAATTTAAGCCCTCTCCTTTCTCCTTTCTCTTTTATCCCTTTATAGTTCAGTCCCTGTGGCTGTTTCTAATTTTCCACTTTCTCTCCAGCTGCCTTTGGTGGGGGTGCTTTCCCCATATTCTCCCCTGCTCTTCCCTGTCCCTGTCTTCTCTCCACATGCAAAAGTGGCTCCCTGCCCTCCATGGCCGCTCTCTCCCCAAGTTCACCTCTCTGTGCTGTGTACCTGCTGAATTCTGTGGTTCAGGTTGTGCAGATTTTTGTGTTGATCCTTAGAGCATTTTTCTAGGTGTGCAGGATGGTTTAGTATTGGTCTGGTTGTATTTCATGGACACAAGACACAAAGAAAACTTCCATGCTGTTCTGGCATCTTGGCTCCTCCCCAAGGAGACTCTTTTCATGTCAGGTAATTTTGGAGTCTAGTCAGTGTCCTCAATGTTTCCTTAGCCATACTCGTCTCCAAGTAGTAATAACAGAGGGACTATGCACTAAAGTTGTAACTGTGTCTTGAGTGTCAGAGGATCCTCTTGGACCCACCACTTTACCCATCTCTTTCTCTCTCTCCTCTCTCTCTCTCTCTCTTTCAATAGACTATTTTTTAGAGCAGCTTTAGATTTACAGCAAAATGGAGCAGAGGTTATACCGAATATCCATGTACCTCTTTCTGCCTCATGTACACAGCCTCCCCAATCATCAGCATGCAGCACCAGAGTGGTACATTTGTAACAATCCATGAACCAACATCAACACATTATAAAATCAAAGTCCATAGTTTATATTAGGATTCACTCTTGGTGTTGTACATTCTATGGGTCTAGACAAATGTATAATGACATGTATGGACCATTGTAGTATCATACAGAATAGCTTACTGACTTAAAGATCCTCTGTGCTCTGTTTATCCTTGCCTCCGCACTATTCCCTGGCAAAAACAACTGATCTTTTTACTGTCTTCATCGTTTTGCTTTTTCCAGAATGTCATATAGTTGAAATCATACAGTATGTGTAGACTTCTCCAATTGTCTTCTTTCATTTAGTAATACGCATTTATGTTTCCTCCATGTCATGTCATGGCTGAATAGCTCATTTCTTTTTAGTACTGAATTATATTTTGTTATATGGATATACCAAAGTTTATCTATTCAACTACTAAAGGATATGTTGGTTGCTTCCAAGCTTTGTCAATTATGAATAAAGCTGCTATAAACACTCATATGCAGGTTTTTGTGTGGACATAAGTTTTCAACTCATTGGGATAAATACCAAGGAGCACAATTGCTGGATCATATGGTAAGAACATGTTTAGTTTTAAAAGACACTGCCAGATTGTTCTCCCAAGTGGCTCTACCATTTTGCATTCCCACCTGCAATGCATGAGAGTACCTGTTGCTCCACATCCCCATCAACATTTGGTGTTGTCAGTGTTTTGAACTTTAGCCATTCTTATAGGTATATAGTGGTATCTCACCATTGCTTTAATTTTCAATTACCTATTGATGTATAATTACCTAATGAGCATCTTTTAATGTGCTTATTGACATCTGTATATCTTCTTTGGTGAGGTATCTGATCATATCTTTAGCCCATTTAAAAAATCAAGTTGTTCATTTTCTTATTGTTGAATTTTAAGAGTTCTTTGTATACTTTGGATAACAGACTTCTGTCAGATGTCTTTTGCAATGACTTTCTCCCAGTTTGTGGCTTATCTTTTCATTCTCTTGACAGTGTCTCTTGCACAAGAGAACTTTTACAGAAGTCCAGCTTATTAATTCTTCGTTTCATGAATCATGCCTTTGGTATTTTATCTAAAAAGTCATTGTCATCATCAACCTTTTCTCCTATGTTACCCAAGAGTTTTATAGTTTTGCATTTCACATTTAGATCTATGATCCACTTTGAGTTAATTTTTGTGAAGGGTGTAAGGTCTGTGTCTAATTTTTGGTTTGGTTTTGGTTTTGGATGTGGAAGTCCAGTTGTTCAGCACCATTTGTTGAACAGATAGTTCTTACTCCATTGAATTACTTTTGTTCCTCTGTCAAAGATCATATATCTATATTTTGTGGGTCTGTTTCTGGGCTCTTTGTTTCACTGATTTATTTTGTCTTTTTTTCCATACCAATTCTACATTGTCTTGATTACTGTAGCTTTATGGTAAGTCTTGAAATTAGGTAATATCAGTCTTCTGATTTTGCTTGTTCATCTAGGTTATCAAATTTGTGGGCATAGTGTTGTTCATTATATTCCTTTATTATCCTTTTAATGTTCATGGAATCTGTGGTGATGTCCTCTCTTTTATATCTGATATTAGAAATTCGTGTCTTCTCTCTTTTTTCCCTTTAGTTAGCCTGGCCAGAGTCCTGTCACTTTTATTGATCTTTTCAAAGATCCAGCTTTGGTTTTGTTAATTTTCTCTATTTTCTGTTTCAATTTATTGATTTCTGCTCTAGTTTTTATTATTTCTTCTTACTTTGGATTTAATATGCTCTTCTTTTACTTGTTTCCAAAGTTGGCAGCTTAGAGTGTTGATTTTAGATCGCCTTTCTTTTTTAAAATATGCATTCAATGCTATAAATCTCCTTTTAAGGTCTGCTTTCGCTGTATGCCACAAGTTTCAGTAAGTTACATTTTCACTTTCATTTACTTTAAAATATTCTTTAAAGTTTCTCTTGAGATTTCTTCTTTGGCCAATGTGTTATTTATAAATGTGTTGTTTAATCATCAGGTATTTGGGGATTTTCTAGCTATTTTTTTAAAATCAATTTCTAGTTTAATTCCACTGTGGTCTGAGAAAATACACTATATGGTTTTTCTTTTTAAAAATTTGTTAAAGTGTATTTTACAGCTTTGAATGTTGTCTATCTTGGTGAGTGCTCCATGTGAGCTTGAAACGAATGTGTATTCTGTTGTTAGGTGATGTATTCTCTAGATGTCAATTAGATCTAGTTGATTGATGATGCTGTTGAGTCCCACTATGTCTTTACTGATTTTCTGCCTGCTAAATCTTTACATTACTGATAGAGGGGTTTTGGAGTCTCCACCTATAATAGTGGATTCATCTGTGGGTTTTTTTTTTTTGCAGTTCTATCAGTTTTTGTCTCATATCTCCTCATCTTTTTTTTGCTCAAACATGTCTAGTCTGCCTCTCCACACCCCTTTAGTTTGACAGTATGACCCAATCAAATGTTCTGCTTATCTTTGTTTCACAGCTCCACCTAAGATTCTGCTAGCCTTGTTTTCACATACTATGGCCAAGGCAAGTTCAAACCTGATGCCCTGACTCAATCCATTTTCCTCAGATCTTACTTGCTGGGAAGGAACAACTAACTATACTACTTGAATTAATTCTTTATTACTATATGCCAAACTTTTGTAGGAATATCAGGTGGTAGTGTATATTGGTTGCAACATGTAAGAAATGAATGTAAGGGTAGGTGTTCTGCTATTGGTCTCTGCACAGTACAAAAGTATGGCTGACACTGTATATTTGGAAGTTGAATGAACACATCAGTTACAGCTTGATGAAGAGATTTTGGGTGTAATGTTTGAAAAATAGATTCTAAGGATGAAGATTTTTCTTTTAAAAGAAGAGGAACAGGAAACAAACCAGTTCCCTGGAATCAAAATTCCTATTCACTAAAGAAAAAAGAATGTAACAATGTGTAGTCTGACAATAATAATATATTTAGAGTTATGAAATCTAGACATGACTCTGGCTCCATCATGTTGGACAATTTATGTATTGTCTTCTTCAATATTGTGTTGGCTATTCTGGATCTTTTTCCTCTCTGTATAAACTTGAGAATCAGGTTGTTGATACCCACAAAATAATTTGCTAAAATTTTGATTGAGGTTGTATTGAATATGTAGAAAAAAAATTGGCAAGAACTGACAATCTTAACAATATTGAATCTTCCTGTCCATAAACATGGGAAGCTCTCCATTTATTTAGTTCTCTGGTTCCTTTCATCAGTTTTGTAGTTTTTCTCATATTGATCTTGTACACATTTTGTTAGATCTATACTGAAGTATTTCATTTTTTGAAGTTCTAATGTAAATGGTATTTTGTTTTTAATTTTAGATTCCAATTGTTCATTTGTCAGTATTAGGAAAGCAACTGAGTTCTGTATATTAATCTTGCAACCTTACTATAATCATTTATGAGTTACAGGAGATTTTTGTTGTTGATTCTTTTCAGATTTTCTACATAGACAAACTTTATGAATAAAACAATTTTATTTCTTCCTTCCCAATCTGTATACCTTTTGTTTTCTTTTCTTGTCTTATTGCATTAGCTAAGACTTTCAGTTTGATGTTTAAAAGCAGAGGTGGAAGGAGACATTTCTTCTTTCCTGATATTAGCAGGAAAGATTCTAGTATTAACTCTGATGTTTCTTTTAGGGTTTTTTTTTGTAGGTCTTTAAAATCGAATTGAGAAAATTCCCTTCTATCCTAGTTTGCTGAGAGTTTTTCTTTTATCATGAATGGGTGTTATATTTTGTCAAATACTTTCTATACCTACTTGCTGATATAGTTATGTGAGTTTTCTTCCTCAGCTGGTTAGTATGATGATTACATTAATTTAGTTTCAAATTTTGAACGAGACTTGCACACTTGGAATAAATCTCACTTGATTATGGTGTATATATATATTTAATATATTGAATTTCATTTGCTGATTTTTTTAAAGTTTATTTTTGAGAGAGAGAGCACAAGTGGGGAAGGGGCCAAGAGAGAGGAATACACAGCTTAAGAGCAGGCTCTAGGCTCTGAGTTGTCAGCACAGAGCCCGATGCGGGGCTCAAGCTCACGAACCATGAGATCATGACCTGAGCTGAAGTCGGATGCTTAACCAACTGAGCCACACAGGCACCCCGCTAAGCTTTGAATAATACCTCATAGAATCATTGTGAGGATGCAATGAGACTTGATGCTTTACAAATGCTATTAGATATTTCCACTAAACCTTTATTAAGTGTGAGAAGTACAATGACTTCACGTATACGCTTACAGATAACTGTTTAAAAATACTATATGAGCACATGCATTCCAAACAGAACAGTCTCAGACACACAGTCCACTTTTTCATTTCTGTTTAGATAAGAGGTGAATCCTGATTTCACTGTTTTACTTGGTTTACATAAAAAAGTTCCATATTGTATTACTAGTTTGTAGAATTTGAGATTAATGCTTAATGGTTGTTTACAAAGGCATAGTTTTATTTTTGTAGCATGAATTCATGTTATTGGGCTTATACCATCTGTATAGTATAAACTCACTTCGATTCTCAGCTATAAATATGTTTCTAATTAGTGAATATATAGTGGAAGCATTGAAAAATCTTTTCTTTCATCATGAAGAAGTGAGGCCTGAAATTATTTTTTGGTTTCATGTGTGCCTTTTTGTTTGTTTATTTAAAATTTATTACCAAATGGAGATTTTATACACTATAATGTTTCAACTGAACTAATATTTTCCATAATAGAATTTCTGAAATATCATTTATATAGTGTATATGGACTTTCTGAAAGTATAACTGATTTCAAGGAGACCTCCTTCCAGAACCTGAAACTGTTTAATTTTTATTAAAAATGTTTTAAAAATAAGTTCAACTGAGGCCTCAGTGAGGAGGACACTTCTCACTTGTTAATTCCTGTCTCTTCCCTACAGGATAAATCACTAATTCTTATCTTTCAACCCAAGCTCTGTCTTTCCCAGACAGCTCCAACCATGAACCAAATCCTAATAATGCAGTCATGTTCATACCTAGTGGGTTTGGGAGTTAGTCCTGTTGCTATAGGCCTGTACCTGCACTGAACCCTAGGTAGCTGTTCTGACTGATTTGTGTGACAGAACTTTTGCCTTGATCCTTGAATAACACCCAATTCTTCACCATCCCCAGCCCAAGCCCACTTGGGAGGTTCTTGATATCCTACCAAGCTCTATCCCTTCCCTTTTCTGCAATAGAGTCTTGCTTCCCTGCAACACCTCAATCCACTAGTCAAAGAATGCCTATGATTGAGAAATCACTTAAATCCATAGCTACTACCAAGATTCCTTTTAAGTGCACCAACTATGTTAGATCTCCTTGGATATTTCATCTCTCGTTGCTTGACTCTTGGAACTCAATACTCCAGCCATAGTAAGCTTCCTTTAACTCTTCTAAGGCTTTAGGCTCTCTTTTGTCTTTGTATTTTCATGTGCATTTCCCTTTGTAAAGAACAGTTTCATACTCCCACTCTCCAAACATACACAACCCTAAATTATTCTACAATTCTTTTATCTTATCTTTCCCAGACATTTCATTTTGGGTTGGGTATTTTTCTATGTATTTTAATTACATCATGCACTTTCCCTATTATAGCATTATTCCACATTATAATTACCTGTTTACTTATCTGTTAACCTAATCCCCATATTTTAAGAGATCATGTCTATTATGTTCACAGTTGAATTTCCATGCCTAGTAAAAAGTCTGGATGTATTAAGGACTTGATGGAAACTTGAGTAAATAAATGCTGACCAGCTGTTCCAACCAAGTCTGAGTTTGCCATGCTCCAGAACTGAATAAACGGCACTTGGAAAAAAAACCAGCTGTTCTTGAAAAAAATCTCTGTAAACTACTTTTACTTCACCTGGACCTTGTCTGATCTAAGCCCCAAATCATCCTCTTACCTTTCTGAAATACTGGAAATTTGACATAGTTCTAAAGCCTTGCCAATCAGAGCTGGAGGAGGTATGTAGGAATCTCAGCCTTGGTTAATAGCATTTCTGCTATATCCAGTGATTCCTCTGAAACTCTTCCCCTTCAATCTAGGGAGTTGTTCAGTCATATCAGACCTCTGTGGAAGCTGTCAGTCCCTTGCTCCTCACCTATGCCAGAAGTAGTAGCTTGCACTGATAATAGAGCCAAGGGAAAGAAGACTCTTCCTCAGCCTACCCTACCCTTAATAGAAACTTTTTTTCACAAGGCAGGAGGGGACCACAGACTCACAAGTGCTTCTGGGTCTCCTGCATGAATACCTATGCATGGATGTGTTCCTGGGTCTATTCAACAGGGGTTGGAAACCACCCTTTGTACATGTTTAGTTGAAACACATTGGTGGATGAGACTAAAATGATCAGGGTGTAGTGAACCTCCATCAAATTTTATGATTCAGAAAGTATCCAGTTTTCCAATTTTAAATTTGGCTCCTTCCATGATAAACCTAGTATAGAGACCTAGACATGTGACCCATGGGCTGAGCCTAGCTCCCAGTTTGGTGTTGTTTGCATTGTGTTGGCCTGAACACTGTTTCTAAAAACCTTCTATTAGTTGTCATTTCTTCAGAATTAGACAGTACATTAAAAAATTTGGATTTCTGGCTTCTCTTGAAAAAAAATGAAGAGTTGGGCCTGTTTTCAGATGCAGTAACAATTGTCTCGAGCTGGGTAGGACTATTCTTTTTAGAGGAGCCTGTGATTTCTCATTTACTGCAGTCCTTTATTACTCCCTATTCTGGCCCAGACCAGGCCATATATTTATGTCACCTGTTGGTTCCTCATGGCCACTTGAGTTTATGACTCCTGCTCTAGATATCCAACATCATCTAGTTTTTAACTTACTAGAAATAGGCTATGATCTTTCTCTAAAGACTACATCTAGTCTACTTCCCCTCTTATTGTACATGTGACAGACTATGGACTAAGAACACTTAACTTCCCACAGGAAGCCTGGATTATGCATGAAAAGAAGTAATACCAATTTTAAGCATGCTTACACATGGTAGATCTATTTGGTGGCATATAGAGAGCCATTAAAGATGATTTTTGGAAGATTTGGAAGATTTGGAAGATTTTTAACATTATATGTTAAGTAGAAAATGCAGACTATATCACTACATATGGTATAACTTTAATTTTATAGGAAAAATATATGTATATATACCTCAAGATGTCTGAAAGGAAGGAAATGCATTGAAGTATAAAGGTAGTAATCTCTGGCTACTGGGACTGTAGATAATTTTTTAGTTTTTTTAGGGCCTTTTTAAAATACATTCATGAATTTTTCAATTTTCTTTTGAATATCTATTATCTTTATAGTAAGAGGTAATTAAAAAATGAAACAGATTATTCTAGCAATCTAAGTGTACTGCTCCAATAATTTTTTTTATGGAGCTAGGGAAGATTTTTGGCATGTGAGTCCCTCAAATTACCCAGTGTGTGTGTGTGTGTGTGTGTCTGTTTGCGCGCGCGCCCGTGCGCGCGCGGGCATGTGCGCACACGTGAGTGCACAAGTGTGTGTGTTTTAAACAACATTGAAGGAAATATGGGCTCCATTAATGGGAGCCTGAGAGACGGTTGGGATGACTGGAAGAAAATAAGTAACGATTTACTCATTACTTCATAATTCCTCTGTTCCCACGTTCCTGGGCCTGTAAGAAATGAGCACTGAAGGGAGTCAAAGAACCAACATCAAGATAATGAGGACATTAGGGATAGGTTAACTAACAGAAGCAAAATGTTGAGACTAGAAACTGAGATTAAAGTATAAAAAAGAGAAAGAATAAAAGAAGGACAAATAAAGGACATTTAAAGCATTGAAATAAAAATGATTAAACAATATACAGTTAAAATAAAAACAAGTGAGGAAAAAAAACTCTCGAAGCTTAGAAATTAAAAGGGTTCAGTAAAAAGAGAGACAAAATATAAAAGGAAAAAAAATGGATAAAGGCTCAGGAATAAAACAAATACAGCCATAAAAAAGTTAAAATTAACTACCATGATGCAATTTAAAAAATGAGCAAAAGGAACTTAAAAAAACCCTAAAACTCTGAAAGGATTGAATGAAAGATTACCAAGTCATAAAAATAATAAGAAAAATTAAAACTTGATCTTACAGAAGATAAAATGGTAAAATCAGGAAGCTTAAAAATTAAAAGTTATGACAGTGGAGAAGAAACGTGAAATAATTAGAATTGAAATAGCCAGCTTATTTTAGAAGGTTACCAGCTACCAGGGACTTCACATTAATTCATGTAATCCTTTCACTCTGTGAGGTCAGTGCAATTATTTTCTTCCTCCCCTGAAGCAAGAGGAAAGCAAGGCACACAGGTTGAGAGGCTCCCCTGCAGGTGCTGGCTGGGAAGAGGTGGCTCTGGGGCTTGAACTCTTCACCTGGCTCCAGATACTGGAGTCTTCTTGACCACTTAACCAAAGATACTATGATTGAACTTAGATGCAATGGTGATCTTAGAGATAAACGCTGCTAAAACAGTATTCCCTCTAACGTTGAAAATATTTAAAATAGGTGAAATTCCAATGAAAGAAAAGAAGGAGGAGGAACACAAAGACCAAGATGATGGAACTAGTAAAGTCTGCTGTGCTGAACTGAAAGCTCCTGGGCACGGGCACAGATGCCTGAGGGCAGAGGACAGAGGGCAGGGCCTGGATAACATTCTGTACTCTCCCCAAGGAGAGTGTGCAGACTCGCATGATGTATACTGAACACATGTTCCCCTTAGCCCCAGGAGGTTCATGCATCCAACACTGCTCTGACAAGCAGTGTTAGCTGCTCAAACATTGTGAAGAAGGCTAACTTGGAACTATCTTTACTTATTTAAGGGGATAGAAGGTTTGGGAATAAGTGGAACGTTATAAGAAAGTCTCATATCTTTTCAGTGAAATCTTTCTTACAGAGGGTTGAGATATTTGAGCCTCATGCCTGTATGGTTGTCTTTAAAAAAGGATCTTGATTACTGTTTTTATTTTCCAAAGCATCTTTAGCAGATAACTGCTATAAATGTAAATCACTAACTCACAGTATGTTTGTAGCCCATTGTTTTTTGAGACTTCTCATTTAATGTGCAAAAAGTGGATACATGGGGAAGAAAAGAAATGGTATAACAAAAGAGAATTTGGGTGGAAATTTGATGGCAATATCAAATCTTAAGTGCTATTTTCAACAAAATTTCAAAAGTCAAATTCAACTGGTTTTTGAGGCTCAAAACCTCAAAACACACATAGTAGGTATAAATAACATAATGGAAACATACTATTTTGGGTAACACAAACACTTAAATATGGGAATTTTATCACAAAGTATAGGTGGAATCTTGAAGAAATTGCATGTTAATCTATTAGAACTCCTTGCTGCTGACCAAGAGCTTGACAGAATTTTATAGGAAACAGAGAATGATGTTATCTTTTGTTTCAGCAGTTGCTGTTATATTAAAATAGTACATTTTAATATATATTATTATATAGGATATATATATAATATAATTATATATTATATAGGACATTATTGTTTTGACTGTCTTAGAGTTCAAAAGAAACCACAAAATGCCATTGCAATCTACTTGGTCTTAAAATGTAAAACTAATACAAGGCACTGGGAAAAAAAAGGGAAAGAGTGCTGAGCGTTGCAGTCAACTTTTCTTTTTAATGCTTACTTTTCTTTGAAAGTAAGGTAATATTGGACTTTCTGGTTAAAGATGTTGGAATAAAGATCTTCCTGTCCTTTTCTCCATGTAAAATCCAACTTAAAAAAAGAGGAAGATGAGACATAGCAAACTTGTCGTTAATGAGATTAGAAAACACTCCAAACTCTGCACTGAAAACTCAACACAAAACTGATAATTGCAGTAAACACTGGACCAGAGTGTGTGTGTGTGTGTGTGTGTGTGTGTGTGTGTGTGTGTGTGTGTGTGTGTATACACATGACTGCGCATGGTGGGCACAAGGGGATGCCAAGAGATGAAATTTGTCTCTTCAGATCTCAGGCAAAGAGTCCAGAGTGCAACATTCTTATAGTTAGCAGCCTACATAGCCTGAAGTACAAGGGTTGGGTGTTTTGTGAACCACGGAATATTCCCTGAACTCTGTTTAACTCCCAAAATTGAGATGTGTGGGGGCTAAATACTTAAGATACAATCCTATCTAGGATACCACATTACATTTAGTCATTATGTCTCCTTAGAATCCTGTTGGCTGTGCCAGTTTCTTGGATTTTCCTTGTTTTTGACGACCTTGACATATTTGAAGACTTCTGGTTAGATAGTTTGTAAAATCTTCCTCAGTTGAGATTTGTCTGGTGTTTTTCTTATGATTAGACTGGGGTTATCGGTTTTGAAGAAGAAGTGCCATTCTGATCATAATGTATCAAGGGTATATACATGTTTTATTACTGTTGATATTAATCTTGATCACCTGGATGAGGTAATATTTGTCAGATTTGTCCACTGTATTCCCTTTTTCTTTCCCTTTTTTTCCCTTTCCATGTCATACTCTTCAGAAGGAAGTCACTATCTTAAGTGGCAAGTTATGCTGCCCCTTCTTGAGGGAAGGATATCTACATACATTATTTGGAATATTTCTGCATGGGAGACTTGTCTTTTCTCCTCCATTCATTCATTCATTCCATCAATTTAAATCAGTGTGTACTCATGACTTTCTTTTATGCTTTAGGTTATGATTTAATAATACTTTATTTTGTTGTAAAATTTGTTTCATCATTGGAGCTCTTTCACTTGGCTCACGTGGGTTTTTTTTTTTTTGACATACCTCGTCATTGTGGGGTGGTTTTTTTCTTGAGCACTTTTTACTTTCTAGTGCCACAGAATACTCCAAGTTATTTTGTATATTTCTTTTTCTTTTTTGAGGTTATTTATTTATTTTGAGAGAGAGAGTGAGCAGAAGAGGGGCAGAGAGAGAGAGAAAGTGCCAAACAGGCTCTGCACTGTCAGTACAGAGCCCTACTTGGGGCTCAATGCGAACCATGAGATCACAATCTGAGCTGAAACCAAGAGTTGGATGGATGCTTAACTGACTGAGCCACCCAAGTGCCCTTCTTCTGTATAGTTCTTAAGAGAATGGTAATAGAAAACAAAATCTGGGAAAAGATGTGCTTATTGTTACTGAGATGTCAGTGCTTCTAGGCCTTCTCAGGTGATGGAACAAAGAAACATGTGTGCATGCTAATCCATAAACATATCTATATTTATATATTTCTCTATATATTTATACATATCCATATATTAAACTAGACATAAATCCATACCAATGACTTCAACTGTAATCCATTACATTGGGGATCATTCTAGACTTCTCTCTTTGTGTGTCTATAATCTCCTACTCCAAAAGTTAGGTACCTGGCTTTTACCATCTGCTTTTACTTAATTTACTTAATCTGTTTACTTAACTGTTCAATTCCAGTATACATGTATAGTGATTCAAGAATTGTTCACCAGAACTTTAACGTGATACAATTTTATCAACTAGAGTATAGTGCTTATGGGCAGTGCCTTATGCCTTTAGTCTTATAGAATCCATTCATTTTCAAAGTTACTTAGGTCAGCATATTTTCCCTCATTCCCTTTAGTGAGGTTGTTTCATATATTTGTAATATGGTTATATCTTTTTGTTGTAGTCTGCATTTCATTATGGGATTCTCCAATAATCTAAATGATTTTTTAATTGTATATATTAAGGTTCACTCTTTGTACTGTAAAATTTTATGGGTTTTGACAAGTGTATGATGTCATGTATTCACCATTACAGTATCATACAGAATAGTTCTACCATCACTTAAAAAAAATCCCCTCTGCTTTACCTGTTACCCTCTTGGTCAAGCCACTGAACTGATTTGAACAAGCAACCACTGATTTATTTGCTGCTTTTATAGTTTAATGTCATATAATGGAATCATACAGTGTGTAGCCTTTTCAGAATGTTTTCCACCCAGCAATATGCACTTAAAATGTGCTCGTGTGTCTTTACATGGCTCAGTGTCTCATTTATTTTATCATTGAATAATATTCCATATTTTATCACTGAATAATCATACCAGTTTGTTTATCCGCTCACCTATTGGAGGACATCTTGGTTGCATCTAGTTTTTGGCAGTTTGAACAAAGCTGCTATAATCATTTACATGTAGGTTTTTGTGTGGACATAAGTGTTTAAATAAAATGGGAATGTGATTACCTAGGACACCTAGGAGTGTGACTACTGTATTGTATGATAAGACTATGTTTATCTTTGTAAGAAACTGCTGTAACATTTTGAATTGCCACCAGCAATGAGTGAGTGTCCCTGTTGCTCAATCCTCACCAGCAATTGGTATTGTTAGTTTCAGCCATTCTCAGAGCTATGTAGTGGTACTTCACTGTTCTTTTAGTTTTCATTTCCCTAATGACATGATGTTGAACATCTTTTCATGTGCTTATTTGCCATCTGTATATCTTCTTTGGTGAGATGTCTCCTCAGATCTTTTGCTCATTTTTTAATTGGGTAGTATTTCTTTTTTTCTTGTCTTGGAGATTGTCTTTTGGGCTTCAACTTGTTTATTTTCTGGTTTCTTATCTTTGAGTGAGGAGATGCCAACCTGGCCTAGTATTTGTATTTCAACACCAGGGTAGGATTCCCGTGGCTTCCCTCACCATTCCCCTGGGACTTGGTGGAATCTTTTTGGCTCTTAGAAAGTTTGTAATTTGCACAGCTACTAGTTATTTACCTACTGTGTATCTGCTGGGCTGGAAAAGAATTTGTTTCTGTTTCTTTTGCCTGATTCTGTGATATGTACAGAGAAATTACTCTTTATAATTTGAACCCATCTGTAGTTTTTCCCTTGTTCCCTTCATATATGAAAAGCCACCAGAATCTATCATTCCCATAGCTCTTCCTGCCTTTTCTACTCCTTCTTCCTATGGCCATAATAGCCTAGGTGCAATCAATGCACCCTTCATCTAATTTTTGCTCTCAGATACACTGAATTACTTAGAGTTGTAGTCTATAAAACAGATGAAGAAAGTTACTGATGCATGGGATGAAGGATGTTTCATTGATTGCCTTTAAAAACAGGTATCCCAGTAAGAGTGTGACTTCTAGCTTTTACCAATATTCTGCATCTCCAAGGACACTGATACAATGGAAGAAAAAGGAAAAAAATCTCACCAACCATAATAGCTCCCATTATTAATCTCTTAAAATGAGCATGGCACTTAACTGAATGCTATAAATGTATTATGGCGTTTAATGCTTAATGCAATCCTCTAAGATAGGAATAACTATCTTCAATTTACAGATGAGGGATTATAAAGCAGGGAAATAGCTGAGGACACACTGCTAAAACGTAGCAGAGCTGAGATTAAAACTGAAGGCAGTCTGACTCCAAAACCCTCATTCCCAACCATCATTTTTTTTCCTTCCTATTGGGCTTTGCTCTCCTGGATCAGGTCCACAGTTATGCTTCACTCAGTGGGATTTCCTTTTGGAGTTTGGAGATGGTGGTTAATATTCATATTCCTGGTTTTGTAATAATTTTATATTTTAATGATTAAGAAATTTGTGAAATCATCGATGAATTGCTCATGAATGGCTATTTTTATCCATCTCTACAACTGACATTAGAAAGATGAAGTTATAAAAACAGATTTCAACTCCTAAATTATAATCCACATTTATGAATTACAAAGTACCTCACTGCTATGCTTTATTTAAAAAAAAAGGCACTGTAAGTATGTTCAATTGATATAGCACCTTTCATTTGAGAGTTTTACTGTCTTTATATCATTCATAAATCATCATACCATTTGGGGAAGCAAAAAAATTGCTTAATAACTGACCCTCATTAATTTGAAGTTAAATGTTGAATTCTCTGATATTTTAAAAATCTTCCTATGTTTATTAATAGAAAAAAGAAAATGATTTTCCAAAACAGGAATGAGGCTTAAATCTTGGGTCCTTTTAAATGGCTCCTCTTTTCTTTTATCTCATCTCCTAAGACCGTTAAATAAATATTTTTAAAAATTTAAAACCTGTGGGCTTAAATATATCACTTGGATTTCTGGGACAGATAGAGTATTGACTTCAGCCGACATAGCATGTTTTGTTACTCTCATTGTTTTCATTTTAGTATAGGACTTGTCTTCTTATACCTGGATCATTGCAATAATCTCATAACAGATATACCTATCTCTGGTGTCCTTTCCTCTTCTTCAGAACACATACATGTTAATTGTATTAAGAATTTCTGGAGGGTCTCTTTCACATTCTGAAGGGGAAACACAGATCTAGTCTTATATCCCATGGAAACTGCCTATTATTTGAAGTCAAGACAATCCTGGATTAGAATCCTGTCTGCTCCAGTGATTAAACCTGAGCAAGTTATTTAACCCAGATAAGCTTTAGCTTCTTATTCTTTGAGGAAAACTTGAAAGGTTTCTGTAAAATTAAATGAGATTAAAAAACTATAGTAGTTTTCATTTCTTTATCCACAACTGGCTTCTATAGAACATTACAGCTTTGTTTCCCAAACTAGTGTCCATGTATCATCTATCATTTTTCAAACAAGTTTTGTCTTTTCCTGGTTTTATATATTCTATCCTGTGTTTTCTTTGGTTGCAGTGCACTTCACTCCATATTTTCATCTGTTGAAGGTGTTTTTCCCCTGTCCAGCCTAGCTGCTGACATGGAGAATTTTTTTCTGATGGCTCAGTTCCATCATTTGCTAAGCTAAGATCCTGGCCAGGGCAGTCCATAAAAGGATACACTTCCCATCCTAGTGGTATATGTGTCATACCTTAATTTACAGGTATGCAGGCCTACTAAGCCACAGCCTTCTCTCAACTCTTACCATATTTCTCCAGTATGCAAAATTGGGATTCTGTGTAAGTTTTTATGGCACTGTAGCTGTTCCATGTTAGGAATGCATCTTAGCACTGGGCTCCAGTCCTCTTGACTAGGATCCTGATGCTTCCTAATTCTCGATAGCTCCTGCTCTAGAAGAATGTCACTATCTCTGATTGGGGTCTTAATGTGCAAAACTCAACTCACACATGAAATCACACCTAACTTATCTAGGTATCTTCACGTGAGAGAATCATACTAGAAACTGTCTGCAGGAGTGGATCACAATTCTGATTTCTGCCATGACTCTTTAGGCATTATAATTTTGACTTCTGGCTTTATCTCTTAGGGACAAACTTTACAGCCAAGTGAAACTTTTTTTTTCTTGCCTAACCAGGTGTTCCTAGTTATTTTCTCAGTCTGGATGCTGAGAATTGAATTCCTAGGTTGCTTCATAGCTATAGTCAGAAGCAACAGGCAACTCATCAATGAAAGCTAACTCAAATACTACTTCTTCTAAAACTTTCCTCTGGCCCTGACATTCATATATGACCCATGAGCTCCTTCATTCAACAAATATTTATTGAGCATCTAGTATGTACCAGGCACTTAGGATACAGCAGAGAGAAAAAAAAAACCACTAAACCTTTGTCTTCATGGAGTTTTTGTTTACATGACTTGTATTTTCAGATTGCCTTTTATTTGTTATTTGTAAATACTATCATACAAGAAAGGGAGACTTAAATTATCTTGTCTAACCCCACCTATAGTGGGCAAATGGTGAACATCCAAATGTATGTCCATGTCTTAACCCCCAAGACCTATGAATGTGACCCTATTTGGAGAAGAGAGTGTTTACAGATATAATTAAGTTGAGGATCTTGAGATGAGATCATCCTGGTTTATCTGGATGGTTCCTAAATCCAGTGAAAAGAATCCTTATAAGAGACAGAAGAAATGACACAGACACAGAGGAGGAGGCCATGTGAAGATGGCAGCAGAGATGGGAGTGACGCAACCAGGAGTCAAGGAGCACCTGGAGCCACCAGAGCTTCCTGGAAGAGGCAAGAAAAGATTCTCTCCTAGAGCCTTTAGAAGAAGTGCAGTCCTGCTGACACCTTATTTCATATTTCTGGCCTTCTAAACTGTGTCAGAATGAATTTCTGTTTTAGTCCCCCACGTTTTTGATAATTGTTATGAAAGTCACAAGAAACAGATATAGTGGCATTCTTGGAAGTTTAACAGGGCTAGTTAGAATCTTTGGAACTTATAAATACTAAAAAGATTACAGCTTCCCTTCTTCCATCCCTATGTTGCAATATATAGTTTAAAATAAAATCAATTTTAGATAGTGAAGCCCAAATATGCATACTGAAATTAAAATAGTTCCCTTTCAGCTTTATGATTATGGAATTCTGAAGAGTTCATAAAGTATGATTTGTTATTTTGTTTCTGTTATCAACAGAACAGAAATAATAAGCCACCCTATAGGGTTATTGTGGAGATAAAATGATACAACATATGAAGATGCTTCACATGGTGCCCATCACTTGGTAAATGTGCTACTCTGTATTTTAGGATAGGAGATGGGCTGGTGGCAATTGTATAATGAAGACTTGAGGCACACTTTGATTTTTTTCCTAGCTCTCTCTATTGACTCAGAGGCTCCATACCCTTGCAGTAAAAACATGAGATAATTGTCCAGATAATTTGAATTAACATATCCCTACAGATCATTGTTCAGATATCATTCTACCATACAACTGGTACTCGGCGCATCTGAAAGCACTTCATTTTGGTACATTGGTTTTTCTGCTTACCAGACAAGGTCATTTGTGCCTTTCTTATTGGGATGTTCTAGAGCCATGAAGCAAGATGTAGTTGCTGTCACTCCAAGGAAATAAATGGTAGTATGTTTTATGTAAGTGGAACTAAAACAAAAACTTAAAAAAAGAAACAAATGGTAAAATAATTCTCTTTGAGGAGATTAGAGGAAAGTAAGTAAGAACTTTCTCCTTGAGATGTTTCTGGGTTTGTAAGTGGCTGATTGAGTGGCTATGAGCCATGCGTGGGCCTTTGCATTTCCAAATGAGAGCAAAAATAACAGAATTTTGGGGGGAAATTTTTCACACTGTCAATTATATCTTACCTCCTGGAGAGACTAACCAGATAGATTCCACTGACAATATGTAAAAGAAGCATTTAAGTGCCACTGTGTTATCCCCAGAGGTTTAGTCACTCATAATACTTCCTCAAGACTATAAAAACATCTCCCAAAATTATTCTACCTTTTTGTTAATTAAAAGAATGCTTTGACCTTTCTCAAACAGCTGCTCCCTAGAAATTTCCTTTTAGCTGAAGCCATACTTTACCCTGGCAGTCCAAACAAGCTAATTTCTATGCAAACAGGTTTCCTCATATTCAAGTGAAAGTCGGGAAAATAAGTTTTTTTTTTCTCAGCCATAAAGTTATTTTCTGGATTTACTTGCAATTGAATTAGATCAAACAGGCTAGGACCGTGATCACTAACATGCATTCACATGTCTGCCTTCTCCCTAAGCGAATGCTGTACATTTTTTATATACTCCAATAAATTCTTGGTGTTCAACTTTCTGTATTCTAGGTTAAACATGAGTTTAGTCTTAGTAGAACTTAGTAGCTAGCACAATCATGAAGTATAATTGTTATCTAAAGTCAGTTTCTATTCTGATTAATTGGTGCCCATATTAAATATTTGGAATATCACCCTTGTTAAACAGCCATATTATAACACTGATATGTGGAATAGTTGGTTATAGAAATGCATAAAGTATTTAGAAAGTACCACAATATTTGGAAAGCATTTATTTCCTTTAATGTGGTCAGTAAAATCTCAATCTTTGGAAGAATGGGAAAACTAATGGGCTGTATTATGCCATATAACTACATAGGTTTGTTTCTCCATTTAGTTTAAATGATAGTTATTGGGAGAAATAATTTTCCATTGGCCCTGAGCTTCCCTGCACATTCTTCCCTGCACATACCAAGAATGCAAGGCTTTCACCACTCTTTAACAGACGATTTATCAGAGTTGTGTTTGCAGCAAGCAATCTTGAGATATGAGGTACTGTCTTCCCCAAAACTGTCTTACTTCTGCTTACTACAAAAGTAGTGAATCCCCAAGCTTAGCATTTCTTTCTTCTAAATGCAACCCATTTTGTTTGTAGGCATCAATCATGAGCACTTTGTGTTGCCCTCATGAAACTTGGGAGCATGGGGACCTGAAGCAAGTAACCATGAAGCTCACCACTGCTTTTGCTGTGAGTAATAGAGTCTTTTGTTTCTGACCCAGCAGTCTCACGCCTTTTGTCAGCATCCAAGGCTCATTTGTTAGTTCACAAGTAGGGTAAAATTTTAAGACCTGATACTATTCTTGGTACTTTGGAGATATTTCTATTTCTACCCATAAAATAGGTCCTATAATAGTTATATCATTTCAAACAATTTATAACCATGATCAGTATAAAATCTTGGTTTTTGGTTCTGCCTCTACTACTAAGTGAATGATCTTGAGTAAGTTTTTATTCCTCTGGGACTCTGTTTCTTCATCTATAAAATGAGGGGTTTCAACTAGATCAGTGTTTTTTCAAATACTCTCTGGAGAAACTGTGGCCAATCATTTCAGGGGCCCTCTCATTAGCCCCTGAGTGAGACTGTTGGATATAGTTGGAGGCAGTGATATTGTTGTGTTGACTGGCCTAGGCTTCTGCCTTCAGGAGGGCCACCAGCATTGCTGTAGTTACTGTCCCTGGTCAGTGCCCTTTCACATTTCCTTTAGCCATCATTTCCTCTACTCTTCTCATACTTCCTAACTTTCTCATTTCCTGTTTCTCAGGAGAGAAAATGCAGATAATCAGAATTTTTCCTTTCTGTATCTTGACCTACTGGCTACTTTCTGGAAACTAGTAAGGAAAGAAGATAAGACAGGTTTTCTCCTCTCAAATTCCCTAACCTAATGAGTCCTTCCAGGGTTTGACTGCTGGCAAGGCACATGGCTCTGCCTCAGGTACTCTTGCTTTCCAAGTCTATAGAATATTTAGCTCAACATGCAGCAAGAAAAGCTGGTTCCTGCTACAATGACTAGCTGTTCTGATATTCCTGGAACTGAGGATGTTCTCAGGACATTAGACTCATTTTTTTTAAACCAGGATATTCCTGGACAAACCAGAGAAAGTTGGTTGCCCTACTAAACCTCTAGATCTACACTTTATGGTATAAGCTTATGTCCTGAGGTCCTCAAAGATTAGGGGTTTTAAGCTCAAAAGTCAATAATTTGCCTTTTTCCCTGGGTTTTTCTCTAACATCCAAATCCCAAGGAAGAAAAGTAGAAAACATAGTCAGGAATGTTGGCTAGCATAAAAAGTATTATCTTTCTGTAGCTCTCTTTAATAGCTTCTAGACTAAAATGGTTTCATTATGGTCTTTTTCTAATGAATTCCTAGGTAGTAGGGCTAAAAATAGTCATGAAAGTGCTTAAAGGCCTGATATAGAAATAAGAACAAAAGCAGAAAGAGAAAGGATGTAATTTCACAAAAAGCAATTGTCAGGAAATAAAATTAAATATGAATAATAGTGGCTAGTTCTGGTTTTAATTTTTATTTTAATATTTATATTTCTTTGTATTTTTAAATTTGTTTATAATAACCACATGTTACTTTTATAATTGGAGAGGCTTCATTAAGCAAAGCTTACAAAATGAGAAAGAAGAAAAGGTATGTCAAGGTCAAAGTATCAAAGACCTTGTCAGGAAGTGTTAGGATTCCATGCTAGAGACAGTGAGAATCCATTGGTGATTTTTAAGCAAGCAAATAACTTATACTTGATTAGTGAGCATTAAAGATTGGATTTTCAAAGGATGCTGGTGATATATACGGAGGTAGTGCCCTCACTGGGATATTTGGATTTTAACAGAAGTCTTTTGCTTTCACATTCAAAAACAGCAGAAGGACAGGCCTTTAGACAGGTGCCTTGAGATTCATTTGGGGCAGACGGCCCAGCTCAGTGCCTGCCAGATATTCTCACTTAGGTGAGCACTTCTTTCTCCTACTCAAGTGAGCTGCCCTTTTCTTCATCAAAATCATTTAAAGGTCAGCTTGAGAGCTTGTTGAATTTGTGCAATCTCTACTGCCTCTGAATTTCTGGTAAACCGTAGGTTTCTGAATTGAGTCACCTTTCTGAAGACTGAGTTTGTATGAGTTTGAGTTCATTTAATGGGTTGTGCTATTTGCTTTGTGGAATACTACTATAGTGAAGTGAGAAATTATGCAAATAAGCATGGGATATTTCTTTTTCTTTTCTTTCTTTTTTTCTTTTGTTACATACAGGTGTTGGCGTTTGGGAATATATAGTTCTATAGTCATTTACCAAAGAGAGAATTTGAGTAAAAAGAATATAGAGGGATTTCATCAAAAGGTGTTCATAGCCATATTAATTAATATGACTCAGTACCATAATAAGAAGGGAGTTATGAATGAGGCCAAGAAGTGCTTCTTAGTTCTCTCTAGTTTCATTTAAGCATGAGATTTAAGAGATTTAAGGTATGTGCTAAGATAGATAACATCCTCTTGGCATCTCTATGAAACTGTGAATCACTAAGTTTTTCTGAGATTGTCACTGGCTTTTATCTGCAGAGTTAAAGCACACAACTGTGTTGCATGTTCTTTGCTGTTCTGCCTTTTCAACAAGCAGTGTCCAGAAGGAATTTCCCGTCTGCTGCTTGCATATCATGTTGTTGTCATCTTACTATAACATGAAATGATTTAAGCTTCACAGCTGTTATTGTTTTCAATGGAGCAGCTGCCCAGCACTTTCAGGGACAATGCCAGGTGCACAAGGAGGCTATCTATGCAAATTACAGTGAAAAGTTGAGCAATAATCTGGTGGAGTTGATCATTACAGACAACCTATCTAAATAATTCAGATGCAAATAGTGCAAAGTTATTTTCATTGGCCAGAGCAATGCAGCAAATTGCTTCAGCTCCTTCATTTTATTTGTGTGATTTTGGACTTAGCCTAAGTAATTGACTTAATGACCAAATTCACAAGAGGGTGATGTGTGAACCCAAATGCCAAAGTAGAAATTTACAATGGAAACCACAGTTCATGCTGGTAGATTCTCTCTTGGTAGGGAAGGTCTATGTGTGAAACTAAATACTATAATCACAAGATTTGCTTATGATAACATCATGAGCAAGAACAGTGATTTTAATCAACATTGATCTCAGTTATGGAAATAAAACTGCCCGGTGATAGATGTAGGTTTTGAACCTGGAAAACATAATGACAGAGACACCTAACCATTATAGCATGTTGTCTGAGACATTTTTTCTTTATTAGTTTTAGTCATCCTGAATTCTATTTTACACACTCTAATTGACTTGAGTGTTTTCTAAACCTGCATCCCAGATTTGTACATATTTACAATGTACGTATCTTCAGTGGTTATCCCATTCACTGGGATTTGTCCATGTTTCAATTCTCAGACATTAAGCTGTTTGTGAATTTTGGGGGCCCTTTACTTCAGGCCTGAGCCCTAAAAACAGATAGAATGAGAGTTTCAGAGAACAATCAGTAAAGACTGTAGTTGTTCAGTGGAGAGAAAAATCACTATGGGCTAGGATATGAAGAGTGGGAACACGATCTGGACCTTTAAAACTGACATTCCAAAATGCAGGACGAAAGCCCCAGAGACTGTGACTAAATTAATTTGCCTGGGTGAAAAGTTAATGCTGCAGAGAAACCCAGAAAGTTGGAAATCCATGTTGGGGTAAGATTCTTAGATGCCTAGATATTAGGTATGGATGTTTTTATAAAAGGTACTAGGGACCCTTGAGAGTTTTGGTTTAGAGGAATGACATGAACAGTCCAGGGCCTGAAAAAAAAATAAATGTGACATCATTTCATAGAAGGGAGAGATGGAGAATAGAAGCAGAGAGAGTGGGTAGGAGACTACAATAATAGTCCAAATGGAGTTAAAGCTGAAATGGTCCGAAAGTAAGATGCCAATATCTGTAAGATTATATTAGTTTCCCATTGCTGCTATTAACAAGTTAGTACAAATTTAGTGGCTTAAACCAACACAAATTTATTCTCTTACAGTATTGGAGGTCAGAAGTCTAAAATAAAAGTGATTGCAAGGCTTTATTTCTTCTGCAAGCTTCAGGGGAAAATCTATTTCTTTGTCTTCTCCAGCTGTAAAAGGCCATCTGACTCCTTGGCTCATGGCCTCTTCTTTCATCTTCAAAGCCTGTCACTCAACCTCTGCTTTCTTTGTTCCATCACCTCCAGCGCTGGATCTTCTTCCTTCCCTCTCATAAGGACCCTTCTGACTCTATTGGGCCCAGCTGTATAATCCAGAATCCTCTCCCCTTCTCAAGATCCTTAATTTAATCACATGTGCAAAGTGTTTTATACATGTAATGTAACATATTCATAGGCTTTGGGGATTGGGATATGGACATTTTTGTGGGGAGGCACATTATGCAGCCTACTACAAAGACATAAAAATATTTAAGTCTGGCTTCTGTCTTGTACTCCTTCCCTCTCAAAGACACTGAATTCCAAAAGAGTATGTTTACTTTTATCCAAACATACCTTGCTCTTTGCTTTGTTGCTGCCTGTAATTCTGCTCTTTTCTTTGCCTAGAATACCTTTCCTCAATATCAGTGGCCTCAAATCCCAGCTCAGATGCTTCCATCTTTCAGAATTCTTCTGTGATCCACTTCATTCCATCCCCTTCACCTGTGCATTGAAGAGGAATTCTCACTTTCCTCTATCTTACATTTGTATTTTATACAGTTCTAATTTTTTTTTAAACAAAACCATTTCATTTTGAAGTGATTTCAGTCTTGCAAAAACTGTACAAAGAATTCTGTGCACCATCCACCCACCTTCCCCAAATCTTAATAACTTAAATAGCCATAGCATAATGATTGGAACCAGAAAATTCGATTGTTACACTACCATTAACTAATCCACACCCTTTTTTGAGATTCCAGCTATTATGCCACTAATGTCCTTTATTTGGTCCTTTATCTGGCATGCTTCTTTAATTTTCTCCAATCAGAGACTGTTCCCCAGTCTTTGTTTTTCATAACCTTGAGACTTAGGGAGAGTCTTAATGGTTATACTGTAGAAAGTCTCTTTTTCTAGGTTTGTCTGATGTTTTCTCATGATTTGATTCAGGCTATATATTTATATACAGCAAGAATATCACTAAGTTAATGATGTGTGCTTCTCAGTGCATTATTATCAAGAGGTAAATGATATTAGTATGTCTCATGTTTAATCAATTTAAAATGCAGTCTTCTAGGTCTCCTATTGCTCTTAGCACATTTAGCCTTGTAGTCTATATATTTTTGTCATAGCATTTTAAGACTGGAGAGGATCAAACAAATAATTTGTCAATAATACTACAACTAACAAAGTATCAAGTAATACACACTAAGAACTAATTACAAGCTGAGAACTACATACAGGAGTTCACTTACTCCTCAAAATACCTCTATCAGGTAAACACTATATCAACTCTGCTTTACCCTTTTGGAGAAGACATCCCTGGCTGACAAGTAACTACCTGACATGAAGGAATATAACTTGTTCATTTTTTTATGCCACATAGAGCCTAGCACATTGCTTTGTGTAAAATAAGCGGGCAGTAAATGTTTGTTAAATTGACTTAAACTGAAATTAAATGTAAGGTAGAATGTTCAGATTGTATAATTAATTGTATATGTCAACAAAGAAAAGTAATCATGGAAAATTATGAAGTACTGAATTTAAGGAAGAGGAGTACAAAAAGGTGATTATTTTCAAACGGGCAAAGCTAAGAAAGAAGATGAAATTGCTGTCGTCCAGAGTGGGGTAAGAGCAAAGACTTGGTGACAGAATCACACTTAGGGAGTATTTGGCAGAAGAAAAGTCAGAAAAGGAAAAAGGGAGTTAAGTGTAATTAGGGTAGAAGAAGCAAGATAGTATGGAGCTATAGCAAGCCAATTTTCAAAACTGGGATGAGGAAAATTAAATGAGGGTATGCACAGAGTCATTATTAAATACCAGTGGATATTTGGGGGGAAACTATAAAAAATATACATTTTACAAAGTTGTTGAAGGCTTTTGTTTGTTTATTTACTTACTTACATATAAGACTTGCCAGAATTCCCTAGAACGTTCTTGTTTTTTTTTCTTTTTTACATTCTTTATTTTAATTTAGCCGACACACAGTTATTCATAGTCATGGAAGAGAAAAATGTTAAGATAAGTCAGAGGAGTGGATAACTCCAAACATGTAGAATTGACTCGAAAGCACATTGTATATGATTTCTGAGGCAGCAAATTTCCCTTTCAGTGTTTGCTAGATTTATATGAAGAATAGCTTTTCTTTCTTAACATAAAACCTGAGTGGTGAAAGGAAAAGAGAACCGGAGTTTGAAAAGCAGTCACGTGCTTATTATATTTGTGGGCTTATTATTATAAATATAAAACTGCTTCACATTGTTCTAAATGTAAACCCTTTCTGGCTTTATCTATCTTCACATTTTACAACAAAGAGATAAGATCATTGGACCAGAACTCAGATCTAGTTTCTATTCTTAGCATCACCACGAACTGTGTAGTGCAGGAGGGAAATATTCAGGCCCTTTGTGCCTCAGTTTTCTCACCTAAAAATGAAGAGATTGACTAGATGATCTCAATTATGCCCTCCGGAACAAAAATACCATATAGATGGTTCTGTTGTTTGGGGGACTAGCCAAATAACTGGTTTGCATTTCATGCGATTTTTTTTTTTTACGAAATTTTTTGACATATGTAATTACTTCCTTAAAAGCAGATTTTCTGGAGAAAAATCTAAGTGGAGAGATTGATTACCAGAGCTGCATAACATGGTAGTTGTGGAATTAACAGTTACAGGAATAGCTTTTTATTTAAAACAAGCTTGGCATTTTCTATTTATTTGGAGTTTTCTTGGTAGTACGGAGGATGGCTCTTGCCAATTAGTTCTCACTCCCTAAGACCCTGGATGAGCTGCGGCAGTGTGCGAGATTGGTATTTAAATCCAAGGCAGCCAGGAAGAAGGATATTGAAGCTGGAGTGCCCAGCAATCTTTCAAAGGGGACAGATGGAGACTGGTAACTAAAGACGGGAGGATCCTGACAAAGGAATGAAATTAATTTGGATAGAACCCCTGGAGATTGGACAGAGTTAAATAGTCTAACAGTAGGGGGCTTATTTTGCAGCCAGAAGTAGTTTTCTTTCTGAAAGAAGAGCCTTTTACACTGGGAAACATTCTTTCTTCTTCCATGGCAATCTCTGTTTGGAGTCTTTATTCTTGCCTCCCCCTCCTCAATTTTGTCTTTCTTTGCCTTCGCCTTCATTCTCTCCCTTCCTTTCTTTTTAACGCATCCTTTCATGATTAGATTAATTTGTTTATGCGGACAAGGCGGAGAATGAGAGTTTGCACACTGGTAAGAACAGGCTTCCTTTCCCAGTGCACAGTCACGCTGAAAACATCGAACTCTCCTTTCTGCCTGATGGAGGTTGTCCGCAACAAAAAATGACACCTCATCTCAAAACAAAGGGAAAGGTTCTGAGAACTTTTAAAATCCTAACTAATCAAAATCCTGCTGAGGTGAGGAGAGGGGAGTGTGTGTGTGTGTGTGTGTGTGTGTGTGTGTGTGTGTGTATGGACCCACAGTTCTGAGGAACTATCATGGGCAGTCTCAGCAGAGGAGCCTGACAATAATAAGACTCTGATGAGGACTGATGCCAAAGGCAAAGAGGGTGAGAGGAGGTGCACAGGAGCTCTGCTGCTTCTAAGAGGTATCTTGAAGTAGGGGACAGAGCCTGCATGCAGTGTATTTCTCAAACAGTGCAATCCTGATGCTGCCAAGTTCATATTCCCAGGAAGTGGGAGTCTGGAGTAGAAGTCTAAAAATCTCAATTCTCACCTAAGGTCTGTTCCCTTTTGCTGTGTCATCCTGAGAAAGTTACTTAACCTCCCTGAGTCTGGGTTTCCTAAAATAAAATGGGCACAATCGTATTTCTCACATTTTTTTAGAAAGGCATAAAATAGATCATCTTTGTGCTGGTGCTTAGAGAGCTGTGTGGTATCAAATACAACTTTGAGCGTTAAATTGCCATCTGCAAAATGGGAATAACGATACTTACAGGGTTGTGTGAGAATTTAATGAGATAACAGAAGCTGGCATGGGAAAATGCTCAATACTTGTTCATGCCCTTACTTTCCCTCAGGTGTTGGTTATCTTGGATATTTGGGAGATAGTTAACAGCCTGGTTTGTATTAATGACTTTTGATACTAGATGAATACCATAGTTAAGGGAATGAATTTGCTGAAAATTACAAAACGCATTCCCGAGAAAAATGGAACAGCATTTAATGTGATTTGCTGTGTTTCAGATTATCAATTGGTCATTGATATAGCTAACTCAGAGTTGACTCTATATATGCAAATGATTAGCAGAAAAATAGTATATAATTATATGATCTCATCGGCTTTCATTATAACCTCAACTGGTGTCAGGTGGACACTGACCAGTTAGAATAGACACCTATCACAGTGCTGGAGCAGGGGCTCAGAGGCACTCTCCTGTGACATGCGAGACATTAACCTTTGAATTGCTGTGTCCTAGGGAATCTGAAAGGTCTGGGACAGACCCTGGGGAAAACAGGAAGTCCTTGAAGGGGTTTGGGGCAGTGACTCTTTATTAAGTGGTATGAAAGTATTTTGATATTTTATTTTTTTAAAAATGTTTATTTTTGAGGGGCGCCTGGGTGGCTCAGTCGGTTAAGTGTCCGACTTCGGTTCAGGTCATGATCTCACGGTCCGTGAGTTCAAGCCCCGCGTTGGGCTCTGTGCTGACAGCTCAGAGCCTGGAGCCTGCTTCAGATTCTGTGTCTCCCTCTCTCTCTGACCCTCCCCTGATCATGCTCTGTCTCTCTCTGTCTCAAAAATAAATAAAACATTAAAAGAAATGTTTATTTTTGAGCACAAGCAGGGGAGGGGCAGAGAGAGAGGGAGACAGAATCTGAAGCAGGCTCCATGCCATCAGTGCAAAGCCAATGTGGGGCTCAAACCTACAAACTGTGAAATCATGACCTGAGCTGAAGTTGGATGCTCAACTGACTGAGTCTCCCAGACACCCCAGTATTTTGATATTTTAAAAAGTGTGGGACTGAACCTATTCAGACAGAGTATCCCTGCTCATCCAGAACTCCACAATAATCTCATGTAGACAAACAAATAAAAATATCTTTATGCCACCCCTATTCCCCCTAAACACCAACTCTCAACCCATTGTTATATTGATTGAAAATTTTCTTTTTTTTAATTTTTTTAAATGTTTATTTATTTTTGAGAGAGAGAGTGTGTGTGTGTGTGTGAGCTGGGGAAGGGGAAGAGAAAAGAAGATACAGAATCTGAAGCAGGCTCCAGGCTCTAAGCTGTCTGCACAGAACCCGACGTGGGGCTCAAACCCATGAACCATGAGATCATGACCCGAGCCGAAGTCAGACACTCAACTGACTGAGCCACCCAGGTGCCCCTTGATTGACAATTTTCTGAATGGGCTTTCAAGTCACTGAAACTTATTCTTCTAGCAAGCCAACAGAATGGGGCAAAACAGGTAACTTTTTAGATGGGATCCCAGAATAGGTGTGGAACACAGCTTGTGCTAAAAAATATAGATTTACATACCCTTCTTTTGACACTTCTGATACTCTTCCATTAATTAAGGAATCAATTTTTATAAGTGGTCCTGTGAAGTCTAAACCTATCAATCATCTATTTTAGAAGGATTTATTTATTTTGATATGCTAAAAACCTGGGAACCATCACAGTAACCAGGATGTGAAGAGAGAAATAGATTATTTTGATGATGGTTTACTTTAGAAGTGGGTAGATATGGTAGAGCACTACATTAGGGCGTTTGAACATTCATGACGTACTCCTGAAGTTACTGGCTGTCCAGGAGTGTGAAAAAGGATTCCCAAGAAGAGGCATCAAGCCATTCTCCCTGATGGCTGACGCTTTATATACATACCATGCTTTGGGCATTTGCAGCATCAAATGCTAACACAGGCTCCAGTAGGAGGAGACTGGCCAAATGCACATGACAGTTCTTGTGCTGGGCAGCACTGTCTGCAAACATAGAAGAAAGAATGGAGTTGAAAGGTAGCCAAGTGTTGTTTTCCTCTAATTGCAAACACAAGCATGAACTCACCTATGACATTCAATAGCCATGAACTTGTATCTGGAGGAAGATCCCTTGAAGGGAAGAGAGACTGGGAGAGGAAGATGACAGAGTTCACATAAGTTCTGGTAATAGTTTCAATAAGGAATCTCTTGGAACATGATCCATATCTAACTCATCAACAGTAATTTCTGAACTATTGAGATGGCCTGCTTAGAAGGCAGGCTCACATGAAGAAACCTTGTTCAGGAAAAGGCAACTGCTAGGACTACTGTTCAAGGCACAAAATCTCCAGCTAAAATCCTTAGTAAGCACAGATGCTACTTTAATTTTGCAACTGAAGTAAACTGTCATGAATAATGTTTATACTTTTAAAGTTCTATTATGCTATCTTCTTTCCTTATCCAGAATTCCTAAAAAAGAAAAAAAAATAGAATATTCTGGTTAATGGAATTTTTAAAGGAATTGCCTTTAGCACTATATGTAGAGAACAATTATTAAGAACTGCAATATAATAAAATATACTTAACAGTTCAGTGGTTCCTTTGTGATTTAAGAAACCCTTGAAGAATTCATATTTCCTAAAGCTCACCAAGGGCACCAAGTTTAGGATGTCAAAAATGGTTCTTAATCTGATGTTACCATAAGAATATACTTGAGAAATTGATTGAATTGATTTTTAAATGGTTTTAGCTAGGAGTTTTTTTTTCTCAATCTTCTCAAACCTCAAATGTAAAAACTGAATAAAAATAATGAAATCAAATTATGTATGGGTGAATACATATATAAGTTTTTATATATACATGTATATCACTTTAACATATAAACTGAATAAAAATATTTTTCCCCAGAATTTTCAGTTTTGAGCTTATTGACCTAAAAATGGCTTTGAACATGATTTAAGAAACAGTATTTTTCTGATTTCTTCTACAAGAGTAATTTAAAAGTAATCAGTAAAGAAGAATTTCTCAACAGAACTCAGAGCATATAATAAACTGATTTGAAAGTTTCAGTTAATGTGAATGTTTGCTTAGGAGGAACTTGCTTCCACATAAAGAAGTTATTTTTTAAATGGAGGCGAATCTGCTTACAGTTAAATACATGTATCTTTAGTGCTACAGTTTGATGAATTTTGACATATTTTTACACCTCTTCAACTACCACTTTAATGAAGGTGTGGAACATCTTTACCACTTGAGAAGTTTCCTTTGTGTGCTCTGCCCGTCAATGCTGGCTACTTTCTCTACCCCAGGGTGAACACTATTCTGATTCCTATCAACATAGATTAACTTTCTGTATTCTAGTACTACATACCTGGTAGATTTAAGATGGCCACATATTCTTTGACATTCTTTCCATCAAAAGATGAGATCTGTGTCCCCTATCTTTGAATATAGGAACGCTCTATAAAACGTAACTAGTAGAGATGGTGGAAGTTGTGCTTTAAGAGATGGGCAAGATCTGTTTTTTCAGTCTTGGGACACTCTGAGAACCCGGCTAGCTGAGAAGTCCAAGTAGCCTATAAAAAGATCCATATGGAAAGAAACTGAGGACCTTAACCAACAGCCCTGGCTGAATTTCAACATCCAAGACTAATTTGCAGCCATGTGAGTGAGCTATCTTGGAAGTGTGTCTGATTGTCCCTGTGGAGCTTCCCACCTGACATTGCATGGAGTGTAAGTGGGATATTCACAATGATCTTTGCCCAAATTGCAGATTTGAGAGCAAAATACCTAATTTCAGTTTCTTTAACCATTAAGTTTTGGAATAGTCTGTAATGTAATAGAAAACTAGAAAATTTGTATAAATTGAATTCTACCATAAGTAATTTTTAAAATCTGATTTCTTTAACTCAACAAATTTTTAAAGATATATCCAGGTCTTTGCATGTATTAGTAGTTAATTCCTTTTTATTGCTGAGTACTATTCCATTAAATGAAAATGGCTATACCACATATTGTTTACCCTTTCTGATGTTGAAGGGTATTTGGGTTGTTGCCAGTTTTTGCCTGGAGTTTGTCTCCAGTTATGAGAATTCTTGTTTCTCTACATCCTTTGCTACATTTAATTTTGTGAGTCTTTTTAATTTTAACTATTTGTATGTATTTATGTATTATTGTTCTTTTAGTCTGCATTTTCTTTTTTTTCTCTGCTTTTATTTTTGACTTTTAAAGTTTTCATTTAAATTCCAGTTAGTTAACATACAGTGTTAGATTAGCTTCAGGTGAACAATATAGTGATTCAACAATTCCATACCTCACCTGGTGCTCATCATGACAAGTGCACTCCTTAATCCTCATCACCTATTTAGCCCATCCCCATACCCCTGGTAACCATCAATTTGTTCTCTATAATTAAGAGTTAAGAGTCTTTTCCTTGATTTGTCTCTCTCTCTCTTTTTCCCCTTCACTCTTCTTTTTTTTCTTAAATTCCACACATGACTATTGTTGAAAGTGCTGCTGTAAATATTGGGGTGCATGTGCTGCTATGAATCAGCACTCCTATATCCTTTGGATAAATTCCTAATAGTTCTATTTGGGGTCATAGGGTAGTTGTATTTTTAATTTTTTTGAGGAACCTCCACACTGTTTTCCAGAGTGGCCACACCAGTTTGCATCCCACCAACAGTGTAAGTGGGTTCCTGTCTCTCCACATCTTTGCCAGCATCTGTTGTTCCTGAGTTGTTAATTTTAGCCACTCTGACCAGTGTGAGGTAGTATCTCATTGTGGTTTTTATTTGTATTTTCCTGACGATGAGTGATGTTGAGCATCGTTTCATTTGTCGTTGGCCATCTGCATGTCTTCTTTGTAAAAGTATCTAGTCATGTCTTCTGCCCATTTTTCACTGGATTATTTGTTTTTCAGGTGTTGAGTTTGGTAAGTTCTTTATAGATTTTGGGTACTAACCCTTTATCTGATAGGTCATTTGCAAATATCTTTTCCCATTCCATCGGTTGCCTTTTAGTTTTGTTGATTGTTTCCTTTGCAGTGCAGAACTTTTTATCTTGATGAAGTCCCAATAGTTCACTTTTGCTTTTAATTCCCTTGCCTTTGGAGACGTGTCAAGCAAGAAATTGCTGTGGCTGAGGTCAAGTAGGTTGTTGCCTGTTTTCTCCTCTAGGGTTTTGATGGTTTCCTGTTTCACATTTAGGTCTTTCATCCATTTTGAGTTTATTCTTGTGTATGGTGTAAGAAAGTGGTCTAGTTTCATTCTTCTACATGTTGCTGTCCAGTTCTCCCAGCACCATTCGCTAAAGGGACTGTCTTTTTTTCCAAATTATGGGAAGAACCCAAATGTTGTCAACTAATGAATGGATAAAGAATATGTGGTTTATATATACAATGGAATATTATTTGGCAATGAGAAAGAATGAAATTCTGCCATTTGAAGCAACATGGATGGAACTGGAGGGTATTATGCTAAGTCAAATAAATCAGTTAGAGAAAGAAAGATATCATATGTTTTCACTCATATGTGGATCTTGAGAAACTTAACAGAAGACCATGGGGGAAGGGAGAGGAAAATATAGTTACAAACAGGGAAGGAGGCAAACTGTAAGAGATTCTTAAATACAAAGAACAAATGGAAGGTTGATGAGGTGCAGGGGAGAGGGGATAATGGGTGATGGGCATTGAGGAAGGCACTTGTTGGGATGAGCACTGGGTGTTATATGTAAGCGATGAATCACAGGAATCTACCACCAAAACGAAGAGCACACTGTATACTCTGTATGTTAGCCAACTTGATAATAAATTATATTTAAAAAAAAATTCCACACGTGAGTGAAATCATATGGTATTTGTCTTGCTCTAACTGACTTATTTCACTTAGAATTATACTCTCTAGCTCCCTTCATGTTGTTGCAAATGGAAATATTTTATTCTTTTTTATGGCTGTGTGTCCAATTGATGGACACTTGGGCTGCTTCATATCTTGGCTATTAAAAATGATGCTGCTGTAAACATAGGGATGCACGTATCCCTTTGAATTAGTGTTTTTGTGCTCTTTGGGTAAATATCTACTAGTACAATTTCTAGATCATAAGGTAGTTCTATTTTTAACTTTTGATCTGCGTTTTCTTGATGAACAATGATGCTGAATACTTTTCCATGTGCTTATTCCCATTTATAGTCTTCATTTGAGACGTACTTGTGTAAATATTTTTCCTATTTTTAATTGGATTGTTTGTCTTTTTATTATTGATTGCTAGAAGTTATTTGTGTATCCTGTTAGCAGTTGTTTTTCATATACAGGTTTTGTGAATATATTTCTCTGGTTTGTGTCTTATCTATTCATTTTATTAATATGTCTTTGAGCAGAAAAGTGTTATTTCAATGCAGTCCAATTTATCATTTTTTCATGATTAGAGATTTCTGTGTTTTGTCTGAGAAATACTGCCTTAAGGCTCTGAAGATATTCTCCTATAATTTCTCTTAGAAACTTCACAGTTAAATTTTAGGTCTATGATCTAACTAAATTTTTGTGTATACTATGTGATAGTGGTATTTCTTTTTTTCATCTGGATATGCAGTTGCTTCAGCACCATTAATTGAAAAGAATTTCCTTTATTCATTGGATTGTTTTAATGGCTCTGTGGAAGATTAATTATTTGTGTATGTTTTTGGCTCTTTTTAGGCTCACAATATGTATTGTTGATCTAATTTCCTCTCCCTATATCTACACCACAGTGTCTTTATTAATATAGTTTGTAGCAAGTCTTGAAATCAATAATAGTCCTCCAATTTTATTCTTCCTTTCAAGGTTGTTTTTGCATTATATATATTTTTATATTTGCATGCACATTTTAAAATTAGTTTGTCAATATCTAGGTAAAATTAAAAGCTTGCATGCATTTTGACCAGGCTTGTAATAAACCCATAGATCAAAATCTTAATATAGTCTTCTAGTCCATGAACATGGTATATCTATTTATTCAGATATTTATTTTCTCTCATTAAAGTTGTTTTCAGCCTAGAGGTTTGAGAATCTTTCATTACATTTTTAATGATGTGATTTAATTAATTATTCAAAAGTAGGTATTGAACATCTATGTGTTATGCACTGTTTTAGAAGGTCTATTTGGGGTTCAAAATCACTGTGAGATCATGACTTGAGCTGAAATCAAGAGTTGGCCATTTAACCGACTGAGCCCTCAGAATAAGAGAGTTTAAAATGTGCCAATGGACTTGAGATCCAAACATCTTTGGAGTTGGGATATTAAAATACATGCATCCCTCAATTTATAGCAGTTCACTTCGTTGTGCTTCATAGATACTGCTTTTTTTTTTTTTTTAACAAATTGAAGGTTTGTAGCAATCCTAAATTGAGCAGATCTATCAGTGCTATTTTTCCAATAGCCTTTGCTCACTTTGTGTCTCTGTGTCACATTTTGGCAATTCTGACAATACTTCAAACTTTTTCATTATTATTATATTTGTTATGATCTGTGATGAGTGATCTTTGATGTACTTTTGTAATTGTTTTGGGGCATCATGAGCCATGCCTGTGTAAGAGGGCATGATTAATTGATAAATGTGTTCTGACTGCTCCACCAACCAGGCATTCTCCCCTCTTTCTATCTCCTTGGGCTTCCCTGTTCCCTTAGACACAACAATATTGAAATTAGACCAATTTATAGCCCTATAATGGCCTTTAAGTGTTCAAGTGAAAGGAGGAGTTACACGTCTCTCACTTTAAATCAAAAGGTAGAAATGACTAAGTGTAGTGAGAAAGGCAAACCAAAAGCTGAAATAGGCAAAAGCTAGACCTCTTGTGCCAAACAGTTATCCAAATTGTGAATTCAAAGGAAAAGTTCTTGAAGGAAAGTAAAAGCACTACTCCAATGAACACACAAAGAGTGAGAAAGTGAAACAACCTTATTGCTGATATGGAGAGAGTTTTCACCATCTGGATAGAGGATCAAACCAGCCATAACATTTCCTTAAGCCAAAGCCTAATCCAGAGCAAGGCCATAACTTTCTTCAGTTCTATGAAGGCTGAAAGGTGAGGAAGCTTCAGAAGAAAAGTTTGAAGCTAGCAGAGGTTGGTTCATGAAGTTTAAAGAAAGAAGATATCTCCATAACATAAAAATGCAAGGTAAAGCAGCAAGTGCTAATGTAGAAGCTACAGCAAATTACCAGGAAGATCTAGTTAAGACACTTAATGAAAGTGCCTACAGTAAACAACAGATTTTTAATGTAGATTAAATAGGTTTATATTCAAAGAAAATGCCATCTAGGGCTTACATAGCAAAGAAGGAGAAGTCAATGCATGTTGCAAGTAAATGTAAGTCAATGTGTGGCTTGAAAGCTTCTAAGGACAGGCTTACTCTCTTGTCGGGAGCTAATACAACTGGTGGCTTTAAGTTGAAGCCAGTACCCATTTACTATTCCAAAAATTCTAGTATGCTTATGAATGATGCTAAATCTACTCTGCCTGTGCACTATAATTGGAACAGCAAAGCCTGAACAATAGCAATCTGTTCTCCAACATGGTTTACTGAATATTTTAAGCCCACTGTTGAGAACTGCTCAGAAGAAAAGGATACCTTTCAAAATATTTTTGCTCTTTGAAAATGCACCTGATTACCTCCAGAGCTCTGATGGAGATACACAATGAGATTAATGTTGTTTTCATGCCTGCTAACACAACATCCATTCTGCAGCCCATGAATCAAGGAGTTTTGAAGTTGAACTTAAGTCTTAATATTTAAGAAATAAACTTTGTAAGGCTATAGCCACCATAGACAGTGCTTCCTTTGATAGATCTTGGCAAAGCAAATTGAAAACCTTCTGGAAAGGATTCACCATTTTATACACAATTAAGATTGTTCATGATTCATGGGAAGAAGTCAAATATCAACATTAACAAAAGTCTAGAAAAAGTTTATTCCAACCCTCATGAGTGAATTTGAGGAGGACAAGACGTCAGTGAAAGAAGTAGTAACTACAGATATGGTGGGAACACTAAGAGAATTGGAATTAAAAGCACAACCTGAATATGTGACTGAATTGCTGCAATCTCATGATCAAACATGAAGGAATGAGCAGTTGCTTCTCATGGATGAGCAAAGAAAGTGGTTTCTTGAGATGAAATCTACTTCCAGTGAGTATGCTGTGAAGACTATTCAAATGACAACAAAGGATTTAGAATATTACACAAACTTAGTTGATAAAGCAGCAGTAGAGTTTGAGAGAATCAACGTTAATTTTGAAAGACATTCTACAGAAGGTAAAATGCTATCAAACATTGTCACATATTATGAAGAAATCATTCATGAAAGGAAGAGTCAGCTGATGCACCAAACTTCATTGTTGATTATTTTAAGAAACTGCCTATTACCCCCATCTTTAGCAACCATCACCCTGATCAGTCAGTAGCCATTATCACTGAGGCAAGATTCTTCACCAGCAAAAAGATTATGACTTGCTGAAAGCTCAAATGATGGTTAAAAATTTTTTAACAATAAAGTATTTTTAAATTAAGGTATATACATTGTTTTTTTAGACAATGCTATTATGCACTTAATAGACTACATATAGTGTAAACATTATTTTTATGTGCACTAGAAAACCAAAAAATTTATTTGACTTGGTTTATTGTGATATTCACTTTATTGTGGTGGTCTGGAACCAAACCAGTAGTACCTCCAAGGTATGCCTATACATGATCTGGAAAGATAGAAATTAGTAGAGAGTAAGCTGTTGAATAAAGATTTGGGAAGCGATGCTGTGAGTAATTATTAATGAAAGTTTCTGAGATATAACCTTGGTATTGGATTAAAGTGGAAAGACAAAAATAAATCATTGGAAATAAGGAAGTCAATGAATGAGAGGCCTGTGGGTTAAATGGTTATCAGCATGAATACAGAGCTCACTAAGAATGATGACAGAAGTAATGGTGGAGAGTAACGGTGGAGTGGACAACAAATGAGAGAGAAAGATCCAAAGGTTGATGGCACCTAGAGCATCACTATCTACACCACTGTAGAATGGTATCCTGGGGTACAGTCTAATGGACTATGCTTCAAAGATCTGGGTTTTTTATGGAAGGTGGAAAAAAAGAACATTTTCCACAAACAGCAAAGAAGATCAGAACACTAATTTGATATCTCATATTCATGGGATATGAGATAAAAAAAAACAGCCATTAGGGCTGTGAGGAGGAGGCATTTTCAGGAAGTAGCTGAATGTTTGTTAGATGGAAAAGTTGGAATTAAAATTTAGAGACAAGTTAGAAGCTCTAGAGGAGAGTTAGAAGAGTGAGTTTCAGAGAGTACAGTGCAAAAGTTTGGAAGGTCAAAGAAGACTTTGGATTAGGGAATAGACAGAATTATATCAAGGGATGAGGGCTATGAGGACAGTCTGACAGTTTTGGACTTCTGGCAGTGCCTGAGAGGCATAAGTTTCCTTCAAATACTTTCAAGGGCAAGAGTGTGGTCAGTTCTGATCCAAGCTTTCTTCTCAGATTGGTGTTTTGTGCCATTTGTGCCAGTGAACACATAGTGTTAAAACTGAGAGAGGCACAGTTTGGAAACACTTGAGCTCTTATTTATGAAATGCTTGATAAATGACAAAATCTTATAGACCTCATATACTTGTTTGTTGTTATAAAAATGAAATAAAAGCATAAGTTTGTGTTGATAGATTTGAAAGTGATCTATTATTTCTGAAAGGAGAGGCTCGGGCATGCATGGACTTGAACTTGAGACACATTAGTGGTCAATCGTTAGCATGTGTTTGTCTTCTTTTTTTAATTATTCCAAGTAATTAAACACCATTGAAAATGGCGTAAAAGGTCAGGGCAGTAATCTTATAAAAATGAATATTGACACTTGGCATTGTGTTTATGTTATTATATATGTAAACATATTCATATATATAGTTAATATATCATATATATCACTAGATTACATTATGTCTTCACAAGCGGCAAGCCTATTGTTTGCAGTATAATTTTTCATACCTATGAAAAATATTAGTTGCCCACAAAGACTTTTAAAAACATATTCTATGTGCTTATGTTTAGTCAAAATTTTAGAATCTGTTTCTTCAAATGTTTAAGAGCAGTTTTAATCCAAGAAACACCTTTCTGATCCACATTTACTCTTTAGTTTTCCTTTATCAGCTTGAGAGGTACAAAAATAAAAAGGAGAAAATGTCTATGTTGAATACAGAGGAAATCTGTATTTATTATTAATGTTCTGTTCTGGGCTCGAAATTTGATATATCTCACACTTGGTAAATGAAAGTAAGTTTTTGTATGATCATATCCTGGAAAGCACTTATCTCCCTATTTTCTTGTCTCCTGCTCCCTCCCTTAATGGGAGAGTTCTTCTATTCTTATAGGTTATACCATTATCTTTCCATAGCTGCCCTGCAAATTTAATCCTCAAAATTCTCTCTGCTCCACAGCTCCTCTCTACCTGACACTCAGATGTATCAACTTAGATGTTTTTTTCTCTGTGCAAGTTAAACATGGAAAAGACAAAAATAGAAGAGCTCATTAATTGGTGTAAGAAAAACATGTCAGGGTGAGAGGATGAAGTTATGTTATAAGGGCAAGCACTGTTGATTTTTAGCAAGTTGACCCAAGATCATCCTTCATTAAATAGCTGTAATGTAGGTCACAGTTTGGATCATGCAAATATTATGAAATACTTATTTGACTTATAAATTTATTATTAATGAATGACAATATTAGTAATAAACTTGAACTAGACTCAGCTGCTTCATTTGGCAATATAATACTAATAAACTCTATGTTCAGATAAATAGGGGAAAAAGCAATAAAAACAATTTGCCAAAGGGCCCATTTCCCACTTGATATGACAGTTTTCTTAATTTTTTTTCTGTGCTTTTACTCATTTTCTCATTTATTGCAACAGTTTCTGGTTCTGGAAGTAAATAAGGTTACATGTAAAATTGTAATTAACTTTTTCCTCAAGTTCAGTCACCAAAGAGTTGGGTTTAAAGGCACAGCAAACATTTTAGTGGTATAACAAGTAAGAATCTTCTTAATTTATTCAGAAGAATACAATGAACTTAACCAAGAAAATCTGATGGGAGAAGGAAGTGTAGCCTTAATAAAGTATGTCTCATAGGTGAATAAATATAATAGAGAATACATTTTCTTTTTAGTGGTGTAGAATAACTCTTTTAGTTATTAATTTGTTATCATTTCTCCATATTTTTTTTCTTCTCTTGCTCAGTTCGTAGAAGGTATGAAAGACTTTGTGTTCCTTTGCCTCTAGGAAGGATTGTGTCATAGATGGAAGGAAAAATTGCTTATAGACTACAAAGCATGATAAACAGAGCAACATGGACCTAGTTTGGACAATGGGTATCTCAGTAATAACCATAGTGGCTGAGAGATTGGAGGTTTCTTTCCAATGCTTTTATTCTGATAAGATCCCAGGACTTTATGGGGTATGGGTAGGGAAATCCTCAAAATACTTGAATTTAAATTTTCCACCAGTTTGGCGGGGTAGAAGTTGTAAATGGAATTTATGTAATTTATTTAATTTATTTATTTGTTTTCGTTATTATGATTTTGATTTTTTTATGTTAAGACACCACATAGAACTAATTATTATCTTTGGTTTATGACATACTACCATTATTGCTTATTCATGGCTTTTATTTCAATTATTTATCAACTTTAACAACATGATGAAATTATATGAGTCCATTACTCAACTCAAGAGCTGGTATATAATATACATCCAATTCTGTTTCCAATTCTCTTTTTCTGTCTGCCCTAGAATAGTCATTATTTTGAATTTCTTATTTATGCTTGCCCTGCCTTAAAGAAAAAATATTATATGCATATTTTATTTAAAAAATATTTTATTTAGTTTTGCTTCTTTTTGAATTTTATAAAATGGGTGTCATAATGTATATATCTTCTGGGACTTCCTTCTTCTACTCATCATTATCATAATAAGATTCATCCATGTGTTACATGTAGTTTGGTTCATTAGTTTTCATTGATATTTAATATTTCTCTAATTATGCTGTAGCTTATTCAGACTCCTGTCATTGAACATCTGAGCTGTTTCCAGATTTGTGCTATTATTAATAGTGCTGCTAAGTGTTTTCTGGTATACATTTGCTAAACTTCCCTTGGGTAAATACCTAGGTTCAAATTGCTAGTTTATTGCATATGTAAATATTCAACTGTAAAAAATAATGCTAAATTGTTTTCCAAAGTAAGTGATTGTTCCATATTACATCCCATCAATATGTAAGATTCCATTGATCTACAATCTCTACAATATTTGGTATTATCGACATAATAGTTCTTGCCCATTGAATGAATGTAAAATAACCTTCACACTCTTTTTTTTCCATATTTCCCTGAATTAGATAGAGTTAGATTGAGCCTGACTTCATAAGTTTTTTAGTGATATGTTTTCATTTCTGTAAAATACCTATTGAGTCTTTTCTTTTTATATTTTTATTATTGACTTATAAAAGTTCTTATAAATAATACCAAGTTTTAATCTTTTCTTTCTTATTAAAATTTTTGTGATAGTCTAAGAAATAATTTTCTATGGCAAGGTCAGAAAAACATTCATCTATATTTTCCTCTTAAAATTTTAAACTTTATTTCCACAACACATCAACACATCACTACTTCTGTTCAACATTGTATAGGAGTTTCTAACCAGTTCTACATAGAAAGGAATTAATTATAAGTCATAAAGATAGGAAAAGAGAAAAACTCATTTTCAGATGATATAATTATCTACTTGAAATCCCCCAGATAATATTAATAGTAATAATAAAATAATAACGGTAATAGGGAGTTAAGCAAGTAGCTGAACATAAGATCAATACACAAAAATACTTGATTGCACTTGTATAAACCAGAAAGAAACAGTTAAAATAACTATAAAGGCACAATTTATAATAATAATTAAAAACATAAAGTACAATATTTAGGAATAAGTCTAGTGATAAATGTGTAAATTTATATATAGAAAATTATGAAATGGTTTTGAAGGATATTAAACATAGAGAAGTATCTCATGTTCATCATGGGAAGGTGTCATGACACCTGAATTCTTCCTACATAGATTTATAGATTTAATGTAACTCCAGTCAAAATCCCAAAAGGATTTTTTTGTGTAACTCAGTAAAGGATTCCCCTTTCCAATTCTTCTGATTACCAGAGACACCGTGAGTTAGGTATTAATGTCTTTAACGCTAAAGACATTAGGGTTTTTAAAATAAGGAGAGAGATGAAGGGATATTGAAGCAGCACCAAGGAAAGCAAGAAGGAGCAACTATTAAAACTTTGAATTCTGAATATATTTCTTAACAGTTCTTATGTGTGGCAGATACTATTGGTTGACTATCACAACACCCATTCATTTTTAAAAAAAAAATTTCACTTCCTCCATTTTAGAAGTGCTAAATATAAAAGCATTTTTTTTTCAGACTCCATTTTCACTATAGGTGGCCCTGTGACTTAGTTCTGGCCAATGAGACATAAGCATTGAAGTCTCTTGGTGCTGCCTCTTCTGTTTCCTCCTTTCTGCTGTGTGGAAAGTAGAAGTTGTCCCAGAACTGTATTAGATTTTAGTAAGGATGGCAGAACAGAAAAGCAAGGGTCCTGCTTTCTTAATGGCATTCTTGAGTTCTTATACACCCCCTAGACCTACCTGCCTACCTACCTACAACCTTTTGTTATATAAAATCTGTTGCTATTTAGTCACTATTTATTGAGCTTTCCCATACTCACTACTGAATGTAGTCCTAATCAACACTCTACAAGGAGTCCTTATTAATTCACATGTGTGTACCTGAAGACAGTGATTCTCATGCAGTCATATGAATGTATGCAACTTCAGTATACCTTTCTCAGAATTTGGGTAGACAATTCTGGTAGATTAAATTAAACAGTAAAGATATAGATGAACTGAATTATATAATTAATACATTTAATCTTATAGGTATAAATAGACCTTTATATTTCTTAAGAAGAGGATAATAATTTCTATACAGTCTTGAAATTTCACAAAAATTGATCATGAATATGACCACAAATTGTTAAATTTATTTATGGCATTTTAAGCTTTTCATAGGTCACAAACTCTGGTCATAAATCTATCATATTTGAAATAAACAGTAAATAGATAACCAGAAAGTCTCACTACTTAAAAAATATTTCTAGAAATATTATGTTGGGTCAGTGAGGAAGTGAAAGAAAAAACTACATGCCATCTGGGAAGCAAAGAAATTGGGAATACTTCATTCCCAAATCTACAACACATAGCAAAAGTTGCACTCAGGAAGAATCAATAAATAGGCTTTTTTTTTTTAGCATTTATTCATTTTTTGAGAGGCAGAGAGAGACAGTATAAGCAGCGAAAGGACAGAGAGAGAGGGAGACACACAGTCCAAAGCAGGCTCTAGGCTCTAAGCTGTGAGCATAGAGCCTGATGCGGGGCTCGAACTCATGAACAGTGAGATCATGACCTGAACCGAAGTCAGATGCTTAACCAACTGAGCCACCCAGGTGCCCCAATAAATAGTCTTAAATGCCCTCAGTATTGAAGAAAAATAGAAAATAAAGGAACTAAGAATTCATCTTAAAAAATTAGAAAAGGAATACCAAAATAAATCAAAAGAAAATAGAAGAAAATTTAAAAGCTGACCTGGATTTAATTAAGTAAAAAACAAAACTATAGTAAAAGGAGTAAAAAATAAGTCTAAAATATGTTTTTAGAAAAGACCAATAACACAGATAAACCCGATTATAGCAGAGAGAGAAAAAATAAGATTAGAAATAAGAAAGTAGACAGAAGTATAGATACGGAAGAGATTAAAAAGAATTATAAAAGACCACATATATATTTTGACAATGAATTTGGAGACCTGGAGGAGATGGATGATTTCCTAGCAAAAGACAAAATATCGAATTTGATCTAGAAAAATGTAGGATCCTTGAAAAGACCAATTACCAAAGACAAGATTGAAAAGGTGAATAAAGATGTACCATTCAAACAGACTACAAGGCCAGATAGGTTCTCAGCCAAGTTTTATCTAACCTTTAAAGAATAAAGTTTAGTTCAGGTTATTTAAACTATTTCAAACCACAGAAGAAGCTAGCAATCTTCCTAATTTATTTTGTAAATCTCACAAATTCACTAACAAAATTTTAGCAATCACCAATATAGTACCCCAAAACAAAACTCATTTATAAATATATGCTAACATTCTAAATAAAGTATTGGTAAACAGAATATATCAAAAGAATGTTACATTATTACTAAGAGGTAGCTCACAAATCCAAAGGTGATTCAAGATCAGTATGATCCATTATGACATCAGTAAATAGACCATGTGCTCATGTAAAGAGGTGCTAAAAAGGCATTTAATAAAATAAAGCAGTTTTTCCAAATAAAAACTCCACAAAAGTGGAGAAGAAACTACTTGATTACATTGCTTTACCACATACCTACAATAAATATCATTCTAACCGCAAAGAAACACCAAAACTTTCATTTAAATCAAGAAAAAAAAAGCTAACACTTTGATAGTACCTAATATGTGCAAGGATGGTCCTAGGCATTTTATGTATAATAATTCTCACAAAAGTCCTATGTTATAGATATTATTTTAATTCCCATGTTAAAAATGGGGAAACCAAGGCATAGAAGGTTAAATAACTTGCCTAAGAACACACAAACAGCAAGTGGCAAGCTTGTGATTCAAAGTTACACATTAGTGCTTAAGAAACCATTTTCTTAGCCCTATGCTATATAGTCTCTGTAACTAATCAGAGATTCCTGTTATTATTATTACTATTCAGCATTCTTTGGAATAATTTGCAAATGTAATCAAAGAAGAAAATAAAAGAAACAGTGTTGGAAAAGACATAGACAGTTTTCAGATTTATCCCTGAAAACCAATGACCATCTAGTAAAATACAACAATTAATAAGAAAAATTGGTAAAGTAACTGGACAAAAGATAAGCGAATTGCTTTCCTCTACTCTTGCAATAAAGACCTAAAAAATAAAGTAGGGGAAATATTTCCCTTATAACAGTCATATACATCAACAAACACACATATACCAATGAAGAAAACAATTTTAAAAATTGACAAAAATTTGATAAAAGCACAAGACTTAAACAAAGAAAACTATAGACTAATTAGAAGGCATACAAAGAATATTTGGATAAATATAAAAACATATCAAACAGAAAGACTATTATTATTATAAAGTTATTATTATAAATTTATTTAACATATAAATTCTCCAAAATTAATACATAATTTAAATGAAATTCCAAGAATAAAATTTTGGGAGCATTAGATAAAATCACTTTAAAGTACAGATCAAAAAATAAATGCCTCAAAATACTCAGGAAATAGATGAATAGTGATGGGGAAATTTCGTTACCAGGTGTTCTACATGCCATAATCAGTATGGTCACAGGGAGAGACAAACAGGTTGAAATCTCATGGTATATGAGAAGTTTGTATTTTATGAGTGGGAGTTCAATTTAATGGGAAAAGGGCGGATTATTTCATAAATGGTAATGACACAATTGCCTACTCAACTGAAATGGAAAATATAGGGTTGTCTTTAGTTGTCTGCTCTGTAGCTTTTCAAGTGGCAAACCAAAAAGCCAGCCTATTGGCAATGGCCTGAGTTAATAAAATATAACAAAGCTCATTAAAAGAGATATTGGCTCAAGCTATAAAAATTTTGAGTTCTACTTACTGAGTGGAGCAACCACGTTCATTTTTAGTTTGCATAGCTGGTGTTGAGGTTGAAAAGCCATGCAACCCAGCAGACATTATTAGGTTAAGCTTAGCCAAACCATTAGTCAACTAGGCTCAGCACTTAGATGAATCTCAGTGAACTGAAGCACTCAATGAGCCAGCAGTTTCCTTGAGGTGACAGAGTAGGGTATAAAGTTTCCACCAAAGAAATAGCTGTCATTTTTTTTCTCATAAAGGCGAGATATTACTCAAACCATGCCAGCTGTGTTCTTGAATATACCATTTTCATGTGTGACAATCAAGGCTTGTTAGGCCCTTCCTATATTGTTAGTTAAGTCATTCTCACCCCTGAATGAGAAGCAGGTCATGGAGAGTTACAAGGCCTCCATGGGTCAAGTGTTCAGGTTCAACAAGTTCTCAGTAGCAAGCTAGAGTGTCCCTAATAGCCATGTCAGAGAGGTGACAAATTTAAAACTAAAATAGACACTTTAGGGTGGTGGCTGTCTTACTTTACTAGAGGCTCAAGTGGAAAAATCAACACTTACAGAAACTTGTATCTCAAAAGCATTATTTGGAATGCAAGGCCCCAAAGATTGAGAATCTCCACAGCTTGCCAGAAAAGTTCTAATGCAACCTGTTCACTTGGGCCCCCACCCCATGGATATTAATTTGTGAGTTAGCCGATATAAACACCCAGGTAGAATGCCCAAGTGAGGCACATACTGTCTCTAATACTAAAAAGTCAAATAAGATGTTGTTCTCCTTTTTGGTGGTTAGAGGTCAGAAACAGCAGTTTTTCCTTTACTGCCAAAGGAAATGAAAATTGTCATTCTACCCACATAGTCCCAAGAAACTTTACTCAGAGAACAGAACCCTGAATTTCATCAGTATTTATCAACTACCCCTGCTGGCAGATATGTGATAACATTGCAGTTAGAGTAGCTGAAACTGAGCCTTCTCATTTATCAACTAAAGGATATTATCTACACAGTGAAAGCTTTGGATATCAAAAGGTAGAGGCATTTGTACTAATCCTGACTCATCCATTGCTGGCAATTGGTAGGGACTTTTGGTAATCATGATATTCCCGAGGAGAATGTTGTAAATGTATGTTGAAGGATATGCTATGTGAATGTGAATTGATTTTAGTCCAAATGTACCAATGATCTAGAAAAGAAGGTGTTGGCAATGTCTAAGATGTGGTACCAGGTGCCATCAGTTTGTGCAGTGGCTTCAGTTAAAGTCACAATGTCTGTACAGCCAGGGCACTGGGAACAGCAGTTGAAATCAGTAAGTCTCAAGCTCCTATTAGCGTTTTTCACTGGCCATGTAGGGTTATTATTTTGAGATATTGCATCCCTTACTACTCCTGCTATCTCTAAGTCAAGCCCTCAAGGCTGTCATTTCCCTGTCTCCCCCCTGGAATGCTATCTGTTTCTGTTGGATCATGTGGGAGGGGACAGGGAGATGATTTGAGGAGAAATATACAGGTCTCTTTATCACTTCTCTCCATGTGGCTCTTCACAATTAGGAGTCTTCCGGCCTTTGTGAGATAGGGAAGAACTGTGATAGAACACCTCAATTCTTACTATATATTCAGATATAGATGAAATAGCAACAGTACATTGATTTTGTCCAAAGTTCCCCAAGGTATCACAAAGTCTTTTCTTTCCCACTGTGAACCCAGCTCAAATCTCACTAGCTAAATCTAAGTATGTTTTCCTTCCACAGGTCTGAGTAGAATAGTAACTAGGTTGTCTCTAGTCAAGATGGCTATATAAGTTTAATCCTTCCCACCCTGAAATTCCCCACGTTATTCACACGGTTGTACTTGGCCTTTGATTTGCCTTTGGGGACACGGACAACTCAGCCTTACCCCTAATCATTTTTCTAAAAACAATGGAGGCGGGGTGAGGAGGAAGGGATGAGAGAGCATTTAGGAAGAGAGATCTGTGACTTCAGGGCATTATATTTAGGTTTGGTTTCAAGCAGTGTAGTCACTGCTAGCAGCTCAACCAGGCAAATTTCCAATGTTTTGTCTCTGTACCACTCTCTCCTCCACAGCCCCATGTTGAGTGGCAAGGTTTTTATTTGTGACATTGTCTATTTCTGCCTTGAGGACTCCTTGATTTAGCAGTAACAAGCATACTGTTTTTAGGCTAGGGCTATGGGGTTTGCATCTTTTGGTGACATGTGCTTGACTCACACAAAAATAAGTTTTAAAAAAGAAATCTCTTTAATTTGGGTCACTGTCTGCCCCATTATTATATCATTTCTTAAGTTTTTGCCCAATTTTAACATTAAGAGGGGAGTTTTCCAGGGCAGTGGGGCTGACAGTAAAAACATATCTAGCATCTTTTGGGTTAGTTTCTCATTCTCTATTGATTCACTTTCATCAGCATTGTAAACCCAGCCTGGGCAGTAAGAGACTGAATACCAGTCAGTGGCTCAGCTGTCATTTCCCTTAAGAGTTTGTCTCTTTCTGAGAAATCGTTCCATGAGGGTCAAAGATCATCCAAAGCCTGCCAAGACCCACTGCAAAAACCCCAAGACCTTTCTCTACCATCTCTGAATGGATCTAAGTTTGGGTTGAGAGCCTGCAGAAAGGAGTGAGAAATAAGATGTTTCAGCTGTTGCCATTCTTTTTTAACTGTCTTTTAGGTACCCCACACCCGTCTCTCCCATGTGATACCAACACTAACAATTAGTTTGGTCTCTGACACAGTTTCTGCAAATTCTCCTTCTCTCACACTGCATAGGTGTTCATCTCTGTAACTGTTGGGATGGAATTTTCTGCAGTTTCAGGATGAATCTAATACTAGTTGTCACAATGTGGAAGCCTTAAGGTTGATAGCCTAACTGGTAATAAAGCATACCTGTCTGGATGAAGGTTCACGACAACCTAGGTACCTTTTGGGTACCTATCTTTGTGGGAATGCAAACTAGTGCAGCCACTCTGGAAAGCAGTATGGAGGTTCCTCAAAAAGATAAAAATAGAACTACAATAGAGCTTACAATCTAGTAATCACACTACTGAGTATATACCTCCCAAACTACAAAAACACTATTTCAAAGGGATTATTACATTCTGTTTATTTCAGCATTATATGAATGGATAAAGAAGATGTGGGATATATATATATATATAATGGAATATTATTCCATTGGAATATATTCCAATATAATGAAATATTATTCAGCCATAAAAAGGAATGAAATCTTGCCATTTGCAACAATGTGGGTACAGCTAGAGAGTATAATGCTAAGCAAAATAAGTCAGAGAAGACAAATACTATATGATCTCACTCATGTGGAATTAAAGAAACAAAACAAATGAACAAAGGAAATAAAAGACTGTGTGTATGTGTGTGTGTGTGTGTGTGTGTGTGTGTGTGTGTGTGTGTTTGTGTGTTTGTATACATATAGGTGCTTGAGTTACTTCTGTAGCTTGCCTATTGTAAATAATGCTGCTATAAACATTAGGGTGCATGTATCCCTTTGAATTAGTGTATTTGTATTCTTTGGGTAAATACCCACTAGTGTAACTGCTGGATCATAAGGTAGTTCTATTTTTAGCTTTTTGAGGAAACTCCATACCGTTTTCCAGAGTGGCTGCATAGTTTGCATTCCCACCAACAGTGCAAGAGGGTTCCCCTTTCTCCATATCCTCTCCAACACCTGTTTTTTCCTGTGTTGTTGATTTTAGCCATTCTGACAGGTGTGAGGTGGTATCTCATTGCAGTTTTGATTTGCATTTTCCTGGTGAGAAGTGATGATGAGCATCTTTTCCTGTATCTGTTGGTCATCTATATGTCTTCTTTAGAAAAATATCTATTCATGTCTTCTGTCCATTTTTTATTAGATTGTTTTTTGGGGTCTTAAGTTTATTAGTTCTTTGTATGTTTTAGATACCAACCCTTTATTGGAAATATCATTTGCAAATATCTTCTCACATTCAGTAGATTGCCTTTTAGTTTTGTTGATTGTTTCCTTTGTTGTGCAGAATCTTTTTATTTTGATGCAGTCCCAATAGTTTCTTTTGATTTTGTTTTACTTGCCTCAGGAAACCTATCTAGAAAAAAGTTGCTATAACTGATGTCAGAGAAGTTACTGCCTGTGCTGTCTTTGAGGATTTCAGGTTTCAGGTCTCATGTTTGTGTCTTTAATCCATTTTGAATTTATTTTTGTGTATAGTGTAAGAAGGTGGTCCAGTTTCATTCTTTTGCATGTAACTGACGAATTTTCCCAGCACCATTTGTTGAAGAAACAATCTTTTTCCCATTGGATAATTTTTCCTTCTTTGTTGAATATTAATTAACTATATAGTTGTGGGTTCATTTCTGGGTTTTCTAGTCTTTCTTTAAAGTTTATTTATTTTGAGAGAAAGAGAGAGAGGAAAAGCAAGTGGAGGAGGGGCAAAAAGAGAGGGGGAGAGAGAATCCCAAGTAGGTTCCATGCTGTCAGCACAGGGCCTGACACAGGTCTCGATCTCATGAATCATGTGATCATGCCCTGAGTGAAATCAAGAGTCTGATGCTTAACCAAATGAGCCACCCAGTGCCCCTCTGGGTTTTCTATTCTGTTCCATTCATCTATGTATTTGTTTTTGTGCCAGTCCTATTTTGTTTTGATTACCACAGCTTGGTAATAAAACTTAAGTCCAGAACTGTGATGCCGTCAGCTTTGCTTTTTTTTTTTTTTTCTCCAAAATTGCTTTGCTTTTTGCGGTCTTTTGTGGTCCCATATAAATTTTAGGATTGTTTGTTCTAGCTGTGAAAAAATGCTGGTGGTATTTTGATAAGGTTTTAGTTAAATGTGTAGATTGCTTTGGACAGTATCGATGTTTTAACAACATTTGTTCTTCCAATCCATGAGCATGGAATGTCTTTCCATTTCTTTGTTATCATTTTGAATTTCTTTCATCAGTGTTTTATAGTTTTCAGAGTACAGGTCTTTCACCTCTTTGCTTAGGTTTATTCCTAGGTATCTTATTGTTTTGGGTGCTCATATATATGGGATTGTTTTCTTAATTTCTCTTTCTGCTGCTTCATCTTTGGCATATAGAAATACAATAGATTTCTGTATGTTGATTTTGTATCCTGAGACTTTACTGAATTTATTTATTAGTTTTAGCAGTTGTTTGGTGGAGTCTTTTGGATTTTCTATATGTAGAATAATATCATCTGCAAATATTGAAAGTTTTACTTCTTCCTTACTGATTTCGATGCCTTTTCTTTTTGTTGTCTGCTGTGGCAAGGACTTCTAATACTATGTTGAATAAAAGTGGTGAGAGTGGACATCCTTGCATTATTCTGATGTTAGGGGAAAAGCTCTCAGTTTTTTTCCCATTGAGGGTATTAGATGGAGATTGTCATATATGGCCTTTGTTAGGTTGAGGTATATTCCCTGTGAATCTGCTTTGTTGAGGGTTTTTATCATGAATGGATGTTGTACTTTGTCAGATGCTTTTTCTGCATCTATTAAAATCATATTATTCTTATTCGTTCCTTATTGATGTGATGTATCATGTTGATTGATTTGCAAATATTGAACACCCTTGCAACTCAGGGATAAATCCCACTTGATCATGGTGAATGATTTTTTTTAAATATATTGTTGAATTTGGTCTGCTAGCATTTTGTTGAGGATTTTTTTCATCTATGTTAATCAGAGATATTAGCCTATAGTTCTCTTTTCTTTGTGGGGTCTTCATCTGGTTTTGATAACAGGGTAATTTTGATATCATAGGGTAAATTTGGAAGTATTCCTTCCTTTTCTGTTTTCTGGAATAGTTTGAGAATAGGTATTAACTCTTCTTTAAATGTTTGGTAGAATTTTCCTATGAAGCCATGTGGTGCTGGCCTTTTGTTTCTTGGGAATTTTTGATTACTGATTCAATTCCTTTGCTGGTAATGTGTCTGTTCAAAATTCTATATCTTCCTGTTTCTGTTTTGGTAGTTTTTATATTTCTAGAAATTTATCCATTTCTTTTATATTTTTCAATTTGTTGGCATATAGGTTTTCATAATATTCTCTTATAATTGTTTGTATTTTGGTGGTGTTGGTTGTTATTTCTCCTCTCAAATTGGTGATTTTTTAAAATGTTTGTTTATTTATTTTGAGAGAAAGAGAGAGTGCGGCAGGGCCAGAGAGAGAGGGAGAGAGAGAATCCCAAGTGGGCTCTGTGCTAAAAGTGCAGACACCTAGGCACCCTTCTCATTTGTGATTTTATTCATTTAGGTCCTTTTTCTTTTTTATTAATAAAGAAGTTTATCAATTTTATTGATTTAAAAAAACAGCTTCTGTTTTCATTGGTCTGTTCTAATTTTTTTTAGTATCTTTATCTCTTATTTCTTTATCATTTCCTTTCTTCTGATGGTTTTGGGTTTTGTTTGTTATTCTTCTTCTAGCTCCTTTAGAGGTAAGGTTTGGTTGCTTATTTGGGAATTTACCTTTTCTTTTTATTTATTTTTATATATTTAAATTAAGTAGGTTCCATGCCAACATGGAGCTTGAACTCATGACCCTGAGATCAAGAGTTGCATGCTCTACTGACTGAACCAGCCAGGAGCCCTTGTTTAAGATTTTTCTTGTTCTTGAGGTAGACCTGTATTGCTGTAAACTTCCTTCTTAGAAGTGCTTTTACTACATTTCAGAGGTTTTGAACCATGTTTTCATTTTCATTGTTTCCATGTACTTTTTTATTTGTTCTTTTATTCCTGGTTGACCTATTAATTGTTTAGTAGTGTGTTGTGTAACCTCCATATATTTGTGGTCTTTCCAGATTTTTTTCTTGTGGTTGACTTCTAGTTTCATAGCATCATAATCAGAAAAGATGCATGGTATGACTTTAATCTTTTTGAATTTATTGAGGCATGTTTTTGTGGCCTAATATGTGATGTATTCTGGAGAATATTTCATGTGCACTTGAGTAGAATGTGGATTCTGCTGTTTTAGGATGGAATGTTCTCAATGGACAAATGGATAAATCAATCTGATACCAGTATGTCATTCAAAGCCACTGTTTCCTTGTTGATTTTTTGTTTGGGTGATCTGTCTATTGATGTAAGTGGGGCATTAAAGTCCCCTACTATTATTGTATTATTATTGATTAGTTCCTTTATGTTTATTATCAACTGTTTTATGATTTGGGTGCTTTCATGTGAGGTACATAAATATTTACAATTGATATATCTTCTTGTTGGTCTGTCCCTTTTGTTATATGTAGGGTCCTTCTTTGTCTCTTGTTACAGTCTTTCTTTTAAAGTCTATTTTCTCTGATATAAGTATTGATACTCTAGCTTTCTTTTGACATCCATTTGTGTGATAAATGTTTCTCTATCCTCTCACTTTCAATCTGTAGATGTCTTTAGGTCTAAAATGAGTGTCTTGTGAGGAGCATATAGATGGGTCTTGTTTTTTATACCCATTCTTCCACCCTACATCTTTTTATTGGAATGTTTAGTCCATTTACATTCAAAGTAATTATTGATAGATATGAATTTATTGCCATTTTATTACCTGTTTTGTGGTTGTTCCTGAATATTTTCTCTGATCCTTTTTCTCTTTCATGGTTTGCTGCTTTTCTTTAGTGATAACTTTAGATTTCTTCCTCTTTGCATATTGATTAATATTTTTTGATTTGTGGTTACCAGTAAGTTTGTATATAACATTTTCATATAGCAGTCTATATTTAATTTTTTTTAATGTTTATTTATTTTTGAGACAGACAGAGACAGAATGCAAGTGGGTTAGGGGCAGAGAGAGAGGGAGACACAGAAGCAGAAGCTGGCTCCAGACTCTGAGCTACCAGCACAGAGCCCAACTCGGGGCTCAAACTCATGAGCTATGAGATCATGACCTGAGCCGAAGTCAGACGCTCAACCGACTGAGCCCCCCAAGTACCCCCCATATAGCAGTCTATATTAAGGTGATGGCTGTTTAAGTTAGAGCCCATCCTTTACTCCTCTCCTCCCCATGTTTTAGGTGCATGTTGCCATATCTTATATCCTTATATTCTGTGAGTTCCTTGACTGATATTTTATGAAAATATTCATTTTTACTGCTTTTGTGTTTCCTACTTTTATACTGTCACTTTTAGCCTTTCCTTTCCACTCGAAGATTCCCCTTTGATATTTATTGCAGGGCTAGTTTAGTGGTCATGAACTCTTTTAGGTGTGTGTGTGTGTGTGTGTGTGTGTGTGTGTGTGTGTGTGTGTGTTTTGGTCTGGGAAACTATTTCTCCTATTCTGAATGATAGCCTTGCTGGATAGAGTATCCTTATCTGTAGATTTTTTCCATTTAGCACTTTGAATATATAATTCAACTCCCTTCTGGCTTAGAAAGTTCTACTTAAAATTCCCCTCATAGCCCTGTGGGGTTTCCCTTGTATGTTACTGCCTTCTTTTGTCTTGCTACGTTTAAATTTTTTTTCTTTATTGCTATATTTTGCCAATTTAATTACAACATGCCTTGGTATGGATATACTTTTATTGATTTTGTCATGGGTTCTCTGTGCCTCCTGGATCTGGATATCTGTTTCCTTCCCCAGATTACGGAAGTTTTCAGCTATTATTTCTTCAAATAAATTTTCTTCCACCTTTTCTCTCTCTTCTTCTTCTGGGACTCCTATAATACAAATGTTATTACATTTGATGGTCATCAAGTTCCCTAAGTCTATTCCCATTTTGCATGATTCTTTTTTCTCTCTTTTTTTCAGCAGGATTACTTTCCATTACTCTGTCTTCTAGGTCATTAATTCATCCCTCTGCTTCTTCCAGCCTGCTGTTCCTTGCATCAAACATGTTTCTAATCTTGTTTATTGCACTCTTCATCTCTGATTAGTTTTGTATCTCTGTGTGAAGGGTCTCACTGATGTCTTCTATTCTTTTTCCAAGTCCAATGAGTATCCTTATGATCATTACTTTAAATACTACATCAGAATTGTTACTTATATCTGTTTCACTTAGATCTCTGGCTATGGTCTTTTTGAAGACAGTGGTACAAATTTCTCTGTCTTCTCATTTTGTCTAAGTTTCTGTGCCTTTTTCTGTGTGTTAGGAAAGTCACCTATGTCTCCTGTTCTTGAAGGTAATGGCCTTATAAAGAAGAGTTCCTGTAGTGCCCTGTCATGTAGTATCCCCTATTCCCCAGTGCCTAGCTCTTCAGAGAGTGTCTCCAATGTGTGCTGTGTGTGCTTTGCTGTTATGTCCTGGCTTCTTTATCTGCCAGGCCAGTCATCTGCAGAGGCTCTCTTTGCCTCTTGTGGGCAGTATTTGGTACCTGGTCTGAATGTTGCATGTTTTAACTATGTATGCTTTAGTCTGCTTGTGAAATGAGACTTGTGACCACCCCTGCCAGAACTGAGGCTCCACAAAACTCCTGGGTTGGAGACACCATGCAGGCAGGAGTTTGTGCCTGTCTTCTGGGAGAAGGGGTCTACTGCTGCTGGGACTGAGGCAAATATGACTGGGAAGGGTGGTTCCACTGGTGTGTGAGGGTGGAGCTTGATGTAGGCAAGTTAAGTAGCAAGTGTCCATGCTGCACTGGGTCCTACACATGGCCCTGTGCTTATGCTGAGGGACTTATGGCACCTACCAGTTCCTTTGTTCCAGGAAGGGTCTCTCTGTGAATTCTGCCTCTTTAGGACACTCTCCAAGATAAGCAAATAACCTCTTGACTGTGTGCCCTAAGTGCTCTTGAGATTGCCATTTTCCTACTGTATATCCACAGGCTGTTTGCCCTGCCTTTTCTCCACAAGCAGCCCCAGTGCCCCAGGCTCTCCCTGAGCCAAGCCCACTAACCTTTAGAACTCTAGGATTTTAGCCCCACTGGTTGCAAGAACTCATGAAATTCAGCCCCTCTCACTGTCCAAGCCAATTGTTATGGGGATTCATTTTCCGGTGTGCTCCCCTGTGTGTTAGTGTGTCTCTCACCCTTCTCCATGACCACAGCTCCCTCCCCACCACAGTGGCCACCATTTGTTTCTCTCTCAAACTGTGTTTTCTTCAATGTGGCCTCTTCTTCATCTTTAGTTGTGGAATTTTCTCTCCCAGGTTGATATCTGGGGTATTTAGGATAATTTGATAGTTATCTACTTGTATTCATGGGAAAAGGTGAGGCGAGGGTCCTCCTACTCTACTGCCATCTTCACCTCTGGGTGGATATCTTTGAACTGTTATCCCAGGACCTAGTCTATAAGCACCTCCTCAATTCTTCCTCATTAACAGGTGATGAATTGGAGGACCATTCATTGCCCAGCTGGCCAAATAATTTATGGACTCTCCTCAAATTCCTTTAATTGGCCCAAAATAGTCTCCCTCATTTTCTTCTACAAATTCCTACCTCTATCAGCATGCTATTCTCATCACACCAGCTAGCAAGAACTATGAAAAGTCCGAAGTTTACCCTATTTTCAAGCTCATATGTTGGCTTACCAGTTTTCATGGGTGGTGGTAGAAGACATGAGCCTTCTGGGTCAGAGGTGAAGGGCAGTTTAGTAATTACAACAATAGTAATAGCCAGATTGTTCACATTTATGCATTAATTCCCATATCTGATGCAAGAGCCCCAATTGACCCCTGCACACACAATGAGTTGTGTTGCAGGAGAGAAATCTTGATGTTAGAGGGCCTGAATATTTTATAATGAGGCGGGGGGGGGGGGAGGGGGTAAATATGCCTGAACTTTGCTTCAGAGAGAGATGCTTTATATTCTAATATTGACATCTTCTCTGGAGGGAGACATTATCTTTATCTTTCAAGGTTATTCTCCATATAAATATCCTTAAAAAGGTAGTCTAGAACAAAAGACAATTCCTTGTCATTCTGAAGGCAGTCAATAATGTGGGAGACCCATGGAGAATTGTCTCTTAACAAGGAATTTATATTCTTTGCCAGAATGGAGTAAAATTGAGGAAGATTAAATTTTGCAGCATCTAAACCAGCAGGAACTGTAAAAAGGATCATAAAGTTAGAGAACTCACTTGATGAAAACTACTATGATTGACAGAAAAATCATTTGAATTATAAATACACCAATGAAATTAGAAGAAAACAACTTATTTTTAATAAATAAATGTTTCCCATAACAATGTATAATTACAAATTTTATCGTCCCCTTTCAGTATCAAAAATGTCCTGGTGTGGATGGCAAATTGTCTGTTCATCTAAGAATGAATGAAAGTTACCTAGGGAGAGGAAAGAATTCTGAGTAATTATAGGAGACTAATGGGGAATGGAGAAGTTTAAAAAGCTTCCACGAGAAATGTGAAAATGATCTCATACAAGAGATTGCACGGAACAGTGCTGTTCAATTCATTTATATTTTCACCAATCATTCAGAGAATCACTGAACTTTTGAGATAGAAGGAAATTTAAAATTAATTTATTTTAATGCTCAACTTAATGCAATGTCTTTTTAAACACCCTTGACAGATTTTTTATTTTAAAAGCATTAACTACATTTTTAAATAATTTAGCAGACATATGAAAAATAATATGTTGGATATATTCAACATAAAAGTATATTCTATTTGTGCTACTATATGATTGGAAGAATTAGCTATATTCTCTCCAAGGGTTGACTTTTCTCCATTCAGCTAAGTATAGGTTTATTTGACTCTCTTAATTTAAAAACTGCTTTAGTTTGGGGGCATTTTTCTACACCTGCAGTAATATCAGCTTCTTGATGTCTTCTTTATTTCCACAATTGCATTAAATTTTAACCCTACTTTTGATTGCTGAGTAAGTTAGTCACAAAGATTAGCATGATGGGAATATAGCAAAGTTATTTAAAGCTGAGTCTCTGGAGTCAGTTAGAACTGAATTTGTTCTCCAGTTCTATTTCTTACAAGTCCTGTGACTTCAAGCTCTTTGATCCCTGTAAGCCCCCCGTAACCTTTCCAGTAAAATGAGGATAATGACAATTCACTCACTGAATTGCTTTGCAGATTAAATGAGTTAGTCGATGTTAAAAAGCTAAACAAAGTGCCTGGCACCTGGTTAACACTCAATAAACATTGATGATGATGAGTATAATGACAGTATTGACATAATATAAAAAACAGAAGTCTAAAAAACTCAGTGTAATCTTAAAGAGGCCATTGGTGTCAGAATCTAATTTTACCTTTGTTTATTTTAGTTACTGATTATGTATTGCCTCACATTTCATGAGATTAGTTCAGAAGAGGTGCCTGATGACATATGCCATTAGGCTATCTTCTCACCTGAGAGAATCTAGTGTGTGAGAGAAGAGAGCGAATGATTTAGTAGGAAAGGATGGTATTTAGAAGGATGGGCAGAATAAATACATCCTTTGCCTGAGTGTGATTTTTTCAGCCCGGTGATTTTTGAAAGCACTTTGCAAAGCTGGGATAACTAATCTGAACCATAGCCCTATTAGTAAAGTCAATATTTTTTATCCCTGTTTTACAGATAGAGGAACTGAGCCAAGACATGGTAAATGTCTTTGTCAAGGTTATGTAGAAAGTCAGCGGTAGAACTACATTATTTCAGAGTCCTGATTCCAAAGCCATAAGTTATATAATTATGGCAATGTGCAAACAACTGAAAACACACTCTATGTGGTGGTTGTTTATAAAATAGAATAATGCAAATATCATTTTCAAAATCTGCAGATCAAAGTCACACCTGTGTGATCATTTATTTCTAACATTATCATTTATGCTGGTGGAAGTTGAAGCATGAAACAAAACCTATCTGTGAAAAGAAACTATTAATTATATTGATAAAGCAGTCTTTGCAATATAGAACTGGAGCTAGAGAGAGAAGTACTATAGAAGGAGTTGACTTAATGTATTTAAAAAAAATGTATACTTGGTGCATTTTAATATTGAACTGAAATTCATGGGAAAAAAATACTGGTGGGATGTCTCCCTGACATAATGGCAGTTCTGAATTTCCTTCCCCTTCTGCAGCTCCAGCTCATCTGGGTCTGTATGGTGAAGTGAAGGAAAGAGTCAGCAAGCCAGAGTGAATTCATCACAAAACATAGTAATCCTTGTCCAGCAGAAAAGAGCTATTTATTTCTTCTGGAGAGCAGGGTGTGGACAGACACCTTAATTAGAAGCACATTTAGATTTAGGGAATAACTATATTTCCTTTCTCTATTTTGGTCTTCTGTCTTTTGCTGGAATGTGTGATCAGGCAGCTCCTGGAAACCATTTTAAATTGGCATAGATGGATCTTCCTTGACTAAATTTAGTAGGATAGTCAAAATTTTAGTAGTCTGTCTCACCCACTCTAATTTCCCATTTAGCATTTGTGCCTGCTAACTGGCTGTTGTTGGTGTGGAAATGTATAGTTTTGCTTTCTAAGAGAAAAGAGGTGGGGATCGGGTGTAGCCAGCCCTGAAACAGTTCCTATTCCAGGATTAGATATTCTTTTCATCTTCTAGGGGGAGATAAGCCAGGCATGTACAGACAAGTCTTCTACAAAAGGCCAGCTCAGAAAAGCCCTCTATCGAACACATCCACTTCGATATTGCTGTTTCAGATAAGTTACATTCCTAAATGTATAAACATTTTCCAGTTGCTAAATTTGCTTGAAAAAATAATATTCTATTTGGATAGTGGATAAAACGATATCATCCTCTGACATCTGATGCAATAAAAAAAAAATAGTCTCATGTGGATTGCTTAAGAAAAAACCTATCATGCTTGGACTAATTTCAAATACTGCTTTTGTGCTAAACAATAGTCATGTCAAGAGTCCAGGTTCTATCACCACCTACAATAGGAATTTGAATTTTACTTGGTCAGTAAATCTTCTGTAGCTATTAATGATCACACTGGAGTCCAAACGGTGTGCTGATCTTTTTCTCATTAACCAGATGATTTAATGAAAGAGAGCCACCTGTGCTGATCTTTTTTCTCATTAACCAGATGATTTAATGAAAAGGGAGCCACCCCCCATTCCAGCTCCATTATAAGGGTCCTGCATAGTCTGGTTCCCTCCTACCTCTTAGGATTCATGTTCCAAAGAGTTGTCTGCTGCCCTCTCATCTGCAGCCCATTAGCTGAAGCTTCCTGAGCTAGCCACATCCCTGTTTGCTTGAACTTGGAAGGGGACTTTTTCCCCTTCCCCTGGGGTATTTCCTTCAGTTGCATTTCTGGGTTTCACCCTCATAGCCCTTATTTCCACCATTGCTCCTTTTTATCTCTGTGTAATTATATCTTCTTTGGTAACAGTATTTGCTGTTATCCCGTCTCCCTGCACCGAGCTACAATCTATTTAAGAACAGAAAATATTATTATATCTCTACTGCTTAGTTCAGGGTCTAGCTGCAACAGAGAAGAAACTCAGTAAGTATTGGTTGAGTGAATGACTGTATTAATGAATTTGGGGAGGACTTTGTCCAAATCAACTGTCAGTAGAATGCAGAAGAGCCACCTCCATTTGGAGCAAGGATTAGTGAGTGGCCTCACTGAGATAATAGCAAACAGAAGAGGCTAAAATGTTGAAGACAGATTTCTCTAGCCTCACAGTTTTGCTTGAGGGCTCACTCTGTTACCAAGTACACAGGTGCCTTGGGACAAGTTTACATCATTAGTGTCAGATTTTGAAGACCCTGATCTATAAAAGAACTGTTTCTGCAGGAACTTCCCAGATAACGGAAGCAATTTTTTTTTCCAGGAGTGCTTGATTAACTTAACTAAACCTAGAGTTAGAGAACTAGAAGGAGCCCCAAGAGAGAGGCACAGCCAAATGGAAATAATTTTGGCACAGCAGCACATACATGAGATTTGAATTCCAGGGTCATAGTGTAGAAGTATTTAGGATCCCCATTCTCATAGATGGGTCTAGGTGGCTTCTTGTTCCCTTGCTCTGCTCCATCTGTGTGATGACTGGGGTCAGGTCCAAGCAGACGTCTTTGGTCCCAAACCTCTGCAAACCACAACAGCAGCAGCACAGTGGCCGTTGAGATCATACGCAGGAGATAGGTGAAGGTATGCAGCAGGAAGGAGATCTCTTTGGCAAAACACATAGTTCTCCTTGGTTGCTGCCTTTTTCAAGATTGTAGGTGTGCTGGCATGGGATTCATCTGTGTGCATTTAAAACATTCAGATTTGTGCCTGTGTAGCCTCAGTTAAATCAGAATTTTCTGTTGGTTGGGGGAGAGGGGATAATTGGGGAGTTGTGTTAATTTGCTTGGGCTACAAGATGCTACAGTGTGGCTTAAACAACAGAAATGTATATTCTCACAGTACTGGAGGCTTGAAGTCCAAGAAGAAAGCACTGGCAAGGTTGGGTTCTCTTGAGATGTCTCTCCTTGGCTAGCAGATGGCTGCCTTCTTGCTACCTCTTCACAGGGTGGTTCCTCTATGTTTATGTGGCCCTGGTGTCCTTCTGTGTGTCCCAATCTCTTATAAGGACATCAATCCAGTTGGATTAGGGCTCACTCTGAGGACCTCAGTTGAACTTAATCACCTCTTGAAAGGACCAGTCACATTCTGAGCCATTGGGGTTCACAGCTTCACTGAATGTATTTTGGGGGGGACACAAGTCAGTCCATAATAGAAACATTAACTTAAAAACACTTCAGGCACTTCTAAAAAACACATCGGATGTTGTTCTGAAAGCACAAGTTTGAAAAACAGTGGTTGTTCTTTATCCCTTTCCTTGTAGGAAATTGTATTGCTTTTGCTAGTTCTTGGCAGATCAGGAACCTTCTACCTTGTGCTGCTCTAAACTCATTAAGCACATCTGTGAGTGTCATAATCATCAAGGCCATGGAATGCCATGTGCTTTTTAACCCAGTGTGATAACTCTTTCCTTCTAAATTTAACTGTCCTCATTAAGAACTCTCAGAACATTAAAACAATGTAACTTGGAGGCTAAGGAATATTTACAAACATAATTCTTATTTTGCCGTGAATGTCAGAACAATAGACATTGTTTTGTGAATTAATAATTCCTAATGAACACATCAAAGTCCATCCATTCATTACATTGGCCAATGTCTATTGAGCTGCCATATACACAGAGCTCGAATAATCTGTCATCAGCACCTCCTGGCAACCAGTTTGCCAGCAACCATGGCACAACGCACTCCATGTGCCTGTCAAACTTTGCAATTCTGGGTGATTTGTTTCTGCCTGTCTGATGCTATGTATCATATTATATCACAGTTAATTATTTACATATTTGCCTTTTTTGCCAGCTAGTAAATTTCTTGAGAACAGGGTTCAACACTAGACCTTATTCAGCTTTATTTCTCTAAAGTAGTGCCTGGCATAAATCTTTTTCAAATGAATGAAAAGTTTATTTGAGAACTATCATTATGTGTGGAATTTGTCTAAAGAGGTACTTCCTAAAAAGAGGTTAGAGTGGAAGAGAGCCAAAGCATAAGAGACTCTTAAAAACTGAGAACAAACTGAGGGTTGATGGGGGGTGGGAGGGAGGGGAGGGTGGGTGATGGGTATTGAGGAGGGCACCTTTTGGGATGAGCACTGGGTGTTGTATGGAAACCAATTTGACAATAAACTTCATATATTGAAAAAAAAAAAGTACAAGATGTGGACATTTGCAACAACATGGATGTACCTAAAGGGTATAATTCTAAGTAAAGTAAGTCAATAAGATTTGAAAGGTAAAAAATTTAAAAAAATTAAAAAAAATAAAGAGGTACTTCCTTATCCCTTAACCAGTCTCACTAAATTACACATATTTGTTATTTTACATTTCTGCCTATGGAGGTGAAATGTATTGAACAGAAAACATTTTATTCTAATATTTAATATAATATACTGTATTATTTTTTATTTTTCTTCTTGGGGTGCCTGGATGGATCACTTGGTTAAGCGTCTGACTATTTGGCGTTGGCTCAGGTCATGATTTCACAGTTGTGAGATCGAGCCCCACGTTGAGCTCTTCTCTGGACTCTCTCTCTCTCTGCCCCTCCTCCATTCATGCGTTCATGCTCTCTCTCTCAAAATAAATAAATAAACATCTATTTTTATTCTTCATACAAAATCTTGATAATAAACCAATAAGATAAAATCAAAGGAATAATAGCATTCTGGAAAACACAATATGCCTGTTTTAGTCATTTACCTTGTTACCACGGGCTCAACAAAAATAAATGGCCCTCGAATGGGATGAGTCAAGTCTTCGAGGGAGAGGGTGCAGAGCACCTCCTCTCTCCCTCCCCTGCCACCACACACAAACACCATAGACTGATTTGTCTCTAAATAGAGGGCTGCTTCTAGAAAAGGATCTCTTTTCTTTGAAGAAAGCATCTAGAACAAGTGTTATGGAGAAAACCTGGTTACTGAGACTTGGCGGGGCTGAGCACATTCTTTCACTGTGCTGCCATGAATAAGCAGGTCTTCATCTGGGAGTAGGATTTTTTTTTGTTTCTTTGTGGGAGTTTCTCATTTTATTCATTATAACAGCACTGAAGCTATATTTGGGCTTTTTATTTGCATGAAGTAGAATCTTTAAAAAGTTATATTTTGAAAACCATTTTGTATCCTCTTAAAACAATGCCTTTTGTTAAAATATTTCTAGTTTAAGACTAAAATATGAAGCATTTACTAGAGAAATAAAAATACTACAGAGAGAAAACAGATGATTAAAAAGAACAGAGTTATAAAAAGAGTATCTAAATAGTAGACTATCTCATTAATCATGTCTCCCATAATAGCAAATTTTGATAATTCTGATAGAATTGAAAGTGAAAATAACTTCTACAGAAAACCAAGATTTTTCTTTATTAAAGAGACAGCATAAATATGATAGTTCAGAAATAATACATAAAAACCTATTTGATGAACACACCGTTTTCAAATACCTTAGCACCACAAACCTATGTACACAAGGTATGATATAGTATCCCTTACACCTCTTTTATTCTTTCACTTCCTCATTATAAGTGATTTTTCAGAAAAAACAATGCATTAGATCTTGCCTTGAGAAGTGATAGGTATTGGCAAGAACAAAGTCTTTTTTCTCCTTTAAATTCTCTACTCTGAAGAGTAAAGAATCCACCCTTGCTCCCCCAAAGTGGATACAGGAATGGCTTCCCATGGTTTTGATAGCAATGAACAGTAGCTGGAAGAAGCTGAGATTCTATGGGAAGACTGAGGGAACATAGATTTTTGGATGCCCATCTGTGTACAATGCTGAACAACCTGACAGGGACCTAAACCTTTGTTTAGGTATCATTTATTGCATAATCCTCTTTAAGTATCCATAAACAATATAAATGTGTTTTTAAAACATATTTTAGGAATCAGACTTTTAATTATTTTTTATAGGCCTTTGTTCCAGTAAGCCCATCTCTGACCTCATATTGCCCTGATATTTCTAAACAGTTGGGTTCTCTAATTTTCCATGTCTGATTACCTGCTCTGGTTCTGCTGTTAGATTGGGGTCAAGTTACCTCACAGTAGTGGGATCTTGTTTTACATTCCTCTTATAATCTCCAAAGAGCAGAATATAACACGGGAGCAAACAAGTGCTTAATAAACATGTATTGCTCATCTGGAATTTTAAAATACTGATTGCATAAATCAAACAAGATTCTTTGGATTTCAACTCAGTTTTATCTCAGCTTTTCTTAAATCTCCTCTTGAAAGTTTTTTTTTAAAGATGTGAGTAGTAAAGCTGCCAATTTAATAATAATAATAAAGATCCCCCCTTTTCTGCCTGAAGCAGACATATTAGCAACAGTAGTTCACTGAGTCTTCTTACCCCACACTCAGTAGACCATTGTTTGTAAATTAGTCACAGACTGAACTCTAGTGCTGTTCAGTTGACTAAATATGGGACATATTTTGTGTCAGCTACAACTACTCAAGAGTTTTTCATCCACTTTATGGTCTTAATGCAGATCAGCCATCCCCTTCCACAGCCCCCATCTGAGAACCTTCATAATAATTACCACACACTGCCTGTCCTCCATCCATTACTTATAGTACAGCATTAGGAAATGGTAACTTTCATTTTAGAGAAGAAATAGGAAGTTCTTTTTTCCTTCTATTCCTCATACTTGGTGTTCCCACAGGGCTAGTCTGCCACTGGTCATCCAGCTTACTAATGGGAAACCACAGCAGTACCTTTCAGTCATATTCTTTCATCATCCGCCCAGTCTCCTAATGAATTTACTTGAATACGTACACCATTGCTCTCGAGAGGAATATAATGGGCCTGCTTAAAAATAACCACTCTTTTCCCATGCTGTGCTAGTTCATTCTCAGTAAACACTCTACATTAGAAGAGACTTTTTGCTTTTGTGATGATTGTTGGAGGAAAGATCTGGCAAACACTGTATATTGATTATTGTCAGGAAAAAATATGTAAGTTAAGTTAGTTTTTTTCTAGTTAATAGATAGGTATTAAGTTGAACAAGAAAGTTAATAAAATTACTGGGCTGTTTGTTAAGAAATCAGACCTTTGTTAGTGCTAATATTCTTGGGATTTTTTGCTTGTGATAAATTTCTTAGTAGATTATGTCATAAAATCACAGAATTTTAGGAATAGAAGTAACCTTATAAACCCCATATCCAATAACATCAATTTTAGCTTGAAAAAGAGTTAACAAAAGAATAAGTGATCTTAACCATACTTTAATGGTTTTTAAATTAAATAAACTTGTGATTTTAGAATGTTGATTTACAGAAAGTTACAAAGATAGTACAGAGAATTTCCATATACCCAAACATAGCTTTTCCTATTATTATCATCTTAAATTGTTATGGTGCATTTGGAACAATTAATGAACTAATACTGCTCTTATTTATTAAAGTCAATATTCTGATTTCCTTAATTTTTATCTGATGAATGTCCTTTTTCCATTCCAGATTTCCTTCCAGGATGCAACATTACTTTTAGTTGTCAAGCCTCTTTAAGCTCCTCCTGGCTGTGCCAGTTTCTCAGACTTGCCTTGTTTTTGATGACCTTGATAGTTTTGAGGAAAACTGGTCAGGTATTCTTTAGAATGCCCCTTGCTTAGGCTTTGTCTGATTTTTTTTTTTCTTTTATGATTAGGCTGAAGTTATGAGTTTGGGGAAGATACAGAGGTAAATTGCCATTTTTATGACATCATATTAAGAATATGTACTGTCAATATGACTGTTGATATTGACCTTGATAACCTGGCTCAGTTAGTTTTTTCAGGTTTCTCCACTGTACTTATTGATTTCCCTTTTTTTCATGCTATTCTCTTTGTAAGGAAGTCACTGTGTGCAGGCCACATTTATCCTTTGTGAGTGGAGTGTCTACATAGATTATTTGAAATTTTTCTACATGGAAGATTTGTCTCTTCTCTTCCATTTGTTTATTAATTCAGTCACTTCTTTAAATCATTATGGGCTTATGGAAATTTTGTTATACTTTGAGATATAATCCAATACTTTATTTTGTCAGTTAAATTGTTCCAGCTTTGACCTTTGAGAGCTCTTTCAGTTGACTCCTATTTCTTTTGATGCAATTCCACCATTGTGGATTTTGTTTTGTTTTTAAGCATTTCTTAACTTTCTGGCATGTTACCAGATGTTGCAGTAGTTCATTGTGCATGTTTCCTGCTCCAGTCCTAGAAGCAGCCATTTCTTCGAGTAATCTTGGTTCTTTTTATTGGAGACTGGTATTAGAAACCAAGATCTGGGTGTCAGTTTTGCTTGTTGCTACTGGAGTATTGTTGCTTCTAGGCACTATCAGCTGGCAGAGCAAGGAAATGTAAGTGTATATACTAACCCATGTATATACACATATCTACAAATATTTTTATATGTCATCAGTTATGTCTATGTAAGCTAAACATAAGTTAATTTTGATGTCTCCCACTATAGTCCATTACCTTATGGGTCATTCTAGTCTTGTCTCCTTGCTTATTTGTAACCTCCCACAACAATAGTGAGATACCCTGCTTTCATCATCTGCTACCCATTTACTTAATTATTCAGTTCCATAAATACTGATTTTAAAGTTTTTAACCTATATCTCTGTGGGAAACAACTGTATCAACTGTAGAGTAGTGCTTGGGCGCAGTTCTTTCTGTCTTTAGTCTTATAGACTAAATAAATAAATAATTTATTATAGACTGTAGTCTTATAGACTTACCTTATTTCCAAAATTACATAAGTAAGCACCTCTAATCCCTTTAGTGAGTTTCATACATTTTTAATATAGGCAGATTCTTTTGTCACAGTCTGCATTTTATCCTGTGATCCTCTGACCTCTTAAATGATTTCTTTTTAATTTGCATATATAAGATTCACTCTTTGTACTGTAAAATTCTGTGGGTTTTCATAAATACATTGCGTCATGTATCCACCATTATGGTATCACACAGAATAGTTTCATGGCCATAAAAAATAACGCTGTGCTTCATCTATTCAGCCCTTCCCCAACCTACTCCTTCCTGAACTCTGAAAACTAGTGATCTGTTTATCATCTCTATAGTTTTGCTTTTTCTAGAATGTCATGGAAATGAAACCATATAGATTGACCTTTGCAGACTGGCTTCTTTTACTTAGCAATGTATATTTACTCTTCAACCATATCTCTACATGGTTTGATAGCTCATTCCTTTTTACTGCTGAATGATATTCCATCGTATGGGTGTACCAGTTTATCCATTTACTAATTGAAGAACATCTTGGCTGCTTCCAGTTTCCAGGGATTATAATCATTCTTGTGCAGTCCAGTATGTGTTGGAGCGAAGGAGTGGGAGCTCCTCTCTGTACAACCCTTTAACCCAGGTTGATAAATGATCTGTCATCTTCAGTACATAGCTCTCAAGTTTTCCCTGGTTGTTGGCATTGAAATGGCAGAGGTAGGCAAGGGATGAGAAAGTAGAAGATTGAGCCATAAATTTTATGAACAAAGTCTGAATGTAGTGTATACATCAATTATGCAAATATTTCTTTGGTCAGGATTGTTGAATAAACTATTAACTGTGAAGGAGGCTGGACTGTGTGCCTAGGAAGAAAGGGAAATGTGGTTGGTGTGACATAGCATTGGCTTTGCCTTAGTACTACTATTTGGTTACCAAATAACTGTCTGGCATTTCCTTCTATACATAGAACACAGTTGCACCAGCTGAAGCTACAAAATCTAGAGTCTTGTCCAGCACTGCATCCACTCAAAGTCTAGGACCTTAGGCTGGCATGGGTGTATAGCTGTGACATTTATGATGTGGTGACTTTTGAACTCTAAAGACACCATGCAATGATGAAGCAGGGGGAGGATAACCACAGTACACACTCCCATTTTGAAAAGGGAAGAATGGAAGCCACAGCGAATACTGGTGCTGAGCAATGTGGTAATCCCTTGGGACTAGCATTGTGAAGTTTTTCAGGTCCTCATTAGCCATGATTAAACTTGGTTCTGCTTTCCAGTAGGTACTCCATGGCTCCTGGATCCATTCTCTAGGTGATTCTTCCTTTTTATTCCTCTTCTTGGTCACTTCTGAAAAGGGCATTTTGTATGTCTTTGTTGGAGACTGTAGAGCTCCCTGAATGTGGAAGATTGAAGATTCAAGGATTATTTTAAGTCATAAAGAGTTAAAGACTTTCTAAGTCCAAGCTTCTAGTTCCCTTGGCAATGAAAGTCCCTTAAAAACTTAGTAGGCTTTTGATCTATTTTCTTCCAGTCATTCCATGTGCCAGTAACTTCACAACAGATTCTTTGCTAGATATGATTCTTTATTTTATTTTTTGGATTCCCCTCTATCCTTCCCTGATCCTTTCTCTCTCAATTAAATGGTGAGTATTTTCAGGCTACTGATCTTTAGAGAGAAGACCGCATTATTAATGTGATTTTAAAAAAAAATCTTAATGTGATTTTGCTGAGGGACTGGGTTTTAAAGATTTATTTGATTCAAAGGCTGTTTTGATCCTAAATCCTCAAGTCTTAAGCTGGGATAGAAAAGCAGTTGGCTTTTCCAATCCTAGCCAAATTTCTAGAAACTGGCAACTTTTCTCCTATGTACATCTTTTTCTTTTACTTTCATACCAAACCCAGCCAAGTTCACCAACACACACTAATCCATTCATTCTTTGTAACCATTTCCTCTAGAATGACTACTTCAATAGGCACGTGGTCTGTTTTCCATGTTATTGCACTTTTCCAAAATGTCTTGCCACAATATAACATTGATTGCCATCCTTCTGGCATGTTTAGTTTCCTTGCTAAAGCCCCATATTTTGTGTTGCATCCTGCAACAAAAGTATTAATTTCTGTATTAGGCAGGATAATTAACACTGCCATTGCTTCTCAACAAGAATACCAAAAATATCAGTGACTTAACCCATTAAAAGTGTATTAATTGCTGTCATCACATTCCAGTATGGGTCTTCAGGGGCATCTTTTCTACATGGTCATTTAGAGAACCAGATTGGCAGATGCATCTCTGTCTTCATCACATGGCCCACAAGCTCATCTTGGGCATCAACATCCAGCAAAAAGATAGGAGAGACCCCACTGCTTTCTGTATTTCACTGGCCAGAACTCAATTATGTGATCTTAATTAGTTGCAAAGCAGGGTGGGAAATGTGGTCTAGCTATGGTAAGTATGTCCAAGAGGATATTTCTGTTTCTAGGTTTGATTAACCATTAATAATCTACTTCATAGGGCATTGTGTATAAATGTTATAGTTTATATAAGCAACATTTGAGTTACTGGTATATTTTCTCATATTTGAAAAATAGGGATAATCCTATTTGCACCCCATCTTCTCTCCCTCCCTTCCTTCTTTCCCACCCCCACCTTTCTTTAGAAAAAGTAACTTCAGCTGTGCCCTTCAAATTAGTAAAGTTAGAACTTTGTGATCTTATACCATGCATCTTATCAATGGCATTAGATAGTAACTGGTTATAAGTCAATATTCAAATTTGTTTTTGCCACTCAATGTCTCCCTTCCTTTAGCTATACTCAATCCAAAAAACTTGTTAACTTTTATCAAACCAACTGGGCTTTACATACTTCAGCTTCTGATATATGGACATTAGAGATGAAGAAGGCCTTCCTGGTCTTGTCTTAGATCATTGGATTTTTTTTGTCCTCATCAAAAATCATCAGAGTCCTGGAACACAAACTGTCTATAATTGAATTCACCAAGACTTTTATTAATTTATAAGGCAAACACTAAAGATAATGATCATCCCCAGATCATCACTCCAGATATGTCAGGCAGCTCCTGATGATAGGCTGCAAGAAATTACTATCTTCTCCCAGGGTAGGTACCAACATGTCAAGCTCCTTAAACTAATACATCGTGATAATCAGTGAAAAAAAAAAAAAACAAAACCTGAGTGCTGCATAATGAAGACACAGAAATACTGGAAAATCTCAGCAATGCTTCACCCTAATTGTCACACAACTGAAAGCCTGGGATGCCCCAACAGCTAGAATCTGCTGCTATGGAAACCTTAATGTTCCATCATCTGAGAGATTAAAAATTGAGGCTATTAATGGACTCGACAGTAGTTTGCATGTTTCATTAGTAAAAAATGCCATTATTCTAGGGCTTAGGGGAATTGGATTTTTGGGTGATGTTTTTTATTCTCTATTAAAATGGTCCAGGCATAATTTGAATGGTATAACAAAAGAAAGGAAACAATTGAGAAGGAATTAGGACGTTTCTGCAAACCAATCCTTCCTCTACTCCCTGATCTTCCCCTGCTGGCTGGTTGGTTAACTGGGCACAGGTGAGAGTTGGAGGATGATCAAGAAATGAGAGAGAAGCCAATTTCAGCCTCCATTCAATTCCAGTGCAGATTCTTTATGAATCCCAGGCTCCTTTATTTAGGAGGCAGCATAATTAGTGCAGTGTTTGGAAAACCAAGGACCACAACCCATTACTGAGTCAGATAATAAATTCAGGGACTCTCAATCAACATTTATTAAAAACAGAATGGAAAAGGATAAAAAGAAAAATACTGAAAGGTGTTCCCCATTGTTAGGGTAAGTATTATCTTTCTGTGAGTTTACAGTATAGTAATACTTTCTATTGTGAGTCATGACGACCAAAGCTTGAAAAACATGATTAGAGTGCATGATTAAGAGGCCAGGCTATGAAGCTAGGCTGTCTGAATTTGAATCCTGATTTTGCCACCTGCTAGCTGTATGAGCAAGTCGTTGAATGTCTCTGTGCACCTGTTTGCTTATCCATAATGCAGGAATGATAGTAGAATCATAAGGCTGCTGTAAGGAGGAAATAATTAAAGCAATATGAAGTGCTTGGAATATGTCTAGCACACAGTGCTCAAGTGAGAGGTGGCTATTGAAAAATGTCATCGATTACTTGGAGGAGTTGCATGTTTAGATCACTGAACATGTCTATCTTTTCACATTTATATTTGTAAGATAAGGCTGATTCTTGACAGTTCAGAAAAACATCGTTATTGTCTTGTTAAACCACATGGTACATCACATCACTTGTATTGCTCTTAATACCATTATGCAGGTTTTATTCCTGTCCCTTGATACCAGAATCATAATGCGTTCTACTGAATCACAAGGCCCTTAGAGAACTGTTGTAAAGACAGATGCAAATATTAAGGCTCTTTTTATTCTAGGAAACAACAAAGTTTTTAGCCCGATTTCTCTTTAAAGGCTGCGTCATATCTGAATGGACCATTAGGGTACTATTTAGTACATCAAAACATTAATCCACTAAATGGTGCCTGAAAGGTTAATGCAGCTTCTGAGAATGACTGACCTGCTCCCAGAGACCTGTCCTGGGAGAACAGGGTTCTCCAAGTCAGACATAGGGCCTTGCTCTGGAGAGCCAGTCACACGAGAGCAACATAAAGTCTGGGACACAGATACATGGACTCTGCTGGTAATGGCACCTTTGGGATAGGAGTATAGGGGGTGCCTTATTTCTTAAAAGTAAAAGATATCTAAATGGTTCTTCATGTTCTCTTTTAACCTACTGAAATTTTGCTAAATGGAACTTATTAGGGATCAAGATATTATGAATGCTAAAATGTGATGATGCTTTTATGTGTTTGAAATTCTTTACTGTCACCCAATCTTTAGGTGGGAGAGAATTAACTCAAAAGGACAATCACATTCTGTTTTCCAAGGCTGTTGCCTAAATACAAATGAAGGGAATTGGAGCCCAGAGAAATTGAAAGGAGTTGGATGGGGCTTTATTATTGTAAATTATTTCATTTTCTGAGTGCTTACTACATACCAGGCCCTACAGAGAATGCTTTATAGACATGAACTAATTGAATACCGACCATGGCTATGTAACATAGGAATTATTACTCCTATTTTCCAGATGAGGAAATTGAGGCTCTGAAAAATTGTTGAATAATTTACCAAAAGTTAGAATGCTGGTAATTACTCTAAAAACTTCACGTCAATGACTAATAATAGAGACCTTCAATCCGTTGGTTTCATTGCTTTTTTATTCTACATTGCCCACCTACTTGTATCCTCACTTCTCTCCTAAGATTCTAGGCCACTTTTTAAAATACACTGTTTTACACAAGCCCTCACTCTTGCCCAGCTCTCCTCTAATATCTTCACCTGCAGAGACTCCAACCCTGGTTAAACACAACCTTCTGCCTGATCCAAGGCTATCTTTGAGCAGCTCTCCACTATCCCATACATCCACTTCTATATGGATCTTATTCCAATATATAACTAGAATTTATCCCACTCTCTGGCTCTCCATTGCTGCCACCCAAGACTAAGCCACCATCATCCTTTGCCTAACTGCTGCAATAGGCTTTAAATAACCTCCTTGCTTCCACTCATGTTCCCTACACTATTCCCTGAACAGTAACCAGAACAATCTTTAAAATATTATTCACATCATGTCCTCCATGTCCTTCAGGCCCCCCAGGGTTTTGCCACTGATCTTTGGATAAAACCTAAGGCCCAACATGATCAAGCTCCTAATGGCTTTTTGACCTTAGTTCAAATCATGCTCCCAGCTGCTCATGATGCCCTATCCCCATTGCCTTCCCTTTATTCCTTGAACACTCTGCATTTTCTCCTGCCTCAGAGCCTTTACAATTGTTTCTTCTATCTGGCAGGCTCTTTTTCCAGCTCATTCCATACCTGGGTTCCTCTTGTCACTCAAGTCTCACTTCAGATTTCACCTCCTTTGAGTAGCCTTCCCTGTATACTCAGCTTAAGGGACTTTTCACGTGGTGAGGAGGGAAAAGAGACCCTCAGGATGCCACAGAGAGCTAGTGGCTGAGTTGAGGTCAAAGTTTTCTACTCCCGTCCTCACACTCTTCCCATTATCTGGTGCTATCTCCAAAGATCTGTTTTGTTTTGTTAGAAACATAGACAACCCGGTCCACATCTTTCAAACATAGACACCCTGGTTCACATCTTTCAAGTTATCATTTTGATAAGGGATTATAAAATTCCAGTAGCACATGGGCAGAATTTCCTTCTGTGACTTCTTGGTATTGTATCGTGTGCTGTTGACTGTGCCCTGGAGGTCAGGCCTGCTCATTGACTGACAGGCAGCTTGGCGGGGTGGGGTTGAGGGGACAGCTGTACGAATACACGTAAATACTGTTCCCAGTGCCGTGTGGAGGAGAAACTTAGTGCCCCACTGATGCATTTGAACTTTTTATATTCACAGGGTCAACTATGATGTCATAATGCACTTTATGTGTACATAATAAATCAATGCTGCCTTTTATTGAAGATCTGCTCTGTGCTGGGTGATTTTACATATATTATCTCTAAGGTTCCAAGAAATGAAAAAAAATCATGTTTAAGTCCTCATCTGAGTGATGCCACAGGCTGTGTTCTTTCTAGAACACCATGTTGCCTTTAAAATACTATATGTATTTGGTGAGCTTCCCTTTAGGTATATTTTGCAATTAATGCTTTCCATTCTCCGTTCCACCCCTTTTCAGTCCTACCATCCCCCACATAACTACCCCCATGGCTTTTACCTGTTTCTTAGCTAGTCAGTATGTAAACCTCACAAATGTATTATTTGATATGGCCCACTCTAAAGTTTTAAGTGGTTGAGGAGAAGGGTAGGGTTTTTTTTTTTTATTTCATTAGGGAAATAAAGCTTAGTCATATTGAGGAGGGACTTTGGCAAGAGTGTGGAAGAGATTTAATGAGGGTCTCACCATAAAGACCCTTAAGTAAATTTATGTGTCCCTACCACATCAGTGGTCACCTACTTCTATTTACATGCTAATCCTTTCCAACCCATATACCCACATCCTTGTCTGATTCCAGCCATACCTGATTCTGGAACTGTATTTCTCACATGAAAGTAACCAGCCCAATTAAGGATTAACTCTGTATCTTTCATTAACATAGGTTCTGACTAGTAGAACTACTTCAGACCTAATATCAGGAAACACTTTTGGTGTGTCTGGTACCTGTGAAACATGTGAATGAATGCTCTCCTCACATCAGTCCTCAGCACCTTTTGAGCACAAAAGAACTAGGTAGGAAAAGTCTATGACTTTGCTTTTTTCTCTCCTGACTACATAATGAGGCTATGCTGCCTTGCCCACTGGTCATGCTTTCCAAAGGCTGCTCTCTGTATCCTTTGGGCAATAATCATGACCCATTATCATTTTCTTGGCATGGTTTTATTTGCCAGGGAAGCTCTTCAAAAGCTTCCACACCCTATTCAGTGACCCAGATAGTTAGGAGAATATGGACACTTCTGCAGTGCTCATTACCAAGACAGAAAACTAGTGGCATTGATTAGCAGAATGGACAAAGTGGCATTTTAAAATTCTATTCCAAAAGTTAGAATACTCTCATTTAAAAAAAAATTTTTTTTTAACATTTATTTATTTTTGAGAGAAAGGCAGAGACAGAGCGTGAGAAGGGGAGGGGCAGAGAGAGAGGGAGACACAGAATCCAAAGCAGGCTCCAGGCTCTGAGCTGTCAGTACAGAGCCGGACGCAGGGCTCGAACTCACAAACCACGAGATCATGACCTGAGCCGAAGTCGGATGCTCAGCTGAAGGAGCCTCCCAGGTGCCCCAGTACTCTCATTTTTAAACCCTTTTTAAAAAAATCATCTGTAGAAACTTCTAATAGACTCTATGGTAGAGTTTGTGCCAGGATAAACGTGAAACTCAGCTGGAATAAAATCAACTATCAAGAAAAAAACAAAAAGTGGGCAGGAAAGAGAATATCTGCAGTTTTATCTTCCAACTAAAAGGCACCCCTTCCAACTATAGGGGTGCCTGGGTGGCTCAGTCGGTTAAGTGCCCAGATCTTGATTTCAGCTCAGCTCCTGGTTTCACGGGCATGAGTTTAATCCCTGTGTCAAGCTCTGCACTGACAGTGGAGCCTGCTTGGAATTCTCCCCCTCCTTCTCTTTCTGCCCCTCCCCAGCTTGTGCATTCTCTCTCTCTCTCTCTCTCTCTCTCAAATTAAAAAAAAATTTTTAGTTGAATTAAATTATCTTGATGACCCTTCAATCCTGATTTGATAACATGTCTAAGCATGTGCTATTTTTCTGTGCTACTTGTTGTCTCTCAGCTCCATTCCTGTCCTTCTCTGTTCTGCTCTGTACTTCTGGGGATGGTAGTCTGCAAACTACCTTTCCTAGGCCCCCTTTCTGTCAGGTGCTGCCAGTGGGAGGCTCTGGTGGGAAAACAGAAGGCTGAAGGAAGAGAGATCTCTGTCTCTGGCACCAACTCCATGTCAGGGACTGGCAGTTGCTGGTGGTTTCTGGGGATGAGGAAAAGATGATTGTGGGCTCCCCAGCAGCACGTCTTTGTAGGTATCTGGTTCTGGCAGCAATGATGCCTCATGGGCAGTTCCAGCCGCAGTATCGGCACTGGTGGCAACATCTCTGGCAGGAAGGCAGCAAGTGTGAACTGGTGGGTGCCAGTCCAGGGCACAGCAGTAGCTTCCTGCTCCCTGGGTATCCCTGCTTATTCCTTTTTCTCTCTTCTAACTCTGCCAACTCCTTTGTGGTCAGTTCCCTTTATTTGAAATACTTTGTACGGTTTCTGTTTTCCTTCTTAGATTCTGACTGATACATTTATGAACACATTACTTAAACACTTACATTTTATTTCTAATGGTCCTCTAATGGGGCTTTTATTTAAACATTTACAGCAGAAAATAAAAATAAAAGTTACTACTTTGATAATACAGATGGCTAACTTTTATTTATCATTTACTATGTACTAGATGCTGTTCTCAGCTTTTCACTTCTTTTTTAATAACTTATTTTTTTAGTTTATTTTTTAATTTTTATTTATTTTTTCAATGTTTATTTATTTTGAGAGGGAGACAGAGAGAGAACACGAGTAGGGAAGGGGCAGAGAGAGAGGGAGACAGAGGATCTGAAGCAGGCTCTGTGCTGTCCGTGCAGCAGATGACGAGGGGCTCAAACCCACGAACCATGAGATTATGACCTGAGCCAAAGTCGGATGCTTGACTGACTGAGCCATCCAGGCGCCCCTCAGCCTTTCATATCTTAATCTTCACAGTGATTCTGTGAGGTGCATAGCATACTATTTTTATCCTCCTTGATCTTGAGAAACTAACACTCAGGAAAGTCAAGTAGAATGTCAGTGTCCACTACCATACAGTGCGGGGAGCCAGGATTTGACCTTGGACCACCTGGCTCTGTAGCCTGAATTCTTAATCATTATGGAATATTGCCTCTGGCTGCTCTGTGTTCTAACTGAATGTACTTATATATTGTAGATGATGAGGCCTTTTATGAAAGGTTTTGCAAATGTGCTACCTGAGGTCACTTCAGGAGTCGGATAATTCTACAAGTAATGTAAAAAATGTAAATTCTAGCCACTCATAGATTGTAAGCTCCATGAGGCCAGAATCGATTTTCTGCTGTGTTTATCCACTGTATCCCCAGCACCTAGCATAGTTTCTGTCACATTTGAAGCTCTAATAATATATTTATTACAATAAATGTAATGTGCTTATACAATAAATGTTCATGTAGTAAAGAAAAAATCATATATACCATATAATTACATATACCATATAATATAAATTGATGAATTGAAGCTTGCATGGCCTTGAATGTGTTTAACTTTCCACAGCCAGACAACTTAAAAATAATTTTTTTAATGTTTATTTATTTTTCAGAGAGAGAGTGTGTGTGTGTAAGCAGGGGAGGGGCATAGAGACAGGGAGACGCAGAATCCAAATCAGGCTCCAGGCTCTGAGCTGTCAGCACCATGAGATATGAACCATGAGATATGAACCGTGAGATATGACCTGAGCTGAAGTTGGATGCTTAACTGACTGAGCCACCCAGACATCCCCAGACAACTTTTTAAAATTGCTAAATGATACTTCCTTTTGGAAAGAAATCTAGGTAACGGACAAAAAAGGTTTTGAGTTCATTTTCTCAGCCAATACAATCTACACTCAGGAGAGTACATTTTCATGAAAGCAAAAATATGGCCCAAGAACATCAGGAATGAAAAGTAGGAAATTATTTTATGACTAAATACTATGCTTAACAAGTTCTCATAAATCCATAAAAGGTGTATAAACAAATTAAGGAGATGAAATAATATTAAGATATAAGAGAAATCTGGCAGGTCTTTACACTCAAAGAGACAATAAAGAACAAACTCAACCCCCATCTATTTCCTTAGGAAGGAATGTGTACAATGTTGAGACTGAACAGATACAACAAAGGCTTGAGCCTTTGCACATTAGGTTCAGCAACATCATGAAAGAAGAAAGAAGATACCCTTGGGGAGTCACACACTGACACTACCTTGAGAGGGAGATGAATGGGATACAGGCATGACTCTAAACATGAGGTCCTATTTAGCTGGCCAACCAATTTGAGCTGGTCAAGAATTCAGGCTCTATTTTGAGGACTTTGCCAACAAAAGGGCGTGTATAGGTCCTGAGTAAGGAAAGTTTGTACAGTTGGCTTCTGTGAAAAAAGTAGATAATATTATTTGATGTATGGCTGAAAGTGGAGGGAATGTTTCAGGTTACTGTTGAGCATGGGTCGATCAAGATTACCGTCCCGGGGTGCCTGGCTGTGTCAGTCCGTTAAGTGTCTCACTTTTGATTTTGACTCAGGTCATGATATCACAATTATGAGATGGAGCCCGCATAGGGCTCTGCACTGAGCATGAAGCCTGCTTAAGAGTCTCTTTCTCTCTCTCTGTTTGTACCCCCCTCCCCACCCCTACTCACACACTCTTTCTTTCTAAAAAAAAAAAAAATTACAATCCAACATCATTAAACTGGAAGAAGTAGCATATCAAAGTTGGGTCAATGGGATCAATCTACCCCAGATACAAACAAAAAGTAGTACACTGTGTAGGGAAGGTAAAAACAAAAATAAAACAAAAAACATTGTTCTGTTTATTATCACTATGAGCCTGTAATTCTAAGCACTCAGTGGAAAACTACTCCCTGAAAAAAGTTTTGTTGGCTTAAGATCTAAACAAGTATAACAGTTACTGTTATGTTTTTCCAATATTATATATATTATATATTGCTTGTATATATAAATATATAATATGCTTTAAATGACCTCCTTTTGAAAGACTTATTTCTCACTGAACATTGTATTCCACTTGTAAATTACTTTAGAGAACTGCCAGATGTGAGGTTATGCCCGGACACATGAGACTCAAGAGTAAGTTTGTAATGATTCAGAATCGATGGAATTCTCATTTGCCATAGTTTATATCTTCACATATTCCTGTGTTTAAACTGTGGGTTTTAAATACTTGGATGGCTCTGGGGTGCCTGGGTGGCGCAGTCTGTTAAGCGTCCGACTTCAGCCAGGTCACGATCTCGCGGTCCGTGAGTTCGAGCCCCGCGTCAGGCTCTGGGCTGATGGCTCAGAGCCTGGAGCCTGTTTCCGATTCTGTGTCTCCCTCTCTCTCTCTGACCCTCCCCCGTTCATGCTCTGTCTCTCTCTGTCCCAAAAATAAATAAACGTTGAAAAAAAAAATAAATACTTGGATGGCTCAGTTGGTTAAGCATCTGACTCTTGATTTCAGCTCAGGTCATGATCTCACAGTTGTGAGTTCAAGCCCCATGTTAGGCTCTACATTGTCTGAGAGCCTGCTTGGGATTCTCTCTCTCCTTCTCTCTGCTCCTCCCAAACTCACATGTGTGTACACATGCACATTCTCTCTCTCAAAATAAATAAATAAACTAAAAAAACACACCAATAAATAATAGTTATAAATATAATGAAACAGAACTTGAATTATTTCAATTCTGCCATTTCATGTGACCATTTAGAGTTTTCATTTGTGTTTAAGATTTTTAAATTTGCAGAAGCTAAAGCTCAAAAATAGAAACTTTAATGTTAATCACTCATTAAAAACCAAAATAAATATGTTATTTCTTTTTTTTTCCCCACAAAGTATCTTGAGTAAATTGCGAACACAAGAATATAATTGATTACTCACTTCCTTTTTAGACCTGAATGTTCATCCATTCTTCACTCATTGATTTATAGTATGATTGTGTTTATTAAGGTCCATAAAGAAAAAAGTTCAGTCTACATTTCTTTTATTGATATTATTCTTGTTTCATGTCATAGTTATTACTGAAAATAATTTCGTTGTATAGAGGAAAAATGTTCTCTGTGTACCAAATATGCCAGGGATGTCACTGGTTAAAAGTATATGAATTATTGTGTATGAGTAGCAAACCTCTCCAAATTATTTTTGCAAATGAAGCCCATGAGACCCTGGGAAGAGAAATGCTATCAATTGTGTCCATCCTGTGCTTGTTAACGGACTCCCATGATAGGGAATAAGAATACTGCTGGCCTATGTTTTGGACTGTCTTCCATGTCTCATGAACTTCTTAATGATTTATCCATGTAAGACACTTTGGTGAATCCTTTTAAGTTTCCTATATGATTTATAGCACTTCATTCAGAGTGACTTTTTTCAAATGGGTGTAGATGATGTTTGACAGCAGCATATTCCTTTTCATTTCTCAGAGCTAATGAGTTAAGGAGAATTTGCCAAAGGTGTGCCATCAGTGAAGATTTCTGAGTTGGATACCAGTTAGAAACTAATAATATACTGGTTAATTATCTACACTTTCCATTGCTAGGAAGAAAATGCTGAAGTGCAATAAAGAAAAAAAACTCCTTTATTCAAGTAAACATTGGCATAGTAACCAATAGGCTTCATATTTATCTTCCCTTCAGGATTTAAACATCCAAGTAAACGTTTTTATATTTTATTGTAGAATAAAGTAAGGTTAATCAAAATGAATTTGTTGCATACAATTTTTCAAGAAACTGGAAAAATGTAGACACATCATTATCTAGTATCTTAGTTAGAATTTGGCAAGTATGATAAAGAGGTTTAATATAGAAATCAGGGCTTCCAGGAATATAGGGAGAGCTGAATGGGTTCTTCTGGTCACCTGGCATGCTGGTCTCCTTCTTGTACATGAGTGACATGGTCACATCAGTGGGTTCTGTGGTAAGCGATCAAATCTATAATGACAGCAGGACTCAGACATACTACAGCTATCTGATTAACAGGAAGAGGCAAGTATGACCAGGTTATCAGAATAATCTATCCAACACCCTCCTCCCTGGATACTCCTTGGGTGGTCACTGCCAGGACCTGACTCTGTGATTCTTCTTTGTCAAGCTTTCATGGATGACCAAAATCTCTCTTAAGTGACACCATCTTTCCTTTGATGCGCAATCGTTAGTCAGATGACCACCCTGTTGATTCCAGATTTTCACTCCCAATAAATTTATCTGGCCCATTTTGCATTGATTTTATAATTTCACCCACACAGGACAAGCTTATAATTATTATTTTCTGGCAATTTATTATTACATACCAATTCAGTGACCATTTCCCAATCAATGGAAGGTTTTATGAATCTCTCTTCAGTGTACTCATTTCTGAATTTATAGACAAGTATGGAAAATTGGAAAGGATTCAGAGGAAAGCCATAAAGATGATTAATGAATGTGAAAATGAAAATGTGGAAAGATCCAAAGTATTGAGGGAGAGAAAGCTGAAGGTGAATTTAATAATAGTATCCAAAAATACTGGCTCTTTAAACGTTAGAGATCAAATTATTTTGCAACATGAGGGAATTAGGCTTGACAGAAAGAAGAACTTCATGATAAGAAATGTGAATAATGAATGGCTACCAAAAAAGGACTGAAATCTGCTCTGCAGAGTTTGAAAAATGATGGTTTTTTTCATTTACTATAGACTGTAGTCCTTTCTGAAAGCAGAGAAATGGGCCACATAACATTTCCATTTTTTTCCATATCTGAGATTCATGGATTACCTTTCTCAGGAATAGGGTAATGAATCCTTTCACAGTTAAGTGAACCAAGAACTAAGAACTTCAAGTAGTGATTCAAGCTACATTTCAAAGAAATTCCTTTTTATGTACACTGGTTTTAACTTCTTTTTAGCAAAAGAACTCTTTGAGATACTGATAGACCACCACATACTTATGTATGCACATAACAAATTTGCATACAATATCTAAGTATTTATGGACTCTCCACAACCTATACAAAGAGCACTTTAGGGGTCAAAGGACCCAAGTTAATAAATCTCTTTTCAGAGGAAATATGTTCTTTTTTTTTGTTTTAACTTGGGGTTTATTTTCTACTTGATGCAAGGTTCATGGTTATAGGGTTTCAGGAAAGCTTGCATGTGGCTTGGATAATAAAGAGTGGGATTCTCTCAACTTCCTTTTTGGTATTTTGCTGTTTTAATATAAAAGAACACAACTGCTTCTGCTTGCTGCAGCCTGCCTTGTCTACTGGACAGGGAGGGTAGAGGAAGTGCTCTGATGAGCCTAGCACCTCCTGAATTCTGGTGGTGGCCACTCAAGACTGGGGCCTGGTGTTGGCTTTGCCAGGCTGGCCACCAGGCTGCTTTCTTTTGGCTTTCAGAGCCAAGTCACAGGTGATCATTCCACTGGAGGCCTGGAGAAATTCTGAGCATTCTGGAGTTTCCAACACTGTAGCCAGGAATGAGAGAATGGACTTCCCCAAAAAGAAGCTTGCCCACCAGTGGCCAGGTTGGCCTTGGGGAGGCAGGGGTTGTGAAGGATGGCTTCCACAGGGTACTCTGAACTTCTGCAAGAGCTGTTACTGGAAGGGAACTTAAGTGGCGCTGGTAATAATCATGGGTGGCCACAAGCAAACCACTGGAGGGGAAGGCTACCAGGCTCTCACTTGTGTGCTGGTGGAAACCTCAGCAGAGAGATCTAGTGGGCCTTGGCACACGATTGCAGGTGGCAGGGATAGGACGCTAGGCCATGGAGCTCAATTGCATGGGAGGCTGCGGAAAGCATGGGCACTTAACATATGTTAACATCCAATGCTCATCCCAACAAGTGTCCTCTTTAATGGCCTTCACTCCTTTAGACCTTCTTCCTACCTAACACCCCCGCAAGCAACCCTCAGTTTGTTCTCTGTATGTAAGAGTTTCTTATGGTTTGTCTCCCTCTCTGTTTTTATATTATTTTTGTTTCCTTTCCCTTATGTTTATCTGTTTTGTATCTTAAATTCCCCATATGAGTGAAATCATGTGATATTTGTCTTTCTCTGACTAATTTCACTTAGTATAATACACTCTAGTTCCATTCACATTGTTACAAATGGCAAGATTTCATTCTTTTTTATCACTAATATTCCATTGCATATATATACCACATCTTTTTTTTAATATGAAATTTATTGTCAAATTGGTTTCCATACAACACCCAGTGCTCCTCACAACAGGTGCCCTCCTCAATGCCCATCACCCACCCTCCCCTCCCTCCCACCCCCCATCAACCCTCAGTTTATTCTCAGTTTTTAAGAGTCTCTTATACCACATCTTCTTTATCCACTCATCAGTCAGTGGACATTTGGCTCTTTCCATACTTTGGCTGTTGTTGATAGTGCTGCTATAAACATGGAGTGCATGTGCCCCTTTGAATCAGCACTCCTATATCCTTTGGATACATACCTACCTGGTGGTGCAATTACTGGGTCATAGAGTAGTTTTATTTTTAGTTTTTTGAGGAGCCTCCATTCTGGTTTCCAGAGTGGCTGCACCAGTTTGCATTCCCCCAGCATTGCAAAAAGGTTCCTTTTTCTCCACATCCTTTCCAACATCTGTTGTTGCTTGAGTTGTTAATTTTAGCCATTCTGACAAGTGTGAGGTGGTATCTCATTGTGGTTTTGATTTGTATTTCCCTGATGATGATGGGTGACTTTGAGCATTTTTTCATATGACTGTTAGCCATCTGGATGTCTTCTTTGGAAAAGTGTCTGTCATATCTTTCACCCATTTCTTCACTAGATTATTTAATTTTGGGGTGTTGAGTTTGATAAGTTCTTTATAGATTTTGGATACTAACCATTGATCAGATATGTCATTTGCAAATATCTTCTCCCACTCTTTCAGTTGCCTTTTAGTTTTGCTGATTGTTTTCTTGGCTGTGCAGAAGGTTTTTATCTTGATGAGGTCCCAATAGTTCAATTTTGCTTTTATCTCCCTTGTCTTCAGAGACTTGTTGAGTAAGAAGTTGCTGCACCTGAGGTCAAAGAGATTGTTGCCTGTGTTCTCCAGTATTTTGATAGCTTCTTGTCTTATGTTTAGGTCTTTGATCCATTTGAGTTTATTTTTCTGTATGGTGTAAGAAAATGGTCCAGTTTCATTCTTCTGCTGCATGTCACTGTTTTCCCACACCATTTGCTGAAGAGAATGTCTTTTTTCTATTGGACATTCTTTCCTGATTTGTCAAAGATTCGTTGGCTATGCTTGTGGCTCCATTTCTGGGTTCTCTATTCTTTTCCATTGATCTGTGTCTGTTCTTGTGCCAGTACCATATCGTCTTGATGATTACAGCTTTGTAGTACAGCTTGAAGTCCAAAATTGATGGCCAATCCCATTTTTATGGAAAATTTGTTCTGGAATATTCTTTTTTTAAGGGTTTATTTATTTTTGAGAGAAAGGGAAACAGAGCACAAAAGGGGAAGGGGCAGAGAGAGAGGGAGACACAGAATCTGAAGCAGGCTCCGGGCCCTGAGCTGTCAGCACAGAGCCAGCCATGGGGCTCAAACTCACAGACCGTGAGATCATGACTTGAGCTGAAGTTGGATGCTCAACCAACTGAGCCACCCAGGCGCCCTTCTTCTGGAATATTCTTAGTATCATGAGTTATCTTGACACCACAGGAAATGTATGATTTGCATACCTCTTTTCTTTCTCATCTTTTCTTCTTTTGTTCTCCCTCCTGTTCTTTCCTTTCAACTGTCACACACCCTTCCTCGTCTTTTCCTTTGTTCCTTCCTTTCTGTCAGGGTCTGTTAGTTGCCTCCAGGACATACGGTAACAAAAAGATTGCCTATTAAAGCCCAGAATCTGATTAAAATCACATGCTAAACAAAGATCACTTAAGTCTGCTTGCATTAGTTGGTCAAAGTCCTTAATGTCACTCATGCTTTATAGTGAGGGAAGAACTGTCTGTAAGCACAGACTGTTGAATCTAGAGATGATTGTCATGCTCCTAAGATTCTTCATTTAGAAAAATCTAGGAAAAGGCACCTGGCTGACTGGGTTGGGAGAGCATGCAACTGAATCTTGGGGACATGGGTTTGAGCCCAATGTGGGATATAGCAATTACTTAAAAATAAAATATTAGGCTGCCTGGGTGGCTCAATCAGTTACGTATTCAATCTTGGTTTCTGCTCAGGTCATAATCTCATGGTTCCTGAGTTTGAGCTCTGCATTGGGTTCTGTGCTAACAATGCTGAACCTGCTTGGGATTCTCTCTCCCCTCTCTCTCTGCCCATCCCTTGCTCCTTCTTTCTCTCTCTCTCTCAAATTAATAAATAAAAATTAAAAAATAAAATCTTAAAAAAGAAAATCTGGGAAGTCTCTTCTTTTGGCTGGGAGCAGAGACACTTAGGAAAGGCAAATTTCTCAAACCTCTCCACCTAATTGGAATCAAGTTCCCTTAAAAAAAGTTTCCATAAGGGTGCCTGAGTGTCTCAGTTGATTGAGCATCAGACTCTTGATTTTGGCTCAAGTCATAATCCCAGGGTTGTGAGATCAAACCCTACATCAAGCTCTATGCTGAGCATGGAGTCTGCTTAAGAGTCTCTTCTCTTCTCTTCTCTTCTCTTCTCTTCTCTTCTCTTCTCTTCTCTTCTCTCTCTTCTCTCTCTCTCTCTCTCCTCTCTCTCTCTCTCTCTCTTTCTTTCCCTCTCTCTCTCTCTCCCCCCCTCCCTCCCCAACCCCCTTCCCACTCCCCCTTTTCTGCCCACCCACCAATAAAATTTAAAAAATGATTTCCTTGAGAAGTCAAGGGGAGATTAGGGTAAGACCCATACTTTATTCCCAATGCTTTTCTTCCTGCCCTTTCCCAAGAATAAAATTATGTGAGAAATAAACCTGCCTCCTTATGTTACTCTGAAGAATTTCCACTTCTGTGCAGCCCTTTCTTCTTTGCTGGTTTCTCTTTGGGGAGCTGTTATTGAAGCCATTTTCCAGGAGATCAAGGACTACACATTCATTTAATACTTAAGTATTTTTTCATAGAACTCACCTTCCCCAAGTTTGTAACATTCTAGTGTTTGTAGGCCAAAGATGTCCTCACTGGATTCAGTTTGAGGAAAATCTTGCCCTAAAGTAAAGTCTCTGGCAGTCTGAGTATATGTGAGATATAGAAGAGGAAATAATACCAGTAGACATATTTGGAAAATTTTCTCCTACTTTTAACTTAAAAATATCAACAAAAAGAAGTCAAAAATCTAAATTTTAACAGAAGTCCTGCCCAATTTCTATTTTAAAGCATAAGAAACAAAGAAAAAATAAACTATATTTTTATTTTAAGCAACAGGTTTGATTTATCCAGGAATCTTTTGCTGAACAGGTACTCAGATAATTTTAATTTAAAGATGGCAAAGTCAAGGGGATGGCATTTCTTATTGCCAAATACTATGTATTGAGATGCTGTGCTACATTTTTTTATTATTTTATTTTTTTAATTGAGGTATAATTGACATATAACATATTAGTTTTAGGCATATAATGTAATGAATGATTGGATATTTGTATGCATTGTGAAATGATTACCACAATAAGTCTAGTTAACATTCATTACCATAAAATTATACTGTATTTTTAAGGTTAGCATCAGGTTGATTAGGGCCTGACCTGTTTCCTTTGTTAAGTATTTTCCGCCTCACCCCTTGTTATGGGCAATGTGAATTCCATAGCTATGTCCCCATTCTAGGTTGGGCAACTGGGGAATCCAGAACTTATAATGTGGTTTCCCTTATCCCTATGCAGAACTTGGGGCATGCCTTTCTGTGAACTAACTCTCCTGGGCTTTTCTTTTTTTCCTTTCACTTTGCTCTTATTTCTCTATCTTTAGAAAAAAAATCTCATTGTGCTGCATGTAAGTCCATAAACTACCTGAGATCTATTTTATACTAAGGTAGGGCATTAAATGAATAGCACTGATAATTTTCTGATGGCATAATCTTGAAATTAAAATGAAAGAGGAAATCAACACCTTTGAAAAATGAGTTGACAAGTCCTATTTCAGAATATGTTTCTGATTCAAAGTAAATTGGACCAATCTGAAGTTTCTACATAGCTCCCAAAAAACCCACAGCAATGACAGACTCTTAAATAAAAAATATTTTCCCAAGTCCAAATTTAATTCATATCAATAGGTATGTTTGGCAGAACATCATCTATCAGCAGTTATACAGAATTTGTAACAAAATCCCATGTTTCCTTATTTTTCTTAGAATTTTAGGTCTGAATGGTCTGTAAAATATGGAAGCCATTTACTGGATCTTAAATATTTTTCCATGGATCTTGGTCATGGAAGAATTCTTTTTGGTAGCGCTTAAATTTCCCTGTTGCCATTTCTGGTAAACCTCTCCAGTTTTTAGAGCCACTGCTGTTTTGGTGGAAAGGCCGGATAATCCCCTGGAGAACACAGAATGGAGGGGTTGAGTAGAGTGGCTGGATACACAGCTGTGGGTGTGGTACAGGGCACACCACAGTTTAGGAATGGGTGTGCTTATTTGTCGTAAAAGAATAATGTGGGAGGAGAGGGGACTTTACTGAACATGGTATGCAGGAGTTCTTCCAAGCAGAGCACTTTCTCTCTGTTGTCAACACTTGGCTTCTTATTTATGTATTTTTTTCTTGAGCTTAAACAATTTTCAACTTTGAATTTCTCCTCATAACCTGTGAATCAAGGAAAAGTCACCTGACTTTTCTTTGGCAGATCTCATGTATCCCAGAAAGTGACAGGAGAGAGAGGGTGAAGAGTTGAAGGGAATTTCCCAAGAGGTTGAAATGAGCAAAGAAAGCAAGTTTATTCCCTTCATCCTTGGCCCCTGGGTGATAGAAGAACTTTCACCTCTGAGAATCCAACATTTAAGGGATTCTTAGATTATAGTTAATGCAATTATAAGTTCAGAGCCTGGGTAAACTTTAAAAATCAACCTTCTGCTAAAAGATGTAATCTTTTCCAGTTTCTGAAATCTTTTGGTAGAATCTTAAAATACTTTTTCCCATTGTGTTCTGTCTTTTCCTTTAAAGAATACGTTAAATGAATTGAGTTCTAGACAATATAAGGTGCCAAATAAGATCACAAAGAGAGGTAACCTAAGGCACCATCGAGGTAAGGAAAATGAATAACTATGACCCGTCCTTTTCCTGATGGATGCTGAGCATCTATAGTTGCTGTTGTTATGTGTTGGTCATAAGACAGCAGAGTGTGGGGAAATAAAGCAATAGCACAGGAATCAGGGAATTCTCTTGGTGGACTTGGAGAATATGACATGAGGACTCTATTTGAGAGCTCTGACATTAGACAGATTTGAAGTTACATTGGGCACTTACTTCATCTCCACTTTCCAATATGTAAACATGTTCTGGTCTGTAAGCAGCAGAACAATGCCATTAAATACAGTTAAATTAATACTGTGTGAAAAGCATATGGCTGAGTATCTGGCACACAATCATGCTTAATAAATGGTAACTGTTATTACTGTTTAATCATAAAATCTACTTCTCTGAGAATGCCAGATATCCTTCTTGTATGGCTGAATTTCAAACCTATATTGGAAATAATTATGCCAGCTGTGAGGTTTTACTTCCTTAGAAGGGAGATGCCATCCATTCATATGTAGTTTTACTAATTTAGAATGATTTGCTAGAAGGTCAATCATAACGATGAACAATTCAGAACTATGGACTACATTAAAAGCAATATAGATAGGGCTCTAGCTTCACTCTTAGTAAATATTGTAAGAAATCTGGGTTTTATTATTCCAAATATATTTATTATTTGCTTAATTCTAGAATATATAAATACAGTTTCAGAATTGCCCATACCTTGTGAAACCAAGTTTAATAAAGAGAATGCAAATATCTGTGTCTTTTTTCTTCAGCCTTATCTACATAATAAACTATTATTTTTCAAAATTACTTAGTTTAGTTCTTTTCTTCACCAACTTCTTCAGTGTAGTTATGTTATTCACTGTTAATACATTTAGATTAACTCTCTTTGGGTTCCATTTGGGTTCCCCCATCGCCCTGGTTGATATTCATTATTTGTTTTTGGCTATATGAAACATTACCATGGTTCTAAAACTCAGAAATACACAAATAGTTATACTTTCCCCAATCTTTCTACCTCATTCCCACCTAGCCACTGTGGATGAGAATTCTCCTTAAATTTTGTGGTTCTTCCTATATTTCTTTTTGCATCTTTCTTATTTTCTCTTATTGCTTAATGAAGATAACACACAGTAGATAACCTTTTGCACTTTGTTTCTTGTAATTAGCAATATATCCTGGAAATCACCTCATATCAGTTCATAGTGATTGTTCACATTCCTTTTTATATGGTTGCATAGTACTTCATTGTGTGGATATGTCACAGTTTACTCAAACATTCTCTTGTACCCACTGGATAAGTGCATATATAGCTTTGTTACATAATTCCAAATCCCCCACCCAGAAGACTTGTTCCAGTTGCATTCCTGGTAATGTGAGAGAATGACTCTTTCCTCACAGCCTGGTCAATAGAACGTGTTGTAATACTTTTAGATTTTCCCCAGTCTGATAGGTGGCAAATGGTAACTCAGTGTTGCTTGAATTTGCATTTCTTTAGTTCTGAGGGAATTTAAGTGTCTTTATATGTTTAGGGGCCATTTGTACATCTTTTTTTGTGAATCGTTTATTCATATCTTTTTACCATTTTCCTTTGGGTTTTGGTCCTTAGTCCAACAGTTTTTAAGAGTTCTTGTATATTGGGGATTTTACTTTTTATTTGAGGTATATATTATAAATATTTTCTCCAGTTAGTTGCCTTTTAACTTTATGGTGTTTGCCATTCAATGATTTTTTTTTTCATATAGCCACATTTATCAGCAGTTCCTTTTATTGCTTCTGGATTTTGAACCATATTTAGAAAGCCTTTTCCTACACTGAAGTTAAAGAGGAATTCATTCATTTTTTCCCAATACTTCTATGGTTTCATATACTACATTAATATTCCTAATCTATTTGGAGTTTACTCCTATGTACAGAGTGAGGTATGGATCTAATTTCATCTTTTGCCACATTGCTACCATTTATTAAAAAGTCAATTAAAAAAATAAAATGACATAAAAATAAAATAATAAAATAAAAGGTCAATCTTTGCCCCAGTAATTCGTGGTGAACCTTTATCATACGCTAAACTTTCAGATATCTTTGGATCCATTTCTTTTCTTTTTTTGGTCTAATTGTCTATTCATGTGCTAGTACCATAATATTGAAATCATAGAAACTTTATGGTGTGCTTTAGGTAAAGTTAGTTCCCCTTACAGTTTCCTTTTTTAGTACTTTCCTGATTACTTTTGTGTGTTTCTTTTTCACATGAATTTTAATATCAACTTCTCTAAATTCATAAGAATGCTTGTTGGTATTTTATTGGGATTGTTGTAAGTTTTGCAGTTAACTTGGGAAGAGCTAACGTCTCTATAATGTTGAGTTGGGGAGGTCTCTGCATTTGTTCTGCTTTCCTATCTATCAGAAGACTGCCATTAATATTTTCATCCAAAGAAGAGATTAATAATGAAAGATTCAGGGCCCAAGGAGTCACTAGGCACCACCATCAAACATGGTGTGATGGTGATTGCCTCCTTCTTATTATCCATTCAACTAACATGTCCTGAGCATTTACCTACCAGATGGTAGGCTCTATGCTAAGTCCTGTGGATACAAAAGTAAAACACCCAGTCCCTGCCCGGGAGGTGCTCACAGTCTAGTGGGAGAGACAGGTTATTCAATTGACAGCAGCAATTACTCTTCCTTTCTGAGGACAGCCCAGTCTTTTCACTGAGGAGGCGCACTGGATGCAGTGTCTGTGACACATCAAAGAGGATGTTGAAGTTGGTTGTATGAAACCTAGCTGGAAATTTGTTTCTCAACTTCTTTATGCATTCATCAACTTGCACCCACAACTGCATCTTAGAAAATAATTTAAAAGTCTAATTGTAAAGTGTTGAAGCCCTTCTTGTTCACACATGTGTATCTAGTGAGATATCCAGTAGAATGTTAAAATTAGTTGACTCCAGCAGCAGCTGGTACACAGCCAGCTCCTCTCCTCAAATCGCTTTATTTTCCCATGGCCATTATTAATTTGCCTAAAGAGGAAGCAAATCCTTAAAGACTTTTATTACTCTTCCCCAATTTTTCTACCAGCGCTTGCAATTTAACATTGGGTTAGCACTTTTGGGGGGTAATGGCAACACTGGGTATTATGTTTATATGCTTTGAACAAAATAGAGTTGCTGTCTCAGCTGGGTTAATAATCATTTCAAAACTTTCTTACTATGACTCCTTCAAGATGAATTCAATCTTATTTTAACCCCATGGAGAGTCAAGCAGAATCTTGAGTCAAGTGTGATCCTGTTGGGAATTAATTTAACACTTTAGGATTGTCAGTGTTCCTAGAAAAGAGGCAATTTACTTTCTGAGCTGTTCTTTGGTCAGATATATAGTAGAAAATTCTCAGTCTCGCATTCTCTTGTAAGGAAACAATGCTTGTGAGGTTTCACAATGAAAGTAAGATCATGATAAGATGTGGATGTGTGCTTCTAACTGCAGAATTAGAGGTGGCAATTGCTTATACTAGGGAAAGGGGATGTGGTGGGGGAAGGGAAGTAATCCTAAGCTTTTCAATTTTTTCTCATCTCAGTTTGAAAGTAAAAGGAGACGTGTTCACCATAGCTTTTGAAAAAGCAAAGACTGTTTCTTCAGGGCAATCTAAGAGTCCAAAAGGGAAAGGGATAGAATGTAGTCTCGGAGCCTTTCAGAAGGAGAAGCAGGCAGCTATTATTCAAACATAAGCTGAAAGTAACCTTACATGGAATTTGTTCAAGTAACTCCTAGAATTTTACTAGTGGGTTCCCCTTCCTTCCTTCCTTCCTTCCTTCCTTCCTTCCTTCCTTCCTTCCTTCCTTCCTTCCTTCCTTCCTTCCTTCCTCCTCCTCCTCCTCCTCCTCCTCCTCCTCCTTCTTCTTCTTCTTCTTCTTCTTCTTTTTTTCTTTCTTTCTTTCTCTTTCTTTCTTTCTTTCCTTCTTTCTTTCTTTCTTTCTTCCTTTCTTCTTCTCTCTTTCTTAATTTTATCCCTACTTTTCACACAACTCTGTAGGCATTCAGTTAAATTCATTCATTCATTAAAAAAAAAAATCCATTCATTCCCCCATCCTCCACCCCCACCCCCACCAAGAAGTCTCCAACCCCTTGTTCCAGCCTCACTTGCACCTTTGGTCTTTCATGTCATTCTGGAGTGGTGCTTCAGGAGAATTACATGGTCTCTAAGTTCTGTGGTATATCGCCATCCTCAACAAACTCCACAGCTGTTCTTTTTGATTCTTATCCCCATTTGCCCAAGAACATGTCACATCCAGAGATCACCTAAAATCACCGGTCAAATCAATTAGTATCACAAGTTTCCCTCCAGTCATTCTTCCATTAAGTAAGAGTATTCCAAAATAACAGGTAACCCTTATATAATGATACAATTTATAATCAGAAAATTTCAAAAACACAAGAAAGTGAGGCTACTGTGCCACAGGATCGTTAAATACTGGCTGACAAGATGGGAAATGTGAAATATGGAATGAAATATGCATTTTCCCATTTAGTCTTCTTATAATTATACAAGATTAAAATATCTTTGATCTTTTTCCTTTCCTGTAGCCTTGTTTATTCAGAGTTTTGACAGGTGCCAGCAGGAGATGCAGACATGTCACAGTAGCTTCCCAGTAACTGCTGCCCCTCCTGCTCCTGCCAGTGTGGACAGAACATCCCCCACCCTATGTGAATCTTCTAGTAAGAACAGGGGTTTCTCAACACCATTTCGGGGCCTATTGGCTGACTTAGAGGTAGTGTTTAAGCCTCATCCAGTGCAACCACATCCATCAAGGCACTTCATAGATGAACTTTGACTTTTTAGACTACTTAGCCTCTCCACACCTGGTCATTTCCATTTCATTACGTGTTAAGATTGGGCAGAATAAGTTATTAAAAGGAGCATTTCCAGATTTACTTGCTATGTCACTGCTCCTTTCCCTTCAGTGGTTTCAGTTTTATATTTTAAAAATTCCATGCAGAGGGGTGCTTGGGTGGCTCAGTCAGTTAAACTTCAGACTTCAGGGCATGATCTCATACTTTGTGAGTTCAAGCCCCACATTGGGCTCTCTGCTGTCAGCACAGAGTCTGCTTTGGACTGTCTCCCTCTCCCTGCACCTTCCCTGAACTCTCACTGTCTCTCAAAAATAAATAAACATTTTTGAAAAATGTCATTCAGAGAAAACAGGGGGATTATTTATAAACTGATTAAATGAGATGTTAATGTTTAAGATAGTTTCCATGCCCTCCTCCCCAACCTACACTTCCCCCTGAGATTCAGAATTTGGGTTTTATCATGTTCGGACTAAACAAATGGAATGACACAGTACTTATAACTACTTGGTACTTACTGGCTCATTGTCTTCCATGCATTCAGCAGTTACTACACCTTGAGTCTTAGAGCGAGCTTACTCTGACTTAATTATTGGAATTCAGGACTACCATGCTTTAAACCAACAACACTGCCCAAATATCCTCACCAGTTCTAGCCCAGGGAGAAGTGGAAGGGAGAGAGCAGTTAGAAAGCAGGAGAGAGATACCACTGTGAAATGAGCACTTTGTTGCTATGACAAAAACTACTTAAATTTTTTTTTTCCTGACCCACTTTCTCTCCTACTGGGACTCCAATTATATTTGTGTGATATTATCTCACAGTTAAAGATCTTCTGATTTAAAAACCTTTTTTTTTCATTTTTATTTCAGTTTGGGTAATTTTTATGGACCTGCTTGAAATTCATTCATTCTTTTTTCTGCAATATCCAACCTGCTGTTAAGCCCATCCAATAAATTTTGACTTCAGATATTGCATTTTTAAGTTTTAGAATTTCTATTTGGTTATTTTATGGTGTTTTCATTTTTCATAGAAAACGGAGAGAAGATTCCATTTCTTTACCCACAATATGCATTTTCTTATAAATTCTTTGACAAATTTATAATAGTTTTTTTAAACTTCCTATCTACTAATTTCAGTAACTAGGTTATCTCTGAGTCTATTTCTATGTCATCTAAATTTTATCTTATCACATTTTTCTACTTCCTCAGATTTTTGAGAGAGAGCAACAGAGAGAGGGTGGGGGGAGAGAGAAGAGAGAGATTTCCAAACATTGTGAATGAAAGACCACTGGAGCCTTTTGATCTTGAGCTGGGAGGGGTTGACCACAGTTTCAGGTATATTGGATTCACTTTTGACCCTGAGGTCCAATCACTGTGTAAATGCCCAGGACCATGTAATTGTCCTTTGCTCACCAGCCCAGTCATCCAAGGGGTGGCTATTTCTCCTCACCCCAACAAAGTCTTCCTATCTCTGACAGAGGCCGCTGCCATCTGCTACTCACTTGTGATGAGCTCATTTCTCTCTGGAATGTAGTTTATCAAGCCTTTTTTGCTGCCACTGTTCTTTACTGGGCTCATAGAGAAGTATGGCTTTTATATTGTCTGGTTCTTTTCTCATAATTACTGTCAAAGCAAAGGTCTTTTGCACCCTTCTACATCCTAACTGGAAGCAGAGGTCTAAGCCATTTCTTTAATTCAACATTTATATGCCCTGATGAGGGACACAGAACATTGAGGAATATCCATAATGTCCCCAGAGAATTTCTATGGCATCAATGACTTCTATCACAAAGTAGAAAAAAAGATGGAGAATGAAATTTCTCAAGAAAATAACATTTATAATTATCTTTTCTAAATGAAATGACAGAAATGTAAAGAAAGGGATGAATAAGTATAGATTCATGAAGGGCTCCACATCACAAGATCAGAGACTATAAAGAAACAGCATTATTACAATCACAGTTTTTTAGATCTAGTAGAAAACCTTAGGTGGTCTACAGTCCAAGATCCTTATTTATACATATCAACACTTATTTGGGTTCACTTGATAGACTGAATGTTTGTTTTGCTTTTTCCAATGCCTAGGACAACCTGTGACTAAACAGTATTTCTTCTTCAGACCTATAATTAAGGTCAGTCCTTCCTTCGTTATTCCTCATAATCAAAAATCCCAGGAAGCATGTAATTTTTCCTGAACTCTAAATTTGAAGTCTTTTTTTGTAAAACATCAAACTTAGACCTTATACCTCATGGGAAAATTATACCATTTCTACATAAAGGAAAAAAAGTTGTGGTAGGTGGTGGTGTTATCTTTTCACAAAAGATAACACCTCAACTTAGTTTATTTAAGGCAGGATAGGTCTGAAGGATCAAAGGCATTTTGCATTGCATATGAATCCTTCCAGATAGGTAGGATATCATAGAAAAAATATGTTAATTAAGAATTGATCTCAAACCCTTTAATGCTGACTCACATGCTCAGTGACTAAAAATTGGTGCTTTGGGAATGTAAAAATTAAAATTAGAACTCACAGTAGTTGAACTATTTTCCCATAGTCTAAGCAGTATATCCCCAGTGATTCCTGTCAGGATATAGTCAACTATTTGTTTGGTTTTCGATTTCAGCTGGGGTTTGTAACCTTGCTTCCTTTAGTGTTTCACAAAAGTTCTAGGAAAAGGTGCTTGAGAGTCATCTTCATGCTCTAACAGGAGATAAATAATTATTTCCTAAAGGAATTTCATAGTTCCAAAAAGCTAAAATAATTCAACCAGAAATAGCCAAAGAAGAATAGAAAAAGTGTACCAATGATAAATACCCTGCTGAATAAACATAAACTATAAGAGAAACAGAAAACTTGGGAGCTGTACATATCTTCAGGGAGAAAAAGAGTGAAGTTTGTGATTGATAGGAGAAAGAGGTCTATGACTAGTTACATCAACTGTGATAATGGAGAATCATGCTATTCCTTCACAAAATAATCTGTTTATTGAACATGGCCAATGCATTCTTTGGAATTTATGGCACTACCAACAACTAAACATCTTTGAACACTCTTTCTTAGTTTCTCACAGAAAAGGTAGTTTCATTATTGTAAGAACATTTAAAAATAGAAATTAAACTCTGCTAGCTTTAGAGTAGCTCCCAATAGAAATGATTTGGTAAGAAGACTTAAAAATAATTTTGATTGCTACCTCCAACCATTTCCACGGTTCTTAAGGACTCTTTGTAGTTTGCTAACAAAATGCATTAAGTCTAGGCATTTTGTTTGCAGACTGTGGTCTCTTACCCAGACTTCAGTTTTCATTACTTTTATTTGATTTGTTTTATTTTGCCTTGTTTATTTATTATCATTATTTTAATTTTAAGAAGAAAGTTTCACCTTCCTTTCTAGTAGTGAGTATTCCAGAGAGCATTTGTCCATAAGGCAAAAGTGAAAAATGGGAAGATTTATAATGCTGAGGTTTGTGTTTCAATGACTTGAGGCACACAAAGAAGAGGAGAAATAGTTCCCTGACTTTTCTACCCCTGACAGCCAGTGTCCTCCTTGATCAAACTTAGCCAGAAACCAGATGGTACAGAGGGCTTTGAAATGCAGTCTACAGGGGTCAGCATCCTATGCCTGCCTGCCTGGAACAGAGCACAAGGCAAAGAATGACTGAAAGAAACTATGCCCAGGATCAGCTCAAATCCCAATTCATAAGGGATCTTTGAAAAGCAATATGGCATTTGTAGTAGCATAGTGAAAGATTGCTCGGCTGACATCAACCAAGAGTTCTTGCTATCCACTCACTTCATTTCCAATATTGTGTGTGTGTGGGGGGGTGGTATTTAAAATGGGAAGATCTATCTATCTATCTATCTATCTTAATGTTTATTTATTTGGGGCAGGGGACACACACAAGCAGGAGAGGGGCAAAGAGGGAGAGACAATCCCAAGCAGGCTTAGCCTTGTCAGCCTAGAGCTCAATGCAGGACTCGATCCCAGGAACCATGAGGAACCTGAACCAAAACCAAGAGTCAGACACTTAACCAACTGAGCCACCCAGGTGCCCACTGAAGATTTATTTATACACAAGGGTTTTCCATCAGAATTTAAAGAAAGATAATTAAAGATTAGGAGTCATTGTTTCACAATATTTTTTTTCACCATTCAAAGTTTATTTGGAATTTTAGTTGGTATGACATGTACATAGTTGGTTACATTGTTGATATGTAGATCTTCCTTTTTACATCATGTGACAATGTACACTACTTTCTGACATATATAACACACAAAATAAGATCCTTTAGAACATTTATGCACATTTGACAAAATACAGCATCCTTTCCTAATAAAAACCCTGAAGAAAGTTGAGATAGAAGAAACATACCTTAACATCATAAAAGCCGTGTATGAAAAGCCCACAGCTAATATCATCATCAAACTCTCACCACTGTTGTTTAACACAGTATTGGAAGCCCCAGCCTCAGCAATTAGACAGCACAAAGAAATAAAAGGCATCCAAATTGGCAAAGAAGAAGTCAAACTTTCACTTTTTGCAGATGACTACATGGAAAACCCAAAAGACTCCACCAAAAAGCTGCTAGAACTAATACATGAATTCAGCAAAGTTGTGGGATACAAAATCAATGTACAGAAATACTTTGCATTTCTATGCACCAATAATGAAGCAACCGAAAAAGAAACCAAGAAACCAATCCCATTTACAATTGCACTGAAAACCATAAAATACCTAGGAATAAACCTAACCAAAGATGTTAAAGATCTGTATGCTGAAAAGTATAGAAAGCTTATGAAAGAAATTGAAGAAGACACAAAGAAATAGAAAAACATTACATGCTCATGGATTGGAAGAACAAATATTATTAAAATGTCAATACTTCCCAAAGCAATCTACACATTCAATGCAATCCCAATCAAAATTGCACCAACATTCTTCTCAAAGCTAGAAAAAACAATCCTAAATTTTGTATGGAACCACAAAAGATCCCAAATAGCCAAAGTAGGGTTGAAAAAGAAAACTGAAGCAGGAGGCACCAAAATCCCAGACTTTAGCTTCTATTACAGAGCTGTAATCATCAAGGCAGTATGGTATTGGCACAAAAACAGACACATAGACCAATGGAATAGAACAGAGAACCCAGAATTGCACCCACAAATGTATGGCCAACTAATGTTTGACAAAGCAAGAAAGAATATCCAGTGGAAAAAAGACAATCTCTTTAGCAAATGGTACTGAGAGAACTGGACAGCAGCATGCAGAAGAATGAAACTGGACCACTTTCTTATACCATACACAGAAATAAACTCAAAATGGATGAAAGACCTAAACGTAAGACAGGAAGCCATCAAAACCCTAGAGGAGAAAACAGGCAACAACCTCTTTGACCTCAGCCACAGCAACTTCTTACTCAGCATGTCTCTGAAGGGAAGGGAAATAAAAGCAAAAACGAACTATTGGGACCTCAAGATAAAAAGCTCCTGCACTGCAAAGGAAATAGTCAGCAAAACTAAAAGGCAACTGACAGAATGGGAGAAGATATTTGCAAATGACATCTTGGATAAAGGGTTAGTACCCAAAATCTATAAAGAACCAGTGAAAAAATGGACAGAATACACAAATAGACACTTTTCCAAAGAAGACAACCAGATGGCCAACAGACACATGAAAAGATGTTCAACATCACTCATCATCAGGGAAATACAAATCAAAACCACAGTGAGATATCACCTTACACCTGCCAGAGTGGCTAAAAGTAACAACTCAGGAAACGACAGATGGAGAGGAAGTGGAGAAAAGGGAACCGTCTTACACTGTTGGTGAGAATGCAAACTGGTGCAGATGCTCTGGAAAACAGTGTGGAGGTTCCTCAAAAAGTTAAAAATAGACCTACCCTATGACCCAGCAATAGCACTGCTAGGAATTTACCCAAAGGATACAGGAGTGCTGATTCATAGGGGCACATGCACCCCAATGTTTATAGCAGTGCTTTCAACAATAGCCAAATCATGGAAAGAGACCAAATGTCCATCAAACTGTTGAATGGATGAAGAAGACATAGTGTATATATACGATGGAATACTATACAGTCAAAAAAAGGAACGAAATCTTGCCATTTGCAATGATGTGGATGGAGCTACAGAGTATTATGCTAAGTGAGATACACCTGTCAGAAAAGATAAATACCATATGATTTCACTCACATGTGGAATTTAAGAAACAAAACAGATGAACACAAGGGAAACAAAAGAGAAGCAAACCAGAAAACAGGCTCTTCACTATAGAGAACAAGCTGAGGGTTGCTGGAGAGGAGGTGGGTGGGGGATGTGTTAAATGGGTGATGGGTACTAGGAGGGCATTTGTTGTGCAGAGCACTTGGTGGGGCGCCTGGATGGCTCAGTCAGTTGAGCATCCGACTTCGACTCAGGTCATGATCTCGCAGTCCGTGAGTTCGAGCCCCGCATCGGGCTCTGTGCTGACAGCTCAGAGCCTGGAGCCTGCTTCTGATTCTGTGCTCCCCCTCTCTCTCCGCCCCACCCCTGCTGTACTCTGTCTCTCTCTGTCTTTCAAAAATGAATAAACATTAAAAAAATTTTTTAAAAAAGAGCACTTGGTATTGTATTTAGGTGATGATTCACTAAATTCTACACCTGAAACTAATGTTATACTGTATGTTAATTAACTTGAATTTAAATAAAAACTCAAAAAAAGATTCTGAATTAACGGATCCTTGAGAATTATCCCATTGGACTTAGAACCAAAAAGAACTGGGAGTGCACGTGGTTGGGTGGGGAAGCTGGCATCGGGAGTACAAGATATAGGGTCTGGACTTTGCAGCTGCAGCTCTGGTATCTGTTTTGCAATATTTAGACTCCCTATAAGCTGCCCACCATCTGCAATAATAACTTAAGAATATTTCTAGGTAAAGTAATAATTTATGTCTTCAGACAAAACTTAGTTAATAGTCCATGGCAATTTACAAAACATAAAATGTTCCTAATCATCCATTCATCCTCAATCATAAGGATGTCAGGAGGAAGTAGGAAACAAATACAAATACTATATCAAAATATTATTTTAATTTACAATATGGTTTTAATTCAACCAGGAACTAGGATAGCCTTTTGCTACTGGCATAGTTTTTTGTTTTACTTCTACCACATTTTGGCAACCACCACATAACGAAATCATATATATTTATATAAAATTAAGTGTGAATATAAACTTACTTTAAAATATAACAACATACTTTTATATGTGCACATACGTGTCAAGTCATATTGTGTTGAAAGGCTATCCTGTATGTCCATCTCGATGTAAACATCAGCCCATGATACCACAAGTTCCATTAAAGGTTAAGGCTATGGCTAAGCTCCACTTTCTCCAGAGCACAATAGCCCCAAGAGAGCTGTTCCTGACCTTCTTTGACCTTCTTTTCTAAATCACTCACCTGATATTCATATATTGGTAGGTATATTGTCATATATTGCTGTCTTATATTTAAACTCTTGAACATTTGGATATTTGCACATTTTTTTCTCTAAGAAAGTTTTATGCTCACTAAACAGTGTATCCTTTATATATCTCTTCCTCAGCTCCATATACAGTGTCTGCCACAGAGTAGGCCTCATTAATCAAGCATACCTGGACCCTGCTAGTTCGCTGAATTTCTAGCTGGAACCCTCTTTCTCAGAATTTCTGGGCTTCCACAATTTCTAGGCTTCCAAATCTGGAAGACTGTTATTCTCTCTCTAATGAAATATATAATCTTTTTAAAAATAATAAAACAATCCATGGTAGATAAACTCCGTGTTTTCGAGGCTATCTGCTAGAGCTGGAGGGGTAGTTCCCCTAAGAAATGCCCTATCCTCCTGAAATAACTCATCAGTTCCTTGGCAGGTAGATCATCTACTGTTACTGTTTCAGCACCTTTAGCAGAAAGTTGCTTTTTGGCAGTCTCCCTGCTGGACCCCAACAAGCTGGCTCCTTCTAGAAGATTTAATTGAAAGTCTGTAAAGTCTTCCTCATAACATCAGAAATGCAACTGAATACCTGCTTTATTTTATTTTGGTTTAGTTTATTATACTAGTCAGGGTTCTTCAGAGAAACAGAATCAATAGGGTGTGTGTGTGTGTGTGTGTGTGTGTGTGTGTGTGCGCGCGCGCACAATCCGTGTATATATATATTTAATATGAGATTCTTCTAAGGAATTGGCTCATGTAATATTAGAGGTTGGCAAATCCAAAATCTACAGGGTGGGCTGGCAGGTTGGGACCCAGAGAAGAGCCTATGCTGCAGTTCAAAATTTCCATATGCCACAGAGTTCTTCTCTTGCTTAGAGGAGGTAAGTCTTTTGTTCTGAAGGTCAGGCCTTGAAATGAGTGCATGAGGCCCACCCATTATGGTGGACAGTCTACTTTATTCAAAATCCACCAATTTAAATGGAAATTTCATCCAAATCAACTCTCAGAAACATCTAGAATAATGTTTGACCAAATATCTGGGCACTGTGGCCCAGCTACATTGACACATAAAATTTTCCATTACATTTAGTTTATTATTTTCTTTTGACCTCAGGTGCCCCAACACTCCCTAAGCTTAATGTGACTTACCTGCCAAAGGCAGGGACCCCCTGCATCTTATTCATCACTGGATCCACGATACCAGTTCCATAGATGGATGAACACCAAAAATTGTCACAGGCAAAGGGTGTAACATGAGTGAAAACTCCAAGCTCGTTATTATCACAGCTGGGGCACATCAGCAAGAGGGAGAAAGCCATCTTAATGTGGTCCATCCTAATGTGAACATCTGTAAATTCATCATTCCTTATACTATAAAATACAGTCCAAAATGCAGGTTGCTTGTTATTTCCAATCCAGTGGATATCTTGACCTCTGTGGCTTGGAAGATAAGTGGCTTCCCCTAAAACTGCGTTATAGGAAGTGGTTGCAATCTGGATTCAGCCTGGTTCTGCTACCTAATGGGGAAAAGGCTGGGAGTTCACCCATTAATTGTCATGGGTGGGCCCTAGGGGAGCACGGAGACTCAGGGGTGCCTGTAGGGAGTAGAGTAAAGGTTGCAGGTCTCTGAAGAATCTGCACCTGACTTAGGCACTGATGCAGATAAGGAACAACAGAAAGAGGTTCACAAACAAGTGGTTGACTGTGCCTATGAGGTGATCAAGCTGAAAGGCTGCACCTCCTGGGCCACTGGACTGTGGCAGATTTGGCAGAAAATATAATGAAGCATCTTAGGCGGGTGCATTCAATTTCCACCATGATTGAGGGTCTCCATGTCCATTTGAAGGAGAGAGCAGATATGCTGTGGGGGATCCAACAAAAGCTGCAGTTCTAACGTTTTATTTATTTTTTTAATGTTTATTTATTTATTTTGAGAGAGAGAGCAAGGAAACAAATGAGTGGGGGAGGGGCAGAGAGAGAGGGAGAGTGAGAATTCCAAGTAGGCTCTGCCAGCACAGAGCCCAATGTGGGACTGCAACTCAGGAACCATGATATCATGACCTGAGCTGAAATCAAGAGTCAGAGGCTTAACCAAGTGAACCACCCAGGTGCCCCAGTTCTAAAGTTTGCTAATGTTGTACCATTTCACTGTCTAGACTGCAACAGGATTTTAGTTGGAGGTTGTGTTTATTGCCTTATTATTTGACCTGCTCCTCAAGTACTAATATTAAAATGGCCTAGGATCAACATCCATTTCCTAAAGTTACAAACAGGAATGGTTCACACATCCCTCCAGCTGTATCCTAATGTTGGATGATACCTGTCTTGTGTAGTCCTAAAGTAGTTAATGTAAATAGCTCCATCACCTCAGCAGCACCACTGCCAATGTTGCATAGGCTGCAGTTGCTAGTCAAACCAGATGTGTATCTACTGTGTGTTAAAGAAACCTGGTCTCTTCACCCAACATGCCTCGTCCAACCTTTTTTTTCTCCCATCAATCACTTGCTGAGATCCAATGTATAAATTTAATTGTGCATATATTGTGCATAACTGTTCTAAAGGATCTTACTTTGTGCACAGTATATATCAGATGCCTCACTTGGAGGCCATAAGGGCATATATTGAAATGGATCATCCTAAATAAACGATATATAATGAATAGATTTCTATTCATGACGTTGGCCAAATAATATTACCTTACATTCTCACAGGGGTAGGGACTGTGTTTGTTACTTGGTAAAAGAGACTCTATTTCCATTAGCACACTGAAGCTTTTTGGTAGCTTTCTCCTTCTTGCTCCCCTCCCTTGTCACCTGTCCTTTGCATACACACATGCACATCCTCCTTCCTTATAGATTATGCCAAATATTTCTGGATCTTAGTATTTCCCCCAAGTATGGAATAGGAAAAATGTTAGTTCTAAGATTTGAAGAGCTTTATGTGAGATTCTCTTGTTTTCAGTGAGGACTCTCAGATGTTCTTTTGCCTCTTGCACTGTTCAAACTCACAGGCTGCAGCGTCACATCTGAGCATGTGGTGGTCATGATGCTTGTGTAGCTTTGAAAATGAACACTGGGGTTGGTGCCCAGAACCTAAATGAAAAAGGCAGTAGACCCACAAGTCACTTAATGTGCCTTGTCCCTCCTGCTTCCTTCTCTTCTGGCTAGTTTCTTCTCAGACCTATATTTACAGATGGAACCTGAACATGCAGACCAAGTGATTTTGCTTTTGAACAGGAAATGGATGGAAATGTTTGCAAAGAAAAGATTTAAAATTGTTGGACACTTTTTGAGCTAACTATTTTGGAGGAAAATGTTTATGCTGCCTCTGTTATGTATTTTCTTCTCCATGAAAATACTATAACATGTAGGAAACTCAGACAGAAAATAGTCTGTAAATGCATATTTTTATATGTGGGCTGCTTACCCAGTTTTCTTGTTCTGAACACCAGAATCTTGATTAGATGAATGAGGTATAACCTGCCCAGTTCTGATTTTTATTCAAAATACAGGTTCTTTACCTTTTTAGGGTTGCAAGTCTCTTTGAGGATCTAAAGAAAATGATGGGCCCTTTACCAAGGAAAATTCACATACTTACATGCAATTTTGCATAGATCTTCAGTCTTGATTCAAAGATCCCCTGCAAGTTTATGCATGTGAGTCCATTTAAGAGTCTTGACCTATGGCAAGGGATTTTGCTTACTCTAGACTTTATAAAGAATTAATTGAGAATAGCTGAACCCATTCATATTATGAAAAAAGCTGTATATTTCACTAAATTATTAACCTAACAGTGAAGCTCAGATGAATGGCAGTGGTTTTGTCACAAACTTGCCATTTCCTGCTCACTGGGGAGTCTAGGGGATATAGTCTCTACCCTGGGGTAGCTTGGATTCCATGGTTCCTCGAGCTATAGCAGCACCTGCTGCTCTTTAGAGCCATACTGGGATGTACATGTTTATATTAGGGATGTAACTCACTCTTTATTTATACAGTTGTGCAAATTTCTTTTTTTAAGTACAAACTCTCTCAACTGTATTGCTAAGGAGTTCTTTTTCTCTCTTAAAAAATGCTTGCTATCAGTAAGTTCCCAAAGGACTTTTCTCTCTGTTTGCAGGAAGCTGCAGTTTACGACCTATCTTTGTCTTGAGTATATTCCATCACTCTTTGTTCTATGCTCCTTGCTATCCTTAGGGGTTGGAAGAAGTTTTGAAACACAAAAAAAAAGTCTTTGTAATTGAGGTTTGAGCTACAAGCAGATCTCTTGCCCCAAATAGGGTAGAAACATGTAAGCCATTACACCTCCCGTCCCTCTCCCCCAACCACTGACTGAAGCATTTAGGGTGCCCCCATAACTCATTATGCTTAATAGACAATGACAGATTGAGCAGAGAATGTAAGCAGAAAGTAAAGTTACTGTATTTCATAGTTATCCAGTCTCACCTCACACACCTTTACCCAGATACTTTTAAAAATTTGCTTCAGGCTGATGTTTTAAGGCAAAGCTTTATGTGGTGAAACTACTTGAGAGCCGTATCCAAGAAAATACAATTCAAAAAGGCAAAAATTATTTCTAAGGCCTATAAGTGTAAAGACAGTTAATATATTCACTCATTCTTTAATCCATTAATTATGTGTTATATGAAATACAGAAAATGTGAAGTAAGCCTTCTGCCTTCTCAAAAATTATTGAATGATAAAAATAAAGATTTCAGATAAGAAATCAGCTATTAGCTTTGTATTGAATCGATGTAATAGGCCCTGTGGAATGTCACTTTTAAGCTTCTAGTAATTTAAAAATGTGCTCTTGGGAGCTAGTAGAAGCTGGTTCCAGCACATCATATATCAAGTATCCATCTTATTGGGTTTTCTATTTTCACTGGTCTATTCATCGTTTCATTGGTCTATTTGTTTCTGTGTTAACTGATACAGATGAATAATAAGTATTGGTAGGCTAAATCTTCCCATTTTATTTTGGGCGAAGGGGTGTTGGGTATTTGTGGGGTTTTGTTTTCTTGTAAAGGAGAGCCATGTAGAATCTCTTGTTCAATTTAGATTCTATTGAATCAATACTAACTCTGTTAGGAACCTGAAATGCAACCTCCTGCATGGAACTGGTCTTCTGGAAGATAAAAGAAGACCTGAAAGGAAAGAAGTAATCACTTTGCCCGAGAATATCTTAAATCTCTGCATTGCTGTTTTGGTGACTTCTCTGGCCTCCACTGCCCACAGTAGAGTTTGGTCTATAATGGCCTGACATTTCTTGACACTTTCAAAGAGAAGAGAAAAGGAGAGGTGCTGTTGAGGTTTATTTACTATTTTGTTTTACTTTATTTATTTACTTTTTTTTAAAGGTTAATTTTCCACAGTAATTTCTAAAGTTGTGACTACGGGGTGGAAAGGAGGAATTAAGTTGCTATGAATTTTTAACTCATCTTTGTAAGTAGTGTGTGAATGACAGTGGAAGAGAGTTTCAAATTGAAGTAATGGATCCATGACTTTCACCAAGGTCATTTTTCAGGTTACCTATATTTATTTTTTCTCTAAATACCTAATACCATCATATGACTCAGAGTTAAAAACATCTTTACCTAACAAAATTATAAGTTTTCTTTAGATTTCCTATATATGAATAGGAGTTGAGACTTTCCTCACAAAATATATGGAAATAAATGTAAACCATTTTATTAAGTAGGCTCCATGCCCAATATAGGGCTCAAACTCATGACCTTGAGATCAAGAGTTGCATGCTCTACTGAGTGAGTCAGCCAGTGGCATCATAAATGTAAACTTTTCAGTGTACTTTGTTAACATAAATGTTTTGGTCTTTTGGGGGAAAAGACATGAAATGGGAAAAGAATAGTCTTTTGAACAGTGGTCTTGGGACAAGTGGATAACCACATGAAAAAGAAAGGAGTTGAATCCCCATATCACACCATATGCAGAAATTAATTCAAAATGGATCAAAGACCTAAATGTAAGAGCTGAAACTGTAAAGCTCTTAAACAAAAATATGGGGTAAAATTTTGAGACCTTAGATTTGTTCATGGATCTTACTTATGATACCAAAACCGCAAATGACAAAAGAGAAACATAGATAAACTGGACTTTATCAAAATTGAAAACTTGTGCTTCAACTGACACTACCAAAAAACTGAAAAGACAGCCTTAACAATGGAAGAAAATACTTACAAAACATATATCTGATAAAGATGTGTGTCTGGAATATATAAAGGACTCTTTCAACTCAATAAAAGGACAAATAAACCAGCTTAAAAATGGTCAAATGACCGTTGTAGATATACAAATGGCCAATACACACAGGGAAAGGTGCTCAACATCATTAGTCATCATGGAAATGTAAATTAAAACCAAAATGAGATGCTACTTCACATCTGTTAGGATGACTATAATCTAAAAGTTAGAAAATAAGTGTTGGCAAGAATGAAGAGAAATTGGAACTCTCATGCAATGTAAAATGGGTACGGCAATTTTGGAAAACAGTTTGACAATTCTTCAAAAAGTTAAACACAGGAAAATCTTCTAAAAGTTACCATAGGACCCAGAAATTCTGCTAGGTATGTAACCCAGAGAATTTAAAACACATGTCCACACAAAAATTTGTACACAAATGGGCATAGCAGCATAATGCAATAGCCAAAAGGTGACACCAACCCAAATGTCCCATTAATTGATGAATGGATAAACAAAATGTGGTATTTCTACACAATGAAATATTATTTGACCTTAAATAGAATGAAGTACTAATACATACTACAACATTAATGGACTTTGAAAACATAGTAAAAGAAGCTGGTCACAAAGACCACAAAAAAGGCAATTTATATGAAATTTCCAGAATAGGTAAATTATAGAGACATACAGCATATTAGTAGTTGCTTAGGCCTGGGGGTATTAGGGAAATTGGAGGATAATATCTAAAGGATATGGAATTTCTTTCCAAAGTGATAAGAATTTTCTAAGATTCATTGTGGTGATGATTACACAACTCTTTGAATATTCTGAACACCATTGAATTATGTGCTTTAAATGGTGATTATATTGAATTATATCTCAATAAAGCTGTTATAAAATCCCCCAAAACCCAGTGTGATGGTTAACTTTATATGTCACTTGCCTAGGCCATTGTACCCAGATATTTGGTCAAACACTAGCAAACTAGTTGCTGTGGAAGATATTTTTATATGATACTGACATTTAAATAAGTAGACTCTGAGTAAATCAGATTACCTTCCATAATGTGGGTAGGCCTCACCCAAACAACTGAGAAAACAAGAGAAAAAAGACTGATGTTTCCTAAGGGAGAGGGCCAGCAGACTACCTTTAGACTCAAGGTGCCACATCAAATTCTTCCCTGAGTCCCTAGCCTACTGCCCTTGCCCACAGATTCTGGACTTGCCAATACCTACAATCACATAAACCAATTCCTTAAAATCAATCAATCAATTCATCAATATCTCTCTCCCTGTCTCCATGTATGTGTGTGTGTGTGTATAAATAATATAATTATTATCTATTAAGTCTATTATCTATAAATCTATTAAAATCTAATTCTTTATAATGACATATATATACAGCTATAACAACACACTTTCATTTTGCTACTGTTATCTACTGTTGTGCCATTGGTGTCTAAAGGGTAGTCTTGACTTGGTACTTACTAACAGGGATCAGAAGTTACTCCTGCAGAGTCTTACGACAACTCAGAAGAAAAAAGTGTTAATTTTAAACTTGTTGAAAAAGGAAATGTTTATTTAAATTCTGCTCCCAGTGCTTGCAGTACTTGGTCAAACCAGCACACACCTACAGGTATTGGCAGTATACGTGAGTACAATAATTGGAAAGCAATAAACATGAAGATTTATAAAAATGTTTCTATCTTTTGACTCACCATGTTCTAGGTATTCATCTTCAAAACTTACCTAGAGAATCAGAAAAACACTATGTACATATATATGTATATATAGTACATATATAGAAATCTATATATAGATCTGTAATTAGTAAAAAGGTGTAGTTACATTAGTTACATTATATAGTCATATCTATTATAGTTTTTTAGTTGTGGGCTAAATCATGTCCCCCCTCCCGCCCCGCCCACCACTGCCAAATTCATGCGTTGAAGTCCTAACTCCCTATAGCTCAGAATGTAACCATGTTGGTAGATAAATTCTTATTCAGATAAATTTGTATTTAGATAAATTCTTATTGTAGACAAATTTTTTAAACAAGTAATTAAGTTAAAATGAGGTCTTCAGGCTGGGCTCTAATCCAGTATGACTCTTGTCCTTATAAGAAATGGAAATTTGGACACAAACATGCACACACACAGAAGAAAGACCATGTGAAGACAGAGGGAGAAGACATCCATCTACATGTCTAGGAGAGGGGCCTTAGAAGAAATCAACTCAGGGGTGCCTGGGTGGCTCAGTTGATTAAGCGCCGACTGCAGCTGAGGTCATGATATCACAATCCGTGAGTTCAAGCCCTGCGTCAGGCTCTGTGCTGACAGCTCAGAGCCTAGAGCCTGCTTCAGATTCTGTGTCTCCCTCTCTCTCTGCCCCTCCCCTGCTCATGCTCTGTCTCTCTCTATCTCAAAAATAAATAAAAACATTAAAAAAATTAAAAAAAAAAAAGAAGAAATCAACTCGGCCAACACGGTCTGTGGTACTTTGTTATGGCAGTGCTAGCGAACTAATACTAACATATAATACATAATTATAAAATTAAATAAATAAGCAATTATTATAATTATAAATAATTATAACTATTATAATTATAAAATAAGCAATTATTATAATTATAAAATTAAATAAAATCTAAATAGCAGCAAGATTATTTCCAGCTCAGAGCTTGATGTGGGGCTCTGTCTTTCCACCATGAGATTATGACCTGAGCCAAAAATCAAGAGTCAGAACTCAACTGACCAAGTCACCCAGGTGCCCCCGATAGTAGGTTTAAGTTGATGTATCAATATGTTGGCCTACAATATAGTCATTAAAATGAAAATTATGATGACTTTATTGCAAAAGAGATTACAATAGGCTATCAGCAAACAATAGAACACTATTCAGCAGTCAGAAGAAATAAAACAAAAACTATGTACATTCACATGCAGAATTCTCCAAAATGTAACACTGAGTGATTCAAACAACAACAACATTGTGATTTATAGCTTGATACTGTTAATACAAATGTAAAAGCACATCCACAATGAACAATATACATTGTTCATGAATAGGTATGCACTTAGATAAAGGTTAGATGATGTGTATTGGGAGAAAACACCGTAAGTGTATGAGCATGGGTAACTGTGAGCAGAGTCAGGGACTGGGGATCTGCAAGGAAGGGAACTGGCTAAGACACTAAGTATCCTGAGAAGCATGGAGGAACTGATGAAGGTAATGTGCCCAGAGGCAGAGGCAGCCAAGGAGGCTTGATTGCACCAATCCAACTGAGCCTCTGAAGTGCAACTAGAAACAAAGAGATGCTGGATGAAAGTTCAGAATACAAGAAAATCTATCTATTCTACAGTTAAACATCTATAAGAGAATTTATATGACTGAACAAGAAATTGAATAACAGAAAAGTAGGTAAGTTGATGGTGGTAAAATTGGGAGTATATATATATTTTTTAACTTTTTAAAGTTTATTTTTGAGAGACACAGAGACAGCATGAGCAGGGGAGGGACAGGGAGAGAGGGAGAGAGAGAATCCCAAGCAGGCTCTCCACCATCAGCTCAGAGCTTGATGTGGGGCTAGAACCCATAAAACCATGAGATCATGATTTGAGACGAAACCAAGAGTTGGACACTTAACTGCATGAGCCACCCAAGCGCCCTTAAGTTGAGAGTATATTTTTAAACTTAATTCTTTATTTTTGTTTTGATGGAAGATTTTTTTCTTTGTTTTTTGGTCCTATAAATCAAGTTTCTGAGGCAAAATAAAAGAATGGAAAGTTGCCTTTTTAGTCCGAGATCTTCACTGTGGTATTCTGTTCTTTCCAGAGGGGAGAGAAACAAAACAAAACAAAACAAAACAAACAACAAAACAAAAAAGAACAACCTGGCTGTTGTCATCAACAAAACAAAATAGATACAATTTTCCAAAAATTCAAGCACAAACTTACCTGTTACCTAAATGATGTGCACAATTGAAACCCAAAGTGAATTTGCTTCATCTTTTTCATTCTGTTCCCCTTGTGTTTTTTCTTCTCAGTTCCATCTCCCTCTTTCCCGCTCTTTCTCCAACAAACACCTAAAGTAAGCTTTGTCCCTTCTCCTCGTACCCTGCTGTCAAATGTAGTAAAGAGAACAAAGAAAAACCAATTTGACTCTGACTGCTCTGAGACCTTCAATAGTCATCTCAGTCACTAGGGGAGAAGAGAAAGCCTGCCCACAGATGCCAAGTCGCTCCACTCCCACGTTCCCTGGGCAGTGTATGGAGCTGCCACCACAGCCAAATTTCCGGAGTGTGCTCTCTGTGGTGGAGACAATCCAGGGTAGGAGGTCACTTCACGAGGAGGGGGCTGTTTCCTAGGTTCTGTTTTTGAGAGTAGATCAAATTCCAAGCCTTTTAATTAAAGTCAGCTATGATATTTTTCCACCGTGAGGTGGAAAGCTTAAATGCCAGGCAGTGATTCTCTACAATCGCTGCACACGAAAATCACCTGGGATGTTTTAAAACATACCCAGGTGTGCGTGCCAACTTAGACCAAATGAATCAGAGTCTCTGGGGGTGGCTCATGGGTACTGGTAAATCAGATGTGCAGCCAGGGTCATGCCCCCCTGGGCTGGGACCCTCATTTATTCCGTCTAGCTCTTCTACAATAAATTGAGTCAACGTGTTTAGTGTTACTGTCAGCCATCTACTGTAACAGATGTCAGGAGACTCTTATCTGTTTCTAATGAGACTGGCTTATCTGTCAGCTCTGATATTGAAAAAGAGGAGTATAGTGGTGGGATTATTTCTTTTCTAGAATGAGACCTTATTATTCTGTTAATATGGTTTAATATTGAAATGAATGAATTTGCAGGCATGAGGCACCCTTTTATTTTATATTGCTAATCAAAACTGCGTGAAAATCCCCCACAGCATATCTTACTAAAACACAAAGCTGACCAGGATATTTCTAAAAACTGATTCTCTAGAACCCTTTCCGAAAGGTAAGACAGTCAGTAATAAGAGTGTAAATAAATATTACTTTCAGAGTTTAACTTAGAAAAGATGTCAGATTTTGATCTCAATTACATGCTTCTCCCCGGTTGTATTAAGTAATTAATTTAGAGAGACTGGAGAGAAGGGACTCAGAAGGAAGGCTGGATACTCTTCTTTCATGGGTACAAACATGCTGTATCTCCCATCTTTAAAAAAAACAAAAACAAAACCTCTCATCAATCCTATATCCTTTCCAGGTAACATCCTGTATCTGTATCCCTTTAGAAAGAGTAGTTTATAATAGCTGTTTTTCATTTTCATATTTTCTGTACCTGTTCTCATTTTAACTTTTTTGAGCCAGGTTTTATTCTTACATTCCACTAAAGTGTCTTTTGGAAAGGCCACTAATAACTTCCTTGCTTTCAAAAACAACGGTTACATCTCAGTCCATATCTTACTTATCTCATCAGTGGAATGTAACAAGGTTGTTACTCCCTTGATCCTTTGCTTGGCATCTGGGATGCCACTTTCTCTTGATTCCCTTCCCATCTCCCTGAATGCTCCTCTGTGTCCTGTGCTGGTTCCTCCTCATCTCCTTCAACATTCATATCAGATTGCCCCAGGGTTCCTTCCCCTGCCCTCTCTATCCTCTTCCTCTAGAGCCTAGGAGATTTCCTATCTCCTAAAATTCCACACATATGTTAATGTCTACCCATTTATATTTCCATCTTCTGTCTTTTTCCTCAAGCATAGACTCCTTTGTCAACGTGTCCTCTTGGACATTAATAATCATCCCTAGTTTAATACATACAAAATGAACTCTTGGATTTTTCTCCTCCAGTCTATTCCTCCCACAATCCTCCCAATCTTAGTAAATGGCAACTTCATCCTACCAGTTCCTTGGTCAAAAATCTTGCCTCCATCCTTGATTTCTTTCTTCTATACTCCATATCCAACTTATTAGCTAATCCTGACAGCTCTACCTTTGAAGTTATCCAGAATGCTACCTCCTCCATTGCTACCACCCCATCCCTGATTACCATCACCTCCCATCTGTAGATTGCTTGCTGTTCTTTATGTTCCCGTTCTTGCCAGTGCCTCTCCTCCAGTCCTCTCACCCCTACTGCACACAGCAGCGCACAACTCCACATGTAAGCCAGGTGTATCATTCCTTGTTCAAAACCCTGGCAAGCCTCCCACATGGTTCAGGATAAAGAGCAAATCCTCACAGTGACCTCCGAGGCCCCACATGGCTGGGCCCTACCACCTCCTTGGCCTCTTCTTTTAGAACGGTCATGCATGCTCACTGGTCACAGCGTACTAGCCTCCTTTCTGTTCCCAAACACCCCTAGCATGTGTCCTTCTTTCTGGAATGTTCTGCTTCCATGCTCTTTCCTTTTGCAGAATGCTGTATTTCTAAGAGCCACATAACTTACATCCTTGCTTCCTTTTCTGCAAGTGTCACCTCCAGAGAAGACCACTCTGACCACCTTGTGTAAAATAGCAATATTTTTCTACTTCCCTCCCTTATCTTATTCTTGACCACTTTGCTTTTTCTCCCCAGTGCTTATTATCAACCAACATCAAACATTTTTTTAAACATTTTTTGTCTGTTCCCCCCACTATGTTGTAAGTTCCACAAGGCTGTTTTGTTCACTGCTTCATCCATAGCACCAAGAACAATGCATGGCAAATGGTAAGTGTTCAGTAAATATATACTGTTTGAATTGTAACTCTGATTTCTTTAATTTCTAGAAAAATTTCTTTCCCATCCCATGTTCTGAATTTCTATTATTTGATCACTTACTCTTTGTATTTTAACCAAATTACATTAATAGATTCCCCAAAAGTCTGTGTATCTCTTAATAGGTACATTTCAGCACCATATTTCACTGAATATAAGACCTTATCAATTATAATACATGATTATTTTGTATGCCACTAAGAAAAAAAATTGCTGCTGCCTATATAACATGAACTTATTGTAAGAAACATCTTTATGATTTATTAAAATTTAAGAATTAAATGTCTCTTAGAATTAGTGAAATATGAAATTAAGCATTTATCATGTGGCAGATATTACCCCTCTGTATATCAAGAGTTATAGAGGCTAGTAAGAGGAGAAACAGGTGTGTGTGTGTGTGTGTGTGTGTGTGTGTGTGTGCGCGCTAATAATGTGGGCCATGGTGAGTGTATTAAAGAAAGGAGGAGGGTAGCCATAGAGATTATTTTGTTGTGTGTGCTTGGTATACTGGAAGACAGAGTGAAAACTGATTTTATCTTAACAAGTTTCTTATTTTGTGCTTTTTTTTTAAATCTCATTTTGTGGCTATTGAGAAGCGTCTACTTTTTAAGGGATAGGCATAGGTGATAAAAATAGCACAAAACACAAAGACCAAGACAAATAATTTCCAAATTAATCCAACAAACTTATTTTTAAACAAATAAACAAAGTCTGGTGATATCTTTTGCAAAAGTACCAATTTCATTTGCTTTCATTTCAAAAGCATTTAAGCTTTCCCAAAAGGATGTTTCTGGTGAATAAAATGGAAATCCCAGGTGAAAAACTGCCAGCTCAGTTATCAGAGCGTTTGATTTAAAATTGCTGAGAGGCAGTTGACTTCAACTCTGCATGTCTGCAAGTCATTGTATCATCAGTAGAGCTTCTCTTGAAATTACTTCTACATAGATACTGAATCACTTTACATGGCAGCTGGTCGTAAAGGATCCAGGGCTTAAGACACCATGCAATATTAGATTAGCAGTAGTGTTTTACAGGGACATTATCACTGAGAACAAACAACAACATTGAAGGACAAAGAACAATTCCATCCTAAGCTACACATTGGATTCCTACCCAATAAGAAGTGCTTTCAGTGACTAAAAAGAACATCTTTTCTCATAAGGCAGATCATTTTCCATAGTGATTTGTTCATGCGTAACTCTAACCTCACATTTAATATTTTTAGATTCATTTCCACCCCGAAAGCCCTAAATTATGTACACTGAAAACTTGGGAGAAAGCAAGAAAGAAACTTTAAAGTAAACAGTATGTGTAAATTTCCCTTCTCTCCTACCTCTTGCATCTTTTGTTGGACTCTTTACTAGGTCTTTATTGGACTTATCAGTATACTGTACTGTGGGAAGGAAAAGTTTCAAAACAAGTGGAGTATAAGGTTTTATGTAAGAATGGGCTTAAACTAACTGGAAAGGGACATCCAAGATCGGGGAGGAAACTGAAGGCTCACAGAGAAAGAAGAAATGAGTTGGAATTTGACAGCTGGTGCCTGAGAGAAGGTTTAAGCAGTTTCCATGAGAAGTGGACCTTTGGGGAGGGGGATAGCACTAAAGGAAGGGGGATGCTCTGCTATGTTGTATGTGCTACACACTCACCTGTATGCCGCTCTGCCTCTTGAAACTTTACTGAAAGTGTGTAATCTTTTCAGTGCTTTTTGAAGTTAAGCTTGTAACTTTTTGGAGGGGTGTGTGTGATAGGATACTGAGATTGGCCACAGGGTGAATGCAAATCGGCGTAAAAACACCTAGCTTTATTTGACTCACATTTACTTACCTTCCCAAGACTCGATGGAAGAGCAGGCCCATCTTGGCTAAAATGCAAAGTATGCACAGTGGGCTTGTTTTGTCCAAAGGCCTCCCCCTCACTCTATATCAGCAGATCCACGGAGGTGCCCCTGACCCTTGAGCTGCCCACTTGTACTGGCCCATGTGCTCACATCTTCCATTCCATCCACCAGAAGTACCATGTCCTGAGTCCTTCTCCATTAGAGACACAGTAAGTGAATGGCCAGTTAAAGGGTGAGTAACTGGTAGGAGAATGTAGTGGTTAAGAACATGGAGCATGGAATCAAAGAGACCCAGGTTTGAATTAGTTCTGGCTCTTCCTAGTTATACTAAATTAGAAAAGCTTCTTAGCTTTTCACTTAGCCATTATTTTCTTCAGGTGAAAGAAAGTGAATGCCTACCTCTTCATGGGGGTGAGAAATTAAATAAAAATAGTGTCTGCACAGTGGACACAATTGCTTTGATCTCACCAGCACCCCTTCTTTTTTTTTCTTCTGGTGACAGAGTCTGTCTCTGGTTCAATGCCCTATATCCCGGCAACACTGAGTCCATCTGAGTCTATCCCAGGGTTATGTTTAATCCTGGACCTAAAGAGAGGATAAACCTTTTATGCTCTTATCATGATTGAGACCTGCTAATCCAGACCTGCTCTGTGGAAAGACCAGTTTGAACAAATCAAGCTGAAGACCAGTTTGGAGTATTATGGCTGGTTAGGATATTTAGATCAATTCTTACACTTAAAAAAAAATGTAAACTGTTTTTTATTTTGTTACCTTAAAATCATCGAGGAGCTAAAAAGATAGTAAGGTTACAACCTAAGAATGGGAATGAGGGGAAACTGCTTAAACCCATAGAGGATCTCAAAACTGAACTTCTGTTTTGATTAAGTCAGCTGTGTGGAGGACATAAATCCAATCCTAAAAATCCATCCAAGTTGGAATGTTTAATAGCAGACTGGTCCTCATAAAGCTACGGCCACTAAGGGCAAAGACCTTAGAGTAACAGGATCTTGAAGTAAATCTGACTCCCCATCTCACAATCACTACCACCAGAAGAGACTGCAAAAGGAGGTTCCCTAGGAACAGTGCAGAACAGGAAGGGGGAAGTCCCTGGAAATGTATAACTACAAGCTAGCTTTCCTGCAGTTTTGCAGCCCCAAATCATATCACTTAAACAGCCCAAAAAACCTTGAGACCAAATTTAGTTTGAAGTGGTTCTGGGCTGGTAAAGTTGTATGATAAAAGCAAAAGAAAAGCCTCACTAAAGAATTACTTTATTGTAGGCATCAAAGACTTTTCACAAATGATTTTCCAGTAAAAACATGTGGATCTCACAGTAAAAAATAACAAAGCCCAGAAGGAAACAAAGTAACATGAGTGAAAATAATAAGCAAGAGAAACAAAACTAAAGACATTAGATGTTAGAATTAGACAAGGTTTATTTTTTAAAATGTGTAACATGGTTAAGCAAAAAAAGGCAGGCTCGTAAACATCAGAAAGCAAATTTCAACAAAGTTCAAAAGACTGAATCCACACAGTGATGTTCTTGCACTGTGATTTATAATTACATTGTAAATTACATTATAATGTAATTTGTAATTACAACACAATTATAAATTTGAAATAAAAATTAAAAAGACAATAATGTCCCTATATATTTGATTTTTAAGAAACACATTTATAAATTAATAGAAAAAATATGGACATTAGAAAATATTTTTAACAGGATGATATTGTTTTCAAATGAAACAAGTAAACAACTAAAACGTGTCAGGTATATTGTAAGTCAAATTTGGAGGAAATTTATATTCTTAAAATATAAATAATTCCAAAAAATAAAGACTAAAAATTAATGAACCAAGCATACATCCCAAGAAGTTAGAATAGAGGAAAATAAAGCCAAAGAAAGTAGAAAGAAGGAAAAAATATGAAAACATAAATAAATAAAATATGAAATAAACATGTGATAGACAAAGCCAAAGGATGGTTTTTAAAACTGCTAATATAAATTATAAGCCTCTGGTAAATCTTGTGAAGAAAACAGATTTCTGAGTCCAAGATGGGGCACAGAATCTATACATTTTTAGGCTCTATGGCTTAACAGACGCATGAAAAGATGCTCAATATCACTTATCATCAGGGAAATACCAATCAAAACTACAATGAGTTATCACCTCACACCTGCCAGAATGGCTAAAATTAACAACACAGGAAACAAGTGTTGGTGAAGATGTGGAGAAAAGGGAATCTTCTTACACTGCTGGTGGGAATGCAAACTGGTGCAGCCACTCTAGAAAACAGTATGGAGGTTCCTCCATGCTAAATGTTTAGACATCCTAAATGTCTATCAACTGATAAATGGATAAAGAAGATGTGGTGTACATAATGTATTCACACAAACATACACATACACACACATATACAATGGAATACTACTCAGCCAAAAAAAAAAAAATGAAATGTTGCCATTTGCAATGACATGGATGGAGCTAGAGGGTATTATGCTAAGCAAAATAAGTCAGTCAAAGAAAGGCAAATACCGTATGATTTCACTCATATGTGGAATTGAAGAAACAAAACAAACTGTGGAGGGGGGTGGTGGACAGAAGAAAACCAAGAAACAGACTAACTATAGAGAATAAACTGAGGGTTACTAGAGGGGTGTGGATGGGGGGACAGATTAAATAGGTGATGGGCGCTGGGTATTGTATGGAAGCAATGAATCTCTAAATTCTACACCTGAAACTAAAATTACACTGTATGTTAACTAACTGGAATTCAAATAAAAGCTTGGTAAGAAAAAAATAAAAAGTTCTATGGCTTAACAGTTCATGTCGCTTCAAACAAAGACCAATTATAAAATTGTGACTTTACTTACCAACTTTATGAAAAGGTTATGGTTTAAATAGACATACTTACAATAAAAAAAATATAAAGCCTAGGTGGTAATTATTTATACTTCTATGGTCCCTAATATCTCTTATCCCCTTACTTAGATTCTTCTTATTCTAGGGACTTCCAAGATTTGAAAGTAGAATAGCCAGTATGACTGGGCCATTCTCCCAGATTTTATCAGCTGCTTTTCAAAAAAGGCTCTCTGACTCCCTTAGAAGTCCTGGAACAGTGGGGCTCCGGCTCCCAGTCTTCTGTTCTCAGAAGTGGTAAAATTTGAAAATAGGCAAGATTTGCCTCCAGGACCATCTCTCTTCCTTAAAGTCTCCATCTGTCCTCCACAGGGAGGCCCAGCCTCCAAGATGCTGCCTCCACCTGTTAAATACCTTCTTTTTCCAACACCCTAGTCTGGACTGCTGTACTCAAATAATTTGGGGGGTTCTGAACCTCTTTTGATAGTCCAATTTCTAGAAGGATCCTAATCTCAGCTAGCTGTTGTGATAAGCTAATTTGTTTAAAAAGCTAATAACCAAAACGATTTAGGTGTTACTTCCTTGAGGCTGGCAGTTACTCAACTTCTAGGGAAATGAGGTTGGTCTGAACATATGTAAAGTTTTATTTGGGTCTTGAAAAATATAGTGTTAAATGACCCAATTTCATCTTTTTATTTATTTTTTTTTTGAGAGAGACAGTGCACACACGAGTGGGGGGAGGGGCAGAGGGTGAGGGGACAATCTTAGCAGGTTCCATGCTCAGGTCATCGCGGAGCCCAACATGGGCTTAATATCAGGACCGTGAGATCCTGACCTGAGTTGAAATTGTCGGACGCTTAACCGATTGAGCCACCCAAGCGCCCCCAACTTCATATTTTTAGATGCTTTATGGATACAGAATCTTTTCAGAATTGAGGCTTGTAAATGTTCTGTTTGCCACAATCAAGAGTGACTGAAAAAAAAAATCTAATGAAGTTTAAAGAACCCATCTCAATGGTTTTATGAACCAGAAATGTGTAATGATTTACTTTTCTTATTTAAAATAAGCATTTGGGGGGTTATATAATCTTAGTCCATAAAATCCCTAATCTGATATGTAAAATTATCATGACTTGAATCTTTACCAAGAACATGAAGAATATACAAATATGACAAAAATATTGTCCTAAGAAAGATTTGAAGTTTAGCATAAGTGAATAAAATAGCAAGTCTTTGCAAGAGTGCTCAAGTTAGTGATAGCAATGGATTTACTCTCACACCAAATCATACTGTTGCCTCCAGACTTTTCAGTTGCCAAAAGTGACCTTTGATGGTCAAAGTTAATACATATGCACATGACTATTTTCTCAGCTCTAAATAAAGGTTAAAAGGCTAAGGTATTTTAGTTAACACTTTTAGGTATTTTATTTATTTTTAAAATTTTTTTTGAGACCTACACACACACACACACACACACACACACACACAGCATGAGCAGGAGAGGGGCAGAAGAGAGGGAGACACAGAATCTGAAGCAGGCTCCAGGCTCTGAGCTGTTAGCACAGACCCTGGTGCAGGGCTTGAACCCACGAACCACAAGATCATGACCTGAGCTGAAGTCGGAAGCTTAACTGACTGAGCCACCCAAGCACCCCTGGGTGTTTTATTTATTAGGTATTTCATTAATTAAATTAATAAAGTGAATAAGAGTCTTTTAATTTCATGAATAAGGAAATGGAGACACAGCAAGGCAAAGTGACTTTCCTGTAGTCACAAAGGAAGACAGTGGCACATTTCCAATATATTTGATCTGTCCCTTCTTGCTAGTCTATGCTTCATTTAACCAGCTGAAGCATAGCAAACTCTGGGATTTGCTCACATAAGTTTTTTTCTTTTTCAAAAAGGTGTGAAAACACTCAATGTGTTAAGGTTGGGCAGTGAAGCCAGATGTGGGCAGATGGCAGACTATGTGTGAACAGCCCTGACTCTTGCAAGGTCAATAGAAGGCAATGGAGCATTCATCTGACATTATATTCAAGTCTATAATCTCTCAAGGCACAGTAGGGGGAAGAGCCTCCCTGCCTTCCCAGGACAACCCAGTGTAAGTGAAAATATGTGTTTCTGAAGGTCACTGAAGGATCTGCAAAGAGAAGATAGTTGGTACTGACACATTCTCTACTTCTTGCTGTCCGTTTGATCATGATCAGGCATGTAGATTCACACATGCACAAGGTCACAATATACAAAGTTATTCAATGTAATATTGTTGTAACAGGGGAAAAGGAAACAAGCTTTCTGTCCACCAGTAGGGTTGTGGACAGATTGTGACTTTATTCATTAATGGGAAACTTTAAGGTTGTTAAAGTAAATGAATTAGATCTACAAGAATTATTAAGTCTTAAAAGCATAATGTAGAAAGAAATAAAATGACATGGAAGTTGCTGGTACCTTTTGACCATCTATGTCACTCCCTTTTGGTTGTGCATTCGTAGTCGAAGCAAGATAAAGATTTTCCGAGAAAATCTGCATCATCAAAGTCTTTGATTTTATATTTTCTAACATATCCTTCTATAGTAAAATAATCTATAACCTATATTTATAGAGTAATTGGTTTCTTTTCTACTGTGTCTGTTAATAATACTTCCAGTTCTGATAAATTCTATGTGCAGAATTCCCATGAAGATGTAGTACTGGACCCCATACCTTATATGTGTTTAGAAAGAAAACGTATTTTATTTTATATATAATTTATTGTCAAATGGGCTAACATACAGTGTGTGAAGTATGCTCTTGTTTTTGGGGGTAGATTCCCGTGGTTCATCACTTATATACAACACCCAGCACTCATCCCAACAAGTGCCCTCCTCAATGCCCATCACCCATTTTCCCCCTCTCTCCCACCCCCCATCCACCCTCAGTTTGTTCTCTGTATTTAAGAGTCTTTGTGGTTTGCGTCCCTCCCTCTCTGTTAGAAACTATTTTTTTCCCTTCCTCTCCCCCATGGTCTTCTGTTAAGTTTCTCAAGATCCACATATGAGTGAAAACAAATGATATCTGTCCTTCTCTGACTGACTTATTTCACTCAGCATAATACCCTCCAGTTCCATCCACTTTGCTGCAAATGGCCAAATTTCATTCATTCTCATTGCCAAGTAGTATTCCATTGTATATATAGACCACCACTTCTTTATCCATTCATCAGTTGATGGGCATTTAGACTCTTAGAAAGAAAACTTAAATATAAACCCTTTATTATAAAGCATATTTTCCAATGAAAACTTATGCTTTTAAATTAGTTTTTAATAAGCAATACATGTAAATAACTCAAACATCAAAAAAGTATAAAAGGGTATATAGGAAATGTTTGCCATACCGTTTTCTGTCTACTCAAGTTTCACCCCTCCAACAGGTGAAAACTGTTATTATTTTCATGTTGTAAAAGATTTTTAAGCCAATCGAAGAGATGTGTGATAGCTATGTAGTCCAAGTGATTTGTTTATTAGGAAATTTATACAAACATATTTATAGAGAACTGGTATGCATAAATCAATATGCCAGTGCAAGATAAGTAAGACCCATTTTTCCCACTGCAGAGCCTATCATCTAGGAAGAAAAACTAGCAAATTCATTTTTTTAATCTTTTTTATTTTTTTAATGTTTATTTATTTTTGAGAGAGATAGAGGCAGAGTGTGAGTGGGGTAGGGGTAGAGAGAGAGGGAGACACAGAATCCTAAGCAGGCTCCAGCATGGAGCCCAACTCGGGACTCCAACTTAGGCACTGTGAGATCATGACCTGAGCCGAAGTCTGATGCTTAATGGACAGAGCCACCCAGATGCTCCATCAAATTCATTTGTAAGAAAAGCCCCAGTTTGGGATTCATCCCATTGTTATAGTCCACAACAGATCACAAGTTCTGATCTTTATTCTGGAAACATGGTCATGTAAACCATAACCATAAGAATTGTATGAATAAAAGCATACAGAATTACATGTGACTTGTTAAAAGACACATTTGCCATAACCTCAAATGATGAGTATGATATCAACATTGAGAGAAAGACATTAACAAAGAGAAGAAACCACATTAGCAAACACAGAGAGGTAGGAGAGTATGGCACACTTAAGGAATTACAGGTTGCCTGTTTTGGTTGGAGGGTCATATGTAGCTGAGATTTTGTTTATATTTTGGGAAATATTGAATGGGAAGCCAGGAAAGTTTAATTTGGAGGCAGACTATGGGAAATCCCCAAATCCTGAGGTAAGCAATTTGTGTTTAAATCCACATGTATAGTGAAACTGTTGAAAGTTTTTGCACCGGCACATGGCATGATCAGGGCGGGCTGTCAGGATGAGTAATTTAGTGACAATGTAAACTCGAATTGGAGAATGTGAAAACTGGACTTAAAAAAGATGAGTTAAGGAGGAGAAGCATATACCGGGTTGATTATAGTTTATACCTGGTTTCCTTATATAATCATTAATAGCACATTATTTCAGTCTCAAAAAATATTTTGGCCTGGAAGATAAATTAATACATTCCTCCAGTTAGGAGAATTTTACAATATTCCAAGCACATAAAAGTTGGAACTGGAACTTGGGAAACATTTTCAAGACATGGGAATTAATATTTATGATGCTTGGTAATGAGATATGAAGGCAACAGAAGAGAACCAGTTTAAGATATTGAGTCCATTAAGCAAGAGGGAGATTTGTGGTACCAAGATGTAAAATAGGATAGTTAGCGGTAGGAGCAGATTTACAGGTAATGTAAGAGATATTTTTGGTGGTCTATCCCATGCTTTCCCTCACCTCCACTTCTTTCTTGTTAGAAGAGATCCAAATTTGACTATTCACTTTTTGCTATATAACCGTATTCTTATGGTAAAGGAATCCAGGTTAGTCTAAGCTAATCATTGTAACTAATCACTGCCGTGATTGGCTTAGGAAGGGTCATGTGACCTACTTCTGGCCAATGAGATGCTGAGGGGAGGTTAATAGGAAGTAACACATCTGGAAAAGATTTATTAGTTCTTATAAAAAACCCCAAGGAAAAATAGGGTCTGTATTGCTACCTTCAGACATTGGTATGAAAAAAAAAAAAATAGCTGCTGAAGCTGCTGTAATCATCTTGGGATCTGAAGTGTATGTCTGGTGATATGCTGAGATGGGCAGAGTGGTAACATAAAGGGGGGCGGTGATGCTACTGACCACTGAATTAATCACTTCTGGAGTCTCTCTGCCTCAGGACTTCTTGTGAGATGAGGTGACAAATCCCCTGTTTGGAACATTTTCAATTGTGTCTTCTATTAGTTATATTTCCAAAATTCTCTTAAGTGATACAAAGATAAGTGCAGGGGTAGGTTAGATAGGTGGGAAATCATAACGTGACCCCGGATTAATATCTCAAGCTGAAGTAAACCCTTCATCATTTAACCTTCCATAGAATTTCATCTATACATCTCATTTGTTTCTTTTCTCTTTCTAACCAATACTATAACCATCCGAGTAGATGTCCTGTGTCTTCCTTGAGATTGTAAACCCTTCTTCATGTTGTATCTTTGCAGCACACATACCATTGCTTATATAATGGAAGTCCTGAAAAAGTAGGTCTTTAAGTAATTAATGAATACATTCAACAACTCTAAGTAAGGCACTTAGAAGGGACACTGCCCAGATGTCAAAAATAAATGTGCTATTTAGGCAATATTAGAGAGTAAGCTATTAGAGATGTTTGAGAGAAAGTTATATGTATATGTACCATTTTATAGCCTGAACCATCTGGATAATTTTGGTATAGAAAAGTTTTTTCAGTGTAATTGATCAAAGTGTGTAAAAGTGCTTTAATAACTAGTTATATTTTCCAGGAGATGTGTAAGAAACCTGAGATTTGACCTCAAAAGAGTGTGCTTTAAAATCTACTTCACTAGAAATGATAAGTAATCTAATATATGTGAAACCACTTTGAGCTCTTTGGAAACTTCTATATGAATCAAATACATTGTAAATACTAATGACCCATATTTGCAATATGCAAGATTGTTAGCAGTGTTACATTGATGCCTAAGTTACAAAAATACAATTTCTTTCATCCCAGAAAGCTTTTTTTAAAAAAGCAATGAATAGAATTACAAATAATGGTTATTGGTTCTCATAATTGTTATTTCTAAGCATAATTGTTAATGCATTACCACAGAACTCTAACACTTCACATTATGTTGACCTTGGAGGCAATTTCATGCTTACTAACACTTGAAGCTACTAACACTAATGCTTGATGCAGTGGAAGTTTGGATTTGTCACATTATAAACATGAAGACTGACGGAGTTCCAAAAGAAACAATCTATTAGTAGTTTCCTGAAGTGGAGATTTTTAGAGGCTTAGAGGGAAAGAGCTGAACTTGAAGATGACTAGGGGCCAAAGGTGAGAAAGAACCATAGATAATGTGATTAATGATCTAAATCAAGAATGTGTATTACATTAAAAGGGCTCAGTAAAAATAACTGAAAATATATCATTTTCATAATGTTTATATAGTGGACAAAAATTGATTATATAGTGGATCCAAAAATAGTTATGTTTGAAACATTTTTGAAATAAGTATATTTATTTCATTATATAAACATATATGAAGTATGTTTTATGCTTATAATAAAATTTTAATATAATTAATACTAAATTAGTATTTCGTTATCAACTTATTTGTTATAATAGCTGTTATATTTATTATTAAGTTGGTTTATTTTTATAAATTTAAAAATCTGTTTATAAATAAAATAAAAATATTAGCATATATTACATCCATATGGATTTAATGAAGATTTCAAAACCCTTCTTTATATCAATTACTTCAACATTAAAACTACAAAAACAGGTAATAGTACTTATAATGTATTTATATAATTTCTCCACTTCATTAATATTATTTCCTGAAAAACCATTTTTTCAATACAGTATTCTTTTCTTTTTTTCATAAAAATGCCTGAAATCTTCAGATGTTCAAATTATGGTTAGTTGTATTTTCATTTGGTTCACTTCTATAGATCATGATCTTTTCAATAGAGAAAATACTCTTTCTTTAGGTACTGATGTAACTGATAAATTCAGAGAAAATTCTGACAAATGGAGGATATTGCTAATGATATATTTTTACATTACGTGTCAAAATATTTCCTCAAGAACTTTTTGCTTCCATTTAGATTAGCTTCCTTCAGCAAATATTTTTGTAAGACAAAACTCACCAGTAAGCTGCCTGTACTCATTATTCATGTAGATGTTTTGCCAAATTTAAATACTATAATATGTTTAAGCTTTATTAATTTTACTTCATTCCAAGGCAAAATATAAATTTATGATTGAAATATAAGCTACATCGAAAGTTTCTTTTTTAAGATATTCCAAAGTACAATTATGTAATTTCAAAATTATATCCTGTACACTGTGAGAACTCTCTTGGCTTACCTCATTTATTTTCTGTTTTGCTTTTGTAGGATACGTTATTTATAAATTTTGTTTATTTACTGGAATTTGCTGAAGACTTCAAAGTTAAGCTTTATTTATTCCATTTGCTGATTATTTGACTAAAGATGTCCAATTAATCTGAAACAAAATACAACCCCAATTAATATAGAAGATTTTGTTATCATGGTAGAATATCAGGTTGGTACATTAGGTTTACCTAAAAATCAGTCCTTTAAAGTATCAAACATTTTAAAATTCCAATTTTTGATGGGAAACCAAAAGAGAAATTTCATACTACTCTGCTAATTTTTTTCAACATTAGCTCTGAACCACACCCACACCAATTCCAAGTATATTTCTGATCTATAGGTTTCTTAATTTAGTAAAAATATTGTTTATTCCATGATGCCTTATTCACCAAAGTTTGAATTTGTATTTTTACCAGAAAAGCAATTAATTTTCCTTCAATGATGAACTTTTAAAATGATTTCACATTCACAGTAATGAGATATATATTATTTTTGACAGATTGAAATTATAAAATACTATAATTTCATGAATTAGATTAAAAAACAAAATTATTACTGATTTAATTGATTTTCTATTGAAGCCTTTGATGATACTAATGTCATTCCACTATTTGTACTTCTTTTTCTAGTACTGGAACCAACATGTTAGTAATAATTCATTTCTAGGATGCCTGGGGGCCTCCGTCGATTAAGTTTCCAACTCTTGATTTTGGCTCAGGTCATGATCTCACAGTTCATGAGTCTGAGCCCCACTTTGGCTTTGCACTGACAGCATGGAGCCTGCTTCAGATTCCTTGTCTCCCTCTCTCTCTACCCCTCCCCTGCTTGTGCACGCACTCTTTCTCTCTCTTTCTCTCTCTCTCTCTCTCTCAAAAACCAAAAGTAATAATAATAATTCATTTCTCACATGTGCACAAAAACTTGGGTATATGAGTGAAGCAGTTATTGGATCTAAATGGTAAGTCATGCTTTATGAAGTTTTATGTAAACTTAACATCTGCAGCTTTGTGTGTTAAATCATTATCTTTGGGCACAGTATTTCTAAAATCCTACTAATTTTTAGGTAGATACTGAATCTTTTTCATCATATATGTATCTTCTAGTTCTGAAATAGTGATGGTATTGTAGCTTCAGTGGGGTTAAATGTTAGCAAGTGTCTTGTCTAAGTTCCACATTCATCATAGTCATGAAATTTTTACTTTTGTTTTTAATGTTTATTTATTTTTGAGAGAAAGAGAGACAGAGTATGGGTGGGGGGTAGGCAGAGAGAGAGAGGAAGACACAGAATCTGAAGCAGGCTCCAGGCCCTGAGCTGTCAGCACAGAACCAGACGCAAGGCTCAAACTCAAGAACCATGAGATCATGACTAAGTCAGATGCTTAACTGACTGAGCCACCTTAGGTACCCCCTAAGTCACAAACATTTTAAAAGTCCACTGCTTCTTAGATGACTTATTGCAAAAGAGAAAAGTATTAGCAAAAAATTAAATCAATATTTGTAGAACTGCTTAGCTTCTAATTTCTACACGTATTTCATACTTGCCTAATCTACTTTTGTCCATGTCTCTTAGCAGCCTTGCTGGGTAGAAGTCCAGGAGCTTTGTGCTTCTTAGACTCCTCAATGCAGAACAAGGTACAACCAGCTGGTTCATCAAGTGGCCAGTAGAATTAACAATATCAAATGCTTCTCTTATTATGCCTGGGTGGCTCCATTGGTTAAGCATCTGACTTCAGCTCAGGTCATGATCTCACAACTTGTGAGTTTGAGCCCCGCTTCGAGCTCTGTGCTGATAGCTCAGAGCCTAGAGCCTGCTTCAGATTCTGTGTCTCCTCTCTGCCCCTCCCCCACTCATGCTCTGTCTCTCTCTCCTCCAAAGATAAATAAACATTAAAAAAAATTTTTTTAACTATTAAATACTTTTCTCTCCACTATTAGAGAACAGAATGAGGTAGGTGTCCCAACTACTTGTATCTAAGCATACTTCAATTCTACAGAAAGAGCTGTACGTGTTATCCTTTAAAGTAAGGTGTGGTAGATCAGTAAAACAATGGCCTCCCATGAATCCTGCCTTTCAGTGTAAAGGCCTTCTGCAATGGAATGTTGTCACTCTTCCATCAAGAGATGGAATATGTTTTTCTATTCTCTTAATATAAGTTGACCTTATGTCTTGCTTTGACAAATAGAATATGTTAGAAATAATGTTGAATGAATTCTGGAGCCTAAACCTTAATAGGAAGTCTTCCAAGTTCTACCTTGGAACCCTGAGACCATTATGCTATGAAGTCCAGCTCAGAGGCCACATGGAAGAGTATCACAGCATGCCAGCTGATAGCCAGCACCAAGACCCCAGACATCTGAGTGAAGCCATTTGGGGTCTTCCAACATATCCCAGTTACCAACTAAATAAATATAGCCACACAAGTAACCCCGATGAGGTTAGTAGAAGAGCCACTCAGTCATTCCACCGAATGGCGAAAAATAATAAACCATTCTTATGCTTAGCCACTATATTTGGAGTGGTTTAATATGTAGCAATAGATAGCTGATACAGAAGGTGTTAATTAAATTCTGTCTGGAACGGGTCAGCCAAGGAAAGATGAATTGTCTGTCACTGGTCATCCTTCACATTTAACTACATGTTAAGTGTGAACTGTGATCACTACATGTGTGTTTTAAATGCTACTAGATGAGACTGTATCAGAAACTGAAAGTATAAAATGAAGGCCTATGAAACTCACTCTGGCTCATTTTAATGCCACCATTAATAACTTATTATTGAAAAATGCTTTAATGCATTCAGAACTAATACTAAAGCAAATGAGATACCAAGATACCGGGCACAAACCATGGCTACCCTGGGAAAATGGCACATCTGGTCATATTAACCATAGTCCAAAGTGAATTTCTGATCGTCAAAGAATCAGGGTTCTATCAATTCTATGGAAAGTCTAAATAGAAAGATCTTAAAAGTACTCAAAATTCTATTGGCCCCAATCTGGGCACACAGGAAGTTATGTTCTTATGCTTCCTTCACAAACTAACAGTTTGTGTTAGTCTGTAAGATTTCACCTACATGGTGAGAAAAGTAAGATATTTTCTTAATAGTAAAAGTATTTAGATTTTGTTCTTCATGAGACTGATTTTGTTAATGTTTATTTATTTATTTTGAGAGAGAGAGAGAGCCAAGGAGGGGCAGAGAGTGAGGGATCCCAAGCAGGCACCATGCCCAGAGCTGAGCTATGACCTGAGCCGAAATGGAGAGTCAGGCACTTAACTGACTGAGCCACTGAGGTGCCCCAAGATTGATGGTTTTTAAAACCTATGATGATATGTTCTTGCAAAGAGGCCCTCAGAGCACTGGAATATCTAGTGCACTAGATATCTAATATCTAGTGCTAGCTGAAAATTCTCCTGCCCCCATATGGGGAACTATTTAAGGTATTTTGATACACTCCTTACCACATTTTTGAAATCTTACTTTTCATATGCACTCTTTACTTGTCCTAGTGTGTGGTACCAAAATGGAAAGTTAATTGACTTTTGAATGGTGGAAGGAAAAGGGTAATATCCTAAGGCTGTTTATAATTCCGTTTTCTCTAAGCATGTGATTTTTTTTTCTATTGGTGCAGTAATCAATATTCAAAGAAACTAAGGGGTTTTGAAATTACTTCTGCCTAGACACAAGTGTTAAAAAACCAGTTTTCTACAGCATGCTGGCTAAGTACACGAACCCATAGTTGCATGCACATACAACACATATTCTTCAAATAAGTATTTGTAGGGTGGTTAGTAGAATCTCACACAGGGCTAAAACTGATCTTGGGAAACATGTTGGAACTGCTAATATGGTGTGTGCATCCTAAGTGTAGTGTTTTAACAAATGTAAGTCACCAGGAAGGCAAAGGCAACACCCTGCAGGTAACAGGGTTATGCAGATGAATGCCTGCTCTGCCTGTGACTGCTTGAGCAAAGAGAGCAGGCATTCCCGGCTTAACCATTGGTTAATGATCCTCATCTACTCACAAAATGCTCCGTCGTGGGTTGCTTCTTCTTTTTTTTTTTCCCCAAAGAACTTTGTAGACTTTTATTTTCCTGATTCTTGTTAGTAATAGAATAATGTGAAAGTTTCTTTGTCACAATTCATTTGGCGAGTAGCAATTATCCCATAGGACTGTGTCAAAATCTCTACATGGTGAACTCCTGGCTTTTGCAATTTGAATTCTTTCTTATACTGTTGTAAATCTAAATAGTCTTTAAATATACACACACCCAGTCTCACATATGGGCGGGGGGGGGGGGGAGGGGTGGAATCCTGAACATTAAAAGCGACTGATCTCATTTTTGGAATTCAGAAATCCTTAACGTTTCAAAATCCTTCATGTGACCAACTTAAATTCTTGTACAGATTATAAAATTTGACTTAAATAGGACAAAGGAAAGGGAAGGGTAAAAAGTGGGGTCTGGTGTTAACAACCCATGACTAGATCCAGTAGTTAAATTGAAAGGAGATCATCGATTAGACAAAAATCCTCACCAGGGAAAAATATGGGAATGAGTTCTTTAAACCTAGAGGAGGAACCGGTGTGATCACAGTGATAATGACCCAGAGACAGTCACTCCTAGTTACTGACAGAATCAAGGGCAGCTTAAACCTTTCTTGGGAGAATGTTAGAAAATTCTTTTTTTTCTAAGGAAACATGTTATTTCATCAACAGATTACAAATATTACAAGCTACAGTCTATTAAATAGATTGTCTCTTGGTTCTTATTCAGTTCTAGTATCAATTGCTCTGTACATCTGAACAAAGATGCAATCCCTGGTGTGTGTCTGTCCTCAGAACATGGAATCTGTGTTGTTTAGTTCACAATAATAGTCATCCTGAGCACATACCACAAGAGCAATGTCCTAATAGCCTAGTATCATACACGTACTTTTTAAAGTATTGGGTTGTTTGAAACATTAAATTGGTTTTCACTATGTATGAGATCCCTTAGTTGCAGTAGCAATAACAATTACTTTTTAGGGCTTTATATCCCACTTGTTTAGGCCACTATCTCATTTGTAGTCCCTAAACTATCATCCAAAATATTATGACTCCATTTTACGCACACAGACACCAGGCTCAAATCGGAAATACATGTTGCTATATTTTATACTAACAATGTCAATGATTGTCGGCCTACCTACATCCCTTCCTAGGGAAAACTGCCTCATCCACTGTTCCTTTTGCATTGGTGATCATGTCCTGTGCCTGGAGATCCATTCCCTACTCCCTTTCCAACCCCTTCACCCTTGGTCACACGCAGCAGCTGCTTGGTCCCAACTTACTTTACTGACCAAGGGATCTCCAGTGAATAGGCTTGCCAGCAACCATTGAAATAATCCTGAATAAATGCTATCTCTCTTGGAAATCAGAGTTAGGAAACACAGAGAGAAAGAGTCATAGGAGTAGCAGAAGTGGAAGTCACGACCAGCTTCATAGCGTATGGATCCCAAGCTTAGAAAGATCCTACCTTTGGTTTAAGGCGCTGTTGTTGCTGTCTTGAAATTTCTAATAATTTTTGAACAAGGGAACCTGTATATTCATGTTGCATTGAGCCCCACAAGTTATGTAGCCAGTCCCGGTCATGACATAGAAATTCGAGCAACAATTCTCACTTGGAGGAATGGGTTCTAAGAGAAATACCAGAATCTCTGGGGGATGGAGGGAGGGGGGTTGGAGGAGGCGATTGAAAAATTTTCGAAGACCTAAGCGGTCTTGTCATTTGTTTTTATTTTAGAAAAGTATAACGAAACTATTATTTTTATAATGCCAGCTTCAGAAAACAAAACACAACCACACCCGTTTTGCTGCTAGGTTACAAAGAAAATAACAGAGATTGCAGACTAGAATTTCCCCTCCCCTAATCCTGAGGGACATGTTTGAGTTTCTGGGGGCGGCGTGAATGAGATGTTTATATTTATAAAAAGCTGGCATTGGTTGAAAGGGTTGAAAACTGGAGTGGGGGAAGTGGGCACTCGCGATGAGTCCAGGGAGAGTGGAAGGTCCAGGAGGTGCACCTGAGGAACAGAGACCACTGGAGTGACAGGGTTAATCTGGGAATTCAGGCCTTTCCCACTGCTCTGTTTCATGGGTATATGCAGCCAGCACAATCTGCAGATATCCCAGATCCTCCCTGGCCCATCTGCTGCTCATTTAGAGAGAAGAACAAAATGACTGCTTGGTGTTTAAATAAAGAACATGGCACTCATTCCTTTATCATATACAGACATAGCAGCTTATTAGTTTTAAAAATCAAATAATTTTGTGTTAAGACCTAATTGATGTGATTAGAACGTTAATATCTCAACTCCCTCTTTTTACTTAGAGGTCTGGAAGCTCTTTCTAATCCAGATACTGGCTTTCTCCCTTCCCCAGCTCTAGGAATGGCATTAAGAGAAAAGAGGCTTTGCATGATTTGAGAAAACTTTCTTTTGCAAAAGGGCCGTGAACCACCTTCCAGATCCTCTTAGTGACACCTTTAACATTAATTCTTAGGACATTAGGAAAACAGCTTTTCACCTCTAAATATAAAAATAGTCTCAGATTAAAGAGAAACCATCATTTAGGGCTTTCAGCCATTACAAGCAGTCTGTTAATGAGATAATTAAGAATTGCCTGAAAATATGAGGTGTTTTTTCATTTCAAAATATGTGGGGCATTTTACATTTGATTTAGATGCCCAGTCTCTGTGGGCACAGAATACAACTTTGCAATTCATTTGGGAGCCAGCACAGAATGGAAGAGTAAATAGCATATCAGCAAATTTCCTTTTTTGTTTGTTTATTTCAATTCTAAACATCCCCCTTTGTCCCTTTCACCACTCTGGAAAATTTCTATGCAGAAAATATGTGGGTTTTTTTCCATTGAAGTGACTTAAAATGTTATTTTGAGAAACTTTTCAGGATTTCATGACACCTCTTGAAATAGCTAAAGACCCCTGGGGTGCTGCAAATGCAAATAATGAAAGCATTAAAAAATAGCAGAGAGAAGTCACCTGAAGCAATGAGGGATGAAATGTTACTTTTTTATGGAATATATGTGCGCGCGCGTGCGCGCGCGCACACACACACACACACACACACACACACACCGTTTTCAAATACTCTCATGCTCACTCTCAGCCAAAAAGTTTATCTTTCCAGAATTTTGAAACCCTTTAACAATATTCTCATTACATCATACTGCTAATAATTTCTTTTACAGCATTAGATTTTTTTTTTCAAATTAGATTTCATTAATCCCAGATCCTGGGAGATAACAATGAGAGTATCAGAAATTGTGTAATAATGAAGAACTGAGGCAAAGAAAAGGAAATTTGCTTTTTTGTCTGCCCATTTCAAAACTATAGCGTTTTAACTACTTAAAAAAAAAATAAGAAAATAGCATTTTAAGAAAGGAGTGAGGGAAAGGTGGGCATAGTAGCCTAAGTGGTTAAATCAATCGATATTTCTAAATGATCTGATTTTTTAAAAATTATTTTGCTGTTTTCAGGTCTTATTCTGAGGGAATGAGGATCTCTGTTTCTCATGGAGAAAAGTTAAGGTAGTTATTAAAACTTTGAGTCTTTAGCATTGATGTGAATTTGAAAATATTCAAGATCAGTCATTTTCCAGTTGTGGTTCCTGAACAAGCAGCATCAGGATTACCTGAGAACTTGTTAAAAATGCAAATTCTGAGGATCTTCTCTGGACCTACTGAATTAGAAACTGTGACAGCAGGACCTAGCAATCTGCGTTTTACCAATTCCAAAATACTAGAGTTTGAGAACAACCCATGTAGACCATCTTTCTAGCCACTAAAGAATTCTCTACCATGCAATTCTGACAGAAGCTCACCCATACATGTGATAACATATGTAAAGTGCCCCATCAGAGCATGACATATAGTAGACATTTAATATATTGTAATGACAAGAATTATAATTAAATATTAATAAACATCATCTTCTCCTCTCATCATCCACCCACTGCTTGCATAATATTCCCATTATCAGTCTAGGTATCAGCCATCAACACCCCGTTCCTTTAGGATATATTTCATTGTTAGAAAGTTCTATTATGCTTTCTTAAAAATTTTACCTCTTTGCAGCAGTTACCCATTGGCTTTGATTCTGCCTTCTTCAGTAAGAGGGATCAAATGCTTTTGTCCTTTACTATAAATTTTCAAATGTTTGGGTAGATGATGAAGCATGCAATTTAAGAGATTTGGATCATAGGGGCACCTGGGTGGCTCAATTGGTTAAGCATGCAACTTCAGCTCAGGTCATGATCTCATGACTCATGAGTTCTAACCCTGCGTCAGTTTCTGTGCTGACAGAGACTGCTTTGGATTCTGTGTCTCCCTCTCTTTCCGCCCCTCCCCCACTTGTACTATCTCTGTCTCTCTCTCTCTCTCTCTCAAAAATAAAACTCATTAAACGAATTTTTAAAAAAGATTGGGTTCATAAAGCCCTTTCATTTTACACAAGCAAAATCTAAGGCCCAACACAGTTAAATGACTCCAAGCCACTCTCCATGTTTACCACCGCCCTTTAGTCTCCCAACTGAAATTCCAAACTCCCTCAGCCTTCTTCTAATGGACCTGATTGCCAGGATCTTCCCCCTTTCTTCACTGCTTTCTGAACATGCTCCTCTTTGTCATCATCTCTCCTAATAGATGGTACCTAGAATCTCACAGAAAACTCAAAATATGGTTGGTTTTATTATTGAAGAGTGCATTGGGAGTGTTTCTTTCCATGAGTTGGGGCTTTTTCTTCTTTTAATGCTACTTAAAGGTTGTATTTGCTTTTTATTTTTTCCCCAGCATCATGGAGACATAATTGACAAGCAAAAATTGTATATAAATAGGGTACAACAAGATGAGGAGGCCAGTACCCCATTCACCTCCCAAATGGCATTCACATTCACAATGACTGATCTTCCAGATACCAAGCTATTTAACAGGGTAACCATGTATTTCCTGTTCTACCATTGCATGAAGTATATTATTAAAGTCTGTTCAGTGCTTTGCTGAAATAAAGATACACTATGGTTTTTTTTTAACATATCTTGATAAACACATTAGTAAACTTATCAAAAATGTTAATGGAATGAATTTGGAGTAACTTACATTTTTAGCAGACCCAACTTGCCTATGGTCTTTCATTATATCATTCTCTCACAAACTTGTTCTATGAGTTTCCTGGGGATTGATGTCAAGCCTACTGAGAATTTGCCATTTTTTAGCCTTTTGAAAAGTAGGGACATTTGCTCACCTCCAGTTTTTCTGGAGACATTTCCCCATACTCCATGACTTCTCAGCAATGCCAAAGTGGCTCTGAGGTGTAACCTATGCTATTTAGTTAGGCTACAGTTTCAGTTTTCTGGGTCTAAAGAATTGACTTTATTCAATGGTTTTGCAGGGTCTTTTACTATCCCTCTTTTTTGAGAGAGAGAGGGAGGGGAAGGGGCAGAGAGGGGGGCGGGGATAGAAACCCAAACAGGTTCTACACTGTCAGCATAGAGCACAAAGCAGCATTCAAATTCACCAACTGTGAGATCATGACCTGAGCCAAAATCAAGAGTTGAACACAACTGACTGAGCCACCCAGGCACCCCACTATCCAGCTTTTTGTCTTGATTTTCAATGTTCTCTTAATTATACTTTGCCATTTCTAATTTAGTAAAATATTACATTTTCTGGGAAAAGTATCACAAAATAACCTGGTAGTTCTCTCCATCATCTGTAAGCTTTATTCCATCTTACACAAAATATATGCAAAATGATATTGCTAAGTGGTTAGGAGCTTGGGACTGAGATCATACAAAGCAAGGTTTTGTTAAGGTCTTTGAGAAGTCCATATGCTGAACAAGCGAAGAAACAGAACCTCCCCAAAATGAGGCCTTTGGGAATAAAAATACCATCTATATGATTGATAGAGCTGATATGGGAGGATTAAACATATTTGGTAGCTAGTGAGCTGGAGTTTGACTGCCCCAGGATTTGACTGACCTTCCCAGTTAGTCACAGGCAGCTCTAGGCCACTGTGGACCTTCTCCAAGGGGGCAAGCCCTCATCTCTAAGTTGCATCAAGGCTAGAGTGAGTGTCTGAGAGTATTGCTCAGAGAGGCATCTCTTTCCTGAGAGCTGGAGAGAAGAAGAAGAGGAAGAAGAGAGTGTGGGGAAGAGGCTGACTAGATTTCTCCTTCTAAGGAGAATTTCTCCTTCTAAGCTTACTAATCATATATCCACAGTGGAGAGGCAAGAGAGATGGAGAAAGGCCAGGATTAAAGGGTGTCCCTCCACATGGAAGCAGACATGAGTAAAGAATAAGGGTTGGTCCCTGGTTGGAAATCTCTGTTCCACTGTTTAAAAGGCACATGATATCACAGAAGCTACTTTACTTCTTTGCATCTTAGTTTTCTCCTCTATAAAATGGAGGAAATAACAACATGTAATTCATGGTCTGCACCACTCGGCATATATCAAATGCTTTAAACAACACCACATTTTCCTCAGTGCTTTTTTTCCTCAAGTGTCTCCTCACTTCATTCTTTTGACTTCCCTATCATTCATGCTGTTGTTTATACTTGCCTTTGTTTTTCTTGATTTCCTTCATACTTGACTCATGTCCTTTAAAAGCCTGAGCTGTCAGAGGGCTCCTTATACAGCTATCCTAGTTTGTCCTGATGTCCACCTCCTCACCTCCAGCTCTTATTTGAATTGTTTGAATGTTTAGTCAGAATTTCGTTGCTCAGGATCTGTGATCTTCATGAGTCATTTTTTTCCCTTGTGTCTCTGGCTGTGGGCATATGCTAATTATTCCTGGAACTTTTTGAAGTCAGCTTTTAAGTCAGTCTGCATATCCAGAATGTCCAGCACTTCATTCCCTTTCTTTTGTGAATTCCCAGATAACATGGTCTTTTTTTTCCTATTTCTGTCATTCCAATGTTGCTACCAAGTCCCTTTGTTGATTGAAATTAAGTTCTAAGAGCTACTTCATGGCTTCTCTTCCTTTATGACTTTTTGCTGGAGGGACTAGAATTTAAATGAATAATTCTGGGTGGAAGTGATTTATATGACTTTGTGCTGTTCAAGTGTCAAATATTTACTCATCTTTTAGATTTTTATCTTGCTTCTTCTTTTTATCTTGGCAGCCACCATAGTTCCTTAAAAAAAAAAAAAACCTCTGTAAGTTTCTCATAATTCATCTCCATACTCATTCATTACTTTAATGGCCTGTTTTTTAAAATAAAGACGTGATATATAAAAGATCTGAATTTTCTGGCAAATAGGATTAGTACTCCTGAAACAGTACAATGATTGATAGAAATTTTTAACAAGGTGAATATCTCTTTTGTTTGTATTTGTGAGCATTTATATTTTTCCCAAAGTGAATATCCTTAGAAGGAAATACCATTAAGAAGGGGGGCGGGGGTGGGTGGGTAGGTGGTGGAAACCCAACCTGTTCATTGTTAAAAATGGATGAGAATTTTTTTGTCAAGCAAAATAGATAATAATGCTCAAGGATATAGTGTACTAAATTAATGTCTGCATATCTCATTTTTATTGCTTTAAATAGTCATTAAAATTATGGCAAAGACCATGTTACTTATTTAGGAAAAGTAAAAGATTGCATAATGAAATGACTAGTGCTTTAGTATGTGTGTAATATTTAACACAGATTAAAAGAAATGCCATACCCAACTCTGGTTGTTGCTAACCTTTTTGGGGAAAGAAGTCCATTGAAAATGAAAATAGATTCTCTCTATAGAAAAGGTATATATGAAATTATACTTAATTTTTAAATAAAATTCTAGCTTCCTCAAAAACCATTTGAGCATTTACTGTATGCCAGATACTTAGCTTATGAATGTTGATTTTTCATTATTTGAGAAGTTGACCTATTATCTGTGGGATTCAGATTGTATACAAAAAAAGTAGCTGGTTAGTGCTATACTTTACCTTTGCATAGTTATTTAATATACATGGGACACAACTATTTGAGAGTAGGCATGGGAATAATCAAAATATCTAATTCAAATTTCTCAGTTTTGCTTTTGGTTTTATGCCTTTTGTCAAACTACAAAAACTTAATAGGTGGCAAGAATATTGGATGATTTAAAAATTATAGCTCTTTATTAACTGTATATTCGCTAAGTAATAAACAACTGATCAAAATTGAAATAGACAGGGGTGCCTGGGTGGCTCAGTGGTTAAGCGTCCGACTTTGGCTCAGGTCATGGTCTCACAGCTTGTGAGTTTGAGCCCCGCATCAGGCTCTGTGCTGACAGCTCAGAACCTGGAGCCTGCTTCAGATTTGGTGTCTCCCTCTCTCTCTGACCCTCCTCTACCTGCTGTCTCTCTCTCTCTCTCTCAAAAATAAATAAAAACATTTAAAAATAAATAAATAATAAAATAATGAAAAAAAAAGAACAAAATTGAAATATGCAGGCAGGTTGCCACTCTGCCTGGCCACCGATAGATTTAGAAGGTGTTATATCATAGCACTTCTGTAAACTTCTCTCCTTGTCATCCTTCCTGGCTCTTTCATGCACTATTTTATCTATTAAAAAGTCTCCTGGAAAGCTATTCACTTGCTAGGTGGGGGGAGTCCACTTTGGGTTTGTCTATTTATAGAAGTAGCTTAGCACTATTCTGATCCCTCAGCATCTTTTGAGTGTGGTGAATGCTACATCAGGGCATAGGGGGTTAAAATAGGTCAGATCCCACAGAGCTGCCAGGTATCCAGAGCTGGCTGAGTAGGATAAGGGAGAACCAAGGGCAGATGCCACTCCTGGTAGGGAACAAAGAGACTGCCCTGCTCCTTCATTGAAGACAGTTAACATCTGAGGCCTGAGAACCCTGGTGTGGTGTTGGGGGAAAGTTCAGTGTGTGTGCCAATTGGCAAATTTCTACATTAGAAGAGTCCTTGTGTTAAGGATGTTGGCAGTGGCTATTAGAACTTCCTCAGAAGTTCTGTCACTTCCTATGACATTAGCTAGTGTTTTCATAATTAGACATCCTATTCCCCAGAGCTGTCCATCAAGCTTCTTGGAGGGTAAGACTTAACCAGGAGGCACTTGATAATGGAAAAGCATTCCTAGATATGGCACCTTTTGGGCCAGTGGAATCATCAGTAAATTGGAACTTTGAGAAGCTATCAATTTAATGTTGGTTGCTGTTTCTCTGTCCTGGTGTACATATATCTTTGCTCAAGAGAGTCAGGAGATGGCACCTCTGACTTTTGTCAGTGAAAGACAACTCATTTCCCTGGCACAAGGGTATATCAGGAACTTGCATAGTTCATAACATCTTCCCCTTTTGGTACTTCTTGATTTATGAATTTAGAGGTGAGTAGGGGTTAAGGAATTTTGCAAAGATGGCAACTCCTTGGGAGAAATAGGGAGACTATGACCACCTACTTTTTGAGGTTCAGGATGATAAGATCCTGTCTGTTGGGCTGGAATATTCCTGCCTGAGGTTTGTTGGCAGGAGAGAACACAAGAGCCTCTTGGGGAGATACTTCAGGCAGTGAAGGGAGTTTAGCATAATGCACTTTCACTATGTTCTAGAGTGGAAGCTGGCCATCAATTTGCCCATCTGCAGAGGGCACAATACCCTTCTCACCTGTCATACTGACTGTCTTAGTCCATTAGGGCTCCATTACAAAATACCATAGACTGGGTAGCTTATAAACAATAGAAATTTATTTCTAACAGTCCTGGAGGCTAGGAAATCTAAGATCATGATGCCAGCAGACTCGGTGTCTGGTGAGACCCAGCTTCCTTTTTGGTGGCCGTCTTCTTCCTGTAACCTCATATGGTAGAAAGGGCAAAGGGGTTTTCTTAGGCCTCCTTAAGATTGTTTTTTAAGTAAGCTCCATGCACAACTTGGGGCTTGAACTCATGAACTTGAAACCAAAAGTCTCTATCACCTGAGCCAGCCAAGTGCCCCTCTCAGGCCTCCTTGATAAGGGCACTAATCCCATTCATGAAGCTTGGCCCTTGTGATCTAATCACCCAAAGGCTTCACCTCCTAATACCATCACATTGGACATTAGGATTCTGATATATGGATTTACTGGTGGCCAGGAGACACAATTATTCAGACCATAGCACTGGCAAATACTAAAATGTATATGGCAGCACATTCTGTTGGCAAGGCTATAGAAACACAGGTGCTCTCACCCATGGCTGATGGGAATGCAAACTACTATAGCCATTTAGAAGAGATGTTGGCAATATCTAACACAACTACATATTCATGCATCTTTTGAGTCAGAAATCTCATTTCTATGAATTTTGTCTGAAGAGACACTTGAAACTTGGTAGAAAATGCGTAAAAATATAGTTAGTTAGCAATATATATGGCTCTTAAACATAGGAAAAGATATTCAGTCTTACTCATACTTAGAAAAAAAGTAAATTAAAAAATCATACAAAGATATCATCTATGACCTATTAGAAAACTAAAAAGTATGGTAACACATTTGGTTGGCGTGATTGTGAAAAAAAAGGTACGTGCATATATTTCAGGTAGAAACACAAATGATACAATCCTTTTGGAAGAGAATGTGGAAATATATAACAGAAATACACATAAATTTACCTTTTGACCCAGCAATCCCATTTCTAGGACTTTACTCTTAGAATAAGCCTCCCACAATACACAAAACACATTGCAACATTGTAATTGCAAAATATTTGAAACAACCAAAATGTTCATGAATAGGAGAATGTTTAAATAACCTTGATGCACCCCCAAAGTTGAGTACTATGTAGCTATACAGCTATATAAAAAAAGAAAAAGGGAAATATCTACGAAATGGTATGGAGCGATTTCTAGAACATATTGTTGAATGAAAGAATCAAAGTACCAAAGAGTATAATGTGCTACTTTTTGTGTGATAAAATATGCTACATGTTGTGCAAAAAAGATACAGGGGGATAGAGGGATGGGAATAGGGTAGAGGGAATGGGGGTAAGGACAGGCTTTAAAAAGACCTTTTTATATAAATCCAACATTTAGAACCATGTTAATATTTCACATACTAAAAGTAAGAAAGAAGAAAATCCATAGACAAGAGTGACCCCAACTAGAATAGAAACAGAAACAAATGATCTTACTATATATTTCAGATGAGTAACACAACCACACTCAAGACAAGCGGTAGTTAGAAACTAGTTGCATTTCACTTTGGACCCATAGTTTCTACCTAGAAAGAGAGTAATATGCTGGTAGGAAGAATCCAGTCTGCAGAGCTTCGGGTATAAGGTGTTGGTATCCCTTTGTGGTCCACTCCCAAACACTAACAAGAGTACCATGTAGGCAGAGGGCTTGAAAGGAGGGCTAGACATACCCAGTTATTGTAAGGACAGTGAATTTATAGGGAAAAAGAAATGGTCTCTACCCTTTATATGGAGTCTGTTTCTTTCCATGCCCTCAAATACCAAAATTTCATCTCTTCACTACCAAGATATTGACAATATTGTCACAATTGACACAGAAAGGGACAATATCTATATTTCTGGCAGATTATTAAGGTGTTCTGAAATTGTCTTTCAGTTCTAGTGTCCCAAGTTTACCATTCACATTTTCATATTTTATAGTGTTGATGGTAACTTCTAATTACATTATCTGGCTTTCAATGATTTTGAGCCCAACTCAGAATGGTGATAGTGTCTTCACATTTGCTTTCCATAGTCTTCAATTTAGAATAATGAGTTTCAACAGTCATGAAAGAATACTTTTCTCCTCCTTTATCCTTTTTGCTTGTTTACCTCCTCAGTTTAGCTGTTCTGTAAACACTTACTGTAAACACATTATGTGAATTTAAATCAATCCTTGAAGAATCAATTTTAGTATTTAAAAATTTTTGTTAACCTTATCCCTAAATATTTTCTGGTTTTTGCTTTATCTATTTAAGACATTACTTAACTGTGATTATCAAAAAATAGCAAGCTTGATTATCATTTGTTTGATTTTGGAGGATTAAAGCCACAGGACAGAATCCATATCTATGTATGTATGTATGTATCTATCCCCTATCTATCTTTGTCAGATAATACACAGAGATTACAATGAATAAATACTGTGAAGTCCTTGCCTAGGAACTAGTTCTAGTCCAGTGAGGAGACATTAAAAAAATACTGCTTGATGAGTGTCATAATAAGGATAAACATTACAAGTGCTTTGGGGGGTGCCTGGGTGGCTCAGTTGGTTGAGTATCCCACTTCAGCTCAGGTCATGACCTCATAGCTGTGAGTTCAAGCCCACGTTGGGCTCTGTGTTGACAGCTCAGAGCCTGGAACCTGTTTCAAATTCTGTGTCTCCCTCCCTCTCTCTCTCTGCCCCTCCCCTGCTTGTCCTCTGTCTCTCCCTCCCTCTCTGTCAGAAATAAACATGAAAAAAAATTTTTTTAATAAAAAAAAGTGCTTTGGTAATACATAAGAGCATAAAAATAATAGCAATCACTTAATTATAAAAATTAAGTTCTTTGAATAGTCTTAGTATAATTTTTTGTCTTGATTATATATAAACATAATGAGATAATTATATTGTAAAATTTGCATAGTCTACTGAAACATATTAACATCAAATCATAATTGCATCTGTATCTTTTCCAAAGGAGAGGGGCTGTACTTCACAGATAAATATGAAATAAGCTTTAGTACATTACTTATATATAAGGTAGAAAAGTATAAATGACCATGATGATTTAAAATTATTTTAGTGTAATGCAATGATTTCATGATTATTATACACAAAATAAAATAGCAAAGGACACTTACAGAGAGAAAAATGCTTCTTTGACAGTATGAGGATTGAACAGTTTTGAAGGGCAGATCACCTAAGATCAAGTTTATCATAATGCTTTACCCTTCAATATCTTCTACAAATGCCAAGAAACTTTTTGTCCTTAAGCATTTCAAGCACTATTTTTAAAATGCGGCTTCTTTAGAACATTGTTGTGCATTTCTCCTTTTTCTTCGTGGGTAATGGTGTTCCCATTTATTGCAGGTGGTGAGACTGTTCTGTCATGCAAAGCATTTTCAGTGTTCGCACATATTTGGTAGATGTGGCCGTGTTGGTGGAGACGTGTGTCTCTGTCTATCTGTATCTCTGTGGGTTGCAGTCGGTAACTAGGGATTTGTGTCAGAAACTTTAGTCCTATAGCTAAATTGATAGACAACAGAACCATCAGCTACAGCTATAAAGGAAAGAGTAAGTTGTGAACCATTGACATCAAGGCTACTAGATCATAAGATTTAATGACATAACAGTCAACTTATAAAACAATGTAATATTGCACAATCTGTGGGTGTGCGAATAATCATGGTACAAAATGTGACTTTTAAAATATCCAATTATAAATGTTAAATTCTCTGCAATAATAATATTGGTAAAGAAAATATATGAAAAATCACTCTGCTTCTGGAGATGTTCAGATACTCAAGTATTCAGAGGCAATGAGAGCTGAACATTGTACATCAAATAAGACTATAAAATGTGGTAACTACTTTTCTTTAGGTAATGGTAATGCCCAATGAGATAATGAGCTCCAAAAGCAAAGACTGCTATTGTCACTGCTGCCCTTAAAGGAAGCTTGACGTAGACTGTGGGACAATGGAGTTGAGGATTTCGGGGGCATGTGAGACCTGGGGGCCTGAAACAACTAGACCGTTTCTGCATAGCTAGTTAAGTGTGGGAAAGAGAAACTAGAACTTTGAGTTCTGGCCTATGACTGTTGTGAATTAGGATATTGTTTCTCCTTTTCAGGAACTAGAGATTTTTTTTTCCTCTTAAAGGATCTGAAATTGAGCTAAACTGAGAAACCAATACCAGGATTTACCTATTTTTACACAATTTTACAAAGTAACTCTCCCTTAAAAGTTTTAAGAAAAGTAAGTCAAATATGGCTCCCTAAAATATATATCTGTAATATACATGCAATAATGTGCACCATGGCTTACTTGAGACTTTGCAATAATTTTTTTAAATCTCTCAACACACTAATCATAAGTAACTTTGATATTAAAATATTAAATACAGTATTGCATGGAATTTTAAGTTTACTTCATCACATGACACATTTGATATGAAAATTGTCTTCTAGGGATTATATTTGGACAAATGAAGTTCACACTCCCACCCTTTAGAATCTAGCTGCATTTATTTAACATGAATTTTTAAAGGTAACTTAGAATTGAAAATACATGACTGGACTAATCTATAAGAGTGCATTAAAAATGGGCACATATATAATGAGTTCGAATTGTGTAATTACAGAGGAATGTTAGAAAAGTAACAGCAAATCATCCTTTCTGCCAAAACAGTTTAGACACAGGTGGCTCTTTAAATTCCTTTTATTCATCCATTGACTCAATCAGCATTTATAGAATCCTCCCATGCTAAGTATTATAAGGATGCCAAGTTGGACCAAATACCTATTACTTAAGGAGCTTACATGCTATTAAGGGATAAAAGGCTCCCATCCAAATAACTTTATTAAGAGTTAAAAGGAGATTGTCTTTGGAAAGGTACAAATGCAGTGGAAGGAGAGTTCAAAGAAGAGATGGGTTAGATCTCAAGGTGTTGGAGAAGACTGTGTGAAAGGGGTAACATTTGAGCTGTATCATCAAGAATGCAAGGGATTCGATCATGTAGAAACAGCAGAAAATTCCAGGAGAAGGAAACAAGAACAAAGGAGCTAAGAAATTGCAAGTGTTCCACCAGGTAGCTTTCTCTGTGTAATTTCCCTCTGGGAAATGAAGGAAGAAGTAGTAATAGAAATTTGAATCCATTTCTGTCTTATATTAAAAGGATAAATTAGTATTTGAAAAACAAATTTTAAAAAGAAGTATGGCTGTCTGAAATGCAGTGTGGATGTTACTAATGCTACTGAGGAGAGGTGATATAAGGGAAAGCACCCTGTCTTTTCGGAGTCTGTTTCTCTGCTCCGCTTGTCAATAGTGTGTGAAGTGGGCGTATCACTCAAACCCTCTCAGATTCAGCTGTTTCATTTGTAAAGTAATACATTGCAAAGTCACTGTGAGCCTAGAGAAAATGATATAATATGCCTGGAACATGATTGGTGTTCAGAAAATGGTAGCTAATGATATAATTTTGTATTCATTGGGATCAGTTTTGATTACAAGTAAAGAAACAAACCCAAGCCGATTTAAGCCAAAGCGACCTTTTGGGTCTACGTTGCTGAAAAATCCAAGTGTAGAGCTGAGCTTCTGGCACAGTTTGGGTCAGCGTTGCTATGGTTTGATGTTTGTGTCTCCTAAAATTCATATGTTGAAATCCTGTACTGGTGTGATGGTGTTATAAGGTAGGGCCATTTGAGGGCAATCAGGTCATGAGGACAGGGCCCCCATAAATGGGATTAGTGCTTTATAAAAGATTAGTACCCCCAGAAAGCTCTCTTGCTCCTGCTACCATTCAAGACAGTGACTGTGCACCAGGAAGTGGACCCTCATTAGCTGCTGAATTTCTAGTGTCTTGGTCTTTGACTTCCCAACCTCCAGAACTGTGAGAAGTAAATTTTGGTTTCTTAAGCCACTGTATCTACGACATTTGTGATAGCAGCCTGCCCAGACCAAAGCAAGTACGTTATGGTATGTGCACTCCTTCTCTTTCTTCATCTTTCTTAGTTACTTTCCCCTCCATGCTCCATTCTCATTCATGCTCCTCCCATGAGAAGACAAAAATGGTACTGATAGCTCTAAGATTATAACCTCACATATTGGCAATTCTGGCAGAAAAAGATCCCCCTTTTCCAACAGCTGAAGTCAGATTGTTAGTGATGCTGCTCACTGGTCATGAGTGCATCCTGGAAGCTGTCACTATAGCCAGGTTGCTGGGGTAACTCCAATGGCCAGATCCTGGTTCACAAACCCCTGTGTAGGTGGAGATTTGGATTAGCCCCTGAAGCTACATGGAATAGGAATTGGAAAGGAAGGTGTATCAAAGAAGGTTTAGGCAGAAAAAGACATGCCCACTATAGGTAGTGACTCAGCTATTGATTTGCAGCTTAGTCATTGGCCTGTCATCTCTTCAATGGAATTTAAGCAGAGTATGGAAGTTTGAATGCCTTCAGATCCAATTCACATAAAACCTGGCTTAAATAATGAGGAGATTTGTTACTTAATATTAATGGAAAGTTTCCAAGTGGAGGAGACCTCAAAGTTCTTTGGCTTATTGGCTTAAACATGTCGTTAAAGGCCCAAATTCCTTCATTTCTCTACTCTGCCATCTTGGTGAGGCTTTCTTCCTCAAGTGGCAAGATGGCTGCAAAAATCCCAGACTTTACATTCAGACCAAACCAGATGCAAAAGAGGAACTATGTCTTCTGTCTCTCTTTGAGGAGCAAGCACATATTTCCTAGAGTATGTACACACACCCCCACTAAACTTCTCTCACATCTCATTGGACAGAATTTTGTTACACACCCATTCCTAAACCAATCTTTAACCTGGATTAGGATACTCATCAAAATGGAATGGCAATTGGGAAAGGACCCTCAATGTCTACTACACAAGGAACTGGATATGAGAAAGAAGTTTCAGAAGCTTGGTTAAGTGAGTGTAACAAATATAATGGAAGAATGATTCTCAGTGACTATGCTTAGAATCTTGATCTAGAAATTGAAGCTCTTTTGAATAAAAAAAGAGCTTTTTTATTCAAAAAGCTCTTTTGAATAAAAGAAAAAAGTAGATAAAAATAGACTCTGTCGACCCAACTACCATAGTGACATACATGATAGAATGTGTAATGATGTCATTTAATGTGCTGATGAAACTGTTTGCTCAGCACCCCCTGAACTATGTGCCACTCAGCAGACCATTTGTGCCACTTATCTGAAGAACAGTCTAACGTTAAGTAGTGATTACTCACACTAGAGAGAACTAAATCCCTACACAATACGGAGTGTCTCATAGCTATTTCTTCATTTAAAAAAATAAATGAAGGTCCAAATTTGGACCAATAAACAGGTCCAAATTTATAGCAGACATGGCAAAAATGACATTGTGGCTGCTCATGCATACTTGAGGTGGGGTGGTAAATGGAACCACCGTCCCATCCTCTCTAGAGGAGCAGACCTAAGGTGAAAGTGAGTTTGATGGGAAGCACACACTCCCATTTATCCTGTCTGAAATTAGGATTAGTGGACTTTCCATTAACTCTCCTGACGACAGCTTCTAATTTCCCCCGTGAATCTGTCTGCCTCGAATGGCTCATGTGCTATTTATCTTCATCTGCATTTGTACCACATTTCAGAATTCATGAATTACAATTACTTTATTTGAATGGAAAGGGATTCTGTGGAGAGTTAAATTCAAAAAACCAACCGGAGGCCTCTTTTTTCCTCAAAAAGGTGTAGTTTTTAAATTCAAAGAACTTTTTCTTATTTTACTGAAGCTGGGGGGCAACCAAATAGAAGTTGGTACATTCAGTTATTTAATTATTTGGCTTCCCAATTTCTTCTGTAGCATATTTAAAAAAAAATTTTTTTTTAACATTTATTTATTTTTGAGAGACAGAAAGAGACAAAGCGTGAGTGGTGGAGGGGCAGAGAGGGAGAGGGAGACACAGAATCCAAAGCAGGCTCCTGGCTCTGAGCTGTCAGCACAGAGCCTGATGCCAGGCTTGAGCCCACCAACTGTGAGAGCATGACCTGAGCCGAAGCTGGAACCTTAACCAGCTGAGCCACCCAGGCACCCCCTTCTGTAGCATATTTTAACGTATGGGGTAAAACTAAAGAATGTGAGTTTATTTTGTTCCATACTTGCTTGTCTTAAATATTTGAAATGTAAATATTTTCACACAAGAACATTGTAGATTTAATAAAAATGGTAATAGTCTTTATTTCATGGGAGGTATAAAAAATACGGACAGTTTCTGGTACCTCAAAATATTTACAATTCAGAGACAGACAAGTACAGTTATAGAACAGTGTCACCTGTACTATGAGAGCGAGAGGTGGCTATACAACAGTGGGAAGCTCTGTATGCTGGTACAGAGAAAGGTCGTTAGCACAGTCCTTGAATGTTGCCTTAGTCTGCACAGCTATAACAAAATACCATAAACTGGGTGGCTTATAAACAACAGAAATCTTTCTCACAGTTCTGGAGGCTGAGAAGTCTAAGATCAAAGTGCTGGCAGATTCAGCGTCTGGTGAGAGAACCAGCGTCCTGGTTCCTAGACAGCAGTCTTCTCTCTGTGTCCTCACGTGGTAGAAGGGGCAAGAGATCTTTCTGGGGTCTCTTAAGGGCACCAATTCCAGCCATGAGGGCTCATTGTCATGAATGATCTAATCACCTCCCCAAGTCCCCACCTCCTAATACCATTCATTACCTAAGCAGTCAATATTTCAACATATGGATTGTAGGGGGACACAGACATTCAAACTGTACAAATATTATCTGGGAAACAAAACCAGGGGTGGCAATCCCTGAGTATAGCATTTGTATTTGTTGTTTTGGGTTTTTTTTTGTTTTTTTGTTGTTGTTTTTTTTTTTTGTGACTGCAATAACAAAGTACCACAAACTAGATGGCTTAAAATCACAAAAATATAGTTTTTTAGATTGCTGGAAGTTAGAAGTTCAAAATCAAGGTATTGGCAAGTGATCTTTTCTCACTGAAGTCTCTAGAAAGGAATCCTTCTTTGCGTCATCTCACCTGTGGTGACTACTGGCGATCCTTGGTGGATAGCAGGATGTAGAGCCACATCACTGCTTCCATTGTCACATGCCCTTTATTGTCACACAGCTTTCTTCCCTGTATGTGTCTCCAAATCTCTGTCTCCTTGTAAAGAAACCATTTGTTTGGTTTAGGACCCACCCTAATCCCATATGACCTCATCTTAATTTGATTACATCTGCAAATACCCTATTTCTAAATAACACCGTCACAAGCACCTGGGGTTAAGACTTCAACATATCGTTGGGGGGGATATAATTCAACCCCCAACAATGCTATAGAGAGAGTAGGAGTTAGGAAGGTAAAGAAGAGATGAATGTGTCCATGTGCAAAGGCACTGGGGTGAGAAGGAGTTTGGCTCTGTAGAGTGTTGAAACTGGTTAGGCTTGTAGGCACCCAGTAAACTCCATCTGTTACATGTTATCTAGGTAACTCCTCCACCCTAACCGTTTTCTCTTTCTCCTTAACTGCAATCACATTTTATTTGTCCTTAACATTTTCCCTTTAGAGACTTTGTAGGCTGATTGGGTTATTGACTGATTAACCTGATTCTTTTGTGATAAGATCTTAAAATGGATGCTAGTGGATTAATGTATTTACCCCTGTGAAGTGATGCATGTATGTTTTAATAATACTTTCTAGTCTGTTTCAGGGAGCTAAAAGAGGGATTATAATTAAATAATAGGGGAAAAGAAATTTTGCTAAGGAATTGGCATTATGTTTCTTTTTTAAAAACATGTTTATTTATTTTGAGAGAGAGAGAGCGCTCATGAGGCAAGGGCAGAGAAAGAGAGAGAGGGAATCCCAAGAAGGCTTTGTGTTTCTAGCATAGAGCTCGATGTAGGGCTCAGTCTCACCAACCATGAGTACATGACCTGAACCGAAATCAAGGATCAGACACTTAACTGACTGAGCCGTCCAGGTGCCCTGCTATTGTGTTTCTTAAATCATTTCCTCTGCCAATTATTTCTCCCACCCCAATACTCCTTAAAGAATCTACCCCCATAACCTTCACTAAGTGGGCAACCAGCCCAATGGATGCCTGAACCAAGCTGAGTCAATTAGAATCTCTCTTCTAAGAATTTGGATTTGGGTCTCAGGGGCTCTTGTGAGTCTGTGACAACCTTAGAACAAGCAGTGATGCAAAGCTGAGGCCTGTGGCCATGTTTGGCCTGTGGATCTCAAAACATGGAAAGCCAGTCTGTAGAGAGTAAAACTAAGTAGAAACATTGACAGCAAAGATAAGAGACCATGTGGTCCTGGAGAGACAAAGATCTTTTCCAGAGGTGGTTCTTTCTTTTGTGAGACCGGACCATACTTCTTGCTCTTAAGTATATAAATACACACACAACACACACACACGCACACACACACACACACACACACATGCACCTTTTTCTTAAGCTCACTAGAGTGAGTTTCTGTCTCTTATAACCAAACAATCCCTAACTAAACAATCCTTAACCTCCTTAACTACCTATATCTAGAACTAGCTCTGAATGGGCCCCTAAAACCTGAAATCTTCAACCATCCCCCTGTTTTCTTCCTCCTCTTATGGAATGTAGACCCTCCTCTGCAGCTGCCTATTATGCTTTCTTGTTCACACCACATCTCTTCTCCCCCATTGTGTAGAAATGTTAACTCACTTGGGAGAACATTCAGCCTGGCTCAGAAGCAAGAATGTCACAGATAGATAAAGGTCTCCATAGGAGAATTGAACATACTGCATTATTATTATAGGTATCATGTGTATACTTTTATTTCTTCCAGAAAACAGCCCTTTTTATAGCTAAAAAAATGACTTCCAGGGCCTACACAAGTGACTTTAGAGTGAATTATTGTCCTACTTTTTACCTTATTTAAATGAAGCTTGCAAGATTAATTGCATCCTTGAATGTTACTATATTGAAGCACATTTACTTTGCTTTGGCATTCTAGAAATATAATATGAGTCATGTCTTACAAACTTAAACCTAAAAGGAAACACATGAGGTGGTAAATACACAGCATCTAACAGAGAAGTAATTTATGAAGAAATTTGTGCATAGTTATCAGGACTTCTCACCTGAGACAAGAACATTGTGACACTGTAAAGGACAAATTGAGTTCTCTCTGACAGAGTTGGCTGTCGTCTGTCTTAGAACTGCAGTAGGGTGGTTAAAGTAAATTATGGTTAAAATCTATCTGACAAAACTATATTTTATGCTGAGGAATCAGCGTGATTAAACTGTCATCCTGTGAATAATAGTTCAGGTCCAAAAAATTTCTTAATTTGCAGCATATTGTCCACTTCCAGATTCCTTTTTCCCCTTCTTGAACATTCTTCTCTGGATTTGCAAGTCCAAAAGTCCAACTGATTCATTATAGACTAGTTCCTTGAGGGAGTCCAGCATAGGTTAAGCTGTATCCAATTAGACAGCTCTTTTGCATGTTCCTTATCACCCCAGTTCCTCAGTCAAATCCTTAAATAGTTGGGTCTGTTCCCAATCCCTTTAGGGTTGGAGTAAGAGACAGCACAGGAAGACATGCCCGTTGACCTCAGTGGTTCTCCTTCCGTCTAATTTGCAAGCCACTAGAGGAATTAAGGTAGACAGTCTTGGAGATCTAGAACTGCCTTAGGAACGATCTGAGTGGCTGTATGAACTGAGATTGAACTCGAACCTCAGTGTCATGTCTATTCTATTCTCTTTACTTGGATTCAATCTATTCCCATCCTATTCCCAGTATGCAAACAAAAGTAGAATGAGAATAAGTAATGTTATTATCTCTCATGTCCATTTCCATCTTTATTTCCAAGAATTAGTACATAGTGGCATTCAATAGTGTTTATTAGATTTATGAATGGTTTTTATATAGACTTGTATGATGGTACTCACACTCTTTTGCTCTGACTATTCCTGAATATGACTGCCTTTAAGAATCCTCTGACAGCATTCTGAACTTGGCCATTCCTGCATGTCTTCCAGCTCTACCCAGTCCTTAGTCCTTAACTACTCCTGTTCCCTCAACTTAGCTAAGGAGTCCCCATTGTAGCGTGTGGCCTCACTGAATCCCATCCAAGCAAAAAGAGATTCCTATGGCTGATTTCTCAAGAGGCTTTGGTTTGCAACCAGTTTAGTTCAGGATAATTTCTTAAACTTTGGTTTAACATAAAATTGGATAAGACTTCAGGCTCAGGAATGAGAATATAAGCAGATGGTTATTCTATTCAGTTCTTTTTTCATGCTATTCTTCCATTCTGAGTGGACTGATGTGGTAACCAAGAGCAGAAGCTAACCATACAGTGGGAAAGGATTAAAAAAAAACCCTCAATTTTTCTAAGTTCTTTTTTGAAAAGTATACATGGTGGGGAAAATTGTAATAAGAGTTACCGTGTTGAGTTACCATCTTACTACATTCAGGCACTATGCTAAAGACTTTCCTACAATATTCTCCCCTGTGATCTGCACAAAGCTTGATAAATTAGACACCATTATCACTCTCCAGTCTTACAAATTTAGAAGCTTAGGCTCAGAGATTAAGTGATTTACCAAAGCCTGGCCAGCTACCTCATATAACTCTTTGAGTGCATTCCCACTGAGGTATAGGGAGGTGGCTACACTGTTCTACTCTAGGGGGTGCCATTCATATAGATTGTAATGTGACTGTGTTTCTGGACTTGAACAACGTGGCTGCCCTGTCCACAGCTTTAAGGAGCAGAATTAGAGCTTAAACCCTAGGTCAGCTTGACTTCAAAATCCAGGTTTGTCACCACAGACCTACACTGAGATAAACAATTCAGTTTATATGATCTACCCTTTTATCGAGCAATTAGAGGGACAAATGAGGATGTATTATGTTACAGTTGCAGGCGTTGGCCATTTTTTGTGTGTAACACTTAACACAAAGGACCCTAGGTCTTTTGGAGCAGAGCTATTTCAGGTTTAATGACAGTCAGTGGTGGAAACATGTATTTGACCACATTGGAGGCCAGAGGAGAACAATATATGCATCCAAAAATGGTTCTTAGGTTAATTTGGGCTTATATTTATTTAGGATATGTAAGGGTGACACCTTTCTCCACCTTGCAAAAATAATGGTGATCGTATTCTATATCCATCAAGCCTTTTACAGGCTCTTTTTTTTTTTTAAGTAATCTCTATGCCCATCGCAAGACTTGATTGAACTCATGACTGCAAGATCAAGAGTTGCATGCTCTCCTGACTGAGGCAGCCAGGCAGCCCTATCCACTAAGCATTTTAAAAAGGCAATGTTTACAATGGAAGATCAGAAAGAATCTAAATGTAAAACAAGAGAATGGCTTAATAAACTATGATATATCTACTCAATGGAATTGTATATTATTGCTGTGTAAAACATATATGTTTGAAGAAACAGTGGAAGAGAGCACACACACATAACAATTGTTATATCAGGGCAGTGCTGTTACTGTGTGTGATTCATTTTGCTGTTGGTTTTACTTTTCATTGGCTCTGTAATATATATATTTTTAAAAAAGAAAAGCAAAAATAATTTTAAGGTGTATTTGGCATATGAGGGAAATATAATTGAACATTAAACATTTGCTTAGCAGCCCAATTTCCCTCTAAAAACAAGAAAAAAATCCAGTCAGAATTGCCCATTACCTAGAGTTGTCCCACACACCTGCAATTTAAATAATCTAGGCAACATAATGGCAAATTCTTCTAAGGATCACTGCCCTTGTAAGCACACTATAAACCATAAATAATTGTAGTTTATGAAATGGAGTAGAACTGTGAGAATGGGTGTGCCTTCCTAAACATCCATCAAATAAAATATTGGTCATTATTTTTTTAGATAATTTTTATTTGGCCTTTGAAACTGGTGCTTCATTTGATGTTTGTTTTTTGCCCTGTTTGTTAAAACCCCCACTTTGCAAATACTCTATTCTGTAGTCATAGCCAGTCATGTTCTAAAATGAACTGAATTGCCAAGAAGTTTGCCTCTGAACAAAGGTGACAATTTTAAGACTTAATTGAAAGGGACACCTGGGTGGCTCAGTGATTTTGTGTCTGACTCTTGATTTTGGCTCAGGTCATGATCTCACAGTTTGTGATATTGAGCCCCACATAGGGCTCCATGTTAACAACAAGGAGCCTGTTTAGGATTCTCTCTTTCTCCCTCCCTCCCTCTCTCCCTTCCCCTCCCCTACTTTTTCTCCCTTTCTCAAAATAAATAAGATTAGTTGATTGCTTGCTTGATTGATTGATTGATTTTTTTAAAAGATTCAATTGAAAGATAAAAGAAGGGGCGCCTGGGTGGCTCAGTCAGTTGAGCATCCAACTTTGGCTCAGGTCATGATCTCATGGTTCGTGGGTTCAAGCCCTGCATCAGGTTCTGTGCTGACAGTTCAGAGCCTGGAACCTGCTTTAGATTCTGTGTCCCTCTCTTGTCTTTCTCTGCTCCTCCCCAGCTCATGCTCTGTCTCTCCCTCTCAAGAATATGCCTTTAAGAAAATGCTTAAAAAAATAAAAGAAAGATAAAAGAAAATTCTGTCTTATTCTGTGGTGATTGACTTCAGTGCCGGACACTTGCAGTTTTAAATTAAAAATTTTTAAAAACCTGAGTGATAAATGTAGTGATCCCAGGGCAAAATGAGTTGGTCTCAGCCCTCCAAGTAATAGTACATCAACTCTCCTTTCTATTCCTTTTTGGTTGCTTTTTGGGCAAATAAGCATTATTGGTGAGTAGCAAGAGCCTACTGAAGGCAAACGTTTGTTTTGGCCTCGGGGTCACAGGCAGAAGTAGGAGAGAGTAGAAAATAACAACACTACGACAGGAGGTACAACTATGGTTGAAATATCAACGTCATTTTGGGGGTTGCAGTTGTTCCCATCTCCATTTGGACTTTCCTAAACTTGGATGGAACAGAGCAACAGAGCTGTTGCTTCAAAGAAATAAAAATGTAAAGTATTTTGTAAACCACTGACTGTCCTTTCCCTGCCTGCTCACTATTCTAGTACATAATGGCCTTTCTCAGTCTACTGTGCCTTTTTCAAGCAGTTTCCTCAGATTTCCAGTCTGGCTTTCATTCTCTGTGGCACTCGGACTTTTGGCTTTGGGTCCCTCTGGTTTTGGCCTCCAATCATACTCTCTTTGGTCCAGAGCTCACTTCAACTTGGCTATTAGCTGTGCACACACCCCGAACCTAGGTGTCTACCGTGGGACCAGTAAACTTCTCTTCCAGGCTCCTGTTTAGCCTGGGGCTCCTTCTCCCCTTTTGCAGCCATTCTCATCCCTCTAAGGGACATGTGGAGAGTATTAATCACCAAGGAAGATAGGGAATTCAAGAAGAGCAATTTTATAAAGAAAGAGGCCAAAAATATTCAAATATGGTTAGAACTTGTTGAGTTGGAGATGCCTGCGGGACCCCCAAATAGAGACATTTAGTAAGCTATTGGAACTGAAAATCAGATCAGGAAGTCACAATCTTGTTAGGGAGAGAGTATGTCAAATGAGAAGAAGAAAAGAGTATAAGAGAGACAGCAAGTAAAATGAGAACCAAAATATTTTCATTGGGTCAACTCTGCTGGGTCATGAGTAACCTTAGCAAAAGCAATTTCCAGAAAGTAAGATAAATGCAGCTATATTGCAGTGGAATCAATAAATTGGGGGAGGAACATGTCTTTAGTCAATTGCCTACAGCTATCTGTCGGTTTTATGTGTCAGCCAGTCATTGTGGCAGAGCCAGGAAGACTGCATCGTGTTCTTTACAGAAAATGGAAAGGTTGTGGTGGCAAGACTTAGGACATTTGGAAAAGCTCACCTTGAGATTTAAAGGAAATTTGTAATACCTGCATTATATGTATCAAACTCTAAAGCATAGCAAACCTTTTGCATACACAGTGATTTTTTTAACATGTTTGCAAGATTCAAATAATTCAAATCAAGGAAACCTTTATGGAGCTTTTAACTCTGGATTTATCAGAAACTCAGAAAATCCTAACTTTTGTCATGGTTTTTATGAAGGCATTATGGTGTCTATGTATGTGTATGGGTATATAGTGGATGGTATAGGTGGACAGTGGAGACATGGAGTGGGTAAGTAGAAGTACTTGCCAGCTCTTTTGAGTTCAGTGACGATGCTAATTATATGTCATTTCCAAGGGAGCAGGAAATGTATTCCTAAAGGAGATGAGACTACATGGCAGAGTCTGTGATATTATCTGAAAGATACCTCTACCCAAGTTAGAGGGTTGGACACGTGTAACTCTGTTTCTGGGTAACCCCTGAAGAGGAGGGTCCAATGCTGCCTTTCCATTAGGAATTGCTCAAAGAGGAAACTATGTCAGGGCTGTGAGAGGTTGTGTCTGAAATAACTCAGGCAGTCAGTTCTGTCTTCTCCTTTAGCTGGATGCAGTTTCCCTTAGTCATCTCTCTTGGAAATCATCAAAATAGTGACACTGATTTATAATCTAACAGTTCAGGAGATCCACCTCCCACAGTTAGGGTTTCTTGCTAATTGAGCAGAGAGAACTTAGGAGGTTGAAGGCAGAAGCTGTGTTTGTTATTAAAAAAAAATTTTTTTTTCTAAAGGCAAAATCAGTGATTCGTTCTTTCTGGGACTCAGGGTATTCAATATTGCAGTGTTATATTTAGGGGATCAGTGAGAATAATTGTTCAAATGTTTCCTGTGAGGGAAATATAGCAAAGAAGTTTCCAGCTTTTACAAAGCGCTGCCTGAGAAGGTTTATTAAACAAATATGCTTATTTACAAGGGACCAAAATAAATTCCTAAATCAGCTGTATAGAGGAGGCATCATTAATCTCTGTCCTCACTCAGAGCCTCTGGAGTTGCTCCAATCAAACTTTGCTGCTGATGTGTGTGGGCAGCATGAGGTGCTGAGAGGGCGGCTGCCCTATCAGAGTGTGGTCTCCAAGTGTAGGGGCACAGACGAGCATCAGCCCTGGTTCGCAGCCTCTGGAGAGGTGCTAGGTGATGACACACCAATGAAAGGGACAGGAAACAATGTGTCTGGGCATAGATTGCCCATGCTTGCAGGGCCATGCTTGCAAGAATGAAGTGGTACCAGGGATGAAGGCTCCCTCCCTCCCCATTTGTTAACCCCTCAGGGTATCTTTCCTGGCTTCATTTGCCTTACTTGGGGTGCAGGAGTCCCAGCAAAGTGGCCCATGGGACCATCCACCTAGAAGTTTCTCACAGTTTCTCCCTTAGGGCATTGCTGCTTTTCACTTCTCCTTCCCCCCCCCCCCACCCCTCCCCAGCAGGAGGAAATATTTTCTTGCCTGGAAGAAAACTTCCATTTCCTGTCTGCTTTTAAAAAAACATTTTGTCTGTAGGTACAAATCCCTTTTCTTTTAAGTCTTCTGGAAAAACAAACCCAGAGCCATAATCAATCAAAGCTAGTTCCCCTTTTTCATAGAGGGCAAAGACAACTTAAACTTTAAACCCTTCAAGAGCAGGGAAAAAAAACAAAGGAAAGGAAAAACAAAACTGCTGATTGCCATATTAAAACAGCTTGTTTATATCGTGCCAAAGTAGCAAAAATCTAATTTTTGTGTTTTTTCAGAGTTTAAGTTGATGGAAGACCCAAATCAACAGATTATTTAAGAAAGAAAAAAAAAGACACATTACTGAAAAACGTGCCAACATTTTCCCTTTACACCTCACAGGAAGGTGTTGTTCTGGCCTTCTTGAGTCTGTGAATTTGAGTTAAAGGTCTCTATTTGACTCACCCCTGTTGTCTTTTTACATCAAGATGTTAAAAGGTCAGATTTAGAGTTACTAAGCCTTCATATACCTGTTTCATTCATCGAGTCCAAAGTTTGGTGCAGGAAGGATCAAATACTTTTCATATTAAACATTAAATGTTAGTGTTTGTTGGAAGAGACCTCATCCTGGGGTCCCACCTGCTTTACTATTGATTCATTAGCAAAATTAACCTTTAATATTTAAAAGGTTGACATTTGAGGGGCACCTGGGTGGCTCAGTCTGTTAAGCAGCCGACTTTGACTCAGGTCATGATGTTGCAATCTGTGGGTTGAAAACCCGCATCAGCTAAGAGCCTGGAGGCTGCTTCGGATTCTGTGTCTCCCCCTCTCTCTGCCCCTCTCCCGCTCATGCTCTGTCTCTCTTGCTTTCAAAAATAAACATAATTTTTTTTAATAAATAATAAATAAGTAGCCGACATTTGATTTTGATAGTAGGACCTGTATCCCAGTGTTCTCTCTCGTGTGCTCTGCTTCCAACTGACATGCTTTTTCTCATAGACCAATTCACACGGTCCATTTTAGGCAGGCGTCAAGGAAGAAAGATAACACAGTTCACATTCATTATGTCAGAAATTCTTATCAAGAGCATTTCACACTGTTGAGCAGAATAAAAGGGATGCCATTTTTCAGAACTCAGAGGGCTGGATTTCCATCCTGAACACTCTTGCTGTTTGACCCTAAGGAATAGGTGTGATGTCTTTATTGTATAAATGAGAATATTTACCCTTATGATGGTTCAACAATCTGCCATAAGTCACACATAATTTGGGGGCTGTGGTTTGGATTCAGGTCTGTTTGATGAAACTAAGAGAGAGAAAAAGCAAAAGGTATGTCTGTATATCTATAGGTAGATAAAAATAGATGCAGAAATAGATATAGGCCTATATGAATCTGTGATGGTTCACTTTATGTGTCAGTTGAAGAGGGTGCTTTTGGATGAGGTTAACATCCAAACTGGTGAACTTTGAGGAAGAAGATTGCCCTTCCATAGTGTAGATGGGCCTCATTCAATCAGTTGAAGTCCTAAACAGAGCAAAAAGATCAACCTCCCAGAGCAAAGGGAGTTCTCCGGCAGACTGCCTTCAGACTTCATCCACCCCATGGCTCTCCTGGGATTCAAGCCTATTGGCCCTTACTGCAGACTTGGACTTGCCTGCTTCCATAGTCACATGAGCCAAGTCTTTAAAAATAAATCTCTTTCCTATGATTGTCCAGGGATTGGTATTCAGGAATCTGGGTGATGGGACATAGACATTTAATATACTATCCTTTTGGGGCGCCTGGGTGGCTCAATCGGTTAAGCGTCCAACTTCAGCTCAGGTCATGATCTTGCAGTTCGTGAGTTCGAGCCCCACATCGGGCTCTGTGCTGACAGCTCAGAGCCTGGAGCCTGCTTCGGATTCTGTGTCTCCCTCTCTCTCTGCCCCTAACCCACTCGCATTCTGTCTTTGTCTCTCTCAAAAATAAAATAAACATTAAAAAAATTAATATATTATCCTTTTTACTTTTCTATGTGTTTGCAATTTTCCAAAATAAAAAGGGTGGGGTTTTTTTTGTTATTTTTAATTAGTCATAATTATAAGTGATTGGTATTTCCCCCTTATATTCTCCTGTCTTTTCCAAATTTTTCACAATGGTAGTGATTTACTTTAAATAGTGGGAAGAATACTTTTTGGCAAGGAATAAGAAAAAATAAGTTACTGCCTAAAATATATACATACACACACATCCTATTGGTTCTGTTTCTCTGAAAAATCCTAATGCAACATCTATCTATCTATCATCTATCTTTTAAGAGAGGAGCAAATGAATAATTGAGAGAGCTATGAAGAGATGATGATGACATTGAGATTATGGGTTACCAATCATGGGAATAGTTGCTCTAATGTGTGGAAGAAAATGACCAATTAAAATATTTGTCTTTTCATGGTGTTCTTTCCTAAACGTAGATAACTTTTAGTTTTGAATGTAGTCCCCTGTATGATAATCTAGTTAAATGACTTTATATATTGCATATGCGTTTTATATACAACCTTGCCACATAGACATGTGTGTGTGTGCATGCGCGTACACACAAACACAATCTTGGCCAAGAATATCTGTCGGAGTCTATAGATCAAAGAGCATTGCTGACCTCTATTAGTTCTAGGGTGACATAGAATGAGAATGGCAGATCAACCCAGGAAGACTTTCAATAGTAGACATTCCTTTACTGAAAACAGAGCCATGGCAGAAGGAACATTTTCTTATTTCACAACAAGTGACATCTTTGTTCTAGTGGTAGGAGGTAAGTTGCCTCCTGCTAAGAACTTGGGAGGTTATATTGTGACGGCCCAGCTAGCTAGGCAAAACAGAGCATGGCAAACAACAAAAATGCATTTCATCTCTTCTAGCTCAAGTGGTTTCAGCTCTAGGATGATACGAAAGGGACTCAATAAAAGGATATTAAAAGACTGAAAATGTCATGGTGACATTATCTTTTGGAAATACCAGACCATCAGTTAAAGTGCTGTTTCCCAATAGTACAGTTTGCAAGATTTGTAGCTGGAATCTGTGGCTTGCCTATTGCAGTTTGCAGAAGATGCCTCACTGACTATTTTATGGCGAAAACTCACCCTGCCCCCAACACAGCAGGAATTGTATCTAATTGTGCATTCTATACACATCCTAGCAAAATTTTTAGTGTTGGTAAATGGCAATAAATTGGGGACATGTGACAACTAATTGCATTTGGTTATAGAAAGAAGTTTTAGAGTGAAAACACATGTGCCTAAAACTCCATGTTTACTGTGAAGAGTACCATTGATTTTTATAGGACTACAGAGCATACTTGAAGTAGCAAAGATTTTTCTTTCTTTCTTGGAGCTTTACAAGGACTTTATCAATTGTGTAGATCCCCTAGCCACATACACAATATAGAAATATAGGTATATTTTTGCTAAATGGTCTAGATGCCTTCCAGCAAATTCAGCTTTAGGGCTTATCACATTTCCCTTGGATGTCTTTTAAAAGTTAGACATGATTTCCCATAAGAACACATCCTTTAACAATCTTATCTGCCAACTCTTAGTGAAACAGTGGATATCCCACTGGCATGGTAGATTATGGGTACTCCAAATATTTTGATGGTATATTGTTAGCTTCATTTCAGGAATTCACATTTTCCTTGTGTCTTCCTAGCTTTTACCTAATATTATCATTGGTTCCTTCAACTTAACTCATTTTCTCCAATACCACAAATATTTTTTTAATTATCATAATCAACTCTATTGTTCTTATTTTCATGTCATTTTTTATTCAATAAAGAGGTGATGATAGATAAGCAGAATGGAGGAATGTATATCAAGAACCAATATATCAAGAAATAGGAGCTTACAATCTATAGAGGAACTTGCGATCTCTAATAATTTTTAACTTCAATTCATACTGAAATTTTTTATCATGTCACAGTCTATAAAACTTAATTCATATAAACTATCCCTTTTAAGCATTCAACAACTTCTTACACAGTAGGTAGGTTAGACATTTTTATACGTCTAAGTCTCAGAGAATTGAAATGACTCACCCAGTCCTTGCCCATGTCCTTGCTAGAGCACGCTGGCTCAAATCTTGTGTTCTTTTCACTATACTACATTATACATGGCTGTTATGGTTAATTTTGCATCAAGTTGACTGGGTCAAAGGATGCCCGGATATGTAGTTAAATATCTAGTGTGTCTATGAGAGTGTTTCTAGAAGGGATGATCATTTGAATTGGTGGGTTGAGTAAAGCAGATGGCCCTCCCCAATATAGATGGGCATCATTCAATCCATTGAGGGCCTCAATAGAGCAAAAAGGCAGAGGATGGTTAAAGTAACTCTAACCTGACTGGGCTGAAACATTGATCTCCTCTTTCTGTCACCATTCCTGAATATGAGGCTTCAGACTCAGACTGACATCTGCAGCATTGGCTTTCCTGGATCTCTAGCTTGCAGATGGAAGATCATAGGATTTCTCAGCTTCCATAACTATGTGAGCCAACGATTTTCAATGAATCTCTTTCTAGATATGTATTTTCTATTGGTTCTATTTCTCTAGAGAACCCTAATACACTAGCAAAGCTTTTTCTTTTTTTAACAGAACTTTGTATTTCTCTTTTGGTATGGTCCATGTCTAATAAAGCAGATATTCATATCACCTATAGCTGGTAGGTGCTATTATTTTTTAAGTTTATTTATTTATTTTGAAAGAGAAAGATCATGAGAGAGTACATGCAAGTGGGGGAAGGGCAGAGTGAGGGGGAGAGAGAGAGAATCCCAAGCAGGCTCTGCACTGGCAGCACAAAGCTGGATGCAGGACGCAGTATCACAGACTGTGAGATCACGATCTGAGCTGAAATCAAGAGTTGGACATTTAACCGAATGAGCCACCTAGGCACCCCTGTAGGTACTATTCTATCAAAAATCTAGAGGCTCTTAACTACATGTGATGGCTCACTGTTTTTCTCTCATTATTTCAACATTCTCTCTGTAGTGAAAAAAGAGATATGAGTGGAGCAAAAAGAAAAAATTTCATAACAAACCTACTTAGGCACATAGTATGATGAATGATACTATCTTCTCTCAGTGTAGTACAGCAGAATACTATAAAACCAAATAAATGTTGAGAACCATCAGATTATATGGTAATTCCATCCTTACAATTCTCAAGTTTTAGAATGAAAATTATGTACAATTAATTCATTCTCTACTTGCTCAATGTAGAGAAAATTGAGGTTGTCTTAACTATATCCATTCTTACCTTTCCCATTTTGTGGCTAAGATGAGTTCAAATGTAATTGATCTCTTCACCCCCTCCCCACCCCCACAAAGATGGACTCTGATAACCTATCCAATCAGAAAATGCATGCCTTTGGTCAGTGTGATTGATAAAGGATGGCCCAATTAACTGAAAGGTCAGGACTCTTATTTCTTAGTTTGTGGAGAAAATATTCTTAATTCTGCAGTTTCGTTGCCCCTCACCCTGCAAGCCACCATTGGTATGAATGAGGAAGCATGAGAGACATTGGTGTAAGAAACCATATTGAAACCATGGAGGAAGCCAGCCTAAAGATGACATCAGCATGGAGCTGGGAACATCTGAGCAAACTGCATAAAAGGGGCCCAGAGTCCTGGCTGGACTGCCTGGAGCTCACCCTACCTCTGGACTTTTCTGTTTCTACATCAATCAAATTCTCCAATTGTTTAAGCTTCTATTACAGATCTTCCTTGACTTATGATGGGGTTACATCCAGAAAAACCCATCGTAAGTTGAAAATGCATTTAATATACCCATCCTGCCAAACATCATAGCTTATATTAACCTCCCTTAAATATGCTCAGAATACTTACATTAGTCTATAGTTGGGCATGGTCATCTAACACAAATACTATTGTATAATGTGTTAAATATCTCATTTAATTTATTGAATACTGTACTGAAAGTGAAAAACAAAGTTTGTATGAGTACAGAAGGATTGCAAGTGTGTCTTTTCTTTACCCTTTGATCATGTAGCTGACTGGGAGCTGTGGCTCACTGACTGTCCAGCATGGTGACAGGAACCTACCATATATCACTGTCCCAGGAAAAGATCAAAATTCAAAACTGAAGGACAGTTTCTACTGAGTGCATATCACTGTCACACCATCATAAAATTAAAAAAAATCATAACTGGAACCATCATAAGTCAGGGGCCATTTTTATTGGGTTTTGTTATCTACAATTAATAGTATCATCACAGAAATAATTCATTCCGAATATCAAGTTATGAATTAAGAATGACAGAATTGTGAAGAATGACAGATTAAATATTCCTGTACATTCATTTAAAAAACCCAGACAATGTGGATGTAGAAATTATTTATGGACATTCAAAAGTGAAAATTTCAAGAGGATTCTAACTAGGTTTTCCTTAAAAACCAAAAATATCATGTCTAAGATAATAAGGTTCTACCCAGTAGGTGACTTTACTGCTTAGCATTAGTACATCAATCCCACTGAAAAATGAATGCTTTAGGTCCATCTCAATAGCCTAATCACTGTACAAATTGGTGTACTTATGAAGTGATTGATTTTCTGCCACCTTTGGGATAATACTCTCTAATAGCTATTCACAAACTAATGCCCTTGCACACAATGTTTATCTTTCTTATGAAAAGAGTCACTCATTAGGTTAAATAAGACTTATGATTTTCCTAAAACCTATGATTTTATAAAAATTGTTATAATGGACAGACCCTTGATTAAAAATTCAAGAAAGCTGTGGGGTGCCTGCGTGGCTCAGTCAGTTAAGCGTCTAACTTCAGCTCAGGTCACAGTCTCTCAGTTTGTGGGTTCAAGCCCTGCATCCGACTCTGTGCTGACAGCTCAGAGCCCGGAGCCTGCTTCGGATTCTGTGTCTCCTCTCTCTCTGCCCCTCCCCTGCTTATGCTCTGTCTCTCTCTCTCTCTCTCTCACAAAAATGAAAAAATTAAAAACAAAACATAATTCATAACATCACACCTTGTCTCCTCTTATCAGTCTGTAGGTGGACTTGCTCTGAGTACTACTTCTGCCTCTGTATCTTGAAGCATTAAAGACATGAGAGTAGAGACATCCTCTGAAAAAAGTTGTTTGGCTATAACTATTCTTGATATTGTCTATCTGAAAAATACATCTTACACTGCAAACCTAGGCAAGAATTTCTGTATGCAGTTAATCACAAACATTTTAACTGTGGTCTAAACTAATGCATTAAGTTTGGGGTACTTGAATCACATATATTCAAAAATAATATCCCCAAATACAGTTAAGTTTTATCTGTTTACAGGAAGTTAGTATTTCTGTCTGGTGAGATTTATGTTGGTTCTCATTATTGTATAAATTTGAAACTAACTTTGGATAAGTCTCAGACTTTGGGGGCCTCAATTTCTTCTTCTGTAAAATGAAATGTTTAGAATGATAATCACTAAGATTGTTTCCAGTTTAAAATAATAAAAATAATAATAACAGCATCAATAACAGAGTCCCCATCTCAATAATTCTACTAAATAAAGTGGCAGAACATATAAAGACTGATCTTCAGTCTTGCTATAACCACACCCAGCAAGTCTGCAATTACTAATAGGCTAAGATAGATTGATCATCTGAGACTGTACATCTTCTGGGTACTTAACTCAGAACCCCAGGGTCTTCTATCCTTCCTCAGAGAGAGGAACAGCAAAGGGACACCATTTCTCCTAATTACTCCTGGAACAGAAGGGAATATTCAGGACAATCCAATAAGTAAGTTAAACAGGCAGGTTACATTCCTAATAGATCACTCTTGCTAAGGCTGTATCTCTTTGCCTTGTGATGGAAGCTGTATCCAAATGGTGGGGATAAGGAAGAAAGCATTCCAGAAGGAAAAATGAAACACATTTGTTGATTCTATTTATAGCCTCTAGCATTGCCACCAAATTGAAACCATCCAGAGACTGGTTTTTTTTTTCTGTTTTTTTTTTTTTTGACTGAGGAATTATTTAGATTTCAGAGCAATTAAGTAGAAGCTTGACTTTGAAGCAGTAACAAAATCAAAACCAACACCAACTTTTAAATGAGTTGTTGAATTTCCTTTAACTACAAAGCTGCAGTGCTCCATTGTGGGGAGGGCAGTGTGGGGTAGGATGGAAACAAAGGGTTGATTGTTTTAATTGGATTTGGTTTTCACAGGGAGTCCTGGTTTGTTCTACAATATTTATAAGTTTGTGGATATTGTTTGCTTAACAATAGATAATTAATCCATTATCTTTCTAAATAATAAGAAAAGTCATCTTGTATCCTTACAGAAAAAAATTCAAGGGGTGCCTGGGTGGCTCAGTCAATTAAGTATCCGACTCTTGATTTCGGCTCAGGTCATCATCTCACAGTTCATGAGTTCGAGCTCTGTATCAGGCCCTGCACTGACAGTACGGAACCTGCTTGGGATATTCCTCTCTGTCTCTCTCTGTCTCTCTCTCTCTGTCTCATTTCTCTGCCCCTCCCCTGTTTGTGATCTCTTTCTCTCTCTCAAAATAAGTAAATAAATTTTAAAAATATCAATGACTTTAAAAAAAAGGAGAAAATTCAAGCATAGAATACATTTTATATTTTTTTAAATCTTTGAATATAGCTAGCTTTTTAAAAGTGGGATGGTATTAGTCATTTATTCAACAAGTATTCATTGAGCACCAATTCTGTGTACAAGCATGGTGGTAGGCATTGCAAATACAGGTGAATAATCCAGACCACATCCCTGTTCTTGTGGAATTTACAGTCTTATAGAGAAGACAGATCATTAAACAAGCAAGTCCACTCCAGAGTGGCAGGTACTATACTAGGTAATGAACATAGCGCTGCAAGAACACAAAGAAGTCACCTCTAACTCAATCTCAAATCAGGGAGGTTTCCCTGAAAAGGTGGTATCTAATCCAAGGGGTCTGATTATTTGAGATTTGAGTTCAAATAATTTGTTCACAGTAGCAGACAACTCACTGTAAACATAGCAAAGACAGTGAGTTCCTACTATGTGCCAGGCACTGTTCTTTGTTTTTTATATGCCTTATTTCATTTAATTCTCACAAGAGGTCTTCAAGATAAATACTATTATACTTAACATAAGGCTGAAGCTCAAAGAGATTAAATGATTTTTCCAATGTTATATGACTAATAAGTAGCAAAACCAGGAATCTAATATTGGCCTGTTTGACTTTAAGGCCTGGGATATTTCCAATCTAGCCTTATAAAAGAAAACTTTTAGCTAAAATATGGGGTAAAAATTTTGAAATAGACTGACTCTTTAAAATAGCACAAAAAATAAAATAGTACAATAATTATCACTGGAAAACATTACCCCGACTGACCATTAAAGATGGCGGGCTGAGCACACACAATTGTGTCCTCTCTCTCCGGAAACTTTATTAAAATGTCAGTAAAGGAAAAAAGTCTCTAGAAAGCTACGGTGATAAAAAGAATGGTAGAGTCACCATCATTCATGAACCAGGGATGTCAATGGGTTTGTGGAGAACAAAAGGAGAAGGAGTCATCGTTGCTCATGAAACAGGGCAGAGGAAGCTGAAACCTTACTGAATTTAGAAGAAAATGACTAGGAAGGAGCAGAGTTTCCTCCTAGGACTTGGAAAAGGCTCGAGAGTGGAGTGAAGTGAGAGTGTAAGTGAAGCTTAGGACTGGAAATAATAGGGTCAATTAAAAGTATGTATTTGAAAAATTGGGCAAATCATTCTGAAACAGAGATCATCTATAAGCAGAAATTGAGCTCCCAAGAAGAAAACTGGATGTTTTTTATTTGGAGGAGCTGAATGGTTCCAGAGGCAGAACATGATAGCATCCTCAAGTGAAAGGGGGCTCTCTGTCTGATTCACCTAAAGCAATGCCTAGCTGTCAACAAGCCAAATCAGTTTTTAGTGACTCATTCTTAAATATGAGGAGTCAACTAAAAATATGAGGAGTGAAAAATCCCCCAAGGTGAACAGCAGGGAAAACAAACAAACAAGGTAGGTAAAGACAGAAATGAAAAGATCTGGGAGAAAACAAAGCCAGTTCGTAGAACATAAAAGAAGTTTAAAAATAAAGGAAAACACTCTAATTAGCATCTTTTGAGATATTTGAGAAGATATTGAATCCATAGAACAAAATCAGCACACGTAAAAAAGGATCAGGAACAAGAAAGAGTTCTTGAGAATTAAAAATGAGATTGGCAAATATTAAATTCAATAGACAGCCTGAGAGATAATGTCTAGAAAATCTCCCATAATGAGAACAAAACAGAGACAGACTGAGAAAGAAATGCTAAAAGATCAAATATCAATCTAGGAGGTCCAAAGAGGAAGAAATAATCAAGGAATAAACAGACAAAAATTTTCCAGAGTCAAGGACAACATGAGTGTCCAGATTTAAAGGTCCCACTGATTTTTCAGTTCTCAAATGGGCAGACACCCGCACCAAGGAATTAGGAAATTCAAAATTTATGAAATTAGAAATTTCATAAATTCTAGAATGAAGAGATGATCTAAATATCTCTAGAGAGAAAAACACACATCACTTTCCAAGAAGTGAAAATCCAAATAGCAGTGAACTTCTCACTAGCATTGCTAGAAGCTCAAGCTTTTGAGAAAAAAAAAATGTTTTTATCTTAAAACTCTATACTCAGTCACTCATGAATTCTTTTTTTTTTTAACACAGTCATGCAAGGACTCAAAACTTAACCTCCCACGTACTCGTTCTTAGGAAGTTATTGGAAGATGTGTCCAACTAAACAAGGACATAAACTTAGAAAAAGAAAAAGCCAGAATAGAGGAAAAAGCAAATCCAAAATATGAAGTCCCAAGAACACAACTGTGTATCAGGCCAACAGTATATCCAGTCCAACTTAGAGCATGAGGAAAGGAAGCTCTGGCAACAAAAAGTAGGGACTCAAGACAATCTGTTATAATGTCTCACTTGAAATCTGAACACATGAAAATGGAAAAATATGCAGGAGAGGAAAACAACAGAGACCCAAGGAAAAAAAAAGTTGTAAAAGAAAGTAAATGTAATTGGTGTATACTTCTTAGCCTTCCAGTAAATAATGTATATATTATCAACTTAATTTAAAATCTATGATATGATTGTTTTGTGAGGATAGTAGTAAGAGAGGCATCTGTGTGTATGAACCATACCCTCATCTGACACAATAAAGAAGTTAGTACATGATGTCTAGAATGGATAGATCAAGGAGCAGCCTGAGAGCATATTAACTGGAGGTTTGGGAAAAACTACCAGGAGAAGCTAATAAAAGAGTAACAATAGTTGCCCCTGGGAAGCTGAGATGGGAAGTAAGGAAGACATGGGACCTAAGATTATTATTTTGTTATTACAAGGATATTGAGGCTATTTGAATTTTTAGCTATGTGTATGTTATTAACACAAATTGAAAAGTTTATCAAAGAAAAAATATTATATGTCAAATCCTCTGTTAAGAAGTCAGCATAGGTCTCTGTTTAAATTTATTAGATGTCCCTGGTCATAACACTCAGAGTAAGGATCAATGACAAGTACACATATTCAGTAAACAATTTCAGTTCCTTGCTCACCATTCCATTCTTACGGTTTCATGTATCTCTTCTGTGTACTTTCTCACTCAGATATTGATAAGTAGGAATTATGTGTTACATAGTTATGTATAGCACATAATTAAAAACAAAACATACTTAATTGTATGAGAATTTGTTGAGGACTATTCACCAGACTGGTCATTCAGTGAACTTGTTCAAACTGAAAATTACATAAGTGGATATTTTAAGGAATAAATCTCAAAAACATGGAAAATCCTTTGCCCCATTTACTTCGTGTCAATTTTCTGAGATTTGTTGGCATTTTTTTGTCACATTTTCCCCTCAGACTGCTTTTTGTCAAATAAATATATAAATAAACAAATAAATAAATATACAAACAAACAAACCACAGAATAATTTTTCCTAGATAGGAAAACAAGTCACAGATGTATTCCTATTACCTACCTTTGAGGTCAACATTGCATTCTGGTTTTGATGAAAATAGAATAAAGTACACAACCATTATTTGATATGAATTAAAATTCCTATCATTGCCGTCTGTATTTGTTCTACTAACATCATTCACCTTACCTTTGAAATACAAAGAATGCCTGTGGCAACCAGCCTCTGCCTGTTGGTTCTGTTCTTTCCTTGAAGAGTATTTTCATTAATGATTAAAATGGTATTTTGCTCTTACTAGACATGTGTACATTTCTCTCCATCTTGCTAGAGCTGGGAGCTGGATGCTCAGATATAATGCAGTTTGGTGGCTGAGTGCTCTGGGACCTAACTTGGGTTTGAATTGTGGCTTAGATACTTACCAGGTGTGTGGCTTCGGACAAGTTACTTACTCCTCTAAGTTTCTGTTTCCTCCCTTCAAAATGAGGTTAATTAAAGCATTAACTGAAGAGATGTGGAAAAGATTTTTTCTTCTTATTTTTTTTTTTAATGTTTATTTTTGAGAGAGAGAGAGAGGCACACTGCAAACAGGGGAGGGGCAGAGACAGAGGGAGACACAGAATCTGAAGGAGGCTCCAGGCTCTGAGCTGTCAGCACAGAGCCCAATGCAGGGTTTGAACCCATGAACTGTGAGATCATGACCTGAGCTGAAGTTGGACTCTTAATCGACTGAGCCACCCATGCACTCTGAAAAGATTTTTTTAATATTTATTTATTTTGAGAGAGAGAGAGAGAGAGAGAGAATGAGCCAGGGAGGGGCAGAGAGAGGGAGACACAGAATCCAAAGCAGGTTCTAGGCTCCATGTTGTCAGCACAGAGCCCTACAAGGAGCTCAAACTCACCAACCTCAAGATCATGACCTGAGTTGAAGTCGGATGTTTAACCGACTGAGCCACCCAAGCTCCCCAAAATAATTTCATTTTTTTAATGTTTATCCATTTTTGAGAGAGAGAGGGAGGAAGAGGTAGATAGGGAGAAAGTGTAAGCAGGGGAGAGGCAGAGGATCAGAGCAGGCTCTGCAATGACAGCAGCAAGATGAACACAGGGCTCAAACTCATAAACTGTGAGATCTTACCTGAGCTGAAGTCAAAAGCTCAACTGACTGAGCCATACACGTGCCCTGAGTTGTGGAAAAGATTTAAAAGGTAATTCAAATAAAGTCCTTGGTAAAGTGCATGAAACATAGTAAACGTTCAATAAATGATAGTTATTATTGGTGTTATAAACTTTCTGTAACATGACATGATTGAAAAACTAATGGACTAGTGATCAGAAATACCAGATTTTTCCCAATGTCCCTTCCAGCTGTGGCATTCTATAGGGTATGATTAGGTCCTTAATATCCATGACTTGCAAGACTATTGGGTGTATTTTAGTAATATCAAATAAAAAAAATAGTTACTAAGGAGTTATCATGAATATTTATGTGTGAAGAAACACTAGATTAACCAGAAAGGTATAACTGGGAAAATGACTTTAAGAGCAAAACTATTGCTTCTTCTTAGGGGAGCAAGCAATTGTGATACAGGATTTAAGGCAAAGAAGATAGAACAAGTCATTGAATCATTATTATTGGCATTGCATGCTTCTTAGTAACTAAGCATTTCACAAAGATGCCTTCTTTGTATTTTAGAATCGTAGATTAAGATGTTGCAAATTTAATTCAGCTTAACAATATTGATTATGCTCAATCATTAATTAATTAATTAATTAATTTTAAATGGGGAGGGAAAGGAAAAAAAGTTAGACAGGGAGAGAGCCAAACCATAAGAGATTCTTAAAAACTGAGAATAAACTGAGGGTTGATGGGGGGTGGAAGGGAGGGGAAAGTGGGTGATGGGCATTGAGGAGGGCACCTGTTGGGATGAGCACTGGGTGTTGTATGGAAACCAATTTGGCAATAAATTTCATATCAACCATTTAGTTTCAAGGTAAATATGGTGCTGTTTTGAATGTTCTGTTGTAGTTTGGTTAGGATCCAAAGGCATCCTTCATTAGCTTCTTTATTAGTACATTTAAATACTCCCTTGGCTTAATTAAGCTTCAAATGACTTTATTCTCTGATTCAGCGGTGTTTGTGTTCAACAGATTTGCCAAGCTTCCTTATAAATCTTCCCACAGCAGATGTTGAGATGCATGTGGCATGGGGTGACTCAGGTTTTGGGTAATGGTCCATGCTTCTTGAATTTAGGAAAGTGATGACTTTTGTTGCTACCACACTTCTGTGGCCCTATGTATATATCTCTTTGTCTAAGCCACTTAGGAACAAGAGAATAGTTCCAGGTGGACTCAGTCAGATGATCTTCTATGGTGCCCACCCCTGAGGTATTACATTTGAGAGGTAACATTGGTAACAACATATCATGAACTAATAACTCATTAGGATTCACTCAACACCTTTCTTCCACTAGCACTGAAAATCCCCCAAAGACTACCCCACATGTGTCCTGATACTAAACATCAAACTGATGTTAATGAATGAGATTTAAGTAGCTAATTCCAATTTCTCTCTCTAAGCAGGCAAAGTAGAGGGAGATCTAACTCCCTAGAATAGCACTAGAATAGAACTTTCTGTGATGGTGGAAATGTTCTATATCTATGGTAGCCACTTGCCATATGTGGATATTGAGCATTTGAAATGTAGATAGATAATTGAGAAATTGAATTTTTAAAATTTATTTCAGTTTAATTAATTTAAAAGCCCCAAAAAGTCACTGGTTACATTCATGCTTACACAATAAATGTTATAAAAATATATTTGGTCCCAAAGGAGAGGGATTTGGACTTACTAATGGGAAAATAAGTTAAAAAAAAAAAAGAATTCTGCCTCATCTAAGGGACTCTGAGCTGATTTTGTAGGTGGCAGGAAGGAAAGAGCCTCTAGTTTTTCATTTTTTGTTGGTTTACCTAATGGATTTGAGAAAGTTCAACAAGTATCCTTTGTGAAGGACTGGAGAAACTTATAGGGAGTTATATACCATATATCTACACCCATATTTATCTATTCTCATGCGTTTAGAAGTCATTTCCATTTTATTCTGAGTACAATCTTCACAATAAAAATTAAAACAAAGGTTGACATACCTAAGATTTCTTTAATTTTATTTGTTTGGGAGAAAGATTTATTTTAGAGCTTGAGGAAAATATTTTTCTGGCCATATTCCCTCTCCCATTAAAACATATTTATTTTACTATGTATTATTTCACCCATTTCATCATTACTATAATTTTCTCATTTTGAATCATAAGACATTTCATGTGATATGAGAGGACAATTCCCTTTGTGAAGAAAGGTCTCTTGCTCATTGTTGTATCCCAAGTGCCTAGAACAATATCTGGCAAATGATAGGTATCCCATAATATTTGTTGAATAAATGAGCGAATTAAAGACAGTGTCTTTTTTTAAAGTAGTGCTAGTTTCTGGCATCTCCTTGTTACTTTGATGTTGCTGTTTGGGCAAGGAATATGCAAACAAATAGACAAACATGAGCTTGGCTGGACAACTGAAAACTGATTAGTTCTCCGAGACTCAATTCAGCCCATGCTATTTCTCAGGCATCTGAAGTCTGGTTATAGTTTGCTCAGAAATGTGTGTACTCATTGTGTGCAGAGGGATTTTTATATCAACTGGCATCTTCTCTTTTCGTTTAATGACTAGAAACCAAACCATGTTAAAGACTGGAAGAAATTAGCAATTGTTTAACATCTGAAGACAAAAGAGTTTATATCTGGGGGAAATGAAAGAATTAGTCCTGGGGTCGCTCTTTCTCCTTTACCTTCCCTGTTCATTGCTAGAGGTGTCATGGTTAGTTAACAAGAGGAATTTATCAAGGTAGACCTGATACATTACATGATCTCCACCATGTATAACTCAGCACCATGGCAGTATGATTCACGAGTTTTTCATTTAGCTTTGGAGAATGTTCCATTTGTCATTTGCGGTATTTTCATGGGTTTCCTCCAGAAGTTTATTCTGCAGATGGGCAATAAGACGTGTGACAGACTTGAAGAGAATGCTGCCAGCAAGAATTACCCAAACTATATCCTCTGGGGACTGACCATAAGCTCATGTCTGCAAGGAATAGAATTCTGGAGTGACTGGCCCACTGAAGAGTCCCATAAACCACGCGAGAAGATGGGGGAAAGTGACAGTTGGTGGGAAAATACTTCCATTTTGCTGAGATTAAGTCTGACCTGATAGATGCTTTCAGTCTGCATGTGAATAAAAGCTGGTTCTGTTTTGCTGCTGGCCTTAAAAGGGTAAGGGACAAGAGAGTTAAAAGTAATCATAAAAAGCCAGTTCCCAAGCACAGTAATTATGCAGTTCTAAGAATTATGACTCAATTATCATTCCCCTTGCTATACAAAGACAAAACCTTCAAGATTCGACTAATTTGGATGCCTGTAGGAAATGATGGTTTCTGAGTTACTATAGAAAGCAGCAGCTGAAATTTTGCTTGCTAAAAAACTGGTGTGAGGTAGGGTTGCTCCCAGTGGTGTTCTCTCAGTTAAAATGTGTCTGCATTTTCTGTTACTCATGTCTGATGTTTGGTTAACAAGTTGACTCTAACCAACAATGGGCCCAGCCTTATTACAATGGGTCTATCCTTAAGGTACTTTTTTTCCTGCAGCATAACCCAGAATCTTCATTTTTAAGTTTTATTATTTTTGTTTTATAAAAATAATAACTGCAGAATAACACAAATTTATTAAGGCATACAATTCCTAAGCGCAGTGTTCAGTATACTTTACACATGTACTGCATTTCAAATATCCTAGAAATTTCCCTCATGCCCCTCTTAGTCATTACCTCTGCAAAGATAACCACTACCACTATTCTGACTTCCTTCATAAAAGATTCCTTTTGCTTATTCCTGAATCTGCATTTTAATAAGAACCCCAAGGGATTCTTATGTACCTTAGAGTTTGAGAAACACCGACTTGAGGTTTTGAACATAAAGTGAAATAGAAATCTCTGATCCGGGTCCTTTAAATAAAACAAAGCACAAAATCCATGTGTTTAGATTGATCTATAGTGTGGTGATCACAAATCAATATCTTCAATTTCATCATGAAAGCTCCACAAGGAAGTAAAATACAGCTTTGTGCCTGTACTAATATTGATGCCAAATATCAGAGAGGTTCACCTGAAGCCAGGCACCTGCAAATTCCTATTATCATAAACAGACCATGATGCTCCCTGGTCTCAGAGTACACTTCATTTGCATAGGCAGGAAATTCAGATTCAGGTCATGTTTTTCCCCTGTCAGCTGTGGTTTATTTTCCTTACCCATTCTAAATCTGTCATTTTCAGTCTCATGTGTAAACTTTATGGTTTACTGTACTGTAATTTTAATATTGAATGCAATCTTACCAGGTTGTAGGATGTGGCACACCTTTCAGTGAATCCAAATAAAGCTATAAATATTAAGATAGGAACCCTCCACATCCACTCTTTATGGTTTACAAAATCTTATTTTGGGTTGAAAAAGAAAATAATATTTTGCTTTTCTTTGGTCATCTTTCCCTATCCCTTTAGTGATACCTTATAATACTATATGATTCTTTTGACTTTCTGGGCCAGCTTCTGATGGCCTGCTTGCCCGATAGTCTATTCATCTCTTCTTGGCTAGCAGTGACTACTCAAATGCATTTAAATCTAGAGCTTGGGAGAGCATCACTTTAAATCAGTATTTTCTAAGGAAATAGGCATTTGAACAAGGCTACATTAAATTTCTTTCATCTCTCATGTGGCTTGCAATAGGTCCAGCCACTCTCCAGAACATCTGAGGTGTGATGATGTTTGATAATGTTTGTCAATGTCTACAGGTGATTATCCAAATATTTTCATTGCTTGTAGTCCTCATTACCATTCTCTACAAAGGAGGTACAACTTCCATGGATATCAGTGGCTAGATTTAAGAAGATTCACCAAATCCTATCAAAGTTTACTCTCACTCTAACTGACTCCAACAGTCTTTATGATTCATGCAAATGCAATAAGTCAGATCATGGAATCTGTGCTGTCATAATGACAAAGAGTAAAAATTTTGCACCAAAAATTTACATTTTGTTCTTACCAAGTAAATATTGTAAAGCAAAACCATGACTTATGAAGAGAGGAAATGAATAATGTTAATACCTATATTATATATTCACATGGGGTACCTGTATATCTATATAGGTATTTCTAGTTACTTTTGAACAGCATTATTCACATCATGATGCATGAAGTGAACTTGTTTTGCTGTTAATTACACCAGCTTTTTGTTCAGTAGCACTAGGCTAAATGAAGCAAGTTAGTATCAACACTTCTTTAAAAAGGAAAAGTGACATATTTTCTTATGTAAAAATAATACAGATGTATTATAAATTATAGACTGCAGAAAAGTAGAAAGAAGGGGCGGGGGGCGGGAAGTACTTGTTTTTACCATGCCAACAACCATTGCCATTGTGATATATTTCCTTGTAAGCTTTTCCTGCCTGTAATTTTGACTCTGTTGTGATCACTTAGTAGTCTATTTATTTCATTTGCTATTATCGTGATACTCCACATTACTGAAACACAATTATAAACACAATTGTTATAACACAATTATAAACACAATTGTTTATAAACACAATTTTTAACAGTTAAATGCTTTACTTTGTGAATATAATATAGTTATTTATCACTTGTCTAATGTCGAGCAATTAGCCTGTTTCAAATTTTTAACCACTTAAAGTAAAACTATGATGAACATCTTTGCTGATAAGACCTTATATTTATTATTATTTCCTTTAGATGGATCTTCTGAAGAATTAATGCAGGTCAAAGGGAATTATCTTTAGAGTACCTACTATACATTTTCCCCCCCAAAGAATTCCACCAAATAACACATTTGTCAACGATGCATTCTTTCTGTTTCTACTATTGATCAATCCTTAAACCCCAACCTTTAGCAAGCTCCTGTTTAGAACCTTTATAAATTAGTTATACCCTCCTTAATGGCCAGGCTCATCTAACAAAGCAACCTGATGGAGGGGGAAGAAAAAAAAAGAGGGGCACCCAGGTGGCTCAGTCGGTTAAGCATCTGACTTCAGCTCGGGTCATGATCTCATGGTCCATGGGTTTGAGCCCCACCTCAGGCTCTGTGCTGACAGCTCAGAGCCTGGAGCCTGCTTTGGATTCTGTGTCTCACTCACTCTCTGCCTCTCCCCTGCTCATGCTCTGTCTCTCTCTGTCTCAAAAATAAATAAAACATTTTTAAAAATTTAAAAAAGAATGAATAAACATTAAAAAAACTTTTTAAAAAAAAAGGAAAAAAGGGAAAGAAAGAAGGAAGGAAAGAAAAGAAAAAGAAAAGGGGGAAGAAAAGCAGACTGAAAGTGAATGAAGGGGAAAGGCATGCAGGAAGACAACACTTATCTTTATTTTTTAAGTTTATTTATTTATTTTGAGAGAGAGCACAAAGGGGGTAGGAGCGGGGGGGGGGGGGGGAGGGAGAGAGGGAGAATTCCAAGCAGGCTCTGCACAGTCATAGCCCAGAGCCCAATGCAGGGCTTGAACTCATGAACCAAACCATGAGATCATGAACTGACCCAAAAATCAAGAGATGGGCACTCAACTGAATGAGCCACCAAGGAGCCCCAGAAGGAAGGACTTTTATAAAGGAACCTGAATCTGCAGTTTCCCCAGTCCAAAAGATAGTCCTTTACACTAGGTAGTTCTTCACCTCCTTCTTTTGATTCATGACTAGAGACTTAACTTATGCATACAACAGGTTCCAAATCTCAAAACCCTAAGCTTACAAAAACAGAAATAGATTTAAAATCAGCTCTCTTGTCCTTTTGCCAGGCCATATGAGCTTTAGCACACAGCATCTCATTTGACTCTCCAGTTAACTCTTGTGAAATAAATATTATTACCCCAAGTTTACAAATGAAAAAACAAACTCAGAGGCATTGAGTGTCTTCTCCCATGTCAGCTAGTAAGTTGTAAGGCCAGTGTTCACGTCCAGGTTTTGTGACTCCAATTTTACTTTGGTTCAAGGTTTCTATGACTTCTTGATTTCTATTCACTTATTTGATTTCTCATGCCAGCAGTGCCCTGGCACTCTTGGATTTTGCCTGGACTTTGCTTCTTTGGTCTGGGCTTCTTGCCTAGTTCCTTCAACTCACTACTGCCCACGTCTCAATCTGTCAATCTGCCAACTTTGTTTAACTGAATTGTGTTCATTTAAGAAAACTTCCTTTGGTGTATTTTAGACAATGAGGAGACTTTATTAGAATATGTAGTAGATATATTTCTCCTTAAATGTAACCACTGCTTCCTTGTTCACTTAAAGGTCTGATATATTCCTCTGCCAATAGTCTCTTGTGTGCCTATATCACCACGCTTGGTACAGGAGAGCAGGTGTTCTTCCTGTAAATTCCCCATATTGATCCAGTTGCTATCCCATTGTGGAAAACACTACTAATTGTTTGTCGACCTCATGTCATGTTCCTGGAAACATAGAGTCCCTTTCCCATATGACTGAGTTCTGGCCATTAGAATGTGAGTGAAAGTCCTATGTGCCACTTCCAGGCCTGGAAAAGTCTTGCATGTATATTCAATTCTTCACACTCATTTTCCCCCCACTGGCTTGAAGCAGACCTTTGAAGCCACATGTTGAACATGGTAGAGCTACAGAAAAAAAGAACCTGGGTTCCCGAATCATCACCTGAAAGAGAGCCAGCTACCAACAAGGAAAACCCCTTTAGGACTTTACAAGAACAAGAACTTCTTTCTTGCTTGTCTCATTATACAGTTTGGGGTTTATATGGTTCACCAGTTAGCCTACTCTAACAAGTACAGCCATGAACATCTTTGTAATTGCTAATTAAGGAGAACCTCTTTAGTGTTGTGGTTTGACTAGATAGCAGAATTAAAGACATTCATTTTTTTTCTTTTTTTAAATTATATTAATTCAAATTCAAGTTCGTTAACATACAGTGTAGTATTGATTTCAGGAGTAGAATTTATAATTCATCACTTACATATTAACACCCAGTGATCATCCCAACAGGTGCTCTCAATGCCCATCACCACTTTAGCCCATCCCCCCCACCTTCCCTCCAGCAACCCTCAGTTTGCTCTCTGTATTTGAGTCTCTTATGGTTTGCCTCCCTCTCTGTTTTTATCTTATTTTTCCTTCCCTTCCCCGTGTTCATATGTTTTGTTTCTTAAATTCCACATATAGTGATATCATATATGTCTTTCTCTGCCAGACTTTTTTGCTTAGCATAATACCCTCCAGTTCACCATCCATGTTGTTGCAAATGGCAAGATTTCATTTTTAAATGGTAATTTTCAAAAGGAGTTTGTGTATGTGAGTGTGCATGTTTGTGTGTGTATATCAACTACATTTGAGGAGATAGAACTCTTACAGTTCCTTCAAGCTTTTAATCTATAAAACAAAGGGAAGAGAAAAAAGAAAGGAGGGAGGAAGGAAGAGGGAGAGAGGGAAGCAGGAAGGAAAAGAAAGAAGGGAAGAAAAGAGAGAGTAGAGAAAGGCCAATATCCTTGATGAACAGAGATGCAAAAAACCTCAACAAAATACTAGCAAACCACATTCGACAATGCATTAAAAGAAGCATACACCATGATTAAGTGGCATTTTTAGATTTATTTATCTCACCAGTTGGTCTGCCCTCCTGAGAACAACCGTGAACATTTTTGCATAGCAACATCACTGAGTGAAAACACCTCACAAGTCAAAATTAACTACCGAAAGATATTCACCAAAGTAATCCCACCATCACTTTAGCTGAGTTGTGGGAACAAACCCTCATGGTTCTGGATAAATGAAAAATTCATTTAAAATGTAATTTTAGTTTCTAAGTTACAGCCCAACTCCAAGCTTCATATTTCTAGCAGCCTGTACCTTTGATCCTCTTCAGTTACCCTGTTCCCAGGGTCACATCCTGAACAACCATCACCTGAAACAACTTAAATATCCCGCTGATAACAGCCCTCCTCATTCCAGAAATCTCACTCCATTGCTTCTGATACATGTGATCTTTAAGCTCACTGAAGTTTCTGATGCTCTGGCCACCTCTACTTTCTCACAGGCCATCATCTACTCCCCCACCCCAGTCCGACACCTCCCTGTCTGAATTCCTTCTGATCCAGCCAAGACTTCATGGCACATTGTTTCAAAAACTTTCTCATCAGAATTACTTCCCTCTGTGCCAGCTCTGCTAACTGAAGACCCTTCTCAGACCTATCACTTGCTCTCTGTTCCTGTGCCCAGACTCCTGGATACAAAGAATATCATGCTGCCTGTCACCTCAGCTGACCTCCCCAGGCCACTGAGTCACGCTTTGGTTAGCCCTCTTTCCTATTCCCTTCAGTGGCTGTCCCTAATGTCCATCACTCTCTCCAGGCAGCATATCCCATCCCCAACCTCTTCTCCTTCAGCAGGTAATTCCTCACAGTTTACAGGGGGAAGAAAAGAAAAAAAAAAGTGTCAATCAGGAAAGATCTTTCTCACCCTCCTTTCTCCATAGAAATATGCTTAGCCATAATTGTGCCATCTTTTTCTCATGTCCTAAAGGAAGAAAACTTCTCCCTAAGCCTCACTCCTCCATCTGTTCCTCTGTTCCTTAGATCCTATTTGCTCTTTGTTACTTAAGGTCTTTATACTACCAATGATCTCATCTCTTTCCTGCATCACCAACTTCCTCTCAACTGGATCCCTCCCTCAGCACCATATAAATATGTTCACCTTTCTCACATTTAATGAAGAGCCTACCTTTGACCTATCCTTACTCCTTCCTTCTCAAGTACTCTGCCTGTAAAAGTTGTTTGTACTTTCTGTCTCCACATCCCTTTTAGCATCCCTCAACCTTTGGCAGCTTGCTACTACTTCAACCACACCTTGAGATTATTCTAGTGAGGATCATTTCAATGGCTTCCAAGTTTCTAAACTTAAAGCCTCGGGTTTTGTTCTCTTACTTGGCCTCCCTGCAGTATTTGATGCTCCTGGTCTATCCCACCTTTTCAAGTATTTTCTCCTGGCTCTAGAATAACATTCTCCCTTGTTCCTCCTTTTACCTTCCTCACCAGTCTTTTTCAGTCTGCTTCCTGGACTCTTCTTCCTATACATATCCAAAAAATATTTAAAAACATATTACTGGCATCCCAGTGAACTTCTGGCCTGAGCTCAATATATCAAGGCTCCGATGTGGCAATATTTTGTAGGTTGTGGCTGCCAGCACAGGCCTGTGGGCTTTAACAGTCTACACACACCATGATCATGAAGTTTGGTGGCAACGTCAGTTTACACCAAGTCATATATGGTGCTATCAGTTTCCCTGAGGAGGAGCAAGGGGCCCTCACTCCCGCACCAGAGAGCAATTAAATTTGGGAAAGTGTACACTTTCACATATCTCAGGAAATAAGCATTCCCTAGCCGTGTGAATGGCCTGGTTTTCTTTCCTCATAAAGCATTGTGCACTTGTACATGAAGCTGGTAAACATTTTGATCAGTAAGCAAGATGCCTATAAAATTGGTGACTGGTTGCTCTGAGAAGCTAGAATACTTCCTGTGCTTCCACAGACTCCTCCCTACCACCTAGATGACACACACAACCAACAAGCACCAGAGCTCCTGAGAGACCATAATGACCAAAGCTGACATCTGTTCCTTTGCCATTACTCTCTGGCAAGTGACCATCAAGGAGATGCCTCACTCAGGAGACCTGTACACTGTGATGGCCTATAATCTTCATCCATCTCTCTCAGCAGCCTCTCTTCACTGATTCTGTCTCTGGGAAAAGACTTGGGAAGATCATCTAATGCTACTGGATGGCCAGTGCTTTCCAGCAGCCAAGTGCGGCACTTATGGTTGACTTTAACTCTTCAAAAACTAAATTTGGGGGTTCCTGGCTCGTTCAGTCGATAGAGTGTGTAACTCTTGATCTCAGGTTTGCGAGTTCAAGCTCCATGCGGAGTGTGAAACCTACTTAAAAAAATTGTTTTTAATTAAAAGCTGAATTTGGCTGACTCTAAACTGTATCAAGATAAGCTTTTGACTTCGTTTCTATTTATTTTCAAAGAAGTGAATATGTAGAAACATTGATAGTAGAGATTTTTAGAAAATAAGGTACTAAGATGTAAAGAAAAATTTCTGAATTCTTGGAAACTTTATCATTTGTGATTCTACTTCCTCAAGGGAAAATTGTTTTTAAGTGGCCTTTAATTGAATTAGAAAACGAAGCCTATACCATATATATAACTTGTATGTAATTCCTATGATATGATTTATAAAGTATCTCAAGGCTTTGATTTCATCAGATAATGAGGGTGGAAGACAGACTGAGTGGGCTCACAATGTGGCATTGGAACTTGGCTGTGTGTGAGCTTGAACAAGTCACTGAATTTCACAGAGAACCTCTGTGCCCAGGTGCACGATCGCTCTCACAGCTACCCTGTGAGGACATGTCAAGTGCTCAGGACAGCACCTGGCCCATAGCAGTCACTCAGTATACAACAGGTATACTGTCTTTGTTATAGCTTTGTTATTATGCTGGCTTCTCTTGGAGCAAAAAGAAATAAAAATCTAATAATAATCCAAAAAAAAATGAATGCATCATCTTGAACCTAAAGTAAAAATGGTCTTAAAAAATCTTAAAAAAATATCTCTGAACCACAAATTTCTATTCACCTTATATATTTATGTGTGTTATGCCCCTAACACACACCCCTTAGAGTGGCCTAAATGGTTTGAAAACCCTATTATTCAAAAAGCATGAAAATGTCAGGGATCCAAAACCTATCTAGATTAAATAAATGCATTCAGGGCTCTCCAAAATTCCACATTCTCACAAAAAGGGATGAGAAAAGAGAGTAAAACCGTATCTCAAATGTAGTACTGTCATTAGTCTCTCCTTATTTGTGTTCTTTATTTTTTCAATTTTTGGTGTAAAGACAAAGGTCTTATTCCTTCTAGTCTAATTCAAGAACTTTAATGGCAACAAATACACTGATTGTGCACCTATTGTGTGCCTGGCACCGTTCAGGGCACTGGGAGCAGTCTCTGCTTTCATGGGGCTTGAAGTCGAATGTGGTTCTTAAAAAAAGGGCTCCAGTGCTATTTTAGCAGGTGTCGGTATTGTCTATGCTCATCTTTTAACATTGTATATTAAATTAAAATTGGCATTTTAAAGTCTAACTTATAGTAACATAAATATTAAATGCTGGAGTCAGGAATAAAATTAGACCTCTTTGTGTATATTTTGATATATATGTTTTAATTGATCAAGTGCCTACTCTGTGCTAGAAAATGTGAAATTTTAGTTTTCTTTTATGTAAAATTAGAAAGAATGCTATTATCATTATAGATCTTATCTATATCTTATCTACATATCTACTTATCTATCTTATCTACATATCCACATGGAGTTTTTCCAAGAAGAAAGCATATTTCATAATATGCATAATTGTGTTTCTTTCCTGAGCTTGAATAAACTAAATATTAACAAATTCGTCTCTAAGAAACCCATTACAAATACAATTAATAAAAATCCCCTACTTCCCACACGTCTATCATAGTATTACATGTGACACCTGATTAATATGTCATTAATAATTGCAACTATGTAATGTCCCAATCATCCAAGTGGGTACCCACTTCATTAAATTAACAATTATTTGTGTAATCCTCATAATGGTCTGGTAGGAAAAGCTGTGTACTCTCTTATTCTACACAATGGCAAAAAAGGAGGTATTTTATTTCATTTATTACTTTTTTTGTTTCAAGTTTTTATTTAAATTTCATTTAGTTAGCATATAGTATAATATTGACTTCAGGAATAAAATTCAATGATTCATCACTTACATATGACACCCAGTGCTCATCACAACCCAGGCATCATCAAAAATGAGGTATTAAACATGGTGTGTAATATAATAATAGCTAATATTAATTGCTTACTTAACAAAGTACTTATATAAATCTATTTAATCTTAATAAGTCTCAATGATCGGATACTATTATCCCCATTGTAAAGTTGAGGAAATTGAGACACAGAAGACTAAGAAACTCACCCACAGTGACACAGACACAGCAGAAGAGATGGAGTGGAGGCTTGACTCTGTGTAGTCTGGTTCAAGGACCTGTTCTTGGCCCCCATGCCACATTCTCATATACCAGTCTCCTTCCCAAAGCAATTTGCTGCTGTCTCTTTTTACTTGCTAAAACATAAAAGTTTTCTTCCATTTTTTTTAATCCTAAGAAAAATGTTCAAAAGTATGACCTGCTTCTCTGTCTCATCTCAAGTAATAATGGTTCTGGTATTCTGGACATTGATTTAGATGCTTCTTTTTATCTCTAGGTTCTTTGAAAGCACCTATCATTATAATGCCTATGCACTCAGACAAATATATGAGACATGCTTTAAAAAAGAGAGAGAAATTTCCCCATGGTCTCTATTACATTTTAATAGTGTGAAGAATAATGCAGTGGACAGATAATGGAGTAAAGCAAGGAATTGTGGGAGGAAGCTTCTTTAGTGTTTTTTGGCTGAATCACCATATAAAAACTCAGACCTTGGCTACCCAGGCTTAGATTTCTGAATCTTGGACCAAAAAGAGAAGTAATGGTAACACTACCTGCAATAGTTTAAACCCTATGATATACATGTAATCCACGCACTGCCAGAGATTTACAGTGGAGGACAAGGCTAAATGTTAAAGCGTTTTGATTAGGTTTTCTTGTACTTCCAATAAGAACTGTCTTCGGATAAGATACACCGTGAGTCTGCCTTACAGTGAATTCTACAGTATAGAACAATCAGAGCACTGCGTGAGAAAGAATCTAAGTTGTTTGCATATCAGATATGACTGCATAAATTATTAGTGAAACAAAATGCAATGTCTAAAGATACTAGAAACACATCAGGATAAAATCTAACTCTGTTCTCATGTTTTCATATTCTTCTGGGCATGAGTGCCTTTTTTTCCTCATTTATTTACTTGTAAATAATGTGATTAATTTAATGATTTTAATTTTACTGGGTCTGTTTTCTCCAAGTTGGAAGTGTAACGGAGGCATATTCAGAGCCATGTTCAGGCTCTGCCCTTATGGGAGATATCTCGGATGGTAGTAATGGCCATTTGTCACTCTCACCTGTCACTATTTGTCAGGCCTCGACTCAGCAGGCAGAGAGGTAAGGCCCCGTCTTACAAAACCCTTCTGAAATTGTTCATGCTAGTGGCAATGTGCCAAAGAGTTGCTGATGCCCTGGGGAAAGGCAGGGAACTTCCCGCTTAGAAACAGCTCTGTGGATCACCCCAAAAGCAATTCTTGCTGTGGCTGCCATGAAGGACGCAGACAGAAAACAAGGAAATCTGTTTAAATTCAGTATTGGTTCCAAATGTCACTTTTGGTGATATAATTTTGAAAGAAGAAAATTAATTGTGATGGATGTTCAGTAACTTAGAAGACAAGAATTACAAAAGACATATAATAATTTACATTACCAAAAAGACCTTTAACATTCAGAATTTAAAGTACTTTTCTTTCCTGAAAGCAGTATAGTTCCTATTGCCCAAAGAGATTTGTGGCTTAGTGGTTCCAGATTTTTGATTTTATTTATGCTAAGTGAAATACACAGTACCTGATACTTTTTTAAAAATAAAACATAACAACACTTATTTTTGAATATGGTAATATTTATACAGAAATTTCTCACCCTATATTGCTTCAAAATATATATATAAGAAAAATTAACGAATTCATGGTGTGCTTACAGTGAGACTTCGTAAAAGGTGGATCTTTCACTTCTAAACCCATTTTCACTTACAAGGTACCTTGATCATAATTAGAATATTTTATTGTTATTTAATTTTTATTTTCTTACAGCAACTGCATTAAGCCTTTTTGAGTAACATTACATGATAATATCACATTGTATCAATCTTCAAAGTGACTGCAAACAATCAGTGGTGATGGAGGTTAGTTTGTTGTATGCTGATTTCTTTTTGTTGTTGATCTTCGATTAAAAGCAACATACAGTAAAAGAAAGTTAGTAAGATGGATTTCCTGAATAAAGGATTCACCTTAGACATTGTTTTGTTGAACATCTGTGTCTTCTGTCTCATTTCTACATTGAGCCACCAGTCCTCACAGTACTGAGTTTACAAAAAGTAATTATTTATAATGTCTGTAATGTTACACTTTACTTATCATTACATCATACTTTTCAATATTATAACCACTGTACTATGATATATTTCTCTCTGTCCTTCCTTAGTCTTATTTTTACCTGAGCTTTTTAGTTACTAAAATTTAAAACCAGTGTCTTTATTTTATTTTATTTTTTTTATTTTAGAGAGAGAGTGACAGAGCAAATGCAGGGGAGAGGGGCAAAGAGAGAGAGATGAGAGAGAGAGAGACAGAGAGAGAATCTTAAGCAGGCTCCACACTCAACATGGAGCCTGACACAGGGAGCCCACAACCCATGGAGCCCACAACCTTGGGAAATCAAGAGTTGGCCCACTCAACCCACTGAGCCACCCAGGCACCCCACAAGTATCTTTATTTCTGAAATCAAATCAATGCAGTCATAATTATCCACTATTTATATATTGTTATTTTTGAAATCTATAGCCATATTCACTGCCAAAAAATAGTATTTTAAAAGCCACACAGCTCATGGCTGTATCTCAGTGTCTGCCTTTGGTGTTGTTCTTCCATAGTTTATGTGAAAACCTAGACAGCAAGTGATACTGGTATAAATAAAATCAAGACTCCTGAGTCAGAGAACCTGAGCTCTAATCCTGAGTTTGTCACCTAATAGCATTGCGACATTTAGAAAAATCTGTTTTTATATCCATAAAACTGGAGTAAGATATCCTGGCTCCTTGAGTTGTTTATGAGCTATGATTTATTAAGTGACCAACACCATGCATGACCTCAAGTAGGTAGTCAATGCATGTTCATTTACTTTCCTTCTTTTGAGTCCCAGTTTCCTCATCTGTAAATCAGCAGTCATAACACCTTTATAGTTCAGTGGTGTACTCCAGCTGGCTTTACCAGCTCATGAGAGCTGCTTGCTAAATTTTTAGGAAGTTTTCAAGCCAGTTTTTAAGTACAGCCAATAATAAAAATTAAATTCTATAAACAACTATATAAACTAAAATTCTGTATACAACTAAGTAAATTATATTAAAATACTAAGGCAGTATATATTCAAAGCTTATCGCTTTGTAAGTATTTTACTATTATCTATGTTCTTGAAGTTATTTAGGTATACCATATCTACGTGGTGAAAATTTTATATAAAGAACACCACATTCAGTGAGGTCATCATATTGGAAGCTTGAGATTGGCCATAGTGGGAGTATTTACACCATAGAAATTGTCAAACTCTTTACATCTGAGGGGTTTTTTTCCCCCTAAGAGAGCTGATTGCTAACATTTATCAGCATCATAGATACCTAACTGGTTTTGAAATGGAAAAACATTCCATACATGTAGATAATTGTAGGAGTCCTTTCTAAGTTTAAAGTTCTAATATTCCTATCATGTTGAAAACATTGTGCAACACGATGAACAAATGCTGTTAGTGATCATAGAAACATCAACAGTTAACAGTAGGTTGACTATAAAGCTTGGAAGGAAGTAGTCCTGAAGATTGGGTATGAAAGATGATTGGATCCTTGGATTCAAAGAGATATTAAACATATGATCATAATCATTTGGTAGGCACGTATCTCAGGAAGTAAACCTTGCAAATATCCCTGAGTATCATTTAGTCTCTCATTCTAACTATAATCTTTAATTCAGTGGCTCCACTTTTAAAATAGACATAATACTTGCGTGTCCATTTTTTACAATGTTATGATGTACATTTATAAGATGCTTTGTTGATAAGAAGGTCAGTGAACATTTTAAGTAACTTTTTCTGAAGTCATGGGTGTTTGCCCCTGAAAATATATTTTAATTATTTGAGACCATGATATCCACCAAAAAGAGGGGGGTGGTAGGTTTTACTCAAAACGTCCCATAAAAGAAAAAACAGAAACTTTTAAATATATGCTAGTGGTGAGATATTTCTGTATATATTTCAATTATTATTTGAAATAATATTTTTTCTTGTTAGTATTGTTTAAAAAAAGCTCTTAAATCCTATAAAACTCTACTTTAAAGCAGCTATTTGCACCTCAACTCTTTTTCATTTTCAGTAACTAGTTGAGTCTGCTGAAAAAGCAATCTCAGTATGCCACCTTTGAAAAAATAAAAAAATGATAAATTGTAATGTTTGAGAAAATACGATAACTTAGCCATTTTGAAAATAAAATCTGGAAAATATAAAGAATTAAGAACAAGTTAATATTTGAATAATAATTCCAGCAATGATTTTATTTTTCTTATACTAAAATTCATTTTACTTATTCAAGAGACTAGGTTCTATTACAATTACTTTATATAAAGAAAGTTATTCTAATCTGATCCTGTAATTTTATTCTATCTGGTTATGTAAAATAATATTTTATTGGTAAATTTTATTCCAAATTTTATTTTTTGTTTTTGAATTATAAAATTATTTTCCTACCCACATTTTTCTTATATTCGTGCATAGTGTTCTTTTTTTGATTGAAGTATACTTGACATACAGTATTATATTAGTTTCAGGTATACAACCTAGTGATTCAGCATTTATATGTATTATGAAGTGATCACCTAGATAAATCTAGCTACCATCTGTCACATACAAAGTTGTTACATACTACTAACTGTTTTCTCTATGCTGTACATTGTATCCCCATGTCTTATTTTTTTAATAACTATAAGTTTGTACCTTTTAATTCTCTTCACCTACTTTCCCCACTCCCCCACCATCATCCTCTCTGGCAACCACCAGATTGTTCTCTGTATTTATGAGTCTGTTTCTGTTTTGTTTTGGTTTTAGATTCCACATATAAGTGAAGTCATACCATATTTGTCTTTTTCTGTCTGACTTATTTCACTCAGCATATGTTATCACAAATGGCAAGATTTAATTCTTTTTATACCTGAGTAATATTCCATTGTATACATTTACCACATCTTTTTTATCCATTCATCTGTCGAAAACATAGGTGGTAAGCTCGCAGACATCAGGCTGAGCAATATGTTTTGGATAGGTCTCCTCAGGCAAGGACAACAATAGCAAAAGTAAACAAATGGGACTATATCAAACTATATCAAACTTATGAGCAGTGAAGGAAACCACTAACAAAATGAAAAGGCAATCTACTGAATGAGAGATTTTACAAATGATAAAACTGATCATGGGTTAATATCCAAAATATACTTTTAAAAACCCACACAACTCAATATTAAAAAGCCTAACAACCCAATTTAAAAATGAGCAGAATATCTGAAAAGAAATTCCTCCAAAGAGGACACACAGGTGGCCAAATAGGCATATGAAAAGATGTTCAACATCACGAATCATCAGGGAAATGCAAACCAAAACCACAAGGTATCATGTCACATTTGTCAGAAGGACTATAATCAAAAAGACAAGAAATAACAGGTGTTGTCGAGGATATGGAGAAAAGGGAACACTTGGTGGTGGGAAAGCAAAATGGTGCAGCAAATATGGAAAACAGGAGGGAAATTCCTCAAAAATTAAAAATGGAACTACCATGTATCCAGTAATTCCACTTCTGGGTATTTTCTGCAAAGAAAATGAAAACACTGATTTGAAAAGACACATACACTCCTACATTCATTGCAGCATTACTCACAATAGCCAAGATATGGAAGCAACATAGTGTTCTTTTTAACATTGCAATTATGAGACTGAGTTTGGTCTCTATTGCTTACCAATCATGAATAAATTAATATAATTATTCTGATTACTTTCTTGCACTCATAAAAACTAGAAATAACAGGATCTAAGAAGAAGTCCTAAACATGTTTTCACCAAACAAAAGCTGATTTCTACAGATGTTCCTATTGAAGATGATATAGGACCTCTCACACTCAAGTATATATAATAGGGTAAACTACTATACCATATCACACAAGAGTTCAAAATGCCATCGAGAGAGCAGTCCTCATTAAGATCATTTTAACCTTTCACTGAATCATAGAACTTAAAAATAAATGAACATCCACAACACTAGAAACTGAAATTGGTTGTATTACCTACATGAGACTGTGTAAAGAATCTACCCAAATTGTAAGGCATGTTGTAGGTAGATTAAGGAAAATTCAGGCAGATCTCAACTCTCACATGAATGAAGAACATTTGGAAAATGGTACATGATATTTAGAATGCCTCAACTCTACCCCATTTGTTACTGGCTGCAAAAAAATGAGGGTCCTCACCCGTTAGAAAACAAGGCAGACAATGCCACATGCTCCTTCCACTGCACATGTGCATGCATCATATTCCAATGAGGATAGGAGTTGATGGAGACACTACCCTTTGTGTGGCAGGGTAGTGGCACATTTTACATGTTTCTCCAAAGGTCCTCAGTGGACTAAAGTCTAGCTGTGCACAGTTGTAATAAGCTCAAAAACAACCTTTATTGACTTTCTCTTCTTTCTCTGCCTCACATTCTTTCACTCTAGCTTCCGGATCATGCTGCAAATTAAGTACCTGCAGCTGAGTCCTTATCACAGGCTCTGTTTTCAGTGAAACCCAAACTGAGACAAATTCCCTACTTCCCTTTCTTTCACTTCTTGATACTTTTATTCACCCTTTGAGACTTAGCTCAAATATTACCTTCTCAGAAAAGTCTTACCTGACTGCTCCATTCTGCTTTGGATGTCTCTTTTATTATAATATTATCACTTCTGATTAACTGGAGACTTTCTCCCACCATCAGATTGCAGCCCCCCTAAGAATAAATTAGGACACTTTCCTATTGCCTTTGCACCCCATTGCCTGGTACATGCTAAGCTCTCAATGTATATGTGTTAAATGGGTGACAAATAAATTTTAAAAAGAATAAAGGAGATAAAAGAGGAAGATGAAGAAATAAAGATAGATTTCTCTTGCTAACATAAAATAGATTAATATTTTGTGCCTGATCCTTTCAAAATGCAGCTCCCAATAACGAAACTATATTTCCTATTTTTGGTTTACAAATTCACTTCATAAAAATAAAAAGCTTCCATATCTTAATTCCTGAATGAAATGTAAGCGACTTGGTAAAGTGAAGGTGTCTGATATTTTTTTCAACAATATCAGGAAAACAGACCTATCTTCTTAGCTAACTCCTAAAAGAAATCATTTGGTAATTCTCCTTGGTAGATAATTCTCAGGAATAAAGAAAGTTACAAGCTTACACTTGGCAAGTTATTCATATTTATAACAGGAGTGGTAGCAAACCCTGGAATTGTGGATCAAATCCTAGGCCAACAGTGAATGAACCCTGTGCTGTGCCAGGTGGGACATATACAGACAAACGGGATCCGAAGCAAGAGTTAAAGATGAAGGGTTTCACCAATGGGATGCAGAGTTGTAGCTGCCATGACTAATAACTGGTGATGTGGTGAGACAGATGAAAATCACTAGTTAAATGGAACTTTCAAAAAGGTTTATCCCTTTACTTTGAGGTAAAGGAAGAGAAAGTGGGAATCCAGCCTTGTCTGAAATAGTCAAGGTAACTAGGGATGCAAGTATGACAGCTGATTTTTTATATGACATGGAAACTCTTAAATTAGGAAAAAAGAAGGCATGCAGTGTAAGTGTAAACCTTCTAAATCAATACATTATAAACTGTAGTTTGTGACCAATTCATAAGACATGAAATTTTTCTCAGTATCTTTTAAAAAGATAGAATGGAATAGATTCAAGTAGAAAACATCAGGGAAGTTAAAACAGGATGACACAATTGAGTTTTCTTCCATCTTCCTCTCAAGAACACTAATTTTGACCATCACCCACAGATAAGATTACCATTGCAGAGGTCCAGAAATCCAGCAGAGAAGTTCTAGCACGCTGTTGAAGCCAAAAAAAAAAAAAAAAAAAAAAAAATAGCCAAGTTTGGATGTACTGAAGAAGGTAAGAGGAACACCTTCACTTTACCCCTAACATTCTGCAAGTCTCACCCCCATACATCCTACTCTATGGCCAGCTGCCTGTACATGCTTCAAAGGGGGCAAGTGCAAGCCACTGCAGATGTGCAGATGGCAAGCTTTGCAGGTGAGCACATGCAGAAAACAAGCCTGACACTGTAGGATTGGGAGAAAGTACAACTTGACAATTTGGCACCACCCGAAGGAAAGCAGATAGAGATTTTTCAACAACCAACCTAGCTTTGCAGGACCAAGAGAAGGCATACAATCTTAAGAACTTAAGAAGGAAAAAAAGTATGGAGTAGGCATAATCATAGAAAATGTCTAAGAAAATCTCAGAATCTCTAGCAAGAGTGACAGAAAGTGTTTCTCTTCTGAAGCCAGTCAGTAACACTGCAGGACATGACTCCTTCTTCAAATGTGAAGGCAGCAACTCAAGAAGTCAAGGAACATGAAAAGTCAATGAAGCATGACACCATCAAAGGAACACAGTAACTTTCCAGTAACTGAACCCAAAGAAATGAAGATCTGCATTTTACCCAATAAAGAATTTGAAATAATTGTTTTAAGGAAGTTTGGCAAACTAAAAGAAAATACGAAAAGACAATCCAGTGGAATCAGAAAAACAGTACATGATCAAAGTGAAAGGTTTAACAGAGAGAGAGAAATCATAAAAAAGAACCCAAGCAGAAATTCTAGAGCTGAAGAATACAATGAATGAAACAAACAAAAATTGCAATGGTGCGCTTTAATAGCAGAATTGATCAAACAGAAGAATATCTATGGACTCAACGATAGCACACTTGAAGTTATCTGGTAGGAGAACAAATTTAAAAAATGAATAGACTGAATTATGGAATATCATTTTAAAAAATGAACCAAAACAAAACATAAACCAAAGCAATTTATGCATTGCAGGAGTCCCAGAAGGAGAAGAAAGGCAGAAAGGGACAAAAACCTTATTCGAAGATGTAATGGCTGAGAACTTCCCAAATCTGGGAAGAGATTTGGACACCCAAGTTCATGAAAAGCCTAAGTTCTGAACAGGTCCAATCCAAAAAGATCTTCTCCCAGATATATTATAATAAAACTCTAAAATTAAAGAGAATTTTTAAAGCAGCAAGAAAAAAAAATATTACATACAAAAGAACCCCCATAAGGCTGTGAGTGGATTTATTAGCAGAAACTCTGCAGGCCAGAGAGTGGGTCAATAAGTTCAAAGTACTGAAAGAAAACAAATGCCAGCTAAGAATACTTTACTCACAGCAAAACTGTCCTTTATAAATGGAAAGATAGACTTTCCCAGATAAGCAAAAGCTGAGAAAGTTCACTACTGTTAGACCTGCCTTACAAGATGCTAAAAGTTTTTTAAGCTGAAATAAAAGACTGCTAAATAGTAACATGAAAATATATTAAAATATAAGACACACTGATAAAGGTAAGTATATAGTCAAATTCAGAATACTCTAATACTGTAATGTGTTGTGTGAATCACTTAAATAATATGAAGATTAAAAAACAAAAGTATTAAAAATAACTAGAGTTTCAATCATTTTTAATGGACTCACTCTATAAACAGATGTAAATTATGATATCAAAAGTATTAAATGTGGGCAAGGAGTAACAGGACAGTTTTTGTACAAAAAGTTAAACTGTTATCACCTTAAAAGGGACTCATAACTACAAGGTAATTTATGTAAATTTCATGGTAAACACAAAGAGAACATCACTAGTAGACACCCAAAGGATAAAGAGAAGGGAATCAAAGTATACCACTAAGAAAAATCATTAATTCACAAAGGAAAGCAGTAAGAGAGGAAGAACTACAAAACAGCTGGAAAACAATTAATAAGATGGCATTAGTCTTTACCTATAAATGATTACTTTAAATGTAAGTGGATTAAATTCTCTAATTACAAGACATAGAGTGGATGAATGGATAAAAGAAAAAGAAGGCCCAACTATATGCTGCCTACAAGAGACTTCAGCTTTAATGACACAGGTAGGCTGAAAGTGAAGGGATGGAAAAAGGTATTCCATGCATATGGAATCCAACAGAGAACAGGAATAGCAACACTTATATCAGACAAAACAGATTTTAAGTAAAAATTGTAACCAGAGACATAGAAGGTTATTATATAATAATAAAGGGGTCAATTCAGCAAGAAGATATGATAATTTTATATATATATATATATATATATACCCAACACCTGAACACATAAATATATTAAGCAAAATACTAACACACCTGAAGGGAGAAATAGATAATAATACAATAATGGTAGAAGACTAGTACACCACTTTCAATAATGCATAGACCATCCAGGTAGAAAATCAATACAGAAATATTGGACTTGTACTATGCTTTAGACTGCACAGACCTAACAGACATATACAGAACATACCATCCAACAGCACCTGAATACACATTCTTTTCAGGTACACACAGAATATTCTTCAGGATATATCTTAGGTCTCAAAACAAGTCTTAACAAATTTAAGAAATTTGAAATAATATCAAGTATCTCTGCAAACAACAATGATAGGACATTTGATATCAGTAATGGGAGAAAACCTGAAAAAAATTATGAACATGTAGAATTGAACAACATAGTTCTGAACAACCAATGGATCAAAGGAGAAATCAAAAGGGAAGGCACATATATGTTGAAACAAATGAAAACCGAAATACAACACACCAAAATTTATGGGATGCAGTAAAAACAGTTCTGAGGGTAATTGATAGTGATAAATACCAACAATAAGAAAAATGTGATCTCAAATGAACAATCTAACTTTAAACTTCAAGGAAATACAAAAAGAATAAACTAAGCCTAAAGTTAACAAAAGTAAAAAATAACAAAGATCAAAGCAGAAATAAATGAAATACAGACCAGAAAAACAATTAAAAAGGTAAGTGAAGCTAAGAGTTGTTTTTGAAAACACAAAATTGACAGACCTTGGGGCACCTGGGTGGCTCAGTCGGTCAAGTGTCAGACTTCAGCACAGGTCATGATCTCACCGTTCATGGGTTCGAGTCCCGCACTGGGCTTTGTGCTGACAGCTCAGAGCCTGAAGCTGCTTCAGGTTCTATGTCTTCCTGTCTCTCTCTCAAAAATAAAATAAAACATTAAAGAAATTTTTAAAAAATTGACAGACCTTTAGCTAGACTAAAAAAAAAAGACTCAAATACATAAAATTCTAAATGAAAGAGGAGACATTAAAATCAATACTACAGAAATAGAAAAGATCATAAGATATAATAACACAACAACAAATTAGATACCCTAGAAGAAAAAGTTAAATTCCTAGAAACATACAACCTACCAGGACCAAATCATGAAAAGACAAAAAATCTGAACAGATCAATAACAAGTAAGGAGATTAAATTGGTAATCAGGAATCTCCTAACAAAGAAAAACCCAGGGCTTAATGACTTCACTGGTGAACTCTACCGAACATTTCAAAAATTAACACCAATACTTCTCAAACTTTTCCAAAAAAGAAAAATGGATAGGAGAGAATATTTCTAAATTCATTTTACAAGGCCAGTGTTAGTTTGATACCAAAGCCAGACACAGACACTATAAGGAAAGAAAATTACAGGCCAATATTCCTCATGAATCTTCAACAAAATACTAGCCAATAGAATTTAACAGCACCTTAAAAGGATCATACACCATGATCAAGTGGATTTATCCTTGGGATGCAAGGATGGTTCAACATATGCAAGTGAATACATGTGATATAACACATTAACAGAATGAAGAATATTCATATGAGCATCTCAATAAATGAAGAAAAAGCATTTGATAAAATACAATACGTTTACAATGAAAACTCTCAATGAATTAGGCATAGAAGGAACTAACTTAATAAAACTCACAACTAACATCACACTCAATGGTGAAAACAAGATAATATCACCCACGCTCACCACTTCTATTCAACATATTACTGAAAGTCCTAGCAACAGCAGTTAAGAAACAAAGTTCATGAAGTAAAAACAAAAACAAACAACTAGGACTACATCAACTAAAGGCTTCTGCACAGCAAGGGAAACAATAAAAAAAAATGTAAAGACAACCTATCTAATGGAAAAAAAAAGTCTGCAAAGCATATATCTGATAGGGGTTAATATCCAAACACACACATAAGGAACTCCTACAACTCAATAGCAAAAAGTTTGATTAAAAAATGGGCTATGGACCTGAATACACATTTTTGCAAAAAAGACATATTAATGTCCAATAAGCATATAAAAAGATGCTCAGCATCACTAATCAACAGAGAAATGTAAATCAAAAGCACAATGAAACATCATCTCATACCTGTTAGGATGGCTTTTATCAAAAGGACAAGAAACAACAAATGTTGGCAAGGACATGGAGAAAAAGGAACACTTGTACACTGTTGGTGGGAAAGTAAATTGGTACGACCATTATGGAAAACTATGTGGAGGTTCCTCCAAAAATTAAAAATAGAACTACCATATAATCTAGCAATGCCATTTCTAAATATATATCCAAAGCAAACAAAATAAATATCTCAATGAGATGTCTTCACTGGCACGTTCATTGCAGCATCATACACAATACCCAAGATATGGGAAAAAACTAAAAGTCCACTGATGGATGGCTGGATTAATATTGTTCAGCCATGAGAAAGAAGGAAATCCTATCATTTGCAACAACATAAAGGAACCTAAAAAAACTTTATATTATGCTAACTGAAATAAGTCAGAGAAAGACCAATACTGCATGATATCACTTAACATGTGAAATTTTTTTAAAAAGGCGAACTCATAGAAACACAGTAGAATGGTGGTTGCCAGGGGATGGAGGTTGGGAAAATGGGGAGATCCTGGTCACAGGGTACAAGTCTTTTGTTATAAGATGAATAAGTTCTGGGGCTCCAATAGATAGCATGGTGACTATTATTAATAATACTGTATTGTATACTTGAAATTTGCAAAGAGTAGATCTCAAGTGTTGTTGCCACAAAAAAAGGGTAACTGTGATTGAAAGATGTGTTTATTAATCTGATCATGGTAATTATTTCACAAAGTATACATATGTCAAATCATCATGTACATTTTAAATACATACAATTTTATTTGTCAATTATACCTCAATAAATCTGCGGGTGGGAAGGAATCATTTAAAAAATGTCAAGCAATATTTTGCCTTCTTGGAATGTAGGTTTACTTCTAGTTCTTAATCATACTCAAAATCTGTTCTTGCATGATTTATGAAATACAGCAGCTTTTGGTTATTCCTCATGAAATTACCAACTATGAACCTCATGATGGCATTTTGCTAAATAGTCTTGCACAGAATCGCTTTTGAACATGCAATACAAATAAAAGTAAACAATAAGAGTCAGAATTCTCACATTTTTCTGGACACATACATAAGTGCTGGGTCATGATATAAAATGTATTAAGTGAGTTGTGGTTAAAAATGTTTGAAAGTCTCAGCTCTAGATCAGTACTATCCCAAATGTGGTACAGATGCCCAAATCATAATGATCCAGATAAAAACATGGCTTCCTGGGGTTCCTGGGTGGCTCAGTTGGTTAAGTGTCCGACTTTGGCTCAGGTCATGATCTCACAGTTCTTGGGTTCCAGCCCCGCGTCGGACTCTGTGTGGACAGCTCAGAGCCTGGAGGCTGCTTCAGATTCTGTGTCTCCCTCTCTCTCTGTCCCTCCCCGGCTCACAGTGTCGCTCTCTCTCTCTCAAAAATAAATTAAAAAAAAAAAAAACACATAAAAAAAATGGCTTCCTGACCTCACTCCAGAGATTCTGACTGAATACATCTAGAGTGGAGCCCAGAAATCTGCATTTTAGAGAAACAGATGATCCTGACCAAATCACTAAAGTTACAGACACAGATGATATATATCACCTCTAGGGTCACAATGAATAGATGTAAAGAATTGCTAGTCATTTTACTTTATAGCATTTCAGAGGGCTTCTTCATGATTAGAATTGTGGGGAACACCTTAATTCTTTTTTCTCTGAGCAGTTTTTTCATTTTTTATTGAAGTGTAATTAACATACAGTGTTATATTAGTTTTGGGTGTCCAATATAATAATTCAACAATTCCATACATTATTCAGTGTTCATCATAAGTGTACTGTTAGTCCTTCACCTATTTCCCACATCCCCCTACCCACCTCCCCTCTGGTAACCACCAGTTTGTTCTCTATAGTTAAGAGTCTGCTTTTTGTGTGTGTCTCTTTAGTTTGCTTAGTTTGTTTTGTTTCTTAAATTCTATATATGAGTAAAATCATATTAGTATTTGCCTTTCTCTGACTTATTTCACTTAGCATTATACTCTCTAGGTCCATGCATGTTGTTGCAAAGGGCAAGATCTTATTCTTTTTTATGGCTGTGTAATATTCCATTTGATTATTTACACACACACATACACACACACACACACACACACGCCACGCTTTCGTTATCCATTCACCTATCAGTGGACATTTGGATTCCTTCCATGCTGCAATAAACATAGGGGCACATATATGTTTTGAAATTAGTGTTTTCATTTTGTTTGGGTAAATACCCAGTATCAGAATAATGCATCATATCATAATTCTACTTGTAATTCTTTTTGAAGAGCCTCCATACAGTTTTCCATAATGGTTGCACCAATTTGCATTCAACAGTGCCTGAGGGTTCCTTTTTCTCCACATCCTTGCCAAAATGTATTTTCTGTTTTTATGATAGTAGCCATTCTAATTGGTGTAAGGTGATCCACTGACTCCTTACCCAATAAAATTGTTGTAAGGCTGATGTGTGATCTACTGTTAAACTACTTTTCACTCCCACACAGATTATATTCATTAAACTAAAATCACTTTTAGGTTCAGCATACTTATGTTGAAATTTCACTCACTCATCAACATGAGTGATTACTCTGCTGAATCAGATAATAGTTTTCCAATATAGAAGAATATTTCTTCAGTTTTCTGTGCTATTCACAATGGAACAGCTACAAACAACAACATGCTTTTGCGTTTAGTTTGCATTATTAACATTTGCCTCATCACTTTTTAAATTCTAGATGAGGGATGGACCAACTTTTTCTATAATGGGCCAGATGGTCAATATTTTAGGCTTTGTGAGCCATACTACCTCTTTCAAAACTATTCAACTCTGCCATTGTAGTGTGAAAGTATCCATCGATAATACATAAGTGAATGGGTATGGCTATGTTCCAATAAAACTTTATTTATAAAAGCAGATACTGGGTAGGCCCTAGTTTTCTGAACCCTGGTCTAGACAATCAACAAAACAATAAATCATTAGCTCTGCTGCTTGCCAATTTCCTTTGTGGCAATCCTCTTACCATTGTCTACTTGAGGTTACCAACAGGAAGTTACTGAAAGTGAAGTTAGAAGAGATGCATAGAAGCATGCCATTTATAGCCTTCTGACTGAACACATAAAATAGACATAAATAATAAAATGTAGTAAGATAATTAGGAACTGATAACTATTAAGTACAGTCACCTATGTTTTTAACATAATTTCTTTATTTTTAAGTTTATATAATTTCATTTCATTAACGGCTGTAATTAAAAACTGGCTCACAAAATTCCTACAAATTTAACAATTGTTTCCACAAGCCAGTGCAGGCCAGATCCAGCATCCCAGGGGTTCAATTCCAGTCTCGTGCCAGTCTTCTCAGACAGCTGAGAACGAGTCCAATTCCTTGTTCCCTTTCAAACCTCACAAAAGTGGTCTATTTCAGAAGATGTCAGAAACCTGATTTCTGGGTATGTATCCTACTCAACCATAAGTTAATTTTTATTAAAACAAAACAAAGCCAACCAAAAAAGCTCCTCTTCCAGTAGGTATTTAGGCAGTCTGTCCTCAAGGTAATTAAATTTCTGGCCAAACCTGCACTCTACTGGAACTTAGAGAACTGAACAATCGCCCGTGTGTTTGGATTCTGAGTCACATTTGGTCTAAGAGAGCTCATGCACTCTTTAGAAGTTTCTGAAATTACAGCACTGCCCAGTCTGGGAACCAATAACTTTGGGTAAAAGTTAAGATGGACATAAGATACGGTATGTTAGCAGAATCCAGCGGTCTGTATTTTAACTCAGCTCCAGGGTACACAGTATAATCTCAGACAGCTGAATTCTCTTCTTTATTTAAGTCTCAACCTTCTCCTTTCTACAAATTAACGGCAGCAGTAATGCTCGGTGCTCTTAAAGTTTGTGTGGGCTAATATTGCTAAAGGGACTTGATAACTTTGGCTAATGAGGTGTTGGAAACATAGGTCATCGTTTATCCTCTGGATGTGAATGTGAGACATTAAGGATTGTAATTCCATGAAGCTGACATAAACACTTTAAGCTTTGAAAAATGTGCCTAGATTCTTAGGGCAAATTGAAACAACCCACGGAAATCAGCTTTTTAATTTTTATTTTCATTTTCTTTAGCATTCTCTCCCATTCTCTCCCATAAGTAATTGAGAGTTGATGACAATTTATTCAGACGTGGGTTTTTTTGTGTGTTGTCTTTGGGTCTGGAATAGACAAGCTATGGTACCAATACCACTATTTCCCTCTTTCCTTTCTGTGCCCTTCCTTTCTTACTATGCTTTCCATTCTCTTTTATTGTTTCACGCTTCCTTTTTTCCTATTTGCCCGAGTACATGTATACCCAAACATTGTAGCCTGGTGTGACCTTTGAATGAGCTTGAAACATAAAGTTACATAACAATGTGTATGGTTCTCCTTTAAATAGGAGGCAACCTGGATTCTAATGAGCATTGAATCCATATATATCAGGCCCTTGTATTACCTCATCCTTTTTCTGTTTCCAGGTTATTTCTAGGTACTACCTCCCACTCTGCTTATGGGTTCATATACCAAAAGATAGTCCTAATATATATCATTATATGATATAATGCATCCTAATATACATCCTAATATATATCTTTCTATGATATGATATATCTCTTTACTAAAAAGACAAGAGGAAGGACATGGGTTGTGGGTACTGGAGTTCACTCTGATAAAACATGGCCTCACCATGATACCTCTTGTTCTATGTATTCTGTAAAGCCTAGTTCAGTGTATGCTTCTGTCTCATGAGAATGCCAGCCTGGTCTATGGGTCCTTCCAGAGTTTGACCTACCTCCTTGTATGAAGAGCCACTGTGCAATCTGTATGCTTAATATCCCAGGTCTAATTATTCTTTACTAGTATTGTATGTAAAGGTAAGCATTTAAAATCATATCAAGTTGGAAAATACACTTCTCATTTTTAGTGGAATACCATATTTTTACTGAAAAGCTTTTGTTAATGAGTACTTTGTTGAGGAGGGTAGTTGTAAAAGAGTTATCCAACCCTAGGTTTTATTTGCCCTTTGTATGTATATGGATTTGAAAGAGAAAATGCTTGCTTTTATATCTGCTAAGATTAGCTACAAGTAATTGTGGTTAGCTTTGCTGAAACTCCTCATCCTAATGATGCAAACAAAAATCACAAAGCACAGAGTTTTAGGTTTCAGAGGTGACTCACAAAGACTAGCAATCCATCTTGGAAGTCTTAGCAGGCCTATTTTTGGGCTGTTCTCCACACATGGCAAGGCTGAAGAATCCCAGGTGTTCTTGCTGAGAGCAAAGTGAGAGCATGAAGATTGCCCTGAGAAGCAAGAACATGCTCATTAAAGTAGGTTTCTGGTGGGAGGTGAATCCGACTGGCAGTTCTGCGTTTCTCCTTGTGGTGACCTCTTTCCTCGTTAGAGAGGGGGTCTGATGTCCAAATGCATCTGGGTTTAATGAGTTGCAGTTCACTAGGGACCCAGAGAGGGCAAAAAAAACATAGCTGCCTGGTGAACCAAGAACAGTATATTGCTTATTTTGTGGATTCTATACCGTTTAAGCAGTGTAAAAGTTTTTCTTTTGTGAGAGCCTTCTGTCCCTTGGAGTCTGAAATGGCATATGTGAATATAGGAACCCTAGAGCTATGGCATAAATGGACTAATCAAGTTGGCTAGATTAATGCTTCTCTTATAAGCCAATCACTAAACTCTTAAAAAAATGATTTGGCAAGATCATTCATCTCTCTATCACAAATGAAAATGGACTCTTCTCATAGTTCTGCAGATGTAGGATGGCTGACCAGGTAGGTAGTTTCCCTAGAAACTAGGGAATTAGGTCACCATACTGATTGTTTTAATCTGTCAGAGACTTATTTATGGCAAGAATACTTTGTCATAAAGGGCATATTTCAACGAAATGGCAAATAAATGTGTATCTTTGTGAAATCAAAAGTGAGAAATTGTATATAACAAGATTGAGAATGGCAAAATGGCAATTTATATATGGTCAGGGAATATAATTTTGTATGAAATGAAAAGGGTGTAATGTCTAAGAAAATGCATGACAACTATAGCAGTGTCAAAACCCTCAAAAAGCACTGAATGTATATCAGAAGTTAAGCATTAACTTGGGCACTGTCATGAAAAAAGATCTTTTTCTCTGCAATGATATTTTGAATAACTTTTCCATCACTTAAAAGTAAGTTTTTTTCCCCTCTGCCAGTATTCTAGAAGCAAACTCAAATGCAATTAAAGGTATGAAAAATTTGTCTACTCTTATTAGCATAAAAATTAACTACAAAAGAAACCATGGTTTCCAGATCAATGTATTAAATGTTCTTTTTATAGAATCAATTACATACAATTTCTTCATTATATAAATTTGCTTTCTCGTGTTCAAATCAAAGTTCTAAATCTTTGGAATTTTATTTTATAATTTTTTTTATATATTTATTTTTGAGAGACAGAGTGAGACAAAGTGAGACTGGGGGAGGGGCAGAGAGGGAGACACAGGATTGGAAACAGGCTCCAGGCTCTGAGCTGTCAGCACAGAGCCTGACGCGGGGCGCGAACCCACAGACTGTGAGATCATGACCTGAGCCGAAGTCGGACGCTCAACCGACTGAGCCACCCAGGTGCCCCAAAATCTTTGGAATTTTAATAGAACTACTTTCTATTATGCTATGGAGTCTATAACTCTGGTCAATTCACTTAATTTTTCTTTGGTTTGGCATCCCAACTAAAAAATGAGGATCATGATATAGTTCTACTTCCTTATCATACTATATAGAAATAAGTTAAACTGAGCATTAGTATACTATTTTTATATGATATGATGAATGTATTTGTAAAGGTATTAATACCCTTCTAAAATTTTAAATTATTATAGCTAAGGAAAAAAATTATTACAACTGAGGAAAATTACACAATTTTCCAAATAGGTGAATGTTAGTATATGATCTAAATCATCACTGAGGATATCAGATCAGCAGAAGAAGAAATTCATATAACAACAGATATTTATTGACCACTTCCTATATGCCAAACACTTTATATGAAGTATTTCACTTGACTGTCATGACACTTTGAGGTAAATACTACTGTAAGATCTAATTTAGAAATGGGAAGATTGGGACTAGCAGAAGTTACATACCTTACCTAAATTCATCCAAATGGATAGTAAGAAAGACCAAGATTTGAACCTAGTCCTGTTTGATTCCACAGCCCCATTTTGTTCTGTTTATTTATTTTTGAGAGAGAGAGAGAGAGAGAGAGAGAGAAACCATGAGTGGGGGAGGGGCAGAGAAAGAGGGAGACAGAGGATCAAAAGTGGGCTCTGCACTGACAGCAGAGTGCCCCACACAGGGCTCGAACTTATTAACCACGAACCACATGGCTTGAACTCACCAACAGTGAGATCCTGACCTGAGCTGAAGTCAGACACTTAACGGAATGAGCCCCCCAGGCACCCAACTGCAGCCCAATTTCTTAATTGCACTCCTCTGTGACTGCCTCTCCAAATTCGGATTCCCTGTTCACACAATCTAAGACTTTGCAGTATTGCATAACAGCTTATCTCAAAATATAAATGGAATGCTACAGTAGTTGAAGTCAACACATAATTTCTGAGATCTTATCCCATTCCAAATTTCACACTGAAATGCATGCCCTTTTGTCATCGGTTATTGTAGGAGAATCTGTATGAGCTAGTAGAATATGAGCTGATAGATGGGAGATGTGAAAACATTATGTCTCCTGCTTTGTTAATTGTCTGGGTTTGGTAAAGAAAAATTCATTTTCTTTGGAGATGATCAAATGCTTCCCATGAGATTCATGAAAATCTCATACAGAACATTTAGGCATATATTCATTTGCCACCTCAAGGACAAAGTGTAACCAGGCATTATTTGAAAGTTTCTTTCACCTTTGTAATTATAATAGATTTTTTTTACCTTTTCCACACAGGTAATGTGGAAAATGGTATTGTGATGATGGTTCAGGAAAATGACATATTAGATGCATAACTACTATGAATCATCACTGTGGAAGAAATAAAATAAATAAGCCACTCACTGATATCATTGGTAGTATGTTTTTTATTTGACTAAACATTTTAATTGTGGCAACTTTCCGTAACAGTTATTTTACAAGGAAATATGTAAGATTAATTTTTAGAAAAAAGGAAACATATATTCTATAAATATAGAGAAGAATGATACAGTGATCATTTTTAATACTGATTTCTTTAAAGAATGTATATTTATGTTCATTGAACATAGAAAAGAGAATTTTAACAACTTATAAATAAGGGATTCCTGGGTGGCTCAGCCATTTAAGTGTCCAATTCTTGGTTTCAGCTCAGGTCATGATCTCACAGGTTCATGGGATAGAGCCCCATGTCTGCTATCAGCACAGACTCTGCTTGGGATTCTCCCTTTGCTCGAGTGCTCCTCCCCTGCTCATGTGCGCTCTCTCTCTCTCTCTCTCAAAAATAAATAAATAAACACTTAAAACAATTAAATGAATAAATAAAACTTATAAATGATATAAATTGCTATGGCTTTCAGCTAGGGAAAAAAATAATATTTTTCCCCCAAATATATTACATTTAAATGTTTGAGCATACTAGAACAGGTTAGCTCAGTTTTTTCTGGACTATGTCTATTTTTCTTAATGATATATATTATAAACAAGTATCACAGTGAGTTCAACTCACTTTTGAAAGTCCTAGGAGAGTACAAAATGGAGAGCTACTTAAACACCAGGGAAGAAAACTCAATTATTCAGAAAAAAAACACCTTTTGTAAAAGCTTCATCTAAATAAGGAGTTTTGTGTAATGTAAATGAACTCCTTTTACTAAAGTAGACATTTACCATTGTTATTAACACTTTACCCCCAGGAGGTACACTTTTCCCAATGCTAAGTAGTAACACAAAAACGCAGGATTGTTCTTCCTAGAAAAAAAAAAAAAAACTGATGTATTCAATTTATATTTATTTTATTATTTTGCAAAAACATTAGAACGAAAAGAAAAAATATACCGTATAAAGTTTCACTCTATATAACACTAAGCTTCAGAAAGAACTGTTTTGCAGCCTGCCAGATGTTTTCCTCCTTTTATTATAAGTTAACAGCAGTGATATATCAAGGGTAGAGAGGAATTCACGAATGTATTAAGTCTCCTGCTGCCAATTTAGTGTGTGTGTATTTTTTCTTTTTGGCAAATGAATAAAATTTATACTTGGCATCTTCTAACTGAAAAGCTAGTCTTAAAGATACAGAGATTGTTTTTCCATTAGGCTAATGTGTGTTACTCCATTTGCCTGTAACTGACAGCCAAGGAAAATGAGAAGATTCGCTCCTGTTTGCTTCCATGAGAAAGTACTACTTAAAATGAATTTGTTAAAGTTAAATTAGTCTTATAATTTTCCAGTTCTTTTTAAGTGACTCCTAAAAAGTTATCCAAGATAAAGAGAAGAGTTGATAAAGTCTGGAAGCACAAGAGGGAACTGGCTAGGCAGGAAATCTCACGATCTCGGTGCTGCTTGGTGGGTCCGCACTGGTTAGAGGTGGAAACACTCACACATATGCTCGTATGCACAGGTGCCCTTACACACACATACAAACACACATACACAGAATATACCATCTAGCAGATTTCCCTAGTGTTATTTGGAATTTCCTTAACAGATATCATGCCACACCAAAAAGCGGCTAAATCAAATGTGTTCAGAAAAGAAGTAGAAAGAAAGGCCAGTGTCTCCTGGAAGGAGTCCAGTGTCTGAAACCTGTTGCAGTTCTAGCATCAGATCAGTGAGGGTTCTCTTGCCCACTCCTGCCACTCTTTCCCATTACTCCTTCTCACAATGAGGCTAATAACAGCCCCAAGCGTTCACTTTGGTTTTACACAGCATCTATTGGATTCCACTTGTAAATACTTCAGAGAGTCCCCCAGGCAGGAGCCAGTTAACTATGGGCTATTATTAAGTGGCATTAAAAGCTCAGAAAATCTCTGGACAGAGAACAGGTCAGTATCATACTCAATACAATCTTGATCTATTGATCAACACCATAAATATTGAAAGATCAATTGATGTTAAATTAAAATGAGGGAAAAACCTCGTATCTTCTTAATGAAAGAAGTGAACATTTGTGACAAAACATGCTCACAATTTCAACATCCTTAATTGCTTTTCTTTTACCCTGGCTTCATCTAGGGGTAAGATGGTTATCTTAATGATGACTGCTGCTTTACACATTTTAATTAATGCTTTAAGTTTTGTATTTTTATCTGGAGGCAGTTTTATAAAGGAAACTATTTTCAGCAAATACAACATGTTACCCCAAATACTTCAGCTTAGCCAGCTGCACAGGTAGAACAGAACGCAGTTCCCTCTACCCTCCAACATGCCAAGAATACGTGTTAGGAAGTGTAGCCAGGGCAACATATTAATGGATCTAGCTGACAAAGTTCTCTGGCTGATACTGTCCTTTCATATCACTGTGGCACTGAACACCAAAAGGTTGGCCTGAATTTATGGAATATAAAGGGGAGGGTCTGAGGAGGGCTTGATTGTAGAGAAGAGGCCAGAATGAAGTTTCAGTGAGGTGTTTTTTGGATATGAATGGAACAGAGTGGACCCTCATTAAATGTTCAAATTAGGTTAAATCAGTTGGATATAGGGAGAAGGGGAGGAGAAAAGGAAAAGAGAGCCAGAGTTAAAAAAGCTGTGTACTACTGGGGCACCTGGGTAGCTCAGTCAGTTAAGCATCTGACTTCTGCTCAGGTCATAATCTCGCAGTTTGTGAGTGTGAGCCCCACATGGAGCTCTGTGCTGAAAGCTCAGAGCCTGGAGCCTGCTTCAGATTCTGTATCTCTCCCTCTCTCTCTCCCTCTGCTCCTTCCCTGCTTGTGCTCTTTCTCTCTGTCTCTCAAAAAATGAATAAATGTTAAAAAAATTTTTTTAAATGCTGTGTACTAATGTATTAAATGTGCTATTATTTAATGAGCAGTCTATTTTGTATATCTGATAACACATCTCTTAGAACATAAGATCTCTAAGTTGTATGGAATAACTGCATCTCTGTTCTTTCTTTTTTGGAAGTTTATTTCTCATTGTATTTCATAATTAGGAAATTTGCCCTACCCTAGAAACTGAGATCTGCATGCTAATGAGGGAACAGTGAAAATTTGAGAATTTCAAGTGAAAGGAAAATTTCTTTAGGCCAGGAACCAACATCAGAGTCTGGCATTCTTGTCTTACAATAAACGTATCACCTCTAGTTAAGATTTGTGGTGCTCATCCCTGACCTCAGACTTGATCTTTAAGGAACATCAAATATGACAAATTAACTTTGATAGAAATACATTTAATGACTAGTTTGCTGACATCCACAGGTAGGGCAGAGAAAATTGCCAGTTAAAAAACAAACAAACAAAAAAAACCCAAAAAAACCCACAAAACTATTTTGCATCTGGCTCTCCCTCCTCTGCAGCTGCCTGGAGGGCTGGGTTCCCAAATAGGAGAAGGAGTCCTTCAGGATAAGCCCTGCACCCATGCCTGGGGACCCTGAACCATCTATTTGGAGCCAACACAATGGGCCAGAGGAGTCTGCTCTTAACTTAAAACTCTCTGTTTGTAACTAGGGAGATAAATATTTACTTCCCTTAACCTTTACTTGTATATGATGATTTTACTCAAGCGGTGGAAAACAAGTCTGCTTTGCAGAAATAGAAATTTTCTGTTAAATGAGCAGAGTTCAACATTAAAAACAAACAACAGTGACAACAAACCCCACAAACTGTATATAATGAACATCTCATCTGTTATTAGTTACAGAATTAGTTCTGCTTAAATTTCTCCCATTCCTGCTTCAGGAGTGTTTATGAAAGGCAAGTAACTAGCCTGAATGTCTATAAAATGGTATCAAACACAACCAGCATTTAAAAGACACGAGCTCCTGTGAAACACCGAACAGAGCATTAATTACTTATTAAGAATAATTAATGAAAATGACTGAATTTCAATATGTTCAAAGACTTGGAAAAGACTCATTCCAAGTTTCCTCACAAACACGAATCCAAAATACGAACTTGTATTTGGTGTTTGATGTCTGCAGCCTAGACTCTGGTTTAAACTTGTTATGTAAGAAACGGCTATGGAGCTATTAAGTGCACATGAGAAAAACATTTTAGAAAATGTAATGAGTTAAAGTCTCCTACATTTTTGTAGTTGTGAAGAGTTCACTATTGAATGATTGCCTTTCTTGATCACAGCATTTCATGACCAATTTACATGTGATTAAGTTGATCTATCAAACAGTTGGCAGAATCCATTTTCTGGTTTGGTAGCAGAAACAGTGTTTTCTGTTCCTCTAAAACCTTGTTATTCAAAATGTAATCAGTGGACCAGTTGCATCTGCACTGAGGCTGTTAGAAATGCAGACTCTCGGGCTCTACCCCAGAGCTTCTGAATCAGAAACTGCATTTTAACAAGCACTCTAGATGATTTATGTGCACACTACATTTTGGGAAGCACTGATCTAAAATACAGCTATGCATATTTCTTACAAAGGAAAGATGTTTTTTTTTAATTCTCAGAACTAATTTAAAAAGCTAAACCAAAAATGTTCTTAAAAATCCTACATTTTAAACTTTTAATTTTTAATCAATTTAATGAGTATAACAGACTTTTAATGTGACTCTAATTTTTTTTCTAGAAATCCCTCCATGCAGTTGGAAATTGATTTTAATAGTCCCAAACAACCTATAATAAACAAATCACAAGTTACAGAATAAAAGAAAAATTCTTGATGACAAATATAACAGCAACAGCTAGTTTTGTCTGATATAATATTTTTTACACTGGCCAGGTTTATTATTTTGTCCTCATTTATCAAACACTTTGTGCCTCGTATGCAGTATTTCCAGAATTCATCATAACAGAATTATGCTGTAAATCCTTCGGCAAAATTGCAAAAAGCTTTGTTCAGAACAAGAGTAACCTCTACTGGATTGTGATGGTCCTTATGGAAGTCCACAAAACAAAATTCAGGGTTTGCTCATTTTTACAGAGATAGAACAAATGCTGTTTATTCTGACATAATCTGCCATCACTTTCTGAAATAAACTAAAACTCCTGATGAATAATATGCTTGAATCCAGAAGAACATATTATTTAAATGATAATTGAGAGTTGTGACATAACATTTTACTGTCAAATCATGAAATCAGATTTACTTTGTTCACTTATATGTGCCAGTTACATATTTTCAACCTAAATTTAAATATATAATGCATCATCTTCAAGCCTTTAAAAAAAGTTTTAGGGGGGAAAAAAAGCTTAAAGGACAATAGTGGACTGAGGGTTTATTGATTTATTTCTTATTCCCAATTTTCTGAATTTCCTGAATATTTAATAATAAAGAATGTATTATTTTGTAATAAAATACCTTTTATTTTAAAAAGAACAAAAAAGTGTCTCAACTCTGGATAAAACTACAAGATAATTGCATATTAAAATATAATGTGCATTTCTGATTAGGGTTCTTCTCATCTGCCAACTGTCCATAATATCAAATATTTTAAATCTAGAGATGCTTAAATGAGAGTTAATCAGAGGGAACTGCCTCTTGTAATTAAACATGTTAAGCAGTTATGTAAAGTTTAACCAGCAGTGGTATACAATGTAGAACAGTCCGTCCCCTCTTTTTGACTTTGTACATTATATATTCTTGATGATAGGATGAATAAAATTCAAAAGGAGGCAAGTGTAGCCACATTATATATATATATATATATATATATATATATATATATATATATGCACATATATATAAAACATGTAGCCATATATATATATATATATATACATATATATATATATATATATACATATATATATATATATATATAATGAACACACACACATATGGAGATAGATTCTTCAAACAAGAAAGCATAGTTTTGATTACAGTTCCCCTCACAGACCTTCAACTGTCACTATTTCCTACTGAATAAATTCTAAACCTTAAGTTCAGCTTACAAAGTCTTCAAACTATCTTAACCAGGTGCGTCTCATTATTTGCCATCCTCTCTTTTCTCCAACTAAACCAAACCATTTGCTATTTCCCTATATAATCTGAGTTTTTAAATTTCATATTTATCTTCACACTGTTCCTGTTGATTGGCATATTCTTTCTCCAATACCACTTCACCACTCCCCAACCCCCTACCACACCCCAAACTGCCAGGAAAAATCCTACTCTGTCAGTCAGGAGGCTCATAGTCTCCTGTAACAGAATACTCAACTGTGCCTTAAATAATACAGACATTTATTACCTTACATAGCAACAACTACTTCGCTGTCTTCATGTTGGCCATTGTCTTCATGTTTGTTTTCAAATAGTCACAAGATAGCTGCCACTGCTCCACACATGTCACATCCTCATATATCTGTGTAAAAAGGAATAGGGATGGGAGTTCCTCTCATATGCCTCATATGGAAAACTCTTTCCAGTATGCCCTTAGCAGACCTCTGCTAAGTTGCTAATTGAAAGGAATTATGTCATTCTCTAGTTTCAAAGAAGGTGGAAATGTTAACATGTACATTTTCAGGCTCCAACATGGGAAGTGGACTATACTGTCCAGGCAGAGGATCAAGGGAAGTGATGGGTATTATGTAAGCAACTAACAATTGCCTCCGGTTCTCCAAAGCCCAGATCTAATGACATTTACTCCATTAAGCCTTCTCCAAGTCATCCAGTAAAAGTAATCTCTCCTTTGGTTTCACACAACACCGTGTATCTTTTATATTCACATTTTACTTTGTATTATAATGATTTGTGTGCTTGTCTAATTTCAACTATGAGAACACATGGACTCTATATTCTTCATATTTTATTCTTCATATCCTCCAGCATAGTCCTTGACCCTTAGAAGGTCTTGAATAAATATTTCCTGAACTGAAAACCTCACTAATTTGAACCACAGATGATTCACTTTAGCTCCAGGGGAAAAGAACCCAAAAGGAAACAGGGCTTTCACCATATTGGCAATTAACATAAACTTTGCTTTTCAGTAAGCAGACTACATGGGGAAAAGTCAGAAACAAAAATACAGAGGGGTTGATCTTACTCCACTGACCAAAAAAAAAAAAAAAAATCCTGGAAAAAGTGCTATTTTCTCAAGACCGGTCCACTTGCTACTGGGTGGATGAAATATAGCTCCCAAGGGCTCATCCTAATGGGGCCCCAGAGTCAAGCCAACTGAGACCAAAAGGTTTGCCCACTAGAAATGGAGGACCAATGAGCTAGAAGCATCCTGAGTTGCTGAGGACTTCATAGAGAAAGGCTGCCATAGCACTTCTGAACTTTAATAATTTTTTTAATGTTTATTTATTTTGGGGAGATAGAGAGATAGAATGGGGGAGGGGCATAGATAGAAGGAGACACAGAATCTGAAGCAGGCTCCAGGCTCTGAGCTGTCAGCACAGAGCCCGATGAGGGACCCAAACCCACAAAGTACGGTATCATGACCTGGGCTGAAGTCAGACACTCAACCAACTGAGCCATTCAGGTGCCCCAGCACTTCTGAGCTTTAAATCTTCAATTTTTTAAGAGAAACAAATTTGCTTCCACTGAGTTTTCTGCCACTCACAGCTGAACTTAATCCAAATTAATGCACTTGGTCTCTCCTGGAGACTATTTTACTTGTCAGTCTTTGAAGCTGGTTAGGGAGTCATTGCCAGTAGGAGGGTCCTCTTGAGTCCAGCCTCAATCCAGCTTGGAACTCAACTCAACTTGAAGATTGGCCAAAACTAGTTCCATCTAGTCAAGTAGTACCATATACTGTCTGCACTGACTTCTGTTGATGAAACTGGCTGTATCTCTAGTTTCTCAAGCAAAACAAAGGACATTAACAAATTGTCAGATATCCTAAACATCAACATTGCTGATTATGTTTAGTAAAATGCCATTTTTTTCTACCTCAGAACTGAAAGAATTAAGTCAGGCCTTCCCAATGCCAAAGCAACTAACCTCTAACCAAGGGGTAGATGAGATCCATGGAAAAATCTGACTTAATGGTTCTTTGCTTTTTATTTATACTGCTACATCTTTTACCAAAGATCCTCAGACTAAAATTATGGTGACCTGCACAAGCAAAACAGTCAAGTGGAGGGGAAGAAAAGTCAAGTCAATCTAAAAATGCATTTTGTATTTTATCCTAAAAGTCAAGATAATTGAAACAGTTGTTTCTTTAGACTGAGCAGTGATTTTGCTAATATGACCAATGAAGTCAGTTAAAATAATAAGTTAGCTTGTAAATAAAGATGCAAGTTGTTGAAAAATATCCTTATTGCAGTTGACATAGGTAACAGAGGAATCCCTAAATCGACGCCTTGCTACAGACACTAGGATTACCACCCTGGCAGACAGGAAGGGCAGGAGCACTTGTTCTCAGCTTCTCCCCCCCAGAAGGCAATTGTCCAGCCAAGATTAAGTTAAAAGACATGAGAAATTATTCTGAACTCTAGCAGGGAGAATTTCACAACCATCTGATTCAAATGGAAATGCAGAACTCAGATCAGATAACTAAGGTCAAAACATTCAAGAAAAGGCTTGAAATGTCTGATATATCTGGTTCAAAATTGTTCAAAACGAAGTTTCACTTTGTGGAAAGCACTTCTCAAAAATTGATGGCAGCCAAAGGATCGCATAAAACTGATCATTTAAAGTCACGAAGGAGGGGCCCCTGGGTGGTTCAGTTGGTTAAGAGTCCAACTTAGGCTCAGGTCATGATCTCGCAGCTCATGAGTTCAAACCCTGCATCTGGCTCAGTGCTGAAGCTCAGAGCCTGGAGCCTGCTTCAGATTCTGTGGCTCCCTCTCTCTTTGCCCCTCCCCTGCTCACGCTCTCTCTCTCTCTCTCTCTCTCTCTCTCTCTCAAAAAAAAAAATGAATAAACATTAAATAAAAATTTTAAGGGGCACCTGGGTGGCTCAGTCAGTTGAGCACCTGACTCCAGCTCAGGTCATGATCTCACAGTCCAGTCCGTGAGTTCGAGCCCTGAGTCAGGCTCTGTGCTGACAGCTCAGAGCCTGGAGCCTCCTTCAGATTCTGTGTCTCCTTCTCTCTCTGTCCCCCACCTCTCTCTCTCTCTCTCTCTCAAAAATAAATAAACATTAAAAAAAAATTTTTAAGTCACAAAGGAAATCCTTGAACCCATGTAGATATTGAAAGTAAAATAGTTACACTACTCTTTTATAAGCTGTGATTTTTTTTAAATTTTAGTTTTTCAAATGAAATTAATTGGTGCTTTTTTCCATATACAATATCTTATTCAGGACCTTATATTATTACCATTTTTCACATACAGTAAATACCACTGTAATGTAGTGATTTTGTGTTTATGGTTTAACATCAAAAAATTAAAAAACTAAAGATTTTGAAATTGAAATTAAATCATTTGGTTCACTTACCCCATAATCCCATATACCATCCTTGTTATAGAGAAACCTGTTAATTCTTAATTTCTCTAAGAATATAAAGCATTGTGGTTAGCATGCTACCTGTGAGAAACAATATAGCACGGTGGTTGAGATGTGGACTCTAGAGCCAGATTTAAAGTTTAAGACCTGGGCTTCATATCCTAGCCGTCCCACTTACTAGTTGTATGAATTTAAGCAGGTTGTTTAACCTCCAATATGCCTCACTTTCCTCATCTATATCACATTGTCCCATATGTCCCATTAAAAGGACAAAATGATTTAATATTAATATAGCACTTAGAATGGTACCTGGGGCATATTAATATTACATAATGAATTATGAAATATGTCACTTATTAAATAAGAATCACTTCCTTAAATAATACAAAATGTCTCTAGAGTATGTAGTATAAACGTAATTTAAAACTACCCTAGCTATATGTGACCAATTTGCTCTAAGGACCATTAGGGAACATAATACCACCCAAAGTTTAATTTGATTAGCCAGCATTAAATTATTAAGATTGCAGATTTGTTCAAGCAATCTCTCTGGTGAATTCATTCTCATTAGAACATCTGTCAAAGACGGAACAGTTGGGGGGGGGGTCCTTAAAAAAAAAAGATGGAACAGAAAAAGAAGGGATAGATTATGGAATGCTCTGTTACATAGAGTCACTCTCCATTTATTCTTTCAGAGGTCAGAAAAACTGGCCCTAAGAACTGACCTGCTCAACAGCAGCAGCATCTTTAGATTTGACCAGGGAAACTTTTAAATTTTCTTTTTTAAAATCTGAGTGAAAAACCAGTATAAAGGGCAATTTTACCTAACTACTGAAATCATCACTTGTCTCCTGTCTCTCCTTTCATACTGTCAGATTATTCTTCCTGGAGCAAAAGGGTAGTAAAAAGACTCCATTTTTTTTTTAACTTTTGACCTCTAACAATTTCAAGCCCCACTTCTCACTCTTACTTTCTTGCCCCACATCTGGATAAACCAATAAGAAGGCCCCAGCGCTCCTCTCCTTGGTATGGTGGAGAAAGAGTTCAAACCAAAGAAACCCTGGGAACCCATACCTTGGCCCCACCCCCTCATTGCAATAAAAATCGGAGACATTCTCTGCTTAGGCCATTCTAGACCAGCTTGGATGTCTCTTCTCTCCAGGAAGTCCCACTATGTAAGTTATAAACCTGTTCATATAAACTTGTCACCAAAAAGATCTTGATCATTAGGCTATTAAGAAAAATATACATGGCACACCCATAAGGCACTGAACATTATGAAAAGCAACCTCCTTAAGGAACAGAGAATTCTATCACCCTATTGGATAACTTTAAAATGGACGGACAGATAATCTGGATTCTATTGAGTACACAGATTTATCAGCCTGCCAAAGAGTTATTTCAAAACTGACTTAAACCCAGACTCCCTAAACCATAGAAAGCAACAATCACTATGGTAGAGGTTCCTAACCCTGACAATACTGAGCAGGGACTCTCTATAAGAAGAAACTTACAAATATGAACAGAGTAAAGAGAACCCCCCAAAGTATATCCAGTAACCACCAAGTGGAGGTAGGGCTGACTTGGATACAGGAAGAGGAATTAGAAACTGAAATACTGTTTGTCAATTTGACCCAATTATAAATCTAAAATATACTAAAATAACTTATGAAACAGTACACAGATTGGCTTTTGTGTCTCTACAACATAGATTCTAAATTAATTTTAACATCAGCTAAGATGCTCCCATTGGCCTTCATGACCTTAATCAATATTGGTGTCCACCTTACATTTATATTTGGAGATCCCAATAAATTTAAACAAGGCACTCCCTATGATCTTAGAGGAGTTACCAACAAATGAGGATGCCTCACCTTCACCACCAGAACTACTGTCTTTCCTAAATTTTCCATAGTCATAGGGCCCACTGACCTAAAATATCCCATGGTGAACATGGATGCTTTAACCCAACAAGTAATAAGCTGAAATGAAAGTGAGTTTTGGGCACTTACAATTTGTCTAACACAATGGGATTTCATGGACCTTTCCCCAACAACTAATATAGTTAGTTAATACAGCCCAGTTTAGATTAAAACAAGACCTATAGGAATTATGACCCACCAAATAAGACCTACAAAATGAAGGAGCCATTATGCCTTCTGCCTTCCTCTTATTTGTCCAATTTGGACAATGCTCAAACCCGATAAAAAATTAATGGTACTAACAGTGGATTATTACAACCTTAATGCCATCGTACCAACAATTAAGACCCTTGTACTCAATATTATTAAAATTTCTGACTCTGTCCAATCAACAACTGGAAAATACTTTGCTATTATACATTTGGCAAATATCTTCTATTAGGTTTCTGTTTCAACAGCCTCTCAGCCACAATTTGCCTTCACCTTTGATGGGATATAAGACTTTTCCCTGGCTGTCCATGGGGTATCTCAAGAGCCCTGCTCTCCCATGGTCTCTGTAAGCAAGATCTTCATCACATCCACCTTCCTCCAGGAACACAGGTATGATATTACACTGACGACATCCTATTCTTCTGAGATTCATGTGACACATTCATTCAAGACATACAAATACTCACAAAGGAGCTCACCAAGAGGGATGGATCATTGCATTACAAAAAGTGCCTCAGTTATATTCCTAGGAATTATGTTGTCAGTCAAGGGTGGCTCCATCCCTGACACTCAGAAAATAATCGCTGACCCAATACCTTTTCAAACTTTTTGGGTTCCAGAGGCAACATGCTCCTCGTTTACAAATTTTACTTCAGTTCATTTATGCTGTTACTTGCAAATTGGCCTGCCTTGAATAGGGTCCCCTCCAACAAAAGTATATTATAATAGGTACTCCCACTAATGTTCTCCAGCATTAACTAGAGGCTTTAGCAACCTCCTCTCATGCCTTCTAGAGTCTCTGAGCCACCTATGATAGCCAAAAGTTGCCCTTGAGTCTCTCACATAAGAAGCTGCCCATCTTAACTCCGTGTTACACACCATTTGAACATCAACTGGTAGGTGCATATGGGGCCTTTCTGGAAATAGATGCCCTCAGTTCAGGACTCTCCACACCCAGCTGTCCCTTATGCCTTGGATCACTGAGGCAGCACGCAGTAGACTGGGCACAGTCACAGAGGCCCCCTTATTAAAATGGAAATGGTACTTACAAGATAAAGCCAAATCTTGGCTTTCTAGAATATCCCACCTGTAGAATAAATTGATTTCCCCTGTCCTTAGTCCCTTGCCAGATGTAATGGTGTTTAGAGGAAGTCACCCCTCTCCCAGACCCACTGGCCACCTAGAGAAAGTGTGTTTGTGTTTAATTACTCAGGATCAACTGAATCAAAAAGGGATTTCATTTATTTTACCCATGGTGAGCTCCATGTGATGGAGCCCTCCAGTAAGCTGCTGTTATCCATCCTTTAGGCAGGACAAACTTGATTAAGGGCAAGACTCAAGGGTCCACAGAATTGGCCAAACGTGATGCAGTCATCTTAGCAATAGAAGATGCTTAACCAAAAACTGGTCCAGTGTGCCTGTTTTTACAGAATCTTGGGACACTACCAATTATCTGGCCACTTAGTCTGACCAATGGCAATAACAATCCCTTATCCAAGGTTACCTCCTTTGGGTTAAAAAACTATGGGAATTTCTTGCCTCAGATACCCAAAATAAAAATCAAGGTCATACATGTCTATCTATACTACAGCCAAAATAAAAGGCTTCATCTTATCCCTTTTGGAGTTCTAGACATTACTGATGGTCACCAAAGCATGTACTTCTCTTCTCAAAATACACACCATGGACTCTTCAACAAGATATCCAGTGAAACCTCAATGAAACTTCAATGACCACATGCTCTAAGCCTCATAGAGTCATAATGGCTTACTTCATAAGTTCAAAATCAACTAACTGACACATAGCATGTTTCAGTCATCAAACATCAGTAATGAATTATAATTGAGTCCACCTCCATTTGTGATGTCTGAGTACTGACAACTTCCAAGCCCCATACCCTCCCTTCCCACTTTTTGCCCCACATCTGGGCAAGCCCATAAAAATACTATGAGTTTCATCCTTGGCATCTGGTGGGTAGTTAAAACCACAAAAACCTAGAACCCTCACTCTGGCCCCACCCCCTAATCACAGTGAAAAGAAAGCCAAGCCCTATTCTCCCAGAAAATCCCATTATGGGAGTTATAAACCTTTTCATACTCACTTGATGCATGTGTTATCATCACTCCTGATATTCAAACTAATTTGAGGAGAAGGTGCTTTCTTACCCTCTGAAGGAAAACCACGGTTGTGGGTATCACCCTTCTGCTCATAGACCTCCAATAGCTCTCCCACTGTCCACTGAACTAAATAGAAACTATTTATCATAGCTACAGACTTGTCCTTCTGTGGAGGTTCACTCTCCACGATACTCGTTATAAACATAATCCTTCAAATGTTATTGCTGCCAGAACACACTAAGTCTTTAATTGCCTCCATTCTATTTGCTTATGCTGTTCCCTCTGTCTTGAGTTTCCTTTTCCACCCCCCATCTCTATTTGCCCCTTCTTCAAGACCATCTTAAAAGTTAGTTCTTCCATAAACCCTTTTCTGAGTCTCTCAACCAGACAAACTATCTTCCTGCTTTGAACCCTGTACCATACCGTTTGACTCTCTGGAAGTGCTTTGTCGTGTTCTACCCTATAATATAGTTATTCACATCTTATTGCTCCTAAAGTTCAAGGGTTCAGGCCATGGGCCTTGGAAACAGACACGAATGAATGAATGAATGAATGAATGAATGAATGAATGAATATCCACATCTGATTCTTGCTACTTAGTTCCCATGGGTAATTCACGTCTCCTAAGCCTCAAGTCCTTCCTAAATGAGAAGAAATAAAATCTTACATGTGAAAGGTTTTGCCCACTGTCTGATTCATACTCAACACTCAATAAAATGTTAGCTGCTATCATACTTATCCTCTTCTGGATCAGAAACAATTTTACATCATAAACTATTTTATCAATCCAAAACTATTTTTTTCAATCCAATGCATCAATAGTGTTTGGCAGATAGAAAACATTTAATAAATATCTATTGAATGAACTAAATATATGATTCACAGGACTTCACTGAAATTTGAAAGCAAATTAACAGTAAGATTAGGACAATTAAATCACGTGCATGGAATCTAAATTAATTCTAAGTACGCACACACCAATTATCTAAAAAGATTAGAATTCAGGCAGATATAGGTTTGTCTTGAAACTGCTTGCTAACATGTAACTAGCTAAGTTAATTTTCCAGATGTTCCTCCATATCCCACACAGCCTCTCCCACCCTTGTAGTGCACATACACTCGTACTCATACACACACACTTTTAACTGGATAACGGGCTTGCTTAGCTATTCCCTAATTTTGTTATTTTAACAAAAAGTAGACATTTGTGGATTAAAAACAGTGACAAGTTAACTAGCCACTTAAGGTTTCTTTCTATTCAAAATCCTATTCACAGACCATTCAACATTCTGTAAAAAGTTTGATGTGAGATTTAAAATATATAATGAACTATGCTGGTCTATGTTTAATATTCCTAATTTAAGTAGACATCAAAAATATTTTTAAAAGTTAGAAAAAAGACATTATACCTTCTGATGCAGTAATTTTCCTTCAAAGATCTATTTTAAGGGAAAAATGAAAGATGTAGAAACACAGGTAGGTACAACAATGCTCATTAGAACATTACTTAAAATTGCAAGAAGCATCGTATATGTGTAAAATATGTGACTGACTGTGCACTTTAAAACCAGATATAAAATTGTTTTCAATGATACCAGGGAATGTTCACAACATTGTAAGTGAAAAGACAAGATACCATGTGATATAAACAGAAGGCAGTTTATCTCAATATTGAAGCATTTTTAAATGTTTAATTCCTACGTGTTTGCCGTAGTCTATAAGAATAGTGGCAGAATGTGTCCAAGTGAAAGATAGTCCTCTTTGAAAACAGTTCACTAACTGTATTATAAAACTTGGAGAAACTGTTTCATACAGAGAAATGTATATTTGTAAATTGACCCACCTAATGTTTCAGTCAGTCCAATTCTCCTGCGTGCAAACAGTCACCTTGAAATGTTGTGTATCATAGTTTTCCTTGGGAGAAGATACAGGAGTAGAAATAGGATTCTAGGGCTAGAGAAGTAGGGAAATCTATCAAATTCAATTTTTTTAAAAAGCCTATGTTGATAACATCCTCAGGTTTTTTTAAACATATTATTTTGAATATCTACTTTTCACACAAAGTATTATAGTCATATTTTAAGACTCTACTCCCTTAAAAACAACTGTACCCTTACATTAATGACCTTAAATTGTGAATCACAAATAAACCCTACCATCATAAAATGTCAGCTAAACATAAACTACGTTTGTTTTTTATAAACATCCACATACAAGTTTGTGACATAGTAATCGTGATCCTGAATCTTAGACCACATTTTCATTTCAAATAGCAAAGCAAACCTATTTCCCTTGTGATGTAGTAAAAGGCACTCATGAGAGATTTTTCTTAAAAGTCACATAAATGAGAAACCTTTTGTGATCTGTGGCATACATACTATAGCAAGGGCATGGGGACGGTCATGTTTGGTCCTGCGTAGGTAAAGACGGTAAACTAACACAGCAGCAGTACAGCTGCCAGGGTTTGGCCCATCAGTCCACTGGTTGTCCTGGGTGACACAAATTTGCATTGATTTAGAGTGCCTTTAGGTCCAGGCCCTCAAAGGAAGGGTTGCAGCATGCACCTGGAACAGGCACAGACCGGAGCATGCAAAACGGACTGTCTCCATGGTCATGAACTTGGTCTCATTTGTTTAGTGTTCTCACCAGCTGAGCTAACTCATTTTTTAAGATAGAATTACACAAGCTAGCACAGCTTTCCAGTTTTATTTTTCTTTTCAAAAGAAACACCACTATTACATTTCCAAAATATTTCCTATCATAGACTCAAGGAGCTTTAAAAGTAATAAGATTCCTGTGAAAAAATTATCTCAAAACGTATTTAAGGCATATTCAGGGGCCTGAAACATAGTAATTTTTAACACAGTGGAAGTGAAATTTAGATCAAACCAAAACATATTTAATAAGTGCAAAGCAAAAACAATGAGACAAATTCATAGCAATTGCCTTTTTATGTTAAACATGGGAATTCCAAAGGTCTAAAGGTAGGTAATTAGTAATGCCATCAAGTAACAAAAAGAATATTAGAAGGGGAGTCAGGAACCCTGATATCTAATCCTAGTTGTCAATATATAACATAATGATATATCACAATTATTAGTTTCTTCATTTATAGAATAGGAAATTGGGCTTCACACATCTAAAACTCCTCCCATTTTGAAATACTAGGAGTTCTTACTCTTGTCAAAATTGCATCAACACAAATTAAATATTTTTTAAACTCTAGATTTTTTTTAACCATGACCATGTTTTAAGATAAAAAACAAATGAAGCCAGCTTGAGTTTCTGAATCATTTGTAAGGATAAGAACGGATAAAAATGGGTAAGGATAAGAACTGTACAAAACATCCTCGAGGAGCTGTTTTTCTCCAGCTAAAAGAAGACAGGATCACCTGACAATACAGAATATGTTTTCTTAATTATTTCTAATGCAGCACTGCAATATTACTGAAAGATTTTAAAAAGGCATTGTGAAGGTATTTTTCATTTATTATCTAGAAATATAATTTCCTCTCTTCCCTCTCCTTTACTGTGAAAAATACTCACACAAATATAAAAGTGAAACCTGAATCTCATCTAAAAAATGTCAGTCTTCACTTTATGGTGCTGCTCTATGAAGGCTGGATGACTAAATGGATTTGGGAGCAAGAAGAAAGCACGTGCCAAATTGTTTTTAACCTTGCACATCCTCATGGTTGTCTCTTTTAGTGTACTCTTTGGAGAAAAACTTAAATGGAAAGCAGAAATGATACGAAAAAACTCCAACCTAGAGCTGCAAAGGCTGGAATGTCCTCAAGAAGGTAAGCCCATATTGGAACATTAGCCAAAAGGGACAGAGTAAAACGGAATCCATAAGGAAACAATCACAGTTCATTTGGACCTTCCTTCCTTCTTTCTTTTTTTCTAACATCTAATTTATGTTAAAAGACAGAAAACAAAGGTATGTTATTTCTAATTAAATATTGAGCATAATCCAAATTTTCTGCCAATCAAGATAATTTAAAGGATTTACCACTAGTGATTTGCTCATTTATTTCAACCAAGCCTTTCCTCACTTCTGGGAAAAAAAAAGAAAGAAAGAAAATCTTGTCTATTATTGATAGTATCAATTTATGTAGCTCCTTTTCCTTAAAAATTTTTATTGACTATGCTTCAAATTCTCCTGGTTTTGTGGGAAAAATCCTTCAGCCATAAGGTACAAATGTGCCTTACAGGTCACCATCGAATCACACCAGGCAGCAAAATTGATGATGTATACACATATTAATGTATCAAACTGAATGATTACATTGAAAGGAGGCAGCTGCAATTCAGGGTCAAATAGTGTATTATCCTAAAATCTTGCATTTTAAATAGAAATGTATTGGACATTTTAATAGCTTTTTAAATTGAGGAATTTATCAAGTGCTTAAATTTTTAAGTATTTTCTAACTTCCTTCAAAAGAAACTTGTAAAGGATAAATGAAGGATGGTTTTGCTGAAACAGCTTTGTTTCAAGCTGAGTAATAAAGTATATTACCAACCAAAATAGTTTCTTTTAAATGGATCACTTACAGGTTTCTAGGATTAGTAATGCATAATGGTACTAAAGATCAGCTTTTAAAACAAGTACGCTTAAATAAAGTGATGATACTTTTATTTCATTTTTCTATTCACTTATACATATTGGATTTATCTCAGACTACCTTAGAAGTTATAGACTTCGAGTATTATGACTGCACAATAGCAATTGTTTCCAAAGAGTAATATTTTTTGTCAGAAGAATGTTCTATTGCCATGTATTGGAGAATAGCAAGGAGTGATGTGACAGAAAAGGGAGCAGTAGCAAATTGGGAAGTTCACACAAAGGAAGAAACAAGGGGATGAAAAAGAAGCAAGAAATCGTTAACTTCAAAAAAGCCATCCACCTAAAGTGAAAACAGCTTCACTTTACTCCAGATCTTGCTTCAGTGAGTAGATGAGAAAAACTAATGAATTTACTGCTTCCCTGGATCTTAGATACAGCTCAGTTTTTAACAGGTTATTATATGAGGACTAAAGAATTCTTCTAAATAGACTATAAGTATTACAATTTGTTTTCCACAGTAGCAGCAGACTTCCCAGTGAAAGTCCATCAGTAGCCTACTTCTAACATGGTGTGTGTGCCCTTATTTATTAGATGCTTTCACTATTTTTGGCAGGCTAATATCTTCATCATTCCTAGGAAATAATGGCAGCCAGCCAGTTTATGAATTCCTGGTGAACACTTAAAATGTTTAATGGAATATTTAGTACCGTATATTTAACCTTTTCTCGGGTGATTAGTTATAGGATCTGAAATAGAACCTGTAAGTAATAAATACTGTAATATTTCATAAAATGAGCCTTATGAAAGTTAATATAGTTAAAACTTCATATTCCAACTAGAGTCTAAACAAGGAACAGATTCATACATCTTTAACCCTATTTTGAAAACTTCCCAGTTTAACTCAGAGAAGAAATAGGCAAAGACCACTAGAACCTAAAGTTCTACATTCCAATTTCATTTATAAAAATATGGAAATGGAAATTTTATTTCAAATATAAAACACTGTAAAACATAATCAATTTAAAGAGAAAGAAGGCCCTGAGACTTACTGATACAAGTTTACCTACACTGTAAAGTAATAACAACTAAATTTAAGTCACTGTATATAATAGCTTGGAGATTAATGGAATTTACTTTTAAGTTTAATTGACTCATAACAAACTGAGCAAAAGAAAATCTTGTCTATTATTGATAGTGTCAATTGATTAACCTATTGCTTTTATTTACTCTTAAATGTGATTTATTCTTCACAAAGGTGTATGTAGAGATTAGGCAAAATCGGAATATCCCCAAATTCTTAAATACTGAACTGAACATAACCTATGATTAGTTGAGACACTTGTTTATGGACATAGACATTTATCTGTGGTTATTGCCTCAAATTCATAGCCTATCATGACAGTTTTCTAAACATACAAGCAGGATCTCTGATAAACTATTGACCATGTATATTCCATTTTAAATGTTTTAGAAAAAATATTCTCAAGAAAATCTAAGTTCCAATTTACATTATGATCTTAGGAAATGTTTTTTAATTTACATTTTTAAGTCTTTTATTTTAGGATATTCTGTTTCTTTAAGACACTTCGTTTGGAAACATTTATTTGCATTAGATGTTTCCTGGTCTGCTCTAAAAACCCGCAGAACAATTTCATATATAAAGTTTTATTAAGCAAATAATTTTGTTCCATTCTAACAACGTAGTCTAGAAAAAGCTCCAAACTGTGAGCTGTTTAAGATGCAGAACTCTTCCCTCTTACCTTACCAACTTTATAACACTCTTTCAAAATTGCTTCATGAATAGCATTAACTTTGGGACCATGAGATGTCTATCACATGAATATTCAACTCTGTTTAAATCCTGAATGGATCCACCATCTCAAAACTATTCCCAAAATCTATTTATAGAAGACATTACTCCTACTCCTTTTTATTTCAAATAGCAAACTTGAACACAACTGTAGTTCTTTTAAGAATCTTTATTGAAGTTTTTCTTAACAATATAGTCTGTTGGATCTCAATGCAGTTTATTAAAAAAACTTCAGTTTCATATAAACTGCAACCAAAAAAGTAATTTACTTTGTCAAAGAAGTTATCTGAAGTTGCAAGTTATTCTCTGTAATAAGTAGAACAGTAAAATGTAAGCATGCTCTCGGATGCAGGTGCTCCTGTGTACTATGGAGTTAACTTTGAAGAGCTTGCTAAGATCTGCAGGCAGTCTATGGAATGCATTTATTTTCTCCACAATTTATGTACATGAGAATAAAACTGATATTTATGAATAAAGTATTTTTCTCAAAAAAGTTGAGGCAGCTCTTGTTGAATGCTATCCGTGTTATGGGTACACTGGCTACCCCTCGAACTGTACTAAGAGAAACAGACAGCCGGGAGTCCATGTTCATGCTGAAACTTGAAAAATCCATCCACACGAGTTGAGTTCCAAGAAAAGGAAGAGGATAAAACACTACGCACAGCTTTTCATCGTCTTACATTAACAGGACACACCAAGAAACTTCACATAACAAGGGAGCAAATTCCCTTCACTGCTTTCAGTCAAGGTCAGTGGTGTCCATAGTGGAGAGTGGAAGTGGAGCAAGCTTAGGACAGAATAAAGCTTAAGTCTACATCTCATGCATAGCTGTCCTCGAATGTTTCTCAGACATCCGAATTAGAACTGAGGTTTGTTAACCTGGGGTCCGCGTTGATTTCATATCTGTAGTGATACCCTTCCATGTGATCCCTGCAGGCATCTCTGATGTTATGCATCCACTTTTTTATCCCCTTGCGGTTCAAGTACAAAACCAGTAAGAAAATGGCACCTATCAGGGCTAAAACAATACCTAGAAAGACATAAGAAGTCTGCAGGGATGGAGGGAGGATAGGGTCACACTCCAGGTGGGAGCTGTTGAGTTCCAAAAGGGCCCGATTCCTCATTTTTTCCGGGAATGCACAGGCGAGCCTGGCTTTGCCCTGCACTACCTCTGTCTCCTTGAGCCAGGCCACCATGTCCACCATGTGACAGTCGCAGACCCAGGGATTGTTGTCCAGGAAGACCCTGACGTGGGGCAGGCTCTGCAACTCCGCCAGGGTGCCGTTGTGAAGGACCTTGAGGGCGTTGTCCTCCAGGTGGAGGCTTTGTAGGTGTGTCAGGTTGCGGAAGGACACGTAAGTTAGGCTCACCAGCGAGTTGTTGCGCAGGTCCAGGTGCCTGAGGCCGGGTAGGTGCGCCAGTACGTCCCGAGGCAAGAAGAGGAAGTGGTTGCTGGCCAGTTCGAGGCGCTGGAGCCCGCGAAGCGCATGGCCGGCGCGTAGGGACGCCGCCACCATACCCTCGAAGCTCCGGTTCTGCCGGTGGTCCTCAGGGGGCACGATGTGGTTCAGCATCAGTTCCACCAGGGGGCTGGGGGCCGAGAAGCTGGCGTTGCTGCCCGAGAAGGTGAAGGGGCTGAGGTGGGCCAGCGGGTTGTGGCTGAGGTCGAGCTGCCGCAGGCTGGGCAGATGCTCGAAGGCGCCGGCGCGCACCTCCTGCAGGCGGCTGCCGCTGAGGTTGAGCGCGGCCAGCTCCGCCAGCGGCGGCCGGCGGGCGAAGGCGCCGGCGGGGAGCACGGCCAGCTGATTGCCGGTGAGGAAGAGGTTGCGCACGTAGGGGGGCAGGTCCGCGGGCACCTCGGTCAGGTTGCGGTTAACGCACTTGACAGTGCGCGCCGCCTCGGAGCACTCGCAAAGCTGGGGGCATTGGCCCGGCAGCGGGGGCTGGGCGGACACCGCGGAGGCCAGGAACGACGTGGAGGAGGTGGAGGGCGCCGAGGAAGTGAGAGAGGACGAAGAGACCCAGCCCAGGAGGACCAGCGCCAGCCGCGCCAGCCGCAGCCGCCCGTCTCCGGCGGCGGGGCCCCGGGAGCACCCCCCAGGCATCGCGGCGCGGCTTTCCCCGGAGCTGGGCTGGGACGGCGCCCGCTCCGAAGGCTCGGGAGCTGGTCCGGAGGGCGCCGGCCGGCCGGAAGCGTCTGGAGAAAACTTTCCTCTCGTGGGAGCAGAGGAGGGACGCCGCAGCCGGAACTTGGCTAAACCCCTCGTCACCCGGCGTCCCCCTCCCGGGGCCGATTCCCCCGCCCCTTCCCTCTAAAAAGTACGCACGGAGGCTCGGGACATTCAGCTCCGCGCTCTTCCTCCCGCTCCTCTTCCTGCCGACGCCCCCGGGTGGCACCCTCTTGCCTCTTTTGTTGGCGCCTCGCGCTCGATCCGCTTCAGGACCTGGGACAGGCGGGAGAGAAGCGTGAGGAGCGGCGGCGGCCGCAGCTCCCCGAGTGCGGGAGCCGGACTCCCCAAGCCAAGTCGTCCCCACTCGGTCCCCAGGACCTCCCTCCGAAACACCGTCCAGGCTTCGCCTCCCCCACTCCCACGCACATCTTTCCCCGGGAGAGGGGCGCGCGTCCCGAGACACCGAGCGTAAAGTCTTCCTTCTGCCCAGGCCCACACTATATATACACTCTTCCAGCCCCCCGCCCTCCTCTCTCCCGATCAGATTCGTCCCCCGAGTCTAACTTCTTAATCCCCAGCGTCTTCCTGACCAAACTTCTCACTCTCTCCTAGCTCCGTCCCCCACCGCCTCGGCTGGCGACCCGCCTTCCGGGGTCTCCGCCCCCGCCCGAACCTCACCTCCCGGTTCAGGTTTGGAACGGAGGGAAGTTTCAGGTTACAGGAGTCTTTTCATCTCTTTTGGTACCTTCCCGGATTAGCAGGAAATGGAGGACCTAACAGCTGTCGCTCCCCCCCCCCACCCCCCCGCCCCAGCCAGACCCTCGGATCCCAGAGGGGGTTCAAGTCATCTCCAAAGAGTACCTTAGCGAGAGGCTGCGAACAAAGCGGCGGTGGGACCCTGGACCTACGCTACTATCCCTTCAAAAGATGGTAAGGGGCCACGGCGCAGCCTCCGCGTTTTCGCCGTCGCCGCTTGCTCCCCACCGCTCACCTCCGCGCCCGTCACCTCCGGAGACAACTCTGAGTCCCACCGGAGTCGCGGCGACTTCCCGGCTCCGCGCAGCGGGCGCCGACTCTCCTCGCACCCCTGCCCCTGGCCCAACCTCCGCAGCTGGGAAAAACCAACCCTGGGGGCGGGGGAGAGCCAGGCCTGCTAGAGGGACTTCTCCCGCCGCGCCGCCAACCTTTGCAGCCCTCGGTTGGGGGATTTAAGAAAGGAGACTGGGGGGATCTGGGCCGCGCGCCTCCTTCCGGTGGAAATTAACGAGAGATGTGCCAGGAAAGGTGAGGGAATCCCTTTCTCTCCCCCTTAGCCTGCATCCTTTGGTGGTTCCTCATTTTGCATAATGTATTTACCTTGGACAGGAAGAAAACCGCTGGTGAAGCTCGTGGAATTCACCCTGATTTGGGCATCTTGGGCCGTAGAGTTAGATTTAGGGGTGACAGAAGCACATGAAGCAGCAGCATTAAGAAATGAGCAGAAAATGTACAGCGGCAGCAGCAAAATGCCCAGCAAGCTGCAAGGGAGCTTCAGAAAGTCTTCCCACCCGAGTGATAACGTTACATGCCAATTTAAGGTTTAGGTGTAATTAATGCATCCCCACCTGTCCCGCCCCCGCACTTCTAGGATAGTTACGGAACTTGAGAGCCAACTTTAAGGGGGGAAAGGATTCGTGGAGAGGAGATTCGTTCTTGGTTCATTAGCTTTTCTCCTCCCCAAATTAAAAGCAGAGGGAAGAAAACAGCAGCCAAAGCATGCTAGAAAGAAAAGGCAAATAGCAATGACTTGAGTCACCCAGAAAGCGGATGTGGCAGCGGTGTGTCAGTGCAAGTCCCTTAAGATGGGAGAGCCCACGAGATGGGGGATGGGACGTGGGCGGCCCTTGGAGGACGGAAGTTTGGTCCAGATGTCTGTCCTCCCTGGGAGTGCCTGGCAGGCTGGGGAGGTGGAGAGAATGGAAAAGGGATAGATTGTTACCTGGAGAATCTGTTATATCCCAGAGGTTTAGGGTCCTGAGGGGTCCAGCGTTGCTCTCTGAATAACTCTGTCCAATAATTGTCCTGAAAGGATGAGAAGGTGCTGGTATTCCAGGCTTCTTCATTTTAGAGAGAGAATGGCAATTAGAGGAAATAGTTGGGAAAATTAAGATCTGGAAGATAATATAAAAAGGAGCAAATAGGGAATGCTGAAGTTTGGGCCTGTGACATGTGCCTTTAGCCGGAAGAAATGCCCCGATTCTCAACCTGATTCCTGATTACTTTGGTGGAAACAGTCTGCAGAGTCAACAGCAAAAATGGCCCAGACAAGGCCTAGAGGTGTTGGAGACTGCAGTGATTTGTACAAAAAGCCAGTCTTGTTAATTCGTATCTTCACAGTTATCTAAATTCTTTTTTTTCTTCTTTTTAAAACTGTTTTGCAACAAGAATGTGAAATGCTTTGAAAAAAGAATCTCAAAAGATAGAGTCATGTTCTGTATCTGGACTGTGGTAGCGGTTACATGAATCTGTACATGGTTTAAAATTCATAAAACTTTACCGAAAAGAGTCGATTTTACTGTATGATAATTTTTAAAACAAAATGAATTCCTCAGGGGAAACATTGTAATAATGTTCTGGCATGACATTGATTCTGATTCTGATCTGAAGAGCAAGTACTCTGTTGAGGAGAAAGAGAAGCACTTTAGAATTTAGAGAGATAATATATATTTCTCACTGATCCTCAAATCAACTTGGCAATATTGATATTATTCATATCACTGTCTTTTTATTGATGTTGTTATTCTGTTTTGGGGTTTTTTTTTAATGAAAAAACTGGGGTTCTGGGCCAAGAATAACTAGCATTGACTTAGTGTTCTTTCACTGGCCAAGCCCTGTGCTGATCACTTTACAGAAATTATCTCCTTTATTCATCGTGTCAGTACTCAGGTATTCTTACTCCAGTTGTACAGGCAAGAAATTGAGGCAAAAACAAATTATGTAACTTGTTCTAATGCGTGGTGGATATGGGGACAAGGCCCAGATTTATCTGCCTCTCCTACATATCCCACATTCCACCTCTAGCAAGGTTAAAGACTTTGTGTAGGCCTGCTCAGCTACACTTAGGCAAAATCAAAGCCTCACCCCTGGTTCTTTTTCCCCTTCTTTTCTCTCTTTTCTTCCCTGCAGCTGGCACTTGGTTATGGCTGCTGAATCAGGACCCAGAAACTTGGGGTCATTTCTAGCTCCTCCATTTACTGTGTGACTTTTGTATACCTCTGTTCCTTAATCTGTAAAATATGACCACTAAGAAAACTTTAAGGCATTTCCATTAGAATTGAGATAATGTATGTAACACACTTAGCAAAATTGCCTTTATTATTGTGCTCTCCTTAATTATTCTCCCTCTCATGATTTATTGTGCAACCACTATATATCTGTAAATATGCTAATGATAGGAGTACAAGGATGAATGGTTTATGGTCTCCTTAAAGTAGAAATGCCAGAATTCACAAATAAAAAAATAAAAATTTCAATTTCAGATAAATAATGAATAATATTTTAGTATTAAGTATGTCCTGTGTAATATTTGAGATGTACTTAAAAAAATCCGTTCCACTTGAAATTCTAAGTTAACTGGGGGGCGCCTGGGTGGTTTAGTTGGTTGAGCACCCCCTTTCGGCTCAGGTCATAATCTCATGGTTTGTGGGTTGGAGCCCCACATCAGGCTCTGTGCTGACAGCTCAGAGCCTGGAGCCTGGTTCAGATTCTGTATCTCCCCTTCTCTCTGTCTCTTCACTGCTCACACTGTTCTCTCTCAAAAATAAAAAAAAAAAAACATTAAAAAAAATCTAACTGGGCATCCATTTATTTGATCTGGTAACCAAGGAACACATAACCTGGTGGAAGAAACAGACATAGAAACTAAAGCTTTCAATGCACAACATTGACTGCAGTTTGATGTATGTGTATCTTTCCAATCTCCTCTCCTTTGTATATATTTCACTTGTGATTCTGCTATTTTTTATATGAATGGGATCACAGTATATGCATTATTCATAATTTTTCTAATTTAGGACAACCATGTATATCATTCTATATCCATACACATAGGTTTGCTTTCTTCTTTTTTAAAGACTGCAAAATATTCCATGGTTTGAATTGTTATACCACATTTTTTAATTGCCTTATTGAAAGACATTTAGATCAGTAACTGCATTTTAAAGAAGTTTCCTTTGAGTGAGAAAAGCTTACTAGAATCCATTCTATTTTGCTCATCTTAAGAATTTTAATTATCTTAAATTATCATACTTGCCTTGTTCCTGACATCTTGGAAATTTTTTGTGTGAGATGCTATTTATATGCTCTAGAGCAGGACAGAGGATCTCAGAGCATATTCGTTCCCCATTTATTCTTTCATTCCAAAATGAAATAAAAGGAGGATCTGAATGTCCTAATGGAGAAGAACAATTTAGTGTATTTCAATAGGTCACTTTGTAGCCTCCAGGAAAATGTCTCTGCACTATCATTTATTTAAATTGTTTCTACAGGAACCATTTTTCTTCTAATGACCCAAAGGAAAGTCATTAGTAAATTATTGGAATATTGCTGTTAAGTCCTAAGAAGGCAAAGAATAATGTAATATTAAAAAAAGGGCGGGGGTGACTGATTATGGCCACTCTCATGAAAACCAGCAGAGGGAAGCCAAACAGTCCAACATGGACAAACATCAACATTATGTAAAACTATTAAATTTTGGTCTCTGCCTTAAATTAGCAAAGAAATTGATAAACACTTTCAAATCTGAAAAATATAAAACAAAATCAAGTATTGGTGAATAACATCAAGCGCTTATGTCATAAAACCATGAAACAACACTTAAAACCACAACAATCAACCTGAGGTTATATGTATCCACTCACGGAGAAAACAATTTTTAAAAATTGTTGATGAAAGGAACAATGAGCTGATTGTTTCTTGAGCAATCAAGAGCTGATTTCAAATTCTTTTAGAAAGAAATGGGCTTCTTGTCTGAGATATATAAAGAAGTAAATTAAAGACAAATTAAATTAAGTAAAGTAAATTAAATAAGTAAAGTTAACTTAATTAACTTTACTTAAATTAAATAAAATATAAACCAGGGTTGGGTCAAAAAGGACATATTTTTTTCATGAGTCAGTATAGTGGAGGGGTGGAGCTAGTAAAAGGAAAATATAACTAAGATGTTTCAAAATTTATTGGAGTTTAAATAAATACTAAAGAAAGAACATGAACAAGATAAAAAGCTGTAATAGATGGAAAGATTAAACTGGGTGCAATATGTGATTCTTCAAGGGTGAGAAAATATTGAAAGGTAAATAAAAATGATTACATGGTAATCTGCAGAACTCCAAATAGTTAACATTACAAGATCATTCAATTTTAAACGTGTTTAACTTTTTAAGACCTTACCATATGGCCTCCACCCTCTTGATGTTCTTGGGACACAAAGGTAGATAGCAGAAAAATTGCTGCTGTCAGATTAAATTCACAGTCTAGTGGTAGAGACAGACTAATAGTTGTAGAACATGATAAGCGCCTGGGTCAGGGGTAGAGTGGGGAGCTGACTGGAGAGGGCTTCACTGGGGAAGCAATACTTGAGTTGCATTATGAGTTATTAGGAAGAACTCACCAGACCAAAGATGGCCAACTTGGTGGAAAGAGAGAACTTGTTCAGTTCTAGAGACTACATGGGGAAGACCACAACACACATTCAAGAGAGTGGTAAAAATTTGAAATATAATGTGAACAGATTGCTGCCCTCCGTTCTAAAAAGTTTGACTTCATTCTATAGTGCTGGGGAGCCTCTGACCATATTCAGCTATGAAATGACATGATCAGACATGCATTTTAGAAATATACTTTTGCTATCTGTCAGAAGGGTGAAATACAAGCAGAGAAGACTGAGGGTAGGGAGAGAAGGTAGGAGGTCCAAGTGTTTAGTTGTTGCAGAACCAAACTAAAGTAGCTGTGAAAGATTGGCAAGGCAGGAGCAGATTGTATAGACCAGTGGTTCTCAACAGGGTGACACTGCCCCTGGTGGGCATTTTGGATATTTGTGGAGTCATTTTCTGGTTGTCCCAGTGATTGACATTTAGCGCATAGATGCCAGGGATATTAGAACTCCTGTAATTAGAGGGCAGTAATACACAATGAAAAATAATTCTGCTTCCCACATGTATATCAAATATCCCTCTAGACATTCTTGCAGATGAAAAACCAGATTATAATGATCCTAGAAGCAACTCCATCTTACATTTAAACTGCAAATACTTATAGTATGGTTTTAATATACACTGAATTTTCCAGGAATGCAGCTACAGTATTTATTGAAAGGAAAATATATATTGTTTTGTTTGGAACTTTACAAAATTTTATTTCTGACAGCTATGCTGCTCATGCTATTTGAATCACCAATACAACCCAACTGTATCAGTTTGCATTTTTAGTTATTGCATCCAAAGTGAATCTTTCTTCAATATGTCTAATAGAGGGGTGCCTGGGTGGCTCAGTCAGTTAAGCATCCGACTCTTGATTTTTTGTTTTAATATTTTATTTTTGATAGAGACAGAGCACAAGTGGGGGAGGGGCAGAGAGAGAAGGAGACACAGAATCCCAAGCAGGCTCCAGGCTCTGAGCTGTCAGCACAGAGCCTGATGTGGGGCTCGAACTCACAAACTGGGAGATCATGACCTGAGCCAAAGTCGGCTGCTTAACTGACCGAGCCACCCAGGCACCCCTCAACTCTTGCTTTTGGCTCAAGTAATGATCTGCTCATGAGTTCAAGACCCCCATCAGGCTCTGCTCTGACAGCCCAGAGCCTGCTTGGGATTCTCTCTTCTCTCTTTCTGCCCCTCCCTGCTAGTGCTGTCTTTCACTCTCAAAATAAATAAAAATAAATGGTTTTTAAAAAATATTCAAAATATCTAATGTAAAGGAAAAATATTTTCACTGTTTATTTGAATATTGGTCTACTTTCTCTTAAATACTAGCCTGTTTATAAATAGGTGGAAGTATATTACCACAGCACTGTGTCTTCTAATATAGTTATGCCCAAATATTTATATGTTATTAATGTTATGTAATATATAATTATTCTTTTGTAACTCCTTTATATTATAGTTAATAATAAAATGTATGTGTGAAGGTTAATTTTATGTACCGAGGAGGTTTTATAAAATATTCATTTTAAAAATGAAACACTAGTTTCAAAAGGGTTGAAAACAGATATTTAAGAGCTAGAATCTATACACTGTAGTGACTTATTCAGTATGGAGGTGAGACATTTATAATTCTAAAACTTATAAAATCATAGATAATTTTTATATTTTCAATGGTGTCCAGGGGAAATTCTAATAATTCTAGATTGAAGAGTCAAATTTGACTGTAAGAAGTTGAGACATACGTAAAGGCTAGAATAGTGAACTTTATGTGAAGAAAAATCTGACTTATTTCGTTGAAATTATTTTTTTCCAAAGGAAATTATGATAAACATTTAAATCAGCAATATTACCTAATACTCTTTTTCTAATGTAAAGTAATTCAACTTTGAAGGTGACATTGAAGATTTTCCACTTCTCTAGTCCTTGCTCAAACTGAGTTCTAAACCAAAACGAATTCAGCCAAGAAATGGGAGCAGTTGCAATTGTAGCCACCATCCAAATTCAATTAATTTCAATTAAATTTAATACAGTTCAATAAATGTTTATTAATGTGCCTTTTTTTGTGGTACTCACTTTGTCTTCCAAACAGAGCCACCTCCAAAGCCAGAAATTTTCCTTTAAAAAATTTCTAACCCTGGCACATTGACAGGTGATCTATTGCATGTCCATGGCAGAAGTTCAGCACACAGACTTGGGCCAAAACTTGGATACAGGACCCAAGTATTTTGTATTTCTAATGTATTTTATAACTCTTATTCAGTGAGCTAAAGTTCATAGGTTAATAAGTTGCCTGCCAAAACTCTTTGAAATATTTGAAGTCAATAAGGGAACATGTACCAGATTTAGTTTAGAATCCCATATAAAAGCTCAGGAAGAGGGGACTAAATATATTAGTCTATTTTGGAATTGGGATTTATCACATCACTTGGCAGTGAAAAAAAATGGAAGTTAGAGTTTAACTAGGGGGACAAAATCAAACCAGTGTCAAATCGTTTGGCCTGAGCAATGTGAGTGATGGTAGAGTAAAGGAGTTAGGTGCAGAGTGCATGCCAAAGGATGCCTATACAGAACTTGAACAAAAACCTGTTGGAAGTATGTGTAGCATCAGGAGTGCTTGAACCCAAGAATATTGATGTGATGACATTTGCAAAGGGATGACATTAAAAATAGTTTATAATCAGTAGGTTGCAGACACTGACTAATAAATGTTCAATAATCAAGCAGAACGCCACCTGTAGGCAACCAATTGGACTTTGTTGTACAACCTGCCTGAATACATATATATATAGGATTTGTGATTAGACAGATTATAGATAGATAGATAGATAGATAGATAAGAATTTCTGACAATCTCATCAACTACTCTCCACAGTATGGGCAATCACTCTAAAATTGTCCCATAACTTCCAAGCTTTACCATAAGGAACTAGAAGCTTCTTTAAAATAAGAAAATAACCAGTAGTTATGAATAAGCTGAATTTATTCATAATTTATTAAATAAATGATTTTGGAGTGTATGATGAGTGCTTCTAGGCACTGTGCTGAGAACTGAGATACAATGGTGAATAAAACAGACAAGGGCCCTGTTTTCATGAAAACTTATTGTTTCCACTAGTTTATTAAGTAAGCTATCTGAAGTGTGGGAAATCTAGTTTTCTTTTTTAATTGAATGTAAATGTTTTGTTATTAAATCCAGAAAACACATAGTGTAACGGAAACCTGTGTAGTTACTGCTCAGCTTTACAAATCCTAACACTTGGTTTCTTTTTCAAGTTTCTTTTACATATAATTAAAGTGTATAACTTAGTAAGTTTTGACTTCTGTATACACCTTTGAAACCATTATTACAATCAAGAAAATGAACATATTTATCACCCTCAAAAGTTTCCTCATGCCTTAATAATCCCTCCATCTACATGTCATCTCCATACAAACCTATCCCCAGGCAACCACTGATTTCACTTCTGTCACTATAAATGAGTTTGAATTTTCTAGAATTTTATTTAAATGGAATTATATAGTATGTGTTCTTTTTTATCTGGCTTCTTTCACTCAGCATTCTTAATTTGAGATTCACCAATGTTGTTATGAGTATCAATAATTTATTCTCTTTCTTTTAACTGAATAGTATTCCATGGTACAGGTATATGATATTTTGTTTATCCCTTTACCTATTGATGGATATCCAGTCTGTTTTCAGTTGGGGGCTATCACATATAAAGCTCTGATGAACAACCGTGTTCAAGTCTTTGTGTGGACATATGCTATCATTTCTCTCGCGTAAATAACAAGAGATGGAATCATTAGGTCATATGGTAGATGCATTTTTAACTTTTTCAGGAATTGCCAAACTGGTTTCCAAAATGTTTATACTAGTTTACATCACCACCAGCAGTGAAGAAGAGTTCCAGTTGGTCCACATCTTTCCAACACATACTTAACATGGTTTTAGACTTTTTAATTTTAGATATTCTAAAAAGTGTGTAGTAGTATCTCATTTTACTTTTAATTGGTCAGTGATGTTGAGCACCTTTTTAATGCTCTTATTTGCCACTGGTATTTCTTCTTTCATGAAGTGTCTGATCAATTCATTTTCCCATTTTCTACATTGGGCTGTTTGTTTTCATGTGATTGAGTTTCAGTTAAGAGTTCTTCACACATATATTCCAACTACCAAGAAATAATAATAAACTAGAGTTGTGCACCTAGACAGATGCTGATACTCATGATTTAAGGGAGAAGTAAAGAATCCAGTAATCACCTAAGCAAAAAAAATTGGCATTTGTAAAGAAAGAAAAATCTAACTAATTTCAGATATTTTTTCTGCTCTATTACTTGCTAGAAGAATTTGAAGCACCAGGAATAGCCTGAGTTTTAAAAAGTAATTTAACTTATTTTTTAATGTACATAATCCATTTAAACAGCTGAAATTTTAAAAATGACAAAAAAGTATACAAGGGAAAAGTCTCTTTCCACTCCTCCTGTCCCTCAACTATCCAGCTAACCTTTCCACAGACAACCAACTTTTGTCACCTCTTCTTGTGTATCCTTCTAGTCATATCTTATGCGTATGTATGCAAATTTATTTTCACAAATGATGGGATGCTTTACATTTTTCTGCATTTAATTGAACTGTAAAATAAATTTCAGAGACTATTGCTTATTAATATAATAATGAACTCTTTTCTGGGTAGATGGTATCGATTACATAGTGTATCAACTATCTATTGCTGTGTAATATACCATCTCAGAACTCAGTGGCTTGAAACAATAATTCTTTGTATGTATAGTGTATGCATCTGCAGGATTGGATAATCTGGGTTGGACTTGGTTGGCAAGCACTGCTAATCTGGACTTAGTTGTGTTTCTAGAAATTGACTGGTGTTCTCTATTCTAGGCTGGGCCTGACTGGGGCACCTTATTTGAAGACAGTTCTTCTCCAAATGGCTACTACCTTCCTCCTAAGATAAACAGAACAGCCTAGGCATGTTCTTCTTTTAATAACTATAGAAGCACTTACCTAAAACAGGTAAGTCCCTTTAAAAATACTGCCTGTATCACATCTGTCAACATACTATCAACCAAAGCAAATCGCATGCTAAGTAAGGCCAAACAGTAGAGAATTACACCCCACCCACACTGGGAGAGCACAGCAAAATGATGGAGCAAAGGGCTTGGATAGAGGAAAATCTGAAGAAATGTGGCTATTTTGCAGTCTACCACAAACTGATGTGACATAATTTATTTAAACAATCCTATATTACTGTTTCAGAATTGCTTTGGTCATTTGGGGTCTTTTGTGGTTCCATACAAATTTTAGGGTTATTTATTCGAGCTCTGTGAAAAATGATCGTGGTATTTTGATAGGAATTTCATTAAATGTGTAAGTGTGTAGATTGCTTTGGGTAGTATGGACATTTTAACAATGTTTGTTCTTCCAATTCATGAGCATGAAATGCTTTTCCATTTCCTATGTCCTCTTTGATTTCTTGAATAAGTGTTCTATAGTTTTCAGAATACAGATCATTTTTTTTTAATTTTTTTTTCTTTTCAACGTTTTTATTTATTTTTGGGACAGAGAGAGACAGAGCATGAACGGGGGAGGGGCAGAGAGAGAGGGAGACACAGAATCGGAAACAGGCTCCAGGCTCCGAGCCATCAGCCCAGAGCCTGACGCGGGGCTCGAACTCACGGACTGCGAGATCGTGACCTGGCTGAAGTCGGACGCTTAACCGACTGCGCCACCCAGGCGCCCCCAGAATACAGATCTTTTACCTCTTTAGTTAGGTTTACTCCTAAGTATCTTATTGTTTTTGGTGCAGTTGCAAATGGAATCAATTCCTTTATTTCTTTTTCTGCTGCTTCATTATTGGTGTATAGGAATGCAACAGATTTCTGCACATTGATTTTATATTCTGCAACTTTGCTGAATTCATGTATTATCTCTAGCAATTTTTTGGTGGAGTCTTTCAGGTTTTCTAAATAGAGTATTATGTTGCCTGTATATTGTGAAAGTTTGACTTCTTCATTGCCAATTTGGATGTCTTTTATTTCTTTTTGTTGTCTGATTGCTGAAGCTGAGATTTCCAGTACTGTGTTAAATAGTAGTGGTGAAAGTGGGCATCTTTGTCTTTTTCTTGGTGTTAGGGGAAAGGCTCTCAGGTTTCCCCATTGAAGATGATATTAGCTGTAGGTCTTTCATATATGGCTTTTATGATGTTGAGGTATATTCCATCTATCCTTACTTTGTTGAGGCTTTTTATCAAAAATTCATGGTGTATTTTGTCAAATAGTTTTTCTGCATCTATTGACAGGATCATATGGTTCTTATCCTCTCTTTTATTATTGTGGTGTATCACGTTGATTGATCTGTGAATATTGAACCACCCTGCCACCCAGGAATGAATCCCACTTGATTATGGTGAATAATTCTTTAAATGTACTGTTGTGTTTGATTTCCTAGTAGTATCTTGTTGAGACATCACGATTCCAGATTTCAAGCTATATTACAAAGCTATAGTCATTAGGACAGTATGGTATTGGCATAAAAACAGACACATAGATCAATGGACAGGATAGAAAACCCAAAAATGGACCCGCAAATATATGGTCAACTAATATTTGACCAAAAACAGGAAAGAATATCCAATGGAAAAAAAGACAGTCTCTTTAACAAATGGTGCTGGGAGAACTGGACAGCAACATGCAGAAGAATGAAACTAGACCACTTTCTTACACCATTCACAAAAATAAACTCAAAATGGATAAAGGAGCTGAATGTGAGACAGGAAACCATCAAAACCCTAGAGGAGAAAGCAGGAAAAAACCTCTCTGACCTCAGCCGCAGCAATTTCTTACTTGACACATCCCCAAAGGCAAGGGAATTGAAAGCAAAAATGAACTACTGGGACCTCATGAAGATAAAAAGCTTCTGCACTACAAAGGAAATAATCAGCAAAACTAAAAGGCAAACAACAGAATGGGAAAAGATATTTGCAAATGACATACCGGACAAAGGGCTAGTATCCAAAATCTATAAAGAACTCACCAAACTCCACACCCGAAAAACAAATAATCCAGTGAAGAAATGGGCAGAAAACATGAATAGACACTTCTATAAAGAAGACATCCAGATTGCCAACAGGCACATGAAAAGATGCTCAACATCACTCCTCATCAGGGAAATACAGATCAAAACCACACTGAGATACCATCTCACCCCAGTCAGAGTGGCCAAAATGAACAAATCAGGAGACTATAGATGTTGGTAAGGATGTGGAGAAACAGGAACCCTCTTGCACTGTTGGTGGGAATGCAAATTGGTGCAGCCACTCTGGAAAACAGTGTGGAAGTTCCTCAAAAAGTTAAAAATAGATCTACCCTATGACCCAGCAATAGCACTGCTAGGAATTTACCCAAGGGATACAGGAGTGCTGATGCATAGGGGCACTTGTACCCCAATGTTTATAGTGGCACTTTCAACAATAGCCAAATTATGGAAAGAGCCTAAATGTCCATCAACTGATGAATGGATAAAGACATTGTGATTTATATACACAATGGAATACTACTTGGCAATGAGAAAGAATGAAATATGGCCTTTTGTAGCAATGTGGATGGAACTGGAGAGTGTTATGCTAAGTGAAATAAGCCATACAGAGAAAGGCAGATACCATATGTTTTCGCTCTTATGTGGATTCTGAGAAACTTAACAGAAACCCATGGGGGAGGGGAAGGAAAAAAAAAGTTAGGGAGGGAGGCAAACCATAAGAGACTCTTAAAAACTGAGAATAAACTGAGGGTTGATGGGGGGTGGGAGAGAGGGGAAAGTGGGTGATGAGCATTGAGGAGGGAGCCTGTTGGGATGAGCACTGGGTGTTGTATGGAAACCAATTTGACAATAAATTTCATATTAAAAAAAAAGGAAAATAGTTTGGCAACTCCTTAAAATGTTAAATAAAAGGTTACCATATGACTCAACAGTCACACCTTTAGGTATATATCCAAGAGAAATGAAAACATGTCCACACCAAAACTTGTAAATGAATGTTCATAGCATTATTCATACCAGCCAAAAACTGTTTCCACTCTTTGGACATTGTTTGAACAGTTTTTGGACATTGTCCCAAAGGTCCATCAATTGATGGATGGATAAACGAATATGGTACATTCATACAATGGTATGTTATTTGCCAATAAAAAGGAATGAAGTACGATTACATGCTATAACATGAATGAATCTTGAAAACGTGGTATATGAAAAAAGCTAGTCAAAATAGGCCACATTTTGTATAACTCCATTTACAGGAAATATCAAGAATAGGCAAATTTGTAGACACGGAAAGTAAATTACTGGTTACCCTGTGCTGGAATTGGTAGTGGATAAAATAGGGAGTATCTGCTAATGGACATGGATTCTTTGGGGGCTGATAGACATGTTCTAAAATTGATTATGGTAATGGTTGCATAACTGGGAATATACTAAAAAACTGTTGACTTGTATACTTTAAATGAATGAATTATATGTAAATTATATCTCAATAAAACTGTTAAAACTAATAACCAAAATTTTTGAATTAAAAAAATCTGGACAAATGAGTTTTAAACATAATAATGACCATAATTAAGAAAGTCCTGAGAGAGCTGTTTAAAAGTATTAAACTTTACATCTCCCAGATTAAAGAACTTCACAAGAATATAGGCTGATATGGAAGGACATAAGACATTCTATATGAAGAACAGAAATATGTTTACAAAACCCAGTACCTCCAGTTCCTCCTTTTTCTAATTCATCTTCCATACTGTCACTGGTGAGATCTTTTTAAAGGCAAAATTCTGAGAAATTCATTCTCTGCTCAAAGCCTTAATAATACCTCATCACCTCCACAATAAGGTCCAGACCCTTTAATGTAACATTCATAGCCCCTCACACCCCATTCCTCAAACAATTCCTTATAGCCCATTCTCCCAAAATACCAATAAGTTTGTGGTTCCCTAAACACACTATATTTTTTCTTTCCTTCTGCTTTTGAATATTCAACACTACTCAGAGGACTTTCCACTCAGATACTTTCTTCACCTGCCTGTAAACTCATGTTCATTCTCTGATACTCATCTTAACATCACCTTCTTCTTGAAATGTTTTGGCCTCAGAGAACATGCACTGTTCTAATCTACGTACTACCCATGCAAGTTATGATACCTCATGTATGATAATTATTTGTTTACATCATTAACTTCTATGTCAGACTGTAGTCCTTTTTTTTTTTTTTTTTTTTTGTATACTCACTGCCAAGGAAAGCACCTATTGAAGGACTATATGGATGAATGGATGGATGGATGGATGTGGATGGATGGACAGATTACAACCTAAGAGTCTCAATCATCTACTTTAATCCTAGTGCAATTTGAAATACTTAAATAATCAATCTGATACCTTCTTAGCTAATAGGATTTTAGAATAATTTGTAACTTCCAGAAAAATAGTTTAGAAATTATAGCACTATTTTTTTTTCATTTTTTTTAATATTTATTTTTGAGAGAGAGAGAGAGAGATTGACAGAGCATGAGAGGGGAAGGGGCAGAGAGAGAGGGAGACACAGAATTTGAAGCAGGCTTCAGGCTCTGAGCTGTCAGCACAGAGCCCAACGCGGGGTTTGAACTCAAGGAGCGTGAGATCATGACCTGAGCTGAAGTTGGACACTTAACTGACTGAGCCACCCAAGTGCCTTATATATTCTAGTACTTTTAATGGGAACTGACTTTTCTTTTACTCTCCTTCTTAAAGAAAAACAGATGAGTCACCCTGTCTTAAAAAAAAAAGTTAAAAAATAATACACTTTTCATGATATAGATTCATATTCACTGCATCAAACAACAGAATTTAGCTTGGTACTTCAGCAGCTTGGTGTTATGAGAAGTTTTGAAATTTCAACAAAGCTTATCAAGCTCACATAAAAACATATAAATATATTAATTTGGTATAATATTACTTTTGTTTTATGTATTTATTTTTGAAAGAGAGTATGCAAGCAGTGGGGGCAGAGAGAGAGGTCAGAGGATCTGAAGCAGGCTCTGCTTTGACAGCACTGAGCCCATGTGGGTGCCAAACTCATGAACTGTGAGATCATGACCTGAGCCAAAGTCAGACACTCAACTGACTGAGCCACCCAGGCACCCCATAAATACTAATTTGGAGTAGTGACTGAAATGTTTTTAAAGAGTTATCTAAATAGCCAAAACAATCTTGAGAAAGAACAAAGCTGGAGGTATCACGATGCCAGATTTCAAGATAAACTACAAAGCTATAGTAATCAAAAAAGTATAGTACTGGCACAAAAATAGATGCTTAAATCAATGAACAGGATGGAAATAAACCCATGCATATATGGTCAATTAATCTATGACAGAGGAGGCAAGAGTATACAATGGGGAAAAGATGGTTTCTTCAATAAATGATGTTGCAAAAACTGGACGGCTACATGCAAAAGAATGAAACTGGACCACTTTCTTACACCATACACAAATAAACTCAAAAAGGATTAAGGACCTAAGTGTGAGACCTGAAACCATAAAACTCCTAAAAGAAAGCAGGCAGTAATCTTTTGGACATCAGCCTTAGCAACATATGTACAGATCTGTGTCCTCAGGCAAAGGAAATAAAAGCAAATTAAACTATCGGGACTATACCAAACTAAAACGATTTTGCATAGCAAAGGAAGGCATCAACAAAACAAAAAGGCAACTTACTGAATGAAGAAGATATTTGCAAATGACATATTCGATAAAGAGTTAATATCTAGGGTCGCCTGGGTGGCTCAGTCAGTTAAGCATCCGACTTTGGCTCAGGTCATGATTTCGTAGTCCATAAATTGGAGCCCCATGCAGGTTCTATGCTGACAGCTCTCAAAGCCTGGAGTCTGCTTTGGATTCTCCCTCTCTCTCTGCCCCTCCCCAACTGGCAGTATGTCTCTCTCTCTCTTAAAAATAAATAAACATTAAAAGAAGAGTTAATACCTAAAATATATAAAGAGTGGATACAACAACTCACAAACACACATGCACACAACATGCACAATCTGATTTAAAAATGAGCAGGGGAGGGGCGCCTGGGTGGCTCAGTCGGTTAAGCGGTTAAGCGTCCGACTTCAGCTCAGGTCATGATCTCGTGGTCCGTGAGTTCAAGCCCCGCGTCGGGCTCTGGGCTGATGGCTCAGAGCCTGGAGTCTGCTTCGGATTCTGTGTCTCCCTCTCTCTCTGCCCCTCCCCCATTCATGCTCTGTCTCTCTCTGTCTCAAAAATAAATAAAATGTTAAAAAAATTTTTTTTTAAAATGAGCAGGGGAATTGAGTAGATATTTTTTTCAAAAAATACATACAGATGGCCAGCAGACACATGAAAAGATGCTCAACATCACTAATCATCAGGGAAATGCAAATCAAAACTACAGTGAGATACCACCTCACACCAGTCAGAATGGCTAGTATCAAAAAGGAAAGAAATAAGTGTCGGTGAGAATGTGGAGGATATGGGAAACTTCATGCACTGTTGGTGGGAATATAAATGGGTGTAACCACTGTGGAAAACAGTATGGAGCGTTCCCAAAATTTAAAAATAGAAATAACCTATAATCTAGTGATGTCACTACTGGGTATTTACTCAAGGAAAACAAAAACACAAATTCAAAAAGTTTTGCACCCCTATGTTTATTGCAGCTTTATTTACAACAGCCAAAATTGGGAAGCAACCCAAGTGATCATGAATAGATGAATGGATAAAGAAGATGTGGTGTGTATATGTATATAATGGTATATTACTCCGTCATTAAAAAGAATGAGATCTTGACATTTGCAACAATATGGATGGATCTAGAGGGTCCTATGTGAAGTGCAATAAGCCAGACAGAGAAAGACAAACACCGTATGATTTCACTTACAACAAAGATAAACAGACAGAATCATAAATATTACAGAAAACAAACTGGTGGTTGCCAGAAGGCTTGGGGGGATGGGTGAAATGGGTGAAAGAGATTAAGAAGTACAAACTTCCAGTTGTAAAATAAATACATCACACGGATGAAAAGTACAGCTAGGGAATATAATCAGTAATATTGTAATAACATTTTATGGTGACTACACTTATCCTAGTGAGCATTGAATAATGTATAGAATTGTCAAATCACTATGTTGTACACCTAAAACTAATATAACATTGTCAACTATATTTCAATATGTTTAAATACTAATAATAAATAAATAAGAAGTTGCCAAATATATGTTCCATATAGCCAATGTGACAAATACATTTTATTGTAAGCAATTCATTATAACATTTTTTTCATCTTTGGAAAGAATGGGAAAATGTACTTATTAGATCTCAAGTTGTACCTAATATGAAAAGTATAGAATTCCTAGTTACTTGAGCATGAAATATTATTTATTACAATTCTGAATAGCTTTACTAAACTTGATTTTCTATTAAAATATCTGTTATAAATTTTTTCATGTGTATAATCTCATTATAAATTGATTTCTAGCTAAGAAAAAAATACACCTAACGTATCAGGTTCCATTTTATGATGAGAAAATATTGAGAAAATATTTTCATGCTCAAGAAAACTGCAATAATGTATTGTCAGTACAAATATTGCACAATTTTTTCCATTGTTTGCTTTTGTATTCCTAAAAGCTTATGTCTTAAAAACAGACCACAAAACATTAGATTTTTTTTATATAATTAGGAACCAGATAAGTATTCTGCTTTGTCTCTTAAGGACAATTTTAGAGCCTATGGCAGTTATCACTTAGTTAAAAACCCATCTCAGACTTCTCTGTCTTTTCTAATCCCAAGGCTGCTTATTATTAAACTTTAGCTGGTGGGCTCACAAGTGGATCATGTATAAAGAAATTTCCAAGGCATGGAATTTGGACTGAGCTTAGCTGTTATCAAAAGAAATAATAAATTGCTTGGCACAGAAATAATGTTTTTATCTTAGAATTTTTGCCGCTCTTGTTATTTTTCTTACAGAGTTTATCTATTTCCACCTTGCTTTATGGTTACCTATATACAATGCTTATTCCCCTACTGTATTGCAGGTAAGACACTGACTTTTACTCATCTTTTTATAACTCACACTACTTTTTACAGGTATTTAGCAAATAAGAGTTACCGAATCAATGTCATTCGGACGTCGAATTGTCCAATTAATTTGTTTAACTTCATGTATAGAATTGTGATAGTGCCAAAGCTATGTTTACAGCAAATGTTGGCTCCACCACGATTGCAAACATCGATGATACGATAATTAAACTTGTTCTATAGATCAGCTTATATGCAGATAGATGTCGTTTTCTTCCTTCTTCTAGTTCATTTTCTTGAATAGGGAGCCGCACGCTTAAGTACTTCCTGTAAGAGGACTCTGATATTTTAGCGCCCTCCAGAGGCTTCCAGGGTATTCCAGCACTTGTCCTTGGACAGTATGCTGGTGCGCTGCTAGCGGAAGTCCACAATTGTGCGTCAGAGACATAAAAGTTGCCAGGATCTGCAACAGCCGACATGTCTCCCGGACTGAAGCAACCTTCTCAGAAGGCGCCTCTCAGCAGCAGCTTAAGGAGCCTGGCTGGCACTTGGGTCACCCACTCTAGGAAGCTGATCGTAAATCAGAGGCAGGCCCCTAAGAGATATACAAAATGACCTTCAAAATGTGGAAAGAAAATATTAGGGCCTCCCCTCCCACTTACATATTTTGTCTAAAAATATGAAAAAAATATATATACTTATTACTGTTTAATAAGCAAATTGCCAAAATGTGGAACTCAATATATCCTGAGGAAAGAGGGGAGAGGTAGATGCCCATCGTTTCTTTGCCTCAGTTTATCATGGTTCACTGATCCTAACCTTAATCCTCATCCTCAACATCATCAGGTGTAGCAGACAGACACTGTAGACACCATGCCCCATACTTGCTGGGCCCACCTGAATTCACCTAAGGTGCAGTAAACAGTTTGCATCACGCTGAAAACCTTCCATCTCTAGCACCAGCATCTCTCCTCACTGTCTGATTCTCCAGCACCATGGGAGTTTGGAGTTTTCTCTGCCCAAAACAAGCGTAACCCAGAAGCGAAGGGGAGGTAAAGCCACTGGCAAAAACCATCAACCAATGGGGAATGAAAGTTGGCGGATAAATGCCCTTATCATCCAGGGAAAGGATGATTCTGAGGTATGTCCAACATGGCTTCTGAGAGGTCACTATTGGGATTGAGCCCACAGCAGCAATGTGCTTCATAGCACACCCTGTGTATCACTGTACCCTCATGCTTCTGAATATCACCTCCCAAGAAAATGACCTGCACTTAGTCCTTCACACAGGGGCTGCTATTGAGGCAATCCAAAACGTCAGGTGAAATGGATTTGTGTAATGTTGTCTAGTTAAAAGAACAATGCTTACATAATGGAAACATGTTTTTAAAAGATTCCTTCAAAGAAACTTCATAATGAAGATAATACTGATATGGAAGAGCGAGTGAACAAGAAACTGACATTGTTGACACTTCTCTAAAACCAAGAAGGAGTTTGTTGTCAACCAAACTGTGATATAAAATAATGAAAATCTAATCAGATCTAACAAGAAGTGGGCCAAAAATAAAAATTGTCTAGGGCTATTTAAAATAGGCATTTATATCCATTATAATGGTAAACCTCACCCTATTTGTATACTGTGCCTTGAGATACCAGTTAATGATTGTATGATACGTCACAATTGACAAGACATTTAACTGTGTTGTTTAAACTTACTATGTTTCTATTTTTGTGTTTCCTAACATACTTAATGTTAGTAAATTAATAAAGTAGTGCTTGTACAAGTTAGTGCATTTATAAATAATTTACAAATTTGTCCTTCTAGTACTTTCCTAAATGGGGGTACTTACTCAGATTTCTTTGCTAATAAGAGTCCATGATCAAAAATTGTTAAGACCATTGTGTAAAGGATACTAGATTTTGTAACTATGTAACTATCAGAGATAACCTTGTTGAAATTTGATTTTATATACAAGAGAAGTGAGTTCCAGACAGTTCATTGCTTTTATAGGGTCACCCCTGATTGATGGTAGAATAAAATTATAAGCAAGTCTTCTGATGTTCAGTTCAAAATCTACCACAGAGTGTAAGACATCTGAAGTGACTTTACCCTCATTTCGAAGGCCCGCTCGTCTCTGGCACACATTCTCTCCTGCTGTCTGCTCTTTGCTCCTCTTTCACCCCTGACCCACCTTGGCTCTCAGTGTCTTTGTATTTTTGACTCCTTTACATTTATTGACATTAATCCATTCCTCCATGTGGACCTGTCTTGTACTTGCCCTCTCTAGCGCATCTACTCACTTTGTCCTAAATGACAGCTCCATACTATGTTTTGTCTTGCCTTATAGTCTTATCTTTCCAACCCAATGCTACCTGTTGTCCAACATGACAGGGCTAATATTCACCAAGAGGTCCAGATAAAGCTGCTGAGGTCTAATTTTGCTTTGGGTTATATGAACCATGCTAGTTGTTTGCATTTCTACTTGTTGTTGGGCCAGTGGACAGTACTTTAATCTCAAGTTTCCCTTTAAACTCTGAACTGATTTGATTCTCAATTGCTCTAGGATTAGTTGAGGAGTTGGAGGAAGCTGAGATTATTAATTTACTTCCAGATATGTATCTGTAAGTTTGTAAATTGAGTAACTATTGTATTCTCATAGCTATAATGGAAAAATAATTAGGACCTCAGTGTAATACACAGAAGCAGAGCAAAAGGAAATGTAAGGAAGTACAATGATTTGAGAGCATGGATTTAAAACCAAATTGTGGTCTAATCCAGCTCTGTCATTTATTAGCTGCATAAACTTGAAGTCCATTCACTTCTCTATGTCTGTCTCTCCATCTATAAAAGGAGAATAATAATTGTACCTACTTCAAAAGAAATTTGTAAATATTAAATAGGGCAATACAGCTGACACACTTAGAGTAATGTCTGCTGAATAACAAATGCTGTATTAGTATTAGACAGTATAGTAATCTTCATGAAATATAAGTGTTAGGTAGATCTTCATCTATTCACTTAACAAATGTCTGATGCCCAAAATTGGGCTAGGGAATTGTATTATAGGGAATTCAATAAAGTAAAGTACATGGCACTTAACCTCAAAAGAAATGAGATAGGATGCAGGTCTGAGTGACAGCAGCAGAAATGGTCATGGAGATAAATAGAAAATGTTTTAAATTTAAAAATTAGAATACACAGGATAGAGTGACTGATTAAATGCAGGCATAAATGAAAAAGATGTTTAAAAAAAGACATTTTTACCCATCCTCAGGCTTGTATGTTTATATAAACTACATTTTAGAATGAGTGAGGTAATGCAGAGGGACTGAAAGGCTTTGAATGAAAGATAATGTGGTTGATTTAGATATTTCTAGTTTGTGGTGCCTATAAGTAGAGATGAAACTGAAGTCCAGGAGAAAGGAAGACTGGAATTTGAGTTGGGATGATTGTTGAGGACATAGTCATGGAAGTCACCCAGAGAAGACATTTAAAGGAAGAAGAAAATTCAAATTAGCCCAATATGTAAAAAAGAACAGAGGAAGAATAAATCAGCAAAGTCAAAAAGTAGAATGTAGAAGAACTAACAAAGTGTTAAATAGTGGAAACAAAGGATGGAGAAAGGTCTGAAGGTCCAAGTTTGGCAACTGCTATGCGAAGATTGAGAAGATTGAGTAGGATGAAACTGAACACAAAGCCTTGGGTATGATGATTAGGCAACAACTGATTACAGTGAGTGGGTACAGACAGTACATAATAGCAGTGGTATAGAGAGCATTTACAGGCCAAACCTGGAGTTTTATTCTGCCATCCAATCAACTGTCTGATTTACTGAGCAACATACTAACACCCTCTAAGCCTGTGTTCTCATGTGTATAAATAAGGCTACTGCTGATACCTACACTTCATTGGATTCGTGGAAGATTTAAATGAGATAATACATGTAAACTGTACAGTGCCTGGCACTCATTATTCACTCAATAAAAATTAGCTATTATTAATAATAACAATATTATAATCAGTTAAAGAGCAAAAGGGAGGTTAGGTCACAGAGGCTTCTCAAGAAATCTACAAGAGGAGAGACATGAAACAATCACTTGAGTAGTAAACTGTGTCCAAGAAGGGATTTTTAAAATTCTACAATGGAGAAAGCCTTGAGCATGTTTTTAGGCAGAAGAGAAAGAACCAGTAATAGAATAAAAATATTATTATAAGAAGTGGGGAGCTCTTTATTTAGAGAGAATTTTCTCATAACAGATAAATTTCATAAAGAGATAATATGACAAGTTCAATAAATCAATAACAGAGAACAATATTTGAGTTGAAACATCTATGGATAAATCTAATTTATGAAACCACCTACAATTCGTTTGCTGTTCTCAAACAAAAAAAGTGTTTCCTCTATGGAGCGCTTTCAATTTACAATTCTTTTCTGCTTCTGAAATGAATGTGAATTCTTGAAAGATGTGGCTAAGAGTCTGGACAGCTTTATCTAGATGAGATATCACCTCTTTCCAATTGTTTTTCTACTCATGTGAGAATTGGAAATGATGGGGGGGAGAGAGAGGAGAGAGAGAAGGAAGTGCTCAACAGACCAAGCATTCAATCCCCCAGACAGATCTTGGGATGCAGGGATTAACTTCAGTGGGTAGGACACATGGAGAATATTAACTAGATTTTGTTAGTCATAAATATTCAGCAAAGAAGTCAAATAGCCTTTTCCAAAATGGATGGAGATCAGTGGCCCCACAATAGTGAGAGAAATGGGGAAAAGGGAAAACAGAGGGGAGTACAGAATACTTTCATCTCAGTTAAGTAGTTTGGTTCAAAAAAATGAGTGTTGAATGTTAGGAGTTAAAGAAGTGTGATAAACCGTTTTGATTGCCAGATACCATTTAGCTTTTCCAGAATCATACTTCTACTTGTCATACTTAGAGTTCAGAAAGACTTAACAGCGACATCTTCACGATTTTGCCTACAGTTGATCCTGCAGGCAAGTGAAGATGATCCTTTTAGCTCAGTTCTCTAGATGGCTCCAATCCTCCCTCCAAAGGAGTTCTGGTTTCTAGGTGAGTGAAAAGAGTGATGGAAGAAAAGTGCCTCTCCAGATTTTTCTCTCATGGAGGCAGCAGCAGCAACAGCAGCAACCAACTCACTTTGGTGAAAGCTTTTCTGTTAAATTCTCACTTTCTTCTTGGCCATCTATTGTTAGTAGGAAAAGAATCTAATAGACCAATTCATGCTGAGTTGCTGATGACTGATAATGGTTATTATGATATCCCTTCAGGGTATTTACATTTGAGCAAAAGAAAGCATTGACTCTGAAGGTAGGAATTTTAAGTACTTTGGAATGCTCTAGGGGAGATGTGTGAAGGCTCAGGGCTCTTCCCAGCACTTCACCAATTATATCATATAAACAACAGCCTGCTTTCAGCTCTGACTATTCTTGGCAGGCTACAAGGCTGAGGATCCTAAGAATCATAACCATGTGACTAGAGTCTCAATGCTAAACCCTGCCTGGAAAGAAAAGTCTTGGTGATTTAGGAAGACAGGTGAAACTACCTCCTTTGTGTATAGATTAGCTGTAACAATTAAATGTATCTTGTGTGGATTGTTTTCACTCCATTGGTTACAAAATATATCCCCAACAGTTATTTTAATCTGAAAAAAGAGAGAGAAAGAATGTAGTTCATAGGAACTGTATTTCTAGAAAAAGAAAACCTCAGGCTACCTTCAGGAAGTAGAGAATTTTCATTGATGAAAAACTTAGCATGCATAAGCACTGAATATGTATTTATTAGTCAGGAAGTAACATTTGTAGAAAAGAGAGTATAGTAACTATTGTGGGCAAATATAAAGAAGACAGTAACAAACTACTAAATATTTGAAAACAAATATGAGAAACAGATATATAACCCAGAGCAACTGTGTGTGTGTGTGTGTGTGTGTGTGTGTGTGTAGAATGTGGATGAAGAGCATAATAAAGTTATCAAGCATTGCTTTAAGGCAAAGACAATAGTACTTCCTGTCTTTATGTGGGGCAATTCCTTTCACAATTTTTTAATGTTTACTTACAGAGAAAGAGAGAAAGAGAGTGTACATATGTGCAATAAGGGGAGAGGCAGGGAGAGAGGGAGAAAGAGAATCCCAAGCAGGCCCCACACTTTCAGTGCAGAGCCCAATGCAGGGCTTGATCCCATGGACCCATGAGATCATGACCTAAGCCAAAATCCAGAGTCAGATACTTAACTGACTGAATCACCCAGGTACCCCGCTCACAATTTGTTCTCATTTGATCCTTACAACCATCCTGAGAACTGAAGTATTAAAACACTAAAAACTCAAGTATAGCAGAGATCCAGAGGAAAAAAAGAGAGGTTTTTTTAAAGGTCATGTAGCAGGTGGACAGTTAGAAAGAGGGATGAAAAAGGACCCAAGACAAAGTCCTGCCATTTAGCATCATTATTGCCTTGAGCATAATTTTATTATTATCCTCTGTTTGTGGAAACTTAAGGTTACTCAAGTTATAATAATTTCTCACTTGTTCATGTATAAAACATCTTATTTCAATTTGGTTACCACTCCTGTATATTTAGCCCAAGATATTTCACACAGATATGAAATGACATATATGAGGCTATTCATTTTGCATTGCTTCTAGTGGGAAATGTTTAAAAACAACTTAAATGTCCATCAATAGAAGACCGAGTAAATAAATTATGCTTCAGCCATACAAGAGAATACTCTGCAGCTATCAAGTAGAATGAAGCAGCTCTCTAAATATGGAAATATCTTTGTATCGGTTTTCCTCGAATTGCCAAAAAAAAAAAAAAAAGTGTCACAAACTGTGTGACATAAACTAACAATTTATTGTATCATAGTCCTAGAGACTAGAAGTCCAATATCAAGGTGTTGGCATAGTCGGGCTCCCTCTGAAACTTGTAAGGGATAGCCCTTTCTTGCCTCTTCCTACCTCTGATGATTTGCCAGCAAGCTTTAGCGTTCCGTGACTTACACTTGCATCGTCTCAATCTCTGCCTCTGTTGTCTGCGGCCATACATTATTGTCACTGTCTGCCCCTGTGTCTTCTGATAAGAACACCAGTCATACTGGATTAGGGTACTGCCCTACTCCAATATGATGTCATCCTGACACACCTACGATGGTCTTGTCTTCTCTCTCTCTTTTTTTTTTTTAATGTTTATTTTTGAGAGAGAGAGAGAGAGAGAGAGAGAGAGAACAGGGAAGGGACAGAGAGAGAGAGGGAGACACAGAATCCAAAGCGGGCTCCAGGCTCCAAGCTGTCAGGATAGAGGCCAACACGGGGCTCTAACTCATGGACCATGAAATCACGACCTGAGCCGAAGTGGGATGCTTAACCGACTGAGCCACCCAGGCACCGCTACAATGACCTTATTTTCTTTCTTTCTTCTTTTTTTTTTCTAAAAACTTTTTTAGTGTTTATTTATTTTTGAGACAGAGAGAGACAGAGCATGAACGGGGGAGGGGCAGAGAGAGAGGGAGACACAGAATCGGAAGCAGGCTCCAGGTTCTGAGCCATCAGCCCAGAGCCCGACGCGGGGCTCGAACTCACAGACCGCGAGATCGTGACCTGAGCTGAAGTCAGACGCTTAACCAACTGAGCCACCCAGGCGCCCCCAATAACCTTATTTTCAAATAATGTAACCTTTTGAGATACTGGGGATTAGGACTTCAACATATTTTGGGGGGTGACACAATTCAATCTATAACAATCTCCAAGATAAATTAGGTTAAAAAAGCAAGCAGCAAAACAGGGCATGTAGCATAATATCTCCATGTAGAAAGAATATGCACATACATATTACACAAATGTTTATAAATGTATTAGCATATTTCTAGAAGCATTCATAAAATGCTAGTGGCCTTCAGGTAGAACTACATAGCTGGTAGAAGTAGTACAGAAAAACCATACTTTTTAGTTACTGCTTTTTTGCTACTTTTTGAATTCTGTGTTAATCAATTGTTTTAATCCCCTTCCATGACTATTCTTCAGTTACCTTGAATCTATTTAACATTTAATTTCCTCAAATATTAGGAGAAGGTATGCAGATCTTCTGAGCTGCTCTGGCAAGATTAATCCTAGAGAGAATTCACTCCATTGAATGCCTGCCCACAATATTAAGTAGAGGGAAGCAAAGAAATCAGAACCAGAATGAGAAGCTGTGCTCAGATATTACACAATCAGAATCTGAAGCAAAGCAGGTGCATATGGCAAAAAGTAAGTTCAGATTCTCCAACAGGATCGTCATCAATCTGAGAATAAAGTGGATGTCACAGTCAGGAGCGGCCAAGCAAGCTCCATGGTTGTGGTGCAAAGTGCAGTATTTCCTAAACCCGCCAGTCCTAAGAAGCATCTTTTCTTGCATACAGATTCCGAGGTCCTTCCCCTGGAGAGTCTGCTTCAGTCAGTTTGAAGCTCTCGCTATAAAATGTGCATGTTTAGTACATGCAGAAAGGAAGTTTGGAAAATACTAAAGAGCAGAGCAGAGAGAAGAGAACACTTAATAACTACCATTAGTGTTATCACTTTCTCTACCTGACTCTGCTTAAAATTAATCCAGATCCTCAGATCCTCAGGCATAAGCAAGATACTCATTTTAGGACTACTTGAATGGCCTATCTTGTGCTATGCCATCCCACTGTTATCTTTATTCATTTCTTCTTTTCCCCAATAACTTGAATGTAAGGAATCCTCTGACGGTTTTTTATTTCACCCTGCATCATTTAGACCCCGTGGGAACACAGTCAGCCTGATATTCCAGAGAGTTTCAAGATAGAGCAATCCTGAGAGATCAAGATCTAGCATAGAATTGGATCAAGATCTAGAATGGAAACTCCTAAGGATGATAATGACATCTTTTACAGGTATAGAATCAGGAAATCTAGTGTTGATAAAAAATGTTCCAAGCTGTATTTTGAAGCAATTTGCTTTATCGGGAATAAATAGTATGCTACCTAAAACAGGATTGGTAGTAAATAAATTTGAGAAATACTAATAATTATTCCCTTCTTAAAGATTCACAGTGCATATTATCATAGGGAAGGCTTTAAGAAGTCCTTGATGCAAAGACTTTGTGTTTAACTTTGTTGAACGCCGAGTTCATAAAATGTACTTGACTACAGATCATTTTCTTAGATTTTACCTATTAAGATGTTTTTGCAAATCTGAGATTACAAGGAACACAATTTGGGAAAAGTTACTGTAAATACTTTTATACATCATCTGCCAAGAGTTTGGAGAATAGTTTGGGAAAGGAAATGTTTTCACACAAATGAATTCAGCTGAGTGGATAAGATAGGACTACTTACAGGAGCATTTATTTATTTAACAAACATGTATTGAACACCATCTAGAAGAATAAACTAGACAAACCATTTTTTATAGCATTTCTTCCATAAGAACATAAACAAAGGGATTTTTTTACAAATTCATTTATTAGCATGCATTATTTTGTAATTGTGTTTTTAAAAATTGTAGGCTTTGTATGGCATGTTCTCCTTCACAGAAAATCCATAGCTTGATTAGTATGAAAGCATACGTTTTGGGTCAAAAAGTGTTGATTTATTGGCTCAAAAAATACCAGATTATAAAAATATTGAAGTATTTATTTTTCAAGTATGTAGTACAACAAATGTTTTGGTTTATAATTAAGTCATTTCAACAGCAATAAAATATTACAATTAACGACAGACATAAAAATATTTAATGATGGAATGAAGCTTCCAATTAAACATGGCAATTGAGCCTGGTTGGTTATTTCTATACTCTCCTAAAGCCCCATATAAATGGCATCAAAATAATTGTCAAAAGGGATAAATGTATGGGACGCCTGGGTGGTAACTTAGTTGGTCAAGCGTCCGACTTTGGCTCAGGTCACAATCTCACAGGTCGTGGGTTTCAGCCCCACGTTGGGCTCTGTACTGACAGCTCAGAGCCTGGAGCCTGCTTCAGATTCTGTGTCTCCCTGTCTCTCTCTGCCCCTCCCCCGCTTGCGTGAGTGTGTGTGTGTGTGTGTGTGTGTGTGTGTGTGTGTGTGCGCGCGCTGTCTCTCTCTCTCAAAAATAAAGATTTTTTAAAAAGGAATAAACCTATTATAACAAAAAGAGCAAGGTGGGTTATAACAACAGCTGAGAGATATGTACAAGATCTTAGAAAATGGAGATGAGATGAATGAGTGGTAAAAGCTCAGCAGAGGAAGGTGAAGCCCAAGTGCCTGAGATGAGAGATGTCCCAGCAAGAGGTGCACCAATTGAACTGTAAATGCCATAAAGGGTCAGGATTCAAAGATATTGGTTATTCCTGAAGAGCTGGGGTATAGAGTAGGATGAAAAAGAAGAGGATTAACATTAACCAAAAAACTACAAGCAACAGTTAGACCTCCCAGATGCTCTCTTCAGCCAATAAATCAGGTACACCATTTCTGCTCCTGTTAGCAGGCAGGTTGAAGAGCCAGATTTATCATGAAGCTAATGGAGCCTAGGCCTCAGGCTGCCCTTTTGCACAGGTCCCTTCCAAAGCCCTGTATTGAATTTTGCTTCATAGTTTTATTTTTTTTAATTTTTTTCTGGAAGAGGGCCTCCCCAAATGTATAAGCTTTAGGTTCCACCAAACTTAGATCCACCTTAGGGTGGAAAGGTTGGACCAAGAGACATCATACTAAAAATAAGGGGATTGTATGAATCTGCATGAAAAACAGTTCTCTTTCACCCCTTGTACAGCTCAGCTCCCAAAGCACTTGTGGCCAAGCTTATACTCCCAGGGAAGAGATTAGAAAAAACTGACCAGCTCAAAATAAAGTCTACAGAAACTGACATTTACAGAGCCCATCTGTCTCTTCAGGGGATCCCTAGCCCAACCCAAGTCCCTATGGCAAAACTCACCAGTTGGCAAATCCTGAAATTTAAGAGCCTCACTTTTAAGTATAAATAGCCACAAATCACCAGAGCAAAGCCTTTAATATGGAAAAAAGCAGAGGAAGACCTCAACAACAAAAACAAACCTTAAAACAAACATCCTCAGAAAAGAGATAATGTTGCATCCTTTAAAAAATATTTATATACACATACATAAATACATAAATATACATACAATATACATACATGCATACACACTTAAAAAATAAGACAAAATTATTGGATATTTAAAATATGATAGCAGATGGATTGAAATATATCACTGAGGGAAGTGGATTAATAACAAAGATTCCAAAAGTAAAGTATAGAAATAATGAAGGGGAGGAAATTATCAACCAAATAACAGATGCAGATATCCTAGCTGTGCAGAAAATCTGAGTTTCTGAATTGAGTCTACTAAATGTCCAGCATAATAAACACATAATAATAATAATAATAATGGCCAATGTTTACATACATCTTGTTATGCATCCAGCACTGTACTAAACATTTTGAAGTGTTGTTACCATCCCCCCCACGATCTGATGATGTGGGCAGTAGTATTATCCTCATTTTTACAGTCACCAGAAGCACAAAGAAGTTGAGTAAACTGCCCAAAGGTATAGAGCTAGTTAAGTGAGAGACCCAGCAGTCTGGTCCCAGAACCTGTGCTCTTAATCATCACACCTTCTGCCCTTCCAGAAAAAAAACAGACCTTGTGAGAGCCAAATTATTGAAATTTTAGAACCTTGAGGCTTCCAGTGGAAACAAATAGGTCGCATACCAAGGTCTGGGAATAAGAACGGCATCAGAATTCTCAATAGCACTACTGAAAACTAGAAGGCAATGGAGAAATGCCTCCAAATTTCTGAGGTAAAGTAATTTTCTATCTAAAATTCTATACTCAAGTTCTCCATCAAGAGTGAGAATTGAACAAAAACATTCTCAATCATACAAAAATTTACTTTCTGTAGCCTCTTTCTCAAGAAGCTACTGGAGGACTAAATCAAGAAAGGAATATAGAGTATCTAGGAAAGGACATCTGCCAAGGAGAGAGTCAGAGTGAAATCCTGGAAGGTGATAAAGGGAAGCCCCAGAGTGTCAGCTGTGCTGCAGGCCCAGAAAGCCACCAGGCAAGACTGGAGCAAGAAGGCAGAGGTCTCTGGAAGGAATGACGAAAGAGGAAAAAGAGGAGGGGAAGGAAGAAGACCTGGGAGATTAACTGTAGTGTTTGACCATATTGAGAGAAGTTATATGGTTCTGGCAGCATGTTTAGGAATGAATTAGTTCTCAGGAAATGTGAAAGTAAACAAATGCAAAAACAAGGCAATTTCAGACTCAGAGAAAACAAGTGGTTGTACAATAAATGCAAGGTAATCATAGCACAAGTTATACCTCAGTGTTGGGTAATATTTGTCTAGTTACACCAATGAAGATATAAAAAATGTTGATATAACTATGTTGGCATCCTTTCCTCTTATCCTTCTTTATTTTTTTTCATGTCATAGGTCACTTTCTGGAATTATTAGATTATTTGGCTACTTGTCTATTTACCATTTTACATGAGAATGTAAGTTCATAAATATGGGACTTTGTCTTGTTTGCGAATATATCCCCTATTATTTATAGGAAGGCAGAGGGCAGGGAGTGTATAATTGGAGTAGAAAACCCTTTGGATTTTTTAGAGTGGAAAAATCAATAGGCAACGTTCAATACTGAAAAGTTTGGGGAGCAGAAATTGGAAATGTGAAGGGATAAAGTACGAGAGAGCTGTGTTCTATTATAAGTCTTGCAGTATTTTCTGATTCTTAAATTACTTATATGTATTACTTTGATAAACAAATAATAATTAAGCTTTTAAAGGACAAAACATGTAAGTGGATAATATAAAGTTATGTATAGCAAAATGAAGTTGAATTTTACATTTAAAGCAATTAGTGTTTTGGGGGCATCTGAGTGACTCAGTGGGTTGAATGTCTAGCTCTTGATTTTGGCTCAGGTCATGATCGCAGGGTCATGGGATTGAGCCCCACATCAGGCTCTGCGCTGAGCATGGGGCCTGTTTAAGATTCTTTCTCTCTCTTTCTGCACCTTTCCCCTGCTTGCATGATCTCTTTCTCTATCTTTCTAAAACAAACAAAAACAATTAGTGTTTTAGATTTACTAATTGCACAACAACATGCAGAATTAATTGAATAAAGTAAGAGATAAGAGGAAAGTGTGGAGAAAGGGGAACCTCTTGCACTGTTTGTGGGAATGCAGACTGGTGCAGCCACTCTGGAAAACAGTGTGGAGGTTCCTCAAAAAATTAAAAATAGAACTACCCTTCCATCCAGCAATTGTACTACTAGGTATTTACCCATAGGATACAAATATACAGATTCAAAGGAATATATGCACCTCAATGTTTATAGCAACATTATCAACAATAGCCAAACTATGGAAAGTGTCCAAATGTCCATCGACTGATGAATGGATAAAGAAGATGTGGTATATATATACAATGGAATATTAATTAACCATCAAAAAAAATCAAATCTTGCCATTTGCAATGATGTGCATGGAGCTAGGGTGTATTATGCTAAGCAAAATAAGTCAGAGAAAGGCAAATACCACATATTTCACTCATATGTGGAATTTAAGAAACAAAACAGATATACATATAGGGGGCAAGAGAGAGAGGGGAGCAAACCACAAGAGACTCTTAAAGATAGAGAACAAACTGAGGGTTGATGAAGGGAGGTGGGTGGGGGATGGGCTAGATGGGTGTTGGGTATTAAGGAGGGCAGTGGGTGTTGTATTAACTGATGAATCACTGAATTTTATTCCTGAAACTAATATTGCACTGCATAGTAACTAACTAGAATGTAAATAAAAATTTGGAGGAAAAAAAAAGAGATTAGAAGAAAGAAAACCAGAAAGGAGAGTTTGAGATGATTAAGCTGATAGGTAATGAGACCCTGAACTAGATGGTATCCCTGAAATTGGAGTAGTGACATATTAGAATATATTTTGGAAGTTAAACATTTTTAAAAAGATACTCAGGAATGACCACGTCTTCCATAGCCATCGTTTGTAGTCATTCTCAAGTAATTTTTTAGAACTTTAGAAATAGTGCAATCTTGTAACTTAAACACTTAAGAGAAATCAAAGGTTACCCTTATTTATAGCAGATTTATAGCAGTATTCCTTTCAAGACATTTTTATAGTCTACTGTCCACAATAAGCAAAGTCTTTACAATTCTTTAGCATACAGTCATCTCAAGGCATGAGATGAAATTACAGTATCCATATCACATTATTATCTACAGTTACACAGGTTCAGAACTCACTAGCTTTTAGAAGTCAACAACCTCTGATTTTAAGAAATTTTCTGCCATGTTCCTGATGAAGAACTCCAGTTATTTCCCAGGCCTTTGAAATATCAAAACACCTTGTTTTTTCCTGCCTCATAGCATTTACCTTATTTTGCCTTATATTGTTTTGAATTATTTTCAACCCTCTTATGAGTCAATAAAGCCATTTGGACCAAGATTTATATCATTAAGATTTTTTTAGTTGAATTGAGTATTCATATTTGTGCATGCTTATAGAAATTTAACAATTTACTCCCTTTTCAAGAGGAGTGGAGCTCAGTTTCCTCATTGAGTAAGGAATTAAACTACATCAGTTGTTCTTAACCTTGACTGCATATTAGAAACATCAGGAGGATTTTGGGGGCACCTGGGTGGCTCAGCTGGTTAAGCATCCGACTTCAGCTTAGGTCATGATCTCACGGTTTGTGGATTCGAGCCCCTCATTGGGCTCTGTGCTGACAGCTCAGAGCCTGGAGCCTGCTTCAGATTCTGTGTCTCCCTCTCTCTCTCTGCCCCTACCCCACTTGTGCTGTCTCTCAAAAAAAAAAAAAAAAAAAAAAACCATAAAAAAAGAAACATCAGGAAGATTTTTGAAATATTCTGATTCCAGTTCAATAAAATATCTGGATAGTTAAAAAAAATTCTCCTATTGATTCTAACAGAGATTGAAAACTGCTAAATTAGATTATCCATAGCTTTGATTCCCAAACATGGTTAAGTATCAGAATCATCTAAGAAGCTTCCTAAAAATGTTTCTCTTCCAGCTCCAAGCTCTGTTTTATGACAATGTGACACTCAGACATTGCTATCGATTTTTCTAATTTAGTGAATTAGATGTCACAAGTTTCAGAGGCAAATAACACTGTATGTAGGTGGTCCACTTAGAAACAATCTTAAATTTGGACTTGTGTACAAGGAATTGATGAACTAGCAGGGAGAGTGTAACTGTCATTAATCTCTATTCATGTTACCCTTCCCTGCAGATGTCTGTCTCCTTCTATTTGGCTTAATTCCTGCCTAGAATGGAATTTGGGGGTTGGAACAAGTCAGCACCTACAAGCTGGTTCCAAGACCCTGGGGAGGCAACTGAATGACATTACTGAAATGCTTTATGCAATGCTGTGCTTGCAAAAGACTGTGTTGTTCTTTTACCAGAAATAGGCATTATTTAATAATAAATATTGTCACCATTTCCTCCTTGTACCACATGATATAATATTCTTAATATTATTTTTACTGCAAATAAACATATCAGTTACTAAATAACAGTATCTTATTTATTTAATCACTTCACAGTTATAAGCTCATAGAAGCCTCATGACAGTCTGTCAGATAGGTTGAGATACCCTCATTTTGCACATGAGCAAACTGAAGTTAAAACTTGTTATAGCAGTCAAGCCAGGTCTTCTGTCACCTGGTTCCAACACTAGTGCTCTTTCTATTCTAGTATGTTCACCATCTCTTTTGTGGAGAGAGTGGAAACTTTTTTAAAGAAAGATTTCAAGTTTCAAATGTGCGGTTTACTTTCTGATGTATATTTCCCTTTGAAGAAGAGACTTTTTGGGGTGGTGGACATTCCAAGCAATCAGGCCAGCACAGTTTTGTATAGTAACTTTATATGTTACTCATGTTTGTCATTTTCCTACATGGAAATCACTGGCCATGTTTAAAAGCTATAAATGTCCTGAAAAACTGCTAGCAATATGAGATCAATTTTAATCCTATAAAAATGGAGAAGAGCTTGACAGGCAAGTGTCAAAGGATTGGTTTTCCATGTTGGTGTAGTAGGTATGTAATTCTTGGTTCTTGAAAGTGATAATGACCACACATGTTAGCCTTCACAACACATGACCTTGGTCATCATGCATGCATCAGTGAAACACAGTTTGACCTTGCTGTGCAGGAAAAAAAGTATGAATGTATGTTGAAAAGGCAAAAGGGAGACGGGAGTGTTTATATAGAGTGGTCTAATTACAAGCATTTAAAACATAAAACCATGGTTTAGAATCTCTTCACATAGAAAAGCTTATCTCTACCAGCTGTATTTTTCCACATTCTTTTCTGCTTTTGTGGTAATCAACTCCTTTGTTACCCTTCCAAATGTTTGAATAGAACAGGGCTATATTTTGAGAGACGATTAGAAACTCTAGAGCCATACAAAAGGTTAAAAACACAAAGAGAACTTTTCCAATTAATCCTCTTGATTTTACTTCATTTTAGAATGTAAAATGGGGAAAAGAAAACCTGAATGAGACATTGAGACCTTACTTCTAGCCCTGTTCCTGCCACAAACTTATTATAACCCTTGGGCGTATCACCTAACTGCTCAGAACCTGTATTTCCTCATCTGTGAAATGAAGGCGCTCGACTAGAATGATCTTTTTCTCAGCCAGAATATTCCATAATGCTACGATTTTACAGTTCTCAAGTTTACTCCTCATTCTACATGGAACAGATCTGAAATCTAAAATTTTAGTAGATCCTCTCTTGAGAAATTATTTTACTGTCACTAGCACTATTTTTCAAATTATGGTCCTCAAACTTCCATATAACATAATCACCGGGAATGCTTATTCAAAATGCAGACTCTTTTGTGGTTCCATACAAATTTTAGGATTGTTTGTTCTACTTCTGTGAAAAATGCTGTTTTGTATTTTGATGGGGATTGCAGTGAATGTGTAGATTGCTTTGGGTAGTATAAACATTTTAACAATATTTGTTCTTCAAGCCCATGAGCATGGAATGTCTTTCCATTTCTTTGTATTGTCCTGAATTTGTTTCATTGGTGTTTTATAGTTTTCAGAGTACAGATCTTTCACTCCCTGGTTAGGTTTATTCCTAGGTATTTTATTCATTTGGGTGCAATTGTAAATGGGATTGTTTCTCGTAATTTAACTTTCTGCTTCTTCATTATAAATGGATAAGAATGCAACAGACGTCTGTGCATTGATTTTGTATCTTATGACTTTACTGAATTCTATCAGTTCTAGTAGTTTTGGGTGCAATATTTAGGGTATTCTATATATAGTATTGTGTCATCTGAAAATAGTGAGAGTTTTACTTTTTCCTTACCCATCTGGATGGCTTTACTTTATTTTGCCTAATTGCTCTGGCTAGTATTGCCAGTACTGTATTGAATAAAATTGGTGAGAGTGGACATCTTTTTCTCAATCCTGACCTTAGTTTCGTGGGGATGCAAACTGGTACGTCCACTGTGGGAAACAGTATTGATTTTCCTCAAAAAGCTAAAAATAGAACAACCCTGCACTGCTGGGTTTTTACCCCAAAAATACAAAATCACTAATTCAAAGGGATATATGCACATCTATGTTTACACAAGCATTATTTACAATAGCCAAGATATGGAACAGTGTAAATGTCCATTGATTGATAAATGAATAAAGAAGTGGTGTGTGTGTGTGTGTGTGCGTGTGTATGAATATTATTAACCATAAAAAGAATGAAATCTTGCCATTTGCAACATGTATAGAGCTACAGCATATAATGCTATAAGTGAAACAAGTCAAAGGAAGACAAATACCATATGATCTCACCCATATATGGAATTTAAGAAACAAAACAAACGAGCAAAGGAAAAAGAGAGAGAGAGAGAGAGGGACAAACCAAGAAATAGACTCTTAACTATAGGGAACAAAGTGGTGGTTACCACAGGAGAGGAGGGTGGGGGAATGGGTGAAATATGTGTTGGGGATTAAAGAGTACATTTATCATGAAAAATAAATAAAGAAAGAAAGAATAAAATGCAGACTCTTGTACCCTGATCCAAGCCTATTAAATAGATATTTTTAGGATGGATCTAACATCCAGCAGGTGACTGTACTTAACAATACTGTATTGTATACTTGAAATTTCCTAAGAAAGTAGATCTTAAAAGTTCTGAGCACACACACAAAATGGTAACTCTATGTGATGATAAATGTGTTAACTAAACTTATTGTGGCAATCATTTTACAATATATACATATAGCAAATTATCATGCTGTACAATTTAAACTTACATAATGTTATATGTCAATAATATTGAGGCACCTGGGTGGCTCATTCGGTTGAGCATCTGACTCTTGATTTCAGCTCAGGTCATAATCCCAGGGTCATGGGTTGGAGCCCTGCGTTGGGCTGCTTGCTGAGCATGGGGCCTGCGTCAGATTTCCTGTCTCTCTCCTGCTGTCCTTCCTCCCACTCACACTCATTCTCTCTCTCTCTCTCTCTCTCTCTCTCTCTCTCTCTCTCATAAATAAATAAATAAATAAATAAATAAATAAATAAATAAATAAAATATCAATTATATCTCAGTAAAACTGGGAGAAATGTTTTAAAAATAAAATTATGTTCCTGAAAAAAAATCTTTAGTAAGGGAGGAGGGATTCAAGACTATATGTTTCTAATGAGCTCTGAGCTGATCTGTATTTCCTCTGAAGTTTGAGAACAACTGAGAATCTAGGAATAAACAGGAGAAGGGAAGGAAGAGTGACAGTAGAATAGTGATAATTGCAATGTAGCTTTGGATGAGGAAGAAACAGGTATAGAGGGAAAGGGGAATTGATCTAAGGTGGCAAGGATGCTCCTGGAGAATGCATTTCTTTGTTGCATGGTTTCATGTCTGAACAGACTGAAATCAAGCACTATGAGAACTAGTGTAGAAATGCCCCACAGCCAAAGCATCAACTGATACTTGAGTCTCTAGCTTTTGTGTTCATATTTGAAACTGGAGATGGCGGTCATGGTTATGTCTTCTGAATGAGAAAATGTCCTTCCTCAAGAAGCAGAAAAAACCTGTAGTAAATGATGACCAATTAGGATATCTGAGATTTTTTAAAAAGTGGAAATAAACCCTTTGGTGAATTAAAATATATTCTTTTCATGATTGGGGATTTTGCTCAAATTTTATTTATCTTCTTTTGGGGACAGTCTGTTATTCTGCAGTGTTTAGGCTACATCTTTTATGCGACCATGATAAAAACACATGCTGATAAAGTGATTGTCTCTGTAGGTTCTGTGACAATGTTGCGTTTTTAGCACAGACATGCACACATACAAAACAGAAAGAGAAGGGAAAAATCTCATCATCCAGGGTCTTCACTTCAGACAAGTTTGAGATCAAGCCTCAGGGAATCCAACTCATCTCTTCACAAGTCAAATGTCCTACATGAAAGAACACTGAACTACCCAAGGCATTTGGCAAAGTTCAAATAAATCTCTATTTGACTTTAACAGAGAGATGATCAGGTGGAGGAGCTGCTCTGGCTTAGAAGGATCTTTCAAGAACCACAGACATGTGTGTGCACCCCAGCACGAGATAGGAAGTCCCTGTGGCCTTAAAAGAGTTTTGAGGAGTAATGACAGCACACTAGCAATACTTCTGGCTTTGCATTGGTTGAAGAGTAATGTCTAAAATTATGGTAAGCAGGTTCACGTGGCCATCTAGCTCCCAGTCATGCTTTATCTCAGTGAGAAGAACACTAAGTAAAGGGGAAAAAAGTAAGCACAATATTTCATTTTCCTTCTCCATGGCTTCCTAAACAAATGAACAACTTTCTTGTGGAGGCTTTCCATGGTATTTCATCCTTCTTATTCACTTTGTTTTTTTTTTTTTCATAATATTTATGCTTACTTTGTTTATTACCTATATCCATTTCACTGGAATCTATGCTTTGTGAAGGCATGGATTTCTTTCCACAGCTATTGCCCATTGCCTAGAGAATTTCTGGCACTTAGTAAATGCTCACTAAATACTTATTGAAAAAACGGATACATTCCCATTAGATTATTGCCTTCCCACATTCGATGATAATTAGTATATTTTATGCAGTTTTAGAATTATGTCCCCAAATGTGTCAATAAAATATTTAGGGAGTTGGACCAAAGTGGAATGTTTACCAGGCTGGTTATTTCTGGCTTTAAGATTAGGTAATTTAGTCATTGAGAGCTGCACCTCTAGAACTGAACTATTTAAGTTTGAATCCTGACCCTGCTACTTGCTAGCTGCAAAATCTCCAGCAAGTTAATTCTTTATCCCTCAATTTCCTTCTCTGTGAGATGAGATAATAAGGTAGCTCTGAGTATCAAATGTATCTAAATGGGGTCTTGTACATAGTACAGAAGAATAATATTTATTGTGGTTGCTTTCCTATGAGTATCCTGAGTTATTTCTTCCATCAATGATGCTTTCTATATACCATGAGCACACACTTACATTTGTATTCTTAACTTAAATCTGAATTTCTTGGATTATGTAGCTGTGTGATCCTCCTGAAAATCAGAAGTCACAATTTGAGTGCAGGAAAAAGGGGGCACTCTTTGGATGATGAAGCCCAGATCATAAAAACAACAATGAAATGGTAAGCATTACTTGTTTAATATTTTAAATCTATCCACCTTTCTACCTATCTACCCATTCATCTATTTCTCCATCTGTGTATCTATCCCTCCATCAATCCACCCATCTGTCCTACTGTACTTGTATGGCCTTATCTCTCATTTATAAGGGTGCTTGGGTGGCTCAGTCAGTTAAGCATCCAACTGTGGCTCAGGTCCTGAACTCATGGTTTATGAGTTTGAGACCCACATTAGGGTCTCTGCAGAGGCTGCTTCATCCTCTGTTCCCCTCTTTCTCTGCCCCTATAACCCACCTCTCTCTCTCAAAAAAAAAATTTTTTTAAGTTATTTATTTATGGATGTTTCTCATTTGAAGCAATAAAACACCAAACACACATATAGCAATTACTTTGTGCCAGGTACCATTCTAAGCACTTAGAGAAAACTTCTCATTTGTCAGTGTAAAGGTCCATGCATTTGCTTACAACTTTAGAAACTCTTTCTAAAAATTCCAAACTCAGCAACACACCTTCATGTATAGTTAATGTTATCGTTCTTGTTTGTTCTAATTGAGTCACATAAGCTTTAAGTGACCATATTCCTGCCTTCTGGAGTTTACAGTGGAGGTCCATCACCATGGTCTTCCGTATTAATTAAATAATAGTATGCAAACACAACCCAACATCTCTGAAGATTTTTAAGTGACTCGCAATTTTTCTTAAGGTTCCTAGCTGCCTAATTCCCCACATGTACTTCCTCCTAACATCCCTCTTAGTGTGAACAAACTCCATTCTCTCTTAAGGGCTCCACCTAGGACCTCCACTTCTCTTCTTTCATGCCTCCTGGAGCACTGATTTACAAAGCTGTTACTTGTAGCCAACTTACTTTTTTTGACGTTTGGAGGGAGGAATGGCAAGGTGGGAGAGGATGGGGTGAAAGGAACAGGATAGCAGTAATTTCAACACAGGACACAAATTACCTTCAGCAATTTCAGACTTCACTATTCCTGGCATTTATGGGGCATTTCCCACCGCTGACAATTTCTCACTGCCTGTCTCCTGCTGTATCTTGAGCTTCCTCTCTTCCATTTCCCTTTTTGCTTTCCTTTCTCCCTGTTTCCCAAGTCCTTTACTCATTTACTCCTCTCTTCAAGGTTTCCCCCAGAAATATAAATATATTCCTACTCCTTACCTCACCCTAAGCAATGACAAGTGGGCCTTTATTAACCAAGATAATCATCTCATTATGATCTTTTCTTTTCTTTTTTCTTTTCTTTTTATGTTTACTTATTTTGGGGCGGGGGGCGGGGGACAGAGCGTGAGCAAGGGTAGGGGCAGAGAGAGAGGGAGACACAGAATCTGAAGCAGGCTCCAGGCTCCAAGCTGTCAGCATAGAGCTCAATGCAGGACTCAAACTCATGAACTGTGAGATCATTACCTGAGCTGAAGTTGGATTCTTAACCAACTGAGTCACCCAGGCACCCCTCTTTCTTTTTTTTAATGTTTATTTGGTTTTTGGCGGGGAGGGGCAGAGAGAGAAGGAAACACAGATTCCAAAGCAGGCTCCAAGCTCTGAGCTGTCAGTACAGAGTATGACACTGGGCTTGAACCCACGAACCCTGAGATCATGACCTGTGCTGAAGTCGGACACTTAAACCACTGAGCCACCCAGGTGCCCCTCATTATGATCTTTTCCTTAAAAGAACCATCTGCTCCAGGATTGAATTATGATATTTCTCAAGGCAGTTCCAGAATTTTTATGTTAAAGGAGCTTTGTAGGGTTAATCTAACTGAAAGGCAATTGAGAAACCTTAACTTGAAATTATACTTGCATAGCACACAAACTGTTTTTAACTTAATTGTGCATCATTCCAAGTCCTGGCAGAAATCAAAATTCTGCTTAAAGGGATTTAACTGAAGAGACTTTACTTAAGGGAGTGTCTCCAGAAGTGTGGATAGGTTAGAGAAACCAACAAGGAACACTGAGGCACCCAGGGACAGTGACAGTGGGAAGACATTACACCCCTAGGCCTGAAGGAACATGGGAAGGAAATAGTGTCTCTGAGCCTGTTAATGGCTGGACCTGTGGAAGAGCCAGTAAGAGCTGTTATCATAGGGGTTATAGGCAACAAAGCAGGAAGGGAGTAGAGAAGGAAATACCCTGATGTCTCATTCTTCTTGTTCACCAGACTCCAATTGATGCTTCTCATGGACTGAAGCCAGATGGCAGGGGAGCCCTGGTGAGGTCATTTGCAGGATTCCCTACCCATGGCCCAGAACAAATGGGATGGGGTTAGGTTATGAAGACTAACCAGAAGAGATTGTGTATTTATTTGGAAGTAACTTTGAAAGCAGAAACTAAGATTAAGGACCATTTATGGTCTTACTCTTAGGCAGAAACAACTGCGTTCAAACTTTGTTTCACAGAGAAGCTTTCCCCTTCTATTACACTGGAAGGCTGTTGTGGAGACAGATTAGCCATCCCCCTACCTTCCCTACTTCTGGGGAAAGCTCTGAGTCACAGGCAAAGCAAGATGCAAAGGAAGTATTCACTTTGTCTTATTACCAAGATTCCTACCACATTTGTACCACAGGTTAGCTTGAGATACTCTATATTATAAGAAATAGAAAAGCAATGATTGAAGCATAAAACTAACTTGCAACAACAGATCCAGAAGTCAAGCTAAGCACCTAGAGAAACCAGCACAATTGAGGATGTACACTTTTGAACTCTAAATTCTTTTTATTGCAACTAAATTCAAGATCTCCACCAACCATGAGAAGAGTTTACATTACTCTTTGAAATCACTGAGGCAAAAACAAATTACCAAAAGCTGGAGAATGGTTACAGGAGTGATTCTTTCCTCAGGGCTGAATACTAAAATGAGGGATGCCTTTGTTTCTTTGCAGAGAATAGATGCTGCATTATAAACTCCTAGGTGCTTCCAGCCAACTTGTTTTCCTGCCTGGTCCTCCTTTATCTGTTGTGTCTACAATTACCAAGAGGGTGGTGGAAGAATTTCTGGAAGACACTAGGTTCAACCTAACTCCCTAGATGGGTTGATGACTACCTCAACACCTGGGAGCAATCATAGAATAGCAGATATGGCTCTGAGCTGCATGTACCTGGCATATACTATGGTGACAAAGAGTGTCATGAAATTTCTAACAGGAAAATACTGTCTTCTATAAAGTTAATTCTGACATGACTTGAGGAACAAAAGAGAGAAATACCCATGGTATTTACATGGACATACATGTTGCCCAAGCCTCTCCGTCACATTTTTGGTGCCTGGGATAGCCTGTAGAAGAGGTGCTGAGCTAAGTGCTTCATGTTAATCAACTCAAAATAAATCTGGGAGATGCATGTTAAAATATCCCTATTTTACAGAGAAAACAGATTTAAGGAAATCACTGGTTTGCTCAAAGACACATAATTTCTACATGGTAGAGCTGATCTTAAAACCTAGCTCTGTCTGTGTTCAAAGCTTTGCTCCTAACAACACACCGCATTGAATGAATGTGTCAGGAAGTTTGGAAGAAGGGTAGTGAGATGGTGTATCGTACAGATAAAGCTATTTCCAGAATTATGAATCTACAATATTGCTATTTAAAAGAAATATAGATTTGATCATTCAGATGACTGAAATTTATTTCTCACATATATTTAGTTTTCATCTATAGTTCCTGGCTCACAGCTTCCAAAATTCTTGTAATGTCCTAAGTATTGAAAGTGGTAAATATGTTTTTTGTTATTTTAATTAAGTGACTTTTGGAAAGCATCTAAGGATGGGGGCTGGTGGCCAGGAGAGCCAACCATGTGATTAGAGGGTTGTAACTCTCAGTCCCACCCCCTGACTTCTGGGGAGAGGAGAGGGATTGGAGGTTGGATCAGTTCCCGATAATCAACCATGCCTATGTAGTATAACCTGCATAAAACCCAAAAAGTAGGGTTCAGAGAACTTCCACGTTGGTGAACATGTGGAGATGCTGGGAGAGTGGCTGCCCAGAGAGAACATGGATGCCCCAAGCCCTTTCCCCACACCTCAACTTATGTATCTCTTCTGTCTGTTTCTGAGTTATATCTTTTTATAATAAGCTGATATTTTAATAAATAAAACATTTCTCAGAGTTCTGTGAACTGCTCTAGCAAATTAGTCAAACCTGAGGAGGGAGCCTTGGGAACCTCTGATTATATATAGCCAGTCAGTCAGAATTACAGGTAACAATTTGGATTTGTGACTAGCATCAGAAGTGGGTGGGGGATTAGGGAAGAGTCTTATAGGACTCAATTCTTAACCTGTGGAATCCGATGCTATCTTTGGGTAGATAGCCATAAAATTGAGTTGAATTCTCAGGCACTCTGCTGATGTCCAAGAATTTCTTGGTGTTGTGGAGGAAGCACACCTCTGCCACCTAACGTGCATGTTGCAACTGGGTCCAGGAACCCAAAAAGAGAATCCATATACAAGAATAAATTTAATTAGCCAGTACTCTTGGTGACAGAAACCCAATTCAAACCAGCTTAAGCCAGAAAAATATATATATTGGCTTATTTAACCTACAAGTCCAAGGGGTAACAACTCCCAGCATAGAACCAGGTACTTAAAATGAAGTTTTCAGGAAGCATTCTCTGCTTGTATTAATTTACCAACTTTGCTTTTTTATTTGTTTATTCGTTTATTTTTTTCGTTTTGGTTTTAATCTGTAGGCTGACAGTGTCTACGTAATGAAGATGCATCCTGACAGCACCATATTTACACAGTCCTTGAAGTTCATGACCTCAAATGAGTAAAAGTAATCCTCTCTCCTTGATCATCTATATCAATCCTTGGAAAACTTTCTGGCTTCCCTTGAATCACCTGCCCATCCTTGGACCAATCACTGTGTTTGAGAAGGAGTACAATACTCTTGCTGGCCAGCCTGAGTAACAGGTTCACTCCTAGGACAGGTGAGGCCAAATGTTCCACAGCTCTGTTCCAAAAAGAAAAAAAAAAATAGTTCCCCAGACAGGAGTCTGGGCAAAGAAAGGTAAGAAAATAAATATGGATACAAAAATTACTAACTTACTAAATAAACAGGGCAGTCTCTAGTTGTGGGTGGCTAAATGAAGGATGTGAGCAACTCAAGCATATGAGAAAACACTGTTTGCTACCTCATTGAGCAAGAGACACAGTGTATTAAAAATAGCTCCCTTGAACAGAGTTCACTGCTTGAACAAAAATAAAGAGATGTTTTCCTTATTCTTAAAATGTAATCCTATACTACTGGAATAATGTTAACTTCCATCTCTGAAACATTTTTTTTTTTTCCGAGCGAAGAAATCATGAATCTCCATAGACTTATACATAGAGTTATACATAACTCATCTCATTATTCTGAAAATAAAAATCAATTTATGCGTAAGAGCTATTATAATTATTTTAAATGGAAAACAAGAGGAGAGAAAATGTCTTCATCTAAAGTCGATGCCTGGTAGACTGAATACAGGCGACCTGTAATTTAGAAACACTCCTGACAGAATAGCATCTGGGTGCCTAGCTCTGGATTCTCTCAAGCTCAGAATCCTCCCAGAGCTGCTTTTTTTGGAAGACCATTTTAGCTTTCACACTTCGAATTCTTCTCCCCAGCCTCCCCCTTCTGAGTAGTCAGTGTTCAAAGGGTGTTGGACTAAGGAAGAGCTTGAGGTTGGTATTACAGATGAACCAGCCCAGGGAGTCCTTTCCCTTCTCCATCTAGTACCTGTTCTTCCTCCAACCACCTAAGGCACTAACTTTAGACTTAACCAACATCTCTCTTATGCATTCTTCTATCACAGAACGTCTCTTATTTTGTTGTCCTATTTGTTTATATGTGCATCCTTCCTCATTTTCTCCCAGTCCCCCATCATTGACAAGATGACGGAGCTCATGTTAATTCATTATTGTATCGAGAGCAGTTTTTATACTGCCTGACATATAGTAGGTACTCAATAAATGTTGGTTGAGGAAATGAGAACTTGACCATTATTTGTAAAGCAGTGATTCTCTGTATTGTTAAGAGACAGAATAGAATTCAGGGAAATTTTTTGCAGAACTCTAAGTACTATGGATATTCTAAAGTTAATTGAATAACTAAGTATATAATTTTATACTAAATTGAGTTTCATACTAGATTTTATTGTGGAAAAGTAGCAATAATATCAAAGGTTTAAGGAAAGCAGTAAAATGAGCATTAGAGGCCAGAACACCTAGGTTCTATTATTGGCTGTTCTGGTCATTATACTGCATAATGAATTACACCAACACTAACATTACAAACTAGTAGTTCTCACTTGGAATCTCTCATGCATTTGCAATCAGATATGGGGCTGCAGGCATCTGAAAACTTGGTTCTGTTAGAAAATTTTATTTTACTTTAATTTTAGAGAGAGGGGTAAAGGGAGGGGTAAAGGGAGAAAGAGAGAGAATCCTAAGCAGTCTCCATGTTCAGGATGGGGCCCAACACGGCTCTATCCCATGATCGTGGGATCGTACCCTGAGCCAAAATCAAGAGTCAGATGCTGAACCAGCTGAGCCTCCCAGGCATCCCAGGCTCTGCTAGAAATTTAAATGACTTACTTAATGGTTGACAGTTGATGCTGAGCTGATTACCAGAGCATCTATCTGTGGTTTCTCTAGCATGGAGGTCTCAGGATGGTCAGATTTCATACCTACCAGTTGGCTTCTACCAGAACAAGCATCACAACAGAGCCAGGTGCAAGCTGCATGACTTTTATTTCTTTATTATTTTTTTTAATGTTTATTTATTTTTGAGAGAAAGAGAGAGACAAAGCACAACAGGGGAGGGGCAGAGAGAGAGGGAGACACAGAATCCAAAGCAGGCTCCAGGCTCCAAGCTGTCAGCACAGAGCCCAAAGTGGGGCTCGAACTCACAAACCATGAGAGATCATGACCTGAGGCAAAGTCAGATGCTTAACTGACTGAGCCACCCAGGCATCCCTGCATGACCTTTCTGACCTAGCCTCAGAAATCACACAGTTTCACTTCTACCGGATTCTGTCTGTTGGATATAAGTAAGTCACTAAGGCCAGCCTACTTTTAAGGGAAGGGGACATAGACTCTGAACGACAGAAATGTAAAAGAATTTGTGGACATGTTTAAATCTACCACACTAGGGGCACCTTGGTGGCTCAGTGGGTTGAGTGTCTGACTCTTAATTTCAGCTCAGGTCATGATCCCAGGGTTGTGGAATTGAGCCACGCTCAGCATGGAGCCCGTTTAGGATTCTCTCTGTCTCTCCCTCTGCCCCTTTTCCCCCTCTCACTCTTTCTCTCTCCCTCGAAAAGGAAAGGAAAGGAAAGGAAAGGAAAGGAAAGGAAAGGAAAGGAAAGGAAAGGAAAGAGAAAAGAAAAGAAAAGAAAAGAAAAGAAAAGAAAAGAAAAAAAAGAAAAGAAAAGAAAAGAAAAAAGAAACGAAAAGAAAAGAGTAACAGAAAACAATAAATCTACCACACTAGCTCTACCACCTAGTATTTCGGTAGCCTGGGGGGAAATTAGTCATTTGTGGGTTTTTTTATCTGTAAAATAGGATCCTTGTGAAGACTAAATAAAATGATGTATGCAGAACAATTAGCTCACAGTAAGCTCTCAAATGCTCTTTTATTTTGAGAAAAAAATATATGGGGAAAAGCCTTAAAACCAGGAAAATACTATATAATAATTGCATTGCCCTGAAAATTGGAGAAAGACCATTAGTCTCTTATATTTTTCTGTAAAACTTCTTGTGGGGATACCAGTGTCCAGTGGGAACATAATTTTAAAAGCACTAAATTCTGACAATATTTGTATATATCCAATTGTTCCAAGTTCTGATCAGCTGACCTCAAAATGAACTTTTGAAACCCAACTCATTTGTTTGTAATTGCAAAACAGTTTCCATATGTGTGCATGTATATCCATTTATTATGCTAATAGTGCATAACCTTGCTATTCTGCCAAAGAGATAAAAGAAAAGAAGTTTACCAGAAAAAAAATCTGTTAGTCACTGACTGATATGTCTTTGTATTATGCTAAAAAATACCGGAAGAGAGACAGATGGTTGATCTTCATTTAACACAAAAGCAAGAACTTTAAAGACTATCAGAGCCTTTGCTGAACTATCACATTGATTCAATAGCTAGAAACACAATTAGTAAAGAATAGGAAAATCATGGGTGAAAACAATCATCCTTGTAATCAATCTTTTATAAATTCTCTATGGGTAGTTAATTTCATATAATACTATCCAGTGTTGTAATTCCCTCCCTGTTCTTCCCCTTCCCCCAAGCCCAGAAATATTTGAAATTCAATACAAGAACTCTTGCCACAGAATTATATTAAAAGATTTAATTAACAGGAAATTCTGCATAGCATATCTATCAGCTACAAGGAGATTATTCTCCATAGAGATCCCATGGATTCCTGAGCAACCTCTGCCTAAAGAGACCATTCACCTCAGTCACAATCTCTAACACATGCATTGTTTGTCTTCCTGAGAAGCTGTGGCTGATGTTGGTTTTCAGTTACTTTTATATTTAACTTCTCAGTACTTTCTGGAACTCTTCATGCAATGAATCTTGAAAATGACCAAGAATTTCCCCTTGGCTCTTGGCATGTGAAATCATCATCTCTCCTCTCCAGAAGCCCTCACTCCATTTTTCTGGCTGTTACCTACTCACTCAACACCTTCTGGGAAGCCACTGAACAAGAGAAACAGTTGCCGAACCTGGAGAGATACGGGAACTCTCCTTGCTATTGCTAAAGGGAAGGGAACTTGGACTTTTTGCTAATGATCACCATCTTGATTCTATGATAACTTTCTTATATTGGACAGAGTAATATTCTCTCCCCACTGGGTCTATAATGGCTTTACTACCTTTCTCATTCTTCTAATGCTCCTTCACAATACATTCCTTCATGACAGTCTTATTTTGGGAGATATACTGGGACATGCACAAATGGGAGAGGAAAAACTAGCGCTAATAATAATGACTTGACATCAGTGAAGAAACAAAGTAATACAATCCAGCCAATGTTGAATATTAATGAAGCATAAATGAATTGACCAACAATCAAATTCTATTCTCAGCTCTCCTGGAAAGATTCCTGCCTTTGTGGTCTTCCTTGAATCCTAAGTACTTTTTCTTTTTCTTTGTCTTTTCAGTGCTACTTTGCTTCATTGGCCAAATATTCCCTTTGTGACTGAGAAGGCACTCAGTGATTTGGTGGACAAAACACTCTTCCTTCCTGTCCACCCCCCACCCCATACAAAACATTTCCTTCAGTAGGACATTTCTTTCATCAGACTTAGTTTTATTGTTTGAGGATATGCTTACAGATATGCATGTGTGTGTGTGTGTGCTCATAATATATATGAACTAAAGAATTGGGTATTATTTCAGTGAGACAGTATGTTAATAGAATTGGTTTACCTGATAAACCAAGACCACCTATTATTTGGAAAGTTGTTAGGTCATAGGTTCATAAAATTTGAGAAATATGACAACACATAGGATTGGTAGATCATAAAATGCTCTGGAGATCATAGACACTGGTACCTTTAGAGGAAGGTTCTGCAAAGAGATAGGAACTGTTGTAGCCAATGTGGAAGACTGCAAAAGAACAGAACAGAAATAGACCTGAAAAATCACAGAAGAATAGTGTTACATATGCATCTTTCAGCTAGCCAGTGTCTCCAGGTTATTTATTTTCATATTTTTCATTTTTTATTGTGGTAAAAACATATAGGGTAAAATTTCCCATCTTAAACATTTCTAACTGTACAGTTCAGTAGTGTTAACCATCTACAACAGATTTCCAGAACTTTTCATTTTGCAAAAATGAAACTCTATACCCATTAAATAACACTCCTGATTTCCATTTTTTCCCAAGTCCCCAGTAACCACCATTCTACTTTCTGTTTCTATGAATTTGACTACTGTAGATGCTTCATATAAGAGGAATCATACAATATGTGTCATTTTGTGACTGGCTTATTTCATTTAACACAATGTCCTCAAGATTCATCCATTCTGTAGCATGTGACAAGATTTCTTTCCCCTTTAAGTCTAAATAATATTCCATTATATGTATATACCACATTTTGTCTATCCATTCATCCAGTGATAGACCTTTGGTTTGCTTTTACTTCTTGGTTATTGTGAACAGTGCTCCAATGGGCATAGGTGTGCAAATATCTCTTTGTGACCCTGCTTTCAATTCTTTCAGAATTTTTTGGATGTGTACCCAGAGTAGGATTGCTGGATCTTATGGTAGTTCTATGCTTTGAGAAATCACCACACTGTTTCACCATAGCAGCTACACCATTTGAAAATACTACCAATAGTAAAGTGTTCCAATCTCTCCATATCCTCACCAACACTTATTCTTTTCTGTTTTTTCAATAGTTGACATCTTATTAGGTCTGAGGTGATACCTCATTGTGGTTTTGATTTACATTTCTCTAATGATTAGTGATGTTGAACATTTTTTCATATGCTTGTTGGCCATTTTTATTTATTTGTTCATTTTTAAAAAAATTTTTTAGAAGTTTATCTTTGAGACAGAGAGAGAGAGAGCACAGGAGGGGCAGAGAGAGAGAGAGAAAGAGAGAGACAGAGAGGGTCCCAAGCAGGCTCCATGGTGTTAGCACAGTCTGATGTGGGGCTCAATCCCATGAACCACAAGATCATAACCTGAGCCAAAGCCAGATGCTTAACTAACTGAGCCACCCAGGTGCCCATTGTTGGCCATTCTTATATTATCTTTGCAGAAAGGTCTATTCAACTCTTTTGCCTATTTTTAAATTGAGGTTATTTGTTGTTTGTTATTGCTATTCTTTATAGTTGCAGGAATTCTCTATGTATTCTAGATACTAACATCTTATCAGATATAGATTTGCAAAGATTTTCTCCCTTTCTGTAGCTTGCCTTTTCACTCTGCTGTTTTTGTCCTTTAATGCACAGAAGATTTAAAGTCTTATTTGCCTATTTTTGCTCTTGCTGCCTGTGCTTTTGGTATACCCAAGAAATTATTGACAAATTCATTGTCATGAAGCTTTTCTCTTATATTTTCTTCTGAGAGTTTTATGGTCTTGGGTCTTACATTTAGATCTTTAATCCATTTTGCGTAATTTTTGTATATGGTATCTGATAAAAGTCCAGTTTCATTCTTTTGCGTATGGATATCCAGTTTTCCCATCACCACTTTTTGAAGAGACTATTTCCTGTTGAGTGTTCTTGATATCTTTGAAGATCATTTGAGCATATGTGGGAGGGTTTACCTCTGTGCTCCAGTTTATTTCTAAGTGAACTCAAATGTACCACTATTAGACAACTCTATATGCAGACCAAATGCACAGCCTCTTGTATCAGTCTGAATGAGTGTAAGTACCCCAGCATTTATTAATTGTGTGACATTAGATAATTTACTTTTCTGTGACTCACTTTCTTTATTTGTAAAAGAGGAATAATGATAGTACCTTCCACAGAATGGGGTTGTGAAGATTAAATAAATGAAACTTGTTAGAAAAGTCCTGATACATAGAAAGTGCTCAAAAAATCTTAGCTGTTATTATTGCCTAAATTTGCCTTTCTTATAATTTTACTAGGGCACGTCCAATACAATGATAGGCCCCTAATGATCTTCAGATCATAGCAATTCCCTCAATTCTAGATGCCAACCCTATTCATGCCTACAATGCACTCTCCATTGGTATTCCAACACCAGGGTTTTTTTATTTTATCTTAACTTCATAACCACTTCACTTGTACCCTTCTACCCATCCCCCACTTTCCCTAAATATAGGAAATAAAGAAAGATCAATATTGGGAAAATATAAAAGAAGGTAAAGGTCTCTGTAGTTTCTCAAAGTTGGTATTCAGTATATATTGATCCATGAACCTGAAATAGGTTTGAAAAGGATCAGAGACTCTCCCCCCTCTCCTTTTCTGTGGTGTATTGTGAAGTGACTAAGGTCAGATGGAGAATGTGTGAGGATATAGGAAAAGTAAAGTTTTTTTAGCACAGCTTAATTTGAAATTGACAGGCAGCTACCACAAAACTGTTCTTGGCTTTAGAAAGTTGCACTGCTTAGTTCCTTACCTGACTGATACTACTGCTTGAATAAGGATAGAACAACCTACACTAAATTAAAATAGGGGCGCCTGGGTGGCTCAGTCAGTTAAGCGTCCGACTTTGGCTTACGTCGTGATCTCACGGTCCATGAGTTCAAGCCCCACGTCAGGCTCTGTGCTGACAGCTCAGAGCCTGGAGCCTGTTTCAGATTCTGTGTCTCCCTCTCTCTGACCCTCCCCCGTTCTTGCTCTGTCTCTCTCTGTCTCAAAAATAAATAAACATTAAAAAAAAATTTTAAATGAGTGTATTCAATCACTATGGTGTATACCTAAAACTAATGTAATATTGTGTGTCAACTATACTAAAAAAAATGCCAAAAATGAGTATATTAACTATACTAGCAGCAGAACAAGTGAGAGCAAGGTAAAATCATAGTAAATCTAAGGAAAAATCAAATAAATCTAAGCAAAAGTAAGTGTTAATATTGATGCCATGCAATGAGACTGGTGTAGCTGGCGTTCGCCATGTCTCTGTACTTCTGGTCCTTTTCAGATGAATTCTTTCTGTTAGACCTTATGTTCTTTTCATTACCTTTTGATCTCCTTCCCTTTCCATATTAAAAGACATCTGGAAAACCAGAATTATAAATGTTATTTGTAAAAATGTTTCTTGTTCAAATATTAATGCAAATTAACTAACTATGCCTGAGATATCAATGTCCAACTGATCTCAATATAAAAAAAAACCCAGCCATATTACAGTTTTAATTAAATTGATAGCTATCTTTAGTTCACATTATTTTATCCCAGAAAAGACAAAAATGTTTAAAGTGGATATTAAATATTAAGAAAGCTTTTATTCTTAATATACTTAATACAGTATTTATCAGCATATAATTATCAAACATGGAAAGTTAATAAGTCTTAAAACCTTGGAACATAATGATTTCATTGTCAGGGAAAACCTTTATGGGAATTTTTAAAAGCATAGACTATAAATATAATTGAATATTGTTTTTGAAATGAGAAAAACTTCCAAAATTATTCAAGAGACCAGCAAGATATTTCCTTCATCTTTCAAAAGTTTCTCATAGAAATAAAGAGCATGTGTTCTATGGTTTGATTCCAAACCTGTAGACTCATTTATAGTCTTCTATTGTTTCAATGATTAAAATAAAGTCAAAAGTAGGAGAATTGAATGTTATTTCAAATCAAATCTTGTGTGTCTGTGTACTTGTGAGTGTGCGTGTATGGAATCATAACTCACTTTTGGTGCCCCCATTTGTCTAAATATAATCCTTGTATATGTAGCCAGCCAGATGCATGGCAGACACATCTAAGAGATGCATTAAATATTTAAATAAGTGAATTGTTTTCTTTCAGAAAACAAATGGTTTTCTACTATTTTTTTCAAGATTGGATTTAGATGGGATCTAGGAAAGATGTTATACCATCATTGATCGAAGGGTGTCAATTTTAAAGTTTTATTTATATATGTTATTAATAAGAATAATATTTTGGTGCTATTTGGTCCTCGGTAATTCCTGTTTCCAAATGATGATGAGGCTGCTACATTAAGGGCTATACCTACTTGGCAGACTCAAATCAAGTGTTTCTTTCAGGGTGTGGAGAGGATAACTCATCCATCGTTAAGGCTGTGCCACTGGGCTCAGTGTTATGAGGAAAAAAGAATATGATGTAGAGGTCTCTTCCAAAGAGGAAGAAAAAGAAAAAAAGTCTCTTCCCTTCCAGAGCAAGACAGTTAGAGGCTGGATGTTCACCTCTTGGGAGTGGAGCTTTGAGGCAAGATGCAGGTGGGGACAGCTGGGGTGGCCCCATGAACGTTCTAGTTACACTTCGCTACATGCTAGGCAGAGATGATTTCAGAATAGCTACCAGATGGCAAAGACCAATAGAGAAGAATTACTAAATGCCAAGGGGCCACACTGCTAAGCATACTTTCCCCTACGGACCTTAACTTGAGTTTTTCTACTCAAGGAACATCCCTAGTAGAGAGCTGACAAAATATTTACCTGAACACAACTGTTAAATCTGGAAGTTATTTTAATTGGCAAGTTAAAATGTCTCTTGTTCTGCCACTGAACTGTACATTTAAAAATGGTTATGTGTAGGGGCGTCTGAGTGACTCAGTCAGTTAGGCATCTGACTTAGGCTCAGGTCATGATCTCACAGTTTGTTAGTTCGAGCCCCACGTTGGGCTCTATGCTGATAGCTCAGAGCCTGGAGCCTACTTCAGACTCTGTGTTCCTCTCTCTGTGTCCCTCCCCCACTCATGCTCTGTTTCTTTCTCTCTTTCAAAAATAAATAAACATTAAAAATATTATTAAAATGGTTATCTGTATTTACTACAATTTTTTAAATTGTAAACCATTTTAAAAAATGGTTATGTGTATTTTACTACAATTTTTAAAATGTTTATTTATTTGAGACAGAGAGAGCAGGAGAGGGGCAGAGAGAGAGGGAGACAGAGAATCTCTACTCATGAACTGGGAGATGGTGACCTGAGCTGAAATCAAGAGTCAGGTGCTTAACTGACTGAGCCACCCAGGAGCCACTTTTACCACAATTTTTAAAAATTAAAAGTTAAAATTGTAAAAAGCATCTATTGTTTTTTCACCTTCCCACCTCAGTAATAAGAAGTAAAGGAGTTATACTTCTTTGCATGTCTAATAATACAACTGTAATTTAACCTTGAATACCCCCACCCCATACACACATACTTTTTTAAGTTTATTTAACTTTATTTTTGAGAGAAAAAGAGAGAGCGTGAGTGGGGGGAGGAGCAGAGAGAGAGGAAACCAGAGACAAGGAAGCCCAAGCAGGCTCCTCAGAGTCTGCACAGAGCCCAATTCAGGAGTCAAACTCATGAACTATGAGGTCATGATCTGAGCGGAAAACAAGAGTCAGAGTCAGAGGCTTAACTGACTGAGCCACCCAGGTGCCCCTAGACACATACTTTCTATTAAAATTCTTGAGGCTTTCCTTTCTAGGACCCTTTTTAAACTGTTCTTTCTCTTAAGGTTCTTCTTGAAAGTGAAATTCCTCGGGGTTGGGGTCACACGTGAAATGTGATCTGGCACTGGATTTTTTTCTTCTGAGTTCCTCATGGTCACATAATTATATGCACTCACATCTCACTAATAAATATAAAAACAGAACTGGGCCCAGACTTATACTCTAGCTTGTCCTCCCTACAAATCCCCAAATCTAGAATATCTGAGGAAATGAGAGTTTTGAGGAAGTCATGTGTACATATCACATTCCAAAGGGAACTTTCCGGGTGGTGGGTTCCACAAACTGTTTTGATAATAATATAAACTTTTCACAATATTTCTCCATCCCTAATATATACTGACAGCCAGTTTCCCAAACTCCTGCTTTTTTTCATATGTGGCACTATTAGTGCCCATGACAAAAACCTCTATCCTTAGATAAAAAGCAAGTAAAATGAAATGAATGTGAAGCCAGATGGAACCACACCATTCATGAACTATATGACTTTGGGCAATTACTTATCTTTGACTTGTAATTTTCTCCTTCATAAAATGAGGATAATTCAAATTTCCTGAGGTCTGTTGTGAAATTTAGGGCTATACATACTTGGCCCTGTGTGTGGGTGGCTCAGTCAGTTAAGCTTCCGACTCTTCATTTCGCTGAGGTCATGATTTCATGGTTCCTGAGTTCGAGCCCTGCATCAGGCTCTGCACTGGCAGCATGGAGCCTGCTTGGGATTCTCTCTTTCCCTCTCTCTCTCTCTCTCTCTCTCTCCCTCCCTCATTCCCTCAAAATAAGTAAATAGACATTAAAAAAAATAATGAATACAGAGTGCTTACTCAGTCTATGTTGCTATTTGAGTATATCTTCCTTAGCCCCTCTCATTTCCGTTTTTGAATTGTGAGGCACTTGTAAATAAATTCCCCTGTACTTTTAACATTTTCTTTTAGCCCTTTTCCGAGCACCTACTATGGCCCAGATTTAATGCTAACTTCTAGTGATCCAAAAATGAATAAGAGACAGATGTTCAAGATGCCCTTTGAGTAGCAGAGTAAACAAATGCTACAGAAGCCTGGAACAGGGAGCACCTGAGTCTTGCCCAGAGTGGGCGGGGGTCAAAGAAGACTTTCTAAGAGAACATACTTGAGTTGCACAGGAGGGGAGAGCACAGGCAGCTCATGGTGTTCCTTGAACCTCTTCCTTATGAAGAGGTTCCCAAAGATATCCATGCATCTCTGCGCTGCAGGTGAAGTCCGGCTTCCTTCAGATGGAGGGAAAACCTTCCACGACAGGACCGAAATACAGAAAAGATGAGTCTCCGTCTCCTAGGGAAATAAAGAAAGAAAATCATTGTTGTTCCTTCCTTCATGCATATGTTTCTCCACTCTTCTATACACTCGCCAAACATTCATAGACTATCAGTTAAGTACCAGACACTGTGATAGATGCTGGGGATACAGGGAGACAAGAAATGCAGTCTAGTAAAAGAGACAAGAAAATCAAAGATTATGGTACATTTATGAAAGCTCTAGCAGAAGTACACTCAGGGGGACTGGGGAAGCAGTGTTAGGGTGACCAACTATTTTAGTTTACTTTCTTTGTCCATGTTTTAGCAATAAAAGGAAACCCCTCCATCCTGCACAAACTGGATAGTTGGTTTTCCCGGTTCCAGGCCAGAGTGGGCTCCCCTCATGCAGCCTGGCTAAGGTGTGGGGGTACAGTCAGAATTGGTGTCCAACATAAGTTTAATGAAATACCAGATGGATGAGGAAATTAGAACCGTTTGTTAAGTGAATTAATTTAGTGCATGGGAACTACATTACATTGAATGCTTAGGAAAATCCCAGTGCCCACAGTTCCTAGAACTGTATGGAGATTAGGTGATGTAAATGCTTTCAAGCACCTGTTATCTGAAAAGATAATTCTGACAAAGTTATTGCCTGCAAGCAGCTTGTAGTTCAGTAAAGGATAAAGCTGTATATACAAATCGTGATAAAGTGAGGTAGAGAACGATGACCTCAAACCTCATCTCCATTTCAGATAAGAAGTATCTTTGGAGGGCCCCCGAGGTGACTCCTCAGGAATGAGTATGGGAGAACAAAGGAGAATAGCAGAGAGAATGGGAGACAAGGCTCTCAGGAGAGAAGCAAGAACTCCTCTACAGAAGCAAAGCAAAAAATTCACCGGAGACACTCGGTCCACGCTCTCCCACAGGCTTGACTTTCTCTCCCTCAAAATCTCACTGCTGCAAAATATTTCCCAGGAACTCTGAAAATGTGCTTACTTTGGGGTTATTTGGACTGCGGTCATACTTTTTTTTGTAATCAGAGTCAATATACCAAGGCTTTTGTTGCCTGAAAGCTTTCTTCACAGTGCTAACGGTTTAGTTGAACAGGCTCTGAATGCTTTAGTAACTATCCTCAGTGTGTTTATTAACCACAGTTTAATAAACCACAGCTTATTTTTCAAGGTGGTACTGAGTGATAATTGGTAGCAAAATTCAAGTTTCCTGATTTCTTTTTCCCAGTCGCTAGTGCTCTGAACATCCATAAATTCAACCACACTGTTCACGGCTGTCTCTCTCACTGCTCCCTTCCTCCAACTTTTGCTACCACAAAACGTAGTTAGTGTTCATGTTTCATTTCTCAGCAAAATTAGGAGATGTGGTGAGTGAATTCACATTAATAATATTTTAGCTAATAACACTTTGAAGAGTCTACAGACCATTTACCAAGGAAACTAAATTATTTCAAATACTTGTGTCAAAATAAATGAACCAAGACTTTTCGGGTGTAATAGCCCAACATTTTATTGTGGGTGTAAACACAGCTCCCTGATCTCTAAAATTCAGCAACCCTTTTTAGGTTCTTTCTTCATTAGTGAGGGTAAAAAATGTTCCCCTATGGATTTTTCCATAATTTTAGTAGTGAAATAGAGGCATTTTTTCCTAAAGTAATTCAAACTAATATGAAATCCTTTTCTAATATCAAATTGTCTTTAGAACACCTTAGAATTATTGCAAACGATAAGTAGAATTTATTAAGGTTATGAATCAAAGAGAAATGTTGTGTGTTCTTGTTGTCATTAAAAAAAAAAAAAACTCAGAGGTTAATCTTTTCCCCATTTTTTGGCTTAGCAATGACTCTGGCTTTTTTTCCTCTCCTGATAGGTTCTCTTTGGTTCCAAGGTACTCCCGGCTGCTGAGAGTCACAAATTCTGTCTGAATAGGAGGGTGACCTTTCCAGAGAGAAGCCAATGTTTGTAAGCTAAAATACAAAGGAAGAGGGAAAAAAGTTTGCTGAAAGATGTGTGCTGGAGGAGGAAAGCTCATTCCAAGCAGCCACCTTCCACCCCACTCCGACCCACACCCAAGTGTCCCAACTCCATGTCTCCATTCCTCCCTGACCTTACTGGGCTAATAGAACTGCCAGCTGCAGACACTGTAGTCTGCTCAGGCTCTTTGATGTCTAAAATTCTGCCTCAGTGTCTGCTTGTCTCTTGCAGGGAGGAAGCAGCATCTGGTCCCTGGGCTCTGCTCCTGAGAAGGGGAGTCAAGAAGCAGCCAACAGGCCCTAGGAAGGCAAGTGACCTGGGTTATTCCTACCCACTGCCAATCACACAGATTACATTTTTCTGGATATGACCAGATGTCCTCAATTCCCCAAGCCTGAATACACTTAACTTTCCTTCTCCAAACTGCTTTATATTCCTTACCCACCCCCTTATCCCCCTCCATTCTTAGCTCTTAAAAAAAAATATCACAGATGCAGCAGTTATCACACATCTTCTGACTTTTCATCACAGCTTTGCATACCCCTTTCAAATATTCTCTTCCTTTCTCTCTCTCTTCTTTTAACCTCACAGTTTTGCTTTTTGGCAACCAACCAAAGATTTCTCTGTGTGACTTAAAAGAAATATTACAAGACAAACCTTCTCCTGGAACAGGAGCTACAAAATTATTTGCATACATAATCTCTTCCTGTGCCTCCTGCTAGCCAGGGCCTCTTGGTCTCCAATCCTCATAGTGTAACAAAAGAATAAATTATGGTACTACTGATAGAACATTAAACTGACAATCTTCTGAGGCACTGGCAGTTTTAATGGAAACCAAAGAAAATTCAAGATTATACATTTTCTTGTAAATGTATTTCGTTTTCCTGTCTGCCCTCTCACACATTATCAGTTTTCTTGCCTTCTTAGTATTCAGTTTCCTCTCTGAAATAGACACAACAAATCTAAAGCTGCTTTTGAGCCAATCTCTAATCAATTGAACTGTACTTGCTGATAGGAAATTAAGGTATGGCAAATAGGTTATAAGGTATTTAGGCCTATAATTTAAAGATTTCGTTAAATTAATAAACTGTAGCAATTTTTAAAAGACTGAACAGATTACCTTACCTAATATTTTGCCTCCTTCCTGACTACTTTGGGAAGATGGGAAAAGTGGAAATAAAGGTGTTTATATAGTGCCATCTAGTGGCAGATACATTTAAAAAAAAGGACTCCGTTTTCCTCTAGGGATTGTTGAAAGAAACCCAGAAAACATCTGCTACTATTGGAGTCTAGTCCAGGTTTAATTCTAGTTTTGTTTTAACCTCCTCTGAAGAGAATGCAATCCTGGGGGCTCTTTTTGGTGTCATTGAGAGTTTGAAGCTTTAATCTGGTTTGCGGAGAGCAAAAAAAAAGATGAAAAATCCGAAAATTCACAGCACTTACAGCCATAGTATTTTAACTTTAGACTTTTCCTTGCTGGTCCACTTCTGTGTGTCTCGCTAAAACAAAGCACTGATTCTGCTAAGAATAGGAAATGTTAGCAATCTAAGGAAACTGCAATGATCATGCTACTTCAAATAGAACACTGTTCCCCTCTTCTCATTTAAATCTATGGCTCTTAAAATTTAAATCTTATGAATAGGAAGAAGCAAAGGTTTCTTCAAGTACACTTATTAAAGAGATAGACATCTGTAAGAACAGAGTTTTAGAAGTTAGCCCGCTGTTAGCAAAGTTCAAAATCAATAAACAACCCTCCCCCTACACATGAGGAAAGAAAACAAAAATTAGAAAAATAACAGCTCAATCAGAAACTGTCTAACTTATTTGTATTTCCCAGCATCAACTTGCCCTTTCAAAGACCGATCTTTAACTTGTAGCTCCTTTGGCCATGAGATACTTGCAGGACTAAGCCTGTCTCCTGACCCACATTTATCAGCTGCTGTTTCCAAAGCACCTCCCACCTTTCTTAGCAGGTCTCTCTTCAAATCTGCCTGCGGCAATTATCACCCGCTTTCCAAGTAGTAAGAGAGGTGAATTCTTAGCATGTTTACCTCAGAGGCTTTGGGTTTCTCAGGACCTCTTCCTGTTGTGCATTCTTTCATTCTGTCTTGATCATGTGGATAAACTAATAGCCGTGAATTTGGATTGAAATATAAAACATGCTGAGCAAATCCAGAAAGTTTGATTAGTAGGAGGTAGTTAAATGGATGACGCTCAGAAATCATGTGACGTTAGCTGAGATATTGTTATATCTACTGGGCCAACGGGCTAAACCTGTAATTTCCCAATAAAAGCCATCATCTGGAAAATTCTCCTTAAATAAATCTGATCATCCTTTCTCAGTTCCCTGACACTTATGAAAGGGTTTCTTTGCCCTTAATTTTTTCTTCATTAAGATACCCATAACTGTGAAAATGAACATAATTTTTCAGAACGGCAAATTTTACCATGTTATTTAGAATGAGAGCAACTGAATGAGGCACATCTGTCAAGAGCAGTTTCAATTCAAGGAGACTCAAACCTCTGTTCTTAATTTCAGCCAAACTCTTCTTGAATTTTCCTTTCAGAAACAGGATAGTGACCTCTTGACCTCTATGGTTTCAGCATCCCCGAAGTATCAACTCAAAGGCTTCTGTTTTATTGATGGCATTAGCGGTGATTTTATAATTGGTACCTACAATTGACATGCCGTGAGATTTAAATGGTTGTTGAGATCTTTGTAGATTTAGAGATTTTTAATTAAATACCGGTTTAGTATCTGATGTCATTTGAAAGGGCCAATCTTCCACAGCAGGAATTTTAGTGGAAGATTGCCAAGCAAGGCTCACTGTATGTTTCCCTTCCAACCCTCTCCAGTGGTGCCAAGTTTATTATAGGTTAGAAACCGAACAGGATCTAGCAACCCTTTTTAAAATGTAATCATTTAATTTTCATATAATTTCATGAAGGCAGTTTAATTATTTTATAATTACATAACTGGAACAAGGTATGATACAAGGTTGTGATGAATGTACTATCTTACCAGCTTAAATATGGCAAAAATAAAGAATCAAATCATATACAGAAATTCAATTAGAGCAATGCATAATCTGTGTTGGCATCTCTTTCTCTCTCTTTCAGGTGATATAATAAGGGAAGCCTTCCTTCCATGTTATTCTGATTTCTCTGAGTTCTTGGACTTTCTAATTACCAATACAACACTATTGTGTGTTGCCCTTAAAAGTAGAAGAATGAAACTCAATAGTAAGATAGAATAACAACCACAACAACAACATGAGGACCCTCCTCTCAGAACCTGTCAACTCATCTCTGCTCCGCTTTCATTAATGGCATGTAATGATGACAGGCATAGATGTTGGGCCATGGGCTTTGTGCTCTTACTCCACTTCAAAATAGCAAAAGCATGTCTGTGGTGCCCAAAAAATATTTCTAGAACATATTGACTTCTATTAAAATTTCATGGATTTTATGGACATAATTAAGATGCAAAAGAATATTTCACTTTATGAGACAACCTCAGAGAACTCTAAGGCACTCATGATCCCTTGTATTACAGTTCTCCTTATTTTTAGAGGGGTTTTTCATGCTTCAGGTACTAAAGAGAAAGGGACATGGGGATAAACATAAGCAGGTATTTGTATCTTCACAGCCTAGAATCCGTGGCCTATAGTTGCATGGTTTAAAGAGGCAATATAACTGTCTATTCAAAAAAAAAAAAGGACAGGGTGTTAGGGACAGAAGTGAGAGGAGGGTGCATGGGCAGGAGCTGGGAAGCAGAGATATGAGAGGCTCCACTGGGAGAGAGATCAGAACCTGCTTGAACATTAGGCTCTGTAAGGAAAGACCTCAGTGGGAGAGGCCATGGTGTTAGAGCTGTGACACCAGGATTCTACTTGAGGTGTCTGGGCTGAACATAGGTAATGAGAAGGGGCTACCTGCCAGAAAACAGATTTGCCTATCTATGAACAGAAGTTATCTGCATTGCCTTTGATTATCTGCAAATTAGAGAATGGTGAAATAGCTCAAAGGCAAAGAAAGGCCCAGTGACCCTATAGACTCAGCTAATGCACCCAGTGTTCCATTGAAGTCATCCAGTGATCTTTTTGGTCCATTACAAAGTTCTTCTATAGTTTTTCGCTGCATTGGCAATCATGGAAACAAGAAATCTTTCAGATGTTCCACAAAATCCTTTTCATCCCTAAATTTCTTCATAGATAATTCTATTTAGAAGTTTTTTTTTCTGATCCCTGCAACTGATTGTGATTTCTCCTTTGTAGCTTCACAATGCCCTTGTCTCTTTTTCATGGTACTATTTCATTTTACCACCAGTGATAATATGTATCTATCTAATTCCCCATATTGGATTATAAGTTACTTTTTAAAAATCCTCTGCAGTAGCTATCAGAGTGCCTAAATATGTAATGTGCTTGATAGATATGTTTCATTGAATTTAACGTAATTCTTACATCCATTCAGCTGGTCCTGATTTGCTCTCTTATAGGTAAAGATGGCAGCTTCCTGCAAAGTCAGATCTTAGGAGCTGATCTTTATCTGGAATCCTCTTCCATAACACTAATATAAACTGAATAACTCTAGGCCATGCTTTCTTTAGATCCAGTCTATTCCCAAATCTCTCTGTTAAGCTACTATGAGTTCCTAAAAACATTCCCATTATTGGATTTACTAGTGGATTTGGTGAATTAAGATATTTCAAAAAGGCTCAGTACTAAAAACCCCACTAGACATTAGCTATTAACTCCCACTCAAAGATCAACATAGACTATTTGATAGGCCTCAAAAGAAGGCAAAAAAAGGAAGAATTTTCCTCTTTTTCTTTTAAACAGTAAGTGAAAAAATAGAACAGCTATGATTGGAGATACACTGGGTCTGTAATGACTGAAGATGAACAGAAGTCCTTCACTTCATCCTTATGAGAATTTACTGTTATTTTCTTCAGTGAAATTAGAAGTTTAGAAAAAATATTGCCATAAAAAGAGTGAATAAAAATTTTTAAAGACGTTTTTAAGGATGCCTCTTATTTTTTGAAGTACAGATTCAATCATGATCATCAGCTATTATTTATGGGTTGGTATTACAATGAAATCTTTATGTCATTGGGTATGTGAACAGATCGAGGGAATTTAAAATACTGCCTTCAAAACTAGAAGTGATCACATTGGGACCCAGAAACAGTTGGCATCCTTGCATAAAAGACACTTGGTACCAATTATTTATGCACTAAGTGGGTCTAGATTCCAGATTAAATTATCCACAGTTTTGATTCAGTTAGCTTTTGATTCAGTGCCTATGTCTTTAACGACAAAGTTATTCTAGGAAAAGTTGAGCCCTGGAAAAGTTTTACCTAGCTAAGATTTCCCTGAAGGGAGGATGTGAGTCACACAGTACTTACACTGGCAAATAAAACCACAGTGCATGTCTGCTCCCTGTGGATTGTAATTTGCAGCAACAATAAACTGAAGTAATGGGCCTTGGGTTAAATGGTTAAATATAAAGTTCAAATCAGAATTAAGAGGTCTTGTCTTGAAAAGGTGAGGTAAATGTCATAGGCCAAATGATCTGAGAAGCCTTACAGAAATGCCTCCCCTCTCTCATCTAGATAATCTGGTTTTATCTCCCACCTCAGATGTCTTCCTATCAATCTTTTCACTTAAATTAGTTTTTTCAACTCAGGTTGCACCTTGTACTCCTAACCCCTGGGGAAAGGGATAGTAATTATGACCAGGAGAAAATTTTAAGTTGTCAAAGCATGAATTTCTCAGTTAACACCTCCACTTAGGGAGGTATACTTTCAACTCTAAATACAGTGCTCAGGCTGCTTTTCTCCCTCTTGATTTGCTTGTTAATTTATCTTTTTATTTTTATATTATTTTACTTATACATTCATGTTTATTCATTCCTTCAATAAGCAAACACCTACTGAGAATCTGTGGTATTTCTCAATGGAAATGATATAGACATTCAGAGCGAAATAGTTCTTGGAGTTAATTCTTTGTACAGGATTGTCCAATACATTGCAAAATATATTGCAATATATCCACAAAGCTGGTCTCAATCCAGAGCAACCTAACCCCACTCCCCTTTTCCATTTCCAGACTTCACAAGAGAAGAACCCTGGGTATGATTCACTGCCAAAAGATACCAGAATGAACACAATAAGATTGTGGACCTCAAGAAGCTGGTTCCCTTGTAAGGAAAACAAGTAAGTACATACAGTACAGTGTGATACATGCAATGAGAGAAATAAATACAAAATAATCATGGGGATATTCAAGGTTTCTCAGAGAAGAAAATTCATGAGCCAAGTTTTTAGAACAAGTAAAAATTAACTAGATGAAGAAGGTTTCTAAGCATCTAGGTCCAAAGGCCATGCCAGCATTCAGAAACTTGCTTTAGGAGAACTTCAAGCAAATTTACCAGGACCGCTACATGGAAATGGAATTGAGGAGTTGGTGACTAATTGGACAGGAGGTGAGATTGTGAGGAGGGTGTCACAAGCCAGGCTAAAATATTCAGACTTTATTCTTAGGAATACGGGGGCATGGAAGTGGCATGATCATATTTGAGTTTCATATCACCCTGGAAAGGACTCTAGAATGTTGATTGGAAGAAATAAGATGGAGGACAGGGAAAACCATTTTGAAGATGTTAAAGTAATTCAGAAGAGAAATGAGGGATATTTCAATGGACTCCAACAGATGCAGTGAGGACTGCCAACACCCTCCAGCCAAAGACCACCAGAAATACACCTTTAGTTGACCAAGTTGATTTCATTACTCATTGCAAAGGGGAGGAACACTCACCATGAGAAACATAGAGCTGTTTCAGTAAGAGGGTGTTAGAATCCTATTTATCAGATTTGATCTTCAATAGGGTAATTTTGGGGAGAGCATAAGAAAATGAGGATTTATTCACTACCAAAAAGGGAAATTCCATGATTAAGTATATCAATAAATCTTATCTAAAGGGAAGGCAGGCTAGAAGGAGGATTGGTAAAGAAGGAAAAGTCACTCCCATTATCTGGGAGAGGAAGTGTTTGATATTTCATGGGTTTCGGTGGCCTTGATTTTGTTTCATTTTATTTTGTTTTACATTGTGTGTAGACTTCATATACTGGGTTGGGAGGGGAGATAAACAAGGTAGTAGTTAAATCTCATTGGTTTGAGTGAGTTTTGGTCTTTTTTTGTGAAAAGAGATACTTGATCAAGTTAAACTGAGGAAAAGCACTTAATAGTATAATGTGAAGGAGGGGAAGATTAATGTAATAACCCCGCAGGTGCTGGAGAGCACGATTTTTATTTGTGCATTCCATGTGTTTATTTGGTTTCTTCTATTAACACCTATCAGCCAAGATGAAGAAAAGTACCTAACATGTCCGTTATTTCTATAGTATCTATTTTCCTGTTTCCAGTAGCTACTAATTCCCACTAGGAACCCATATGATCCCAGGAAAATTGATTCAATTTCTAGCTCTAATATAGAACACAGAACTGAGTTTAAACTTCTCAGTCTATTCAATTTACCTGGCTAGAATGATTGGTTCAATGGTGAACCATTGAACCACGTATTTGCTTTTCCTTGCTGGATAAGAATGAAGAAGGATTATTTTGAAATTTTAGAACCCTAAGGCTTCCAATGGGAAAAAATAGGTCACATACCAAGAACTGGGAACAAGAATGGCATCAGAATTCTCAGTAGCACTACTGAAAACCAGAAAGCAATGGAGCAATGCCTGGTCTGAGCATAAAGCCAACTTGGAGGAAAGCAGAGTGAAAAGACCAAAAAAAAAAAAAAAAAAAAAAATCGGTATTGCTCACATCATTTGAGCTGCAAGATCAAGCCTCATTTGAAGGCAGTTTTACCTTGGACTTTTCCATTCAAATACCCTTTATTATTTAAGCAAGTGTATGTTAAATGTTCTATTTCTTGTAACCTTTTCTCTAGCCTAACCAAAGTAAACAGTGAAGAAAGCAGATTTGTAGGTTGATCCAGGGTTATGACTGAGGTGAGCATGTACAACAAGGTCAAGGGAATTAAATGTCTTAGCAAAATAATGAATTTGACTGATGGTGATTGATTCAATAGCCATGAAAGTACATGGTCTACCTTCACTAAAATTTTCCTTTTCTCAATCTTACTTCCCTAGAGCAAAGGGAAGCATTTTCCATGCTATTATCTAGTCTAATTAAATTCTAATTAAATTCAAATAAAAAGTTATTTATAAGTATTGCATTGCACTAAATTTTGTGAGAATACAAAAGTCTAGGTTCCTGTTTCTAATACTTGTACTATATAATTAGGGAGTTAAAACACACACACACACACACACACACACACACACACACACACACACTATTCATCCATCATTTATTAAACTCTTAAAAGCAAGACAAGACAAAATATGAAGAAGAGCTCAAGTGAATTTTACAGATGGCAAGTGCAATGGGATTTGAGAGGAAGTAGAAGGCAATCTGTGCTTTTCAGCTAATGTGGGGTGATTAGAGGAAATTCCCCTGGGCTCACTTTTCTCTCATTTAATCTGTTAGCATTAGAGAGGGCAGCAGGCTTACTCTGTTTCTGAGGTGAACGATGAGGGATCTTTTTACTAGCTCTGTGACCTTGAACAAGTCACTTAACCCCTTTAAGCATTATCTTTTTAATTTAATACCTATTGATAACCCTTTAAGTCCCTACTTCTTTCTCAGGATTGTTGAATAGAAGCAAAAATCTTAATGGGAAACAAAGAATGTCAAAAGACCTTCTTTTAACTATTTTTAATGTTTATTTATTTTTGAGAGAGAGACAGAGTGTGAGTAGGGGAGGTGCAGAGAGAGGGAGATACAGAATCCAAAGCAGGCTCCAGGCTCTGAGCTGTCAGCACAGAGCCTGACATGGGGCTTGAACTCAGGAACAGTGAGATCATGACCCGAGCCAAAGTCGGATGCTACCCAGGGGCTCCTCAAAATACCTTCTAAACTGGAAAGCACCAAAGATAAGTAGATAATAATAATAGTTAATGGTGGCCCTCGGCAGACTCAGAGCTACTCCAACTTCCCTGTTTTTTGTTGTTTTTGTTTGTTTGTTTTGTTTTGTTTTGTTTTGTTTAAAATTTGAATAATGAATGGTAGAATTTTAGAAAATATAAAAGGAACAATGACAACGCTATGTAGAAGAAATTGTTATACACATCACAGCGTGTATACCTCTGATGACCCTATCATCTCCATTTGGGGGAAATCCATTGAGCAATTACATAAAATCTTAGGAAGTGCTTAATTAGCTGCATTTTACCCACAAATGTAAAACTCAGATCAAGAGACAGGTATAAAATAAAACTGACTGTTTCTGTTTGGGACCAAATAAAAATTCCATTCAAATGAAGTTGTTTGTGTGGTTCTGCTCTTGTAAGCTTTATAAATTACATGTTACAACCTAAGTAAATTAGGTACAAAGTCCCAACACCTGCAAAGATCCAAACCCACATACACATTTGATACAAAGCAATAATAAAGGGAAATTGTGACTGTGAGGTCCTTAAAGACTCTGCCCTGGCTCTCTTCCTCCTTCTCCTGTTACTTAAGCCAAGATAATTTCTGTAAGTCTTATTCCTTTTTTCAGAACTACATTTCTCATTCTTTTCTCTTGCTCTCTTCTCTGGTCCTTTGCCTGTCCTCTTGTGCATTCCGATCTGCTTGCAGTATAGGGCAATTGTAAAGCCCTCAACATTCCCCTTACAGAGCCCTCATTTAAGGTGTGCTTGATGCAGTATGGTTGTTTTCCAGGCTTAATTCCTCCCTTCTAAGAACCAGTATGATACTAGCCCTTTTTTCATATGTCATTTGCAAATATCTTTTCCCATTCGGTCAGTGCCTTTGATGGGGGGTGGGGAAGGGGGGAAAGTGGGTGATGGGCATTGAGGAGGGCACCTGTTGGGATGAGCACTGGGTGTTGTATGGAAACCAATCTGACAATAAATTATATTTAATATAAAAAAAAACCAGTATGAGCCACTCAAGAGGTTTAAAGGGCCAGTGCTGCATATCATCAATGAAGTATAGAAGAAAAAACCGTGTTCTACACACAGAAGTACACACAAGAGTTCTGGTTTCGTAAGGATTTCAGAATTTAAAAAAAAAAACTCAGAAAGACAGGGCCATTAATAGTTGCAAGGTGACATAGGTTCAAGTTCTCTCTACTTCTAGAGAAGTAAGTAGCTGTAATCAGGCTTATAACAAAGAAATTCTTGAGGAGTATCCTATATCCATTTACTAATGTGTAGCCTGACAGCGATTTCTCAGTGACCTCCATGTATATACATTTTAGCTTTATTTATCCCTCCTTAAAATGCCTCAGAAAATTCAGATATGCAATTAAAGTGATTAGAATAAAAATCAGCCAGTGTTCAAAGCTGCAAACAACAGAGCCCATATTGTCTTGTTTAAGCAGAAAAGGAATGTATTAAGATATTGTGCACCTTACCAATCTCCAAGAGGGCCTTAGAATCAGGTTTATAGGCTACACAGCCTGGCAATAATTGGGCTACTGGGCTTTCCAGTGAAGCCTCTACCATGCCTACTTCTGGATGAAGGAAGCTTGGACTTTTGCGTCGTTAACACTGGATATGGGATTCAACTGCTAGTGCCTTCGTCCTAACTACCTTTGAAATCTTGGATACATGGGGCACCTGATAGGCTCAGCTGGTAGAGCATATGACTCTTAATCTTGGGGTTATGAGTCCCAGCTCCATACTGGGTGTAGAGATTACTTTAAAAAAATCTGAATGCCTTTGTTAAAAAACTTTATTTCCATTTCTTTACTTTTTAGAAAGCCTTTTTATTTTGTGATAGAGATTCCCAGGAAATTGCAAAACTAGTTCAGAGAGGCCCCTTGTACCCTTCATTCAATTTCCCTTAATAGTTACATTTTACATAACTATAGCACAAATTCAAAACAAGGAAATTGATGTTGGTACATTCCATAGAACTCACCCAAATTTCACCAGTTTTACATGAACTTAATTGTGTGTGTTTGTGCGTGTGTGTGTGTGTGTGTGTGTGTACAGGTCTATGCAAATCTATGGATTTACCACCACCACCATCCAGATACAAAACTGGTCCATCACCGCAAGATATCCTTTCTACTACCCTTTTATAGTTACACCTACTACCTCCTGTCCCTAATCCCTGGCAACCATTAATTTATCTCCATCTCTATACTTTAGTCATTTCAAGAATGTTATATAAATGGAATCATATATGATCTGAGATTGGCATTTTTCATCCAGCATATGGCTCTTCAGATCCATTCAGGTCATTATGTGTTATCAATAGATAGTTCCTTTTCATTGTCAAATAGTATTCCAAGGTATAGATAAATCATAACTTGTTTAACTGTTTGCCCATTGGAAGACATTCTGCTTGCTTCTAGTTTGGGGATATTATAAATAAGGTTTCTGTGAATATTCTAGAGCAGATTCTCTGGTCAACTTTGAAACCAGTATCTTTCTTGGGGGAGTCTGCTTGATAAACCCAGGCAGAGTTTGTGCTCAAGCCTCTCAATAGATCTTTTACCACCATTAGCCCCTACCCGTCATTTTCAGTACAATTTCTAACATTCACAAAGTAGACAATAGTATATAATGAACACTCCTGTCCATCACTGGGCTTCACCAATTATCAGCATTCTGCCATTTTTTTTCATCCCTACCTTCACCTACTCTCCCTACCAACATTGGATTATTTTGAAACAAATCCCAGATAATGTGATTTTATCTGTGAATATTTTAATATGTCCAACAATTAAGAACTCTTTTTAAAAAAAAAAATAACTAAAATGCCATCATCCCAACGTCATACTGTGGGTTCCTCCAAAAGCCGATACTGAGCAGGCAGAGGTTTTAGCAGGCAGGGAAGGTCCTCAGGCAAAGAAATGCAGGTGCTGGCCGCTTAATTCTGCGTAGCATGCACCAAAGTGGTAAGGGACTGTGGGACCTAGGAACTGACAGCATATCCTACACAGGCCTAAAAACAATGAACAAGTAACCAGTCAGTGTTCACATTTCCCCTAGTGTTTCATAATAGTTTTACAGTTTATGTGTCCAAATCATGATACAAATAAAGTTCAGTGTACTTGATTTACAGGTCTTTAAGTCTCTTTCCTCCGATGTTTTAGTTTGAATTTTTTAAACATGTAACAAATTTGGAAGAATTTTGCTGTGAAGGACTATGTATCCATCAAGATTACAGCATCAAGGGGCGCCTGGGTGGCTCAGTCGGTTGAGCGTCCCACTTCGGCTCAGGTCATGATCTTCGGCTCAGGTCATGATCTCAAGGTCTGTGAGTTCGAGCCCCTCATCGGGCTCTGTGCTGACAGCTCAGAGACTGGAGCCCATTTCAGATTCTGTGTCTCCCTCTCTCTCTGCCCCTCCCCTGTTCATGCTCTGTCTCTCTCTGTCTCAAAAATGAATGAACGTTAAAAAAAATTAAAAAAAAAAGATTACAGCATCAACATGTTTTTTTAGTTTATTTATTTTGAGAGAATGAGACCACACACAGACACATACACCCGCACGCATGCACGTGTGGGGGGGGGAGGGGCAGAGAGAGAGAGAGAGAGAGAGAGAGAATCCCTGGCAGTCTCCATGCTGTCAGCACAGATCCTGAGGAGGGGCTCAGTCTCACGAACTGTGAGATCATGACCTGAGCCAAAACCAAGAGTCATCCAGGCACCCCAATAGTGCCAATATTTTTAATATACTTCCTTTATCACTTATATACCACCTATTCACCTTTTCTTCCAAATAATTTTTCTTGATGCATTTTGTAGTAAATTGTAGGTATCAATTGACAATCCCTCCAGCATAAAAATTATTGCTTAAGTTCATGTTTCCTATTTATTTTTCTCTTGAGGTACATTTTACAAGTGCACAAATGTACATTTGTTGAGTTTTGATAATGCATACACCTGTGTAAACCACACCCCTATCAAGGTACAGAATATTTCTACCACCTCAGAAAGTCCCCTCATATTCTTTGCCAGTTTCTATCTCCAACTCTTCAAAGGCAACCCAGGGCTCTGACTTTTTAACCTAATGTTGTTTATAGTGTTCTCTTATTTTCCCTTCTAATGTCTGTAGGATTTATAGTGATGGCTACCTAAATTTTTTTATTTCGTTTTTATTTTAATTCCAGTTAGTTAGCATAATGTTATGTTAGTTTCAAGTATAATATAGTGATTCAACACTTCTATACAACACCTGGTGCTCATTACAACATGTGCGCTCCTTAATCCCCGTCACCTATTTCACTCATCCTCACATCTCTTTCCCCTCTGGTAACCATCAATTTGTTCTCTATAGTTAAGTCTCTTTCTTGATTTCTCTCTCTCTCTCTCTCTTCCTTTGCTTGTCTTTTTTGTTTCTTAAATTCATAAGAGTGAAATCATGTGGTATTTGTATTTCTCTGAGTTATTTCACTTAGCATTATATTCTCTAGCTCCATTGATGTTATTGCAAATGCCAAGATTTCATTCTTTTTTATGGCTGAATAATGTTACATTGTGTGTGTGTGTGTGTGTGTGTGTGTATGACATCTTCTTTACCATTAATCAATCTATGGACACAGGCTGCTTCCTTATCTTGGCTAACATAAATAATGCTGCAATAAACATAGGAGTATATGTATCTCTTTGAATTAGTGTTCTTATGTTCTTTGGGTAAATACCTAGTAGTCTGCTGGATCATAAGGTAGTTCTATTTTTAACTTTTTGAGGAACCTCCATACTCTTTTCCACAATGGCTGCATCAGTTTGCATTTCCACCAACAGTGGAAGAGAGTTCCCCTTTCTCCACATCCTCGCCAATGCATGTTGTTTCTGGTGTTGTTGATTTTTAGCCATTCTGACAGGTGTGAGGTGATAATGCATTGTAGTTTTTGATTTGCATTTCCCTGATGATAAGTGATGTTGAGCATCTTTTCATGTATCTGTTGGCCATCTGTATGTCTTTTTTTTTTTGAGCTATTTATTTAATTTATTTTTTTACTTTACATCCAATTTAGTTAGCATAGAGTGCAACAGTGATTGCAGGAGTAGATTCCTTAATGTCCCTTACCCATTAGCCCATCCTCCCTCCCACAACCCCTTTAGTAACCTTCTGTTTGTTCTCCATATTTAAGAGTCTCTTATGTTTTTGTCCCCCTCCCTGTTTTTATATTATTTTTACTTCCCTTCCTTTATGTTCGTCTGTCTTGTATCTTAAAGTCCTCATATGAGTGAAGTCATATGATATTTGTCTTTCTCTGACTAATTTTGCTTAGCATAATACTCTCAAGTTCTATCCGCATAGCTGCAAATGGCAAGATTTCATTCTTTTTGATTGCTGAGTAATACTCCATTGTATACATATACCACATCTTTATCCATTCATCCATTGTTGGACATTTGGGGTCTTTCCATATTTTGGCTATTGTTGATAGTGCTGCTATAAACATTGGGGTGCATGTGCCCCTTCGAAACAGCATTCCTGTATCCCTTGGATATATACCTAGTAGTGCAATTGCTGGGTCGTAGGGTAGTTCTATTTTTAATTTTTTTTTTTAATATTTATTTATTTTTGAGAGACAGAGTGAGACAAAGTGAGACTGGGGGAGGGGCAGAGAGAGAGGGAGACACAGGATTGGAAACAGGCTCCAGGCTCTGAGCTGTCAGCACAGAGCCTGACGCGGGGCTCGAACCCACAGACTGTGAGATCATGACCTGAGCCGAAGTCGGACGCTCAACCGACTGAGCCACCCAGGCGCCCCCTATTTTTAATTTTTTTTAAGAACCTCCATACTGTTTTCCAGAGTGGCTGAACCAGTTTGCTTTCCAACCAGTAGTGCAAAAGAGATCCTCTTTCTCTGCATCCTCACCAACATCTGTTGTTGCCTGAGTTGTTAATGTTAGCCATTCTGACAGGTGTGAGGTGGTATCTTAATTGTAGTTTTGATTTTTATTTCCCTGATGATGATTGATGTTAAGCATTTTTTCATGTATCAGTTGGCCATCTGGATGTCTTCTTTGAAGAAGTGTCTATTCATGCCTTTTGCTCATTTCTTCACTGGATTATTTGTTTTTTAGGTGTTAAGTTTGATAAGTTCTTTATAGATTTTGGATACTAACCCTTTATCTGATATGTCATTTGCAATTATCTTCTCCCATTCTGTCAGTTGCCTTTTAGTTTTGCTGATTGTTTCCTTCGCTGTTGTTTCCTTCGCATATCAGATATGTCATTTGCAAATATCTTCTCCCATTCCATAGGGTGCTTTTTGGTTTTGTTGATTGTTTCCTTCACTGTACAGAAGCTTTTGATTTTGATGTAGTCCAATAGTTTATTTTTGCTTTTATTTCCCTTGCCTCAGAAGACATATCTAAAAGAAGTTGCTATAGCCAATGTCAAAGAAGTTACTGCCTGTGTTCTCTTCTAAGATTTTTATGATTTCAAATTTCACATTTAGGTATTTCATCCATTTTGAGTTTATTTTTGTGCATGGTGAGAGAAAGTGGTCCAGTTTCATTCTTTTGTATGTTGCTGTCCAGTTTTCCCAACACCATTTGTTGAAGAGACTGTCTTTTTCCCATTGGATATTCCTTCCTGCTTTGTTGAAAATTAATTGACCATATAATTGTGGGTTTATTTCTGGAGTTTCTATTCTGTTCTATGAATCTATGTGTTTGTTTTTGAGCCATTACCATACTGTTTTGATTACTGACACTTCGTAATATAATTTGAAGTCCAGATCTGTGATGCCTCCAGCTTTACTTTTCTTTTTCAGTGTGATAACTACCTTTTGTTCCTGATACTGGTAATTGAGCTTCTTTTTGAGAAAAAATTACCCATGGGTCTCTTCACTTTTATGCACATCTTGTAAGCTGAGTCACTGACAGCTTTGTCCCTATCTTCTTAAGGACATTGTTCCAGCAAAAAGCCTTGGTAAATAGTGACAGTGGCTCCCTCCAGAGCAGAGGATACGTTTGATTATTGTCCAGTATAATAATTTCTACTTCAAGGGTAAAAAGGCAGGTTTGTTTGCAGTTTATTTTAAAATGTTAAGTGTCCTAAGCTTGGAGTTCCTTAGTTGGTTTGCCAACCCACTACATTTGCAACATCTACCTGGGCCACTCTGTGTCATTCTTGTCAAATGGAAGTGATGCAAACATAAAGCTCGTGTTGCTTGCTGCACCATGAGTAATCAAGTCCTGTCTTTGACCCAGGAATCTCAGTTACTTGGCCAGTATCCATGAAACTGGCAGGCTAACTTATTAGCTTTACAAGTAGGGTACAATCTCAAACACTTGAAATTCTTGACAGTTCCAATTTTTATTTTTTTCTTGATAACTAACTGTAACAAGGACTTCATGAGTTTTGTTGATCTTTCCAAATAATGACTTTCAGCTTTGCTGATTTTCTCTATTGTTTTTCTATATTTAATTTAATTGATGTTTCTCTTTATTTTTTTCTTCCTTCCGCCCACTTTGAATTTACTTTGCTCTTTTTCTAACTGCTTAGTGTGGAAGCTTAGGTCACGGATTTTTTTTTTTAAGTTATTTATTTGTTTTGAGAGAAAGAGATAGAGACAGAAAGAGAGTGTCAGGGAGGGACAGAGAGAGGAAGAGAGAGAATCCCAAGTAGGATCCACACTATCAGCTCAGAGAGTAAGGCAGGGCTCAATCTCACAAACTGATCATGACCTGAGCTGAAATTAAGACTCAAATGCTTAACCGACTAAGCCACCCAGGCACCCCTGCCTCTTTATATTCAAAGTGAGTTTATTTTGGACAACATACACTTGGTTTTTGTTTTTTTTTTTTCCAACTCATTCTGACATCCTCTGCCCTTCATTTGTAGTGTTTAGTACCTGATTGTTGATGTAATTATTGCTAGGGATGGATTTATTTCTATAATTTTATTATTTATTTTCTCTTAATTGATTTTTGTTAAACTGTTTCTGGTTTCTTTACTTTTTCTGATATTTGAACATTTTTTATGATTCCATTTTAACTTATGTATGGCTTTGTAGCTATACCTCTTCGCATTATTTTGTTTTACCAGCTGCTTTAGGGATTGCAGTATGCATCATTAACTTTCCAAAGTCTACTTGTTAGTATTGAACCAACTCATGCAAAATATAAAAACCTTGGCTTTGTATAGTCCATTTATTTTCTTCATACTGTCCTTTAGGCTATAGTTGGCATTTATACTACACCTACATTCATTATAAACCCATAAGCAATATAGTTTTTGCTTTTGAGTCATATGTATTTAAAGACATTAATAAGAAATTATAAACTTTTATCCACAGTGATTCTTGTTATTTAAAATAGTTGTGTTTTAAAAGTCACCAAAAATACCAAATACCAATTAGTGGATACTCTCCCAGGGGAAATATAAGGTTAGGTTCCTGGGAGCCTGGGTCACAATTTATTTGTCAACTGATAAATGCATAACCTTGTTTTATGCATGTTTCTGTTTGAAGACACCTTATTTAATATATATTGTTGATTCATTCACATTGAACTAGGGGCCAATAGCACCACAACTCATGCTTGAACAAAGTTTATCTAACATACAAACTTTCTTAAAAAAGGATATTACAGCCTTGGCCTTAGGAACGCTAGACTACATTTGAGGGCCATTTCAAGCAGTGAAATCACCAAGGAAAGCACACATACAAACAATCTGGTACTAAATAGACAGGAAAAGACACCTGTTTAAATGATGGCTGAAACAAAGAGGCAGAGCATTTATCTTGTTTGAACTCAGCTGGGAACGTGCTGGGAGTGTGCATGCACTAGGCGGCTCAATTTTTCATTTTTCTGCATATGTCCCTGACTTACGGTGAAGGCATTTTGAGTATTAATTTTGACTTATAAATAAATTTCAGCGAGTGGGCAAGTTCGTGAATGCGGGATCTGTGAATACAGGCATATCTCATTTTATTGTGCTTTGTTTTATCGCACTTTGCAGTCATTGTGTTTTTTACAAATTGAAGGTTTGTGGAAACCCTGCCTCAAGCAAGTCTATTGGCACCTTTTTTCCAATAGCATTTGCTCACTTTTGCCTCAGTGTCACATTTTGGTAATTCTTGCACTATTTCAAGCTTTATTATTATTGTACTTGTTATGGTAATCTTTAATCAGTGATCTTTGCTGTTACACTGGTAGTTGTTTTTGGACACCACGAACCACACCCATATAAAGTGGTAAAGTTAATTAATAAATCTTGAGTGTTATAACTGCTCCACCAGCTGGTCATTCCCTCTAATCTTCTACTTCTCCTAGGGCCTCCCTATTCCCTGAGACACAAATTATTGATATCATGCCAGTTAATAACTCTGCAATGGCCTCTGAGTGTTCAAGTGAAAGGAAGAGTTGCATATCTCTCACTTTGATTCAAAATCTAAAAATGATTCAGCTTAGTGAGGAAAGTGTGTCAAAAGCTGAGATAGGCTGGAAGCTAGACCTTATGAACCAAAGAGTGAACCAGGTTGTGAATTCAAAGAAAATGTTCTTGAAGGAAGTTCAAAGTGCTTACTACAGTGAACACGTGAATGATAAGAAAGTGAAACAGCCTTATTGCCAAAATGGAGAAAGTTTTAATCACCTGGATAGAGGATCAAACGTTGGCCATAATATTTGCTTCAGCCAAAGCCTAATCCAGAGCAAGGCCCCAACTCTCTTCAATTCTGTGAGGGCTGAGACAGGTGAGGAAGTTGCAGAAGAAACATTTGAAGTTGGCAGAGTTTGGTTTATGAAGTTTAAGGAAAGAAGCCGTACCCATAACATCAGAGTGCAAGGTGAAGCAGCAAGTGCTGACGTAGAAGCTGCGGCAAGTTATCCCAAAGATCTAGCTAAGAGAATTAATGAAGGTGGCTCCACAAAACAACAGATTTTCCACGTAGACAAAACAGCTTTCTTTTGGAAGAAGATGCCGTCTAGGACTTTTATAGCTAGAGAGAAGTCAATGCCTGCCTTCCAGGCTTCAAAGGACTGGCCAACTCTCTTGTTAGGGGCTGATGACTAAGCTGAAGCCAGTGCTCATTTACCATTCTTAAAACCCTAGGACCCCTAGGAATTATGCTAAATCTACTCTGCCTGTGCTCTACAACTGGAACAACAGAGCCTGAATGACAGAACATCTGTTTACTGCATAGTTTACTAAATATACATTTCAAGCCCACCTGTGGAGACCAGTGCTCAGAAAAAAAGATTCTTTCAAAATATGACTGCTCATTGATAACGCACTGGGTCACCCAAGAGCTCTGATGGAGATGTGCCACCACGAGATTCTTGTTGTCATGTTGTTTTTATGTCTGCCAACACAGCATCCTTTCTGTAGGCCATGGACCAAGGTAATCATTTTGACATCCAAGTCTTATGATTTAAGAAATACACTTCATGCAAGTATAGTTGCCATAGACAGTGATTCCTCTGGTGGATCTGGGCAAAGTAAATTGAAAATCTTCTGGAAAGGATTCACCATTCTAGATGCCGTGAAGAACCTGCATGATTGATAGAAATAGGTCAAAATAGTAACATGAACAGGAGGTTAGAAATTGATTCCAGCCTTGGTGGATGAGTTTGAGAGAGTTAAGTAAGTGTAGATGTGGTGAAGTAGCAAGAGAACTAAAACAAGAAGTGGAGCCTGAAGATGTGACCAAATTGCTGCAATCTCCTGATCAGTCTTAAAGGGATGAGGAGTTGCTTTTCATGGATGAGCAAAGACAGTGGTATCTTGAGATGGAATCTCCTCTTGGTGAAGATGCTGAAGACTGTTGAAATGACAGCAAAGGATTCAGAATACATTACATAAACTTAGTTGGCTAAAGCAGTGGCAGGGTTGAGAGGACCGACTTCAGTTTTGGAAGAAATTCTACTGTGGGTAACATGCTATCAAACAGCATCACACGCTACCGAAAAAATCATTCATGAAAGGAAGAGTCAGTTGATTTGGCAAACTTCATTGTTGAATTGTTTCAAGAAATTGCTATAGCCATCCTCACTTTTAGCTGCCACTGCCCTGATCAGTCAGTAGCCATCAACAATGAGGCAAGAGCCTCCACCAGCAAAAAGATTACAACTTGTTGAAAGATCTGATAATGGTTAGCACTTTGTAGCAATAAAGTATTTTTTTATTTTATTACTTTTTTTAAAGGAGCTCTATGCCCGACATGGGGCTTGAATTCATGACCTTGAGCTCAAGAGTTGCATGCTTTACCAACTGAGCCAGTCAGGAACCCAAGAAAGTATTTTATAAATTATGGTATGTATATATTTTTTTTAATTTTTAGACATAATGTTATTTCATACTTAATAGACTGCAGTATAGTGTAAACGTAACTTTTATATGTTTTGGAAATCAAAAAAAGTATTTGACTCACTTTTTGTGGTATTTGTCATATTGTGGTATTTGCTTTATTGCAGTGGTTTAGAAGTGAACCTGAGTTATCACTGAGGTATGCCTGTCATGGGGATTGACTTTATTTCATTGAGTGTTTTCCATTTCTCATATTCTTCCTTCCTTACTGAAATTTGTAGTTTCCATCTGCAACATTGCCTTCAGACTGAAGAATTTTCTTTAACATTTCTTGTGGGGACACTTCCAATAGCTGCTCTTTTTCTTAATTTTTATTTCTTTGAAAACATCTCCATTTGCTTTCATTATTGTGGAAGATTTTCTGGGTTGATAGCTTTTTTCTTTTGCTCTTTAAAGGTATCGATTTACTGTCAGCTTCAGTTACTGTATGAAATCCATGGTGATTCAAATCATTCTTCCTTTATGTAATATTTCATTTTTTTTCTCTGAATGCTTTGAGATTTCTCTTTATGATTGGTTTTAAGCAATTTGGTTATGATGGGTTTTTTTATGTTTATTTATTTATTTTGAAAGAGAGAGAGAGCAGGAGCAGAATAGGGACAGAGAGGGAGGGAGAGATTGAATCCCAAGCAGGCTCTCAGCACTCAGGGCTCGATCCCAGGCACTGTGAGATCATGGCCTAAGCTGAAATCAAGAGTCAGTCATACGCTTAACCAACTGAGCCATCCAGCTGCCCCTGCCTATGATGTTTCTAGGCATAGTTATTTTCGTATTTATTCTGCATGAGGTTTGCTGAGCTTCTTGGATTTGTAAATTTGTCTCTCAGGATGTTAGCTTTCCTCGAATATTTGGCAATTCTTGCTTCTGTGCTCATCTGTGTACTTGAGATTCTTTTTTCTTTTTAATTTGTTGCACACTCTGGGCAAGGAATAAGACCTGTGACCAGCGCCTGTATATCTGTCTTTTCTTTAGATGTATGGGGAAGCGGTGGGGCATGCTGGTGAACAGGAAGAGCTAGGGACTGGTGTTCTGTGTTTAAGAGCTTCCTGATTGTTCCAGGTTTTACTAGACACATGGACACTGTCCAATCTATTAAACTGAAGGTCCTGTATTCTATCTAGAGACAGATACCCTGTTGTCACAATGGGATAGGGGGATGAGGAGCTTCAGTTGGCTCACTTTCTCCTGCTGTGAGACTCCAGTTATTTATCTTGTGGCTTAGTCTGGACCCCTTTCCTGCTCCCAATAGTCACCTCTAGATGAGGAACACTTTTGGGGCGCTTGGCTGGCTCAGTCAGTTAAGTGTCTGACTTCAGCTCAGGTCATGATCTCGGGAGCCTGGCATCAGGCTGTCTGCTGTCTTTCAGCCCGGAGCCCACTTTGGATCCTCTGTCCCCCTCTCTCCCTGCCCCTCCCCCACTTGTGGTATCTCACTCTTTCTCAAAAATAAATAAACATTAAAAAAAGTACTTTAAGATGAGGAACACGTTTTGGTGCTATTACCTTTTATAGCAGTTCTGTCTTGTTTGGGGCTGTTACTCCTTTCTTCTGTCCAATCCATTCTCATAAGTTCTGGGAAATTCTAAGTTCTGGACCATCAACAGCTATGCTAAACTTCTTATTTTCTAATGCACTTTTGAATTTAAGCTTTTAAAATATGTCTTTTCTGCCAGGTCTAGGGATTTATGGCATGAAGAGAAGGTTGTATCATGTGCCCACTCTGCCATTTTAAATCAAACTTGCTTTTCTTCTCCTTTTTTAAAAAAGGAAGCAGTGGTGTTAACAGCTTGATTTGATTAAGTAGTTAGGTAAAGAAGGAATGGAAGCAATTGTAAGAAAGGAACACTACAAATTCTTAGTCACGTAAAGGGGAGAGAGCATTTAGGGAGTTCAGATTGTCTTGATTATGAAATGATGCTAAGCCTGCCAAGTTTATAAGGTTGCTTTCTCACAGGTTTGCTTGTTTCGTGTAGGCTTTAAATTTGCCTTGAATTTCTCCAGTATTTGCCTTAAAGTTTTAGATTCATTGGTGGACTCTGCTTTCATGCCTATACAGTTCTAAAGTTCTATTCAAATACTGCCATCTTGTGGGTCATTCCTTTTCTCCCACCCCACCCATCAAATGCTCTCCCACAAATACAACCAGAAGAGTGGAGATAGGTTAATTTCGTTAAGGGCTAAGAGCTCTACTGAGAAATTTACAGATATGTAATTTACACTTCATAAGAACTTTATGAACAAACTAGAGATGAGGAAACAAAGACCTAGATGGGTTATGTAACTTGCCTAAGGTATCAAAACTACTAAGGAGTCAAATTTTGTATTCGGGCAGTATGTCTCTGTAGCCCTTGCCTTTACTGCATCCACTGTAAAATAGTAAATCTAAGAATAATATAGTGTGACACAATAACATGAATAAGTTATAGAAGTAGTAGAGAGGAGGGGATAACTGTTAGGAAGGTCCATCAGGGATGGCTTCACAGATTTTTAAGGAGGTAGCCTCCTCTACGTGAGGATTTGAAGGATAATCATTGAGTAGAAAGAATGTAGCCGGAGCAATATTCCCTGGATCTAATAGTATAGAAACACCTTACTTGTCTATTATCTTGTCTGCCCTGCCCCCTGCCCTCTTTGGGGGAGCTATTCATTATTCTGCTTTGAAGGTGACTCTCATAGAGGCCATCAAGCATCATACCCTTGACTCTTCACCTAAACTGAGCCAATATGAACCCATCAGGGACCCTGGAATTTTCGTGCTTGAGGCAGAGGGCACAGTGCTGTCTTCCCTAATGGAAAAGCTGAGGTATGTGTCAGAAAGCTGTGGCTGGCCAAGCATTCTCACATGGAAAATGGTCTGGAGCAGAAGAGAATAGGGCCAAACCATAAGGTTCCAGTCATCTCTAGGTCAGCTGCACTGTTGACCTTCCTACAGTAATAACCATTCTTGCAGAACCTAATCAGGTTTGGGTTTTGATCCAATGGAACTATACACGTTCTAACATTCTTAGGTTACCAGCTGAAGCAGGAGCAGCACTGGCAGCATTGCCTATATACAACTTGAACGACAGCACAACGCATTTTGATTATGAAGGAGAGCACTATTAATTTATTTTGGAACAATGACATTTAGGGAGTACTGCAAATGCTGTGTTGTTTAAAAATATTTCTGTAGTGCTCTATTCTGGCCTCATCTCAAACTCTATTCCTGATACCTGAGCTATTCTCCTCCATGTCTACGTCACTGCAATTTTCTAAGGCCATCTCTAGATTTATTTCTTGCTTTAAGTCTGCTTCAGAAATTCTAGTCCATTGTTTGGGGCAAATTTGTTTTTTTTTTAAGTCAACATTTAATTATTGCAAGGAAAAATAAATTATAAAATTCAAAGTGACAGAAATTAAGAATCACCCCTAATTTCACCACACTGAGATAATCATTGGTATACTGCTGTCTCTTCTTTCTTTTACGTGTAAACACAAACAAAAATGTTTAAAAATCCTCACAAAATGGCTAGTTTTGATCTCTTCCTCCCCTAACAGTATCTGCAATGCATTTTTCACTTAATTGTATTTCATTTGCACAATTTCTTGCAATTATTTCAATATTTCAATATTTCTTGCAAATAACCAGTATCTGTGAAAGCATTCAATTTTCCAGGGGAGTGAGAATTCTACATCATTTGGACTGGAATGTTCCTTCTTTTCTGCTTTGTCTAGTTATCTCTTACTTATTCCTGGGATCATAGTTCAAGTGTCACTTCTTTGAGAAGTCAGATTAAATTGATAGTATTCTTTGTAGTACTTGTAAAGGTTGCAATCTATTCTTACATTGGGATTATCCAGGTCCATATGTGTTTTCTCTCACTATTGGATCTCCAGTGCTTGCACTTGGTAATTGTTAAAATGAATGAATGACTTTTGGAATAACTCTGCTGCTATGGGAATACTTTTTATTCTTTTAAGATTTTGTTTGTAAGTAATCCCTACACCCAGTGTGGGGCTTGAACTCACAAACAGATCAAAAGTCACATACTTTCCCCGCTGAGCCAGCCAGGGGCCCCTGGAAATACCTTCTGATTTATAAAAGTAAGATTATTCATGAAGTACTAGCCACTCTATCTATATCTATATAACTACATTTTCCACAAATGTGAATGTATTTTTGTTTCTAAAATGCATTACTGATCCTATTTTACAAATGAAGAAAGTGAGTCTTCAGAAAAGCTAATTAACTTGCTTTACATCTATAAGAGAGAAAAGATTTGAATTCATGTCAGGTCTATACATTTACTTACATTATTCTTTTCATTACTGGTTTCTTTGTTCATTAATATAAAAGTCCTCATATATAGCTTATTTTCAAATCACTTAATTTTTACATTACTAACTGGTTTTTGTTACCTCAAAGTCGGAAATGAGAATAAGGGCAAAGAAAGAACATTGTATTGGGAAGGGCAGCAGGAGAGCTATTCACCCTTTCCCCTCACTAACCAGCTACAAAGAGAGTAGAGCTGAAATGACATCTAGTCCAACTTGGTTTTACAGATGGAAGAAAGAGTGGCGTGTAGAATTGACAACGTGGCAAAGCTGTACAGCCAACTCCTAACTGCTAGTGTTGTTTGTTCTGAGTCAAACTACCCCTCCTTGAACATTTACTGAATGCCTACTGTATGAGACATTTGGCAGCAGTGTTTTCCCATTTGGTATCCTAGCATCGGTTTCCTCCTCCTCTTCCTAAGACTGCTACTTTCTTTCCTCTCTCTCTCTCTCTTTTTTTTCTTCCACTCCGCCACTTTTAAAACCGGCCTTGGATGCAGAGTTAAGTGGGGGAGAGCAGAGTGTGAGCCTGGAGGTCAGGCACAAAAGCGACGCGACCCTAACGGGCAGCAAGTCCCACAGTAGCGATCTAAGAAGGCAGTGAAGCATTCAGACCAAGGGAGTGACTCTTAGATAATCTGAATGTAGAAACGGGCAGGAAAGGGCAAGGATGCGTCTCCGCGCGAGACAATGACTTTGTCTTTCCAATGACCCCACCGTTGGGTCGACGGAAGAACTCTTCTGTGCAAGATGCCTCCGCTTTTGGCTTCTGCTGCGTGGTGACCAGCTGCCCAAGGCATTCCGCCAGGTCTCCAGGGCCCTCGCCACACCGGGGTTTATCCTGAATTCCAGGGCTGCAGCTGACATTTCTGCCTAGGCCAGGCCTGTTGGCCGAGAGTCCCCAACTGCTATGTTTCCCCACCTCCGGGTTGCGCCAATAATCCCAAGGCCGGGGGTCATATTCCCTTCGGATTCCCGGGAAAGGCCACAGTTTAGGTGCTGCCACGCGAGGCCTTCTGAGCAAACACCAGCCAATCCTCATGAGGCATACACGAGCCCCAGCCAATCAACGCCCGTCTTATTCCTGGGTCCCGCCCGCGCCGGCCTTTTTCCCCCCTGCCCCCTTCCCCGTGCCTGTAGTCGCGGCTGTGGTTGCAGTCGCCACCACAGCATTCCGGTGCGTGGGGACCAGCCTACCCCTGGCATCGTTCGGTTTCTCCTGTTGTCTTCACTAAGGATGAGTCCCTGCGCTACTGTGTGTCCGTCTCGCGGAGACCACCGGCGTACTTTCATCTAGCGACTGGTGAGGGAGTGCTCAGCGCGGCTCCCCCGTGCGGAGCGGGTTTAGGCGACGGCGTCTCTTCAGCCTGGGGGGTGGCGGGGGGGCGATGGGACAGTATTCAGTTTCCAGAGGGTGCGGGGTACTGGGGACGCCAGTGGCGCGGATGGACCGCGGGGAAGAGACCCAGTGGCCCCGAGACTGACGCACTTCGTGTAAGACGGCGCTAAGCGGGCTGTGGGGCCCGTGTCAGAGCGCCCTCCTCCCCGCAGCGTGGCTCTGCTAATGAATGGTCTGTTCAGCAAAGTGCTACGTTGCTGGCCTGCCTGACACGCCCTCCAGCGTTGCTGCCTTGCTAGTTTCACATAGTTGCCGGTATCACTTCCCTTGGAGCCTTGAATTTGAAGCCATTCCTTGAAGCATTATCCCTTCCTGGGGGTCACATAGTTTTAGTCCACTTTGGGGATACTAACTGTGAAGTTCTGTGTGAATTGACTATAGTCAAGACCGGTGAAAAGGGACCGGTTCTTTTGGGGGTGGGGGAGACAGAGACGATAGAGGCTTTTTATTCTTGTGTCTTGTCCGGTTCTAAATAGTTTTAGTTCAGCAGACATCCTTGGCTACTGTTTTCCAACACATTAATAAGACCTCAGGGTTTCTTTTTAGGAAGCAGAAATTGGTATAGCACTCCCGCCCCTTTCCGCCGCTCCATGCTTCGAAGTAGAGCGTTCGAAATTCGATATTTATAGAATTACTGAAAGAATGTGACTTTTATGAGTGGTTGTGTTTCTTTACCCATAATGTACCAGTTCACATTCTTGTATAGCCACTTGTTTTTCTCACTCCTTTTTCTGTTTTCAATTCCTTGATTTTTAATTGGTTTTAGAAACTGGTATAGATTAGATGAAGACAGAAAGATCTGTAAGAACTTATTACAGATATTTGTAGAAACTTTAGCCAAAGCAGAATTTACCTCAAGAAATTTTTAAAAATGGCTGTTCCTTTATTTAATGAAAACAACAACAACAACAACCTTGCATTGAGGGCTCTTAGTATCCTAAATTCTATGAAGGAACTTAATACATTCTTTTACTCTCATTATGCTTTAGGACCATATAAAGTTCCATAGGCCATAAATGGATTTACCTATTACATAAAGGAGCTCAGTATTACTTGGCTTATTATTATAAATGGTATCAAAGTTTGTTATTATTAATAGGTCAATGACTTTTTGCCACATGTAGAGATGTGCCTGCCCCCTAAAATTGGGCAATTATTCTGTTATGAAACACTGATAAAGTATTCAAGTTCCTATTTTTTTGTACCAAGAGAATATTTGAGAAAATGTTAGACTAAAATGTAATATTGATAAAGCAAAATTATTAATTTCCTAAAGGAGTAAGTGCTTGTGTTTTAAAATTGTTATGTGAACTCTTTTCAGGACTTAACACAAGGAATTAAAGATGTTTATGACTCTTCAATTATGAGTTATAATTTGTAGCTTTGTAAGTTAATTTAATATATATATACGTTTAAAAGGAAGATGTTTTAGTGTTAGTGTTTTTACCAATAAACCTGCTTATTGAATATATGTGTGTGTATCCTTATATATATATTTAAGTATATATACTATATATATATTGCACACACATATATATAGTAAGAAATATAAAGAAATACAGTATTCTCCCCCCACCCCAAAAGAACTTAAAATCTTTGTGTAGGCAAGGTACATACTAACAGGGCAAGTTATTATCATCTCCTTTGCAGATGGAGATACTGGAATAGGGAGATTAAGTTATTTGGCCACGGTTTTAGATAGCAGGAACCCAATTCTTATGGCTACAAATAAGGGTAATTTTTTTCTACTACACTATTCTACTTCTCATTAAAGATTTCCTAACTGCATTTTGAGAGAGCAGTTTGGGTAGAGTAGAATGGGGGAATCTAGAGTATAGACTACTTAAACTTTCACATAAATTTCCTCATTGTAAAATGAAGGTGCTCATGTAGCAAGGGGCAGTATGAGGCTGAAATTTATGTGACGCACCATGGTTGTCCATATGAAAGTTCAAAAGATGGTAGACACTCTGTAAGCCATGGCATGTTAAGCAGCCTTGTAAAAGTTTGGGTGAAAAGGATTCCAAGCAGAAAGGACTCTAATATAGTTATGCCATTTTCCGACCTCCTTACCAATAATGTCCCGTTTCCTCCCTTTTTTTTTCCTCTTAAATATTTGTTGGGTGCTTACATATGAATGAATTGTCTCATTTATTTTTCAGAACAACTCGGGAAATAGTTGTTATCCCCTTTTTCCAAATGAGAGAATTGAAGCTTAGGAAATTGTGACGTGCTTAGGATCATTTAGTTAGTGGTGTACCTGGGTTACTAGCTGAGCCAGATGTTCTGAATTTAGAGTCTGAATTTTACATGGTCTCTAGACTCAGTTGATATCCTCTTCCTGAGATCACAAGGCTAGCCTTACGTGAAATAGAGATAATTGGGTTTGGAGAATGGCATGATCAGATTTGTGTTTTAGGAAGATACCTAAACTCCTAACCAAGGATAAGTGGAACGATTATGACCTTCGTTAAGGGCTCATCCTCTGCTGGCTAACACCTTTTGTGGTGGGCCAGTTCTTAAGACTGAACAATTGCCTATAGCTAGCTATACTCCTCCAACTCAGTTTTCCATCAGCATTTCATAATACTCACATGTAAAATAACTTTCTACCTTCAATTTTTATTTGTTGCTTTCTTTAAGTTTGTTTTGTTTTTCTGATTTCCAAAGTTTTACCCCTTAACTCTGCTTGGCTGCCCTATGTATAATCAGGCCAGAAACCTGGGAGTTATCACCATATCTTGTCAATTCAAGAGCTTAAATATTTAAATGTGTCTCTGAATTGCACATTTTCTTTATCCCAAAGAAGGGCACATAAGACTGTCTACATAATCTGGTCCATCCTTGTGTATATGTTAGGCCTCACTCTTTTCTGTTTTCTGAATTACTTGGAATTTTCAGGTTAGACTAAAATGATTCTAATGCTTTTATTTATATTTACTGTTCCCTCTGCCTTGAATGTCCACCTACCCTGAATTTATCAGGGAAACCTGTGCTCATCCTAATATGGGAAATTTTCCCTATGTCTCTCGTCAACTTCTTATTCCTATGATTCACTTGTTTTTATCTTTACCAGGTTTATAATAATATGTTTTTGTTCCTTAAAAAAAATCAGTCTCTATCAAACTGTGACCCTTTGATGGTAGAGACTATGATAGGTAATAAATTTTGCTCATTCAATACAGATGTTAAATGAGCTATAGTTTCACTTAAGTATTATCCGTGAGCCTGTACTTTTATCATTTTATCTGAAACATACATGCCGTATTTATTTTGTATTCCTAGTACCTTGTGACATACAGTGGATGCACTGGAGAGGCAGTGTATTGTAGTAGAAATAGCTTGAACTTTGCTGTTAAACAGATCTGTGTTTGAGTTCTAACTCCTCTTTTATTGGTGCAATGATTCTCATGGCTTACTTAATTAACCTCTCTGTGATGTAAGATGTCCAGTACATATTAGATGCTTAATAAATATTTCCTTTGCTTTCTTTGCCTTCAGTAAGCATTTGTTGAATGCATAAATAACATTTACACTGGTAATTGGAAATACGGGCCTGGAATTTAGGAGAGATGTGAGGGTAGGAGACAGATTTGGGAATTATGAGCATGTAGGTTACAGTTAAAAACTAGAAAGAAATTGAAATTATCCACGGACGGTATGAAGTAGAAAGGAAAAGAAGACTGAAGGCCAACATGCGAAGGTAAGGGGAGGTGACAAAGTCTTTGGAAGATGTGGTGAGAGAGAGCCCATGCTTAAATGTTTCAGTAATTCCCTATGCTTTCAGTATCCCTTTCTAGATACCTTGGGAGAATGCAGTGTTAATGACTCAAAAGCAGGGGAGTCAAGTAAGAAGAGAAAGTATCTTTAAAGATTTAGCAATTTGGAAGTCATTTTGGTAACCTTAGTATATGTGGTTTAATTGTAGAAGTATGCATGGAAACCAGGTAGCAGAGACAGTGAAGTTCAAACATGAATTTTGAGATTAAATTTGTTACCCTTTTGTTACTGAAGAAATAATAGTAATGAAAGCTGCTATTTGTTGAACGCCTGTTTGTTGAACTGCCAGGTACAGTGCTTAGTAGTTTCATTTATCATTACAGTAACCTTGTGAGGTTGGTGACATTGTCTCCATTTTCAAATGAAGAAATGAGAGATTATGTAATTTTTAGAGTTACATAACTGGTAACAGCTGGCATTGCTATATTTGAATCCAAATATGTAAGACGCTAAGAAACATTAGCTCTTAGTCACTTCCTTATTTATGTTGTTAATATTCTGTATGTTTCTCCATATATTTTAGTATGCTACCATTTTTGCATTTGATATTTCTTTTTTTTCCATTAAAGTGTTTATATATGGTAACATATTAGGGAATTTTCTTCTGTTACACCTTAATTCTTTTGTGTAGTGTGTGAGGTATTTGCTGGTAAGTAGTTCTTTTCAGGTATTATGAATGCACTGAAAATGCAAAGGTGGAAAAATTTTAGAGCCTCAAAAGAATGAAATTAACTACAAGTGACTATTTTGCCATATAGCTTATTTTCCAGTTTTCACATTTTAAACACTTCAGGCTTTGGCGCCTTTTTCTTTATGTTAACTAACTACAAAATGCTTTGCTTTGACACCAACACTTTAAGGTGGGATGTTAGAAAGCCTATATCAAATTATAAAACATGCAGATCAGTAGAAACAGAACTAGAACTAGAAGGGACTAGAAGTACTCTAATTCTTTACTGTCATCTCCAGATGGGGAAGTCAGAATAGCAAAGAACCACTTAGATTTAGGACTTCTTATTCTTAGTGTGTGGTTTGAAATGGGAGTGGAAAGTGCAGATTGGCGATGTTTCGTACCTGTCTATGGTGCACAGTTTTCCCTACACGTATAGTAAACTCATATGTGTCTCTCTAAATAACTTTCTTATAACTGTTTTTCTTTGTCATTCAAAGTGTATATTTAAAAAATTAAAATGAGAAAAAGTATTTTGGAGAATGTTTTATTTTTAAAATTTATTCAGTTTATTCAAAACAAGAAAAAGCAAACAACTGGTTCATCCATTTCTGTCCCTGCCCCCCCACCCCCCCAAATTCCGTAACTACCAATTTGTTCTCTGTGAGCTTGTTTTTGTTTTAAGATAACCACACATGAAAGAGTCATGCTATTTACTTTTCTCTGACTTATTTCACTTAGCATAATGCCTTTGAGGTCCATTCATGTTGTTGCAAATGGCAAGATTTCATCCTTTTTAATGAATGACTCAGTAATATTTCATTTGTGTGTGTGTGTGTGTGTGTGTGTGTGTGTGTGTGTGTGTAACTTCTTTATCCATTTATCCATTGATGGATGCTTAGGTTGTTTCCTTATCTTGACTATGCAGTGAACATAGGGGTACATATATCTTTTCAAGTTCGTGTTTTTGTTTTCTTTGCATAAATAGCCAGAAGTGGATTTGCTGGATCATATGGTAGTTCTATTTTTAATTTTGGGGGGAACCTCCATACTATTTTCCATAGTGGTTGTATCAATTTATATTTCTACCTATAGTGTACAGGGGTTCCTTTTTCTCCACATCCTTGGCAATACTGGTTATTTCTTATCTTTTTGATAGTAGCCATTCTAGCAGGAGTGAAGTGATATTTTATTATGGTTTTGATTTGCATTTCCCTGATGGTTAGCAATATTGAGCAATTTTTCTTGTACCTGTTGGGCATCTGTATGTCTTCTTTGGAAAATTGTCTGTTTAGATCTTTTGCTCATTTTTTAAATCCAGTGGTTTGGTTTTTTGCTCTTGAATTGTATGAATTCTTTGGATATTTATATAAATTATAGCTCTTTATCAGATATCTGATTTTTTTTAAGTTTATTTAGTTTTTTTGAGAGAGTGAACAGTGGAGGGGCAGAGAGAAAGAGGGAGACAGAGAATCCCAAGCAGGCTCTGCACTAACAGAGATGTGGGGCTTGAACTCATGAACTTTGAGATCATGACCTGAGCTGAACCCAAGAGACAGACAGTTAACCAGCTGAGCCACCCAGATGCCCCTCGGATGTATGATTTCCAAAAATTTTTCTCCCATAAAGTAGGTTGCTTTCTCATTTTGTTTATGGTTTTGTTTATGGTTTTGCCGTGCAGAAGCTTTTTGATTTGATGTGGTCCCACTTGTTGATTTTTTTGCTTTTGTTGCTTTTGGTGTCAGATTAAAATAATCCTCTCCAAGACCTATGTCAGAGAGTGTATTGCCTGTGTTTTCTTCTAGGAGTTTTATGGTTTCAGCTCTTACATTTAAGTCTTTAATGCATTTGAGTTAATTTTGGGGTATGGTTTAAGATAGGGGTCCAGTTCCCAGCACCATTTGTTGAAGAGACTCCTCTTGCCATCGTATATTCTTGGTTCCTTGTTGTAAGTTAATTGACCATTTATGCGTGGGCTCATTTCTGGCCTACTTTGTTCCACTGATGCATGTGTTTCTTTGTATGCCAGTGTCATGCTGCTTTAATTACTACAGTTTTGTAATATAGTTTGAAATCAGGGGACATGATGCTTTCAGGTTTGTTCTTTCTCTCTTGCTTTGGCTATTTGGGGTCTTTTGTGATTCCATACAAATTTTAGGATTGTTTGTTCTATTAAGTATTTTTGATAGTTTGATACCTTGGAGAAGAGAATGTACATAGAATTTCTATTATAAAATCTTTAAAATATAGCCATTATGAAATGGATTGATTAGTTATTTATAATCCAGAGATTAAAAAAAAATCCAGAGGACAAAAATACTGAAAAAAAAAATTAGGAGATGATAAAAAGATGATGGAGAAATGTTGATTGTAAAGTAGTCCACTCTAGGTATAAAATTTCTAATATATCAGTAGTTTTCTAACATGAAGTAAAGAAACTGAAGAATAGTAGTTTGTCAGATAGTTTACAAATAGTGTTTCATTTCTCCAGATCTGAATGGGGCAAAGCAGACAGGGTAGCATATTGGAAAAAAAGGAAGCTAGAGGCTCTTATATGGTGGCTGAGTTTTTTGTTTTTTTTTTTTTTTGTATTTTCTATATCCTCTCTAATCAATATATTAGCATTTATGTATATTTTTAGATGTTTATTTTTGAATAGCTTTTCATGCACATGGTGAAGCGTTTAAAAGTGGTTCCTAGTAAAATGCAGGTAAAGTCTGCCTTCCATTTCTGACTCCAACCATTGGTGCCCTTCTGCAGAGGAACCATTCTTTTGTGTATTCTTCTAGACTTCTTCCATGCATTTTCAAGCATGAACATGTAAATACATATACATCTTTTCCACAAATGATATTACATATACTTCACATTTAAAAAAAAACATTTTGAAGTATATATTGCAGATTATTTCATATCAGTAAATATATAGCTACTTTGTTTTTTTTCATACATGAATACTATTCTGTTGCATGGACATAACATAATTACTTCTAACTAGGTTTTTTTCCACACTTTACTATTTCAAACAGTGACTCAGTGAATAATCCTATACTTATGCCATTTCACACATGGATATATTTTTCTAAGATAAATTCCTAGAAGTAAAATTGCTTGGGTTAGAAAAAAGTGTACACTTTACATTTTCATAAATACTAGTAAATTGCTCTCCAAAGAGATTGTATAAGTTTATATTCTCACTGGTAATGGGGTAGGGAACCTATTTTCTTACAATCCTGTCAGTACATAGTAATACCAACCTTTGCTATTCTGATAGATAAAAAATGGTATCTCATAGTTTGTTTTTTTTTTTTAAGTTTTTATTTTAATTCCAGTTAACATACACTGGTATATTAGTTTCAGGTATACAAATAGTTATTCAACAATTCTGTGACTCACCCCGTGCTCATCACTGACAAATGCACTCCTTAATCCCATCACCTGTTTAACCCATCCCCCCATTACCATCAATTGATTCTCCGTGATTAACTCTGTTATCTTGATTTGTCTCTCTCCCCACCTTTGTTCATTTGTTTTGTTTCTTAAATTCCACATATGAGGGAAATCATATAGTATTTGTCTTTTTCTGACTTACTTATTTCACGTAGTATTATACTATGTAGATCCATCCATGTTGTTGCATGGTATCTCAGTTTAGTTTCAATTTGCATTTTTTTTTTTTTTTTTTTTTTTTTTTTTTAGTGAGATGAGTCTCATTTTTAAAATCTGTCTAAATTTCCTGGTTTTTGGGGCACCTGGATGGCTCAGTCGGTTGAGCGTCCAACTTCGGCTCGGGTCATGATCTCACGGTCTGTGAGTTTGAGCCCTGCATCAGCCTCTGTGCTGACAGCTCAGAGCCTGGATCCTGTTTCAGATTCTGTGTCTCCCTCTCTCTCTGCCCCTCCTCTGCTCATGCTCTGTCTCTCTCTCTCTCTCTGTCAAAAGTAAATAAACATTAAAAAAAATTTTTTTTTTAAATAAAATAAATTTCCTGTTTTTTCTTTTTTTGGAGTAATGTTATATTCTTTGAGGTTTTTTTCTCCTTATTTTAATGTAGGTTTTAAACTGATTAAATGTATTAATCTTTTATACCTTTTGAATTTCAGATCGTAGGTAGAAAGGACTTTTGGTTGTTTGAAATTATAAAAAAGAGTCACCCATGCTCTTCTAGTGCTTTTATGGTATTTATATGTTTGTCTTTGACTCATCTGGAATTTATATTGGTGTAAGGTATAAAGTAAGTATGTAAAGTTTTTTTTTTTTTCCAGGTTGATACCTAGTTGTTTTGATACCTGATGTTTAATTATTATCTCCTCGTATAGTAGAGACTTTCTAGGCAGAGAGAACATTATCACAGTGCCTGGCTCTTAGTAAAAACCAAATGATGAGAGAGTTGTGCTGGTGGTAGTAATGAAATAATTTTAGGGGGGAAAGGTTGAGATGGGGTTGCTATAAAGAGGGTAAATTTAAGTGTGTTTATAGCTTGTGGGGACATAGCTAATAAGAGTGTAAAAATATAAGGGAGAAGGAATGAAGCTTTTGGAAGCAAAAAGAGGTGGACTCCAGAATACAGATACAGAGGTTAACCTTAAACAGGAGACTGGATTAAAGGAAGAGAGAATGATTAGTATAGTTCTAGAATACTGTGGATGTGAAGGTGAAAAGTTGCTAGACTTTTATTTTTTTTGAAATAGGAATTAGGGGCACTTAAATATGGAGGTGGCTGTAAAGTACTTGAGGAGAGCAAGAGGTAGATTTTGTATTTTTTACTTTTTCTTTCCCTTTTTTTTTATAGGTCACCCTTGCAATTATGGATATTTAAAAGGACCAGACAGTGTGGAGGGGGGAGTTCCCCTCCTCACTCCCCCTTGGTGCTTGACTCCAGGAATAATTTATAAACTGTGGAAAGTTTTTTTTTTTAATAAAGAACTTGTATTTGATATAAACTTTATAGAGCTATTTATAATTTTTTGATTAAAGTGCCAAAATAAATTGTATAAAGGTATATAGTTTTATACTACTACCGTGAGGGTTTAAATTATAATCCTAAAAGGTCATTTATTCTCTATAAATCTTTCTGAATAGCACTGTTTTGTCTTGGCTTTTTCATTTTTAAAAATTAGTCTTAACGGACTATCTTGAACTAAAATTAAGCAGTCTAAAAACAGTTAGGATGAATTCTTCCATCCCTGACTGTACATCAAAGTGTCGATCCCTGAAACATGCTTTGGATGTCCTTTCTGTGGTAACAAAGGGGAATGAAAACCAGATAAAGGCCTTTCTCTCCAGTTATTGTTACAATGCTGCAACTATCAAAGATGCCTTTGGCAGAAACGCTCTCCACCTTGTTTCCTCCTGTGGAAAGAAAGGAGTATTAGATTGGCTTATTGAAAAAGGAGTGGATCTGCTGGTGAAAGACAAGGAATCAGGATGGACAGCTTTGCACAGAAGCATTTTTTATGGACATATTGATTGTGTTTGGTCTCTGTTGAAGGTAAGTGTCATTTGTTTATTTAAAACTATTTCGTCCGGCATATGTTTTTCTTAGTCTTTTTCAAAGACTCCACTTAACTTTCCAAAGATTTGAGTTTGTTCTTATCAATTGTTTGGTATTTTTTTTCTATTGTAACTACTCTTCTTTAGAATTCAAATCCCATATATATTTTTACTTAAACTTTTTGTGATGTAGAATTTTAAATATATACCAAAGTTTACAATATATAATAGACTGTTGGCTAGTTTTGTGTTCTATATGTCCCCACTGACTTTGTTTATCTCATACTATTTTGAAGTAAATCCCACACATTTTATCATGTAATCAGTATTATGTATCTTTTAGTATTCTTAAGAAGTACACTTTTTATGTAACTATTATTAGCTACTTTAAAAGGGTACTAGTTATTGAAATATAACATTTAGGGACTGTTTTTGGGTAGTATGTTTATTTCTTGTTTGGCTAAGATAAAATTAGTTGTGAAAACATTAATGATTAGAATCAGCTTAATTTATTTGAAATTTCCCATCAAGTAGATTAAATTTAGGTGTGTTGTACTATATAGCCAAACAATGAAGTGTTTTGAGATATACCTCAATGTCATTTCACTAATGAATGCACATGAAAAACTCAAAATCAGACATCATGATATTAAAATTGAAAAATTTCTTTTGTATAGGCATTTTGTCATGTTTGTAGAGGACACAGAGAAAAACAAAACACTTCCTATCCTCAGGGAACTTTTGGTCACATTAGGGAGCTTAGCTTAAGGGTCTTCATCTATTTTTGATTTTTAAAAATGTTTGCTAATTTAATTCCTCTTACTATGTAAAATGTTTGAATATTGGTTTAATTCCCTTACTTTAATCTTATTTTATATAGGAAGCTAGTTGGTATGAGTTAAAGCATTTTATCAGCTCTACTTTTACCCTTTCCCACCTCTAAAACCTCAGCTGTTTTTAAGTATCTGCTAGAAAGCTGGATTACCGCTAGTCTCATCAAGGTTGAGGGGGTCCTTGGATTTTCTGTTATCATAGGGGTTGTTATTCAGGTGTCAGGATTTGGGGCTTCAGTTTGAAATAGCGTCTGGTTTGAATTTTGGGCCTTCCTTCTCTTTGGGGCTTCATTTTCCTTTAGAAATCCTTAATCATTCTTTTCTCCTTGGCTAAGAGAAACCAGGAAATTGTGCCTTGGGCCTCCTTGCCCTTGGCTTGACTGTCTTTTGTTATCATCACAGCCCTGTTGATCAATGATAGGTATCTAACAGTGGATGTGTTCCACTGATAAAATTTTCCCACAGAAATCTTTCCTATCCTTTTAGTATTCAGGTCTCAACATATCATGCTATCTGCAGTTTGATTTTTAGCATATTCTTCTGTCCTTTGACCTTTCAATGTTGTTTAATTGGAAGAGCTGCAGTTATAGGAGTGTTCATGTCAGTTCTACTTCTGGTCAACTATAGCCCTTAGGATATTATGGTTGTTAGAAAGAGACCATACACAAATACACATTTAAAATAAATTGCATTGATTAAAAACTTTATAGTTGTAAGATTTTTTAATTGCCAAAATAAATTGTACAATAAATATAAACCCATACTTTCAGTTCCTGTTTGCCAACAACAACAACAACAACAACCACCTCAGTAGAAACCTCTCGTCTATCAAAAGCTGGAGTAGAGACAGCGAATTTTATACATATCTTCTTTGGTTCCTTGATTCTATGACAAGATGTGTGCCTGGCAAAGACTGTTTATGCTTGTAGGGTCTTGCTGTATCTGTTGTTGCTATACCATTCTTTCATACTGGTCGTTTATTTATGGTACTTTTCTGGAAAAACTTTAATTTTTTCTATTTGTAAATAGAAGAACTAAATCATAGGATTTAGTGGATTAAATGCTATACTATTTATAGAGTATTTGGAACAATTTTTTTTTTTTTGAGTGCCTGATGAATGCCAGGCATTAATCTAGGTCCTAGGGATGTGTAATGAACGCAACAGACAGAATCCTTTTTTTTTTTTGTTTGAGTTTTTATTTTAGTAGAAGGAGATAGACCAAAACCAAATAATTAAATAAACAAATGGGACAATAAGTGTTGGTGTATTAGATATCTTATTTCATGGAAACAGAAACCAACTACGGTTACCTAAGTAAAAGATATTTTATTAAAAGGGATATCAGATACAGAATAGACCAGTCATGAACCAGAACAATAAAATTCACTGTCAAATTATAAGCAAGACAAATCTCCTTAAACTCAAATAGAATGGTTATAAACTAAATAGAACTGATATGAAGTACCTTCCCACCTCCCTCCTCCAGGATAATTAGGTAGCAGGACCAGTTTATTAAAATTATTCTAGTTTCTGATGTTAAAACCATGTCCTTTGAATATAAGAGAATGCTTATTTTTCTGTTTTTTCTAGTATGAGGACATCTAGCCAGTTTATCCAAACGTACTTCCAAAGCTTTAAAGAATAGGCTTGAAAGAAGGAGAGAAGAGTATATCTCAATTTACCCCACTGGAAATTATAATTTCAAGATAGTCTTTTGATCCTCCCTTTTTTGGCAGTATATGGACAGCAATAGTGAGAGAGCCATATTAAACTCATTCAACTTAGCTCATAACTAAGTTGGAAAACTAAGTTTGGAAAAATTGGTGTATCAGATACTTTTGCTGAACCACTTCATGTCATTTTGGCCTCACCTTTGTGTATAGGCTTCTGGCAGCTTTGTGTAGGTGTAAATCTGCACCTTGTTTGTAGCATCTAATGCATGCCCCTTATTTTATGCCCCAGAGCTTGGCATTCATGCATAACCGACCAAAAATACAGGAGAGTTAAATCCCCTTTAGAGCAACTGTTTGCTAATGAAGGCAAACACTTAGCCCTTTTATTCTTTGACTGGAGAATTATTCAGTGATATATTGTATAAGGTTTCCGGAATGCCCTGGTAGGATCATTCAGAAGGCTCCTTAGCAGTGGCCTACTTGATAACACATTTTTGTATTGGTTTTTCCTCCTTTTATGTACTTTCCTAGCCTTTCAGTTTCTAGGATCTGCATGCCAGTTATTATCTGCATGCCAGTCTTTATCATATGCTTTGTTTTTGAGGAAGACAGTCAAAACAGTTCTCTGTATTTGCAGACAGGTATCTCAGTAGTGTTACCAATGGTTTCTAGTGGAATAGCTATATAAAGCGCATCTGCTCCTTGTTGTAGATATTCTCAACAAATGTTCAGGCTTATAAGCCTGGTATATACTTAGATGATATTTAACAAACTAATGAATCTACCTTTTCTTTTGGAGGCATGATCTGTATTTTATTTTTAAACAATTTTTTTTTGAGAGACAGATAGAGTGTGTATATGTATGTGACCTGGGGAGGGGCAGGGGAAGAGAGAGAGAGAATCTTAAGCAGGCTCCATGCCCAGCGTGGAGCCCAGTGTGGAGCTTGATCTTGCTATGGTGAGATCATGACCAGAACCAAAATCAAGAGTTGGATGCTTAATCAACTGAGCCACCAGGAGCCCAAGAGTTGATCTTTAAATAAGTAGGATAGACTACACACTGGTCCTACAACCTTTAGAATTTAAGATGAGCATATTAGAAAATATGAGTCCCATATCTAGGGAGCTCTAGTAAGTAAGTAAGTAAGTAAGTAAGTAAATAAATAAATAAATAAATAAATGTAGTCTTATGCAATTGGAGCTACTTAGAATGATACAAATGTATGTAGTCTTACTAAGATCTAGTTGGTATGTATAATGTTTAGGAAAATTTATAAAACTGGCAAAATAAACTTTCTAGGGATCTCAGTTTCTGGGATCCCATTTGTTAAATTCTTAGCTTGGAGTACCCTATCTTGGAACTTACCTTTGTTACTCTTAAAAGGTCAAGCTCAGGTCTTCTCATATGGATTAATTATATCTAATTAAAAAAAAATACTAGGTAATATATAACTTTAAATTTATTAAGATCTTAGATCATTTCTGATTTAAATTTTTTTTTTTTTTACTGGTTAGCTCATAGCTCATTCTCGTCTTTTTTGCTCATTGACAGTCCTTATATAATCAAGTATTATAACCATCTAGAACACAATGAATTTAGAATTGGTTTTAGTGTATTAGGAATCCATTGTTTCAAGGTAAGAGGAGATTCCTCTTTCTTAAGTAACCTAAAACAGAGTGTTCCAACATATTACACTTAGAGTTTAGTAACTTCATAGTTCATCTCTGCCTGTAACTACCCAGGTGAACTGTGTGTACAGATGGGCTGTGATGGCTTGCACCAGTTAAAATAAGGATAAGTCTAATAGTTGAATGTCTTATTAAACTATCAACAAATAGTAATAGTTGTTTTTGAAAATAATGTTTTATATTTTAAAAACTACAGTTAAATAACAATAATATGAATTGAACCTTGCTTTCTATCCCTCCTGCCCCCTTGCACCATATTTTAGAAGAGACAAAAGTATGGTGATAGGGGTAGGGGTGTGCTAACTGCTTTAAATGTTCTATTTCGTGTTGGATTTTGAACTGTGAAGATACAAATTAAAGATTAGTTTAAATTCATCCTTAAAACATATACACACACATCCTCAGATTTTTTTTTAAGATACCATTAATTATATGTGATTTAGAGAAGCCACAATTAAATGATACTAAGATGAAAACCTATATCACACAAATAGAAATATAAATAGAGGAATATAAATAGAAATATAAAAATAAAGGAATATAGTTGTCTTAAATGTAAATACTTGGTATAATAACATTCAAGGCAAAAAGAGATGGGGCCAAGGTGATCACATTATATAAATAGTAAATTCTAATAGAATGATTGTTCTGTCATTGCCTTGAAATCTTTATAGCCCTTAACTGGACTAGACATGGAACATGGCTCTTTAAATACATAATGTGTATGTGTACATGGACAGGCACAGAGAGACCAGAGCTAGGGCATTCTAGGCAACCAGACTTGCCTTACTGTGTTAAACTTTCACATCTAGTTCATTTTGATTTTAAATGTTACTTATTTTATTTCTTAATGTTTTCTGGTTCTTTTATATTCTAAGAATTAGATATCTTATTTTTCTTAGTTCTCTTCTGTGTGTGCAAAAAATGTGGGTGGGCATAGGAGGTAACGTATTTATATATATTTGTTTTCTATTTTTCTTTCTTTTTTTTATTTTTATTTATTTTTTTTTTTTAGCATGGTGTTAGTCTGTATATTCAAGACAAAGAAGGCTTGTCAGCTTTGGATCTTGTAATGAAGGATAGACCAACTCATGTAGTATTCAAAACTACTGGTAAGAAAATTCTGCAAATATATCCCATTAAGGTATAGCTTAGAAAATTTTAATGAAACTTTGTTCTTATTAAAATACCTGAGAAGGGGCACCTGGGTGGCTCAGTCGGTTAAGCTTCGGGCTTCGGCTCAGGTCATGATCTCACGGTTCTTGGGTTCGAGCCCTGTGTCGGCTCTGTGCTGACAGCTTGGAGCCTGGAGCCTGCTTCGGATTCTGTGTCTCCCTCTCTCTCTGCCCCTCCCCAGTTCATTCTCTGTCTCTCTCTCTCTCTCTCTCTTTCAAGAATAAATAAACGTTAAAAAAAAAAAAATACCTGAGAAAATTTGTGTGTGGATATCTGCAAGGAATTTTTACTTTGGTAAAAATACTTTTGGTGTATATTGGTTGATAATTTTAGGGTTTTATTCAGAACACTGATTGATTTTGCATTTTCAATTTCAGTTTATACTATGTTAGAGTAAGAACACAGCCTAAGTAGGAAGACGGTTGGAATTGTAACTACTGTAATTAATGTGCATCCAGAAAGTAACATCAGTACTGGAGGTAGAGAGGGAAAGGATGTGATTCTTCTACCCTCACATCCTTCTGATTTCACTTATTTCTCCAATTTGTTTGCTTTTCAACTTTGGAAATGGAAATTGGTGGAAAAGGAGAAGAGTTTTAAATGGAACCGCTCCATAATTTGCATTTAACTAGTGAACAAGCAAGGACACATTCTTCATTTTTATTTCTACCTTGGGTACTATATTGCAGGTTACAGTTATAGATCTAGTTGAAAAATTTATACGCCTTCCAAAATAAAAATGAAGACTTAAAACTTAGCTGTGATTTTTATCCCAGTTTAATGGGTATTACCCTGATCACTAGTGTGATTTTGCATCTATCAAGAGTAAACTATTAAAAGTTAATGTTTCTGTAGGAACAGTAACTAATATCACATTTGCTTCATCTAGAACCTTTATATTATATATTATATATAATGTAATAAACATCCTATATTTAAATAACTATAGGTATTATTTTCATGGCAACTAAATGGATATGGCAGGTGATATTTTACTCATTTGGCAGTTAAACTAACTGCTAATGAAACAAGGAACAAATGTTAGATTCCTAACATTGATACAGGACTGTGCTGATTTGGATTTTCTGTTTCTATTCCTAGAATTAGATAATGTGTTAATAGTTTCATAATGTAAGTGATAATGTTGGCAGCATCTTTCTAAATATGATGGTTAAATTAGTTCCTGTAAGGAGTCTCTGTTGAGGAAAACTGATTAGTAGAGTGTATCTATAGATTGAACTAAAACTGGTATTTGTTTTACATTTTAGATCCTACAGATGTCTACACTTGGGGAGATAATACAAATTTCACCCTGGGTCATGGAAGCCAGAATAGCAAACACCATCCAGAATTGGTGGATCTGTTCTCCAGGAGTGGGGTTTATATCAAGCAGGTAGTTTGAAGTATAATTTGAGTACTTTCAGAGATTAAAAAGAACTATTGTGTTTGATAGTTTATTTTTTTCATTTAGGTTGTGTTTGTTGAAAGGATAATAACATTTTAATAAACAAATTGATCAATAGAACTTCACTAATTCTGTTTTAGATTTTGTTAGCTTTAATCCTACCTAGACTGTGATAAATACCATAAAACTATGAGATGTTTGTGCAAGCAGGGTTCGAAATTAGAAGGCACTATAGAGATATTACTTTAACTTTAAAAAGGTAGAGCTTCTGTTGACTTTCTAGCATTTGTTTCCATTTCACAAAAATTAAGAGTTCTTTACATTGTTTCTCAAGTGAATGTGTTATTGAAACTCATTGTTATTAGTTTTACGGGAGGGAACCTGAGTTCCTAAATATAAGTAATTATAAAATTTTAGTTAATATGATTGTGAAGGTTTGGTCTTTGGGCTTATTTCATTATGCTGAAGGATATCTTCCACTTCCATGGATTTTGCTACTGTTGACATAATCCTCTTTTTCTATAATGCAGTGTGTGTGTGTGTGTGTGTGTGTGTGTTCACCTGAGGTTGACTAGGTCCTCAGAATTCTTAAAATGCTATTCCACCCATTAGCAGCCACTGATGATTGATCACAATTAGGGCAGTTACAGAAGGTACCTCTTTTCCTTTTATGAATTAATATATGTAGTTTTCATGAGCTGAGAGTTTTCAGGAACAAGAATTTTTAAGCTAGTGAAGGAAGAAATGGTGGCATTAGGAAACCAGAGACTGACTACCTTCTGATCCTAAGATATATATGTTACAGAGGAAATGAGCATATTCCACTTGGTTAGGCTTATACATGAAACAGTACACTTAAGGAGAAAGCAACACGTAAGGCAAGAAAGTGAGAATATTTTGTGAAGAGATTAAGGATTAAGGAATTTTATTTACCACAGAATGAGGGTTGAAGCAAGCATTATGGATAGGTTAGAGAGGAAGAAAAACAGTGTAAAGTACAATCAGAAAAGAGAAGACAAGTTTTACAGGAATATTTACTGAGCACCAGTTATATAGAGAATCCCATTAGCCACTGAAAGGGGCTGATATTGTACTATAGAACCAAGTGAATTAGCTGAGATTATTAATTTTAGCACAGTATATTCTAGAGAATTAAGGTGAAAAGCTGTAATTAGTTATCTCCTTAAAAAAAAAACTCAAGAGGTTTGGGGCACCTGGTGACTCAGTTGGCTAAGCATCCACCGTCAGCTCAGGTCATGATCTCGCAGTCCGTGAGTTTGAGCCCTGCATCGGACTCTGTGCTGACAGCTCAGAGCCTGGAGCCTGCTTCAGATTCTGTGTCTCCTTCTTCTCTCTGCCCCTCCCCTACTCACAGTCCGTCTCTCAATAACAAATAAATGTTAAAAAAAAATTAAAAAAAAAACAAAACAAAACTCAAGGTTTTGAGGCACCTGGGTGGCTCAATCGATTGAGCATCTGACTTAGGCTCAGGTCACGGACTCGTGATTCATGAGTTCAAGCCCTGTGTCAGGCTCTGTGCTGACAGCTTGGACCCTGGAGTCTGCTTTGGATTCTGTGTCTTCCTCTCTCTCTGTCTCTCTGTTCCTCTCATGGTCTCTCTCTCTCTCTCTCTGTCTCTGTCTCTCACTCTTTCAAAAATAAAGATTTAAAAAGAAATTCGGAGGTTTTAAAGTTGGAAGGCTTATTAAACTGTGGTATTGGTTGTTGAATAGAAGTCAGAAATATAGAGTGACATTCTAAGATTAGAGATAAAATTGAACAAAATGTATTATTTCTGGCTTCAAAAATTTTTCCTTTACAAATGCTAAATTTGTATTACAAATTTGAATACAATTTTGGGTTTTTAGACTTTCTGGGTATTTGTGATACAGCTAAATGAGATAATGACTTTATACATAACTTACCATAAGTGTACATATTCACAGAATTTACTAAGTAGTTAAAGGATATGTGTAAGTAGAGCTTGCAGTTCAGCTTCTAATTTTCTTACTTTCCATAAGAGCTTGACTTTTTTCTAAGTCAATTTCTAATAATCCTAACATTTCTTTAATTCTTTAAAAAATTTATTTTAATGTTTATTTTTGAGAGAGAGAGAGAGACAGCACATGAACAGGGGAGGGGCAGAGAGAGAGAGAGACACAGAATCTGAAGCAGACTCCAGGCTCTGAGCTGTCAGCACAGAGCCCGACGCGGGGCTCAGACTCAAAAACTGCAAGATCATCACCTGAGCCGAAGTGGGATGCTTAACCAACTGAGCCACTTAGTCGCCCCTAAGATTTCTTTATTTCTTAATCATTTTTTATATCCAAAGTTAGAAATATTTATAGATGGCCTAAGAAATGTAAATGCAAATGATTTTTAAAAGTAAGCAAACAGTATTTTTAAATGCTATATAAGGTAAAATAAATACACTGAATGTTAGATACATTGAAAAATAGTAAAGTGTGGCAGAAGGGTTAAGTATGTAGGTACCCAAACAGGCATACTTTGTTTTATTGCACTTTGCTTTATTGCACTTAACAGATACTGCATTTTTTACAAATTGAAGATTTGTGGCAACCCTGCATTAAGTCTTTCGTTGCCATTTTTTTTCAATAGCGTTTCTTTACTTAATGTCTCCGTGTCACATTTTGGTAATTCAGTATTTTAAACTTTTTCCTTAGTATTACACAGACCATTGAAAAACTTAGGGGTTGGGGCACTTGACCCCTAATGCAATAAAAAATCTGTGCATAACTTCTAACTTCCCAAAAGCTTAGCTGCTGTTGACTTGGAGTCTTACTGAGAACATAGCACTACTTGTATGTTACATACATTATACTCTATATCCTTACAATAAAGCTAGAGAAAAGAAAATGTTATTAACAAAGTCATAGGAAAGGAAAATACATTTATTTATTTTTTAAAGTTTATTTGTTTATTTTGAGAGAGAGATAGCACAAGCTAGGAGGGGCAGAGAGAGGGAGAGACAGAAACCCAAGCAGGTTCCATGCCATAAGCATAGAGCCCAAGGTGGGGCTTGAACTCAAACTGTGAGATCATGACCTGAGCTGAGCTCTGGAGTCAGACATGTAACCGATTGTGCCACCCAGGTCCCCTGGAAAAACCTTTAAAGTACTGTACTGTATGTACTGGAAAACATCTGCATATAAGTAGATGTGCACTGAAATTCAAACCCATGTTATTCAGGGGTCAACTGTATTTCTTATGGGTGAGCCGTGATAAGTTATCTTTGATATTACCATTGTAATTGTTTTTGGGTAACACAAACTGCATCCATGTAAGATGGTGAACTTACTTGATAAATGTGTACTGCACTGTCCATTGTTCCCTGTGTCTCTACCTCTTTTGGAGCCTCCCTATTCCCTGAGACACAAATTATTATAATCAGTCCAATTAAGAACTCTGCAATGGGGGTGCCTGGGTGGCTCAGTGGTTGAGTGTCCCAACTTCGGCTCAGGTAATCATCTTGTGGTTGATGGGTTCAAGCCCCACGTTGGGCTCTCTGCTAACAGCTCAGAGCCTGGAGCCTGCCTTGGATTCTGTGTCTCTCTCTTTCTCTGCCCCTCCTCCACTCATTTGTCTCTGTCTCAAAAATACATAAACATTGAAAAAAATTGTTTTTAATAACAAAAAAAAAAAAGAACTCTACAGTGGCCTCTGAGTGTTCGAGTGAAAGGAAGAGTTGCATGTCTCTCGCTTTGATTCAGAAGCTGAAAATGATTCAGCTTAGTGAGGAAAGTGTGTCAAAAGCTGAGATAGGCTGGAAGCTAGACCTTATGAACCAAAGAGTGAACCAGGTTATGAATTCAAAGAAAAGGTTCTTGAAAGAAATTCAAAGTGCTTACTACAGTGAACACGTGAATGATAAGAAAGTGAAACGGCCTTATTGCCAAAATGGAGAAAGTTTTAATTACCTGGATAGAGGATCAAACGTTGCTTCAGCCAAAGCCTAATCCAGAGCAAGGCCCCAACTCTCTTCAATTCTGTGAGGGCTGAGACAGGTGAGGAAGTTGCAGAAGAAACATTTGAAGTTGGCAGAGCTTGGTTTATGAAGTTTAAGGAAAGAAGCCGTACCCATAACATCAGAGTGCAAGGTGAAGCAGCAAGTGCTGACGTAGAAGCTGCGGCAAGTTATCCCAAAGATCTAGCTAAGAGAATTAATGAAGGTGGCTCCACAAAACAACAGATTTTCCACGTAGACAAAACAGCTTTCTTTTGGAAGAAGATGCCGTCTAGGACTTTTATAGCTAGAGAGAAGTCAATGCCTGCCTTCCAGGCTTCAAAGGACTGGCCAACTCTCTTGTTAGGGGCTGATGACTAAGCTGAAGCCAGTGCTCATTTACCATTCTTAAAACCCTAGGACCCCTAGGAATTATGCTAAATCTACTCTGCCTGTGCTCTACAACTGGAACAACAGAGCCTGAATGACAGAACATCTGTTTACTGCATAGTTTACTAAATATACATTTCAAGCCCACCTGTGGAGACCAGTGCTCAGAAAAAAAGATTCTTTCAAAATATGACTGCTCATTGATAACGCACTGGGTCACCCAAGAGCTCTGATGGAGATGTGCCACCACGAGATTCTTGTTGTCATGTTGTTTTTATGTCTGCCAACACAGCATCCTTTCTGTAGGCCATGGACCAAGGTAATCATTTTGACATCCAAGTCTTATGATTTAAGAAATACACTTCATGCAAGTATAGTTGCCATAGACAGTGATTCCTCTGGTGGATCTGGGCAAAGTAAATTGAAAATCTTCTGGAAAGGATTCACCATTCTAGATGCCGTGAAGAACCTGCATGATTGATAGAAATAGGTCAAAATAGTAACATGAACAGGAGGTTAGAAATTGATTCCAGCCTTGGTGGATGAGTTTGAGAGAGTTAAGTAAGTGTAGATGTGGTGAAGTAGCAAGAGAACTAAAACAAGAAGTGGAGCCTGAAGATGTGACCAAATTGCTGCAATCTCCTGATCAGTCTTAAAGGGATGAGGAGTTGCTTTTCATGGATGAGCAAAGACAGTGGTATCTTGAGATGGAATCTCCTCTTGGTGAAGATGCTGAAGACTGTTGAAATGACAGCAAAGGATTCAGAATACATTACATAAACTTAGTTGGCTAAAGCAGTGGCAGGGTTGAGAGGACCGACTTCAGTTTTGGAAGAAATTCTACTGTGGGTAACATGCTATCAAACAGCATCACACGCTACCGAAAAAATCATTCATGAAAGGAAGAGTCAGTTGATTTGGCAAACTTCATTGTTGAATTGTTTCAAGAAATTGCTATAGCCATCCTCACTTTTAGCTGCCACTGCCCTGATCAGTCAGTAGCCATCAACAATGAGGCAAGAGCCTCCACCAGCAAAAACATTACGACTTGCTGAAAGATCTGATGATGGTTAGCACTTTGTAGCAATATAGTATTCTTTTTTTTTTTAAATTTTTTTAACGTTTATTTATTATTGAGAGAGAGACACAGAGCGTGAGCAGGGAGGGGTAGAGAGAGGAGGAGACATAGAATCTAAGGTAGCCTCCAGGCTCTGAGCTGTCAGCACAGAACCCGACGCGGGGCTCGAAGTCACAAACTGCGAGATCATGACCTGAGCCGAAGTCGGTCGCTTAACCAACTGAGCCACCCAGGGGCCCCAGTATTCTTAAATTAAGGTATATACATTATTCTTTTTTTAGCCACAATGCTATTACATACTTAACAGACTATAGTATAGTGTAAACATAACTTTATGTACTCTTAGAAACCAAAAATTAATTTAACTCACATTGCTGAGAAATTCTCCCTATTGTGGTGATCTGGAGCCAAACCCACAATATTTCCAAGATATGCCTGTATTTAAAACTGCTTTTGGTTTCCTGTTAATTGCCTTTTGATGAAGTTCAGTCATTTAAGTACCCTTATCTTCTGGTAAGAGTTTGTGAGTATATAAGTATGTGGACCAAGAAGGTAAGGGGGATGTTGGAAACATGGCAGGTAAAAAAGGAAGTGGGGAAAAGAGTAAGAGTAAAACTTGAAAATAAATATAAAATTATTTAAATCCATGTAGTGACATTAAAGACATTTTAGACAAAGACAGAGATATTAAAAGGACATAGTAACCACCAGTCTAACATAGGATGTTTTTTTAAAAATATGCTTAAGGCATTTTCACTGTTTGCTTTAATAACATATATTGCTAGTTGTTAATCTTTGTGTTTCATGTTGCATTGCCCAGTTCTTGTTTGGGATTTTATAAAGCTGGGAAACAGCTGGCTACTGCTTTTTGTGGTTGAACACTTGATATTTATATTTCTCTTTGTTTAGTCTCTTCTGTGGGAAACATATGCTTAATTTCTTTGTTCTTTTTCCTATTTATCAGTGTTTTTAGGGATAGTTTTAAAATAAAGTATATATATTTTTAATTTTTATTACAGAACATGTACAAAGTAGAGAAAAGTTACAATAAATCCACACATACCTATCATCCAGCGTAAAGTTAGCAATATTCTGTAGTTTGTGTTTTTATATAAAATAAAACCTATTTTATTCAGAGAAATTCAATAATATTCTCTTGTTTTCTCTTAGGTGGTGCTTTGTAAATTTCACTCAGTATTTCTGTCTCAGAAAGGGCAGGTTTATACCTGTGGTCATGGTCCTGGAGGACGTTTAGGCCATGGAGATGAACAGACATGCTTGGTAATTGAAATGTCATTACTCATTTTAGGTAACTTCAGTAAAATTTACATAAACTGGAAGTCTCTGTTAACTAAAAAAAAAACATTATTTTTAACCTACTATAAGCAGAGAGTTATATACCAATTGATAATATAGTTAAAAAAATCAGTTTCCTGGTATATGTCATGTTCAAATTACAGGATTTTGATATGCACAATTCTAAAGCATCATAGAAAAATTATATTTTGCTTATAGCAAATACTTAGACAAGAGTGTGTAAATAAGCTTTAAAATAATTCCATAGTTGAGATTTTAAAAGCCAGACTAATTGTAAAATGCTTTTCTTACAGTAGTTGGATTTGTTTTTTTTTTTTTAACTTCTCATCAGGGTATTTGTGGTCTAAAAGTTGAGCCCTTATTCTCATTGTATAATCACAAAATTGACTCTCAAGCTACTAAAACTTAGTGCTAATTAGAAGAAACTTGCTAATCATTACATTCAATAGAATTGCCTCAGTAGGTATTTTTAAGGTAACTTTTTTTGAAGGGATTACTGGTATATTTGTCATCTATTACAGGGTGCTTTACAAAGAATAGAGAGGTATGACAACAGCTTCCATTTTTTGAGGGTTTATATGTTCTAGGCATCAGTCATACTTTTCATGCAGTATTATTACCTTAACTTAAGCCTCACAGCAGTCCTGTGAGATTATAGGCATTATCATCTCATTTATGTTGTGTCAGAGACTGTTTTTTTTTTATACTTAAAAACTCATTTACTCCTTACACCTGTACTTTCCTGTATTTTTATTTATTTTTTCCGTACTTGAATACTTTGGCTGAAGAGCTGCCTTTATTTATACCAAACAAATTTGCACTTGGTGTATGATAAGGGCTCAAAAATCATTTGTTGGACTGAATTATTTTATTGAAATGTCTTGCTGGGATTTTGTATTTTACTCATAAGCCAATGTCCATATCCTATTAAATTCACCTGTCCCTTGCTGAATTGTAGGGTTTACCTATGATAGATACAGCCATTTATCAGTGTTGTCATTTTGGATACAGTATCACCAGATTCTATTTGCATTTTTGTATAAATGACTAATATATTATACTAAGCTAATTTTATTTTGTAGATCCCTAGGCTTGTGGAAGGACTGAGTGGTCATAATTGTTCCCAGGTGGCAGCTGCAAAGGATCATACTGTTGTACTGACTGAAGATGGATGTGTTTATACATTTGGACTAAATATTTTTCATCAATTAGGAATTATTCCTCCACCTTCCAGTTGTAATGTACCCAGACAGGTAAACTTCTTTTTTTTAAAACAACAAGATGACTGTTTGTTATAAAACCTGTGTGGATAAAAAGATGGAAGATATTGATATGCAATTTATATTACTTATATTCCATGGTATATACTTTATTTTTCACATGAGTCATTAAGCATAGTATAAATTAGCATTTGTTTGGAGTAAGAAAGAAGGCACTTGGGAAATTAAGCCCCAAACTGCCTTTGATTCAGTTTTTTTCTTTTTTTTTTTTTTTTTTTTTAATTTTTCTTAATGTTTATTTTTTTTTGAGAGGGAGACAGAATGTGAGCAGGGGAGGGGCAGAGAGATTGGAGACACAGAATCCAAAGCAGGCTCCAGGCCTTGAGCTGTCAGTAGAGAGCCGGATGCGGGGCTGGGACCTGTGAAGCACGAGATCATGACCTGAGCTAAAGTCAGATGCTCAACTGACTGAGCCACCCAGACACCGCTCATCTTTTTAAGTATTCACAAACAGAGGGGGATCCACATTTTTGGGGTTTGAAACAAATAATTTTGAGGGCATCCTTAAGAAAAGACATGAAATTTATAAATGCAAAATGGGCTATCCAAATGAGTTACCCAGAAGCCTGAGCTTATTGGCCTCATGGAAAATCTGCCTCTGCACAGAAATCCTACCTGGCAAGATTATTTGAGGGGACATAGGTTCAAAAGCCACTGTTATTTGTTCTAATTTCCAGCTCCCATTTGCACAGCCACCACTGCTCAATTTCACAGACCTAGTTCACAGAACTAGGAGTGGTGCTCTAAATTAATATATTACTAGAATCATCACTTAATAACAAACGTGTTTTCAGCTCATAAAATTTTGTATTTCAAAGGTTAAATTTCTTTACTGGTTTAATCCTCTGGATTTAAATTTTTTAGGTATATGGGGTGCCTTGGTGGCTCAGTTGGTTAAGCGTCTGACTTGATTTTGGCTCAGGTCATGATATCACTGTTTGTGGATTTGAGCCCCACATCAGGCTCCATGCTGTGCAGAGCCTGCTTGGGATTCTCTCTCTGCCCCTCCCCCTCATGCACGTGTGACACTCTCTCAAAATGAATGCATAAACTTAAAAAATAAAATTATTAGATATATATTTTTTATTTACTAAATTGTTAAATCTAATGCTTTTCCATTGTGGATGAATAATGGATCAAAAGGAAGTATTACTCAGAAATAGAGGTACTCTCCAATCTGTGGTACTTTTTGGTTGGAAGATCCATTTCCTATAGTGTGGAATTTGTGGATATTTAATCATTTTGTAGATTTCTTTAGAAATGGTAGATTTTATTTCTGTTTTTATTCTCATTGTGTGGCTGTCTTGGAGCTTTGGGTTGATATGGACATACCCAGTATTCTCAACTGGGGTTACTTTTGCATCTCCAGGAGCCATTTGGCAATGTGCAGAGACATTTTTAGTTGTTGCACTGTGGGTAGGGGCGGGAGTGGTGCTACTGACATCTAGTACGTAGAGTCCAGGGACACTGCTAAACCTGTAATTTACAAGATAGTCCCCTACAACAAAGAGTCATCAGGCTGAAAATGTCAATAGTGCTGCCCTGAATATGTCAAATTTTTTTTTTTCATTTTCTTCATTTTCCTTTTTTTTTTTTTTTAATCTGGTAAGTGTACTGTTTAATTCCCATCCGCTCTTTCACCCTTCTCCCCACCCACCCACCACCTCTCTGGTGACTTTCAGTTCTTTATAGTTAAAAACCTCTTTCTTGATTTCTGTCTTTTTCTCCTTTGCTCATTTTTTTTCTTAAATTCCACATGTGAATGAGATCATATGGTATTTGTCATTCTCTAATTTTGCTCAGCATTATTCTCTGTAGCTCTGTGTTGTTGCAAATGGAAAGATTTCTTTCTTTTTTTTTTTTGTGGCTGAATAATCATCTATTGATGGATGCTTGGGCTGCTTCCATAATTTGGTTATTGTAAATAATGCTGCAATAAACATGGGTGTACGTGTATTCCTTTAAATTTTGAGTAAATACCCAGTAGTGTGATTCTTGGATCATAGGGTAGTTCTATTTGTAGTATTTTGAGGAAACTCCATACTGTTTTCCACAGTGGCTGCCCCAGTTTGTATTCACACCAGTACAAGAGGGTTTGTTCCCCTTTCTCCACATCTTTGCCAACAATTGTTTGTGTTTTTGTTTTTAGCCATTCTTCCAGGTGTGAGGTGATATCTCATTGTAGTGTTGATGTATTTCCCTAATGATGAGCATCTTTTTATGTATGTGTCTGTGGCCATCGGTATGTCTTCTTTGGAGAAATGTCTGTTCATGTCTTCTGCCCATTTTGAGTGGATCATTTGTTTTTTGGGAATTGAATTGTGTCAATTCTTTATATATTTTAGATACTAACCCTTCATCAGATATGTCATTTGCAAGTATCTCCTCCCATTCAGTAGGTTCCCTTTTGGTTTTGTTGATTGTTTCCTTTGCTGTGCAGAAACTTATTTTAATACAGTCTCAGTAGTTCATTTCTGCTTTTATTCCTCTTGCCTCAGGAGACCTATCTAGAAAAAAGTTGCTATGGCCAGTTTCAGAGAGATTACTGCTTGTATTCTCTTCAAGGATCTTTATGGCTTCAGGTCTCACATTTAGGTCTTTTATCCATTTTTGAGTTTATTTTTGTTTATGGTGTAAGAAAGTCATCCAGTTTCATTTTTTGGCATGGAGCTGTCTATTTTTCCCAGCACCATTTTTTGAAGAGACTGTTTTTTTCCCATTGTTTTTTCATTCCTACTTAATCAAAGATTAATTGATCATATAATTGTGGATTTATTTCTGGGTTTTCTGTTTTGTTCCATTGATACATGAGTATTTTTATGCTAATACCATACGGTTTTAATTATTACTACTTTGTAATATACCTGAAATCTGGAATTGTGATACTTCAGTTTTGTGTTTCTTTTTCAGGATTGCTTTGGCTATTCCTGGGATGCAAGGGTGGTTCAGTATTTGCACAGCAACTAGTGTGATATGTTATATCAATAAGTCATCTGGTTAAAAATGTCAGTTGTGCCATTGAGAGACCCTGAATGTGCCAATATTTGCACAACAATCAGTATGATATGTTATGTCAATAAGTCATCTGGCTAAAAATGTCAGTAGTGCCATTGAAAGACCCTAAATGTGTCAAATTTAAAAGTACTACATTTTCTGATGAAATGAAAATGCCTGTTTTACATATTGCTTGTTGATAGTTTGAATGATTTGGTTTGTATACCATGCCAATTTTTTATATGTTAAAATTGCTGACTTAAAATGGCTATATCAAAATGTCTTGTGTTCTGAGAAGAGTTAGAGTCTCAGTGTTAGTGCTGAGATCTGTTAGTGAATTCTCTCATTAGAACTTGAGAGGGTACTGATGGTGAGTATGCCATATATTGATACCTTCATCAACTGGATCTTGTAAAAATTGTACTAGTTCATAGATACATAGTAAACTGCTGTCTTGTCTTTTTGAATAGATGCAGGCAAAATATCTGAAAGGAAGGACAGTCATTGGAGTAGCAGCAGGCAGGTTTCATACAGTGCTATGGACTAGAGAAGCTGTTTACACTATGGGACTAAATGGTGGACAACTGGGTAAGAAGTCTTGATGACAATGTCTGAAAAAAAATTGAATTCTTAAAGTGGATATTTTGTGATTTATTTGTGCAATTTTTTAGGTTATTTGCCAGATCCCAATGGAGAAAAGTATGTAACTGCTCCTCGTCAGGTCTCTGCCCTTCATCATAAGGATATCACTTTGTCTTTAGTTGCTGCAAGTGATGGGGCCACAGTCTGTGTTACCACGAGGGGAGATATTTACTTACTTACAGACTATCAGTGCAAAAAGATGGCTTCTAAGTAAGTGTATTTCTGTAAAGAAATCTCACTTTAATAATAACTCTTCCAGCAAAACTCTGATTATCAGCTTTATGCTATATGATCTGAAGTGTCGGATTGAGAAAGTGGAATGGAGAAAATTTAAAACTGAAAGGAAAGAGTTTTTGCATTTGATGACCTTAGTCTTTTGACAAGCATCCAGGGAATGTATATAGTAGAAGTTCTCTGTAGGGACACCTGGGTGGCTCAATCGGTTAAGCGTCTGACTTCGGCTCAGGTCATGATCTCATGGTTCGTGGATTCAAGCCCCATGTCCAGCTCTGTGCTGATAGCTCAGAACCTGGAGCCTGTTTCAGATTCTGTGTCTCTTTCTCTCTCTCTGCACCTCTCCTGCTCACACTCTTTCTCTGTCTCAAAAATAAACAAACATTAAAAAATTAAAATTCTCTGTAAATTATAAAGCAGTATTTCTGAATTATGTTTAACATATGGTTAAGGGTGACCTATAAATTTCATTTTTTTAATGCTTCAGGTACACAAAACTAGATTAATCATAATTCTTGGTTTGTGACACAATCATCATCGGTTCATGTGTACCCCCTTTTTTTTTGTTATGTACTTCTTTATTTAAAAAAAAATAGTTAATCATATACCATGGATTCAGTCCATGTATTTATAACTAAGTGGTATATTTTTTATCTTTATATTTGTGTAGCCTGTTTTTACTGAAAGTAAGTCTAGTAGAATGCAGTTAATTTAGCAGCAGTTGGTTGGCTCATCAAAAAGCCAGGTAAAGCAGGGAATCCTAGAACTAAGGTGTAAATATCACTAGGTCCACCAGTTGGGGTTCCCTCCCTATCTTTCATACATAAGCCATACCCAGAAGGTGTCATCTCTGATTTCATCTTGAACAGTGTAAGGAGCAAGTGATTAAAACAATTGTCAGATAAATTAATATGGTAAGAGTCCTATACTTTTCATACATTTTCAATCTTATATAGTCGATTAATCCATTTCTGGTTTGACAGCAGTTTTTTGCTTTACATATTTCATGTGTCATTCCAAAGTATTCAACTTTCAGAAAAAACATTCTTTTAAGAGTAATATTTTATTGGCTTATATGTTATCTTATTCAATAATTACAGTAATAAATACAAGTAGAGAAATACATCTTGGAACAAATAAGATGAAATTCAACTACCTGGAAGAGTATAGCTCAATTAGTGGAAGCAATAGTGTGCAGGATTTCTAAAGATTCGCCATCTAACTTTTAAATAAGCAATCAGGCATTTAATTTGAAATGCAACAAAATGTGCCTTTGCTATTGTAAATGAGATGGTACTTCATAAACAGATTCCATCCATGAAATTAGCTTATGAGCAGAGAATGTCAACCATCAGTTTGCCACAATTTAGCTTCTATGTGTAACAGTTGGAAGGGTATTAATTGTAGGTCATATTTCAGTTTTAGAAACATGAAAGTGTGAACATAAATGTTTCTTGGAACTGACTAGCTTTTTTTCTGGTCATGAGGTAGTTTTTTTTGGATATTAGATTTTGTTATTGATTAATAACATTAAATTGTGTAAATATGTTATAGCCAAGTTTCTAACTAAGAAAATTCTTTTGTTACAAATTGTTACAACATAGTAATTTTGAAAAGTAAAAAATAAAAAAAAAATCTTAATGCAAGCAAAGTATCTGAAAGGGAGTACAATGACTGGACTAGCAGTAGGTTTCACACAATACTATGGGCATATCACATGTGCAGATATAGTGGAATGGCTAGTGGATGTGTTATTAAATTAGTAATGATTTTCCTGGTAGCTGTAGCTATTTAGGGTTGTCCATATTTGAAATTAAGAATTTGTTTCATTTTGAATTTAAAGTTTTTCATTTCTGTTAAATTGCAAATATACTTAGGAGCTTTTAGTTTTATCAGTTACTTAAAATAGAGTGAACGTGTGCATTAGCAAGTGGGGCTTTAAGTGTCAAATGTGTGTATATGTGTGGGTAGAGGCATTTGGGAGGGAGGGACTTGCTATAAAAAGAAATGGCCATTATATAGGGGAAACTTATGGAAAGAAGGGACTAAGGATACCAAAGTCCAAATCATCTTCCTTTACGTTTCACAATAATCACCCTGGATTATTGTTTGAATAGTAATTTCTTTAAAATCGAGCATGTGTATTTTAGAGAACATATTAATGTAGAATTTTTTTTTCACCTAGGCAACTAAACTTGAAAAAAGTTCTTGTTTCTGGGGGGCGTATGGAATACAAGGTTGATCCTGAAAATTTGAAGGAAAATGGAGGTCAGAAAATCTGCATTCTTGCAATGGATGGAGTTGGAAGGGTGAGTGTATATTTATGCAAAAATGTAGTAATTTTGTTCTCAGTTGATAGCTGTAGAGGACCTGGTAATGCGAACATGAATTACCATGATAATGATTTCTATTGACTTTATTTCTCTCTTTTTGATATCTAGTACTAATTAGTATGGAGCTGGTACTTCAGGGAAAGTTTGATGACATTAACAAAGCTGCCCTGTGAAACATTAGTTAAAACTGTAGCTCCAGATTTCATTTACTGTGCTTAAAATGGAAATAAGGGATTTTGATGGATTATTTGATATGTATACTGAGTACTGATAAAGATATCAAGTTGAATAGATATGATATATGTAACTACTCTTTAAAAAAAGTAATAGCTAAACAGGTAGTAATAAAAATTTGGTGCATAATTAGAAAGTTTTCCCCCTATTTAGTGTTTTTTTGTTTTTTGTTTTTTTTAGTTTATTTGAGAGAGAGTGAGCAGGGGAGAGGCAGAGGGAGAAGGGGGGAGAGAGAGAATTCCAAGCAGGCTCCATACCATCAGTGCAGAGCCTGATGTTGGGCTCGAACTCACAAACCGTGAGATCATAACCTGAGCTGAAACCAAGAGTCAGACACTTAACCGACTGAGTCGCCCAGTTGCCCTTCTCCAGATTTAGTTTTGAACAAATATACATGTATGTATATTTTCAGAGGCTGTAACTGTCATATATAAAAGATAATGTATTTCTAGATCACTATATGAAGACTCTCTAATCTCTCTCCATTTAAGTAGAGTTCTAATTTTAGTTCCCTGTTCAAATATGTCAGTACATTTCTCTAATGAAATTGTTAAATTAAAAGTATACATTAGTAACATAAAGAATTTTACACTGTGGTTAGAAAAACACAGATTGTTATTTGTTTATGAAGTAGAAACATACAATGAGAATATTTTCTGAGGTTTACATAGTGCTATAAAATTTGACATTTTTGAAATTGAAGAATTAATCATAAAGCTCCACCTACTGGTACTGAACAGATATAAACCTATAGTTGATCATTTTAACATAGGGAAGTATATTAGAATTAGAGTTCTAATTTGTACTAATGGAAGCAGAGGCATGGGATTACACAAAATAGTACAAAAAACATTTGACTCTAGGATATGTTTCATTTATATTAATATGGATCTAGTTTATACCTCTGGATTTTTACTTTCTGCAAAATTACAATCTTACTATGAAAAACCAAGCTCTGAAGGAATCAATCAGTATAGTCTTTTTTATGTAACTTTTGAGTGACCTTGGCAGATAACCATTTTGTTTTAGTTTTTTTAATTATGAGGGGATTGAACTTCTAAAACTAAGCAGCATTAATTTTTCAAATGAGATCTTTCTTGGAATGCAACTATATAAAGCAGACAAGAGTTGCTGCTCTGGATAAAGCTGGATTGTGAAACTCAGCACCCCACCTCTCATTATTTTCTCCATCCCTGAGCATCAGCGTCTAAGCCATTTCTCAGGAACACTAAGATTTGCAGAACCACTTGGAAGCCATAACTGTATTATGAGTTTTCTATCTCTAAGATTTTGTTTTAGTTTTATAATTGCATTATTCATACATCTCCTTTTTTTTGAGAGTTAAAGTTTGGGTTTTCATAGGATGATTTTCATTTTTGCAAATAGATGGTACTGCATAAGTCTGATATCTAAGATACAGCTTTCATAATTTTTTCTTTATCATTGTAGCAAATCTGTTTGCCAAAAACAAGTAATACTGAAAATTACTTCTTCTTAAGAGGAGTGTCTTTGAAATATTTTTAATGCTTCGTATTTGTTTGATATACTTTTTTCTGGAAGACACAGTTCTTTAAAAATAGATTTTTATAGTATCTTTTTTCCATAGAAGAATGAACATTGAAACATAAATTAGAACTTTTATTTTATAGATACTCTTTCCTGATTTCAGTTTTTGGTTGTTCAAATGCTGTATGGGAATATATTTATATTCCAATGTAATTTGGTTTTAGGTATTTTGCTGGAGATCAGTCAGCAGTTCCCTGAAGCAGTGTCGATGGGCCTATCCACGCCAGGTGTTCATTTCTGATATTGCTTTAAATAGAAAAGACATTTTATTTGTCACACAGGATGGAGAAGGATTTAAAGGGAAGTGGTTTGAAGAAAAAAGAAAGAATTCTGAAAAGAAAGGTCAGTTCATATACGTGAGTAGCACATAAAGTACCTTTCAGTTAACTTTTTAATTTTGCAAGTATTTATCATTAGGTTTGACAAGTATTATTAGGTTTTACCCTTAGGTCTCCTCTTTTGGTTGTGGTTTGTGTGTGTGCAGGTAAGCAGAGTGAATTCAGTCCACTTAAATCGAGTTTTCAACCTTTCATCTGTCTCAGTAGATCTTGAGGTCACGGCTCCTTCCTATCGGTAATAGAAGATCACTACTGTTAATAGAACATTACACTGTTGCTAGCCTTGGCTCAAGGGGTGGGGAAGTGTAAAGTTTAAAAAAAAAAAAAACCGCTTCCCAGATGCTTTTTTTTTTTTCTTTTTTTAAAAAATTTTTAATGTTTGTTTATTTTCGAGAGAGAGCAAGAGACAAAACATTAGCTGGGGAGGGGTAGAGAGAGAGGGAGACACAGAATCTGAAGCAGGCTCCAGGCTCTGAGCAGTCAGCACAGAGCCCAATGTGGGGCTCCAACCCACGAACCGTGAGATCATGACCTGAGTTAAAGTCAGATGCTTAACCGACAGAGCCACCCACGTGCCCCTCAGATGCATTTGAACCATCTTCCAAGCTCCATTTTTACTCTTCCTCCCTACGTTGAGAATTGAGTGGCTTGTACTTTTTTTTTTTTACATGTATATATACAGTTAAAGTTTTTAAACAGTACATTTCATGACTTAAGGGAAAATTATGGGAAGAATAAAGTTTTCATATTTATTGAGAATTTTAAAAAGAAAAGGTAGTTGTATTAAACAGCTGCTAAATAGAGATGTTTTATTTCATTCCTTGATGAATATAAAGGATAGCTTTAAGATGCCACCATTGAAAATAGAAGCTTTTCATTATATAGTTCATTCTTAATTTTTTCTGATTATAAATTTATAAATGTTTGGATTACTTGCATTGTTTTTTAACTTAGCTTAGCAACTTTTTTCTTTCATTCATAATTATTCTCTGTTGATTTTTCTTCTGGAGAAACTAGAATACATTTACTTCTTCACAGTTCATTGGCCCCACCATAGCCCATGGCACATGGACAACTGCAAAAAAATATGTTGCCTTATTTGTACTCCTGTTTCTTTTTATCTGTTCTTAACTGATTATCAGAGCAATCTTTTAAGATCTCATTCTAATATTCCTGTGTTTTTAAAAACTCTTTGATGGTTTCTGCACTTGCTAAACATGGCCTCTACAGCCCTTGCTCTGACCCTTGTCTAGGTCTCTGAAATCATCTTGATTTCTCTCCCTTTCATTTACCACTCTCCAGTCACATTGACCTTCAGATTTTCAATTTTGTTCAGTAGTCCCAGGGCTTTTTCTAATTTTTCACATCTCAGCTTAATTTGTATGTCAGAAATGTTTTCACAGATCCCATAATCTAAATTGAGGGTACCCGATTTCACTTCTCATATTCCCTTTGTATTTTCATGATGCAGTTCATTTTTATTTGTTTTCATGTATTTATCTTTGTGACTAATTTTTTTTAATGCTTTTTTCCTATCAGACTGTTAAGATGGCAAGGACCTTAACTGCTTTACTGTATCCTTAGCATTCAGCATATTTTCTGACAGATAGTAGTCCCTTATTAAACTATCCTTTGAATAAATAAATCAGTTATTGTATGCTAAAACATATATAGAGCACATTTATACTCAGACAGTTACAAACATTCTTCAAAATCATAAAGCCACAGTGGAGTGATTAATGATTTGTTGTATTTTATTTCTTTATAGATTATGCAAGTCTGCAAACATTTAAAGTATATTTACTACCTGCCAGATATAGGACTATGCTTTGATGATACAGAATATATGTAAGATGGGCCCCTGTTCTCAGACACTCATAAGTTTGTAGGGATAGTAGACATGTATATAAATATTTACAGTGTAAAAATACTAATATATTTATGTTAGGTTTTTTGAGAGCACAGAAACTGAAATAACTTGAGTATCAGAGTAAGATTAGGAAAGCCCTCTAAGACTGAAATAGAGTGAATTTGAGAGAGTAACCAAAATGCAGGTTTTGACTTGTAAATGTTGGAAGTCCTTGGAATTGTATCTTAGCCATATTTAGTGGTCTAAAACTGAATTCATGATCTCTGCTCCCACATCTGTTTTGCAATGTTTTCTTTCCAACTAAATGGTTACCTTTGACACCTCACATCCCCACCCCCCCCCCGCCCATCCCTGTATCCAATCTGTCACCAAGTTTTTTCATTTAAGTCTCAAGTATTTCTGAAATCTTTCCACTTGCTCAAGTTTCATTGCTACAGTAACTTCAGTGTTATCATTTATTTTTTTCTGGATTCTTATTAAAGTCATTTCCTAAATGATCTCTTTGTTTTTATTATTAATTACTTCCAACATTCTTCATATTGCAGCTGGAGTCATTTCTTTGCATGCAGATTTCCTACTTTTCTTTCATAGCCTTGATCTGACTTGTAATGATACAATCATTTGTTTAAACATCTGTCTTCTCTGCTACATTGTGTACTCCAAGATGGTAGGGACATGCCTAACATCACTACTGTATCACAAGGGATAGACTGATGATCACTGTATCACAGGAGCACAGTGTAGTCACTCAGATATTTGCTGAATAAATGGAAGAATGGAGAAGGAAGTGGGGGAACAAACAAGCATACAAATTATGAGGATGCTAAATTTACATATTTTTAATGCAAGCTGAGGAATTTTAGAAGCCAGTATAGCACTAGATTTGTTTTTTAGAAAGATAACTTTGGTTGCAGTGTGGAGGATGTTTTTGCTGAAAGGGATGAAATTGTGGATAATTGAGAATGGACTCACCAAAATTTCCTGTTTAATACCTGTACATAGGGTACAAATTGTGTTGAAGAGAGGGAGGAAATAGTTCTTCAAGAGGACTGACTTCTATGTGAAAGATATTTCCATATTCTAGTTGTTTTTCTATTTTCTTTACTCTTAAACCATTTTAATAGCTTCAATAAAGCCTCCATTAATGAAAGTTTATTTATTTTTCTTTTTAGCAGAGATTTTATCAAATCTTCATAATTCCTCATCAGATGTGTCTTGTGTCTCTGATATAAATAGTGTGTATGAAAGAATTCGACTTGAGAAACTTACTTTTGCCCATAGAGCTGTTAGTGTCAGCACAGATCCAAGTGGATGCAACTTTGCAATCCTGCAGTCAGATCCTAAAACAAGGTACACTTGTATATATTAAATTTCATTTTTTAGAAGAAATAATCCCTTTCTTTTGTTTTCAGTAGCTGCTGGGACAAATTTAATTGAACTGCTTTTGCCAAGACTTGAAGAGACTTTAGACATAAAATCATATTAGCTGGATAACTCAAAGGTGGAATTTGTTATAGGAAATGATGAGAGTTTCTTTTCGTTTGTAAACTGATATTTATTGAAAATACTGAAGATACATATGTACATGCACAATATTTATTTATATTGTAGTACTTAAGATGTACTTAAGATGTAGTACTTCATTTAAGATGTACTCTAGGTTCTCAGATTCTGAGAAATATAAATATTTGTTATGTAGTTTGAAAAAATATCTAACCCTTGAATATGAAAATTAATAAAAGAAGAGGTAGTATATAGTCATCTGTAGGGTAGTGTGACTCTCAGTGCAAATCTTTCCTGAGTCACATTAGTAGAGAGATGACAGGTTAAGATAAATATTAAATATTTATAGGGTACTGTTGGGAAGAAATCCTAGAAGCAGGGTGACCATCCAACCTGGTTTGCCCAGGTCTGTCCCATTTAAAGCACCAAAAGTCTCATCTCCTGGAAAACCCCTCAATCCAGGACAAACTGGGAGGATGGTTCCCCTGGAAGGGTGGAATGTGGATTGGGAAGGTGTGATAACATTCTTACAGTATTGAAACAATCAGTGTTGTGGACTGATTGTATGTCTTTGTGGGTGTTTATCTTTACTTCCTGAGTTTCTGACCTATTCTGGGATCATACCTGAAGTATTTGCTCATTTCTTTGTATATTTGGTTTTCTTCACTTTCTTCACAAAAGAAAAGGTTGAGAACTGTACCCTTTTTTGGATGTTTTTAGTTTTATAGTTCTTTGTGTTTAGTTACAGTCATTTAGAAAATTTCTATGAAGTGGTCATTTGGGTTTATAGCCTAGTGTTTCCCTATAGAAATAGAAAACACTGCTTTTAAAGGAAAATTTAAATCTTGTCATTTTAGTTTAGGAGAAAAATAGAAAAAGAAATAGAAACATTTTAAAGAGTAATATAGTATCTAAGACTGTGCAGTATGCTTATATTTTAGGAAATACCAGATATAAAGTCTTGTAAGTTTGTAACTAAAAAAGAAATTGTACTTTAAAAGAAGAGGCTAGGGATGCTTTTTTTTTTTTTTTCATTTTCTTGAAAGTAAAAATGATTTTTTGTTTCATTTCTAGCCTTTATGAAATTCCAGCTGTATCTTCATCATCCTTTTTTGAAGAGTTTGGCAAACTGTTAAGGGAAACAGATGAAACGGACAACATACATGATGTGACATTTCAAGTTGGCAATAGAATCTTCCCTGCACATAAATATATTTTGGCAGTGCATTCTGACTTTTTTCAAAAATTGTTTCTTTCAGATGGGACTACTTTAGACTTTGCAGATGTTTACCGGAAAGATGAAGATTCTGCAGGATGCCATCTCTTTGTGATAGAGAAGGTTCATCCTGACTTGTTTGAGTACCTTTTACAATTTATATACACAGATACTTGTGACTTTTTACTTCATGGCTTCACACCAAGAATAAACTTAAACAAAAAACCAGAAGAATATCAGGGCGCTCTGAATTCTCATTCAAATAAAATGAATTGCCATGAAGATAATCAGAAGTCCGCATTTGAAGTTTACAGAAGTAATCAAGCTCACACAGTTAATGAAAAGCAGAAAAGCAAACCTAAATCTTCCAATAAAGGGAAAAGTATTGGGGAAGATGATCCTGTAAGAATGTTGCAAAATGTTGCAAAGAAATTTGGTTTCAGTAATTTGAGTAGTAGGTATGGCCTCTCCTTAATATCTATTCTTGAACCTCATTATGTCCTTCTTTTAGAAATTCTTCTTTTTCTTATCTACTCCTCTTCTCCCCTCCCCCAACTCTCTCCCCAACCCTCCTTTTTAGAGGGAGGTACATGGATATGTTCTTTCTTTCCTTTCTTCTAAAGCTATCTCTGCAGGACTCACTGGATTAAAACATTAAAGGATGAGGAGGCTGTTAGTCGGTTTGAACTCTCTATGGTGTTTGTATAACAGGGATCTGGAATGGTAGGCAGTGTGGTATGCTGGAAAGAGAACTATCTTTTGAATTAGAAATACCTATATGTGCCTCTTTACTATGACTGCCTGGAGCCAAGATTTCTTAGTTTCTTTGAACTTCAGTTTCTCAGTAAAGAAAATGGGGGGGGGGTGGATAATTGTGATCTCATGTAGTTTTGTTGTGTAGCATGTGTAAAATGCCTAAGGCAGTATTTGTCATATAAGTCAGATTCTTTGGAATTCTTGTTTTTCTTAAAGTATGTATATTGCTTGTGAAAGTATAATCTTATGTGTGGGGTAGGAGCAGAGGAAGAGTGTGTATCTTGTTTCCTATATAAAAACACGAATGGGCTTTGTGGTATGATTTTGATGTATTTTTTGTCAGTGATGATATTTAATACAGTTGACCCTTGAGAAACATGGGTTTGACCTGTGCAGATCCACTTGCATTCAGATTTTTTGTGATAAATGCAGTATAGTACTGTAAATGTATTTTCTCTTAGGTTTTTCTTAACATTTTCTTTTTTCCACATTATTGCAAGAATATAATATGTAAATGAATATAACATACAAACCACAGACATACAAACAGATCTACTCTTTGATACTGGGAACACTTCCAGTCAACAGTAGTCTCTTAGTCGTTAAGTTTCTGGGGAGTCAAAGTTATATGCAGATTTCACCTCCTTGGAGGGAGTGCTGGTGGTGACTCTAACCCCAGCATTGTTCACGAGTCAACTGTACTTTGAATTGAACTAAAATTGAAGGAGAATATATGGTACTTTTTTTTTAATCACAGAGTAGGGTTTGTTGAGATACTTTTCTAGGTGATATAAATTATATAATTAGGTTCAGATGTAAGGTACTGTAATTTGCTGGATTTTCGTTTTGGTCCATCAACTTAATTTTTATCTACTCTTTGACAGGTTAGATGGAGTCAGATTTGAAAATGGAAAAATTAATGTTATTGAGAAGAAAACTGGTAACAAATCAAAGCTAAATCAGAAAAAATGGTAAGTTAGGAAATGAAGACAAACTTTTCATCTCTAGATTTTGAACCTAACTAAGTATGAGAACAGAGCCCTTCTTACATATGAAACAAAATATGTGAATAGATACCCTTTTACCTTTACTAGTCTTCATTTCTAGAAATATTGGAGAACTGTTAAGGTAAGTGGATAAAATATTAACTTCTCAGTAAGACATTTAAACAGTTTTTTTTAACAGTTTTTTTTAACAGTTTTTTCATTATAAATGAAAAGAATTTTTATTTTTTCTTGCCCAAGTTTTGTATTTTTCAATAGGTAGGAAATAGTGTTACCCTAAAACCAAACTAATTATGCCTCTGCATCATTATGATTATTTCCTTTAGTATAAGTTTTTTAATAATAACAAAAATATTTAGAATATAATTTATTAAAAAGTTTTTGTGAGGCATGTGGGTGGCTTGCTTGGTTAAGCGTCCGACTTCCGCTCAGGTCGTGATCTTGTGGTTCCTGAGTTTGAGCCCCACATCAGGCTCGCTCCTGTCAGTCTGTCAGCTCACTTTGGATCCTCTGTTTCCCCCCCGCACCCCTCCCCCACCTGCGCTCTCCCCAAAATACATACATACATATTAAAAAAAAAGTTTTTGTTTTTAGGTATTTTTACTTTGTAGGTGATAAGTTCTGGAGAAAGAAACTATGGAGATATCTAGATTGTGCTTAGCAAAGAATAGGTTGTAAAAGGAACTGACTTAAAGACCTTTGATCATGATGTCACTTACTATTATATTATTAAAATTTGGTCTGGCCTGTACCGAAAAAGGAAAATTAGAAGTCTGTTCTTGAATATTTATCTGTATTCAGTTCCCTTTAAATATTCTTTATTATAAGGCCCTTATTATCTTTCCTCCAGTGGAAGGAGATGAAGTACTTTATTTGTATGTATGCCCTCAAGTTGTTTGTTGTCTGCTATCTTTAATTAAGACAAAATCAAGCCAAATCCTATAATAAATTTTCTACTTGCTAAATATGTAAAGAAATCACTCTTGCTTCAATTAAAAAAAATTTTTTTTCAGTTCGTTTCTATGTGATGTGACCATGAAATCAGTGGATGGAAAGGAATTTCCTTGTCATAAGTGTGTTCTTTGTGCCAGACTTGGTAAATATACTTTTTATTAGTTCCTGATTTGTTGGTTTTAGTATTGTTTCACTGTTCTAATAGCTTCTACTTTTTCTTTTCTCAGAATATTTTCATAGTATGCTGAGTAGCTCATGGATTGAGGTAAGATTTAAGTTGAAAACACATGGCTGGTAATCACACTTTTTAAAATATATCCTATATATTTAGTATAATATACTAAAGAAATTTAAAATGGGAGCCTGATATTTTAACTTAATTTTATTTTTGTATTAAACTTGATTTATGCTGAAGCCTGCTGGAAAATAGCAGCATTTAGAATTAAAACTTATTGCAGAAAGGCTTCTTAAATCAAAATTTCCCCTTTATTATTTAGACGTGTATTTGGAATACCAGTGTATTTGGTTTTTGTTTCAATTTTTCTTGCTACTCCATGTTATAAGGCATTTTAAAATTAAACGTATGTGTCATTTTAGCTTTGTGTTTTATAAATTTTTTTTTTTTTTTGCATTTGATGTGATTCCTGTTCAGAATTTTCTGTACCAGTCAGAATGTAGTTTTTTGTAGTTTAAAATTAATTATTTTACTTTATTTAGGCTTCCACTTGTACAGCTCTGGAAATGCCAATACATTCTGACATACTGAAAGTTATTTTGGACTACCTCTATACTGATGAAGCTGTGGTGATAAAAGGTATTCATAAGAGGACATTTTAGATGTTTAAGATATAATTGAATAATGGCAAAATCAACATGAATCTTTAATCTAATTGAAATAAGCCATCAACAGAGGCTTAATTTAGAATAAGCAATAGGGATGATTACTAATAGTAAAGGAGTGGATAAAGAAAATTTTCATTACCTCTGTGAAAATGAGTTCTACAAGAATTATATATAATGGTTGAGATTAGATTGAACAGTTTCATACCCTACTACTTATGTGATTGAGATGAGGAACTGATGATATGGAGTATGGTTTTGACAAACACTTTACAAAGTTTTTTCTTGTTTGTTTTTCCCCTTGTGGTAATATATCTGAGGGAAAAGAACTAGACGAAGAATTGAATCAAAATTTATGAAGAGATTGTGTTTATATACTTTGTCAAGCAATACACTGATGTTTTAGTTACAAAGTATTTTTGGTCATAGTTGTGATGGAGTGTTCAACTGTATGTATATACCACATTTTTAAAAATTCATTCATCCATCAGTGAACATTTAGGCTATTTCTATATCCTTACTGTTATTATTTATGCTGCAGTGAACATGATAATGTCTTCAAGATTCTGATTTCAATTCTTTTAGCTAAATACCCAGAAGTGGGATTGCTGTATCATACGGTGGTTATATTTTAATTTTTTGAGGAACCTCCATACTGTTTTCCATAGTGGCTATACATTTTACATTCCTGCTAGTAGTGCACACAAGTGTTCCCTTTTCTCTACATCCTTGCCAGCACTCGTTATCTTTTGTTTTATTGATAATGGCCATTCTAACAGGTGTAAGGGCACCTCTCACTTTTTATTTGCATTTTTCTGATAATTATTCACATTGAGCACCTTTCATGTACTTGCTGGACATTTGTATGTGTTTTTTGGAGAAATATCTATTTAGCTCTTTTGTCCATTTTTTAGCTGAGTTTATTTGTGGGTTGTTTTTTTTTTTTTTTTTTTTTTTTTTTTTTTTGCTATTGAGTTGTAGGAGTTTCTTATATATATATTTTGGATATTGATCCCTTATCAGATATGGTTTGCAAATATTTTCTCCCCTTTCTGAAGGTTGCCTTTCATTTTTTGTTGATTGTTTTCAACATTGCTTTGTAGAAGCTTTCTAGTTTCATGTAATTTCACTTGCTTATTTTTGCTTTTGTTGTGTGTGGTTTTGATGTCATATCCAAAAAATCATTTACAAGACTAGGATCTTTTTCCCTGTTTTCTCCTATGAGTTTTACAGTTTCAGGTGTTAGGTTTAATCTTTAATCCATTTTGAGTTAATTTTTTTATATGATACGGATCCAGCTTAATTCTCTTGCATTTGCTCATTCAGTTTTCCTAGCACCCTTTATTGAAAAGACTACCTTTTCCCATTTTGTATTCTTGATACTCTTGTTGAGGATTAATTGATAAAATGAGCGTTTATTTCTGGGCTCCGTGTTGTGTTCCACTGTATTTGATTACTGTAGCTTTGCAACATAATTTGAAGTTAGGAAGTGTGATGCCTCCAGCCTTGTTCATCTTTCTCAAGATTACTCTGTCATTCAGGGTTTTTGTGGTTCCATATAAATTTTAGGATAGCTTTTTCTGTTTTGTGCAAAATGCCATTGGAATCTTGATAGGATTTTATTGAATCTGTAGATTGTTTTGGGTTGAGTGGACATTTTAACAGTATTCTTTCAATCCATGAACATGGGATATCTTTCCATTTATTGTTATCTTTAATTCCTTTCATCAATGTTTTATAGTTTTCAGAGTACAGATCTTTTTCTTTTTTTAAGTTTATTTATTTATTTTGAGAAGGAGAATGTGCACAAGTGGTGGAGGGAGAGAGAATCCCAAGCAGATGCTCTCCATTGCCATTGCAGAGTCTGACTTAGGGCTCAAACTCACAAACTGTGGGATCATGACCTAAGCCGAAATTAAGAGTTGGATGTTTAAATGATTAAGTCACCCAGGTTCCCCAGAATACAGATCTTTTATCTCCTTGGTTAAGTTTATTCCTAAGTGTTTTATTCTTTTTGATATAATTGTGAAAGGGTTTATTAATTACTTTTTTGGATAGTTCATTGTACATAGAAAAGCAACTGATTTTTATGTTGCAATTTTTACTCAATTTGTTCATTCTTTTTTTTTTAAGTTTCTATATTTATTTTGAGAGATGCAGGGAGGGAGAGAGTTGGCTGTGGGGGAGGGAATCCCAAGCAGGCTCCACACTGTCAGTGCAGAGCTTGACTTGGGGCTTGAACTCACAAACTGTGAGATCATGACCAGAGCTGGAACCAAGTGGAATGCTTAGCCAACTGAGCCACCCAGGTGCCCCTATTTGTTACTTCTAATAGATTTTTGATGGTGTATTTAGGGTTCTCCAGATACAAGATCTTGTTATCTGCAGAGACAGTTTACTTCTTCCTTTTCAATTTGGATGATGTTTATTTCATTTTCTTGCTTCATTACTCTTGCTAAGAATTCCAGTACTATGTTGAATAGGAGTGGCAAGAGTGGGGTCCTTGTCTTGTTCCTGATCTTAGACAGACAGCTTTCAGATATTTACTGTTGAGTATGATATTAAACTGTGGATTTGTCACAGATGGTCTTTATTATGTTGAGGTATCTTCCTTCTCTACCTAATTTGTTGAGAGTTTTTATCATGAATGGGTGTTGAATTTTTTCTTCTGCACTTACTGCATTTACTGCAATGATCATATTTTTATTCTTTTGTTTTTTAAGTTTATGTATTTGAGAGAACAAGAATGATGGGGGATGGGGACAGAGAGAGAGGGAGAGGGAAAATCTCAAGCAGGCTCTGTGCTTTCAGTGCAGAGCCTGATGAGGGGCTTGAACTCATGAATTGTGAAATCCTGACCTGAGCAGAAATCAAGAGTTAGACGCTTAACTGACTGAAAATCAGTTTGCCCTGATTTTTATTCCTCTCTTGTTACGATAGTATCACATTTGTTGATTTGCATGTATTGAACCATCCTTGCACCAAGCATTAATCCCACTTGATTGTGGTATATGATCTTTTTAACATGCTATTGAATTTGATTAGTTTCTTATTAAGGATTTTTGCAGCTATGTTCATCAGGGGTGTCGTACTGTGATTTTCTTTTCTTGTAGTGTCCTCGACTCCTTTTGGTATCAGGATAATCCAGACCTCATAAAATAAGTTTGGAAGTGTTTCCTCTCCTTCAGTTTTTTTTTTTGGACAAGTTTGAGAAAGATTGGTGTTAATTTTTCTTTAAATATTTGGTAGACTTCACCCATGAAGCCATCTGGTCTAGAACTTTACTTTTGGGAGATTTTTGATTTATGGATTCAGTCTCCTTACTCAGTTATTGACTATTCAGATTTTCTGTTTCCTCATGATTTAGTCTTGGTAGCTTGTATGTTTCTAGGAACTCATCTATTTCTTCTAGGTTATCCACTTGTTAGCTTATAATTATTGACAGTAATCTCTAATGATTTACATTTCTGTGATATCAGTTGTAATATCTTCTCTTTCATTTATGATTTAATTTTTGGAGGGATCATTTTCTCAGTTTACTTAAGGGTTTGTTAATTTTATCTTTTCAAACAACCAGTTCTTAGTTTCATTGATCTTTTTTGTTTTTCTAATGTCTAATTCATTTATTTCTGCTCAGTCTTTATTATTTTTTCCTTCTGACTTTGGGCTGACTTCTTTTTCTAGTTCCTTGTTGTATAAAACCCTTAAGGTTCTTTCAAGATCTTCTTTTTTTGTTAAGGCATTTATCAGAATTAGAACTTCTTTTGCTGTATCCCGTAAGTTTTGGTATGTTGTATTTTCATTTTCATTTGTCTCAAGATATTTTGTACTTCTCTTTGATTTCTTCTTTGAATTACTGTGTTAATTTCCACATATTTACACATTTCCCTATTTTCCTCCTGTTCTAGTTTATACCACTGTAGTTGGAGAAGATACTTGGTATCATTTCAATTTCTTAAGTTGTTAACACTTGTTTCATGGCCTAATGTATGATCTGCCCTGAAGAATGGTTTATGTGCACTGAGAAGAATGTGTATTTTGCTGTTGTGAGTGGAATGTTCCATATGTATGTGTTAGTTTCATTTGGTCTGTAGTTTTGGTCAAGTCTGATGTTTTCTTTTGATTTTCTGTCTCCATGATCTATCTGTATTTGAATATGAATTTCCATATTGAAGTCCTTTTATTACTGTATTCTTGACTATTTCTGCCTTCATTTTATGTGTTTTATAAATTTAGGTGCTTCATTGTTGTATACTCGTATGTGTATTTATTGTTCTATTGATTTATTGATCTCTTTATTATTATATAATAACCTCTTTTCTCTTCTGTTTCTGACTTGAAGCCTATTTTGTCGGATAGAAGTATAGCCACTCCAGCTCTCCTTTAGTTACCATTTGCATGGGGTATTTTTTTCCATCATTTCACTTTCAGCCTATGTGTGTTCTTACAGGTAAATTGAGTCTCTTATAGGCAGCATAATGTTGAATCTTGTTTCTTTATCCATTCAGCCACTTTGTCTTCTGATCAGAGAATTTAATCCATTTACATTTAAAATAATTATTGATAAAGATTTAATAATGCCATTTTGTCAGTTTTCTGTTTTGTAGTTCCTTTGTTTCCTTTTTCTCTCTTGTTGTCTTCCTTTGTGATTGAATGATGTTTCGGTAGTGGTATGCTTTGATTCCTTTCTCTGCATTTTTTGTCTATCTGCTCTACGTTTTTCCTTTGTGGTTACCATGAGGCTTACATATACGTAACAGTATACATAAAACAGTCTATTTTAAACTAATCACAACTTAACTTCCATTGCATACAAAACCTCTACATTTTACTTTTCCCTATTCTGCCATTATTTCTTAAAATATTCTTTAGGTCATACCTTTATCTTGCGACTCCCGTATGTATCTTGATATGCTGGCTGGTGTTTCATAGGTCTCTTTTTTGTTTCAAAAATTTTTTTTGAAGTTTTGTTTATTTTTGAGTCAGAGAGAAAGCATGAACTGGGAAGGGGCAGAGAGAGAGGGAGACAGGAACCAAAGTGGGCTCTGTGCTGACAGCAGAGAGCCCAATGTGGGACTTGAACTCAAGAGTAATGAGGTCATGACCTGAGCTGAAGTCAGATGCTTAGCTGACTGAGCCATTCAGGCGTCCCCATAGGTCTCTTATGCCTTATTAATTTTTATTCATTGTTTTTTCTTTCTGTTCTTCAGATTGCTTATTTCAGTTGACCTGTGATTTGTGTCTCTTCATTGATATTCTTGATTTCAAGAGACATTATCCTCATACTTCCTTTTAATTTTTTAGACATTTCCTTTAACTCTTTGTACATATTTAAAATAGCTGATTTAAACTTTAATAATGCAGCATCTTCATTTCCTCAGGGAGAGCTTCTCTTGGTTGCTTTTTTTCCTGTGGATGGGCCATACTTAACATGTATTTTGCATCTTGCATAATTTTCATAGAAAACTGGACATTTTATTTTATATCTATGTTTTGGGAGAGTGCAAGTGGGGGAGGGGCAGAGAGAGAGGGGGGAGGATCTGAAGTGGGCTGGGCTCTGTGATGACAGGATGACAGCAGCAAGCCCAATGTGGGACTTGAGCTCACAAACTGAAAACTGGACATTTTTTTTTTTTTAATTTTTTTTTTCAACGTTTATTTATTTTTGGGACAGAGAGAGACAGAGCATGAACGGGGGAGGGGCAGAGAGAGAGAGGGAGACACAGAATCGGAAACAGGCTCCAGGCTCCGAGCCATCAGCCCAGAGCCTGACGCGGGGCTCGAACTCACGGACCGCGAGATCGTGACCTGGCTGAAGTCGGACGCTTAACCGACTGCGCCACCCAGGCGCCCCAAAACTGGACATTTCAAGTAATATGATGTGGTAGCTTTTGAAGTCAGATTCTCTTCCCTCCCTGGGGTTTGTTAAAAAGTTTTTGCTGTTTGCTTTTTGACTTTTCTGAACTAATTAATACTGTAAAATCTCTGTTCTTTGTCTTGTGTGACCACTGAAGTGTCTACTGGGTTAGCTTAGTGGTCAGCTGATAAGTTAGAAATTTCTTTAAATGCCTACAACCAATAAATGCCCAGCCTTTGCCACGGAGTTCTTTGTGTGTGTGTTGGGGCATGCCTTCATTTTTCAGGCAGGCAGTTCATGACTCTGCTTTAGCTCTTATTTTCTGTTTTAGCAGAGCCTCAAGTTCAGCCAGAGGTAAAAATTTAGGACCTTAAGTTTTTCCTTGGCATGTATATAGTCATCCACATACATGTGGGCTTCTGGTTTCACAGCAATATTTTGGGACTTTTCAAAGCCCCCATGGACATTTGTATTAGTCAACTGGGACAGCCATAACAAAATATGATAGACTGGTGGCTTGAACAACAGAAATTCATTTTGTCATAATTCTGGAGGCTAGAAGTCCCAGATTAGAGTCTGGTAAGGTTGGTTTCTGGTGAGGACTTTCTTCTTGGCTTATTATACATGAATGCCTTCTTATTATGTCCTCACATGGTCTTTCTGTGTGTGTGTTGTGGAGAGAGGGAGGGAGGGAGACAGACAGTTATCTCTTTGATATCTCTTTTCTTAGAGGGACACTAATCCTTTTGGATCAGGGCCCTACCCTTTATAACTTCACTTACTTTTAATTACTCTCTTAGAGGCCCCATCTCCAAATATTGCCACACTGGAAATTAGGGCTTCAGCATGTGAATTTTCAGGGGATACAAACATCTAATCATTAACATCCTTTTTCCCTAGCTTTTATTTAAAAAAAATGTTTTTTATCTGCTTCTTGTTTGCTCCATCTATTATCATTGTCTCAGTCAGCTTCGACATTAATTGCAACTGATTGTTTTTAATAAACACCCTGGGGGAAGAGGCTGTTGACACCAGTAAAAGCTTTGAGTCAGGTCAAAATAAAGACAAGCCCTGCCGCACATGTCAAATAATGACTTATCTTTAATAATGTTGCTTTGTAACTCTTCTGTTGTCTTCAGTGGCTTTGGTTGTTCGTTTTCACTGTGATTGCAGGCTTGTTGGTTTTTAAGACTGGAGGAGGGGAGGGGAAGATTTAAATAGAAAAAACTACAGTGCTCCATTGCTCACTGTTCTTACCAAGATTCAGCCATTTTTCTTGAGTCAATACTTCCTAGATTACTGTAAGCCTTTGGCTAACTTCTAGAATTTTGAAAAAGTTGACAATTTTCCTAGTATCTTTATTGCTTTTGTGGAGAAGAGGAATTCTAGAAGTAGTCCTTAGTTTGCTATTCATAGTGAGTTCACCTCTTCCTCTTTGTCAAAAAGTTTTTCGACATTTTTTCTTCTTAATCTTTTTTTCTTCCTATTGTGGTTTTGTTTTGTTTTGTTTTTGTATTTATGTTATTCTGGCAGTGGCTCAGGGTTACTGCTTTAGGCGTTAATAGTACTCAGGACGAGAAAGATTATTTTAAATAAGGAACTCCTATAATTTAAAAAGAAAATGTACTCTTAGGCTTGCTTGCTTGTTTATTTTGTTCATTTATTTATTTAGAATGTTTATTTATTTTGAGAGAGAGAGCACAAGCAGGGGAGGGGTAGAGAGAGAGGAAGAAAGAGAAAGAACCTCAAGCAGGTCTGCACTGTAAGCACAGAGCCCGGTGTGGGGCTCAAACTCACTAACTGAGATCATGACCTGAGCTGAAATCAAGAGTCGGTTGCTTAACCAACTGAGCCTCCCAGCTCCTTAGGCTTCTTTATTTAAAACAAATATGAGGGGCGCCTGGGTGGCGCAGTCAGTTAAGCGTCCGACTTCAGCCAGGTCACGATCTCGCGGTCCGTGAGTTCGAGCCCCGCGTCAGGCTCTGGGCTGATGGCTCGGAGCCTGGAGCCTGTTTCCGATTCTGTGTCTCCCTCTCTCTCTGCCCCTCCCCCGTTCATGCTCTGTCTCTCTCTGTCCCAAAAATAAAATAAACGTTGAAAAAAAAAATTAAAAAAAAAAATATGAGCATCTAAAAGCATTATTCACCCTACTCCCTGTATATACATTTGTTCTTAACGTATATGTTATATGTACTTAACACATATCTACATAATAATTTTGATGCTGAGATTTGAATTTCCCCTCTATTTATTAGATTGAGAAATGTTTAACAATATGGGAGATTTTAATAAATCAGGCATTTTTAGACTAAATGCTTTCTAGACTAAAAAGATCAATTCAAGTTACCCATTTTATGGTCCTAGTGTGAACCAAGGCATTTTGGTGTGTTTCTTTACAGCTTTCCACTTAAAAGGTAGAAAAGTCTCACATTTACTATTTATAATAGTTGCCACTCTTTAGAAAATAGTCATTATAATTCTCCTTCTTTGTGTCTTAATTACTTGAACTTTTGTCATAGGTATAATGTACAAAGTAATAGTTTTGCTTGTTTTCTTTCTTTTTTTAGAATCTCAAAATGTGGATTTTATTTGTAGTGTTCTTGTGGTGGCTGATCAGCTTCTCATAACTCGATTGAAAGGGATTTGTGAAGTTGCATTAACTGAGAAACGTAAGTATTTTTGAATTTGAATATTACTATGTTTGCAGGTTGATACAGGATTATTCATTGACTTTTGATGCCATAAATTTACCATTTTACCATATATGGTAAAGTGCACCATTATGTTTTTGAATTATGAAGAATGTCAAAACATTTAAGCTATTTTGTGCAACAATAAGCACATCCATTTTCCAGACATGTTAATATGTGAAAATATGTACATCTGATAATTGAAATATGTAAATTTTTTGAAATGTCATGAAACCTTGAATAATGAAGATGGTATGAAATTTATTTTGAAATTACAAAGATGAAAGTTTGAAAGAATTTAAAAAAAAATTTTTTTAATGTTTATTTATTTTTGAGAGCGAGAGAGAGCAGGAGTGGGGGAAGGACACAGAGAGAGGGAGACACAAAATACAAAGCAGGCTCTGAGCTGTCAGCACAGAGCCTGACATGGGGCTCAAACTCACGGAGATTATAATCTGAGCCAAAGTCAGACACTTAACCGACTGAGCCACCCAGGTGCCCCTCAAAGAAATTATTCACTCTTGTCCTGGTCTTGGCTGTAAGCCTGTGTTTAGCTATCTGTTACTATTTGCTAGAATTTTTGTTTTAATTTTTTTTTAATGTTTATCTATTTTTGAGAGAGACAGAGACAGAATGCAAGTGGGTTAGGGGCAGAGAGAGAGGGAGACACAGAATCCAAAGCAAGCTCCAAGCTCTGAGCTGTCAGCACAGAGCCCGACGTGGGGCTTGAACCCACGAAACATGAGATCGTGACCTGAGCCAAAGCCAGACGCTCAACTGACCAAGCCACCCAGGCGCCCCCTTGCTAGAATTTTTATATAATCATCTTATTTATATATTTGATCAAAACTTATCTCTTTTCTCTTAAACTCTTATTTCTGTCTCTGTTCGTTACTTCATTTAGTAAATAGTTCATTATTTCAGTTCATTGCATGGCTGTCTTTTTGAACATTGAAATTTTGAAACCCAAAGCTATCTTTTGTATTGTTTTTGTTCTTTACGTCCAAATTTTTTGAGTTGTCAGAACTGATGCATCTTAACTATATTTATTAATCATATTTCCCCCTACCTTTTTATTCTGTGTCTATGCTAGTTCAGGTAACTGTTATCCATCCCTTCTGTGTAGTGTTACTGTAATGTTTTAAGTCCTCTTTCTGTCTACTTTAATTTTTCTTTGGGAGTAATTGTGTCTTCCTGTTTTAGGTATTTTTAATTGCTTACTCTAGGATAAAGGTTAGATTTTCTTAGCCTGATATAAAAGTTTCTAATTTTATCTTTGTTCATCTTTGTTCATCTTCATTGTCACATTGTCATACTTTAGGAAGTATGAAAGGATTTCCTGTCAGAATTTTCTAATTTTTTCTTGCTGATAGTTTGTCTTAGTTCTGGTGTCTTATATAGTTACTTTTCTTGAGCTTTGTGGAGAGACTTCTCCTTGGTTATCAAAAAAAAAAACAAAAAAAAACCAACATCTCTAATCTTTTAAGCTACAAAATGGAAATATATTAAAATAAAGGATACAACATACTACAGGAATAAAGTGTACGTATTGGAGGGGCTCCTGGGTGGCTTAGTCGGTTAAATGGCTGACTTTGGCTCAGGTCATGATCTCATGGTTTTTGAATTTGAGCCCTGCATCAGGCTCTGTGCTGTGCTGGCAGCTGAGAGCCTGGAGCCTGCTTCAGATTCGTGTCTCCCCTGCTGACACTCTCTGTCTCTGTCTCTCTCTTTCTCTCTCTCTCTCTCTCTCAAAAATAAATAAACATTAAAAAAAAAAAAGTATACATATTGGAGATATTTTTAGTTGTTCAGTTGACTTTCCTGGCATTCCTTGGATATTCTTTTTCGGTCCATGCTACACAGCTTCCTTATTAATGAATATCTTGATCTTCCTAGAACTTAGCAAGAGAAGAATTCAACAGAAGTTTGATCTCTATTATTGGGTAATCCTTGTTCTCAACTGAACAACTGTAAAGTTTTTATATGATCCATTTTTTTGTGTGTGAAATGGGAGAGTTTGGGTTCATACTAGGTTTGGTTAGGAGCGAAGCAAAAACCATTATTGACTGCAATTACACCTTTTGACAGAGTTAGAAGGAAGAAAAAAAACATAGGGTAAGCCAGGTGTAGAAAATAGTTATGTTCCTCTCTTGGTTTGGACTCATAGTAAATAAAGAATGAAGGGGTTTGGAAAGCCAAAGTCATTTACTAGGTGAGTAGAATATTCTGAGATAGTCTCTAGCAAAATAGGACACTTCATGCATAAAGTTACCAGGATTGTAATAAAATCCAGAATCGTTTGTACAGTTATACCAGATTCTGTACTGGCCATGAATAATGATATAGTAATACTTAAATGTGAATATTTTCCAAATATATAGTGTGTATATGTGTTTATGTAAATATACCCACATAAATTTTGATGGATTACTCAATGTAAATATATTTTATAGAATGATTTTGTCAGTTTCTCTTAGTCTTTTTTTAAATTACCTTTAACGTTACTCTTGACGTTTTTATTTTTTATTTTTTAAAATAGTTTATTTTTTAATTTTAAGTAATCTCTGTGCCCAACATAGGGCTCGAACTCACCACCCCAGGGTCAAGAGTTGCAGGTTCTACCAACTGAGCTACCCAGGCACCCCTGGTTTCTCTTAATCTTAAGATCTTCTTAGTTTTATAGAAAAGAGACTATTCTGTCTATATAAATAAAAAGGAAGGTTTATTTGTGAAAGTTAAAACTATTCTAAAATCCTTAGATAGAAAATTGTCAATTTTTAGGTGACACATATCATCTCTATTTTCTTTTGGTGTGTTTATTTTGCCTCATAACCAATCATTTAAAATACTTTGGCACATTGGGATGAAAAGTGCATTCTATATTTGCCCTACTATAGTTATTTTGGCAAGAAAGTACTTTCAGTTTTCCTTGTTCAAACCTGACAACTTTAAAAATAAGTATGTATTATTTGCTGTAGTAACATGGCTTTTGTCTCACTTTGTCTTTTCTTTGTAGTTACCCTTAAGAATGCTGCTATGTTACTGGAATTTGCAGCAATGTACAATGCTGAACAATTGAAACTGTCTTGTTTACAATTTATAGGACTGAATATGGCCGCTTTACTTGAAGCAAGGTAGGTTGGGTGCATACATTGTATGACTGTTGCAAAAGCAATTATTTATACATAATAGCAGACATGTTAGCAATTTAAAAGAATAGTGACAAATTACAGCTTTGTAGAAAAAAATGTAAGGGGATTCAATCATTCCATCAATATTTGAGTGCTTGCTTGATATATGCCAGCCACAGCTAAGCTACAGCAGTGAACAAAATAGGTAAAATTCTTGCCCTCAATGGAAAGCATACATTTTTGTTGGAAATTTGTGGGGAAAAAAATTATAGGTATGTTCTTTATATCTATGCATTCCACTGTTTTTAGTAGTGGAATTATTTGGTGAAATAAATTTGCAGATTTATTTTTTAATATAAGGTCAATTTTTATTACTATAAAGTTGGTGGTGAGAAAATGAGTGTTTTGGTGAACATAGAAGTTTTAGATTAGAGTTCCGCATGTCAGTTTGCACTTTTGAAGCTTCAGTATTTTGTTTTGGATATAATAATGATAACTAATACTGTGTGCCAGGCAGCATTCTCAAAGTGTTATATCGATCTCAGTTGATTTTCATGTAAACCTTATGATGACATAGATTCTGTTTATATCCTCATATTATAGACGAGAAAACCCAGGGACACTTTTTTTTTCAAAGAATCAAAATTTTGATCTACATAATTTATTATATATGGTAATAGGTTTTTCACATCTCAGCTTTCAAAGTCAGGATGGTCTTTAATGAAACTAACTCTAAAATATGAAATAAAAGTGCTCTACTTTTTAGAGGTGAATCACTGATTCTTAATAATTGCTATGTAGGATTCAATTCACAGGAAATTCTTTTGGCAGTATAATGCTTTGTTATTTTGTGAAAATGCTTTTCAAGTGCATATTAATGTTATGGGATATTAGTATGATTTTAAAATGCCTCTGGTATTTTGGTATCAGAATCTCGCTAGGGTTTCAGAATAAATTTCTTTGCTGACATCACATTAATGATTTTAATCAAAGCAATTTTTTTTTTACTTTGCTTTGCCAAACTAAGCTCATTCATTTGTCAGATAAGAATCAACCAAAATGCAAAACAAGCACTGAATCTACTTAAAATATGATACTGGGGGGGGCGCCTGGGTGGCTTGGTCGGTTAAGCGTCTGACTTCGGCTCAGGTCATGATCTCACGGTCCGTGAGTTCGAGCCCCACGCCGGGCTCTGTGCTGACAGCTCAGAGCCTGGAGCCTGTTTCAGGTTCTGTGTCTCCCTCTCTCTCTGCCCCTCCCCTGTTCATGCTCGGTCTCTCTCTGTCTCAAAAATAAATAAACATTAAAAAAATGTTTTTTTAAATAAAAAAAATATGATACTGGGAAATGATGTGTGTCACTACCATTGTTCAATAGTTACGTTGTGACAGGTGTCAGATGAACCATTAAGAATGGGACGTGTGCTGTGGTGATGTCTCTACTTGTATAATTTTACATGAGTAGACATGCATAACTTGAATTAAAACAAAGATTTGTACAAATTTAACCATTCCTAGACAACTGTTTGCTGGGAGTATAAATAAATATGTATAAAGATATTAAAAAAGGAGAGCTGCACCAAAATGGATATAACATCACAGGTTAATTATCCTCAAAATGTTAAAAACTGGTATGGTACAGATTTAAATATCCAAATTGTTTTGCACTCGGAAAAATAGTTTAACATATATTTTAGAATGTAAACTTGAAATTTTTACTGATGCCTTAAAAGTATCTCTTTGGAACTGGAGAGTTCCCTGAAATCTACTTTGAATACAACTGATGTAGTCCAAACATTTTATACATCATGAACATACTAAAGTCCAGAGAGATAAAGTTAGTTGCTCAAAGTCATGCAGGTAATTGCTAGCAGTGATAGCTGTAGATAGAATTCAGGTATCGTGACAGGCCATTGTTCTATCACTATAATACTTTAGGAACTAAAGATTACAGATGTGGAAAATGAATACAGGTGGTGCCTGACTTACCATGGTTTGACTTAGGATTTTCTGACTTTACAGTAGTGTGAAAGTGATACACATTCAGTAGAAACTGTACTTTGAACTTTGATCTTTTCCACATACTAGTGAAAAGTATAAGTGATCCTGGGCAGTGGCAGTGAGCCGCAGCTCCCAGTGACACACAGGGTTTTCAAGGGTGTAAACAACTGACACACTTATTTTTTACTTTCAATATAGTAATAAATTACATGAGGTAGTTAACACTTTGTTTTAAAATAGGCTTTGTATTAGATGATTTTGCTCACTCAAGGCTAATGTAAGTGTTCTGAGCACGTTTAAGGTAGTTTAGGCTAAGCTGTTCAGTAAATAGGTGTATTAAATGTATTTTTGACTTAAGAGATTTTCAACTTAAGAGATTTATTGGGATGTTGAGGAAGAACTATATTTACAATTTTGCTATGATATAAGTGATATAAAAATATTTTCTAAGGGTTTGATTTTACTGAAGATGTTTGTGTATGTATCTTCCTGTTTATTTGAAATATATAACTATACATACTTTCAAAAAGAATTTGTAGCATATTGATGGCATATTGATGATTTTAAAAATAATGTACTTATTCAGCAGTGTAAAGTGTCTCAACAGATTTGAAAATCTTGGTAGGTATTAAGTTACTTAAGTATTAAAATAGAATTTTGTATCTTATTTTTTAGGTCTCTTGATGTTTTAAGTGATGGTGTTTTGAAGGATCTTTCTGTGTTTTATAGAAAAATGGTAAGGTTTATGTTTTTTCAATAATATAATCAAATTAAAGTAGTATATTAGATCAGACTTCTCACTGAAATAATATCCTAATAAATTGTAATACATTAGGATATTTTAAAAATGAAGACATAGGGTTTTTGTTTGTTTTTTTAATAGATCCCACAGGTTAGTATGATAATCATAATTGAAAGTATTTAATGATAAAACTAATAACTTTTAATTCCTTATAAATGAAAATTATTGAAGACTTTTCAAGTCTTTCATTACTTGTTAATTTACTAAACATCAGGACAGTACAAAAACATGGATTCATATTATCCCCCAAATTGGATTAATTTGTATTTAATAATGAGTTTTTATGGAAAGTGTTTTTTGATATTTTTTGGAATAATCTGTTTAATGAGTCTAATCATTTTTCCCTTTGTTGTAAACGTAGGAAGTCATTAGGCATTCTAGACTTTTCCTTGTTAATGTCCCCACATATCAAAACAAGTGGGATATTATACCTATTTTGAAAAAATCTTTACACATTTTATATTTAAAAAGTGACTTTTAAAAAAAAAAATAGATTCCAGCAATGGATAGAAGAGTCATTACACCATATCAGGACGGACCAGATATTAGCTATTTGGAAGTAGAAGATGGAGATATCTTTTTGAAAGAAGACATAAATACGGAACAGAATTATTCGTAAGCTCTGTTTCTCTTTCTTTTCTTCTTCCCTCCTCTTCTTCCACTCTTCTCCCTGATCTTTGACACTATTAACACGTTTATACTGAAAGAGAAAATTGGAGAATCCTGAAATAGGAAGTATGTATTTATGTTTATTCTTAGTCTTGCTATAAGAAAGTACATGCATAATTATTTGCAGATGTAACAAAATTAACTATAAATATAAAAGGAATACAACCTTTAAGTTAACATGTTAGGTTGAATAAATGCATTTATCTTAGCTACCTTCCCAAACCCTGCTAAAATTACAATAAATAAAAAAGGCATATTGCACTAGAGCAGAGAGAACAGGAAAGGAGAAACAGCAGTTAGAAGGTGTTAATAGTTTTGGAAGTTGGAAAGTGGTTGCTGAGCAGTAATGACTTAGGAAAAAAAACTAAAACAGAATTCCAGAAAGTCTTAAGAATTAAAGGTAGCAGGTTTATGAAGACCAGGGTGAGTGGTTAGATTTGAAAAAGATCATTTTTTTAGCTTCTTTCAAAGAAAATTGACCTTTTTCTGAACTCAGTTCAACCAAGTGATTGTTCCTCCTCCATCTTGGCTGAAAGATTTGCCCTCTGGAGAGATTGAACCAAGACTACATCAGCCATTATGGATTCTTCTCTATAGAGAACCTGACTGGTTCAAGAGATATGACCTATAGTGACTGACGTTTGGGAATCCTCTAACAAAATATCCCAGGTTCTACATAATCTCCCTGTAGTGTGGCCAAACATATGACAAGCCCTGTTTAGTATTTCCAAACTGTGTGTTAGGCTCAGTTATCAACTGGTTATAGAATTACTTTCCTTCTAGTTAGTAAATGACTTGTTAAAATCTTTGGGCATTCAAGTCATTTACTATATATATAATAGTAACTAACTGTGTAGCCCACTGAGAAACTGCTGTTAGGTTCAGATTTGTTTCTAACCCCTTTTCTAGTGTTTGTTAGCATTTGGGTTACTTGAAGTTTATGATATTTGATTATTTACTTTTAAAAGTATTTCCCTATTTCTAACTTTCACAGAAATAGTAGAGTTACATCTAGTAAGAGTACACACTGAGGTTCAGTAAAACTGAGTAATTTGCTCTGAGCAACATAGATAAATGCAACTAGAGCATGCCTATTTTTTGTGTTCTCTGTTTGACTAAAATGCTATACACACACACACACATATGTATATTTATTCTCTTGCTCAAAATGCACAGTTCTTTTGCTGTTAATCTCTAACTTATTTCTAAAAAATGAATTTTGTATTTGCTTTTTTCGTAGGGAAAGTATGTTCAAGAAGGCAAAAACAAGAGCAAAAAAGAAGACACGTAAGCGTTCGGATAGTTCTGGAGGTTATAACCTTTCTGACGTTATTCAGAGTCCTCCATCTACAGGTTAGTGAAAGTGTCTTAGGATATATTTCCTGATCTAATCTTTCATGTCTCTATTATCTAATTAATTTAACATGTATCAAATACTATTGTATGCCATTTGCCAGGCCTACTGAAAGAAAATAGCCTTTGTCTTAGGGCGGCTACGGAAAATGATCGTATATTGTAATAAATATTCTGATTGAGGTTTGCTTTGAGAGCACAAAAGAAAAGCCCATATTAGGGGCACCTGGGTGGCTAAGTTGGTTAAGCGTCTGACTTCAGCTCAGGTCATGATTTTGTTGTTTGTGAGTTCGAGCCCTGCGTCAGGCTCTGTGCCGACAGCTTGGAGCCTGGAGCCTGCTTCGGATTCTGTGTCTCCTTCTCTCTCTGCCCCTCCCCTACTTGTGCTCTGTGTCTCTATCAAAAATAAATAAATGTATAAAAAAAAAAAAAAAAGAAAAGCCCATATTAATCTGAGGAGATCAAGAACGACCTCTTGAGGAAAATGATACATGAGTTGGATCTTGAAGAATGAAGAGAAATTGGCCAAGAAAAGGAGGCACACTGATAGACATATGAAGCAAAGGGGGCAATATACTCCCAAGGCTAGAGGCACTGGAAAGAACTGCATATTTCTTGTGCTTTGGTCAGCATGCTTCAGTCATATAGGGCATGTGTAGATAAGTGGTAATTGGCAATGGTCAGATTTTGGAGGGATTTTATGCTAAACTAAGGTATTTAAATGTGATTCTGAGGGCTATGAGTAATCGATTGATGGATTTTTAAGGCATATAATGTGAGTGGATAAAATTTTTTTTTAGAAAGACCACTCTGTCCAGTGGCATAGACTGTTAGTGATGGGCAAAACAGGACAGAGACACTATTATCACATGGATTCATTTCATTTACATCAGTACTCCGAGTTAGATGCCATTCATGTGCATTAGAAGGTTATAATCCAGTAATAGAATACAAAATATTTTATATCTTTGCATTATGTGAGCTGTTTGAAAGTAAAGGTCATGTAGTTTTTCTAAAATGGTTTTCGCAGTTTAGTTTGAAAATCTTTTACTGAAGAGATGAAAGAATGAAAATCTGGATACCCTTCCTCCAAATTTATTGTTAACCTGTTACCACATTTGCTATTTTTTATAGACTTTCTGTTGCATGCTCACTTCCTTCATTCTCCAGTCTATCATTTTTTACAGATCCACTTGGAAGTTGTAGGCATGGCATTTTAATATAAATTAATACGAATTTCCTAAGAATAAGGATATTCTTCTACACAACCATAATATCATTAGCACATCGAAGACCATTAACATCAATTCATGAATATTACCTAGTATTACAGTCACTATTCAGATTTCTCCAGTTGTCCAGGAATGTTTTTATAGCCTTTTGTGTTTTAACCTTAAAAAACACCTGGTATCCTGTGAAGATAGATACTGCCTTTGCTTATTAATGCCTCTTTAGTCTCTTAACTAGAACAGCACCTCTCACATCTTTTTGTTTTGATTTCAAAAGTTCAGGCCAGTGGTATAGACTATCTCACATTTTAGATTCCTCTGATTAGATCTAGATCTAAACTATCGAAATTGTAATACTTTCCTTAGATGAAAATACGGAAGTGTGACCACAATGAGACTACAGTATGGCTCTAAGAAATAGTATGTGTGTCTGTAGGAAGACATAAACAGGTATAACTTCTGTCAGCAGTATTTTCTTAGTCAGCCTGATGAGGTAACTTTGAAAAATACAAGTACACATTTTGTTCCTGTGGAAAAAAAAAGAAAAGCTGTCACTCAGAGCAAAGAAAGAATGTCTTTATATTTAACATGATCTATAAATGAGGTACTTGATGTGTTTGATAATGTTCAAAGGAATAAACAATGTCAAGAATAGTTGTTTTAGATAACACAGAAAGATATAAAAAAGACAATATACCTGGATTGATTGATGAAGCACTGAAGCTAGGTCTTTCACGTTTACTACATCTCCTGATTCCTACTTAGGACCTTTTAATATGTAAAATTCTGTGATTTTGTGTTCTCTCTGTTACACAAATTACCTCTAGTCCATAGAAGGACGTGTAGGTGGATTGATGGAAAGATGAATAAATGGACAGACAGGAAGTTATGAAACTAGTTGTTTTTCAGTTGCCTAAAAGACTTAGGGAAAAAGCAGATATTTAGTTTGTTTTAAATAATGGTATTATTAGCACACGTGTTAGAATCTTTATATTTCAGAGATGGAAGAGACATTAGTAATGAACTAAATTTTTGTCCCTTCCTTTAAACCTGAGGAAACAAAAGCGCAGAAAACTTCAGTGATTTGAGGTAGTGACAGACAGAAATAGAATTTATTTTTTTTGATTCCAGTTCTTATTCTTCCTGCTTTACTACTCTTTCTGTGGCCAAAGCAGATAATGATTGAAAGGTCAAATTTAATTGGGGCCAAAAAGCCTGTTCTGGAAGTAAACTTCGTTGTGTGATCCTTTATGTTAGAAGACCATCTGTGAAAATGTTTATACTAAAAATAATTGTTGGCCAGTTTAAACATCCTCTTTATTCATTAGATTTATTTCTAACTGACTTTTGGTAGCATTCTGGCATTAAATATACTCTCTTAAAAATTTGCTGCTCTTAAAAATATTTAAAAGATGGGGGGAAGTGCTGAATGTTATTTCCAAACTATTTGAGCAGTGACAGCAACAAAAGAGGCATATATCTTGTCAGAGTGATTTACTTTAAGGAAAACCCACTTATTTAAATATATAAGAGATAGTATGTTTTATTTATTTTCCTTTTTAAAAATTTAAGTCCAAGTTAACATACAGTGTAATAATGATTTCAGGAATAGAATTTAGTGATTCATCACTTACATATAACACCCAATGCTCATCCCAACAAGTGTTCTCCTTAATGCCTACTACCATTTAGCCCATCCCCCCACCCAGCACCCCACCAGCAACCCTCCATTTGTACTCTGTATTTAAGAGACTCTTATGGTTTGTCTACCTCTCTGTTTTTTATCTTTTTTGCTTTCCTTCCCCTGTATTCATCTGTTTTATTTCTTAAATTCCACAAATGAGTGCAGTCATATATTTGTCTTTCTCTGACTTATTTCACTTAGCATAATACACTCTGGTTCATCCACATTGTTGCAAAATGTGTTTTATTTATTTTTAAGTCAAATTTTTAGTTATAGCTCATGTCATGTGTTTTTTTGCTACCTCATTTAGATTCTACTAAATTTGAAATATGTGAAAGTAAACACATGAACTTAAGCAAAAGTTTGTTTTCTCTGTTTATATTCGAAATGACTTTGATCTACTAATGAATCTGGATACCAAATATGGCAGGGAAACAGGTATTTAGCTTGCCTGGGAGAAGAAATGGTATGTACATTTCATAACAGCCCTTTGCTTTAGGCAATAGGCTAATTAAAGTAGCTGTCAATCCACAGATTCCACCCCCCTCTCCAGAAGTAAAAACCGTCAATCAGGCCACGGTTGGCTTCAGCATAACCTCTGCTACGGGGCCAAAGTCATCCAGTCTTTGACTAGATGAGAGGTAGAAAGGCCACAGTGTTCCTCCCACACAGAATGAGGCCAATCCCCGTCTGCATGTGTGCAGAGAACTTGGTACAGAGAGACAGATGAGAAAGGGGACGGTCTGAAGTTTATTAATTTTGTCTTTTTTTTTTTTTTTTTTTAATGGGGAGAAAGAAGTTCTGAATCACTTCTCAAAGCAGATCCCAAAGAAGTGTCTTCCTTAATGTTTATTGCATAATTGCTACATAATTGAAATGGATAAAACTGCTGTTTTATTAAAGTCCCGTTTTAGTTTTTTACTTTAACTTTTTTCTTCAGTTAGCTTGAATTGTCAAGATTTGATACAGTGAATATAATTTAAATGTTACTAAATCTGGATAAATGGAAGCTTTTAGCTCTATTTAATTCACTGAATGTAATATACACATGTTTACTGTATTTTAAGTGTTTTAAAATTTTTACCTTTTAGGATTATTAAAATCTGGTAAGACCAATTCTGTGGAATCTCTTCCAGAACTGCTGACATCAGATTCTGAAGGAAGCTATGCAGGAGTGGGTAGTCCTAGAGATTTACACTCCCCAGATTTCACAGCAGGATTTCAGTCAGATAAAATTGAGGTTTGTTTTTATTTATTAATGCACTGTTTTCTTAACTTCAGATTTTAGATCTTTATATAATTTATTTTTAGTTTTTATTATTTTTTGCTCTAACTTTAAAATACTCTCCTGGCTGGTTTATAAAAAAATACATATGATTAGTAATATATGTAGTATTAGTTTTCTCAAATTTGCATTATGTTTCTAGTTTTAAAGATTTTAATGGCAGTTTCAGCCCTCTATGACATTACATTTCTAATCCTCTTTCTGTAAATTAAAATATAATGTTGATGCAAAAGATAGCAACACTGTATAGACATCTGGAAAAATATATTTATAGCTAAATTACTTGAAATTTACTTTGTGAAATGTCAGTTAACACCAAAGAACTGTCAAAGGAAAATGATTTTGAAAGGAAGCCTAACTTCAAATTCTGCATAGTCTCTTCCCTCTGTCATGTTAATGGGAGCAATACAGGCTGGAATGGAGTTCTCCTGGTCCAGCACAATTGACATAAAATGCAGAATTTCTAGTCCAGTTGAACGCCGGAGAGTCCATTTTTTAGACATCTCTTAACATTTTATTCCATAATTGTTAATGTACAGGAAAGGAAAATGTCTAACTTATTAGATATAGGTCATTTTTCTCTAATCCCTAGTCCTCCACAAAACTATTAGCACTTCGAGAAATTCATGAGACAGTGGAAAATTTATCTGTTCTTCTTAGTCTTCTAGGCCTCAAGAATTGATTTTTTTTTTTTTTTTTTTTTTTAATGTAGCTAGATAGAGGTTTCGGGGCAATTCATATTAACACCAAGGTTGGTGTAGAGGACAGTTGAGGTTTAAAAGGAAAATTAAAGGCATGCTGTGAATGTTTGGCAATAAGAGTCTGTCCTAGCAATGGAAATAACCATTTTAATAACTTCCTTGACCTATTATAATGGCAATTGTTTTAAGGTTCCTTTTCAGCTGTCAGTATTATTTACCTTTAATTTTATTCAGAATGAATTATATGACATTAATATGAAACAAAATGAAAGTTTGGTATAAAGTCATGGACATTAATTTTAAAGTTACTGCTTCATATCTTATTTCAGCAACTTTTATTAACATTTTTGCTTAATGCTCATATTAATGGGAATTTAATGTGCAAACTTATTTTCCTAAAAATTATTCTCAAAGCTCATGGTAACTGGGTTATAGTGACTTAGAAGTTTTGAGAATTGGTTAAGATGCTAAAGTAGAAGAATGCTAGATGATTATTGTTATAAGATTTTATGCTTTAATATAATTTAACCAATATTTATTAAGTACCAATAGGTGTCTACTGTTATTTATTTTTTAATGTTTGGTGTTTTTTTTTTTTTTTACCTCCAGGGGAAAATTAAACCATATCTTAATGGTACACCTCCTGCATATTCTAGGGAAGATTTAAAACCATGGGAAAAATCACCAATACTTAACATATCTGCTCCACAGACCATTCCCAGTAACAAAATTGATACTACAAGCTCTTCCAGTTGGGTTGCTGGCTCTTTCAGGTAGGATTTTCATCTTGTTCTATACCTGTTAGTTGGAGAAATACTATTTATTTTTAGTCAAATGGAAATTTTTAATGAAGCACATTTAAAAAGTATTAATGTAAATTTCTAATACACAGAAAATTACCTAGATGCATACAGATTACTAGCTAGCTAAAATAGGCACTTTTTTCCCCAGACAGAATTTAGTTCCCTGTGTACTGTCATTTGTGAATGCCAGTAAATACTATATAACCCACAGATATCTATATCTAGATATATAGTGACAATAATAAGCTATTTTTTTGATAGTATATATTAAAACTCCCATTCAGGAAGACCATTTTGTCATTTGTAGGTTTATTGTATCTTTTTTTTTTCCTTTCTGTTTCTTTTTTCTTTTTAGCACATTAAGGGGTATTTAAGATCTCACAAAATACATTGTTATTCACAGTTAATTTTCAGAACAATGTCACACTGCTTTTAACTTGCCTATATTGCATCCATAGTTTTATTTAGAAAAGTCAATTTTTTTAATTGAAGGAGTCGATATAATTAGAATGCACTCTTTCAGAGTAATTATTGAGCTTGTGCTTCATATTTATACACCTACTATGGTTTATAATAGGCTAAAACTGTTAATTGACTTACCAATTATATTTACATAATTATTTTGAAATATGCCGTATTTTGCAAAGTTGGAAGACCAGATTACGATGTGCCAGTTTATGTTGTTTCATAGTCTAAAAGTAGTTTAGAAATCAGTCTCAATTTTTTTGCCTTTTAAGTAAACATATTTGTGGGAACCCCAAGAAGCATCTTCTAATCACTAGACTATTTTATTGAATGTGTTTTAAGATAATTGGCTTGATGTAAAGTCAGCAATATAGATCGGCTGTTTCTAAGGATGGTAGAATTTGGTTTTTCTCATTGTAGTACAACTTCCCCTGGTGGGTTTCTAATATTATTGAGCATCCCCAAATTTTACTTTAAAATTTTTGTGGTTGGTATCATTAGACAGTAGTAAGAATTTTGTTAAAAACAGAATATAATTTTCAAGTTCTGTTCATCTTAAAGGTTAAGAATTTAAACAGAACTTCAGTTTCTTATGCCTAAGTTAGATAAGAATTATTCTATTGTTTGGCTTTTTTTTTTTTTTTTTTTTTTGGTTTTGTTTTTTTCTTTAAGAGTTTCAGTTTTATGTTATTACTTTGGATGCATTTTAGTTATTTATATATATATAAAAGTAGCTTTCATTCAAAGTATCCTTTTTGAAGTTGGCCACAGCTGACAAAATAAACCTAAATTATCCTTTCGTTATCAATCTTACATATAATTTATAGTTTCAGTGAAGTTTGGGTATTGGACTTTATGGATAAATAACTGTATTGTAAAGTAAATTTTATATGTATTTTAGTCCTGTCAGCCCTCCTGTCATGGATCTCCGAACCATCATGCAAATTGAAGAAAATAGACAAAAATGTGGAGCTACACCAAAGACAAATTTGGGGTTGGTTAAAAACTCATAAAAAAGGAAAGACCATGTTGTTTTATAGTTCTGTCCTAAAGAATTAGAAAGACCTACTATACTCTTTTTCTGCATTTGATGTTAAACTCAATTAGAAAGACCTACTGGACTTTTTTTGTTTTGTTTTTCTGCTTTTGATGTCAAACTAAGTTATAAACTCTTTCTTATTTAGGCTTATAGCCTTCGTAACATTTCTTAAATACATGCCAAAGATTGAGTTGGTTGGTAGTCCAACTCATGTAGAATATGGTGTTGTCAGAAAATTGCCTCTAAAGTATCATTGTGGACTATTTCTGGTGCAAGTGTGATGTAAATGTATTAGTAGGAAGGCTCATTTAGTAACTTATTTGATCGTCGATAGTATAAACTGATATTGTCACTCTTGAATCTTATGGCCATTTTGATCCAGTAATAGTAAAATCACATCAAATAAACAGAAAGCAGTATAATTACCTGTAACCTCCATTGAGCAGAAATTAATGCTAATTCATTTAATTTCTAGCAAAATGATTTCTCATGGAGTTAAACTTTCTCAGAAGCAACGAAAAATGATTGCAATGACTACCAAAGAAAATAATTCAGGAACAAGTAGCATGGAAACAGCTTTAACTGCTCCTTCAAAAACTCCGAAACCAGTGAATGCATGGTATGCTTTAAGTTTTATTAAAATAGGCAGGGGCGCCTGGGTGCCTCAGTCGGTTAAGCGTCCGACTTCAGCTCGGGTCACGATCTCGCGGTCCGCGAGTTCAAGCCCCGCGTCGGGCTCTGGGCTGATGGCTTGGAGCCTGGAGCCTGCTTCCGATTCTGTGTCTCCCTCTCTCTCTGCCCCTCCCCCGTTCATGCTGTGTCTCTCTCTGTCTCAAAAATAAATAAACGTTAAAAAAAAAAATTTTTTTTTAAATAGGCAGAGATCTGTGTGTTACCTTTTAAGGTAGTTCTTGGCTTCTGGGTTTCCCTCCTAACTTTTCAAGTATTTCACTCCTCTCTTTAAGTTAAAAATTAGACCTTGGGAAATAATTTTTTTGTTTTGACATATGCACCATGGTTTGTTCATTTGTTCATCATTCTTTCTATTATAGATTTCAAAATGTTTTGTATAGATACAGTTTCTTCTTGGTATTCTAATTAGCATGTATTACTAAAGTAATTTAAGGAGGGAGCCTTACATTTTTTTCATTTGTTGTAAGAAACAATATATAGCATAGAAAAATTGGATAAACAATTTTTTACCACCTTAATTTCTTTGTCCTTCTGTATACATCATGAATATCTTTGCAATGTTAATAATCTTGGTTTTCGTTATCACTTGTTTATTTTTTAAGTGTTTATTTATTTTGAAAGAGAATAGAGAGAAAGAATCCTGAGGAGGCTCCATGCTGTCAGTGCAGAGCCTGATGTGGGGCGCGATCTCACAAACTGAGATTGCGACCTGAGCCGAAATCAAGAGTCAGACGCTTGGGGCGCCTGTGTGGCTCAGTCGGTTAAGCGTCCAACTTCGGCTCAGGTCATGATCTCGCGGTTCGTGAGTTCAAGCCCCGCGTCAGGCTCTGTGCTGACAGCTCAGAGCCTGGAGCCTGTTTCAGATTCTGTGTCTCCCTCTCTCTCTCTGACCCTCCCCCTTTCATGCTCTGTCTCTCTCTGTCTCAAAAATAAATAAACGTTAAAAAAAAAAATTAAAAAAAAAAAGAGTGAGACGCTTAACCAACTGAGCCACCCAGGCACCCCTCATTGTCACTTCTGTAAGCAGGAGTATTTACTTGCTATTATAGAGATTTTCTCCATTACAGTTTACCTGTAATTTGGAGATTAATAGGAGTAATCTCCAAAGAGGTCAGATAGCAGTTTTGAGGTGTATAAAATAGGTTGTACTTCCTGTCCCCCTTCCATCCTCCCTTTTCTTTGTAGCCTGTCAGAACTACTTACTACAGATCTAAAGCATGATCACAGAAAAGAAAGTAAAGGAAGATGTGGGAAAACCCAGGTAAAGAATAAAAGAGTAAAACTTGAGAGAATGGGTTTAGTAGAATGTTTAAATTCATCAGTGTTTGTGCACACCTTCTATATATGAGAGTATGGTAGACTGATTTGGTCACCCTCTGTAGGGTTTGTGGGATAGCTGTTAGAACATTGAGTTGTGTTTTCCCTAAAGAAAAGTATGGAGGGGCAGCTGGGTGGCTCATTCACTTAAGCGTCCAGCTTAGCTCAGGTCATGATCTCATGGCTTGTCAGTTGGAGCCCCATGTCAGGCCTGTGCTGACAGCTCAGATCCTGGAGCCTGCTTTGGATTCTGTGTCTCCCTCTCTCTGTCCCTACCCAACTTGTTCTCTCTCTTTCTCTCTCAAAAAATAAATATTAAGAAAAGTATAGAAAAGATAAAAAGAAAGTTCTTGGATCAGCTCTCAAGATACTAAATGTCTGTAACTTGAGAGAATTAACTAAGCACATGAGGAAGCTTTGGGCTTAGTAATATAGTTTTAGCTATGCCATTATTCACTTTTATTATTTAAAAACAAAAAGTAGGGGAGGATCCCAGGGAAGATGGCAGATTAGGAGGACCGTAAGCTCACTTTGTCCCATAATACAACAGATAACACGCACATCATTTTAAATAACCCAGAAAATGATCCATACTACCAAGAGCAATCTATAGATTCAGTGCTGTCCCTATCAAAATAACAAGGGCATTTTTCATAGGACTAGAAGAAATAATCCTAAAATTTGTATGAAATCACAAAATAACCTGAACAGCCCAAGTGATCTTGAGAAAGAACAAAGCTGTAATAATCAAAACAGGTATGGTACTGGCACAAAAACAGACACATAGATCAATGGTGTGGAATACAGAGTCTATAAATAAACTCATGCTTATATGGTCAATTAATCTTTGACAAAGGAAGCAAGAACATATAATGGGAAAAGAACACATCTCTTCAACAAATGGTGTTGGGAAAACTGGGCCATTTCCTTATACCATATCCAAAAATAAACTCAGAATGCATTAAAGACTTAAGGACAGAAACCATAAAACTACTAGAAGGAAATGGAGGTGGTAAGCTCTTACACATCAGTGTGAACAACAAAATGAAAAGGCAGCCTACTAATTTGGAGAAGATAATTGCAAATGATATGACTGATCAGGGATTAATATCAAAAATACATAAAGAATTCCTACAACTCAATATCCAAAAAAAAAAAAACAAAACCCAACTCAAGTAAAAAATGGGCTGAGGACCTGAATAGGCATTTTTCCAAAGAAGACATACAAAGAGGTAACTAATAGACATGTGAAAAGATGTTCAGCATCACTAATCATCTGAAAAATGCAAATCAAAACCACATTGAGATACCACACTTCTGTCAGAATGATGATTGTCAAAAAGACAATAATAAGTGTTGGTGAGGATGTGTTGAAAATGGAACTCTCATGCACTATTGGTGGAATGCAAAATGGTACAGCAACTATTGAAAACCGTATGAAGGTTTCCCACAAAATTAAGAATAGAGCTTCCGTATGATCCTGCAGTTCTCCTTCTGGGTACTTATCTGAAGAAGATGAAAACACTCATTGGAAAAGATAAATATAGAATCCTGTGTTCTTTGCAGCAATATTTATAATAGCCATGATATGATACAAGTAAGTACCATTGATGGATAAATGGATAAAGATGTGTTATGTATGTGTGTGTATATATACACACACAGTGGTATATGAGCCATAAAAAAACAATGAAATCTTGGCATTTGCAACAAAATGGATGGACCTAGAAGATATTATGCTAGGTGAGATAAGGAGGAGAAAAACAAATACTCTATGATTTTCCTTATATATAAAATCTAAAAAACAAATGAGCAAAACAGAAACAGACTCATTCATACAAAGAACAATCTGGTGGTTGCCAGATGGGAGAAGGAGAAGGGGATTAAAAAGTCAAAGTAACACACTTCCAGTCATAAAATAAATAAGACACATAGATACAATGCAGAGTAGGAAATATAGTTAATAATGTGTAACAATGTTCCTGCCAGATGGTAGCTAGATTATGGTGGGTGATCATTTCAGTGTATATAAATGTTGAATCACCTGAAACTAATATAATGTATGTCAACCATACTTTAATAAAATTAAAAAGTACAAACTAATCAATAGTTTTATGTATCTTAGGATACCAAGTAAGTTTAATTATAATTTTATTCTGAATTATTATCAAAGTGAATTTAAAATTATTTATGCACTTTTTGTGCATTTTTGGCTTCTTGAGACTATATTTTTGGTATCTGAAGGATCTTTTAAAGTTTCTTTCTGCTAAATTCTTCTGAATATATGTACTTTTATTTGTACTCATTGTACAGTGGGCTGATGGAACTTAGCAAAATATAGGTATTGTCAATATGTATCTAAAAATCAAATAAGCATATAAAATATATACATATGCTTTGTTTTGTTATGGAAATTTTATAAGTTAATGGAACTAATAAAATATTTGTTAGAGATTATAAGAACCTATTTATAAAATGGTTGGTATTCATGAATTTTGATCCATATTTAGTATAAATGGAAATAATCATTATTTGATTGTTGAATACTTTTTACACATAGGGTGCAAATCTATGGTAGTATATGTTTGAAGAAACTAAAAATGAAATAGATTTGTTTTCCTGAGAGTATCCCATGTAAGTGTTCATCTAATGAAACTTGGTCAGATTTAAATTTTACTGTGCTATGAATAAATTAGAAAAGCTTAAATTAGCATTTTAATCTGATTTACAGATTGTATTTATAAAGTATATTCAGTATTGTAGTGATTTAAGTTTTTAAAGATATTTCTTAAAAGTGTATCTTCCTCATCCTGAAGAATCCTCTAACAAGATTTTTTTTCCTTACAAGATTTTTTATGCTATGTTTTTATCTTGAGGTTAAGGTGCAACTTCTTAGCACATCACAAATTAGCCCTGTGAATCTGCTTCTGATTATGGGAAGGATTTTCACTAGTTTGTTGGCAGTTTCGTTCACCTAGTTTATATAACTCATAGTACATAGTTGTGCTCCTGCTGTCTACAGTTAGGTGTGGCAATATGTATTAAAGACAACTGTTTTCTTGCATTAGAATAAGTTCTGATTGGCTGAATTTAAATCTAGTGTGCAAACACCAAGTGTATTTGAGAGTTGGCCAGTTTTCATTATCAACTGTTTTACTTGGAGAAATAATACATTTCTCACCATCTTGAGTGGAAGAATGCGCAAGCTTTGTGGCCTGGCTTGATGTGTAAATATAAATTCTTCCAAATTCCATATACAGGTAACCCATAAATTATAAACTAATTTCAGTGTTTAGAGCTGAAAATTTTATTTCTTAAGGCAAAAATTTCAGGGCTGCTGTAGCTGAGAAACAAAATCTTGATTAAGTTTTAGTGTGGCTGTAAGTGTCTACAAATGCTTCTTCATAAAGTTACTGTGGCTGCTAAGATGGCAAGTAGCCAGAGCCTGGGTTAGGAAAGCAAAATCATGGGAAATCAGACACTGTTCCAAATTATGGCATCATCAGTGGAAAGAATAGTAGAACTCATTTAAAGAAATCTGGGTAAGTCATTTTTATAGGTAACCAGTAAGCATGATTAATGAACATGTCAGTTTAAGATATTTTGTAAGCACTGTTACTTACATTTGTTCCAAAGGAGATATTATCAGTAGCTTTTAAAAAAAAAAAATCAGAGTTTTTAAGAAGTATATATATCATTTATATCTAGGAGTCCCTAAATTACTGCTAGGATAAATCTGACAACTTGTGCTTTTCAGATCATTATGAAATTTCTGTATTTAGAAACATGAATTACTTACAGGGGACATTCAATAGATTCTCCAGCAAGAACTTTTGCCAGCAGTGTTTGCAAATTGCTAATGTTACACTGTACTTTACACCATAGTTACCTTGTCAATGGAAACTGTTAGGTATGTGTGCTTTGGGGAGGAGGAAAGAGTTGTTAAAGAAATGGGGAGTAATTTCTTTTGTATATATGTTTAACTTTTTATTATGTTTTGTGTATGTACGTGTTTGGGGAAAATTTTTCGTCAAGTTATAGGTAAGTTCCTTTTGAAGAAATATTTTTAGTATGAATACCTTAGTAGATCATGTTTCTAGTACAAATCTCTAAGGAAAATTTCTCTGATGTGATTTAAGGTTTTACTTAGAGTAAAGAACTTTTAAATATGGGCACAGCAGTATAGTGATTAAGCTTAGGTTCTGGAGTGAGTCTTGCTTGAGTTTAAATCATGTATCTGTTACTTGGGAATAATGTAAACTTAGATCAGTTTTTTAATCTCTCTTGGTCTTACTTTCCTTGTCTATAAATAGAGTTAAAAATAGTACCTATTTCACAGGAGTATTATGAAGCTGAAACTGAGTAAAAGCATGAAACATTTAGTATATTCAACAACGTCTAATCAAATATGTAAATTTTAGCCATTAATATTTTAATAAGTTATAACTTAATTTGTAATATGGTTATAATATGTATTAAATTTTGGTGAACTTTTTTCTTAGAAAAATCTTATGTGAGACATTTTGTATTGATCTAATCTTTATTGAGCAAATAGAAATTTGGTGAAAATTTTTAGTTTTGTTATGAATTGATGCTTATCTCATACGATAGCAAAACAAAGTGTGGATCATCAGTATCTGTGTTATCTTTGGCACTTTATAGGAAGTATTGTCTTGATTTCTTACAGAAGGCAACAGTAGACTAGATGGCAAGGATGGGTTCCATCATTAAGAACTGGTTCTGCCTTATCTCTCGTGATCCCTGCACTTTGGTTATACTCTTCTTTTAAACATAGGAGATGATAAAAATGCTTATCTTTCAGGATTGTTATTGTAAGAATTAAATGACAGGATGCACGTTAAAATGTTTTACAAATATAATTTGGTAATTAGGTCAGATTCAGGTACAAATGAGTTATTCAGACAAGATACAGGATTTTAGAAGTCCTCACTTTTTTATGGACTACCTCAAATAGTTTATGAACTTAATCTAGGTATGGATTTTAAGGTTTCTTCCAAGTATGAGTTTAACTTTTTGGAGAATTATCCAGTTAGCATTTGTATTCACTTATTGACATGGCCACTTTGTTTTCTGAGTAAAGAAAATAGAAAAAAAAATAACTTAGGCCTGGAAGTTGTTTACATTATTATTGCTGAGAATTTTGACTATCTAATGTTAAGGATTCTGAAAATGATGCCAAGAATATGGTGTAGATCTAGTGTACAAAATAATAAGTAAGGGTTATCTTGTTAATTTTTCTCAGTCAGACTTTAGAAAAATACTAAGCCTATTATAACTGATTATATTTCTTCATGTCAGAACTTCCTTGTTCTCATTGTCTTCTTTTTCTCTTAAATCACAGTTTTGTTAAATGCTATGAAAATTATGGATAGTAAGACTTACATAGCATTTCTCTGTAACAGGTACTATTTTAAGTATTTTTCCATAAATTAACATTTGATTCTCAAACATTATCCTCATATTATTGATGAGGAAACTGAAGCACAAAGGTTAACTTATGAAGGTCAGAGCCAAAATTTGAACCCAGGAAGTCTAGCAACAGAGGCTGTGTGCCTAATCCTGACTGTTATCCTGCAAATTGCTTTTGTACTGATAGTAAAATAAAGCATTGATTATTAAGAGATTCTAATATCATAAAAATCTGAGTATGAGATCTTTGAAAGCTCAGTTGGTCTGTATAGATGATTAAATTTTTGCCTGTTTTTGGTGAATATTATTCTAAAATACATTCTACTTTTAATTATCAAAGTATTATACCTATAGTGAGTGTGATTAATTTTGTGTATTTAGGGTCAACTTAATTTTTATTTCTATTTTATCCATGTAAAATTAGGTTTACATTTTAAGTAACTTTTTATTAAAACATTATATACACTTAAAAGTGCAGTTATCACAAGTGTATAGGTTGAATTTTCACAAACTGAACACATCTTGCACACTCAGAATTCAAATCAAGAAGTAACATTACCAGTATCTAGTCCCCTCCTCCCACCCTGCCATGCCCCCTCCCCAGCCACCAACCCCACTATCTTTTTTTATCATCCACTCTCCTCTGACTTTTCTTTCCATAGATTTTCTTTTAATATATATAAATAGAATTGTGTTCCTTTGTTCAATGTTATATTTATTAAACTCATTCATATTTTGATGAGTACTAATATCCATTGTGTAAATATTCATTCAATTTTTGTTAGCATTTGAGTATCATCCTTTTTTTACTATTAGGATTGGTTCTGCTATAGATATTCTAGTTCATGTCTTTGGTATACATACAGTTGCATTTCTATTGGGTATATAACTAGGAATAACTGGGTCATAGGATATGCATGTATTCATTTTTAGTGAATATCACAAAACATTCTCATCAGTGGTCTATGAGTTGTTCTTTCTCCACCTCTTTACCAAAACTTGGAATTTTTTAACTTTATTTTAGTCTTTTGGGAAGGAGTGCAGATTTCCTTTTCTATTCTGTTCTTTTTTTAATAACGTTATCAAGGTATAATTTAAATACAGTAAACAAACTAACTTTGTATATAGAAGTTTTGGCAAATGTATTTACATCTGTATATTCACCACCCCAATGAAAATTTTAAAAATATGTCCATCATCCAAATACCTTTTCTTAGTCACTCTCTACCCTCCTCCCATGCCACCACTGATGAAATTTCTGTCACTATAACTTAGTTTTCGCCTGCTCTCGAACTTTATATAAATGGTAGAAGTCCAGTATATTCTGTTTCCTTCATTCAACTTAAAGTTTTGGAGATTCATCCATGTTGTTGCATGTATCTGTAATTTCTTCCTTTCTTGTTGAGAAATACTGGGTTTCCAGTTTGTTTTTATGAAAAAAAAAAGTTATATCCAAGTCTTAATAGACCTGTATTTTTATTTACTTAGGGTTGAAATTGCTGGGTCATATATTAACTGAATGTTAGACTTTATCAGAAAATCACCAGGTGTTCCAGAATGGTCATATTTTACATTTCTGCCAGTAGTATGTGAGAATTCCTGTTGTTCCATATCCTATCCAACACTTGGTACACTTAATCTTTTTAATTTTGGCTATTCTGGTAGGTGTGGTTTATTTTACATTTCTCAGGGGCTTATTGGCCACTTCATATCTTTGGGATGCATTTTCAGATTTTTGCCTTATAAATTGGGCAGTTTATTTTCTTAATATAGTACTGTTAGAGTTTTATATTCTGGAAGTAAGACCTTTGTTAGATATAGATGTTTTGTGAATATTTTCTTCCACTCTGTAGTTTAGCTTTTCATTTTCTTAACATTATCTTTTGAGGAGCAGAAGTTCTGCATTTTGATAAAATGTATTGCATCAGTTTTTTGTTGTTATTTGATGTTAGGGCTTTTTGTGTCTTTGACTAAGGTTACAAAAATTTTGTTTTTGTTTTGATCTAGATGTTTTATAAGTTTAGCTTTTACGATTGGGTTTATGATTCAAATTTATTTTTATATATAGGGTAAGATAGAGCCCAAGGTTTTTGCCCCCCCCCCCCCTTTTTTTTTTTTTTCCTTACCAGGTATCTAGTTGTTCCAGCACAATTTGTTGAAAAGATTGTCCTCTCCTCATTTTATTACTTGGCACTTTTGCTGGAAATCAGTTGACCATATATGTGTCAGTCTAATTCTGGACTCCTGTTGAGTTCCATTTGATCTACATGTATATATCCTTAAGCCCGTATCATACTGACTTGATAATGATAGCTTTTGTAAATATTGAAATCAGATAGTATAATTTCTTTGGCTTTGTTCTTTTTATACAGAATTATTTTTTCTAATTTAAATTTTTCCATGTTTGTATAAATCTTAGATTAGTTTATCAAAAATGCCTACTAGAATTTCTTAGGTATTGTTTTGGGTTTGTAGATGAATTGGATTGACAATTTATGATATTGAGTCTCCCAATCATGAACCATGTAATATCTTTTAGATCTTCCTTAGTTTCTCTTAGCAATTTTTTATAGTCTTCAGTGTATAGATCATGCCTATCTGTGTTTTGTTAATTTTATCCCTAAATATATGTCATATTTCAGATCATAGGACTTTTCTATAGGATTTTTCTCTTTTATCCTGTGAGTGTTAGATCACCCTTGCATTCCAGGAGAAAGAAACCTCACTTGGTCATTGTTTATTATCTTTATTTAATAAATTGCTGGGCATTACCATTATCACTGAAAGTTTTCTTCAAAAAGTTCTTTTTCATCCTGGTCCCTTCTCCATATCAATGTCAACCACTGTGGTGATTTTTCTTTTTTGACCACAGATTAGTTTTGCCCATTCTAGAAGTTTATGTGAGAACAAAACATAATATACCTTTTTCTGTTTTCATTCAGCATATTTTTTCTTTCATTCAGCATGTTTTTCAGATTTATCTGGGTTGTGTGAACCAATAGTTTATTCCCTTTTATTACTCGGTAGTATTCCAAGGTATGAGTATACCACAGTTTGTATTTATTCCTGTTGATGGACACCTGGACTATTTCCAGTTTTTGGCTATTGTGCATAAAGCTGCTGTTTGAACATTCTTGTGTAGGCCTTTTAATAGACATATATTTTAATTTCTTTTGTATAAATACCAGGGAGAATTGCTGGATTATACAGAAGATACATGTTTACTTATTACAAAATTGCCAGTCCTTTCCCCACAGCACTGTGGTACCATTTTATCCTCCCAGCAACAATGTATGAGAGTATTGGTTATTTCATATTCTTGCCAGCACTGGTATTGTCAACTAATTTGACCCATTCTGGTAGGTGTGTAGCAGCCTGTCATTGAGGTTTTGTGTTTCCCTGGTGAATACTGAGTACTTTTTATGTGTTTATTCATCATTAGCATCCTTTGTGAAGTGTACATTCAAATCCTTTTTGCTTTTTGAAATTCCCTTGACTTTTATTATTTGTGTTTTTAAGTTTTGAGTTCCAGGAGTTCTTTTTATGGTCTGGATACAAGTCATTTGTCACATATATGTTTTGCAAATGTTTTCTGTTTTCTTAATATCTTCTGATGAGAAGTTTTAATTTTCATTAAGTGTAATTCATCATTTCTGTATTTGATGTTTATTCCTATATAAGTCCTAAGAAACCTTTGCCTACCACCAAGTTATAGTCGTCTGTTTTCTTCTAGGATACTTAGCTTTTACATTAGATATATGATCCATCTTGAATTAATTTGGGGATATGGTGTGAGATAAAGGTAAAGGTTTCTTTTATAAACCATTTGTTTATTATAGATAATTACTTTCACCACTGAATTGCTTTGGTAATTTAATTATTGAAAGTAGAAGGACTGTATATATGAGGTTCTATATGTAAGCTCTCTGTTCTTTTCCATTGATCTGTTAATCCTTATGTCAGTACCACTCTGTCTTGATTCCTGTGACTTGTTTTATCTTCTTCCAGCTTTGTATTTCTTTAAGAATACTTTGACAAATCTAATTTTTTTTTTGTATTCTCATATAAATTTTAAAATCAATTTGTCAATTTCTACGATAAAAAAACTGCGGGATTATTCAATTTTTTAAATAGAGCTAGGTCTATATATTTTTTTATTTCTATTTTTGTTATCTTTGATAAATTGTATTTTCAAGATATTTGTCCATTTTATGTAAGTTGTCAAATTTATTTGCACAAAGTTATTATAATCTTTATTATCTTTTTAATTCCAGTAGTATCTTGTATTATCTATTGCTTTGTAACAAATTATCCCTAAGTAATGACTTAAAACAACCAGTGTTTATTGTCTCATAGTTCCTTTGGGTCCTATTGTCTCATATCCTCTGGATATGGCTTCACAGAGTTATTGCTTATGGGTGCCCCTGGCTCAAGTCTCACATTGCTGCCATCAGAGTTCAATGAGGACTGTAATCATTTCAGAGCCTGACTTGGGAAAGGATCCTTGTCCAGGTTCACTCATATAGAGAACTGGATGGATAGTTTTCTTCCTTACTTTCCTCATATTAAAGATGTTGTTCTACTGTCTTTTGGCTATCCTTGTTTCTAATAATCTAAGTGTTTTCATACTGTGTTGTATTTCTGTGGATGCTTTCAAGATTTTCTTTTGATCTTTGGTTTTCAGCAGTTTGCTCATGTGCCTAAGTATGGTTTTCTTTAGATTGATCTTTGGGGTTTGCTAAAATTCTTCAATCTTTAAATTTGTATCTTCTACCAGATTTGGGGAATGCTTGGGCATTGTTTCTTTGAATATTTTTGTCAGCCATATTTCTCACCTCTCCTTCTGGGACTCCTAGTTATATTTATGGTAGACCTTTTGATATTATCTAAGTCACCATGGTGGAAATTTTTTCAGTCTTCCCTCTGTTTAGATTCAAAATTTTGTATTGCTTTATCTTCAGTTTTACTGACTCTTTTCTAATCGGCTGTTACCTTCATCGGTGAATTTTGTTTTTTAAATATTGAATTAAAAGTTCTTGAATTTCTGTTTTATTCTTTTTCATAGTTTTTCTCTGGGCTTATTCTTTATTTTTCTCTGGGCTTATTCTTTAATTTATTCTGCACATTTTGTTGCCTTAGGCATAGTTATAATACTTGTATTTAATATCATTGTTAATTTCAACATCTGGGTTATCTTCAGTGTTGGTCTCCATTGTTTTTTTTTTTTTAATCACATCATTTTGATTAGTTCACAACTGACAGCAAGAACCCAGCATCGCCTTAAAAACTAATTACATAATATTGTAAAATTTTTGGTGTACATTTTCCCCATTCTCCCATTGTGATTTCTAGCACTGACCTTTTAAAAAATGGATGTCTTAACATGATCTTTTGTCTTTTGCAGGGCATCTTCTCTACATTCAGTTTCATCTAAGTCATTCCGGGATTTCTTAGTAGAAGAAAAAAAATCTATTACTGGTCACAGTTCAGGAGATCATGTCAAAAAAGTTTGTTTTAAAGGAATAGAAAATTCCCAGTCTCCAAAAGTTGAAAGGTAATAAGTTAAACTTATACATTTTCTACCTTAAAAAATTCTATGGTAGTTTCACATTCTGAAATCTTTAAAAATTTATCAGGCGGATTTTTACACATTCTTTTACACTGAAAATTAACATGTCTTTTTTTTGAGGCTTTATTTTGGTAGAATTGTCTTATAGTAAGCTTGTATATATTTAAAGTATTTAATTTGATGTTTTGGCATATGTACCTGTGAAACCATCACCAGCTACACTCAAAACAGTGAATATAACCATCATTCTTAGAAGTTTCCTCATGCCCCTTTGTAATTTCTTCCTCCCTACCCCATTTTGCTCTCTAGGCAGCTACTAACCTGCTTGTGTCAGTATAGACCACCTTGTATATTCTAGTTTTATACCTGTAGGACCATTCAGTATGTAGTTTTTGATTCATCCATGTTGCTGTATCAATAGTTCATTCCATTTTATTGCTGAGTAGTAGTTCATTATGTAGATATAAAACAGATGATGGACCTTTGGGTGTTTCCAGTTTTTTTTCTAGCTATTTTTGATACAAGTTTTTAAAGTCCATTGTATTTTATTTTATTTATTTATTTTTGTATATACATCTTATTTAATTTTTTAATATGGAATTTATTGTCAAATTGGTTTCCATACAACACCCAGTGCTCATCCCAACAGGTGCCCTCCTCAATTCCCATCACCCACTTTCTCCTCCCTCCCACCCCCATCAACCCTCAGTTTATTCTCAGTTTTTAAGAGTCTCTTATGGTTTGCCTCCTTCCCTCTAACTTTTTTTTTCCCCTTCCCCTCCTCCGTAGTCTTCTGTTAAGTTTCTCAGGATCCACATAAGAGTGAAAACATATGGTATCTGTCTTTCTCTGTATGACTTATTTCACTTAGCATCACACTCTCCAGTTCCATCCATATTGCTACAAAAGGCAACATTTCATTCTTTCTCATTGCCAAGTAGTATTCCATTGTATATATAAACCACAACTTCTTTATCCATTCATCAGTTGATGGACATTTAGGTTCTTTCCATAATTTGGCTATTGTTGAAAGGTCCAATGTATTTTAAAAGAGGTTTCGTATTTTAAATGCTTACATGGAACATGAAAATCTAAGCATAATTTAAAAGCAATTTTCTAATAAAAATAGCTTCTTTGCCATGGTATGTAAATTCTCTTAATCGCTGTACAAAAAGGAACATTCTTAGAGCATTAGATAGTCCTGTGTTGGAAGAAAGAACTGTGTTTCAAGTTGGTTGACTAAATGGAATTTTTTTTTCTTATTTTTGCTAATATGATATCTCCCAAAGATATTAATCCCTAAAGTATTTTAGACAAAACAAAAACATAATTAAAAATGTCAGCTGTGACCAGATTAATATTGTTTTAGGTAATGATAAACCTTTTTTCACTATTTGTTAAGCCTTTTTCCCCCTAAACCCTTTTTTTTAAATGAAATCTTATGTCCAATTCCAATGTTATCAAATATGTTTTGCCGATTGAATCAAGAAGAGGGATGTGGGAACCATTACTAGTTTAACCTTATCATATCTACCTTACAAGCAGCTCCTGAAGAACTGTCAAAGTCTTCTAACAACATTGGAAACTACTGGTTTAGATGAACTCTTTAAACTATTTTTGTAGTTTATGTCGTGACTGACTGCCTTATTATAGATAATGTATATTTGGGACCAAAGATCTTGAGCCATTTACTTACAATATGGAAAATCAGGGATCAGAAAGAATCTGAAAAAATCATTTGCTCTCTCTTCCTATCTTTTTGAAAACTTTTATTAGTAGAACATGATTTTAAAATAAAAATCTTAAATGTAACTCTAACATATGAAACAGATAAACGTTTTATATGCTTACTTAGGAAAAAGAATATTAAGGCTGGTTTGTTAGGGTCATAAATACAGAATTGGGTGTGATGTAAGACATATGTAGTCTTAAAATTGGCAAATATTTAATGACTTATCTGCTCTCTATCAGACATGATGCTAGGTACTAGAGTTACAGTGATGAAATTACCATAGCCCCTGCCTATTTAGAACACAGTCCAAAAGAGAAGAAAAACCTTACACAATTCAGTGTACAAAGCATATTTTAATTCTCTAATATTAAGAAAATCTTGACTGAAATAAGTAGTTATAAATGATATAAAAATCAACTCACAGATTCTTTAAGAGCACAGTTCACTTAAAGATGACAGAAGAAATTTTATTCTTGAAATGATGTAAGAATGAATGAACCTGGCAATAGAAGTTAACATGCCAATGATCTTCAGTGTATTAAAAGTATTTGTATATTTTTAGTTTTAAAAATGTATTTCAGAAAAAAAATACCAACAAATGTTTGGTGAACATTTTATTGTACACTGAAAATGACAGACTATTCAGTATTTATAAGGTGTTTTCTTAACAATGTTGAGGGAAGGACATTTTATTCCATTCATAAGTAACAGTCTCTTAAGTTCTCACAGTAAAAGTGTTTATTTTCAACTTCATTTGAATGCCATTGTACACATACACATGCATTTGTTTATATATTTCATAAATGTGTATGTTTACAAATTCTAAACAGATGTTTTAAATCATTATCTCTCATGTTTTTCAATCCCAGGTTTTTAAAAATTTTAAGTTGGCTTTTGTTATACTCAGTAATGATCCTGTATCATAATACTTTTAAAAACTGAATATAGTCTTTTTCAATAATAAAAAGAAATAAGAATACCATTGGTTTTTATAAATTGTGTGATGAGTGATGTAGACCCACTTTTAAATAGAAAGACATGTAACTTCCTTATTTTCTTAATATGAAACACAAATCTGCATCTGCATGTATTCTTTTTTTTTTTTTTCCTCCTTTCTTGTTTTGCACTGGAAGAGTTATTTTTCCTATCTAAGGTTAGTATTTGTACCTGTGCTGGCATCTTAACTCCTTTCCACTTCAAAAGCCTTAAGCTGCTAATTATCCCTTTCTTTTCTTGTGGATATTCAGCCTTTTTCCTTTTAGGTAGATACCTCCCATCTGGTTTTGAATATGCTCAAATCTCTCTCTTGTGGTCTGGGTGAGGTAATCAATCCCTCAGTCATCTCCCACACTTTCTTCTAACAGTTGTCCTATCATTACCAATCCCTTACTCCCTTCACAGCCAGATTTCTTAAAAGGGCTGTCAGCTCCCAATCACTTCTTAATCCAGTCTGGCTTCCAGTCCCATTACTAAACTGAAACAGTTGAGGTGAAGTTCAGCAGTGACCTCCATATTGCCAAAACCATGAACTTTTTTTTTTATGACTCATTCTACTTGAAGTTCAATTACAGGTCATCTTCTCATTTCACTTTATATTCTTTCTACACTATTTCATGAGCTTCTATCTTCAGTTATTAGCTATAAAGATTCAAAAATTTTATCACCTGCCCACAACTATCATCTGAGCTTCAGACTTACTTAACTGTCTTCTTGATATCTTCATCCCACTTAGATGTTCTGAAATACTGTAAACTTTATGTCCAAAACCAAATGTTTTTTCTCATACCCCTTTCATAAAATCAAACAAAAATATAGAAAAAACATGGGGCGCCTGGGTGGCTCAGCCGGTTAAGCGTCCGACTTTGGCTCGGGTCATGATCTCACAAACTGTGAGTTCAAGCCCCGCCTCAGGCTCTGTGCTGACAGCCTGGAGCCCGCTTCGGATTCTGTCTGCTTCTCTCTCTGCCCCTCCCCTGCTCATGCTCTGTCTCTCTGTGTCTCAAAAATAAATAAAACGTTAAAAAAATTTTCTTTAAATATATACAAAAAACATCCTCTTCCCTGATTTTTCTTCCAAAAATTTTCCAGATTTTTTCTTCTTGATTTACCCAAAGATAACAGGAATATTATTTCAAAAAGATATATGCACCCCTATATTTATTGTAGCATTTTTTACAATAGCCAGGTATAGAAGCAGCATAAATGTCCATAGATTAATAGATAAAGATGTGTGTGTGTGTGTGTGTGTGTGTGTGTGTGTGTGTGTGATGGAATATTACTTAGCCATAAAGAAAAATGAGATCTTGCCATTTGTGACAACATGGATGGACCTAGAGAGTACTATGCTAAGTGAAAGAAATCAGAGAAAGACAAATACCATATCATTTCATTTATAAGCAGAATCTAAAAAAGCAAAAGAAACAAGCAAAAACAGAGACATAAATACAAAGAATGGATTGGTGGTTGCCAGAGGGGAGAGGGTTGGGAGGATGGGCAAAATAAGTGAAGGAGACTAAAAGGTATAAACTTGGGGTTATAAAATAAGTAAGTCATGGGGATGAAAAGTACAGCATAGGGAATATAGCCAATAATATGTAATAATGTTGTATGGTGACAGATGGTGACTACACTTACTGTGGTTAAGCATAGCATAATGTATAGAACTGTTGAATTACAGTTGTACACCTAAACCTAAGATGACATTGTCAATTCTATTTCAAATAAAAAATGCATATATAAAGTCCAGTTCTTAATGAGAAGAATGGAATATTTTATGGTTAGTTGGAAACAAAAAGGTATATCATAATACTTAGCTTAAAATTAAGACAGAAGTTCTCTTTTAAAAAGCCCATTCTTCCTGAGTTTTCTTCCTTGGTAAATGGCATTTGCAAGTCTTTAACATTCTATTTTCCTGACCAATATCTAGTCTACCATGAGGACATGTCATTTTTAGATCTTGAAAATTTATCAGATCATATAGTAAACTTTGTCTTCACTGTTTTCTCCCTCGTTCATATTACTGTGATCTTTCACTTGGGCCACCTGAGTAGCCTAACTGGTACTTGCCATGGCTTTTCTTACATTCCTCCAGTATATTGAGCCAGTATATTCTTTACTGAAATGCAGGGTGAAAGCTAGAATCTGTATATGGCCTTTAAGGCCTACATAGTCTGGCTCCTGCCAGCCTCTTATCTTTCTCTTTTAACATCTCTGTATTCTAGTTCTCTTCTCAAATGCCATTTATTTCTGGCCACCTGCCTACCCTTTGGCTAGTTGACTCTGATTCTTCTTTCAGTCTCTATTCAGTCATATTCTACGGAGAAATCAGACTTCCCTTCCTGCGTCAGTTTTCTATGTGTTCCCATAGCATTTCTTAATCATCACACTTTCCACAGTTGTTATTAGTGTGATTCATTGTTTAGTGTTTTCACCTACAAGTACTTTAATGTTTTTATATCCAACTATATATTCAATGAAAGCATAGGAGAGGAGAGTCATCTCAATGAGAGAAGTTTGATTGCTGCTCCTTACTGAATTACCAACGCTTATTTTCTAGCATGTAGTAGGTGCTCAGTGAGAATAAGATGAATAAATGAGGTAAAATTGTAGCTGTTTCAAGTAACATTTGTTTCTAATAAGTGAGTTATGTGCCTTAGGTGTATAAATTGTAAGATATGAACATTAAGTTCATTTTTGTAATAATTTTACATTTTGAATATTAATGCTGTAGATTGAAATTTTATTTTCTTTGGATAAGTCTTTATTTGTCATAGAACTCAAAATATGGAGGATCTGTGGTTTCATAGTTGATCACTAGAGTGTGCTATAACATCAAGGCTCTTAATTGTGAAAAGTGGCATCTGCTGTTACACTGGTTTGGAAATTGTAAAGGAGTGTATAATAGTGTCATGCCATCCATAGCTTGACTGTTTGGTAAGTGGAAGTTAATGTTTTAAATAGCTGTAAGTTATCACTGAGCACTGTGTTTTATCTGATCACTAACAAGTAAAATAGCTTGACTTTCATTTTTTAATTTCATCGCAGAAAATGTGTAACCATAAGTGAGCTTTTTAAAAAGGAAATAATAAAACAGGTGAAGTAAAATATTAATTCACCAAATTATATATGAACAACATTCTGCTAGCCTCTATTATGTGTATATATAAAAGTGTTATATACAGGCCTAGTCCCTTAAATGTATTTGAAATCTACTTGGTAAGTCTATATAGGCACTACATGGAACTTAAATTAAAGGTCAGGAATGAAATTGGAGTACAGTATAATAATATGAAGTCACAAGGCAATATATGATTTAAGTGATAGATGAGTGGCTCAGAGAAGGGAAAAAAATGGCCATGGGCTGGAGATGTGTTTAGTTCATAAACACTTTTCTTATTCAGTGCCAAATATTTGACCATTATATGTATGGCCATATGAATAGTATTAGAAAAATATTGATCTATTTGCATTGCCACAAGCTTTTGAACATAGGATGGGGTTTTTAAAAGAAGAGAGGAGAGGGGGTACTGTAAATAGAGGAAACAGTGTTATGGCAAGAAGCAGAAATGCTATGATTCTTTAGGGAATTTTCATGGCAGGGATGATGGAACTCATCTTAGGAAATTCCTCAAATCCTACATCTTGTTTTAATTGTAGAAACTGTGATTTTTTTTTCCCCCGAGGCTAGAGAAATCTAGGAATGGCAATGTTATTTGGGGATTTTAAAATGTAGAAAAGGGGTTTGTGTAATTTATGTTTATTGTTACTTGTGTGTTCTTTCACATTCCTTTCACTTAAACACCCCCTTACGTAATTCTGGGCAGAAACTGATCTCGTGTTTCTTATTGGTTAGGAAAACTAGTTGTGAGATAAAAACTGTTACATCAGCTCTAAACTTACGTAAAAATCTTTATAATTAAGCTAATACAGAATTTTTTTAACTGTATGAGTAAGAAGTAATTTATTCTCAAAGTCTAAATTTGGCAAGTTTAACGTTCTTTGAACAAAAATCTCTGAAAGATTTTATTTTAGCCAGCCTTTCAATGTTGCTTTTATTTTCAAAAGGCTAAATTTTATAGATTGTCTATTGAGATGTCTGTTTTGCAAATACCTAAAGCTTAATAATGTTGTGTTTATTATCTGGAAACTTAGCATGTTTTGATATTTGTTTAATCAGAGCTCTGTTTAACAGTTTTGCTTCATTCTAAGATGAAATTTTCATGGACTTGCAGTTGTTTGGGTAAATTTATAACTAATGAGATTATCCATTGAAAAACCATTAATGGAAAGATTTCTGGGATTACCATCTTATAAAACAGATTTGAGTTTCAGTCTAACATAGTAGCCCTCTGTGAACCTCTCCTGAACCAGTTTTATCACATGAAATGAGAACAATAATGCCTGTCATACAGGTTTATTATAGGGCTTATATCTGATGATGTATATGAAAGTACTTTATGTATTATAAAATCTGTTATACAGGTGAGTTGTTATACTTAAGCTCTGATTTGCCTAACTTTGATTTAAAAAGGCCTGTATAAGATAGTGTAGTCCTGATACTCAATTTGTTTTAGCCAGTATCATAGCATTTTCACAGACAGTTTGTAGCTGTTGCTTCTTACTTAATTGAATAATAATTGATTACACAATATTTTTCCATTTCTTTGCAAGTGTCTAACACTTTTAGCTGATCCCCAGATACCAGAGGGAGTTTTGAGCACCACTTAAGTCATTATCTGTGTTTATTCCATTATATGCTTCAGTGCCCCTAGAAGGCCTCTAATCTCCAGTCTTGGACTGACTTTATTGACTTTAGGACTGTTTTTTTTTCCTAAGAACCTTTCCAGGAACTTAACCATGGGAACTTGCATTTAGTCTTTAAGGTACCTCTTTATTCCATCAGAATGTAGAATTTTTTCTATTTATTTTGTAGTTTTTATCTCATACTTAAAATCCTTTGGCTTTCTGATTCAGTTCATTATTCCTAATTATATTTTTACAAATGACTGTGTTCCACATGTCCTGCTGGACACTGAGAGACAAACATGAATGAGGCACAGTGTGTACCTTGAGAGACTAGTCGAGCAGTTAAGGCAGGCGTATAAATAATAATAACATAGTGTGTAAAGTTCTGTAATAGTAGTTGAAGTGCTTTAGGAGTAGAGAGGAGGTGATATTTGAGCCAGTCCTTAAAGAATAAGAAGATATTTGTAGTGGAATGTATTCTAAACTAAGGGGAATAATAGAAAAAAGGCATTTGTGATAATGGAAAACATACTGTACTCTGAGTAAAAAAGACCAGCTTTCAGCTGTCCCTGCTACTTACCCAACCTGTGAATAAGGCAGTTATGTAATATTCTTTGAGTCTAAGTTTCCTAATCAGTGTAATGGAATAATACATGCTGCTTTCTTTACAGAGTATTACGAAGATTAAATGAGATAATGTGTATGAAAATACTCTCAGTAAATTTATTTGCCCACACTTCAGGTCTGAACATTTTAGCTTTCAGCGCATTTTGTACTCTGGCCCTACTGGTTCATTTTATTAACTTTATATCCCTTTTAATCGCATCCAAACTCTTAAGCCTATCATTCTGTTTATTGAAAAGAACAACTTACCTTTACTTAAGCCACCAGAATCTTTTACTATTCCATGTATCTGTACTACCAAAAACCCTGTGTCAGTGCCACCTTCCTCAGCTTTAATGCAGTTTCCTCAGTGAAGACAGCAGTATATACCCTCATCCATAGTATACCAGTTTCTCCTGTGAATCCATACTACTTAGTACATATTAGTACAGGTATCAATTGTTTTATCTCATGTTCTTTCATCATTGTTTAGATAGATTTTTAAATCTCTCCTCCAGAATCTTTTGAGGGGAGGGACTGAGTTGTAATCAGTCAGATTTTCAGCACCATAGTGCTACACATACCCAGTAACTGCATAAACAAATCAGGATGTCAATATTTTAGGCCCTGTTTGTTCATTCTCTGACTTTCTTTTAAATCTGTCTAGGCCTACATTTGCTCATTCCTGAAAGAGAGCATTGGATAAATCCAGATAATCTCTAGGGTACCTTTCTAGCTGTAAAATTCCACAATTAGGCCAGTCTTTGTAGTATCTTTGTTAAGTTTTTCCCTTACAGGAATACTTCCTACCCCCCTTATCCTGTACCCCGTTACTGTCTTTTCCATGAAGCCCTCTCAAGTAACCAAATCTTTAAAAAAAAAAAATGTTTTTAATGTTTATTTATTTTTTTTAATTTTTTTTAAACGTTTATTTATTATTGAGAGAGCGTGAACAGGGGAGGGTCAGAGAGAGGGAGACAGAATCCGAAGCAGCTCCAGGCTCTGAGCTGTCAGCACAGAGCCCGACGCAGGGCTCAAACTCACGGACGGCGAGATCATGACCTGAGCCAAAGTCGGACGCTCAACCGACTGAGCCACCCAGGCGCCCCTTAATGTTTATTTTTGAGAGAGAGCACGATGTGGGGAAAGGGGAAGAGAGAGGTGGAGACACAGAATCTAAAGCAGGCTCCAGGCTCTGAGCTGTCAGCACAGAGCCCAACGTGGGGCTCAAACTTACCAACTGTGAGATTATGATCTGAGCTGAAGTCGGACACTTAACCGACTGAGCCACACAGGTGCCCCTAACCAAATCTTTTTTGATTTTTATAGTCCTTGTTAGATACTAAATTATTTTCTGCTATACTATGTCATTTTATGTTTTTTTCCTCATTTAGTTTGTGAGTTCTTATAGGATAGAAATATAAGATATGATCTCTATATTTTAATTCCTGGCTTATCAAAGTATTTACTATAATAGTTGCTCACAGAATTTGGCTGCTAATTATCTTGTTTATATGTATTTTGAAACAGTGCTAATTTTTCACTTTTATTCATAAACTATTGTGGAACTTTATTTACAAAGTTTTCTGTATTTCCTAATGTATGTTTGATAATAGTAAATGCTTATATGAATATTATTATAAAAATAGACCATTTCTTGCAAGATCATCCTCTGTGGTATTTTATACACATGATTTTATGAGTATAGTGTTTTTGTGTTTTGTTTTTTACTTATAATTTTAAAGGGAAATCTGACCTGACTCAGGGATTCGTAATTCTTCCTCTTTATTTCTATTAATAGTTTTGCTAATATTACTAGAGGTCTTAATCTCCAGTTTTGGCATTTGTTTTGCAGATGTTCCACTCATGGTACTCCAGGACTAGAAGGCAACCATATTTCAGATTTACCACTTCTGGATAGTCCCAAGGCTAACTGATTAGTTTTGGAGCCTTCAAAGCTACGCTGTTGCTTAGCACTGAAAGATAATATTAAGACATTGGGAATAGTATGATATTGAATAGAATGTATTATCTAACTACTGTCTGCTCCACAGTTTTAGTTACCTTTCTGTTTAGTTATATTGTTTCTGCTCCATCTCACCTATTGGTGTTTTCTAAAGTTATCTCTACAGCGCTGATCTCTGCAGCACTGATCCAAATAAAGTATTAGCTCTCCTTTCTTCTATTTCTCACCTTACCATTCTATAAAGAGAATGCAAAAGCTTCCAAGTCCCCTTAAATTGTAGGTCATTGGGAAAAAATGTGGAAGAGTATTTGAGAGGAGATTTTATATGCCAAAATTTGGGAAGATGAATGAAAACTCATTGTTACTATTCTTTCAGTCCCTGGCTGTCTTCTTCATTGACTGCTCCTTCCATGGTAGCCCCCGTCACTTTTGCATCTATTGTAGAAGAAGAACTACAGCAGGAAGCAGCTCTTATCAGAAGTCGAGAAAAACCCTTGGCTTTGATTCAGGTAAGTAAGTTGCCTATAATGGACTTAATTTAGGGAAGAACTACATTACATATCATCCACATGTCTTAAAATTATGTTTGTTTTCATTGCAAAGGGGCATATATTTATTACATTAAAATGTAAACATAAAATTAAACTGAGGCACTCAATAAGTATCAGTTGAAGTATTCAGGATAATTAATTTAGAACCAATTATCATAAGCTCATTTTTTTTAGCACTGGTGATACTTTAGACCATTTTAGTTGTTTTTTTTTTTTTTTAATTTTTTTTTTTTTCCAACATTTTTTATTTATTTTTGGGACAGAGAGAGACAGAGCATGAACGGGGGAGGGGCAAAGAGAGAGGGAGACACAGAATTGGAAACAGGCTCCAGGCTCCGAGCCATCAGCCCAGAGCCTGACGAGGGGCTCAAACTCACGGACCGTGAGATCGTGACCTGGTTGAAGTCGGACGCTTAACCGACTGCGCCACCCAGGCTCCCCAGACCATTTTAGTTTTTAAAAGTGATCAATAACGAACTTAGCAATATCTAGTTCTACACCCAGCTTCTGTGTCAGTAAGTGTTCTTAGGTTGTAAGCCACAGATATCAACTTTGGCAAACTGAAGGGAAAGGGAAACTATTAGAGGTTATTAGAATTCCTCAGACTTAGTTGAAAGACTTGAAAACCAGGCTTAGAAACAGGTAAGTCCCACAGTTGCCCCAGAGAGCTTAGAAGCAAGAATTAGAAGACTTGTACAGGATCTCACTGAAGTTACTGGAATGAATGGATTCCAACAACTATTTTCAGGTGTTGTTTTTTTTGTTTTGTTTTTTTCCTTTCTGCTCAAGATTAAAATTCAAGGCTGGGTAGGTATCTGATTATTCTAATTTATGCCTTAATCCTTCTTGCCAAGGGGATAGCAGGATACCTAGTTTTGCTGCATTGTATTCACAAAAAGTGGTACTTCCACAAAAGGAAATTGGGAAGCTAATATAATCCTTCTAAAATAGTAAAGCAAGTCTTATTGGTTTTTTTTTTTTTCCCACCCTTCTTTCAGATCGAGGAGCATGCGATACAAGATTTGTTGGTTTTCTATGAGGCATTTGGAAACCCTGATGAGTTTGTCATTATTGAAAGGACACCACAGGGACCATTAGCAGTACCTATGTGGAATAAGCATGGATGCTAATTTGCTGTGGAGTTGAAATGCATTTTTTCAGAAATCATGACTGTTATAAAGAAAAGCTGTGGAAAAGAGTTCTTACAATTTGGTAACATCATTCTAGATAGAATAAGAAAGGATATAATTACTGAAGTTTAGGTATTTAATGTTTGTATGATTAAAAACAAATGCCACAGAATTGTGATTTTAGTAACTTTATGTAAAAATGTGTGAGAGGAAAAACTTACTGGTTAAGATTAAGTAGAATTATTTCTTCTGAACAATCTTAAAAAATACGAGTGATTGAAGTGTAAAATTTAAGAGTGAGGCATTAAAAATAAGTTTCCATGAGAATTTGAGATAAATAAGTAGATTTTGCCAAATGTCTGTTGTCACTTCTTTTTTTATGTGATATTGATGAGCTTAAAGTAGGAGCATCAGCCATTATTTCTGATCCATTAACGGCCAAAATTTGTATTCGCTACAGTAGTTGTTTCCATTCTTGGGTCTTTTTTGATCAGGCTATCATGTTCTAGGTCTATTTAAAGCTTAGACTGGTCGAATGCCATAGTTTTTCAATTTGTACAGCACATTCTGCATTAAACTACAGAGTCCAGTGAGAAAAGAATATGATTACTATTCTGAAATGTAGTCCAAGATAATGGTTTCTTTATAAAATTTGGAGCCATTGTGGGTTGTTTTTTGGTGGGGAGGGGAAACCTTATAAAAGCCTGATTGTGAGAGAATCAGTTTCTCAAAATGTTAAAATTTTCCAAAATAAATGCTTAATTATACATATAAGAATTGAATAGTTTTGAAGACCCTTTACAATATTATATAATCAGAAGTTCTCTGAGCCTGAGTTATATGAATAGACATAAACATTGTTTTCTTTACAGTATGCTATTTGTTTTTGAGTGGTTAAAATTTTTAAAAACAAATGTTAAATGTGTGCTCTAGTAAACTAGACAGATTGGGAAGGTTAATCTTGTAGTTTCTGAAACATAATCGTAGGGGGACATAGAGGCAAGTCACTGCTGTAATTCAGTTGATGGAAATATGGCTCAAATTAACTTAATACTTGAGATTTAGCTCTACCGAAAACAGTAAATTTGTAAGCAAATGTGCAATAAAAAATAATCGATCTATTTTACTGCTAATGTGTCTTTGATATACTATATTGACATCTACCATAGGAGGAATTATTAATTATTCCACCTGATATACAATAGATGTAATAAGTTGATGTTGTATATTCACTCCTTGATTGCTTAAAATAAGGCGGTTTTCCTAAGATGCATCTATGAACAGTTTTATGTTTGACTACATTGAAAAAAATGGGTTTTATATTGAAGCTGCAGTAAAGAGGCCTTCTGAAGTAATGGATTTATTTCATTCGAAGCTCTTTACTGGCATCTTTAACATTTAAAGATGCTATAAAGGGATGGTTTTCATGGTGTACTCCACGTTGCCTATAGGAAGCACCATAAAGGATCTTTGTTGGATGGGATGTGAAGGAAGGACAAAGGCTGACTGAGTCTGTGGAGCTTCAGACCTTTACGAACCTCCATCAGAGCACTGGACTGTATGGCCCATTTGGTATTTTAAGGTATTATATGAAATTTCATTGGGAAAAAGAGTTCTTTTGCTAATAAAATGAAAGAGAAGCACTACTATGCACTATAACTCTATAAACAATTCCGTGAAAATAGTAACCTAATACTTTACCACCAAAAAGCCCAGGAAAGTGAAAGGCTTTTTTTTTCCCCTAAAATAATATTCTGCCTATAATAATTCATCTTTAATCCCTTGACTTTAAGACCTAATAGTGAAGAAAATCTAGAAATTGACAATTTAAAGGATCAGGGGATGGAGAGGTTTTTAAGGTGGACCAAAACAATCCTAGAACTCTTTAGCCTGGAAAGGTGATGGTTACGTGGAGGTGGGGGTATAAAATAAGAATATCCTGAAAACTTGCAGAGTTGACAACTCTACCAGTCAAGTAAAGTCAAATATTTTGACAAAATACTAGGATTTGGGACCTCTCAAAGTTCAGAAGAGATGGCTTTTAAAACAAATTTAAGACTTTCCTACTATATAGAAATGACAGAGACAGTTGAGAAATATTGCTAGTTAATATCTAAGTTGGTTCTGTAACTCTTTTGGAGGTTGGGGTATATGTGTTTGCTCATAAGGGTGTTAATAGCTGTTTCATAAAATTTTAGATCTGAAGAAGCCTAATAGACTAACCCTGCAGATTCTATTTGATAAACTGAAGAAAATGAATTCCAGAGAAAGTGACTAATGAAAATGAGGTCTTCCTTCAGTCCGATTCCCCTACAGCTGTGCCTCTTAGAAATTGCTAATTGTCTGTAACAATTTAACCAAGACTGAGAAAATATAAAAAAGCACTTAGTAAAGATAAATGTAATCCAGAAAGAAGCTTTCCAGAATTGTCAATTTAAGAGAGGTTTTCAGAACAAACTACAACAACCTTCTACCAAGGAATTGGGACAAGTGATCCAAGATTTATGGTAATGCTTATGTGTATCTTTTTTGCCTGAAGTGATGATGCTCAGTTATGTAAGATACCAGAACAAGCTGGTTTTTCCTATCCACATGACCATCAAACTAGATCTTTAAGACCTTATGTATTGTATTTTCTTACATGTCATCTCTCTACTTGGCTGGCATTTCATTTGTGTCAAAACTGAATTCTTGACACCCCCAAACTTCCTGATCTTTTCTATTTCCTTATCTCTCAATCTGTCATTCTTCTAAGTCATTTGGGCTGAACTCTTGGATTCTACTTTTTCTATTTCCCCATCTGACCCCTACATTTATCAGTTGTCCAATTCCTATTGATTCTGCCTCTGCAATATCTTTTATTTAATCTTTTCCATTTCATTCTTACTACTACTGCGTTTTTTGTCCTTTTTTCTTTACAAAAATTCTCAAACCTTTTGGTCTCAGGACCAAAGGTTTATACTGATAAAAATTATTGAGAATTCCAAAGAGCTTTTGTTTATGTGTTACATCTATTTGTATTTAATGCATTCAAAGTCAAAACTGTAAAAATTCAATTCCTTTAAAAACCAGAAACCATCATATGTAAACATAAATAACATTTTTAATGAGAATATTTTTATAAAACAAAATTAGTAAGGAGATTGGAATCATTTTCTGTTTTTACATATAAAAATATATGACTCAGTATTTCAGGTTTAGGTCTTTGTTGCCTGGTTTGATCTGCTTCTGCATTCAATCTGTTGCAATGTCACTTGTCATATAGCATCTGGAAACTTGAGAGATCGAGACAGAAAAAGGCAAATGACATGTTATGAAAATCATTTTGATCTAACTCCTCCTGAAAGGTTAAGAATGTGGTTAAGAACCACTGCTTTAGTCTTTAGGTGCTACCCCTTTCTCCATCTGCCTTGTCCAACCCAATACACTTACTAATTCCCAAACTAACAGCCCCAGAGCATAGGTCTTGTTTCTGCTTTGAAAACTTAAGTCACTCCCTTTACACTTCAAGTAAATGCATATTTCCTCGGTTTGGCCTTCCAGTGATGTTTTTTTTCCCCAATCTCTACATGTGGTTGTAGAGCCAAACTTGACCTGATATTTCTCCCAAATAGATTTTGCTTTGTTCGTGCAGATCTCTGCCTAAATTTTTCTTTCTCTTCACCTGTTGAAATTCTTTTTATCCATGATTAACACAACCCAGATTCTGCTTCTTTATAAACTTTTTCCTGTTTTTTTTTCCTCCCCATACTCCACCAAAAGAAAAACAAAAGATAGTATATACATGGATTAACTGTGTTCCCATTTCCTTTTAACACTTTATACTTTTTAAGGTATTTGCCATATTTTGCCATTATTTTTGTCTTTCTATTAGTCTTTATCTTTCACTAAACTACTTATACTTTGAAGGCACAGACTAGGCATTCTTTCCTTTCTTGTGTGTATTTTATTTAAAATCTTGAACCGTAACACAGATAAGTGCACAACACAAAAATATTCAGCTCAGTGATTTACCAGTAGTCAAGAAATGCACCATTAACAGCACCTCAAAAGAGGCATTGGATTTGGTTTACTAATACTTGATTGAGGTTTTTTGCTTCTATAATTCATGAGGGATATTGGTCTGTGGTTTTCATTTCTTTTGTTATCTTATTCTGGCTTTAGAATCCATGTAATAATGGCCTCATAAAATGAGTTGAGAAGTATTCCTTCCTCTGTTTTCTGGAACTGTTTATAAATGATTGGTATTTCTTACTTAAATCTTTGCTAGAATTAACAAGTGAAGTTAACTGGATGTAGGCTTTTCTTTGTGGGAAGATCTTTAATTATTAATTGAGTTTTCTATTTCTCTACATGTTACAGGCCTACTGAGATTTTTATTTAAATCTTGAGTAGGTTTCAATAATTTATGTCTCTAGGACTTTATCTAAATCTAGTTTGTTGGCACAAAGTTCTTCACAGTATTTTAATCCTTTTAATTTCTGTAAGGTTGCTGGTGAGGTCTCCATTTTCATTCTCAATTTTGGTAGTCTTTGTTTTCTTTTTTTCCTTGATCATACTAATTTTGTCAATCTATTCAAAGAATCAACTTTGGGATTCATTGATCTTTTCCTGTGTTTTTTTCCATTGGTTTTAATCTTGGTCTTCATTTTTTCACTTTTTCTGCTTGCTTTAGCTTTAATTCACTGCTATTTTTCTAGATGTTTAAGCTTAGCTTATTGATTTAATATCTTTTTTCCAAATATAGGCATTTAGAGCTATAAATTTACCATTTAGCACTGTTTAACCTACATTCCACAGATTTTTATATGTTGTATTTTCATTTTCATTCAGTTCAAAGTATTTTCTAATTTCCTTTTGATTTTTTTGAACCATGGATTATTTAAAAGTATATTAATTTCAAAATATTTGAGAATTTCTCTATCCTTTAGTTTTGTTAAATTTGGAGAACCTATTTTGTATTGTTTCAAACCTTTTAAATTTGTTGAAATGTATTTTATCATCTAACACATGTAGAATCTTGGAGATTATTCCATGTGTTAATGAGAAGAATATGACTGAATTGATACCAACATCTTATGAAATGGCAGTTTACAGAACTTTGTTTTCTATGTTGAATGAAATTGTTACCTAAATAAAGGACAAGAATAGGTGAAGATCAAAAGGTTTGGACCGTGCTGGATATTATCTATTTGCACCTCAGATCCATTCTCTGTTCTTCTCTCTACTATTCTTTCTTACGAGGTTGAAGTCTAGAACTTTATCAACCAGCTCATTTTCCTTCTGGATTTTGATAACTTTAGGCAGTTTGGAGCACCAATATAATATTGGCATATTGACAAGAGGAAAGAGAATGAACCTTTATTTTTTTTTTTCTGTCTCCACCTCCATGGTGTTGCTATGGGTTACGCTCCTCACCAGAATGTCATAGCTGCCATGAGGCAGCTTGCTCCAATGGGGCAGTCTCTCTCCAAATTCTGGGAGGTGTTGTTGTCTGTTACTGATTCAGATTTAGGAACTCCAAAGGACCATCTCTGATTATAGCTCACGTTACTACAGCGTGCATTGTAGTTTTTCTACATCCCGCCCATACTTTTATAGTTTATTAATAATTTGCCCAAGTTGAGAATGCTACCTGTTCCCTGTCGGGACTCTTAATTCAGAGATGATTCAGTAATGAAAAGCATGTAGAGGTTTTGGTGCAAGGATATATTATCTAGAAATTTGGCAGTGAATAAGTAAATGCATGAGAAAAATGGTAGATGGCGCACTTGTTTCGTGTTTTTAAAAACAGAGCTCTACTCATCAAGAAGGCAAAAGGAAGAAGTCAGTGCATACAGAGATTGGAGATGCTGGGGGTAGAGGAAATAATTGCAGAATGGAGATGAAGAGGGAATTGAGTACAAAGTAAAATTTATTGGAGAGAAATGTTATTTATTTTTCTCTTAAACTGAGGGGGAAATTTTAGTATAATCATAGGGCAGTGGTTCTCAGTTTGATCTCCAGATCGGCAGTATCAAAACTACTGGGAACTTGCAAGAAATGCAAATTATTGAGCTCTACTCCAGTTCTACTGAATCTGAAACTTGGAGTGGAACCCTGCAATCTGTGTTTTAACAGGCTTTCCAGGGGATGCTGATGCATGCTAAAGTTTAAAAAAACCACAGTATAGGGGCCATTTTGAGGTGAAAGAAAAGGGAAGATATGCTTGGCTTGATAATCTATAGAGTTATTTTTCATAGTACAAAGAAGGCTGGTAACTGGAAGAGAGTGGCAAACATACTTGCTATAGAAACTTAAAAGCTTAAATTTTGTTTATCACCAAATGGAGGGCTTTTTACTAATTGATAGCAAGAGGGGAATATGTGTAAACTGCTTACAATTCCCTTTTAATTTCAAATATTTAGTATACTTTAAAAAAAGATTTTGAATTTTCTTAAGTGCCCTAAAATCCACTCACTAGTCCTAATTATAACTTGCCATAAAGAAAATAAAAGTTTTTCCAAAGATCATCCAGACAGGAAATCAAAGAAATAATGGCCTTAAATGGCATGTTAAACCAATGGACTTAACAGTTAATATACTAAACATTCCAGGGGTGGCTTAGTTGGTTAAGCACCCAACTTCGGCTCAGGTCATGATCTCACAGTTCATGCGTTCAAGCCCCGTGTCGGGTTCTGTGCTGACAGCTCAGAGCCTGAAGCCTGCTTCAGATTCTCTCTCTCTCTCCCCCTCTCAGGCAGTCTGTCTCTCAAAAATGAATAACCGTTAAAAAAAATAAGATATACTGAGCATTCCATCCAGAAACAACAGAATATACATTTTTCTCAAGTGTACATGGAACGTTTTCCAGGATAGATCATGTTAGGCCACTAAGCAAGTCTTAATAAATTTAAGAAGATTGAAATCATATCAAGCATCGTTTCTGACCAAAATGGTATAAACTAGAAGTCAATCACAGGAAGAAAGCTAGAAAATTCAGAAATATGTGGAGATTAAACAATATGCTACTGAACAACCAATGGGTCAAAAAAGTCAAAAGAGAAATCAAAAAATACCTTGGGGAAAATGATAATAATACAACATAATAAAACTTAGAGGATGCAGCGAAGGCAGTTCTCAGATTAAAGTTCATAGCAATAAATGCCTATATCAAGAAACAAGGAAAAAATTCCAAACAACCTAACTTTACCCCTCACACCTAGAGAAAGAACAAATGAAGTCCAAAATTAGTAGTAGCAAAGAAAGATCGGAATGGAAATAAATGAAATAGAAACTAAAAAGACCATTGAAAATATCAATGAGAGTAAGCTGATTTTTGAAAAGATAAATATGACAAACCTTTAGCAAGACTTCACAAGGGAAAAGGCACACAAAATTAGAGGAGACATTATAACTAATACCACAAAAATACAAAGGATCACCTAAGTTACACATACCAACAATTTGGAAAGCCTGTAAGACATGGATAAATACCTAGAAACATGTAACACTGAATCATAAATAGATAATCTGAACAAACTGATTATTCAGGAGATTGAATTAGCAATCAAAAACCTCCCAACAGGGGAGCCTGAGTGTCTCAGTTGGGTAAGCATCCGACTTCAGCTCAGGTTATGATCTCGAGGTTGGTGAGTTCCAGCCCACATTGGGCTCTGTGCTGACAGTTCAGAGCCTGGAGCCTGCTTCAGATATTGTGTCTCCCTCTCTCTGTGGCCCTCCCCTGCTCACACTCTGTCTTTTTCAAAAATTAAAAAAAACAAAAAAACAAAAAAAACCTCCCAACAAACAAAACTCCAGGACCAGACAGCTTTACTGGTGAATTCTACCAAACATTTAAGGGAGAATTAATAGTAGTCCTTATCAAACTCTTCTGAAAAATAAGAGGGACCACTTCCAAACTCATTTTACAAGGTCAGCATCACCCTAATACCAAAACCAGCAAGGACACCACACACAAAAAAACTAAAATTACAGGCCTATATCCCCAGTGAACATTGATACAAAACCTTCAACAAAATACTAGCAAGTCATATTTGACAATACATTAAAAGGATCATGTGCCATGATCATGTGGGACTTATTACAGAGATGGTTCAATATCTGTAAAACAATGTGATATATCACATTAACAAAATGAAAAATAAAAATCTTTTATAGAATTTTTATAGTAGCCAAAATATGGAAATAGCCCGTGTCCATTGATGGATGAATGACTAAAAAACTGTGGTTCACACACACATATTGTGTGTAGAAAAAAAGTTTGCAATGATATATGGTGATGGATATTAACTAGACCTACTGCAGTGATAATTTTGCAATATATGCAAATAATGAATTATTATGTTGTACACCTGAAACTAACATAAGTCAATTATACCTCAATGAGAAAATTTTTCCTAGTTACATTCTCTGTTAGAAAATAAAAGTTAAATGGTATATACTGAAACTGTGTGGGGAAAAATTACAAGGCCAAACTCATTTTCAGATATCTAAGACAGATCATTTCCTAAGTAATCAGGTATTTTGTGCTATAAGCTCTCCCTTTATGTGTCTTTTATACACTAATTATGTGCATATGAACTGGATACTTTTTTTTTTTTTTAAGAGAGAGAATCTTAAGCAGTCTCCACACCCAGTGCAGAGCGCCACATGGGACTCAATCTCACCACCATGAGATCATGACCTGAGCCGAAAGAGTCAGATGCTTAACAGACTGAGCCACCCTGGTGCCCCAGAACTGGATACATTTTTAAGTTGTGAATATGAGTTTATATAATACAAGTATTTTTCAAAATATTTACAAACTTCTTTAGATATGGAGCTTGGTTTAGGATGCATTTGGAGCTCCTAAATAAAATCCTATAAATACACTCCTTTTAAAATAGATGGCATTTGAAATAGATGGCAAATATATATATAGTATTCTTTTAAAGTTAGGCTAAAATATTAAGGGAACCTGCAATCCTTTCATGTGCATATGAAATGATAAAAGAAAGATTTGGAAGCGGTGTAAGTTGTTTTTACTTACAGACACTTTCAAGGCACAATTTAGTGTGCAGTAGGACTTCCAGTTTTAAGATGACAGAGAAAAGACATCTTCAGCCTCTTGAAAATCACCTCTGAATAACAAGAAAAAGAAGCAAATAGAAGCTTCACCTTTGATCAAACCAGGGGTTATCCTTAAGACTGAATCTCAGTATAAGATGACAAAATGTGTATGAATCCCATCAAACTTAAAGCAGAATGGCCTCCACTTATTACTTGACTGGAACTACAGAAAAGCTCTAGTTCTTGCAGATTTTCCTCTTTGCCTGGTTCCGGTTTGACCTCTTTTGGGTCCAACACATGTATCCTGAGTTTTTTAGAATTTTCTCATTTCTCAGAGTAGATTTGGTTATCTATACTGAAGAGTTTCAGGAACCATGGATTAACTGACAACTCCAGCTTTTAGCAGACTTCAGCACAGTGCTTTGTTATTGTGGCCCAAGCCAATTCAGTATCATCAGGCTTACCTCACAGTAGTAGCTCATCAGTCCTACTAGTCACCCCTATGTTGCAGTCCACAAAGCATGGTCTCACTTCCTGATTTTCCTAGTTAGCCCAGAACATTTTGTATACATAAGTTCTGTAGACCTACTTTACTGCATACCACCTATAGCAAACAGTAGTGATCTTATACTTAAAATTTGCCAAGACAGTAGATCTTCTGTTACCGCCCCCCCCCCCCGCCACACACACACACACACACACACACACACACACACACACTACAACAATGACAATGACTACTGCTGCTGCTGCTAAAGAGGGAAGGAGGAAACTTTGGGAGGTGATGGATATGTCTATGACCTTGAAGGTGGTAAAGGTGGTGATGGTTTCACAGGTATACACTTATTACCAGACTTATCAAGTTGTATACATTAAATATGTAAAGCTTTTTACATGTTAGTCATCTCAATAAAGTGGTTTAAAAACTCATTGAAATAAAGAAGAAATAGGTTGAAAGAGCTGAACATGATCGCCTTTGAGCTGGGGTCAGAGAGCAACTATTTTGGTACAAGTCTTTTTTAGCAGGGATTGACTTATAAGCTTTTCTAATTATTTTACAATAATTTAAAAATTGTAAAATTAACTATAAACTAAAAACTACAGTAAGTAGATAGCTTTATAGAAAAGAAAGACAATTCTTGCTCAGTATAAATACTGATTTAACTTGTGTTTGATCTTAAAATCTGAGACTGTAAAACAAGTACACTGAACCTGGTTAATATGAAAGCTCTAATTATTCAGCCAAGTTTCCTTCATAAAATAAGCCCCAGTCTCCAAAGATGCACAAGTATAAAGCCTCCATCTTCATTTGCTATAGCTATCAAATATTTTAAGACAAAAATCTGTGATGGAATATAACATAAGCATTTAGATTATTTGCATATATTAAAAATTGTTTCATAGCCCTATTTTTTAGACTTGTTAAAGACTTTTGAATCCTGCTGTGATGTGTAAATGATAGAGAGATAACTGTGTATTCTGATAAATTACCAAAATATACCATAAAGTTACAGCAGTAGATAAGCATATTTGAATACACCCTTTTCTCTTTTTTTTTTTTTAAGTTTATTTATTTTGAAGGAGAGATAGCGGTGGAGGGGCAGAGAGAGAGGAGGGAGAGAGAATCCCAAGCAGGCTCCTCGCTGCCAGCACAGTGCCCAGCATGGGACTCGAACCCACAAACTGCGAGATCATGACCTGAGTTCAAGAGTCAGACGCTTAACCGACTGGCCCACCCAGTCGGTTTATTAGACCCTTTTCTAATAAACATATTAATTGCGGGGTGTTCCTATATGGTATATGAGCCGATAAAGAAAGTAACTCTAAATAAAGCAGGAAGTTAACAAAATCAGGTAAAGTTTATCAGTACCTGGGGTTGGTTTCTATTAAAGCTAAGCATTTTAAAAATTGGTTTCAGTTTTGTGTGCCATTTCAGGCTAAGATTCTTCTTTGGAATCATTTTAAAGTTTGTGTTTTAAGAACATGTGAATCTTAAAAGTGTTCTAAAATTAGAAATTAGAGCTTTTTTGCAGGCGACCAGGAGTTCAAAAGTCCAAATTTTAATGTTTAATAAAAGTCTCCAAATGAAGCACTATCTTTCAGATTCATAGAAACAGATGGCGTATCAGTTAAGAATTTTTAGTTGTGAATTGTATCAAAATTTTTAGCTTAAGAATTGGAAGGGTGAGGGTTTTTTGCATTCTGTATGAACATACCTACAGTTGGTAGGTGGATAATGTTTAAACATAGATAAATGTTTAAACAGAATTACACAAAGTACATTCATCAGTTTTATTTTTCTGTTTTCATTTTATTGTGTGCCAAATAAGCAAGTTTAAAATTAGAAGGCAAAATAAAAAATTTTTTTACATTAAGTCATAAACATCAAATCAAGCTAAATTTTGCTCCAATATAGTGTATAACTTTAATGAGTAAGTCTTAAAATTCTGTGGAACATGTTCTGGAATATTACAAAAGTGTATTTTGTATACTTTATGACAAAGAGGAAGTAGTAATATCCACCCTCACTGAAAAAAGTCATTTAATAAGATAGAAAATAAAAGCATAATTAAGTTCAATTCATAACAACTTATGCCTGACACTATTGAATGTCTTATTTTAAACGTTTTTGAAGTATTCTATTGGTAGAAATTACAGATGGTTCTATTAAAAATAATTATTGTGTCATTGTAACTCAATTCTTCATTCCTTCCATAATATTTAGAGGATATAAAACATTGTCATTTTATTTTTAAAGTTTATTTGGAGAAAGAGCACGAGTGAGGGAGGGACAAGAAAGAGAGGGAGAGAATTCCAAGAAGGCTCTGTGCTGACAGCATAGAGCCTGACGTGGGGCCCAATCCCATGAACCATGAGATCATGACTTCAGCCGAAATCAAGAGTTGGCCTCTTAACTGAGCCATCCAGGAGCCCCTAAAACTTACTGTTATTTTAATTTCAATTAATTTTTTAGAGAAAATTAGTTTATAGCTATTTATCTCTAAAGTCTATTTGTTACCTATGTCACTGGTTTCATTTAAATCCTCTATTGTTTCTAACGTTTCTTTAAAAAAATCTAAAGTTTTTGAAACAAATTACTAACTGCATTTATCAATAAAAATAGAAAAACATGCAAGTTTTAGAACTCTAGTATTCCTTTTATTTCCAATCCCAGTGAAATGGAAATAACAGTAGGCTGAAATGAAAAGATGAATTTTCTTTTACCTTTTAAGAAGAATAACGTAGCAGTGACTAGTCTAATAAGCAATAAAACAGACTAGTGTGTTTGACTCATTTTGCAATCATTAGAGGTGAAAAACTTTTAGAAAAAGAGCCATTTAGTATTATTTTATGTTAGATACATGTCCATAACTATGTATCTAAAGCCTTCACCATCAACATCACACTCATCACCGAGCATTTATTTAAACAGCTACTGCATAGAAGGTAAAATTCAAGGACACGGACTAGCAAGTACATTCTCTTCTATATAGGGAGTGACATTTGAGCTGAAGGTGGCAGAAAATAATGTAATGTTTTATGTTTCTAAGAGCTTTATATAAGAAGAGATAGGTAAAAAGTACTAGAATTAAAGGTTGTGACTGAGATTTGATTCTTTGTATGTATGTTAAACAATTATTTTGCATTAGTTAGATACAGCCCCCACAACACGACCTTATCTTCAACTTTTCAGGATAGTACACGATTCAAGATGAAAGTTGCAGGCTTATCAGAAAGGAGATTTATGTTCTCTTTAACACCATTTGTCCTCAGAGTTGTTGGTGTAAAACTTGCTACTCCTCTGGGGTTTTCATAAATCTAAAGCATATTTATTAAGTTTGCCACAGGATTACTTTCATCAGTAAGATGCTATAACGCCATGTAAATGAACTGTCTGGAGTTCTTGTGAAGCTATATTAGAATTAGTTTACAGGAATATCAAGTATTTGAAAATAGGGCAGAATATATGCTAAATGCAGGGCTCCCTAAAATGTTTCAATAGAATGCTAATTCTGAGTGATTCTAATAGTGCTATGTATTTCTTAAAACCCCTGTGGTAAACTTAATTTGGGAAATGCTGGGTTCAAGACTATAGTATTCCTCAGATTCTGCATTGCAGACTCGCAAAAAGGGCCCTTTCCAACATGCTTTATTTTAAAATTTATACTAAATTCATTTAACCAGTGAACTTTATTATTGTTGTTGTTGTTGTTGTTGTTGTTGTTGTTATTATTATTATTATTATTATTATTATTATTTTGAGCAATACCCCTAAGGAATTGGAGTTCTATGGAGAATATTCTGGATTACACTGGCATCAAAATTAAATACAAAGTTCTGGAATTAGACAAACCACCAAGGCACTTTACCTCTCTGAGCCCTGGGTTTTCACTGATACATTAAGAATAATTGCTACTAGAGATTGCTAGTTCATGAAAGAATATAGCTTATTATAAGCACAAAGAATATATCTTATAAGCACAAATAAAAAATTCTTACATATCAAAACAACATTAGAGGAGCAGAATCCACAAACAGCCACTGTAATTTCTCAGAAAGTACAAAGCCTAGAAAAACTGAGCAGTATGTCACCAAAGATAACTACAAAGCAACAGAAAAAAATTTGAACTATTTTATATTAAAATATAAAGTTTACTTTGGTTTATGATTCATAATTCAATCCATAATTAGTTCACTATTAATTTTCACATAATCTTCTTTAATCTTCATAAAAACGGCTGATACTATGTCTATTTTTACATTTAATTTTATAAATGACAAACCTAAAATAACCTTCCCAAGCTCTAACTAATCTGTGGAGCCAGTATTGAAACTGATCGGAAAGAACGAAAGGAAAGGAAAAGGAAAGAAAGAGAGGGAGGGAGGGGGAGAGGAAGGGGGAAAGGGAAAGAAAAGAGGAAAGAAAGAAAAAGGAAAGAAAGAAAAAGAAAGGAAAGAAAGAAGGGGTGACTGGGTGGCTCAGTCAATTAAGTGTCCAACTTCAGCTCAGGTAATGATCTGGTGGCTCATGAGTTCCAGCCCCCTGTCTGGCCCTGTACTGACAGCTCAGAGCCTAGAGCCTGCTTCAGATTCTGTGTCTCCCTCTCTCTAAGCCCCTCCCCCTTTTCTCTCTCTCTCAAAAAAAAACATTAAAAAAAAACTGATCTAACTCCAGTTAGAGAAAGTGTGAGCAGGGGAGGGGCAGAGGAAGAGGAGAGAGTGAGGATCCAAAGTAGGCTTTGCACTGCCAGCGAGGAGCTCAATATGGGGCTTGAACTCACAAACCACAAGATCATTACCTGAGTTGAAGCTTAACTGACTGAACCACCCAGGCACCCCCATGCTCCATTTTTAAAATTAATATATTTATATTGTTAAAAACTTGAATATAAAAAGATGAAAAGTCACATCTACCTCTCCCCCATCCTCTGGTTCCTGCTTTCAGATGCCCCACAGTTTCATTAGATTAGGTATTTTTTCAGCCCCTTTACGCAGATTCAAGCACATACAAATATATGTTCTTAGTTTCTCCTGTAAGTGTAAAGTTCTAGGACATCAAAAGCATGATTCATTAAAAAAAAATTCACATATTTTAAAACTTCTGTGCTATGAAAGACCTTGTTAAGAGGATGAAAAACAAGCTACAGACTATATCTAAAATAAGGAACCACATCTAAAAAAAGAATTATAAAATATGCAAAAGATATAAACAGATTTTTCACCATACAGAAGATGCAAATGGCAAATAAGCACATGAAACTACATTCAACAGCATCAACCATTAGAAAAGTGCCAATTAAACCCACAGTGAGAGATCATTATACGCCTACTACAACAGCTAAAATGAAAACTAGTGATAATGCCAATTACTAGTCTGGGAGGATATGAAGAAACGGGGTCTCATTTGCTGGTTGTACATGTAAAAATGGTTCAGCCACTCTGGAAGATAGTTTAGCAGTTTCTTGTAAAACTAAACATGCACTTAAGATATGACCCACCAGTTGCGCTTTTGGGCATTTATCTAGAGAAATGAAAACTTATGTTCACACAAAACCTGTATACAAATATTCATAGTAACTTTAATTACAATAGCAAAATACTGGAAGCAACTTAAATCTTCAAACCCAGTCTCCTACATGTGTGTGAAAAGTTCTCAGTCTTTGTGCCAGTATTTATGCAGTTAGCTGCAGAATTATGTAACCTGTCTCCAAGATGGCAGCCATAATCCCTCCTTATCCCACATTCAATTGAACAAACTTGTACATCCAAACAATGCTATACTACAATAAAAGGAATGAACTGTTGATATAAGCAACAGCCGGGATAGACAAGGATCTTATGCTTAGTGAAAAAAGTATGTAATCTTGAAAGATTACATACTGTAAGATTTCATTTATATAACATTCTCAAATGAGAAAAGTATATAGATGGAGAACAAATTAGTGGTTGGCAAAGAACAGAGACTAGAGTTGATGGTGTGACTGGGAGAGGATGAGCACAGATACAATGAGACAGCCTGAAGGAGTTCTCTTGTGGTGCTAGAATAGTTCTGTATCTTGATTATGGTGGTTGTTACACAAATCTATACATGGTATAACATTGCATAGAACTGTATGCACACACAAATAAATAAAGGTTTAAAAATGATGTAAAGGTCTTGTGGTGCCTGGGTGGCTCAGTCGGTTGAGTGTCCGACTTCGGCTCAGGTCATGATCTCACGGTCCGTGAGTTTGAGCCCCGCGTCGGGCTCTGTGCTGACAGCTCAGAGCCTGGAGCCTGTTTCGGATTCTGCGTCTCCCTCTCTCTCTGCCCCTCCCCTGTTCATGCTCTGTCTCAAAAATAAATAAACGTTAAAAAAACAAATTAAAAAAATAAAAATGATGTAAAGGTCTTTAGTTAGCAATATACTAATGTCAATCTCCTGGTTTTGATAGTGTGCTAGATCACTATATATTGTCCAATAAGCCATAGCCATGTATTTTTTAATTTTTTTAATGTTTATTTTTGAGAGAGAGAGAGAGAGTGAGCCAAGAAGGGGCAGAGAGAGAGAGAGAGAGGGAGGGAGACACAGAATCTGAAGCAGGCTCAGGCTCTAGCTGTCAGCACAGAACCTGACGTGGGGCTCAAACCCACGAACCGCTAGGTCATGCCCTGAGCCAAAGTCTGGCGCTTAACCAACAAGGCCACCAAGGCACCCCTAGCTATATATTTGATACCACCATTTTAGGAAGTTGGTTGAAGCCTACATGGGACTCTGTACCATTTTTGCAACTTGCTGTCAGCCTATAATTATTTCAAAATGCAAGTTAAAAAAAAAGTGCACGCAGGATAGGAGGGATTATCTTCACCATCTTGGAGAAAAGTTGCACAATCCTCCAGCTAAGTGAGTAAATAGTGACACAGAAACTGAGAACTTGGGATCTAGGAGTCAGCAAACAAAAGTCATGATCCCAGATGATCTTCCCCTATTTGGTTAAGAGGACAGGAGGCAAGAGCTATGGGTTGGTGAGAACCATCAGGGCTCAATTTCCATTAACTCAGGCTCAGGATGTAGTGCTTGTCTCTGAGGGTAAAGAGTCTACTAGACAGGGCAACTAACTGCCAAAAAATAGAGGGAAACCTGGGCAGAGACACAATCCTGAAAATGAGGCCAAACTGGAGAAGGGAATGGGCAAAGTGGGGTTTAGACAAACCTTGGGAGTTTTGGCAACGGGGGAATCTGAGCCAGTGGGTCTTGTGCTGGCGGTATGACTCATCACCAAATCCAACAGTGTTGGATTCAGAGGCAGGTAAAGTGCACAGACTGTTGAAAGACTTCTGGAACTAGGACAGGCCTGAGCTCTCAAGGGACATCATGGTGAGGAGCTAGAGAATGTAGACAGTGGAAATCAAGCAAAGGTCAAAGCATAAAGAGAAAATAGGCACTTTCCTCTTCCAAGGAATATCTACATTTGACCTCCTTTCCTTTACCATTGCATTTCTTGCACATGGTTTTAATTAGGAAATGACTGCAAAGTACTATACTTCTTTTTATAGAACTAGAACACTGATTAGCAAGAATTGTTAAGGTTATACTTAGATGGAATCAAACCACATATGGTGACTGAAGTCATTCTGTTTCTTTGCGGGGGTGGTGGGGTGGTTGTGGTGGTGGTTCTGAATGGCAATGTACTTTATGGACACTGTCCCTGCTTTTTTCTTTGAACAGAAGGAAGAACTTTTAAAATAACCTCAATGTAATCCCCTTTCCCCGCCCCCAAAGCTATGTCAATACATTTAAGTATTGAGGCTTAAAATTCCCTGACTGAACAGCACTCCTATTCACTTTCCAAGATAGGCAAAAGGCAAGTTATTTTCTGTTTTTTTCTTCTATCCCTACACCCCAGTATAATGGGACTACACCAATAGGCTGAGTTCTTGTTCCCATTGTGAATGGTCATGTGAGTAAATGCTGATGTCTTATTCAGAGCCCCTGCCTTTCCACCCCATTCTTGAGAAGAATGTTTTATATAGAACTACTTCCATGCTCTTTATGCCCGTATACAGATGTAACTTAATCCTATTTTAATGTTAGAAATGTTGAGTACCGGGCACACACTTCAAATGCTTTCTTAGGACCTAATTTGGTTTCTAAAGGTATTAAGGATGCCTGGATCTGCACAGAACACATTTTAAAAAATCAATTCGATAGTCAATTGTTTCACACTGGCTACTGAATAAGGGCTTCAAAACCTCTGATTAGTGCAGGATACTATTTAAATGCATGCTCTCAATTTAACAGAACATACGGAATAAAAAAAAAAACTGAAGAAATTGTGAATAATAGTTTTGGTGATAAAATAACTTGCTTACTAGCCCTAATGACTTAAATTTGGTATTTATTTTGTACAGATTTTTCCATCAGAATATAATTCCAAGTAGTACCAAACATAACAATGGCTATATTTTAACAAAGACAGTACTGGCTCTAATGGTCAGGGCTTCAATTATCAGAAGTTTCGTACACTAACAAGAAGATGATTCTGAATTTAGCTTCACATATTGAATAAAATGTGTGGCATGAAAGCATGAAGTGATACTTCGGCAGGAAGCCAAGTACAGACTTTTAACCCCCAATGTTTGGCTGTACTCTAGCCTGCTTGTTGGCATACCATGCCCTTTCCTGCCTACGACTGCTATCTCCCAATGAGAATCTGGTTAACACCTGATCCTTATCTCAGTGGGTTGCCATCAAAGTTAATTTTTTAAAAAACACAAAGCTCTCTGAGCTTCTCTGACAAGAGTAGGAATCACCTTTCAATTTCTGTTCTAAAATAGGCTATTCGCTGCTTGGGAAAACAGAACATGGAATTCTGGACCTATGCCCTAGGGAATAGCTCAGAGTCCCCCTTACACATTGGCAGTGGCCGTTAGGTTACCCTGATTACTCTGTAGAAAGCACAGCCCAGCCTTGACCAGGAACACTGGAAACCCTGAAGGGACAGCCAGTATTATAAACTGCTATTAGAAAAGGAATTCCTTAGAAAAGGAACATGCCTAAGAATTGTGCCTTGGTTTATGTTTGACAATTTGTCTTGGTTTCATGACTCTTGGCTCTGAAGCATCTTGTGATACTTTCAAAAAAGATTTAAGTGACTGAGTATGTATATATTGCTCTGCTAATCACTGCATGTTTTAATCAAAGAGAAAATATGGATTCTGTGTGCATTCTGAAAGTCAATAGACAATTGATCAAACTTTGTTCTGAGCACTGAGTAAAGATTTTAGTAACAAGTGGGAATGAACTGACCTTCATTAACATACCTTCACTGAGGTAACTTTTACTTTGGGCTGACTCCATCCAGAAGGTATTTATAATTAGCAGTCCAATTTGTAGGAAAGAGCCAGTATAGGATATTTTGGCTTGATAGTATAGCAATATCATCTGGTCACAATAGAGGCAGATATTTTCTGTAGATGACTTTGCAATTGATCTTGTGAGTTCACAGATCTTTCATCACAAGGTAATATGATAAGTGATACAAAAGTAATTTGCATTCATCAGTATATACTGATATACACTATTTGTCAATAATGGATTGACTTTTATACTTTTGATGGCAAGTCCCACATCAAGAAATGTGTGAGGGGACTGGGTGTTTCAGCAATACTTAATATGGATGAAAAAACATGGTAGAACCTCAGGAAGGCTAAAGCTCTTAGCTGCGGTAGTGAAGATGGCAGGTGGTTTTCCTTGCATTAATTAAGGCTAGAATTATTGATGATATGGCTTAACAAGAGGACATTCTCACACCTGAAGTGATGTTTGACGTCAGACTTAAGGACTTCCTATGGAGAACCACTTTCTTCCCCAGTGGCTTTATGCACATTCCTTGAAATGTCGAGTGGACACTTTCAGCTACATTAACTATTTGAGCAATGTAATGTCACAATGCATGGTGGCCACAACAGGTTTGGCCAACTGCTTTGATAGAAAAACCTGAAAATTCAAGAGATCCAGAAACCCAGATTGTTTGGACTCTAAGGTAGTGTTCAGAGGATCTACTGCCTTGGCATCCTACAAAGACTTTTTCAGGTTTTTCATGAACCGTTGTCGATAAGGGCTGCTGGTATCCTGCCTGTCTGCTCAGCTTGAGAGAGGGCCATAGAAACCTCTCTCTGAGCCACACTGAAGGGAGGGAGGTTATTCAGACAAAACAAGGCTTGCCAACCCCTTTTTTTTACACTTATAGACATTTATGAGCACTGCTACACATTGGACAGGATCCTAGGCATCTTTCCTGGCCCCCTTGCAATAGCATCCAATTCCTTGGCTAACTAATTCCAGATGAGGTGAAGAACTATGGTAAGCAGTAGCATCATCATCATGCAAAACCAAGACATATGGGAAAAGTTAAAGATGTGGTGTTCCTATGACTGTGTGTTTTAATCATCAGTGATGTGAGCAAGTCCCCTCTTTATGAATAGCAAAGAGCATTTGTGTTTGGGCTTCAAAGTGGAACTCTTTCTGGGTTCTGCTTAAAGTTGGTTTTTAATTTTCTTAAAATAGTTTTGGAATCTACAGTTGAGATAAGGACATTAACATTCACATATTGATTTTGCCTTTAAATTGGGGAAATATTGGAAAGTTTTAAAACTTACTTTAATATTCAAGAATAGAATAGGATAGACTCAATCGGACTACATAAACTTTCCCATTGGATATTGAACCGTGTGTGTGTCGAATGTTTTCTGCTGGGTTTCTAGTTATGTAGGGCACATCAGCTTATTTACCCCACAGCATAGTGAGTAGCAGCGTAAGCCTGTGGTTCTCTTGGAACCAGTAAAGCTGTGATTCTGTGGGAACATTTATAATATCACGTTTTCTGTCTCTCTTCTAAAGGGCGACTGAGGGAACCGATGATCCCTCTGGGCCTTTGCATGAGTCATTCAGTGCCGCTGTTTGAGAGTTATTGGCAGGCATCAGTCACCTCCTCCTTCTCCTTCCGCCATCCTGGGGAGCTCATCTTTATCACTTCCATGCATCCCTTTTACTGTTGTGAAATTATTAAGAGAGAGAGGTAGGGGTGTGTGTGTGTGTGTGTGTGTGTGTGTGTGTGTGTGTGCGCGCGCGCACAAGCATGTGCATGGGAGAGGAAGGTAGAAAAATGGGTGATTTGTAGGTTTCAAATTCTCTTCCATTTTATGGTGCGGAGTTGCATGCTATTTCCAAGACAGACATCGTATGAGAAACAGATTTCATTAGAGAGTCTGAAATGACAGGAATGGTTTAAATTTAGCACTGGGGAGGGAATGCTGCCTCGAGGTAATGTACATCTAAAATGATTCCAAATGTTTTATCCGATGCCAGCTGTGCAGCCTTCTGGATAAACCATTTCACGTCATATACTTCACAGCATTTAGGGCAGATGTATCACTCAGCCACAAAGATCCTTAACTGAAAGCAAGTGGCCGCTGTGGCGCTGCCGCCTCAAAAACAGCTGTCCCCTCACTGCCACCCTTCACGTTTTCAGTGCCAGCACCTCATCCCACCAGCCTCAGTGACTGGGCTCAATGTGAGGCAGACCAATAAATTCTGCCCGCTGAGACTGGGTTTCCCTGGGTACACTAGCCATTCACTCCTATTTATTTTCCTTGGGACCCAGTGAATCATCTTTTGTACCGTCTTATGTGGTGTGACTCATTTCAGGCTATTTTCTGCCCAGCCTCAGCCGAGAGGCTCATTTCTGGAGGGCCCTTTCTCATCTGTTTAATGTCATGAATCACAACACTGCGCCTCATAGAAACTCCACTCTCACTTTACCAGAGATTAGTATAAACAATAAGAGTAGCCTAGCAAAGAGGTCGCCTTCGTGTGGGTGAAGCCCAGGCCTCTCCCGGGGTTATTTTAAGACCACAATTTGCATATTGCTTTACAGCAATGATAATGTTGGCCTTTGCAATTTTGTTCCCTTTGCTTTTATCAGGAGGCATATATGTATCGAATGCACTGTTGAAACCAATATCTGCTTCGTTTTCAGCACAAAAGTGGCTGGTGGTCATTCCCACTTCCTAGTGGCCTCCCCTCCCGTCCCTTCTTCCATTTTCCTTTTCTCCATGTACATTTTGGAGCAAAAATAAAAAAAATTATTTCTCCTTCCGTGCCCTAATATAGGACAAAACAGTTTTTCCAGAGGAAGCGTTACTAGTTTAATCAGAAAAATAAGAGTCTGTCCGGTATACTTATAACTGATCAACTTTATGTTTTATGGAGATTGGAGAACTTTTGGTGTGTCTCTTAATATTACAGAAGCTAAGAATAATCAGTGCTTCCACTTAAGGACGAGGGGGAAGGTGCAGAATGTCTGGTGTCTGGTTCAGGTGCTCGGGGCGCGCTTGGCCGCCTTTACTCAGTGGAGACTCCTGATAGCGGGCTGGGTGTGGCCCCGGGGGCAAATGTTGAATCTTCTCAGCAGAACAAAGGAAATCTTTTCCCCATTGTTTTATTTAATTGCTTTCATTTTTTAGGGCACATTTTAGACTTATACAAGGGTAAGACTCAGCTTTTCCAGGATTAGGAAACAGATTGTAAAATATTTTGCTGGGTCAGGACACAAAATACCTCACCCTGAGACCAGCGCAGAGTCTTACTCAAGTCTCCAATGCCTCGAAAGTTTAGGTTCTGAAGGAGATGTGACAGGAAACGGTTGCATCCATGACAGTTAGTTACCTAGTGAGCAAAGAGGTCCTATGTAATCTATGCAGTGTTCCTGAGGAATGCAGAGTGCTGCTAACGGTGTCCCCACTGATGGGAGCCACCCCTGGCTGAGAGGCGCGGGGCCGCTCCCACAGCTGCAGCCCAGAGAGCGTAAGGCACGGCATGCTTCTGCTATGTGTTTTAAATTAGCTTAGTCAAGCTATAAATATTTTTGGTAATTTATAAAAAAACTGAAATGTTTCTGTCTAAGCCAGAAGACTGGGTTGTGCAACACAAATTAACTTCTTATGGAGGTGGGTCTGGAAAACAGAAGAAGTGTGCTTCTAACCATGGCTGCTGCAGTGGGGTTGCAGATAATTGGTCAAATTTGCTTTGAGAATTTCTCTGTTACCTCAGGCATGAAATTCGGATTCCTGCACATGGGCTCTACTAACCTCCGCTAAATGCCAACACCAGTCTCATGTGTATGTCCCCATCTCTTGATGCGTACTTCCTCACGAGCTGCCTCTAAACTGACGGGTTTTACCCCATTTTCCCTAATTAGAATAATTTCTGTCTTCCTTTCCGCCATGCCTGGTATCCCTGTTTCTCCCGTCAATACCAAGGCAGACCCTCCCATCCCAAGAACTTTTTCTGAAGAAATTGAAACAATTTTTAATCACTTATGATCACCTCTTTGTATTCCATAAGCAACACTGGTTATATATACAGCAGACTCTGGCATTCACTGGAGATCCATTCCTTGAAACAGGAAAATGATCCAAATATCATACTATATTAGAATGATGATAATGTTTGAGAGGGTGGACACGAGATGACAGACACACAGCTTTTTTTCTTCTCCTCTCTCTTCCTCTTTTCCTTCCCTCCTTCTTGCTTTATAACTTGAAAGAGACAAGGAAATACTAGGTTCAGCTGGAGCTCTTGAGCTGGACACACCTGGAAACTCTGGGCTGAACGGGATGATGCTAGCATTTTTCAGACTTTGGAACCAGTCTGGATGCCTTAACTGGAGCTCTGGTCAACCAGAATGTGGCGGGCACCCTGGTAACATTACCTATTGTCATTTCCCATTTTCCTGGTCAAGGAAACTAAATGTCAGCAAGGCAGATAACACCTAATTATTACTGTAATATACAGAGAGCAGTGCTGGCACTAGGGTGCCTGAGGAAGATACAAAAAGGAAAGACTTAAAAGAAACTTACAAAGTGCACAATACTCCAGATCACCAAATCTGTATCATCTGTTGAGTTGTGTCTTAAGTGATGATGGGTACCACCCAGCTACAGTTACACACAATACTCTTTTGGTCCTAATGACTGGAAGAGGCACAGAGTAGTGGGAACTGGATCATAGAGGTGGGGCTGGACATGAAGTTCAGATATAATAAGGTGGTGAAATGCAGAGCTTAGTGATGGCTGGCAGGGGAAGGGAAGGCCTGGTCTCTGATGACATTCAGGCTTTACCCTCAGGAGGGAGACAGGGTGGATGGGGGTGTCATCCCAGTGAAAGAGGAATAGGTCATTCTAAGTGCAGCAATGGAACTGGTGATGTCTGCAATTCACTTGGACTACTGAAGACACTGCAAAGTCAACATGGCCAAATTAGAACTCTTCATTTTCAATCCTCATCCCCAATCCTATTTCTTAACCGTTTTTCTAAGTCAGTAGCATCCAACATCCATTCAGTTACTCAAAAGAAAAAACTTCAGAGAACTTCTTGTATTTTTTTGTTTTTGTTTTTTTGCTGTTACCCCAACTGTCAATCTACTTCCAAAATAACCCAAAGACATTCCTTTCTCTGTATCTCCACACAAAATAAAAGATGAACTCCACTCATGTTTTAATGGAATAATCACAGTTCTTTTCTCCTTTTAAAACAAAAATAGGAAACTAACATCAAAGTGTGGATTATGAGGCCTTGGGGCTCCCGGCACATCACAATATCTGGTACCCTCTTCTTTTCCAATTCCACACCCTTGTACAGTCACCAGTGGCCTATATTATGTACATGAGATCTCTCCTTGGCAGAGAAAAAGAAGACAAAATGATATCATGTAACTTTGGACAGGGTATAATTTTTTCCCATCTAGTGTGGTTTATGTCTACATTTTATGAGCTTCTCTCCTTCTCTCTTTTCCTCTCTCCACTCCCATTTCCCCTCAGCCCAAATTCTTCCCATGAATCCCTCTTTAGCCATCAATAAGGAGACCCTCAATGTGCAAATCCTATGGTACTTCTATTTGCCATAGGAGGATATCCATCTGGGGATAGTTCTGCCAGAAAGACAAGAAAGACTGAATAAATCTCCCAACTCAGAATTCAGCATAGAGACAACACAAAGGGTCAGAGCCACATTTTTTTCTTATTCCTTTCTTGACTATAAAATTTTGTTAAGATTTTGTTTACTTCAAAGTATCTATAAACTCTCTGGATAAGAACTCAAAACACATTTCATCTGTTTAGTTGTAATTTCAATTCTAACTAATATAAAGATTGTTTTCTAAGGTGAACCTACCTCAAATACAGTAAGCCACAATGATTTCTAGTCAGTCATGTGATTAACTTTTCACCAAGTAGATTAGCAATCAAGAAGTTTTAAGTAATATGACTGTAAATTACTCCGTTTCTGAACAGTCCAAGATGTCTCAAGGGATTTCTGAATTTATGTACATATTTCTTAAAAGGCAAATATGTGAAGTATTAAAACATAATGCAGCTTTACAAAATTAACCTAGTTTCCATGTAAATGCCCAGGATTCAACTCTTGTTCTTTTTTGTTCTTTTTTTTTTTTAATTTTTTTTTTAACGTTTATTTTTGAGACAGGGAGAGACAGAGCATGAACGGGGGAGGGTCAGAGAGAGAGGGAGACACAGAATCTGAAACAGGCTCCAGGCTCTGAGCTGTCAGCACAGAGCCCGACACGGGGCTCGAACTCTCGGACTGCGAGATCATGACCTGAGCCGAAGTCGGACGCTTAATCGACTGAGCCACCCAGGCGCCCCTCAACTCTTGTTCTTTATTCACTCCATTAATACATTCATACTTCCATTCTTTCTGAGTTCAAGATAATTTGAAGACACTTGTTCTGTATTTATTTAAGTCTAAATTTAAGAACTATAATTTCTGATGTATACTTTTTGAGAAAAATTATATTTAAAAAATCTATTCATCTCCTTATAGGCAATTATTTCTTGGAGTCACTATTAATGCTTATACACAAAAAGATTCTAATTTTAGTTATAAAATTTACTCAGCCAAAAATTCTTTCTAGGGTGCAAAGAAACAGAGAAAGGTTTACATGATAGAAGCACAAACCTTCCTAAATCCAGTCATTCATATCACTTACTATAGATAGCAACAAAAACTGGTAAAATTAAGCTCCAGACCTATATCCAAAGGCCATTTGGTCCAATCTTACTCTCACATCTCAAACAAAACATAACCAAGTAGAATTAAATCCTATTTATTTCCAAGCCTCTCCAATTGATACATTGTTATAAAAATCAAGGCACAAGAATAGAGAATCAGCAGCCCCTTCAGGATAGAGGTTTCAAATATGTAGAATATGAAAATTTTGTACAGGAAAGTTGCAAGGCTATACAAAGAATTAAGAATAAGGGACATGTATCTTAATGTAATTGGCCTAAGTTCAATATAGATGGAGAAGAAATGGATTAATTAGCTTATAGAGGCCTTTTGCATACCTCTCTCAAATTGTAACTGATTCAGGAAATTTGGATTTAAGCCATCCTGTACATGGCATTACCCTATGGAAAAGAATCAGATCTGAAGTAGGTCTGTGAAAAATTTGGGCAAATGCAGGGTTTCATTTTGGGAGAATCTTTTTTTTTTTTTTTTTTTTTTTTTTGAGACAGAGAGAGAGAGAGAGAGAGAGAGCAAGCGAGCATGAGCATGAATGGAAGCAGGGAGGGAAAGGTAGAAGGAGAGTGGGGCTTGATCCCATGACTGTGAGATCATGACCTGAGTCAAAATCAAGAGTCAGATGCTTAACCGACAGAGCCACCCAGGCACCTCACATTTTGGGGGATCTTTTAAGAAATAATGTTTCTTCTCTTTCTGAGAGCACTGAGAAACCTACTATGAAACAATCCTGTTTCTCATTTTGGATAGCATGATTTGTGGATGTAAAGTCTGGAACTGCCATAGCTATTTTGTCAACATAAGGGACACACTGGCTTGAGGATAAAGCTAATAACATGGAAGGCAGGACAGAGAATTAGAAAGAAACTGGTTCGCTGATGACATCATTGAACCATGAAGCCTACCTTGCCTCTGGACTTTTCAGTCATGTCAGCCAATGAGCCCCTCCACCCTTTATTACTTAAGACAGTTTGATTTTTGGTTATTTGCAGTTTGAGTCCTAACTGGTGACTCCTGAGTCATTAGCAGATAACTAGTATGTAAGCCCAGGTAGAAACTGTAGAGAGAAAAGACTGAATCCTGGGGCATTCAAACCTTAGATATTGGGCCAGGAAGAGGAACATAAAAGAGAGAGGAGAAACTGACAGAAGGTAGAAAGAGAATGACTAAAGTGTGGGGTCACTGACAAAAGAAAAAGAAAGAAAAGTGCTTGACAGATGAGGGAGTGGTTACCCCTTTGAGAGTTCCTGGGAGTCCAGGTAACATGAGGACAGATATGTGACCCTTGGAAATGGCACCACACAGCTTGTCAGTGGCCCGAGCAAGATCAGCCAGTGGAGGGGAGGGGGAAAGACAGAATAGACCAGAGGAAAAGGGAGTGAGGGTGTGAAGATGGTGAACGGATTCATGTTTCAAGTTTTGCTGTGAAGAGGAGAACAGGGAGTCAGAAACGGGGGGTGCTGTGGGATTAAGAGAGTTTGTCTTAGTTGCTACTGCCATTCATTTTTTTGAGCTTGAAAACCACGAGCTTGTCCATGTTTGGGTGGAACCATTCAGAGAAGAATACATAGAGGCTGCAGGAAAGAAGAAAAATGGCAAAAGCAATTCCTTGTACAGGTGAAGGCGCTGGGTGCCAGAGAGTGAGGGGAGATGCTTCACAGGGGCAGCAACATTCCTTTTCTTGTCAAAGGGGAGAGCACCGTACATAAGCACGGATAAAAGCAGATGTGTGGATTTGTGATCAGAAGATGGAGAAGCCCCTGTTCGATTTTCTGAGCTGAGTATAAGTGAGCCTCAGAGCATCATCTGTCAGGACACAGGGAAAGAGTGTGGCCAAACATGTGGTCATTACTTCTCAGCAGGCAGAAATTTTTTTTAGGCTCTTGGAAAAGGACCTTTTATAGTCTGGAAGTCGCAAAAACTCTTCATAGTGAATTTTTTATCTGTTAAGTTAAAGGGATGCTTTATAACTGTTTTGTAAATTTGTTGTGCATAAATGGGGTTAGAGGTGATGATGGAGGTAGGCATTTCTTTTACTATCAGTTTAAGGTTTAGGCAACTATATTCAGATTCTCTTAAAGCTGGTTTTATAAAAAGGAAATTTAAAACTTCCCATTCAAAATATTTACAAGCCAATGACATATATACTATTTCCTCTCCAACATGGAGTACCTATTTGCTATAGTCACATTAGCTCGTATTTGTGGTCTTTGTTGACACAGCCCTGGTCTTTTCTTGTTTCTTTAAATTTCCTCTAGTTCTCTGGTGTTTTGAAAAGTTTGAAATGAAATTTATAACACTTATCCAAAGCTATAACTAAAATGCATATTCTTAATAGCCTAGATGAAGAAGAAAGTATCATATTCCATTTTTCTGGTCAGTTTTATAATAAGATCAATTTGAAACACTGATGTTTCAAGGTGATTAGCTATGATTTCTAGTTATAAGTTAGTGAGAGGTTCTTACTACATCTTTATTATAGGTTTTAGCTAACAAAATAATGTAAGCTAATTCGACTATTATAAAGACCATGTAGAGGAGGAAAGAGCATGGCTTATTGTTTTGTGAACACTCTGCTGCTGGGTTTGTCTTCTTTTAGGCAGTGTAACACGACTTGTTTTGCATAAAGCCACTTAAGGGACTTGAAATACAACATCTTTTGTATGTAGCCTCTCTAGCTGCATTATTTCCGAAGAGCCAGCACATCAATCACATCCACCTCCAGATTTCTACTTCTGATGACACATGGCTGAGAACAAGGACGAGTTTCATTCAGGCAAAGTCAAATCCAGGTCAGTCTCCCTGTCTATGAATCAAAGACATTTGGGGCAGAGATGAAAATGCAAGTGTTACTAGTTAAGTTGTTCAAAACTTATGGCCCAGGAGAGAGTAAACCCACACATATCACAAAACGCAGTCACTGGGTCAGTTCCAGGCTTTTGGAAAGGGCATCAGTTAAAACCACCATAAAGGTATTTTGTTAGATTTCGATCATGGACTCTTTAGCTGTCAGTGTATAACTATTTGAATTTAAAACTACAGAGATTTTATACAACTGATACATAACTAGCCAATCAGGAATATATATGAGTTACATATATACATGTGTGAGTTTTAACTTAGACATATAAGTGCCTAAGTTGTGTGCGTGTATATTAAAAGTTCCTTTAATGAAGGGGCTTTAGTGGATGGTAGGGCAGTGACAGGTGAGAGTCCAATTAAACTGAAGGAGTGAAATTTTGGATAATTATACCATTTTCTCTTGTTTCTAGTTTTTCTTAAATTGAAAGAAAAGCATAAACAGATTTAGAATACAATCCAAGATTTATACGTGAATTTTTGCCCTGCCCTGTGGTTCTGATTCTTCCTCTGTCATATGTAATACAGGCTCCCCGAAACCCAGAGTGATTTTCAAGTCCTGTGTTCCTAATGTGGAGTTTTCAAACCATATTCCACACAGAACCAGTATTACCACATGTTCCCTGTAGGGGGATTATATATCTTCTTCCTGCTGATATCACGTGACTTGCTTCAGCCAATGAAATGGCACAGGAGTGCCGTGTGCCACTCACAGAAAAAGCCCAAGACCTTCATGAGGTTCTGCAGTTTTCCTTTTATCTCCTCCATGAGACCTACAATAGCCCGAGTGGGAGTTGCTCTTTTAGCCTTGATCCAAGAGTAAAGATGTTGAAAAGAGCTACAGCCACCAAGCAGCTGTCATGTAAAGTGAGTAAGAAATAAAGCACGCTGTTGCAAACCACTGAATTTTGTTACTGCAGCATTCCAACCCATCCCTCCTGATGCATTCCCAGCATCAAAAGGGTTATTGAAGAAATTCTGGAAATGATGCATATGCTATCCCACTCAAAATAATGCACATTGGCATTTTAAAGGATGTTAAAAAAAAATCCTTCAGGAAATAAACCGGTTTACTACTGTGGTCTAGCATTTTCCCAATTATCTTGATTAAAGAATATTATTTTTTAATGTTTATTTATTGATTTTGAGAGAGAGAGAGAGCATGCGCACATGTGTGAGCAGAGGAGGGGGAGGAAGAGGAGGAGAGAGAAAAAAATCCCAAGCAGGCTCTGCAATGTCAGCACAGAGATGGATAAAGGACTTGATCTCATGAGCCATGAGATCCTGACCTCATCCAAAAGCAAGAGACAAATGCTTAACCAATGAGCCACCCAGGCACCCCAAGAATTATTTTTTATATAATAGTTAATAGCCTTTCTCCAAACACAATTTTAAGAAGAGCTGCCCTAATGCATTGTTTTTTTTTTTTTTTTGTTACTGAAAGAGATTGATTCAAGGAGCCAGTGGCTCTTGTGAACGTCTGCAAACTATTAATTACTACCTTTATTCCTTTGTTCATTCATTCATTAAATAATGAAAAAATATATCAGGTCTCCAACTGCTATCTTGTGGATGTGCAAGAAATATCACTGTCATTAACGTACATAACTCGATTTAATTTCTGACTGCATGTCTAAGCTTTGACACAGTACCTAGTTTCAAGAGTATGATTACTACTGGTCACTTCTCAGGTGTCCACTGTCTAGTTCCACATAGTAGCTTCAGGACTGGGAAGAGGATATTGTCATACTAGTTTCACAACCAAGCCTAGAACACGTGAGAACCTTTGCAGGGCTTCCTATGATCCTGTGTTCTTGGCCACATCACCCAGCCAGTCCCTTCATAGCCTTAACAGTGCTGCCAAGCATCAGGGTCCAGTTCTTTGCTCTGGGACTGCAGTAGGCAGAATTCTATGATGACCTCCAACATTCCTGGTCCTAGGAATACACATACCTCTTCTTATTCAGAAAACAATAATCTAGGGACTGGTGTGAATGGATTTTTCAGGTGTAACTCAAGTCCCAAATCAGTTGGCCTTAAATTAGAATATTCAGGTGGGCCTGACCTAATAATGTAAGCCCTTTAAGAGCAGAGTGTTTTTTCCTGCTGGTTGCAGGAGAGGAAATCAAAGATTCAAAGCATGAGAAGGATTCAACACACCATCACAGGCTTGAAGGTAAAATGGAGAGCGGCCCTGACTGACAGCCAGTGGGAAACATGGGCCTCAGCCCTAAGACCACAAGACACTGGGTTCTGCCAACCTGGAAGTGATTTCTCCCAGAGTCTCCAGACAAGGCTCGGCCTCGCTGACACCTCAGTTTTAGCCTGTGATATTCTAGCACACACTGTACTGGACCTACAGAACCGTGAGCCGTAGGACCATGGAAGGCACGGCCCCCGTGGAACTGTGAGCTAATAATGAATAGGGTTTTAAGCTGCTAGGTTTGTGGTAATGTATTCTGCAGCAATAGAAGATGAATACAGGCCCCGAAGGGTTTGCTCATGCTCCTCTTCTCCCATCTGGGGTCTCTGTTTCCAGTTTGGAAGGAAAGTCAGAAAGCGAGAGGGAAGTCTGTGCAGCCCTTATTTCCTCAAGACACTCTCTTTATAACCTTTCATTTGTTTCAAATGCTGTCCATTTTTCTTAAAGTTTCGATGTTCAGAAAGTGAAAGCCAGAGACTTGGCAGGCTGCTGCACCCCTCCCCCACTCCGCTGTCCCTCAAAACACTCAGAGCCACCACCTGCTACCCCTAGACAACAATCGGAGCCTATTACCTGGTTGAAAGTGGGGAGAGGAAAGAGAATGATACAGGGAGGGGTAAACGCTCCACAAACTGGTATCTGTACATCCTGTTCCATCCCAACAGCTTCATCCCACAGCTGTGTGAATTTAGACATGGCAGAGGAAAGGCTCCCGGAAGGGACATCAGAGGCAGCATGTGACCGAGAGACAGTGGGGCCCTGTACACGACTGCCGGCCCTGCCCTGGCTACATTCCTTACGTGCTGCAGGATGGCACCAGATCAGCCCTTGGGAAACAGAAGGGAAATTGTTCCCCAGGCTCTGGCCAGAGGGCACGGCCCCCACAGGGAGCACTTCACCGAGGGTGGCAACATGTGGCAGTGAGGCGTATTTACATGGGTAGAAATCCTAGAGTCTCTCGGGTGAAGGGAGAAACCATCTGGTGGTGCCTCCTGGTATCAGGCTCTGGACGATGTGGCCCAAGTCCTGATCGGTAATTTTGTAAGCACGTTTCTCTGGGGCCCAAAGAGGGGGAAGCTGCCGGCACGGGAACATAGGCTGTGAGGTACAGAACTTCTAAGAATCACAGGGGAAGCAACCTTCTCCTTTCTTTCCCCAGGACAGCCTCCAGGGAGAAGAGGCAAATAGAACGAGCCATTTCCATGTATCCAGTGCCCACTTTCTGCCAGGCAGTGTACCACAGTTTCCATGCATTTTATCGTTTAGCCCTTATAGCAAATCTGCAGGGTTGGTGAATCCCCGTTTTAAAGATGAGGAAGTTAAGCCACAAAGAGGTTGAAAGTCAGGGGATAGAGTTGTCAGGGTTCAGTCCAACAGACCTTGGCTCTTGTCCTTCACTCTCAAAACAGGTTGCCTGTTACACAGAGACCCCTAAACAAGATCATCTGTGGGATGAAGGTGAGAAGGAAAGATTGCGTGGCTCTGGGACAGCATGAACTGGCATCTAGGTAAAACTTTTTAAATTCGTTGTCAAAGAATCCAGTTTGGAAGAGGAACTGTGATCACTTTGATCTTGGCGGCTACACCCAGACACACTCCCTTTGTGCCTCCAGATGTGGTTCTATTTGTACTCAGTATGGCGGCCTGACAGGCTTCAAATCTAGCTCACTACTGCTTTCGGTCTCTTTAACACCTTATTGTGAAGAATGACTCCCTTCTATTGATCCAATAGCATTTGATTCCAACGGCTTCTACGGTAGTTACCACATCGTATTACAGGTGTGTTGTCACCAAAGGTTCCACCCTACCACCATTACTATTGATTCTTGTTTCCTCAAGACCAAAGTAAGTCCAGCACATAGTGGGTCTTCAGTATTTGAGAGAAAAAACCAGAAATCTTTGCCTTCTCCTGGCCACGGATATGGTGACAAATGATTTGGTTCTAGAATATGTTCTTATAAATTGGACAAGGTCTAGTCAGCTCTGAAATCAGAAGCATCACTGACCTGCCCCTCTGGTGCTTGAGCCAAAGGATAAACACTAAGACTGTGTTGAGACGGGAGGTCCTAGTCAAGGTGAAGGACAAGGACATGGTTATCAGAGCAGGGGCTGAGGGGATACCTGGGCCCAGTGAGTTGTGGATCTGAACCACAGATAAGCAAGCTTCATTTCAAGAGGTCTCCACCAGTGAAGACAGCAGAAAATCTCAAATGCTACTGTTCTTGGCTTCCAAAGGAGCCCCTGCTGAAACCATTACCCAAGAAAGTAACTGCCCTTAATCCTCTGTTCCACTAGCTGGCACTGCTGCCCTTCCTCATCTGGTCCTTTCCACCACTCTCTGCCTGAGCCCTCCTCATACCTCCACCAGACCCAGTAGGGGCTGTTCCTGTAGAATTCTACTTGAAGCCCTCACTGGGGCTTAGCTCTATAATTCTCACATCTGGAGATTCTCGTGTACTCCTGTTCTTCTGCTAGATGCTTCTCCTCAGCCAACCCCCACCCTGTATATGCCGTGTGCCTTGTGGAAGCTAAGTCTCCCCGCCCTTGCCCTCGATCCCCACACCAAGCTGTATTGGGTCTGGCTTGTCACCGGCCGCTGCTGGGAGGAATCCTCCTGTTGGCTCAGAGGGATGGGAATTGCAAGACGGGGAAAGATCTTGCCACGGACTGAGGAGAGTGAGAGGGATGTGGTTCTGATAATGCTGTTTGGAACTTGTGATGTGTTTTCTCAGAAGTGATGATAATGAGGTTCTAGAATGTTGTTGGTATCACACTGTTTTGGCTAGGCGATGAGTGCCACTGGCCGTGGTTGGGTGGTCTGGCACAGCTCTATGGGTAAATATATTCTGAGTTCCCAAGAATGTCTTGGAGATGAACTTTGATTCTACAACTGGTTAGGAACTGCCTGTTTCTCAAATTTACCCCAAGGAACTTATGATTTTTCTGTGTCATGATTCTGAGGTAGTTCTGGTTTCATGATCAGTATAAATCAGGGTCAAATCTTACGCTCTTAGAAGTGAATATGCTAAGAGAATAAGTTTTCCTGAAAACACCTTCCCAGAAAGCGACACAGAAGCTGGACTCCTCATTCTGAACAAAACTCAGAACATTCTGCCCTTGGATTTGATTCCTGTTTTGAATATTCTCGAGGAAGGAAGGAAGATAGCTGGTAAAGGGGCGCCCAGCTACGGTGGCCTTGCACCCAGATCCCAGGTTTCAATGAAGTTACTTCCTCCTCAGACATCTGCCCTTTCTTTTTATGTTCTTTTCAGGATATTATTAGAAGACATGTCAAATATGATCTTAGGGACAAAGATTTTGAAAATACCTGCTTATTGAAGCTTTGGTCTTCAATTCTTCCTGGTTGTATCTAAGTTCCTGGTTGTATCTTCCTAGTTGGATCTAAGTTGTATCATTCTTTTCTGAGTGAAAGAGATGTGATCATCAGTTTCTTTAAATTGACTCCATCAACCCTGGCTGAAGAGGTTGGGTAAGTTCTGAGGAATGATAAGACCCAGTTCATATTATCTTACAACATGCTCCCCACTCTTGTCCATATCACCCCTTGAAATGTTATTAAACGAGTGGCAAACATAATCACTGTCTTTCCTCTCCTGTTCTTTGGTTTCCTCCAGCTTGCTGACATGGAAAGCAGCCTGAGCAAGTCCACAGTTTGTTGGCAGTATCCTGAGGTGAATTGGCCGTGTGGTTAGCACTCTGAACTTCAGAAGGACAAGGGTTTTGAAATGCAAAGGAGCAAGAGCAGGACTGCCTGTTATTTTATCAACAAGGCAGCCTTGTTTCTCTTGTATCTTTGAAATAGAAGGTGAGCTTTTCATCATCCAAGAAAACTTACAGGCAGAGAGTATCTCTCCCTCTCATGTCACATGGACCCTACCTGTTTTGGAATAATGAAACTACAACACAGAGGAAATAAAAACCAAACAAAAACCACCAAGTCAAAAACCTGAGAGGCTATCTTGTGACCCTCTGCTAAGCTCTGCCCCATGCATACCCTCTTACTGGCGGGACTGGGGGTTGGAAAACTGCGGGAGAAACTCAGAAGCTGAAGTTCAAGGCTTCTACTAAGCGGCAGGCTTGTCTTTGACATTTTTATTTCCCTTGAGACCTTTCACAGCATCTCTCATTGCAAAAGCAACTCTGAATAAGAGCCAGTAATTACCACAATGGATAGTTAATATTTATTAAGTTCTTAATAAACTTTAATAGTCATTACTCATGTAAACTTATTAAAAACCCCAGCAAATTCGTGAGGAACCATTTCCTAGGGTGATTTATAAAACCACAGAGACTATCAAAGTTCAACAAATCACCCTGGAAGTGAAGATAACTTAAAAATGAATAAAAATCAAAACAAATTTGGTGTCTGATTGTGACTTAAGTGAACTATTAACATAAGTTCTTTGATGCTATTTGTTAAGCCACAGGAAAAAAACAACTTTAGGTTTTTCTTACTAACAACAAAGCAACTTTGAGCAAATGTTCATGATTCTGAAAGGATTGCAAAGCCTCAATGGATCTGTGGTCTGTGATGCTTGAGTTACAAGAACATTGGTGGTGGGTGTGAATTTTGTTTTGTTTTTTGCTTGTCTACTTACTGAGTAGGACAGTGATGCATTAAGAAGAGGTAGGGTGTGGGCGCCTGGGTGGCTCAGTTGGTTGAGCATCAGACTTCGGCTCAGATCATGATCTCTTGGTTTATGAGTTCTAGCCCTGCGTCTGGCTCTGTGCGGACAGCTCAGAGCCTGGAGTCTGCTTCACATTCTGTGTCTCCCTTTCTCTCTGCCCCTCCCCAGCTTGTGCTCTCTCTGTATGTCTCTCTTTCTCTCCCTCTTTCAAAAGTAAATAAACGTTAATTAAAAAAAAGAAGAAGAGGTAGGGTAAAAGCCCAAACACAAGAAGTGTTGAATCATACATTACAAGATTTGAATTCACACATTTTCTAATTTGTACACTTTGACAACTAAGGAAAACCCTTGTCATTCTCTTTTTCACTTAAGAAATTTTTTTATATAATGGCTATATTATAATGGATTATATATATGTGTATATATACATGTATATACGTGTGTGTGTATAAATATATTTTATACATATATATATATATTTTTTTTTTCTTACTGAGAGAAAAGTTCCTTCACATTTTGAATTCCTGGGTTTAAATCAAGTATTAGCTCTCCAGCTAGTCCATGGGTAATGATTTTGGGTCCTCATACCGAGCTAGTTCTTCCACCCACGATCCAGGAGAGGAACATGGATTTTGTTTCCTGAATAACTACCTTTCCCAGGGATACCAACTATCTTGATACAGAGTCTTTTTCTAATACCATATTTTTTTCAGTTCTGAATTATAAAAATCCTGTTTAAAATCTAGAAATTTCAGAGAAGTTGAATGAAAATTTTTAGAAATCAGCAGAAATTCCACCATTTGGGGAGAACTGCTGCTAACATATGCTGCGTCGCTTATGTTATTTACTTTTTTCTTTAACTATTTGTTACCACAAATCATACTTGTAGGGTTGCCAGATAACATAGAAGATGTCCAGGTAAATAAACAATGATACATGTCTTGGTATAAGTATGTCATATGCAATCTTTGGGACATATTTGCACTAAAAAAATATCACTCGTTTATCTGAAATTCAAATTTAACTGGACAGCCTCTACTTTTATTTGCTAAATCTGGCACCTGTAATCATTCTCAGTGCATAAATGCAAAAAGAATGAAACATAAATCACCAGGATTCTCACATTCTCATCACCCTCAATTCTTTCCCTAGTCCCTTCATATAATTGGACGTAATTTGGGTGTTTCCCATTTAACCCATTTAGTTGTAAATTAAAATGATTTACGAATGCTGTATTCTCAATAAATAATATCATCATATTGACCTCCTTTGGTTTTTCCTTCTTTTTCTGGGGTCCTCTTATAAGAAGAATGAATATGGATGAAGGCCAGAGTAAAGAAAGCCAGAGATACCACCAGAATGAAAGGTTTTCAGGCTAAGACTCTGCTAACATTACTCTCCTCTTCGGCAGTCAGGAGAGCAGCAAGGGAAGCATTTGCCTGATGAGGGGCATGTGTGTGTGTGCGTGCGTCTCCGTTCTTCCATGCCTGAAATATAGCTGACAGCAGACAAGGAAAAGCGCACTGCAGCTCAAACAGTTACGCAAATATCCCTCACTTCCCATGTTTTGATTGATCTAAGCAGGTTATCCCTCCACTCTGCTAAGGTAAAACAGGAGAATGGGCATTAGCTTTCCAAGAGATTTTTGTGCTGTTTCGGAAAGCAGGATACTCAGTGGTGAACTAACTGTGTGTGTGGATGTGTGTGCAAGCACATGTGGTGGAGGGCAGAGAACGACTTAAAGGGGCCTTCTTTACCCTATAGCATGCTCTAATGTAGAAGGAGTACATCTTCTGGGCTTACTCTGTAGTGCCTAAGTATGCTACAATATCAACACTAATCACTATTATAATGAAGAGTGCAGTTGTTTTTGAGAAGAAATAGTGGTCAGGTAGGTTTCTAGAATTTGTAAAGTGAGGTTTCTAGGTAAGTGTTCAAAGCTTTTCTTTTCCTCTGCCTCTGCCCAGGGGTGGGTCAAGGACAGGCTCATGCTGCCAGGAGGAATTTCTCTCCTTAGGAGAAGCAGAGGGACTCAGGGGCTGTGGTCACATGAGAGTGACTCTCTTCTGCCCTTCTGACTCCCACAGACTCCATGCCTACTTGAAGTGCCAGCTGTGCTCTGGGCTTTGGGAACACTCCCACCGACTTCTCCTCTGGCCTCTAGCCTAATAAAAGGAGCGCCCTCCTGTTTGCTGTGGCTGCTCTGAAGAATAACCAGATGGTTGTAAATCTTCCTTTAAAATGTCTTTCGTACAAGAGAGGGCCTATGATTAAACAACTGAACTGTTTTCTTTCTTTTCCTTTTTTTTTTTTTTTTTCATCTGCTGGACAACCTCAAGGTCATGCCTAATTAAAGAGAAGCTTCTCCTGTCTGGGCAGGGATTTGCAAGAAGATTCCTTCTGGGTAGATCTACTCAACTCTTCACACTTGGCCAGAATCAGAAGTGTGCCAGGCACAGGCACAGTGCTGGAGAGAAAACACTGAAAGTGTAATTGGCCTCAAGGAGCTCATCTGGTGGAGAAAACAGAAAAGAATCAATTATAATATGAGAAGTGTTATGGAAAATGTATGGCCATGGAAATGGAAGGCCTGGTGTGTGTGTGTGGGTGTGTGTGTGTGTTAAGAGTGATATGAGCAGAGACTACTAAAGTTTTGTTGAAAGAAGTGGTATTTAAATTGAGCCTTGAAGAATTGTAGGAGGTAAGCTAAATAGGAAAATTATTCCGAAAACAGCATTAACAATACATACAAATGGGAAGATGGCTACACACTCAGGGAACTGCAGGCCAGTGTGTCTGGATTCTGGAGCAGAAGGAGAGATATGTGAACAGGACTCTGGGAGAACCATGATGACACTGGAGAATTTTAGAAGACTCTTATAATGGAACTTACCCTTCAGAAAGATGTTGTTTGCAATAGCATGGGTAAGCGACTAGAGGAGATTGGCCAGATTTATAGGTTTGAGAATCATCAGTATTTAAATGTCATATTGACTCTAGGACCTACCTATGGTATTTGGGAGTCTCTATAAATGGGTAGCAACAGGCTTCAGTACATTATTGGAATATTCTCTTGGAACAATTATTGGAATATTGTATTGGAAGTGCTCTATAGATACTTATACACATTTTTATAGAGAATTAAAGTTTTTCATTTTTACTACTCTTGGTTGCCACAATTTTGAATGATGAGAAAGGAACCACTAGTCTCCTTTTATAGAAAAAGAAACTGAGGTTCAGATTGAATGACTTCCCTGAGGTCATACAGCTAGTAAAGTTGCACTGGTCTTCTGTCTTCAAATCCTAAACTCTCCTGCACACCAAGGGGCCTCTTATATTACAGTGAACAACTGTATAACTAACCAAATCCTCCTTTCTGTCACAGGCAAATGTGGATCCCTTAAGAGTTTTAAGGAGCAAAGTTACAATACCCACACAAAAATTATACCACAGCACTCTTGGCATGCACAGCACCAACCTAGAAGTCCTTATTTTGTTGCTAAATGTATTCTTTGTACATGCTTATTGTCTGGAATATGGTATAAAAAAAGTATGGTCGCATAAGGAACTTGAGTTTATCTGGGTTCTTGCTAATGTATTTCCTTCAGTGTCATGAAAAGTAGGGTCTCTGGGGTTGGTACAATGTTAAGATAAAGCTACGCTGTCTTCAGCATAATGCCTCTCCCACAATTCCTGCTGGTATATTTGTGCCCACTGCAATGGATTGTACAGAAGTATGAGAAAACCATGTGAGTCAATTTCCTCTCATTTCATAGGTTGGGAAACTGTGATTGTTCATATCAGTTCTGAGTGTTTAACTCTGATCTCCTCACCCATGAATGAGGAGACCTTCTACAAAAACTCCCAAGGGACTCTCTTTAAGTCTGCTTCCTATACTTCCTCTGAGCTAAGTTGATCTGTCATCCTGTAAGCCCAGGCTCTCTCTCTGTGCCTGGCCTCCCTGGAGTGAGGTATTGGGTTGGATACTGTACTGAGCCAGTCTTTCAGATCACTTACGGCCTAAACTCTCTAGCCATAGGCAAATCATGCCCCACCTTACATCCTTCCCAGATTTCTATAAACCCTGCCAGGTCCAACAACCTTGACTTCAATGATAAAGGGGTAAAGACAATGAACTCAGAGAGACAGTGGATCTCAGGTTCTGTGCAAAATTTTTGTTTTCCTAATTCCAGGTATGTAGTCTGATCACTAAATGATACTCTTCATTCTCACCATAGTTTACTTACCCATTTCCCTATCACTGAACATTTTGGTTATTTAGAATTTTGTGTATATAAATAACAGTACATGTGTTCATAAAGCCTTTTATTCTGTTTAATTATTATGACTAATTTACCTCAATTGGCATAAGTATCAGGAGTCCTGTGAATTCTTCTGATTCCTCTCCCCTAAGATCCTTTCTAATGCCAAATCCACTAATATTTCTATTTTCTCTCTTTTTTTATTCATGACCATAATTCAATTCCTTATTATTTTCCTTTGAACTATGGTAATAGCTCCCTAATAGACTGTCTTAGGTCTCACACTCAAATAGTCTTCCATATACACTATCATACTAGTATGGCCATTTTGTCTCACAGAGGTACCTAAAGTCTAAAAAGACCTGAGAATCCCCACATCAAAAATGACCAGTCTTGGTAATTCAGGAAATCCATAAGCTAAAACACCAGTGTCTAGACTAAAGTCCATAGTCTCTGATAAACACAGTCACTGTGTAATTGGCTGTTCTTTAGAAACAGCAAATAGCTGGGGGGTGGTGGGGGGAGGGTATTCCCAGAGGTTGCTCTTCTGGACAATGCACAGGCTTGAAAACAAGAATATTCAAGTACTTCTGATTTCTTATTTTTATTTTTGCAGTTAAACTCCTGGACATATCTGATTAAAAGTATTCTACCAGAATGGGATTAAAAAGAATGCCCCTTTGGGGTAGGTCATTTAAACTTCCAACTTCTGCCTAAAGCTATGTAAAGCCCTGAAGAGATTTTAAAATAAGAAACCTGACTTCCATCCTCTGGGAGGACAAATGCAGTTCATGGAATCATCTATGAGCCAGAGACTGAGTATAACCTCATTTATCTGGGAAGGCATGAATCCAGCCAAAAACTAAATGTACTCCAGGAGTCTTTCATGGTGGAGGATCATAACTGATAGCTCCTAGCCTCAAAATGTCCAGGCCCAGTTCATCTTTTCCATGTATTGTGACTCAGAACTTTGGAAAACCAACTGAATCATGCTCAAGCATTTGGACCTGTGATATAGTTAGAAGACAAGTCACACTGATTTTTACGTCAAAATGTCAACCTTGCTTTCTATAAGCCTAAAATCTTTAACCTATGAAATTACCCTAAATCAACTACAGAATCTCTTTTTCTGCATCCTCTTCCTAGTAATTCTAATTTGGAATTTTTCCTCTGTATATTTTGAAAAAATCCATACTCAACAGAGAAAATTGATATAGATTCTAGAACATGACAATCATGTACTTAGCATCACCCCATATTGAGTCAGATTACTTGAGTGTTATTATGTGACTTTAGCTCTCCAAATAAATGCTTTCAGAAATCTATAATTTAGTATTATGCCCTTGGCTTAAAAAACTTTTTTAAATGTATATTTAGTTTTGAGAGGAAAGAGAGAGAGAGAACGAGTTGGAGAGGGGCAGAGAGGGAGACAGAGAATCTGAAGCAGGTTCCAGCTCTCAGCTGTCAGCACGGAGCCGATGGGGGCTCAAACTCACAAACCACGAGATCATGACCTGAGCCAAAGTTGGCCACTTAATCAACTGGGCACCCAGGTGCCCCTGCCCTTGGCTTTTGTGAGTGTCAGTGAAGAACAGCCATGTGAAAAAGGAATCTTCACTGTTGATTAAATTAGCTCTGAGGAGTAACCCATAACTTTATCTGTAGTCCTTTCTTCCGTGAAGATCTGCTCTGCATCACCTTGGCTCTCAGACTCAGGAGAGCCTAGTATTGGAGAGAGACTTCACTTAACACCATGGCTGCAAAATGAGCTTCAAGCATCCCTGGGGCCTTCCAGCTGGGGTCTCTGGGAAACTGACACTCATGAAAAGGGGTGTGGGGAAATAAACCAGGTGAACATGAGTGTGGAGCCCACCTCCACTTCAGTCAAAGCAACTCTGCTTCTTTATATTCTGTGGATTGTGGCTCTTTCAATGCTTTTGTTTAGGAAACTGGTTACTCTTACACTTGGAAATCTTTGGTGTAGTGGTTAAAAGAGCACGAGTTATAGCATCAAAAATTTCTGAGATTAATTTTCAACTCTCTCACTTATCAGTTTTTCTGTCATTGGCAACACAACTGACTCAACATCTTATTTTTACTATTTGTAAAATGGGAATATGAAAAATACCTGCTCCTGGGGGGGGGGTGTAGAGAGGATTTAGTAAGATTTAATAAGATAAGAATGTCCATCACTTAGGAAAAAGATTTCCATGCAAATGGAGGTGGAAAAAATGCTGAGGTAGCAATATTTATATCAGAAAAAATAGACTTTAAAACAAAGACTGTAACAAGAAACAAACAAGGACATTACATAATGATAAATTAAATAAGATGGTATAACAATTGTAAATATCTATGCACCCAACATAGGAGAACCTAAATATATAGTGCAAATACTAACAGACATAAATGGAGAAATTGACAGTAGTACAATAAGAGTAGGAAACCTTAACAACCCACTTAAATCAATATGTATGTCATCCAGACAGAAAATCAATAAGCAAACAGTGGTTTTAAAGAAAACATTGGACCAGATGGACTATATCTATCTATATCTGTATCTATCTATCTATCTATCTATCTATCTATCAACATTCCACCCCAAAACAAAAGAACATACATTCTTTTCAAGTGCACACAGAACATTCCCCAGGAAAGATCACATGTTTGGCCATAAAACGAATCTCAATAAATTTAGGAAGCCTGAAATCATATCAAGCATCTTTTTTGACCACAAAGGTATGAAGCTAGAAACCAATTACAAGGGAAAAAAAGCAACAAAAACCCCACAAACAGGTGTTTCTGGAGACTACACAACATGCTACTAAACCACCAATGGGTCAATGAAGAAATCAAAGAGGAAATTAAAAAAAAAAATGGACACAAATGAAAATGAAAACACAACAGTTTAAAATCTATGGGATGTAGTAAAAGCAGATTGAAGAGGGAAGTTTATAGTGATACAGGCCCATTTTAAGAAACAAGAAAAATCCAAATAAAAAATGTAACCTTACACCTAGAGGAACTAGAAAAAAAAAAGCCCAAAGTTAGTATAAGGAAGGAAATAATAAAGATCACAGAAATAAATGAAATAGAGACAAAAAAAAAAAAATAGAAAACATCAGGGTAACTCAGAGCTAGTTCTCTCAAAGAGAGATAAGGAAGATAAAGATAAAGGAATTTGAAAAACCTACAGCTAGATTCATCAAGAAACAGAGAGAGCTCAGATGAATAAAATCAGAAATGAAAGAGAAGCTACAACTGACACCACAGAAATACAAAGGATTGTAAGAGGCTAGTATGAAGAATTTACACGCCAACAAATTAGACAACATAGGAGAAATGAGAAAATTCCTAGAAACATACAATCTTCCAAGTCTGAATTGGTAACAGATAATCTTAAACAGACCAATTACTAGTGACAAAATTAAATCAGTAATCAAAAAAACTCCCAACAAACAGAGGCTCAGGACCAGGTGGATTCACAGGTGATTCTACCAAGCATGTAAAGAAGAGTTAATATCTATCTTTCTCAAACTATTTCAAAAAATAAAAGGAGGCTTCCAAACTCATTCTATGAGGTCAGCATTACCCTGATACCAAACACACACAAAGACGCTACCAAAAAAAAATAATAAATAAATAAATAATAATAATAATAATAATAATAACTTCAGACCAGTATCCCTGATGAACATAGATGTAAAAATCCTCAACAAAATATTAACAGACTGAATTTAACAGCATATTAATTGGATCATTCACCAAGATATAGAGAGATTTATTCCAGGGATGCAAGGATGTTTTAATATTCACAAATCATTTAACATGAGACACCACATTAACAAGATGAAGGATAAGAATATATGATCAGGGTGCCTGAGTGGCTTGGTCAGTTAGGCATCTGACTTTGGCTCAAGTTATGATCTCACAGTTTGTGAGTTCGAGCCCCATGTCTGGCTTTGTGATGAGAGAGCCTGGAGCCTGCTTCAGATTCTGTGTCTCCCTCTCTTCTCTGCCCCTCCCCTGCTAGTGCTCACGCTCTCTCTCTCTCTCTCTCTCTCAAAAAAATAAACATTAAGAATATATGATCATTTCAGTAGATGTAGAAAAAGTATTTAACAAAATTCAACATCGATTCATGATGAAAACTGTGAACAAAGTGGGTTTAGGGGGAACATACTTCAATATAATAAAGTCTATGTATGATAAACCCACAGATAACATCATACTCAATGTGTAAAGCTGAAAGCTGTTCCTCTAAGATCAGGAACAAGACCAGGATGTCCACAACCACCACTTTTACTTAACATATTACTGGAAGACTTAGCTGCAACAATCATACAAGAAAAAGAAATAAAAGATATCTGAGTTGGTAAGGAAGTAAAACTATCACTATTTATAGACAACATAATACTATATATAGAAAACCCTAAAGGCAACCAAAAAACTATTAGAATAAATGAATTCAGTAAAGTTGCAGGACACTAAATTAATATACAGAAATCTGTTGTATTCTTATACACTAATAATGAAGCAGCAGAAAGAGAAATTAAGAAAAAAAGCACATCACAATTGCATCAAAAAGAATGAAATACCTAGGAATAAATTTAACCAAGGAAGGGAAAGATCTATACTCTGAAAACTGTAAAACATTTATGGACAAAATTGAAAACAACACAAATAAATGGAAAGATATACCATGCACATAAATTGGAAGAATTCGTATTATTAAAACGTCCATACTCCCCAAAGCAACCTACAGCTTCAATGTAATGCCTACCTAAGTCCCAATGGCATTTTTCACAGAAGTAGAACAAAAAATCCTAATGTGTATGGAACCATAAAAGACTTTGAATAGCCGAAGCAATCTTGACAAGAAAGAAAAAAGGTGGAAGTATCATAATCTCAGATCTCAAACTATATTCCAGAGCTATATAGTAATCAAAAGAGTGTGATAGTGGCACAAAAATAGACACATAGATCAATAAAACAAAATAGAGAGTCCAGAAAGAAACCTACTCTTAGATGGTTAATCTGTACACAACAAAGGAAGCAAGAATATACGATGGGGAAAAGATGGTCTTTTCAATAGTATTGAGCACACTGGACAACTACATGCAAAAGAATGAAACAGTACCATGTTCTTACACCACACACACACAAACTCAAAATGGTTAAGAACCTAAATATAAGACCTAAAACCATAAAAATCCTGAAAGAAAACAGAGGTAATAATCCCCTGGACATGTGGCCTTAGCAATTTTTCTTGATCTGTCTTCTGGGGGAATGGAAACAAAAGCAAATATAAACAAATGTGACTTAAACTAAAAAGCTTCTACATAGCTAAGGAAACCATCAACCAAACAAAAAGTCAACCTACTGAATGAGAGAAGATATTTGTGAATGATCTAACTGATAAGGGTAAACATTCAAAATATATAAAGAACTCATACAACTCAACACAAACAAAACCATCTGATTAAAAAATGGGCAGAGGACCTGAACAAGTATTTTTCCAAAGAAGATATACAGATGGCCAAGAGACACACAAAAAGTTGCTCAACATCGCTAATGGGGGGAAATGCAAATCAAAACCACAATGAGATATCACCTCACACCAGTCGGAATGGCTAGTATCAAAAAGATAGAACACATATTGGCAAGGAAGTGGAGGGAAAGGAATCCTGGTATACTACTGGTGGGATTTAAAATTAGTACAGCCACTATTTAAAACAGTATGGAGGAAAACGGTATGGAGTTTCCTCAAAAAATTAAAAATAGAAATACCATATGATCCAGTAATTCCATTTCTGTGTATTTCCTCCCTAAAAAACAAAAACAGTAATTTGAAAAGACATATGCAACCCTATGTTTAATGTAGCATTATTTACAATAGTTAAGCTGTGGAAGCAACTTAAGTGTTCATCAATAGATGATTGGATGAAGAAGATGTAGGGTGCGTGTGCGCATGCACACACACACACACATACACACATACACTGGAATAGTATTCAGCCTTTAAAAGGGATGAAATCTTGCCTTTTGCAATAACATGGATGGACCTATAGAGCACTATGCTAAGTGAATAAGTCAGACAGAGAAAGACAAATACCATATGATTTCACTTATATGTGGACTCTAAAAATCAACAAACAAAAAGCAAAATAGGGGTGCTTGGTTGGCTTGGTGGGTTGAGTGTCCAACTCTCGATTTCAGCTGAGGTCATGATCCCAGGGACATCGGATCAAGCCTTATGTTGGGTTCTGTGCTGAGTGTGGAGCCTGTTTAAGATTCTCTCTTTCCCTCCCTCTCCCCCTCTCCCTGGCTCATGCTCTCTCTCTAAAAATTAAAAAAAAAAATTAAAAGCAAAACAGGAATAGACTCATAAATACAGAGCATAAGCTGGTGGTTGTCAGAGGGGAGGTTGGCGGGGGATGGGTGAATTAGGTGAAAGAAATTAAGAGGAACAAATTTCCACTTAATAAATTATGTCATGGGGATGAAAAGTACAGCATAGGGAATATAGGCAATAATATCATAGTAACATTGTATAGTGACAGATGGTGACTATACTTATTTTGGTGAGCATTTCATAATATATACATTATGAAAAGTCAACAAATATTAAATAACAAACTAATATAATGTTGTATGTCAACTATACTTCAATTAAAAATATTTTTGGGGGGTGCCTGGGTGGTTCTGTTGGTTAAGTGTCTGACTTGATTCAGCTCAGGTCATGATCTTGCAGTTCATGTGTTCGAGCCCCACATCAAGTTCGATGCTGACAGTTCAGAGCCTGGAGCCTGCTTCGGATTCTGTGACTCCCTTTCTCCCTGTCCCTTCCCCACTTGTGCTCTCTCTCCCTCTCAAAAATAAACATAAAATTTTTTTTTAAATTAATTGTTTTTGGGGTGCCTGGGTGGCTCAGTCAGTTAAGTGTCCAACTTTGGCTCAGGTCATGATCCCATGGTTTATGAGCTTGAGCCCCACATCAGGCTCTCCACTGTCAGCACAGAGCCTGCTTTGGATCCTCTGTCTCCCCCTCTCCCTGTCCCTCCCCAACTGGTTCTCTCTCAAAATAAATAAACTTTATTAAAAAAATAAATTTTTAATAATAAAAAATAAATTGTTTAATAATAAAAAATAAATTGTTTAATAAAAATAAATTTTTAATAATAAAAAATAATTTTTTAATAATAAACAAAAATAATCATGACACAGTTTGGTTCTGAACCTTTGGTGTCCATTTAGTTTCCCCAGTAGAGCCCAGGGTCCACCTGCACTGAACAAAATTCCCAGGCTTCTGCACATAGCTTAAGAACAATCTACCATATAACTGATATGCAGTAAATGCTTTCCAACAACTTTTGGCAAACCATTTGCTTCCATTTATTTACAGTGAGCACAATGTAACACATCACACTTTTGGTTTTGTTTTATGCTCTTGCTGCCCTCAAGTTCAGAGGTCAATTATGCATTCAACTGCTGTAGGTTTCCTTAGGCTTGGTTATCTGGTATCGGTATTTCCTACTGATTCATTATTCAGCATTTTATACAACTCAGTTTTGTTTATGGTTTTATTGTATCTCTATTTTTCACTGTATGCTACCTCCAAAATAATTTTGGAAATATTTAGGGCATAAATAATTTTTAAAAAGTAAATATAGCTATGCACACTAAATCTTTTTCATAACAAAAAATCTTAAGGGGGTGCCTGGGTGGCTCAGTCAGTTAGGTGTCTGACTTCAGCTCAGGTCACGACCTCACGTTGGTGAGTTCGAACATGGCATCAGGCTCTCTGTCAGAGCAGAGCCTGCTTCAGATCCTCTGTCCTTCCTCCCTCTACCCCCTCCCACTTGCACTCTCTCTCTTTCAAAAATAAACATTTTAAAAAAGTAAAAAAAATATCTTAAAATGTGCAGCAATGCAGAAGCACCTCTGATTGAAAACGTCAACATCTCACTCCAGAGTGATAGGCCCGAATATGTGCAAATTTTTAAAGATTACTCCCTAAGTAGTTAGCTGTGAATCTCAATACATTTCTTGGAAACAGGCATCATAAATAAAGACATGCCTTCCTAACCTGTCAATGTACGTTTCCACTTTTTCCTTTGAAGAATAAATCATATTTAAAAAAAGAGTCATGTGTAAGCATGTTAAGCCATATTCTGGGATGACAAGAGATTGCCAGAATGTGTACAAAGCCATTATTAGAGGAAGTGGATGATCAATGAAAAGAAGCACTATCTAGAGTTAAAAAAAAAAAAAAATGTTTTAAAAAAGTTGTGCCAAAGCCCAGGCAACTACATTCAGTATTCATAGGGCCTCAGTGGTTGTTTGCTACATCTGTTTGCAAAAACATTATGGCATTAGATAGATACCATAAATAAGGTTTTAACACAGCAGCACAGCTGATAAAGGAACTTATAACTAATATCTTTAAAAAATTATTAATGGCTGAGTTTCAACTGTCACTACTTCCTATTAGCTAATGGTGCTGAAGTAACGTATGATCACCTGAAAATCGCGTTTTGCTATTCTTAAGATATTATACCTTTCTAAAAATTTCACATCAAAGACATGTTTCTGTGTTATATCACAGGAAAGTAAAAATACAAGCTGTATAGAGTTCAACTGATATAAAATCATTAAAAAATTAACCATGTCCACTTATTATGACTGGTTATAATAAAAAAGAATAGGTGTTAAATGCGTATCTACCTCATGTTCAAGACTGTTTAGGAACACAATATGTAAATATTCTTAGCTCCAATGCAGTGAAATCTACAAATATGTATTATGCTGTCATGCAAAGAGACTTTGTGACAGACTAATATTCCTTTTCCATTAATTAAGGGAGAAAGTAGGGAAATATAATTCCACCATGGCTAGTAGTGGCTGATATTGCTTATTTTTGTATTTAACTTTCTTTGCTTCAAGGGTGCCTGGGTGGCTTAGTCGGTTAAGCATCCAATTCTTGATTTTGGCTCAGGTCATCATCTCACCGTTTATGAATTCGAGCCCCAGGACAGACAGGCTGACAGCGCAGAACCTGTTTGGATTCTCTCTCTCTCTCTCTCTCTCTCTCTCTCTCTCTCTGCGCCCCTCCCCCACTTACACTCGCATGCACGCACTCTTTTTCTCAACATAAACTTAAAAAAAAAAAAACCTAAAAAGTAAATATAACCTTCACATACTCTTTGCTCTTGACAAACTGCAGTCAATCCTCTCTCCATGCTTCTGCTCAAAGGGTTCATTTTACTTGAGATGACTTTCCTTCCATGACCTCAGTCAGCAAGATCCTTCACATCCTGCGTGGCCCAGTTCCCAATGCCCTCTTCCTTACAAAACTTGCCCTGAACTTCCTTTGGTTTTCCAAAGAACAATGACAGAATACCTGTAAACTCATTTCTGGCATGAGAAGGTCAGACAGAAGTCCGAAGGGAATCAGTTTTGGGAACTTGAGCCACAGTTAAATACCCTAGGTTGGGACTCATTTGAGGGAGCAGAGACAAGGAGCAAAGATAAAGATGTGGACAGAGAATGGGCTCCAGGGAAACAGTTGTGAATTTGAACCATGGCTTTGCTACATATCAGCCTTATGACTGATCAGTGAAAGGGGCCTCCAGTTTTTTAAGTGTTGAGATGACTCAGGGATTGTGTTTGGCTCAAATTATCAAAATGACAGTGGTTTTATATTTTTCTCATGAACAAAAAAGCCCAGAGGAGGCAGTCCAGGGCTGACATAGCAGTTCTGTCTTTCTGCCCTGTCCCCTTAGCTTGGCATCTCTTCCTCACGATTGTAACTTGGCTCCTCACTTCCAAACATAGTCTCTTTAAGACAGAAGGGGACAGGCGAAGAGAAACAGGCACAGGACCCAGAGTTTGAATAAGCAAAATTTCCCAGGAACCCACTATCAACAACCCACTTACATCTCATTGGAAAGAACCATGTCACATGGACACCTTGGGCTACACCGGAAGTTGGAGAATATTGTCTATGTGTGTGTTTAGCTTGGACACACGGTTTCCCCTAAACAAAACTAAGTTTATGTTAGTAACAAAGAGATAGGTACCATAGAGTAGTGTCTTGCCACAGTGAGAGTAATGTGCTCTCTTAAGGATGTGGAAACAAGATAATAGTGAACCCAGAAGCCTCGAACTTTTGTCCTTCAACCTATGGGTTACATGGTAACTCAATTTTCTCCTGTATTTCACCATTTCTTTTATATCCTGACCTTGTAATTTGAATGACCAGGCAATATCATTGTTTCACATTATGTCCCCTTTCCCTTAAAGGATGGTTACTCAATACAGGTTTGAAGTTTCCAAAGTGTGATAGAGCAGTACCAAGTGCCGTCATGTAGCACAAGTGGCAAAAAACAAATCACAGAGATTTGTTTTTCTCTTCAATAAAGTAAGTTGGTGTTAACTAATGAGAAAACAGTTGATTTGTCAGGCAGTACAAAACACTGCTAAATTGTAAGGCTTAAGTGCCAGTACAAGCTGGAGTGAAGTTTGCTCAAAAGCAGATAAATCCCACCATTTCTTAGCTAGATGTGGGAGGCCAATGGGCCTTGGTGGAAAAAAAAAAAAAGTTTAGGCGCCATTATTAACAGAATATCCTATTTGATGCTCAACTCTTTCTCCTTCACCTTTCTGTTTCCTCTCTCTGCCCTGGTGTTCTAGCTCTTAGTCTCAAATAAAGAAGGTGCCAGATCAGATATCCCAGAAAAAAGCAAGTCTGAGGGAGCTTTAGGGGGATGGGAAGTCCAATAAGGGAAGAGAATTACATTAAAGATCTATGTCAGAAACCATAATGGTTGACTTCATAGTGACCTCTGCCTGAAAACCTGCAATAAAGGAAACACTCTTGTCTGAACCACCGTCATCCACCCCCTTCAAATTGTATCATGTTATTTTTAGTTTAACCATAACTTGTGGCCATGGTTTCCCAAAGTTATTTCTAGCTCTAATTGATAGTGTTTATGGTTAGAAAAATCAGGCCTACTCTATCCACACTGATTTTCCTTCAGATATCATTATAGGATTAACAGTGAATTCCTCTAAAAAGATTACACCTACAACAGAGAAGGGGGGGAAAGGAAAGCATAAATCATATCAGATACCTATTCTACACACTGTATTCTGGGAAATTTTAATTTTAACTTAGAATACAATAGTCTGACTCTTGTATTTTATGAAAAAAATGACCTGATATGAAGTTAATTAGAATTTCAAAACTGAAAATAGTCTATTTTCATACAAGGTCGACTTTGACTAGGTATTAACGTCACATAAACCATTGAAATTTTTTTCTATCCCCCTTTTACAATGAAGCCTGAGCAGGAAATGAACAACAAAATCAAAGTGGAGGATAATTCCACTTGAGTATCTTTTTTGAGCTCCTCATTTATTCATTCACTCACAATAACTCATTACATGAACATTCTCAAGTACTCAGCCTTAGAGTGACGATCCCTGTTGCTGGTTCTTCTAGAACTCCAAGATGGAAGGTAGAGGGTTTCAGGGGTGTGTTGTCTGTTTTAATTTCTAGAGTGGCTGAAGAATAAGGCAGTGGCATAACTGGCCTGAGGTCACCATAGCTGCTGAGCAGATACCACGTCTCTTGAAGAGTAGGTTCTGAGTCATTTCTCTGTAGCTTCTTTTCAATGTAAATTACAAATGAATGTGATATTGTGCCTTTCTAAGGACTGCCGTCAGATTCCATGAAATCCCAAGTAAGAAAACTATAGAAAACCACTCTTTATCACAGCTCCAGAATTTTATGTCTAATTGTTAACGTTTTTCTTTGCCAAGTGACTTGTATACATCACTTCAAGAACATTTGGTCCTTAAACCAATGAAACAAAGTCTTTTTGTTTCATGAACATATACAGCATGGAGAGTGGAAAGGTTTTTGTTCATGTGAATGGTTTTTCTGAGTTGGTGGCATTATTGATTTGCCGACCAATAACTAATATGTTAGCATTTCCATCTTAATCATTTTAACTTTGGAAATGGGTATCACATGACAAATGCTATATACTATGACTCCCAAAGCTGACTTAATTTAGGAAAATGGTTATAGAGCAAGGAATGGCAAACTATAGCCCATGTGCCGAATATCACCTGTTTTTGTATCGCTCGCAGGCTATGAATAGTTTCTACTATTTTTTTATTATTATTTTTAAGAAGCAGGACACTGATTCGGTTTTGCTATTGGGCTGTCAAAGGGATGAGTAGGAAGCAGGATTGGGCAGATGGAGAAGTTGAGCAATAATGTAGTCTCCATAAAGGCCTTTGCTCCTCATAAAGGAGCTCTGGAGTTGGGATGGCCTTTCAGAGTTTTCTCAAGTAGGAATTAATTGTGAATGTGAGCTGTGCTGGAAGAAGGTAGAACTTTGAGTGAGACAGCTTTCTTCATTAAGGCAACCCCCTTCAAGGAGGGTTGACAACTGAAGAACACCTTCTGTTAACATTCTCAGCAGCTAGGAGAACAAATCCTTCTCTCCTGAAGGCTCCAGACTGGTCTATGGTTTTCCTTAAGAGTAAGCCCAGCACACTTCTGGTCCCTTTTTTTTTTTTTTTTTTTAGTTCTGCTCTGTGGTTCCCTGTTTTCATGACATGGGGCAGTATAGACAGAAGGCCCCAAAGAAGAAAGCACCTATGAAGTGAAGGGAAGGACATTTCTCTCTGGGAGCTAGAGTTGAATCTAAGCTACTCAGTCCAGGCCTGCTCAGGGTAAGGACCTTCCAAGAGTGAAGAAAACATAAAAAGAGATTGTCAATCTCAAGAGTGGAAGAATCAAAAAGAGAACAGACCCTCAGAGGGCACAGTGTAAGGCTACATATGGCCCCCTGATCCCATCAAGTATTCCACCTTCAGCCAAAGTTGTTCATGCCTGACCCTGTAACCCAGTGGGCTATGTAACATAGTAGTAAAGAAGGGGAAGTCCTAAACTCCCTCTTAAAGCTGATGACCTTTTCTTCTCTTTAAAGACACTAAATCTGTTTGATTGATCCTCTGGCTTCTATCCTAAATCTCTTGTGGTAGGACAGGGATCCTTTCTTATTTGTAGGCACCTTTTCCTCTCTACATAAGTAACTTCAGAGTTTACTTCATCCAGGAAGTGGTCAAGATCAAGGTTACTCTCATACAAATACTGGGCTGACTGACATCATCTCTTACCCTCATGGAATTTGTATGCAAGTTTGCCAAGGTAGAAAGGGAACAAACTGTGAAGCAGCTGTGTTCTCTCACCTTCGGGGATTGTGCTTTGTATGTCATAAGCAGTCATAAGTATTGAACCAGTACAACAAATCTGACACACAGTAAGATGAGTGGCTCACCTGACTTTTTTTAATTTTTTTTTAAACGTTTATTTATTTTTGGGACAGAGAGAGACAGAGCATGAACAGGGGAGGGTCAGAGGAAGAGGGAGGCATAGAATCGGAAACAGGCTCCAGGCTCCGAGCCATCAGCCCAGAGCCTGACGCGGGGCTCGAACTCACGGACCGCGAGATCGTGACCTGGCTGAAGTCGGACGCTTAACCGACTGCGCCACCCAGGCACCCCTCACCTGACTTTAAATAAAGAGAGTGATCCATAAAGTAGACCGGAGATCGTGGTAACAGACATTCCTCAAAAACACCTAGATACTAGTGTTATCATTAGTATCGTTATTTTTGCTATTGGTATTATATTTATTGTTACTGGTTCCTTGAATCCTTTTATCTTTTTTAAAGTCTAGAGCATCCCCTTATTGGAACATAGATGTCAATATAAGTTTTGTTCAGACAATGTATACTATAGTGCTTGTTTCTATTTATTCTTTAGTATTTAAAATCTAGTATTCTTAGAGTAGTTTCTGATCAATTAAGTTTTTGCATGAGAAATTATTGCATCTGCACAGATGAGAAGATAAAAAAAAGAGGGCTGATTTTAAGAAATTCATATTTATGGATCCTTAGTAAATTATTCCTCTTGCAATGATGTGAAAACCTTGAGGGAAACAAAAGGGAAATGAAGCAGACCTTTAGGAAAAATTAGCAAGTTTAGTGCTTGAATTCAGATAAATTATAATTAAAATAACAAAACTGTTTCAAACGCAAATAAAATGCAATAAAAGTACTTAGAAAAAAATAATTATTTTTCTAATTTAAAAATAGGCAAAGTAAGTCAAAAGTAAGTTTAAAGTTAATGCCTCAAAGCACACAAAATAATATTTCTTCTAGTGCTTTCCTCTATTTAGAGTAATTATTTGCTAAATAATTTATCCTCACAATCAGAGCAAAATTTCCTGAAGTAAGTGGCTGTACAGTCTTCTGTATTGTTGTTTTCCCTTCTACAAGAGCAGTTCCTGGTACCCAGGTTAATAAATAAGTGAAGGAACTCTGTGACTATATATTTCTATCAGAACATATGGGTCTCAAACTAAGATTTTTATTTGAACAATTTTGATAGATTAACTTCACATTAAAACATGGAAGCAAATATAGTAAAAGTTATTCTTCTCTTCCTATATAATGAGTCCATTATTTCAAGTTTTATAGATTGTGTTTCAGTTTGGTCCTCAAGACCTTATCAAAACTTGTCCTGAAAAATATTTATATCAATAAATTGTACCTGTTAATCAGTTTTCTTGCCTTCTGAGCCTAGGTAAGAGGAGGAAATATTTTTACTCTAAATCTTGTTGCTAATCATAAAATAAAGTTCTTTTTCATAAAAAATACAAACAAGAATCCCTGATGAACACTGATGTAAAACCTTTGACAAAATATTAACAAACCAAATTCAGCAATACATCCAAAGTATCATTCCCATGATTAAGTGGGGTTTATTCTAGGGATACAAGGATGGTTCAATATTTGCAAATCAATGTGAGACATCACACTCACAAAATGAAGGATAAAAATATGATCAAAATAGACACAGAACAAGCATTTGATAAAATTCAACATCCATTTCTGATGAAGATTCTCAACAAAGTGGGTTTACAGGGAACATACCTCAACATAAAAAGGCCATAGATGATAAACCCACAGCTAATATTATACTCAATAGTGAAAAACTGAAAGCTCTTTTTCTCTCAGAACAGGAACAAGACTAGAGTGTTCACTCTCACCACTTTTATTCAGCAAAGTTCTAGAAGCCCCAGATACAGCATTCAGACAAGAAAAAGAAATAAAAGGCATCCAAATTGGCAGGGAAGAAGTAAATTGTCACTACTTGCAGACAACATGACATATATATATATATATACATATATATATATATATGTACATATATATATGTATATGTATATGTGTATATATATATCCCTAAAGACTTCACCAAATAACTATTAGAACTAATAACTGAATTAAAACTTGCAGGACACTAAATTAATATACAGAAATCGGTTGCATTTCTATACACAAATAATGAACTATCAGAAAGAGAAGTTTAAGAAGTCCCATTATAATTTCATCAAAAAGACTAAAGTACCTAGGAACTGATTTAACCAAGGACATAAGACCTATGCTCTGAAAACTGTAAGACATTCATGAAAGAAATGGAAGACAACACAAATAAGTGGAAAGACATACTGAGTTCACTGAATAGAAGGATTAATGATGTTAAAATGTACATACTGTCTAAAGCAGTCTATAACCTCAGTGTAATCCCTACCAAAATCCCAATGGCATTTTTCACAGAACTAGACAAAAGAATCTGATATTTTTATGGAACCCCAAAACCCGCAAATAGCCAAACCAATCTTGAGAAAGAAGAACACAGTTGGAGGTATCACATTCCCTGATTTAAAACTATACTACAAAGCTGTGGTAATCAAAACAGTATGTCACCAGCACAAAAAAATGGACCCATAGACCAATGGAACACAATAGAGGGTCCAGAAATAAATCCATACTTGTATGGTCAATTAATTGTCAACAAAGGAGGCAAGAACATATAATAGGGAAAAGACTCTTTAATAAATGGTGTTGGGAAAACTAGACAGCTACATGCAAAATAATGAAACTGGACCACTTTCTTACACCATATACAAAAATAAACTCAAAATGAATTAAAGACTTAAATGTAAGATCTGAAACCATAAAACTCCTAGAAAAAAAACACAGGCAGTAAGTTCTTGGACATTGGCCTGAGGAATTGTTTTTTATTTTTTGTGTGTCTATCTCCTGAAGCAAGGGAAACAAAAGGAAAAATTTTTTAATGGGACTACATCAAACTAAAACCTCTTGCATAGCTAAGGAAACCATCAACAAATAAAAAAGCAACCTGCTAAATGGAAGATATCTGCAAATGATATAATTGATAAGGGGCTAATATCCAAAACATGTAAAGAACTCCTACAACTCAGTATCAAAAAAAAAAAAAGAATCCAATTAAAAAATAGGCAGAAGACCAGATTAGACATTTCTCCAAAGACATACAGATGACCAACAGACACATGAAAAGATGCTTAACATAACTAATCATCAGGGAAATACAAATAAAAACCACAACGAGACATCACCTCACACAAATCAGAATGGCTATTTTCAAAAGGACAAGAAATAACAAGTTTTCACAAGGGTGTGGAGAAAAGTGAATGCTCGAACACTGTTGCAAGGAATGTAAATTGGTGCAGCCACTATAGAAAATGGTAGGAAGGTCCTCAAAAAATTAAAAACAGAACTACCATATGATCCAGAAATTCTATTTTGAGGTATTTATTTGAAGAAAATGAAAACACTAATACAGAAAGTAAAGAAGATGTTGTATACACACAAAGGAATATTACTCAGCCATAAAAAAGAATAAAATCCTGCCATTTGTGGCAACATGCATGGACCTAAACAGTATTATGCTAAGTGAAATAAGTCAAATGATGAAAGACAAATACTGTATGATTTCACTTACATGTGGAATCTAAAAAAACAAAATCAAACAAGCAAAACAAAACAGAAACAGACTCATAGATACAGAGAACACTCTGACGGTTGCCGGAGGGGGTGGGGCATGGGAATGGGTAAAATGGGGAAGGAGATTAAAAGATCCAAACTTCCAGTTTTAAAATAAGTAAGATATGAGGATACAATGTATACCATAGGAAATATAGTTAATATATGTAACAACTTTGTATGATGACAGATGGTATGCTAGATTTATCATGGTGATTACTCTGTAATGTATATCATATATATTGCAATATATCATTTATATTTATAATAAACTGTATTGTATTATCCACTTTAACATACACAATTTTCTGAATCCTACCAGTGACCCATTATTATTTTGTCTTATGAAGAAGAAATTAGAATTTAGAATTGGGTGACTATTGAATGGCCACACATACAATATGTAGAAGAATCTGTTTTAGCTCAAGTCTCACTTCAAAACTCATGGTTTTAATTACTATGCAATCTTCCATTAAAAAACTTTGATGCTAATTAAAAACTTGGACAAAAAGCCAATTCTTACAATTGGCTGTATTTGACAGCAAACTTTTCTGGAATGATTATTTCATGCAGAAATGTACGCCTACAAGCCATGCCTCAGCTCAAGAAGCTATGCTTGAATTAGACACCATTATTCAACCTGGCTACTCAAATCACCCTCTGGATCTTGTTAGAAGTACCCTCTTTGTCGGAGTCCTGCCTGCTTTGTATGACCTGCCTTCCAGTAAGGGACACTCAGTCTTAACCAACTTGGCTGTGGAAAGAAAAAAAAAATATATATTGTCCTACAGAAACAATAGAAAATCCAAGGCTTTGACAATAACGTCAGAAGAGAAATACTGCCCATGTTGGGATAACCCTTCTATAGGAATTAGGACCTAATATTCTTCCTATATTCTATAAAAATGTTCTTTTCATACTAGATCTGTCTGGAGAAAGGAAGATTTAGCTTTTCGGAAGGAAGATTCTAGTAGGTCATTAAATCAGGAAAATTAACCTACTTAATTTGACACCTGAAGACCTGGGTTTAGGTGCTCATAACTATAGACCTAACACAAATTGCTTAATTTCTCTAGGTCTTTTCTTTTCTGCAATATAGAGGCAGTAATGTCTACCTCTACATGTGGTTCAAGGCTAGGATACAATAATACATCCAAAAATGTTTTTCTAACTGTCAAGAAGCAAATACGTTACCACTACAGATAAGTTTTATCAGTGTATTATTCCCAGTGATAATTTACAAATGACCTCCAATATACTGTTTAGTGCTAGGAAAGGACTGAATAGATATTGTGAATTCCAACCAATTGTTTCTTAATCTGTTCAAAATTGAGCAGGATGTGGGTGTGTCCCAGAGAAGACTTATTTTTCCATAATTTCCACATTTGGAAAAATTGTGAAGATTTTGGAAAATGGGAGGGGCTTACATGCTGAGTGTTAAAATGTATGACAAAAATGAGATAAATGTAAAACAGTTGTCAGGGTGCATTGTTCAGACAGAAATTAAGATGCTAATTCTTAAAAATAAGAGTGAACCCTGACTGAGATGAAGAAAACACTTCTAAATATTTACCTTAATTTTGATAAGATAGTTGAAAAACATAAATTTTCTTAATAATTCGTAAGCTTTTCCAATCTCAAACGTAACCTCTAGTTGCAAATCCAATTTAAACCTTATCTCCTTATTACCTCTCAGGCATCCCCGCCCCATGGTAGCTGGTCTCCAAAGATGGCCCTCCACCAGCCATGCACTTTTTTTGTCCCCTCCAATACTAAGTCTAAGCTATACCTATGACTCATATTAACCGGTGGAAAGGATGCTGCACCCATTTTAAACCTGAGTCATAAGAAAGCTGTGTATCTTCTTATTTTGTGCTTTTAGAAGCCCAGTGCTATCATGTAAGAAATCTGGCATGCCAACAATAATATGTAGAGAGACCACCTGGAGAAGGAAAAGCACTGAGCTCATGTGGAGAGAGAGGGAGGCCCAGTCATGCCACAGTCCCAGCTGAGCCCAGGCTTCCAGCTACCTCTGACAAGGGGCCAGACATGTCAATGGGCCATCTCGGGCATGACAGTCAAGACACCAGATGACTGCAGCTTCAGCTAACTTCTCATGGAGAAGAACCACCCAGACGAGCCCCATTGGCCCTCACAACCATGAGAGAGAGATTATATTCTGGGGTTTATTATGTGGCAAAGAAAATTGGAACATTTCCTACTCTCATCTCTGGCCAGGAGAGAGGGGGAATGCCTTTTTCTTTCTTTCCTCCCCCTTCCTCCTCTGCTTCTAGCTTTTTGTGTTGGGGACTGGTAAAAGGAGTGAGAATAAGGGCCTCTCTTTTTCTTACCTGCTCCTGTATCAGATGATGTGTTGGAACTGTCCTTTACCTGCTTATTAGAGCTGATGGTTAAATTTTTAGAAATTTTATGGGCCAGTTGTTAAATATGCCGTTATTATCAATTACATAAAATTACAATGAAATACATTATACTAAAAACAGAGGTACTACTCAAAACTTGTCACTTCCTAATTGTTCTATATACTTTCACCATTATTTACCCCCTTAAGGTTATTTATATGGATTGCACCTGTGTGGTCGAAATATCCTGTAATGGGATGCTGCCACACTCCTCTTTCTGACTTCACAATCAGTGATGTCATATTGGTAACTTAAAATCAGCCATGGCGGGAGTCTTTACACCACAGAAATAAGCAAACACAAATCAGTGCTTCCCCCTACCTGTGGATTGATTGCTGTTTGTTAAACCTTTGCCAGAACACCACTGCCTCCAATCTTCTGTTGGATATATGTGTATCACCTTTGGGCCATCCTGGCTAGTGGGTGGTGCCTTCTCTGTGGTAGGCATGAAAATGTTGGCCTTCTGAAGGGGGGCATTTACGAGCATTTTGTAGGTATTCTGTGAAACCTATTGCCAAATTTCCTCATATGGGAAGCTCCCAATATGCCTCCTCATTTTAGCCTCTGAGCCTCTTGCGGCAATGTCCTTTGCCAGTGGATAGCCCTCATGTGTATACCATTAGCAAAGGAGATCAAGCCTGCCATCTTCCTTGATGCCCCTCTGACCCACCAGATAAAGTAGGGCCTGAAGATGAAGCAACATGGTGATCTGGATAAAAAGTTCACAGTTAATCTAAGTAACAGTGACTGCCCTGAGTTGGCTTCTCCAAGAAGCAGTTTCTGAGATGGAGCTTAGCGTAGAGGAAATTTATTAAGGTAAAGGCAAGAGAGGAAGAAAACTTGGGCAGAAGAAGACGTCGGGCTGACATGCCATCCTAACAAAGCCTCTCCCTACGTGTCGGGGGCGCCAAAGCTGGAACAGTCCTCCAGACTTGTCCTGACTTGCACTGATCAGTCATCATGTTATGTGGTCATCAAAGGGCACATGACCTTCAGCAGGGGGCCTTCTTCCACTGAGGCGATTCCCAAAGAGGACTAATAGGCCACCACCTTCCTACCTATGGGAAGATACATCTGTGTCCTGAAGGGAGGATATGACTGTGGCACGGCACCCATGAGGGCCCTTTCCTTATGCTGCTTGGATCTACTTATTATGTATAAATTCGGGGGGGGGCACCCCCTACAGGATTCTGGTGAGCCTTTTTTCCCTGAGGGAAACTCACAGGAGGGTAATTAGTGAGGCAAACTACTGCCCTCACTACTGCAGTTATTAGCCTCAAGGTCACAAATGATACTCCTTCTCTCCTTCCTTTGCTAACCATTCAAAATTCCCTTCACCCTTGGCTAGCTTCTCTTCTGGTCTTTGGCATGGACTTGGTGGCAAATCTAGAGGGGTTCCACCCCCTTTCTCAGGCTGTGGCTGCTGGGTCTATAATGGATAAATATTAAGGGGTCTCGTTATTGGGCAAGGGAATTCTGAGAGAAGCCCAAGTCAATCACCTGCGTGCCAACCGCATTCCTCTGTGCCCTCTGGATAACAGCAGTCCTTCCTCCTCCTGACCAGTGATCAGGGTAGATTACCCCTGCCAAGGTGGGGATCCTCTTTTTACTTGCTAATAGTTTGGCCTGAGTTGCCCCAGGTGGTTGGGCCGCAGGGGTAGCTTAAGGTGCAATGCGAGTCTTTTGCCAGGTCTCCTGGTGGATGTGCTTCCCCTTTAGGATCCCAAACTCTAAACTTACAGAGGTCACATTTGTGGGAACCAGAGAATGAATTCCCTAAGAGAATGTTAGGAAGTGTTATTTAGCCTTATAACAAGTAAGCTACTTATAACAACTTATTTATATCTTATGTTGTGTCTCACTGTACTAATGATTGGAAAAAAAATAGAACTTTTACTCTATGTGAGATAATAAGAAAAATGTATAAATAAGAAATTGTGATTCCCTAAGCCATTTATAAGTAGTAAAATGGTAAAATATAAAATAAATAAGCCAAGTAATTGGCACTGTTGTGAATTTCTTCTGAAACAAACTTTAGAGTGGATAAATTGGCAACATTTGGATTCTAGTCCATTGAGATTTAGTTTTTCCCTTAGATTTTTTCCTGTTTGACTAAGAAGTTGGCCGTATATAGGATATGAAGGGCCTCTGAAAGAATTTTCAGGAACATCGACTGGAAAATAAATCATATTAGGTGTGTGGCTTGATAGTTATAACACAACACAGGTTTTAATCAGCATTAGGCTCTAAATTCGTAATTCTCCCTAACCCACCTTATACACTCTGCTCTACTGTTTCATACTTTTAGTCTAAGAGACTAAGTGTCTGCCCATACACATTCAACATTCTTTCCCATTCCAAAATTGACATGAACACTAACATGAACACTTTTACTGATAATGGCAAACTTTATGGAGGGATATGCTAAGTGATCTACATAGATTACCAGTTTTAACCCTTACAACGATACTATGATGAAGGCGTCATTGTTATTTTATAAGTAGGACATGAGGGCATAGAAAGGCTAGAAGGGATGATTAATACCAAAAGGAAGACAGAAAAGAGAAGGAACTCGAAGATTTCATTTATATCCTTGAGCTGTTTTTCATTACCTGTATTGCCTGAGTTCTTTTGCTCTAGAGATTACAATTTCCAACAAACAAACAAACAAACAAACAAACAACAAAAAAACCCAGGGCATAGGGCTTTAACAAGTGCTTTTTGTGCCCCTTGACAGAATACAAGGCAGCTATTGCTGTGAGCATGAAGTCAAGGCTCAGAGCACAGGCATGGAGGCCGGCTGCTCAGACACCTCAGCTCTGTCACCGTGCACCACCTGGGTGGCTGTGGGCAAGGTACCTCTCTCAGTGCTGGCTTCCCACCTGCAAAATGAGGCCAATGAAGGGTGGTTCGACAATTTAGCATGGTAGCCAATGCAAAGCACTGAACCCAATGCCCCAGTTATGTAGTTTCTGTGTCAAAATAGTTCTGAGTTATATTTGAGATTTACAACCCATTGAGGATAATTTTGAACTCTGGGAAAATGCAAGACCCATGATGGTTCTTTTTTTAAGCTTATCTGGATTTTGTTCCATTACTAGCTCAGAGTTCATGGCTATCATGGTGCTTTTCTTTTTCTTATTTTTCTCTTCCTAAGATCTTATTTTCCAGGCTCCCAGAGCCGCTTTTCTGGCCATCTGTTTTGTTTTGTTTTGTTTTTGGCCCAGCTAATAAGCTAACACTTTGTTTGTTTGTTTGTTTGGATTTTCATGGCTTGGTGGCTTCTGTGCCGATTATGTGATTACGGCTCTCTCATGATCTACCTTCCCTTAAGCCTGTCACCAAGAAACTCAGGAAGGTTTTCTACTTACAAGTTCATCCTAGTGATTAGTCAGAAATTCTTGAAACTGAAGCAAAGGTTTTAGATCCTGAACTCATTTTTATCTATTGCTAAATTCAAAATTGGGAGAGCTGCCTCTTGGCAAGGGCTTCTTGGCTAGCATCTCTGCTTTAGGAGTCTCTTCTTGGACAATGTCTCTTTGCTGACTGTTTAGGTAGATCACTGTCACATGACGAATTTCTGGACTGAAGAGTCTACTTTTAGCAAGGAGGTGCTCTGGAAACACTTCAGGGTTAGCCAGGACCGACTTCATGGGGATTATCAGTGTGACTGTACCAGCTCCATGCTCAGAAGTGCTCCACACGGTGGGGATCCATGTTCTGGTGGTCACTGTTTTTGAAATTCTCAAAATTTCTATGCTTGAATTTGTGTTTTGTAACATCTAATAAGACCACCGAGTATGTGAAATAGGCTTGGAGCCTGCTTTACACATGGTCCCTCTTCTTGCCATACTGCTGCTTCCGTGGCTCAGGTTTTTAGCTGCTACTCCCCTGCCTTGTTCCAGAGACTGCTGTCCTCCTCTGCCCCACAGTGGGGCTGGGTGCAGGTACAAGGACAGTTGGAGGCAACCCCATGTGCTGAGTTGGTAGGGGGGAGCCCCACGGGCGATGAAGGCCTGAACCTGCCCAGCGAGTATTTCCTTGCCCAACAGAGTGCTACGTTAAATGCAAATAAAAAGCACCATGACAGCTTGAGAAAGAGACTTCAGTAAAAAGGTAAAAGCTATTTTCTCGTTTTGTGAACAAGCAGCTGCACCTTTCCATCGTTCACTGGACCCTGCAAATTATATAGCTGACCCTGCGGGTACTTGAAGGGGATGCAGGGTTTTATACCACCTTGCTGGATGTGTAACACTGAGTGTACAACTTGAGAGCTGGTCAGGGGTCCTAGGGCCTCCGTACGTTCACAGCTTATCCATGTTTAAGCACTTTAAGGCATGTTGACCAGGCCTTTCCTCCACTCCCACCAGCCTTATGAAACTGTTATTTGGTATGAGCACCGTTTCTGCCACTGCCCCTCAGATTGAATGCAGGGAAAGTGCAATCAAGTCTTTGCAGAGTTTCTGGCAAAAGTAGAAATCTAAGAAAATACCAAAAATTATAATAGTGAAGTGGAAAAAAAAAAATCAGTGAAATTCTTGCTGGCATGTTTCTAGATATATTTTGATATATTTTCTACATATTTTATATGTATTTATATAATGCATTTATATAAACTAATGTATTTATATATTTATTATATAATTATAGTGTATTTATTTATATAATGTATGTATCATAATGTATTTATAGAAACCATAACTTAGTACTAAATCAGAACATCTAATGACTGCTTGGCTCTTCACAGCAGGTTGGCAGTCCACACACGGAAGGAGTCTCGGGTTCCTCTTCAAGTACATCTAGGTAAATATTTGTGTTCAACTTGACGCAGATTCTCCCTGGGGAAGTGAAGCTGGGTGGTTCAGTTTGGTTCCATTAGGAGGGTGTTATCTTGAACTTTGTCTTGTTTCTCCTTCTTAAGAAAACAGTTGCTTTGGACAGTCCAGATCGAAGGTGCTTATCCTCACTGCCCAAGTGAAAAGTCCCATTGTGTTCAGTGTAGGAGCTTTTAATTTAACACAATCCCTCCAAAAGAAATCAAAAGCGAACTGTTCTCATTCTCAGTTTTACCAAAGTGGTTCCTCTTATAAAACATATTACATAATGTCTACTAAACACCCCTGAGAGAGACTTCCAAATAAGGTTACAAAGCCAATGTGGCACCTTGGTACCCCGTGTTGGTTCAGAAATGCTGGGTGCTAAACCCCTGCCCTGTTATTTATGAGTTGTGGAAAGGAAAAGAGATGACATATGAGAAAGAGACTGGCAGACTCTGGGACAGAGTAGGTATCTGGTAAATATTTATTATTAGAGTATTAAAATAGCATTTATTTTGTGGGCTTTAAAAATGTCTTACATTCTTGTTATCTACCAGAATGTGAGAAGTAAATTGCAACTTTATAATTTGATTAATACCAAATTTAGGATACTAATTTATTCAAGTTCATTTACTTTGGATGCGTAACTGTGGGATATTAGGTTCCCATTTTGCCATTCTCTGCACAAACTTCCCAGGCAGCAACAATGGAGACTAGGGCTTCCCACAAGTAACTGCCAGTCTGGTGTGTGTCTGGGAGTTTGTCTCTCCAGAAGCCATGTGACTGTGGGTTGTCTGTGGCTCCTAGGGGTGTTCATCAAGGAAGTTCACAGGCCTCCTCACCAGGCACAATTTGTCCCCTATCATGTAACCACAAGCAGAGACGTGTAAACTCAGAGTGCAAGCTGCCACTGAACAGCAGGAAATCACAAAACTGACTCAGAAAACAAACACAGCTTCTTTTAGGGGAGGTGTTAGAGGTTCCAGATCTTAAGTAGTTTAGGTGCCAAAGGGCTGTGTATAATCAAAGTATCCTAAAACAAATTAACTTAATAATAATATAGAAAACATTTCACATGTTCAGTTAGAAATCTATTCGTTTATACTAAGCTGAACAATATTCAACTGTTTCTGACCTAAAAAATAGATTCAGATGACTCTGATTATAACACTCACACACACCATCTAACCATTCATTTTGTTAATCCTGTGTATCAGCTGAACACTAAAAGTATTTGTGACTTTAGTACAATTTTAGAATTAATTTTATCTTTGGACAGGAAGCATGTCATCGAGTTTTGTGCCGCACTAGGATGCCTAGTGGTTTTTGCTCAGGGGAGGCATTCAAGTCGTACCAGTCGTTGATGAACTGAAATAGTTTACAACTTGAAATCCTCATATGGAATATGTGGCAACTCGCTATTATATGCAGAATACGGTTTATAATTTTACCAGAGCCTTCATTACCCCCACCTTGCCAAGTAAGGGATGTTCAGAGAACTGGAAAGTTCCAAGTCCTGAATGTTTTGAAATGTTCCCAGAGTGAGGATTACTCAGCCAAGGGCCATCTGATTCGAGGCTACACATAACAAAACTATTTCCACTTGATTTTGCTGCTGCTTAAAGAGCCAGGAAAAAGGACATCCATATCAGAGAATCACAGCACCATTAGCCAGAAAAAGCATCTACCGTTTTCAGGATGTTGGCCAGAAAGGACATTTCATTGGTGCCAGAGGCTTGGGACCCAAAGCAATCTTTGTGTTTACTGTCTCTTATGTTTCCTTTTAGAGGCAGCAAAGCTTGATCATCAATTCATGCATAAATACAGGTCATTAGTTATCCCAAATATTGGGCTGAGACTATCATAAAGGTCTAAAGACAAACTGACAGATGATTTGGCTACAATTGCTGCTCTGTACTAATCATCCGGTTACATAAAGATGAACAACTGTAGTGTGCCATCTGGAACCATAAATGTTATTTGCGTTGGGAGGCCCTTGATAAAAGCTTCATTATTTTACAGAAGGAAAAAGAGTTCCTGCCTGCCAGTGACAGGGAATAGGGTCCTCTTTACTCTTTGCTTTCTCTGGCTCAGCTGTTACCAAGTGTTTGACTTTAGCTCTTTGTATGGCGACCTAAGGATTTTTTTTTTTTAATGGCTGCATTTGAAAATGGTTACTTACGTACCTACACATTACCCTCAATTTGCCTCCTGGCCCCAAAGTCTAAAACGTTTACACTTGACCTTTTAAGAAAAAGTTTGCTGATCCCTAGCAAAGCACAGTGCCTGATACACGGTGACTGCTTTCAAATCATAAGCTATAATTAACAGTATTATTTACTACACTATATTATACCATACCAAACTATACTCTCATGCTCTCTGAAGTAATTGGTATAACCAAGAAAAATGACCTAAGTGTCAGTGGAATACTTCATACAGCCTGTTCTGTACTCTAAGTGTCCCAGTTCTTAGTCCTTTTAAATGTGTGCTGACACTACAACTTAGGGAGGTTCATTCAAGATTAACGCCCAGATTTTAAACGCAAGATTCTGCCATATGTATAGATAACCTGTTTCTTCAAAATTTGAGCCATGATCTTTGTGTCCTTTGTAACCTAGCAGGAAACATAATTCTCCAGAGGTCAAATCTGGACACAGCAGTATTTAAGTCTTATCCCTAAGGATAAAGCATACAGGCCTCCTTGGGTTCTCTCACCTGATTCATTTAAGGGCAGAGAATGCCTCAAATAATTTTAGCCAATTCACATTTTCAAAGTTTCATGAAAGGAGTCCATTTCTAATATGTCATCATGCTGGTGAATAGATTATTATTTTCACTTATAGAAACCCATTTCTGGTGTTGCATATGTGAATTTACAAAGCATTGGCTGTCGGTCAGGATACAGAGATGTCTTATAGCACCACCTTTGGATTAGGGGCCTCATGGCTAGAACACCAGTGCATCATCCAATCTAGATTAGCATGTGGGTTATGGCCTAGCCTAAGTAATACACTGTATGTTGCACTGTATATGCACAAGTGTTTAAACTATAGATATTGAAAATAGCCTATTTAGAAAATATTTGCTCTGTGTGGTTTGAATCTAAGTTTGCAAGCTTCTAGATTCTGCTAATTTTTATGTATAGTTCTTATATTTATTAATTCATGATATTTATGTTTTATTTAAAAATAAAAGCAAGAAAGTATTGAATAGTCTCTTAGAAAATTGGCTGATTCTATATTTAAAAGTCAATACATATTAAAGGCACTGCACCAAACTTGGGACATAGAGTACATTTTAAAGGACATACTATGCTCTTTTCTGAAGAGGATCTGTTATTATTTCCAAGTATATTTAATCTTCCAAAGTGTGAGTGTGGGCAGGTGTGCTGTGAAGGGGGTTCTGGGATGGAGGAAGAAAGGCAAGAGGGAAAGTTCTGCTCAAGAAGTGAGGCAGTTAAAATTCTGTGAGTCAGAAAGTAACTTTGCAGGAACAGGAGGGGGGAGGAGCGAAAGTTGAGATATTTCATTGGTGTAGAAACTGACAAATTTTTTTTTAAATAAATTGGAATGTTTTTGACAAAATATACACATACATTAGATGTAAAGATTATAAGATACTGAAGATAGCATAGTATGTAGACCTTTATGTTGCCATAAGATTTTAATGTGTACCTCTTTATTATGCCTCACCCAGATTGTGAGTTCCTGAGACCAAGAACTTTGCCTTCTCTGCAGTGTCTAGAACAGTGCTCAGCTCGTCTGTCATGCTCAGCTAGCACTGCTGTTGACAGCTTTCACACTGACTGTACAGAAAGATGGTTTACTTGTAATTCTCAGAACTATTGCGCGCTCTCACCATAGGCAAGATATCACCTAGTTTATGTAGGAGCTGCTGGCCAGGTGATGGACAGACACATATGGCATAAAGTTTCAGTGGTTTAGTTCATCATACAAAGAAGGCATTACGTCTTTACAATTCATTAGAGTCTTTAGATTTTTTTTATAAACTCCCATTTCACGTGTAGTAAACTAGTACTGTCCCCAAGTCAAAATCATTTCTTTCTGTGTGAACTCATCCTGTTTACAGAACTACATATACAGAGATGTCCCCAGACTCTCCCAACACTATTAGTGTCAGCACCCCAAAGGGCACCATGGACTTTCCTGAGAGAAAGATTCATGTTAGTACAACTGAGTCAGTGTCTTGTCCTAAAATACAAGACTCCCGGTCCCCAGAGTAAGACATGACAGATAGGGAGGTGGCCACCATCTCCCACACTGACTGTCTGAGGGGGGCCCTAGGACCTGACCAGACCGTGGGATATGGGCCCACAGGCAGGCCTCAGGCAAGCAGGGCTCATTTTAGCCAGAAAAAAAATACCCATGAACTTCTCGTTGGTTTCACATAAATGGAACTTTAAGCCAAGAGGAGAAAACGGGGATCTAAACATTCAAAGCCTTTTAAACTCTTTAACGGTACCATTCAGAGCTCATTTCTCATCCTAAACACCAGGTGCTTCTGGGTGGCCCTGGCCACACCCACTGACCGTGTTTTCTCACCTCTGGCTCCCTCTGGCCAGGTCTGGGCACCCAGACCGCCACAGTGCTTGTCAGGGGAGGGCGGAGGCAGGAGGCAAGTAGGTGTGCAGAGTGGGAGGCAGAGGCCCTGGGGTTCCCACTGGGTCTCTGGCATGTCTGAGCATCTTGCTGTGGCCCCTTCTGTCCTCGGAGTATACTACTGATGTGTGCTTCACCTGGCCCCAGCTTTCACGAAGCCCATCCCTTTTTGCTGTCGTCTAAATCCCACAGCCTGGGGCCCTCTGGGAACCCCATCGTGAATTCCAAAGCTGCTGCTTTATTTAAAATTAGGTCTGTTAGTAAAGCATAACAGAAGACAGGAGAAATGGACACCTCTCTTCATCTCTCGCCCTCACACCACTCTCAAGGCAGCACTTTCGGTCCAATAAATGCTGGGTCGTGGGGACTCCGTGAGTTTATTGTGTTATTGGTCACGTTTCCCACAAGTCACGGCTTTTCTAGTCACAAGTTAACATTAGTCTGCACCAAAAAGTGACATCAAAAGTAGTAGACTGGAGCAGGGCAGGATTCCTTCAGATAGGCACTGCCCACCCTCTAGGAGAAGGACGGCTCTCTTGAGCTGCCCAGGAAGACAACAGACTACAATCAAGTAACACTGTGAGCATCCTGCTCTGCATTCTGCCTGATCTGTCTACACTCTGGCCCTAATTGGATGTGTAGGTTGTAGAGCAAGAGGACAGGAGGATCAGGACCACAAACTCCTGCTTCCCTGCAAGACTCTAGCGTGTCCCCTATGCTATTGCTTGACAGTCTGCCTCAGCTGCCATCCTGCATCATGGTGAACAGAAATCCCAGGTGTTGCTGGTGCCAGAGTTGGGTCAAGAGAGCCAGGTCAATTATATTTTGTTTTTCACAGTGATGCTGAAGCACAGGACCGCCCAGCCTGGGCAAACCAGCCTCTCCCAGCATAGGGCAGGCCTACCTGTTCACCTCCCAGCTGCAGTCACAGCTCACCAAAAACACCAACGGAACAAACAACATCTTGTCTCTAATATGCCACCAGGATGGAGGCCCCAAACACGACATTCTAAGAAAACCTCAGGCAAGCTGACTGCTGTGGCACTTGAGCAGTGACAGAGTTTTCCTCATCTGAGAAAGGACTACTTTTCCATACAATGAGCATGGATGTCTTGCCCCTGCAGGAACAGTTGAAAGCCATGAACAAAGCTGTCTTGCTCTCTGCCAACTCTGGCCAGCAGCTCTCAATTCTTGGGGTACTTGAGTGCAAGGCCAAGGAAATGCCACGGTCTCCAAGGAAAACGGTGCTTCCCTGAGAGGCAGAGATACTAGGAAAGGTCTGAGGGATAAGGCAGGGCTAACGGGAGAATCTCAGGCAAAGGAAACTGGGAATACTTAAAAAGCAGTCTCTGAGGAGGAGAAAGCAAAGCCATGTTGGGCTGCCTGAGAAGGTGAGGTTGGGAGAAAGAGAAGGTGGTCCCCAAACATCTTCACATAACTGGGGCTGACCTGAACTAAATAATTCAAGGCTCTTCCGTTGTTCCTCTGAGCTCCAACCAGTAAGAACCTGTTTGCGTCAATAATTCCATTGTATTCTATTGCATTTTAATTAAATGGATCAAATGATTAAAAGCCACGTCCCTCATCTCCCAGCTGACCTTCCCGAGACTGGTCTATGGAAGGTTTCTGACACCAAGTTACAGGGCAGATGGGCTCCAACATGTACTTCACTAATAAGGATCAGAAACAAACAATTTTCCGTTTCTACAATGTGTTCTCTCCAAAGAGTTTGGTGAAGGCGTCTGCGCCCTGGGGCAGGTTATCTGAGGCTGTGGAAGCAAGAGCTGCTCTCTCAGTGAAAGGGATGGTTCTGGTATGTACGTCAGTGGACCAAACTTACGATGATGTACGCAAGACAAAAATCTCTAACCAAAAACAGATTTTTAAAGGAGAACCTCTGTGCTGGGAAGGAGGTTAAGTGGAAAAGCAGAGCACAGAATTGACAACCCTTCATTCGGACACACACCCAGCAGGGTTTCCTTCAAATGCCTGCTGAAGACAGGAAGGAATACAAATTAGTGGCTGCCTCCAGCTGGGTAGGGTCCCCACAACCTAGGGCTTGCCTTGCCAGGCCGCAGCCACCCTCTGAAGGAAAGCAGACAGGCTCTCCTGGAAGGCAACCCGCCAGCCTTAGGGCCCTCAGGTTTGGCCGCGACACTGAAGAACAAAAAGACACCTACCAGGGGTGATGTGCTCCGACAAGGACGGACGCTGATGGCGCTGTCACAGTGACGGGGTGCAGCTGCCGGCTGGGGCCCTTCCCCTGAGAGCCGGGCTGCTCCTCGAGGGCTGCCCCGGGGCCAGCCAGCCGCTGGGTGCGGAGCGCAAATCCTCCCAAGAGCGCACTGGTTAAATGGGTAAAACCTGGCAGATTCTCCCAGCTGCCGGGGACAATGGTTTCTCGTGCGCGGTGGGGTGGTGCAGACTGGCCGGAACCATCCCCTAGGCTCTCTGGTCGGTTAGCCAACCACGGGTCCCACGGGGAGGGCGGGAGCTGCAGCTCGTCCGCAGGCAAACAGCTGAGGTTAGGGAGCTGGACGCCAGGCAGCGGGACAGGTGATGACCACGTGCTAATCATGGACGCTAATTGACCTTCGGCTCCTTCCCATGGGGATGGAAGAGCGCCCCGGCGGAACTCTGTGCACCTGGGAGCGGGCGGGAGGGAAACAGGCCAATTACAGGCCAGGGCACCTGGCACTCCTTCATGTGACAGGCTTCAAATCTCTAGAGAACCAGACATTTTTCCACAATAGCTTTCTCGATGTGGTTTCTAAGAGTCTAACCATGACAAATAAAAAAGGTAGCAAAGAGTGCAGTGTGCAAGGCCTGACCCAGAGCTTCTGTCCCGAGCTGCAGGGGCGCCCTCTGGGCTGTCGCTCAGGCACAGGCCCATGAGGCTCCTGTGCTGACCCGCAGGGAAGGCGGTGGGAAGTTGGGCACTAGGTCCCAGCGATACTAATTAGGACATTCACAGAGGCACTGTCCTCCTGCTTTCTCTTTGAACCTTGACTCACAGCGCTTAGTTTTCTGAAGCTCAAACTAAACTATATTTTTAAAAAGAGATTTTGAGGGGCACCTGGGTGGTTCAGTCAATTAAGTCTGGAGCTCTCGATTTCCGCTCAACTCAAAATCTCAGGGTTAGTGAGGTCCAGCCCCATATCCGGCTCCAGCTCCACGCTGACAGTGCAGAGCCTGCTTGGGATTCTCTTTCTACTTCTCTCTCTGCCATGCCCCTGCGCACTCTCTCAAAATAAATCAATAAAGACTTTAAAAACTTAAAAGTAAAAAGATTTTGAGAAGAGGGTACTTACAGCATTCACAGGAGTGGTGATCCATGGAGAGGCCGTTTTCTTTAACTTTTTCTGAGGGTGGGGTTGTAGTTTTGTTATTATTAAAATACACCACAGACTCAAGAGGAATGGATGGTTGTTGTCAATAAAGTCTTACACGTTTATTTTAGAAGCCAACTTACAATGCCTCATAAAATAATTATGGTTTCTGGGATAGAAAGAGAATTTTTTTGTGCAAAATATTTTCAAAATTTTTCAACAGTGAGCACAAATAAAATGCATAATAATATACTTTGCTATCTTGGAAACTATACTATGACCACACTTTGAATTTGGAGAGAGGTAGGAGCAGGGACCAATATTTATTTTCACATTGATTAATTAAACAATTAATCAGGAAATAGTGTTATTAAAATTAAACAATTAAAACAGTAATAAAAAAGCTTTGCCATAGATCTTAAACCTTAGCTCCAGCCTAATTATTCCTTAATCAAACATTAAGCTGTTTTCTTAATAAAAAGCTCTTAAGGTCATGGGCCTTTGTTTTTATTCCTGCAGATAATTAAGAAATAGTCTTTTGATAAACTTGCCACAGAGCTAACAAGGTTTTTTTCCCTTTCTTTTTTCTTTCATTTCCTTCCTTCTGTCTTTTCTCAATCTTTCATATTAGAAAGGCAAAAACATATTCATTCTATCATTAACTAAGAACAATTATGTTTAGATTTGAAAAGTTATATAGGGGGCCCCTGGGTGGCTGAGTTGGTTAAGCGTCTGACTTTGGCTCAGGTCATGATCTCATGGTTTGTGTGTTGGAGCCCAACATCAGGCTATGTGTTGATAGTGCATAGCCTACTTGGGATTCTCTCTCTCTCCCTTTCTCTCTGCCCCTCCCCCACTCATGCTTTTTCTCTCTCTCAAATAAAAAAAATTAAAATTAAAATTATAAGAAAATTTATATGGTACCATATTATAATGTATATATTCCTTTAGAGGTTTTTGGATGGATGTTTTAAGTTCTATAAGGGCTGTTTTGGAGTTCTAGAGTGGGAAAGAAAGAAGTAATATATCTGAGTTATTCTGTGACATTTTCATGGTAAATTGTATCATGAAATGATTAAAGGAATAAATTATAAATTAAAAAGAAATACAACATGTATTGGTTTTTGTGTTTATCTGCTATTTAGATTTTCAATTCAGATTTTAGATGTCAGCCTTTCTATAGTCCTTATGTTTTCAAAATATTCCCCTTAAATGTATAGCTGTTGCTCTTAACTCTGTCATCTGCCACCTCTAGCCAAGGTCTACTTGTCTGTGTCCAGGGTTGGGGAGAAATCATTGGGAAGCACCCACCAGATATGAATGCCACAAATTCAGTTATTACCGAGTTCAGTAACACCCTTCAAGAGGAAATTATTTCCAAGTGTCTGCCTGCCTTTGGTCATTTTCCAGTATCTTCAAACAGTTGTTTGTAATTTCTTTCCAGTTTAAATAACTTTTACCTTCAGGAGGAATTGCTTAAATTGTTTGTACCTTCATTACTTGAAATCTAACTTCTTAATGGCCAGTTTCTTCACTTTTTTTTTTAACATTTTATTTAATTTTGAGAAACAGAGACAGAACATGAGTGGAGGAGGAACAGAGAGACAGGGAGACAGAATCCAGGAAACATGCTTCAGAATCTGTGTCTCCCTCTTTCTCTGTTCCTCCCCTGCTTGTCTCTCTCTCAAAAATAAACATAAAAAAATAAAGAGAAATAAAAATGAGCATCATATAAAATCTATTTATAGGGTTGTTATAAGAATTAAATGACATAATGTTATACTGAGCTTAGCACAGTATCTGTTACATTGTAAACATTTGATAAATGTGATAAGAGTTATTGTTTAATATTATTCTTCTCATCTACTTTATTTATTCAGAGTCATACACAACTGATTTTTTGGGTCCAAGTTTTCTGATTTCAAGTCAAAGATTCCTTGGTAAAGCAACAGAATGTCAATGCTTTAATCACTTAAGTATTGATTACAATATAGATTGTGACGTGGACCTGATGGTAACACTGGGTAATTATTCCTCTTAGTGTTGTCTTAAAAATAATTTTTTAGGGCACCTGGATGGCTCAGTAAGTTAAGTGTCTGACCTCGGCTCCGGTCATGATCTCACAGTTCATGAGTTCGAGCCCCGTATCAGGCTCTGTGCTGATGCCTCAGAGCCTGGAGCCTGCTTCAGATTCTGTGTCTCCCTCTCTCTCTGCCTGCCCCCCTCTCTCAAAAATAAACATTAAAAAACTAATTTATTCAATGGATATGTATTGCATGAATCATCTCACTTTGGATAATATCCTTCTGATGTTTTTTTTATCCCTTTAATAAATATTTGCTGAGCACCCACTAACTGAAAGTCCCTATAGTTAGTGTAGGGGCTCACAATGACTTAATAAGTGCACTTAATGCCTAATATAGCAGAAAGCTTTGAAGTATGTTAGACACCAAGTTTGGCTCGGTGACTCAACAGTTTCATCACAGACTCAGGTTTCTTTGTATATCTCTTTGCCATGCTGGTAAAGGCATCTTCCTCTGGCTGAGAGCTAGTTGGTTTACACATTCCAGACATGATATCCAAGGGGAGATGGATCATATCATTCTGTGGTTCTCTCTTAGGAGTAAGCCAAGAGCCCTTCACAGTCATCTGTTCTTCTCTCATTGTTGGGAACTGAGTCATATGCCCACTCTGGAACTAATTACTGGCAAGGGGAATGGAATTGCCATGAGTGGCTTCAGTGAATTATTTGGTGGGGGCGGGGAATGGAAGTTGGAGCTTTAACTACAAAGTCCACTGTACTAACCTTACATGTTCTTTTGATCTACTAGTAGGCATAAGTCATATACATAGTCATCATTGTAAACAGTTAAGAAAATGCTTTAGAGTTATGGTGATAAGGATGTAAATCAAGGTGGTGGTAGAAATGATAAATACATACATATAAATACACTATATATATGCCATATGTTTTTCTCATATACATATAAGAGTATATATATACATATATATGAGATTGACAAAATAATATTTGGCAATTCTTAAGTGTCTACCATGGTTAGACACCATCCTAAAGAAGTAATTTGGATTATTTCATTTAATCTCTATAAGACTGTTCCTATGATTGTTCCTATTAGATAGATGAGGAAACTATGACTTAAGTAGGTCAAATGACTTTCTAGTATTCAAATCCCTGGAGACTGACTTCAGATCTCTTAACCACCATGCTACACTGACTTGTTATTGCTAAATAAATGTAGGCAGGGTGGGGACAGCAGACACTTTTAATAACTACAAATAAATTGTTGCCCTTTAGAGAGACAAAGTCTATTTTATTTGTCATTCTGTGATAGACATTATGGATTCCAAAATTAATGTTAACTTGAGACTAAAGTCTGTTGTGTCAACTTTAAAGGTTATTGTGTAATTCATGTTTCTTTCAAGGAAGAGTAGCTTTTACCAACATTGTGCTAGATTAATTATTGGATTATAATTTATGTTGCCATTATTCAGAATCTGTGTGTGTTTTCAATGGATTTTATTATTTATTTGTTTGTTTGTTTGTTTATTTAATTTTATTTAAATCCAAGTCATCATATAGTGTAATAATGGTTGCAGGAGTAGAATTTAGTGATTCAACATTCATATATAACACCCAGTGCTCATACTAACAAGTGCCCTCCTTAATGCCCATCACCCATTTAGCCCATCCCCCCACCCACTTCCCCTCCCACAACTCTCAGTTTGTTCTCTGCATTTGAGTCTCTTACAGTTTGCCTCACTCTCCGTTTTTATCTTATTTTTCCTTCTCTTCCCCTATGTTCATCCGTTGTGTTTCATAAATCCCACATATGAGTGAAAACATATATTTACTGTCTCTGACTTGTTTCACTTAGCATAATACATTCTAGTTCCATCTATGTTGTAAATGGAAAAATTTCATTCATTTTGACCACTGAGTAATATTCCACTGTATATATATCATATCTTCTTTATCCATTCATTAGTGAACGGACATTTGGGCTCTTCCCATAATTTGGCTATTGTTGATAGCACTGCTATAAACATTGGGGTGTGTGTGCCCCTTCAAATCAGCATTTTTATATTGTTTGGATAAATACTTAGCAGTACAATTTGTAGGTCATAGGGTAGTTCTATTTTTAATATTTTGAGGAAACTCCATACTGTTTTCCAGGGTGCTTACACCAGTTTGCACTCCCACCAACAATGTACAAGTGTTCCCCTTTCTCCACATCCTTGCCAACATCTTTTGTTTCCTGAGTTGTTAATTTTATGCATTTTGACAGGTGTGAGGTGGTATCTCACTGTGGTTTTAATTTGTATTTCACTGATGATGAGTGATATTGAGAATCTTTTCATGTGTTTGTCAGCCATCTGGATGTCTTCTTTGGAAAAGTGACTGTGTGTTTTTGCCCATTTCTTCATTGGATTATTTGTGTTGAGTTTGATAAGTTCTTTGTAGATGTTGGATACTAACCTTTTATCTGATATGCCATTTGCAAATATCTTCTCCCATTCTGTTGGTTGTCTTTTAGATCTGTATGCTGAAAACTATAAAAAACTTAAGAAATAAATTGAAGAGGGGAGGACCCAAGATGGTGGAACAGCATGGAAGTTTTTGTGTGTCTCACATCCATGAAATACAGCCAGTTCAACACTAAACCATCCTGCACACCTAGAAAACGAATCTGAGGATTAACACAACAATCTGCACAACCTGAACCACAGAACTCAGCAGGTACGTGGCATGGAGAAGTAAACTTGGAGAGAGAGAAGGTGCAGAGGGCAGAGTGCTGCTTTTGCATGTGGAGAGAGGACAGGGATGGGGGAGGGGGGCAGAAGAATATGGGAAAAGCACCCCTCCCCAAAAGCAGCTGGAGAGAAAGTGGAAAACTGGAAACATCTGCAGAGACTGAACTAAAAAGGGAGAAAGGAGAAAGGAGAGGGTTTAAATTCCATTAAGACTATAAACAGGGGAAGCACAGAATCTGAAACTCTGCAGCTCGATACCTGGCAGTGCTCTGGTGAGAAAGGCGAATCCCTAGGAGCAGAGTGGGGTCCAGGAGGTTCTTGGGCCACACGGAGAGAAGCAGTTCCACTGCTGGAAGGATATTTGGTAGAGGCTGTGAGGCCACCTGGGCCCAGCAGACCCCAGAGAATGGCCACATTTGCTGGTGCTGGAACAAGGTTGTTGGGGGGTGAAGCCTCGTGCCAGATATGTGTTGTGACTTTCCATAATCCCCGAGGCACTGCTGCCACAATGTCTCATGAACTTTTTCTGGGGCAGGCTGGCACCTGGTAGCAGTGTCTGGGCATCAGCAGCAGCACGGTCCCACAAGCATTCCTGGGTGTGACCGGCACCCAGCCATTACTCAGTGAGACCCTCTGCAGAGGGGCAGAGCAGGCCAAAGCTGCAGTCCCTCAGAAGTTGGGGGGGGGGGAGGGGCTGGGGAAGGCAGCTGCATCTGAGACAAAATTTGGGAGGGAGGTGCTGCCTGGGCTTGCTCATGGACCGTGTGGAAGCGGGGAGTGGACAGAAGATGAAGACAAAGGACAGGTGCACCATTGCTGATCAGGGAGAACAGAGTTCTGATACTAGAGACTGGGTAGCTGGGCGATGCCATTTTCACTGCTCCCTCACACGCACATACGCACCTACAGGCGCCACAACAATCCACCCCAGTAGGCTAGCAGTGCCATCTAGTGGAGAATGGAGCCGTTACACTAAGCCCCACCCAACTGGGCCAACCTCGCTCTTCAAGAACACAAGTCTCACTGCCTGCTTAATTTATGGACTATAAAGCTCTTCATGGTTTGACTTCTAGGGGAAAATGAAATAATTTCAGTCATATGTCAGTCTGTTAGCCGGTCCATCTATTCAGTTATTTTTCTTTCTTTCTTTTTTTTCCTCCTCTTTTTCGTTTCGTTTCTTTTTCTTGAATACAGAAAGAAAACATTCATTTTATTTTCAATTTTTATTAAAAATATTCTTCTTTAATTTTTTTCTACTATATTTTTTACTTTTGTGTAAATTTTTTCAAATTCTATTTTACTTCCATCATATCATTTTCGTCTACTTTAGTGTATTCATTTTTTCAAATTTTCAAACTATTTCCTTTCCTCCCCCTCTTTTTTCTCTAATCTATCAAGCCACTTTCAACACCCAGACCAAAACACACCTAGCATCTAGCATCATTTATCTGATTTTTTTGTGAGTGTTTGTTTTTAAGTTTTTAATTTTAATTTTTTTAATTTTAATTTTTTTAATTTTAATTTTTTCTACCTTATTAATTATTTTCTCCCTTCAAAATGATGAAATAAAGGAATTCACCCCAAAAGAAAGAACAGGAAGAAACGACAGCCAGGGACTTAACCAACACAGATATGAGCAAGATGTGAAAAGAATTTAGAATCACAATAATAAGAATACTAGCCAGAGTCAAAAATAGATTAGAATCCCTTTCTGCGGAGATAAAAGAAGTAAAAGCTAGTCAGGATGAAATAAAAAATGCTATAACTGAGCTGCAATCACGGATGGATGCCGCAGCGGCAAGTATGGATGAGGCAGAGCAGAGAATCAGCAATATAGAGGACAAACTTAAGGAGAATAATGAAGCAGAAAAAAACAGGCAGATTAAGGCAAAAGAGCATGATTTAAGAATTAATCAGTGACTCATTCAACAAAAACTGACCATCAACAAGGCATATCATAGTCAAATTCACAAAATACTCAGGCAAGAAGAGAATCATGAAAGCAGCAAGGGAAAAAAAGTCCCTAACATACAAGGGAAGACAGATCAGGTTTGCAGCAGACCTATCCACAGAAACTTGGCAGGCCAGAAAGAAGTGGCAGGATATATTCAATGTGCTGAATTAGAAAAATATGCAGCCAAGAATTCTTTATCCAGCAAGGCTGTCATTCAAAATAGAAGGAGAGATAAAAAGTTTCCCAGACAAACAAAAATTAAAGGAGTTGGTGACCACTAAACCAGCCCTGCAAGAAGTTTTAAGGGGGACTCTCTGAGGGGAGAAAAGATGAGTATATATATATATATATATATATATATATATATATATATCAAAAGCAACAAAGATTAGAAAGGACCAGAGACCACCACCAGAAACTCCAACTCTACAGACATCATAATGGCAATAAACTCACATCTTTCAGTATCACTCTAAACATTAATGGACTCAGTGCTCCAATTAAAAGACATAGGGTAACAGAATGGATAAGAAAACAAGATCCATCGATATGCTGTTTACAAGAGACCCATTTTAGACCTAAACACACCTTCAGATTGAAAATAAGGGGATGGAGAACCATTTATCATGCTAATGGTCAACAAAAGAAAGCCGAAGTAACCATACTTATATGAGACAATCTAGACTTTAAAATAAAGACTGTATCAAGAGATGCAGAAGGGCATTATATCATAATCAAGGGGTCTATCCACCAAGAGGACCTAACAAGTGTAAACATTTATGCACCAAAGGTGGAAGAACCCAAACATATAAATCAATTAATCACAAACACAAACTCATTGATAGTAATATCATAATAGTAGGAGATTTCAACACCCCACTCACCGCAATGGACAGATCATCCAATCAAAAAAACAACAAGGAAACAATGGCTTTGAATGACACACTGGACCAGATGGACATAACAGATATATTCAGAACATTTCATCCTAAAGCAATGGAATATACATTCTTCTCCAGCGCACATGGAACGTACTCCAGAATAGACCACATACAGGGACACAAATCAGCCCTCAACAAGTACAAAAAGATCAAGATCATACTGTGCATATTTTCAGACCACAACGCTATGAAATTCTAAATCAACCACAAGAAAAAATTTGGAAAGGTAACAAATACTTGGAGACTAAAGAACATCCTACTAAAGAATGAATGGGCCTACCAAGAAGTTAAAGAGGAAATTAAAAAGTATATGGAAGCCAATGAAAATGATAACACCACAACCCAAAACCTCTGGGATGCAGCAAAGGTGGTCATAACAGGAAAGTATATAGCAATCCAGATCTTTCTAAAGAAGGAAGAAAGATCTCAGATACACAACCTAACCTTACTCCTAAAGGGGCTGGAAAAAAAAAAAAACAGCAAGTAAAACCCCAAACAAGCTGAAGACAGGAAATAATAAAGATTATAGCAGAAATTAATGCTATCGAAACCAAAAACAAAGAACAAAACAACAACAACAACAACAACAAAACAGTAGAACAGATCAATGGAACCAGAAGCTGGTTCTTTGAAAGAATTAACAAAATTGATAAACCACTAGCCAGTTTGATCAAAAAGAAAAAGGAAAGGACCCAAATAAATAAAATCAAGAATGAAAGAAGAGAGATCACAACCAACACAGCAGAAATAAAAACAATAAGAGAATATTATGAGCAATTACATGCCAATAAAATGGGCAACCTGGAAGAAATGGACAAATTCTTAGAAACATATACACTACCAAAACTGAAACAGGAAGAAATAGAAAATTTGAACAGACCCATAACTAGTAAGGAAATCGAAGTAGTAATCAAAAATCTCCCAAAAAACAAGAGTCCAGGGCCAGATGGCTTTCCAGGGGAATTCTACCAAAGATTTAAGGAAGAGTTAACACTTACTCTCTTGAGGCTGTTTCAAAAAATAGAAATGGAAGGAAAACTTCCTAACTCTTTCTGTGAAGCCAGCATTACCTTGATTCCAAAACCAGACAGAGACCACACTAAAAAGGAGAACTATAGACCAATTTCCCTGATGAACATGGATGCAAAAATCCTCAACAAGGTGTTAGCTAACAGATCCAACAATACATTAAAAAAATTATTCACCACGACCAAGTGGGATTTATACCTGGGATGCAGGGCTGGTTCAATATCCACAAAACAATTAACGTGATTCATCACATCAATAAAAGAAAGGACAAGAACCATATGATCCTCTCAATAGATGCAGAGAAAGCATTTGACAAAATACAGCATCCTTTCTTGATAAAAACCCTCAAGAAAGTAGGGATAGAAGGAGCATACCTCAAAATCATAAAAGCCATATATGAACGGCCCAACACTAATATCATCCTCAATGGGGAAAAACTGAGAGTTTCCCCCTAAGGTCAGGAACAAGACAGAGATGTCCACTCTCACCACTGTTATTCAACATAGTATTGGAAGTCTTAGCTTCTGCAATCAGTTAACCTCTGCAATCAGACAACACAAAGAAATAAAAGGCATCCAAATCAGCCAGGAGGAGGTCAAACTTTCACTCTTTGCAGATGACATGATACTCTATATGGAAAACCCTGAAGATTCCACCAAAAAACTTCTAGAATTCATCCATGAATTCAGCAAAGTTGCAGGATATAAAATCAACACACAGAAATTGGTTGCATTCCTCCTATACATCAACAATGAAGTGACAGAAATAAAATCAAGGAATTGATCCCATTTACAGTTGCACAAAAAACCATAAAATACCTAGGAATAAATCTAACCAAAGAGGTGAAAAATCTATACACCGAAAACTATAGGAAAAAAATGAAAACACTGAAAACACACCAAAAAAAAAAAAATGGTAAAAGATTCCATGCTCCTGGATAAGAAGAAGAAACATTGTTAAAATGTCGATAGTACCCAAAGTAATCTACATATTCAATGCAATCCCTGAATAGCCAAAGCAATCTTGAAAAAGAAAACCAAAGCAGGAGGCATCACAATCCCAGACTTCAAGCTATACTACAAGGCTGTAATCATCAAGACAGTATGGTACTGGCACAAGAACAGACACTCAGATCAGTGGAACAGAATAGAGAACCCAGAAATGGACCCACAAATGTATGGCCAACTAATCTTTGACAAAGCAGGAAAGAATATGCAATGGAATAAAGACAGTCTCTTCAGTAAGTGGTGCTCGGAAAACTGGACAGCGGCATGCAGAAGAATGAACCTGGACCACTTTCTTACACCATACACAAAAATAAACTCAAAATGGATGAAAGACCTCAACGTAAGACAGGAAGCCATCAAAATCCTCAAGGAGAAAGCAGGAAAAAACCTCTTTGATCTTGGCTGCAGCAAGTTCTTATGCAACACATCTCCAGAGGCAAGGGAAACAAAAGCAAAAATGAACTACTGGGACCTCATCAAAATATAAAGCTTCTACACAGTGAAGGAAATAATCAGCAAAACTAAAAGGCAACCAATGGAATGGGAGAAGATATTTGCAAATGACATATCAGATCAAGGGTTAGTATCAAAAATCTATAAAGAACTTATCCAACTCAACACCCAAAAAACAAATAATCCAGTGAAGAAATGGGCAAAAGACATGAATAGTCACTTCTCCAAAGATGACATCCAGATGGCCAACTGACACATGAAAAAATGCTACACATCACTCATCATCAGGGAAATACAAATCAAAACCACAATGAGATACCACCTTTCACCTGTCAGAATGGCTAATATTAACAACTCAGGCAACAACAGATGTTGGCGAGGATGCGGAGAAAGAGGATCTCTTTTGCATTGTTGGTGGGAATGCAAGCTGGTGCAGCCACTCTGGAAAACAGTATGGAGGTTCCTCAAAAAACTAAAAATAGAACTACTCTACAGCCCAGCAATTGCACTGCTATTTATCCAAGGGATAGAGGTGTGCTGTTTTGAAGGGACACATGCATCCCCATGTTTATAGCAGCACCATCAACAACAGCCAAAGTATGGAAAGAGCTCAAATGTCCATCAGTGGATGAATGGATAAAGAAGATGTGGTATATATATATATACAATGGAGTAGTACTCGGCAATCAGAAAGAATAGAATCTTGCCATTTGCAACTATGTGGGTGGAAATGGAGGGTATTATGCTAAACAAAATTAGTCAGTCAGAGAAAGACAAAAATCATATGACTTCACTCACATGAGGACTTTAAGAGGCAAAACAGATGAACATAAGGGAAGGGAAACAAAAATAATATAAAAACAGGGAGGGGGACAAAACAGAATAGACTCTTAAATATGGAGACCAAACTGAGGGTTACTGGAGGGGTCGTGAGGGGGGGATGGGCTAAACGGGTAAGGGACATTAAGAAATCTACTCCTGAAATCATTGTTATACTATATGCTAACTAATTTGGATGTAAATTTAAAAAAATAAAATTAAAAAAAAAGAAAGAAATTGAAGAATACAGAAATAAATGGAAAAACATTCCCTGCTGATGGATTGGAAGAACAAATATTGTTAAAATGTCTATAATACCCAAAGCAATCTACACATTCAATGTAATCCCTACCAAAATAGCACCAGCATTCTTCACAGAGCTAGAACAATTCTCAAATTTGTATGGAACCAGAAAAGACCCTGAACAGCCAAAGTAATGTTGAAAAAGAAAACTAAAGCTGGAGGCATCACAATTCCAGACTTTAAGCTGTATTGCAAAGCTGTGATTACTAAGAAAGTCTGGTACTGGCACAAAAATGACATATAGATCAATGGAACAGAATAGAGAACCCAGAAATGGACCCACAAATGTATGGCCAACTAATCCTTGACAAAGCAGGATAGAATATCCAATGGAAAAAAGACAGTCCCTCCAGCAAATGGTGCTGGGAAAACTGGACAGTGGCATGTAGAAGAATGAATCTGGACCACTTTCTTACACCATACACAAAAATAAACTCAAAATGGATGAAAGACCTAAATGTAAGACAGGAAACCATAAAATCCTAGAGGCAAGAACCTCTTTGACCTCTGCCGCAGTAACTTGTTACTACACATGTCTCCTAAGGCAAGGGAAACAAAAGCAAAAATGAACTATTGGGACTTCATTAAGATGAAAAGCTTCTGCACAGCAAAGCAAACAATGAACAAAAAAAAAGGGCGATCAACGGATTTGAGAACATTCATTCATTTTTCATTCTGCTCAAAGGTTGAACTTTAAATAAACAATTATTGAATGTCTACATATAGCAGACGTGGTACTATATATGTTTAGGAATATTTGCTATATTTTCTTCAAAATCTCTTGAGGTTTGGTACTGTATTTGCTAGTATATACCCAACTTACTTTGAACAATTTTAAGTTCTTTATCCCTCATGTGTACAGTAAGAATGATAATTACTGGTATCTCTTCACCTCTAATCCTTTGTAGGTCCACTTGCCTATGGGTTCAATTTCTTTGTGTTCACTTGTTCTCTTTGAGTCATGAACAATGTCTCAGCCACCAAAGTAAGACACCTAGGAATACTTATTTGGAAAAGCCATACATCTATTTAAGATAAAAAATCAGTTAATGTGCATTTTTTCTCAATATTTTGAATAGTGATTCATGTACCTTCTAATGCATTATATATTTTTCATCTATCTTTTATATTTGTTTGCTTTTGTTCTTTCTTTGAAATAGAAGATAAGCTTTAGAAACACAAGATCTATACTTATTTTTATTTCTGGGTAGGATATAGTAGGTTGTAGCAGGCTACTCCCATACTGAAACTAATAAAATTGAGTACGTTGCAAAAATGATACTTTAAATGGCACTGAAACGCTGCAAAAATAATGAGGATTAGATAAATGATATTCCAGAGAGCAAAAAGCTCTTCTGAGATGAATTGATGTCTACTAGCAGTTTTGTTCCCGGAACATTGACAATTTGCAATGTAGACTAAAGATCAAGCTTTTCCTAAGCAGAGGAACTTTACTGGGAAAAGGAGAAGCTAGCAAGGTAACATGGGCCTGGCGCAAAAAATAGAAAGAAGGGGAGGTCAGAACACAGCTTCGTTTTCCCTATACACCATTTACTAAGATCTGGTGGTGGTGTAGGAGCATGCGTTGCTTTCCATGAAGGCAGAAGGAAGTCTCCTGTCATCCTAGGGTACTGAGGAAACAAAGTCCTGCTAGATGGAAATAGCCTGCAAAACAAATATGAAAGTTCTCTTCCTTAAGACATTTCCCAAATCATGAACCTTTGTGGGACAGGAGGCCATCAAGTTAATCTTAAAACCACCAAAGGAAGCCTCAAAGAGCAATGCTTGATGAATAAGAACAAACCAGAGCTGAACTGAGCCTTCTTACTAATTCTTCAACCTACCCTCAAAATAGTACAATTTTTTATTGAAGTTATCAGTCCCATATTGTATTAACCTTGTCTTCTTTTTTCTGATGCTTTGATATCTTGGAGCCTTCCTGACCCTGGAGTGACTGCCCCTGCCAGGGTTAGCTGGTTCATTGAGACAGTAAACAACCCGCCCAGGAGCACACCTTTCAAATGCAAACCAACCACTCCAGAGCCCATACTCTCAACCATTCTTTAATGGGCCCTCCTACTCTAGGCCACAAGCCTGTCCTGATCACCTCAGGGCCTGGTACTAACAATAGTCTTTATGCCCCAGAACCTGCTGGTATTCAAACTAGCCAACCCTAAACCTGTTTACCTTTCCTTGTCATTTCCTTTCCACAGGAACCACAATAAAGTCCCTTGCCTATGGTTTCCCCCTCCCTCAGCCTCCTGACCAATCTGGAAATTCCTCATGTGGCCTCCTGTAGTATGGCATGCCCCTTCTCTTAGGATCTGTGAATATAACAAACTATCTTTTCAATGTCAGTCATCTCCTGATCTGTTTTTCTTGCCCTACCTAAAATAGTAATAAAACCCATGTTTTAAAACACCCCAACAGAGCAAAGAATAAATCCTCACAGGGTAAAATATCATCTATAGCTTCTGCAGTAACTTTATATCCAATGTATCACAGACAATATAAAATAACTAGACTATGAAGATGCAGGCAAATGTAATTTATACAGTGTTAATTTCAGAATTAATAACTCATTGGATGGGATTAAGAACAGATCAGGCACAGAAGAAAGAATGAGTGAAGTGGACGTTCATAGAAAATATCCAACTGAAGCACAGAGAGAAGTAATAACAAAATCCTCAGAACAAAGTAGAGAGACATGTGGGTCCCATTCAAAAATTAATAAGCATGTAATTGGAATCCCAGAACAGGGAAGACAGATTGGAAAAGAAGCAATGCTTGAAGAGATAATGACCAAAAACTTCAAAACTAATGACTCATCAGTGAGACTCAGTAATAAATGTTTATTAACAGCGGAATGGATAAATTAATTGTGGTATATTCACATAGTAATAAAAAACAAGATATTGTTATACACAACAATAGAAATGAAATGCACAGACATAATAATGAGTAAAATACACCAAAATTTACATTTATATGAAGGTCAAGAACAGGCAAAGATTATTTTTTATGGTCTAATAATATTCCATTGTGTATATGCACTACATTTTCTTTCAGCCATAAAAAGGAATGAAATCTTGCCATTGTTTTTTTTAAAATTTATTTATTTTTGAGACAGAGAGAGACAGAGCATGAACGGGGGAGGGTCAGAGAGAGGGAGACACAGAATCTGAAACAGGCTCCAGGCTCTGAGCTGTCAGCACAGAGCCCAACGCGGGGCTCGAACTCATGGACCGCGAGATCATGACCCGAGCCGAAGTCGGCTGCTCAACCGACTGAGCCACCCAGGCGCCCCTGAAATCTTGCCATTTTTAAAGACATGGATGGAACTAAAAAGGATAATGCTAAGGGAAATAATTCAGTCAGAGAACGATAAATACCATATGATTTCACTCATATGTGGAATTTGAGACACAAACAAACAAACAAAATGAACAAAGGACAAAAAGAGGGAGAGACAAATCAAGAAACAGACTCTTAACCATAGAGAATAAAGTGATGCTTACCAGAGGGGAGGTGGGTGGGGGAGATGGGTGAAACAGGTGATGGGGATTAAGGAGTGCACTTGTTATGAGGAGCACTGGTGATGTATGGAAGTGCTGAATCACTGTATTGTACACCTGAAACAAATATAACACTGTATGTTAACTATATTGGAATTTAAAAATGTAGGAAAGATTAATCTATTAATCTTTCATTTGTGTGATAGAAGTCCGATTAATGGTTAACTCTGGGGGAATAATAACTAAGAAGACCACAAAATACCTTTCTGAGTGTTGGAAATATTCTATATTTGGATCTGGATGGTGATTACCTTCATGTGTGTGTATGTGTCCGTGTGTATATTTGTATGTGTATACATGTGTATATATATTTGTTGATTTCTGAAGATTTGTGTGCTTCCTAAATTTTGTATTTCAATAAAGACAGAACAGAGTGAAAAACTAAAACATATTGTCTGTGTTGATTTAGGGTTGTGGTGGAAAAAATGCTGAGAGTAATACATATGGAGAAATCATTCTTACTTAACCAGATGGTAAATTGAATAAATGTGATGCTTCAAATAAAAGAAAGATATTGGAAATAGATTCATTTCAATATAACTTCTGGAGATGAATTAAACATTGTTTATTGGGCCAAGGACTCCATTTTAAAGATAGGTGAATGAATTATGAATAATTTTGTCAATCATAACTTAATTTGTTGTTCCCTAGATAAGCAATAACATAAATCATTGTATAACTAGAATGTAAACAAAAACTCATCTATAACCTTATATACCATTGCTTAAGATTATAAGCGGAAAGTAGGTTGAATTAGGAGGCTGAGAATTAAACACTGTATGTTCTGGCAAAGAGAATGTTAAATGATTTTATGTGTGCTGCTTACAGGATTTGTTTTTATAAAGATAATCTCTGAGAATATTTAGAAGTTTGTAGAGTAATGAACTGGAGGATATTTTAAAACCTGAGTATAAGCCAGAATCAGCAGAAAAGGCTAATGATCACAATCCTCTAACTGGTTTCTTTAGCAAATAGCTTTGGTCAGGAGCAATGTTTTAGAAATTTCTCCTCCTTCTTTTGAGAATCGTTGGCATTTGTGTGTACTGATTGATGTTTGTTAAACACAGAGAACCACAAATAATCTAAGGAGAATTTAGTTCCATCTTTTTTTTTTCTAGAAATACTTATCATTTAAATCCTTCACATAAGTATGGCCATAGTTTGTGGGGCCCGGTACAAAATGAAAATGCAGGACTTCTCCAAAATTAAAAACTTCAACATAATGGTGGCAGAGCATTAAACCAGGCATGGGGCACTAGGTAGCTGCACGAGTTGTGTGCACACAGAGCTGGCTCTTCTTATCACGACATTCAAACCACTTGAGCTACCCCTGGCAAACTGCCACCTGGTCATCTATCTTCTCCCCTCATCTTCCAGCCAGGACACTTGGCTTACAGTTCCTGAGACACTTTGTGCTGGTTCGTGTATTCATGTCTTCATGCGCATGGTTCATTTTCTTCCAAGAATGTTCTTTACTACCTAGTCCGTCTGATATTTTGTGTATATTTTTATCTATTTACTCTCCTGAGAGAATTACCCACTCCTTCCTTGAGCTGTCTCTGACCTTATGAAATCTCTACTATTATACTTGCTATATTTTATTGGCATTTTTGTTTACTTGTTTGCTTTTTAAAATGAGAGTTCATTCTGGTCAGGAATTGTGTTTTATTTATATTGTTGCATTGAACAAAGTAGATATTTAATAAATATTTATTTGTAAATGGACAAAGGAGTAGAATTCTAAAGATACAAAATGGAGAGAGTTCAGCTACATTTAAAATAAAAAATAAAATTATTTTTTCTTATTGAGATAGTGTATGACATACTTTTTTTTAAAAATGCAAAAAAAAAAAGAAGAAGAAGAACTGAACTTAATCTTTTTGGTTCCTCTTATTCCCTATTTAATTAATCTTTTAGAATTTGATATGCAAACTGGTAATTTAACACTGATTTAATCTAATATATTTTGCTTTCACATTTTTGTCTTTTGGTGCTAGGATGAGTAAGTCTACCTCATGTAAATAAGAAGACAAAAGAGTTATTAGTAGTAATATTTTGGAATAAACTTTTCCCTAAGAGATTATTATATCCTGAATCATAAATGAACCAATGACTGAACCCTACTAGTAACTGGGCTAGTAATAATTGCTTTCCTTAATTTTTTACATACAGAAGAGTTTTTTATTGCTATTTCCATACAACATGGCCAAATTCTTTCTTGTATTCTTCACAATAATTTCCACCAACTGCTGGAAAGTTAACAGGTATGAGTTGAAATATAAACTTACAGTTTCTCTAAGGTTTTATGCTGCCTTTTCACTCAATGAGACATTACTTTCCAGCCCCAAGGGTCAAGATCATGAATCATTTTATTTTCCTTTTTTTTTTCCTTCAGAAAAAGTAATTCATCTGAGAGGGCTGACATAGTCTGGGTACTATAAAAAGCTCTGTTTAATAGCAGGCAAGTTGAAGAAGGAGGAGACACCTCTATGAGCAAAGGGTAGACTGAGGAGATTTCTGGCCTTGTCTGTAGTCTGGAAGAAAACAGGGACACAGAAGCAAGTGGAAATAGAATGAGGAATAAACATCATCCAGACAGTGGTAAGCTGCAGTAAGGATAATCACATAGAGAACCTTAATCCTCCCAGCAAGGCTGTTTCAAATCATCTTTATTGGACATCCACAGTTTTTGGAAGACATGGTCTCAGTTCTGTTGGAGCCTAAATTCTAAGAAAACAGATGGATGGAGTGACTATTACATGATAGATTTTCACATTTATTTCATTCTCTATTTCGGGGTGGGGAAAGCATAACTGGTTATGGTTATGGTAGGTGGGAAAATACTTTTGTTTTCAATTTATTCCAGGTAAATTGCATGAGAGAATTGAGGTGGCTTTTGGAGAAAAGAGGCACAGGACAGAATTATGAGAAGCATAGTGGATGGCATGTGAATATATTTTCTTTTTACATTTGTCTTGTGATCGATTCAAAGGCTACTCACACGTGAATCAATATTTGAAAGGGAAACTTAAAGAATAAAGCAGAGGGACATGATATCCATAGAAGGACAACCTGAAAACATACTGGGGCAATTCATTCATTCATTCATTCACCCATGACATTGCTTAATGTTTGCCAGACAAGCTAGTAGATCCCACTGGCCTCTGTTCCCGATTTCTTAATGGAATGACAAGAAACCAGAGCTATCCTTAACCTCAGTTCTGCAGCAACTAGTTTATTGCCATTTCTCAGCCAGGTTACATTCCTTTTTTTAGCAACTTCACTAGGATATACAGGCTGGCAATATAAAATTAACTTATATGTATAATTAAATATATTAAAAATATATAGCATATTCTATGTATTTATAGTAAATACACATGTAATTACCAGTATATAATTAAATTTATATGTATGTATTGAGGAATACAAAGAAAAGTAAAATATCACTATTTTCATGAAATTTCTGTCATATCATAAGTATCTGGATGATTAATTTCTCCAGGACTTATGAAAAATTTATTTAAAAATGCAAAATATTTTCCATTACATCTGGAAGTAACATAGCCATTATTGATGCAGCGATAGTAATAATAATAATAGCTAACATATATTATGTACTTACTATGTACCAGGTATGCCAAATACTTTAAGTATATTAATAGTCTCAAACTCACAATTTTGTGAGAGACATACTGTTATTGTTCCTATTTTCTAGATGTGAAAACAGAGGTTCAGGGTGTTCACTTGCCAATGTCACAAAGATAGAAAGGAGCTGGGATTTAAGTATCATCTGTCTGTCTGCAGAAACCAAATCCTTAACTCCCACACTTCCCTGAATGCTCAGTGTTAGTGATTTAGCAAAATATTTAATAGATGTGTAATTCTTCCAGAGTGTGAAGCTACTTCATGTCAGTTCATCACTAGTCTTCATGGAAGAGAGATTTATCTTGTGCATTACCACACAGAAAAGTGGAAAAACACAAAATTTTACACTCTTCTTGATCTTTCAACTCAAGTCATTTAGGAATTTTACCATTTCCTTCTCTGGCCTATGGGCCATTGTTATTTTTCATACTTACAATTCAAATTCCCACAGGAACCGTATTAGGAGGTTTTTCTTTTTCCCTGGTAGATAGCCAGACAGCTGACAGGAAATGTTAGGAGGAAACCTAAGAATTTGAAGAAGTTATTTCCAAAGTCACCTAGCATTCCTTTCATTAATTCACTTTTCCCCCCTCTGTACAGCTATTTTCCTTCTCGCCTTGCCCTCACCCCTTTCCCCCTCAATTTAAGACGTACAATGGGGATTCCTCCTTCTACTTCTTTAGTCTCCCTCAGACCCATCCCCTTAGTTTATTCTAAATGTCTTATTTGTATATTATTCTGAAGGAAACAAAAATGAGCTCTCTGTGGTATAAATATCATGGCAATATTTCTCCTCTTTCAAATTTTGGACATGAGTGAATGAACTATGGGATACAGGTACATATTAGTAGTCCAAGATGTGCTGAGGTCAAGGGAATGCAAGGTGGTCATTACCTGGGAATCCAAAGGCTCAAGCTTTTCTGATAGGCACCGATGACCACAGGGCAGGCAGGGCTGGCCCACTGGGTCAGTTGTTACTGCAAACAATGCCCCTTACTCACTGTGCTAAAATAGTTAGCTCTACTTTATTTCTCCTTTCAGCTGTGAGTTCCCTTAAATATTTTCCCTTGCACAGCAGTGCCGTCCACCTCTGTACCCCAACCCATCTCTCCAGCTGCTAATTCCTTGGTGAGTTGGCTACTGTCCTGAAGGAAGGAAAGTGCTACAGAATGCACTTGATCTAGTGTGTCAATAACACATCTCTTGTAAGTAAAAGGTCAATGAAGAACAGTTACAGCAAGTTGGTGACTTGCTCAGACAAAGCTGCACAAATGTGAACTCCATGCTTGGACAGAAGCCACATGGGCAGCATGAGTGGCCCTCTAAATTCAGATTTAAAGAACTGGACTCAGATGTCAAGCCTTTTGGAGACATAAAACCATGCTCTGGGGGATTGCTATATTCATAAATATTACTTTTAATGTTGTCAAAGCATCATATGTTGTTACTTTGCCAAATTAATGGAGTTTATTCCCAGAATGATATAAAAGGAGCAATATTTTCTGTCACTCCTGCTTGAGGCTACTTTAGTAGTTTATTCATAAAGTTTACAGACACAGCCATAGATTATGTGAGTGTTGGTAGAACTGTAAATCAACTGTGTGTGTACATGTGTGTGCGTGCACGCATGTGATGCATCCTTCAGAAGCCAGAATAGGATAGATTTTCAGTGCCTTGGACCCAGGCCACAGATTCTGTCTGAGTGCACTCATTTCAAAGTGGTGTGCAAGGAGTCACTGCTGTGGAATGATCTCATTTATGATGTGGATGGGAAATGGAAATTCCAGTTCTGTTTTTACTTCAGAAGATTTTTGTCTTTTTGGTTTCCATTTAAATACTAAAACATTTAAATGCAAAACACAAGTAGATTTTTTTCCCAACATACCTTATTTCATACTTCCCATTTTACTGCTTAATTACTTTTACTCAGTAATAACGATTACTGGATGAAAGGGCTGCTTAAGGAACTTGGATCAGATTTTATTACCTGATGATCTTTTTATCTGATCAGTTTGAAATTTAATGGTCAGTATAAAATTTTGCTGATTTATTTCTAATTTAAAAAACCACTTTTAAGTGGTGGACATGGATTCTTGTCAATAAGATCTTATATTAATGTTCTTTATTTTTTCCTGGAGGATTCTGAATGTGCTTAAAGAGCTATATTTAGGAAGGGCCTCATGCAACATCTGGGTAGTTGTGTAGCAGCTGGGTAACAGCACATAAGGAGCTTGACTCAAAGCTCAGAACGCTAATTAAGAAAGAGCCTAGTGTTTAGCTCCAAAGCCAAGGGGAAAGCAATGTGGGAGGTAATTATCCAATTTGGGATATTGCTTGGGTAAAAGAGTTACTGTGTTAATAAAAATATAATGAGACCTACTTGCCTGGGGCTGCTGTGTATTTTTGCATATCTCCCCCTGGATATATCTCCAGGTGCAGTGTGGCTCAGTGAGATGTGTTTTACTCTTTGCACTTACTCAATGAGAAGATGGGCGTCTACTTCCTGAAAAACACTGAACATGGACATGACAGTGGGAAAGTAAATGACATAAGGATGGCAAGATAGTCCTCCCATTATTCTTGGTATTGGTGAGGCTACTCTGATGTATTCAGTCTTAAGCATTCTATTCTAATTTTAAGAGAGATGAGTGATAAGGAGAATAAAAGAATGAAAAACTAAAGATTATAAAATGGGATAGGAAGGAGGGTTAGAGATCACAGTCACTGGTGTGGGGAAGAGGCATCTACAAATACAACATTTAACTTACAGTGAAAGTATGTTATGAATCCAGTGAGAATCACCTCTTAGGATTGGACAGTTGGAAATTAGCTTGGAAAAAAATATAGCCCTTTTGCTTTTCTGTAAACTTGAACAAATATAGAGCTTTTTTTTTTTTTTTTTTTTTTTAAGGTAAAAGGCATTTTTATCACAGGAATAATGGACAAAGAAGTTGTTTTGGGTCCATCTCAAAGGTTCTCTTCTCTCCTAGGGTGATTCAAAGACCAGTGAGAGGGCTTCTGCCCTCTGGTCTGTTCTGGTTTTCAGTATTTATAACATTAGATTCTTTTGAGTTTCTTCTCATTTACAGCTTATTTTCTCCAGTACTCCAATAGTCCTTTGATCCCCCAACTCCCTGGCCTTCTACCCATGGGTATCAGCACTCTTCACTGTCCTTCATCCTGTTGCTGGCCTCTCTCCCTTCCTTACCAGCCTAAGTTCCAAAGCCAACCATCAGGTCACTCCCTGAGCACATGCTGGGCTACCTTTTGCCTCTCTCATGTTGTAGAAATCTCTTAGCAAACTCAAAGGCCTGGTTAAATCCAAGAGTTGGTTGCTCTGTGCCTGCCTTGGTACAGCTCAACTCAGCTGGAGAAAATGCTTGACTGCTGACTGGTATCACCTTAAACTTATCACCACAAACATCAAAGGGGCCTTCAATATGCTGCTGGACAATGATTCTAACATCCCAGCTCTTTACTCTACCACTCTCCTGGACATTGATTTCATATATTCTCCTCTCTGCTCCAACTTCCAACACTTTCTCTCTCATCTTGACTCTCAGCTGGTGCATCACTTCCTGCTTCATGGATCATATTGAGGCAAACAGAAGAGAACAGCCCCAGATTACTATCACCCTACCTCACTAGCAACCACATCCTCTTCCTCTGGTCCACACTGTAGAAGAACTCGCTGTGCCAATCCTCTCAGTCTTGCACACTAGATCCCATCCCATTGGACATTGCTCCAGCAAGTTTCCTCCCTTTGTCTTTTGTCTTTTTTGTTCTTTCAGTGGCACCATCAGCATATATACATGATACTTCTTCTTTCAATTTAAAAAATTTTTCATTTTTCCCTCTTCCCCTTGCCAGCTGCCATCTTGTTTCTTTGCTTCTCTTTGTGTTAGAACTCCTCTAATGATTTTTTGCATGCTCATTGTCTCCATTCCCTCTTAAGCCCACTTTAGCCAGGTTTATGCCCCAAATATGTCACCAGGATGGCTCTTGTCAAAGTTACAGGGATCTCCAAGTTGCTAAAGCCACTGAGTAATATTCAGTCCTCATCTTGTGTCCCAACCGTATGTTTGACAGAGCTTTATCACCCCTTCTTCTTTGACATACTTTAACTTCCAGCATATCACATTTTAAAAATTTCTTCAGATCTTATCAATTACTCCTTCTTGGTCTCCTTTCTTGTCCTTTGCTCCTTTTCCTTCTAATGCTAGAGTACTCTGGGTTCTGTTCTTAGTCCTCTTCCCCTTTTTATATTATTATATCTCTTGTTGCTTTCACCCAGTTCCATGGTTTTAAATATCATCTGCATGCTGATGTCCCTAATTAATATTTCCAGCCCATATTATCTTCTGAAATTCAGATTAAAAAAATTTTTTTTAATATTTACTTATTTTTGAGGGATAGAGAGACAGAGCATGAGTGGGGTAGGGCAGAGAGGGAGAGACAGAATCCGAAGCAGGCTCCAGGTTCTGAGCTGTCAGCACAGAGCCCGATGCGGGGCTCGAACCCACGAACCGTGACATCATGACCTGAGCTGAAGTTGGATTCTCAACCCACCGAGCCACCCAGACACCCATGAACTTTCGATTTTTATATACAACTCGTTGCCTGACATCTCTAGTTAGATATTTAATAAAAACGTCAAATTCCACATGCTCAAATTGATTTCCCTTGATCCTTCCCCCCAAATCTGTCCTACCTTCAACATTTTCCATATCAGTCAATGACAATTCCATTTCTCCATTTGCTTACATCCAAAACCTTGGAATCATCCTTGGATCTTCCCTTTCTTTCATATTCTAGGTCCAACACATCAAGACATTCTGTTCTCTCTACCTTGAAAATATAACCAGAATCTAACCACTCTTTGTTCCCAAGACTGTGGCAATATTTGCTTATGCTTTTTCCTCTTGCTTGTATCAGACTCCCAACTGGTCTCCTGGCTTCTACTCTGGTCCCTAATGCTTTTTATTTTCAACCTAGCAGTCCATCATCTTTAAAAAAGGTAATTTAGATCATGTTGCTTCTCTGCTCTAACCTTGTAATGGCTCCCATATTCCCTAATTAAAAAATAAAACCTTTACACTGTCCTAAGAAGACTATATTAGTATTCTAGTGCTGTACCACAAACTTGGTGAGTTAAAACAACAGAAGTTTATTCTTTCACAGTTCTGGGAGCCCGAAGTATGAAATCAAGATATTAGCATGCTGTCTCTGAAGGCTCTAAGGAAGAATCTTCCTTGTCTTTTCCAGCTTCTGGTAGCTCTAAGTGTTCCCTGGCTGTACTGCTCCAATCTGTGCCTCCATCTTCAAATAGACTTTCCTCCTTTCTCTAATAAGAACACTTGTTATCATATTTAAGTCCACTCAGATAAACTATGGTGATCTCATAATGAGATTATTAACTTATTTGCATTGGCAAAGAGTTTTTTCAAATAAGATCACATTTACAGGATCCAGGTGTTAAGATATGGGCATGTATTTTTGGGAGCTACCATTTAACCCACTATAGAGCCCCACCTACTATGGACCTCTATTATCTTGGACCTCTCTATCACTCTCCCCCATGATCACCTTGTTGCAAACCATACTGGACTCCTTGATTTTTTCAAACATGCCAAGCACTTATGGATTAGAGTCTTTTCACTGGCCATTCTCACTGCCTGGGACACTCTACCTCCACATATCAACATGGCTCACTCCCTCATGTTACAATCTCATGAAGTTTCCCCTACTCTATTTAAAATTGTAATGTTCATCTTCCTTTTCACGCTGCTCTTATTTTCCATTTTTTTTTCTTCCATTCTGGTTGAATGGGACATTCTTCTGCTTCATGTGGTGTTGGCTGGGGTACTAGGATGGCTTGAAGGTCCAAATGGCTTCAGACATATGGCTGGGAGTAATTTCTGGCTGCCAGATGGGAGTTTAGTTGGAACTGTTGGCAAGAGGCTTTATTCTCTTCCATGTGGCCTCTCTATTTAGCTTCTTGGGCTTCCTTACTGGTTGGTGGCTGAGTTCCAAGAAGGAGAATTGTAAGAGAAAGAAAGTAGAAGCTCTCAGTCTTCTTCAGTCTGGGCTCAGAAGTATGAGAATATTACTTCTACTGTAATCTTTTAGTCAAAGTTTCAAGGGCAGTCTAGATTAAAGAGGAGGGAGAATAAATTCCACCTCTCACTTGAGGAGAGGGTGGAATATTTGTACAGGGAGAGAAGAAAGTTATGGTAACCATCTTTAGAGACTGTCTACCAAGAGGATCTTCCAGGATTCTTGATATCATATCATGGTATGGTTGCCCATCAAAATGGATAGCTTTATCTTTCAGTTGATTCTTTTTTTCATCCTGCCACTGTGTTATTGAGGAGTTTTGCTGATCTTAAAATATATATATAAGAAATATTTTGAGATTTTAAAATGAGAAACACACAGATAAATCAGTTCACTAGCAATCTTCAATGTTTTTGCATTAAGCTTATGCAAACTGCTATATCTAGAGTGGGGGAAGGAAAATCCATTGTTAGATCTAAATGGTTTGAATTTTATATAGTTTCATACTCCAAGAAATTACTGTTTTACATTATTATTGTTAGGTAATAGAGATCCAGTCTATAATCATATAGAAGAGGAAATCATTAGTGTATGTAATATTGTAAAGGTCCCAAACCTTCCAATGATGGTTGATGATTTTAGAAAATCCCAATATATTTGAGTAAGACTTCCTGCTCTTAGCTGATAAAATCAGTGATTAAATAAGAGCATATCTAATGGAGTCTAAAGTTTACTAATTTCTGAAGAGGTCTTTCCACCTCCATTATACTACATTTCCTAAGGTTAAAAATATGGAGATAAGTCTCTTTTGCTTATATCCACTTTCTGACTGCCTTAGCTTGGACTGCCATACATAAACTACCATATACTGGGTAGCTTAAACAACAGAAACTTATTTCTCACAGTTCTGGAGTCTGGACGTCTGATATTAGGGTACCAACATGATTAGACTCTGATGAGAACCCTCTTTCTGGCTTATAGATGCCTGCCTTCTCATTGTGTTCTCACAAGGCAGAGAGAAAGAGAAGGAAAGCTTTCTGGTATCTCTTTTTATAAGTGCACTAATCACATCATGAGCCTTCATGACCTCATTCAAACATACTCTCAAAGGCTCCATCTCCAATACCATCACACTGTGTGTTAGGGCTTCAACTTATGAATCTGGGGGGACATAATTCAGTCCATAGCACTGACTCATTCCTTTCATTTCTCCATGTAGAGTCTATTGGTAACATATGAGAATAGAACAAATGAGAAGCAAAGAACACCTTCCAATTTAAGTTCTATAAAATCAATTTGTCAGCAAATTTTATTTATTTGAAATTCTTTGGTAATCTTATTCTTTTCAAAAGAGAAAAATATTCAGCCAGGAATATATAAGATTGGCATAGAAAGCAGAATAAGGCACCCCCCCCAAAGATATTCATGTCTTAAATGCCTGGAATTGGTGAGTATGTTTTCTTATAATCACACAAGGCATTTTATAGATGTGATTAAAGTTACAGACTTTGAGATGGAAAAATTATCATAGGTTATTCAGGTGGACTCAATCTAATCATATGAGTTCTTAAAAGTGGAAAAGGCTGGAAAAAGAGTGGGTCAGAGAGATGCAATATTAAAAGAACTCAACCTGCCATTTCTGCCTTTGGAGATGCAAGAAGGGGGTCTCTAGAAGCCAGGAATGCCCCTTAGCTGATACCCAGCTAAGACACAAGAACCTCAGCCTACAGCCTATAAGTACAACTGAATTCTGTCATCAACTCAAATTATTAGGAAACATTCTCTCCTAAATGAGCAGGAAACATTCTCCCCTAGAGATTCTAAAAATGTATGTAGCTTGCCAATACCTCCATTTTAGTCCAGTGAGACCTGTACTGGACTTCTGACCTACAGAAATTTAGGATTTGTGTTGTTTTTGTTTGTTTGTTTGTTTGTTTTTTTAAGTTTTTACTTATTTAAGCAATCTCTACACTCAACGTGGGGCTTGAACTTAAATCCCAAGATCAAGAGTCACATACTCTTCCAACTAAGCCAGCCAGGCGCCCCAGGGTTTGTATGGTTTGAAGCCACTAAATTTGTGGTAATTTATTATGTTGTAATTTGCTATTGTAATTAGAAAACTAATATTTGGTTATGAATTGAAGTCCTCAGTCTCCAAATTCTAAATGTCAAAGATGGAAGAATTCTTTACTTTTAATCAAATGGATGACCTCTATTTTAGCAACTATTTTAGAACCATCAGAGACATTTTAAGAATCACTGTAGCACTCTGTTTTTTGAAAGCAGCTATATTGTGTTGGTAAACTATGGCTTTTGCCATATTTCTATGTGAATCAGGAGAAACTTTGATGGACAAAATGACTGGATTGGTATAGTAAATAGGTAATGTACAATAACAGGTATAGGAGTTGGTGGGAGTATCTGGCAGATTCAGAAGTTGAACAGAGGCTCAATTCCATATTTCTGCTATAATATTCCTTATTAAGGAAAGTGGCACCTTGGTTTTAGAACCATGACAAAAAGAGGCTCATAACCTTGTTTTTAATTTCCATCATGCCATATGCTTGCCTGCAGAGCTGAGAGACATCTGAAATGCTGTGCTGTTTTTGGTCAGTGGAAGAAGGAACCTTGAAGTCTCACATTCCTATAAAATGGATTGTCATGAGTGTGCTGTAGAGGCAATGCTGTTTAGGCATCCTGCCTGTCCATTTAGTAATCAGCCTTGACAATGACTACATTAGTAGTCTCAGTGGTAACATTGAAACATAATAAAATTTCTTTATTTAAAACTAAAGTATTAAAATTTATGAATATTATTATCCAATATACTGAAGAATGGATAAGAAAAGACAAAAGCTTATAGGAATTTCAAGTAATTTTACCAAAGGAACCATCTATTTATTCTACTAGCCACTTATACATAAAATATACTTCTCTCATAAGGCTGACATGAATCTATAACTAAAAGGCTAAGGATACAAATAAAGCATGATAATTATTAAAATACATTGAAATATATTTAAAAATAATCCCTCATAATAATAATAAATAATGATGATGTGGTTTTTTTCTAAAGTACTATTTTTAAAAAGGAAGGGATACTGCGGCACCTGGGTGGCTCAGTCGGTTAAGTGTCTGACCCCTGATCTTGGCTCAGGTCATGATCTCACAGTTCATGAATTCAAGCCCTGCATTGGGCTCTGTGCTGATAGCATGAAGCCTGCTTGGGATTCTCTCTCTCCTTCTCTCTGCTCCTCCCCCACTGTGCTCTCTTTCTTTCACAATAAGTAAATAGCATTTTTTGTAAAAGGAGAAGATTCTTATTATGCTAGGAACTTTAATGACTGCTGAGTCTTAATCTCCTGAGTAAGGACAAATGTGTGAATTTGGAGATCCTCCTTGGGAAGAGATGCTTTCAGTGGCTCATAAGTCAATCCATACCCACAAATCCCACAAGTAAAGCCACACCTTCTTATATATTTACTTCATCTCCTTTTCCTCTCTTCTGTCTTGTGTGACTAAGGAGATGTACAATCTTGAAAAACTAATAGGTTGCCACCTGAGGTTTCCTGCTTTATGACATACACCCCTTATTTATTTAGTTTTTTTTCTCACACATTCTGTTTTCTGTTAGTCCACCTAACTAGGAGGTAGTGTGCTTTTGAATTTTCATTTTTCTTAGTCTATGTCTACGCAAGATATTTGGTTGTAAATTTAATCTTCACGGTAGGCACTAAGCAGACTTAAAGTTCAGGTTGTTGCACTTTTTCAGTTTTATACTACATAGAAAAGTCACAAAATGTCATTAAGGACTCACCTCTATCATCTAACTTACCTCTCTGACTTTCAAGACGAGGCACCAGGTACCAAGCAAAAGTGATCCAGGTATTGTGGTGGTGTTTTAATTACTTGGGAGCAAAGATAAGCAACCAGAAGTGGACCCATTTTAAACACACTGAGTAGTTTCAGCTCCTCATTGTAGATTAAAAACAAAGAGAAATTGACACCAATTATAAAAACATTGAAAAAAGAAAAAATTCCAATTTATCCCTTATGCAAGTCTGGGCTAAGGAACACTTTAGCTTTTGGTAAATGGAGGAATGATGAAACTAGAATGATCAGGGGGATCGTTTCACTTCAGGCAGATTACTAGGAGTACAGAAAAATTAAAATAAGACTGTCTGCTGAGCTGTAGTATATTGCATTAATCCTCCATTAAGTTTGAATCCAGGTGATAAGTTCTTATTTTGGGGGATCTTGGACACATGGTGCTTCTCTGAGCTTTGTTTTCTTTATCCATAAAATGGAAATAATAATAATAATGGCTTTCCTTAACAAACACAGCTTGGGGGAGAGATGCTATGTGTGAAAGTAGAAAGTATTTTACTGAACATAAAGCATTAGGTACACCAAAACATTATTATCATCATCAGTGCAAAAACTTCTCAGTGTATCTTATTTATTTAGCTTAGTGAAAGGAATTACTGTATCTCTTCAAGAAAAATGCATACTGTTTGTACATGTTTGGTACTTGTTGCCTTTTTGTGGTAGAATAAAATGTTTCAAAGAATATATTTCCTTGGTTACAGAGGTCAATTTAAGACAGGAATGCAATCTTCATCTATAAACATGTACTGCATTCTTTGTGGATAGACAGGGTTTTCATGAAAATGCAAGTTAGTCATATACAGTTTGCTTGTCATTTATTACCATTTTGAAGAGTACTATAAAACAGAAGAGTGCTCTAGTTATAAGTATGTAACTCACTAGTTTCTCCTACAAAATCATCACCTCTTATAAGTGGCACCGAGACAAAAAATATCAGGATATTACCAGCACTCAGCAGCCCTCCTATGTGCCTGGGGCCTCATTCCCAAGAGTAACTACTTCTAACAGTTTATAGTAATTTTGACAATTTTTATAGTTTATATAACTGGAAAATATTGTATATACTCTTTTGTCTCTAGCTTCTTTTGACGTGATCATGAGAGTCATCCACACTGTTTGTTATACATGGTTACAGTGTGATTATTCTCAGGGCTGTGTCAGATTTTGTTTTGCGAATAAACCAGTTTGTTTATTCATAGTATCAATGGACATTTAGGTAGTTTCCAGTTTGGGGCTATTATCAATAGGGTTTCTAGGAATATTCTCTAGTTAGTACTGTCTTTGGTGAACATATGCACACATTTCTGGTGGACTGTGAGGTAGTTTGTGTTCAAGTTTCCCAGCAGTTAACTTTCCCACCAAGAGGATATGTTAACTCCTGCACTCTACTCTTTCACCAAAATTTGCTATTTCCCTTCTCAATTATTTTAGTCATTCTTGTTTATGTCTAGTCACATCTATCTCATAGTAGTTTTGTTTATATTTCCCTAACGATGAATGAGATTGAGCACTTTTGCACTTATTAGCTGACCATTTGGATATTCTGTTTTTGCATATCTTTTCAAGCTTTTCATCATTCTTCTATTAGGTTATGGGTTTTTTTTTTTGTAATGATTTGTAGAAATTATTCATGACTGGCTAGTATCTTCTTCAACTTGCAGTTTTCCTCTTCACTCTTCTATCATTCCTTTTGATGAACAGAAATTTCTTTTTTCTTTTCTTTTTTTTTTTTGGTGGGGGATACATTGTGTAAAAGGATTCCCCTATGAAGTTATTTAACACATGTATCACGTCACACATTCCATCCCCTTTTTGGTAAAAACATTGAGGTTTACTCTTTTAGCAAATTTCAATGATACAATATGGTGTTATGAACTATAATCGGCCTGTCATATATTTTGATATTCAGACCTGATTTATCTTATAACTGTGAGTTCATGCTTTTTACCAACCTCTCTGTTATTTTAATATATTCCAATTTATGATTTTTATAGTTATTTTTCTGATTAATAACCATTTGACTAGTTTGCAATAATGAAGATATTTTCCTATCCACAGTGTTATTTAGTAATTGGAAATCAGTACCAACAATAAAGCTATACAGAGGAAAAACCACATTCAGCTTGATTAATCAAATGCAATTAAGCAAATGACTGACTAAGCAATGAACATGTAGAGATGAATCTTTTAGCTTCATAATCAGTCACTTTAAATCATGTCAATTTTTTAGGGTAAACAATAGTCCTGTTTTTCCTTTCTTGTATATCTAATTTCAGAAATTTATCAGATTACCTGCAATGACATGCTTCATCCTTTCCTTCATGCCACCAAAAAAAAAAAAAAATGTAACTCTTTAAATGATTGTAGAGGAAACATCTTGCAAACAGGATAGTGTCAATGATTTCAAGATAAGAATTAAGAGATAAAGAGGAAATGTAAACTGTGGTTTGTAACCTAAAAATCTTCAGGTGTACAAATATTGGCAAAAGTCAATATAAAATACTCCTCTGTTTTCATTTGTTGACATTACTGGTAAACATTGAAGTCCAAACTACTGCCTTTTGGTGTATAAGGGTTCTTTCTTTGCATGTCAAATATTCTTGGACACCAGACTGAAACAACTCTCCTCATTATTCTCCCTTGGCCCAATAAAGCTAGTGTTTTGACATATGAATAGACTTAACAGATTTGGTCAATTCTATTTTTTGCTTCTGATGTTAGGCAAGCAAAGCAAGCAACTGTAATACCTACAGTTGATTTGGAACTATTTGCCACAAAGAAACAAACAAACAAAATACTTGGGAGTAAGGGTTTCTTTGAGTAACGATTTGGGTTTAGATGGGAGAAAAAAAAATCCTTTGTGATATTTGTGAGAGCCCTTAGAAGCTGAAATATGCTTTTGGAACTTAGGGATTTTTCAAGGGTAAGCATTGGGCATAAAATGTCTGAGGGACCTACACAGAAAGAATGGAGGAAGATCTTATTAAGATTTTTTAATGAAATGTTTGAACTACCCTGGCTTAACAGAAATCCTCAGCTACTTGGTTGCTTTCTCTGATCCCATGGGAATAGACCCAGTGGGAACGAAATGCCTCCAGGGATAAATTCAGCTTCTCTAGAACATGATACCTGTCTCTTGGGACAGCCCCCTGTTCCTCTGGATTATTTTGGTTGTGTCATCTCAAGATCCAAACTTGAGTTCCACAATCATATTACAGCTACCTTTCTAACCACTTCCTAGTGTGTGTGTCCTCAAAAGTCTATGAAATTAAAGCAGATCGTTTTTAATTCCTTATTGCTATATGTAGATAATAATGAATAAACATTAGGATTTACATTTTTGTGAAATTCAGATTGTGGAAAGAGTTAAGCAGTGGGTCATGAAGGAGATCAACCAGAATAGAACTTTCATTCAGGTGTTGAGAAACAAAATAGAACAAAGTAATGAACACACATTAGTGTTTAAAAAAATGAGTTCTTGATTATTTTATGGGGAATGAATTCTAAATGAATCCTTGACGACTTCCAGTCAGCACCTGGTTCCACCTCACAAAGGACAGGAAAGGCTCCAGGACAGGTTGGAGTGGAGTGTATGGTGAGTGGAGGTAGGCATTGCTGAGTTATGATGTAACACATTTTCATAAGGATCCTCCTACAGCCTTCCCTCAGTCCTCTCCACGGGAAACCATCTCTGTTGAGCATGTGCTATTCCTTGACATCACTTGGGAGGTTGTGATATTGATCCACTTTTAAAACATGACACCAAGAAAATGGGCTGTCCACTTCTGCCTCCAATTCAAAGAACATCCCTGGAGTAGCTATTGGTGGTAGAGAATTTAGGTCCTAGTCGTCTAACATCCACCACACCTACTCTGTTTCCAAGAACTCCTATAAGCACTAAACTTAGTTCTATTCTCTTGGGTGGGGGCAGATATTTTCCTTTGATATAAGAATGCACATGTGAGTTTTACTGATGTTAAGGAGTTTGAATCAAGACATAACACAGGAATGGGTATGTGATGCCTATGAGCACAAGAACATGTGATTTTAAGGACGTCAGGATGAACTATACTGCTTTGGTTTTCGTAATTTCTAACTAATTTGTTAGCTTCTTAAAGGTAGGAAGATGTCTTTTAATCTATATATTCCTCATCCCACTTAGTATTGTGGTTTGCATATTGAAGATAGTGAATATTGTGGAATGGATCATGTTTCTGTAGGTTGTAGAGCAGTGTTTACAAGTGTGGTTAAAGACTTTGTTTCTGGAGTCAGATAGGCTGGATGGATTCCTGGCTGTGCCATTTGACAGCTGTGTAACCTTGTGTGAGCCACCAAACCTCCCTATTCCTGGGTACCCTCATCTGGAAAATGAAGATGATACCATGTATTTCATAGACTGTTGTCAGCATTAACTGAGTTAATGTATTTAAGGTAAAACCATGCTTGACATGTGATAAGAGTTTGATAAGCATGAACTGTTTATTATTATTAATAACAGTTTACAGAGGGTTCTTCCATACAGTGACTCACTTGATTCTCCCTAGAATCCTGTGAAATGTGAAGGACATACATGTTTACTTCATTCTGCGGTTTGAAGGCCTAGATCTTCCAGGTTACAGGTAGAATGCACATAAATGCAGCATCCCAAACCAGTGGTCTCATCATTGCCATGTCTTAACCATTATGCATACTCTATCATCCTAGAGACGGTCTAAAAATGCATGACTATTAATTTATAATGTTACAAGAGAGAATTACAGAGATGCAGGAGCATTGGCCCTGAGGCCACACTTCTAGCCCACGTTGACTTAACTTTTACCATGGTCACATGTCTGACTAGAAAGGGGAAGCAGCAGAAATGGTGAGAAACACATACATCTCTACAGGTGGATAGACATGAAAACAATTTTATCCTTAAAGGCATCTCATTCTTGGGGCACTGGACAGAAACAAGGCCAACATTTCTATATAGTTTTTGTCCCTGAGGCTGTGTTACCAAAGTCTTCTCTTAATGTCTTTGTCATGTCCTCCTTTCTCTGCCCAATGCCTGACCTGGGGCTTTATAGTAGGTGTTCATTAAATAATAGCTGAACAAATAAACAAATGACTACCATGTATATGAGTATGAAAGTAATAAAAAATTTGAAACTAGAAATTCATTTTACACTTTCGCATAATCTTTGTTAAAAAAATGGAGGAAAAATTAGGCATAATCACTAAAATAAGCGTTTGGAATTACCAGTGGATATAATGGATGTCTCCTATCCTACTTCATTATTATACTAACATAAAAATAATCTATTTAAAGACATAAATGTGAGATATGAAATCATAAAAAACCTAGAACAGAGCACAGGCAATAGTTTCTCTGACATAGGCTATAGCAACATTTTTGAGATATGTCTCCTGAGGCAAGAGAAATAAAAGCAAAAATAAACTATCAGGACTACACCAAAATAAAAAGTTTCTTTTGTGAAGGAAATAATCAGCAAAACTGAAAGGCAACTTAATGAATGGGAGAAGATATTTGCAAATGACATGTCCAATAAAAAGTATACAAAATATACCAAAACTGATACAACTCAATATCCCCCCCAAAAAATAATTCAATTAAAAAATGAGCAGAAGATATGAACAGACATTTCTTCAGAGAAGACATACATAGGGCCAACAGACACATGAAAATGTGCTCAACATCACTCATCACTAGGGAAATGTAAATCAAAACTACAATGAGGTATCACCTCACACCTGTCAGAATGGCTAAAATAAAAAACACAAGAAAAAAACAAGTGTTGGTGAGGATATGGAGAAATAGGATCCTTCATGCACTATTGGTGGGAATGCAGACTGGTGCAGCCACTCTGGAAAACAGCATGGCGTTTCCTCAAAAAATTAAAAATACAACTACTCTATGATTCAGTAATGGCACTATTGGGTATTTCCCCCCAAAATACAAAAACACTAATTCAAAGGGATGCATCCATGCCTATGTTTATTGCAGCATTATTTACAACAGCCAAGATACAGAAGTAGCCCAAGTGTCCCTCAACTGATGAATAGATAAATGTGGTGACATACAGACTATGGAACATTATTCAGTCATAAAAAGATGAAATCTTGCCATTTGCAACAACACAGAGGGAGCTAGAGTATAATGCTAAGTGAAATAAGTCATTCAGAGAAAGATAAATACCGTAAGATGTCATCCATATGTGGAATATAAGAAACAAAACAAATGAGCAAAGGGAGGGAGGGAGAGAGAGAGAGAGAGAGAGAGAGAGAGAGAGAGCAAGAGTGAGAGCAACCAAGAAACAGACTCTTAACTATAGAGAAAAATTGATGGTTACCAGAGGGGTCAGTGGGTGGGGGGATGGGTGAAATAGGTGATGGGGGTTAAAGAGTACACTTATCTTGATGAGCATTGAGTAATATATAGAATTGTTGAATCACAATATTGTACACCTGAAATGAATAGAACACTATATGTTAATTATACTGGAATTAAAATTCAAAACTTTAATAGAAAAAATGTTTAGGTGTTTAAAAATAAAAATATTTAAACAATTTAATATTGCAAGCAGTACCACTCCCAGTAATCACAGTCCCCTTCACCTACCTTACTTTTATTTTCATAGCACTTCCTACCTCCTACATTATTACTACATAATAAGTAAATATAATTTGAATATAAATATAAATTTAAATATAAATATAATTTACTTATTATGTTCTTTGATAATGTGACTGCCCACCACTGGAAATCTACCCCCCCTGAGGACCAGAATCTTTGCCTGCTGTGTTTGCTAATTTGTCTCAGGATCCTAGAACAGTTCCAGGGATGTATTAGTGTTCAATAAATATATTTTGAACAAACATTTAATGGCATCTTTCAATATGCAAGGCAATGCAAGTGATGTTGTATATATAGATAAATAATGAATGAAAGACCATTTCAATGAATATATATGATATGGGTATTCATTGATACAAAAGACAGACATTTATATATGTAAAATATATTACATTTAAATTATTAAATATGTATGATTTTGTTATATATATGTTATATGTTGTATATATACACAGAATATCCTATTCTGACAGATATGAAGTGATATCTCAGTGTTGTTTTGAATTGCATTTCCCTTGTGATTAGTGATGTTGGGTTGAGCATCTTCTCATGTGTCTGTTAGTCATATGACATATATATGTTATATTTACATATATATGTTATATATGTATATATATGTTATAAATATATATGTGTGTATCTATATCATCTATATCCTCTGTATCTATATATCTGTATCTGTATCTATCTATCTATATGTAAAGGGCTGTGCTCATCTCACCTCTGCAGGGCCTCACCCAGCATGCCATATGTGCCCCCCCCTCCTCCCTCCTTCCTATGCTCTAGAAGACAGCTCACAAACTAGAAGTCTGAAAGTAGCATCTGGCTTGCACATGTTTATTGTTGAGCTTGCAGGGGGTTTGAAAATTCTTTAAGTCATTTGCCAACATTTAAAAATCTAGAGAATTCTCATAAATATCCAGATTTCCGACTTCTCTTGCAAAGTCTCAGAGTATCTGTCAACACTGGGCTGGCATTCTCACATGGCCTTGCTAGGCTGGGGCTGAGCAGCAGCTGGCCTGTCAGGTGGTGGATGAAGACGGTGCCCTCCTGGTTACCAGCATCCCCACTGGGCTCACCTCACCTACCCGCCTGACCCCGGAGGGGTTGGGTTTACAGCCCCCTGCTTGGTTTGCCCTTCTGTCCCTTCTCCTGTGGTAGGAATTTGATACTGCTGGAAAGACAGGAATAGATAATCGTGTTCAATTCAACTGATTGATTAGCCACACACTCTTTTTACATGTAGGGTCTGGCTTGTATATAAATAAGAACGTGATAATTCAGAAAATGGGGGTATACACTTCTAACAAATACTTAGCTCTGACTGATCAGTAATTAAAATTTACTTGTCATGTAACCATTATGTCTTCTGAATTTTATTCTTCTACCTTGATTATTATGTATAAAAGCAAAACCCAAGATGATTAGGGTTCCGTTTCTTCTCCTACTTTGGATCCAAGTCTCCATCCCAAGCCTATGAGAGGTGTTTTGTTTTTAGCTTAGTAGATGGCTTCCTTCCAACTGGGAGCTGGCAACTGGGATGGAGACAAGGTGTGAAATTCCTTCACTGCCCTTCAATACAATGTGCTCATTAGCTAAACAGTCTTAAAAATACTGTTATTTCTCTTTGAGAAAAAAATGTGACATTAGGGAATAATGGCTCAGCATGTCATAAAACATCTTCCCGATGATTTTCCTGCTTTGAAAGACAAGTCTGCCACTTGAGCTTGCCCAAGTTTGTCTACCAGGCAACTATGCCCTTTTGCTTTTAAAATAATCTCCCATATATGTCACTTTGGGCAAAATAGCACCCTAGGGTTCCCCACCCTGTTACCATGGAGGGGCTGTTGTCTCATAAATGAGAGCAACAAGATGTAGCCCCTGACTCTTGTTTAGATCAAATGAAAAAAGGCAGACATCTTGACAATCAGTGGATGAAAGGGTAGCACTCACCTTATCCTCTCCACCCTGAAAGGAGAGCACATTATGTGAATAAATCTCTTATGGTTATTCTTCCATTCTTTTCTTTTTCCTTCCTGCTGTTACTGCTGACAAGGATGGAAAGGCTATAATGTAAGAGTTAATTCATGTCATGGGGTATTGAGCCATCCAGAGGAAAGGGTGGGTGCAAGCGTAAATTTTCATTGCTTTGAAATAACATTGTTATGTAAGTAATTAAAGTATTGCCACCCCTACTGCAGTTGAAATAACTTAGTGCTTCTCATATGCAATGAATGATTTCAGATATTGTTAGCAAAGCTCAGTATCTCAGTATCATTGTCATATCATAGCTCATTGTCAAGGCTGCCTATTACCATTTATTTCCATCATTCAGTTTATGTGAAGAGACTAGAGACTCAGTGGTAGATGGTTTACATGGTTAGCTTTTTCAAAGGGAGAGAAATCCATCTCGTACTTTTGATGAAGTAATAACTTTAGGTGAGATGTTCAATCTCTTGGCATCAGTGTCTTAATATGTAAAAATGGGTTAGATTTAGTAATCTCCATAGTATACCCTCTACCTTCACAAACATATCGACTTTAACTTGCCAACTCTGAAATGATCTGGGAGTGGAAACAGGATGTCTTTTTAGGAGTGGGCAGTTCAATTAGTACATGGTGTTGGAAGGAAATATCAGAACCAACAAAATCTTCCACTAGTAGAGAGGCATTAGATCTCAGTTGAGGATATTGCTCTACTTCTCTTACTACTATACTACATCCTTTCCCTTTCTTTTTCCAATGGGGAAAGACTGATGAGGAAAGTGGAAGCAGGCAGTGGATGATTCAGAGAGGGGATTCCATTGAAAAGCACCCCTTTCTAACTCCAGACCTGTTGTTGATTAGTTCTGAGTTCTTATTTCTCTCTTACAGACCTTGGGGATTGACTTTTTCTCTTTTAGTCTAAGTTTGACCAAAGGTAAATATGTATTTCAACCACATTCTAGGAAGATAAGAGGAAAACTCCTACTTTTGACTGAAGGGATGCTTCTTAGAAAAACAGATATTAACCTATTGGGTAAAGCTCAAGTCTTTCAAACACTTCCTATTCTGTCACCACTACATAGCCACTGAAGACCTGGAAGCTGACTTCCAGAGGGTCACCAAGCAAGGCAAATTAGATGCTGATGTTTGTTGTAGTGCAGTGTTACTTAAATAGAACAGAAAAAGCACTAATGGTAAAGAAAAAAATGAAAATTCAAACATCAAAATAGAAAGCTTCTGAATGTCAGAAGGCACCATTAAGAAAATGCAAAGGCAATCTACAGACTTGAAAAACACATTTACAAAATGTCTATTCAGGAATATTTAAAAATAAGGAACTCTTACAAATCAATAACAAAAAGCCAAACAACTCATTAAAAATGGACAAAACTTGAACTCATACTTTACAAAAGAAGATGTACAAATGACCAATATGCAGAAAAATAGGTGCTCAACATTGTTTATCTTTGGGGAAATGAATTTTAAAGGCACAATGAGATACCATAGATAACATTCCACACCAACTAGAATGGCCAAAAAAAATTTTTTTAATATATGAAATTTATTGTCACATTGGTTTCCATACAACACCCAGTGCCATCTCAAAAGATGCCCTCTTCAATGCCCATCACCTACCCTCCCCTCCCTCCCACCCCCCATCAACCCTCAGTTTGTTCTCAGTTTTTAAGAGTCTCTTATGCTTTGGCTCTCTCCCACTCTAACCTCTTTTTTTTTTCTTCCCCTCCCCCATGGGTTTCTGTTAAGTTTCTCAGGATCCACATAAGAGTCAAAACATATGGTATCTGTCTTTCTCTGTATGTCTTATTTCACTTAGCATCACACTCTCCAGTTCCATCCACGTTGCTACAAAGGGCCATATTTCAAGAATGGCCAAAATTAAAAAGGCTGACAACACTAAATGTTGGCCATGATATAAAGCACTGGGATGTAGAATGGTATACAGCCTCTGTGGAAAGCAGTTTGTTGATTCCTCAAAAAGTTGAATATAGGATTACCATAACAATTCCACCCCTGGATATATATCCAACAGAACTGAATACAGATACTCAAATACTTATACAGGAATGTTCATAGCAACACTCTTCACAATAGCCAAAAGGTGGAAACAATGTCCATCGAGGACTGGATGGATAAGTAAAATGTGGTATATGCATACAATGGAATATTAGTCAACTGTAATGCAGATGAATCTGGAAAACATTATGCTAAGGGAAATAAGGCACACATAAAACGTCATGAATCGTATGATTCCATTTTGTATGAAATGTTCAGAATAAGTAAATCCATACTGATAGAATGCAGAGTGGTGATTGCCAGGGGATGGAGGAAGGACAGAATAGGGTGTGAATGTTTAATGGATACGGAGCTTTCTTTTGGGGTAATAAAATTTCTTTGGGGGCTACACGGAGGTGGTGGTTGGATAACAACGTGGATGCAATGACTGTCAGTGAATTGTACACTAAAAAATAAAGGGAATGAATGACTTCTATATGCACCAACACGGGTGGATCTCAAAACATTATTTTGAGCAATTAGATCCAAGAGTATATGCCATATGATTTAAGTCAAAACTGGTTGCTTATGTAATGTGGGGATTGACTGGAAGGGAACGTGAAAAAAAACTCTGAGGTGATATAAATGTTCTGTATTTTGACTGGGGTTATGATAATAAAGATGTATATATTTGTGAAAACTCACTGAAGTATGTACTCAAGTCCATTTAACTGCATTTAAGTATATGTAAAATTTACCTCAATTAAACAAAATAAGTGTGTGGAAAAACCGTCAGTCTTATACATTGTTAAAACTATATATGCATTACCCTTTAATCTAGCACTGTCACTTCTAGGGATGTATCAATCAGTCTATTCAGACTGCTATAACAAAATACCACAGATTGGGTGACTTATAAACAGTTGAAATTTATTTGTCACAGTTCTGGAGACTGAAAGTCCGAGGTGAGTTTGCAACATGGTTTGTTGAGGGCAGACTTCTTGTATCCTCACACAGTGGAGCTCTGTGGGGTCTTTTTTATGAGAGCACTAATCTCATTCATCCTTCATGATCTAATCACCTCCCAAAGACCCCCACCTCCTAACAGTATCACATTGGGCATTAGAAGTACTAGGAGTACATGTAAGTTTTGGGAGGAGACAAAAATTGAGATCATAGTTATACCCATGAGACACACCTCCAATAATACAAAAATACACCTGCAATAGGTTACTCATTGTTGTATTACTGACAGTTGCACAATACTGAAAATGACCTAAATGCATAAACATAGGGAACTGGCTAAATAAACTAGGGTTCATATACAGAAATATTAGGCAGATTTAAAAAAGAGCAACAAAGATTTCTATGTTAGAAATGATTTCTAGGATACACTGTTTCACCAAAATGAGTACAAAATAACTTTTGGTTTCAGGTTCTGCATGCAAAGAGCTTAGAAGTCCTTAGTCCTTCCTAACAACAAATAAAAGGCCAAGCTGATTGAAACACAAGAATTCATTTTGGATCAATGAGAGGTGAAGACACAGGGCAAACTGCTGCCTACAAGATTGGAGAGACAGGTAAATATAAGTCACCACAGCTCCCCAGGGTGGACATTCATGAGTGTAATCAGTGCAGGTAGGAAAACCTGAACCCCTTGCTGGAGGTTAAGTGTGAACAACGTTGAGAGTTAAAAACAAGGGGACTCAGAGTAGGACTCCCACAATATTGTGAGATGTACATCCAGGAGCCTGACCAGTTTACCATAGCAAATATTAGAGGAAAAATCCCCTTGGACTTCACGCATACGACGGGGGTGGGGGGGTGGGGGTGGTGGAGAAGAAATCATTTTGAAATATACCAGGGCCCTCAGGTCTTAACAAGTTCTGCTCTTAGGTGAAAACTGATTAAACAGAGTCTAACCTGCTGGATATTATCAGAACCTATTTGAAGGTTCTGGAGGAAGGGAAATACCCAATTCCAGCAAGTTCTACCCATTCTGTCCCACCAAAGGGAGAGAAAAAGAAAAAGAAGAAAAAAACAACAGCTAAGAAATTCTTGTCAAGTTCACAGTCTGGAGGCCTAGGTTCACTAAAAGACTATGTCCTAATCATAGGACTACAGAATACTTCCCTTCCCCATACATCTCACCACCGCATGGCTAAAGGTTTATTTAAAGTGGTTCCCTTATCTGGTATATACTCTACAGCTATCAAGAGAAAATTACAAGGGACACCAAAAGGTCAAAAACACAATTTGAAGAGACAGGAAGTATCAGAACCAGACGTCAGGGATGTTGGAATTGTCAGACCAGGAATTTAAAATAGCTATGATTAATATGCTAAGGTCTCTAATGGATAGATACCATGCATGAACAGATGAGCAATGTAAACAGAGAGATGGAAATTCTAGGAAAGAACCCCCTAAAATGCTAGAGATAAAAAGCCCAAAAAACAAAACACTGTAACAGAAATAAAGAATGCCTTTGATGGGCTTAGTAGGCTGGACATTATCTGAGCCAGAAGATATATTAATAAAATCCACAAAAACTGAAAAGCAGAGAACAAAAATTGGGGGAAAAAAACCAGAACAGGATATCTCAAGATTATGGGACAACTACAAAGGTATAACATATATGTAATGGCGATACTAGAAAGAGAAGAGAGAAAGGAGCAGATGAAATATTTCAAATAATAATGAGTGAAATTCCCTAAGTTAAGGTCAGACACCAAACCACAGAGTTAAGAAGCATAGAGAACACCAAGCAGGATAATGCCAAAAAACTACACCTAGGCATATCATTTTTAAACCATAGAAAATCAAAGACAAACAAAACTTGAAAGTTTGAGGGGTGTGTGTGTGTGTGTGTGTGTGTAGAGGTTAGCATTTTTGAAAAGCTTCCCAGATGATTGTCTGATATAGCCAGGTTGAGAACTACAGGAATCAAAACCAGTAGAGATCTCAGGATAGAAGGAAAAGCAAAAGAATTCATCAATTTTCAGGATCTTATCTTGGTACATTAAACATCAACATCTCTATCCTATCTGGGTGCTTAGTTCCGAGCAGTTTCCTATGTGACTACATCAACTAAGGAAAGAAAGATGGAGGATTCATCTTTATTCTGATGAGTCATGCAAACTTTTGCTTTGGGAGAACTAAATTCCTTTAGGATTAGGATTTTGTGGTACTCCCACCCACTCCCTTTCAATGAGGTCAGTAATTGGGAATACCCCAAAGAGATTTCTACATCCTCCTTGATTTTACTGGCAATAGCACAACCACTTAAAAAAAAAAGGTGTTTGAGTGAGGCAAGGAAGAAGAAAGGAAAGACAGTGACTAAATTACATCGTCAACCTACTATTTGTCCGCATGTGGGTTTGGCTTGCATATTCCTGATTTCCAGGTCAAAATGTTCTCTTTACATTTTTATCTACAGGTCAGGGGAGCATCAGAGGGTTTTTTTAATGGAACAGCTTTGATAATGTGAAGTTTCCTGCTTTTAATAAGGTCAATAAGGATTCACTTCAGCTAGTAAGGAATAGTATTTTGGAAAAACATAAAGTATTAAATTGATGTCATAGGTAATGGAAAAACATTTTTTCATTTTTAAACATGGTATGTCTTCAACCCACACACAATCAAAAGTTAATCTTGTGAACTGTCACCAGGAAACTTGCTGTGGTCTGCCATCAGGGTTGATGTGGAGAAAAGGAAGACAATAATGTAATTGGTGAAAAGGGCGGCTGCTTTTTCCATCTGTCTAGTCAGCTGCTGAAGTCTTGTCCTATTCACTACTAGGTGCTATCAATTAACTTCCTTCTAACTTTCTATCTTCATCCATCTGTCTTCAGAACTATTGGAGAGAGGTCTATGTGAGTGGGTAGAGGTGGAAGGAATTATCATCTCTGATTGCTTAAATCTATTGCTTAGACCTAAAACATGGCTTAGATCTAAAATATGACTCATCATTTAAAAGGGGCACCAGTGTTAAGATGATCTGCCTGGTATTCTGGAATTTACTTTCTCAGTCTGCAGCCTATCCTGTTAGCTTCTATACCTGTTTCCAATTTGTGTTCCTTCCATTTTTTTTCTCTATCTGGAGAAACTGTCCCACCCTGCTTATACACTTTGTATTTTTTCCCATGAAATCTCCCTAGTTCATTTTATTAACCATCATTGCTCCTGCAGTCTCCTAAAGCTTCTGCAGAATCCACCACAAAGTCGAAAATAAATTCTGTAGTGGTTGTTGCTACTTCATATGTCTTGTCCTTCTAACAAAACTGTAAGCTTTGTTAAACTTTAAGGGGCTTGAAGAAAGGGATATTTTATACTTTTGAATCTCCTCCAGCACCTAGCATAACACTGAGCATATTTTAGGTCAAGACTTAAGGTAATAAAGAACTAACTTTGAGCTACAGAGATTTTACATAATAAATTATCCTGGTTTCAGTGTGGTATTTTCTGTTGGGATCTTGACTAATACAAAATTATATACTTAGGCATAAAATGGGATGTAGTCATTTTAAAAATACTATGACTTTTTCTTTTGTGAAGCCAATAATCCTTAGGTAAAGTGGAGACTCACGCTCTAATTTATCATTTATGTAACACCTATACTTTTTTAGTTTTTAACCATGACAATTCTACATAGAACTAAGAACAAATTAAAAAAAAAAGCATAATCAAGGAAAAGGATGACGTTTTGCAGACAGTTTTCTGATACAGTCTGAACACAGGTCTAGATGTGTCTGGTTTGGGTAGTACAGTTTATGTGTTAAGTCCTCAATTTCCCTCCCTCATTTCAGTATCAATCTAGAGTTCATCTCTGTTCTTCCCTTGGCTTCCAACTCCTCCCCAAGGACAGGGATGCAATTTGAGCTCAGAGTAGATATTGGGATATCAGACAGTGGAGCCCCTTTTGTTCTGAATGAGTCATTACAGTTTCTTGCCTGAGAGTATTAAAGTTACTGGTGGTCTAGGCACTCACTGTTCTATGACCTTATATGGTTATTGCTCTGCATAATTCTTTAAATGATTCAAATCCTCTGAAATTTTTTCCCTGAGTATTTCCCAATTCATCAAAACCTCAGAAAAGATTCTGGTTGGTAATGTTGAGTAACCATGTCTGCTTAACTAAGTATAACCCATAAAATAATAGAAAAATGGGTACCTTATGTGATTCAGCAATTTATGAAAATAGAAGATTATGGATTCTTCCAATGGTTATAAGTATTAGATGGTTACCATGACTTGCTTACAAAGTAGCTGGAATCAGCTGCAGCTGAATCTACCATTGAGGTGAGCTCATGGAGAACCATGTGCCAATTTTGATATTATACATACTTTCTTTGTAGCTTCCCACGCTTTCTTTACATATAGGGCTGCTGAGTTAGCACTTTTTGTCATTTGCATACATCTTACTAACTCATGTAATGGGCAAAGGCCGAAAAATAACTGTCTCCAAAGAGACCAAGACTATAGGTGGAGTAGACATTCCTCCACAGTGACTGAAAATGACTGAGTCAATGGCCAATAAGACTAATGCTTATCTTCAACTTGGAGATAGGGAAGGGATGAGGCAGAGATTTAGACATCAAGTCTCCTACCCTGAGCATTTGAAATATAATCCAGTAATGTTTTCTAACACTGAAATGGTCAGAGGCAAGGATATTGGGCAGTGTTCCTGGTGCAGGGAACCTAGAGTAATGGTGTCTCCCTTACTCCATTGGAAAGCGGGATGGAGTCCCAGGGGAGGACAAGTTGCTGAGGATAAGGCAGTCCATTCCCATCTTTGGGCTGCTCTAACAACTTGGAAATGTTCTTTTATATTTGGTATTTGTATTTATTGTATTCAAGCTTTCCTTCTATATTTGTGCTTGAAACTTTTGTTCAGGTTACTTGAAAAACTTTGAGGACATTCTGGTCTCTATTTTGTATAACTGTACCTAAATTTAGCAGATAAAACCTCTAAGATGATGGGAAAAGATCTTGAGTAAGATTTGGCAGCTTGGGAAAGTAGAAGGACAATGGCATTTTATTAATGGTCATAAATAGTAAATTTTATTATGCAGCTAACCTTATTATTTTGCCCTACCCCAATTTACAAATGATGTTTTACATCCCAAGTAGGTAAAATTAAAAGATAAAAGATAAATAAAAAACCAGGACCAAGGAGAAGGGAATTACAAATATGCCACCCATGCAGGGTGACACCAACTGCTGGGATGGGACCTCCAATCTGAATGTTGGTCAAAAAGGTGGACAAAACACAATGAACAGTTCTCTTACCTAGCAGAAAGTATGACAGGCTTTACTTAGAAGCAAAGTTTTTTTTAGCACTGAGATTAAAAGACACTCACTTGAGGACTCTCCATAGTGAATGCTGACTCATGTAATAAACAATGTCCCTGACAACAGTTTTACAATAAACAAAGAAATATTATTTTTATGGTTACTTCTGAAAGCAACATTTTAATGAAAGCTAGCACGTCAATGTTAGCACTTGGTGGAGTCAATTTTGAAAGGAGCTAGTTTTCACCAAGTGCTTAACTACATAATCTTTTGGAGGTCCTACTTGATTCAAAAATAGTATTCAGGGCTCCTTAAGTTACTTAATTTTTTTAACATTTTGAAAATAATCCATGTATACTAACACACATATCAGATGATATTGAAGTGTATAAGATGAAAGGTAAAGATCTCCCCCTCACCATCTCCTCTCCAGTTAATACTATTGTAGAAGTAGTATTTTTTTGTACTTTACTTCTTTTGGAATTGGCCAATATAATTTTATTTCTTATTTTTTAAAAGTTTGTTTGTTTGCTTATTTTGAGAGGGGGGAGGGGCAGAAAGAGAGAGGGAGAGAGAGAATCCCAAGCAGGCTCTGCACTGTCAGTGCAGAGCCTGACAATGTGGGGCTCAAACTCACGAATTGTGAGATCATAACCTGAGCAGAAACCAAGATTTGGACGCTTAACTGACTGAACCACCCAGGTGCCCTGACCAATATAATTTTAAATTACACTTTAATTTCTTGATTTATGAAGTTAGACTATATAGATATATTAACCTAGTGATTTACAAGATGAAGAATTAAAAGAACTTTAAACAACTTCTATCTTTCCTTCTCTGTTTCCTAAAGGTGTTAGTTATATTATTATTTTTAGTTTAGTTTTTTTTTGGGTAGTTGCCTTTAGGGCTGTATTCTGATATGTAAATTCTACACAGCATCTATTAACTCTGTACACAGATGAGGGTTATAGCATATCTCTAGTTCTTCCTCATTCTCCTGCCCCTGATTCTATTTTTCATGTTGTTTTTATATTGTGAAGGTTTATAGTAGTTTCATTATGTTCTTTATATTTGTCTTCAGCTTTTTATATATGGTTTCTAAATGTTGAAACTAATGAATGATATTATATCTATCTATCTATCTATCTATCTATCTAGATAGATATATATATATATAGATATACATGTGTCACTATGGAAGCCAGTCATGTGGTTAAACCCACAGAAAAGGAAATGTGAGTTTGTACACAAACAAGCAAACAACTTCTCTCCCAACTGAGTTCATTAAAAGAAATTAAGCATCAAGGGTAAATGGATTTTCTTTCTGTCTTTGGTCTTCTCTGAGTCATACATAGATGCCCCTTTTCCATCCTTATTGTCAAGTAAAAAGCACTGAGAAAATAGCAGAAGACTTCCATAAGCTCCCAGTACCTCATTCCTCACCCCTGCATTTCCCAAACTAGCCTTTGCTCCTTGCTCCATGCTGCTCACCAAGCCCAGCTTCTGTCACTCTGCCTCCCATCCCATCTCCTTTTGCCTATGAAAGGACATTGCTCTGGTTATTCCCCTTTCCATTCCTGCTTCATCAAGCTTAAAAGTTCCCACTTGCTACTGGGTTTTCCATTAACCTTCAAAAATGCTGTTATTTTTCATAATGTAACAAATTCTTTTTTGACTCCACTTTCCCCTCCAGTTAACTTTCAGTTCTTCCTTCCTTTTATAGTAAGAAAAATCTAAAGACTTACCTACACTCACTGTCTCCAATTTCTTCCCGTGGTTCCACAGAAGCCACTCACATCCAGGTCACTATTTACATTCATTTTGCTAAACCCAGTGGTCATCCTACATGGCCTGTTAGCAGTTTTGATCACTCTCTCCTCCTTGAAGCATGTTTTTCCCTTGGCTTACAGGACGTGATACTCCCTTGACTTTTCCCCCATTTCTATGGTTACTGCTTCTCAGTTTTCTTTGCTCTTTTCTTCTCATCTCTCCGATTTCTAAAGGTATGCCCTAGAACTCAATTTTAAAATCTCATCCCCTTTTCCATCTCTATCCACTTCTTTGGAACCTATCCAGTCTCACAGTTTTAATCATCTCTACCCTGACGATTCACATATGTATATATGTGTGTGTGTGTGTGTGTGTGTGTGTGTGTATACACATATATATACACATTATGGATACACAATATGTAAATATAAATACCTATTTCTATATGTCTTATATCCTTTCTTGAAACCACTTATTTATCCAACTTCCTTCTCTGTAACTCCCCTTGGATATTGAATAGGCATTTCAAACTTAACAAGTTCAAAATTTAAATCCCGGTCTTCCCCCACCATGTCTGCTCTTCTTTTGGCTTCTTCATCTTAGGCAATGGCAATTCCATCTTGCAGTTTCTCAGGTCAAAAACATTGGACTCACAGTTGGTTCCTGTTAGCTTTACCTCTAGAATGTACCTAGAGTACAAACCCTTCTCATCCCCTACTCTGCTACCATTCTTGTCTGACCCTCTCTTACACATCTCTTGCCTGAATTATTGTAATAAATTCCTACCCAGTTTCCCTGAGACCCCCTTCAATTTATTTCTAGTATATCAGATCAAGAGACAGATCATGCCATCTCTCTATTTGAAACTTTTCAGTAATTTCTTATTCCACTCTGAGTAAAAACTAACATTTATCAGTGGCCTAAGAGGTCTCATGTAAGTTATCTCCTATTACCTTTCCTCCTATTTACTCTAGCGACCATGGTGTCTTTGGTGTTCCTAAAGCGCAACAAGCTTGCTCTTGTCTTGGGCCTTTGCACTTAATGAAACCTCCACCATCATCCCCATCTGGGGATGCTCTGCCTTAGACATTTAAAGACTAACTCCTCACCTCTTCCAGCTCTTGACTCAGATGTTAGATTCCTAGTAAGGCTGCTGTGATAACACCACTGAAAATTGCATCCTTGCAACATTCTCCATCTCTGCTGGATTACTATGTAACAGTCTGAGTGTTTTACTTAATTATCTTGTTGATCATCTGTTTCACTCTTCTAAACTGTAGGCTCCATATGGGAAAGGGTTTTGTCTTTTTTGTTTACCACTGTAGCCTCAGCACCTGGAGTTGTGATTGGTTCAACAAAAAGGTTTTCAAGCGAACTATGTTGTCTACTTTCGTATATTTCTTTTTAATTTTGTTAAAACACATGCTGGAATTTTTTCCATATAAGATACATGGGTAGTGATGTTTTAAAATATCTATTTGTTTGGAAAAATATATTGATGATTTGACTAGAGAACTTTATTTTTTTTTTCAATATATGAAATTTATTGTCAAATTGGTTTCCATACAACACCCAGTGCTCATCCCAAAAGGTGCCCTCCTCAATACCCATCACCCACCCTCCCCTGCCTCCCACCCTCCATCAACCCTCAGTTTGTTCTCAGTTTTTAAGAGTCTCTTATGCTTTGGCTGACTAGAGAACTTTAAATTCAAGTAAACTTCCCTTCAAGAATTTGAAGATGCTGCTTTATTGTTCATGATTATTCTTTCAAACTACAGAAGATGTTGATACTTTCAGATAATTTTTATTCCTAACCAGGAGCATTAGGATTTTCTTTATATCTTTGGTTAATTGATTTTCTAGAGTATGTGTCTAGGCTTATGTCTTGATCTCTCCCCCACGCCACTTGGCTACTGGTGGGTCCTTACTATGTGAAGACCTGTTTTTGTCTCCAGCTCAGATAAAATTTCTTCTACCATCTTTCTTTCCTTCCCCCCCCCCCCTTTCTTCTATATAGTCCCTGCAATCTCTTTCTCAACCACTGTTGGGACATAGGTTGGATCACCTAGATTACCTGCCATGTCTTTTAACTATTCTCTTATACTCTCCATTGCTTTAAAGTTCCTATTTTGGGAGACTGACTTGATTTATCTTGCAGCTCACTTAACTTCAAATGTGTATATTTTATTATGCAGCTCATTCACCTCCTTTTTGTAAATATATTTTTAATTATATAAATCTCGTTCTTGTTCCCTGATTACCCTCTTTTTCATAGCAGTTTGTTATGATAAAAATAGCATTCTTCAAATGTCTCTGAGGATGTTAATTGAGATAAAAAAACAAACTCTTTTGTTCTGTTGTTTACCCCAAGAGCAGTTTTATTTCTAAAACAATTTCATTTTAGACTTTCTCTTTTATGTTGTTAGTTTTCCTTACTTTTTCGGGTATTTGGCATTTCCTCTGAAATTCAGTTGATTAAGCATTTAATGACATAATACTTACTGATTTTTACTGGTTTATAAATAAATGCATACCCATTGTATAAAGTATATCAGAAAAACAGAAAAAAATAAAAGAAGGAAAACATCATGCATAAGCCCATCACTAACCACTGTTAACATGTTAGTGTATTTTCTTCCTCACATTTTCAAACGCACACATACACACGCACACACACAGTGCCTATCTCTTGCTATTTCAAGACACACTAAGACACTTTGAGAAAAATAAGGTCTCTACTATCATGAAGATTAAACTCTAGTAGCAGGAAAAGATAGAACTAAAATAATCACATAGATTAGGGCATAATTACAAACTGTTATAAGTGCCATAAAGGAAAAAAAGGCATAGTTCTATGCTCTCACATATAAACTAACGAAAGAAAACTGAGCTGAGCTGGGGTGCTAGGGATGCTTTCCTTACGGAATTGAGATTATGTCCTGAGTAGAACTTAACTAGGTGAAGAGAAGGAGGAGATAGTTTGAGACAAAAGAAACACATATAAAAAAAAGTCCTGTGGCAGGAGAGAAATGTAGCTTTAAAGAGAAAGAAGCCAGAGTGCTGGAGTATGGAAGTTCAGGAGAGTATGGGGCAGAGGGACCTAGAAAGGTAGAAGTGAGATGCTATTGAGTCTACAGGCTACATTTAGGATTTTGTCTTTATCTTAAAAGCAATTGGAGGACTTTAAGCAGGGGAGATTATAACAATTAGATTCAAGTTTTGAAAGATTAAGATTTAAGTTACTCTGACTTCAGTGAAAGTAACCCATCAGAGGAACAGAGTAGGTCTCAGGACACAAGTTAGATTATTATAGTCAGTCCAGGTGAGTCATGATGATGGCTGAAAGTGGTGTGGGTGACATGGGACGTAGGGAGATGTAGTTGTAGGGAAATGCTAATGATGCTCCTGAGGTTTCTGACTAACACAACTAAATGGATGGAGGTTCAGCAGGGAGCACTACCAGGGAACCATGTTTATGGGAGTTTTTAGTTCTGCCTTGCACATGTTAGATTTGCAGAACCTTTGAGACAGTCAAGTGAAACCAACTGACTGGAAACCAAGTGAAACCAATATTCATATTTAAAGCTCAAAGAGAAGTCTGAGGGCGCCTGGGTGGCTCAGTCGGTTAAGCGGCCGACTTCGGCTCAGGTCATGATCTCTTGGTCCGTGAGTTTGAGCCCCACGCCGGGCTCTGTGCTGACAGTTCAGAGCCTGGAGCTTGTTTCAAATTCTGTGTCTCCCTCTCTCTGACCCTCCCCTGTTCATGGCTCTGTCTCTCCCTGTCTTAAAAATAAATAAAATGTTAAAAAAAAAAAAGAGAGAGAGAAGTCTGAACTGGATAGGTGGCACAAATTGGAGAACCACAGGCCTAGAAAGGGTAACTGAAGCTATAGCATGAGGAGATGTTTAACATAGGAAGCATCTTTACAAAAAGATGGCACCAGTTATAATGAATCAATAGTGCAATAGTGCCTGTTTCTCAACACTTTGGACAATATTTTGTAACCTTAAATTATTTGATCTTTTCCAAATTGACAGGTAAAAAATAGTATATCCCTGATACCTTGGCCTGAATCTTTAAGTGAGATTGAACATTTTTCTATGTTTAGTAGGTATTAATTTTTTTCTATGATTCTTTGTGAATTGTGAAAGTACACTTTTCTGGAGAGAAAGCCCATAGGTTCACCAGTTCTTAAGCTGACCCTCAAATGTTTCAGAGCCACAGATTTGGAGTTGTTATAAACAAGAAAGTTTAATTTTTCACACGTCAGCCTCCAAATATTTAATCACTGTTATCACTGTCCCCTAAAGTTGTCTTTTCTACAGGTTAAATTTCCTCAGTGTACTAATCCTTGTGGTTTTTATCTTCTTCAGTTGAGCCTAAGTGTGGCAGTGATTGCATTTCCTCAGCTTTGTATCACCAGTGCAGACTGGGGCACATCCAGCACATTCCACGTGTCCCTCCTCTCCTTAGTACATATCCAGAGTCTTCCTACCTCTAACACTTTCTTCCTCACAAAACAAGGAATATTTGGTTATGTCTTCATTACACTGTGACTAAAACTTATTCCCTCCCATCTATTAGCTTCTAGATATTCAGTTTGCCAAATGTTTCTTTCTAATCCAGAAAGCAACGTCAGCAAACGTGTCAAGCACAAATGAAGGAAGTGAAGGTGCACCTTCAGGGCTGGCTGTTTTTCTTCTTGCTATCAATGAGGTCACTGAAAGGCATTCCTGGGGCTGTCACTAGGGGGAGTGTGAGTCAAATTTTTCACTTGGAAAATATCAGAGAGGGGGGTTGGAATTCTGGCACAAAGAAAACACTAAATACTTAGCAAGGAATTTGTGGGGCCGTGTTCTGACTTGTACACTGAGTGTCGATCTGGACGTGCTGGAAGTATAGCCCACAGTGGAGGATCCACATGCAGCTAGGAACTCTAGGGAGGACTGACAGTGGAGGCCAGAGAGACTGAGGGAAGAACAACATTCTTCATTCTTCCAGGGACAGGTGGGGAGATAGGGTTGGTAGGATTCCTGCCTATTCTTTCTAAACTAGGTGCATGCCATTTTGATCTTGCTTTGGTACATGCATATACTGTCTGCCAGAGCATATCTTTTTTGGATGTGCCATATGCAGTTATGTTCAGTGAAGAGAAATACTACAAAACATGAGTTTGGGCACCATGACATTGGATAGTAAAGAAACATTTAGTGAGTCCTTCTTGGCACAAACAACTATTCTAAAGACAATGGAGGGCAGACAGTAAAAGAAAAGAAAGAAAAAGGGAAAAAAAAGGCATAATCCTTGGACTTGGCAGTTTCAAATCTTGTTTGGAAATTTATAATATTTTTATTTCCTCCTTTGCCTCATTTTATCAATATCCCCTTCCTTATCCTATATTTTTCATCTTTTTGTCTCTGTGTCTATATCTGAAAACAACCTCAGGTCTGTTTTCCAGTCCAAACGAGAATTTTCCTGATCTGACATTGCCCCACCCTGAACCTTGCCCTGCTGCTCTCCCCCTTCCACAACCAGACTTCTTGTAAGTGGTCTTATGTCTGTCACTTCTTATCCATCCAGTCCTCAAATGTACTTTGGGTTCTGGCCATGTCACTCCATGAAACTCTTAGGGCAAAGGCCACAAAAGATGGCATCCCTCCTACCTCTTAGCCATTCAGTTCCCTTCCACAGAGACAATCATGGAGAGGAATGTTTTGTGTCATTCCAGAGATAGCCCATACATATACATATATCTTCCCTCTTTACATATAAATACCATGCTGTACACTCTGTTTTGTGCTTACTTTTTAAGTATACAATGTATCTTGGTAATCTTCCCATTTAAGGAAGTTATTTGTTTTTTTTTTAATTTTAATGCAAAGTGTCCATAATGTGAACCTAATAAAATGTATTTAGTCTATTTTTAATGGACATTTAATAGTTTTTGACATTTTGCTCTTACAAACAGGGCTGCAATGAGCGAAGATGTACATATGTCACTCCATACTAGTGTGAAAGTAATTGCAGGATAGATTCTGAAAATTGGAATTGCTCCTCAAAGGTATGTGTCTTTGTAATTTTAGTATGTGTTGCCAAGTTGTTATTAGTCTTGCCAGAAATATGAGCAAATGACTGTTTCTCTACCCTATTCAAACTTTTTTTTTTTTTTTGCTAATCTCATGGGTAATAAGCAGTATCTCTAAATTTGACTGAGCATCTTTTCTTATGTTTAAGGGCCATTTAAGATTGGCTTATTTTAAAATATGAATCAGATCATGTAATACTTTCTCGATATTTCTGATAGCTCCCCATCACCTGTGAAACACAGCTGAAACCCCTGAGATGGCTTTCCCTCCCCTCCAGCCTCCTTTTCTCCACCCGGCACTCCAGGCTCACTGAACTGCTCTCCGTCCCAAGAACACAATGTTGTCTTTTGCCTCTGTCTGCAGTGTCCTTCATCCCAGGCCTCATGTGGTTAAAAAATATTGTCTGTTAGGACTCAGCCCCTCAGCGGAGTCCTCCATGTGGTCTGCACTTAGCTTTTAGGTCTTTGTGATTTTTCTATCTCCAGTATAATTCTTGACAAGATGTTGGCCCTTAATAAATATTTGCTGAATGGATGAAAGGCTGAATATCATTACAACTAAAAAGACTTTGTAATTGAAAAAAAAACTACACACACACACACATACACACACACACACACACACCCCACTGGTTTCTAAGCAGGATTTCAGCTGCCAAACAAAACTTTCCAAATATACTTATCCTTATTCTATTGCTATCCATGAATTTTTTTCTCTCCTCCTCCCCAACCCCCAAATTAAAAACAACCAAGGAAATAATGCCTCTCAGAGTCCATGCAATTCAGAGTCATTTTGCTTAGAGATGTGATAGTTCAAGGGAAGTATGCTCTTTGTGGTAGCTTTTATTAAAGAAAAGATCAAAATATTTATACACTATATAGTTCTCACTTTCTTTTAATGGGAATGGAAAATAGTTGGCTTGTTCATTAGTAAAAGCCAGTAATGCTGACTGGTGTGATCTGAACATTAGGGCTCAGAGCCTGATTCTCCTTAGTATATACGTCTTTCCTTCTCCCAGTTTGGTTCCATGCAAAACTGACTTCCACATCATGATTTAGGGAGCGAGTGTCTATTCTGGTACAGACAAGGCTGCAGTCCTGGGCCTTAGCAAACCTGGCTGCTGCTCTCAATTTGGTCAACAACACACCATAGGACTGGAGCCTCATCAGCAAAGCAAGAGCTTCATACTGGTTTGTTGCTAATCTCCCCATTAGTTCTGACATTCTTTGATTTTAAATAGTTTCCTACTAGTATTTGCTAAAATATTTAACATCTTTGGGGGGAAAAACTTTTCTAAGAATTCAGTTTTACCAGGTGTAATCATTCATTCATTCATTGAGTCAGTCACTTCCCAAGTGGTTCCATACCCACCCTTGGGCAAAAAAAAAAAAAAAAAAAAAAAGTCACCTAAATAGTAAAACCAAATTTTACCAGCTAATGACAGCAATCTTTTTAGGTAAGAACTCCATTCCCTTGTAAATCACACTCATATATTTCACTGAGAGGTTTCTTTTGTGAGTCCATGATACATGTGAATCATTCCCGGTTCCCAATGCTATTCCAGGCGTAGAGTGAGCCTGACTTTCTCCTTATTGCTGTCCTTGTCGCTAAAAAGCTGGAAATTCTTTTCCAAAAGTGCCTGTATCTCCCCTGGGCTGAAGCTTGAGGAGTCAAGACTCAATGGCCATCACTGAGAGCCAAGGTGACTACAGTGGCCATGATCTCTCCAATATCCTTACTTGTCCTGAGGCTGAGGACGAAATGCTGCTATAAGATGAGGTGAACATGGCTTTGTTAAAACAAGCCAAGAAAAAGTTAAATTAAGCCTGCCTATGTCACAATATTTGTTTTATTTATTTATTGAACACCTACTATGAGCCAGGTTTTATTCTATGTGAAGTAATGCATGGATTCTAATTCTGGACATGGTTACAGTGTTTTTTGTTTTTGTTTTTGTTTTTGTTTTTTCCAGGGAGACTCCCAGTCTCTACTTACATCAATGATTGTAGAATAAACAAAGGAGTTTGGTTTGGGAATGCGGGGAGGTTCACTTAGCTTCACTTGCCAGATATATTGAATTTCATTTTTGGCCAGCCAGGACCTTTACTATAAACTCATTCAACAAATGTCTTACTAGTGTTTTATAAAATATCTATTCATGGGACGTACTGTTTTAAAGCACAACAGGGTACACTAAGGTATAGAAAACATGGCTATTGCTCTCAACCACTTATATGCACGTAAATAAGTGTACAAATAATCATGATGAAAGAGAGTGGCAAATGTCAAAACAAAAATTAAAAAAAATGACATCCAAGGAGGGAAATACTATTTCAGTACTTGGGTGAAAAAGTGCGTCAGAGGGGACCTCCTAGTGCAGTGGATCAAGAAACATGGGAAGAGTGGAAACGGGGACCAGAGAAGAGCTACAGTCATTCTCAACAAACACGCGTGAATAAAGGCTGCAAGTGCCAAAAGTAAGGGATATAGAGGGAACTATGGAGCAGTCCGTTTTGCCTAAAGCTCAAGGTATATGAGGATTGGGGTAAGAGATCAAAAGGGAATGATCAGGTATGTTCTTAATCAACAGTAGAAAATTCTGACGCCAATTTATTAATAATGGTAAGGTTATATTCAGAAATTGAGACGGCCAGGAAGAGCGTAATAGTCCTTTAGATTTTGTTTCACCAAATCGATCTTATTTAAAAGCATTTGAGATTTATAAAAATTAGTTTTGTTTTTCTGCAACATTCACATATACAGAACCCCTGAAAAATACTGACTATACGTTGGGTTTTACTGCTGTACTATTTCTGAATCATGCTGGGTTTTTCCCCTAGTGCATTTCCCCAAAATTCGCATATGTGGTATTGACCATCCCCTTGGGACTCTAAACGAGAGTGCTCTAAGTGGGTAGTGGCATCTTGACCCATGCTGCGGGCAGAGGCCAGGAGAGGAGAGGCATAATTGCGGTGGTCTGGGAGACACAGGCTGTCTCTTGTGGAAGGGCCATGGCCATCACTTAGAAATGGCATCTCTCCAGAAGCGCAACAATGTCATACTCAAAGTTGGACATTCTTCCAGAACCATTGGGAGTATAAAGGGTTACTCGAACCCATGCCATAGGTGCTGTGTTTCATATGGAGATTTTATTCCTTTGGGGTTCCTGTAGTTGTTTGCTGCAAACCTCCATGATATCACCGTCCAAGGATTTTTGCCCCAATAAAGTGCTACCGTTAAAGGTCTTTTCTGTGCACTCACTATTCTGCTCCAAATGAGGTACAATGAGAGACTCTTCTGATTTCAAATTTATATTTTTTATTTAAACAAGAATAATGTGTTCATCAGATATTTCTTATAGCTGCCTTTGAGGAGTGAAGAAGTTGAAGTCTTAACAAAAAGTTAGCATGAGAGTATATATATGTGCGTGTGTATATGTGTGTACATATGTGCACATATGAATTTGATTTTATAAATTTTCTTATGTAAAGTCATACTTGAGAGGACACAGACTTTCATTCCAATCCTTGGCCTCCAATAAAAAAAAAAAGCATTTTCTTATGACTTACAACTTGATATTAGAATCTTTAATATTTTGGTAGGAAGTAAACCAGAACTCCAAGAAAATTTTCCTGGAGACTGCCTTGCTCACAGATGGTAGGTTAGAAGTGTATCAGACCCTGAAAAAGGGTGGGCACCCCCCCAATCCCCTCAAAGCTGCCCCAAATGCTGAGTGTAATTTTAAACCTGTGTATGTGGAAGCCATCAACATCAGTCAAAAGAAACATGTAGATGCTATTTCAGGGTGTTTCATTCCAAGAATGTGGTTTCTTTCTGTATGTGGTTTCTTTTAAATGTGCAATACTTTACTGCCTGCCCAGGTTTGGGAGAAGAAGTGAAATGAAGATGGATACATGTAATTAAGATAAAACCAGGGCCATAGGAGCCTGTTTATAGAACACTGAAATGTTTTTACACACACACACACAAAAAAAATCAGAAAATCTCAGTCCTCCCTGCCCCCACCCAAAGGAGAAGGTATTTATTTTTCTTCTGTATAACTTATGCAGTACCAAAGCTGTGTGAACCCTGGTGATGGGGCCTCCAGAGTCAGAGGCAGGCTGCACTGCCAGTGTCAAGACATATGGCCAGTCTCTGCCAAGCTCACCTGCCATGGACAGCTCTAATTCTCTCCCCGCACTTTGGTAAAAGGAATTCTTCTTAGCTGAGGCCAATGACAGATTGAACCAAGCTCTTGAGTGTTTGCTGCTCAGTGGTATGAAGTAGAGTCCACTGGTTACAAGTGTGGGTCGTATTTAACAAACCAGACAAGAACTAGTTGCCATTATCTGCAGCCCCATCCCCCTCCACATAAGTTGATCAATTTAATCCTGAGTTACTGATACAGAATGAAAAAGAATTTGAAATTTTAACCAGTTGCAACAAGAAGTCAACGATAATGCCGTATTTAATCACTGTAGCATCAGAGGGTCAATTTGTTGCCCCCAAATGCTTTTAAAATCCATGAGGCCAAGATAGCCAAAGTCTGTTCTTCTGGACCATATTTGTTTCTATCATTAGCCAATTTAGTGGGGGTTATTTTTGCAGGGCCTTAGGAAGGCCACCTTAGCTTGTTTGGTGTTTTCTAGTCATTTCTTTTTTTTTTTTTTAATTTTTTTAATGTTTATTTATTTTTGAGAGAGAGAGAGAGAGAGAGAGAGAGAGAGCGCGCACGAGCAGTGGAAGGGCAGAGAGAGAGGGAGTCACAGAATCAGAAGCAGGCTCCAGGCCTGCTCCAAGCTGTCAGCACAGAACCCAATGCGGGGCTTGAACTCACAAACTGTGAGATCATGACCTGAGCTGAAATCAGATCCTTAACTGACCGAGCCACTCAGGCGCCCTGGTGTTTTCTAGTCATTTCTTGAAGTGTATGGATAATTGTCCCTTCTTCCTCTTCCTCTTGACTGGCCACCCCACATTGTCCAGACTGTATCCCTACTTCCTCTTTCAAGAGTAAATCATTACTTGCTCCCAAGAACGACAGGATTTGTGGATCTTAGGGACCATTGGCACAACATATGAAGCAACATTGGTGTACCATTGGTGCTGCATGTCAAGCTGTCCCTATGGCTCACCTGTTCTCTCCATCTCCAAGATGGAGCCCAGAGCTGGGGTCACCACACTGGAGCAAACTTATGTGAAGCTCTGGTAATAGTGGACATTTGCAGATACTCAAAAAGTTCTATCTTGACCCCCACATGTTCCCCCCATAAGAATGTTTTCCCTTAAACTTTGAGAGATGAGTCAGAGATAGCAAAAGTGAGAGCTGGAAAAAATGATTCTCCCAGGGGACCTGGCAGTGAAAGTCTGCCTTCAAAGCAAGTTCTTCATGGAAAATGTCCTTTTTCAAGAGTACCAAATCTACTAATTATGCAAGGAAACTTTGGATTGGCTATTGCTACCCAAATGTGTTAGTGTCTGTCAGCCTGCCAGTGTGTGACTTTTGGAAATAACATTTGCACAGTCTGTTTTTCTCATAGGGCTTATTGACACACACTGCAGCAACTCTGTGGCCTTCCCAACTACAGCATGTTAAATATCAGTTAAATGTAACATTATGTCTTGACCACATTCTTATGAGTCTGGCCCTACGTTGCCAAAGGAGAATGCAAACTTGGCCTACTGTCCCCTTTCTTTTTACAGATGCTGTCGCCCCTCAGATTCTTCTATCCAAACCAAGTGCAGACCATTACACAGAGCGGGATAGTTGACTTGGCTCTCCAGCAAAGGCAAAAAACATTTCCACACATTAAACACAGTTTTAAGTAAGGTGCAGAAGAGCACATTTACTTGAAGAGTCTTTGAAACCTGGAAGATGAGGTTCTGTTCAGTTTTGCTCTTAAGCATATCTTTTGCATTCCTATTCTTTAAATTTTGATGATCTAGATATGGCATATACAATTACTTTTTATTGACAGAGCATTTGATTAGCTGGTCTTTGATAGCATTAGCACAAATTTTTTAGACACTGTCATTCCTTAGAACATTATGTGGCACTTCATTTTACTCTGGGGGAAAACATAATTCTCTCTTTTCTTTAAGGATTTTTTTAATGTTTATTTTATTTTTGAGAGGGGGGCAGAGAGACACAGGGACAGAGGATCTGAAGCAGGCTCTGTACTGACAGCAGAGATCTTGATACAGGGCTCAAACTCACAAACCGTGAGACCATGACCTGAACTGAAGTTGGACACTTAACTGACTGAGCCACCCAGGTGCCCCAACATAGTTCTCTTTTATTTTCTGAAAGAGATTTCATTAATAAAATAAATCAGATGATTAGGTTTCCATATTCTCTAAAAACAGACTTTGTCAATGTGCAGGGGTTAGAAAAGAAAAAGGTGATAGAGAGGAGCATGTACTTGTCTTTTGAGCATCTCAAACTTGATATGGTCCAGACTGGATCTCCCACCCCCAAACCTGGTTTTCCTTCTGTGGACCCTCTCTGTGACTAGCTCTGTAACAGTTCTGAAATGTCTCATTGGTTTCCCAAATCCCACCAATTTCACTTCGAAAACCTCTTTTCCCCAACTCTTTGCTATGGCTTTAAGTTTGTTCCTCTCCCTGCCTCTCTCACTTCTTCAGCTCATATCTCCCTCTCCACTCTGCAGCCAGAATCATCTTCTTGTAATACCAATTGCATCTATGACTATATGCTCAAAACCTTTCAGTGGCCTTTTGTTGCCCTTAAGAAAGGCATTTGCTACTAGAGTGACCCGGGAAGGCCTTTGTGACCTAATTTTCTCGTTCTGTTTCACCTCTTGCTATTGTCTACTCCTAGCACTTTGTTTCAGAAATACGTAACCAATTATAATTTCCCAAATATTTCATTTTGTTTCTTGCTTCCATGCCTTTAAACATTGTTTGGAATGCTTCTCCATTTTAGCTTTGAAAAAACTTCTACTTATCCTTCAAAATCCCAAGGCATCACTGCCAATTTAAACCTTCTTAGTATGTTGAGTCTTCTTATTTTATTGCATGTATTATCCTGTATTACAAAAAAACGTTAGTTAATTTATGTCTTTCTTCAGATTTAAAAATCATCTGCAAGGTTTATAGTAATCATTAAATTTTGCTAAATGTGGTGGAGAATTTTTATGAAAATGCCACTGCATAAAAAGTACCTGAGAACTTAATTCTAAATTATGTTGCCTAGAATTGACATTATTAGACTTGGAAGCTGAACACCTAGCGTCCAGTTTATGGGTATATTATATCTTGGATCATACAAAACAAAGTACTGGGAATGAGTGAGTTTACAGAAATATTTGTTAATTATATATAAGGTACTCAGTTCATTGGTAATACAAAGCTAACACTTCATGTGTAATAATTAATGTGCTAATTACTTAACTTAATGATTTCCCTTTTATTTTTCTTAAAACTCAAACAGTCTTTGTATGTAGACATTTGGCTTATTAGCACATCCCCATTTACAGTATCTATTATTATTGTTTCAATCCATTGCTTTTAATTACAATCCTTTATGCAGTTACATTGGCTGTTTCTTACTTAATGGTCTCTTCAAGTTGTATGTTCCTATGCTTTTATTGTGTTAAAATATTTCCTCACTCCCTACCTGTGTATATTTATCAGAGTCACAATTTTACAGCTGGATGGAATTGTTAAAACATCATCTGATTCTTTTTTTGCTTGTTTTTTAATAACAGAACAAACTGAGAAGCAGAGAACTGTTTTGTGTGACTTTGTGCAGCTGGTTGGTGGCTGAGCCAAGACCAGCTGGTCTTCAGACTTATTTTCAAACCTGGTGCCCTTTCCACTGCCCACGTGACGTCCTTCTATTAGCTCATCTTCACTGATCTCTTCCTCCTTCCAAACCTCTTCACATAAACCAATTCACTTCACCAGATAGTATCTATTCTTCCTGTTTTGTCTATGCTCCTGGGTATTGGGAGAAGAAAATTGTTGGTCCTTATTGAATTTTCTATTTCCTATTTTAGATTTCATCTTTCATATTACTTTCATAAAAATTGAAATACTACTTTTATTTTAAAATTCCTGTGACTTGGGTAAGGTTCTGCTTTTGCTTATTTGATTTTGTGCTTTTTCTACATTCTTTTTTTTTAAATTTTTTTAACGTTTATTCATTATTGAGAGAAGACATACAGCGTGAGCAGGGGAGGGGTAGAGAGAGGGGGAGATACAGAATCTGAAGCAGGCTCCAGGCTTCGAGCTGTCAGCACAGAGACCGATGCAGGACTCTAACTCACAAACTGAGATCATGACCTGAGATCATCGCCCAACCAACTGAGCCACCCAGGAACCCCAACTTTTTCTATATTCTTCTTGAGCCTATTTTGTTTACTTAGATCAACTATTTTTTATTTGTACAGATAAAATAGGTTATCCCTCTCATTTTTCTTTCCTCCACATTTTATTTAATAGAAGATAATCCTAAATTTTGGTTAGCACATTCTATTTCCTTTTACGATATTATGGGCAACTTGAGTATTAATATTCTTTAGTTAAAAGAATAACTTCTTTCGTAGAATTCTTGCATATCAAAGTTAGAAGACTCGTGATCCAAGCTAATTTCCAGTGCCATCATTCCTTTTAAACCACCCTCCTTCCGTGTTAAGCCTTTGCTTGAAGACATCCAAAGATAGGGAATTCAGTATTTCTATGAAATCCTAACTGCCTCTGGACATACTACCTTTTAGAATCTTCTTTTCATTCAGTTGAATCAATCTCTCTCAGTAATATAATTCTGACTTCAGAGCCATAAAAAACAACTCCAGTTCTACTTTCAGCCAGCTGATCATGTATTTGAAAGCAGCTTTCATTTCCCCCTGTGCCTGATCTTCCTCAGGCTAGACATTCCCATTTCCTCCAAACTATGGTCCAGTAATTTGGTTTTAAGTTCTCTCATCATCCTGACCCTCTGTTAAAGGCCCAGAACCGACTGCAGTTCTGCAGGTGAGCCCTGACCAGGGAGGCAGAGCTCTCTCTTTTATCCTGATCTTTGCAGTTGTGCTTTCGTGTTGGGCACATTACTGTTCATTCACACTGAGTGGCTTGTTATGGGCTGAATTGTGTCCCCCTACAAAAGGTATGTTGAAGTCCCAACTCCCAGTATCTCAGAATGTGACCTTGTTTGGAATTGGGGTTTTACAGAGGTAATTAAATAAAATGAGGTCATTAGGGTGGGCCCTAATCCAACGCGACTGGTGTCCTTATGAAAAGGGAAAATTAGGACACGGAGACAGACACGCACAGAAGGAAGATGATGTGAAGAACCAAGGAGAAGATGGTCATGTGACTGGAGTGATACGTCTGCAAGCCAAGGAATGCCAAGGATTTTTGGCAAACACCAGAAGCTAGAAGAGGCAAGGAAGACTTCTTCCTCAGAGTCATCAGTGAGAGCTTGGCCCTGCTGACACCTTGATTTTGGACTTCTGGCTTCCAGGACTGTGAGACAACACATTTCTGTTGTTTCAAGTTACCCAGTTTTTGGTACTTTGTTATGAAGGTCCTAGGAAGCCTAATACACATCCTTTCACCAAAGCTCTCTGCTTTTTATTCCCTACTCTGTCTCTCTTGTCCCCTTCTCTCATAATAATGTTCTGGCCCTTCTAATCCATGTGAAAAGCTCTTTATTTCTTTCTTCTAAGTTTCATTTTTGTTTGATTTGGCTCATTACGTAAGCCGATTGAGCTTTTTTTTTTTTAAATGAAATTTGTTGTCAAATTGGTTTCCATACAATACCCAGTGCTCATCCCAACAGGTGCCCTCCTCAATGCCCATCACCCACTTTCCCCTCTCCCCCACCCCCCATCAACCCTCAGTTTGTTCTCAGCCATTGAGCTCTTTTATGTCCTGTTTCTATCATGTTGGTAATTGTTATCTGTCCCAACTTAAGTATTTTCAGAGTTGCTGAGAATTTTTACTCAAACCACTAGTAAATCATTGAATGAGATACAGAAGACCTTCTTGGAACTACCTTTAGGTCAACACTGACTTTTTTTCTTACTGCAGTTGTTCAGCCCATTTTAAACTCAACTAATTCCTTTAATCCAATTTATAATTTGTCTTGAAATGCAAGAAAAATATTATAAAAGACATTGTCTAACATCTTGCTGCAATCATGACATGCCAAGTTTATATCATTCCTTCTCGCCAATTTAGTAACTCTACCAACAATTAGTTTAATCTGGGATGACTTATTCTTCATTATCCCCACTTTGTTTTCATGTATTACAAGCCCAGCTTTTAATAGTTCAGTCAATAATTTTTTCTAAAACATATATCAAATCTTTTGGTTTGTGTTTTGTAAAATCTATCTCTCCTCTTTGGAAATAAGAATCACAGTGGTTCATCTTTGGATTCCTCTGATTCCTCAAAGATTCAATTCTGAGAATTTGTTTGCATCCCCCAGTCTCCCTCCCCCTGAAATATCCATATGTATTTTTTCCAGACTATGAAACTTAAGTTCTTTTACAATTATAATCTTATACTCTGTATACTTATCTTGGTTTTGGTTCTCTCTTATCATTTCTTCTGAGCTTTTCAAACTGAAGATTCTTCTGGACAGAGAAGATGAAAGCATGAGTTCAAACTAAAGTCCTATGCATATGTAAACATGTGATAATAATTATATCTTAAATTTCTTACATTGTGAAATAATATAAGCTTTTGATACATACTCCATTGTATAGATGGGCAGCTACTGTTATCACATGTTTTCTTGCTTAAATTTTTACCTGACACAAGAATCAGTAACTTAATAGTTTCTCTAAATATCCTTTTCTCAAAGTTGACTACAGTTTTCCTTGCCAAGAAAGATTTTTGTGTATTTGATAAAATTTCAGAATGTCCTGGAACAGTCTAGTACATTTTAAGTAGATAATTTTAGAAGACAACAGAATGTGGGTCAATACCAAAATATAAGTTATACACGCTGTCATATGCATTGCTTGTGAGACTGATGTACCATACTAGAGGAAGTAAATTCCTTATATAATACAGGAAAATACCTGTGGCTTAGCTATTTAAGGAGCTTCACATAAAATTTTACTTGACTTAGGAAAACAAGTTCAAAATAGGTGCTTTGTTAATGGGAAGGTAACTGTAAGAGGCACTGGACCCAGGAGTAGATTGTTCTTGTCATATTTTGGAAATTATTGGCTAGGACTGCCTGTTACCTAAAGTTGGATGTGTCAGTCAGATGATTAAAACCTGACATTAGGCCTTCCACACTAGATGAGAACCTGACTGGCAGCAGACCTGCAGCTGGCCAAGCAAGAAACAGCACACAGGGCAGATGGGAAGTGGTAGTCCTCAGATACTCTTCAAACAAATGGTTGGCACTGGAGCCAGGGAACCCAGAACAGGTTGTGCTTCAATTCAGTCCAACAAATACTAAATGGCTGATATGTGCCATTGTGCTAAGTGTTGGCAATTCAGGTAGGCAATAAACAACACGAACACTTGGGTTGTATGTAGTCAGATCTTTACCCCCTGAGAAAGCAATCTTAGTAAGATAAAGGCAGGACCACTGGACTCTCAGGGAAGCTAGAACCCAAGATAAATATTGAAGTGGTCATCAGAATGAGATCTCTGTTAGGTGTGCAGAGATGTGACTAAGCAGCAGAGGGAGCATTTAGACACTTAGAGGTCAGCCTTCTATTACCATAGTCCAAGTTCGACTATGATTAGAGTGCTGAGCAAAGCATCTACATTTTAAGTCCATTTAAGGCCATTTAGAATAGCCAGAATGGATCAAGGTGTGGTGTGGTGTGGTGGGAGGGACAAGATGATGGGTGATGCCAAGGTTGTTTCTATATCCCTTAATCTGGAACTGGGGTAGAATTGCACCTGTTTATGTTTTCTAAGTCACCATTGATTATTTGCATGATTTCTCTGCATCTGTTAGCATTGAATTGTGGCTAGATGACTCAGACCTACCCATAAAAGTTGTATATTCAATAGATTCTTCCAGGGAGATTCTGGGACTAGAGAATGAGTCAAAAGAAATAACATGCTCCTCAGAAACTTCTGGAAGATGTCAGGGCACCTGGATGGCTCAGTCAGGTGAGCATCTGACTTCAACTCAGGTCCTGATCTCATGGTTTGTGAGTTTGAGCCCTGCATCAGGCTCACTGCTGTCAGCGCAAAGCCCACTTTGGATTCTCTGTCCCCTGTTCTCTCTGACCCTCCACTGCTCATGCTCTCTCTCTCAAAAGTAAATAAAACATTATAAAAAAAGAACTTTTGGAAGATGTCAACCTTGGGAAGTGTAAGCACCCAATGAACCCTAAAGTCCTCCCATGATGTCCCTGATCCTACGGTCATAGTTACTCCTATACCCCTTTCTTATTAACAGAAACCCCATGGGGGGCCTGGGTGGCTCAGTCGGTTGAACGTCTGACTTCGGCTCAGGTCATGAGCTCACAGTCCGTGGGTTTGAGCCCCGTGTCGGGCTCTGTGCTGACAACTCGGAGCCTGGAGCCTGCTTTGGATTCTGTGTCATCCTCTTTCTCTGCTCCTCCCCTGCTTATGCTGTCTCTCTCTCTCTGTCTCAGAAATAAATAAAAACATTAAAAAATTGATTAAAAAAACCCAGAAACCCCTTCTGGTCTGGACAAAGTTTTGATTATGGATATAACATTTGACTACTTTTAAATTTCTCTTTTATTGTCACAGACTTGGCTAAAAAGCATTTGTAAAAAATCACTCACTGAACTGTCCCCTGATGCAGATGGTCTATCATTTGATTAACACCATTTTCCACTAAAAAGTTATCTGAGAACAGAGTTCATAGGCAGAAATACATTTTAGCCAGTACTTGAGATTGCTTTAGTAGATACCAGATATTTCTCAAAGATCTGGTGAGATAGGTTTATTTTTGAACATGTCCTTGGTAATGATAGTAAATTGTGCCATTTTTCTTATCATTTTCACTAACAGACTTCTTGATTAATCTGATAGCGCTGTCAGAAACAGACTTCACATTCTCTTAAGAATGAAAACTTTATGGGCACTTTATTGACTACCTTTTGTGACTTTTCTCTAGTTAATATACAATCAACATGCTTTTAGCTTCTTTTTCTAAAGTAAGTGAGAGAATGTAAAATAGTCCACAGCACATGATTTTGTACTCTAAATGCAAAGTGGGTGTTTCTTTTGACAAAGGGGAACACCCTTTCAAATAACATGAAGAACAGCATGACCATTAGTTCTAAACAAAAACTCTAAAAGTCATACTATTTCCTTATTTCCTCCCTCCTTCTCTCTCTGTCCTCTCTTCTCTCTCCTTTGCTTCAGCAACTATTTTTTGAGAGCCTACTCTGACTGGGTTGGCTCTGTACCTTGCCCTCATGAGACTTGCACTTAAGTGGGAGATATAATTGCTAAACAACTAATTATCAAAAGTAATTTTTGAGAAATTCTAGCTCTTGCATATTAGCAACTGGGTTTCTCTCCCTTGTAATCCAAAGCCCCTCATCTTCTGACTTTTGCATGTACCTATCTAACAATTCCCTAAGATGTTTCATGGAGGAAGTCACGAACCACATTGATTGAACCTCCTATAATTCACAAAGCCCTCTGCCATCATCTGGGGCCTTAGGGCTAATAACTCTGTATTATATATCTTAAATGTATTTCCAAGGTAGCTCTTCTTAATCTTTCCCACTCTTGTTAATCACCAAACCTCAACTCTGTACAATCTCCCATTCTCTTCTTTCATGGGAAGTCAAGGCCAACATTATTATTCAGCTCAGAATGTCTCTGTATCTAGCTCCAGATGTATGTTTCAAAGATCTGTTTATTCTTACTTAACAATGTCTCCTTTCTTAGGATAAGTATCACTTTTCTTTTCTGAGGACTTGCTCTATCTCATGTTTTCTGATCTTTGGCCATTTATTTTTCCATAAGTCATATTCTTTTTCCCCCTACTCTTACCTACCTCTCATTTTTGTCATACTTTAAACTGTCCTTTTTCCACAACCTATACAAGGTCCCAAATATTCTTCATACTTAAAAACAAAAGACAAAAGCAAACAATAGCAACATCAGCCACCACTAACACAAACCCCTGCTAACTTCTTATGCTATTCATTAGTTTATCTCACTATTTCCTTTCTGAATATTTCAGTCTCATTGTTTGCTTCTCACTCCTTACCATTCACTTTTTACCCACCTTCCTTACCTTGTAATTAGCAATATTTTCTTTTGAAGGTGATATTGAATGATTACCCATTATTTCATTCACTTACTGAAGAAACAGTTACTTGGTTACTTTTATATGTCAGGCACTATGGTAGGTGTGGAGTGAGACCTTAATCCACATCTTTGGGGAACATTTTCACTGAAGTATAACTATTAGAACAGATGTGGTATGTATAAGATATGGTAACTGCCAAACACCATAGCCTTTTTATTCATGTCTACAGAAACAGAAGGTTTTCAGTACTTTGTTCTTATTAAAACACTGCCTTATAATACCATGCCATTGACTATCTAGGTTTATATTTACCTCTTGGAGGCACTCCTTCTCTTCCTTTTTCACTGGCTGTTAGACCTACCTTTAGTTTTTGCCTTTTATATTATAGACACAGCCTACATTTCTGTAAGTGATCCTTTTGATACATTGCCAGCCATGGCTCTGTTAACTGCAGCAGAAAGATGAAGAGTAGGAAGAACTGAGACCTTGAGGTGTGCATTCTCACTGAGTACCCGACTCAGAAGGACATATCCAGCAGTAAATTGTGGTAAAAAGTCTAGCCAGGCAGGGTAGCATGGTATACAGAGAGAGGGCAGATTCTCAGTCAAAACATAGCATTAATAAAAAGTTATACATGGAGGACATGAAGATCTTGAGAATTAATATCCTTGATAGCTCTCTAGAACTATCTCAGTTGCCTCCTATTTACCTTGCCTCCATCTTCTATATGCTATCTCCAGATGTGTCTTGATGAATCATGTCTTTTAAAAACACCATTGATAACTCCTAGCCTTCAAAATTCCCCATGATTTGGTTTTAAACCTCATTTCTCCATTTCTTTCCACTTAGGTACTATGTTTTAACTAAACTGTTCTACTTGATAGCTCATGAACACATTCCATAGTGTTTTCCTCTTTGTCTTTGCTTTTCCAGTGGCTCTTTTCCCTATGACTACGTAGCCCACCTTTTTATCTCTGCATCTATTTAATCCTTTACAAAAATAGCCAAATAGAGGTTCTTCCAACATTCTCTTGATTTTATCATCCAGGAAAGATTGCAGCATTCTTCAAATTCCCAATGCTAACTCTTATTTTTTTGACATGTGTAACAATAAAAAACCATGATATTTCTGTATTCATCTCTTACTAAGCAGTGAATTTCTTGAAGAAGCCATGTCATAAAAATATTTGTATATCAGTTCCCAAGATAGTGTTTTGCACATTGAAAGTACTCTGTAAATGTTTATTGAATAATCCCTTATAAGTGTGCTTCAAAGGAAAGTTATTATTAGTTTGTTCTTTGATTCATATACATTCATCCTCCTACCTGGAAATAAATTATCTAAATCCTATGCTTTGAACCTATCTTAAGCATATGATCCAGTGAATGACAAGTGTCTCTGGGAAGCATTAAACTGAAAATGTTACGTTCCATCTTTTCAATCAAATATAAATTTCCAATTAAAATGAAAAAATCATACATTTGGAAGGTTTAGTAGGATGATATTTTTGAAAAAGACTTCTAACTGCATAAGTTTAGATCAGTTTAAGGAAATTCTCTGATTCTGAGCCCATGCTCCTTTCATTTTGTGTCTACTGGAGCATTTTCATTTACTTTAAGCTTTTCTTTCACCAGTCCTGTGATCTCTAAAAACTAATTTTGGGGGAGAGGATTCACCCAGACCAAGGCTTTTGAGATGGATAGAGGGGCAGAGGTCAGTGTGTGCAGGTAGTGGCATATCCATAGCCTTTTTTTTTTAATTTTTTTTACATTTATTTATTTTTGATAGAGAGAGAGCACAAGTGGAGGAGGGGCAGAGAGAGAAAGAGACACAGCATCCGAAGCAGGCTCCAGGCTCTGAGCTGTCAGCACAGAGCCCGATGTGGGCTCAAACTCACAAACCATGAAATCATGACCTGAGCCGAAGTTGGATGCTTAACTAACTGAGCCCCCCAGGTGCCCCTGCATAGTTTTGGAGGAAGAATAACTCAGTATGGGGGGCCTGGGTGAATACCAGTTACAGTTGATGAAGGAAGAGGAGGAGATCAATAGCAACACACAAAAATTAGATTTATTTATTTATTTTTATTTTTTAAGGTTTATTTACTTTGACAGATAGGGAGTGAGCAGGAGAGGGGCAGAGAGCAAGGGAGAGAGAATCCCAAGCAGGCTCCATGCTGTCAGTACAGAGCCCCATGTGGGGCTCAATCCACGAACCATGAGATCATAACCTGAGCTGAGATCAGGAGCTGGATGCTCAACTAGCTGAGCTACCCAGGTACCCCCAAAATTAGATTTATTGATTCAGGGATGTCTAGTTGACCACCAAGGCTGAATTATCATTACTGGACAGTATAAATATAAGAGTGGGAAATACAGTGGAACGCCGAGGTAAATAGTTCTTGGCTAATTATTCAATAAAAATTAGTGTCTATCATGCTACAATCTTTTTTTTAATATTTATTTTTGAGAGAGAGAGAGAGGGAGGAAGGGAGAGAGAGAGAAAGAGAGAGAGAGAGCAGGGGAGGAGCAGAGACAGAGAGGGAGACACAGAATCATAAGCAGGCTCCAGGTTCTGAGCTGTCAGCAGAGTCTGACACGAGTCTCAAACTCAGGAACCTTGAGATCATGACCTTAGCTGAAGTCGGATGCTTAACTGACTGAGCCTTCCAGATGGCCAATGCTACAATCTTTAATTGGCATTAAACAGACACAAAGTATCACTGAACTAAAGAGGAGACAATTTCAAAATCATTTCCAGTACTTGCACAGTCTCTAGCTTAAAGTGAATGAAAACATCCTTTGCTACTTTGTCCATGTTAACAGCCTTGATTTGACTGAACTCTCTCATCTACAAGGCTCCTAAATGGCATTTACTTTCCAAAATTTGGGTCCTTATGTTCTCCTTAGTGTATATTCTCTGCTTTCTTCAAAGCAGCATCAGCTCTGTCATTGTGGTATCTTCCCATAGCTGTGGGCTACTTTCCTTTTTTTTTTTTTTTCTGTCTTACCTGGGAAACTTGAACCAGGGAAGCTCCTCTTTGGGAAACCTACAATGTATAATAAAGACTGGTTTCACCCATTACAAATGCACATCTTTGTGCTTCCATTTTGTTCAAATTCACTGTTACCCTAATAAAAACCCCAACCAGGGAGGTATTCATTTCAGAGATTCTATGAAAAATCTTCTTAATTGTCTTTCCCAGCTTCTAGGGGTTCCCTATCTTCTTTCACTTGTAGCTCCCTCTCAAAGCCAGCAATGTTGCTGATCTTTATTCTCTATGATCCTTATTTTCTAAGTCACATCTCCCTCTTATTGATCACAGCCAGGAGTTTCTCTACATTTAAGAACTCATGTGATTAGTTGGGCTCACTTGGATAGTCCAAGATAATCTCTCTACTTCAAGGTCCAGCCACTTGCATGAATCAACTGCAAAGTATTCACATCTCTAAAGTACCATATTCACAGATTCCACCATTTTTTCTTCCTACCACAGCATCTTATATCTACCAAACTCTTACTAATTTCATTAGAATCCATAGTGATCCTAATAACTTCTCTTTTTCACCACTAAATTTTTTTTTAAATGTTTATTTATTTATTTTTGAGAGACAGAGACAGAGCATGAGCAGGGGAGGAGCAGAGAGAGAGACACAGAATCCGAAACAGGCTCCAGGCTCCGAGCTGTCAGCACAGAGCCTGACGCGGGGCTCGAACTCACAAACCGTGAGATCATGACCTGAGCCAAAGCCGGACGCTCAGCCGACTGAGCCACCCAGGCGCCCCATCACCACTAAATTTCTTAATGGTGTTATCTTCCTCACAGTTCTTTGCACATATAAACATCAATAATAGTCTGTTTGAGAATTATGTTATCCATTTCAGATTGTGTCTTCAAGCTGGAAATTATCTTAAAACTTTAGTCCATGGAGTACAATTGGCAGTTTAAGTATAGAATTTAGCTTTCACATTTGTTATATTTGACCTTCATCATGCTATGAAAATGTATAAATTCAAATACACGCAGGTAGGCACATATTCTCTAGTCCCCAAGACAGTCTCCACCATCTTCTACTGTCTGATACTCAACTTACTTCATTTGTGCAGACTAACTGCTGTCTTATTTCTAAGAACATTTGAGTTTGTGATGTCTAATCAATGTACTAAGCAATGAAGTTATCACTTAAACAATACCTTGAGGCTTGTTAACATAATTTTTGTCTGAGTATTTCCAGTCATAGAGGTCTTATTATGTTATAAAATAGATTTTCAAGCAAAGTACTTTATTTCTTTGAGCCTCAGTTTTCATATCTATAGAATGGCATTTCTAATAATCCCAACTACCTAATGTATGGTTTTAAACATAAAGGGAGAGAATACATGTAACACACTTAGCAAAGTGGCACATAAAAAGCGCTCAATAAATTTTAGAGTGGGGAGGGATTAAATGCTGTAAGAGCTAGTGAGGATATTGGTATGGAACAATGAGAGTAGGGAGAGAAGAGATAAGAAAGAGGGATGTCATATAGTTAGAGGGAGAGATCATTCTAGTTAGAATTTAGGCAAATGCTATAGAGAGATCAAATAAGAAAAGGGCTAAAAGTGACAATTTCTGGCAACAAAAAAACCTGAAAAAGGCCATTCAGAAATGGGTAAAGGACTTGAATAGACATTCCTCCAAAGAAGATATACAAATGGCCATTAAGCACAAGAAAGGATATGCCACATCACTGTCATTAGGGAAATGCAAATCAAAACCACAATAAGAACCCTTCACATGTACTAGGATGGCTACTCTTAAAAAAAAAAAAAAGGAAAATGACAAATGTTGGCAAGGATGTGGAGAAATTGGTAACTTGTGTGCATTCGTGGTTAGAATTAAAATAGTGCAGCTGCTGTGGAAAGCAATTTGGTAGATTCTAAAAAGTTACACATAGAATTATTATCTTATGATCTAGAAATCACACTTCTGGCTAGGTACACAAAATAATTGAAAGCAGAACAGATACTTATATGGCAATATTCATAGCAGTATTATTCACAATAGCCAAAAGGTAGAAACAACTCAAATGTCTGTCAACTGATGATTGGATAAACAAAATATGGCATATACACATAAAATATTATCCAGCTTTGAAAAGGAATGACATTCTGGTAACGTACTACAACATGGGTGTACCTTGAAAATATGCAAAGTGAAATAAACCAGACACAAGAGAACAAATATTGTATGATTCTACTTACATGAGGTATCTAGAATAGGCAAATTCATAGTGACAGAAAATAGAAGAGGACTTACCAGCGGCTGAGAGTAGAGGAGAAAAGAAGTTATTGTATAATGGATTCAGAATTTCTGTTTGTGCTGATGAAAACTTCTGGAAATGGATAGTGGTGATGCTTGCATGACACTGTGAATGTACTTACTGTCATTGAATTATGTACTTAAACATGATTAAAATGGGAAATTTTATGTTACATATATTTGCCATAATAAAAAATATACACAAAAATGATCTCTGTGCATTAAGATGTTATAGCTGACCTTTCCAGTCATTTTCAGAATTAAGGGCAAGAATCACCAGTTTACAGTGTACTGTTGGGAAAATGGGAAGCAAGGAATTAGAGTCATCAAGAATAGAGTCCCCGGGGTGCCTGGGTGGCTCAGTCGGTTAAGCGTCTACTTCGTCCCAGGTCATGATCTCACGGCTTGTGAATTCGAGCCCTGAGTCAGGCTCTGTGCTGACAGCTCAGAGCCTGGAGCCTGCTTTGGATTCTGTGTCTCCCTCTCTTTCTGCCCCTTCCTAGCTCACGCTCACAAACACACTCTCTTTGTCAAAAATAAATAAACTTGAAAAAAAATAGCATCCTGCATAGAAGTTGGGCTCTGAAGAGGATAGGTAGGGTGATGGCCACAGGGCTTATGCAGAGTCAGGATAGGGTTTCTTGAAGAGATATGAAATATTTGGATATATTTTAAATAAATATTTATGTGCTGAAGAGAAGCCAGAAAAGAGGGGGAGGTTGGTTACACAGCAGAAAGAGAGTGTTGATAGAACCAGGTCCTGAAGAAGTAAACAGGAAAATGGAGGGAAGGAAGTAAAGTTTAGTGGGAATGAATGTAACTTTGTACATTGGGTGGAAGGTTGAGGTAGCTTATACCATAAGCATTCATTTCTTCTGGGAAGTAGCAGGTGAGGCTGCTAATAAGAGTGAGGCACGTGCAACAAAGGAGAGAGGTGATAGTTTGGAACAGCTGCCGAGAGCTGGAGAGGGAGCTGATCAATAATAAGCAAAAGGAATGTTGTCTGTGGTAAGTGTACAGTGAGAATTATAATTTTTTATATGATTGTACAATTTTTCTCCATTTGTTTTCAGCAGCCTTGGGGAGTACTGGAACAGGAAGATGATTGGGTTCATTTTGTGTGGGGTTTTTAGAGCAGGGGCAACAGGACATATAGATGAGGAAATTAAAATCCAATTTTGGTGGGAGGATAGTTTAAGTGATTGGGGTCCATGATGATTAAAGAAAGGAATCAAATGAGGAGGAAAACAGATGAGTCATTGCTAGTTTTCATTGGCTAGGCCAGTAGAATTGTTACTTCTTATGAAACTGACGTGGCAAGATCATTGGCTTTTGAAACTAGAAATCCTGGGTTCTAGATTCAGTTCTGCCACTAACCAGATATATTGCATTGAACAAGTCGTTTCGTATCACAGGGCCTCAGTTTTCTTAATGGTGAAATGGTACTGGGGTCAGATTAAATCTGAATCTCCTTCCATTTCTAATATTCTGGGACCACAGGTCAGAAGATTTTGTCTGATTAGGAATTTTCACAAGTCTCTGGAGTGGGAAACCCTTTTATATAGACCTTTTCTTAACACTGGAATAGGTGTCTCTTTTCTAAAGAACTTGGTCCCTTATACACTGTCAGAGGAAGATGTAATCTATTTGTTAGCCAATAATAAGAGAACATCAGAATTCAAGTGTCCAAACCATTTATTCCATGTCTGCTCATCATTGTTGATGTTCCTATTGTCCTGAGTCATCTCAGGAAAGCTTAGCTGCTGTTATTAGGGCACAGCCCTGCACCCTTCTCTTCTTTTTCCCTTGCTTCTTTTTTTTTAAAGTTTATTCATTTATTTTGAGAGAGAGAGAGAGAGAGAGCAGGCACGAGCAGAGGAGGGGCAGAGAGAGAGAGAGAGGGAGAGAGAATCCCAAGTAAGCTCCGTGCTGTCAACACAGAGCCTGAAGTGGGGCTCCATTTCACAACTGTGAGATCATGACTTGATCATGACTCTTGAGATCAAGAGTTGGACACTTAACGGACTGAGCCACCCAGGCACCCCTTCCCTTGCCTTTTTTTTTTTTTAATCTCACTATTTGGTCTATCTTCTAGCATGTTATTGAATACATCAGAAGATACTTATCAAGGGCTCCATGAGGTGCCCTGATCCATGTTAAAACATTGGGAATTCAGGATAATCAAGTCACAGCTGTTTTGCTCTGTGAAATTTATATTCTGGGTGGGGAGATAATAACCAAGCATGTAAAATCTTAATGAATAACGTAAGGCAATATATAATTAATGCCAACCTATAAATTAAAGACAAATATACTGGGGTTTCAGCAGTAACAGGTCATCATAGATCTGTGGGGCAAGTGGAGTTTGAATTAGGTCTTGAACATTGGATAAAATCTGGAAGGCTCTCTTGACCATAAATTGGCAGAATTAGGCTTGGTAGTGAGAAGGAACTTGCTGTGCTCTTGTTAGTTTCTGCTTCTCTCCCTCTCTCACCTGAAATTCATTGACAGTTCCTTTTTTCAGTTCTCTGTATCCAATTTCTTCTCATCTGTCCATAGCTCTTCATACCTTATAGAGATATCTGGGTGGCTTTTGCTGTTTAAAAATAAGCTGAAGCCCCTTTTTAGCTTTGGGGGTGAGGTTGTGGCGTCAGCTGCTCAGATTGCCAAGCCACCTGCATTAATGGCTTTGGCAGGTATGCTCAGGAATTTGCTATGTTAAAAACAGCTCTGTCAGTATTTATAGTACACCTGTTAAGTGTTGACAAGCATGCATTCCAAAATAGCACTTTCTTTTGCCCACATCTTTCCCATGTCATATATAAAAGCATACTGCAACAACGTTAAAATTGTACCTGTAGAAAAGGGATGGGAATGCTTTCTTGTTGATTGCAATGTGAAGCAGGGTGTGAGGTGGGATTACACTTTATGTAAGAGGCAAAATTATCACTGGAAAGTGGCTTGCAAATGAATCCAAATCTATGGAGGACATGAGGTATAAGATTTAGTTTAAGGACTAACTGAAAGTTCTTAGAATAGATTAGGTTAACTCCATGCTCTGACCCTGGATGCTGTAAGGCTCAGAACCACAGTGTGTGGAAATGATCATCACTTGACTATTTATGTCCTCATTGAAATTTAATTCCCCTAAATGTAGAATGTTTCATATGGAGAGTAAATTTGCCTGCACAGAACTCTTTAGAATACTATGGCACAATAGAAAAGAATTTGAGACAGATCCCACTTTTATGAAATTAATGGAGGCTAACAGTGCATAAATGGAGAAATTACTTAATAAAACTTATGAATAAGTCTACAAACCAGAACTCAATAATAATAATAATGATAATAATAATACAATAATAAGAAGAAAATATATGTTGAGCACTTACTATGTGTCAGGTGCTATTTTAAGTTTACAAAAGCTAAGGGGTGGGTGTGGGATTAACAGGGCATATGAACTTGTGAGTCTGGGGCCTTACAATGCTATATACTAATATTCTCTCTACCTCTCACCTGCCTTTCAGATCTATTCATCCTTCAGTTCCAAGAGCAATAAATCTCATTCTTTTAGGGAAAACTTCCTTAACATCTAAAACTACACTGTTCAATATAGATGCCACTAGCTGAATATTTAAATTTAAATCAATTAAAGTGAAATAAATTGAAAAATTTAATTTCTTACTTGTAATGGTCATGTCATGTATTCATCAGTCACACGTGGCTAGTGGCTATCATATTGGACTGTGCAGATATAGGACATTTCATAGGTACAGAATGTTCTATTGGACAGCCTTAACTACACTATAGATACCTATAACACATAGCTTCTTTCATAATAGTCAATGTACCTAAATTACATGTACAACATCTGTCTTCTCTCTTGGATTATATGCCCCGTGGAGTACAGACTTTCTATCTTCCTAAATGCGATACATTCATCATCCAGCACAGCATTTAGTATGTCTGGTGTCTGATGCACAATATTTTTGAACATTCACCAATGCATAGGAAGACATTAATAACTGCTTAGATGAGTCAGAAAATGTCTTCCAGAAGAGATAACATTTGGATTGACTTTTGAAAGATGAATATGAGCTTGCCAGATTTCCAAGGGGGCAGCAAAAGGGGATAACTTGATGTGCCTTGAGGAGTAGAGTTGTCAACTTCTAGATTTGGTGGAAGCCATGGGAGCCACATGAGAGAATCTGTAGTATAAGAAAAGATGGGGAAGAAATTCATACACCGGAGAATGCTAACTTTTATGGGATCTAAACAACAGAAGAAGCCAATGAAGGCAGTTGAGAAGGAGCAAACAGGCAAAGGAAAAAGAAATTTGAAGAAGTAGAAAGTGGTCAGTAGAAGCCATGGAAGATTCAGTGTTGGTCATGGCACCAAGGGGTGTGCTAATAACAAATCCTGCATTGTTTTCACATTCTTTAGCACTGTCAACTCTGATGCTAAAACAATGAAGTCTAACCACAGATAAACATTTTCAGCACTAGTAGATCTTCCTTCCTATTTTTTCTTGGTCGGAAACTACTCTCCTATTCTCTCTTGTCAAAAGGAAAGGTCTTACCACTCACTGTCAGGAAGATGTATCTGACTGATAGCAACGTCACATTAAGTTTCTCCCATGGGCATAAGGATCATTACTTTGCACGGTTGGGTGTCTAAAGCTGAATTTGCCCTGTGAATTCTTAAAAAAGAGAGCCAGTAAAACAACGTTTAGCTGCTAAAGGAAGGCTGATTATGGTTCTAATTTTGGAATATTAGTGTCCTAAGTATAGGATATTTTATTGTCTCCGGGCAGTGCCTGACATATAGAGGACACTTTTAATATCTGTCACACTGGTAAATTGAATGATTCAAATAATTAATTGGACTATCCCATGAATTAATGAATTGTCTGTCACTGAAAATATTCAAGCCAAAGTTGTATATCTCTTAAAAAGAATGCAGCAGGTGGACTCCATGCACTGGAGAAGATTGATATAGAGGACCTGGATGCCCTCCTAGTCCACTGTGCTGTGGTCATACACAATGAGAATTGTGATAGATAGAAACTTGAACTTCAAACATACTCTCCCTGAAAGTACAAAGGCATAGGAACAGGGAAATGATAAGAAAACCATGATTTTTCTGGATATCTGGCATTCATATTCCTCCACCTGCCATCCAGGCATCCAACATATAAAAACTCACCATAACAGAATTGAGTGTAAGAAAATAATCCACAGAGCATGTCCCCAGGTGCATCCTTCGGTTGAGTGCACCCTACCTTGTGCCTGCGTCCCAAACAACAGCAGATCGGTTGGGTGAAAACATATTCCAGACCTCGTAATATAGCTCAGAAAAATACTAGTGGGATTGATTCATAAATGGGAGCTGTGTCCCAAGTGCAAATTTTGAAAAATAAACTGTAAACACCATAGAGAAGTCTAATGGTTTTGCCATTGCATGTCAGCGGAGTTGAAATTTGCTGTAAGGAATCTGGAAGTATGATAATATTGGAAGGGAAATAATTCTTAAGATGCACAGAATTTACCTGTCAGAGTGCTGACAACTCTGGAATTCTATCTTCAGTACCATTTCCAAATTGTTAAAGAGAAATAGACAAGAGTTCAAAATGAGTCTTATCCTTGACTCTGACAACCAGAATATTTATTGGCATACTAAAAAATGTTCTATTGGCATATTAGTCATAGTAGACGATAGATAAGAGTTGAAAGCATGAGTTCTGACAGTTGCCAACCTAGGTTTGACTGGGGCTCAGCTTTGTGAGTTTTGGCAAGTTGCTTACCCCTGTCCAAAATTCAATTTCTTCATCTGTAAAATGGGAATACTAATACATATCTCATAGTTGCTGTTGAGAGTGAAAATAATTATTAATTCTATACAAAGGGTTAAGTTTATAATTTGATTCTTAAAATCAGGATATTTTCAAAAAGCACTCAATATGGTAATTTTCATGAGGATTGGGTAGGTTAAACATATAGAGAGTCGGTAACAATATTTTGTGGTGCTCACAGGGGACACTGAGACGTCACCAATCAAGTCTAAGAGCCTTACAATGGAATAAGATTTTTGCTGGCTTTGTCCCCCTTTCCTGTTGCCTATTGAGATGACTGGGAGAGCTGATAGCAAGCAAGTGCTACTCCTACGGGATTGATGAGTCAGAGGCAGAGAGTAAAGAGCAATCTGCTAAGCTTCTGTGACCCTGAGTCCCCCTCCCTCCTCCCGGGTTATGACTGACTCTTGCTCAGTTTTGCATTATTTCACCATGGAGATAAATATTCTCTGGAGGGAAGCAAGATTTGTTGGGCTTGTTTATTGCTGCAATAACATCTGACAGGTGTTAAGCAGCTGCCTTCTTTCCAGCTGCCCCCTTGTCTCCTTTTATTCTGAATAAGCTTAGTTGCCCCCAACCCCGTTTCCCCTGTGAATAGGACAGTTGCCTCACACCTTGGTCCTTGGTTGCCACTACTGTGCAGTGTTCATAAACTGAGCTTTGGCATCAGACAACCATGGTTTCCATCTTAGTTCTTGGTACCTACCTAGCTTCTCTTACCCTCAACCTCTGCTCCATAAAACCAGGGTAATAGCATCCCATGTTTATGGAAATCAGAGAAGATGATGGCTTTGAAATAAGCATTTCACATTTGTTAGCTTCTAAGATTATTATTATTACAAATTTTCTCTAGGCCTTTGAATCTGATTTTGGAACAACCCACTCTGGATTCCAAATAGCCCTGGTAAAAATGTGAACTCTTAAAGTTACTTGCTTAGGCTTCTGGCTAGCTTCAGATTTATGTATGGGCTTTTCTTTGTAGGCAAAATGTCCGGCCAAACTATTGACTGAATGACTCTGTATTCTCTTTTGCTTCATTTATTATTGCTCATGAGTCTATGGGCTAGCTAGGTAGTTCTGGGCCCTGCTTAACTGATCACTGCTTAGTTCTGCTAAGTTCACTAATGCATCTTCTGTGCATTGTTGGGTTGGTTAGGAATAGAATGTTTTAGCAGGATCTCACTCAGGTGGCTAGCCAATAGTTTGGGTGATGTGGAAGACTGAGCTATGTGTTTTTTCTCATCCAGCAGGTCAACCCAGTCTTTTCCTTATGCTGGTAGGCCAATTCCAAGAGGGAGAGGTAAAGCATTCAAGGTCTCCCATGGCCTAAGCTTAGAACTAGCATGCTATCACTTCTATGGCATTTTATTGGCCAAAGCAAGTCACAGATTCAAGAGGTGAAAAAACAGATCTCACCTAATAAAGGGAAGATATGCAAAGGTACATTGCAAAGGGCATGGATAACAAGAAGTTGTAAACATTTGGGACCATTAGTCTATCACGTTCTCATGCTAAATTAGTCCTTAGCCCTGGGCACTTGCATCCTTGTCTCAGTAACTGGTACATAAAGCTGAACTATTAATCTACTGTGTTCCATCCAAGGGGCTAAAATTATTATCATTTTATAGTATTGTAACAACCACTTTCATGGCACCAGTGGCAATGAAGATATACATAGTGTTTTGAACAGATCAGAATGACTGATCTTTCCTTCTTTTCTGTTTCTTCTTCTGTCTCACTCTACTCCTACTCCCTACTGAATGTTCTTTGAACTGGGTGATCTACTCTGAAGAGTGTAAAGCAAACGTAGAAAGTGGTAGGGCAAAAATAGGGGGGTAAAACTCCAACTTCTAAAAGTTCTCTGTTCTGTTTGCTCTTAGAATCACCTCATAGTTAAAATAATGCACAGTTATCACTTGATACTCAGTTTTGAGAAATAAGTCTCTCTTTTTTCCTTCTTCTTTTTTTTAATGTCTATTTATTTTTGAGAGAGACAGAGACAGAGTGTGAGCAGGGTAGGGGCAGAGAGAGAAGGAGGCACAGGATCTGAAGTGGGCTCCAGGCTCTGAGCCATCAGCACAGAGCCCGATGTGGGGCTTGAACTCACAAACTGTGAGATCATGACCTGAGCCGAAGTTGGATACCCAACCGACTCAGCCACTCAGGCACGCCTCTCTTTTTCCCTTCCCTGTCTATTGCTAATATTTATTTTTCACCATGGAATGATGGTTGAGATTTTTTTACACTGAGTATATTTTGTCTTTCTGCAGCATGTAGGCCCACCGTGGCCAGCACCTCAGGGCTCACTTCCCAGAGGGCCTTTCTGTACATGGTCTGTGGATGTCACTTAGGTGTCTGGAAACATAAAGAATAGTCAGAAGGAGGAGAAATGTAGAGCAGAGCATCAGGAGGAAATGTGTGGCTACCAGTCATGAGGAGTGATGTCCAAGGACCAGTAAAAGAAAGGCAAAAACACACAAAGAGCTACCCTTGAATGGCTGACTCAACCAAGTGTGAGTCTCAGGGAATCAGGGTTACAAAGTGAAATAAAAAGCCAGAAGCATGATTCGTATACCCACAGACTTTACAATCTGGTGTACAATTGAGAGGAATTCACTACAAAGAACAAAGAATTGTAAGGATGGCCTGGAGTGGCTAGAGAAGGCTAACAAACTCTGGTGAGTTGAAAATACAGGTTATTTTCTGAGATGACTCAGAATGTTTGGATCTCAAACAGGAGACAAAGGAGTCAAGGAAATTCCATGTGCTTCCTTAATTTTTTCTAGTTTGCTGATTCAGAGACTAATTGAGCTTCAGAGTTGGAGGAGACCTTAGATGTCATCTAGAAAAAAATGTTTTCTTGCCATCCAATATTTGAAAATGTTGAAAGCCTTCTTCCACAAACCTTTCCCTCAGCCCTTGACTAGGTTGGCAACACTCCAAACCTTATTGTATGGAAAATTGACCCTCTGTTTGTGTCTCTGCTGACACACCCTGAAGTAGGGGAAACTTAAGGCTCTTTGGAAGGAGACAGTTCATTTCCCTAGCCAGCACAGACCCATCACCTCTGCTTCAAAGCTTTCATTTAACATCTGAATCAAAGGTTGGCCTAACCATGGAACACAGCCCTTCCCTTCCTTTTTTTTTTTTTTTTTCCTGTCAAAGTGAAAAATGGCTGGGTGGGAGCTCTAATTATGTGGAACATGCTGGCACCGTTTTCATGCCCAAGAAAATTGGTGTAACCACTGTCCTTGAAGCAGATGAGGTGATGCTGTGGTGACCAGAAAGAGGGACTGGTGTTGGCTCAGCAGTAGCAACAAAACCTAGTGTTTGCACAGTGTTTTATCATTTTAAGGAAAATTTACATATATTATTTCATTTGAATCTTGTTCAATTTAGTACTCTAGACCTGATAACTATTATCATCTGCTCTCATGTCTCACATTAATAAAAAGGCTTAGAGAAGCTAAGTTGACTTAAGTAAGTTAGTAATCAAGATATCTAGAATCTAGATTTTCACCTCAACTCTCAGTTTATCATTATTTTTACTATAATATATATATTTTTCTTATTAGCTCATTCTATAATTTTTAAAATTTGTTTGGTAACTTACATTCTGCAAAATGTCTCCAAAATAAATAAATGTCATTGGTCTTTGTCCTTTTCATAAGGAAACAAAAGACTCCAATGATTTGTCCCCTAAAGTCAACTATAACTCTGCCTTTGTGATGTCCTTTGTCTCACAAAATCTGCACTGTGATGCACTTAGGAATTTTAAGATGTAAAAAATAAATCCATGGGAAGGAAAATACTTAAAAATTTAGGCAATTTTCTTCCTATTCTAAAAATATGGGTCTCTTGCTTGTTAATGCTGACAACATCTCAGTGAGGAAAGGAGGTCAGGAACACTATTATCTCTCTGTTTTTAAAAGCGAGTACACAGAGAGGAAATAACTTGCCCAAGGACATGGTGACTCAGTCAGCAGAGGAGCCAAGATGAAAACAGCTCTCATTTTTTACTTTCAATACACACCAAGACCATGATCCACATGGGTTACAGAATTATAGCCCTTCACAAACAAGCACATATTAGTCAGACATGGAAATAATTATGTCCCTTTCACATTTTGAACAGAAAGTGAACTCTCAAAGATATTGGCAAAAGGAAAGGCAAAGATTCCTAAAGACTGTTCTTTTTTTTTTTTTACTTTTATTTCTAAGTCACAGATGGCTAGTCTGAAAATGGGAAAAAAAACCTTTTCTTGTCTTTTCTCTCAGGCCTGGCCTCACATAACACCTACTACCACACCCCTGTGGAGAGAAGGATTATGCTTTCCACTATTCCCTAGGGTAGATTTTGTTCTTTTAAAATAAACAAACACTTGAAAACTCTTTTTCTTCTAATATTAGCTTTGGTCTTGAACCAGAATTGATTTGGCGTCGAGTAACTAGAAAGGATGAATAGTATTTTCAATGAGTGGTCAAAGAGATTCTCTTTTGACAGAATCTTTTAGAATCATCATCCAGCATGATGAACCATAAGTGGGACTAATTTTGATGGGAGAAATAACAACAGGAGAGAGCCATTCATCACCCTCCTTGGTTGCGGTCACCTAGTGATGCCAGTGGAGGAAGCTGCCTACATTCCTATTTCTCTAGACTATGTGCCACGTGTTTGGTCATGTAATAATAAATTAACTTAAAAAAACTCACAGAATGGTTGCCTTTTTCGATTCACACAAATATTTTATGAACAGTGCCTAATGGAGGCCCTGATTCTATCCTTCCTAGTGCTTCTATTTCTCTGCTTCCAAATTAAATCTGCTTTGTCATATGCTACTGGCAATTTGGATTAAATGACAAGTGAGTTATGTGCTAATGTGACTCTTTGGTATTTGATCCTCTTCCTGTAACGTGTATTTTTTTCTTATAGACAATGTGTCATCAAGACTGTATTTATAGGATAAACATTCAGGATTAGATCTAGTATGGTGATGGAGATCTCTTAATCTAGTGATCCAGGAAACACAATTGTTGAGAGAAAATATGAATGGGCAAGTGGAGCTGTGAATTGCCCTCTCTTAGTCTTCAAAGACTACCATATCAAAATACCACAGACTGAGTGCCTTAAATAATGGAAATTTATTTCTCACAGTTCTGGAGGCTGGGAAATCCAAGATTAAGGTACCAGCAAGGTAGGTTTCATTCTGAACCTTCTTCTCTTGGCTTGTAAGTGGTCATCATCTCACTATGCACTCACATGACCTCTTCTTGTGTACCCACAGGGAGGGGGAGAACAAGCAAGCTCTCTGGTCTTATAAGGCTACTAATCTAATCAGACCAGGGCCCCACACTTATGACCTCATTTAACCTTACCTCTTTAGAGATCCAATTTCCAATTACAGCCACAATATGGGTTAGGATTCAACAGGGATTTTAGGGGACACAAACATTCACTCCATAACAAGCCCAGAAGTGCTATGATAAATTCCCAAAGCATGAACAGATTTTACTCCTAAAGAACAGGCAGAAGTTCCTCCTCATAATGTCATGAAAAGAGCTTCTACTTCAGAACTATACTTGTGGATGCAACATATATTGATAAATCGAAGACTAATTGGTAAAGACATATTTTTTATTACTTAAACTATAATTGTTTCCTTAAATTGTAGAAAGATGTTAAAGGAGAATGTACCCTAGTCAAAAGTCCTGGCTGAGGCTCCAAGCAGAAGTCAGTGCTGTCAAACATCCATGCATTCTAAAGAGTGATGCTAGGCTATCCATGCAGGACTTGCTAAGAGATGATAAGAGTGGTTCTGCAATCTATCATTTACCATCGGTTTAATGATAAGAAAAGTGATGAGAAGGAAGTTCGGGACTAGGGGAGGATTTCTTGGAAGAAAGGTGAAGGCTTGGTAGGAAGGTCTGTGCTTATCACCTTCACTCAAGCCAAACAGTTGATGCTTCAGAAGCACCATGTATGGAGATTGTCTACGAGAAAGGAGCCAACAGTTTCCACCTGGATTAAATCACATCTAGGCAAGCCTTTTTCTGAGCTTAAGAGCAAGTGGAAAGAGAATGCTCTTGGAAAGTTTTGGGAGGGCCTAATCTTATATCTTAGAATTTGGAGTGTCTGGTGCTTGTCACTTGTCTGCAGTAGCATAGCATCAAGGGGCTGTATGTAGCTTCCCCTAATGGCAAAGCAAGGATGAAAGGCTACCTTGGAGATGGTATGTTACCCTAGATGCTGAGTTTCCCAAGAGGTAGGTAGATGTTATGAAAGTGGCTGGACTAGAGCCATCCTGAAAGGACACTTTCCTAGAGCACTGCCAGATGAGGGGAGGCAACCCGAGCTATAAGAGTTTGCACTATTTAGAGCATAAGTGAGGGAGAGTCAAATAGGCCATACTGAAAGTGCAGCCTGTGACCTGGAAGAGTTCAGCATCAGATGTCCCTCGAAGGTAGGAGGTCTCTGAAGGACTTACTTAAGAATCTCATGGCAGAAAGAGCTAGCATCTGGACACCTCAGACTTCTCTTTCTCCAATTTCCCATCATCCAGGAGTTGTTGGAGGCAGCTAGTGGGTGAGAGAACATGAGGTTGGAGTGGTTTTCTTAATACCAGAAAATGGGATTTGAAGTGACTGGAAAAGCTGAGATCTGCCTGCGATATCACCCATGGGTGTAGATGGGAGGTCCAAAAGAAATGGTTTGGAAAGTCATGTGAAAGAAAAGTTGTCTTCTGTCAGAGCCCCACCAAGTCCAGACTATTCCATAAACTGGTAATACTTAAATTTGTTTGCATTATAGGATATTTTCCTGGAAAGATTTTGTAAGTAAAATTATATGAGAAACTTAGTAACTTTACAATTCTCTTAGAAGAATTTACAACTAAGTCCTCTTCATCTGAATACTTTTATTTCAAAACAAAGTTCTGAATAAAAGTTATTCTTCAGAAACTTTCAAAGAAAAAAAAGCCCTTTTCTCATTAAGAAGTAGTTCCACAAGATAATGCCCAAAGCTGTGTTTTTGTATTATTAATTGTACTGTCCAAGAACCTAATTCCAAATGGAAGATATAATTTCTCCCTCTCTGCAAACATGTACATACAAATATATATTATATATGTGTATATAAATATGTAAAAAATGTGTGTTGACATGTTAACTTTGGGCTAAAGTCCTCGGCTATTTAACTAAACACTAATCTAGGTGTTACTATGAAGGGAATTTGTAGATGTAATTAATATCTATAATCAGTTGACTTTAACTCAGAGAGCTTATCCTGGACAATATGCCTGAAAAGCTTTATAGCAGGGCTAAGGGTTTCCTGAAAAAAAGGATTCTGTCCGTGACAGCTGCTTCAGCTTGAGCCTGTGAGTTCCAGCCTCTGTGACCGCCTTTCCTGACGGTCAGTCCTACATATTTACTCAGCCAACCACCACCATCACACAAGTGAATTCTTTGTATTAAATCTGTGTGTGTGTGTGTGTTTCTACTTCTCTGATATATATATGTATATACATATATATATACATATATATATATCACACACACACACACACACACACACACACACACACACACCCCAGAGGATTGTATGAGTAACCAGGCTTATTCACCAAACCAACCTTCCTTTAGTTGGGCCTACCCGGGAAAGAGTATCATAAAGCCAAAAAAAAAAAAAACAAAAAAACAAACCAAAAATCAGTGAAGATAAACAAATAGCTTATACTCGTGGTGAGTAAAAAATTATAATGTTGGTTTCAGTAAACAATTTCATCTAGGTGGCAGCAATATCTAACATAACTTCAAAAGGGTAGTTAAAAGAACTTCAGTTTTTATAGTTTGGCTTACCGGAACATTTAAAAACTATAGATTTGGAAGTTAATATTAATTTTTTTTTACATTTATTTATTGTTGAGAGACAGAGAGAGAGAGAGAGAGAGAGCAAGAGCAGGAGAGGGGCAGACAGAGGGAGACACAGAATCTGAAACAGGCTCCAGGCTCCGAGCTGTCAGCACAGAGCCCAACGCAGGGCTTGACCCATGAACTGCAAAAGCATGACCTGAGCCGAATTTGGACGCTTAACCAACTGAGCCACCAAGGTGCCCTGGAAGTTAATATTATAAAACACAGGCTCCAGAGCCAAACTTTCTGGGTTCATATTTCAGTTCCATTTTTTAGTAGCATTGTGGCCCTAGGCAAGTTAGCTCTCTGTGCCTCTTCTATAAAATGGTGATAAACAATGGTGTTTCATCTACGGGGTTACAGTAAAGATTAAGTGAGTTCAAATAAGAAAAGGTCTTATGACAAAGTATGGCACATGGGAAGAACGAAATGTTAGTTATTATTTTGTATTATTGTGTTTATTATCATAAATGTACTTAGCTTGAGAAACCACTTGAATCACAACATGCTGTTAGAGTTGAATATAATGTTCTAGAGAACATCCAAATGAAAAAGAAAATAAATTGTTCTACCTGCATATTTCAAAGGAGAAAGCTTACACAATGCTAAGTGTTAAGCTTGTAAAAACATCAAAAGCCCATTTGCCAAAATGTTGTCCTTTATTACTTTTGTGTGTATCTTGTCAGCTTAAAGGGTTTTGTTCCCTTCCCCTGAGAAATAATGTCAGGTAGTGCTTGCATCTTTTCTGCTTATTATAACTGGGGTAGCTGGGCATTGCCCAAATCTTGCTTCTCATTGGTGATGCATATGGAAAAGGCTAGTCTGATGGTTATTTGTGGATCAATATTTCTCCATTCTGGACATTTTTTCTTACTTTTCAGAAAAAAACCCAAATGTGATCTTACTTAAGACTATACTTACTTGAGAATTATATGGGGCATCTTTTTGGCTCAGTTGGTTGAGCGTCTGACTTCAGCTCTGTTCAAGATCTTGCAGTTTGTGAGTTCAAGCACTGCATTGGGCTTGCTACTGTCGGCACAGAGCCTGCTTCATATCCTCAGTCTCCCTCTCTCTCTTTGCCCCTCTCCTGCTGGTGCTCTCCATAAAAAAATAAATAAACATTAAAATATTTTAAAAACGATGAATTATGATTTGGAAGAGTAGAAATTGCCATTTCTGTGGCTTCAGATAGCAAGGTTGCTATCTGATCTCTGCGATGCTCAAGCTGACTTTCGTTGCTCTCCCCTGTAAAAGAGCATGTACAGCAGGACTGCATGGAGCTGTTATGGGTTGAATTGTGTCCCTGAAAAAGATGTTGAAGTCCTAATTACCAGGACCCATGTATGTGACCTGATTTGGAAATAGGGTCTTTGCAGATGATCAAATTAAGATGAGGTCATCAGTGTCCTTATAAAAAGGGGATATTTGGACACAACCACCCAGGGCTTGTAAAGATTGAAGTTTTGCTGCCACAGAGCCAGGGAACTACTGGGAACTATAGTGAGGCCTAGAACTGATCTTCCCTAAAGCTGTCAGAAGGAGCACGGCTCTGTTGACAACTTAATTTTGGATTTACGGCCTCCATATACTTTTGTGATACTTTGTGATGCTTTGCTACAGCAGCCCTAGAAGAGCAGTGCAGGATTACAATTTAGGAATGTACATTTTTCATAGTGAAACTCTTGAGCATTCTGTATTATAAGTTCTATATTGGCTGATTTTAAAAATAAGTTATGAGGGACCAAAAATTGTCTAAGCCACATCCCTGGAGGAATTTATTCCAGAAAGGGAAATTAAAGAGTCATTCAGACTAATAAATATACTGAGCCTTTGGCCTATGACATCTGTATTCAATGTGTCTCATGTGGATTTGATGAGTCTGGCCTGTGGCAGTCACCTATAACTTATGAGATGTAAAACCCTGTTGGGCTCAGACATGACAGGGAAGTGTCCATCATTCATTCACTTCTATTTTGTTAAACCTTAGTATATTTAATGTGCCAATATTCAGAGTAATAAAGATAGAGCTATGAGTAAAAGTCTTCTGGGAAATTGGTAATAAAAATACTTTTGTGAGTGAAACAGCAATTTCACCCACTCAAATCCAACTGAAAAGTCCTCTTCATAGAGACTAGATAACCCAAAGCCTGTGCAGTTTGACACGTACATATTTCCCCTTCTGTCATAATTGCGCTACTGGCCGGTGTGTGGGGACTGTTTCTTTGCTTTGTTTTTCCCTCTGGGAGCAAGTTTTCCTAAGAAAGGTGGAGAAAAGACTGCAAAGTTGTTGTTTGTTTGAGTGTGGAAATGCCATTGTGAATACAGAAAGGAAAAAAATGCTCTGACTTCTGGTACTATCGGTAGTTGCAATTCCACAGCATAGCTTAGTTTAATATAGCCGGGGAAGCTTCATTAAATTACACTTATCAAAGTAAAGATGCCCTTGGCCATTGGGATTCAACAGGGAAGGAATTTTATGACTGGATTGAAGCAAATCCGAAAAGTGAGGAGGCCTGACTAAACCCTCTTTCACAATGCCATTAAAATCACTGTTTGGTGTTAGTTTCTGAACCACAAGATATGAGTCATGATTTAAAATATGCACAAATGAAGCCTAAAGAATATGGGTTTGCAAAATAACATGCATCAGTTCCCTTTAATGGAAAAATTTAGCTGATATACACTTAAGACTTATGAATGAGATTTAAAGTCAAATACTACTAGTGCATACCTGCTATTAAAAGGACTTTATTGGGCCCTGGGAGTAACACAAGGTAGGATTAGAAAGGTATCTAGTCCCAAGAATCTGAATGTCTGTTATGTCAGGACACTTATAGTGAAAATGTACCTAGAAAAAGACTGGGTAATACATAACCTGAGCCAAAAGGACAATATAGCATATAGTCAATGCCATAGGCATTCAAAAGAAATATAGGTTGCATTAGTTCAACCATTGGTTCATTCACTATTTCAGTAAGTCAGGAAATATTTTCAGAGTGTCTATTTTATGCCATGTTCTAGGCTGAGTGAGAAAAAATTGTACATAATATGAACATAGCAGTCTAAATTTACAGATCATAATAACACCCATGACCTCACCTTCTCTTTTGAGCTTCACCTTAACTCTGTTTTACAGGTGGAGAAATCAAGACTAAGAATACCCCCCCAAAAACAAGCTAACTAATCTAAATGAGGAGTAGAGCCAGACCTAAAGGTCTGAAGGGCAGGTTTCAGAGATATCAGGTCTAGGCATTTGAGAGACCTATGAACTGAAAGTTGGGTGAGTAAGCAAATGCTTAGGATGGATAGGGGGTTTTATTTTTAAGTCTCTTGAGTTTGAAACAAGATGTTTGAAGGGATGTCCCTATGAACCATCAACTGAGCCTTTGGAGATGGGGGCTTGCATCTTAAGAGAGGAGTCAATGACAGCTAAAAATTTGGGAGTCATCCTTCTAGAAATGATAGATAGTTCAGGTATTACTAAGAATTGATTAAGTTTTACAGAAGAGAAAGTATTAATAGTTGAGAGAAGGCGCAAAGATTGCAACCTTGTAAAAAGCTTATGTTGGGGGTAAAGGATTGACAAGAGCAGTCACCAGAGACAAAGAGTACAAAGGGTAAAGGTAATCCTGCTTCATCCCAGGGATTGATAGACTTACTTCAGGAAGAAACATGTCAAAAGCCACAGAGAATGCAAGAACAAGAAGGATTGAAACAAGGGGCCTTTGAGGATAGCATGAGGAGCTGATTTATGGTTCTAAAGGATGTAGGCTCAGTGAAGCAATGGGAGTTGAGCCAGATTATGTAAGAGATGGGCAGGTAGTGAAAAATGAAAACAATGGAAATTTATAACCCTTATTTGTAACATACTTATAAATGTCTTCTCTACTCCAAATTTCTGTGAATGTATTTCTAAATTTTCTTCTGGTTCTTTTATAGTTTCATCTCTTACACTTAAATTTTATCCACTTGGATTGTTCAACTTGCTATATGCTGAGATCTAATTTATTTTGTTTCAATATGAGCCTGAGCCTCAACACTATTTATTAAGAAATTATCCTTTTTCCAATGGCCTGAAGTGGTATTTGCTAATTCCTGTTAACATTCAGTTGGTTAGAATTCCCTCCTCACCCCCACCCAGTATTTATAACCAAAATTGTGTAGCTTTCTTTTTATACTGTTGTCTCTTATATTTCGCCAAAATTTTTTATGAGAATGTGCTTATTTATTAAATGCTTTAAAAACAGCATTCCACAGGGGCTCCTGGGTGGCTCAGTCGGTTAAGCATCTGACTTCGGCTCAGGTCATGATCTCACAGTTAGTGAGTTTGAGCCCCGCGTCAGGCTCTGTGCTGACAGCTCAGAGCCTGGAGCCTGTTTCAGATTCTGTGTCTCCCTCTCTGACTCTGACCCTCCCCCGCTCATGCTCTGTCTCTTTCTGTCTCAAAAGTAAATAAACCTTAAAAAAAAATTAAAAAATAGCATTCCACATTTTTTAATATTCTAAAGTTCTATGTAGACCATGATAAATAACTGTTCCTTGACACTTGAAGGATCTTACTTATACAACTGTTAGATTCTAGACCTTCCTTGAAATCTGAAAAATAATGTCCATAGCTATGGACATATTAAGACATTTTATTCCTGTTGAGTTGTCTTGATCATTTATATTTTATTATAAACTGTCTATTAAATAAAGTATTTATAATTTTCATATTAAAATATTTGTATAAAATTTGTATGCCATATTTGTATAAAGTATTCTTTTATAATTTAAAATGTTCCCATGTTTCTTAATTATATAGGCTTTCTTTTTAAAAAAATATTATTGAAGTATAGTATTCATCACAATAAATGTAGTCACCATTTGTCACTGTATGTTATTACCATATAATAGACTATATCTCCATGCTGTACTTTTAATCCCTTTGAATTATTTATTTTATAACTGGAAGTTTGTGCCTCTTAATATCCTTTACCTATTTCACCCATTCCTCCAACCTACCTGCCCTCTAGCAACAACCAGTTTATTCTATGTACTTAAGCATCTGTTTTTTTTTTTGTTGTTGTTGTTCATTTGCTTCATTTTTTTAGATTCCACATATAAGTAAATCATATGGCATTTGTCTTTTTCTGCTTACTTCATTTATCATAATCCCTTCTGGGCCCATCCATGTTGTTGCAAATAACAAGATCTCATTCTTTTTTTATGACTGAGTGATATTCCGTTGTCTATTTATATGTAACATATATTCTTTATTCATTCATCTATTAATGGACACTTGGGTTGTTTCCATATCTTGGCTATTGTAAATAATGCTGCATTAAACAGGGCTGCACATATATTTTCAAATTAGTGTTTTCATTTTCTTTGGGTAAATACTCAGTACCCAGTGGAATTACTAGATCACATGGTATTTTTATTTTTAATTTTTGAGGAAATCTATACTGTTTTCTACAGTGGTTGCACCAGTTTACATTCCCACCAATAGTGGTTTCTTTTTCCCCATATCCTTACCAATGCTTATTATTTCTTGTCTTTTTGATACTAGCCATTCTAATTGTTGTGAGGTAATATCTCACTGTGATTTTGATTTATAATTCCCTGATGACTAGTGTTGTTGAGCATCTTTCCATGTGTCTGTTAGCCTCCCGTGTATATTCTTTTGAAATACATCCATTCAAGTCCTTTTATAAAAATTGATTTTTTTTTTTGGTATTGAGGTATAAGAGTTCTATATATTTTGGACATTATTATATCTAAATATACATTTTGGATATTAACCCTTTATTGGATATATCATTTGCAAATATCTTTTCCCATTCAGTAGTTGCTTTTCTGCTTTGTTGATAGTTTTCCTTACCATGCAGAAGTTTTTCAGTTTGGTGTAATCCCAATAGTTTATTTTTGCTTTTGTTTCCCTGGTCTGAGGAGATACATCCATAAAGATGTCGCTCAGGCTAATTTCCAAGAGATTACTGCCTATGTTTTCCTTTAGTAGTTTTATGATTTTAGGTCTCACATTTAGGTCTTGAATCCATTTTGAGTTTATTTTTGTGTATGGTGAAAGAAAGTGATCCAGTTTTATTCTTTTGCATGTCCACTTTTCCCATGATCATTTATTGAAAAGACTGTCTTTTCCAAATTGTATATTCTTGCCTCCTTTGTAGTATGTAGATTAGCCATCTAAGTGTGGGTTTATTTCTGGACTGTCTAGCCTATTCTACTGATCTATGTGTCTATGTTTGTGCCAGTACCATACTGTTTTGATTATTATAGATTTGTATTATATTTTGAATTCTGGAATTGTGACACATCCCAGCTTTGTTCTTCTTCTCATGACTGTTTTGTCTATTTGAGGTCTTTGGTGGTTCCATACAAATTTTAGGATTATTTGTTCTAGTTCTGTGAAAAATGCTATGGGTGTTTTATCAGGATTGCATTAAATCCATAGATTGTTTTGGGTAAAATGGACATTTTAACATTCATTCTTCTAATCCATAAGCATGGTATATCTTTCCATGTGTTTGTGTTGCCTTCAATTACTTTTATCAGTATCTTACAGTTTTCAGAGTATAGGTCTTTCACTTCCTTGGTTAAATTTATTCCTATGCATTTTATTCTTTTTGGTACAATTGTAAGCGGGATTGTTTTCTCATTTTCTCTTTCTGCTATTTTGTTATGAGTGTATAGAAATGTAACAGATTTATGAACATTGATTTTATATCCTGCAACTTTACTAAATTTATTTATGAGTGCTAACAGTGTTTTGCTGGAGTATTTAGGGTTTCCTAAATATAGTATCATGTTGTTTGCAAATAGTGACAGTTTTACTTCTTTCTTACCAATTTGGCTGCCTTTTATTTCTTTTTCTTATCTGATTGCTGCAGATAAGATTGATTTCAGTACTACATTGAATTAAAGTAGAAAGACTGGACATCCTCATCTTGTTCCTGGTTTTAAAGGAAAAGCTTACAGTTTTTCACCATTGAGTATGTTAGCTGTCGGGTTTTCATATATGGCCTTTATTATGTTGTGGTATGTTCCCTCTAAACCTACTTTGTTGAGAGTTTTTATCACGAATAGATGTTGTACTACTTGTCAAATGCTTTTTTGCATCTAGAAATGATCATATAGTTTTTATCCTTTCTCTTGTTAATGTGCTGCATCACATTCATTGATTTGTGAATACTGAACTACGCTTTCATCTCTGGAATAAATCCCACTTGATCATGGTGGAAAATCTTTTAATGCATTGTTGAATTTGGTTTGCTACTATTTTGTTGAGTATTTTTGTATCTGTATTCATCAGAGATAATGGCCTGTAGTTTTGTTGCTGTTGTTGTTGTTGTTGTTGTTGTTGTTGTGTCTTTGGTCCTGGTATCAGAGTAATTCTGGTCTTATAGAATGAGTTTGGAACATTTCTTTCTCTTCTATTTTTGGTAACAGTTTGACAAGAACAGGTATAAACTCTTCCATATTTGGTAGAATTCACCTGGTCCAGGTGAATCCATCTGGTCCTGGACTTTTGTTTGTTGGGAGTTTTTTGATTACTGATTCAATTTCATTATTAGTAATTGGCCTATTCAAATTTTCTATTTCTTATTGCTTCATTCTTGGAAGATTATATGTTTCTAGGAATTTATACATTTCTTCTAGGTTTTCCAATTTGTACTCATACTTTTTTATAGTATTTTTTCATAGTATTCTCTTATAATTCTTTGTATTTCTGTGGTTTATTTTTTCTCCTTGCTCATTTCTGATTTTATTTGAGTTCTCTCTCCTGATGAGTCGAGTGAAAGGTTTATCAATTTTGTTTATCTTTTCAAAGAACTAGCTCTTGGTTTCACTGATCTTTTCTATTGTTTTTTTGTTTGTTTTGTTTTTTGTTTTTATTTTTGTCTCTATTTCATTTATTTCTGCACTTATCTTTACTATTTCCATTCTTCTACTAATTTTGGGCTTGTTTGTGTTTCTTTTTCTAGTTCCTTTATGTGAAGTTTAAATTGTTTATTTGAAATTTTTCTTGTTTCTTGAGGTAGGCCTGTACTGCAATAAACTTTCCTCTTAGAACTGCTCTGGCCCCATTCCAAAGATTTTGGACCATTGTGTTACCATTTTCACTTGTTTCCATGTATTTTTTAATTTCCTCTTTTATTTATTCATTTGATCTCTTGGATGTTTAGTTGAACATTATTTGGCTTCTATGTGTTTGCATTTTCCAGTTTTTTCTTATAATTGATTTCTAGGTTTATACCATTGCTCGATATGATTTCAATTTTCTTAAATTTTATTGAGATTGTTTTGTGGCCTAATGTGATCTATTCTGGAAAATGTTCCATGTGCATTTGAAAAGAATGTGTATTCTGCTGGATGGAATAATTTGTAAATAACTGTTAAACCCTCCTGGTCTAATGTGTCATTCAAAGCCATTGTTTCCTTGTTGCTTTTGTCTGGATGATTTATCCATTGTTGTAAATGGGGTGTTAAAATCCCCAACTGTTATTGTATTACCATCAATTTCTCCCTATCTGTCTGTTAGTATTTGCTTTATGTATTTAGATGCTCCTATTTTGGGTGCATAGATATTTACAACTGTTATAGCCACTTGTTGAATTGGTCCTTTTATCATAGTGTAATGTCTTTTGTTTCTTGCTGTAGTATTTGTTATAAAGTCTCTTTTGTCTGATATAAGTGTTGCTGCCCTGGCTTTTTTATTTGTTTGTTTGTTTGCATTTACATGGAATATCTTTTTCCATCCTTTCACTTTTTGTCTTTAGGTGTCTTTAGGTCTAAAGTGAGTCTCTTGTAGACAGCACATACATGTATCCCCCCACCCCCTTTTTTTATCCATTATGCTATCCTGTGTCTTTTGATTGGAGCATTTAGTCCATTTATATTTAATTATCAATAGGTATGTACTTATTCCATTTTGTTAATTATTTTGTAGTTCTCTGTTTTCTTTTTTTCTTCTCTTGCTCTCTTTACAGTTTGATGGCTTTTAAAAATATTATCTTTGGATTCTTGTTTGTGTGTGTGTGTGTGTGTGTGCGTGCGTGTGTGTGTGTGCGTGTGTGTGTGTGTGTATATCCATTACAGATTTTATTTGTGGTTACTGTTGGGCTCATAAGTAACACCTATGTATATAGTAGTCTATATTAAGTTGATGGTTGCTTAAGTTCAAATAGAATCTAAAAGGACTAAAATTTTACTCCTCCCTCCATGTTTTATGTATTTGATAACATATTTTATTCTTTTTTATTTTGTGTATTCTTAGACTAATTTTTTTGTAGATATAATTGATTTTACTACTTTTGTTTTTTAATGTCCATACTAGCTTATACATAATTAATCTATTACCTTTACTATGTTTGCTTTTACCTGTAGATTTTTTCCTTTTCATAACTTTCTTTTTACATATGGCCTTTTCTTTCCACTTAAAGAATTTCCTTTAACATTTTTTTTTTTTTTGTAAGGCTGGCTCAGTGGTGATGAACTCCTTTAACTTTTGCTTGTCTGGAAAACTCTTAATCTCCTTAAATACTGAATGATAGTCTTACTAATAGAGTATTCTTAATTGTAGGTTTTCTCCTTTTACTTTTTTAAGTTTATTTTAAAATTTATTTTGAGAGGGAGAGGGAAAGGGAGAGAGACAGACAGAGAGAGAAAGAGAGAGAAAGCATGAGTGGGGAAGGGCAGAGAGAGAGAGAGGGAGAGAGAGAGAATCCCGAGCAGGCTCCCTGCTGTCAGCATGGAGCCTGACACAGGGCTCAATCTCATGAACCATTAGATCATGACCCGAGCCAAAATTAAGAGTCAGACACTTAACTGGCTTAGTCACCCAGGCACCCCAGTTTTCTCTTTTTTAGCACTTTGAATAATCATGTTACTCTCTTCTGGCCTGCGAAGTTTCTGCTAAAAAATTAGCTGACATCTTTATCGGATTTCCCTTGTATGTAACTGTTTTCTCTTGCTGATTTTAAGATTCTCTTTATCATTATTTTATGCTATTTGAATTATTATTTGTCTTGGTGTGGAACTCCTTGGATTCATTTTGTTAGGGGTTTTTTGTGCTCCCTGGACCTGGATGTTTGTTTCCTTTTCCAGATTAGGAAAGTTTTCAGCTACTATTTCTTCAAATAAGTTTTCTGCCCCCTTCTCTGTCTCTTCTCCTTCTGGGATCCTATAATGAAAATGTTATTATGCTTGATGACATCACAGAGTTCCCTTATCTATTCTCATTTTTTATTACTCTGTTTTTCTTTTAACTATTCAGGCTGGTTGCTTTCCATTACCCTTTTCCCAGATCATAGATCTGTTCTGTATCCTCTAATCTGATTCCCTCTTGTGTAGTTTCCATTTTAATTATTGCATCTTTCAGCTCTGACTTTTTATATTTTCTATACTCTGTTAGGTATGTCAGCTATGTTTTCTAGTCTTGAAGTAGTGGCCCTATGTAGAAAGGTCCTGTGGCACAATACCTCCTGGTCATCAGAACCAGGTGATCCAGGAGTGTCCCCTGTGTGGGCTGTGTGTGCTCTACTATTATGATTGGACCATAACTGCCTTTAGCCCAGATGGCTATAATGACCCAATCTGCCTGCTGTGGGCATACTGGACAGGGTTTATTTATGCACTGTTGAGAGGCTTGGCTGTAACCACTGTGAGCTTCTTGGTGGGAGGGGCCAGCATTCAGCCTGTCTGCAATTAGCTTCTGCTACATCTGGAGGCATACTAAAGGGCAGGGCCTGCCACCGTACAGTCAGCTATTAGGTCCACCTGCCATTAGGAACTATGGGTGCACTATTGTATAAGGTTTTCTCTTCCCTTCCCAGAGTGAGAGTCACTTTGATCCCAGCTTTGGCTGCCTGCTGGGTATGGTGGGGCAGGAGCTGCTTTGGAGAGATGCCTGTCTAGACCCATGGGGTGGGTGAGTGGGTCTGATGGGGAATGGCACACAGTACTGACAGGGTAGATGGAGAGTGTTAGAATTGGCTTCTGCAAGCATCCTACTTTCTAGGCTGGGGGAGGGTAAGCACCTGTCAGCACTTGTGTTCTGAGAAATCTCTTACAGATCCTACCCCTCTGGCACACATTCTAAGATTAGTCAACAAATCTCCTTTATGTGTACCCGGGGAACTTTTCAAACTGCTGCTTCTGTGCTGTCTCAGACCCAAGTTATTTAGTTTTCTGGCTCTTTAAGAGTGGGGACTCAGTTTCCTGTTGCTTCCAGTTCTCCTGGAGTTAAGACACATTAATTTTCAAAGCCAGACATTATAGGATTTTTCTTCCCAGTGTAAGTCCCCAGGATAAAAGTGCTCAATATGGGGTCTGATCTCCTTGCTTCTCTATGCTTGTGATGTCCCTCCTTCAGGTCATTTTTGGAGTTGGTTGTTGCCCCCATGTGTCTGTGGAATAAAATGATCTCAGGATCCTCCCACTCTGCCATCTTCTCCAATATATGCTTCCCCATTACTAATTATCTTTGTGTTTTTCCTCTTCTGGTAAATTTATCAAAGAGTATTAGTTTTTACAAAGAACCAACTTTTGAAATGAAAAAAGAACTATTATTTTCAAATGTATGCACGTATTTTAATTATTACAAATTTTCCTTCTTCAACTTTCCTTAGGTTCTGTTTTGTTTTTCTTCTAACTTTTTTGAATTTGAATACAACCTTGAATACTGGCTTCATAAATAAATTTGGTCATATATATAAAGTTTCTATTTTTATTTTCATCCTCATTATTTATAAATCAGTTCCTCAAGTGATTGAAGGTGTTGATGCATTAAATTGTGTCACAAGAATTGTGTTGGCTTCAGAAAATTTACTGAAAGTCTTTTCCTTTTTTTTATGCAGTCAAGTAATGTATGTAGAATGGTAATTAGGTAATCTTTATAACTTAGATACTTGAAAGATCTTACTGATAAATTATTTGGACCTAAGTAATTTTTAAAAGGTAATTTTTGTAAACTTTAATTTATGTTAGTGTGTAAAGAGTTTATAGTTGAATTAAACAATCTAAGAGTCTTGTCGTTAAAGTGGGAGTTTCAGGGCACCTGGGTGGCTCAGTCAGTTGAGTGTCTGACTCTTGATCTCAGGTCATGTCTTGATCTTGGGGTCATGAGGTCAAGCCCCACATTAAGTAGGCTCCACGCTGGGTGTGGAGTGTACATAAATAAACAAACAAGGAAACAAATAAATAAAATGGGGGTTTCTACTTTTTATTTCTGTAAGTGATATATTTAATGTTTCCTGTCTTGTTTTAAGTGTTTATTTTTGTTTTGTTGTTCCCTTATTTGCTTTTTTAATGCACCCATTCTCTTTTATGGGGTTTTTGCTACTTTAAATGATTTTTTATATTATTATAAACTTCAAATTCAGATATTTTAAAGATTTCCACTATGTTTTAGATTTGACTAGTAGCTATTCTTTCATTTATTCAAAACTATACCCTGAATTTTCTTTTCTAATCATCAAAATCTAGGGCGATTACACCTTTTGTGTTATTATTTTCCTGTATTAGGTAAGGAATTTACACCTTTTAATATCTTTTAATATATTTTATGCTTGACTCTAATGTTGCAATTTAACTATTTTTTATCATATTCATCTTTTCTTTCAGGAAGTTTTTTCTTACTTTGTGCTCAGTTTTACTTTATTTTTGATAATCACTTAAAATCAATTCTATTTTAAATTGGTTTAATTATCCACTGTTAATCTTTTCTTTCCTTTTTTTTTTTATTACTACAACCTCCTTATTCTTTATTTTTAAATTTGGATTTATCTCTTGGTAGAAGCATATTTTCAAGCAGTTTCTTTTCAAGATTTTGGATGATATATTTTTCTCAATATGTCTGTATTTTGTAATAACTTTCTATTTCCTTCATGCCTGAATGACAAGTTGGCTTAGCATAACATCTTTAGCTCACCAACTTTTTTCCTTCAAAATTATGTGGTTTATTTTTTCATTGCCTCTTGGCATTTCACATTGCAAAAGAATAGTCTGAAGCCAACCCAATTTCAATTTCTCTGTTAGTAACATGTGTTTTCTGGAGGATTTCTTGTTAGATGGTTTTGTTTATTCTTGTAAGTCCAATATTTTATTACTCTTGGATCTCTTTTCAATAATACTCTAGGCCCCTTTCAACCAAACAGTCATCTTTGACAGTTGTGTCCACATTTATTTTATCACAAAGTCCTGTTGATTTTTTACTCCTAATCATCTCTGGAATCTTTCTCACTCTCCTCTGCTACCCTTCAAGGTAAACAAAAACAAAAACAAAACAAAACAAAAAAGCCACTGTTATCTCTTACCTGGACTCTCACTGTTAAGAACCTCTGACTTGCTTCTTTAAAAAAAACCTCCACACTGTAGCCAGAGAAATTATTCTCCTCCCCAAATTCATATCTATTCATCTTACATATCTGCTTAAATGACCTCAATGGCTTTTGAAGAAACAGCAAAATCTCTAACTTGTATTTGCCACAGAATTTTTCAAACTGCAGGTTAGGATCCACTGATGAGGTATAAAATCAATTTGTTAGATAATAAGATAATTAAAAAAATTGTTATATACATGAAATACACATATGTGAATGTATCTATATACACACATGTAAAACATACATAATGTACATAAATCTAAAAAGATTTCATCACCTGTTGCCTACTCTATATGTCCTATTGTATTGTTTTATTTCATAGTGTTTTTAAATTTTTTTTTAACATTTATTTATTTTTGAGAGACAGAGAGAGAGAGAACCTGGGGAGGAAGGGAGGTGCAGAGAGAGAGAGGGAGACATAGAATCTGAAGCAGGCTTCAGGCTCTGAGTTGTCCACACAGAGCCCACTGCGGGGCTCAAACCTACGAACCATGAGATCATGACCTGAACTGAAGTCAGATGCTTAACCTACTGAGCCACCCAGGTGCCCCTCATAGTGTTTTTTTAAAATGCGTTCATGAACTAGCAAATTGATTTCTATATATGTATATATTGGTATGCGTACTGGACTATGGTATAAAAAGTATTTCTTACTGAAGGCTATGCTAGAAAAATGCTTAAAGTCCTTGACCTGCAGTACCCTAAATGGTCTGTCCCCTACCCACCTCTGCATTGTCATCTTACACATGTTCCTGTTGGGTATCTTGGCTCCATTGGCCTTCTTATGGTTCCTAAACCATGCTATGCTCATTTTTACTAAAAGGTTTTACATATGCTATTTGTCTGCCTGGGACAGTGCCCTGGTTATTTCTCAATGCCTCCCAGACCTTGTATAAAATTTCACTTCTTCAGGGAAATCTCTGACCTCCTGACTAGGCCAAATCCCTCATCACATGCTCTTATACACCATATACTTTTGACTTGGTTGTAGTTTTATATTTATTCATAGAATTATCTATCTGCCCCTCCAATTACCCACAAAGGCAAGAATGTGGCATATGTTCCTTTTTGTTTTATTTATCCTCAATATATTTTGTAGAGTGTGACCCCCAATAATTATGTAAGTAATAAATGAATGTATATTCACACACTGTTTTGTTTTAGTTTGGGAAGACTGTTTTTCACTGTATTTTTGGTTACTGCTTTGTTTCTAACTTCTTGCTTCTTTCTACTCTTGTAACTTTCTTAAGAACATGTAGACTTCTTACGATGGACACATTCCTTCCATTTTGACTCAATATTTTAATATTTACTATTTGCATTCTGAAATACCCTATCATTGATTCTTATCAATGAGTAATGAATTAAAATTGTGCAATTTTTTTGCTGTCTCTACTTTTTATTTATTGCATATTTAAATTTCTTACTTGAACTTTCTATAATACCTCATGTTTATTTTTTTACGTTTATTTCTGTATTTTGAGAGAGACAGACAGTGCGAATGTAGCAGGGTCAGAGAGAGAGGGAGACAGAGAATCCCAAATAGGCGAGGCTCAAACTCACTAATTGTGAGATCGTGACCTGAACCGAAATCCAAAGTTAGACACTTAACTGACTGAGCCACCCAAGCGCCCCTCACTCTCTTTTTTAAAAATTATTCTTTCTTTTTTAGTTTATTTATTTTTTGAGAGAGAGCAAGCGAGCAGGGAAGGGGCAGAGAGAGAGGGAGAGAGAGAATCCCAAGCAGGCTCCGTGCAGTCAGCACAGAGCCTGATGCAGGGCTCAAACTCACAAACCATGAGATCATGACCTGAGCCAAAATCAAGAGTTGGACACTTAACTGACTGAGGCACTCAGATGCCCCACCCCTCACTCTCTTATCTTTAAATCTCAGTCTGTTCACTTCTTAGCACCTTCTACTGTTTCATCATATAAACCATGTATTCTTTTACCTTACTGAGGATACCAAGCATTTTTCTAAAAATTTCTTCTGGTTTTTATCATAACTTAGTCCTTAAAGTTTATTCCTTTTGGACTAAGGAGGATGGGATTGTATTCATTTGAGCTTTGAAAATCTCTTTTTTTTCTTTCTTTTTGTTTTTTTTGTTTTGTTTTGTTTTGTTTTGTTTTGTTTTGGCTACATAGTGTGTGTGCTACTCACTGCACACTTGGGAATTGTAGACTTTTATATCTCTAGCTGTAGGACAGTGTGATATATAAAATGCTTAGCCCGCAAACAAGGTTGTATTGGCATCAGATGGAAACTCTTCCATTTCACAGTCTATTTCTCTAATGCACAATTCACAGTCTATTTCTCTAATGCACATTATAATTTCTCCATATTTTTATAGATTTACTGGATAAGAGTGCAGAGAGGATTGGAAATTCATATTTTGGCTGATTCAGAAATTTGACTAACATTGATAGTGAAACCTTCAGATTAATGAATAGAGTGACTCTGTAGGCTGGTGAATAGACAATGGGGTGTGTCAAAGTTTCTTTTCTGCCTATTCTGAAGTTGGCAGGTTCATTATGTTTAATGAAGTAAAACATAGATAGGTGAGTGTTTTTGAAATCAGTTCATTGTCTTTGTAATTAGTTAAAATTTCTCATATATGAATGCAACAGGTTAACTAGCAATCTTAGTTTTTATTCTGTTTGTTTTCTCTATTTTATATTTCAATTTATATTATACAATGAAATTAAAATTGTGACATTGACTTTTCACAGATCAATTACTCTTTTGTAGGAGGTTTACAGATTGAATATTTTTAATCTGAGAAGATAAAGGAATTCAATTTCAATATCAGGCAGGAAATTATAATCTCTTTAAGATTAGTTATTTAAACCAGTTTGGGAATGCTTCATTATCCCATTTGGGGTAGATGTTAACCAAGTCTGTATCAAAATATATTTTCTTGAAAATATTTTTATTTTATGAGATTGATGAAACATTGTAGTTGTACATTCTCCACTCCCTTCAGCTGAGGGGGCTTACAGAATTTACAAAATATAAAGAACTTGTTTTGTACTGTGAAGCCATAGAAATGCTAGTAATCTCCTTTGTACCTTTATCTGAATTCCCCTAGATAATAACATTTTTGGTGTTTAAAGTTACCATGTTGGCAGAAGGAAACTTTCAGAGGTGGTGGTTATTATGTCTATTACCTTGGATTGTGGTGATAGCTTCACAGATGTATGCATATTTCAAACCAATCAAATTATGCACATTAAATATTCATAGTTTTTAGTATATCAGTTATACCTCAATAAAGCTGTTAGAAATAAATTAAATTGCCAAATTGACATTTTTCTCCTAATAGTCTTTGGAATATATGAAATAATGAGAGATTTTTGTTGTTGTGTATTTTTTATACATAAGCTATATAGATTCATCATCTAGTTAATAATGATTGGGTATATGAGAACTTTTCTGTTTGGGTTTTCTTATTGCTTGCTATGTTTGTCATCCTGATTCCCAGGCTCTGATATCCCAGAGTTGTCTAGTTCCCAATGGATATTTATACTTCTATCATTTCTTTTTAAAAAATCTTATCATGAGTGACAGTTTCCCAAAATATTTTTACTTATTGTTGTTACTAGTTATTGAACCTTCTGTTTAGATCTATCTTTTAGAAACAGATATGAACTTTATGAGTCATTGAGTGAGTGATTTAAGTAAAAGTGAATTTAATAGCTTTAGGGAAGAAGCTCAAAGGAAAAGGAAAGAGCATGTTTTTCCCTACAGGCATTGTTAAATCAAGATATAAGATAGCTAATTTTATTTCCCTAGAATATGTATGGTCAACAGTGGTTTCAGCTTATCTTCTATCTATGTATTTAAAAGAAACATTCTCAGAGAGCCTGGGTGACACAGTCGGTTAAGCCTCCAACTCTTGGTTTCAGCTCAGGTCATAATGTCACAGTTCATGAGTTTGAGCCCCACATTGGGTTCCATGCTGGCAGTGCAGAGCCTGCTTGGGATACTCTTTCCCCCTTTCTCTGCCCCTCCCACACATGTTCTCTCTCTCAAAATAAATAAATTAACTTTAAAAAAAGTATCATTAAAAGGAACATTCTCCCCTTACAGAAGAAAAGTGCTATTAATTGTTTTACTATTAATTTTTAGTGGTAGTGACAGAAATTGTCATTCCATACTTGTTAGTTTATGTCTGTTATACTGTTCACTCTAATAAATATGTGATGATGCAATTTAGCAGTGATGATGAAGCTCAGATTAAGTTTTAGAATGAAATCATTTCACAATTTAGCACTTCCAGGTGAGGATACTGCAATGAATTGATTTAGAATATTTAGTAATGCTGACCTCTTAAAAATATATGTGAAATTACATTTAGATTATCATAGAGATTGCATTTAATACTGTAAAATAATATGACGAATGAGTTTAACAACCTAAGTTTCTTTTTCATCCAACACTTCACAGAAAGGCCTGGAGAGAGTATGTGTAAAGTGATCTAATACATTCAGATTTCCTATGGATGAAAATTTAAGTGAACCATTGACATAACTTATATTCCCTTCTAGCACTATGGTATTATCTAATGATACCTAATGAATGGCTAATATAATCTTCAATTATCTATTAAATTGATTCCATACAAAAAGTAATTGAATCTTGTCAATCATTGCATACAATTGAGACTTACTACATTAACATCTTCTGGAAACTGAATTGAGAAATGTACAGTTGTCTTATATAGATTCAATAGCTCAAAAGCTCCTTTTGTGAGGTTAGCTAAAAATGGGTGTGTATCAAATTATTATTTTTCTATTAGCCTGGATTCTAAAGAAGGCTGAGAGACTGAACATAGTAGAACTGCTTTTATGGACGCTTTAGAGATTAATATATTTTCATTTACTTTCCATCTTGTCATATCCTGAGAAACAATATTTAGTAAGTAAAAATGTGATCAAAAGTGCAATCAGGCTCAACAAATATCTATTTATTTACTTCTTGGGGTTTGGATTATAAGCCCCAAGTTATGGAGCAGTAGGAGGATTTGAAAAGGAGTTAGCTGAGGCCTCAATTGATTATGATCTATACTTGAATAAGAGTCTATGTGAAGTAGAGAATGACCAACCAGAAAGAAACTCAAAAAACATCTGGAGGAGTAGATTGTCTTTGAAGGACTGTCACAAAAGAATTCACAAGTGGAGCAAAATTCCTAATCCAATGTGTACTCAGAGTCAAATTGAACAGGATAACATAGTGTTCAGAAACTTCAGGGATAATAATAATATTACTCACATCACTTTTCTTATTTAGATCTTACATTCTGTTCAGTTTTTTAAGGCTTTTATTTAAGGTTTTACTCATTTAAGGATTTATGCATTTATGAATTATTATTCTTAGAAAGACATAAATGGGATCCAAAATATACTTCTCTGTAATATTTTTTATAGAAATATAGGCCCTAAAAAATAAGGATTTGTATTTCAGGGAAAACTCATAAAGAGTCTTTGGAATTATAACCAGGTGTTGGTTCTCACTGCTAAATGGTATGAGATTAGGGTAACTCAACAGACCAACAGCAGCCCTCAGCCAGATCCTTCTGAAGTTCTGGCCAATTCTAGTCAATATCCTTTCATTTACAAGAGACTACATAGGAGAAAAGTGAGGAGTTCAGACAGTAAAAGATTCCTCAGAGGTGTTTTATGCTGAAAGCTAGATAAGTTTTTTCAGGCATATTCCAAAAGCTCACAATTGTGAGAAGAGCTCTAGTAATATAAATAAAGATCCTCTATTGTGCCTCAACCCAAATATTATAGATTTAGGACCACTGTTTGTTTCCCTCTTCTAAGATCAGATGTGTGACGCCATAATTCTGTGGACTGCCCTTAACCATGGCTTCCTACCCACTTTCTAACTGTTGAATGAGAAGGTTTAGCGATATAAAAAAGATTTGACTCCCTGAGATACAAAGGAACTTGATATCTAGGTCAGAAAGAATCAAAATGCCATGGAGATTATGTAGCTGATTCCCTGAGGCAATTTGAGAAATTATATGAATCTAAAGGACATAAGGGTAGAATTTTCAACAAGCAGAATATTAATATCTGGATTACAGATTGGACAACCCATAGACAGGAGAAAATAGGTAGAACAGTGGAGTTTTTCTTCTCTTTGTACAAAACATACCTGAACTTTGAACCAGTCTAGAGGCTTCCTCATTTTACACCTTAAAAAAACCAGAACCACTTACTATGAACAGGTCCAGCTGCTATCACCTAGTTTCTTGCAAATTCTATTTCCTTATTCCTCAAATAATTTTGAGAATTAGCTTCTCTCAGTCCACTAATTCAACTCAGGACCCTGAATATTATAAATGTATTTTTTTTTTCATTTCATAAAATTCACTTTGGCTAAGGATCAAAAAATCTTTTGGCCAGTGGTACAACTGAGCTTTTTTTTTTTTTTTTTTTTTCCTTCTTCTTATTCAGGGAATAAAAATTTAAGTATCTTCTCAACTCAGCTTCATTCTTCATCTAATCTCTCTTGGCTAAATGAACACAGTAGAGGCATGTTGACCAGGGAATTTCACCTCCATAGGTTTTAGCAAATATGCAAATAATGCAAAAATGTCAAAAAATGCAAAATACAATAGTACCACTAGTGCTTGGGTATAAAACAGCAGCAATAAAAGAAATGGGAAGAGAATGGCTTCTAATGTCAGAAGTGGGCTCAATGACTGCTTATAGTCTTTTTTTTTTTGCTTTTGATGTAGCATTTATGTGTAGTGAAATGCACAAATCTTAAGTGAACATTTGTGAGTTTTGACAAATGCACCACCAATATACTATTCAATTTGCTGACAAAGAATGAGAGGTTTTAGAAATATTCATCAGCATTAGAGAAAGGGAAACTGCCCTTGGTTTAGTACTTACACATTAGACATATTAATAACACCACATTAGTCAGTCACGCTTCAGAAAGGTAACTAACTCTCTAAAATCCTTTATTAATAGAATTTATCATCACCCCAGAAACTTCTGTTATGTCCCTTTGCAATCAGTTAATGACCTCCTCAGAGGCAACAATTGTCATAATTTTTTTTTTCACTACAGAGTATTTTTGCCTATTCTAGAATTCCATAAAATTGGAGTCATATGTACTCTTTTGGGTAAGGCTTCTGTATTAGTTTGCTAGGGCTACCATAAGCAATACCACAGACTGATAGTGTAAACAACAGAAATGTATTGAACACAGTTCTGAGGCTAGACATCCAAGATGCAAGTATTAGCAGATTTGTTTTTTTCTTTCTCTTGGTTTGCAAATGATCACATTCTTGCTGTGTCCTCCAAGGTTAGCCCTCTATTTCTGTGTTGTTTGTGTCCTAAATTCCTTTTCTTATCAGGACACCAGCGTATTGTATTAGGGCCCACCCATACAACCCCATTTTACCCTAATTACCACTTGAAAAGCCTTACTTCCAAATATAGTCACATACAGAGGTACCAAGGGTTAGGACTTCAATATCTAAATTTGGAGAAATATAGTTTAGCCCACAATAGTTTTTTAACTATAAAAATGTTTCTGAGATTTCTGAGATTTATTCATGTTGTTTGTATCAGTAGTTTGATCTTTTATATTCCTAAGTAGCGTTTCATTATGTGAATATACTACAGTTTATTTATTTCGTTAATGGACACCAAAGATGCTTCCAGTTTTTGGTTTTATGAATGAAACAACTTGAGCAAACTTATGTTTTCATTTATCTTGGCTCAATATCTAGAAGTGAAATTGTTGGTCATAGGAAGTGGATGAAGGTTTAATTTCACTGGAAACTCCCAGAAAACTTTCCAAAGAGGGTGTATGATTTTACATTCCTACCATCAATTTATGAGAACTCCAGTTGCTCCAAATCCTTGTTAACATTTGGTGTTATCAGCTTTTTAAATTGTAGTCATTCAGGTGGATGTGTAGTGTATCTCATTGTGGTTTTAATTCCATTTCCCTCTAGTGATGTAGAATATTTTTGCATGTGCTTATTGGCTATTTCCGTGCTAGACTATTTTAATATACATTTAATAGAGAGTACTGGAGACTTTTAGGAAACACCTATCTGAAACAAATGTTCTTAATGTGTCCATCCTCTAAACAGTCAGTTCTGATATTGCACCTGATGTTTCTGACCTATCTGATCATCCCATATATGACCTGAATAAAAGCAGGTATAAATTATCTAAGGGTATGGCATTGACCTTGAAGAAAAAGAAGAACTGAGTATGTGTAGAAGTCTATATTTTTTTGTTTCTTGGTGCTCCATGAAATAATAATAACGTGAGAAAGGGAGAAAGAAAGAAAAAACTCTTTTCTCTGTAATTAAAATTGGCCTAGTCACAACTGGACAGGCAGTTGGAAAACTATGCTGTTAGATCTCTATCTTACTCCACTCACTAATATAAATACCAGATGGAGAAAAATCTATTTTAATTATTTTAAATCAAACACATACTCGTTTTTTATGAAGTCAAATATTTCCTAAAAGTTTATAATGGAAATATTAGTTCTTTACTTCTCCTCTCTTCTACCCTTAAGTCCTTTTACCCACAGGCACAAACCTTCAAGAATTTCATCTATCCTTAGCTTTTATTTCTTATTCTTATTTTCTAATTGGATTGATTTTTTTCTAGTTTTACTGAGATATAATTGACATATATCATTATATTCACTTATATAGTATACAGTACTGTATACAACATACTGTTTGGATATATGTATATGTTGTTAATGATCACTACAATAAGTTTAGTTAATATTCATCATCTCACATAGTCACTTTTTTCCTTGTAATAAGAACTTTTAAGATCTACTCTCTTTGCAACTTTCAAATATACAATATAGTATTGTTAAATATAGTCACCATGCTATACACTGTATACCCAGGACTTATTTGTTTTATTTTTATTTATTTTATTTTATTTTAATTTTTTTAAGGTTTATTCATTTCTCAGAGACAGAGAGACAGAGTGTGAGTGGGGGAGGGGCAGAGAGAGAGAGGGAGACACAGAATCTGAAACAGGCTCCAGGCTCTGAGCTGTCCGCACAGAACCCGATGCAGGACTCGAACTCATGGACCGCGAGATCATGACCTGAGCTGAAGTCGGATGCTTAACTGATTGAGCCACTCACATGCCCCTATTTTATTTTTTAATGTTTATTTTTGAGAGAGAGAGAGAAAGAGAGCGAAAGAGAGACAGAGTGTGAGTGGGGGAGGGTCAGACAGAGAGGGAGACACAGAATCTGAAGCAGACTCCAGGCTCTGCACTGTCAGCACAGAGCCCGACATGGGGCTCGAACCCATGAACCGCAAGATTATGAAACTGAACCACCTGAACCAGGTCAGATGCTTAATATTTATTTTATAACTGAGCCACCTAGGTGCCCCAATATTTATTTTATAACTGTTCTTACCTTTTGACCACCTTTACCTATTTTTGTCCTCCCCAACCTTCCATACCTTGGCTGTTGTAAATAATGCTGCAATGAGCCTGGGGGTACAGGTATCTCTTTGATATAGTGATTTCATTTCCTTTGAATATATATCCAGAATTGCTAGATCACATGGTAGTTCCATTTTTTTTTTTTTTTTTAATTTATGTTAGAGAGGGAGAGTGCATGAGAGGCAGGGAGAAGGGCAGAGGGAGAAAGAGAAAATCCCCAGCAGGCTCCATGGTCAGTACAGAGTCCCACACGGTGCTCGATCCCATGACACTGGGATCATGACCTGAGCTGCAATCAATTAATGGTCAATTGACTGAGCTACCCAGGCACCCCCATGGCAGTTCATTCTTTAATTTTTGAAGAAACTTCAATTTCTTTTTCTGCCTATTTTTTAATTGTTGCCCCCAGCAACATTTCCAAGTGTACAAGGGTTCCCTTTTCTCCATATCATCACCAACAACTGTTACCTCTTGTCTTTTGATGACAGCCATTCTAACAGTTGTGAGGTGAAATCTTACTGTGGTTTTGATTTGCCTTTTCCTGATGATTAGTGATGTTGGACACTTTTTCATATAGCTGTTGGCCATTTGTATGTGTTCTTTGGGAAAATGTCTATTCAGTTCCTCTGCCTTTTTTTTTTAATTGGTTTTGTTTGTTTGATTGTTTTTTGCTATTGTGTTGTATGAATTCTTTATATATTTTGGATATTAACCCCTTATCAGATATATGATTTAAAAATATTTTCTCCCATTCCATAGGTTACCTTTTCATTTTGTTGACGGTTTACTTTGCTGTGCAGGAAGTTCTTAGTTTGACACAGTGCTACTTGTTGATTATTATTCTTATTTTTTTTACCTTTGCTCTTGGTATCAAATCCAAAAAGTCACTGTAAAGACATATCAAGGAACCTATCCCCTACATTTTCTCCTAGGAGTTTTAATGGTTTTAAGTCTTACATCCAAGTGTTTAATCATTTTGAATAGATTTTTATGTATGGCATAAAGTAGGGGTCCAGTTTCTTTCTGTGGCTACCATTCACTCATTTTTACTTCAATCATTGCATGTGGCTTTTCAGTTTTCCTAATACCATTTACTGAAGAGACTGTCCCTTCTTGATTGTAAATTCTTGTCTCTTTTGTCATAAATTAATTGACCATATATGCATGAGTTTTTTATGGGCTTTCTATTCTGTTCCCCTGATCTGTGTTACTGTTTTTATGACAATATCATACTGTTTTGATTACTATGGTTTTGTAATATAGTTTGAAATCAGGCAATATGATTCCTCAAGCTTTGTTCCTTCTCAAGATTGCCTTGACTATTCAGGGTCTTTTTTGGTTCCATACACATCTTAAGGTTGTTTTTTCTATTTCTGTAAAAAATGCCAGTGGTATTTTGATAGAGATTGCATTCAATTTGTAGGTTGCTTTGCATTAATATGGACGTTACAACAATATTAATTCTATCAGTCCCTAAGCACAGAGTATTTTCCATTTCTTTGGCTTTATTTATTTCATCATATTGTATAGTTTTCAGTGTACAAGTCTTTTACTCCTTGGTTAAATTTATTCCTAGGTATTTTATTCTTTTTGATGCAATTGTAAATGGGATTATTTTTATACTTATTTCTGATAGTTAATTATTAGTGTATAGAAACACAACTGATTTTTGTATATTGATTTTGTATCTTGTATCTCTATAGAATTTGTTTATTAGTTCTAACAGTTTTTTGGTGGAGTTTTTAGGGTTTTCTATATGTAATATCATATCATCTACAAATAGAGCAGTTTTATTTCTTTCCCTTTCCTATTTGGTTGCTTTTTATTTCTTTTTATTGCCTCACTGCTCTAGCTAGGATTTACAATACTATGTTGAATAAAAGTAACAAGAGAGGGAATCCTTGTCTTGTTCCTGATCTTAGAGAAAGTTTTCAGCTTTTCACTATTAAGTATGTTATATATGGGCTAGTCAAATATGAACTGTATTATGTCGAGGTACATTGCCTCTATGCTCACTTTGTTAAGAGTTTTCATCATGAATGTTCTTGGATTTTGTCAAAAGTCTTTCTTAATCTGTTGAGATGATGATATGGTTTTTATCCTTCACTTCATTAACATGGTATATCACATTAATAAATTGGTGAATGTTGAACCAATTTTGTATCCCTGGAGTAAATCCCACTTGATCCTTTTAATGTACTCTTGAATTCAGTTTGGTATTATCTTGTTGAGAATTTTTGTATCTATGTTGATCAAGAATATTGACCTGGATTGACAGTATATATTGACTATATTTCAATGTGGATCTATGATTAAAACAAAGGGTAGAGGAAAATTATGTAAGAATGACATGTTCTAACAAAATAGAAATAAACCAACTCCTCATAAAAATGATAGGGGAAGTGGGGAGAAAAGTTAGAGAGTAAAATAAACTCACTGCTGTACAGATAATATGTGCAGTCAAAATACGTCATTTAAAGTTGACAAACCAAACAGAAGCCTCAGGGAAAAGTGGACTATTTTTTACAAAAGACATTAGAAAAGTTATTGGGGCACCTGGGTGGCTCAGTCGGTTGAGCGTCTGGCTTCAGCTCAGGTCATGATCTCACGGTCCATGAGTTCGAGCCCCGCTCGGGCTCTGTGCTGACAGTTCAGAGCCTGGAGCCTGTTTCAGATTCTGCATCTCCCTCTCTCTCTACTCTTCCCCCACTCGTGCTCTGTCTCTCTTTCTCTCTCTCTCTCAAAAAATAAACATTAAAAAATAAATAAATATTAAAAATTTTTTTTAAAAAGTTATAAGCATTAGTTATAAGAAAAGAAAAATCCTTCTAAAATACCAAAAGAAGTAGTAAAAAATGAAGAAATATCACATACAGAAACATAGTAAATATAATTAATACACAGAGTAAATATAACATAAAATAATGTTACAGACCTGAGCCAGGATGTATTGTTAAGTAAAAAAAGTAAGCACAAGAAATGTACATAATGACATGGTAGCATTTGTGAAGAAAAATGGGTGAGAAAAGAATAAAGATACATAATTAAAAAAAAAGAAATGCAATATTGATGTACCAGAACTTAGTGAAAATGATTACCCATCAGGGGTGGGTGGGAATGGGATGGAATGGATAGGGTGCAAATGAGACTTCTTTGAATTTACCTTTTAATTTGAACTATGTAGAAGTTTGTGTATACACAAAGAGTAAAATAAACTTTTTAAAAAATGAAGAAAATAAACCCTAAAACTAAAGACAAACAGAAATAAATTAGTTTTTTTGTCAAAGTGATAACCATACACATAAAAAGAATTGATTAAAATAACTTTGAACCTAGTACTCTGACTGTACACTTATAATTATATTCTAAAGACAAAAAGAGACTCTTAAATACAGAGAACAAACTGAGGGTTGATGGGGGTAAATGGATGGGAGGTGGATTAAATGGGTTATGAGCACTAAGGAGGGCACTTCATGTAAGTGATGAATCATTGGGTTCTACTTCTGAAGACAAGACTACACTGTATGCTAACTTGAGAATAAAAAAAGAATAGTTGTCGGGGCGCTTGGGTGGCTCAGTCGGTTGAGCGTCCGACTTCAGCTTGGGTCATGATCTCGCAGTTGGTGAGTTCAAGCCCCGCGTCGGGCTCTGTGCTGACAGCTCAGAGCCTGGAGCCTGTTTCGGATTCCGTGCCTCCTTCTCTCTACCCCTTCCCCGCTCATGCTCTGTCTCACTCTCTGTCTCTCAAAGATGAATAAATGTTAAAAAAAAATTAAAAAAAAAAGAATAGTTGCAAAGAAATATTGAACTTCACATGGTAATTTTCTTTTTGGTAATGAGGTTGTAGTAATTTGAATCAATTTTATATATTGTAAGATAGAGCACACTATTAAGTATACTGCTACTATAGTTAGAAATTATGTACAAATATGGAATGGAGAAAGGCAAAGAACCCTCTGATGTTGCATTAAATTGGAGAAGAGTGTGAGGTCAATGAAGAAAAAATATTAATTTTGAAAACCTTGAAAATATTTAATGCTGGTGGGAAAGAACTAATAATAGGGAAAGATTAAGTAAAAGATTAAAGTAGCAAGTTTCTGAGTGTGTGGGAAGAATGGGATCCTGTATTTAGGTAGAAGCATCAGACTTAAGTGGGCGAATGGATATCTCACCTACTGAGGCAGTAGGGAAAGTAGAAGGACAGGGACAAATTCAAATAAATGTACATGGTTTGGGGCAGGAAGCTCAAAAATCTCTTGAATGATAGCTTCTATTTTCTCTGTGAAGCAGGAGATAAGGGCATGTGCTGACAGTGAGGGTTGATGTGGTAGTATAGGTGGTTCTAGGAGAGCAGAGATTTGCAATCCACTATGGAGAATGAGATAGACAGACTTGATTGAAATAGCATGAAAGGATTTCCAGGCAGCACTGAGGATCTTGTTGGACATGAAGACATTACTTTCCATTGGCATCAATGGATGTGTTTTTATGATTTTATTCAGCTTTAAATATAGATGTGGTAGACACATGGATTGGTCCAGGATTGGGGTTTTGCTAGTCCAGAACAATTGGAAAAACAGTACGTTAATGTTATTGAGAATATTGGCAAGAATATGTTGATTTAATAAACTTTGGATTCCTAGATGGATAGGGAAAGAAGGGAAGACAGAAAAGTGCACACAGAGAAAAAGTGAAGCCATCAGGTGTTTGGGGAACTTAATGAATATGAAGAACATGGTATTGAAGTATTGCTAAGTGAGGTTGTGATAAAAAATGAGATAGCTGAATTTAGGTTTTCAGAGGTGAAGCAGTGATGCCACAATACAGGTCTGTCATAACAGAGAATGGTTGAAGTGGAGAAGGTGGTAATGAAGATGAGGTCAGGAAATTATGAAACTTGGACACTGCATGGACAGGATATCACCCAGAATGACCGTGAAAGTGGCATGAAAGGGAAGACCATAGTTGGGTGCTAAAGTGGTTTAGTAAATATGGGGGAATTGTCTGTGGAATCCACAGGTACTCTGATTACAAGGAAGGGTGGAATATGGTGTGGCTGGAAAACACGGACCTTTAAGGAGAAGGGGATTTTACATGACTGGTGTGAAGCACCACTAGATGCAGAGAACCTGAGCTCTACTTCCTCATTCTGAGACACTGTGGGTGTAGACCGCCACATTCTCCATTTGGGGAGGCTTATGGCGAAGTAGTGAGTGTCTCAGGGTAGAGTGAGGCTTCAATTAAGGCAAGAAGGTGGAGTGAGTTTAGTAGCACGGCCAGGGGCTGAGGGCTTCAGGAAGCATAATGAAAGTATTAGGAGTGGGAGGGCAGTTAGAAGTTAAGGTCAAGAGTAGGCAGTCACAGAGCACTATCATAATGCACATCTCTAAATGGTTGCTTCAGAGGGGAATCACGTAGTCTAGTTCCTGTTTTTCAACCACACATAGTTACTCAATGACTTATAGAAATAAGGCAGACTAAAACCTATAAGGCTTAACAGTAGCAGTGTTTATTTACACATATTCCTGCACCCTCTATGAAAAGTTTACTACAAAAAATAAAATTTTATTTTCCCGCTAATATTGCATTTAAAGAAAGTAAATATTATAAAGCCCAATATGAACAGTAAAATGGAATTCAATGTAAAACCAAGCTGATAATAGTTTCTAAAGTATTATCTATGGACATATATGACTTTATTTCAAAATTATCATGGCCAGTGAAATTAAATGGACTCTGGGTTGAGAAAATTGACTTCCAGAAAGTGAGTCATAAAGTCAGAACTCAATCTCATAGTAATAAAAGGCTACAGAACTCCTAGCAATCTATAAAGCTGTAACTAGGAAACTCAGAAGTAGTAGGTCTCTTAGGAAATATGGCTGTACAGTTAAAAGAAAAAGAAAAGTAATGAAGGCACTGAGAGAAAATTTTGAGGCAAAATAAACATTCAAATGATTTGCCATACTGCACAGGTCAGATTGGAAAACAGGAAATGGTATTTTGTGATACAAGCATTCTGTGATACATATATTTATAACATATACATCCAAGTAGGTACAAACATACACACACACACACACACACACACACTTATGCACATATATAAAAACTGCACATATACATATCCAATTACTACTTTAGAAAGGTCAAACTTTGGCAGAGCACATGGCAGTGGCAGCCAAGAATCCTTTCAGAGATTTTTAAAGGGATAGTTCCTATTCTCTGACAGAAGGGTTTATTTAAGAGCTCTTGATGAACATTTACATTTACTAATGTCTTTACATTTTAGAAAAATCAAATAATGGTGTTTTTAAAGCCAAATAATTTTAAATCCAGTGTAGTTAACATACAGTGTTATATTAGTTTCAGACATACAATATAGTGATTCAACAATTCTATATGTTACTCAGGGCTCGTCAGTTAAGTGTACTTATCTCCCTCACCTATTTCACCCATACCCCACTCCGCCCTCCCCGCTCTGGTAATCATCAATTTGTTCTTTACAGTTAAGAGTTCGTTTTTTGGTTTGTCTTTTTTTTCTTCCTTTGGTTTCTTAAATTCCACATATGAGTGAAATCATAGGGTTTTGACTGACTTATTTTGCTTAGCATTATACTCTCTAGATCCATCTATGTTGTTACAAATGGCAAAATTTTGTTCTATTTTCTGAGTAATATTCTATTGTGTATACATACGACATCTTCTTTATCTATTCATCTATTGATGGACATTTGGACTCCTTCCACAATTTGGTTAAAGCCAACCAAAAAATAATATTGTAGGACTACATAAAAACTTTGTGCTCAGGAGCTCCTGTGTGGCTCAGTCGGTTGAGCATCTGACTTTGGCTCAGGTCACGATCTCACAGTTCATGGGTTTGAGCCCTGTATTGGGCTTGCTACTGTCTGCTGTCAGCACAGAGACCACTTCAGATCCTCTGTCTCCTCTCTCTCTGCTCCTCCCCCACTCATGCTCTCTCTCCCAAACATAAAACTTAAAAAAAAACAACAAAAAAACCCCAAAAAACAACAAACAACTTTGTTCTCATGGGGCACCTGGGTGGCTAAATCAGTTAAGCATCTGACTCTTGATTTGGCTCAGGACATGATCTCATAGTTTGGTTCAAGCTCTGCACTGACAGAACGGAGTCTGCTTGGGATTTTCCCTCCCTGTCTCTCTGCTCCTCCCTGGCTCACATGTGCAAGTGAGCTCTCTCTCTCTCTCTCTAAAAAAATAAAGAAAAAAATTTTAAAAAACTCTGTGCTCTTGAAAGTAGTTTTCTTACAGGGATTAATATCATTATGCCATATGAACCCTATAAAGTATTTATGAATTTAATATGTACATAGATACAAAACATTAATTCTAAATAATTTTTTTGCAGTTTACCATAAACAGAATTATCTCATCAAACACATTATTAATACATGCATGCCCTCTTATTTCTACTTCCTTCATTCAACAAGTCATTTTCAAGTTCCTACTCTGTACCAAACACTGTTCTAGGTACTAGGTGGGGACCCCATCTTGAATGCTGATAGTACAAGAAGGTGATAAAAGGTCTTTGTGAACTATCTCTCTCTGGAGTTCCAGATCCACATTGTCCTCAACAGACACACACTTGGAGGTTCCCCAGGCCCCTCAAATTCACTGTCTAAAAGTGAGCTCAGTGCCTTGTATAATCCATGCCCCATTCTACTAGAGAAGCCTGATTCTTTCCTTGTATTTCTCCCTCACTTGTAAAAAAGCTTTCCAAAATGTGAACTTGACTATGGAATGCTATTGAAACTGTCCACAGCTTTCACGCCTAAAGCAGTACTTCACAAAAATCTCTGTGAAAGCCCTAAAAAAAGAGTGAACATGAGTAAGTCTGGAGGAAAGGGAGCCAAGGCTAAAATTACGAACACATTACCAAAATCTCACGATTTTTTTTACCTTTGTAACTCACAAAATTTTACATATTAATCTACAACATGTCTTAATTTTTCCTATAAGATGTTTTAAAATCATTATCTTTTAACATTTTTTCACTTGAGTAGGATTTTTCCCTCCCAGATCTTTGAGTACAATTGATTTCCTAGGCAAATGGCCACATGTATGTTCTGGCTTCATTTACCCTGAACACATACCCTAGTTATAGATGCACTGACCTAGAGGATAAAGCTCAGACCTCCCTTTACAACATTCACGAGGGGTGGTATAGTCAAATGGTTAGGAGCATGGGCAGTGGAATTTAATTGCTTACTTGAATCCTGATTCTGTTGTTTGCTAGTTGTATGATCTAGGGCAAGTTATTTAATCCCTCTAAATTCATAAAGTAGGGATTATAATAGCATCTACTTTAGGAATGTTGTTAGGATTATGAGATGAAACAAGTAAAGGGCTCAGCCTGGTGCCTAGCCCATATTAAATGCTCCGTATGGAGCATGTTTATTCATTTGTTACAGCTCCAAGGAACAACTTGCAAATTCTTATACATGCCGTGCTATTTCATGTTGATCTGTTCTACTCCCATAATACTGTACCATAATATTGTAATGGGGTGTAGAAATACATTCCACTAACTTCTCTAAAGGGGAAAGAAAAACCAACAGTCCTGATAAAACATGACAATTTTTGTTTAATATCATGTAAAACTGTGACTATTTTCCCTTGGGAGAGGTTGAGTGAGTGTCATTGAGATGGCAGTATTTGATGCTAGAGCTGAGGATGACAAGTCTCAGCTCATAGGCCCACCCACTGTCTGCATTCTTCCTTATGTCCTCCAACCTTATTAGCCATTGAATTTCTATTTTGCTCTTTCCTTCCCACCCCTTTTCCATCTTTTACTGAATACCTGCCTTGCTTTTTTAAAATTTTAATTAATTAATTCATTCATTCAATACAGCTTGACCATTATAAGATAATGCTACATTGAAATAAATCACCCATTAGGACACTCCAGCCTGAGGAAAGCTCTGCTTAGCTAAATAATGTTGATGTTTCCAAAATGTGAACCTCAACATTTATGCTCCTTTACACACTCCAGTTATAGATGCTGCATTCCAAATGCACACTAAATCTTGGGGCCCCATGTGGCTCAGTCTTTGTAAGAATTAAACACAAAGAAGCATGGACTGACAGGCCAAAAATGATTTCATAATATATTCTAAATTTACTTTTCTCTCTCAATTAAACGGCAGAGGGGATTCAACTCTACTTCAGAACAACTCTTCTCAGAATTATTTTCTCCATTCTTCTCTTTTCTTTCCCTCCATATTATAAACTCTTATATTCTAGAGCTGCTTACAAACCAGCCTTCAAATGCTCTCCAGCTTTAGTTCCATGTGACTTTTCTTTTCTTTTTTTTTTTTAAAGTTTATTTATTTTTGAGAGACAGATCATGAGCGGGAGAGGGGCAGAGAGAGAGAGGAAGACACAGAATCCGAAGAAGGCTCCAGGCTAAGAGCTGTCAGCAGAGAGCCTGACACAGGGCTCAAAGCCATGAACTGTGAGATCATGACCTGGGCCAAAGTTGGACTCTTAACCGCTTACCCAACTGAGACACCCAGGCGCCCGTCCATGTGACTTTTCTTTTTATCTCACTACTTCATTCTTCTTACAGGGTCTGATTTAGCCCCTTTATCCCTTTATTCCCCTGCTCCCATTTCCTGTCTCTTCTTTGTCCCTATTTTTCCAGATTTGTGTCTCAAAAGGTTAGGGAATCAAGTTAGCAAATACTCTCTTTAAAAGGAAGACATATGTGACTAGAGAAATTGTGAATTGAAAGAGGATTAGAAATCCGGTCTTCAGCAGCACACTTGTTTGTTCTTCCACTGGACTGGGAGCTTTTTGAAAGCATGTCATATTTCCCTTTGTGCCTGCAACCCCCCAACACAGGGCCTGGCACAGGATAACGTTCAATAACTGTTGGATAAATGTTGAAATGATTATTTTATATCAAGGACTTCTTAAATAGAAACTCAGAAAATGAACTTGGTTTAATCTGTAATACAACCAAGAAAGCAAATAAACTTTAAGAGACCGACTGAGATTCTAAGCCGCCTTACCCACAGATATTTGTGTGATAGTAATTTGCCACAGTGGTCTTACCACTTAGTCTCTTGCTTCATCTCTGTCTACATACCTGTGTCTACATACCTGATCCCTGATTACAGGATACCATATGAAGACATGAAAGAAGCATTTTAGTTGATGACTTGTCCCAACCTTGTGAAAACTTTGAATTGTAGCTCAGCTTTAGCCTCTCTGAATTCTGAATTTGGTCAAGTTTTAAAAGTAGAAAAACCATGTATGAATTAGAACTATCCAAGGTCACCGAGGCTGCCCTTTACCACAGACATAGATGCAAAAGAACATGGTCAATTCTTGCTTTCCACTTCCATCTGGGCTCATTCTTCACTTTCTGTGTTACCTGGATAGACATTTTCACTTCCTTTTCTCTGCCATCTTTGTGACTATATATAGTTCCTTTAATATTCAATATTGAAGACCCTCAAGAGGAAACAAGCATGTGATGCCGTGTGGTGAGAACATTACAGAAACATCTGATTATTTAATTAGACCAAAGTCCTTTAGTCATCTTCAAGCTGAAGCATGATCTAGTGATTTAGTTGAACAAACATATATATAGTACATGTGACAGAATAGGGACAAAGTGGGCTCCTTGAAGAGAGGGACTCTATTTGATTTCTCTTTATATCTCCAATCAAAAGTCTAGTGCTTGGCCCACAGCTGCTACTCAATAAATGCTTGTTGAATGAAAGAGTAAATTAAATTTAATCTTACCTTCATGGAGTAGATAATATAATACTAACCACACTGAAATTGGTATAGGCACTAATAAAGGTGGAGTTACAGTGTGATGGGAACAAAGAGGAGGAGATTAATGATTGGCCTGAAAAATGTTCTTTAACTTCCCATATTGTATGCCCAAGTTCAACAGCAGCACTTATAAAATGAAAAGCCCTGTAATGTATTTATCTGCCACAAATTTGATTACAGGTTGCCGTTCACAGAGGGAAACTAAAATTGGAAAGAAACTGCCTGCGTTTTGATATGAAGGAAGAATATGGTTTTTACAACATACTTACAGGAAAAACCAAACCCAAAAGACAGAAGCAACCTCATTCTCCTAAGACACTGGGTGGAGGATGTTTAACTAAATGAGGTTCTCCTGAAGATTATAATGAGAGTAGAGAAAGAAGAACAAAAGAGGGTAGAGTGAGATGATGTATGAAAAGAAGAAACATGATCAAAACTGACAAGTATTTTGTCCAGAAGAAATGCCTTTACTTTTTACTTGATGGCCTGCAAATTACCTTCTCAGCAGATATTTAACCCATATTTAATGCACTGATACAGATGAAAGAGGCTCTGCTGTCTCAAACTCTTTTTTTTCTTTTGTTTTGTTTAGAACTCATTCTCTGCTCATTCCTTCCTTTATTTAGATCCTCTGGTATATGAGACCTTATCCTAGGAGAAACTTTGGACCTTAGGATAAGTCTCTGAGAACTTGTGTGGACCATCCCAATCCATTTAAATGAACTGAAGCAGGTTTTCCTATGTAAAGTTATCCAACTGCTGTTGGTGTTAGAAACACTGCTTCACACTTTAATGATATTGATATAACCCATGCGGAATCATATTGACACAATATTATGATATTCACCTCACTGCTTCATTCTGGTCAACTCTTTATGGTCAAAGTGGCAACGATATGTGAGATTCATTTGGCTACTTTATAATACATATATTTTTTAATGTTTATGTTTGAAAGAGAGACAGGGCACGATCGGGGGAGGGGAAGAGAAAGAGGGAAACAGAATCTGAAGCAGACTCCAGGCTCTGAGCTGTCCACACAGAGCCTGATGCGGGGCTCAAACACACGAACCGTGAGATCATGACCTGAGCTGAAGTCAGACACTTAACCCAGTGAACCACCCAGCCGCCCCTTGTCTACTTTATAATAGATCCATACGATTAATCATGCAAGATAAAGCACTAACCTTAGGTTTAAAACATTTACTTTTTAGATTACTGAGAAAAAAGTGTAATAAATTTTTAAATAATTCTCTCTTTTGAAGGTTATTTATTTTCAGAGAAAGAGAGAGGGAGTGCCAGTGTGGGAGGGTTGAAAGAGAGATGATGAAAGAGAGAATCCCAAGCAGGTTCTGCACTGTCAGTGCAGAGCCCGACACAAGGCTCAAACTCATGAACCGTGAGATCACGACCTGAGCTGAAATCAAGAGTCAGACGCTTAACCGACCGAGCTACACAGGTGCCCCAATTTTTAATAATTCTTGAAAGCATCTTAGGCAGAGAATTAAGACTTCTCTCCAGGCTTAGGCTTGGGTGCATTTGCTCTGGAATGCACTGGTATCAGTTCTTCTCACTCTGGCTTTCGGATGTTGAAAATTTCTTTCGCCTACCATCTGTAAAATACAGTTCTCCAGTTTTGGGGCAAAAATTCTTACCCTCAAGTTTACTGTTAAATTGAGCAAATTGTCTGAAATCTAGTAAGAACGGGAAAGTGGTTATCCTGGCTAATTATATAGTCAGGTGGACAGCAAATACAAAATATGTCAGCTGTCAAGTTACAAGTAAGTAGAAATGAAACATTATTTCTTTGATTCAGAACTATAGGGATCTTTTGGTGGTTACAGCTCAGGCTCATCCCTGTAACCAGCCTTCACCAAACTGCCATCCTTTGAATATACCCTACACTCTCACATTCCTTTCGTTTGTACATACTTTTCCTTTGTCCAGAAATAGCTTTCCCTTCTTTCTGTTTAGAACAGACCTCTTCTCCTGTGAAGTCCTAGTTCCCTCATCAGAACCTCTCCTAATCCAGTTATTTGCTTTGTTATATTTCCATAACATTTTTTTAACTATTTTTGTTTGATAAAAAATAAATAACATAAAATGTGCCAGTTTAATCATTTTAAATGTACAGTTGAGTGGCATTAAGCATGCTCACACAGTTGTGCAACCATCACCACCATCCACGTCCAGCCTTCTTCCATCTTTCTAAACAGAAACTCCACACCCATTAAACAAGAACTCCCTATGCTCTCCTCCTAGCCCACAGCAACCACCACTCTACTTTCTGACTCTATGAATGTGACTACTCTAAGTAGCACATACACAGTGCAGTCACACAATATTTGTCCTTTTGCTAACTTTATTTCACTTAGCATAATGTCCGCAAGGTTTACCATATTGTAGCATGTGTTAGAATTTTCTTCCTTTTCAAGGATGAGTCCTATTCTGTTGTTTATTTTTATTTTTTATTTAATTTTTTAATTTTTTATTTTTTTTAAATTTACATCCAAATTAGTTAGCATATAGTGCAGCAATGATTTCAGGAGTAGATTCCTTAGTGCTCCTTACCCATTTAGCCCATCCCCCCCCCACAACCCCTCCAGTAACCCTCAGTTTGTTCTCCATATTTATGAGTCTCTTCTGTTTTGTCCCCCTCCCTGTTTTTATATTATTTTTGTTTCCCTTCCCTTATGTTCATCTGTTTTGCCTCTTAAAGTCCTCATATGAGTGAAGTCATATGATTTTTGTCTTTGTCTGGCTAATTTCACTTAGCATAATACCCTCTAGTTCCAGCCACGTAGCTGCAAATGGCAAGATTCTATTCTTTTTGATTGCCAAGTAATACTCCATTGCATATATATACCACATCTTCTTTATCCATTCATCCAGCGATGGACATTTGGGCTCTTTCCATACTTTGGCTATTGTTGATAGTGCTGCTATAAACATGGGGGTGCATGTGTCCCTTCGAAACAGCACACCTCTATCCCTTGGATAAATGCCTAGTAGTGCAATTGCTGGGTTGTAAGGTAGTTCTATTTTTAGTTTTTTGAGGAACCTCCATACTGTTTTCCAGAGTGGCTGTAACAGCGTGCATTCCCACTAACAATGCAAAAGAGATCCTCTTTCTCTGCATCCTCGCCAACATCTGTTGTTGCCTGAGTTGTTAATATTAGCCATTCTGACAGGTGAAAGGTGGTATCTCATTGTGGTTTTGATTTGTATTTCCCTGATGATGAGTGATGTTGAACATTTTTTCATGTGTCAGTTGGCCATCTGGATGTCTTCTCTGGAGAAGTGTCTATTCATGTCTTTTGCCCATTTCTTCACTGGATTATTTGTTTTTTGGGTGTTGAATTTGGTAAGTTCTTTATAGATTTTGGATACTAACCCTTTATATGATATGTCATTTGCAAGTATCTTCTCCCATTCTGTCAGTTGCCTTTTAGTTTTGCTGATTGTTTCCCTCACTGTACAGAAGCTTTTTATTTTGATGAGGTCCCAGTAGTTCATTTTTGAGTCCTATTCTGTTGTATGTAGAGGCCACATTTTGTGAATGCATTCATCTGTTGATGGACAATGGGTTGCTTTTACCTTTTGGCTGTTGGGAATAATGCTGCTATGAATGTTGGCATGCAAATATTTGTACAAGTCTCTGCTGTCAATTCTTTTGAAAATATACCCAGAAATGGAATTGCCAGATCATATAATAAGTCCATTTTTAATGTTTTGAGGAACAGTTATGCTGTTTTCCATAACGGTTGTACCACTTTACATTCCTACCAGAAATGCAGAAGGGTTCAATTTTTTCCATACCCTTGCCAAAAATTGCTATATTATATTTAAAAAATAATCATCATCATTCCAATTTGTGTGTGGTGGTATGGTATCTTATGTGAGTTTGACCGATTTACATTTCCCTAATGATTAATAATGTCATCTACTTTTTGGCTATTTGCATATCTTTGCCTCTGTTTTAATTGGGTTATTTGGCTTTTGAGTTGGAGGAGTTTTTACATATTCTGGATACCTTATCAGATACATGATTTGTAAATATTTTCTCCCATTCTGTACATTGCCTTTTAACTCTGTTGATAGTATACTTTGATGTATGAAATCTTTAAATTTTGATGGAGTCTAATTTATCTATTTTTCTTTTTTGTTGCCTATGCTTTTGGTATTATAGCCAAGAAAGTAACAAATCTGATGGCACAAAGCATTTCTCTTATGTTTTTTTTTCTAAGAGTTTTATAATTTTAGCTCTTACATTTAGGTGTTTGATCCGTTTTAATTTTTGCATTATGGTGTAAGGTAAGGGTCCAACTTCACCTTGTGTACATGCACATTCAGTCTTCCCAGTACTATTTCTTGAAAACCCCCATAACATTTTGCACATGTGTTTATAATTATGCATTTTCCTATCTGGAATGATATGCTTATAAACTAGCTGTCATGCAGGGCAGGGGTAGCATGGAGAGAAGCCATGATTTGCAGTATTTCCTGATTTGTCTTGTGTAATATTCTCATCATGGCCAAATTTAAGCCACCAACATGATGACATCACTGAACATGGAATTAGGGGTACAAGACTGGAATTATTTTACTTTGTGTTTCCAGCACCTGGCATATATTAAATACTCAAATTTCACTTGTTAAATTTTCCTTCAACAAATACTTGAGTGTTTTCTATGTGCTAGACAGCTGTACTAGGTAATGTGAATACATCATGATGGAAAAAACATACATGGTTCCTACCTTCATGAATCTTACAATCTAGTGACGAGAGAAATAATACAGAAGTAAATAAAAAATAACGAATAATTACCCATCATGATAAGTAAGATGAAAGAAATAAACAGCGTATGGGATGGAATTGCTTAAACAGTCCTCTCTAAAGAGAAGGAACTGGGAGAAAAAGCAAGTGTGGTGCTTCTGTACAGGGAGAGAAAGAACTGATTATGCAAAGTGCCAGGGAAGGGGGAAGGGGGAAGGACTTTGAGGAGGGGGAAACGACATGTGCAAAGGCCTTAAGGCAAATGACCATGGCCTCTGAGAGGAGCTTAGAGGAGTCCATGTGCCTGGGATAGAGGGACGTGGGGAAGGTGGCCCACAATGAGGATGGAGAAGTTGGTGGGGGCCAGAGCATATGTGGCCTTGGAGGCCACTGTTGGGCATTGGGATTTTATTTAAAGTTTAATAAAAAACAAAGCAAAAACAAAAACATTTAAAGGCTCTAAGCAGAAAGCAGGCATAATTGGATTTCTAAAAGTGAATTTTTCTGGCTCTGTGTACTAGTTGAAAGCCATTGCTGAGAGTGCAGTAAACAAGTGTTTGCTGCTGATGAAATTTGGATATGAGAAGGGAGAAAGAGAAAAGTGGGTATATTTGAGACTTTATTTTGAAGATTAAACATAGGAGACTTTATGATTGACTAGATATCAGAAATTATGGGGTTAAGTGTCCGTTAGTCAGTAACTTATGGAAAAGAAAGTTGGGAAACAAGCAGTTCATTCTTTTTAAGAAGTGCTCAGCCCTGAGCTAGGCACTTTGAGTTATATGAAAGAGGCATATGATGCAGTCTTTATGCATAAAAATTCATACTCTAGTGGAACCAACACTTGTAAATTGTAATAAATGAAATATACGAAGTCATAAACTAATGTTCTCTTTGAGGTTGAGGGCATAAGTGTACAAAGAATTCTGAAAACAAAGATCCTAGTGGGTTGAAAGTTTCATGGGGGAATGAAGTCTCTAAAGGAAGCGCAAGACTCAGCTGGACAGACCAGAAGAACCAGAGATTCTCACGAGTATGGGCAACTAGAAAACCATGGAATCTGTTAGGACAGTTAAGTGAAGTGGATAGGGAGACAGCTAGCCCAACTGCAGAGGTCCTGGATGGAGATCATTGCAGGGTTAATGAGAAGCGGCATCAGGATCATCAGAAATTTTCATACTTAATTTACAAAATGCTTTCTCTTAATTTATTTAATTCAACCCTCATCATGAAATAGGTAAGGTAAAATGATTATTTCCTTATTTTGTAGACTGGAGATGGGATATATAAATGGTGAGGTGTTTCTACCAAGTTTACACGGCCAGAGGTTGAATTAGAACTAGTACCCAAACATCTCATTCTCTTAGCTCTTCTATTTTTACTACGAAACTTGTTTTGCTGTTGCAAAATCAAAATTAGTGGTTTAGGTATGTATTTTGTCTTTTTGGAAAGAGGTTTATGAATGATAAAAAAATAAAACTATACTGATTTCAATTAAAATTGAAAGCCATGTCAAGTTTGGGTTTCAGGATATTGATCATGTTTACTTTCAGAGTCACGTGGAATATGTCATTTTCCCCCCAACACTATTTGGATACCAAGAAGGTAGAAGTCAGTGTTTCTAAATTAAGAGGGCTTTAAAATTTATCCTTATCCTGACCCATGCTCTTATTTATGAAATGACTACTAAGGAAACCTAAGGAAACAAAACAAACCTTGCTATGGAGATTTCTTTTTGAATTAACTGCATGATTTGATAAAGAAAAAAATAAAGCCCCTGGCTACTATGTTCAGCTTCCGTATATTTTACCAGAATGACTAAGCGGCCAAAATATGAGTTTTATAATTTCCTGATTAGTTCAATTCTCTTCTCTCATTTCACTACATGGTGGTTTCCATAAAGATTATGAAAGCATTTTTCAGACATGAATCTTTTCAAGAAGATGGTGGTTAAAATCAATCTTCACAAAATTGAAAGTACACTTTGCATGGTGACCAAGTCTCTATTAGATTAGAATCTCTGTACTTTCTCTGTGGAGGCTAGTGTATCACTTAAAAAAAAAAAGTTCTGAATGTCTTTATTGGGCATATTACTCTATTATGAAATAGTGTTGTTTGTGTGCAGTTCATATATGTGTGTCTATATATGTAAGAATCATGCTTTCTTCTTTTGAATTCAACAAGTATTTATGAATATTAATAACAGCAAGCTGTATGCCATGGACAGAGAAAGCTCTTCATTCAGCACAGAATGTGATGAGTATAGTTGGCATGAGAGATAGAGAGCTATGGAAAATTGAAGAGGTGAGGAAATGTCTGTGGTTGAAAGGGGATACTTTAGACATTTAAGCAGTATTTAGAAGAATGGGTAAGATTTTATCAGGTAGAGATGGAGATGCTCAGCAGGAAAAAGCAAAAACTAAGACCTGATGGGAGAAAGGAATAAATGTATCTGGAAAACTAAGAACAATAAACGTTTACAGATACCTTGGGTACAGGTTGAATGGTGGAAGGTAATGCTGCAAAAATGTTTAGATCAGATTAAGAAAAGTGAACTTAATTTGGTAGGCAATAGTAACCACTGAAATATATGGAATAGCAGAGTGACAAAAATGACAGTGGCTTTGGTATACAGATAGGATTGGAGCAGGGAAAAAATCAATTGCTATGGGATTGTCTAACAGAGAACTCTAGGAATCCAAATTAGCAATAACAAGACCTTATCAGGATAAAGACAGGTAAGTGGAAAGAGGGGATGGGTGTGATTATTTTTAGTGGCAGTGATACATAGTTGATTCGTGGTCAGCTGTGGTTATTTCTGCCCTAAGTACAGTTAGTCAGGCATTTTTACCTTTTATCAGTACAACATATTTTCTCCTTGAGTGTACTTTCCTACTCCGGCTACCATCCTATATGAGATCAAAACTGTGAGAAACAGAGGCAAGATAGCTTCAAAATTTTCCTGTGCTCACTGGGCTGATTTTGCTGAGAACTTGCTTTATTCTTGACTTGTGATGGCCTTCTGGAGATGTGGAAAGGGATAATTTTAACTGGTAAAGGGCAATCCTTTGGTTGAGATTACATAAATGGAAAGGATCAATTATATGTATTGAAAGCCATGAAGCCAGTGCAGGGAATTCTGAAGGAAATCACAAGATTAGAGAGAAAGGTCCAGAAATCAATTCCAAGACTCTGTCTCCCCATTCTCTGCAAGTCTGGTGTCTCTAAACATACCTGAAGGCCCAGCCCACCCTTTTCAAGGATCTTTATGAACCACTTAGACCAACACTTGGTGGCTCAGCATTATCATCATCCAGTATTGACCCAAGCTCAGCTTGATAAACTCCTTCTACTTTGATCTTTGTTTTCAAAACTCTATTCTCATGCCCTTTTTGGTTGGCTCCCTCATTCCCTCCTGACCTTGGACCCTGACTTATTCTTGTTTGTTTTCTTGAATCCCTGACCTTGAATGTGAATATCAGCTCCTGACACATCACCTGATGAGTAACCTACTGGAGAGCCAGTATCACCTACCCTGCTTTTCCTGAAACTCTTCTTTTGTCAACAATGTAAGATGCCCCACTATTATCCTCTCACCTTGCCTCTCCTGGTGCTTGGTTTGTGAATGGAAACACCATATTCTCCAGGCCACCATGTGGGAGCCTCTGGCTGCAGCTGCTCTATCACTGCTTCCAGAAGCCTGGGTTTTCTCAAATCTGAGCCATTCAATGGACACCACTGATGTTACTGGCTTTTCCTGATGATTCCTGAGTTCAAGCAGAGAAAAGAAAGTTTTAAGAAGCCAGGCCTAAATGAGGAGCTATGGAGATGAGGAGCAGTGTGCTATGTGAGAGACAAGGAAGATATGCAGACCTTGCCAACTTTGTAATTTGTGCATTCTTCTTAACACAGGAGGCTCGGGGCGCCTGGGTGGCTCAGTCGGTTAAGCAGCCGACTTTGGTTCAGGTCATGATCTCGCGGTCCATGAGTTCGAGCCCCATGTCAGGCTCTGTGCTGACAGCTCAGAGCCTGGAGCCTGTTTCAGATTCTGTGTCTCCCTCTCTCTGACCCTCCCCCATTCATGCTCTGTCTCTCTCTGTCTCAAAAATAAATAAACGTTAAAAATATATATAAAAAAAAATAGGAGGCTCAAACTTCAAACACTTCTCTAGATATGAGATGAATATTTAAGTATTCAAATATTTGAATATCCAAGTACTTTTTGTTGTCATTCTTTTACTTTATTAAAAATAAAATAGGGGTGTGTTTTATAGTAATATAATTTGTAGCACAATAATCATTATGACTCAACATGTTTTCTTGACTTGGGACTATAAAAGAGATTCACTCTAATGGTAGGGATAAGGATAGGGAGTGGTGGAAAGTACCGTTTATGTGGGTATGATGGGATTGCCATAAATCGAAGCATACACTACTTACCTCTCCTTGATCAGGTAGGTATGTGTTTCATCATTTATAGTAGTTATGCAAATTGTCTGCACTATGTGTATATGTAATGACTGTGAGTGATGTGTATGTGTGTGGACTAATGTTGCTTTTAAGGAAAAATATTTAACTATTTGGAGTAGACTAGTCAAATACTAGTTGCCTTTCTCTTCCTTTAATGGAGGAAGAGACCACTCACCCCTAAGTGTGGTGCTGAACTAGATCATCCCTCAGACACTCTTCTAGCTAGATGTTTTGATTTTCTCTAAAAGGTTTCTAGGTGAAGATGTGTATAAATAACTTCTTTTGTGTTTCTCTTTGAGGAATATAGAAACCCAACCATGTTTCTATTGTAGGAAACAAGAAGCATTTTTATGTAATTGAAAAATACCATATTTCAAGGATGCTACATATTATTGAAAATCAAAGATGCAAATCTGAAACACTACTCAATAGACTAGAAAACACTGGGACACCTGGGTGGCTCAGTCAGTTGAACATCTGACTCTTATTTTGGCTCAGATCATGATACCAGGGTCATGGGATTCTGTCAGGATTCTCTCTCTGTCTCTGTCTCTTTCTCTGTTTCTGCCCCTCTCCCCCACTCGTACTCTCTCTCTCTCTCTCTAAAATAGAAAAAAAGAAGAAAAAGAAAATATTTACTCAGGACAATACTTGAGAGGGAAAAATTCTTGATCTATAATAGGCAAAATCATTAATATTGAGAGTAGTAATGATTGCTATAATAAGAATGGCAATTTCCCTCCCAGGGCTATTATGATTTTAACAGATCTGAAACTCTCTATTAGTATTAACATCATATTAACCACTATATCAAAGGCAATGTATTATACTTTAAAGGTTACTCAGTATTCTAAATTTTTCTTCAATAAGTATTTATTGAACATCTACTATTGTCAGGTATGATATTAGTGCTGTGGGTACAATGACCAGGACAAGTTCTCTTCTCCCATGAATTTCCCTGCAATGACACTAACCATTCAGCTACTTGTGGTCACTAATCAACTAGAATGTTACAAGAGCTTAATTTATTCATTAAGTAAGCAGTGATTATCGACAGGTGGGTAGTATGCTGAGGAGATAGCATGAACAAAATGAACTGTCTCCTGCCCTTATAAAGCTGACTGCCTATTAGTAGATAGAGACAAGTAAACAGACACTTAAAATATCTCATTGTGTCACATAAGGAAGTACCCGGCATATGGGGAAAATATAATAGGCACCTAACCATGCCTTTAGGAGTCTGCAAAGGTTTCTCAGAAGAAAGGTCCAAACTGAGGCCTCCAGAATATGTAGGAATCAGCCAGAACTTTGGGTACAGAATAGCTTGTGAAAAGGTCTGAAAACAAGGCCACTGGGAGACATGTATTATGAGTGACCCAGAGCTGGTTTGGAGAGGGGCTAGGAGTGAATTGTGAGGCAGGAGGAGTGGGATCATTAGGCTTTGCCTGCCATTCTGAGGTTTGGACTTTGTCCTACAGTGAAATAGGAAACAACTGAAGTGTTTTAAACATGGAAGATACGTGATTAGGAACAGGTCTGTGTAAAGAATATACTTATATTACCACTCCATATCTGAAAGGTCTGCAACCCCAAAGTATGGTTTTCATGTATGTTTTAATTTGGCACAGGATTCAGGCTCAGATGTTTCAACTTATCTGAAGTCAAATGTCAATTTAAAATTACTGTTTACAGAGTAAACTGCCTTTTTAGTTTGGATGTTTTTCCTTGCTGCTTTGCTCCAGTAAGCACCATAATCTTGGGTCTCTATTTAGACGTCCCATCGCGGATACTCTCTTCATTTAGAATGTGAGCAGGAAGGTTCTAGTGATTCCCACAAGACAAATACTTGGAATGTCTGTTCCTGTCACAGAATATATTTCACAGATGCACAGTTTTGACCCCAAATATTCTTTGATTTCTTCTGTTAACATCTGGGTGAGACCCTCACCTAAATGCTAACATGTCTTTAATACCTGCTAATCTTCATTTCAACAGAGAAGGTAGATCCTAGATTTGGTCTATTTGTAGGCAGCTGCTGCTAGAGGATGGGAACATGAGGCACTCAGCCTCTGGCAAGGAGCATTCCAGGACCAAAATCCTGAACCGGCATAATTGGGAAGTTGCAAATGAGGAAATCCGACCATTAAATTTAACTTCTGCAAGGGAGTTAGAGCCCCATGTCTGTGTCACTATAGACAGAGGATTCAACTCTCCTTTGGATTTCTTGGTTAAGGTGATTTAACCACAGTGCCTCTGTGGTAAGAGAAAGTTTCTGGTTTTCCTGAAATAGGAGATGAATTTCTAGGCTCACATACAATACAGTCTTGTGTTAGTCTCTGATGGATCACTGGACTTTTAGTATGTGATTAGGATATGGAATGACATTTTTATTCTCAGTGGTATTTTATATCAGCCTTCATAACAGACCTTTTCATGGCAGAAAAAATATATCATGTGCAAACCAAGATTTTACTAATGTGCCCTCCTCTTGTTCCTGTACCTCTTCACTTTGAAGACTACTTCTGAATGCAATAGAGAGAGGCTAAGGGCTGACTCCAGGACTTGAACTGGAGGTACTGTGAAAAAAAAAAAAATCAAGCTCATTGTTTTATAGAATAGATATAAGTTTCTCAATGATTATATTGCTGACCTAATGAAGACAATGGAAACTTTTAAAAACTGAAGTTTGAATTACAGAACAAATGACAAAAGGAGACATTAAAAAACAGCTGCTGCAATCTCTACCTGTATCTCCAAGGCTGAGTATATAATTGTGCATTGATAATTATTTAGTTTCTGGAACATATTCTTTTTATTTTAAGTTTGCTCTCCCTTCAAAATGTTAAATTTTAAAATTAAGTAATAAATAGACATACATGCATTTTTTCCTGAGTGACTGGAGTCCAGCACATCATTGGTATAGCTCTTGATTGACACTTGTCTTTAATTCAGTAAATTTCTCTGAGGAGCTCATGGCTTAGAAGGATTACAAGTTATACATGCATAGCATCCCTGGAAAATAATCCCTAAGGGCAGAGCTGCAGTATACAAACATATGTATTACCTGCCAAGTATCAAGATCATTTGCAAAGGATATATATATATTTAAATTCTAGTTAGTTAAAATATAGTGTAAGATTAATTTCAGGAGTAGAATTTAGTGATTTGTTGGTTACATATAACACCCAGTGCTCATCACAACAAGTGTCCTCCTTAATATCCATCACCCATCTAGCCCATCCCCTCACCTAACACCCCTCTAGCAACCCTCAGTTTGTTCTCTATAGTTAAGGGACTCTTATGGTTTGCCTCCCTCTCTCTTTCTCTTTCTCCACCACCCCATGTTCATCTGTTTTGTTCTTAAATTCCACAAATGAATGAAATCATATGGTATTTGTCTTTCTCTGACTGACTTATTTCATTTAGCACAATATACTGTAGTTCTATCCACATTATTGCAAAGGGCAAGATTTCATTTTCTTTTTTTCCTTAACGTATTTATTTTCCATAAATTACCTACATTAACATTGTATTAGTGCTATTTGTATATATTATAAAGCATACACACATGGAAATTTTAAAAAGACATGTGAAAATAAAATGAATATTTAGAATAATTTTTATTTTAGTTATTAATGATCCATAATACCTTTTGGCTGTCTTATAATAATGATGATGGTTAATGAGACTGATGTTAATGAATATGCCTAATTATATTTGAAAATCTTGGCTGATACTGCTGTTTGAAGTTATTATTTCAAGATTAGCTTTCTTTAATATGCAGTTCTGATGGTATCACAGCTGAAAAAGATAACTTACAAAGATACATGTATTCAAGTGGAAGAAGTTCACTGTTGGTTTCACTTATAAATTTTCTTTTCTTTCTTTCTTTCTTTCTTTCTTTCTTTCTTTCTTTCTTTCTTTCTTTCTTTGGGGATCTTGAGAAACTTAACAGAAGACGATTGGGGAAAGGAAGGGGAAAAAATAGTTACAAACAGAGAGGGAGGGAAGCAAACCATAAGAGACTCTTAAATACAGTAAACAAACTGAGGGTTGATGAGGTGCGGGGGAGAGGGGAAAATGGGTGATGGGCATCAAGGAGGGCACTTGTTGGGATGAGCACTGGGTGTTGTATGTAAGCGATGAACCACGGGAATCTACCCCAAAAACCAAGCACACTTTACACCCTGTATGTTAGCCAATTTGACAATAAATTATATTAATAAAATAAAATGAAAAAAAAAAAGATTTCATTCTTTTTTATGACAAAGATTCCAAAGAGCCAAAGCAATCTTGAAAAAGAAAAGCAAAGCTGGAAGCATCACAATTCCAGACTTCAAGCTATATTAAAAAGCTGTGGTCATCAAGACAGCATGGAACCGGCCCAAAAACAGACACATAGATCAATGGAACAGAATAGAAAACCCAGAAATGGACCCATAGCTATATATATGGTCAACTAATCTTTGACAAAGCAGAAGAGAATATCCAATGGAAAAAATACAGTCTCTGGGCACCAGAGTGCCTGACTGTGACTCAGTCGGTTAGGTCTCCAACTCTTTTTTTTTTAATTTGAATAAAGTTTATTTATTTGTATTGAGAGACAGAGACAGTGTGAGTGGGAGAGGGGCAGAGAGAGAGGGAGAGAGAGAATCCCAAGCAGGCTCTGTGCTGTCAGCTGTCATGGGGCTCGAAACCATGAAACTGTTAGAGCATGACCTGAGCTGAAATCAAGAGTCAGATGCTTATCTGAATGAGCCACCCAGGTGCCCCAAGCCTCCAAATCTTGATTTCCACTCAGGTCATGATCCTAGGGTTGTGGGATCAAGCCCCACACCAAGCTTTGTGTAAGTATGGAGCCTGCTTAAGATTCCCTCTCTCTCTGTCTCTCTCTCTCCTCCCTCCCCCTCTCCCCAGCTTGCACACACATACTCTCTTCCAAAAAAAATAAAAAAATAAAATAAAATAGAGGAAAAAGTCTCTTCAAGAGATGGTGTTGGGAAAACTAGACAGCAACATGAAGAAGTATGAAACTGGACCACTTTCTTACACCATACACAAAAATAAATTCACAATCAATGAAAGACCTAAATGTGAGACAGGAAACCTACAGAGTATATTAATATTTAAGTGGTAACTGTAAATTATAACATACGAATATGTTATTTCTATGTGCACAGAGTGCCCTCTGATTTTGGAAAACAATTATAGATTATCTGAGTTTGCTCAACAGGTAAGATGTATTTAAATCTCTACACATCTTGGATGTCTCTAAATCTGTCTTTGTGGGTTCTAACCAGTGGTGTCCTGGTAAATATATAATAACTTGTTCTGAAAGAAGCAAAGAAAAGGACAGAGAAGGAGGAAGGGGAGAGAAAGAGGAAAAGAAAGAAAAAAAAGAGAAAGAAAAAAAAAGAAAGGAAGGAAGGAAATAAAGGAAGAAAGAATACAAGAGAATAAAAGAGATGAGAAAAAGAAAGCCCAGATTTGTAGCATTTGCCAATTCCCATAGTATAAATACTCCTAATACAGACTGTTTCAAATGGGCAACTAGACATCATGACCTACAGAACTGGGAAAGAGATACACACCATTGGCTCTTGTAATAGTATAGTCTAGCTCCAGCACATCACTGGCTGTTAACAACTTCTCATGACTCCAAATCCCCTTGTATGGCTCAGTAATATAGGCATGGGTTCTATAAAAGCAAATATATTTAAGACAATTTTAGATTGTCTGTTTCTCTCTCGGTCTCTTGCTCACACAGACTTAAAAATTAAATCAACAGTACATAGTACATACAGAATAATATATTCTGCTAGATATTATAGAGAATAGAAAAAGATGTAAGATATGCTTGTCCTTAAAGAATTTACAGTCTGGTTTGGGATACTGACCATAAATCCTTGACATCACAAACAACAAAGATTGAAATAATTACATAAATAATAGTTTAGGGAAGTAGACATAAATGACATATAGTCAGTAAAACTTAATTATCAAATGATAGGTGTAGTCAATAATTACCTGATGAAAAAAGAGTTTGGAGAAATTCTCAGGGAAGATTTTATGAGGATGTATATCAGAGAGACATGATGTATGAGCAGCATTTGGATGTGTGGCCTCCTCTGAGAAGGCATGAAGATGAGATAGAATACATCTTCGTGTACAATGAGTGAACAACCAGGCAGGAGCAGAGCATTTGTATAAGTACATTTTAATAACGATGGTTGAGAGTTACTAGGCAGTTACTCTGTGTCAGACACTGCACAGCTTCTTATAAATTAGCTCATTTGATCTTCACAGAAATATTATGAGTCAGGTTGTTTGTAGTATTAAATGAGGCAGTACACATTTTATACACAAGAAAACTGAAGCCTAGGAACATCAAACAAGTGACTGAGGTCCATCAGTGGGTAAATGCTGGACCTGGGGCTGGAATTCAGGTTTTCTCTCGTCCTAAAACCTTAATAAGCACACTGCTAAATTGGGAAGCAAATCTAGACATGTAATTCTTAGGATAAAGTTATAAAAACTTCAAACATAAAGAATAAAGAGTTCAGAAATTTTTCTGCAGGTTATAGAAAACCAATAACCATACCCTTGACAATTTGACCAAAAAGTAAAATGTTCAAACATCTTGTTTTGCTCCTCCTGTGAAATTTTTTTCTCTTTTTGATTTTGGAGTCCATTTATGACAAAGTCGGATGTAATATGTGCAGAGGCCGAATATTACAAAAGTTTGAGATAATGCCTTATGAGTTAGGTAAGTCTGTAGTCAACTTTCAAAACTTGTTGATACTTAATCAGAATATAGATAAAGATAAGGCTCCAATACTGGGAATCTATGGCTTCTTCAAAACATCTCTCGAATTACGTTTATATAAAGTTAATAAAACAGCTTGAACAAAGAACCACACATTCCTTCCAACTGCATGATGCATATTGACAATCAAGCATTTATTATTTATTCCTAATTGTGTTGACAAGTCCTTTGCCACTGCAAACTTTAGACTATCAGCTTTGTAAAAAGTTTCTTTTTGTCCCTGATAGGATGCTTTTGATGCACAGAAATCTGGAGAAGAAGAAAAATACATCTTTTGGATCAAAATATCCCAGTTTGCTCATTTCTCTTGGACAGCAAAGAAGAGACACTATGCATTTTTTTTTTATGAGATTGTTCTGGAAATGAAAGACTGCTTATTAGTTTAAGTAAAAAAGTCTATACCGCTTAAAGATTATTATTTAGTTGCAAATCATTAAGCATATTGCCAAATAACCTTTTAATAAAATATTTACAGTGCCTATGAATATATTTGAAATGCATTTTTGTTTTGGTTTTAAATAAGCCAAACCTTCTCTAAGGTTCTAAAACCACTCTTACTAGTTTATAAGATAGTTTTATTTCTATTAGCCCCTTCTTTCCTTTTTTCCGCATGGCATGGTGAATGAAAAGAAATTTGCAGTGTGCAGTAAGAGCACAGACCAACTATTATAAAAGTTTGAGATAATACCTTATTAGTTCGGTTAAGTATAACAACCTTAAGTGGAAAACCATTAAAAAAAAGCAAAGCAAAAGCATTAAAAAGATTTGAATTGTGTAAGATACAGCCTTTGGGTCAGTGTTTTTATTTATTTATTTTTAATTTATTTTTTATTATGAAATTTATTGTCAAATTGGTTTCCATACAACACCCAGTGCTCATCCCAACAGGTGCCCTCCTATATGCCCATCACCCTGGGTCAGTGTTTTTAAAGCCTTCTTATATATGTCCTGAACCCATCTGAAAGTCTGATGGAAGCTGTCTTCACATAGGTGCACAATTTTTCATACAGTTTTAAAGGGTATGCTGTCTGAAATCCATCCATGGATCTTCAAGGGTCCAGTCAGAATATGCTTACATGGCACACCTTTTCACAGCTAACTGATATCTAATATTTTAATATCTAATTTAATTTCTAATTAATTGCTAATTTACAGCAAAATAATTTAACCAGCCTTCATATTAATACTTCAAGTAAGTGTTTCTGTTTCTTTCAGTTTAGGTTCTTAAAATATTTCATTAAGAATGTTTAAACATTTGTAGCACCTGGGTGGCTCAGTAGGTTTAGTGTCTGACTCTTGATTTCAGCTCAGGTCATGATCTCACAGTTTCTGGGACTGAGTCCCACCTCAGGCTCTGTGCTGACAATGTGAAGCCAGCTTGGGATTCTCTCTCTCTCCTTCTTTCTCTCCGCCCCTCCCTCACACACGCACACACTCTTTCTCTGTCAAACTAAATAAACACTTTTTAAAAAAGAATGTTTAAATATTTTTTCTACAGAGCCAAAGTGTTATAAAAACATGATTTTTTTTATTATTATCCCATAATTCATATTAACTGATTCTAGAATTACTTGAAGCTTAACTTTAAGTTTAAAATACTTAAAAGTTTACACTAGTTTTTAGTTCATGAGAGAAAGAACTATTTTATCTAAATGTTTGTGATTCTCTAGTTTTACAATCTTTCTAGTCAGCTTTGCACTGGATCCTGGAAGAACTGTGGAACCGACATTTTACAGAGTAGGACAGGAGGGAGGCAAGGAAATCTTTAGAGTAGTATCCAGGCATTAAGGTTTAAAAAGTATAACAATTAAAGGATTTTCTCAAAATTGATGTCTTAATCATAATAGCCAACAGCTACAAGCTCTACGGCTTAAAACAAGGAATCAAAAAGCTGTTTTGACCATTCTTGGCAGCCAGGTGAGCTTCAGTAAAACAGCAGTACAATTTAGCTCCTTTTGCGTTTACTTTTATTCACATGCTTTCTAGTGACTCGAACAAGTGTGCCTTTGACACGTGCTACCCAACTTCCACTGTATGCACTATCCAAGGGTCCTGACATGAGGATTCATCATGCATTCTGCCACCTAGTGTTTGGGCTTCTCCATGCAATAATCTGTAGGGATAACTAATTCATGGGGATGTGTGTGCACACACAAAACTGATTCATAGGCATGTGGATCGGGACCGGGAGACTATCTACTCTGGTGCGGTCACCGCTTGCCCACCCTATTCTATCTTTTACAAACTTTTCTTCAAATATTTCTTTTTTCCTTCTTCCCATGGACACACATCCACACTCAGTATACCCACAGTTATAAGTGAGTCATTTGAAGGAAAGATGAAGGTAGTGTCTAGTACAAACTTAACTGGATGAGTTTCCCTTATATCTGTCTCCCTGACCTTTTTCTGTCTTGGTGTCACAACATGACACTGCTCTCAGTGGTAACAGATAACAGATTACAGTCCTACTGGCTTGCCACTTCCTTCGTGCTCAAGACAATAAGAAAAGACGGTTACTTGGGCAATTAGGTGGTTAGACATTGCTAACAATCTTTACTTTTTATGCTAGTGACTGTACTGGTGAGTTTATGACAGGGAATGAGTAACTGCTGGTCTTCCTAGCGTGTTAGCACAGTAGTTCTCTGCTTTTGATCTCTGCAGTCTAAGAGTGTTTAAGGCTATCAGTAACTGTCCAATTTTAAAGTTATGCACTTCCGGTTGTACGTAATGTCAGTTATGTATTTTACTCGTACTTAAACGTTGAATTGACTCTCACTCTACTTGCTTCTTGTTCTTTTATATGTCCTTCTCATGTGTCTGTGGTCCATTTCCATGTTTTCACAAAAATGAAATGCAACAGTTTGTGTTGGATTGTCTGCTGATAGTATACAGGGTAATTTAGTTGGTAGAGAAATGCACACACACAAAAAGCTTTCTTCAAGGAGATAGGGTATGCCAATCCTATTTCTGTTATTAATCTATTGTATCTATTGTATTAATCTATTGTATGGCCTGAGGCAAGCCTCTTAACCAGTTTGCTTCTGTTTTACTGTTTGTCAAGAAAATATCAGGAAGACAAGCTGCAAATGAAAGGAATGTCACAGAATGGTCCTAGAACATGCTGCAGAATATTTAAAAGGAGTAGCATTGAGCATTGAGGATACTACTGGTTCCAGGGAATACTTAGGGTGAATTACCAGAGAGCCTCAATAGTTCACTATTTGGATCAAAGAATTTTCAGAATTTCTTGGAAAATGATGATGGTTGAGTAATTGGAATATAACAGTAAAGGTACAAGTGTATTCAGGTTAAATCAATCCCACAAAAGAGTTAAAAAAAAAATCTGCCAGATACCTTTAAAAACCTGGTGAAATAAAATGCAGATTTAAAAAAAAAAATATGTTTATAGAGGATGATTCCTAATTTATTGAAATCTCACTGCTCGTAAGAATGTGTGCTTACCAGTGAGAATATAATGGTTTAAATATATATTCTAATACAAATAATCATATGGTATAGTGTCCTAAACAAGAATTTATTAAAATATACACTGGAATTTACTGTTAAATTCTTCTCAAATTGGACCTTGAATATTTGAAAACTCAGCAAAATGAAGCTATTCATGCTCAAGTGGTCCCACATTCACATTTCTACTCAGTAAGGGAAGCTGGGGGTGGGAGTGGGAACTGAAGGTGCAAAATAGGGTTCTGTCAGATTAAGGCCACCATTAATTCTAGTCATCTTGGCTTTTCATGGAAGGATATTACTCTTGGGTGTCTGAAGTGTAAATCTGGGAACTCTTTACAACCTTAGAGCTGATTTCTAAGGTAACTAGTATCCAAAACACAGACAGTTTTATAAACCAGAATTAACACCTGAATTGTTCTTGGAAGCCAAGTACAAGTTCTCAAAACTTCTGGAGGCTGACTGATGTTACCCTGTACCCATTTTCCTGGACAACTCCTGCCCCAGCTTTCTCACCAGTTAAAGTTTCCTTCTGATAGCCTTGTGTAGCTATTGAGCTGTGTGTAGGGCACCTACTTGTAATCCGACTGAGATATTAGATAGCCAGATGTCACAGTGGTCATAGTGAAACCAATTTATTTTCTCTCAAACCAGACCAGGGCTCCCTTCTCATGTTTCTAGCCTCCTTCTGGAAGGGAGAAAAATTCATACACCTGATGACACACGCAAGTTCTAATTAAATTGAACTTAACCCAAGTCAGTTTTACTGGCTCTGATAAGGCCTGGTTAGTTATTAGGGTCAAGGTCAGAAGTAACAGAACAAGGGTGACAAAGGGAGGGAGAAGTTGTTTATTTTGGAATTCCTGGAGTTTTAATTCTGATACCTTTCAAGGAAAGGAAAATGGCCACTAATGGAATGACAGGTAGATAAATTAAGGAACTTTGAGCAAAAATAGTTTGAATATTCAGGGGCCTTTTTTAGGCACTCCATCTGTGTGTGTGTGTGTGTGTGTGTGTGTGTGTGTGTGTGTGTGTGTGTAAATGTGTGAACATAATAATCCAAGTAGCAAAATGCGTTAACAGCATTGCACATTTATCTTCATCTCTTTCATTGGAAAAAACAGTGGGGTAACACAAATGAAAGAGGTTTCAAGGAAACCAGTTTGGCAAGGAACATATTAATATTTAGGATTTGATTAATACAATATCCTGCTTTAAGTTTAGTCTGCAGTAACTTGGAAAATTTTCAAAATGATCAACATATAGAAAATATGTAATTAGCTGCACTCTCTTGGCCAAAAATTTTGAATTATGTGATAGGACAACCTGACAAGCTCGCCTCTCCTTGACAAATTTCCCAATTTCATCTTGAATTCCATTAAAGAAATCATTATTGCCTAAGTTTAATGGGGTTGCTGCCATTGCTGTCACATGCCAAGTGTAATCAGCAAGTTCATTAGATAAACCACACATACATGCTATTAATGATTTTTTTTTAAAACTATTTTAATGTTCACTTATTTTTGAGAGAGAGAGAGAGCATGCACGAGTAGGGGAGGTGCAGAGAGAGAGGGAGACACAGAATCTGAAGCAGGCTCCAGGCTCAGAGCTGTTAGCACAGAGCCCCACTCAGGGCTCAAACTCATGAACGGTGAGATCATGACCTGAGCCGAAGCGGATGCTTAACCGACTGAGCCACCCAGGCTCCCCAGGAATTAACCATGTTCTTAAGATTTAAAAAGTAAGAGGAGATAAGGGACTGACTTACTGTAAAGATTTTGTCACTTTCCTGTGAAGTGAGAGCCAAAAAACTTTTCTAGGAGAAAAAAAAACCAAAAAAACACTAACCCTTGGAACGGAAACTGCTTGGCAGTAGTTTTTTCCTGAATTCGTTCATTACAGAAACTCTGTAGCGTGGCACCTTCAGCATATTGCTATGGCATTTCTCAAGCATTTGCACTCATCCTCGGCTCTCACTGAGCTTTTCTCAATAGCCAGGTCTCTTTGGGACAACCAGACAGGAAGAGGAATAATCATGAAGAAAGTCATGTTCACAAAACTGCTGAGATAATGTAACTTATATAGCCAAAGCCACATAAGATGAAGTCATTTGCATGCTTCTGAGGACATCCATTTTCCGTAATCCTTACCACTGACTCATTATGTTTAGTCATATAAACATTCTTTGGCCCTCAATGTCCCCACCTGTAAAATAGGGATAATAGTATCAGTCACATGGACAATGATGAGATGACACTGTTTTTAAAGGACTTTAACCTTGTCAGTAAGTAAAATCCACACACCTGTGTTCTTTTTTAATAGTACAGTGTTTTATTAAAAAAAAAGAATATAGACAAGTAATTATCTCTGAAATGTTTTTAGGACTTCTCTGGTGTTATATGCACAGCATATATTTTATTTAAGTTTGATGAAAATTGTGTTTTTGTTTTTTTTAATATGTCATAAAATTCCTCACTTTTTGTAATGTTATAATTTTTTTTTTTTACTTTTGTGATTCTGCCATTTTCAATCATTTAAATAATTGATATTTAAGTAATCCTCATGTTAGAACTACATCATTTAGGGGTGCCTGGGTGGCTCAGTTGGTTAAGTGTCCAACTTCAGCTCAGGTCATGATATTGCAGTTCGTGGGTTCGAGCCCTGCACTGGTTTCTGTGCTGATGGCTCACAGCCTGGAGCTTGCTTCAGATTCTGTGTCTCCCTCTCTCTTTGCCCCTCCTCTGCTCACACTCCTCTCTCTCTCTCTCTCTCTCTCTCAAAAATAAATAAACATTATAAAAATTTTTAAAAAGACTACATCGTTTAAACTGAAACTTCCACTCTGGTACTCCAGCATTTACACTACTCTTTACTCTGATTTTTTTCTTCCTGTATATAGCACTTCTCTGTCTCTTTCAATTACATTATTTATTGGTTGCATTAATTGTTTATTATATCTTTCCCTACTGGAACAAAATCTCTGAGTTTACAGATTTCTGTTTTGTTCAGTGATATATCCCCAGTGTCTTAAACATTTGACATGGAGTATTTGCTAAATGGTTCCATTGAATACATGAAGTTTCTGTTTGGAAACAGATTGTTTGGAAAAAAAACTAAGCCTCTGCTCAATTTCCACAGCTTAGAGTTGAAATTTGATTCGGGCTTTTGAATTAATCTGGCCCTAGATCCATCCACCAACCCATACCTCTTTCCTTCCTACCTTTCTTCCATCTGTCTGCACTCAGCCTCTAGTCTGTCTAGATTTTGCTCTTCCTACTACCACCTGAAACTTGGTTTTGACATTTTCCTCTAGCTATTAGTTTCACTTCTCTGACTTAATGCTCCCATAATGTGTAAGTCATTTATCTGAAGAATTATGAAGTACAACAGTAAGTACAAAATGGCTGCCAATATTTCCCATGAAGAATGTACATGTGGATATTGGAACTGATAGTTCCTGGGACAGTGTGTTACAAAAGGGCTTTCTGGCATCTGATTGTCTTTCAGCGAGAAGAGCATGCACACCAATTGATGTTATGTGGCCTTTTAAACTTTCAATTCATTTCAGATGTGGCTTAAAGTATTGTGTCATCCAGAGTTCGTTCGCCTGTTGGATGATTCATTTATTGAACTCCCAAAAAACAGATGGTGGGTAGGGGAGAAGACAGGAGAAAAAGGAAGGAAAGAAAGAAAAGAGAGAGGAAATCATTTTGACACTAAAATATCAGTGTTGGGATTATTTCTTAAAAACTAGAAATAAGCATTTTGGTTCCCCACGTGAAAATTCAACCTGGTAATACCATAAACTTGAGGTAAGTTCTGTGATTTAAAGTATTTATAGTTTTGTTTGTTGATTGGTTGTTTTTCATTTAAATTAAGATGAAATTTTTTAAATGAGAGAGAGATTAGAACATGAGTAATACAGTAGAGCTGAAGGCTCGTCAGCTGAAAATACTGAAAATTTGGGGTAAAAGACAATCAGACCATGAACAATTCTTTACTTTTTATTTGTAAGAGTGAGGCTGTAAAATTTATTGCATGTTTTTATAAAAAGCCAAGCATAGTGTATGTTTATTGTCAAGACACTTGTGATTCATTCAACAAACATGACTGAATATCTTTCAAGTGCTATCTAGGTACTGTGCTTAGTGCTATAATAGGGGCAGCAGGAAAGGGGTGATGGAACAATGAGAGCTACCTACCACACTTCTATGAGAGTATGAAGTGCCTGTTTCTTTCAAAAATTACTTTAACCCTCACAAAACTCTTCAACATCTACATTATAATGTTCCCTTTCCAAGTGCAAAAGCTTGAAGTTCAGAAAAGTCAGCTAATGTTCCAAAGTCACCCAGCCTGTATGTGGCAGAACCAGTACTAAAATCAGTGTTTTGATGGCACCAAACCTTTTGTTATTTTGACTAAGCTACCTTCAAGGTTTACACAACCTAAAGGAGACAACCTCCCTCGGATGCCTGGACATTCACCAACACTTCACAATGTAGGCAACATATTCAATGACATGCATGTATTTTTAAAATTTTTTTAAATGTTTATTTATCTTTGAGAGAGAGACAGAGCACAAGTGGGGGAGGGGCAGAGAGAGAGGGAGACAGAGAATCCAAAGCAGGCTCCAGCCTCAGTGCTGTCAGCACAGAGTCTGACCTGGGGCTTGAACTCACGAACGATGAGATCATGACCTGAGCCAAAGTCGGACACTCAACCTACTGAGCCACCCAGGGGCCCCCAGTGACATGCACGTAATGACAAATGTCCGTGTATACCATGTACACATGCTAAGTACTAGAGATACACACACACCTAAGACCTATTCCTACCTTCAAGGAGCTCTTAGCTTTGTGTAAGGACCTAGAATGTCAAAAGGTGCTGTAGTATTGTCCAATTATCCAGTTCTTCTGAAAATTTACCTAGGAAGAAAATAAATGTTACCATTTGCAGCAGAATAATGTGGCTAAAGTGCTAGAAACCTGTGCTGAAAAGAGAGTGGGACTGAAGTGTGGTGAGGCTTACTTGAGAGAAATATATTACTGCTTTCTATGGTCCCTTTCCAAAACATTCCCTTAAGATTCTATAGCCTTCATTACGTTCACAACGTTCATCTTTTAGAAAAAAAATATTGTTAGAGTTTACAGATGGAAGTTGAATGATAGGATTATGGAAAATAATTATTTAAAACATCACAGAGTTGCTAGATCCTTGGAAAGAAGTTACTGCATAACTACACATATCATAGACAGTGGCTGTACTGTAATCAGCTGGCTCAATAAAGCAATCTACTGGTCTACATATTCTAGTTGAGAGGATGTTGAATACTCTCTCAAATACTAAGAAAAACCATATTTCATTTAAAATAATATCAAATTTAAGATACCTTATGACTTCATATGTTAAAACACATAAACAAGTATATCTTAGAACTGATAAAATAAGGTATTAGTCAAGTTTCTCCACAGAGAAATGTATGTGTGTATATGTACATACATATACACACATACATATACATACACATCTTATTCACACATGCACACACACACACACACACACATCTTGTTCTATTTCTGTGGAGAAATTTGACTAATACACACCTGTATCTATCTATCTATCTATCTATCTATCTATCTATCTATCTATCGTCTATCATCTTCTATGTAAAAAGAGAAAGAGATACAGAGATAGAGATTTATTTTAAGAAGTTGGCTTACACAATTAAAGAAGCTTAAAAAGTCTAAAATCTAAAAGGTAGACTGGCAGGCTGGAGACCCAGGGAAGAGTTACAGTTTGAGCCCAGAGGTAGTCTGCTGGTAGAATTACCCTTTCTTCCATGGAGATCAGTCTTTTTCTACTAAGGCCTCCAACTGATTGGATAAGGCCCACCTCATTATGGAGGCCTTACTCAAAGTCCACTGATTTAAATGTAAATTTCATATAAAAATATATTTACAGAAACATCTACAATAATGTTTTACCAAATACATGAGTGCTGTAACCAAGACAAATTGACATATAAAGTTGACCATCACAGAGTGACATTAAGTAGTGTAGGAAAATTGTATTCATTGCCAGAAACATTAGTGCTAGAAATCACCCCCACAAAGAGAGTACAGAGACAGGGAAGAGCAGCACTTTGCTCTGCCTTTCAGGTTCCTGTGGGAGTTGGGGGTTCATCCTCTCTGATCTCTTCCAGCTCTTCCCTCAAAGGGAAACAACCACAGTACAATCAAATTCACTGCCTAGAGCATAGCTGGTGTGCTATGAAAGGGAAAGTCTCTGTCCTTTTCTTTACATTACTAAAGTTTACATTTTTCTGTTTTCCTAACTTGATAGAGGCCAGATCCCCAGAGGTGGGTTGGGAGGTGGACAGGAAAATCAAATGTGCTTCAAATATACGAAATAGAGTATTTTTTCAAAGTTTTAGTTTAGTTTTTCTTAGCTGGAAGTTACATAAGTGGACAGATGAAAGGTGAAGGAGGAGGGAGGGAGAGAGAGAGAAATTATGGTAGAAGAGAAGCTGGGTTTCAAGGCTATCTCCATATACACCTGGTCAGACCCCACTTCACCTTTACTCCACTGATGTCCCCCTGCCACCACCGAACTCCCATCCAAACTCTCCTGGACTCACTGCTCTTACTCTCCGTATAATGTATCGAAGGCCTATTTTTGCAAGCAATAATTCTCTGTTAAATTTTACCTACATTCAATATCTTTGCTCCACCTGATTGCACAATCCTTGAACTGCTGACTCACATGCATGCTTTATCATAAGTATTTACATTTTGGTTAAAATTATGGACTTTGGAATCATGGAATCTCTGCTTTACCATTTTTTTTTACTCTAGCCTTCATCTCTTCATCTGTAAATTTGGGATGACGATAGTACTTATGTAATAAGTTGGTTGGAAGAGCAAATGAGAGCATATGGAGCACTCTTAGCACAATGCCTAGCAAGAAATGAGTACTCAATGGTTGTTAGGTATTATCACTCCTATTTATCTGATATGGTTTCTCCATGAGATCATGATGTCTAGTATTTGTAAATTGAATAGATACAGAGAATACAAAGATGAAACAGTAGGGTAGGGTCCCTGCTTTTGATCAGCTTCTAGGATAATTGGAGCAATATTATGACATGCTTCTGTTGGTTTCTTCCATGTTAATCATGAAAAGAGATCATTGATCCCAGCAGTGTTGCAGTGAGATCAACTTTTACGTGGTGAGGGTCAGAAAAATGAAGATAGGGTGATGATGCTCATGGCCTCTTGGCTTAATATGGCCACTAGACAGCTTTTGTTACTCCTGGCAGAGTTTTTTGTTTGGGGTTTTGTTGCGTTTTGTTGTTGTTGTTTTTTCAATGAAGTAGCATGCTTTTGGAAAGGGACTGCAATTTTCTCCAGCCATTCCCTATTGTCTTGTAATCAGCATGTCACTCATTCACACCTATTTATCTGTTTGATCACCCTATTGTCCTTGAAGTTGTGACCCCTACTCTACATTAAAAGGATGGTAAAGGTTTAAAAGCAGTAAATTGTTACATGTTCCTCATTCTTAGAAACATAAAAGACACTATTAGAAACAAATAGTATGGTAAAAAAAAAAAAAATCCTGTCTAGGAAATGAGGTAAGAGACATGAAAACTTGATCATCTGGTTATCTTAAAGAAACACTCAAATTTGCCTATATGTGCCTAATTCAAGGAGCCATGTGCCTCCTAAGTCCAAGGAAATCCAGGCTAAAAGTATGGGAGCCCTTTGATAGTGTGAGTCAGAATTTCATCTCACTCTCATTGACAGCGTCCCCAGGAGTGCCACATGTACTCAGGCACAGACCCTATGACATACCATCGCATGTGCCATTTTTTGCTCTTCAGTTCCAGTCCCTTTTAGCAAAGGCCATGACTAGCAAAGCTGTATGCAATTGCTACCCACAGTCTGCTTTTTCTAAACATGATGCTTCCATAAGTTGGCACCAGCATCTTTGTGAGCACCAGAACCTTTACAGGCTTTGAAACCACTCTGAGTCACACCAGTGCCACTCTCCTCTGTCAGACACACTACCTCCTCCTGCACACTTGCTCCAGACACTGCAATCTGTGTACTGGTCCATCAGGGTGCCTCAAGGCATGCAGGCACCAAAAGTTTATATGTTCCTTGCAGAACTGGAGTGATCAGTCTCTACAAACCATCACATCTGTGTCACATGATAGCATATATACACCACTAGAACATTTGTCTTGAAGATGAGCTGTCCGTTCTTTGGGTGGATTCCCTTGGTCTGGGAAGAACCATTTTTTATGGCATCTTTTAGTTTCATAGAGATTCTCTTCTGTTCTGAAGAGAATACAATGGGACTTCTTTACTGAGCCAAGGCTGGCTCCAGTATTGTAGAAGGATGGAGTCCTCATGCCCCTCCATGAAACCCAGTGGTTTATAGATCTTGGGGGTTTTAATAAGGTACACATTCCCAAAAAGAGTTTGCAACAAAGAGGGGTCATGGAATGAAAACACTTCAGATCTCAGTTCTTTCACTTTGTGATTCAAAGTTTTAAAAACACATCCAAGGGACTGGCAGTAATCTTCATAGAGGTGAGATGGCAAGACTAATGAGATTCTCGGAAATTAAAGTTATCAAGATATAGTCCAGGGAAACTGAAGGAAAAGGGATACATATTGGGTTATTACATTGCACCCTAGGCCATGGGTTGTTGGTATGGAGAACTGATTCTGGAATATTCTGACTAGCACTGGGATAACCTCTAACCTACCCAAGGAGTGCTTTGGGGGAATTGCCTGACTCTGAATGACAAGAAATGGCTGACAGTACTGTACACATGGCACCCATCAGTTTTGAGTATAAGTTTAATGCTGGAGGAAGGTGTCTTCCCCTTCCCACTAGAAATTCTGTGTTTGGAAGAAATATCAGAGCAGTGGTAGCTAGAACTTGCAGTGGAATGTCTCGGTTTTGGCAGTCATGCTGAACTTTAGCAACAATTGAGTGGAATGGGATGTATTTCCCTCAAGGGCTCCATTATGTTTGTAGTGACAGCTTCCATGAAATGTGCCTAACTTGCTCAGCTTAACAGCAGGATAAAGGTAGCTTTCGATAGTTTTATACTCAGTAAAATAAAATAGTAAGCTGTAGTAGCAGTATTACTCACGATAGTCAAAAGGTGGACACAGCCCACATTATCTATTAATAGATGAGTGGATAAACAAAAAGTGTCCTATACAGATAATAGAATATTATTCAGCCCTAAGAAGGAATGGAATTTTGATACATGCTACAACATGGATGAATCTTGAAGACATTATACTAAGTACAATGAGCCAGTCACAAAAGGACAAATACTCCATGAGTCCACTTACATGAGGTACTTAGTATAGTCAAATTCATAGAGACAGAAAGCAGAATGGTGGTTGCCAGGGACTGGGGGAAGAGGCAAGAGGGAACTACCGTTTAATAACTACTATTATTAACTATTATATGGAAGTTCTATTTGGAGTGAGGAAAAAGTTCTGGAAATAGATCATGGTGATGATTTCACAACAATGTGAATGTACTTAATGCCACTGAACTGTACTCTTAAAAACTGGTTACAGTGGTAAATTTAATGTTATCTGTATTTTACAACAATAAATTTTTTTTAAGTAATGTGTTAGAGGCTGGGTTACTGGATAACTTTATTGCTATTGCTCCTCTAATCACTAGGGAGCTAGAAATCTATGTAATTTGAGTATTAAAGTAAATCTGACCTTATTGTTACTTGTAAGCTAGTGATGTCAGGAAAATTCTGAATTACATTTAAAAATCTGATAACACAAAATTATAAGCAGAACTGGGACATCTTTTAATTTGAGAGGTTTCTTAAGGTCTTTAAATTATTTATTTTAATGGATTCCTATCAATCCAATTGCTCAGTTATCCTCAGACCAGGTAAGATTCAAAATCTAAATATAGCACTAGAAAATGACTATAGAGCAGTTCTTCCAAGATTGCTCTGCCAATGCTACTGTGTGGAGCTTTGAGGCTGATTTTTAGCAACTCAACTCACATTCAATATCAAACCTTTGCCCAATCCTATTACTGTATTGGAAGCTAATCACCTGGGAGTTGTTTTAAAATGCAGCTTGTAATTCAACAGGACTGGTGAGGGGCCTCTGACTCTGCATTTTTTAAAAATAATTTTTAAATTTGAGTATAGTTGAATACAATGTTACATTAGTTTCAAGTGTACAACATAGTGACTCAACTTCTCTGTATGTTATGCTATGCTCACCACAAGTATAGCTGCCATTTGTCACCACACAATGCTATTGCAATATCATTGACTATATTCCCTATGCCATGCCTTTTATTCCCATGACTTATTCATTCTGACTTATTGCACTTATAATACCCTCTAGGTCCATCCATGTTGTTGCAAGTGGCATAATCTCATCCTTTTTTAAGACTGTGTAACATTCTTGTGAGTGTGTGTGTGTGTCTGTGTGTTTGTGTGTGTACCACATCTTCTTTATTTATTCACCTACAGGTGGATACTTAATTTGCTTCCATATCTTGGCTGTTAACAATAATGAGGCAATAAACAAACGACTATCTATATCTTTTCAAATTAGTATTTTTGGTTTTTTTTTTTGGGGGGGGGGGTAAATACCCAGTAAGGGAATTATTGATTATACGGCATTTCTATTTTTATTTTTTTGAGAAACCTCCATACTGATTTCCACAGTGACTGTACCAATTTATATTCTCACAAACCATGTATGAGAGTTCCTTGTTCTCCACAGTATGGTACTGGCACAGAAATAGACACACAGATCAATGGAATAGAATAGACATCCCAGATAAACCCACACATATATGGTCAATTAACCTATGAAAGAGGAGACAAGAATATACAAAGGGAGAAAGTCTCTTCAATAAACGGTTCTGGGAAAACTGGACAGATACATGAAAAAGAATGAAACTGGACCACTTTCTTACATCATACACAAAAATAAACTCAAAATGGATTAAAGAATTAAATTTGAGACATGGAAGGAGTAAGATATGGATGCCCACTTTCAACACTGTTATTTAACATTACTGGACACCCTAGCCTCAGCAATCAGACAACAGAAAGAAATAAAAGGCATCCAAATAGTCAAGAAAGAAGTCAAACTTTTACTATATCTGCATATGGTGATATGCAGACATGATACTCTACAGAGAAAACCCAAAAGATTCTACAAAAAAACAGCTAGAACTGATACACGAATTCAGTAAAATCACAGGATATAAAAATCAATGTACAGAAATCTGTTAGTGGAGTTCCTGGATGGCTCAGTGGGTTGAGCATCTGACTTTGGCTCAGGTCATTATCTTGCAGTTTGTGAGTTAGAGCCTCGCATTGGCTTGCTGCTGTCAGCCTGTCAGTATAAAGCCCACTTCTGATCTTCTGTCCACCCCTCCTCTGCCCCTTCCCCACTTGCACTCTCTCTCTCTCAAAAATAAATTTTAAAAAATTACAAAAAAAAAAGGAAATTTGTTCGATTTCTATACATCAATAATGAAGCAGTAGAAAGAGAAGTCAAGGAATTGAACCCATTGACAATTACGCTAAAAACTGTAAGATGCCTAGGAATAAACTTAACTAAAGAGGTAAAAAAAATCTGTACATTGAAAACTATAGAACACTTATGAAATAAATTGAAGATGACACAAATAAATGGAAAGACATTTCATGCTCATGGATTGGAAGAACAAATATTGTTAAAATATTTGTACCCGAATAGTACCCAAAGCAATCTACCCATTTAATGTAATCCCTATCAAAATACCACCAATATTTTTCACAGAACAATCTTAAAATTTGTATGAAACCACAACAGACCCCAAATAGCCAAAGCAATCCTGAAAAAGAAAAAGCTGGAGGCATTACAATTCTGGACTTCAAGTTATATTACAAAGCTGTAGTGATCAAGACAGTATGGTACTGGTGGAAAAACAGACACATAGCTCAATGGAACAGGAAAGAAAACCCAGAAATGAATCCACAACTATATGGGAAATTAACCTTTGACAAAGCAGGAAAGTATACTCAATGGAAAAAAGATATGCTGCATATCAGAGTGTGGGGAGGTATGGGTTAAACAGGTAATAGGTATTAAGGAGGGCACTTGTGATGGGCACCAGGTATTGTATGTAAGTGATGAACGACTAATCTCTACCCCTGAAACTAATACTGCATTGTATGTTAACTAGTTGAAATTTAAATAAAAACTTGGAGGGGTGGGGAAAAAATAAATGTGAGAACTGAAACCATAAAAATCCTAGAATAGAACATAGGCAATGACTTCTCTGACATAGGCCATAACAATATTTTTCTAGATTGGCCTCCTGAAGCAAGGGAAACAAAAGCAAAAATAAACTATAGCGACTACACCTATTTGGTAAAAGCTTTTGCACAGCAAACATAACCATCAACAAAACAAAAAAGCAACCTACTGAATGTGAGGATATCTTTTCCAGCATCTAGCATAATGCCTTATGCAAATATAGAAGCCCAATAATACTGGTAAAATGATTAAATTCAAATTACATAAAGTAAACAGAAAACACAAAAGGAAAAGGGAAAGAAAATACTTATTAGAGAATAAAAATGGAAACTATGGATAGTCTGTGGTGTCCCAAGTAAATCAAATTTGCTAAGTAAAGAAATGAATATTATAATATTTGAATGCACACATGATCTTGAGGAAAGGGTGCAACTTCAGGAAAATATTTAGGGAAAAAGCAGATGATGATTTTATTATGAGATTGACAAATAACGCCTCTTAAACTTCATCTTTCAAATTTCAAAGAGGTGTATTTCACTTCACTCATGAAACTGGCTAAATTCATTTCTGAGGACTCTGTGTATGCACACCATATAATAATTTCATGATGTGTTCAACATAATGCTTTGTCTTTAAGCAGCTATGAATGATTCCCCAGCATAGCTGTTGTTCTTTAGCATATGCCTATAAGTAGGGCTCTGAAAATGAATCCTATCTTTTCAAGAAAGTAAGATAATACCATAATAGTCATGTACAGAGCTTATCCTTGTCGATGTATGAAATGTTTTGCCAAATAGGTTGCCAGTGAGAAATAATGTTGAAGTGATTGTGAATTTTAAGTTGGTACAAATTTTGATTTTTAAGCACAGAAACACATTCCATGCTGTGGTCTTCCTATGATGCTAAATCTTTTGAAGTCACCACTTTTTCTTTTATTATTCACTGGGCAAATTTATTTTTTGACATATACTAGCCTGTGTTTGAAATGCTTAAAATTTCCCCTACGATTTCTTCCATTTTCTGTAGTGTAGAAAGTGAAGTATTATATTCATTTTTCTACATCAGGCATGTCCTTCTGATAAAGTTCTTTCCACAGGCACTGCCGACAAAGGAAAGCAAAGTCGAATTCTTTATTCATCTTGTGGTCCCCATATGGAGAATGTTCAGTCTAACCCATCTTTCTGAATGCAGATCTGATGAGCAGACAATCTCCCTCCCTAACAGTTTATTATGCCTTGGTCTTTATAAATTGAAAGCTATAAATCTGACAGCAGCATTACAGCTTCTGAATTGAATGTATAATTTAATTTATTAACACATGTTCTTCACTTCAACAATTGTAATAAACCAAGTGTATGCTGATTTTCTAACATGGATTCATTTTGGGGTGAGTTTGCAAGTTGACATGGCTTGAACCTTTAATGCATATGAATTCTTAAATGCTGGTTTCTTCAGTCTACTAGCCCTTATCTCTCTCCCCTACTATTTTTATTCAAAGACTTTGAGGTTTCTTATTCCAAATTATATGAAATATTGATTAAGCCCATAGAATTACTTAAGTGCTTTTGTTATTAAACATTTTAGATAGACTCATGGAGGAAGAAGGGCAGAAATTCTGTAATTAATCAGGATTGTTGGGCTCTGTTGTTACAGTGGCAGTGAATTGGTTCCCTGTAGGAGAGTTAATAGAAAAACATTCAATTTCAAAATGGCCTGGATGCATCAAAAGGATTAAACTGTAATGCTTTTAATCCCTGTACCTCAAACAAAGAGAAAATTTTCCTGAGCAATGAACTGCATAATGTATTTGTGGGCCAGCAAATGATCACTGTGGAACATCAGCTATACAGCCAACTCTGTAGCTCAGGGATTTTACTAGGCACAGCCAGACTGACAGCCCAGGGGATTTAGACACTTTTAAACTCTAGGTTTTGAGTGATGCTAAAATGACTGCTGTTTTGGAAAGTTCTAGTCTTTGGAGCTCCCGAGCTGTCAGAGATTCTACTAATAAACCTTTAGCTTAAAACTCCAAACTCCACATCAGGGAAGGCAATTTACATGGCCCAAAGACTACAGATCTCCCCACCTCCAAGGCCCATGACAGACATTGCTTTTTCACTATAATCCTCTTTTGCATCAAGAATATCTCTGAGTTCAATAATGTTTGCCATTCCTCTTCCAGGTCTCTCTCTCTTATTTAAGTAAGTTTATGTATTTATTTTGAGAGACAGAGAGAGAGGGTGAGAGAGAGAATCTCGAGCAGGCACTGACAGTGCAGAGCTCTACAAAGGGCTCAAACTCAGAAACCTTGAGATTGTAACCTGAGCAGAAATCAAGAGTGAGATGTTTAACTCACTGAGCCACACAGGTACCCCCCGTCTCTCTTTCTCTCTTTTTTTTTTAAATTAACATAAATTATTTAATCTCTGTGATTAAAATTTTCAGTTTCTAAACATCTGGTAGAAGATACCAAATAGCATATCGGTATATCTCAAAATGTATATTTTTCAAATAACCTGTGTATATTATATTTTGGAGGCTTCAGGGTGTTATATTTTTGATTAGTTTTTTTGGGGGGGTTGTTTTGAGAAAACTGTAGATTCACATGTAATTGTAAGAAAGAATACATAGATATTCATGGACCCATTTCCCAGTTTTCCCCAATGGTAAGTTGCAGAACTAGAGTACAATATCACAACCAGGATGTTGACATTGATACGGTCAAGATATGAAACATTACAAAAAGTAAAAAATAAAATAAAACATTCCATTACCACAAGATTTCTCATATTGCCCTTTACAGCCACATATACATCTCACTGCCCCCATCCCTTCCTTAACCCCTGGAACCACTAATCTGTCTTCCATTTCCATAAGTTGTCATTTCAAGAATGTTATAAAAATGTTATCATGTAGTATATTATTTTTTTCTGACTGGCTTTTTCCACATAGCATAGTTTTCTGGAGATTCATCCAAATCATTCTATATAGCCATAGTTTGTTTTATTGCTAGGTAGTATTTCATGGTATGGATATACCACAGTTCGTTTAGCCATTCACCTTTTGAACATCTGGGTTGTTTCCAGTTTGAGTCTGTTGTGAACAAAGCTGCTAAAAAAATTTGTGTTCAGTTTGTGTTCAGGTTTTTATATAAATGTGTCTTTTTTTCTCTGGGGAAAAATGTATCCAGCAGTATAGTTGCTGGGCCACATGATCGTTGCATGTTTACTTTTAAAAACCTCCAAACTGTTTTTGCAGAGTGGCTGTAGCATTTTACATTCCCAACAGCAATATACAAGAGATCCTTGCCAGCATTCTTCATCCTATTTTTTTTTGAGCCATTCTCATAGATACATAGTGATGTCTTATTATAGCTTCAAATTGTATTGCCCAAATGGTTGATGATACTGAACATTTTTCTTGTACTTATTATTTGCCATTTGTGTATTCTCCTCCATAAAATATCTTTTCATGTCTTTTGTCTGTTTTCTAACAGGATTTTAATGTTGTTGTTGCTGTGTTTGGAGAGTTTTTATATATTCTAGATATCAGTCCTTTGTCAGGTATGTGGTTTGCACATATTTCCTCCCAGTCTGTAGCTTTGTCTTTTCATCCTCTTAACAGAGTCTTGTATGGACTAAAAGTTTTTAATTTTGATGAAGTACAGTTTAGCAGCTTCTTTTTATAGATTGTGTGTGTGGTGTCAAGTCTAAGAACTCTACCTAGCCTTAGATCTTAAAGATTTTCTATGTTTTTTCTAAAAATGTTACAGTTTCCTGTTTTACATTTAAGCCTGTGATCTCATTTTATTTATTTATTTATTTTTTGTATAAGGTATAAGACAAAAGACTAAGTTCTTTCTTTTCCTTTCCCTCCTCCCCTTCCTCCTCCTTTCCTTCATCCTGCTTTCCCCCTTCCTTTTCCTTGTCCTCCTCCCCTTCTTCCTCCTCTTCTTCTCCTCCTCCTCCTTTTTCTCTCTCTTTCTGCCTATGGATGTTCAATTGCTTTAATACCATTTGTTAGGAAAACTATCTTTCCTCCATTGAACTGTTTTTGTAGCTTTGTCAAAAATCGATTTACCATATTTGTGTGGGTTTATTTCTGTGTTTACTATGTAATAAGTCTTGAAATCAGGTAGGTTGGCTCCTCTCACTTTATTCTTTTTTATTTTGAAAAATTTTTACAACACAAATTTTAGAATACTTTTGCTTATATCTACAAATATTGTTTTTAGGATTTTGCTAAAAATGATATTAAGCTTACATATCAATTTTGGGAAGAATTAACATCTTAATTATGTCTTAATTATAGTATGTCTCCCTATTTATTTAAACCTTTGATTTCTTTCATCAGCATTGTGTAGTTTTCAGTATAAATCCTATACATGTATTGCTAGATTTATACCTGAGAATATCATATTTTGAGCAATTGTAAATTTTACTGTGTTTTTAATTTAGGTGTCTATGTGCTTTCTGCCAGTATAGAAATAAAATAGACTTTTGTATATTTGCTTTATATCCTGTGACCTGGGTGGACTCAGTAGGTCTTGCAGTCTTTTTGTAGATTACTTGAAATTTTCTATGTAGATCATGATGTCATCTGCAAATAGGGACAGTTTTATTTCTTCATTCCTGAAATGTATGCTTTTAATTTCCTCTTTTTGCCTTATTGTATTGACTAGAACTTCAAGCACTATGTTGAATAAGAGTAATAAGAGGGGACATCCTTGCCTTGTTCCTGATATTAGGGGGAAACTATTTAATCTTTAACCATTAAGTATAATATTAGCTATAGGGTTTTCTTAGATGCTTTTTATCAAGCTAAGGAAACTCTTCTCTATTTCTATTTTTATAAGAGTTTTTAACATGAGTAAGTTTTAAATTTTGTCTAATTTGCTATATCAATTGATATGATCATGTGATTTTTCTTCTTTGGCCTCTTAATGTGGTAGAATATATTGTTGTTTTCTCTTTTTGTAATGTTTTTATATGGTTTTTGGCGCCAAGGTAACATTAATTTTGTAAAATGAGTTGGGAAGTGTTCCCTTCTCTTCTATTTTCTGCAAGAGATTTTGTAGAATTGGCTTTTCTTCTTACTTATACAGTTGGTAAAATTCTCCAGTGAAAATATCCAGGTGTGGGGATTTCTTTCTTGGGGAGTTTTAAATTATGAATTTGGTTTCTTCAGTCTTTTAATTGGTATATTTATATTTAATACAATTATTGATAAGTTAGGACCTAAGTCTGCCATTTTACTTTTTGTTTTTGGTTTGTTTTCTCGGTTTTTCATTTCTGTGTTTTTGTTCCCTACCTTCCTGAAGGTTACTTGAATATTTTTTAGAATTCCATTTATTTCTCTAGAGTATTTTTTATGTATCTCTTCATGTAACTTTAAAAAAAGCTTTTCATATGATTAGATATTCTATTATATATGCATAACATCATGGTTTACTGATGTAATTTTACCAGTTTGGGTGAAGTATAGAAACCCTATCTCCCATAACATCCCTTTATACTATCACATTTATAATATAATTGTCTTACATGTTTCCTTTACATTCATTTAGAAGTGCAAAATACAGTGTGAAAACTTTTGCTTCAGCCATCAAACTAATTTAGAGAATTCCAAAGGAGAATAAAGGTGCATTTTGAAACCCATGTTTCTGCTTGTTGTACAGTTTCATCCTCCTTGATGTTCCAAGATTCTTTTTATTTCCTTTCTTCTCAGACAACTTTACTTAGCTATACTTTTAGGGTAGGTCTGCTGATAACAAACTTTCTGTTTTCCTTCATCTGAGAATGCTTTGATTTCTCCTTCATTCCTGAAGGATATTTTTCTTGGGTATAGGATTCAGGGTTGATAGTTAATTTCTTTCAGCACTTTTAAAATGTGTCATTTCAAGTTAATTATGATGTATCTCGGAGTGTATCTCTTTGGCTTTATTCTATTTATAGTTTGCTAAGCTTCTTGAATATGTCACTTTATGTCTCTTATCAAGTTTGGAAGATTGTCAACCATTATTACTTCAAGTATGTTTTCAGCACCACTCTCTTTCTCTTCCCCTTTAATGACAAAAATGTTAGTATTTTGTTATAGTCTCACAGGCCCTCAAGTATTTTCTTTTTCTTCTCATTCTTCTTCTTCTTCTCCTCCTCCTCCTCCTCCTCCTCCTCCTCCTCTTCCTCCTTCTTTTCAGTGAATTTTCTCTGGGCTGGTTATTCATATTGGCCTCTTTCTCTTTCTTTCTTTCTCTCTTTCTTTCTTCCTCCTTTTTTCATACTGGCTAATTTCTATTGTTCTGTCATATGGTTCATTGGTTCTTTCCCCTGTCCCCTCTATTTTGCTCCTAGGCCCATCTCCCGAGCTTTCTATTTCAGTTGTTATATTTTTAATTTCTAAAATTTACATTTTCTTATACCTTCTATTTCCTTGCTGTGGACTTTTTTTTTTTTATCCTTACTCATTAGTATTTCTGGGTTTCTGACTTTTTCAGCTTTTAGTCTGGGATATATAAAACAAAGAAAATCCAGATAACTTACTGCTGTCTTGTTCCTTGGATCTTGATTTCCATAGGCAGACTGCCTTCTTCTATCTTTCAAAGTCTATTTATGTTTGCTTTATATATAATTTCAATGGCTTTTAGTTATACTTAGTGGGAAGAACAGAGAAAGACATGTCTACTCCATCTTCCCAGAAGTGGGATCCCAGGTCTATCTTTTTTATTCACTACAAAATTTTGGAAAATATCCTGGAGTGTTTTATAATAAGGGTAATCACTAGGCATAGAATCAGAGAATGCTGAGAATTCTGAGAATGCCTAGAGGTCACAAACAACATTTGGAAATAACTTAGATATCAAAATCACATTAAGAAAGTTACTGCTGTGTTAGGAAACAGAAACATCTAGCTCCCCCTAAAATAAAAGATATACCATCACCACCATGTGTTGGTTAATCTGCCAACTTGTTCACTGGTTCTGAGACAGATCCTACATACCTACTATATTTTTTGTCTCTCTGTCTTTTTTTTTCCTCCTGAGGCCCACTTTGCATTCAGGCACCCTTAATATCTTCTCTGGATCATAGGAAATGATGGTTATAATAAAATTATTTATGCAAAGTTGTTCATGACTTAACATATTATTCTCCCAGTAATATTTGCATTTTATAGGAGGGATATCACAAAATGGGCAATGTTCACCAAAAGAAAGAACCTCATACAATATGCTTTCCAACACCCAACAGTATGTGGAAGATTCTGTGAAGGGAGAAAAGATTTACCAGAATTCTTCAAATTACCAGAAACTGATAATCATCTTATCATTTCACTATCCCTGTAGACTGATGTTCATTATTTTTCAAAGATAAGGCTGTTAGTAAATATCTCTACTTTCTGTATATATTCATGAAGACTCTATATGTGAAAAGTGTATGTGTAAGGATGTGAGTACATTATATTCTGCTTGATCAATAAAATCTGGCTTATGGCAAGAGAAGAGAGATTGGTTGCACATGGGAACAGAGTGGCCAGGCTATTCTGACTTTAGAGTTTCTTCTTCCCATGGAAATCCAGCATAGCAATTAAGAGTATGGCTCGGTTTAGTGAGGCCTGGTCAGATCCCTGCTCTGGCCTTTTACTGTTAGTATTGCTTCAGTGACTTTCTAAACCCTAGTTTTATCATCTATAAAGTAGAGTAATATTATCTATCCTCTCTAAGATAATTCATGTAAAGTGCTGAGCATGGTGCCAGAAACATGGTACACATTCAGTAAGTGTTAGGTATTAGGAGTTAAAATCTTTGACTTAATAAGGTAATTTTCCCTTAAGAGGCACAGATTTGTCTGCCACTCTGGAGACAGGACATGAGTGTTGTATCGACTTCCTCAAAAAATGCTCTGAAGAAGGAGAGGCTAAGAACCTAAGGTGATGTGAGAGAAGCTTGTGATCACATGACGATCAAGTCCACCTGCTTGTGCACCAATCACCTCTTACCTTCTCTGAAGATTGGATTTAGATATACACATCCTTTATAGTTTTGAAAGCTCTGGAACTACCATAGGTAACATGTCTTGCATCTCTCTCCTAATCACACTGTCATTGTTTTAAGCCATTTAGAAAGGAGAGAGGTATAGTGAAGGATTGATCAAAACATGTTAGGGATAAGTGGAAAATGCCTGAATGGCAAGAATTTTCCTTGAGCTGGTAATTTTGTAGACATGAACCAATTTGTCAAAGTTGGAAATAAAGCAGTTTTATTGCTTTAGCCACACCCTATACTTACAGGAAAAGAAGCACACACCTTTTAATGTCTCCATTGCCAAATCCTGGGTATCAGATAAACTTAGTCATGGCCTTATTAACAAATTAGGTTAATCTGGGCTCCAAAGGCAGCAATGTTGCTGTTTCATTCAAATATAGAATTGTGATAAAACAAAAAAAGTGTGCTGTACATGTCCAGGACTCTGTAATGTCTATGAGTGAAGGGTGATTCACAGCACTCCCCTTAACCTCAGGTTAAAAGTGAGGAGAGCAGTGAAACCCATATATGAGAAGCCCCCAACCATACTTAGATTGGCTTGAGGCTCTCAGAATTATTAGGTGTCCAGGAACTCCATGTTTGTACATTTTGTAACCTCAGATAGCTATGCCCAGCATAGCATATAGTATTTAAAAGACACAAAATATTTTTGAGTTGAATTTGATGAAATTGAGTTAAATGGAAAAGAAACTAAAACTTGAAATCTCATTTCCTCTGGAAGAAGAAGAAGAAACAGAGATAATCAACTTTATTTTGAGGACCTATCAAGAGGAGAGGGTAGTACAGGTGGCAGGATAATATGTTATTCTAAAGAATAGAGGCACATGAGGAGTTTGTCCTTGTCATAATCCCCAAGACTGGACCACCTAGTTGGAGAATGAGCATGACTCCAGCAATGTGATTCCTTTACCTTATTTAGGGGAGAAGCAAGTACAAGAGGTAAGGATGTGGAAAGAAAAGCTAGTTTTAGCTGTCACTGAGCACCCACAATGTGGCCAATATCATGTTCATTGGTTTAAAAGATTCTCATTTCCTTTCACAATCTTTCAAGTCAAGCTTTGGAGTGCAGTGATACTGCATTTGCACTTCTAGTCCTAGAGAGCATCAATGTCTGACAGAATAATATGTTATTTTTCAATGAATATGCATTTTAATAGTGACCAAAGAAGTTGTGTAAAAGTGTGATATCACAAAATCTTATGTATCTATCTATATTTAACATCTACTTACCCAGCTGCCCATCTATCATCTATATATCTATTATCTACCTACCTACCTACTTTTTGCTATTTATTATCTATCTATCTATCTATCTATCTATCTATCTATCTATCTATCTATCATCTATCAAGAGAAGTAGTTAGAAGAGGAAGAGACAGCATGTACTCAGAGTGCTGAAGTGCCGTCACTCAGTGGTGCTTAACTTCATCTACACATATTGTTGATCATCCCATTTTACCCTGAGGGTAACATCTGACTAGAAAATGCTATTAATGAAAAACAGTTGTGATATACTAACTCAAGGTAGATGCTGGTTATATGTATTTAATCTTACCTTCCTTTATCATTCTGCCCACTTTTTTTTTTTCTTTTTCCTCTCTACATTCCCACAGTTATTTTCATGAGACTGATGCTGACACAGTCAGGGTACCTTCCTTATGCTACTCCAAGGTCAAGAATCAATTTGGGCTTTGTTTTCCCATGCAGTTATTATTGGGATTGCAGCCAGGCATTTTGGTGAGTGTAAACTAGAAGAATCTAGTGGAGATTACACTTACAAATGTATGTATCATTTTCAACTTTTTATAAGGCCATCAGCATTTCAATGCCTAAATTGGTTATTTATATACTGATACTACTGGGGCCCAGGAGGAAACCCCAATTAAGATTCTAGGCCTGTAAATTTACCACTTTCAGAAACACCCTTCTGGACCTTGGGAGCTCCTTTTCTGGCAGAGATTTGACCCCTCAGGGACTGCCTGTGCAGTTGCTATACTGCAGAGAGAGGGGTGGGTGAGCTGATTCTGGTTCTGAGGCTGGGTGCTTTCTTTCTGTGCCCCTTCCCCTAGAATTATCTCTTAGTCAAGTCCTGCCAGTCTACATGGATTCCCCATCTGCTGGCTTCCTTCCCATCACCCTTCTTAAACTGTATCAGTATCCTCCTGATGAGAGTTCTTTGTTTGCCAGACCATGCTTTATTCTTCTTATTCTTCCCCAGCAACTGGCATAGGCTTAGCCCACACCAGATGCTCCATAAAATGAATAAATGAAGGAAGGAATGACATGACTTTATAAGATAATCTTTTCTACTGTCTGTTTAGATACATCCAGTGATGGGCCCTCATTAGCTCCAAAAGGCAGCACTTTCATCTTGGAATTGCTTTAATGTTCTCAATTTGGAAACATACGTGGTCACCCTACAATTTGCACCATTTCCCCCTTTGCTTTACCCTTTTGAAACCATAGAGACCTAGAAGCCTCTTATAAACTTATATACACAAAATCCCCTGATCTAAATCATATTTTTTCAGGTTAAACAACTTTAGCTCATAGAATGTGGTTTTCAGATGCTTTATCATCCACAGCCCCTCTCTTCTGGAAATTCTCTGGTTTATTACATTCTCTATTTAACACCCACCCCTGAACACATTTCTTAGACATGAACTGACCAATGACTTGATGTTCTCCTCTGCATCTGTCTATCATCCTAGCTACAGAGTTCAAAGAACCAGAAAATGCAGCTCAAGTTCATCTCAGCCAGATGCACTTCTTTCCTTCTTTGATCATGCTTCTATCCTGAATCTTTTCCTAACTTTCCTACTAGTATAAACTAGTTAGAAGGGAACTTAAGCACACCTTTTCCCTCTCACTTTTAAAAAACAGATATAAGAGGTTTCACCAGTAACCAGGTTTTCCTTGTATTCCTCCCTAGGTTTCTATCCTGATGGTCCTTTCTGTCTCAAGTCAACAATGCTTCTTAATAAAAAGGACTCCCCCAACCGCAAATGCACATCTCTATAAAAGCACCACCCTTTAGAGAAATGGAAGAGATGAAGAAAGCATTGTTAATATCCTTATACTTTTGGACAATATGGCCATCATCTTCCCCTCATATTACCATATCTTATGCTATATTGATCCTGAAAGTTGGGGAGCAAAAGGAAAGTGAGAGATTTATTCAGGTAAACTGAGTAGAAAGTAAGAGCATTACTCTTCCCAATATTTTTAGTATTTCTTCCTATTTCTTCTTCCATTTGAGCCACATAATGTCTTCTATCCCTGAAGTGGGACATGGAAGAGGAACGGAGGCTAATGCTGTACATAGTAGAATGGGGATCATCTCTGGTATTTATCTGGTCTTTTAATGAGTATTAACATAGCTCAAGATGGCACTGGTTCCTTTCTTTGTCCATTATTAGTGAGGGTTTTTACTGACTTTGTGGTCATGAAAACCCCCTTTCTATGTTTGTGCAATTGCCACTTGAGGCACAAATTCAGGATTAAAAATTTATCTTTATGCTTAAAATAATTTGTTAATAATTAAAACATTTAAAGTCTTAGATAGGACTCTGCCAACAATTTGGATCTAATTGGTAAACAGTGTTTAAATTCCTTATTTCATATGAGCTGTCAAGTTGTTTTTATTTATATAAAAAACTCCAGGCTCAGTCGTTTGGGTGTCCGACTTCGGCTCAGGTCATGATCTCACCTTATGTGGGTTCGAGCCCCACACTGGGCTCTGTGCTGACAGCTCGGAGCCTGGAACCTGCTTCAGATTCTGTGTCTCCCTCTCTCTGCCCCTCCCCCGCTCAAGCTCTCTCTCAAAAATAAATAAACATTAAAAAAAAAAATTCCAACCCATTTCATTCTATTTGTTTATACTTTGTTAGTAATGTCTAGTGTTACTACTTTGTGATCAGATTGTATACAGTGTATACACTTTTTCAGAAGTTACATTTTTGAGAACAGTGGTATTTTTTATGTTTTAAATTGGTGCTTGAAAAAGATGCTCTTTATTTTGGCCAGAGTTTGATATATATCTACTTACTCATCCTTTAATTTTTTTAAGTTTTTATTTTAATTCCAGTTAGTTAACATACAGTGGTATTAGTTTCAGGTGTACAATATAATAAATTTATCCAAATCGTCTTTATTTTTGGTTTCTTATTGTTATTGTTGTTTGTTTACTTGAACAATCAAAGACTTAGTCATAAGTTCCACTATTACAATAAATATATTGTATATATATTTATATACAATATATTTATATACATATATTTATATGTATATATGTATATATATGTATATATATGTATATGTATATTTATATACATATATTTATATATATACACCTGGTTACTGGTGTAAATATATTGTATATATTGTATATAAATATATTATATTTCTGTTAATTTCTCCTTGAATCTCTAATAGTTTTGATTTATGTATTTTGATTCTTTACTATTCAACTTGTAGAGTTTTGTGACTATTCTCTTTCTTACAAATCATTACTTTATTACTATAAAATGTACTTCTTTGTCATATGTTTTTATTTTGTTTTGCCTTGAATTCTAATTTTTCTCATTCCAATATTGCAAACGTTACTTGCTTATTATCTGCCCTTCACCGATGCATTAATTACTATCCTTTCACCTTAAATAAACATTTTTGATGACCATCTTCTAAAAATTTGGATTTATATTTTTAACTCACTTTGAGATTATTATTTTTTAATAAGGAAGTTTAAGCAAGTTATACTGTTTTGTGTTAACTGAAGTGCATTTGCTTTATTTCTGATACCTTTTTACATTATCTGTTTTACATGGGTCTTGTTATTTTGTTATTTTCTTTTTAAAAGATTGATAGACTTGACTAATGAAAAATGTCTTAATATGGAAAATCAAAACACCTTAAGCAATAAGAAAACACAAGTGACCAACTGAGAAAAATATTTATAATATATGGAACCACGAAAAGATTTATATTATTAGTCTTTTAGAAGCTCCTCTGAATGATTTGAAATTATAGATAAAGACCAATTGAATTTTGGGAGAAGGTTATGAACAGATAATTCTTTAAAAAGGGGTAACAAATGTTCAATAAATGTCTGAAAAATTCTCAAACTCACAAGTCAGAAAGACTTATAAATCAGAGTAATAATTTGGTAGCATTTTTACCTATCAAACTGGTAGATCTTTTTATCACAATGCCCAGAGTTTGTAGATTTGAGTAAATATTGGTAGTTGGTAGTTCATGAGTAAAATTGATAAACTGAGGTGTATTTCAACACAAATATTGAAATATGTATCCAAAGAATGAAAATGTGCAATCTATTTTCACAGAAAATTTACAAATGTGTCATAGAAAATAAAATTATTTTAGAAAAAAAGAAATATGTGCAAAAATTTGTCTACAATTATAATCATCATCAATATTTAAAATTATAAAACATTAAAAATAAAGTTATAATTCCCGTTGAAAATTGGTTAAATAGGGTTGCCTGCGTGGCTCAGTCGGTTGAGTGTCTGACTCTTGATTTCAGCTCAGGTCATGATCTCACTGTTCATGAGATTGAGCCCTATGTCAGGCTCTGCACTGATAGATAGTGTGTAGCCTGCTTGGGATTCTCTCTCTCTAAGTCTCTCTGCCCCTCCCCTGCTCACACACACTTTCTCTCTCTCAAAATAAACAAACATTAAAAAAAAAAGAATTGTTTAAAAAAATACAAGAAATTCTTAAGATGCAACATGAAGCAGCCATTAGAAACCATGTTTAGAAGAACATCTATTAGTCATCACATATTTCATGTGAACAGCACATTTAAAAGAGTTGTGTGGTTGTGGTACACACACACATTTGAAGACTGAAAAAAAAAAAAAAAAGAGAAAGAGAGAGAAACCGAAGATTATAAACCCAATGTTAATATTAGGATATGGGGTGATATTCATTTCTTCCTTATAATGTTTAAGATTTTTGAATTCTCAAAAATGAACATGTTTTATATGCAATCATAAAAAAATAATATATTGTACACCTGAAACTAATGTAACATTGTGTGTAAACTCTACTTCAACTAAAACAAACAAATAAACAACAATAAAAACACTCATCTAGGGCAGTATGCAGTTTTTGATAAAAAAAAAATTAATAAACAGGGTGCCTGGGTGGTTCAGTTGGTCCGACTTCAGCTCAGGTCATGATCTCACAATTCATGAACTGGAGCCCCACCTCAGGCTTGCTGCTGTCAACACAGAGCCCACTTTGGATCCTCTGTCACCCCCTTTCCCTGCCCCTCCCCCACTCATTCCCTCTCTCTCTCTCTAAAAACAAATAAATAAATGTTAAAAAATTAATAAATAAAATTTTAAAAATATAAAACATACAAGAAAGAAAGAAAGAAAGAAAGAAAGAAAGAAAGAAAGAAAGAAGGAAAGAAGAAAAAAAGACACCTGAAGTCAAAGAGATGTCAGGACCAAATGCTGATAAAACACTAAGTAAAATGGAGATTAAAAATACCCCTGTGTACATCTTATAACTAGAGGTTTGTACTCTTTGGAAAAAAATACATTTCTAAAAACTGACCAGGGCTATTGCAAAGTCCTATAAATTTACTACAGGGTGATATATAATAATCTTCACTATGGTTATCTAAACAGTCATGAGTCCCCCTAACTGTATAAGCCCTATTGATTGTCTTCATGCCCACAGGATAAACACGAGAGGCTTTGTGATATTCTCCACAGGATCTAACTACATTTTGATTACCAGCAAATAATTAAGGTCATTTCAGTATGAATTCCTTTTAGGAAAAAAAGGATTTGAATATCAGGCTGGTTGTCAATATTCACAACTTTCTTTTAAAATAATATCAACAATCTCTTTTAAATATACAGAAGTCTCCAATATAATAAGAGCCATAATTCATTGAACCTCTACTATATGTTTTCTATGAATTATCTCATATAATTGTCACAAGCATATTAAAAACTAGTTGCCATCATTACAACCTTGTTGCTGAGAAAATTGACATTTAGCATGATTTGGAAGTGACCCAAGATTTCACAGTTGGTGTCAGAGACAAGAGTTAGGCCCTTTTCCTGTCTGTCAGTCTTTCATTCTTTGCACTGTCTCCATTTAATCAGCCACAAGATTGTTTTGAATTTTATTTTTGTGTTGTGACTTTTAGATAGAACTGAAATATCTTGATGGGATATGAAGTGAATTTCTAATTAAATAGGATCTTTATTGAGGCTATTGCTATAGAAACCCTCCAGGTTCTCATTGGAGAGGGCCTCTTGGGGAGACCTGGCTGGTTCAGAATCAGAAATAGCTGTGTGGTTACCAGGGCAAGGGCTTCTATCATAAGAGGAAGGGTACTCTTGGCATATTAGGTGCAGTCCTTGCCAAGGTTCTGATAATTGTGCCCCAGATGGATTTTTTTCTTCTCTACCCTGACATTTCTCCCTTTGGTCATATGAACAGAGGGTTGATAATTCTAGTCCTCATGGCAAACTTCTTTGGAGTAGATTAAGTCATCAGTCCTCCAGCTGCTGCTTGGACAATAACTTTGAGGACCAGGGATTCAGGCATAGTAAAAGAGAACTATTGCTAGGCCAGATATGAATGCTATCTCTACCATTTACTCCATGATTGGTCTTGGCAAGATATATAACTTCTCTGGACTTTTTTTTCCCCTTCAATAAAACTGGAGTAGTATCTGCCTCAAAGAATGTTTTAAGGATTAAATAAGATAACATATGTCAAATGTGCAGTATTAACATTCACCTGTAGTTTTCTACTGTTGTTAACCACATCACCCTAGGTATTGGCATGCTGGTTGTGCCCCATGCATTGTTATTGTTCCATATTCAATCTTAATGAGATACTGTCCACTTTATTTTTATTTATTAAAAAAATTTTTTTTTAAAGTTTATTTATTTCTGAGACAGAGAGAGACAGAGCATGAATGGGGGAGGGGCAGAGAGAGAGGGAGACACAGAATCGGAAACAGGCTCCAGGCTCTGAGCTGTCAGCACAGAGCCCGACGCGGGGCTCGAACTCACAGATTGCGAGATCATGACCTGAATCAAAGTTGGGGGCTTAACCGACTGAGCCACCTAGGTGCCCCGATACTGTCCACTTTAATAACTTGTGTCCAAATGCCCAAGTTTAAAGTAGTCAGTTTATGTACTACAGAGACTAGGTATTTAGTCTTCAAAACATATACACACATATACAACAATACTGATATACAAGATCTGACTCAAGCAGTAAGTCATTTCTTAATAAGTTAACCGCTCATATTATTAGTTGTTTGTCATCTTAAGAAGCAAAGTTTGGAGAACTGTAAGGTGGAACTATAGGCCTAGAATAGTTTGATTAGTGTTGGGAGGGAGAAGAGTCTTATATTCATTATTTTTGCTACAAATACTCACTGAGCACCCATTGTGGGGTAAGTATCATAGAGCATGGAAAAAATGAGATGCTCTCTATGTGCTTTAGAGGTTCACAATCTGGTGGAGAGTGTGGGGAGGTAGACACTCAGGTGATTATAACTCAAGGCAGTATGAGGTGTTATAGGGGCTGGAGTGGCCATTTCCAGTCAGTGCTTGGGCCAACTGAAGGGGCCAGGCATCTGCAAGGAATCAGGATGCCTCAGGGAAAAGTAGGGTGGAAACAATAAAGACCACATCTGCCAACTTTGCAATTTTGCCTCTGACTGGCTTTATTACTCACATATGTAAAACTGAGCCTCAGGATCTGGATGCAAACTCACTGAGGTCTTCTGTAACATGCCAGGACTGCTAACGGAGTCACCAGTGTCTCCAAGGAGGGTTCAGAAGTACAGTGTGATCTTAAAACACAAATATACTCCTATACTGGCTACATAGTTCAGTTCATAGTGCCTGTACCTTAAGGCCCCACTGATAACTCCCTGACAGACCTTGGGGAAATACTTTGTGTTTGAGCTTTGGTTTCCTCCTATTTTGCATGGGGTTAATAATATATTTTAAAGTTTACTGTGAAGATTAAGTGAGATACTTCTTGAGGTGTTCTAACTCATGCTAAGTCTTCTACAATTATTAATTTCCTTGTTGCTTTTTCAACTGCCATCACGTGCCTTGCCTTAACTTGGATGAAAGTTCTGCAGTGTTCACTGTGGTTGATGGCAATTCCTTATTGTTTATTATTTTGAAATCACAAGGTTGTCTCGGATAGACCAGGATGTTGCTATGAACCATATGTGCCAGTTGACAAACTCTGATTAATACTTTAGTGTCATGAGTTTTTTTAGAAGTTTAGAAATTTAGTGGAATTGTGTTTAACAAGCAAATAGCGTCTAAGTTTGTTTTAAACTGTTCCCTCTTTCTTTGAAAAGTATACCACTTAGATATAATTAAAATTTTCTGAAAAATCTAAACCAATTTTGTATATACTTTTTTCCAACTACTAACAATAACAGAAAGTGTTTAAAATGTTAATTTTTTAATCTTCAAAAGAATAAACAAAGATATTTCTTTAGGAGAAAGGAAGTGGGATTTTGCAGGTTGTCCAAATCAGAGAACTCATTTTTTTTTAAATAGAAAGTGGCTATTTCATATTCTTTCTAAGTGAATTCAGATCCCCTAAAAAAACCATCAGTTTTATCTGTTTTCTAAAAATGAATTTTTTTAAGTTACATTGTTCAGGGTATGTCAATTTAAATCTAATGATTCAGATTTAAATCTAATGATGTTTTACCTGTGAATTAGAGCATTTCATTAGTTCTTAAGTTTTTTTTTCTTTTCAGTGCCTGAAAGGAGACAAGATTTGGTTTCAAATTATTCTACTAAAGATTACTTTTTCGTTTATAATGTTGGCTCTTGGCATGTAAGGATTCCTGAATATGCTAAGGTATAAGGTGGCCATTCCATTTCTAGATTTAAAAGGTTTATCGGATGTGAATAGGGGGCATGTTGAGATGGGGTGAGGCTATCACAATATCATTCCTTTGGGCTCTCTTTCTTTGGAAAATACTAACTTCCCTCCCTGAGGTGCAGCTCTGATGGGCATTCCAGGGTTAACACAGAAACTGGGGAATGCACCACTAGATCACCTGTGTTAATACGGAATAGCCAAAAAGTATGCCACAAAATCAAACTGTGATATTAAGTTAAAATATTTAGCCATGCCCTTGGGTCAATGGAGTGAGACTCAGTTTACCTGGCTATAGCATAAGAAATTACAGATCTTTGTATTTCTTAAGTCATTTCCTTCTACTTAGATTGTAGGAATGGCACGTATCTGCAAAGACCCTCCTGGGTCTCCTGGGTAAAAGTAGTCTGTGTTTCTGTTTTCAAACAGGAAGGTTGTAGAATGATGGTTTTCCTAAAGATTTGGAAGGTAGAGTGCTGGGTGTGCTAATGATGGTTTACTCTAAAATTTCTATTGCCCTTGTCATAAAAAGGCCTCAAACTTAAAGTAGAAGTCTAAATTTATAGTAGGTGACTTCGGTATTTTCGTCTCTAAATTCACAATATGTCATTAAAAAAAAACTGAATAATGATTTGTAAGTCTTCATTGGTCACCATAGGACTCAGTAAAGTAGTTAGTTAACTGGCCTGTGCTGGTTACCAGTCAATGGAATTTGAAGGGATAGGCCCGGACATTAGTTACTAGAAGTATAAAATTGGAAAACATCTCCACTTGTTTACAGATCAGAAGTGCTAAGCATTGTTTGTTTCTTTCTATTACAATTTGGACCTATTCCTTTTCCAACAAGTCTTTTGAGCTGCAACCCAGCACCTCCCCATAAGAGGCTCACATTCCTCATAGTTTGCTAAAGACTTTGTATTGTACTCTTTTTTTTTAACTTATTTTTTTTTAATTTTTTTATGGTATGAGAATTTTAGCTGTTGGGGTAAATATTAGAAAGGCAACAGTGACAACATGAGTTTCCAAAATCCTGTGAAGTCTTGTTCTAAATGAGTAAAACGAGTTAGGGACATCCAAACTATTTCCTGGTTCTATTTCCCTTTTTATTCTCTTGATTTTACTGAAATACAACTACTGATTGAGAGGCTGGCTGGAAACACTCAAGACTTGGTACTCTATAAACAGTATTACAGGCTGTTTGGGCTATTATAACAAAGGCATAGACTGGGTGGCTTATAGACAATAGAAATATATTTCTCACAGTTTTAGAGGCTGAAAATCTGAGATCAGAGGGCTAGTGTGGTCAGGCTCTGATAAAGGCCCAATTCCAGGATGCAGACTGCTAACTTCTTATATCATCATGTGGTGGAAAGAGAGCTAGCTGGCTTGCTGGTCTCTTCCTATGTAAGGAGGACTTCCATTCAAGAGGACTCCACGTTAATGACATAATCTCACAAATGCCCCACTCCAAATACCATCACATTGGGGATTAGATTTCAGTTTATGAATTTTGTGGAGATGCAAACAGTCTCTAACAAGCAGCTTTCTGCTCCTGGTGCTTTAAGATGTTTGGGGAATGGGGATAGGATATAGTATCTCAATACTGTTCATACATATTTTCATCAGAAAATTTAAGAGAAATGAGTTTCAATTACTGAAAACATATTAAACACCACATGTCTATGTTTATTGAGGACCCACTATGTGCAAAGCATACACAGTTTTGCCCTTATGGAGCTTCCATTTCAGCAGCATTTCACTACAAATAATGAGACAGCAACTTCTTTAACCCTTCCATAAAGCTTCTAGTGGGAACCACTAGCAAGGCCTAAAACGTATCAGATTGGAGATGCATTGAATAAAAGTAGAAATATAGGCAGGACTAGAAGGGAAAAAAAAAAAGAAAAAGAAATGTGTGAGTATATTGGAAGCCAGTCAGTGGCCCAGACCACTCAGCCCTGAAATACACGTTGCCCATTGTTACAACAGTTTACACCACTTAAGGTGAGATCCTGTTGGCACCTAATATGTCAGGGAGCTGATATTATCAGTTTGGGCCAGTAACCCCGAGTCAGGCTCAGTCGAATTGCTGAAAGAAAGCAGCAGGTTTTTTGACTGCCAGTCTAGACTATACTTTTCCCCTTTTATGGCTCATTAGAAAAACATTTGTGCTGACCTGTAAGCTGATAAGTGCCAACTGGAGTCAACTCACTTGAGAGGAAAATTATTTATGATTACAATTTGGCTGTGAGACTTCTTTAGTATTTCTTTTACTCTGAATCAAGAAGTGGAATTAGGGCCAAAAATTGCATTTTCTCACCTCTCTGAGAAAGATCTTTAGTAGCTTTACTGAATCATAATAGATCCTGTCCTTAGGACACATCCAAATAGCCCCTGCTTAGCTTTTTTCTAATCATACACTGTCCTTCCTGCCTAACTCATCTTCCCACTAAACACACTCTTGACAAATTTCCCCTTTTCTTTAAAAACTCTCTTCTGGACTGTCTGGGTTATGTATTGGCCTATTTATTTTGTGTGTGGGTGGTTTCTGTGACTCCTCCTAGCTCAAAAATTTAATGACTGAATCTGAATTTTCAGCTCTGAGCATAATGGAAATCCTTACCACAATGCATGTGCACCTGCTTCACTTCTAAGGCCCATCTGAGTTTGCATATCTGTGGTAGTTTAGCTCAGGAGACTGCACTGAGCTAGTGAGGCCTAGATTATGGTTTTGATGTATAGGTGCCAGTTAGCACACATGTCCTGCAGGCCAGACTGTACTCTGAACCCAGACAGGTACTCTGCACATATATGGCCATGGTCCTGGAGAACCAGATGAGAGAATGAAGGTATACCTGTATAAATCTGTCATCATAAAAACAACTCAGTTGTAAGGCTCCTTGATGAGGTGTCTCATCTCGGTAGCAACTTCTCTGCAAATAAATGTGAGTGTATAAATATGTGGTGGATACATCTGCAAGTTTTTAAAGTGAGAGCTTGACAGGTTTGGGCTAGTCCCAGAAAGCAGTCTAGGCAAAATTACCATGGTGCCAGTACACAGGGTGGAGTTTCCATAAGAGTTAGGCCACTGCTGCTCAATTTCCTGCTTCTTCAGCCATGGAAAAAAACAAGCTGCAGTTTTCTTTATAAACCATTGTATAAATGACTCTATGTCCTCAGGGGTGGTCAGATTAAAAGAACTCTGCTGAAGAGACTTCTCTGGCCATAAAGAAACAGTTCAGATTGAGAATATACCTTGTGGCCAGTTACCACATGGAAAGAAAAGAAACAAAGGGAACATTCTTGCCCTCTAGAAGGTTAGGGGGAAAGACTGTGAAACACGTGAAAAAGACACAAATAAGTCAACAATGAAAACATGAAGAAATATACTTACCTAAATAGAATTAGACACATGCAGCCAAGTAGCCTCATCAATGGACAGCTTCACACATGAAGTAATTTTTGAGCAGAGTTTTGAAGATATATCCAATGTAGTAGGAAGGATATTCCTGCAGGGACATAAATGATGTTTACCGAGTAGGTTACACATAAGAGCACAAAGTGTGAGCTGTGGAAATGCATTTCACTTGTGCCATTACCTTTCTCTTAAAATCCAAACAAAAATCTGTCCTTAAACCTAATAACCTTTTGTATCTAGCGATGCCCTAATATCCTCATGAAGGCTGTACACCAATATCCTAGTTCTTTTTCGGGACACAAGGTGTATTGTATTTCTCTGCCTTCTGTGACCATATTACTTGTGTTGCCAGTGAAATAAGAAAGAGGTGTCAAGTATTACTTCCCGGAGATTTGCTGTGTTTAATACTGTTGATGACTTCGTTTTGAAACTCTCTTCTTCCATCGCTTCATGACATCACTCTTTTGCCTCACCTTTTACATCATTGATTTGTATTTTAGGTATAAAACTCAAATAAACCTCATCTACTTTCCTGGGTTTTAATTAATATATATGTAACTAGTAGGCTGATGACTCCTAAATATGTTCCTCCTGCTCCAGTACATGCCTTACATGCAGAGGCTTGTACATGCAAAGGTCATTTAAAAAGCCACCATGTCAACAATTGAGTTTATCTCTCCTCCCAAATCTGATCATTCTTTAAAGTCACAAAATTGTTAGCTGGGAATCTTGTTGCTTTCTCTCTCTCAACAATAGTTCCCCAATACAATTTGTGATCAGATGTTTTCTGTTCTGTTTCTAAATTTCATCGTTCCATATCTTTCTTTCCATACTCTCTCCTCTATAATAACTTCTGGATTGGTCCTATTATCAATCCATTCTCCACGGAACTTTTGGAGAAATCTTTCTAAAATACAAAAAGTTATCATGTTTAAATCCTCTTGCTTAAAATCTTTGATGTCACCTCATTATACTAGAGTTAAAATGCAAACTCTTTGAGAGCTTTTAGTGAGCTATCCCTTACTTAATAGAATGGTTTCATCACCTGCCACGTATGCTTTATACTCCAGCCATGCTGATTCTCTTTTGCTTCCCTGAACTATGTGCTTTCTTTCCTCTGTGCACTTCTACATCATGCTGTTCCCTGTGAGTGGACTTCACTCACTTTGATAATGTCTACTTTTTATTTTAAAGCAAACGAATAATTGTCTCTCTCAGAAAGACTTCCATATGCTTCAACCTGTAGCACTCATCACTCTGATTGGTGGAAGGCGATTTATATATCAGTTTCTCTTCCAAAACTGTGTTTTGCATGTTGTTCAACACTATAAGCCCATCTTTCATTTGTGTATTTCCCACATCTCTTAAATGCCTGACATGCACTAGGTGTGCAATAAGTGTTTAATGAAGGAATTAGCAGCTGATAAATTGGGAAGCCTATGATTATGAGTTTTGCTTTCAACTGAAGAACTTTTGGGAACCATTACAGAAATTTAATAAGGTGATAATATACAGATGATACTTGCAGAGGGTAATAAAAATGGAGAGGAGTTGGCATCTGAAATTTAGCAGAGATGGTGTGAAGTCTGTTGTCGATAGTAAGAGTGGGGAGGAAATGAAAAGCTATAGGATTCTGGCTTTTGATTCCCCAGAATTTCCTTTTTCATAATTCTCACTGTAACTCATGCCTACTATGTTTAAAGCTGGTATAAAGTGTCAAAGGCAGAGACAGTAAATACTTTGCAAGTTTAACTGAAGGGAAGACAACTTGTTCGAAGAGGTAAACATTTAAGCCTTTAATTTTGAAGTCTTCCACAGTTTTCTTGACATTAATGTTGCCTTAATTTTGATGTTTATGATACGATCAAAGACACTTATCCTATATGTAATATGTCTTTGGTTTTCTTTTTACTTTTTTTACTAGAAAGTCTAGTTATTTTTCTTCTTTTAACTACTTTTGTCTATTTTATTTTACTTCTGTGTGTGTGTGTGTGTGTGTGTGTGTGTGTGTGTGTGTGTGGTGTGTGTCTGCGTTTCTTTTGTCTCACTGGACTGTCCAGAATCCTGGAAATGGAGAGGGTGATTGAGTGTGGTTGGCTCTTACCACAACCATACAAGTAGGTGAGGAATAAACTTCCCAACACTGCTTGGGCTCTCAAATCCTGTGTCCTCCCAATTCTTTCAGAGTTGGCAGCTTGCTTATCGTTAGCAAAAGCTAGGCATAATTTCAAATGTTACATTGCAGAGAAATCACTCTCTCTGTCACCAGAAAAGAGAGAGACAGAGGAAAGATGACTTTTTATATCTGGAACCTGGCACTGTCAGCCATTTGAAATTTGTCTCCCAGACTGTCTGGCCTTGGCTTGGAGAAGGCAGGGTTGCTGTGTAGCACAAGGAGGTGCAAAAACAAACATGGGCACAAAACCAAATACTTGACTGCAAGAAATGTTCTGAAAGTTATAAAAGTGAAATACTACTTCCAGCTGTCACTTTATGCAAGGATTAAGTTGAGCTCAAGAGGCTGCAGAAACAAAGTAAGAAAGTGAATTATTCATTACAGTATCTATGCAAGTTGTAGAAGATGCTTGGGTTTTCTACTGATGGATTACTGGTGATCCCTTTGTCTATTCATATACATACTCACTCATTCACTTGTCTTTATGTATATATTTGAAGACATGTTGCTGTTAAGGGGGCAAAGCTTCATATTCTTTTCTTCTTATAGCCAAGAACACTCTGCTCACTGGTCACCCTTTCTTTAACACACATTGACCCTTATGGTGGCTCTCTCCTAGGCTTATGATCTGCACAAAGCATGTTGTTGAAATGAACATTATCATCCAATGATCAGAGTGTAAGTCCATTAAACACAGTTAAGTGCATATTAAGACTTTTTGATTGGTAAGAGGGTGCTTAGACAGATATGTTCCAACCATTGTCTTCTAGACGTTGATATCCATAATGTACAGCTCTTCTTCATAGTGGTCTATCAGAGGTACCACTCACTGGCTCAATGTCCATACATGGATTAGAAACATGTCATCATCCATGCCTATACATGATCACAGCCAGTATCAGTGTCTGGGAGTCTTTCCATTGACTCAGTTTTTCCCCATCTCAAGGCCACTTCAGAAGCATGCAGCAGAGACATAGATGGTGAATTAGCCACATACTTTGCACTGCCCCAATCCTATATCTAATTTTCATTTTTAACATGGAAGTTGTTGCCTAAAACTCATATAGATGTTTTATTAGTTTTCAGGGGACTGGGGTAGGGAGGACTTACTTTCGAATATTATTTTCAAATATTATTTAAGAACCCAGGTTTTTCTCCCTATAATCTAGCTTGCTAAAATCTCATCTGAAATCTAGTATTTCTCAAACTGATTACCCTTATTAGACTTCGATAATTCACGACTGTAGGAACTTTTGAAGCACATGCTTACCTTATTCCTGGTCTCAGAGAAACACTTCCACATGTGGATTTGAGAGCCATGCACTGGAAGGAAAATAGGCTAATCTGATCATAAACCATGGAGCCCTCCTAAAACTGTATAAACACCGACAGAGGTATTTCTCAAAGTCTGAGCCAGAAGGAAGGCAACATTTTGTGAAGTATGTGAACATTCATTCAAATTCAAAGCCTTCATTCAGCCTGCGGAATTTGTACTAAGCAGTATGTCTCATCCTCTGCCAGCCGGCACCCAGCATAATATTCTGAAAAATTAAATATTTTTGCTAATGGTGTTGTTCCTTAACTATTTAAAAATATTTTCTAATAAAGGAAAAAGTCAAGTCATGTCAAGAGTAATATTTTATGCTATTCATCCATTAAAATCTTGAGTTGTATAATGAAACTCTTAAACTCTTTCAGGAAAATTTTCATCATTCTGAGTTAATAGTCATACTGTACAGGGGCTGAGAGCTACCTCTTGTCCTTTGCTTATAGATACAATATAGTAGGTATTTATTTATTTATTTTAAACTTTATTTATTTATTTTGAGAAAGAGAGAGAGAGAGGAGCAAGGGAGGGGCAGAAAGAGAAGGAGAGAGAGAATATCAAGCAGGCTCTGCACTGTCAGCACAGAGCCTGATGTGGGCTCGATCCCACGAACCATGAGATCATGACCTAAATTGGTACTGAGTCGGTCACTTAACTGACTGTTAAGTAGGTATTTATTATATAGGCTCTTTGCACTTTGTTTCAAGTTTTTCCTTGACACCATTAAGTTTCTTTTTAAAAATCTTTTAGGAAGAAATTATCAAACCGCATTGTGATATGAGAACACTAAAAGGAGGAGCCCAGTTATATTTTTATCACAGAAGAGTACTGTAAATAACTTCACACTCATGAGTCAGAGATGTCGTCAATGAAGAGCTTGCACTTGTGAAAAAATGGAATGTCTGTAATGTTCACAAGGGAGGATATCCATTTTGAGCAACAGTGAGGGAAATTAAGGCTGTTGAAGGATTATGGAAAAAACAGTAGCCAATATCATTTATTTTACACTTACTATGTGCCAGGCACTGTGCTAAGTACTCTCCTGACTTGGAATTATCTCATCTTCCAAACACTCCTATTAGATAGCTGCTTTTGTTATTTCCATTTTATTGCAAGATCTGAAGTACAGATGAATTTAAGTAATCAAGAGTTATAGGCCAAATTTGTGGGGAAGAGGAAAAGGTTTTGTTTTGGGAACATAACATTCTTATATCTTGAGATTCTCATTGGTTTTATTATAAAATCACTTACGAAGAAATTTTTTTAATTATTGCTATCCATTGGGATAGTCTTCCTGTTACATAGAATTATGCTGACTTGACTAGACAGGGATTTTCAAACTTTGTTCCTTGGATCCCTAAGGGTCTTTGAAACACTTTTAGGGTATCTGCAAGTCAGAATTATTTTCATAACAATACAAAGCATTATTTGCATTTCTCACTGTGTTACATTTGCACTGATAGGGCAAAAACAATGGTGAATAAAACTGCTGGTGCCTCAGCACAAATCAAGGCAGTGGTTCTAAACTGTACTAAGCGTCATTGTATTCTTCTCCAAATAGTCATAATAAACAAACAATTTTTTAAAAAGCAGCTTCACTTAAATTGTCCATGCTGAAGCAGCATAAATTACTAAATTTATTGTTTTGATCCTTGAATATACATCTATTTGATATTCTATGAGAAGTACCTGCAAATCACTTCTGCTATCAAAGTATGGTGGTTATCTCCAGGGAAAGTACTTGTGCAATTAATTGGGTTCTGGCCAGTTTTCACTATTTTTTATCTGAAATAATGTCTGAGAGACAGACCATGGTAGTTCAGAGATGGGTACACATGTTCTCAAAAATGAACAAAGTGAGCCTGACTCTTCAAGGAAAATAACTGACAATATTTTTGGTCAATGATAAAATACAAGTTTTAGGGCAATATTCAGAATTTTGAAAAACATATCCATCGGCATGAGCTTGAAAGCTCCTAATACTTCAAGACTTTTCTATGCAACTGTGATGTCATTGAAGTGTGTGATTTTTTAAAGATACTGTATAATAACAACTGAAAATGACCAATGCATATTATAAAATCATACATGAGTAAAAGATCCATTCAAAATGCAAGATATACCAATGGGTTTTAGTGTAACGGAATATGAAAAGTTCATTGATAATATCAGATTTCACACTGCAACTAATTTGTAAGAAATTACTACTAGTTGACTTTGAGTAGAATGGTAGAAGAATATCCATAATTCTCTGAAAGGTTATTAGAATCAAATTTCCCTTTTCTATATACATATCTATATGGGGATAGATTTTCATATATACTTCAACCAAAGTAACATATCCCAGCAGATTAAACATAGATGTAAATATGAGAATCCAGCTTTCTTCTGTTAATCCAGACATTAAAGAGATTCATATTGGAAAAGTGTAAAAAAAAAAAAGTCACTCTTCTCACTAAATTGTATTTGGCTTTAAAACAATTATTTTTATAAAGACATGTTTAATTTCCAATAAATTAAATATTGATATATACAACAGACACAACAAAAGGTCTTTGGGGTCTCTAATTTTTAAGAGTTTAAAGAGTCTAGAACTAAAAAATATGTAAACCTCTGTTCTTGGAGAAACAAAACCCCATGAGAGAAGAGTTTACCTGCTCCTAAAGACTGGTAGAGGGAAGATATTCGTGTGGGAAGTCAATGAAATGAAGGTAATAACATGGCACAGCAGGGTGGCGGATCAGGGCCAGCCAGCAAAATGGGTTAGATTGTCTACGTTTTATTTTAGTTTAGTAAGGAAACTTTTCCTAAAGTGATTTTTAAAGCAATCGTACTAGCTTGTTCTCTCTTTCAAGACATTTTGTTTTTATAAAATTACAGCCTGGAAAACACACTATGTGTTTAGTCTGAGTAGGTAGCCTGAGCTGTTTGTTAAATACCAGATCTCAGATTTGTGGCTGTTCCTCAAAAATAACTACACGACACCGGCAATTAAATTTATGTATCATTTTGATTATTTATACTTTAGTGAATCAAAGGAGGTAAATAGTGGTCTGCAGCTGAGCACTTTCATCAGCATTTTTCAGCAAGCCTTTTAGATTCTCTCCATTATGAAGCTGGATACAACACACAATCTTCCCATTGAACAATCTGGAGGGAACTGTCACCCATGCTACTTCCATCCCAACATCTTCCCATTTCTGGAGTTGGGTGTTGCTGCATTGCAAATGTGCCCTTTTGAACCATGGAGGACAAGCATGTTTGGTCTCAACTATTTTCACTATGTTCCATCTTTTACTAATGATATTGTTGATCATTCAGCATTAGGGCTTCTTTAGCTCTGCATCTCAGGGTCCCATGGTATCATATGTAAATACAATATTGCACTGAATTGGATAAGCAGTCAATGGCCTGGTAGGAAGATTACTGAATAGGTGGGTTCTCTTTCACTGATGCTCCTGCTCCAGCTGTTTTGACTCTTCAGGTGATGAACATGTCTTTAATTCAGACTTGCTGAATAAACGGTATGGGTAACTTGCAACTTGCCCTAGAAGATAATCTTCAGTGACTAGGAACTGTGCATTAGATGGAAGTGAACTAAATCACTTCCAAAGTCCCTTCCCACACTTAACATTTGGTGGCTCCTGGATTGCTCTGCCCATTAAATGAAAAATAGTTAAATGACGGCGGACGGAAACATTTAAAACAACTGGGGGTGATTGTATTTGGCCTGAGCCTCCTCATCTGCAAGACTGAAGTGGGGGAAGCTTGGCTTTTCTCAGTGTAAGAGAGCTAATGAACATCCACCTCAGGACATGCCACATAATAAATTTAGACCATAACACTGCTTGTCATATCTAAAAAGGAAGAAGTAATCTGCATTTTGAAGCAGACTATGGGAACAATCAGGTATTTTGGAGAATCTCTGAATAACTGGTTTGAACTAATGGAGATAATCCTCATGGGGCTTGGAAACTGCAAAATTAACCAAGAAATAATTTAGGTTTAAGAAAGGAGTTAGATTGCACATTAAAAAAAAAAGTGTTTGGGGTGCCTGGGTGGCTCAGTTGGTTAACCATCCGACTTCAGCTCAGGTCATGATCTCACGGTCCGTGAGTTCGAGCCCCGCGTCCGGCTCTGTGCTGACGACAGCTCAGAGCCTGGAGCCTGTTTCAGATTCTGTGTCTCCCTCTCTCTCTGACCTTCCCCCCCATTCCTGCTGTCTCCCTCTGTCTCAAAAATAAAGGTTAAAAAAATTAAAAAAAAAAGTGTTTTTAAACCTGTCTATAGATCTTTGTCATCAATAACAGGAAAAACCTCCTTTATATGACTAAAAAAGTATGTTTAGTATCACTGGTAATTCTGTACAATTAGGAAAAGCTGGTGGTCTGTGTTGAGAAAGGTTTTGAGGCTGAGCTTGGATCAGAGGGAAAAATATCATGTCTGAGTAATAATTGTAATAATAATAATCGTAGTTAATTCTTCCTTTAGTTTGTGCTGAGTATTATTATTCCCACTTTATTCATGAACTGAGTGTAGACAGTTTAAATAATTTTCCAGAAATACATGATGGAGTTGGGATTCAAATACTAAATCCTTCTGAAAGACTACTAGTCGCTATGACACTGTGGATAAATTATTACTTCTTAGGACCTTCACTTTCTCATTTCTAAAAAGTTTTGGACTGCATTGCTTTATAAACTCCCTTTCAACTTAAATGTACTTTTGTCTCTGAACAGTCCATTCGAATGCCTCATACTCTGGCAATCTTGCCCTCCTTTCAATCCCTGGAATATTTATCATCATTTGGCCATTCATTGCTATGCTGGGAATTGCTGCTTACATTATCCTTTTATGCATTTACATCCTGTTACTCCACATACATAGGAAATGCTTTGAGAGGAGGGATGCTTCCATGTCCCCCCACAGTGACTAGCATAGTATCTTGCACATGGTAAAGTTAATAAACATTGATCGGTTGTTTGATATGACCCAGGCCAACATGCTATATTATATTATATTATATTATATTATATTATATTATATTATATTAAAGTTAGGCCTAGTATTGCCACAGACAGAGGGGGCAATAATATGGTCATTTCTGAGTCAGTATTACCTGAGGTATGTTAGATTTAGTGATCTAGAGTTGAAGGTGCACTCTATACCAGAGCCGATGCTCCCTGCCCTTCTGACCGTTATGAATGACTGTTTATCTTTTTGCCTTCATCAACAGCAACTATTTATTTAGCAGCCTGACTTAAGACATTCCGAATATATACTCAATGAAGGCTTTCTTTCACTATTATTTTTCTGTGGAGGGTAAAATGCTGTCTTGTTTTTCCAGTTCTCCTCCTAAGTGTGATGATTTAGATGTTCCTGCTGTTAACTGGCCGCTTTTCCATTTCCTTCTAGCATTGAGTGCCCCACACTTCTCCACAGAAGCCACTAATGAGCTTCTTGCCTTTCAGTCCCAGCCCCCACCCCAACCCAGTTCATAAATAGCATAGAATTTCAGCAATGTCAGATATTCTGGACCTTATCTTTTCTCTTTCTATTGCAACAAACAAACAAACAAACAAAGGAAAACTTTTATTTGCTGAAGTCACTAACTCAGTCTTGTCTGCTTTAAGACCCTAAAATTGAATTTATGCAAGAAGCTTGGAATCAGCTTTTCAATCGGGCTGAAAGCTTACAGATTTGACCTCAACTTTCCAAATGAGTATGCCTTCCCTATTTTTTTTCCCCTCTTCCCATATTCAGTCTTTTTCAATGGTACTTCATGCTTCTAAGTGTGCTTCTTCCTTCTTCTTAATTAATATTGACCAAGTTTCCAAGTATATGAGGAACAATTCTAGGGACTGTGTGGATGGAACATAGAAATGAAAATGTTCCTGCCCCATCCCTTCTGCTTGACTTCTGGCTCTAAATGATGCCATTCATTCTACCCGCCTGCTGGCCCCTTACACAACTTTCTCTCATTCAGACAGTGCCAAAGAGCATCAATGCCCTTTTGTCCTGCTTCTCTTATAGCCTTGTAGCAGCACAGAGCACAACAGAACTGTCAGCAGCACAAATCCCATTCCTGTCAAACCTGCTCTGCCTCCTGTCCTCTGATGAACCAGCAGTCTTCACAGCTGTGTCTTCCCAGAGTGGATTTCTGAATACAAGGCCTGACGTTTCTCCTCTCAAGTTCTTCCTCAGTGCTTCTTAGAGAGGCTAAGCCGGATAGAGAGCCACACCTGTGCCTCTCAGTGGATAACTCCACTTGTTGGTCTCTGCCTCCAGGTTCTCACATACCACACCTCAGTGGAAATTGTGGTATAATTTTGCCGTCTTCTTGATGTCTTTTTTTTTTTCTGCTTCTGTCTCAGGGCTCACAAATTTCTGTACCTCATAAATGCATAGAGATAAGTGCAAAGAAAAATGAATATATTTCTGCCTCCTTCAAGCATGCATAAGTCATCACTCCAATGTTCATAAACACATGTTGAGTCTGCCTCAGTGCTCTTGCCCAGACATGGATGATGTTTTATTTTCCCTTCTTTGAAAAATTCTAAGTTTCATCTCTTGTGAAATTGTCTTGGACTTCATTTCAGATTCAAGTCCAACGTGCGTGAAGTCATACAGATGAGTGAAATCTGTTCCCAGAATCCGTGAGGTAACAGCAAGCTTTTCCCAGCCTTCCCGGACATCTCCCCGTCTGATCAACAGTGGGAAGTTATAAGTGGTAGCTTTTCATACCATTACATTAATTATGCAGGGTGGAAGCATTTGTAAGCTTTCTGTAAAAAGACAGAAAACTAGAGATTATAATTCTTTTGTTTGTGAGGTACTCTTCACTGCTCTACTTGCAGTTACAGATTTTTTTTTTCCTTCTAAATGTTCCACTCTGAATTTTGGAAACTTGGATGTAGGAGTTAACCCAGAATTCACTAATGGGGATTAGTCCTTATCTGAGACTTCAGACAGATAACTTTTTTTTTTCTTATCACTGAAGCATGTTCATGAATGGTTTCCTTGCCTTTATTTTCCTAAACAGTTATAGAAAGTTCATTCCATTTTGCTGAATACAATACTCTTCAAAATTTTACAACACAAACATACAACTTACTTATCTCCTGGATATTATCTAATATACCATGGAGAGATGAGAGCTTTCCCCAAGGCCTTCCCTTCCATGAACTTTTGTGAATTTATTGCTGGGCCCCTGGTATCTCCAATTCCATCTCTAACGACTTCAGCTACATTCTCAATGCATCTTCAGTATCTATGGAGTATTTAGTATATGTCAGATCTGTGCTAGGGATAAGAAGATAACTAAGAAATGGCTCTACTCCAGTGAAACTCGGGTTCAGAGGTAAGATGGGGAGGGAAGACATGGAAAGTGGTGACACGTACACAGTTTGTTACAATATAATGTGCTCAATTTTATAAAAGGAAATTTTGTGGGGTACCCCCATGAGAACGTTTTTAACTCTGCCAGGGGAGTCTATTGGGAAAAAAGGCTTCGCTTAGGATATTGGAGTTGGTTTTGAAAAATGGGAAACAATGCACCACAACCTGGACAGGAGAAGAGATTTCAGACAGGGAAGTTAATGTTGTCAAATGCTTAGTGGCCATGAATAGGCAGACTGACTTGAAGAAGGTAAGAAAATTGATACAGGAGGAGTATAAGGTCTATGAGCAGAGAATCTACAGTATTTGACTAGCTTCCCTTTGTCATGTAAATAATTATAGATTATTCTGCTTTACTGAATTTACAGGCACAGCTTGAAGATGGGTAAGACTGGATATACCTACTGCCCTTGTCATTCTTTTGCTTAGTACCAACACTCTCAAAATAGTTAAGAAGTAAGTTAACTGATATTCCCCTTCTCAAACATTGACTCTGGTTAATCTCCTGGAGCTCTTTATCTTGATGTAGATAAACCCAGGCCTTCCTCTTAATTATCAGTTCAGTGGTTGAGTAATCAGACTATCAATGTCTCCCCTATTTGTATCAGCTCCCTGCCTCGCTGTCAGGAATCATGAGCTGCTCCTTTCCAGATAGAGTTGTTGTGTGCCAGCTTTGAATACCAATTTAGAGATCCATAATTTATTTTACTTCCAAAAAGGTAAGGTACTTTTAGCAAAAAGTGACTGTTGGTACTGACATGTATTATATATTTTCCCCCTTTATTGGAAAATTATACTTTTACAAGTCACCTGATCAGTCACTGAATGAGTGACCATGGGATGGGGCTGGGGAGAGAAGTCTTACATGGACTTTAACAGGTCTTTTCAGGGTTTATCTGGGATCTTAATAGATAATGTGACACCAACATTACTTTTGGTAATGCAAAATCATATCCCCGCCTCTGGCAATGTAAAAACTAAACATGAAGTTTGTGCATTTTGGTTTATGTTTATTCCTTGCCTGAAATTTCAAAAAGTGTGTAAGAATCGCTGGGAAATATATTGTATTTGAGGAATTGCAATCAGAAAGAAGGGGAGGTGACAACGAAAAACAAAGAAAGAATGTGAGGAAGAGGAAAGAGAACAGGAGAGGTGGGGCGAGGTGGGGGTTGGTGTTCTCTCTGTATGGGTCTAGACACAGGTGCCACGTGATTTGATATTAAATGTCAATAGCTGGGAGAAGACAGAAGATCTGCAGATAGACAGCCAGGAAGGAATGGAGTAGAAATCTTTTTTGCTGAAAGCAGTGTGCAGCACTTGTGCAAATTTCCCTTGGGATTGTAGCCTTCTCTTTCATGAACTTCTCACTCCTGTTATTTCTAGTTCCGGACCATCTGATCAGAGACTACCGGAATTTCCAGCTCTCTAGGCACTAATTTTAGGGGCTGAAACAGCAACCCCTCTGCAGCTCCTACCACAACTGCCACTGCCCTGCTGGGCTGTGGGGTTGTGCCAGCCCAGGCACTCTTGCCCAGGAAATGGAAGGTGGCATTTAAGTGGCACTTAGGACTCTCCCAACCAATCCTAAAAGACTCTGAATCAGGCCAATTCTAAATTAAGCTTTCTTGGGTAAATGAATAAGGACTCAAGAAACCTCAGAGTGGAAAAAAAGAGATATGAAAAGTCGTACCTCCGATGTATTTCTACTAACCCCCAGTTTTGACAGGTATTAACATGATTCAGTGTTTCTATGACTTATCTTTATGCTTGGGATATTTTAGTGTTCCAGTTATAAAAATGTAACTCAATCAAGTCTCAATATTTAAAAGATTCAAATGATGATATCATAGATTTGGAAGAGGACTTTTTTTTTCTTTAACTTACAAGGAAACAGGCTCAAGGAAAGCAAGTGCTCTGAACCAAGTTGCATACCTGCCAAAGAAGAATGAAAAACCAAACCTCTTGGTATAGGATAGAGTATGCTTGCCTTCAGAATCAGTTTTCTAGGATATTCACTAAAAGGACAGAAAAATAGGCTTATTTTTATATCACAGTATTTTTTAAGTCTTTCATAAAGTAATTCTGGAGTGGCTACTTGCAGTTTTTTATTTTGTTCATCTAAAGGTAAATTGCCTGGTGTCTCCCAAAACATTACCCAGACCCAGTGCTATGAAAGAAAGCTGGTAGAAGTCTATGGCTCAGATACTCTGTCTTGACCTCAGAACAATTACTTACCCTGAACAAAATGCACACTAAGGGATGCCAGTGCCTACTGTTCTGGAAAAGGACAACGTTTGCCTTAGGATTTATACCCAGATTTCCACAATGCACTCAGACTCAGCACTGGGTCACTGGGCTGAAGCTCTGCACTGAAGCCAAGTGGTGTTTAAACCACCAGACTGAGAGCTTGTGTAGCATGGGCCATAGCCATGCTCTAAAATGTGACTCAACTGTGGTTTGAGATTTGTCTGTGTGGGGTACTGGAAAGAATGCTGCTTTGGGTTGGGCACACTAAATTCTAGTCCCTGCTTGGCCTCTAATCAGGTGGTCCAGAATAAATCCTGTAAATCCTGAGCATTTGTTACTCATCTATGAAATATCTCTGTCTTTTCTATATATAGAGTTGTTCCCACTGGGAAATAAGTTAACACAAATGAAAAGTACTTATAAATGTAATGGGTTAAAAGATGTAGATTACTGTCAATGTTTATAATTCCTAATATTTGAATTGTATTAAAACAGTTAAGCCTTTGTTTGAGTATATGTAGTCAAATGTCTCCTAAAAGACTTCCTATGCTAAAATACAAAGCGAAGGATCAAAGCCAAAGTCTCTCGACACACGATGCTGCAGAGGAAGATATCCTGGTTTGTTCTGTGCCTTTCAGAATAAATATATTAAATATTGTACATTTATATAATCAGACTGGGGAAGATGTGTCAATAAACTGAAGGCTCTTGGGATGTATTCACATTCTGTGTATTATTGTTTCTAAAAGCCTCTTTCCTTTTGGACTCATTCTCTTACTAGATCTTTATTTCTCAGCAAGCTCCGTAACACTAATTTCAAAATTAAAGCTAAAGAAATATTTCCTTCTTTTGCATCTTTTTCCCCCCAGTAATTCTGCCCTTTATGTTCTGTCAAGTATTATCAATAAATTCATTCATTCATTCAACTAATATTTATTAAAACCTATTGTGCACCATTACCACTCTGGGGATAGATTAATGAACAAAACAGACATATTGCCCTGTCATATTCATCATATTTTGCATTTATATGATATTTCTATATCTCTCAATTTGTTTTTTTTTATATCAAATTTATTGTCAAATTGGTTTCCATACAACACCCAGTGCTCATCCCAACAGGTGCCCTCCTCAATGCCCATCACTCACTTTCCCCTCCCCCCCACCTCCCATCAACCCTCACTTTGTTCTCAGTATTTAAGAGTCTCTTATGGTTTGCCTCCTTCCCTCTCTGTAACTTTTTTTTTTTTCCCCTTCCCCTCTGCCCTGGTCTTCTGTTGAGTTTCTCAGGATCCACATATGATATATCTCTCAATTTGTACTGTAGAATCTTTTAATGCATTTAAGTGACCAACTTCTGATGATCAATGTTCCCTCCTACTTGTCTACCTCCACTTCCATCCTAGAGCTTTGTGGTTCTAGCTCTACTCACCCACTCTTTTCTCTCTCCAAAATCAGCTTTTGAACTTTTTTCAAGGTAAAAGCTATTAGATAATCCATCTTTGGATGATATTAGCCAAAGATGAGCAGTTCCAACATAATTATTTATCTATGAGATTCATAGCCTTCTACTTTGAATGTCATACTAATCACTAGCCCCAGAGCATGCTTAAAGTCTTAATCCTCCTAGCTCACTTAGCATTGCTGCATAAAGTTTATACCATTTGTTAAGGAGTCCATTGTGCACTTAGGTTACCTAACATTACTTGGGCCCTTACTGAGCAAAACAAAATCCATATTTGTCTTTGTTGAAAACATAATCATGTCGGGGCCCCTGGGTGGCTAAGTCAGTTAAGCGTCCAACTTCGGCTCAGGTCATGATCTCACTGCTTGTGGGCTCAAGCCTCATGTGGGGCTCTGTGCTGAGCAGCCTGCAGTCTGCTTCAGATTCTGTGTCTCCCTGTCTCTCTGCCCCTCTCCCATTCATGCTCTCTCTGTCTCTCAGAAATAAACATTAAAAAAAAAAACAAAACACCTAAAAAAACTACACAATGGTCTCTCCATTGCTATTTGAAACTTCAAGTCTTTAGAAGACACTTCTATTCTCAGTCCAACCCGGTATTTGCTCTCAGTCAGTGGCTTCTCCTTCCACCACTTCTCATCCCCTGTCCAGTCTTACTCTCGTGCAAACCTTTCGCCACACCACATGCATCTGGAAGAACATTTCTGAACCCCAAGTCCATTTGTGGCAATCTAACTTCTTAAAGGCTCCTCATTAGTCTTGTGATAAAGCAGTTGAAACTCTTTAACTCAGTTCTCAAAGTCCTACACAATCTGACCTCTAATAATGTCCCATCTCTCCACTCTGTGTTCTCATCATGTCTTTTCATGCCTCAGAGTCTGTGAACATGTTTTCCTCTTCCTGGATTACTTTTTTCTCTCCTCTACCAACACAATATTCAGATTGTTCCAATTACCCTCCATTGTCTGACTTTGGCATCACTTTGTCCAAACAACAGCAGCAACAACACAGCACTAACTGTTCCCCAGTTCTTTCTGTGGGCTCTCATCAGTATTGACCTCCCCCTATTTTTACCTTCACCTATTACATCGTATTCTAATTATCTGGTTATTTGTCCATTTTACTATCTAAAGTATAAAGCATAAAGCTAGGAACATCACCTATTTTATGCTCTGTTATGATTCTAGTATTCAGCTCAGACTCTGGCTCTTAGTAGATGCTCAATAGTTATTTACAGAATATATGAATGTGATTTAGTTTCCGTATACACTGTTCTCTTTAAGACTACCATTAGGCTCTTAATCTATGACGTATCCAATGCCTCTTTTCCACTTCTACCCAGTAATTCTGGCACCATTGATGGTTCCTTTAAAAGCTCTTTTTCTGCACTGATAAAAATGAAGCCGCCCTCTCTGCTATTTATGGATGTATCTTACACAATAGATTCCTTGTGCTGTTTAAGTTCTCAATATGGGCACAGCTTTTGTTGCAAACTTCTGCTTACCTTTTTTCCTCAGGGATCTTATCTATTTTCATGGTTACAACAACCATCTGTGCTTAGATGTCTTCAAAATTCCTGGCCTACCCCATAATACTCACTTGAGCTCAAGCTCTTCTCCATTGGATATCTCCACCAGGGTCCTCTTCTCCTGAAGCTTAACAGTTCTGAATCTATGCTTATCTTTTTTTTGGCTCCAAACAGCTTTCTCTCAACATAGCCCCATATTTATCAACATTCCTAATCATTTAGGAATTCAAATCATTCAAAATTCAAAATCATTTTAGATCTCTCTTTCTCCTTTTTATTGATATTAGATATACACTCAGATCAATGAATTATTTCTCTGATATGTTATTTGATTCTTCAGTTACCTCCCATTTGAATTCCATTATCACAGTTTAAACCCCATGCTTCCTACCTAAGTTACCTTCTTTAAATATCTCAAATCTACTATTGGTCCATGTATATCCCATAGACATTCCTATATTTGCATATTCTTTCTATCTTAGAACATCCCTCTCTTACTGTTCTGTTTACCTGAGTTCTACCCTCTTCTAAAGGTTCAGTATAGAACTATACTTCATTATAAACATTCCCCAGTTGTACCAATCTAAAGAATCTCTCTCATAAGATATGATGATACTTAACTTATTTACTATGTTTTACCAATTAACATACAGTGTAATGAATATGTGTTTAAATATATACATTTCCAATTTAGTTCTCTGATCCAATTCAGGACTGGGGATTGAAAAGCAGATTTGAGTGATATTAGAAAAGGTCTTTTTCTAGGGTAACAAATTTAGATTTGAATCAGAACTATTTTAAGACAGTTAATCTAGTGTCAGTGTGATCCAGGTAGATGTGTATGTGTGTGTCATGGAGAGAAAAAGGTGAAAAGGAGGAAGGGGAGCCTGAATGGAGAGGGAAAACACAAGAGAGGCCAGTTAGAAGGCTTGATAGTAGTCAACCTAAAGGTAATAAGAACATGAATTAAAGTAGAGACAGTGGACAAAGAAGAAGATATAAAAGTGAATGATATTATAGAAGCAGAATCAATAGATTTTAACAGCTGAGGTGTTAGGAGTAAGGAAGAGAAGGAATAATTATAAGTCAATTAACATTGAATATTCATTGAACACTCAGTGTGAGGCACACTCTAGATGATGCCAACAGAGCAGCAGAAAGGCAGGCACTGTCCAAATCCTCATAGAGCTCACATTCCACAGGATAAACCAAAATTACAACCCGAGTGATTGGAAGATGATGAAGCCATTAATATAGAGAGTAAATATAGAAATAGGAAGTTTCAGAGAAAAGTTAATATTTTTAGTTTTGTACATAATTATTGTGTACTCACTCTGTGCCACACACAATATTTTATTTTAATTACTTTGCCTGTACTAACTAATCTATATTATAATCCTGCGAATTAGGTATTATTAGCATCCCCATTATACAGATGAGGAACCATGTCATACAAGGCTAAAGAACTGAGCTAAGCTCTATGTAGTATTAAGTGAAGGAACAAAGATCAAACAAAGGTAGCCTAGCTCTTTTTTCTTTTCCTTTTGAGTTTGTTTGACACACAATGTTACATTAGTTTCAGGTGTACAATACAGTGATTCAACTTCTCTGTAAAATATACTTACAATGCTATTGCAACATCATAGACTATATTCTCTATGCTGTACCCTTTATTCCCATGATTTATTCACTCCATTAACTGGAAGCCTGTGCTTACCATTCCTCTTCACTCATTATTATGCTCATTCCGTCCTCTTCCTTTCTTTTAGCAACCATCAGTTTGTTCTCTGTATTTACAGATCTGATTTTGCTTTTTATTTGTTTTGTTTTTTAGATTCCCCATATGAGTGAAACCATACAGTTTTTGTCTTTCTCAGTCTGCCTTATTTCACTTAGCATAATCCCCTCTAGGTCCATCCAAGTGCAGCCCAGCTCTTTGAGTCTACAGTCCTATTACTAGGGCATATTGTTTTGTAGATGCTTTGGGACTAATGGAGAATTTTAGAAGGTAAATGGAACGCTTAATAGAAGTGTAGAGAGAGTTAAGGACTATAGATAAACATCTGGGAATCAGCTACATACAAGGAACACATAAATCCATGAAACCAAATTACATTGATTGGAAAAATCATGCAGAGACAAATTTGTATTTTCATTTACCTTATAATGTATCAGTGACACATCCTACAGTGCTTCCATCGGCTTTTGTGTAATTACAGGTTTCCTATTAATTTCATATTCCTCTGGCTACTCTTTCTTAATCTCTTTTCCTTTGTTCACTCCAATGTGGATTTTCAAGACTCCCTTTTTAATATATCTACTCTTCTTACTCAAACATATTCTGCCTGGGTGGTCTTATATTAAGCCATGACTTCTCTTATCATTTGTATGGTAAGAAACCTGAATATTCAGTCCCGTCATCTTTCCTGAGCTCCAGACCCAAATTATAACTTCCTGGATATATTCAGTTAGATAGTGAAGTCACCTTAAATCCAATGTGACCAAATGGAATTTATCTTCTTTACTTCCAAACTTCCCCTTGTTTAAAGCCTCATCTTTGTGAATAGAACCATTATTCACTGCAGCATCAACACTAGAAAACTTGGAGTCATTTGAACCCTTCTCTTTCATTTATGCTTCTATCCCTCCCATCTGATAGGTCATCAACTATGTTTTAAGTTTTTCTCATATTCATCATATAGCTGATCCAGCCTTGCTTTCATTCAGTTCCCAACACTTCTGAGATGGATTTACGCAATTGCCACCTAATTTGTGTTCTATAATACTTCTAGGGTAAAATTGTTAAATTTAAATGTATCTTGTCAAACCCCTCCTTAAATTTCTTCATTGTTTCCCCATAGCTTCAGAATGCTTCTTAAAATCTTCAACACAAGCTTCCTTATCTGCCTTTTAAGTTATTATATTCATTGTCATGCATGCTCTACTCTTTAGCAATTTCCCCGAGCACATCCTTGAGTCACTATTGTGTGCTATTGCACATTCTAGTCCCCCTGCTGAGAATCCCCTCTCCTTCACTTGGCTGAAACCTACCTGTCTTTGAGAATTTTTATTAAATTTTACCACCATCAACCCAAAATCCTCCTCAGACTTTCTCCCCAACCCAATACTGATTTGGATGTCTTTTCTCTATATTCCTATCCAGTCCCATATGTTCCTCTATCATAGCATATACCTTACCACTCCATAATTGTTGATTTATTAGTCTGTCTTCCCTCTAGGCTATAAGTTCCTTGAAAGCAAGAACGATATCGACTCACCTTTATAGTCCTAGCATATATTACAGCCTGGGTACAGAGTGTGACTCAGTAAATTTGTTAAAAGGATGATTAATTAGGAAACAGGAAGTATTCCTTCAAAAAATACCCAACCCCCCTTTTGGAACTTCATAGTGTGAGAGGTAGATTTCCCAAGAACAATGGAAATAATTATAGAACTATGCGGAAAGACAAACAGACATTGAGATTATTTATTATTATTGGTGTTGTAGAAAGATGATCTTGTAGCATCTATAGTGACTATGAAATGCTATTATCATATAAATATCAGATCTGAACTGTAAGCTACATGAGAAGGTGGTATACATCTGTTTTGTTCATATTGAACTCTAACACCTGGCATGAGTTAGGATTAAATAAACATTTATTGCAATTTGTTGAATGAGCACAGTAGCAGGTGGTCAAGTTAGATGGAATATGTCATGCTAATATTGACAAAAATTAAAATGTGTTTCTGAAAAATGCTTTGTATTGATTTTTTGGAAGCTTTTCTGTATTATATTTTAACCTTTGTATGTATGATGTCAGTTCTCCCCACTCCCATTTTGTTGCTATTTTTAAACTACATTTATGGTGTTTTTGCTTTACAAAAGTGGTTTTTGTTTATGTAGTCAAACCTTACAATTTTTCTTTTAGTGTTTCTGTGTTTCATATTATGCTTATAAGGGCTTTCCCCACAGCAGGATTGGGAAAATATTTCTCTATATTTTGGTTTTATTTATCCATATTAAGATCTTTAGTCTATCTGGAATCTATATTTGTATACGATTTATTTTGATTTAATGATTAATGTGTATTTTTCGCTGTATATTAGTTTGTAACTTTGTAGTTTTCAATTTTGCCCTAGTTTGATTGTAAAAGACAGGGACGATGCATTCAAAACATCTTATTTATGGGCGCCTGAGTGGCTCAGTCAGTTAAGTGTCCAACTCTTGATTTTGGCTCAGGTCATAATCTCATGGTTTGTGAGTTTGAGCCCCATGTCAGGCTCGGCACTGACAGTGCAAAGCCTGCTTGGGATTCTCTCTCCATCTTTGCCCTTCCCACTCTCTCTCTCAAAATAAATAAATAAAAACTTAAAAAAACCACAAAGCATCTTATTTTTAAAATCATCCCAGGGTAGATGACTCTTTCAGTTGGACTGCTGCATTCATCATCTCTCTGCTGGACTCTTGTGATACATTTCTTTCTTTTTTTTTTTTTTTAATCCTTTTTTTTTAAAAAAATATTTATTTAAATTCAAGTTAGTTAACATACAGTGTACTATTGGTTTCAGGAGCAGAACCCAGTGATTCATACCTTACATATAACGCCCAGAGCTCATTCCAACAAGTATCCTCTTTAATGTCCACCACCCATTTAGCCCATCCACCTACCCACCTCCCCTCCAGTAACCCTCAGTTTGTTCTCTGTCTTTAAGAGTCTCTTATGGTTTGCCTCCCTCTCTCTTTTTACCATATTTTTCCTTCCCATTGCCTATGTTCATCTGTTTTGTTTCTTAAATTCCACATATATTTGTCATATGATATGACATATATTTGTCTTTCTCTTTTTTCGCTTCATAATACACTCTAGTTCTAACCACATTGTGGCAAATGGCAAGATTTCATTATTTTTTATTGTCGAGTAGTATTCCTGTGTGTGTGTGCGTGCGTGTGTGTGTGTGTGTGTGTGTGTGTGTATCTCACATCTTCTTTATCCATTCATCAGTCGATGGACATTTGGGCTCTTTCCATAATTTGGCTATTGTTGATAGTGCTGCTATAAACATTGGGGTGAACATGCCCCTTCAAAAACATTTTTGTATCCTTTGGATAAATACCTAGTAGTTCAAGTGCTGGGTTGTAGGGTAATTCTATTTTTAATTTTTGAGGAACCTCCACACTGTTCTCCAGAGTGGCAGCACCAGCTTGCATTCCCACCAACAGTGCAAAAGTGTTCCCCTTTCTCCACATCCTCACCTGTTGTTTCTGGAGTAGTTACTTTTAGCCACTCTGACAGGTATAAGGTGGTATCTCATTGTGGTTTTAATTTGTATTTCCCTGATGATGAGTGATGTTAAGTATCTTTTCATGTGTCTTTTAGCCATCTGGATGCTTCTTTGGAAAAGTGTCTTTTCATGTCTTCTGACCATTTATTCTCATAATTTTGCCTGTCCCACTCCCCTCTCTACCTAACAATCACTAGGATACTTTTAAAATACTAGAAGGAAATCTCCACCATTAGATGATATTTGTGTCTATTTTATTGACTGCTGTATCTCCAGTGCCTTGAACAGTGCCTGGCACATGGTAGGTGTTTAATAAACACATGTTGATGCAAACAATACTACAGCCATGCTGCTTCTCTGCTTAAAACTCAAGAGCTTTCCATTTCCACAATAAAATTCAAACATCTCTCAATACAAACCCACTGAGTTCTTTCTCTCTTCAAGATCCCATGCTATTCCTACAATAACTTTATTGTTTAGTAGACAGAAGCTTAAATATGACTGCCTTAGAGAAGTCTTTCCTTACTTCACTATTGACAGTAGATATACCTGACGTATCTTTTGTTTTGAGTTGTTTTATATCTGTCATAACAACTTTTTATAGCTCTGTTTGCTTTATTTTTATTTTCTTTCTCCTTGGCCAGAATGGAAGCTTTATGAAGGTCTGCACTTTGCCTATGTTTTTCTCTGATGTGACTTTTGTATACAACATGATGTCTGGAACCTAATATTTGTTAAAAAAAAATTTAAGACTTATTTTTTTTATTTTTAATGTTTATTTTTGAGAGAGAGAGACAGAGCACGAGTGGGGGAGGGGCAGAGAGAGAGGGAGACACAGAACCTGAAGCAGGCTCCAGGCTCTGAGCTGTCAGCACAGAGCCAGATGCAGGGCTTGAACCCACGAACCACGAGATCATGATCTGAGCTGAAGTTGGACGCTCAACCGACTGAGCCACCCAGGTGCCCTAAGACTTATTTTTATGGCAACCCTTAAAATGCCAGTGCTGAGATTCCAATCAGTTAGCATGACAATTTTAAGAAAATAACTCATTGGGGTTACTCATCAATCAAAAAAAATGAAATCTTGCCATTTGCAACTATGTGGATAGAACAAGAGGATATTATGCTAAGCGAAATTAGCCAGTCAGAGAAAGACAAATATGACACTTCACTCATATGAGGAATTTAATATACAAAACAGATGGACATAAGGGAAGGGAAGCAAAAATAAAGAGGGGGACAAGGAGGGGAAAAAACATAAGAGACTTTTTTTTTAACCTTGAAAAACTATCCAATATATTCATTCAACAACAGGGCCCCCAAATATATGATGCAAAAAAGTGGCAGAATTGAAGGAAGAAATAAACAATTCAATAATAATCATTACAGATTTCAATATCCGAATTTCCATAATAGGACAACTAGACAGATGATCTGGGAGGAAATAGAAAACTTGAACAATATCATAGACCAAATGGACCTAAAGGGCATCCATAGAAAACTTTGCTGCAAAACAACAGAATATATATTCTTCTCCAGTTCATAAGGAACATTCTCCAGGTTAAATCATATGTTGCACTATAACGCAACACTCAATAAAATACAAAGGATTGAAAGTATATAAAGAATGTCTTCTGACCACAATAGAATGGAATTAGAAATCTTAAATACAGAAAACAAAACAGGAGGGGTTGTGGGTGGGGGATGGCCTAAATGGGAAAGGGGCATTAGGGAGGACACTTGTTGGGATGAGCACTGAGTGTTATACATAGGAGATGAATCACAGGAATCTACTACTGAAATCATTATAGCACTATATGCTAACTAACTTGGATGTAAATTTAAAAATAAATTAATTAAAACAAAAGAAAATAGCTCATTAGTTAAAAATACATTAATCATGAAATACTTGCTGTCTTTAATTTTATTCATGTTTGATTATAAAAACAGCAATATCAACAAAACAAACTATGTTCAAGCAGATTTGATTACCTGGTTGTTTTATTTAAAGCGCTTAAGTACAAATAGATGAAATCATACAAGTAGACATAATTGAAAAAGCATTAAGAGCACTTGTTCATTAACACATAAATTATATAGATGTTATACAGAAAATGAGTGACAAAACCATCAAATGAACAGGATGATAAAGGTATTAAATAATTAAAGATGAGATGTTAGAAAAAATGTATGATCTCTTGAAAGGACAGAACAAAAAAGCGTCATAGGAACTTGGACAAAATAAAGAAAATGAACATTCATTGGGAAAGACATTATAAAAAGTTGATGTCACCTGTTAAATCCATAAGTGATACTTAACTGTGTGTTGGTGCCAAGGAGAGTGTTATTTGGGGGTACAAAGAAGTCCTGTTGAAGCTGTAAAATAAAAACTTCTGGACAGTTGAGAGGAACAATTAGGAAAAAAAAAGAATGAAGAAGCGTATAAACACTACACTGAATATTATTTTAAAATATAAAAGATAATATAGCAGAGAATAGAAGAAATGAAAAAAAAAACAAAATAGGAGGATACAAGAATAATAAAACGGATAGAAAATTTTTAAAAATATGGAAAGGCAGAGAAAGAAATTTGGTAAAAACTCATGTAAAATCATAACTATCCTAGAAATAGAAAATAATGTGTTAAAAAGAATACAATAGCCAAATCATGATGACTGACTGGAAGCAATGTTTCCTTTTCTGCTACTTTATGGTATGTGTCAGCTTTTAATAGTTTTTAAATTGCTGTTTTATCTGAATCAAAAATCAAGCAAGCCAAGAAAAATGAAAATAAATAAATCTCTTTTTTTTCTTGAAAGGACTTTGTCTTTATTTATTCTTCTGCTATCACAAGGTAAAAATGCAAATATCAAGCCAAAACTGAAAGTACTAATGGGAAGCTAAAAATGGTTTCAGTCAACTAACACATATTTAATGAGCTTTCATTGTGAGTTCTGTGTTCTCGGATTGTAGAGATAACAAGTATGGGACTCTGTCAATTATAATGTAATTAAGGAGTTAAGAAATAATTACATGACTTAATTCATGGAAAAGCCATATTATATCTATATTCAATTCATTTACTGATTTGTCAGTATATAGAATTTATAAAAAGATGAATAAGGCATTGTATCACCATTTGCAAAACAAAAATGGCTCCCAGAGCTGAGCAGCTGGTTGGAGTTTAGGGTTTGAATTCCAGATTTACTTCCCTTAGCTTAGAATGTATGGAAATGCTTCACTTTCTTCATCTATGAGATGGAGATAATGTCTACTTTATAGAATATGAAAAAGACACTTACTGCTTACAAAATATTCATGTACTTCTTTCATTTCCAAGCTCCTTTGCAGCTATGTCTGGACATATGACTTCATTCTGGCCAATGGGGTGTGAAAAAAAGTGATTGATCTATGTCACTTCTAGTCCAAAGAATTTTCTTGCTATTGTGCAATCTTTAACTGTTCCCTGTTGAAGTGATCTGGAAGCAGAAGATCCACCCTTGAAAGTTACCTGACCCGAATTTCATCAGAATAAACTTGCATGTTGTTAATTGTGTTGAGATATATGGGTTTATTTGTCATAGCTACAGAACCTGTGCTGACCAATAAACAGGACTGTTGTGAGGTTCATATGGGATGATGCATGTAAACTTATTAGTATGGTTCCTGGCACAGAGTAAGCAAGCAATAAGTGGAAGTCATTATTAGTTACAAACCTTTTTAAATAATCTCTGCACCCAACATGGGGTTCGAACCTTCAGCCCCAAGATCAAGAGTTGCATGCTCTATCAACTGACTCAGCCAGGCACCCCACAAATATTTCTAAATAAAATTAGTTATTAAAACCTTTTTAGTGTTTTATTTTGTAATAGTAATAAATCAATATTGGGGAAAAAAAGAAAACACCTCTAGAATGTGTTGGCAGAATGTTTCCAAAACTACTTCAATGTCTTTAGTTCCTCTAATTCTTTTTTCCTAATTGAGTACACTTGATCTTTTGTGATAGGAGCTCCTACTCATTAAACTTGTACTTTCTGTAAACACAGTATATGTTTTTGGTCAGAGGTCTTTAAGGTTTTTATTTATGGATAATTCATTGCCCTAAACCAATAGTGAAAACTAGTGATCTTTCAAACATGGAAACACCCTGTAATTTTCTTCTGGCATTGCAACAACTTTGATGTTCATCTTTCTCTTTTCTGGCTGAACCTATATACACTTAAGTACAGGATCACATTAAGAAAATGCTCAGACCACATGTAAACAACCTGTGGCTAGACAATTCCTGAACCCTATGCTATGTCCAATTTTCAAAGGATGTAAGCTTCTGTGTTGTTTTCTCTACCATATATTTTTCCACAAAAGTCCTACTTACTACTTTATCATGAACCAATGTATTTGGGTATAAGTCTAGACATGCTGTGATTTGAAAGAAGTCTATCCCTTCCTGCCTACCCCGCCCTTTTGTCCTCTGAAGAGGAGTTTGGACATCTCATGCCCTGAGACATAGTTCTGTGGGTATGTGTAGGCAGTGCTTCATGATTAAAAAGATCTGGGGAAAAGATCTGGATGGATATGCTAAGGAATTGGAATAAATTTTAGTAATCTGCAGATGAAAATAAGATGAGCATAATAAGAAATGAAACGAAGGGCAATGGGGATTGAGTTAGGTCAACCAGTGGTCGGTTTTGTTTTTCAATAAATAAATTTACTATTTTACAAGACCAGTGATCTAACCCCTGAGCTATGGAGCCAGATTTACTATTTTAAAGGAAAGAAGAAAAAAAAAGAAACTTTCTGTGAATGTATCTGATAAATCAGATGATTTTGTAACATTTAAGTATATTAGTTGATGGAAAACAAACCCAGAACTTCTGTTCATTTAGTCAGTAGATTTTATATGCTAAATCAGGAACCTGTTTCTCTGAGCTTTTCCTTCATCTTCTTTCCCTCAGTAGTTAAGATATGAGTCACCAGGATTGATTATACAGCTGACAAAAACAACTACGAGAAGGCAGGATGAGTAGTGTGAGGTGGGGGTGAGCAACACTCATTTAAATATGGCAGAAACGTCCCCGTTTATAGTTTCTTTGCAGGAGAGTTCTTCTAAGCATGTTTCAGAGCTCAGACATAGGAAACTGAGCCTCTGTAACAAGCCCAGGACTAAGAGGCCCCATGGGATATTGTCAGGATGGGCAGACAGGCCCTGGTCAATGCACACACTGCACACTGTGACCAGAAACTTGGACTAAGAAGACAATGCTGTACTTTATGGAAGGGCATAAGCACAAGGCTGGGGAGAGGGGTGGTTTAATGCAGTGAATCACTCAAAACCAGCTGGCAGAATGGTCGAGACAAACAAAGTGAAGTTTAACAGGGATAACTATAAAAGACGCATTCTTTTAATTTAAAATAAATATGCTCTTTAACCCAGTAATTTCTAGCTATATGCTCACATGCGTTCAAAGATACATACATACAAACTCAGGATCTTTGAAGCCTTTTGTGTAATTTCACACAGCAGATACAACTAATATCCTTCAGTAAGTGGTTGGTTAAACAGATTATGTTATGTGACCCAAGAGAAACTGGCAATGGATTATTAAAAATATATCTATATATGCTGATAGAGAATGATGGAGTATAGAATCTCCTAAATGTGTTGTTAGATGAGAAAAGCAATCTGTAATGCTATACATATAGTATTCTCTAATACAAAAGATAAAGAAAATTGAGTCTTCAGGGTAGCTAGGAATGCACTGTTGGGAAAGAAAGGGTATTCTAAGCAGCTAAGATGGAGTGTGCAATTAACACAGGCATGAAAGAGCTTGTATGTTCAGGAAATAGTCAATAGTCCACCTAGGATACATAGCAAATCACCTAGCTGCTAATCTCATATTATCATTTCCTCCTCCTGAATACTGTCATGAATGCCAGTGTAAATGTGTTATGATATCCAAAAAAGAAAACAATTCCTGGTTACTTAGAGTAACACCAACACTGCTAGAAATGCTTTAAACAAACACACAGTCAGGGCCTGATCACATAGAGAACACCTTGGCTTTCAGCAATAGAAGCCATCCGCTCCTCCCAAAGTAGAGATATGAAGCCTTTTGGCTAGAGTGTGAAATCAACTTTAACCATCTCCCAGAGCAACAAGGGAATCAACACCAGCCTAATAAGTAAACAGGTACCTATACTATTTAAGTACCTTTACTACCTATTGACAAAGAAGGCAAACATTTACTCATTGTACTGATAAATACGACAACTTAAGTTTCCTCAGTAAAATTTTGAGTTAATTCTGGGGACATTATTTGCTAGTGTGTGTGTATTAACTTGCAGCTTTACACTGTATTACTATATTTATCCTCCTTTGTAGACCCAAATTCTATAGTAGATTTGCTTATATAAGGTCTGTTTTAGAATCATGGTTTCAACCTTATAAGTCTTGTGATTAAGCCAGGATGGTACCACAGTTAGTGCTGGATATCACATCATGGGCCAGAGTGCAGAGTGGGCAAAATTTCTCCTTTGTGTCCTCCCAGTCTTTTCATACAGGATCCTGTATTAGTGCTTCTCTTCTTATGATCAGAGTCATCTCTTTGTAGGTCCCCTGTTGAATCTAACTTCTTGGAAGTCACCATGGAAATCAAACTTTGGTCAAAGCTGTTCCTAAACATAACAAAAAATGTCCTAGTCCAAAGGAGTTTTTCACTTTTTCAGCAAATGTTTCTCTAATTCATTCTTAAGAGTTTGTAGACATAAGTAAATGGAGTAAGATGATAAAACTAATTTCCACTTTTTTGCAAAGGACTCTTCACTCTTGGTTTTCTTCCTCCACAGTGTCTTGAAGCTCTTCCCCACCCACATGTGGGTGCTTAATGATGAATGTGTCACTTAATTTTTATTCTGGAAAATCATGGTTTGGGCTAAGACTCTCAGGATTTCTGGTAGCATTATTTGTGATTATTTTAACTTTTTTTTTTTTTTTTTTTTTTTTTTTTTGCAGTTGGCTTTATGGCCTTGGGATGCTTTCTCTCCTTCAATAAAATTAATTATGAGATAAAGATGTCAGACTAGGTTTTCTCTTATGTACCATTGGGTTTCCAAGCTCTACAATTCTGTGATTCTTATTTCTGTAAGTCAGCTGATATTTTTGGTGACTTGGAAGTTGGTCTCCACAATCAGACTCCCCTGCCTGTTTGGCATCAGCTGCCTGTTCACCCTGTACTCCGTGGACCTCCTTCTCACACAGGAATCTCTTTGATCTCAAAGCAGCTCTGTAAGGTGCAGAGAAAAACAAATACCAAGCTATTTCCCTTCATGGTGCTCATGGCAGTATGAGCTGTCCTAAAGAATAAGAAACCTTAAAAACAACTGATAGTACTATCCTTGAAGCAACATTTGCAAGTGCCAAATTAATTTCTATCAACACAAACAAATATGTTATTTCAGAGAAGTTTTCCAAACATAAAAGGAATAGAATGAATGACATTTTAAAATGGCTTTGATTATCCAATCTTATAAACATAACACGCAGTGGGGCAAGGGGAGGGGCAACTCCTGCTTTTACCACAAACTAAATTCTCTAGAGCTTTGAGGGGATGATTTTTATAGTAGTCCTTTGCTTATTAATCAGTCATATCTAATTATTTCTAGCATGCATGTAATTCACCAATAAACAGACCCACTTTAAATATGCTTTTTCTTAAAAATAAGGAATGAATCATGCATGGATATACATAAATTAAATTAATTTGATAATGAACATGCAGAAGCAAGAAATCTTTAATCAAAAATCACCCTAGTGCCTTACAAGTAAAAAGTAAGGACATTTTAATATTAAAGCCTAACCAAGCATTGAATATGCATTAAATTTAGAAACTGGGATAAACAAGAATCATCAGACCTGAGTTAAGATGTGTTAATTTTTACATGAGGTACTTCTGTAATAACAACAGTTGATAACAAAGAATACTACTAAAGAATACTAGGCAAGAGCACATATACAGATTTATATTTAGGAAAGATGACTTTTTAATTGCATACAACTCCATTTACATGGGCATTCAGTACTTCACTTAAATATGACATTAAAATGATGGATTTCACCCATTAAAAACAAACAAACAAAAGAACCTAAATCCTAACCCCAAAAGGACAACAGGTTTTTCCTAACAACCAGAGAAAATGTTTCAGTATTCTCGCTTCCTACTTCTATAGGGATTAAAAACACAGCCTTTGGGATTAGAAATATCTAACATACTTTCTGGATGACCTTAGGAAAACTCTTATAAGCATAATTTTTTAATTTCTAAAATGGGATATAAATATTTATTTCATAGAATTTCTGGGAGAATTAAATAAAATAATGTTTATGAAAGCATTTATCTTAGGGTCTGGCCCATAGTCAGATAAGTTACACTTATTTTTAATTTGTTTTATTGTTATTACTTATTTTTATGGACTTTATGCATTCTATGTGGCTGATAGACATATGTGGGCATTCATCTCTGACTGTCCATAGGTGTCTTTGGGTTTGAAAGGAGGTTTGGTACCAGGAAGTGGATGAAGCAAATCTGAATTGTGCTGATTGTGTATGAGGATTGGTCAGATGATTTGAGGTTGCTGGAATTTGATGTTGATTTAGCATTTTGACTGAGAGATGGGAAAGTGGTAAGAAGAAAAAAGTTACTGCAGGGAGGGTAGAGATGTTAAATATTCAGCACTTCAAAGACACAATCTTCTGGCCTAACATGGCCTCAAAACTCAACAGAGCACACCAATCAATTGGAGGTGGCCCAAGAGATAAAACTTGTTTGCCATCTGTTAGAATGATCAATGACACTTAAATTGTGTCCATGGACCACAAGCACCAACGTTGCCTGGGTATTTTTAGAAATACAAACTCTTGGGGCACCTGGGTGGCTCAGTCAGTTAAGCGTCTGACTTAGGCTCAGGTCATGATCTCATGGTTAATGGGTTCGAGCCCTGCATTGGGCTCTGTGCTGACAGGTCAGAGCCTGGAGCCTGCTTTGGATTCTGTGTCTCCCTCTCTCTCTGCCTCTCTCCTGCTCATGCTCTGTCTCTCTCTCTCAAAAATAAATAAATGTTAAAAAAAAAAAAAAAGAATTAACTGGAGTGCTTCTTAAAACAGGTGCTTTAAAAGAAAAAAAAGAGAAAGAAATACAAATTTTCAGGCCTACCCCAAGGTGAGTGAGTAAGGCTCAGGAATCTGTGTTTAACAAGACTTCCAGGTGATTCTGATGCATGTCAAAGTGTGAAAAGCCTACTTAGATGTTCTGTTCATCAGCAAATTGGGGCTTCTCAGATGCCAAAATGGTGAAATGAACAGAAACTAATGTTATATAGGGCCTACTACATTCCAGGCAAGGTTCAGTGTGCTCTCATGTGTTTATTCCTCCCAATACTCTTTTAATGTAGATAGTTCTAGATAGCTTAGAGAGATAATAGATAGATAGGGAGAAAAGAAGAGAGAGGAAAGAAAGAAGAAAGGAAGAGAGGCAGGGAGGGAGGGAGCAAGAGAGGGAGGTAGCAGGAGAGAGAGAGGCAGGGAAGAAGAAAAGAGAAAGAGGGGCAAAGGAAAGGAAAGAGGAAGGGAAGGGAAGGAAGAAAGAAGGGAAGGAGAGGGAGGGGGAGGGGGAGGAAAGGACAGGAAACCAGATTTCTGAGTAGTTATATAGCTTTCAAGCAACTAGTAAGAGGTTGTGTTAGAATTCAATTCCTGGTTTAATTTTGAAGTCCAGCATCTTTTTTTCCCCTCTTCCATTCTGCCACATTAAGCAATATATGTAAGAATCAACCATTTCTGGGGCTCCTGGGTGGCTCAATGGGTTAAGAGTCTGACTTCAGCTCAGGTCATGATCTCACAGTTGGTGAGTTCCAGCCTGGGGTTGGGCTCTGTGCTGATAGCTCAGAGCCTGGAGCCTGCTTAGTATTTTGTGTCTCTCTCTCTCTCTCTGCCCCTCCCCCACTCACACTCTGCCTCTCAAAAATACATAAACATTAAAAATTTTTTAAAGAATAAACCATTTCTATGGTGCCAAAAAAATTTAATTGTTTAAGCCAGAAAAAACACACACACACACACACACACACACTGGAGAAATTAGATATCAGTTCACCAGTCTCTTCACAAATACCATTTCCCACAAAATCATTATGAACCAAAAAGTCATCCAGTTCCTAAAATATTGGAATAACTTTATCAACCATGAATAAAAGCATTTGTCAAATAAAAGCATTTGTCAATGCAGAATTTGGCCCTTAGAGGTAGAAGAGAAAGTTTTGGTCAGAACACCAGGATTGATAATAAAAATTCCCAGTCACTTTTAAAATTTTTAGCAGATTATGTGTTATGTTTTCTAATATGACTTTCCAGATAAAGTTTCAGGAAGAGATCTGAATAAAATGTTCTAGCAACTGTTTCTTTTTCTTCTTTTTTTTTTTTTTGAATACTTCTTTTTTTGGCCAAAAAGAATTTTTCTTGTGCCTGACAAAATAAACAAAATGCAAACTAGACAAAGAATAAGGTACTTTAAAAGAATTAATGCATGCATGTATTTATTTTAGCTAATGCACACATTTTCATAAAATCCAAAGGCTTCATGCTAGCTACTTTAATTAGATCCTATGTGTGATCAGGTAGGTAAAAGATGAATGTGTTTTGCACAAGGAAACAGAACACGAAGATCACATGGACTCTTCAGGACTCGATGCTCAGCTGCTTATTGTCTACAGCATTGTCATTGTCATATGCCAAAGTGCTGGTGTGGTCTGGGGGGCTGGCATCTTGCCAAATGGCATATCTTCACTGTGTAGGATGAAGGCTGGTCGTTGGTTTTCTTTTCTGCAGGTATCTTTGAGATACCTTCAATGATTACAGTATCCAAAGGGGAAACTGAACAAGTTAGACATCACACCAAAGAGGACAAATCATCTGTTTTCCAGTTGACTGTCATAATATTTACGTGACTTTAATCATAAGGATTTCTTTATCTGAACCATGTGGTATGGAAATATAATCACAAATTCTCTTCGTTCAATACTAGTTTGTCAGAACCTACGGATGAATTTTTCTGTGTGGTTTACTGAACTGCATCTAATTATTCTGAGAATGTTTCTCTCTGTTTTTTCTTCCCTCCTCATTGTGGTTGGTCTGCAGGTTATCGTGTTTCTATAAATTGTTTTAAAGCACCCATGTTCCCACTCCGTGCTGAAAATAAAGCATGAAATACAGACAAAATATATTATACTTTTATAGCCAGTTTCCCCAATTCTCAAATTTCTATACTATTTATTTCCATGAGGTTTTCTGTGGTAAGTGACAGAATTCCTCAATTTATAATATAGTCTTTTGTCGGTCATTCCACTGGTTGCCTTCATATAGAGCTCAACAAACACTTTCAGGCAGTTTGCCTTTGTTGCCACACCTTAAAAGGGGAGCAGAGATTTCAACCTCCAGATGTTTTGAATTCTCCAGCCAGCTGAACCTTGCAGATAAGGTACTCCAGTATCTCATTGTCCAGAAGACACATTCATTTCTCCTGATACAAATGTGTGCTCAGTATTTGTGAACAATCAGCAACATCATAGTTGGCAACTCCCTACAGGTCAGATGAAGGGGCAATTTTTTGTACCAGTAGCATGCCAATGGTGGCTGTCTCCCAGCTGCGAGAGAACTGGGATTTGTGCCATCTCCAAATATAACCCTAACTTTGTCCTCAACATGATGACTTATCTTATGAGTTTGGGTTAGTAAGCAAGACATCTGCTTAAAATGTCAGCTGAATTGAATATATATATTTACTGAGCTAAATATGTGGCATTCTGGATAAATAAAATGCAATGGGGATACCTGCTCTTTGGTAACTCATAGTCTTAAAATTTTAGTGGAGGCAAGGCAAAGTTACAACCTATTCAGCCCCAGAACAACAGCCTGTCCACAGAATTAGTGATGATGGATGATAAACATAACAGTAACTAGTAATGATAATCACATATTGAAAAATTACTATGTACCAGATATGTTAAATTCTATGTATGTGTGATTTACTTCAATCCTCCTCCTCCCAAAAAACTTTGCACATTACTATTTCTATATTACAGTTGAAGAAACTAAAGCTCAGAGATACTAGCTGCATGAAAAATCTTGGCTATCCAGTGTAGCTGGAGCCTGACTACAGTGTCTACACCATCTCGTTTTTTATTCTGGACATAACTAGTCCTGAAACTGGCAATTATAATGTTGGCATTTTAATAAAGAAAGATATTTGGGGATATATATTGGCTAGATTGCTCTTTTATAAAGGATATAGGAGTTATGTATATACATAAAATAAAAAATAGAAAGAAATGGAAATCAGGTAACTGACACAGTTATGGCATAATAGCAACCACATAAATAGGCACATATTATTAAGCTAACATCTAGATAATTAGCATTTTAAGTATTTTATGTGAATTAATTCTTTTAAACCTACAGGGGCTCTATTATTCTCACTTGGTAATTAAGGAAATACCCTAGAAATTCAAGAAAAACTTTCTGAAAGGAAGTAATAACCAAGCAAAATTTGAAGCATAGTAATAATTAGATTAAAAAAATTAGAATAAGTATGTATCAGGATAGGTTAGAATATGCTGCAGTGGTAAATATCTCAAAATACTTAAGGGCTGAAAACAACACAGGATCATTGCTCCCTTATGTTTCATGTCCATCTCAGAACATTTTCCTTACTCAGGGACTGAAACTGACAGTCCATCATCTGGAATGTTGCTAGTTGCCATGACAGGAGGAAGAAAGATAGAAAATCATACATTTGCTCCATAATGGCTTATGCTTTGATGTGACACACATTGTTTACTCACTTTTCACTGGCCAAAACAAATCACGTGATTGTGGCTAACTTCAGTGGCGTAGGGAGTACAATCCTATCATGTACCCAGAGGAGAATATTTCGAAATAGTGGTGAATGGTACTAATGATTGCTACAGGGTAAAGACCAGAAGAGTGGTCCAGACAGAACCAAGAGGTAAGGCCTGATAATGTTCCATGTGGATGGGAAATTATAAACATTTGGTATTGCTAAATAAATTGTGAAGCAGGCATCTTTTTTGGCAATGGTAGATTAAAGCCAGGTTATAAAAGTCCTTTTTGCCACCCTTATAAGCTTGGACTTTATTCTGTAAGCCATAGGGAAACTTTTGGACTGTAAGAAGGGGAATGGTTGTCATATTTTGTTTTACATTGGTTATTGTGGCTTTAGTGCACTGAACAAATTTGAAGAAGTCAAGACTAGAAACAAGAAACTCAACTAGAACAGAATTAAAATGATCAGAAACAACTAAACTATGTTAGTGATAGTAGATGCAGAGAAGAGAAGATTAATGAATATTTAAGACATAATTTCAGGGACTTGTTGATTAATTGAATATGGAAGGTAAGGGCAAGGAGAAGGCTAGCAAAGCTCTCAGATTTAAGATTTGGTAAATATGAATTCAATAAGTGACATGAAATATAAAAGGAGCAGGATTGAGGGTAAATTGTACTTTGAATATTAGTGGATTTCACAAGATTGTAAATGTCTAACAGGTATTTGTAAATATAAGTCTGAAATCTGGAGGAAAGATCATGGATAGGGATCTAGTTTTGGAAATCACTAGCATACAGGAGATAGTTAAGATCCTGAGAGTGGAGGACAGTCCAAAGAGAAGCTCTACCGTAAGAAAAGCAGTGGACCAGGGATAGAAGTCAGAAACTCCAACATTTTGAAGAGATACAGATCAGACAGAGTTCATGAAAGAGAGAAAAAAGGAATGGACAGAAGCAAAAATAGAGAGCCAAGAAAGAGAACTCAACAAAGTCTGATGCACCAGTCAGATCCAGAAAGATGAATGAAGTCTTAAAGTGCCATTTGGAGTAGGAAATAATTAAGGTTATAAGATATACTTCTCCCAAACAGCTCTAGTGAGTATAACCGATATATGAAAATTTTCACATTTTTAATGTATATGATTTTAGGGGTTTGGGCATGTGTGTATGCCTGGGAAGACATCGGTACCATCAAGGTAATATCTGTCACCTCTAAACTTATTTGTAACTCTTTATTTTATTGTTTTTTAGTTTAAAAAAAAAAACAACCTTGGCATGAGATTTACTCTACTAACAATTTTTTTTTCATGTTTGTTTTTTTATTTTGAGAGAGTGAGGGCCCAGGAGCAAACCAGGAGGGGCAAAGAAAGAGGGAGAGAGAATCCCAAGTAGTCTCCATGCTGACAGTGCAGAGCTGGAAGTGGGGCTCTATCTCATGAACTGTGAGATCATGACCAGAGCTGAAATCAAGAGTGAGACATTTAACTGACTGAGCCATCCAGGGGCTTCTCTATTAACAAGTTTTAAAGTGCACATTACAGTACAATTCTATAGGTGCTATGCTGTACAGCAATTGGTATAAAGTTTTAGTTATTCAAGATGGAGATCTATTGATACACTTGAACATAACTTATCAGTTGATTGGTTGGGGCACAGAGTAAAGTTCAGTGGATTGAAAAGTTATTGGGTAGTGCCAGAATTAAGACTGTGAAGTTTGACTGAAATGAGAAGGAATAATAAAGCAATACATCGATGGGGTCATAGAATCAGTAGAGTTCATAAAATTGAAAAATCTTGGGCATGTTTATATTTAAAAGTTGTGAGAAAAAAGATGGCAACATCAGGAATATAAAAGAGAGAAGACACAGAGCAAATAAATGGTCTCATTATTTCTCAAATAGTAAACAACTGTAATTTTGACAACTATACACTTTACCATGGAAGCTGAAAGGCAGACTTTAATTTTTTCAAGAAAAAAATGAATATATTACAAAGTAATAAAATCCTTATGAAGGCTGAATTGTTCAATGAGTTGAGCTACAGCTTTAGAGGCTGAAGGTTTTAATCATGACTGGATGATTGATTTTACTGCATAATTTGTGCAAGCTTTTTCAATTTCCATTGGCTAGGAGGCATGCAAAGTTCAGCTAACTCAAATCAAATTTACCTGTCTTGTTTTTCACATAGGTAATTTAAGGGTGAGCCAGACCCTGAATAACTAGGAAGAATTATTAGATAGAATGTTTGCAATAAAAAATATTTTGCAAACAAAAAGTGCTGCATTTCTCAAAAACATGTCATTTTACATGTAATTTCAAACTGCTTTACTGTATGCCCTATCTTGTTCTTGAAAGACTAGTTTTGAAAGAAAATTGATAATGGTAGAATTTCAGAGTGGAAAAGCATGGGTGTTATTTATAAAGGAGTCAGGGAAACCACAATCAAGAATTCCGTTGAAGGTATTTCAAACACCACAGGTTAGCAGATACCACCAAGCCCCAGGAAAACTTCTTTGTAGCCATCTGGTTCAGACTCACTTTCTGTTATCCCAATCAGTAGCTTGCCTTTTTGAAATGGGAGCAGCCCTCTTGCTCTTACTCAGTTTGCAACCAGACAAGCATTTGGCATATTATGTTTTGAGGACATGATATGTTCTGCAATGTAGAAGGAAACTGTTTTTTGCTGCTCTTCCATACTTTAGTTAACTTTCTAATTGAAAGTTACTGAGCATTGTTCATCCCTGTCTGGTTGACAGCCTGGCAAGCTTCCTCCCAAAGCTGTGGGAATATGGCCCCTCCTCCGCTTGCAACTCTAGCCTAATCTGAAACAAGAGAATTTTCGAACTGCAGTCTTTTTAAAATTTCATATGAAATGCATTTTTTATTTATTATTTGTGGTGACTTTGAAAAGTGGTAGACTGAAAGAGATAGCGAGACAATGGGAAACAATATGGCAATGAAAAACTGATGTCTGCCGAAGGTATACAAAAAAAGGGGGGCAGTTGAGCACCAAGTCTTTATCATGCTTGACCCACACTTTGGGATGTAGTATCTATCACTGGGAGCTCTCTTCTGTGCTCTAGTCATCATTAGTGCTTTTCTGTTGTATTCCATGTCCTGGAAATTGTATCCCCATGTTGTACCCTGTACCGTTAGTTAACTGGCTGAGTCTTGAGCTATGACAAGCACCAGTCCTATAAAAGGCCTTGTGCTAATTATTACAGGAAAAGAATGATTAAAAAGTCAAGGCCCTTGTCCGTATGCATGAATTGTTTCAATTTACTTTCTTCTTTGGTTTATTGGTTGTGGTTACTTTTTAATTTGCTTTCTGTGGTGAGTTTTTATGTGGTTGACTAGCTGTAAAACAATTATTCTAAGTTGATTGGGCAGAGAGAGAAACGGAGAAATCATATAAGCCTCAGCTTTTATGTTTACCAAATGTAAAACAATCTCTACACTTGAAACTATATTTTCATTATGATATAAAACACTCTAACCAGTGTTAAAAGTATTAAATGAAATGCTGTAGAATAGCTATATGTTTAAATATTAATGTTTGATCATTGAAACTTTGATACCCATTGCACACAAATCATATCATTTGAGTTCTAAAAGAAAAGATTTATTTTATTTTTTAAAAAATTTTTATTTATTTTTGAGAGAGAGAAAGAGACAGAGGGCAAATGGGGGAGGGGCAGAGAGTGAGAGGGAGACACAGAATCTGAAGCAGACCTCAGGCTCCAAGCTGAACTGTCAGCACAGAGCCTGATGCAGAGCTTGAACCCACAAACCATGAGATCATGACCTGAGCCACAGCTGGACACTTAACCAACTGAGAAACCCAGGTGCCTGTAAAGGAAAAGATTTAAAATAAAAGATTTATACTCCAGTGAATATGATGACCAGTCCATATTCAAATTGTCTCAATTGTTCCAGTAATTTTTTGCCTGTTTTATTTTTTAGTAATGTACTTTTTGGCTAATTAAAAAAATCAGGACTCCAATCACAGATTACACACCTTGTATTTAGTTGTCCTGTTTTTTAGAATTTTTTAGTGCAAAGCATTTTTCTACCTATGTTATACCTTTCATGAAATTGCCATTTTTGAAGAGTTTAGGGTAATTGTTTTGTGGAACGTGTCTGAATCTTATTCTCACGATTAGAGTCAGGTTAAACCTTTTCAGTAAGAATACTACACAGGTTCTATTGTGCCCATCCCGTTGCATCACTCCAGGACATAACATATGCTAGTTTTGTGCTAAGTTTGGTCACTAGGTTAAGATTATGTCTACCAATTTTTTTTTTTTTTATTTTAAAAGTGTCCTCTTCCCTTTATAATTAATAAATAATGTATGGGATGATATTTTGATACTGTGTTAATATTATATTGAACACACTTTCAGCAGGACTTTCAGCATGCATTGATGACCCTTGTCTGAGCTACACTGGAGACTGCAAAACAGTAATTTCCTAATTTTATTTTCCTCCTACATTTATTAGCTGGCATCTTTTGTGAAGAAAAGATTCCCTCCTCCAATACCTCCATGTACTCATGGATTTTTAAAATCCATTAAAATCCATTTGGCCCTTCATACTTGCTGCCTTGTTCTTTTGACGTGTACTTATGATTTTCTGGACACTATTTTGTTTTCTCACATAAGATGTTCCAGGCTCACTTTGTATGTTCTCTGTCTCTGAACTGGAATCAACCATTTCTCCAGGGAACACTGGTTCTGTTCAATAGTGAACATAGGTGTTTTAAAACCAAGATCTTGGTACTAAAATGTTCATTTCCTCTGGGTGAAATTGTTTCTGAGCCCCTTTGGTTGACTGAGATAGGAAATATATCTGAGATATAATATATTTATCTGAGATAAAAATATTATTATTATTTTCTTTCTTTTTTTTATATGAAATTTATTGTCCAATTGGTTTCCATGCAACACCCAGTGCTCATCCCAATAGGTGCTCTCCTCAATGCCCATCACCTACTTTTGCATTGTTGGTGGGAATGCAAACTGGTGCAGCCACTCTGGAAAACAGTGTGGAGGTTCCTCAAAAAAATTAAAAATATTTTTAAAATCATAAGTTCATGATGACAACTCTACTAAAAATCCACACTTCAGGGCTTCTCCTTACCTTCCCCATTCCATATTTATACATTGCTTCTCCCACAATGAGAACCCTGAATCTTAAACCACCAATATATTTACTCATTTGTTTTATCCTAGAGTACACACAAAAGAATAGTTTTAAGAATCAACAACAATCCTACTAAGTAATGTTCATGATATTATTGTTCTTTTTACCTTGAAAATATCTCATTAAGGGTATACAGTCAGAGAAATGTGTTCAAGAGTTATTTAAAAGTTGTGTTATCATTGTAACATAAAACTGAGCTCATTTGTTTCTCTTTGAATTAAATTTTAGGTTTTTTTCATTATTATTGATATAATTTTATTTTTGAAAATATGAAATATTGCCAGGGCTCAAAACTTCCACAACTATAAAAACGTTGTACTCAGAGAAGCCTCATGTACCTTCCAATTCCTGTCACTACTCCCTTCCTTCTCCTGCTGACCCCAGATAGGGAACCACATATATTCTTTTGATCTATCCTTTCTATTTTTTGTTTTTGTTTTTTGTTTTTATTTTTTTGGTCAAAATAAACAACTATAGGGGAGACTGGGTAGCTCAGTTGGTTAAGCGTCTGACTTTGGTTGAGGTCATAATCTCATGGCTGGTGGGTTTGAGCCCTGCTTTGGGTTCTGTGCTGACAGTGTGGAGTCTGATTGGAATTCTCTCTCCCTCTCTCTCTGTCCCTTTCCCACTCATGCTTTCTCTCTGAAAATAAATAAACTTAAAAAATATATTTAAAAAAGAAAAAATAAACAACTATGTATTTATGTAGGTGTAGATATATAAAAAACAGCACATTCTTTGGCACCTTGCTTTTTTCCACTCCATATTCATTCTCAGGGGTGATCCTCATTCTTTTTTATATAGCTCTACTGTAAAACAGTGCTGTATTGTGTCTGGGCATAGCAGGGTTCGTTCAACCAGCCCCTATGGATAGACTTGGGTGGTTTCCAATTTTTGCCATGACAAATAATAATTTACAACAGTGAAAACTTTTTTTTTTTCATAATTATAGCAGTATACCTTGGGGTAAATTCTTATAAGTCAGATTTCTGGGTCAAAAGGCATTTTGATAGATATTTCCAAACTCTTCTCCATAGGGGGTGAATGATTTTTTAAATTTCCACCAACAATGTTTGAGATTTTCTCCACAGTCTAGCCAAAAGAGTATGTCATTAAGCTTTTGAAATTTAGGTGTATATTTTTTCAAAAGTTTCTCAGGTAATTCTGATGTGCGGTTAGGTTGAGGGCCATTGGCTTGGATTGTCAGCAATTCTAAGAGACTGCAAAATGAAAGCAATGGTGATGGTAATAGTAAAGAGTATCACAAAAATAAACTGAGTAACTTCAAAGAAAAGGATTGGGAACAAGTCATAATAACTTCATCCAAATTTAATTTCTCTAGGGGCAAGAATTAAACACTGTGTGATACTTGGATTAAAAAAAATATATCCCATGCCCTCCTTAAAAAAGGTTTTGCCTGTTTGACATAATTTTATATACTTTACTGGTACATCAATGTCCCATCTGGGTTGACGTCTGTTTAGGCATCAGTAGGGAACGTTTTTAGGGTACATGGCATCCTAGATGACTCATTCAAGTTAATATTCATCCAAACACTACCATGAAATGAACTGATAGAACCTAGGTACAATATTTTATAGGTTCTAAGACAGTCTTTTTTTCTTTAATATTTCTATAATCAGTCTACATCTTATAGCTGACAATATATCATAAATAAATTGGCATCTCTTCTCTCTCTTAAAGAACGACTTCTAGTAACTTTAACACGGAGTTTTAGAAATAAAAGGGTAATTAATTGAAAGGAATCAAAGTGGCATTCTAGGAAAATTATATGCATGCTTTCTTAGTGATCTTGGGCACACACATAACTAATCAGAGAGAGAATAATGTGGTTTTGGTCAGTTTTCAATGTCTCTGCCCTAAGCCCTGTGGCAGTCTTGGTCCTTTCATTTTTTTGCCTCAGCGGTTCATCATCCTTCAGTATTCTCTTTACTCTCAAGCTGGTCTCTGACAATTGGCTATGTGGCTTTTGGGGCTCCTTCCCTTTGCTCCAGGGTCTAGTTATTTATAAAAAAACAGGGTTGACTGCCTCTATTCTGAAAAAACTTTCTCTGTCACAGCTACCATTGCATTATTTTCTCTGTCAGATACTGTGCTCTTTACCCATATACAGGGCCACCTGTACCCTAAGGCCAGCAACAGTTTTCCTAGTTCATGAAGGATTCCAGCTTCAGCTGGCCTGCCAGATCAGTTAAGTCCCCCCCTACCCCCCCATATCTCCCTAGTTGAGCTGATCAACCATGACTGCTGCTAGACTGCATGGTCTCCACACAGTGACCATGTGCCATGCCTGGCCTCATCGTGGACACTCATTTTGGTCCAGGGCCCAGTCTGTCTAACATTATTAACAGTCTGGGTGATACGAAGACTCATTGCCAGCTGGGTCAAAACCCTTGGGCAAGCAAGTTATATTCTTTACATGGTTTCAAAAAGGAAGAGAGAGTTTCTTGACAGGTTTCAATTAGAAAGACTTCATCCTAAGAAAAATCAGAATGCCTTTTAATTGCACTTTTAAATTCCCTTCGTTCCTGCTGAACGAAGATGAGAGCCAAGCAGCTTGGAATAAAGCCTCTCAGAATTTGGAATTAACCTCTTTTCACCAACAATTTTTCTATGACATATTTTTAAAGTATGCTTTGCAATAGTTGTTTTGTTTTGTTTGTTTGTTTGTTTGTTTTGTCTCTGCTGGTTCTTTTTGAAGGTACCATCATAGCAGTAGCCCAAAGTATTTGGAATATGATTAGTGAGCTATTGGAAAAAACTGTTTATGATGGTATCTAGAAAAACGAAAATGCTACTTACAGTTTTAGATGTTAATTGAAAATTTTGTTTGACTTTCAAATTGTCAATCCTACTCAGTTCATAATTAACAGCAACTCAATGTCTAACTTGAATGCAAAAATTTTCTGAGTTGACTCAGCCATATTTATGAGATTCTTATGTTGTTGGTTTCTTAACTGTTAAGGAGATAAAAACGTTCTTTTGTATGTGGATTCCCTCTAGAGCCTGGCTCTTTCTCTCTGATGGTCACAGAGATACAAAATGAAGTAAGAAATGGTCCCCGTTGTCATGAAGCTCAATCTAACAGGCAAGTCTATGTATAAATACATATGCATGGCAGATTAAAGGGGAGAAGAAAAAAGAGATCACAAAGGAAGAGCAACTTCCAGAAGAGTGAAAGGGGAAGCTTTCCTGGAGTGGGTGACAGGTGAGAAAGACTTAAGAGGTGCCTGGGTGGCTCAGTCGGTTAAGCGTCCGACTCTTGATTTCAGCTCAGGTCATGATCTCATAGTTTGTGAATGCGAACCCCAAATTGGGCTCTGTGCTGACAGCTCAGAGCCTGGAGCCTGCTTTGGATTCTGTGTCTCCCTCTCTCTGCCCCACCCTCACTTGCACTCTGTCTCTGTCTCTCAAAAATGAATAAATGTTAAAAAAAAAAAAAAAGACAGACTTAAACCTGAATAGGAATTGCCCAAGTAAAGCTGGGAAGTTTATGGAAGACAGGCTGAAAAAACATTTCAGGTAGAGGAGGGAAATGTAGAAAGGACACAGGTAGAAAAAACACTTGTGTTAAGAAGATGCTGGAAAGTAAACTGTAAGGCATGGAAGAGAAAGTAAGGAAAGCAGAAATCCCTGAACACAATTCTGTAAAGCAAGAACCGTACCAATGTCTACTGAAGCTTTATTATATGCCAGTTCCTCTCCAATCAGGAAGGTAATTGTTAACTTCTTGAGGGTGGTATGCAGGTGAAGTCAAGATCACGTATAGGAAAGCTGGTTAAAAGGTTGTTGTAAGGAGTCAGACAAGCTCTGATCACTACAGAGATTAGGGCTGCCACATTTTAATCTATTTTTGTACTATAGCTCTTGATAGTTAAAACTGACCAATTCTTGAGTTGCTATACTTCAGTTTTGTTTCTTATTTCTTCTTATAGCAGTATCTCTAATAAGCTATTATAGCTTCACACTTGTGTGCAAGAAAGCTAAATGCAAAATATGCAAAAACCAAAAGAAAATCCAACTGTGGGTATGAAAAAGATACATTGGGTAGGTATCAGAGGAGGCAATGTGTACAAATGCAAATATAATTGTTACAATAGATGATATAAAAGATATTTCAATAGCAATTATGCTAAGGATTGTGTCAGAAAGAAAACATGACCTGGGATGTACAAAATAATTTTGGAGGCACTTTTAAGTAAATAAGAATAAGGGCAGAGATATAGGAATGGTTGAAAATCAATCTGGTTTGTGCTCGCTTCGGCAGCACATATACTAAAATTGGAACGATACAGAGAAGATTAGCATGGCCCCTGCACAAGGATGACACGCAAATTCGTGAAGCGTTCCATATTTTATATGTTTTCACTCTTATGTGGATCCTGAGAAACTTAACAGAAGCCCATGGAGGAGGGGAAGGAAAAAAAAAAAGAGGTTAGAGTGGGAGAGAGCCAAAGCATAAGAGACTCTTAAAAACTGAGAACTGAGGGTTGATGGAGGGTGGGAGGGAGGGAAGGGTGGGTGATGGGTATTGAGGAGGGCACCTTTTGGGATGAGCACTGGGTGTTGTATGGAAACCAATTTGACAATACATTTCATATATTGAAGAAAATCAATCTGGTTTGAGCTGAAGATGCAGTTTGGGTTGAATAGATTTTTTTTTTTTTTTCCTGGTCCCAAATGGTTGGGAAATGAAGTTGAAAAAACCTACATTGTCCGAATGGGAGGGCAAGAAGAACTAGAAGTCTCTGTTTGCAAGCAAAAGAAAACCCAATTCTATCTAGCTTAAAAACTGAAGGAGATTTATTAACTAATGCAATTGAAAAGTACAGACTTCAGGCATAATCTGACTCTGACGCTGTGATATTATGAGAGTTCTGGATGATTTTCTCCATTTTCTCTCTCTAGGCATCAAGCTCATTTTAGGCTGGCTTCCATTATGGTTTATAATCTCCCAGGGCCACATATGCTTCCTCATTTATTTCTGGGGTAGGGGAAAGAACTTCTTGAGCAGTCACAGACTTAAAGTCCTGAACTTCATTTCTATCAAGACATGTGCCTGCCCTTGAACCACTGGCTATTATCAGGGGATAGTCAGATGCAGATTGGCTTGGGCTAGGCTCTGCACCCACCACTGAACCAATAGCTCTGACAAGGAGATGTCTTTACTTAAGTTGGCTCACATCAATTAGGGTTGACTCCTGGTATTCTTGGTTAGATTGCTCAGCCAAGGGGGGTCAATGGGGACTGGAATCCAGCCCACTATCTGCTTTCCAAGCTTTGCACTCTGGCATTGGGCTATATTTCCTGGAAGAAGGATAGTCTTTTTATAATTCTCACAAAAGCACAGTTATGTGTACTAATAAATCTGAGTCCAACATCCATTACAATTTACATTTTTCCAATTTACATAGAGAGGTGCCTATGGATTAGCGGTAGCCATCACCCTGAAGTTGAGGGATCAATCCCAATTATTTTTGTATCTTGTTTATTTGCTTCTTCAGATCCAGGCTCTACCCTGCCATTTCTCCAAGAGTCTGACCTGCATTAACAGACTCCCTTATCCTCTGATGCCAGTTATGGAGCTCAAGGATGAGTTCACTGTGGGTAGGCTGCATCTGTCTACTGTAGGCCAAGCTCTTGCCAACAGCCTTTTCCACATGGTCTCTCCGTCTCTGCCCTCTGTCACTAAGTTCTAGTAACTGCTTGCACCTCTTGGCACTTCAGACCCAGGAGGATATCAGTCCCTCCTATGAGGAGTGGAGAGAGGAAGGGCAGAAATTTATTAATAGTAAAAAAAAAAAAAAATAATAATAATAATAAAATTGCCTGCAAGTCAAAATGGAAGGAAAGAAAGGAAAGGATAGGCTTGGTGGAGAGTGACTGACTGTTCTGCCTCCTCACCACAACAGACCAAGAGCAAATCCCACTATAAATGCTTCAGGTCCCCAGGCTAAAGGTTTCTGGGCTGAATTATGTGAGTCTACCTTAAATCAGGATGATGAATTAGGACACTTCTTTGCTCCATTCAACTCTTATGATTTATTCATTCAGTGTCATTTCTTGTATAACCAAATTTCCTAATTTCTAATGTGGGAGAAGTAGAATAGTAAAATGTATTTTCTGCTTTAGGACCACCCTACAATGTACAAAGGTATTCATATGCAGCTTAAACAAAGAGAATTTGTCCTATTTTCTATCACCTATCTAATGTTCCTATAAACACCTCACCCCCACTGTACTCCTCTAGGTGGCAAGGAAAGAGATAAGTATTGTCAGCTAATGGTTTCTCTGCTTCCTCTAGTTTATAGTCTGTTTAAATTTCAGATCTCTTTTTGAGGTAAATATTCCTATGAGTTCTAAGTTTGAGTCCTTATTATGGTGGCTTCTCTCTTTCTTTTCTTCCTTCCCAAGATGGTGTCTGTTTATCCTTATGATTTCCCTTGATATTGGGAGGAGGAGTCACTTGGTCTCATGTTGGTCTTTTGCTGGTTTCTCCCATGAGATGGCTTGTCCAATCCTTGGGTCTACCCAGCTCAGGTGTGCTTTGCCAGGTCATGTTTCTGAGAATGAGGCTGAAATCTGTTGCTGAAGTAAGTTAGCAGTGAGGGAATTCAGGATCCATTTATGACTGAACACATACTCTTTTCAGTGTACATTTGTGGTTTTATGAAATTCCTAGCGGCTAGCATTCAGCCTGACCAGAGTGGTATTGGATAAATTTTTGTACTTTGGTATTATTAATCATAATTTTCTTGTAGTATTTCCAATGAAAAGTCAAATTTTTTAAAACTTACATATTGCATAGTAGGTGTTTAATAATCTTGGTTTCTACTCTGCCTCCCAATCTTTATAGTTATTAACTGTTGAACAATTAACAAAATATTTTCTCACTTCAAACCTGCCAAGTCATAACATAGGTATCCTATCACACAAATGAAATGCACATTGTTTTACGAATAGTGTTAAGGCAGTAAAAAATCCTCCAAGAATTAATGAAATCCATCTATAAACTATCAGTTTGTTAAAACATAAATTCCTTGATTAGTTTTAGCATTATATTTCATATGTGTTTGTGTTTTAATTTTGTATTATTCTTTAAACACCAATATAGAACAATTCAAAGAAATTTTACTCGATTGCTCCAGACAAAACCCAGTTGTTTTCTCCCAAGTCCCTTATTGCCTGTAATTATATAATCACATAAAATACCTATAAATATGTGTTTGCACAGTTACAGTAATATGGTATATACACTTTTAAGCCCCCATTTCTCTTAATATTAAGCTTTATTTTTTATACTGCTAAAGTTATATGTACGAGTTTATTAATGATACAATATTTCATCAATAAGACATTCTCTCATGAGATATTTAGGTCATTTCTTACTTTTTCATGATTATACATAATATTACAATGACCATTTTTATGAACATGATAGAGATTATTCCCCTCCTGACTAATTTATTAGAACTTAGGTTCCCAAGAATTGCTCACTAAGTTACAGAGAATGAAAGCTGGCTAGTTTTGATTTGTATCCCTGGGCTGTTCTCCAAAAGGACTGCATCTACACCAATGCCTGCAGGGTCCTGCTTTCCCAAGGTGGCCTCTGTTAGCAATAGTTCAAGTTTCATGAGCATGAAAGAAAAAGTTTCATGGGCAATTTTTTCTTCTGGCATGACTAGGTCTTCTCTTATCAGGAGTCTTCCTTTTCAATTCTAAGTAAGATTTAAAATCTGGTTTCTTCTGCAGCTAGTAGAATTCTTTTTTTTTTTTCTTTCTCTTTTTACTTTAAGCATCTTTTATTTTCAAACATAGCAAAGAAGATTAAAGTACTTGCCATGCCAAATAAAGGTGTTTTTTTTTTTAATGTGCAATATATCTGAAAGTAATAAGCAAAACTTACTGAGCAATTACTCTGTCCTAAGCACTTTATGTATTAACTCATTGAACCTCCATAACTATTCCACATTATTCCCATTCTATGGACCAGATCACAAAAACTGAACAGTTAAATAATTTGTTCTCTGTCAAATACCTAGTAAGTGGTGGAGCAGAAACAGCAACTCAGTAACTTTGATTTCAGAGTAAACACCCTAAATCACTATGCTGTTCTGAAATCACAGCAGAAACTGTCTACAAAGTAGCAGTTCCACAGAAGACATCTTCTTTTCTTAGGAATTTAGATGAGATTGAAAATTGGCCAGAAAAAATAGTCCTTTTTAAATAAAGCTTTCCTCCTATTTATCCCACATCCTTCCCTTGTACATACATACATACAAGGACAGAATAGGGAGGGGTATATAAAACACAGAAAGGACATTAATCTTCCTTACCTTCATACTTTTCACTAATAAAAATTACCAAATAAAATATTAAAACAATTTTTCTGTCAACAATTTGTGAGCCAAACTCTAATCATATTCTTCAGTGGAGCCTAAAATCAACATGTGATACGTACAAAAACAATTTATTTTGCTGCATCCTTTTCCTGAAGTCCAAAAAGAAGTTTACAAATACTAGACCCAAGAAGGTTGCAAATGATCTATTTCTTGAAATCACAGTTCATTTTGTTCATTACTTACATGTTCTTTGAGGTTGTTACTTAGAATATAGTTGACCTCAGAGTTAAGTACTTTTGTAGATTAACATCTGATTCTGTTTTTACCATTACCTCTGACCAATTTTCTTTCGTGTGTAAAATATTAAGCATTCTTGTACTACAAAGGTAGGTACAAAACACAAAGAAAACAAGAACAAAAAATAGCTTAAAGAGGAAAATCATCCACGATAAAAATTATACTTTGCAGTTTTAACTTAAAATGCATTTTCTTATTTATGTTATGTTCAGCTCAATACTAGAAGCTACTTTATTTATTTATTTATTTATTTATTTATTTATTTATTTATTTATTTATTTAAAATTTGTTTGTTTATATTGAGAGAGTTGGGGAGAGGGACAGAAAGAATCCCAAGCAGGCTCTGCACTGTCAGCAGTGCAAGTCTGACATGGGGCTCGAACTCATGAACTATAAGATCATGACCCGAGCTGAAATCAAGAGTCAGAGGCTTAACTGACTGAGTCACCCAGGCGCCCATAGAAGGTACTTCTAGACAGACATTAGTTTATCTCATTCATTTTACAGATGAATAAACTGAGGCACAAAAAGTCAAGCTATGAACCTTAAATGAATCACTCTTTTCAGTGCTCTATCACTAGGGCAATCCAGTTAGAAAGACCAAGTAATAGCTAATGGGCACTTCTTAGCATATACCCCGACATACCTGATGATTGCAACGTAAGATATATAAAAACATATTTCAGGAAAATTTTAGGTCTAACACAGATATTCTGTTTTATAGTTGCTGTCTTGGGCTGTCCAAATCTGCAATTTGGCAGCTGTAGCCAATTTGCTGAAGAATCATATCTCTGGCATCTCTTGTTTTCTCATCCAGGTGGCAAAATGATAGCCTACTTCTATGAATCTACTCATTTAGTTTGCTAGTATCTAATTAGAGAAGAAATGAACTGTTCTTTCTCTCACATCAGAAGTGAACTGACCAGCTCATGGATCCTTCAACCAGGTGAGCTCTCAGTGGTGCTTGGCTGGCCTTTCTTAACTGAGTCAGCATATGTCTGTAGGAGCTGACTTTCACTGGGGCCTTTCAGGAATAGGGTTGTTTGAAAAGTTGGCCTCACGATCAATGGAGGAAAATGCTAGGGATTCTAGCTGCTAGTGGAGTTACTGGCAAGCTATGGCTAATGAGACATGGGTTTTGTTGTTGTTGTTGTTTTGTTATTGCTTTAAATTTTTGCTTTCTGTCCAGCCCAATTTGGCTAAGTTTTTGTAGACCCAGCTTCAATATCTCTTATGAAATCTCTATTGTGATATTCTGGCAAAGTTGTATTTTATGCTTAACTTTCTTTGTGCTTAGTTAAATGGTTGGGCCAGTAAATCATTTAACTAAGGATAATTTTTATCTTGATTCTATTGTATTTATTACAGCCTGACTTCTTGCTTAACATAATGACTTGACACTTTGGTCTAGACACTGGGGTGAGGGTGAATGTGAAATAAGCATTATAGCTGAATGTTTTTGAAAGAGGAAAAGTGACTTGCTTATGAAAATGACACATGTATACTTGATATAGGTATTGACTAGGATAAACGTCTAATTGAATTCATTCTAGCTCTTTGGTTCTTTTTATTATATATAGCTGAATGAGTACTCATATCTGTGTTTTCTGGCACTAATTTCTTTGTGTTTGTACATTTTCTTCTTGTCTAATAGATGTAAAGAGCAGGACTTTTAAATTCTGTCCCATGTATTTTCCTAAGACACATTTTTAAGTTGTATATCATTATTCAATACATGTCCTCATTCATCTTGAGCCAATGAAGGATTTCTGCTTTCTTACACCTATAGATTCTGTTATGTGTGCCTAAATGATAAAAAGTTGATCATTCAGAATTACTTCAGTATATGTGCTGCTGAAGCAAGCACAGATTCAGAATTACTTCAATTGTGATTTGATTAATGATGTCAACATGACTTTAGATATCTAAATAGTAGAGCTAAAAGGTTTTTTTTTTGTTATTTTGTTCTTATAGAGGCTACATTTTAAGTTTGAAAATATTCAGTGGTATATTTTGTATTTAAAGAAAATAATGCTTTCAAATGTATCTATGATGGTAATAGAAGGAAAATATCCTTATCAGATAGAGACGCATATTGAAGTATTTACAAGAGAAAAAAAAAATTTGCTATCTGGATTTGCATTTAGATACTCAAGTAAAAAAAGAGTTAGGTGAAGATGAAAAAAGAATTGGCAAAATGTTGGTAATTGTTGAAGGCAGGTGGTGAATGCATGCACTTGTTTCATTATATTATGCTTTTTCTGTTGTTGTTTTTGATGTTTGAAGTTTTCCAGGATAAAAGAACCACGTTTACCACTTCCAGGTACATTCTGCTTCTGCCTCTTGCCTCAATGAATCATATATTTTCACTGTTAACTGAAGATAACCTGTCATCTTATCTGTCTCGTGCCTTTAAAACCTTAATTTATTTCTCGAATACTTCCCTGGATTTGAAGTAAGAAGTAGAAACATACACCTTGAAGTCAGACTACTTTGAATCTTCATTCCACTACTCCTGATGGTATAACCTTAAGACAATTAACCTCCCTTCATCTCAAAGTCTTCATCTGTAGAATGGGGATAATATTTTCATCACTTGGCTATAGAAATTAAATGAGATTGGTACCTAACATTAAATGCTATAGATTCTTAATATTTAGTAAATGATAATTTTTAAAGGTTATTTTTTTATTTTTTTATATTTAACGTTTATTTATTTTTGAGAAAGAGAGACAGAGACAGAGAGACAGAGAGAGAAAGCAGGGGAGGGACAGAGAGAAGAGAGAGAATCCCAAGCAGGTTCTGTGCTGTCAGCATTAAGTCCTACATGGGGCCTGATCCCACGAACTGTGAGATGATGACCTGAGCCAAAATCAAGAGTCAGACTTTTAACTGGCTGAGCCACCTAGGTGCCCCAAATGATAATTTTTAATAACAGATCGTGAATGGATGTTAGTAATACCACTAGTAATTGCTGTGGTTGTTAATATAATCTTGGAGTTAGTTGTAGGAACCTAAGGTCCACTGAAAAGGGCTTACTTCAAGGTAATTGATAATAGCAATCTGTCCTCTGATGTGTTTTATTTTCTTTCAAAACCTTTCAGCTCAGCAGTGCAGTGGATTGCCTCAATACTCTATGGAGATTTTGGTGGAGAAATATGCATCCACCTATTCAATGCTACCTGCTTTCTGAAGCCCCTCTGAACTCCTCCAGGAAACATTAGAATTTCCCATTGTATTCTCTTAGTCCTTTGCTTATGTACGAAAGCACTTGCCCAACATTACTATAAGTATTTAATTTAGGGGTCTGACTCCCAGAGTTCAGCACCTTATGAACTTTATATTTCCACAGTTTTAATTCCATGCCCCCCCTTTCTCCCAGTGCTATCCCCGACACATATTAGCTGCTTAAAACATACACAGGATTTCCTGCCTGGATAAATAAATGACTCTTCTTATTTACTAAGAGTTTCTCTTTTTTTTTTTTTTGACAGCTCTATGAGGCCTAAATGAAGATCAAAGTCCATAGCTATTTCTTATGTTCCATTTACATCACTTAATATTTATGTTTTATGATAGTCTGTGGGTGATTCTTACATTTCTGGGAAAGCTGTGTTGCCATTACACAAACTTGAACAATTGAAAAACATACCATTTAATTTTCTTCCACCTGTGTTAAAAAACATTTAGAGGCAAGGGGCGCCTGGGTGGCTCAGTCGGTTAAGCGTCCGACTTTGGCTCAGGTCATGATCTCGCGGTCCGTGAGTTCAAGCCCCGCGTCGGGCTCTGGGCTGACAGCTCAGAGCCCGGAGCCTGTTTCAGATTCTGTGTCTCCCTCTTTCTCTCTCCTCTCCCACTCATGCTCTCTCTCTTCTCAAAAATAAATAAACGTTAAAAAAAATTAAAACAAAAACATTTAGAGGCAAAATACATGTGTCTAACAGGTCAAAAATGTTAATACCATGAACAGGCAGCAAATTACCAATTTATGTTGGTAGGTAAGTCTTGTGAAAAATTGCACGCAGTCAGATACTAAGAAAAAAAATTATCAAAATAAGTCAGTCAAAGTTTCCTATCACTGTCCTTCCTGATAATTTGGTCCATTTCTCTAACTGTAGGGTTTTAAAAAAAACATACTCAGCCTCCTGTTATTATGAATAACCACCTTTATGGCCAGACTCTTAATAAATTATAGGGCTAGACACATCAAGGTAGCTCCAATCCTCGTTAAATAGAATTGAAAACATCAGAGGTTCAAGATTAGTGGGAAGTTTACTGAATAGTAACCTAGTAACACCAGTTAAGCAACTGAACTCTAGTTACCTTTTATTTTCTTTGTCAAACATTCTGTGATGTTATATTATGAGTCATTTTATACTTACTGAAGGAGTATACCTGCATCTACAACATCATAAAGATTCTAAGAAGGAAATCACAGGTATATAGTTGGATCCTTATTGAAAAATCATGGGTAGATGTAATAAAATTGGGGCCAATAAAAAAAATTGCTTCTGCTGATCATTAGAAGTGAATGACTCAAGGAACCTGCCTGTTTAAAAAGGGTGTTTCTTCCTATAATTCTTCTATTTGCCCACTGGAAGTTTGGGTTTTTTTTATTATGAGTAATTGTCTAACAATATTAGACACCAAAGCCTAAGATAGAAATAGTCATCTTCAAGTTCTCCAAATATATAAAATGACCCTGTGGGAAATATACCAAACCATTTCTCATTGATAGGAGCATTACCTTAAGAGGAGAAAAAAATGTGAATTTGCGAAGTTCCTTTATCTCTTCATTCATTCCTTCAACACATATTTTTAAAGTACTTACTATGTGCCAGGAAATGTGGAGTACTGTAGGGACACAGAAGAGCACAGAAAAGATGTTGACTCTGCTCTCATGAGGATGAGAATTTCGAAGGGAAGACAGCAACAAACTAGCAGGCAGTAAGATTATATAAATATGGTAGGCAAAAAAGGAAAAGTCCAAAGAAGCATGAAAAGGGAGGAGGTGGTTTTAGGAAAGTCTTCCCAGAAGTAACCATTGAGTAAAGGATTAGTTAATAGATAGTGGATGGAGGGATTGAGGGAAAGATGAATCTAATGAAGAAATGACTTATGCAGAGGCACTGATAAGGTAGCAGTACTTTTGAATTATGTAAAATATAATTTAGAAGGTGTTGGAGTACCAGAAGGGAGGCAAGATGGCAGGAAATGAGATGGAGAGGTTGGCAGAGGCCACACTATTTAAGGCCTTTTTAAAAAGTAAGCACAGAAGAGTATAATGTGAGAAACTCTTTCCTAGAAATAGAAAATTTGTATAAATCTACCCTATGCACAAATCTACTTGATGTGTAATTATATACACTGATGCACATAAAAAAACAACAGTAGCATTCATCTTACCTGTATCCCTCTTGCTGTCCATCTGGGGAATTCTGGAGCCTAAGGAAATCTCTATGCACAGCAAGAATTTGGGCTGGTCACAAAGGGGATTTCACTATACACATTTTACAAACATGATCTATTTATTAGCATACTCACACTAATTCATTCAGTTAACAGCTACTAATTGTTTTGTCTATGTGTCAGATATGGGATGAAAGAGGGCCTGGGAAGATAGAAGGGATGAAACTAAGCAGGAGAGGTAAGGAAGATTGACCCTGAGATTGATCATCTATACCTACCAGTCATTTCACATGCATTAGTTTATTTAGTTTATCTAGAAGTTCCTTGTGGTGGGTGTTATGAGGTGCATTTTAAAGATGAGAAAACTGACATTCAAGTTTAAAAGACTTGTCTGTGTAAACCAGGATTCTAACCCAGGTCTGATTGACTCCAAACCCATTTCCCTTTCCATTATTGCATTGTGGACCCTGCCCACAGGCCACACAACTCAGAAAGAGTTGTCTTCCTCTTTCTTAATCAGATCTGTCACTGAGTTCAATGATCACTGTGCCTCTGGACAATACTCTCATGTCAACAATTCACTTTGCCAGAGTCTGGGACAAATGGAGAAGTGGGGAGAAGGGGTCTTCCTTGGGAGCAAACAAACATGGCATAGCAAGGGAGCTGGGTATTAACAGGGGTGAGAGAGGGAGGAAAGGTTGACCTTACATCAGACTTTTCTGGGGCAGATAATGCCTTCTAAATTAAATATATTTGTTAGATAAGACTAACCCATAGATAAGAAGGAATAGGTTTGTTCCACATTATGTTCTTTCCTGCACACCCGAGTCCCCTCAGGGATGTGTCTGTTAAATCACTTAAAATCACAAAAAAGAGGGGCGAGAAGGAAGGGTAAAGATCCATCAAAACTTAGTATGCACAAGAAAGAGGCAAGCCCACAATATATCAGCTCTTCAATCAACAACTGTTGATAAGCAGAGATTAGAGGAAGGTGGAGTGAACAGAGGGCAAAGGATTCCTCTCTCCTTTCATTGCCTGCAGCATAAGACTGCAGTGCTAGAGGCAGGTAAAGACATTATAAATCTTAGAGGACTAGACTTCCTAGAAGTGGTTCTGAGTTGGGGATAGAAAGTTGGCCAGGAAAACCCCAAATATGGAGGGTGATATGGAGGGTGTCACACCCACATGGGTGCCTCTGGGAACACCTTGGTAAGCATTTGTATATTTAGAAATATTTTTCTGTTTGACTTGGTTTTTAAAAAATTAGTCTTTGGCAGAATACATTTCAATTTCTTTCTTTTGTACAATGAATAATTGCTTGGAGAGACGTGTACTCTGCAAATATCTACAGTTCATAGAGCGCTTCCTTCAACTTCTCTGATAGAGTGAAATAGCCACAGTGACGCATGTTGTTTATCTAGTTTCCACAAAAAGACTACATGATAGCCTGTGAGGCCTACAGAGCTTGGTAAACAGACGTAACAGAGCCTTGCTCTGTTGCCTCCCCTTTACTTTCTGATGGTGCTGCAAATGACTCCTTGCCACTAACCACAGGAGTCACATCTTTTGGTTCTACTTGGGAATTTTCTACTGTCTCTTTAGCCAACAAACTTGGAGAGATTTTTATTTTCAGTGTTACATCTGAATGTCTGTTGTCATTTTCATTCCTTGATTCTGAATCATCTATACGAAATCTCCACCCTCTTTGAAGAAAAATGTGTGGTGCTGCTTTCCTCTGATGTGTGATGTCAGAGAGAACTAAATTTAACTAGGCACAATGATCCATTTTGGCCACAGCTGTTGGCCAAACACTCAAGAATCTGATGGCCAAAACTGTCCTAGGATGCCAATGTTGCCTTTACGGATGGCAAGCCTTACTTTGCATTTAAAAATTTCCCTGAAACAAAAAGAATTGTTTGTTCACCCCGTTATGAAAGTGCATGTGCTATGTTACATGTCCCAAACCAGTGAGTTTTCAAATGTAGTTCAGAGAACTCTAGGCATTTCTAGGAGGAAGCTATACAAGAAAACCTGTACTTGAAAAATTGTCCCTTCAGGCCCTACTAGGGTTTAAGCTGAATAGCAATAAAACATAAGATAAAATGATTTTCAAAGCTGCCTGAAAATCACCAGAGCCAAGAGTATCACTTATTCTGCCTCCTTCTTAGATAATTTTTCTAGTTATCTCTTGTTCAAAGTTCATTTTTATATCTTAAATGGATTTGTGGTGTTATTCAAGGCAGAGCAATTATCATCAAAGAAATCTATGGAATATCAGTGCCATACAAGTAAAAATGCAGTATTGAACCTGATTCCTTGGCCCTAAGTCCAAATTCAATGATTATAAACACAAAAAGAAGACTGTAATATGACTGAGGAAAAAAGAAAGGCTGTTGATGATTTTCATTTTCAATGATGAAGGTGATTTAACACATTATTTATGTTTATTGATTCCAAACAGAAGCTAAAATGCATGAAAACCGTTTATCCACAAAGATGTTCACTGGATTGTTATTTACAATACAAAAGTTAAAAAATTGTCTAAATGTTCCTGAATAATGTAATATTTCAATAAATTATGGTATATTTTACATGTTGGATATTACAGCAGTTTAACATGACGTTCTCATAGAATTTGTAACTACATGGGGGGAGTGCTGAATATAAGGTTTTATGAACAAGAGTAGATTTAAAAAATATATACAGAATAAGACCTCACTGTGTCAGGGTTAAATTGTAGTGTAGGGCTAACCTGTAGCCTTAAGAAATAACAGTTTTGTTTTAACACTGTAGATTAAGAGATAACAGCCTTGTCCTATCAATCAAGGGAACAAAAGTTTAAGGAAAATCAACTGGTTTAGTGTTTGATTGGATTGGGGCAAAGGCACGTCTGAACTGTTTCCACCCCCATCTGGGAACTAATTCTTTGTTCTGTCCTCAGGTGATGATAAGATGATGTGGTCGGCTATAAAAACTCTGTACCCCGGCTGTTCAGACCGACACTCTGGGCAAGAGTGTTGGTACCGATAGGTTGGCCTTGCCTCTCATTTTGTTGTGACTGTCACTGGTGCCCGTAGCATTCTGTTTTAGAGTCGTGTGGATGCAAAAACTGTATATACAAATCTCTATATTAAAAAAAGTACTGAACATAAATTCAAAAACTTTAATTGTATTTTTTCCATTCATTCAACCTTTTAGTATTTCCTATTATGAAGCTATAATATAAAGAAGACTTTATAGGGGCACCTGGGTGGCTCAGTTGGTAACACCCAACTCTTGATTTTGGCTCAGGTCATGATTTTGAGATTCATGGGATGGAGCCCCATGTTGGGCTCTGTGCTGATAGCATGGTGCATGTTTGGGATTCTCTCTCTCCCTCCCCCCCTTCCCTCCCCCACTCACATGCATGCACTCTCTCTCAAGTAAATAAACTTAAAAAAAAAGAAAACTTTGTATTAAAAATAGGATAACTTTTGAAGGTATTAAAATAGAAAATTTCCAGTCCCTCTGCTTTTTCTTTTGTTTCACCAGCCATTCACCAAGTTACAAAGTAAAACTACTTTATTAAAAGATAGAAATCCCAGTTTTAGTTTTGGTATGGCAAGAATGTGGAGAAAAAGGAACCTTCCTGCACTGGTTGTGGGAATGCAAACTTGTGCAGCCACTGTGGAAAACAGTATGGAGTTTCCTCAAAAAATTAAAAATAGAACTACCCTATGATCCAGTAATTGCACTACTGGGTATTTACCTCCAAAATGCAAAAACACTGATTCAAAGGGATACATGCACCCCTATGTTTATTGAAACACTATTTACAACAGCCAAACTATGGAAGCAGTCAAGTGTCCATTGACAGATGAATGGATAAAGAAGAGGTAGTATAGAAGAGGTAGTATATGTATACAATAGAATATTATCCAGCCATAAAAAAGAATGAAGTCTTGTCATTTGCAACAATATGAATAGGGCTAGAGAGTATAATGCTAAGCAAAATAAATCAGAGAAAGACAAATACCATATGATCTTACTCATATGTGGAATTTAAGAAATAAAACAAACTAGCAAAGAAAATAAAGAGAGAGAGAGAGAGAGAGAAACCAAGAAACAGACTATTAACTATAGAGAACAAATGGATGGTTACCAGAGGGAGCTGTGGGGGGGGGGGGGGGAGGGGGCGGGGGGGTGGAGATGGGTGAAATAGGTGATGGGGATTAAAGAGTACACCTATTATGAGGAAAAAAAACATAAAATGAGGATAATATTGCCTGAAAAATAGAAATTCCATTATATATGGCAATTTCCATCAGGAAGAATTTTCTTTTATGGTAACTTTAATTTTTATGCATAAATACTCTTAGCATTTTCACTTACAGGGTTCTGTATTTATTAGTATTTATGAAACATTCCTTTCTAGGCATTGGCAAGTCTAAAGGTTTTCTTTGGTTTGCAATCAAGAGATAAAGATTAAACCTTTAGCCAGCATAAATAACTGTCTTTAGGAAGTCCAGTGAGGGCTCAAGTCTTCCTCACACAGGAAATTTCTCCCTGTGTTGAGTGGATTTCAATTTCCCGGGATGTGCTGTGGGTGGCTGACTCCTACCCACTCTGAGTCTCAAGGAACAGTCACCCAATCAAATCTACATCAACTCTCCCTGGAGTGATTTTATGGCTTCCAAAGGTTGCATGAATTAAGAGGCTGGCTGAGGCTTTTATGTGGAAAATGGTGATATAATTTGAAAGGTCATATTTTTTCTAACTAGTCTCACATAAAATGTGTTTTTATGAGTTCTATGATAAAGGCCTTGTGACCCAGCTGCATTAGAACCAGGCCTGGGAGGGGTGCCTCGGTGCTCAGTCAGTTAAGGGTCTGACTTCAGTTCAGGTCATGACCTCATGGTTCATGGGTTCGAGTCCCATGTCAGGCTCTGTGCTGACAGCTCAGAGCCTGAAGCCTGCTTCAGATCTGTGTTTCCCTCTCTCTGCCCCTCCCCTGCTCATGCTCTGTCATTCTCTCTCTCTCTCAAAAATAAATAACCATTAAAAAAAAAGAAGGAAAGAAAAGAAACACCTGGGAATTAAAGAACCAAGACTTTCAAGCTGCCATTGGGTCACTGGGTGGGTTTGAGCAAATTTAACAATGAGCATTTCAATTGTCTTTTCTAAAAATTGGGGCATTATTATGCTGTAACTGATAACCAATCTATCAAAGGCCTAGGAAACAAAGTGTTATATGAATGCTTTGTAATGGCTATAATCTAGACATATATTTAACCTAAACTATCTTCTGAAATATTTCTACAATACTATAAATAGGATCCATTTTACAAGAACAATTGCTTTAACTGAAAAATATTTATATCATGTAAGTTACCAGGAAGGATCACAGTGCTTTTGTATTTTGGGGTGCCTGGGTGGTTCAGTCGGTTAAGCATCCGACTTTGGCTCAGGTTTGAGCCCTGTGTCAGGCTCTATGTTGACAGCTCAGAGCCTAGAGCCTGCTTCAGATTCTGTGTCTCCCTCTCTCTGTGCCCCTCCCCTGCTCGCACTCTTTCTCTCTCTCTCAAAAATAAACATTTTAAAAAAATGCTTTTGTATTTTAATTTGGTGTCTTAATCTATTTCTAGTATTTATTACTAAATTAGGACACTGGAGCTGTTTGTGTACTTAGAAAAGCATGGTGTGTTGTTTTAGTCTCTGAGTGAAATGCAAGCAGAAAGATAAACACTTAAAATGTACTGAAATTCCTACTCAAATGGGGAACATTTAGAATACATATTGTACCAGAATTAATGTGTGGTAACCAAGGTTTTTATCATTCAACATGCAGTATTCCTGTACAACATTAGCTTGGCAAATAATGAAGGCAGCTAGTTAATCATTAGTTAGCATACAGCCTTTGACTATGACCTGTACTTAAAAACAGAGATATTTATAAAAGGAAGTAATGTTGAGAGAGAAAGAAAAAGTTTTGTAAAACTACCACGTTGAACAATTTTTCTGCTACACTTTGGTACTTAGTAAATCTCGGCACTCAATTTCATCGCTCTTCAAAATTATTTTCAAGGTGAATACCTGCTCATAGAAAGCATTTTCTTATATTTGCCCAAGCAGCAGATGAGCTTAAACTGAAATACTGACACAATATTAGCCAATTTTTTCAGAAAAAGGATTCCTTAGTATATGTCTTAATATTTTTGTCCAAAAAAAAAAAAAGCCTCACAATACCATGGGGGGAAATTTATATATCTGTATCTATAACATGTAAATGTATACATAAACTTGACTTAATAAAAATATGTATATATGTGTATAAGAAAGAGATTGGAATGGAATATTCAAGAATGTTAGTGGTGCTTGTCTCCAGGTCATAAAGATAGTTTCAATTTTCTTCTTAGATCTTTCTACAGGTTTTTTTAAATACTGAGTTTTAATTTTTAGTTATACTATAATGCTTTATAGTCATACTATAAAACTCATACCTTTAAAGTATAAAATTCAGTGTATTTTAGTATATTCACAAAGTTGTGCAATCCTTACCTATCTAACTCCAAAACATTTTTACCACACCCAAAAGAGACGGTAGCCATCAGCACTCATTCTGTATTCCTCCCTGCTTTTAGCCCCTGGCAACCACTATGCAATTTTCTGTCTTTGTGGTGTTGTCTATTATGGAAATTTCATATAAATGGAATTCATACAGTATCTGGTCTTTTGTGTCTCTTCTTTTGAACTTAGTATAATGTTTTCAAGTTTCATCTATATTGTGTAATGTATCAGTACTTCATTCCTTTTATATGGCTGAATAATATTCCATTGTGTGAATACACCACATTTTGTTTTTCCACTCATCAATTCAAGGGCACTTGGATTGTTTCTACTTATTGGCTATTACAAATAATGCTGTTATGAACATCCACTATAAGTTTGTGTAAGGATATATGCTTCCAATTCTCTTGGGCATACACTTAGAAGTGGAATTGCCAGATCTTATGGTAACTCTATGTTTAATTTTTAGAGTAACTGCTAAATTATCTTTCACAGTGGCCACATCATTTTACAATTATATCAGCAACATTAGAGGGTTCCAATTTCTTCACATCCTTGCCAGTGCTTGTATTTTTCTGTGTTTTTAATCCCAGCCATTCTGTTGGGTGTGATGTTGTACACATTGCAGTTTTGAGTTGGAGTTCCCTAAATGGCTAATGATATTAAGCATCTTTTCATGTGCTTATTAGCCATTTTTATGTATTGAGTAATTTCTATTCAGATCCTTTGCCCATTTTTAAAATTGGTTTGTCTTTTTGTTCTTGAGTTGTAACAGTTCTTTATATATTCTCAATAAGTGTCTTATCAGATATGAGATTTGCAAATATTTTCTTCCATTCTGTAGATTGTCTCTCAAAGGTTTCCTTTTAAGTGAAGTAGTTTTTAATTTTGATAAAATCAATTTACCTATTTTTTTTCTATTCGTTGTAACTTGTGCTTTTGGAGTTACTATCTAAAAGATCATTGCCTAATTTAAGGTCACAAAGATTTATGCCTATGATTTATTTTAAGAGTTTTATAGTTTTAGATCTAATATAAAGTTTTAAATTAATTTTTATTTGGAGTAGGGTAGGGATCCAACTTCATTATTTGGCATGTGGATATCCAACTGTCCCAGCACAACCTGTTGAAAAGATTATTCTTTCCTCCTTTCAACCATCTCTGCACCCCTGTGAAAAACTAATTAAAAGGATTTTCTTTTTAGACTCTCAATTCTATTCCATTGATCTATACGTCCATTCGAGGCCAGTATGACACTGTGTTGATTACTGTAGTCTTATAGTATGTTTTGAAATTAGAGTGAATTCTCCAACTTTATTCTTTTTTTTCTCCAATGGTGGTGTTGGCTTTCCTCAGACCTTTGAATTTCCATATGAATTTTAGGATCAGCTTGTCAATTCCTCCAAAAAAGGAAGCTGGGATTTTGATGAGGATTGAACTCATGGATCAATTTGAAAAGTATTTCCACCTTAACCATATTTAGTCTTCCGATCCATGAACATGGGAAGTTTTTCCATTTATTTATATCTTTTAAAATTTCTTTCAACAATGTTTTATACTTTTCAGTATACAAGTTTTGCATGTCTTTTGTTAAATTTATTACTATTTTATTATTTATTTTTTTAAATGTTCATTTAATTTGAGAGAGAACATGCATGTGTGAGCACGGGAGGGGCAGAAAGAAATGGAGACAGAGAATCCCAAGCAGGCTCCACTGCCAGCGAGGAGCCTGATGCTGGGCTGGAACTCATGAACTGTGAGATCATGACTTGAGCCAAAACCAAAAGTCAGACACTTAACTAAGCCACCCAGGCACCCCTTATTATTTTTGATACTATTGTAAATGCAAATATTTTCCCAAATTTATTTTCATATTATTCATTACTGGTGTGTGGAAATATAGTTGACTTTTGCATACCTTATATATTGCAACCTTTCTGAATTCATTTATTAGCTTTAATAGTTTTTGGTGGTTTCCTTAGAATTTTCTATATATAAGATCATACCATCTGGGAACAGAAATAGTTTTACTTCTTTCTTTACAGTATGAATGCCTGTTGTTTCTTTTTCTTGCCTAATTGTTCTGACTAAAACATGAAGTGTGATGTTGAATAGAACTGATGAGAGGGGCGCCTGGGTGGCTCAGCTGGTTAAGCATCCAACTTCAGCTCATGATCTTATGGTTGTGACTTTGAGCCCCACATCAGGCTCTGGAGCCCACTTTGGATTCTGTGTCTCCTTCTCTTCCTGTCCTCCTGCTGTGTTCTCTCTCTCTCTCTCTCGCTCTCTCTCTCTCTCAAAAGTAAATGAATAAACATTTAAATAATTTAAAAAAAAGAACTGATGAGAGTGAAATATCTTTGTCTTATTCCTGATATCAAGAGGAAAACTTTGTCTTTTACCATTAAGTATGGTTAGCAGTGCGTTTTCATAGATATCCTTTATCAAGTTGAGAAATTCGCTTCCATTCTTAGTTTATTGTGTTTTTATAATCAAATGCTGTTATGTTTTGTCAAATTTTTTTTCATCTATTGAGATGATGTAGTTTTGTCTTTTATTATATTAATATGGTATATTGTCCAGAGCATAGCTGGAGAGACCTGAGCTTTCAGCTGTCTAGGTTCTAGGTAGTCAATTAAAGCAACAAGCCAAAATGAAAGTAACAGTCAGACTTTTAGTGTAAGCAAGAAACTAAACAAGAGAAAGTACTAGTTCCCCCAGTGTACTGTTTCCCCATATAATGAGAGGGAGGTCAGATATATTAATGCAGACGGGGGGATCATCTCACTGCTGAGGGAGCCCCAAACAAAAGGGTCCTGATGTTTTATGGACCCAGGGATACTGGGGAGGGAGAGAGAGAAGGGTTATTAGTGTAAAAATACTTAATATTGAGTCAGAGTTGAGAAAAGTGTTTCAACTCCCCTCCCCCTAGAAAGTGGGCTTGGCAGAGGCACCTGAGAGAGGCTTTGGCTGAGGCTCCTACAATAAGGAGGAAAGCTCTGAATGAAAGCTCCTGAACTAAGAAAGCATATATTCATAAGAGCAAGGATGGCCAGAGGGACCTGAATCCTTTACTGCAATTCCCAGTAAACAATGTGATACAATGGCTATGCACTAACTGTGGTGTGTGTGTTGGTGGGGCAGCTTTTCCTAAGAGGCCTATCAGATAAAACTTTGTAATTGTTTTTAGTCAGGCCTGAAAGATCACACGTAGAATTTTGGCCTGGAGCCAGACTCTTATATATTACATTGAGTAATCTTTGTATGTTAAACCAAACTTGCATTCTTGAAATAAATTCTATTTCATCTTGGTGTATAATCCTTGTTATAGGTTATTGAATTCAATGTGCTAGGTTTTGTTCGTTTTTTGATGACTTTTTTGTCTACATTCATAAAAGATATTTACCTATATTTTTCCTTTCTTGTGACATCTAGTTTTGTCTAGTTTTGGTAGCAGTGTTATCTTGACCTCATAAGAAGAGTTCTGAAGTGTTTTCTAATTTGGGGGGAAGTTTGTGGAGGACTGATGTTCTTTAAGCATTTGGTAGAATTCACTAGTGAAACTATCTAATCCTATGTATTTTCCTTGTACTTATTTCTTTTCTTTTTTTTTTTAATTTTTTTTAGTTTTTAGAGACAGAGTGTGAGTCGGAGAGAAGGGCAGAGGGAGAGAGAAAGAGAATCTCAAGCAGGCTCCATGCTGAGCACAGAGCCTGATGCAGGGCTCAATCCCATGACCCTAGGATCATGACCTGAACTAAAACCAAGAGTTGGACACTCAACTGACTAAGCCACCCAGGAAATTTCTGATAGCTAATTCAATTTCTTTACTTGCTATAAATGTATGCAGATATTCTATTTCTCCTTGATCAATTCTGAAAGTTGCTTTCTGAGAATGTCTATTTTATCTAGATCTTCTTTCTTTCTTTCTGTCTTTCTTCTTTCTCTCTTTCTTTCTTCTTTCTTTCTTTCTTTCTTTCTTTCTTTCTTTCTTTCTTTCTTTCTTTCTTTCTAAGCATACACACTTATTCATAGTGATATTTCTTGTAGGGCAGGTCTGCTAGCAATAAATTCTCTGGTTTTGTGTGTCTGGGAGTATCTTCGTTTCTCCTTCATTTTTGAAGGATATTTTTTCTTGGTTGACAATCTTTTTTCTTTCAGCACTTTAAATATATTTTTCCGCTACCTTCTGGCATCTGTAGCTTCTGATGAGAGATCAACTGTTAACCTTATTGGGGGTCCCCTGTATGTATGAGTTTCTTCTCTTGTTGCTTTCAAGATTTTCTCTTTGTCTTTGACTTTCAATAGTTTTATTATGATGTATCTTGGTGTGGATCTCTTTGGTTTATCCTATTTGTAATTCATTCAGTCTCTTGGATGTGAAGATTATTTTTTAAAATCATATTTGGGAAGTTTTCAGCCATTATTTCTCTAAATATTCTGCTTCTTTGTCTCTTCTCTCCTAATACTACCATTATACCTATGTTGGTATAGTTGATGGTGTTCCACCAATTCTCTAAGGTTCTGTTCACATTCATTTGTTTTTATTTTTGTTCTATAGATGGGGTAAACTTAATTGACCTGTTTTCAAATTCACTGTTTTTCTATTTTGTCAACCCAGATCTGCTGTTGAGCATTTCTACAGAATTTTTCATTTCAGTTACTATACTTTTCAACTCCAGACTTTCTGAGTTTTTAAAAAATACTTTCTAGGTCCTTATTGATACATTTGGAGATGTTGTTCTTACACTTTCCTTTAGCTGCTCAGACATGTTTCCCTTCAGTATTTTGAACATATCTAAACTAACGGATTTAAAGCCTTTGTCTAGTAAATCTGACAACAGGAACAGTAAATTTGTCAGTACATATTCCTCAGGAGCAGCTTCTAGAGATTGTTTTGTTTTGTTTTCCCTAACTATGGGTCAATCTTGTTTCTTTGCATGCCTCATTTTTGTTGTTGTTGAAAACTAGACATTTTCAATAATATAGTAATTCCAGAAATAATATTTCTCTGGGGGTTGGAAATCATCATAATTTAAATTCCTATGATTATGCTTACTTGGTTATTGACATGAACCTTTTGGAAAGCTAAAGAAAGGACGAAGGGAAATGATGTCTTTTGGTCATGATCCACAGCCATCACAGATACATATACAGTTAGAGTTGTATTCTTAAAATTTTGTTGGCAAATCATAACACTTTAGACTGCAGGAAATATTGATATTTAAATAGATTCTTTCCTGAATCCTGTTGTGAAGTGAGGAATTATACCTGTAATTATTTTACATAATTCAAAATTTTCATATGGGGGTTTTGTTTAAATACAGTTACATCTATACCTCTTCTTAAAGCAAGCTGAAAAAGTAAAGTGTACTTTTGAGTAAGGTCTTGTGCAGGCTTTATCTACAAGGCTAATATAGGCCATTGTTTATATTTCAAAGTAAACTTAAGTCAGCTTTGAATAGGTTCCAGAAAATTAGATTGCCTATGGTCTACCACTGCCATTTTCAAAGACTTGCAAAAGTTCATTTATAGTATAGCATTTTACTGAAATTCACTTATAGTATAGCATTTGCAGGGACCAGAGACAACTCTCATTCTAGTGACACAGACACTTCCTAATCTTTATATTGAGATTTTAGACCCAAACAGTTGCTTGTCCCCTAGTTCAGTCTTCTCTGGCCAGTGCTGCTTTATTTCTTTCTCTCCCAGGCATTTCTCCATGGATGAGGAAGGTATGATGACATGGCTAGCAAGTACATATTTGGGTATGATTACACTTTTTTGAATGACAAAGCATTTATTTGAGTTCTTATTCAGTGCTAGCCACTTTTCATATATCGTTCCTTTCAATCTCAAAATCCCACAAGGTAGATACTATTATTCCCATCTGACAAATCAGAAAAGTGAGACTTGGAGAAACTCAATAATTTGTCCAGGGTCACTCACCTTGGAAATGGTGAAGCCAGAAGTAAAACTGAGGATCCCTCCTACTATAATCTTCTGGAAAAAATGTGGCATCCTCCAAGGCAGAAGAAGACATAAGCTGAGAAGTCCTGACTATGGTCTGCATTTAGAGGGAACTGTGGCCCTAGTGATTGCAGTTCTATAGCACTTCTGTGTTACAGTAATGGTTCTGAGTCTTTGACATCAGATATTATGTGACATATTCTGGCTCGAGTATTTAACTGTTGGTAGAAGACCCTTCAGTACCCTCTTCTCTGATAAAAGTGATCAATCATGTTAGAAGTACATGTTAAAATGGGAAGTAAAGCAAGATTAAAGAATTACCTGGAGTAGCAGTACATTTTGTATGAGAACTGAAATAAATTTTTGTTGTTACATCACTGTGATTCTGAGTTTTTTTTAATAGAACAGCATAGGTATATCTATCCAGACTAATGTAAGGATGGTAACTGCTCCTTGTATATATAGCATTCATTAATTTCACAGCATGAATTTTATAGAACAAAACTGTGATAGCACAGAAGAATGTGGAAATTGGGGCAGCATCCATTGGGTTTTAATAAAACACAATCTTCATATCCAATTTAAGCAGAGCTTTACACAAATGTGCTTAGAATAGAACTGGGATTTCCTTTTTTCCAGATCAATAAAACCCTAATTGGTTGACCTTTCTGGTCTGCTTCAAAACATTGTTTTTATGTCATATCATTTATTTATTCTTGATTTTCATTTGCTTTTCCTTTGCCCAAATACTCCTGGCAGAGGAAGCCTACCATATGTTTTATGAATTCACCAATAAACTCATTCATCAGAACCACTGTTTGTTCATTATAGTCAATTCTCATGAACCCATTAGGGCAGGACCAAAGGAATAATAAACATGAATCTCAATTACATTGCCTTGGACCAACCACCCTCTCTATTCAGGTAGTTTAATGACAAGAGATGATTATTTTTTTAAATCAGTTCCTTTCATTGCAATGCCTTACTTTCACACATGATCAAATTTGAGGGTTTTCTTTTCCAGGAAAAGAAACTGAAACTTTTATATCAATTATTCCAATGGTTCTTTCATGCCTCATTAGCATCAATTATCTCCAGGAGGAAGTGTAATAGGCCTGTAAATGGTTACTGCACTACAGCTAACAGCTGGAAATGGCTATGGTTCAAGCAAACAACTGACAATAGCAAAAGGACTTTAACCTGGAAGCTTAGAAAAAGAGGCCTGAGACTGAGAGTGATGGAAGGAAGTCACAGAAGCAAAGTCTTGTGGAGCAACAGAGGCATCCTCAGTTCTCCAGTGGCTCTAAGGTGTTCACTTTGCAGAGGCACTTAGCACCTGGTACTGTTTTTTGTCCACTGGTGTGGATGAGAAATGCTAATATTTCTTATAAAAGGTTTAGCAAAGAACACCTAATAAGGAGAAGTGTCATTTTGAAAAAAGCCAGTCCCATTTAAAGTGACTTGTTTCTAATATTGTGTCAAAAAGAGTCAGAAAAAGAACATAACTGTTTTCAGAAAAAAGTTAATTCTAAGTCTCTCTGTTTTACTCATTCATTTGTTGAATATCTACCACGTGCCAGGAGCTCTGCTGAGTGCTTTGAATAAACAATGAATAGGACACACTTACACCCTCAAAAACCTTCTCTAGTGAGTATATTTTTACCCTTTATTGTCTGTGCGGATAAAACAGGATTGTAAGATATTTATCATATGATAGTAATTTGTGACCAGAATTATGGAGGGGTGTTAGAAAGTGTAATTGAAGAAATAGTTGTGAAGACGGGGTAAACGGTACTCAGATCTGTGCTACTTGCTCTATCCAACTTTCTTGATATTTGCCTTCCCCTTGCACTATTAGGACATGAGGTCCCAGGGAGAGGCCAAATGACTCGAGGTATTCACACAGGTAGTCAGAATGGTGGTGATATCCTTAACAAGTGTTTAAGGAGGAGCAGATTGATGAGGTGGCAATAGTAGACAACTCAATAGTAGACATCCTGAGTTGGAGGTTCTTAAGGGATATCTAGGAGATGTTTTGTAGAGAGTAGATTTTTTTTTAAATTTAGAACAATGGATTTTTCTTTTTATTCTTGCAACTGCTAGTTGCTAGGGATGCAGGGAAAAATAGCAATGAAGGCTTAAAGGCATGTATGATTTAACTTCACAAATTACTCTGACATACAATATATCAACTGGATTTCAGGCAGAAAGCAGTTCACATGTTCAAACTGTGCAGAGTTTGATAAAGGGACTACTCACAAACAGACAGGGTGGAAGGAAGCAGACAGGGTGAAGAAAAAACCAAGATGGTATAGCATCCCAGAGCTCATAATAGCAGGAAGTCTTATCAAAAGGAGAGAGTGGTTATTAGTTTCCAGAGAAGGAGTAGAGAGCCCTTGGATGGGAGCTGTGGCCTTCAGTAGAGAGATGACCTATGGAGCCTTCCCAGGGAGGAAGCCCATCTCCTCGTGTTCATGTCTCCACTGGCCTGACTGGAGCCAGAGGACAAAGATGCCCTCTGATAGAGTCTTCCAGGTGGCCTAGAGCCAGCATAAAGTAGGATACAGAAAGTTGGGGGGTAGATCTAGAGAGGCAAATAAATGTCTACCACACGTATGTAGTTCATGCAGTCTTTGCAACAGTCCCATAATAATAATAGTAATAATTAACCTAGACTGAGTGCTTGACATATGTCAGACAGCGTATTGGTGCTTTATACCTTAACAAACCCTCACAACAACCCTATGAGGTGGGTACTATTATTTATACTACTGTTGAGGCAGACACTGAGGCTAAGAGATACTAATTTGCTCCTTTACTCAGCTAAAAAATAGTAGGGCTGCAATACAACCCTAAGAGTCTATCACCAGAAGCACTAGGTCTTTCTACCTGTCCATCTCTAAGACCTACTATTGCCTGCATGAGAAAACTGAAGCTTAGAAAGTTTAAGTGATTGATTCAAGTCAACATGGTTATGAAATAATGATCCCCTGATGGACTCAGCTGTAAGTCTCACACTTTCCCATGACATTTTGAAGTTATGAAAGAGATGGGTAAGAAAGGACCATGGGAACACAAAGGCAGTTTGATCTGAAAAGAGAGTGGGGTTGAGTTTGTATTGTCTGTTTTCATCAGGTTGAGGAAGTAGCATGAGGAAAATCATGGAGATGGTCTTATCAGGCTAGAGAAGAGGGTACTGGAGAAAGTGCTGAAGATAGCATTTAAGAAACCAAGGCATTAAAATTGCCAGAAAAGCCTATTGTCTAAAAGGGGGAAGAAAATTCAAAGAAGAGAACCAAGAGAAGCTTGGAGGGATTAAGTCACATAACCAAGCAAACAATGGTTAAGAGCAGCAACAGCATTTACCTGACTTCAAAAGTAACACTCTTTCTAGGAGAGCACACAGTCTGTCCTTAGATACTCCTTTATTCCACACCAAGAGAGTTAGAGTTTTCTAGAGTTCCATGACCTTCTCTGACTCCCAGCAGGAAATCTGAAGAGATTAGGTTCGGATGCCCAACAAAATGACCTATTTTTTCCTAAACTCTTTTTTCTTTACCTTTTCTTCAATCCTATCTTACCACTCTTCCCTAATTATGTTGAAATATCTCTGCCTACAAGCAGGATATCCATTCCCTCAAATAATATTTACTGAGTCTCTACTATAATAGGCATTATTTCTAGGTGCTGGAGACTTGGCAGCTAGCAAAACAGAGAAAAGTCTCTGTCATGAAGAAAAAAGTTAAAATGGGAAATTTTTATGGAGGTTGCAATTTTAAATAGAGAGGTCAGGAGATTACATCTGGGAAGCCTAGGGGATAAGAAAAAGAGCCATAGGAACATCTGGGGAAGGAACATTCAGACAGGGAAAGCGGAAACAAAGGCTTGAAGACTATCTATTACTCTAAGTGTAATGGAAGACATTGAGGTTTTTAAGCAGAGAAAATACATGACTCAAATCATATTGTAAAAGGCTCACACTGGCTGCTTGGGGAATGGGCTGTAGGTGGATGAGGACAGAAGTAGGAGACTATTGCAATAACTTGGGCAGAGATTATGGAAGCTGTGTTGAATGTGATTAAAAAGAAAATGGCAGTTTCTGGTGTTTATGGTAGAGCTGACAAGGCTTACTGATGAATAGGATGTGGGACAGAGAGAGAAACAAAAGAGTCAAGATGACTCTGTGAGTTTTGGCCAGGAAGTTAAAAGAATGGAGTAGGCATTTTCCGAGTTGGTGAAGACTGTAGCAGGAGTTCAGTTTCAAACATGATAGGTTTGAGATGTCTTTTAATATTGAAGTAGATATGGTGAGAAGGCAGTGAGATATAAGAGTCTGTAATTCAGGAAAGAAGTCCAACATGGAGATATAAATGTGGGTATCATCAGCATGCAGCTGTTATTTAAGGGCATGAAGCAGAAGCTTCTTGAGATGGTATATTTAGTGAAGTTTGATTTTGAAGTGATCCAACCTTCAGAGGTATATACATGAGTGAAACAAGCTATGGGGAAGAGACAACAAAGAGTTATTTGGACAATGGTGAATGGGAGTTCACAAATGTGGCCCAAAGGTAGCAGTCACCCCTCAGATCTAGCTGATTTCTGCCCTGAATAATGGACAAACTGGCCCAGTGGCATCAGAACTCCCCAAGAAAACACATCTCTAGATCACTAGTTGGTAACCTCTGCCTTATAGGCAGAATCTAAAAATTTGGTTCTGGATTTTTCCCCCAACACTGTCATACTATTTACTCAGTTTCGTCTCTGCTCACAAGCACAGGTTTTGCATACTACCTAGTACTTGATGTTGTGGGCCTGGATTTTTCTTTAATTCATAAATCTATGCTTCACCTTTTGGAGGACCAGTGGTGTGGTGGTACTAACCTCTACTGCCTCATGAGAACCAATTTTATGTTTGGTGTAATTTTTCAAGCTAGATGATAAACACAGTCATTATTAAAAATTACACAAACTTACATAAATTATATTAAAAACAAATTCATTAATACTTAGAACTCATCAGTTCCTAATAATTTTACTACATTTTATCATTATGTGTACTTCTGAGGGTTTTTAAAACTTTAGCTATATCCATATTCTAGAAATACTACATGGTTATGCTACATAGAAATACTACATAGTTATGTAGTAAAAATACTACATAGTTATATATTCTTTTCCTAACTCTGCTTTCAGTGACTCATGTCAGTAGCTTTAAATGGGCCACATGGGAATATTTATACCATGGAAATTGTCAAACAATACAAATCAGAGCTATTTTCCCTGGAAAGCCAGTTTAAAACCTCTGTCAGCATACCATTGTGCAAATGTCATCCTTGGGAATTCATCATAGCTGATACAAACTGGAAATGACAATGGTAGACAAGCATGCAGATATTAAAGTTCAGATCCACTATTCCTTAATTCCTAACAGAATATTTCCTTGATGATTATTTTTAAAATAAGTCTACAAGATTGCTTCATGGATCTTTTGAGACTGGCTTTGGAGAATCCACACCTATAATTTGCACCTCCTGCTTTCCAGCAGCAACTACAAAGATGGATAGGATGCACTACAGAAGGTCAACAGACCATACCCCAAGGAGTTCCCTGGAAAATAGCTTCACATTTTGAATACATCAGTGTCTCTTGACTTCTATCCAATGATAAACCTTATAAAAATGCAACTGAAAAGAGTACATAGCTTTACCCAGAGTTCAAGATGTAAAGAGAGATAAGTATAAGTAGAACAGTGGGGAAATAGTTCCTTAGGGAGTAAAATATATATTCCATTTTAAAATGGGTGGCTTTAAAATTGATGGCTTTGTAATAAATAAGTCTTCAACCATTCATGGGTTCAGACTGGGCATCATATAGTTCTCATGTAGGTAAAACCAAATGAGGCTCACTTTCCCCTTCCAAGTTTCCTGAAGCTAACCCTTTTCCTTCCTTTTACATGCCATCTCCACAAATAGAGCTAGTAAAAAGTATCTGTTACAATGACCTCGACTTTACCATTCATGGCAAATCTCTCTAAATTATAGGCTTTTTCTCATACAGACCATTTACAGTGGGCATAATACAAGGCTGTGTTCAACCATGCCACTCTTTGAACTAGCTGTACCATGTTATTACCACACTAAACTGGAGTGGCCAGTTTTTCTATAAATAAATATCCTCCTCACTGGGTAGATGAAAATCCTTAGTAGCAGTTTCTGTATTATTGATTTTCTGGTTTCTAGCTTCTCTGCTGGGAATGACTTTTGAGTTGTTTTGAAAAAGAGAAGTCTTGTAAACACTTGACTGTTGCTGGACTTGAGAAAAATCCGATTAGCAGGGAATCAATAACATTATTACTCAGCTGGGTTCCCTGTAATTCTTCCATTTCTGGGCCAGGTGGGTAGATGAGGGTGAGGAGGTGAGCTCTTTCAAAGAGATTGTATGTTCTTCCTGATCCCATTTATTTCTTTGCAACTGTCCTTTAATTTTGTGGTGTTGGAAATGGAGCTAATAACAACAATTTGAACACGACTGGCTTCCTTTCTGTGAGGGAGAACAAAGCCGAGATTATTGGCTTTGACAAAGGTGATTAGAAGCTTAATCAACCACTCTGTGAGACACCCCATCATCCACATGAAATAAAGTCCAGGAACTTACTAGATAGAATTGTATAGCTTTTCACACAACAGCAGAAGTCCATGCAAACATTATATCTTCAGGTTAGTGGTTTGGTTTTGGTTGCCATTTGTCTTGTTTTCTCTTTCTATAAACCCTCTAAAGAGATGTATTGGAGATATCAAAAGGCAGGATGTCTTGTAGAAGCCTCAGACACCATCTGACTTCCTTCACTGCCATCTCTTGAGTTCCTACAGCTACATCCTGTAGACCTGGGAACAACTTCCTGGACAGGAGCCCTGGTCAGAAACCTGTAATCCCAGAGTCATACCAGCTGTGTAGATCACAGCTGAGTTCTAATCTTTTGCACCCATTCTGATACTGTTTTCTTACGAACTAGCCCTGAATTCCTCAACTCTTGCCTTAGGGCTTGGCAATTTATGCTGCCCTCAACAGACTTCCCATGATCAAGTTCCTGCTACTTTATAACTCTCTTCATCCTTGCTAGGGTCTGCCCACCTGACTGTGCAGCATGTGACCACTAATGACCAGAGTCCCTGTTGTGAGTCCACTTTTTTGGCTTTTCATCTATTATAGCCACCTGGCTTTCAGTCCTAGCTACACATTTGAACCACAAATGAACTTTTCTGGGCTCCACCACTAAATATTCAGATTTAGTTGGTCTTATGTTGAGACATTGATAATTTTTTTTAAATTAAAGGCCTTTGTTATGGTCTGAATTATGTGCCACCCCCTCAAGTTCATATGTTGAAGGCCTAACCTCCAGTACCTCAAATGTGACTGCTTCTAAAGATAGGGTCTTTAGATAGGTAACTAAATTAAAATGAAGTCATTAGGGTGAATTGGAATCTAATATGACTGGTATCCTTATAAGAAGAGGGAATTAGGACACAAATATGCACAGAGAGAAGACCATGTGAAGACACAAGGGGAAGAAGGCCAAAACAAACCGAAGAGAAAGACTTCAGAAGAAATAAACTGCTGACTTCTTGATCTCAGATTTTCAGCCTCCACAACTGTGAGAAAATAATTTTTGTTGTTTAAGCCACTCAGTCTGTGGTATTTGTTATGGCAGTCCTAGAAAACTAATATAGTCCTTAAATAGATTCAATAAGTAGCCAGTCGTGGGAACCACTAATCTGGTTCTGAAGTTCTAACTTCATCAAATCACCTGGAGAGCTTGTTAAAACACAGGTTGCTGAATTCAAGCCTTAGAGTTTCTGAGTCTGTATATCCTGAGTGGGGACTGAGAATTTGCATTTCTATCAAATTTCCAGGTGATACTGACACAACTAGTCCCAGGACCATATGTTCAAACCAATGTACTAACTGATGTGTTGCAGTTGGTCTTCCTTGAGTCTCCAGCTTCCCCTGTCAATTCATGATTGTTTTATGGAACAGCTTCAGTGTCCAGGGGTTCCCTAGTTCTTGGTCCTTGTTCCCCTGGACTGACCAAGTCAGCTGCCCTTGATTCATACATGTATCTCCTTAGGAAAACGGAAATAATTAATTTAAAATTATAATATTAATTTATAATTAGTTTTTAACATTTATTTGTGAAGAGTCAATAATAATAATGCTGTTTTAGATTTGAAGAGTACTTTGCAGTGTGCCATGAAAAGGACGCATGTGAAACTCCATCACGCATTACCCACTATATTACACACTTTAGTCCTGTGAGGCCTAATCACACTGGAACTTTTCAGTTCTTTCTTCCTCATATCCATCTCTTTAATTCAGGATTAGTCGATGAATGAGAATTTCACTATAGGAAGCCATTCCTATCCCCTGCTTATTCCTAAAGGTATCTTTAAAGTTCAACTTGCCCAACCTACACTTTTAAGCACCACGGGGGGGAAGACAGCCTTACTCTGTGAATAACCTTTATGCCTCCATTGAACAGGACAGTAGAAAGCGTGAATTAAGTATGCAAAAATGGCTGTTGATCAAACAGAAAATGAAACTTATATCCTACAAAGCATATGTTATTTCTCGCCTTTCTTCCTTTGCATATTTTCTTTCTTCTTCTGGGCTGCAAGACCCCCTTCTTCACCTAACTTAGGCTTCAAGATTTAGTACAAAATCTGTTCTACATTGAATTTGTGCCCTAGCAGAATCCATAGCTCCCCTTCGCTTTGAAATTCAGTGGCTAATTGATTTAGTTGTCCCATTGATAAGAGCTAACCTTTAGAGAGCTCTGTGCAAAGTGCATTCACATGTGTAATTTCATTTAATCCTCACAAGAGTCACCTAGGGGCTTTTAAACATTACATTTCTCATCCCCACCTGAGACCAGCTACATCAGAACATCTGGAGATGAATCCTAGGAGTTAACATTTTATAGAGCCCCTTGTGATTTTAATGTACAGCCAAGACTGGGAATCACTGAGCCAGATGGTCCACATTTATGGCACAAAACATAAACTTAACCTTGTTTGAATGAGTTCTTACAACCTGAAGAAGATTTAAAAGTGGTTCAAAAAGTTCTTCTCCATTCTTGGTCTCTCTTCTCCCTTCTCCAGTTTTCAGCTCTTCTCCACAGTTTAGGACCCAGTTCCTTGACCTGCTTTCTAGACCAAAACACTTTCAGTCCCCTGCCATTCCTCTTATTATTTGCTTCCCCAATCACCACCATGTTCAGCAAAACAAAAATAAAAACTGTGCTCAAACTAGCCCTTGCGGGAGTCTCAGTCCATTTCAATACCAGTAGGGTAATTACCTATTCAAAGAGAGCCCTTTGAGGGAGAGGCCTTGGCATGTCTTTTTTATCTTCAGTTATAAACATTCAACAAATGAGAGCAAATTACTTGCTTAGTGATAAGGCTGGTAGTGGAGATGATACAGGGATTTTGTAAATTGGATTAAAGATCTTGGAATTCCTTTATGGGGTACCCTTGAAAGGATTTACACTAGTGAGTTACAGGTTCAAACTAGCATTTGCAAAAGATAACAGGGGCTGCAGATAAACTGAAGAGTACTCAGAGTTAGGAAAATGAGAGCTGTAGGGTAGAGGGGAAAATATTTTAGAAGTGGAATCCATAAAGCAGCTTAAAACAATACAACTCTCCATTCCTCTCTGTCATTGCATTTGTCCATGAGAAGACCAGATGTCACTCCACAGGGGAACCTTTGTATTTTAAAATGTGTTATAATATAAAAGCATTTTAACACCTACTTAGCATAATTTAATCATTCTGACCCCTATTTCCTTTTTAAATTAAACACAAGCTTGGCTTTTAAACAAAGAATGGAAGTGGAAAGCCAAAGGTAATTAAATATAAACTTTCCTGGTTTTCTTTTCTTGACCAACATTGGTGTCTGATTTAAGTGTTCAGAAAACATAATGTTTTACATCCAACAGTAAGAGGTTCTAAATCAGCTGGAAGCAAGAACAAAAACATTAAAATAAGCCTTAGCTGTCCCTTTAATCCATTGCTTTGCACATATCTCTGCATGTGTTCATTATAAATTCTTAAAAGTTATTAAACCAACTGGTACCTGAAGGTTATAATGTACTGGAACTTCTAGAAGTGTAACCCCACATTTCACTCATAAGGAACTGCTCAGGGTTCACCAAACGTCCTGGCATTCAAGACCTCTTCCAGTGGTATCTAAGAGGACTCTGTATATGGGACCCATGTAAGCCGTATGTTGTGTGCACAGGACAGTTCCTATTTATGCTTATAATATGGGCCTAATTTTAACCTCACCCCTTCCCCTTTCATTTTCAAAGCGTCTTGATTCAGACTATAAATTACTTTATCATCCCAGCTGTGAGGGACAGAGCAAATGTTTAGTGTTGTGAGGGGAAACGTTTCTCCAAAATAAGACAGTTCACTTTTTCTTTTCTTGACTCTCTGAATAACTGAACTGGGTGAGTGGCAGAATCATGTGCTTCCATAAGTTGCAGCTAGGAAGAGCCATGGAAAAGGAGTGGGAGTAAGCTGCGGTGGGAAAGGAAGATTACAGATTTCTCAAATCCTCATTATGCATGATCAGAGCTGTGGAAGCAGCAAGGGAACTCTACTATGGATACCAGTGGATCAAGGCAAAATTATTGATAAAAATAAGATAGCCACTTTTCCTGAGACCTAGATCTTAACATCTCACCGGCAAACTGAGTTAGAAACTTCCTGGAAAATTCAATGATAAAAGACAGACTCTCTAAGGGGCCAATGGCATGTTATTAGGGCAAGAAGTTGAGGGGACTGGAAAGCCAAGTTGGACAGACTCTAAGTATGCCTGCAGTGTGGCTTGAGGTGGGGAACTCTGCCATCTCTGTTGGTAGGCTGAATTTCATCTTCATGCCTCCTCTGGACTGATGACTGTGCCATCCTGAACAAGTTGCCTAACTTCTCTGTGCCTTGCTTTTCCAAACTGGGAAATGAGAAGCATCAGAAGTGATAACATCACTGATAAAGATATTGCTTTATTTTACAAATTAAAAAAAAAAATCTTACTCCATTATTCTTTTTTCTAGTCTGAAGCTTCTGTAAGAAAGGGAGCAAATCTATGTCCCTCATACATTTATGGAGCCTTTTCTTGGACTAGGCTATCCCTGGGTAGACTGAAACTTATCATTGCTTATCAACAAGAAACTCCAAAATTGTGTTGAAAAGTCATAATTTTCATTTAGATGACATATGTACATCCATACAAATGAACGAAATTAATGCTTTGATTTTTGTGGCTTCACAAACTCGTCCCTATAAGAAAAAATAATCTTATTGGGTTTTTGAAAGTAAAAGTCTAGATTCATTTTCAGTTACATAAACATAGCTTTAATATTTGAGGAACTAGACTAGTCTCAAATCCCAGAGGTCAGCTAAATAAATAAATATTGTTTGTTTATTCTGAGAGAGAGAGAGAGAGAGAGCGTGCGCGCGCGCAGGTGCAAGCAGGGGAGGGGCAGAGAGAGAGAAAGAGGGAGAGAGAGCGAATCACAAGCAGCCTCTGCACTGTCAGTACAGAGCTTGACTCGGGGCTCAATCTTATGAACTGTGAGATCACGACCTCAGCCGAAATCAAGAGTTGGAACCTTAACCAACTGAGCCACCCAGGTGCCCCAATATTGTTTTTTTTTTTTTTTTAAGATAAACCTAGCAGGTTTCTGAAACCAGTCTTATAAGGAATGTCAATGCTTATAGTACACAGTGAAAAAGTTTAAAAATGTAAAGTTTACAAATGTTCTTTTTTACCTCACTTGCTAAGGTATTGGATCTTCTTTCTCCTCTCCTCACCCACACTCCCCAGTAGACTGTTTTACAGATAAAAGCCTTGCTGTTCAAAGTCAGGTTTTGAGGGGCACCTGGGTGGTTCAGTCGGTTAAGCGTCCGACCTCAGTTCAGGTTATGATCTCAGGGTTCCTGAGTTCCAGCCCTGCATCTGGCTCTGTGCTGACACCTCAAAGCCTGGAGCCTGCTTAGGGTTCTATGTTTCCCTCTACCTCTGCCCCTCCCCTGCTCACACTATCTCTCTCAAAAATAAACATTAAAAGAAATAAAAACAAAACAAAAAACAAAGTGAGGTTTTGAGTCAGCAGCATGGACACCACCTGGGAGCTTGTTAGAAATGAATGTCAGACCCCACCCCAGAGCTACTGGATCAAGAATCTGCATTTTAACAAGCTCTCTGGGTGATTTTCATGCACAACCAAGTTTGAGAAGTACTGGATTAGAAAATACTTGGCTAGGAATAGCACAGATCATAAAACTAAGTCAAATAGAAGAGTAAGTAGAATTAAAATACCTTGCGCTTGCCTCTGAAAGAAATTATATTAATCCTCAGAAGGCTCTTTTCTTATCCCTGTGTGTGCACTGATGTCTGCCTCTGTCTTCTCTTACCACTTGTTTATGGTATCATTCTCTTTCATATTATGTATGGTGGTTACATGTAATTGTGCTTAAACTTTATAATTGCTATTACTTAGCAAAATTTCAAACTTCCTCTGAAATTACTTCACTCCCAACCCTACAATATGCTCTATTTACACAGCCTATATCTGTTTCCTTTTCTCTGAGACTCCCTCCATAAAAGCAGACATAATATGAAATAAAAGAATGGTTTGGCTTGGGAATGCACGGATTCTGGGAGTGCAGCCATGGATCAGTGCCAACCAGAATTGGATGAATGATACCGGGGTAAAGCAGTACTAGGGATCTTCATTAGCAGAAGGAGGAGCATATTTTAGTCATGGGTAAAGAGGAATTCTGTTTCAGAACGAACAGTAACTGGGGAGAATATACATTTCTGAGGGCTGAAACATGGAATACTAGTTGATAGTGCTTTCCAGAAGCACTATTAATGGAAGAAGCAGCTTAGGAATTATTTTTTTTTTCTACTACATTTCTACTAATAAATTATAAAATTTCTTCCCAGTTAAAATTAAAGAAATAAAAATAAAAGGAATAAAAATAAAAAGAACAGGCTCATTTTGATTGAGGAGGACACAGCAGATGAGATAGTATAGTTACAGGGTAGAAAGAACAAAAGCTATATAGTCAGATGTACATACTAGAGTTCAAATCCCACATTTCCCACTTACAAACCATAAACATGACCAAATTGCTTGACTCTCTCTAAATTTCTTGATTTATCACCTGTAAAATGGGAATTTTAATACTTATCTTGAAGAATTGTTTTAGATAGTCAAATGAGATGATGTACTTACAGTCTCTAGGATAGGTCCTGGTTCTTAATCACTCAATGAATATTAAATATCTCTTTTCTCCTTTCTTCCCTAATTCTATTCTGAATCAGCAGGGAGGATTATATGATATGATTGACTAAATAACCTGAGAGCTGGTCACTACTGTGATTGAAAACCAAATGGGTGAATGTGATCTGCACATAGCAGCACTATAAACAGACGCATGGGTATTATTTGTGTGGATTATACTGATATGCTGAGGGAACAGGGCTGATTAGTGTGAGTAAATGTGAAGGTTAGTATGATTCTGGAATTCCTCTGCAGCCTCCGAAAAGAACCATGCCATCTTCAAATACTTTCCAATATTTGAGAGGCCCTTCCTTTCTACTGTCTTACTTTTTTAAAAAAATTGTTTTTAAATGTCAATTTATTTTTGAAAGAAAGACCGAGCATGAGCGGGGGAGGGGCAGAGAGAGGGAGACACTGAATGTGAAGCAGGCTCCAGGTTCTCAGCTGTCCGCACAGAACCTGATGGAGCTCAAACTCATTAACCGTGACATCATGACCTGAGCTAAACCCAGACACTTACTGAGCCACCCAGGCGCCCGTCTACTGTCTTACTTTTGAAGACTATGGAGGAAGTGATTCTAAAAAGGAAAATGTTACTGAAATGCATACATGATTTTAATTTTTCTACAAATATCATTCTCATCTCATTCATTCAGGCATTAATTCAATATTTAAGTATTTACAGTGCCAGATATTGTGTTAGGTGCCAAAAACACAGGAGTCAACAAAACAGCCATCCAATTCAAGAAAGAGAAAGGGATTATATGTCAATGTAGTTCCTTCCTAATCTTAGGCTTGCTATCCAAAAGCAAAGCAATTCATTTTTCCCCCCTTACTTTTTTCCCTTTGCATATTTGTTTTGGGTGTCTATTTCTCACCCTTTGTAATTCACAGCATTTTGAGTATATTTTTCTTGGTATTAGGGATGTTAAATTTTATTCAGCTTAATTCTACTAAATCTCTTTGAAGTTTTTCCTTGATAACTTGATTCTATTTCCTTATGTGCATTATATGGACTTCTTTTTTGTGTGAAAAGGAGGAACCATAACTATAAATTCCAGATATTTTACCCTTTTCTAGACTAGATCTACTAAAATTGCTAATATGCAGAAAATGGGGGAGGATAGCAGGACCACAACTCAGAGACAAAGAAGATTTTTGTTTGTTTATAGCTGGCCTGGTTCCATTCACAGGCAGTTTGTTTAACCAAGATAAACAGTATTTCGGCTCTATCCTGAGATAAACATATGTAGATGTAGAAAACACTGGTAGACTGATGACCCAAATCTTTCATGCCTCTCTAATATCCACTCCCTTCGCAATGTACTTCACAGACACCCACTAAGAAATGGAAATTTACTTTCCCACCACTTGGGTCTTGAGCTGGATTTGTGAGTTACGTTAGCTAACAGAATGAGGAGAATGTGAGTTTATGCCACTTTTGAGTTGAGGCTTCAAGAGGCCTCGTATTAATACTGCCTAGGTGCTATAAACTAAGCGGAGGCTATCCTGCTGGTAGAGAGTCATAAGGCCGATTTACTCGTCACCCTAGTCAATAACCAGACATGTGAGTAAAGCTATTCTAGACCAGCTAGGTCCCAAGTGACACCCTGGTTGATTGTAGATGCATGAGTAAGCCCAGGATTAGGGCTGATCTAGCCTGAATGTAGAGCTGAACTATAGACTCATGAGCATTAAAAAAAAAAAAAAAGAAAAAAAAGAAAAAAAAAATCCATGGGGCACCTGGGTGGCTCAGTTGGTTAAGCATCAGACTTCGGCTCAGGTCATGATCTCATGGTTCATGAGTTCGAGCCCCACATCGGGCTCTGTGCTGACAGCTCAGAGCCTGGAGCCTGTTTCAGATTCTGTGTCTCCCTCTCTCTCTCTGTCCCTCCCCTGCTTGCACTCTGTCTCTGTCTCTGTCTCAAAAATAAATAAACATTAAAAAACTCATTTTAAGTTTCTGTGTTTGGAGTAGTTTGTTACTTACCAATAGCTAACTAATTCCAAATATTCTCATTTAAATGATTTCATGGTTTACTTCAGGTGATACCAATTTTTCCTTTTCATCGTCTCCTTTCACTTTGAATTCCAGCCTTAGTAAAACTATTTTTTTTCTCTTTTTTTAAAAGAAGAAAATCTGAAGGCAGTGACATGCTGGCAAATATTTCACAATAAAGCTCTTAGGAAAAAAATATGTGTGTATATATATGTATATACATGTATGTTTATTACAGATTTTACATTTATAAAGAATGTGTAACACATAATTTATAAATAATAAAATATGAAATGTTCTTTTGTAAATTCCAGATATCCAATTGATTCTCATAGAATGCTTTTGTTAGTTTTTATAGAACTTTGTATGCAATTCAACCATGATTTAACAAATAAAGTCATATCCAACCTGCTACCTCTTTTCCAATAATTTTTTTGTCATTAAATCTGATACAGGATTTATTATTGAGCTAGTACTAACTCTTGTACAAAAGTCATATTCATTAAATAGAAAACTCTTTCATCTTCAGCAACAGACACAGCACACTAAGTGCAATTTACATTTACTCCATTACTTTCTTTAGTCTAAGCAATCAATAAGACAATAAATCAGGCCTTGATTTGTAATGTTAGCTACTTTCCATGGTGAAACATTGCTATCATGACCATTTTCAAGCTACCAATACAACATCACTAAAATGGAGTTAGAAAGTGATTCTCTGTAGCACACCATCATATGGTATTTTCACCATGCTGATATAATAGCACTAAATAACCTCAAGTGCACAGATAATATTAGTGTAAAATAAATGAGATGCAATGAGCTTTGAATATTTATGACCTTTATTTTTTTTCTTAAAAAAATTGTTTTTAATGTTTATTTATTTTTGAAAGAGACAGAGGGTGAGTGGGGGAGGGGCAGAGAGAGCAGACAGAATCTGAAGCAGGCTCCAGGCTCTGAGCTGTCTGTATAGAGCCTGATGCAGGGCTTGCACTCACAAACTGTGAGATCCTGACCTGAGGTGAGGTCAGACACTTAACCCGCTGAACCACCCAGCCGCCCCATGACCTTTATTTTTAATATAATCTAGTGAATTAAAAATTTATAAAATTAAAAATATTTTTTCTAATTTTAGAGAGCAAGTTGGGGAGAGGGACAGAGGGAGGGAAAGAGAAAAATCTCAAAGCGGGGCTCGATCCCATGACCCTAGGATCATGACCTAAGCCTAAATCAAGAGTTGAGGACACTCAATCAACAAAGCCACCCAGTTGCCCCTAAAATTTAATTTTTAATAAGAGTAATTAACAATTGGCTTATTAAATTCCTAAAAATATTAACAATCAAATGAGCTAGCTCCAGTACACCCTTGCTGAAGGATGATGGAAACACATATTAAAATAGTTATAATAGTTATTATAGTAATAAGTATACTAGTAATAGTTACATATAATAATAATAGCACACTAATTGATTATTAGTAGAATCTAATTGTTACAATAACACCTATTATTAGTATAATAGTTCCCATACATCTAGTGCACACTAGATCCCAGGTGCACTTTAGATTCATAATCTCTTTTATACCTCACAATAGTTTGGCGAGGTTTGTATCTCTATTTTACAGATGAAGAAACAGAAGCAATAGAGGTGATAGCTTGTCTAAACTCATAAAATTATAATGGGTTCCCACAAAGACAGATATGTTATATCAAAAATTTATTGTGGCTATAAAGATGAAATCAATATCCTGATGAAGCTTAGAATTTAGCAGTGAGAACAATAGCTCTATTGGCAGTGTGAATAAAAATCCAAGACTGTTTAAGAGAGGGAGACATCAATGGAACCTGGGGAGGGAGAATGGGGATTTGCTGAAGTCTTTGTGGAGATACTATCAGCAGAATGAAAGTGGGTACTTATGGTAAGAAGGCATTACAAGGGAAAAGTGTTGTGAAGTTCATGAAGAATGCTCGGAAGTCTGAAAGTGGAGTTGTTTGGTGTGGCTGGAGTAGAGGCTGAGTATGAGCAAGTGATGGCAGTGAAAATGGAGAGTTAGGGGCGCCTGGGTAGCTCAGTCGGTTAAGCATCAGACTTCGGCTCAGGTCATGATCTCCCAGTTCGTGGGTTCGTGAGTTTGAGCCCCACATGGGGCTCTGTGCTGTCAGCTCAGAGCCTGGAGCCTGCTTCGGATTCTGTGTCTCCCTCTCTCTCTGCCCCTCCCCCACTCGTGCCACGTCTGTCTCACAAAAACAAATAAAAAAAATTTGAAAAAGAAAATGGAGAGTTAATGTGAAGCAGATAAGACAGAAAGCCTGAGGAAAGGATTTTGAGGGTGATTACAAAGTAGACATGTGCAGCCAAGAAAGGCAAAGAAGCAAAACCAAATAGAACTGATTAACAGGAGCTTTTGATCTACCAGAAGCCCTGGTGAGATTTTTGTATGTATGTGATTGTAACTTCTATATGTTAACTTGACTAGGCCATAGTACCCACATTTTTGATCAAACACTATTCTAGATGTTTCTATGAATGTATCTTTTTGGATGGCATTAACATTTAAACCAGTAGACTTTAGATAAAGCAGATTGCCCTCCATAAAGTGGATTGGTCTTATTCAATCAGTGTAACGCCTTAATAAAAGGATTGACCTCCCCCAAGACAAAGGGAATTCTGCCAGCAAGCTGCCTTTAGACTTAAACTGTGACCCTCCCCTGGGTCTCCAGCCTGCTGTCCTATTGCTGTCCATGTTTGTGTCCCCCAACTCCCAAGTTCATATGTTGAAATCCTAATCTTCAAAGATGAAGCTATTAAGAGGTGGGGCCTTTAGGTGGTGCTTAAATCATAAAGGTGGAGCCTTCATAGATGGGATTAGCGCCTTATAAGGGAAACCCCACAGAGATTCCTAGCCCCATCTATTGTCTGAGGACAGTGAGGAGGCACTGGCTAATCTGGAGCTAATCACAAGAATGCTGGCACCTTGATCTTGGGCTTCCTAGCCTCCAGAACTGTCAGCAATACATTTTTGTTGTTTATAAGCTACCCAGACTGTGGTATTTCGTTACAGCAACCTTAATGGACTAAGACACCTACTCTTCATATTTTGGACTAACCAACCTCCACAACTGCATGAGCTAATTCCTTAAAATCTATCTATCTATCTATCTATCTATCTATCTATCTATCTATCCATCCATCCATCCATCCATCCATCCATCCATCCAACCAACCAACCAACCAACCAACCAACCAACCAACTAACCAACCACACATTCTTTTGGTTGTTTCTCTGGAGAACCCTAAGACAATATGCAATATACAGGTGGGCACCAGTATAGAAAGCTATGGGCACAAAAGGAAACTTTTATTTAAGGTGATATTTAAAAAATAAAGAAGCTCCAAGTAGCCATAATATTTTTAAACATAAATGAAAATAAAAGTCATTGAAATTGAGGAAATCGAGAGTAGGTTGTTGGTTAGGCCACTTTTTAGATTTGATGGTATAAAGAACAGAGTAAAAGAAGATGGTGAGAGTCAGGTGTCCTAGAACTATGTTGAGGTCACCTGGAGAGGTGACAGGGCAAAAGGGAGAAAGATGGAAACCTTGATGCTGTGGGTGTACATACAAATGGGATTTTCAATGATGATACTGGAACAGTGGTCTGGAAGGAGGTTGGTGATTCCAAAAGGAAGCAATGTTTAGAAACTGAATGTGGAATGGAATATGTTACCTCCTCAAGAGGGATTGCAAGGGACATGATATCAATGGCAACAAATTTGCCTTTTCATTGAAGGCAACTCCAGAATTCTGGAGGCAACAATATGGCTGGAAGGCAGATTGTGGACTCGTTTGGAAGCTGAATTTCCATAGTGTTTTTACTTCATATATGTTTTCAGTTAATAAAAATAATGAGTTAATAAAAATAATAAATAAATATTAAAAAGTTTTCTAAAAATGCTTGTATTCATATTGCTTAAGTGAGCAGAAAGAGAAAGCATTAACTTCCTAAAAATTATTATATTGGTGTAGCTACAGGATCACTGACAGAAATTCCCAGGGCCAACAACCACCATTCCTATTAATCCCTTGGTCTCACTGAAACCAGAAGTATAACTGCCTTTGTCATGATTGTAAGTGTGTGAAAGGAATTAGGAAATGGAGTTGATGACACAATCTCCTGGCCCCTTTAGCTATCTCCTTTCCTTTTGCATAGTCCTGGTTTTCAGTGACTGAATCTTCTTAAAGTCTTTTATGAGGCTGAGAGCTATAATTTGTTTGCTCTAGCATCCTTAAAATTGGCCCTCTGGGTTGTTTTCAGGTTCGCTGCACTTTTCATCTTCTTTTAGTCTTTCATCTTCTTCAACATCTTATTGCTCCTTTTCAGCAATAGTTTCAATTTGCTTTGTAAGAAATGGTGACAAGACGTTCTGGGAACTTAAGAACACCTGATGCTATGACTCAGTCCCTAGCGTTAAACTCTTTTTGAGTGGCCTCAGGGGACCTGACTAGCCACAAGTGACAGATATCACTGAGGGGTTGTCTGGTACAAAGAAATGTGCCAGAATATCACCTTTAAAAACTCTTCAGATTAATTTATATATCTCTTTTGTGAACTACTAAAATAAGACTCGAAAGTCTGCTATAGAAAATTCAGGAAAACTATCAACATACAATTGCTGAGTTCCTACTATATGATGTTTTGATAAGTGTTGTAAAAACTAACAAGATGTAAGATCCTTATACTTGCTTTTGGAAATGCTGCAGACTAATTGGGGAGAAAAATATGATCACATGAAGAAGCAATAAATGAATAAATAAATAAAGCAGCATATGACAATTGCTAAAGAATTAAAGAGATGGTTATGGGCTGGGGGCTTGAAAACGGCTTCATAAAGAAGGTGAGAACTGAAAAATGCTTTGAAAGATAGATGACAATTTAATAAGGTTAGATAAAGGAGGAAAGCATGGGTAAACAAAATACAGAAAGAGAGTTTAGCTCTAGGGTTAATGCAATAAAGTGTGAACTTTATTATGTAGATACTAAAAAACTATTGTAAAGTTAATATACAGAAATATGGAAGTAATCATTTAGGCAGATAAAAAAGGAGTAGACTGACTGACAGACTTGCAGTTAGGAGATAACTCCTGCTAAATATCCTGAATTTGATGTTTGGCTCTGGCATTTATAAGCTGAATGACCTTTGGCCGGTTACTCATATGTTTAAACCTGAATTTCTTATTAAAAAAAAAGTATAATAATAGCATAATATCTTTTTCATCATTTTTTGTGATAATTAGGTAAAATATAAAGACAAAACACTTAGCACAGTGTCTGGACCAAAAAAAATTATAATCATCATCATCACCATCATTATATTATTGGCAATAAATGTTTAAAAGCTAGTGATGGAAACGGAGATGAAATTAAACATTAGGAAAAACAAAATATTCGCAAGACCAGCCTAGATGTAGGAAGCAAAGAAGGCAATATCAAAGCGGACTCAAGTTTAGAGCCTGCAAAAGCAGATGACAGCACCAGTATTCATGGAAAATAAAGCATGTAGGAGAGAGGCAAGTAATTTCTCCACTGTACTTAATACCTCTGAGAAGGGACTTACATTCTCCCCAAGACCAGGTCAGACACAGGCAAGGTCCCATAAAAGCCTTGGAGACAGGAGTGGGGTGAGAGTAATGGTAAGGGGAGTGGTCAGCAATGGGCATTATGATGAAGAGCTGCTGGTAAGGCCCATCCTGTGGGAGGCTTCTGGGTCAGGTCTGCAAGATGAGGAGTATATTGCCTACAAGAAGGCAACAGAAGGTTTCAAAGTGTCAGGGAAGTCAAAACAGCAGCCAAAATAGAAGAGACAGGAATTTTTTTAATGAAAGATGCTTTTCTAGAAGAATAGAAAATTGGGACTTAGAATAAGATGAAGGAAGACTGTGCATCAGAAGGGATGGTGGAATGATAGGTAAGAAGTAAGAAGGAGAAATAAGATAGAAACACAGATAACTAAGTATTAGAATAAAAATTGATGCATAAGGAGGGAAAGAGAAACCTAGAACTGGAATTAGAATAGAACAGCAGAGAAAGATCAGCAGTTTTGGGTTTTTTTGTTTGTTTGTTTGTTTTTTGTTTTTTTAGTTTATTTTAGACAGAGGGAGAGAGAGGGTGGGGAAAGGCAGAGAGAGATGGAGAGATAATCCTAAGCAGGCTCTGTGCTCAGCACAGGGCCTGATGCAGGGCTTGATCCCATGAACCCTGAGATCATGACCTGAGCTGAGATCAAGAGTTGGATGCTCAACCAACTGAGTCACCCTGGTGCCCCAGGATCAGCAGTTACAAAGAAAAAGATTTTTTTCTTTTTAAAATGTTATTATTTTTAATAAATATTCAATATATATGGAAATATTTGTAAAATATGTAAAGGTACAAGAAAAATAATAAAGACATATCCAAATTTTATGGGGTTTGTGAGGCCTTTAAAGAAAAGAAGACAAAAACATGAACACAATTAGATATAAATATATGTAAGTATAGGTATAAATATTTAAATATATAATTATTTATAAAAGGGAAATTGCTTTAAAATTTTAAAAATCACAATGAATCACAAACTTAAAAAAAGCAGAAATGCACTATAAACTTTCAAAATCAAGAAATATATGTATATAATATTTATTTACAGGTTTATTTTTGCTTTATTTTTAGTTGCATAATGGAGAAGTGCAGAAATCCGTAATATTTTCTTTCTACTTAAAGAGACTGCTCTAGCTCTGGATGTGATTTTGATAAGAGACAGCTGTAAGGAGAAAAATGAATGAAGAAAAAATGATAGGAAGGGAGGCAGCCCCAAGAATGCCTCATATTTGTGCCAATCAAATAAAATAATGTGCAACTCTGGCTGAGATTTAGCCTGAAGATTGTTTATGCATTGCTTCTGACTAGAAATCCATCCACTTTACAGTTAGTAATGCCATGTGTTTGTACTTGCCAATTGTGCTAGAGTGTGATATACGAAGTATGGAGAAAGCATAGGCAGGAAAGTAGAGGAAAAAGGAAAATATTGGTTCATAATATGGAGTCTTTAATGATAGGATCTTTCCTCATGTATGTCCCAGAGAGATAGTAGTGAAAACTGAAAGAGATTTTATAACAAAATGAATGTATGTACATTTATGCAATTTAAAATGATAGATAAATTTGGTGGAGAAGGGAAAATGAAGTAGATTAATACGCTCTGATAAGCAAAAATGTCTATCATTTATTATTAAATTTTTCTAAAACTCAGATTATATAACAGTATGAATAGTATGACTTATTTGTGTGGAAAGGATCAAAGGAACACACACATACACACAGACTTACATAAAACCACGTGGGGCAATACACAATTTTTAAGTGATTATCCCAGAAGAGTAGGTTTGGGGTGGGAGAACTGAAAAGTTGTTAATTTTTTATTTAATCCAACTGTTTTATTTTTACTCTTTACAATGATTATCTATCTTATTGAAACAAAATGTAAAGAGTAGAACTAGATATAGAGCAATGTGTGAGACTGATTGTGCAGGAGAAATTATTAGGTATTCTGAACCTAAACTGCTTCTACTAGCTGCCCAGGAAAGAGTATTTTATTTCATTAGAGCTTATCATAAACTTACCCTGAAACAAAACTTTGAATTAAAAATCAAAACAAACAAACAAACAAAAAACCTGGGAAAAATCTGTTCTATTTGTTGGCATTTAGATCACTGATCATACAATATAGTTAAATCCCAGGAATCAGCATAATATTAATTAGGTTATTATGACTAGCTCTTACTTTATCTTTTATTCTCTCACTTTCTGAGTTCTTTTCTCACCCCGTACTTATTCTTAATTATTTGATAACAACTCTTTTCATGTATAACAATTAATAAAATCTCCTTTCTTACCAAAAAATGGACTAGACTATGAAACAGTTGGGCATTGCTATCACAATGCTCCTATTTACATATTCAAAGGTTTTTTTCCTGAACAATATTTGGTTAACCATAGCCTATAACTTTATTAATCACATTTAGTTAGCCCTGAAAACTGACATATGCAGGTGGATTCCAGAGTTTTAAATGTCCATACTTCAGAGTCTTGCATGGTGCTAAAATTTTCCGGGACGGGGAATGGACACAAAGCTCTCTTTGGGTTGTTAGGAAAAGAAAATGAACTACTGTATGTACAAGGGCTTTAAAAATTAAAGGTACTATAGAAATGGTAGGAGTTGTTGCTTTACTTTAATGACTATTATCCTATCTTGATAAGAACTGTCTTCTATTTAAAGTCTTGAAATATTTCAATTTTATAGAATTCTATATTATCTTTCTTCTGTAAAATTTTTACTTAAAATAAGTGATCTTTTCCATCCAGCATACCCTGATAATTTTATGCTTAGAACCCATATGGCATTTTAAGACAATAAAAATCATTTTCTTAGGTAAAATTTACTTTAAAGAAAATGTACATTATAGACTTCCTTAACCTATGATTCTGGTATAAAGAATATATATATATATATATACACACACACACACATATATAAACAGACATATATTGACATAAATAAGAACTTGTTTATAATTTTGACTATTAAATAATACAGCCACTGTCAAACATAGCCTGGCAGAGATAGGTAGGGAAATAAATACTCCAATTTCTCTCTGTTCCTGCAGTCCAACCTCCTGATGCTGCTTACCATTGGCCAAACCAAACTGGAAATCAGAGGGCAAGGAAATCTGTTGATGTAGAATCCACAGAGTTCAGCCACTGCCCTTGGCAAGACACTGGGTGAAGAAGGGTAAAGAGTGTACCTGGACTGGGAGATATCAGCACACATATTGTATTCGGTGTCCCTCCCCCCCACCCCAATTTTACATTATATCCAAAAGGATTTGAGAAATACTATTGCATACTAATCTTCAGTGGTATTAGGTAAGTATCTTAAATGAATGAACAATCAGCCTTTACTGCCAATAATGGGATAAAGGAAAAGTGAATTTGCATTAAGCATCCCAAGCATGATAAAACCATGTCTGTCATCTAATAAAAAATCAGTCATCCTCATTTTGTTCCATAGCTGAAAGTAATAAGACAAATAGTGTAGGTTTTTTGGTTTCTTCCCTGGGCACACATTCCATACTGCCACACCCAAGTGCATTTTATGTTAGCAAAGTTAGGCAAAGTGAAAGACTACTCATCTCAAACCATTGATTCTGTCCAAAGGAAAGCAGAGTCAAAAAACAAACAAACAAACAAACAAACAAACAAACAAAACACACACAAAAAAGTCAAAACCTCCAGCATAAGACATAGAAGAACTCAGATTTTTCTGTGTGTCCCTCATTTCCCTATTTTTTCCTAAAAGGAGCTCAATGTGTAGCATAAAAGAAACTAGACTGTGGGAGAACCTTTTAATTTTTATAGCATGTGTCTTCAAAGCATGGTTGAATTTGGCCATGCCAATAGCTTACAAATCGTAACTCAAGTTTACCCACATACATTCTAAGGAAAGAACCCAATAAAATTATGACTCTGTGTCATTCACTTGTCAGAGAATGTTGAATATAATGGGGATCAAATCCCATGTGGTTTTATTAAATGCTACTAATATGAGCATTTGTTCATATTACTCATCATATTACTTATTAATGCTATCCATCAGGCTACTAATAGTACATACATGAATTTACATAATCTCTGCTGAAAAGCCTTCTGACAAATACTGTATAAAATAGTCTCTTTTTCCCTATGAGAGACAATTTTTTTATTTTAATTATAAATAAGAGAATGTTCTTGTCTCTCTAACCCATCAAAATAGCAGTGTATGAGGGACAATTTCTTAACTAAGGATATGAGAAGGCAGAAGCATGAAACTTTCACATCCATTACAACAGACTAGCAGGTTTGGGAAGCATTTGGAAACTTTTACTTCCTTGACTTCCTCCAAAGAAACTCTTAGGCTGTATACAGTGGAAAGTTTCAAGCAAGATCATTTTGTATCTTCTGCCTCAAAAGACAAATACAATTATAGCAAAATATTTAGAAACTTGGAAATGTGATTCTTCTGATTTTTGGAACTGCTATAACAAAAAACACCAATATTCATCATCAAAATTCAATTTATATAACAAATTTCTTCATAATCCCAATAGTTCAAGAATTCAGAGACATTTTACATGGAGTTCGCATGGAAAATTTCACTTTTCTTCTTCCACACAAAAAGTGAATCTTAGTTTTAGTTTAATCCAGTAAATATTATTATTGAGAACTTCACAACATGCTAAATGTTTTATGTATATTTCAATACCTTTATCTTTATGTTTATATGCTCAGAGTAGTTAAGGATATTCACCACAGTGTAGTACCGGGGCAAGTATGTTAGCCCCTTTACTCTTCTATGATTAAGAGGAATTTAAAGAATTAAATGAAATGAAGTAAATTAATCAAACATTATTGAATATAAATTATGTTGGGAATAGTGTTGTGCACATTCACTGTAAATGGCAAATATGCAGAGATACTAACATGCAAATGGTACAGTCTCCATTCTCAAAAACTTTACAACCTAGTATGGTAATAAGACAAAAGCATACTAACCACAAAGGTGAATATTCGAAGTGTCTTATAAGAGGAATAAAATTCTTCAAAGAAGAGAGAAGAGAAAGAGAGGGAGATATCAAATCCAAATTGGAAAGGGAAAACAGGCCAAATGACAGGAAAAGGTTAAGTCAGTGAGACCATTTGAAAAGAGGGTGTAGGAGGTTTGGTAGCATTTTTTTTTTACCTTTTATTTTACAGTAATTTTAGAATCACAAGAAGTGCAAAAATAGGAGAGCTCTCATGTGCTTTTCATGCAGGTTTCCCCAATGATGACACCTTACATAATCATAGCATATTATTACCAAAACTAGGAAACTGACATTTGTGCAATGCTATTAACTAAACTGCAGAACTTATTAGGATTTTACCACTTTTCATAGGCATTCACTTATGTGTGTTGTATGTGTTTGTGTAGTTCTATGCAATTGTATCACATGTACAGATTTGTGTAGCCATTAACATAGAACATAGACCTGTTATACTACTACAAAGAAAATTACTCATGTCGCTTAATAGTTACACCCTTCTAATTCTAGCCTCTGGAAATCACTGATCTGTTCTCCATCTCTCCAATTTGGCATTTCAATAATGTTACATAAATAGAATCAAACTGTATGCCATTTTTTTTTGTAATTGGCTTTTTTCATTCAGCACAATACCCATAAGATCCATCTAAGTTGTTGCATATTCCATTGAATAGAATGTGCCCAAGTTTGTTCATCTCTCTACCAGCTGAAAGGAATTTAGGGTTGCTTCTACTGCTTGGCTACTACAAACAAAGCTGCTATAAATGCATACAGGTTTTTGTGTGAGAATGTAAATTTTTATTTCTCTATGACAAATACATGCATGAGTGTGATTGCTGGGTCATATGATGAGATTTTAATGAATTTCTAGTTCTTAACAACTATAAACATTCTTGTATAAGCATGATTTGTTAATTTTCTCAATTATTTATTGGAGATAAAAATTAGAATTGCTGTACCAAGGAAATATGCAATTTTAAATGCTTTCAATGCATATTTTGTTCTCAGGACAATTTATGCTAATTTCCAATCATTCCCACTAGAATTATGTGAGCAGATCCATTCTTCAATCTCACAATTACATGAGTATTATCTTTTTTAACTGTTGCCAACCTGAAAGTCCAAAACCGTTATCTTGTTTTAACCTGCATTTTGATTACTTACAAGAAGAGCATTTCTGTTGAGTATCTGCATATCTTATGAGTTTCCTATGTATGTCTTTTGCCTGCTTTTGTATGAGAATTTATTTTTTCTCATTGATTCCAAATATTTATGAGTGTATTCACACATATAAAAGGAAGTAATGTTGCTATTTGTGTTGCAAATATTTTCAATGTTTGTGGTTTGTCTCTTAACCTTTTTAAAAATGCTTTTTGACATACCTGTGTTTCAAGCTGTTACACAGGAAATATAACACCCTTTCTTCCTTTATTGTTTTTGCACTGAATATTATGCTTAGACAGGCTTTCCTCACATAAAGATTATATAATAGTTTATCAGTATTTTTGTGTAGCGGTTTTATGTTTTATTTTCTTTATTAATGTTTACTTATTCTGAGAGAGAGAGAGAGAGAGAGAGAGAGAGAGAAAGAGAGAGAGAGAGAGAGGATGGACAGAGTCAGAGGGAGAGGGAGGACCCCAAGCAGGCTCCACGTTGCCAGCACAGAGCCAGATACTGGGCTCAAACTCATGAACCACAAGATCTTGACCAGAGTCAAAACCAAGAGTCAGACACTTAACCAACTGAGCCACTTGGGCACCCCTTCTTTTCTTTTCTTTTCTTTCCTTTCCTTTCCTTTTCCCTTTTCCCTTTTCCCTTTTCCCTTTTCCCTTTTCCCTTTTCCCTTTTCCCTTTCCCTTTTCCTTTTCCCTTTCCTTTCCTTTCCTTTCCTTTCCTTTTTTCTTTTCTTTTTAACATCAACCATCTGGAATTTATTTCAAAGTAAGAAAACAGATGAGGTAAGGAACTAGCCTTACTGTCTTCCAAGTGTAGTCAGTGGTCCGAACACCATTAATAGAATATTTTCTTTCACTGATTTAAAGTGCTACCTTTATTACATACCAAATTCTTATGTTTGAGCATATTTCTGAATTTATTATTCTTTCAGTGGTCTCTTGTTCTACTTCTGTACCAATATCTTTATATTTTATTCAGTATTGGGTTTGTGATACATTTGATAATATACAAGTTAAGTTCCCCGTCATTACTTGATTAAATATCAAAAAAGCACATTGTCATTTGAGAACTTTCATTACAGAGAGCAAAATCTTTAGATTTTTTGGAAATGACTAACTTCTTTTCAATATAGAAAATTTCCATTTATTTTCTCAGTAAAGAAGTACTGCATATTATTTGCTAAGTTCACACCTAGATTATTTTATTTTGGGGTGTCATTATGAACTGATCATGTTTTATATTCTCTATCTGGTTATCATCAGAATATGAGGAACTATATTAAATATGTAACAAGTCACCTTACTTAATTTTCATATTAGTTCTAACATTTTTTTTAAAGCCACTCCATTTGGGTTTTCCAAGAAGGGAAAACAATCATCCCATATGCAAATACTGATAATTTTCACTTTTCTAATATTTATACCACCTATTACATGTTTTCTGAACGTATTGGCAATCACATCCAGAATAATTTTAAGTAAGAGAATATATTATAAATTAACCAGGGATGCCTCAGGGGTTCAGTCAGTTGAGTGGTCTGACTCTTGATTTCGGCTCAGGTCATGATCCCGGTATTGTAGGATAAAGCCTTGTGTCAGGCTCCATGCTCCATGCTCCATGCTCCATGTAGAACCTGCTTAAGATTCTTTCTCTCTCTCTCTCTCTCTCTCTCTCTCTCTCTCTCTCTCTCTCTCCCTCTCTGTCTGTCTTTTTCTGCCTCTGCCCCTCTTCCCCACTCATGCACATGTACTCTCTCTAAAATAAAAAATTAAAAATATATGTATTATAAATTAATACTTTAAAAAAAAATTTTTTTTTCAACGTTTATTTATTTTTTGGGACAGAGAGAGACAGAGCATGAACGGGGGAGGGGCAGAGAGAGAGGGAGACACAGAATCGGAAACAGGCTCCAGGCTCTGAGCCATCAGCCCAGAGCCTGACGCGGGGCTCGAACTCACGGACCGCGAGATCATGACCTGGCTGAAGTCGGACGCTTAACCGACTGCGCCACCCAGGCGCCCCTAAATTAATAATTTTTATATGAACAAATGTCCTAATACTAAGCCATCCTTGCATTTAGAGAATACATAGTGGGATATTATTATTTTATTTTTACATGTAACTGATATTTTAATTATTTTTTTATTAATTCATATTTGAGACTGTGCTACAGTGGGGTTTTTCTAGTTCTATAATAAATAAGCTATAAAGCTTTCCTTCATTCTCTACCCTGAAACCATTTATGTAGCACGAAAATTATTTTTTTTAAAGAATATTTGGGAGGAAAAATCTACTCACACATCCAATTGGGTTGGGTATCTAAGGGCAAGGAGAGAGTACTTCTTTGATAATGAAAAAAATAGAGTCAATAATTGAATTCTGACTGTAATATTATGGAAGTAGAAGTAAAAATTAAAACACCATTTCTTTAAACGTAGTGAACATCTAGTCCCTTTTAACGTGAATTATGTCCAACATTTTTTCTCCCCCCCTCCTCCTTCAACAAACAATTCTAATTTAGAAAGGAAATCAGAATAACATATCCCAAATGCTTCAGTTAATCTACTCCTCACCACTTGAACAGAATCATAATTCCTGGTGAAGAAACAGTATGTGATTTCTGAGAACTCTACAGGAACTCAATGGGAACCGTTAAGATAGTCACATATGTTAGGAGTAGCCTTGCTTAGCATACAGAGGCGAAGTGGAGTAAGATTACTTATGAGAAGTATCTTTCTGTGTATGTTCTTTTGTCTTCTAGACTCTACTGCATTTAGCTTAAAAAATATGAACTAAAACAAGTAACTTGGAATGAAAGATGAAAACATAGGTCCTTGCCAAGGTACAGAAACCCAATTCATGAAAAGGACCTCACAGTCCAAGAATTGGGTTTACTTACTCTTTATGATAGGTTGTAACAAATCTTGACACTTCACTGCTCTTCAGTTTGGGGACTTTAAGATACAAAGAAAACAAACTGACTCAAGTCATTTCAAGAAAACATGCTTAATGAAGTGCACATAGTAGCAGACCTAGAAAACCATCAGGGCCTAAAGCAGTTAGGAGAGCTTTTTGTATACACTGTTCTCACATGCTCTCAGAAATAGTACACTGTTACTTAGAGATCCAGTTGCCATAAACATATCCTCTGCTGCCACTGCCAAGAAATGCATGATTTGACCCCTACCATCAGAAAATTCACAAACTATATAACCTCTAAAATAAGGAATAGTCCCATGATTGGTAACTGAAATCCTGCAATAGTATGTACATTAATATCAATGTTATTTAAGGGAAGGATGCTTTACATCTGGTGACTAGCAGAGGGGACAAAGTAAAAGATATTCCAATAGAAGAAACAATGGATTATTTCCACCAATGCTGCATTTACTTTTGTTTTGTTTTTTTTTTTAGTCTTAGTATTTACCTGACAAGTAATCCTTTTTCATCCCTCTCCCAGCATTCATTGCCACTTAGAAACAATTCCTAGGATGTGTATTATTGTGCTATAATTATAGTTGAGGGCACAGTGGCATGTGATTGTGGTATAATAACTAAAGCCTTGGCGTGCCTTTTTATTCCATTAAAAATGACCTTAGCTTTGGATCACAGAGTTTTGCATTGATTTGTCTTTTTTGTTGCTTCCTCTCCATAGGTCTGCTTCCTCATACAGGGTGATGCATTGAATTGTGACACATGCAGGGGAGTAGGGGGGGGGAGCAGTGTCAGTGAAATTAACTATCTTTCCCGTGAGAAATAATTCATCATTTAGCATTTGCTATTAATGTACCTCTGCTGTGAGTGAATGAAGTCACATGAAGTATATGGAAGTTGTGGAACAGACGGACATTACATAAATATCATTTAGTGTTCATGATGGGGACAACAATTTTTTCATCTGCAAATATTAGGCATTTGGGCTGCAGAAAAGGATATGTTGATAAGTTTGGTTGCTATGAAAATAAATGGCTCTGCTTGCTTTTATAGAAGTACCTCTTTAAGGCTAATTTAAATTTTGTTTTCTGTCTGCTTCAATAAGATACATATTTTTTAATGTTTACTTGCTCATGAGCAGGAGAGGGGCAGAGAGAGAGAGGGAGAGAGAGAATCCCAAGCAGACTCCGTGCTATCAGCACAGAGCCCAGTGCTAGGCTCAATCTCACAAACCGTGAGATCATGACCTGAGCAGAAATCAAGAGTCAGATGCTTACACCAACTGAGCCACCCAGGTGCCCCTCAATAAGGTCTTTTAAATACAATGATTAATATTGGACTCAATTGTGTCCTGTAGTAGAAAGACTTCCCAGATTTCTCTAGAATTGAGGAGGTGCCTCTGGTCTCAGCACAGGCAGTATGGGTCTCAGCTCACTTTGTCTTTGAACTCGATTCCCATTTGGGGAACAGGAGCTAGAAGAGATGGCATGAGCTGGGATCATTCATATTAGTTCAAAAAAAATATCTACTAAGGGCTCACTGCAAGGCAGATTTTGTTCTGGATGATGTGATGGGGACATATTATGAATGAGGAAGTCAGCGATTCTTATCAACACATACTTGAACCCAAGAGGACATGTATTGAAGTATTGTCTATAATAGTGACTCAGATGTCTATCAATAAGAGACTGGCAAAATAAACCATGAGATATTCATACAATGGAAAATCATCCATCATTTGTAGACTGTGAGGTAGGTTTGTATATGGAAAGGTGTCCACATGATTCAGAGAAAAACTAACTATACAAAGTGATACTTATATCCAGTTTAGTATTCTGTGTAAACACACACAATACTATATATTTTCTCCATAATCATTAGATGCATAGTAAACACCCCTGGAAGAATATCCTCCAAAGTAGATCCTCCTACTGCACAGTGGCAGGAGTGCTATTCCCACTGGAGACAGGCTATTTGGTGACAGTCTGGCAGCCATTCTGATGGCCCTACATTAACCTGATGACTGTGGTTAGTCTCAGGGAGTGAAGGGGACCAGGATTAAAGACAATTATCAAAGGGAGTCTTAGGTATTATCTACAACATTTTAATTCTTAAAGATGATCACAGTAATGAATTAAATGTATCTTAACTATTAATTTAAAAATAATAATTAGTAATTACTTCTGTCCAGGTGCTAACAATCCAGAGGAGAAACAGAACACACTCAAATAATTCTGATGCAAAACAAAGTGTGGTCAGTGCTACTGTTATATCCAACTGTGTGGTAGGAATATGAAAGTGGAAGGGACCTATCTTTCTGTTTCTTGGAGGAGGAGGGATGTAGTGACAGTGTCCTTAGTGAAAAGAAAACTTTCCACTATATAGCATTTTGGACAGCTCTGGGAATATCATTAGCTAGGCAAGACTGGACAGCTCTAGTATAACTCTAGTTATAAGCTCTAGTATACCTAGTTGTCATCTGCCAACTCAACCATATTAAAAGATGTAACCAGGGAGCGAGGAGACGATGCTGGAAGGAGAGCCAGATGGAAGATTCTAGCCCATGTTAATTAGGAGTGGTTTGTTTGCAATTAAATAAGACTGGTCCTGGCTGTCTAAAACCGAGAGAAATGAATTAGTGGGATATTTGTGGAATTCATGGCATCGGTGGGAGGCTGAAGTACTGAACTTGGAAAATACAGGTAAGCAGCAAGCACCTTGAGACAGCAGGAGTGATGAAGGTGATAGAGGAGCACCCAAAATTTCTCATTTAGCAACGGCAGCCTAAATGTGAATAAAATCTAGGAACACCACCATCTTTGTACCATATTAATTCTGATACAGACTAGGTCACCGGCACTTGGCTGCCAGAGGTGGGAGAGACAGTAAACCATATCCCCAGCTTCCACAGTGGATGACAGGGCATCCATAAATACAGCACGATGGGAGTCACCTGAAATGAATGGAGTGGGCAAGCTGGGGAGCTCAAACAGAGTAGTGATTATTAACTGGGCACTTAATAAGTACAAGGTACTGTTCTAAGTACTTTATATGGGCATTATTTAATAGTCACAGTAACCAGATAAATCAGGTATTAGTATTACCAATATACAAATAGCATTAGGTAATTTTCTCAGGATTGCAGAGATACTAACTTGGTAGTCTGACTCCTAGGTCTATATTTTTAATGACCTACTACTGCAAATATCCACTCTATGTCCCCTCCTTGACTTTGCCCCCATTTCCCACAGGAATACAGAACACTTGACAACACTGAATTAGAAATGTATAGAATACATTACACTTAAAGCAACCCAAAAGGTTTTCACAGCTGTAATCTGTTCTTATCACACTTCCAAACTCAGGGTGAGAAAATGTTCTGATTCTTGTTTTTCTGACACTAAAGGAGGCAGTTAAGAATTATATGACCTTCCCAAATGCCCTCATGATGAAGAGCTAAATTGAGACAAGAACTCAGAACCAATGAATTAATAAGTAACCAATTTATTTCCCTGGTCAGGAAATTATGACTGCCTCTTTAAGTGAGGTTTCTAGAACCAGTCTTTATCCAAAAATATACACTATAAACTACAAATCAGAATGAGTCATCAATTCCCCCCTGTTTAAAACAGCTCAATGGCTCCAATAACATTTAGGACAAAACCTTAACTCCTTAGCATGACTATAAAGATTACAAGATACTATCCTGCCTTTGGGCCTTATCTCTTTCCACTCTTTCTTCCCACGTTCTTTGTTTTCCCCTTGTTCCCAAATGTTTCACAGAGTTCCTGCCTTAGGACTTGAATCATCATTCCCTCTGCTTGGAATGCTCTTCTCCTAGTCTTCACATGGTTGACTTCTTCTTGCCCTTCAGCTCTCAACTTAAATTAAGACATCTCTAAGACAACTTTCCTTCCCACCCAAATTAAAGTAACCTTCCCTCCATGTCCTTTTACCATGTGTTAATTTACTGATAGCACTTATCAGCCTGGAATTTTCTTGTTATCTGTTAGTCTTATTGAGTGATGGATTCTCTTCTCCCGAACGTAAACTCCAGGAGGGCATCATTCTCCAGACTGTATGTGACAAGCAAATGTTCACTGAATAAATTATTTCCAGTTCACCCAACCATATGGGTTTTCCCTTTGCCCCTCAAATGTCAAGTAACTGTAGCATAGTAAGTCTGGACAGGACTTGGAAAATTTTCCTTACTGTTAAAGTTCAAAAATCTGGGACAAAAGGAAAAGTAACCTGCCTGAGTTAATAACAAACATGGACTCAAATCTGGGTCTTTTCACTTCCAGCCCATATTAATTAGGAGTGGTTGTGCTCTTTCAGTACATTGTGCTGTCATAAAGAATCAAGAACTGAGGTGATGTTTGATTTATAACTTCTGTGGCCGTGATCCATGAAAGGCCACCATGAGCATGGGCGTATTGCCTCTGAAGATGAACACGGTAACACTGGGATAGTTGGACACCTGAACGCATGCCTGTGATAGGCTCATGTTCTATTCACTATTTTAAGTGCTTGGCATGTACTAATCCATATAATCCTCATACAATCCCTATTAAGTAGATACTATTATTATCTCCATTTGTATACGGGAAATTTGAGGCACAGCTGTTACGGAGCTTGCCCAGGGGCATATTGCTAGTAAGCTGTGCTGTTAGCATCCAAATGTAGGTGGTCTACTCCAAAGCCCTCACTCTTAACCACTAATGATATTTTGTCTGCTCTGGCTATAAGGCACAATTTATCCCTGAAAACACTAAATCAGAAAGTTTCCATTGGGACTAAATTGGTAAAAATCCTGGGTTAATTGTGAGGCAAACAGGAGTCAGTAGCACAGTTTTATCAATGCAGTATTGGCAGACCTGACTGTTTTGCTTTTTAAGGCTTTAATTTTCTTTGTACATAATCCTCCATAAGCAGCAATAAAAGAAACAGAACAAAAACCATTGAGTCACTGGCTTCCAAAGTACTGAGCAGTGCTTTACTGATGGCAGGTGTACGGAGCTTCCTGGAACATGCTGTTTACAAATAAAGACTTCTTTCTGGCATTAAGAGAATGGAGATTATGTGGATCCTGCTGGTTGGGGAGCATGACACACTAAATAATTGATTAAAGAGGAATGGCTTCTCTGCTCCTCCATGCAGGCCAGAGTGTTTTATTAAAGTTGCTCTCTGAAGATGGAAATGGCAGTTGGGCTGGAGCGAAGGCACTGCATAGAGACAGTCTCAAGCAACAGAGCAACAAAATCTCTGTCACCTGGTTGGGAGTAAGCATCCCCTTTGAGATCAAGAGCTCTCTACTTTCTGACTGAATGGGGACAATTTCTTACCTTAGAACTCTTCCCATGTTCCCCTTCTCAATTCCATTAAGTTTATTGACTTTCCATTCTGATTACTACTAAAATTTCTTTTAAAATCAACCAATCAAGATAGAGTCCAGAAGAAGGTAGAATCTCAGATATAAAAAGAGCTAAACTGTCTTGAGGAAGATCAGAGGGTAAAGTCGGTATTTGGATTAAATATTTCATTTGGTAACATAGGTTGATGGTGTATCTTCCTCATACCCATTTGTTAAACCCCATAGTAATATAAGGTTTGAAATTTTCTAGCACAGCATAGACTGTTTTGATAATGAAGCTTGACCACAAAATTGATGCTTTTACTTCCTCATAATCACATTTCAAATTGACTGTATCTAGAATGATTAATAAATTGTTTCTCTGATTTTTTCTTCAGTGGTACAGACCTATTGATACTCTTAAGGATAGATAGCTGGACATAGAGATACCTGACTCAGAAAGGTGTTGTCAAATCTGCTTGGGGTTGAACATTTATTAAAACACTTTAATCTGTATTATTGTATAACTAAACTCAGCATATGTACAATAAACATTCAGACCTTACATATGGAAATTGTTACTTCTCAGGTTTTTGAATTTTTAAATTTAAATTCTAGTTATGTTAACTAACAATAGTTTCAGGTGTATAATACAGTGATTCAACACTTCCATACAATACCTGGTGCTCATCACAATAAGTGCACTCCTTAATCTCTATCACCTACTTAACCCATGCCCCCCATCAACCTCCCCTCTGGTAACCATCAGCTTATTTTCTATAGTTAAGAGTCTGTGTCTTCATTTGCCTTTCTCTCTCTTTTTTTCCCCTTTGCTCATTTGTTTTGTTTCTTAAAATTACACATATGAGTGAAATCATATGGTATTTGTCTTTCTCTGACTTATTTTGCTTAGTATAATACTCTTTAGCTCTGACCATGCTGTTGCAAATGGCAAGATTTCATTCTTTTTTATGGCTGGACAATATTCTGTTTTATATATATATATATACACACACACATATATATATATTATCCATTATATATATATATAATATATGTATATACATATATTATATATATAATATATATGTATATATGCATATGCATATGTATATATAATATATGTATATTATTATATATATGTATATATACATATATAATATATGTATATATGTATACATAATATATGTATTATGTATATTATATATAATATATATAATATATATACATAATATATTATGTATATTATATATGTATATATATGTGTATATATATGTATATATATACACACATATATAATATATGTATATGTATAATATATGTATATATATAATATATGTATATGTATAATATATGTATATATGTATACATAATATATGTATTATGTATATGTATATATACATATATAATATATGTATATGTATAATATATGTATATATTATATTATATATATTATATATATGTGTATATGTACATGTATATATATGTATATACACATATATATAATATATGTATATACATATATTATATATGTATATATGCATATGTATATGTGTATATATGTATATACATATTATATATATATACATATATATACATATATACATAATATATGTATATATGCATATGTATATGTGTATATATGTATATACATATTATATATATGTATATATATTATATACATATATTATATATAATATGTATATATACATACATTTTATATATATATAATATATATATAGCGGAATATATATATATATGTATGTATAAGTATATCACATCTTCTTTATCCAATCATCAGTCGATGGACACTTGAGTGGTTTTCATAATTTGGCTATTGTAGATAATGCTGCAATAAACATTGAGGTGCATATATCCCTATGAACTAGTATTTTTGTATTTTTTGGTAAACACCTAGTAGTGTAATTGCTAGATAGTAGGGTAGGTCTATTTTTAACTTTTTGAGGAAATTCCATGCTGTTTTCCAGAGTGACTGCACCAGTTTGCATTCCCATCAACAATGCAAGAGGGCTCCCCTTTCTCCACATCCTTGCCAACACCTGTTGTTTCTAGTGTTGTTAATTTTAGCCATTCTGACAGGGGTGAGAGGATATCTCATTGTAGTTTTGATGTGTATTTCCCTGATAATGAGTGATGTTGAGCATCTTTTCAAGTGTCTTAACCATCTGTATGTCTTCTTTGGAGAAATGTCTATTCATATCTTCTTCCCATTCTTTAATTTGATTATTCATTATTTGGGTGTTGAGTTTTATAAGTTTTTTTACAGATTTTGGATACTAACCCTTTATCAGATATGTCGTTTGCAAGTATGTCCTCCCATTCTGTAGGCTGCCTTTTAGTTTTGTTGATTATTTCCTTCACTGTACTTTTGATGTAGTCCCAACAATTTATTTTTGTTTTTGTTTCCCTTGCCTCAGGAGACATATCTAGGAAGAAGTTGCTATCGCAGATGTCAAAGAGCTTACTGCCTGTGTTCTCCTCTAGGATTTTTATGGTTTTAGGTCTCATATTTATGTTGTTAATCCATTTTGAATTCATTTTTATGTATGGTACAATAAAGTGGTCCAGGATCCTTCCTTTGCATGTAGCTGTCCAGTTTTCCCCAAGCCATTTGTTACTTCTCAGTGTTAATAGTTATCACAATTAATTAACTGAATTCCTCTTTGTAGGAGAAAAGAGTACATGAACTTAAGTTACATGTTTGCCCAATATCTTCAAAGTAATTAGCAACTATACAAAATTCAAAACTATTTCCTCCTATTCCATGCCTTCCCCCAATAAAAACAACAACAGCAACTAACATTCATTGTAGGAAGCTGACTTGAGAAACCATATGAATTTTACCCTTTTGATTGTTTGAAAAATTCTAGGGTCAGCAATTTAAAAATCATTCAACCCAAATAGTAGAAATAACATGGACTAGGAATCTAGAGACCTGGATCTCCCTCTAATTAGCTGTTGGTCCTTTGGTGAGTTTTTCAAACCCTCTGACCTCTACTTGCCTCACCTTGAAACTGGGATTATTAGTGTGTGCTCTCTGCAAAGCTCTTCCGGTTGCTTCCAGTATCAAAGCAGTATTGTAAACTAACATATGCTCTCCAAATGTAGGATGTCATGCACCTTAAATAGCTATTTATTTTTTATTTTTTTAAAAAAATTTGGGGGGGGGGCACCTGGGTGTCTCAGTCAGGTAAGCGTCTGACTTCAGTTCAGGTCATGATCTCCCTGTTCCTGAGTTCAAGCCCCACATCAGGCTCTGTGCTAACAGCTCTGAGCCTGGAGCCTGCTTCGGATTCTGTGTCTCCCTCTCTCTCTGCCCCTCCCCTGCTTGGGCTCTGTGTCTCTCTCCCAAAAATAAATCAACATTAAAAAAAATAATAAAAAAAATTTTTTTTGAACATTTATTTTTGAGAGATAAAGCATGAGTGGGGGAGGGGCAGAGAGAGAGGGAGATAACAGAGCCCGAAGCAGGCTCCAGGCTCTGAGCTGTCAGCTCAGAGAGAAGAGGACTGAACCACAAAACCACAAGATCATGACTTGTGCTGAAACCAAGAGTCGATCGCTTAACCAACTGAGCTACCCTAGTGCCCCTTGTCTTTCAATGTTTTTTAAATATCAGCCTGAGAATTAAGAAAATAAAAAATAATAGAAATGTTAGATTTTTATATCCAGATTCAGTCTGAGAATCAGTTTCTGGGACTGATATTACTCATGCCTGTCCAGTAGTAGTGTCCATCAAAATGGCAATACTCCCAGTTTGTCATCCTCAATAGATTTTTTCTTACACTGCCAATAATGCAACTTATTGGACTTTAAAAGGAGTTAAATAATGACCCTTTTCTTTTCCTGCCAAGTTTTTGACATAAAATGAAGTCCTGAGGAAAACTTGCTTTGGGGAGATGATGAGAAAGCAACCTTGGTAACTGAGCAAGTAGGTAAGTGACAGAATACCTTTCATTTAGCAAAATATCACGTTTTAAAAATCTATTTAAAACAGTGATTTTTGTGTTTATTTTGTTTATTGTTTATTGTTTTTTAGAGAGAGAGAAAGAGAATGTGAATGGGGGAGAGGGGCAGAGGGAGACAGAGAGCAAATCTTAAGCAGGCTCCACGCTGAGTATGTAGCCCGACATGGGGCTCAATCCCATGACTCTGGGATCATGACTTGAGCTGAAATCAACAGTCAGATGCTCAACTGACTGAGCCACCCAGGTGCCCCTAAAATGGACCGTGATTTTTGAAAGAGGAAAAATACTAACAGCCACTAGGCAAGAGAAAACAAAGTATGGAAACCACTAAAAAAATAAACAGGGATATGTATGTGAGTAGACAAAGCAAAAAATGACTCACATAAAGTAAATAAAAACAAGAAAGAAATTGCATTGACACAATAGCAGACAAAATGGTTCTAATATATCCTTAAAAAATATTGTCAATTTACTAAAAGTGAAACTGAAACTAAAGCACTAAAATATAAAATATCAGTGAATATTTTAATAATGTCTCTGGCTCAGAAAATGTAAAACCATGAAACTATAGGTAACTGAGAAATTTCTGAAGATTAAATGAAAAGGTGAGATTATAGCAGAAAAAACAATTAAAAAGTAAATCCAAACATTTTGTTACCTACATAATTCATCTTCTACAGAAAATGTAAAGGTTAAAAATCTGTCAATGCTTCAAGTTTCTGTTTCAATACACTTACAGAATCCTAGAAATTCCAAATTCCTATACACAAAAACGGCAATCACATGATCCCCTAACATAATGTTTATGGCAAACTTTCCATGGAAGCACTCTGAGAAATTTAAAACTGTCCTTCAGGGGCACCTGGGTGGCTCAGTCGGTTAAGTGTCCGATTCTGGCTCAGGTCATGATCTCACAGTTCGTGAGTTCAAGCCCTGCATTGGGCTCTATGCTGACAGCTCAGAGCCTGAAGCCTGCTTCAGATTCTGTTTCTCTGTCTCTCTCTGCCCCTTCAATGCTTGTGTGCCATCTCTCTGTGTCTCTCTCAAAAATAAATAAACATTAAAAAAAAATTTAATTCTTTTAATTTAAATTTTTAAATTTAAATTTAAAATTTCAGAGAAGGCTCTGGTCTAATGTTTAACTCTTCAGAGTGGCTACGGGGTATCTTTACCACCTTAACAGAAATTACTTCTATCAGAAAGACTGTTCCACAGGCAGTTGACCCAAGGAGGTGCCCAATACTATTCCCTGTAATAGTTCAGTTGAAAGAGAACTTGACATGAATTTAGCACTGGGTCTGAGCCCCAGTATGGACTTACACAATGGGTAATCTTAGGCAATTCACTGAACTTCTCAAGACTCAGTTTTTTTCCATCTGTGATATGTGACTAATAGCAGCCTAACTTCACAGGGTTGGTGAGAGAGCCAAATAAAACAATCTGTGAATGTACTTGGTAAACCATGAAATACTAATAAATGCACAGTCTCTAGAATTCCTGACAGGGCAATTCAAATTAAATACTTGTTTTGATTTTACAGAGTGATTTAGATGAAAAAGTGAAGTCTGAGCACTTCTGCTCTCTCATGGCGTACAATGAAGCTGGTGTTAATTAGTCCTAATCAACGCCATGTTTGGGAGGTGTGCATTTCTTTGAAACTTGTCCCACAAGATACTACAAATATAAAGTGTACTCAAATTGTTTTCACTCTGGAATTATTTGTTGTTCTGTGCAAGAAGCAGTAAAGGTGGCCTGCTCACATTAGCATATCCAGGTAGTGTCAAGACTGTACCAAAAACCACCTTTTCACACGCCATTCCACTAGTTTCCCATACATCCACCCCCTACTACAGACAAGACTATTCGTCTGTCATCTCCCTCTTAATGATTTCCAGGTTTACATTTTTAGATGCTATTTGCTTCACATTTTATCTTCCTTTCTCTAGAGAAATTCATTACTCTTACTCCCTTAACGATCACCCCTCTTCTGGAAAATGCTCCATAATTGTCTCCTATTCTTCTTTGTTAATTCTATTTTAAATCCCACATTTAGAACAGAGTCATGTAAGATCCCATATTTCTATAGATGTTGATGGAATTTTGGGACACTGCATGAAATGAAGACGGGGCTATATGACAGTGGATCCATTAAATAATGTCAGTTCACTGCAGCTTAAAAAAAAAAAAACAAAACAAAAACAGAAATAGAAAACTGGTCCATCCAGTTCCCATTTACGAAGGGAAACAACCATGAATCAGATTAGAAGTGTCAGTCCCAGTTCCTCTCACACTCCCAACTTACTGTGTGTATGCATATGTGTGTGTATGTGATCTTCTCAGCTGCTTAACTCCTTAATTGCTTAATCAGTAGGGCACAGAGGAAATTCATTAGATAGAAAATTGTAGTCTGTGCTGTTGCTAGTTTGCTGTGAATCTTAAGTAACCCACTCCAGCTCAATCCTCTCCTGTAAATTAGTGTGTACTACTAGCTGATACATAAGGTCCCTCCAAATATTCATGAGATGGTGAGAAGAAATCAGTAATATATCTTTGCCATACCATAATCTGAAAAGTAACTTGCTATTTTATGCCACATTGTTTTCAGTGAATTTAGAGTTAAGGTTGGTATACTTTATATAGATGTCATTATAGGAGACAGAAAAAAAATGAAGTAAAAGAGCATGAAAAATGTGCTCCTCTCTTGGGTTTCTTTCAGTGGAGTATATTGTGTACTGGTATGATAAGCCCAAATGTTGTAGCTTGTTCCTCTGTCTGGTGTCACTAGAGGCTTTGCAAAGAAATGGAGCCCCCTCTATAAGTTCCTGACCCCTAACTGCCTATGGCCCTGTACCAGTCTGAGTCCGAGAGGTTTTTTTTTTTTTTTTTCCAATTTTTCTTTTAATGTTTATTTTTGAGGGAGAGAGAGAGAGAGGGAGGGAGAGACAGAGAGACAAAGCATGAACAGGGTAGGGGCAGAGAGAGAGGGAGACAAAGAATCCGAAACAGGCTATAGGCTCTGAGCTGTCAGCACAGAGCCAAGCGTGGGGCTTGAAACCACAAACCATGAGATCATGACCTGAGCCAAAGTCGAATGCTTAACTGACTGAGCCACCCAGGTGCCCCCAGAGTCATTTGATTTGTTATCTCTACTAATTAAAAAGGCTCTTCTATTCTGCCACGTGTTTAGCTTGCTTTGACTTCAGGAGCTTTGGAACAGAGCAAGTGACCTTATACCAGCCCCGAAAGTGAAGTTAGGTCTACTGGTGCTACTACTGCTGCCATCACTGTTCTGGGCAGCCTGTCCCAAGGTTCTGGATCAAGAGGTATAAAGAACAGCATCTTGAGGCTGGAATCAAATCACTCTCTTTGATTAAAAAACTCTGACATATCTGTGAGCAACTAATGGACGACCTAAAGACTTTTAAAGTTTTATAGACTTTCTAAGGCATTGGGGAGAACCAATAATGCTAGGTCTTACACAAAATAAATGCTTAGTATATGTTTATTGAATCAGTCCACCAGACTGAGTAACATTTTAAGGGAAGTTCTCCATGAGCTGTGATGGTGAGCCAAAACCAGTAAGATAAAGTGTAACGGAAATAAGCATCAAGGCCTATACTTAGGTTGATATTAACTTAATAATAAAAGGACCTTATATTTATATAGATCTCACATTTAGATTTCTTCTAATTCCTGGGATCCTCCTAAGTTGTATTAAGGTGCTGCATGCAGCTAAGGGATTAAGTGTGTTCAGATGGAGAGAACATTGTCTTCATTAAAATAACTTTTGAGAATAACAATTATAATTTACCTTCATGAAAATACATCATGTAGTACAGTCTTCTTGAACTGTGTATTGGTCAGGCCATATCGGAAGCATATATTCTATTCTGAGTAATATATTGTAAGGTTTAGGATTTATGAAGAGTCGTAGAGAGTTGCCAGGAATTTGTTATAGTAAAGTTTGTTGTAGTAAAGTTACAGTAAAGTTCTGTTTAAAGGAACAACTGAAGGAATTTGGAATGTTCAGCCTGGAAAAAGGAATATTGGTGGTGGTGTAGAGGGTGGAGTGACAGGAGTAGGGAAAGTATAATCACTATCTGTATATTCAAAGCTCTGAACAGCTGTTACATCAGCAAGCTGAGATAGGCAGCCTCAGAGGCCAGAATAGAACTGCTGCAGAGGAATTAGCAAGGTAACTTTTATCTGATATAAAGAAAATCTTCAAAAAAATCAAAGTTGCTGAAAAATCCAGTACGTTTTTTTTTTTTGTGTGTGAGGTACAGCTTGTAAATAATCAAGGAAAGATGAACAGACTTTTTGGTGTGGATCATCTTATGATTTTGGCACTGGGCAAGAGGTTGGAATAAATGCTCATTAATGGCTTTTCTTGGGGCTTCTAAGATTCCATGGTTTAGCCTTTCTCTAAAATAAGCTTAAGTAGAGGCAAAAACACATCTTCTCATAACCTACATTTTTTAGTGGTACCTATGTTCCACTCTCAGTGCTCACCATATTGCCCCAAACTTAGCAGCTCAAAATATGCATCTTGCCAGTTAGGCTATGGAGAGGCCCCTACATTACATAGCGCTCAGGTGGGAAGACTCCATGGCTGACAGAAGGTCAGAGAAACATGATGACAGGAGTCTGGAATCATCTAGCACTGTGTTGTCCAATACAGTAGGCAGTGATCACAGATGGCTACTGAGCACATGAAATATATCTAACCTTACTGAGTTGTGCTCTAAGTGAGACAGACACACACACACACACACACACACACACACACTTTCAAAGACTTATTATGAAAAAAAGAATTTAAACTATCATTAATAACTTGTATATTGATTATATATTGAAATAATATTTGGATATAGTGGGTGAAATAAAATATATTAACAACATTAATTACACTTGTTTCTTTTTAATTTTTTAAATGTGGCTAATAGAACATTTTAAATTATGTATGTAGTTCATATTATATTCCTACTGGATATCATTGATCTCAAGATGTTCTTCACATATGTATATGGTGGTTGATGCTGGCTGTTAACTGGCATCTCAGCTGGGCAACTGACTGGAGTGCCTACATGTGGTCTCTTCATGTTGCTAGGGCTACAGCCCAGTATGGTGGTCTCAGGATAGTTGAAATTTCTGTATGGCAACTGAAGGCTCCAAAAGCAAGCTTTCCAGTGTGCAAGCCACAAGTTACATTGGCTCTTTTGACTTAGCTTTGGAAATCACATTCATCACTTTTGCTGCATTCTACTATTTATCAGGTAATCATAAACCAGCAGAGATTCAAGAGGAGGGCCACACTATAGTAGAATGTGTGGGATGGAGGCTACTGTTGCAGCCTTCTTGGAAAATACAATTTTCTACAACTTGTTACCAGCATAGACTGTTGGAGTTATGAAATCTCCTTCTGATTTAAAGAGCCATTCCTGAGGTTTAAATAAAGTGCTGGGTTTGAAATAGATTAGAATTCTTCTATAGAGACTTTCAAATCTTAAAGGTAATCAAATAGCCATTATTAAGGGAAAATGTAATTTAAAATATGAACTGTCACTTAAGCCTTAAAAAAATTGTCCACATACTAAGGAAACATCACAAATCCAGTCTGGTAGTCACAGAGTTGAATCACACAACACAGAATATTTACTTCTAGTTTTGTTTTTGTTGTGTAGTTTATTACAGTTATTAGAAGTATGTTCCTAATTTCTAAAACGTACATGTTCAAAACTGACTAGTAAAAAGTCTTTCCTTTCCAAATGTACTTAAATTTTTCTTCATTTAAGCTAAGCCCTTTGAACATCAATTAATAATTTATACAACGTGGATGTGAAGATGTGTGATAAGTTTTGGCTTAAGGATAATGGATGATTTGTAATGAGCATAAAATTATTTTATAAGATATAATTTAATGTGATTAATTTATATTTGCTTTTTAGATGGTTCTGTGGTATGGTGAAGCTATACCCAAAGTATAAAATATCATGAAGATTAGATCAACATTTGACTTTAGTCAAACACATGTAATTGGTCCTGAGGGCTCCTACTAAATATGGAGTTTTGGAAATAAGTGAATGTTGATTTTTGTGTGTGTGTTTTTTTTCTTTAAATTTGAATAGGAATTGTCAATGCAGTTAGTTTAAATGTTCAGCTTATATTGTTCCTTTTGCACCTCTTCTTTAGAGTTTCAGTTGCCCAGATGATTTGCACTTTGATATTAATTTATTAATACAAACTATTATTTTCATTTATAATTGATTTAATTATTTGTTAATGAACAATATTTAATTTTAATTTGTATTTAATATCATTAAGTATCAGTATGTAAATCCACTAGGTTCTCTTGGATTATGGCAACTTTTGATATGCCTCACTAGTAGATCATTTGATGACCAGTTAATTGAACTGGGCAGTTGGAGTGGAGAAAATACAAAACAAGAAGAACAATAACGTACAAAAGCAAAAGCAGAAACAGAAAAACCTGCATTATTTGCAAAAATTATCAGGATTCTGTACTGCTTCCTAATTTTGGCTGTCATTTTATCCTGTTTATGCAGCAACCAGAATACAATGAAAAATTTCCCACTTCCTCCAGAATGGTGGTCAGATTCATGTGTTTGAAAAGCACACAGATACCAGCTGGACTTTATTGCACACACTGAAGACATTCAGCTCTGCTCCTAACATTTGCTGTCTAAATAACAAAGGCTCTTAGAATGAATCATGAAACTAAAAATAGCTTCTAGTACCTTTCAAAAGGATTTTCACTTACGAAAGGATTTTCACTTAGAAGAAAAGCGCTTTAGCCTGTGGAACCTTCTGCTTCATTCTCTTATGTAAACAAGAAAGAACAACAGGTAGCATAAGTTACTAATGTTTTCAATTTAGTCTTATGGAGAGATGGACTACTACTCAGTGACTTGAAGACAGAGCTACATCAAATAACCTGGAAAAAAACTAAACTAGACTCTTTTAGGTCTCAATTTATTTAAATTAAGTAATAAATCTGATTTATAAAATATTATTCTATTAAAGTAAATGTTAATAGTATGAGCTTTGGATCATACATACATAGACCATATAAGTCCTCACCTATAAAACAAATGTGAAAATATCTAATAAGATTTGGGGGATGATTAAATAGCAAAATATAAATCAATGACTTAATACATAGTGAGTCTTCAGTGTTGTTATTACAAGAATGCTGTAGAATACCAACAAACTGGGTATAGAGGGAACACATGTCAACATAATAAAAGCCATATATGACAAGCTCACAGCTAACATCATACTCAACGGTGAAACCTAAAAGCTTTTCCTCTAGATCAGGAACAATACAAGAATGCCCAGCCCACTCTCACTACCTTTATTCAACATAGTACTGGAAAACCTATCCTGAGCAAATCTGCATGAAAAATACATAAAAGGCATCCAAACTGGAAAGGAGGAAGTGAAAGTGTCTCTATTTGCACATAACATATACAGAAAATCCCAAGGCTCCATCAAAAAATTTTTAGAACTAATACACAAATTTAGTAACATTCCAGGGTGAAACATCAATATATAAAAATCTGTTGCTTTTCTATACACAAATAAGGACTCATCAAAAAGAGAAATTAAGAAAACAATCTCATTTACAATTGCATCTAAAAGGAGAAAATATCTAGGATAAATTTAACAGCTACTATGCAGCTACTATGGAAAAGAGTACAGAGGTTCTTCAAAAAATTAAAAATAGAACTACCACATGGTCCTACAATCCCACTTCTGGGTATATATTCAAAGGAAATGAAATCACTATATTTCTTTTTCCAAATCACTATCTTGAAGAGATATCTGCATTCCCATGTTTGCTGCAGTATTATTCACAGTAGCTAATATATACAAACAACCTAAGTGTCCATCAATTAAGTAAATGGGTAAAGAAGATGTGTGATATATATATATATCTATATATATCTATATAGAGATATATATGAATATAGATATAGATATATATGAATATATATATAGATATAGATATAGATATATATAAATACACACACACACACACATTCAAATATTATTCAGCCATCAGAAAGAAGGAAATCCTGCCATTTATAACAACATGGATGGACTTTGAAGGCATTATCCTAATGAAGTAAGCCAGACAGAGAAAGACAATACAAATATTGTATATCACTTATGTGTGGAATCTAAAAAAAAAAAAAAAAATCAAACTCATATTAACAGAGATAGAAAAGTGGTTGCCAGTTGCTGGGGGCAAGGTTGGAGGAATAGGGAAATGTTGGTAAAAGTATACAAAAATACAGGGACGCCTGGGTGGTTCAGTTGGTTAAGCATCTAGCTCTTGATTTCAGTTCAGGTCATGATCTCACAGTTCTTGAGTTTGAGCCCTGTGTCAGGGACCTATCTCATGGTTCATGAGTTTGAGCCCTGAGTCAGGCTTTGCACTGACAGTGCTGAGCCTGTTTGAGATTCTCTCTCTCTCTCCCTGTCCCTCCCTCACACTTGCTCTCTCACTCTCTCTCTCTCAAAAATAAATTTAAAAACTTAAAAAAATAATAATACAATAGAATAGAGCAGAAGAGCGTGAACTGGAAAATAGAAAGTTAGGAAGCCCAAATTTTACTACTGGATCTGCTACTAATTAACTATATAACTGGAGTCAAGAGTCTTAATTTATCTATGAGTAAAATCAGGGAGTTGGCTAGATGTTCCCTATATTTTTGAGCTCTAACATTACATGATTGTGAATAATTGCTTCTCGGCCTTTTGGCTAAGATCAAGTGTAGTATATGATTATGAATAAACAAGACAATTACCAACTCCCCTTTCACATTATGCAGTATAGACCTAAATCTAAGGTCTTATGACTTTTAAGTTGGATAACATACTCCTGGGATAACTATTCCATCTGCTTGATTAGTCAATAACTTGGAACTGAAGACTAGGTATGTATGTGGCCATAAGAGTGTATGCTCTGGAGCCAGTATTAGCTTTATGACCTTGGTCTAGTCAGTTTCCTTGCCTATATAATGGAAACAGTAAGGGTATCTAACATCATAAAGTTGTGCAATGGAATGGATTCACACATGGAAAACACTTAGAACTGGGTTTGGCAAGGATAAGAGCTCAATAAACACTGGCACTATTATCACCTTAATTTTTTATTCCTTTTATTTCTTTTCTGGTCATTTATTGTTTATTAATGAGATTACATAAATCTTTAAAAAATAATAACATACTTTAAAATGCTACATTAATATGTAATCCTTACAATCTCTTTAAAAAGTAGATGGAAAAACAAAGGAGAAAACCCTAGTTTGATTATTTCTTTAGATAGAGCTAACCTAACTGCTTGAAATCTCTTCCCATTGCAACTGAGTTTTCTGAAGAAATCTGGTCAAATTTAAAGCATAAAGTGAGATTCACCACCCAAAGGCCTTCCTGTTAGAAATCTCTAAAGACCAGTTGAGCTTTGCTCCACTCTCATCAAAATCTCGAATAGACTCTATTAACATATTGACTTGATTTTTATCACCTTTTATCTCTAATCAAAAGGCCTCTTCAAAATTAAAGGGGTTTCCAGCATTATCTGAACAGATGAAAGCTTTAGTGGCCCTAGTTTTTGAGGGTTTGCTAAGCATCAGGCTATTCTCAACTTCCCAAATGTTGTATGTAATACTCAAAATTAACCTGTGAGGTGAGTATCATTACAATTTTACATGTGAGAAAGACCCTAGCAAATAGGAAATGGTAAAGCCAGGATTTTTGACCCAAATTTCAAGTTACTTACTCTTTCCACAATAATAAATAGTAAGAGTAGAGTGAGAGGAAGGAAGGAAGGTAAAAGGGAAGGAAAGAAACAAGGACTTCCAGGAGCTCTGAAATCATGGCTCCTCTACATTCCTTGAATTCCTGTAAGCCTGACACAGCAATCATTACCCCCTCAACAGTCTCCCTATCTGCCCTTAGTCCAGTCATTAGAAAAGTCAAGCTGCATCCTATAGCGGAGTGTAGAAGACGTGGCTTCGGGCAGCGTGGTAGACTCTGTCTTTTAAGTGGGACAGAGAGCACATTTTCATAGAATATCTTGGATTTCTGGAAGCTTCTCTGATGTCCTCAAAAATCTATATCAAATAATCTCCTAAATTGCTTTATATAGAGAGACTGGTTTATATATGGAGAAAAACAAAACACACAAACAGGCAAACCTTTCTGTGAAACACTCTAGTATCTTGCTACCTAGCTTATCCAAGTTAAACATCAGATATCAGTTAAAAGCAAGAGTATTAAGTAGTAAAGAATTATGTGTAAAAGGTCAAAACCTGAAACACTAGCCCTGAAGTTAAAACTCTCCTTGCTAGATTGGCAAGAATGATTGGCATCTGGTGATAATAACTGAATTCACCCCATCTCTATCCTTGTTACACTGCTGTGGGGTATAGATTTTTGTCATTTCGGGCACCTAAAGCTACTACTACTCCCTTTGACCAAGAGAGGGGTCACATTGTCTCCATTCTTTTGGAATCTAAGCCAGTCAGTTTCAGAGCCCATGGGAGGGAGTGGGGAGGGGATGCCAGAAAGCTTAGGAATGCTGTGGAAGCTATTCTACAATTCATTTATGGTCATTTATTTAGTATGAGTGCATAAGTGAAGGCCTCTTTGACACATTCAACACAGCTTCTGGAGGACGGGCATATACACAAAAGTCAAAACGAAAACTCATTCTGGCAGTTTTATTCATGTATAACTTCTCAGTAGCCTAGTCTGACATGACATCCCACACTTGAAGGATTTTGTAGCTCAGAAAACCCTGGATTATTGGTCAACTGGCTCTGGCCTTTTTCTCCTTATGTGACAAATGGATTTCTCTGAAGGACTTGGCCTCTGACTAGAGTGGGTAAGTCACAAGTCCTGGCTGAACCTGATAGCTCTTCAACCTGGCTGCAACCTGGTCTTGGATTATCCTGTTACTGCTGTGGAAAACAAACAAACAAACAAACAAAAAACAAAACAAAACAAAAAAAACACCTGGGTGAGTCCCAGTGGATTATGCACAGAAATAAGGTAAACCAAGCCAGGGCACCAAAGCCTTAAAGGCTATTCATTTCTAATTTTTCAAGAAATGGGCCTCTTTTATGGATGGAACTTTTCCTTTAAAGCCTCTAGATTCAACACTGACCAGTGTAGGATGTCTTTTTACTAAGTGTCTTTCCCCACAAGCAAGGATGCCTATACACTCATCCTTAGTTCAAAATTCCCCTCCTCAGAGTAGTCTCTGTTTGAGGTAAGGACATACTTGAAAGACTGCCTCTGGCTGATCACCTCTTAAAATCTATGCATGACCTATTTGTTAGAGGCAATGGAGAGAGTATAAGCTACCACCCTGTCCAGCTGGCTTTGTATACTGGCCCTTCCACTTCTCAGCAGGCGGCCTTGGGCAAATTGTTTACATTTTTTGTGCCTGTTTCCTCATCTTCAAAATCCAAAATGATAGGAGTGCTCACCTCATAAGGTTATAGTGAGAGGGAAATGAATTGATTTGGGTAAAGTGTATAGAACAGAATAAGTGCCAAAACTGATCAACGTTAGCTATTATTTTCATTCAGAAGTCTGAGAAATGAGTATACATTCTAAAGTGGTAGTTGACTAGAATCAATCTGATCTTGAAAGAATGAGATGGGAAAGAGGTAAAATACAGCAGTAAAAGGGAAGTCTTGGTTTGGGGTACTATGGGGAATGGCCTGGAGATGTGAGCCATAGGGAAGGATGTGATGGTGTCTTGAGGAGTTGGTTCTGACTTAGAAGCTAAGGCAGGAATCGAAGGGCTGTACTACAAATCTTTGGTATCCAAGGGGCAACAATAAGGGTAATTTTGAAAAGGTGAAGGCAATATAGGTAAACAAAGTGAAATAGCTAACATATTTACCTGAACTATAGTTTCTCTTAGGGTTAACTGTGGCAGAATAGGATTAAACTAACTAGAATTTCCACTGAAGCAGAAACAGTTGCTTAGTTCTCAGTAAAGGTGTGCTGAGTGGATTAGGTAAGTGATGAATAAACAGCTCCAAGTCCATGTTGAATTTATTTGCTCCATAATCCTGGCCTGATTAAATCCAATGATGGCTTTTATTTTTTTATTTTTTTTTTTAAAGTGGTTATTTTTGAGACAGAGAGAGACAGAGCATGAATGGGGGAGGGCCAGAGAGAGAGGGAGGCACAGAATCCGAAGCAGGCTCCAGGCTCTGAGCTGTCAGCACAGAGTCCGACGCAGGGCTTGAACCCACGGACTGTGAGATCATGACCTGAGCCGAAGTCGGACACTTAACCAACTGAGCCACCCAGGTGCCCCCAATGATGGCTTTTAGATAGAGCTTTGGGGATGTGGCCAATCCTATGTGTTCCTTTCCCCCTTTGTGATTCAATATCTACCAAGGAAAAAAAGGGGGAGAATTTTATGGAACAAATCACAACTGTGTCTTTATAGTTCCACGAATGATGCTCCATACTTTTCTTGGGATAACTAAAGGGATTCCTTAGTGTATAAATAGATATTTATGCAAGTTTTCTTTAGCAAGTTCTCTTTCATTTTTTTTTTTTTCTGAAACAGATGGTAGTCAATTGGGAAAACAAAATCATTAACATTTTTGTTGATTGCAAGAAATAACCCCAAACAAAAAGACTTTCTAGATTTATAGGGGTATATATTTAGATGATCTAAATTATCTTTTAATACTGCACTGCACATAATTTGGCATCCACCAAAATCAAGGTGCCTGAAGGAACGCTTTAATAATAGTCAATTGTGACAATAGAACAGACAAGACAGGCTAGAAAGGTGAGCATCCTTTGAACATGAAAAATAGTAACAACAATACTCCCCTCTCCATAAAAAACCAACACTGTGTGTGGCAAATAAATATGAATTTTAAAAATGACACCACAAAATGGTGTATTTAAATTAAATATAAATAAAGTTAGAATTGGTGGAAGACTATTACTCTCTATAAAAAAAAAAAAAATTACCAATTGGCCTTTGTTGAATCCTACTGCCTAAACATTATATCAGGGATCAGTATACTTTTTCTGTAAAAAACCTGATAGTGAATATTTGAGGCTTTGTGGGCTAAGAGGCCAAATTGAGTACAAGAAGTAGGTACTTACATATCGTATAGAAAAAATATTTCCACAATTTTTATTGATGACATTTAAACTATAATAATAACTGAGTACAATTTTTTGTAATACAAGCCTATCCATGAATGGATTTTTATTTCACTATAACATTTTACTTAATTGAGGTTCAACTTTATTGTTCCTTATCATCCAATTGATTGCAAATGCTTTTCTGTAAAAATTACTCATAGGTACTAGAACTATACAAAAACAGGCTGTTGGCTGGATTTTTCCTTCTGGCTATAGATTGCTGATCTCTGGGTTAGATTTTTTGAAGAAGACCAAGCAAAGCATTGTCCAGAAAAGAGCAAATAGTAGTTAACCAATAACAACACTAGGTTACTGCTTTGCATGAGTTGTTACTGGGGTCCTGGTACTGGTATAGCATACTGGTGTTCAAACCAAATAATAGGAAGTCCTTAGAATAAACTTGGAAAATTTTAGTAGAGATTGAGAATAATGTGAAAATGACAGTATCTTGATACAAAAGGAACCTAGCACAGAGCAGTGTGAGTTAAAAACAGTCAACACACAAGGGGGGAAGAAAAGGGCTTTCTGAATGGGTAAGATAGAGGGGATTCCCTTTGTGTCCGTGGTATGGAGTATAGTCTGTTCCTTAGTGAGGAGAAACTAGAAATTTAAATCAGATCCTACCCAGAATTGCATATATTTGTGTTCAAATTAATTGTTAGTAAAGTGAAAATACTTTTCATTCTAGAATGTAGAGTGGTTTCAATTATCACCTACAAAATCTCTTCACTGTCTTTATGAAGTCCTAAGAAACATCCTAAATATATATGTGGTATCTTGGCCAGTTATATGTTACTGCCCGCTGGAGCCAAGATTCTCAGTTTCAAATTGAGGAAAAAAAGATGAGCAGCTATGACCTTTCTCCCTCATCTTCCTCTCTAACCAAATGCTCTATTAACATGACTTGTCTGTTATATAAAAATGTCTTAATTTGTCCATAGCCAGGTTTTACTTCACATATAGGAATCCATTAAATAAAATTCTTTGGCCCGGTCAGTAATTTATTCATTCAAAACCGTTTAATAGTTTATGCAACCATTTAACTCGTTTTTTTGTTTTATTTTGTTTGTTTTGTTTTTTTTTAGCATTTTTAGTGTCCCTAAGTAAAAGCATTCTTTTCAAGGAAAGGACTCAGGTAAAGTACTCAAGAATCTAGAGTCAAGTTGATGGGTTTGAATCTCAAATGCTATCCTATGTGACCTGGGACAAGTTACCGTTTGTTTGTTTGTTTGTTTTCTTATTACCAGTTCACTCAGCTGTAACATGGGAATAACAGTTCCTACCTCTTGGATTTTTGTGAGCATTAAGTGAGTTAATACACATAAATTTAGTATTCTGCCTGGTAGATATTATATGCTCAGTCAATACCAGCTATTTGTATAATTAGTTATTATTTTCAATTTACCTATGATATTTATTATAATGGCAATATTTTTGACATCAAATGAAGAGACTAAACTCATAAATTCATTGACAGATATTTTCTGTATGAGGCATTACTGAAGGCACTGGATAGCATAAACAAAGTAGATAAATACCTATAGTTTTGTAGGATTTTCATCTTCATGGGAGGAGGGGAGAACAGAGAAAAAAACCCAAAATGCAATCAGATAAAATGTATCACATTTCAGATGATTATCAATACTATGGAGAAAATTAACACGAGTAAGACAGGGACTACTGAGGGAGGTGAAATGGCAATTCAATGTAGCCTGGGTGATCAGGGAAGTCTTCCTGGGTATGGTGCCTTTTCTCCTAAGGCACTGAGACACCTTGGCTATGTTGCCAGACTCAGCAAATAAAAATACACAACATCCACTCAAATTCCACCAAGCTTGCTATATTTTATCAGGCAACTATGCCTGGAGATGAAGGACAAGTTTTATTTTGGGATAAAAGGCATATGAGTTTTAATGATAAATTCTGATGGGAAGGGGCTATCACAGGGGTGAAAGAGAGAAGGTCCCAGAGCTCTGAGGATTCATGTTTCACTGTTGTAGAGGTCCAGAATGGGCTATCTTATTCTGATTACTTGAGGTTTTGAAATTTCTCTAGATTCCTTCTTGTAAGTGGGTAGGAAGTGGAACATGAAGAGCTCTATGGCTTCCTCTTAACTCCTTATATTTGTTACTGAGGGTCACAGTAAGTGGACTGAAAATTACCTTAAATGTCAGCTAATACAATCCTCAGGAAACAGACCCAGAAATATCTAATGAGCTGTTCAATATTATGAAGATAGTGCCTCTATGAATTTGGATTTGCCTCTATGGATTATTGGTTTAGATGCTTGAAAGGTCAGTGAACTGCAAAAAAACATTCTCCATATATGATTTTTCTCCCTTTCTTCCCTTCTTCTCTCCTCTCTTTTCCTTTTCTTTTTTTCCCTTTTCCTCTCCTTTCCTCCCCCCACCCCGTTTCTGTGATATTTTTCACCCATGATTCAGTATAGTACATTTTCTCCCAAAAGGATGATTTCAGCAGTGGGTAGTGGTAGTTTCTACCATAAAATGTAATTCTTCTTCTAATGAGTCTGTGCTGTTCTCTCATATGCAGTTAGGGGAAAGTTGGCTTCATCTCAATCAGCTCTGGGACTATGGTGATAGTATTGATTATTACATGAAATTGAAAGATACAGTTCACTTGAACATGAGGACAGGCGCTTTTGTCCATTTTTGAAAATTCAGTTTCTACCACATTGCCTAACACCTGGTGGGTATCAGTAAATAAGAAAATTAACAGTAGATAGGATTTTCAGTATTATGAGATTCTCTTAAAGTCAAAATTTGATTTTTGTTATATCACCAGAAATAATGCTTATTTGTATGCTTCTTCCCCAAATAAATGTGTCAGAGGTGTTTTCCTGCAGATGCTGAAAAAAAAATGTACGGCATATTGGTTCAGAGAATAGGCCTCACGTTTCATACTTCCTAGCCATGTGACTTTTCCTTATCTTTGTGCTTAGTTCCTTTTTCTATAAAATAGGGCAATAATACTAACATCATACTAGTGTCTCATTTCTCATCAGATTTTGAAATATGTTGATATATAAAGTATTTAAACCAGTTCCTGTCACATACAAGGCACTAGAATGTTAACCATTAGTATTATAGTAATCTTACATTATCTGTAATATGTCTTACATTATCCCCAATACAATTCTTAGCACATTGTGCTCTATAATGATTCCTGGATGACTAAATGATTACAGAAAAAAAACAAACTATTTACTTTAATATTTAGAGTCCTCTTGAAGATACTGCAAAAGAGTATAAGATTTAAAAATATCACTGTTTGACTAGTCTAGTCATTAACACCTTAGAGAGAGAGTAGGCTGAGCAATTACAAGGATGAACAAGCCTCTGTCATCAACCTCTCGAGCTGGAGAGCAAACATATTTATATGGGCAGGAGGCAGTGCCTTCCCCTTCTTTTTTTTTTTTTTTTAATTTTTTAACGTTTATTTATTTTTGAGACAGAGAGAGACAGAGCATGAACGGGGGAGGGTCAGAGAGAGGGAGACACAGAATCTGAAACAGGCTCCAGGCTCTGAGCTGTCAGCACAGAGCCCGACGCGGGGCTCGAACTCACGGACCGCGAGATCATGACCTGAGCCGAAGTCAGCCGCTCAACTGACTGAGCCACCCAGGCGCCCCGCCCATTCTAATCATGAGCCATGTCCACTTTGGCAAGCTCAGGGCCTTTGATGAGCTTTTGTTGTTAAAAATCGAAAGAAAACACCACTGAGAGTAAGATGGAAGAGCAGTTTGTCAAGATGTGGGTTTGTACCATTTTCCCTTCCATCTATGCCTACACACAAAGTATACCACAGAGGTAAGTGATTCTATTCTTAATCCACCACAATTTGGCTTTCTCTCTCACATGCTAATAAATCCACATTGGTCAAATTTATATATTTTTTTCTTTTTTGTAAATTTTTAAAATTTAAGTTCAAGTTAATGAACATATAGTATAATAATTTCAGGAATAGAATTTAGTGATTCATCACTTACATATAACACCCAGTGCTCCTCCCAGCAAGTGCTCACTTTAGTGTCCATTACCTATTTAGCTCATTCCCCCACCCAACACCCCTCCAGCAACCCTCACTTTGTTCTCTGTATTTGAGAGTCTCTTACAGTTTGTTTCCCTCTTTGATTTTATTTTTCCTTCCCTTCCCCGATGTTCACCTGTTTCATTTTTTAAAATTCCACATATGAGTGAAATAATATGGTATTTGTCTTTCTCTGACTGACTTACTTCACTTAGCATATACCTTCCAGTTCCTTTCATGTTGTTGCAAATGGCAAGATTTCATTCTTTTTGATAGTCAAGTAGTATTTGATTGTGTGTGTGTGTGTACATGCTCACATGTATATACACATGTATGTATATATATACATGCCACATCTTCTTTATCCATTCATCAGTTAATGGACATTTGGGCTCTTCCCATACTTTGGCTACTGTTGTCGATAGTGCTGCTGTAAATATTGGGAAGCAAATGCCTCTTTGAATCAGCACTCCTGTATCCTTTGGATAAATTCCTAGTATTGTTATTGCTGGGTTGTAGGGTAATTCTTTTTAATTTTTTTGAGGAACCTCCACACTGTTTTCCAAGAGACTGCACCAGTTTGCATTTGCACCAGCAGTGCAAAATGTTTCCCTTTTCTCCACATCCTTGCCAACATCTCGTTTCCTGAGTTGTTAATTTTAGCCACTCTGACTGGTGTAAGGTGGTATCTCATTGTGGTTTTGATTTGTATTTCCCAGATGATGAGTGATGTGGAGCATTTTTTCATGTGTCAGTTGGACATTTGGATGTCTTCTTTGGAAAAGTGTCTATTTATGTCTTTTGCCCATTTCTACACTGCATTATTTGTTTTTTGGGGTGTTAAGTTTAATAAGTTCTTTATAGATTTTGGATGCTAACCCTTGATCTGATATGTCATTTGCAAATATCTTCTCCCATTCCATCGGTTGTGTTTTAGTTTTGCTGATTGTTTCCTTTGTGGTGAAGAAGCTTTTTATCTTGATGAGGTCCCGATAGTTCATTTTTGCTTTTGTTTCTCTTGCCTCTGGAGACATGTCAAGTAAGAAGTTGCTGCAGCCAAGGTCAAAGAAGTTGCCTGTTTTTTCCTCTAGGATTTTGATGGCTTTCTGTCTTATATTTAGGTCTTTCATCAATTTTACTTTTGTGTATGGTGTGAGAAAGTGGCCCAGATTCATTCTGCATCTCACTGTCCAGCTTCCCCAACACCATTTGCTGAAGAGACTATCTTTTTTCCATTGGATATTCTTTCCTGCTTTGTCAAAGATTAGTTCGCTATACATTTGTGGGTCCATTTCTGGGTTGTCTCTTTTGTTCCATTAATCTGTGTGTCTGTTTTTGTGCCAGTACCATACTGCCTTGATGATTACAGCTTTGTAATACAGCTTGAAGTCCAGAATTGTGATGCCTCCAGCTTTGGTTCTCTCTTTCAGGATTGCTTTGGCTATTCAGGGTCTTTTCTGGTTCCATACAAATTTTAGGACTGTTTGTTCCAGCTCTGTGAAGAATGCTGGTGTTATTTTGATAGGGATTGCATTGAATATGTAGATTGTTTTGGGTAGTATTGACATTTTAAACAATATTTGTTCTTCCAATTCATGAGCATGGAATGTTTTTCCATTTTTTGGTGTCTTCTTCAATTTTTCATAAGCTTTCTATAGTTTTCAGTGTATAGATATTTCACCTCTTTGGTTAGGTTTATTCCTAGGTATTACATTGGTTTTTAGTGCTATTGTAAATGGGATTGATTCCTTGATTTCTCTTTCTGTTGCTTCATTATTGGTGTATAGAAATGCAACTGATTTCTGTACATTGATTTTATATCCTGTGACTTTGCTGAATTCCTGGATCAGTTCTAGCAGTTTTTTGGTGGAATCTTTTGGGTTTTCCATATGGAGTATCATGTTATCTGCCAATCTGACTTCCTCCTTGACAATTTGGATGCCTTTTATTTCTTTGTGTTGTATGATTGCTGAGGCTAGGACTTCCAACACTATGTTGAATAACAGTGGTAAGAGTGGACATCCTTGTCATGTTCCTGACCTTAGGGTGAAAGCTCTCAGTTTTTCCCCATTGAGGATGATATTAGCAGTGGGTCTTTTGTATGTGGTTTTTATGATCTTGAGGAATGATCTTTCTACCTCTACTTTCTTGAGGGTTTTTATCAAGAAAGGATGCTGTATTTTGTCAAATGCTTTCTCTGCATCTATTGAGAGGATCATATGGTTTGTGTCCTTTCTTTTATCAATGTGATGTATCACGGATTGATTTGTGGATATTAAACCAGCCCTGCATCCCAGGAATAAATCCCACTTGATCTTGGTGAATAATTATTTTAATGTATTGTTGGATCCAGTTGGCTAGTATCTTGTTGAGAATTTTTGCATCCATGTTCATCAGGGAAATTGGGCTATAGTTCTTTTTAGTGGGGGTCTTTGTCTGGTTTTGGAATAAAGATAATTCCGGCCTCATAGAATGAGTTTGGAAGTTTTCCTTCCATTTCTATTTTCTGGAACAGCTTCAAAATAATAGGTGTTGACTCTTCTTTAAATGTTTGGTAGAATTCCCCTGGAAAGCGATCTGGCCCTGGACTCTTGTGTTTTGGGAGATTTTTAACTACTAATTCAATTTATTTAGTGATTTTGGGTCTGTTCAAAATTTCTAATTCTTCCTGTTTCTGTTTTGGTAGTTTGTATGTTTCTAGGAATTTGTCCATTTCTTCCAGATTGCCCAGTTTGTTGGCAAAATATTGCTCATAATATTCTCTTATTATTGTTTGTATTTCTGCACTTCTGGTCATAATCTCTCCTTTTCATTCGTGATTTTATTTATTTCGGTCCTCTCCTTGTTCTTTTTGATCAATCTGGCTAGGGATTTATCAATCTTGTTAATTCTTTCAATGAACCACCTCCTGGTTTCATTGATCTGTTCTATTTTTTTTTTTTTGATGTTGATATTATTGATTTTGGCACTAATATTTATTATTTCCCATCTTCTGCTATTTTTGGGTTTATTTGCTGTTCTTTTTACAGCTTTTTTAGTTGTAAGGCTAGCTTGTGTATTTGAGACCTTTCTTCCTTCTTTAGGAAGGCCTGGTTTGCTATATACTTCCCTCTTATGACCATCTTTGCTGCAACCCAGAGGTTTGGGATTGTCATGTTTTTATTTTCATTTGCTTCCATGTACTTTTTAATTTCCTCTTTAATTTTTTGGTTAACCCATTCATGCTTTGGTAGGATGTTCTTTAATCTCCAAGTATTCATGGTCTTTCCAAATTTTTTCTCCAGGTGTCATAGCATTGTGGTCTGAAAATATGCAAGATATGAACTCCATCTTTTTGTATTAGTTGAAGGCTGATTTGTGTACCAGTACGTGATCTATTTTGGAGAATGTTCCATGTGCACTTGAGAATAATGTGTATTCTGAGGCTTTAGGGATGAAATATTCTGCATATATCTGTTAAGTCCATCTGGTCCAGTATGTCATTCAAAACCATTGTTTTCTTGTTGATTTTCTGCTTAGATCTGTCCATTGTTGTATATGGGGTGTTGAAGTTCCCTACTATTATGGTATTATTATCAATGAGTTGTTTGTGATTAATTGATTTATATATTTGGGTACTTTCATGTTGGAGGCACAAATAATTTACAATTGTTAGATCTTCTTGGTGGATAGACACCTTAATTATGATATAATGCCCTTCTTCATCTCTTGTTACAGTCTTTATTTTAAAATATAGCTTGTCTGATATAAATATGGCTATTCCAGCTTTTAATTACCATTAGTATGATAGATGGTTCTCCACCCCTTTACTTTCAATCTGCAGGTGTAATTAGGTCTAAAATGGGTCTCTTGTAAGCAGCATATAGATGGATCTTGTCTTGTTATCCATTCATATGCCCTATGTCTTTTGACTGGAGTGTTTAGTCCATTGACATTTAGAGTGAGTACTGAAAGATATGAATTTAGTGCCATTGTGATGCTTGCAGAGTTGGTGTTTCTGGTGATGTTCCCCGGTCCTTCCAAGTCTATGTTACTTTTGGTCTTTTTTGTTTGTTTGTTTCATCTTTTCTCCAAAGAGTCCACTTTAAAATGACTTGCAGGACTTGTTTAGTGGTCACGAACTCCTTCAGTTTTTGTTTGTCTGGGAAATTCTCTCTCTTCTTCCATTTTCAATGAGAGCCTTGCCAAACAAAGAATTCTTGGCTGTATATTTTTCCAGTTCAGCATGCTGAATATATCCTGCCTTTCCTTTCTGGCTTGCCAAGTTTCTGTGGATAGGTCTACTGTGAACCTGATCTATCTTTCCTTATGGGTTAAGGACTTTTTTCCCCTTGCTGCTTTCATAATTCTTTCCTTGTCTGTGTATTTTGTGAATTTGATTATGATATTCCTTGGTGATGGTCAGTTTTTGTTGAATCTAATGGGAGTTTTCTGTGCTTCTTCAATTTTGATGTCTCTGTCCTTCCTCAGATTAGGAAAGTTTTCCACTATCATTTGCTCACATAAGCCTTCTGCCCCTTTTTGTCTCTTTTTATCTTCTGGGAGTCCTATGACTCAGATGTTATTCCTTTTTAACAAGTTACTGAGTTCTCTTTAAGTCTGGTATCGTGCTCTTTTGCCTTTGTTTCCCTCTTTTTTTTCTGCTCCATTATTCTCCATAATTTTGTCTTCTGTATCACTGATTCACTGCTCTGCTTTGTCCATGCTTGCCATCATGGCATCCATTCGAGATTGCATCTCAGTTATAACATTTTTAATTTAATAATGACTAGATTTTACTTCCTTTATTTCTGCAGTAAGGGCTTCTATGTCTTTTGACCCCAGCTAGTATTCTTATTATTGTGGTTCTAAATTCTAGTTCAGGCATCTTATATCTGTGTTAAGCCCCTGGTTGTCATTTCTTCCTGTTTTTTTGGGGGGGGGTAAAATCCTTTGTTTTGTCATTTTGGAGGAAGAAAAAAATTAATAAAATAAAAAATTAAAATTAAAAAATTAAAACAAAACAAAAAATCAAATAAAGGAAGATAGATCCTAGGTGTGTTTTGTCTGCTTATTGAAAGAAGCTTGAAAGAATATTTTAAAAAGGTGGGGAGGAGAAAAGGAAGAAAAAAAAAGGTAAGAAAAAGTTTAAAAATTAAAATATATATATAAAATACAATAAAATGAAGTAAATTAAATAGAATACAAATTAAAAAATACAAAATAAAGTAAAAAAATAAAAAAATTTAAAAGAAGAAAATAAAAATAAATTTTTCTTTCTATATTCAAGAACAAAAAAGGAAAAAAAATTTAAAGAAACACAGAACCAAAAAAATGAATAATGAACCAACAAATAGAATGAAACCCAAATGAAGTTACAACATTTCCCTAGAACACAAACTATGAAGCACTCCACAGTCCATACAATAAGCAGACGGAGGGACTTCTGCTTGTCTTCTAGGGGATGTGTTTGGAGGGTACAGTTGGGCAGGGCTTGGTGTAATGGCTCTGTTCTCCACTAGGCGATGCTGTTTAGCTTACAGGGGTGGATGTGCATGCATGTGAGAGGTGGAAATGGCTTCACCCAGTTCTCTAGTCTCTGGCACAGGAACTTTGTGTTCTCACCAGCCCACAATCAAGCACTCCTCCCTTTGTCTCAGGCCTCCACCCACTCCCCACCTCTACCCTGTGTCCAAGCCATGCACCTGCTAGGCGGCACCTCACTCCAGAGTTTTATCTCAGATGGGGTTGTATATCAAAACCCCACACTTCAAAGACCCTTGAGGCTTGGACACACACCGATTCCCTGGGGGAGGGGGAGGGGCTCATGGAGCAATGGCCAGATGCCAGCTTAACCCAGAAAACATTCATGAGATCATGCAGCGGCAGAGGTTCAGATTATGGAAAATCACAACACACATCTGGTGCCAAGTTTCACCATACTCTGGTGTCTTTGTCCCAACACCAGCAAATGTGGATGCTCTTGGAGGTCTGCTGGTATCTTTGCCTGTGAGGAAGCCATATGGCCTCTACCATGTGTTCTCCAAGCAGGCTAACCACTTCTCCCCACGTGGCACATGGATCCATCAGATCTCGCTGCGTGTTACTAGGGATTCACCCTGCTTCCTCACCAGAGCACTGCCAGGCACTGAGCTCCAGAACTTCAGACTCTGTGACCCACTGCTTATAGAATCCTGGTGGTATTGAAACCTTCTCCTTTCTTCCCATAAGTGGTTTTGGGGAACAGATTTATTGTTCCATCCCCTGTGTTTTCCTCTTTCTCTCTCTTTCTCTCCAACTACTTTTGGGAGAGTGTTTTTCCTACACTCTCCCAGTGCACTGGACTCTCCCCCTTTCTCTGTCCTCTCTCTGCAAAAACAGCTTCCTACCCTCCACAGTTTTTCTCTCCCCAAGTGCATCTCTCCACACCACGTACATGCTGAGTTCTGTAGCTCAAGTTATGCAGATTGTTGTGTTAATCCTCAGATCAATTTCCTAGGTGTGCAAAATGGTTTCTTGCTGGTCTAGCTTCATTTCAGGGAAGAGACAAGCTAAGGGTCTCAATGCTGCCATGGAGCCATCTTAACTCCTCCTGAGTATTTTTTCTTAATAGTTAAACCCAATGATCCTTCCCAGTACTCTTCATGATTCTCTGAATTGTTTCTGGCATGCTGTCCTTTCTGAAATTTACTATGTCCTTGGAATCTGAACACTCCCCCATCCCTACCTCCACTGTTTCCTTCTCTAACTGCTCCTCTTTGCTCACTCACTTCCTTGTAGTGGCTTTTCTTTCTTTGCTTCCCTGTTAAATGTTTATGGTTCCCAGGGTCCTACATTTAGATCTCTTTTCATCTGGTAATTTCGTTTTCCCCTGTGTCTTACAGTATCATATATTAACTAGTGTAGTAAGCTGAATAATGGCCTCTGAAGACATCAGGTCCCAATTTCTGGAACCTGCAGATATTACCTTATTTGGAAAAAGAATCTTGGTGGATATAAATAAGACAACAGTTTTGAGATGAGGAGATTATCCTAGATTATGTTGGATTATCCAGGTGGGCCCTAAATGCCATCATTGGTGTCTTTGTTGGAGAGAGGGAGGTGGAGATTTCATACAGATAGCAGAGAAAAAGATAATGTGAGATATAAATTTGAATGATGAGGTCACAATACAAGAATTGCTGCAGCCATTAGAAGCTGGAGGAGGCAAGAAATAGATTTTCCTCTAGAGTCTTCGGAAGGAGCATGGCCTGCTGACATCATGACTTTGGCTGATTGGTACCGATTTGGGGCTTGTGGCCTCCAGAATTGTGGGAGAATAAATTTCTGTTGTTTTAAAACCCAAGTTAAATAGCAGCCACTAATTAGGGAACTAATTAGCCACTAATTAGGAAATTAATACAACTAAAAAATCTAGAATTTATCTTTAATTACTATCTCTTTTTTAAGTGCCAGATACACGAAACCAAATACCCAGTGGACACTCCACCAGATAACCCATTTAACATTAGAACGAGCTATTACTGAGTATTTGCAATGTGCCAGGCACTACTCTGAAGCCCTTTAGAAATATTGTCTCATTTAATATTCATTTTAATACTCACCACAATCCTATGAAGTACTTAATATCCTCACTTCAGAATGAGGGAACTGAGACACAGAATTTAAGTAGCTTGCTCAAAGTTATAAAGATATTGAGTGCTAGAGCTGAGATTTACGCCCTAATGTGGTCTGGTTTCAGGGCCAATCACTAATGACCGTGCTTTGCTACCTCAAATTACCTGAAAACTCATGCTATTCAGAGCCTAGCCATATCCAACCCAAGCAGCAGTGCGCAGGCCTCCTGAGGATAAATCACTTTCGCTGAATTCAAGAAACCTTTACAGGGCCCCTGCTACCTGCTAGGCACTCAATGTCAGTTCTTTGCAGATATCACCAGGGGCATTTAGCTGTTCTTGTTCAATTACCAAACTCTCTGAGGCTAGAACACTTAGAAATCTCCTGCAATTTCAGAATTAAAGCATATGTCAGAAGGAAAATCTGAGCTAGATATGAATTACTATTGCCTCCTAAAAGCCTCATGTTTATTGACAAATGCTATTCATAGAGTACTACTGCTGTCATATCACCATGGTCACTTTCAGTGTGTTGCCACTGAACCCTGGGGCAAACTGGAAAAGCTGAAACTGAAAGTATCCCTTTCAGCATTTATAGAGTTTGATCTTTCACACTGTGTTTGGCACATCTGGAGTCCCTGGACGCCTGTCTAACATTCCCTCTTGGTTCTTCCCTTATTGTTAACACCTGAAATAATAGCTGCACTATCTTAGTCATCTACTAGGAGCCAAGCAGTATAACTATGCTATGCATTTAAACCTTTCTATAATTCTGCAAGGAAAGTATTATTGCCATTTTATAGATGAGAAAACTGAGGCTTACAATGGCAAACTAATTTGTCCAAGCTCTCATAACTTGGTAGTGGCAGAGTTAGGATTTAAATAATCATTAATAATGATAAATATGTAATAATTTAATAATAATGTAATTAAAATTGTTGAACCAGACAAAAAAATTTCTTAACACAATTTAAGTTTTAAGTTGCTTTTTCAGTTGCCTTGGCTGTAGGAGCGGGCAGGAGAAAACCAGGTTCTTGATGGTTCAGGAAAAAACAACAAAAATTCCTTCTCTTTTCCTCCTCTCCTCTTGCAATTTCTGTCCCTGAGGCTGCTTCGTGCTTAGGCACAATGGACTTTAGTGATAATATTAATTTTGTTTTTATTACATCTGTATAAGTCTTTATAAGTTACCAAGTACTTCAGTATGAAAGAGCTCTTTCTGTAAAGTGAGAGGGTAGGACCTCTCCTTCATCCTCAGAATTCTGTGTTGGGTTACCCCTCTGTGCAGAAATGAATTTTCTGTGAAGCTCAAAAATCTTTAAATTTTCAGGGTGGACATATTGGGTATCTGGCTAATGGGAAATTGAATTGAAGATCATTTTAGTTTGAGTTTAGTGAAATGCAGTTATGTGGTTTGCATTAACTTCCAGGTGTAGCTAATTTATTGATGCCTGTCCTCATGCAGGAATACTTTCAGAAATACTCCCTCTGCCTACTCACTTGAGGTCATGGAATGAAGACACAGGGTTAGAGGTTCTAATGCTATATGAGCCTACCCCTACAATGCCAGAAATATGTGGGTGATGGAGGAAAAAAAACGTTTGAGATGTTCAGCTGTTAATTTGTGGAAATTCTTCAAACCATCCTACATATAAAATTGTAAGCAAGGTTTTGGTTTTATTTGATGCAATGTTAACTCACAAGTTCTCTCCTATCAGGAAATACAAGAGGGAGCAGAGTATACAACCAAACCAACCAACCAACCAACCAAAAAAAGGGGGGGAGGGGGAGAACACGGTAGGGTGTGTAAGGAAGGTAATTAACAAACATTATTTTTATGGATTTTGTGATGTTTTGTGGTATTTATCATCTTTTAAAATATACTTAAGTCTACTTTGTGGTGATTTCTTTTCTTATTCTAATTAAATATTCACCCTTGTATTTATTATTTATTATTTTGCATTCTTTCTACTAAAGAAGGCCCCTATAATTATATAAGCTTCATTCCTCTCAAATTTGGTACCTGTTTCTGTCACTACAGCACTTAAAAATTCACTAATTAGACTTTCAGTGAATGGCTGATGGTGGGAGAAAGGTGGAAGAATCTAGACCTGTGGGCTGCCAGAAAAGTGGTTTTGGAACTGAACTGGGGAATGGGCTCTCTGGCTCTGGTAAGAGCATTCAGGTCCCACATGCTGGCCTCCATGCCTGACTCACACAATCATTGTGTGTTTTTTGTTTTTTAGGTTTTTTTTGTTTTTCCCTAGCAAGGTCAGTCTAATGAACAAGCAGCTGTCATCACTGCAGAGCACTGAAGCTTCCCCTAACCTGATACATCTCTTCTTCTCCTCCTATAGGACCTAAAATGTCAGCAATAGAGACACATTCCTCTGAGTTTGGAAAGTTTTCCAATCCTCAAGAATAAAATTATTAAAAGGAAACATTCTTATAAGTATTTTCATCATAAATCGGCATTAAATATCCCTTAGTCCTGAGGCTTAGGAGATGTTAATGAGCATGAGAATGGTGACCTAAACATTTCTGAACATCTAGTATGTATCAGGCCATATGTTGTGCAATGCATCACACATGGTCTCAGTCCATCCTCCAAAAGAGGAGGACACTAATGCTCAGAGGGATCATATAGCTCTTGGCTGACCAAGATTTCACAGAGATTAGGACACAAAAAGAGTTAAGTGACAAATTAGGAGGCAAGGGCTTTAACAATTTCAGGCATTTCACAATCCTGCCTTGGGCTAACCCTGCTCTTTACTGTTTTCCCCAACTCTAGTAAAATGCTGATTACTACTTCTCTAATCACACAGAGCAGAATAGAATACACTCTATACTATGTGGGGTATAAAAAAGTAACCCCTGGGAAATGAAAGTATGTTGGCCAAATATAGGAACATAATTCAAATTAAAAGCCAAATGACACCTGGCTTTCAACAAAAACCAATTACCAAGAGGGAAAAGGTTTTCAAGATGAGAACCAGACAGTTAAACATTAGCTTTCAATGGTTTGAAGTGTTTAGGTTTTGCAATGGTGTGGTTTGGAAGTTCTCCAGCAGAAAAACTATTTTCTTTTAAAAGGAGCGCTCTCTGCAATATTTTCTTTGCTGAAATAATGTGATCCTTAATGACGTCTTATATGACCCAAACTTTAAATGGATGTATTATTTTAGTTGACCTCATTTTTACCAGGTTTTTATAGGTCAGCAGTGAACTATCAACAGCTTCCTGATAATTAATCCTACTTACCCAAAGAACTGTTAGCCTGTTAATCTTATCTATGCTAAGAGGAAGCTTTTATATGTACCAGACTTCCTCAGTGAATAATAAAAACCAAACTGAACTTCTACAGAGAAGTTCAACATTGTTGTGAGGTTTGGAAATGAAGAAACAGATTGAAAATCATGATGCTACCCTGTCTTTAGCTTCTTACTTGCTGAAATTCTGTGGTTCATCTGGCACAGGAATGGCTTTACAGTAGAATCAGCAGCACAATTAGTTGAGTGGTTCTAGTCAGGAGTGATTCTCTGGGTGGCTTTGTCAAAATGTACGGACAACTGATGGAATGGGAGAAGATATTTGCAAATGGCGTATCAGATAAAGGGTTAGTATTCAAAATCTATAAAGAATTTATCAAACTCAACACACAAAAAATAAATAATCCAGTGAAGAAATGAGCAAAAGACACGAACAGACACTTTTCCAAAGAAGACATCCAGATGGCTAACAGACACATGAAAAGATGCTCAACATCACTCATCATCAGGGAAATACAAATCAAAACCACAATGAGATACCACCTCTGACCTGTCAGAATGGCTAAAATGAACAACCCAAGCAACAACAAATGTTGGTGAGAATGTGGAAAAAGGGGAACCATTTTGCACTGTTGGTGGGAATGTAAACTGGTGGAGCCATTCTGGAAAACAGCATCAAGGTTCCTCAAAAAATTAAAAATAGAGCTACCCCATGACCCAGCAATTGCACTACTAGGTATTTATCCAAAGGATACAAACATGCTGATTTGAAGGGGCACATGAACACCAATGTTCAAAGAAGAGATGTATCAACAATAGCCAAATTATGAAAAGAGCCTAAATGTCCATCAACTGATAGAAGCATAAAGGAAATGTGGTATTGGGTTGCCTGGGTGGCTCAGTAGGTTAAGCCTCTGACTCTTAGTTTCAGCTCAGGTTATGATCTTACAGTTTGTGGATTTGGGCTCCACATTGGGGTCTGCACTGATGGTGCAGAGCTTGCTTTGGATTCTCTCTCCTTCCCTTTCTCTTGGAAACAACAACAACACAAAAAACAAAAGAAGATGTGGTGTGGAATACTACTCAGTGATCAAGAAGAATGAAATCTTGTCATTTGCAATAACGTGGATGGAACTATAGTATATTATGCTAAGTGAAATAAGTCAGTCAGAGAAAGATAAATATATGATTTCACTCATATGTAGAATTTAAGAAACAAAACAGATGAACATAGGGGAAGGGAAGGAAAAATACAACAAAAACAGAGAGGGAGGCGAACCGTAAGAGATTCTTAAATACAGAGAACAAACTGAGGGTTGCTGGAGAGGAGGTGGGAGGAGGGATGGGCTAAATGGGTGATGGGCATTAAGGAGGGCACTTCTTGAGATGAGCACTGGGTGCTATATGTAAGTGTTGAATCACTAAATTCTACTCTTGAAACCATTAATACACTATATGTTAACTAGGTTGGATTTAAATAAAATTAAAAAACAAACAAATAAATGTATGGACATGCAGCATATGCAGTTAGTTACCTGGGTGGTCTGGTTTGAGAAACATTGACAAAGGCATCTCAAGTAGCAACTAGAGCTGCTCCCACTGGAAGTTAATTTTCTACAATTAGAGACTCATTCCTTTGACTCTGTAGATCTTTAAGAGTTTACTGTTGAAACACAACTATAGTTTTTGCCTGTCACCTACCGCAAAGCAAGACCGGTATCTGACAGAAGGAGGGGAGAGAAACGCATTTTTACAACTGGATCTCAGGAAGAAGAAAGGTGATGAAACAGTAAACTGGCTATCTTTAAATGGCAGAGGAAGTAGGGAGTAAATGCTGGTTTCATCTAGCAATTTGTAAATGGGTGTTTGTACATATGGGTCTTAACATGCTCATAGACTGTGGGTGTGCATATATGAGTGTGTGAAATAAAAAGTATTATTGGATTCAGCCTTTCGTCAGCAGAGTATAAAGGCTTCCAGTTAAGGGTGTGGCTTATAATTAAAGGATTTCTGCATCTGCTAATTGCCTATGACATGTACCCTTTCCAAGGCAAGTTGCTGAGTTTCAGTGATTTTAATATAAATCTATTTCTCATCAGGTTAAAAATTTATCCTAAATAGCACTTTAAATCCAAGCTGCTCAAGTAGATATGGTTAGAGATATTTGCTAAGATGATCTTCTGTAAGAGATGTATTATATCTGATATTAGACAAAATAAAACATAAACATGACATCTTACCCAAGGCGCTGTATATTTTTATTACTCACTGTGGTGACAACGCAAGTTTTTGAAGAGTTAGTTGTATGGTGTTGACTTTATATGTTAAACCGAACAGAGATTGGTTGTGTGTTGTGAAGAAGTTCAACAAAGTTAGAATCGTTCCTTCAGAAGACCAAGGGACATTCTCTCTTAGAGGGAATGAAGAATGAATAGATATACTTTACTATTTCCTCCCCCGTATACGTATTTTTTGTAAATATTCTGAATTTGCTTATAATCACTGCTAGAGATATATCGATGACCCCAAAAAGTAATATCCAGAAAAAATGTGAGAGAAAGAACTACTGGTGACCATCAGGTTACATTCCAATTCTTTTTATATGTAGACTTCCAAAAATAATTTCTGGTTATCTGTCATTTTCCTGTTTTCCTATATTCATGGTACAATCTTTTTATATTTTTACTCTGCATAGGTTGTAAATAATTTTTTAAAGAACAGAGTACAAATATAGGAATGTAATAGTTAAAATGAAATAAAATATATCACAGAAGTCTCTCTTCTATCATTACATCATTTTTAAGATGACCTCTTCTATTTCATGTATCTGGAGACATCTTTATGTTGATAAATCCCCTCTTCTTTTTGCCTCCACTGTTAACACCTTCATTTAGGCCAGTGGCTTCTGTGATCACTATGCAGAGTGGTATGCCACTTTATAGTACAATCTAATATATGCATGTCTCTGTGGATATGCATAACAAACTTGATGAAAATGTCATGAAATGATAGGATGGCCTCATATTTTCTATTATACATCTATTTCACAGATATTGCTGGTTAAGACTACTAAAATCATTGTGTGATTCTAAAAGGTTGTGACCCACAGATTGGAAAACAGTAATCCAAGCCAGTATCATCATTTGTCCAGATACCTGCAGTAGCCTATTAACTGGTTTCTCTTTTTTCCACTTTTTTCTCTTCGATTCCCTATTCCATATAGTAGGAAGAAAGACCTCAAAAGATAAATTAGATCATGGTACTCCCCTGCTCAAAGCCTTTAGTGGCTTCTTACACTTATATTAAAAGCCAAACTCCTCACAGTGGTTTTTATGATCTAGCCCTTTACTTTTTCCACAGAATGATCTTCTGTATTTTCTCCCTTCTTCAATATGCCTTGGCCCCACAGAACTTTTTTCAGTTCCTCTAGGACACCAAATCCTTGCCTTTCTGGGTACAAGCTGTTCCCTCTGCCAGAAACCCTCTTTTCCCAACTTCTCATGGCTAGCTGGTGCTTGTCCGTTAGATCTTGCCTTATTTTCTCTACAGGGAAGCTTTCTGGACACTCTAGATGAAGTCATTCCTTACTATCTATTTCAGCCTATTGTTTAAAAATTTACCACAATTGCAGAAATGCAGAAAAAACATGGCAGCTAGAGAACGTTGACCAAGTACCAAGCAGGTTGGGGTGGTGGGAAAAAGACCCAGAGCAGGAGATTGCACATTTTTAAGGGCTAGGTTGTATTCATCTTAAAATCAGGAACTTGGACTTTGGAAATGTGACTTCATGTGAAGCATCTTTTCTGTTATTACTGTCTTTTAATTTTTGTTTAGTATTGAATCACATTACATTTTAAAATGCTACATGTCACTGTTTCACTAAGAAGAATGAAGAAAAGGAAGGATGTGACTACATGTAAGTCAACAAATTAAAGAGAGGCTGTCTGGTGACAGAGGTAGAGTGAGAGGCCCTAGAGAAAGGCAGTGCTCAGATACAAGGGTCAGAGGCTGCTGGTGGGGTCAGCCCCTGCTAGTTGAGGGTTATTCTTGACTCAGAACTTATTTATAGGGTTTTATATGCTGTTTTTAATAAGAATGATATTTCTATCCTTGAAATATCTTCTCTAACTTTGGAGACCCTTCCTGTTATGGAAATCATGAATAACTTGCCAGATGTTTTTGAGTAGTCCTGCTGAAGGGGCACTATAACCCTCTTTGTCCTAGGGATTGAAAGTCCCTATTTCTATCCCAGCAGTTCCAAGTCTACAAGCAGATATTTGTACATGGTGTAACCCTTCACCAGCAGCCACTTAGGAGGATGGGAATGAAGGATATACTTGCTTTTGAGTTTTTGAGTTCAGGTGGTACTTGGAATCAACTAAATTTCCCTGGGCCTCCAAGTGGATGCCCTGAAAAAGGATTCCCTGAAGGCTGAGACTATCATTTGAACCCCCAGGGGCCTGGTGCTTAGAAGTACCACCTGGTCCCTGGACTCTCCCTCTGCTACTGATGGTTTCCATTTTTAAGAATTAGGTTCCACTCCAGATCTTGGGAAGAGTTAGCTTACAAGGCATCAGGCATGCACTAAGATATATTTATATGTATTTTCTCATTTAATATTGCCCAGCTGCTCTCCCAGCCTGGCCCTGTATCATATTCTTCTATTCCTTTTCACCTCAGTACTAGGGGACCATTTCCCCAAAGCTATGATATGAATGTACATGTTCTGAGGGTGTTATGATACATGTCTTTCCAGTCCCCCATAATTCCTCAACAAAGATTTGTGATAATATTTTACTCACCCCACTTCTCCTCCTAGGCTCAACCTTGAAGAGAGTTCACCATGGCCCACATGAAGCATGGGATGCTTTTAAAGAGACTAGCTCTAAGTTCTAATAGAAAGATTCTATGTCAAGAACTAGGGGAAAAATATCCATCCCTAGGGTTCCTGCATCCAACTCTCAACCACTTCACTTGAGAATAATCTACTCAGCTGTTTCCATGTTAGCCATTGACTTTCCCAACCAATGAATAATAAGGAAGATGTGCATTAACCAAGGCAGCCTTGCCATAAGGTTAAAAGAACCTGGAAAGATGATCTCCACTGCTTCTGGACCTTTGGAACAAATCCAGTTTCTTCCTGGGCCAAGTTTCTTTGAATTACAATTTATTAAATACAAGATGAACTGGCTATTTTGGGCTAGGGTTTGAGGTATTACCTAAATCCTGATTGAAATGGCTTGTGAAGTTCTTTAGGAACAGCCTTTTCTTGTTTTCTTTCTTTCTTCATTGTTTTTGTTTTGTTTAAAATAATTATCTTATTCTTGAATAATGTAATAGATAAGAACTGCAGAAAACCATTGGAAGTTCAACATCATTTATGGAATTGTGAGGATAATCCATTGACAGTGAGAGCAGTAACAAGATAACAGACTTCAACTGGCAAGAAACAGCAGATCACTGCCTGCAGGGGATGACCAAGTCAGAAATTTGACTGTTTCCTGTGTTCGGATAATGTAATCTAACACAATTGTTGAACCAACTTATGCTATAATGATATTATATTTGAAATGTTCTACTTAATTGTAATCAAAGTCCAATTTCCTAGTGCAATTAAATACAGTAAAATATATTGTAGGGATTTATTAGTCAAAATTGACTTAAAACAAAAACAAACAAAATGTGGCATTAGTCCCAAATGAAAGCAAGCTGGACTGAGGTCAAAGAAGAAAACCATACAAATAGGTAAGAAGTCACAGTCAGAGACTTAAAACTGTTTAAAACTACAATGCTCTTTAGTGAGACATCACATTTGTCCACAGACTTTAAGAGAATAACTTACATTTCAGTTTTATAAAACTGATTATTTATATTCAGCACTTTTAAAAATATTTTTTAATGTTTATTTATTTTTGAGAGAGAGAGAGAGCGCACGTGCACAAGTGGGGGAGGAGCAGAGAGATAGAGAGAGGGAGACACAGAATCTAAATCAGACTCCAGGCTCTGAGCTGTCAGCACAGAGACCGACACAGAGCTCGAACTCATGAGCTGCAAGATCATGAGCTGAGCCAAAGTGGGACGCTTAACTGACTGAGCCTCCCAGGCACCGTTTTAGTCTGTACTTTCAACTAAATGTGCAAAAGCCTTTAATTTTAAGTGGGAGAGTATGATGATATCTCTGTGGGTTTGTGAATATTGAATTAAATCCCCTGTATTTCATTCCTATTATACCTTAACAATGGCTAATATGAAATGTCATTGTCAGAGGGAAATAAACTGAAGGAGGAATCTGAATCCTCTACAGTAGATGGATGACCATGCATCTTAGATATTTTGAAGAGCTAAACAGATTTAAAATATATAGTCCTTTTGTCCTCATAAGTTTATTAGTATTTTTATACCATATAATTTAATAATTTAATTTTTGATTTGGGCACACAGTCATAATGCTTCAATGTTCTAAGAATAAGAACACAAATTTTAGTCAAAACATTTATTAGTACAGAAATTAAGGGGGCTGGCTCACTCAGTAGAGCATGTGAATTTTTTTTTTAAGACAAATATTGTATAATTTCACTTGATATCAAGTACTAGAATCAGCAAATTTAGTTTTATTTTTTAGTGTTTATTTAGTTTTTGAGAGAGAAAGAGCAAGCCAGGGAGGGGCAGAGAAAGAGAGGGAGAGAGAAATCCCAAGCAGGCTCTACACTGTCAGTGAGAAGCCTGGCACGGGGCTTGAACTCACAAACCAAGAGATCATAACCTGAGCCAAAACCAAGAGTCAGATGTTCAACCAACTGAGCCACCCAGGCTACCTGAGCATGTGACTCTTAATCTCAGGGTCATGAGTTCAAGCTCCATACTGGGTGTGCAGTCAAAAAATAAGAATTTGAGTAAGTAGTAACGTAACATCCTCATCAAAGTAAATGGTATATTTTTAATTTTGTATTACATGTTTGAAGGCATAATTTGAAATCTCAAATTGATTAGTTTTTATACCCTACTTGATATAAAACAGAAAAGTGGTGGAAGCTTCTGAAGGATTCCCAGAAGTGTTAAAAAGCAAATAAAAGGGAGAAAAGTTAAATCCCCCATAAAATCCTATCTATCATATATAACTAGGGGTTCAGAAAAATTAGTCATCAAATGATCATAAAACTGGAAACTTAGTTTCATAATAGCATTGAGGATATTTATTAAAACTTTAAAGTTGACATTTCAACTGAAAACATCCTCCTAAATAGAGTATTTTTTACGACAGACACACAGAATATATTTAGGCCATTTAATCTAGATTATTTGCCAGTTGAATTTCAGGTAGTCAGAGTGATCAAAACTAAGGATTCATAAAAGGTAGCTTAATAGTGGCTGATAGCACTAGACTGATTCAATAGCCATGCATCTGTATTAATGAATAGGAAATGAGAAAGGATGAGTGAAGGAATAGTCAGGGAAAAAAATCAGGGGAGATATAAATACCTGTGTACACACACTCTCACCTCCCAGTGCAGCTGCATTGAACGTCCTTCCCTCTCACTGGAACTCAGAGATATGAGTGCACTATTAGGACCGGAGGATTGCTGAGTTTAGGCTACCCACGTTTGAGTGCAGCATAAAGTGCAGTTTGTAGAACCTCTGGTTAATTTGATCAATACAGGCATTCAAATTGGTCTTTAATTAAATATAGAAGACAACTGAAATTTCCATTTTACCCTATTAAAAACAAAAACTTTAGCCAGATATCTGGCTGTTTAGTATCATGTAGATAAAACATCTAAATAATTAGCTTGTTTTTCAATTTTTTAGTCCAAATGTTTGCTATCTTTAGACAGAAAGTGGATTATGAGTTAGTCATGATAACTCAATTTCTTTGATTTATGAAGAAAGTGTGACTCAAAATAAGACCTATCCAATATGCAAAGGGTAATTTGGTGTCAGAAATATTTTGAAGTCATCTCTTCTTGTTGTCTAGAGTAGTAACATACAAAATAGAATACATTGCAATGTATTATATAAACATGACACATTTTAAAGTAAAATATAATAGTTATTATTTAAGAGATTTTTAAAAATGTTTTATTTATTTTTCAGACAGAGAGAGACAGAGCATGAGCGGGGGAGGGGCAGAGACAGAGGGAGACACAGAATCACAACAGGGTCTGGGCTCTGAGCTGTCAGCACAGAGCCCGACATGGGGCTCAAACCCACAAATCTTGAGATCATGACCTGAGCCGAAGTTGGACACTTAACCAACTGAGCCACCCAGGCGCCCCAAATATAATAGTTATTATTAATGTATTTTTATTACTGTTGATTTTATTTTTTTAAATAATGAATTTAAAATATGGACATACTACTCTGAGTATGAAATGGACTCACCTTGCAGGTATTTCCAGTGCTTAGCAGTGTAAAAGGCACCTGTGTCACTTCTGAGTATGCTGACCTCCTTGACAAGTCCTGTAACCCACATAAGGACACTGATGATGTTCAAAGACATGTAAGGAAAAGAGGAAGACAACCAGACAGGTCACAAGTACTTGCATGAAGCATTTATTTTTTAACACACAGCAAAGCCATACATTCTGAACTACCCTTCATACAGAACTCATGTTAAATAGATGGGAGCAGGATGTGGCAGCCAAATTAATGCCAGTTAAGAAAAAATAAATGTTTTTAGAATTTTAACGGAAACCAGGGATGATATGGAGACAATGAATCCCAGGCACCATATATTTTTTTTTCTCTTTTAATATGCTATCTTTCTGCTAAGAAAAATTAAGAATGTCACTTGCTTTATACTAAACACTTACTTCATTGAGTAATTACAAATTTCAAAACCTGGAGGGCAGTTCTTTTATTGCCCTTCAGAGATATCTTACTTATCTAAACTGTGGCTACTTAATCATGTGTTAGTCCAAACTCCGTTTTAATCCCTAGCACCCCTGCTGGAGTTGTGGCTTATAAGAAACCAATCTTCTCTAGTCAGAAGCTTCTGTTTCAAATGTCAATAACTTTGATAGCTCTTTTTTTCTTCCCCCTACACTTTCTCAAGCAATGCCTAATTCCATCATCTTGAAGCCTTTCTTCTTATTAGGGAATTAAACTTGAATCTATTTTATCCCACATTGCTAGAATAAGTTTAGGTGTCTTGGTGTTCCCCCACCTCCTGCAGAGACTCTGCAGCTAGTTTTCTCACTCATATTTCACCTAAGAAACCCAGGACTTTCAAGTCAGATTTCTATTCCTAGAGTCCAGTTTGCACCGTTTAAAAAAAAAAAAAAAACTGTCTCTTAAAAATGATCATGATTCTAGTAGCTTTAAGAAAACATTTTGTGTGTCATTTGTTGTGTGCAGTTTCTCACACTTTCGAAGACAGTGTGTTTTTTGATTAGTAATTTCTCCCAAACATCAAGATAACATTAATTATATTATTTAAATTGTAATTTCTTTCTTTGGCAGCAGAAAATTTTGAGGTAAGGGATGAAGTTAGTAGGAAAAGACTTTAGAAACATAGTGATGCCCGAAATACTTAAAAAAAAAAAATTATCTCAAACAAGGAGGTATTATTGAATTAATGTATGGTCTATGCATATGAGTAAATATACCTTCTAAAGCTGCTACAAATTCATATGGTAGTTATGCAATTTCTGATTTTGGCATATCAAAATGGTGCTAGTAAAGTAGGTATATAGTATTTTTAAACATCTCTAAAATGCTGAAAGCTCATATAAAAGAAATCAACTGTCAAACTGTTAACATAGGTCCAAGTTAAGAACTGACTGGAAAAAATATCAGAATGAACTAGCTATACCCATAGAAGACGGTCTTTTTTTTCCCTACAATGTACACAGACATTTTTGACCAGATTCCTTTTTATTTTTATTAAAAAAAATTTTTTTATGTTTATTTATTTTTGAGAGAGAGACAGAGCATGAGTCGGGGAGGGAGAGAGAGAGAGGGAGACACAGAATCTGAAACAGGCTCCAGGCTCTAAATGGTCAGCACAGAGCCTGACGCAGGGCTCAAACCCACAAGCCATGAGATCATGACCTGAGCAGAAGTCGGACGCTTAACTGACTGAGCCAACCAGGCACCCCGACCAAATTCCTTTTTAAAAAGAAAGATAATTTATTATATTTCCCTCCTTGGACCCTTCTCAAAGCTTTACCAGCACCACAAGTAAACATTAACATTTTCTTCTGAGAAGTTAAACATTCTTCTAGTACAAACTTACAGAAGGAAAAACTCATAATACAAATATTACTTTAGAGAATAAGGGTTTATTCATTGTTTGGTAGTTTTTGAAAATATATGTGTATTTCTAGTTTATAGTTTGCCAAATGAATGCAACTTTTGTATGTCTCTTGTTTGGAGTAAGGAAAATGTCTGGCCCGGGACTTACAACATTGATTGAAACGGCAGGCATTTCACTGCGATGTCAAAACAGGAAGAACTTATGGCATAATTAGCACTGATAGTAGAACAAGAAAATACTGGCTAGTCTTTCTGATGAAGAACTCTATTAAAGGACAATCTATATCAATTGTGATTTTAGGAGTGATGATGTACATCTGTTCACCACATTTTGCTGCTTGCATATTGAATTTCCTAAGCTCACTGATCCATGACAGTGTATAAAATTATTTTTATGAGGTCACAGACTTCAAATAAACATCCTTAAAAATAACACCTAGGAAATTACATTTACAAGATGCTTAAGAGTAGAGCAGTGATGCTTTCATAAGACAGTCACAAGTGTGAACATAGTCTACACAAATGACCCTCTGTGTAGCTAGAGGATGCCTTCAAACTGAACTGATCATTTAAATCCATTCACACAGATGTAAAATTATACAGTGTGGCCAAGAGAAAGGAGTGCTGGCCTATGATTGATAGTAACTAATAACTTTATAAACTTGGGGAAAATCACCTGGCCTTTCTTCTTTTCTAAAATTAGGATGGCACATTGATCAGAATAATTTTGAAGATAAAATTAGATGTTATAGAATAAAAAGGGTTGAAAGGTTTAAAACTACAAAAGTTAACCTGTTGCTTGCTAATAAGTATATAAGTAATAAAAAGTTGAGCTGCTATTCCCAAACTTATCTGTAAGTTTTATGGCTTAGGATATTTCTGGGCTTAAATAGGCCCTGAATAAAAAACATTTATTATTTCCCTGAAGAAGCATGGGGAAAGCCATTCACAGCACCATTTCCCTGGGAAAACAGGTAATGTAGGTTCCCGAGTTTTAGTTTTTACATGAAGCACTCTGATTAGCTGCTGCTCTACTAACACTAACCAGACAGCAGGGAAATCTCCAGTTTACTCTGCAATGTAGACTGGTGCATATGTATGCTTGGAAGAGGATGTCTTTCTGTCCCTTAGTGGCTTCAGGAATCACTGGGATTTGCCCTATGAAGGCAGTGTATCCAATGGGGTGAGAGGAGGGGGTGGCTCAAATTCCTCACACTGCCACTGCTCTGCCTGGACTGCAAGGTGCTTCCACAGGGTTATGTCACTTTTTATGGAAGGGATCAAAAAGCAGAAGCAGTGGAAGGGAGAAAACCAATAGAGAGTATGGAGAGGGCTGATATGGAAAGATTAAGAATACAACAAGAATATGGAGAGAGACTGGTTATAGGGCTGAGGGACAGAGAAGTAGTAGTCTTAACAGTAGTTTTTTGGGCTCTTCTCTCTCCTTCTGGGTATGAGTTTGGGGGAATCATGTATTTGTCTTCTTCCTATCTTCTAAGAACGGTTTTAGAAGATAGGAAGCAGACAAGGCAAAATGGGAAAGGTATTATCACTGCTACATGAACCTGGGGGCAGACTCAAACCTCACACTATGTTTCAGTGTGTACAGAGTTACTTGTAAGCTCTGTAAGGCTGCCAGCTTGCTAGCTCTCCACTGCCATAGTCAGGTCACTAGTGACTGTGGAAGAAACTCTCAGCCCATTTAGACCACTCTGCATTTCGGCAGTTGCTTCAAGACAAAATATCTTATTTCTCAATGTTGTGTCCAATCTGAATGTCCAGTACTTTGAAAGGAGCAGAGTGGAGTTCCAGTTTTAAGTCTATAAGGTAAATGAGAAGACAGGGACAAGGCAGACTCACAGAATGAAAGGAACTAGGAGAGGAGGCACACGTGTGGGTCTGCACCAAGGCTCTGCCACTTTTCACAGTTATTCAACCATCCTCTGCTTTATTTTCCCTACCTGAAAAATGGGTATGCAACATGTAAAGTTTTGAGATTTGCAGAAGGCTTAAAAGAAGATAATGCATATGAAATACTGAGGACACTGCCTGGCACATTGTAACAAACTCAATAATGATAACTATCATCAAGACCAAAATTGAATTTTTTTCTTTTCTTATTATTAGACTGATCGTTACTGTCACTTTAAAACCAAGATCAGCTAACTACAAGTGTTTTCAAAAGTATAGGTAAAGGTTTCTTTTAAGAATTTCAGATAGGGATTCATAGCATTTTATTGTCGTAGATTTTTTTTTCGTTTTAAATGGGGGACGGTAAATTATTTACCAAGTAGGTTCAGAAGCTGAAGGCTGGGGGAAAAAAAGCAACTCTGAACCTAAATTTAAACTAAGAGTGTTGAACTATGTTGAAAGACCTCTAAGTTATGAATATATTTGGAAAGTACAGATTTTCTCATGTGATAATTATTTTGGTTATCCAGAAAAAAATAAATGCTTGCAATTGCAAAATTTGCAAATTCATGGAAGGATGAACATTTTTTCCCCCAGAATGTAAACAGTATCTCAGTTTGAAGACGAGGAGAAGAGAAACAGAAAACAACAGATGCTTTCATTCAACAGTACCTATAGAGTGGCCACTATGAATCAGGCACATATGAATCCAGTCAAAGCCTCACCAAGTACTTCCAAAAACAAGCTATCCAGATGTCCTAGTACAGGAGGTAGCAAGGTCTAGATTATGGAAATATGGAAGGTTGCTGTGAGAGGGGAATCCAACTGGGGAGTGGGAAATACTTTGATAAAGGCTTAAGGAAGTGTCAGCCACAAAGCCCTGGCAGCTTCGGAAAAGGGCACTTACCCACTGCTACTAAAATTCCTCTTTTCCTTAGTGCGGGGTCTCACGCATAGCAGGCCTTCTATGTCTGGCCTCAAACTCTACTTCTGCCTCTCAGCCATGCCGTCTACTCTTTGAAAAGGCCATGGAGCAGCTGGGTAGAGATGGGCAGCCTCTGATTGGGAGAGGATCCTCATTTAAAGAACTGGGCTGCAGTGGCTGTTGTCAGGACAGTGCAAAGTGTGGCTGAGTCCTTGTGCCAGGCTTATGTGGACAACTTGGTAAAACGCACATTCCTTTAGCCCCACGGAACAAAATTCTGGGCATGCCTGAAGTACAGGTGCTTACAGCTCTGAGACTTGTTTTTATTTTTATTTTTCCTTCACTTTTTAGAGATAGGATTAAAATAAAGCATAAAGTAACAGCAGCAGGGTTAAACCCTTGTTTTTGGTGCGCTGTACCTAATGCATGGTTTACCCCTTTGGCCATATTTTCAGAAGGGGCAGAATTCACACTGGCCTTTGAAAGTAACGTTTTTAACAGGTCTTTTTTTTTTTCTTTTAAGTATTTTTGCTGTTTGTACTTAAGTCTTGAGTTCCAATGAGAAGGTACAGGTAAACTACAAATAATCCTGTTCTTGAAAATGACTAAACAGCACTCACACACAGTCAAATGGGTCGGGTGCAGGGTCTGGCCCAATCACGTATTAGCCATGAAACTTGGGCAAGTCTCTTTATCTCTCAGTTGCTCTGTTTCTAAATCCCTCGGACATAGAATACCTTCTTTCTAAATTGAAGATTTAATGAAGTTTTTAGGTGTAAATCCCTGAGTAGAGCCCAGAGGCGCTCAATAAATTCCTGGAACCCCACAAACCTTATCCAAATGCACCACCAATCTCATCCCTTCCACCATGGCAGTCTATAATCCTTTCTCAAACATTCTCTAAGGCTCTCTTCCCTTTATTGATAATGCCTGTCTCCTTACTCAGCTATAGAAGTGAAGTCCACCTTTTAAGATTCAGTCCAAATGATACCTCTCTTCTGGTCTTCTCTCCCAGTCCTCCTGATCCTAGTTAGCACATACTTCTCCCACGATGCAGGTAAGGCTGAACCATAATTACATGCTTGTCTGTCATGCCGACTAGACTGTGTGAAGTGTAGTCATTCTCACATCCTCAGCACTTAGCTTGGTGCGTGGCACGTAATAACTGGTCAAACCATAAATATACACATATGTAATTTTTCTGAATGCCTGGATAGAATGGATTCACGTGTGGAAGGCTGAACAAGGGAATATACGTCCTTTAGGGAGGCAATGGGCCTGGGAGAATTGTGTGGTGGTCCTAACGTTCCTTCCCCAACCCCCTCTACAGTGCTAGGCTGGACACTGAAGGATAATGACTTCTAAGGTGCAGTCGGTTTCTGCGCTTTGGGACACGGCTCCGCAGGGCACCGCCAGGGGGCGGCGTTGCCACGCATCTGGATGCTCCGCGGGTAACCGTCCTCTCCCCACCCCCACCCCCACCCCCTCACCGAGGGCGCGCAGCTTGGGCGAGTAGGACCGAGCTCCCTCAAATCTCGCGGGGCGGACTGTTCTTCCTTCCCGTGCCAGGCGCCCGAGATTGTGCAGGGTCCAGGGAGAGCCTTCATCTTCTCCAGCATGTTCCCCTTTGCCCTACCTCAGTCTCCCTCCCGCAGCCTTTGCATGAAGTAGTTAGTTTGGAAAGAGCGTGCGGCCGGAATAGATGGCCACAAGAAAGGAAGCTTTCTAGCAAACTCGGTGGTGAGCGCGTGTGAGAGTAACCCTTACACTCCTTTCGCACTGCCAAAGTGACTGAAGCAGGTTCGAAAAACTCATCTTTTAGACTCGACCTGTCACATTTTGTGGAAAACTAGACAATTTCACATTGACATCTGTATTCACTTTTGAAAAGCAAACCTTAGCTTGGGACGAACGCGCTTCGCTTCCTCTGTCCGCGGGAGAACGCGCCGCGGTGCGTCCGGGCGCGCGCAGCAGCTCTTCGCGCGACACAGCGGCGGCGCGCTCTCCGCGCCGCACCTCGGGCCCGCGCCGTCCTCGGCTATTGGCCGCTCGCCCGCCCTGCCGCCCGACCCGCCGGGGCGCCCGCTCGATGACGCGCGCTGGCCCACGCCGCGCTCCCGGCCGCCCGGAGCGGCTCGTGCGCACGAGTTGGACGCAACCTCGCGGCTCCGCCCCCGCGTCTCCTCGGGCTTGCCCGGAGCTCCCAGGCACTTCCCGAGGTTTCGAGAATCGAAACACAGTTAGTAAGCCCTTCCCCTCACTCGCGGAGACTGATTTGCATGGACGAGTGGGCTCAATAGTTCACACCGAGACAGCGTTTCTTGATTAAAAAAAACGGTCTAGCTTTATACCGATACACTGTTTAAGCGGGAGGTCGTGAGGAACCTCTGGAGCCCCATCATTAAGCTATAAGGACGCGCTGAATCAGAGAATTTTATGTTTGGCGACTTTCTGCTCTTGCGTGATTTTACTCGTGATTCAGTTTTTAGGGTCACTTGCAACTCTTGAGGCATTTTCAGGGTCTTCCCGTTGAGGAAAAAAGAATAGAGAGGCTTAGGCGCGAAAGACCGTCTCTAAGTTAAGCATATGTACAAATACACGCACATATACATGTAGGTACAAATAGCTACCGGCCTCGCGCTCTACGGAGCTCTTGGCTCACCGCGCCGCTCAGCCAGTCTCGGTCCGCAGGGCGGGCGGGGGCGGCGCCCTATGCAGATGAAGAGGGTGTGGCGAGCGCGCAGCGCCTGGGCCCCGGAAGCGCAGAAAGGCCTGGTATAAAAAAAGTAGTGAAGACGTTTCCCCGCACAACTGCTAAAGCTCCAGAGACAGTAGCGTGTGCGGCGGCGAAGGCGGCAGCTGGAGCCGCCACCTCCGGGACCACCGCAGCTGAGGCGACAGCGGCGCGGGCGGGGGCGAGGGGCGGGAGTGGCCAGCGCAGGCGGCGGGGTCTAGGAAGGACTAAGTGGCTCGCCGCTGCCGGGAGCGCACTCGCTGCTCCTAGAAGTGTTGCCGCCTCGCGGTTCCTCGCTCGCTGCGCTCCTCGAAGGGGCGGCCGCCTCCAGGTGACACAGACGGGACTCCCGCTTGCACTTTCCAGATGCATCAGAGATACTTTTGGTGCGGGGCTTCTCTGCGGGGCGCGGCGCGCGGCTGGGGACCGCGGGAGTCTGGGGAGGGAGTCTCCCAGAAGCCTTCGAGCCTGCGGAGGGACCGGGGAGGGGGCGCGCTTTTTCCTTTTTGGGCCCCTGTCCGGTGCCGCGAGTCCTCACCGCCCTCCTTCCCCTTTTTGGCTTTTAGGACTGACCAGGGCCAAGTGGCGTTCGGAGGGCACTTCATGGCGGAAGGCGAAGCGTACTTTGCCATGGCCGAGGACGAGCTGACCGGCGGCGCTTACATCCCCCTGGGCGGCGACTTCGGCGGCGGTGGCGGCGGCGACTTCGGCGGGCACTGCTTGGACTATTGCGAAAGCCCCACGGCGCACTGCAACGTGCTAAACTGGGAGCAAGTGCAGCGGCTGGACGGCATCCTGAGTGAGACCATCCCGATCCACGGGCGCGGCAACTTCCCGACGCTCGAGCTGCAGCCGAGCCTGATCGTGAAGGTGGTGCGGCGGCGCCTGGCCGAGAAGCGCATCGGCGTCCGCGACGTGCGCCTCAACGGCTCGGCCGCCAGCCACGTTCTGCACCAGGACAGCGGCCTGGGCTACAAGGACTTGGACCTCATCTTCTGCGCCGACCTGCGCGGGGAAGAGGAGTTTCAGACTGTGAAGGACGTCGTGCTGGACTGCCTGTTGGACTTCTTACCCGAAGGGGTGAACAAAGAGAAGATCACACCACTCACCCTCAAGGTAAAGCCACCCGAACTGGGTTTGGGTCCTCGCCCGGACCGGGCTGGGGTGCGGCGGGCAGAGGGGCGTCCGTTTGATGCCACAGACCCGCGGCCGTGACGGGTTTGGGCATGCTTCTATATTTGTTTTGTTTTGTTTTGTTTTGTTTTTAATGAGTAAACTAAGGTGCATGGACGATATTGAATGTTTTAGTTCACTTGGTTCTTCAGCGCCACTACTCTTCTGCTTCTTCCTCTGTTCTCCCTTCTCTTCCTTATTTTTTTTTAACTCTTGGCTTTCCTTGCTTCAGTCTTGTCCAGAGTAGATTGATTAAGTGAAAGAATGAAATGATATAAGTCACTTTTTTGAGTCACTTTACGATCTAGTCTTTGGGGAAAGAGCAGTCTGAAGCAGAATGGAGTCAGTGGGCTTATTGGTGTATTGGAAAATGTGATGAGATTTCCCAGCTGCATGAGGCTGACTCGGTGTGTGAAGGATATGTGTGGTGCTTCTCCTGGTCGGTTCACGTGTGAGGGATATTGTGGGAACCCCCCCGCCCCCACACTTTGGTTCAAAGCGTGTTTTATACAATTAAAATTGCATGAGGAATTAGCCTCCCAGAATGTCCTAATTTAGTTCATATTGGGTTTCAGAGTACCCCTGGAGGGACAAGATTCTGGTCGCATCAGTTTCCTTAGGGGGAGTACAACTGGGTTGACTAGGGACAAGGGTGAGGGGCAGACCAACCTTCTACTGTATGCCCTTCTGTCTTTCGAGTATTGTGTGGATGTTGTGTGAATATTGTATCTATAAGACCATTTTCAAAAAATAACATTTCAGAAGTCAGACATGACAACAGAACCTCTTAGTACTGTGCTACGTCTGCCAAAAGCCTCAAACTATTACTTCTAGTTTCTTTCCCAGACGGTAAAACCACTCGTTAAATGCGTTTTTTTCTGCTTTCAGAGGACTGTTTAAGCCTGTAGGTAGTGTTTTGCTGAAACTTGACAAAACAAAAGGGAAGGAGCAAAATAATTTTCAACTGTGAAGAAGATGTATTTATCTACTTATTATTTTTTCTAGGTCTTCTCATCTTGTTTTATCTTTTAAATTGTAGGAAGCTTATGTGCAGAAAATGGTTAAAGTGTGCAATGACTCTGACCGATGGAGTCTTATATCCTTGTCAAACAACAGTGGCAAAAATGTGGAACTGAAATTTGTGGATTCCCTCCGGAGGCAGTTTGAATTTAGTGTAGATTCTTTTCAAATCAAATTAGACTCTCTTCTCCTCTTTTATGAATGTTCAGAGAACCCAATGACTGAAACATTTCACCCCACAATAATTGGTGAGAGCGTCTATGGTGATTTCCATGAAGCCTTTGATCATCTTTGTAACAAGATCATTGCCACCCGGAACCCAGAGGAAATCAGAGGGGGCGGCCTGCTTAAGTACTGCAATCTATTAGTGAGGGGCTTTAGGCCTGCCTCTGATGAAATCAAGACCCTTCAGAGGTATATGTGTTCCAGGTTTTTCATCGACTTCTCAGACATTGGAGAGCAGCAAAGAAAACTGGAGTCCTATCTGCAGAACCACTTCGTGGGATTGGAAGACCGCAAGTATGACTATCTCATGACCCTTCATGGAGTGGTGAATGAGAGTACGGTGTGCCTGATGGGACATGAAAGAAGACAGACTTTAAACCTTATCACTATGCTGGCTATCCGGGTGCTAGCTGACCAAAATGTCATCCCTAATGTGGCTAATGTCACTTGCTATTACCAGCCAGCCCCCTATGTAGCAGATGCCAACTTTAGCAATTACTACATCGCCCAGGTCCAGCCAGTATTCACGTGCCAGCAACAGACATACTCCACTTGGCTACCCTGCAATTAAGAATCATTTAAAAGTGTCCTGTGGGGAAGCTGTTTCAGACAAGATAGGGAAAATAAATTCACAAATAAAAAGGCTGAGTGACACAGCCCTGATTAAAGATGTGTTTTGTGCAATGATGATCTGCTCCTGGTTTTAAGCTTGGCAAAGCTTGTGGATCTCTTCATAAATATGGGAGCTTGATCTCAAAACCACCCTCCTCACCCACCAACCCTCTCACCTGTTCCTCCTACCCAATTGGATTCTATCTTGAAACAAAAAGACCTGTCATTAAAAGCAACCAGGTTCTCTTAAAATGACAAGGGAAAAAAAATGCTTGATGACAATATGGGTTTGCAGTACCTGCTCCCATAGCTTTGCCATAGGGGGAAAAATGGAGAGTTTCTTATAACATGGAATTCACAAAAGGGAAAATGCAGAGGAAAAAAAGCTCTTACCCCAACCTAGTTTTCAATTCAGAAGTTCAGATAGTAATAATGGAAGAAGAAAGGGTACTCCAACGTTGGGATTACTATCTGAGACTTTTAGCAAGTGCTTTCTGTGGAACCATTCTATTACGCTAACAGAAACAGCTTGCTCCTAATGAACAGTAGTAGGTTGGTGCAGCTCTCATAACAAACAGCAGAACTTATGATGACACAATCCATTATTTCCAGCTGCATGCATAGCTTGCATTTTTAAAATGTGAAAATGCAAGCAAAAACAGCTGTAACAAAGAAAGTATGCTCAAGGACCAAAGATTTAACAGATAAAAATACCCAAGTAGAAGAGATATAGTAGAATATATAAAGAGTTACTATATTTGTTACACACCAATAAACATCAAAGTGCCTGTTGCCTTCTGAAAATTTGAAGTGGAAAAATTTTATGGTTTAATGATTATTTTATTTTATCAGGGACTCAAGAAGAAAATAAAACAACATATAAGCTTGTGAATGGTGGAGGAAATGCCCTATTTTTTCTTGGCAAATACTTGTATAAAGTTAACGGTGTGATATTATCATAGGTACATGTGTATGTATGTGTATATTATGTGTATATATATATATATACATACTTCATATATGTATATATATACACACAGTACATTGACTATGGTCTAGAATAATGTAGCAAATAGAAAATGTTTAAATACTGTGTGCTTTTATGTTTTCAACAGGATGACATGAGACGTGGGCATATTGCAGTGATGAATTAAAACCCACATCTAGAAAATTAAAGCAAATGAAGGAGGAAAACAAGTAATATATTTGATAGGAAGAGCAGAGAGTATACATTTTTAGTGAGTGTGTTTTTTTTTTTTTTCCTTTTATTGTGAGCCATAGAATTCTACAAATGGGAGAATATTTGTTTGGCAGAGCACTCTTTTTGTACTGAACTGCCATTTTGACAGTAGGAACCCTTTTATTTTGTGTAATACTTGCATGCCTCCATGGTGTATAATCCAGTGGATCATGGATCAGTGATAGTCCATTTAAATCCCTGACTGCTAATAAAATTTCTGGTGATCTGAACACTACTTTATTAATATTTAAATGAATTTTTTAATGAATGCATTCTGCATTCCAGGACCACTAGAATTTAGTAAATGTGAAATTATCCTTTTTAAAGAGTATTTGCACAATTGCTTAAAATTTATATATGAGATATATATTATATATGAAATTTTATAAATTCATGCCAATATGAAACATCTTTGATCTGGTTATCACACTGCATTTAAATATTTAGTACTGTACTTAAAATTCAGTCACTTTGCATTGAATCAGATCCAACTTTATTATCTCTTTCCCAAGAGACCAGTTAAACCTTTGTGAAATGAACTGGCATCCCTATTTCAGTTCAGTGACAGCTAATCCTAAAACCATTCTTTCCCCCACCTCTTAATTCCTCTGGATACTGGTCTCTGAAAATGCGTTTCTTAAAAACAAAGCTAACACATGCAAACCTTTCCTTTGTGTTGTGAAACAACCGCACAATTCCTCTCAACTCTAGTGGATGACTGCTTACTATGACAATTCCTCTCAAGAACCTACCATATTTTTGTCATCAAGTTCAAGAGGGATTGGGGAAGAAAATAGCATCATCCTATTGGCAGTGTCATTTGTTTGCTATCTAGGCATCACTCATGTTCAATTCTAGGTTAATACATCTGAAACTACCTTTTGCACATCTTTCTTTGAAGCCTTAAGAGGAACTTGATGGGTCTGCTGTAGCAGCTTCCCTGTGAATTCTGTCTGAGCTGTAACAGCTACTGCACTGCCACTCACTGTTTCCTAGGGAACTCTTTCTTCTCCCATGTTGGCTCAGTCTCCCTCACTCCAGCCCTGGGTTTGAGAATTAATTTTGAATTTCCAGGCAATATTCCATTTGCAGATCAAGCCTGATACTTAACTGTCAGAAACCAGATCTCCGCCTGCTTACCTGTTTTGGATTTTCTAAAAGAAAACGAAGGGAATATTCGGGAACATAGGAGCAGATGGTTATCTGTCTACTTCCTTCTTATCCTAACTATTGAGAAGTGAATCGTCCACTATATGAAAAAGAATCTGGAGATCTCTGGCTCTGCCATAGGAACAGTCTGCTGTTAATTTATGACACAGATTTCTTATTTGGAGGGGCCTTATTTGAAAATACTTTCCATTTATTTTCTGAAATATTTATGTCTTTCTCTTGCTTTACTCCAGGGTTGGTAGCATAGTTGGAAGTGCCAACACCTGCCATTCAGATAGAACAGGCTGTGCTCAAGACAACCTTCAGCAGTTACTTTAAAACTTAGATAATTTATTTCTCTTTTGTATGTACTATAGTCTTGTGCATATGTAGTTGAACAAAACAGTGGAATAGATGTCTCTCTTTGTGGATGTGTAACCTAAGAGTTTGAATGTCTGGTGAGAGAGAGCCGTGTGTATAGGTCAGAGAAAAGAACAGCTCTCAACTCCTGATTAGTGCCTGTGATTTGCTTGCTTTTGTGTTTATCTGGCCTAGTGTGCTGTTAACTTTAAAACAGGAAGAAGTCTTATCTTCTGGAGGCTCTTCTCACCTGTCCAGTTTGGCATGTCAGAGAAAATTTAACCTGTGACAGTGCCCTTTTAAAAAGTTGACTGGATTTGCAGTAAATCTGGTTGCCTCAAGAAGTCCTACATCAAGATGGACTTTTCCCTTCCTGACGTGGGGTCAGGTATCTGCTCACTTTGGTAGTGGGTGGACTGTTTTAATGTGGCTCCAAATGATGCAAGGATGGAAGAATATCTGTGACCCAAGCCACGGAGGAAATGCAAAGAAAAGCAGACATACTGTTTTTGTCATCCCTTTCTGTTAGCGTATCGTTGATTGCTTCACTGTGCATAAAGTTTTCAAAACAGTGCTTGTCAAATAAATATTGTGAACTATTTTGTAAATGAAATGTATTATGTTGAAAGCTGTCAGCAGTTCAAAAATAAGCTTTTTTTGTTGTTTGAAGACAACGTGTGTTAGATGAAACCAAAAAGTAAAAAAAAAAAAACATATAGCACCTATTTGAATATATTCTTTCTTTAAGATTTCTTATAGCATAGCCTTTTCAGTGCCAAGAAAGAATCTCTGTGTAATATTTTGTTGTAATAATGGCTTGCTAACAAAATATATGGTTAAAAGTACAAAGGTGGAAGATGTCAAGGTAATTTGGCAAAATTTGCTGCAAATCCTTTTGCAGAATGGAGGAGGCTCTGCCCGCTGGCTGGCTGTCTCTCCGACCTCTACAACCATTGCCTGCTCTGAGATGTCCTATTGCAGCAAACTGCACCTTGGGTCACCCTTTGGAATATTTTGACTTTAGACTGTGTCACAGGCAGAAAAGGAGTTGATGGAGAATGGACTCTTAAAAACTGACATGTTTGAATCAGTGCTAGAGGGAACAGATTGTGAATTTTGTTTACAGCATCCAATATTTGGATTTTTTTTTCTTGTAAATAAAAAGAAGTTATTTTTTTCTATTGGTTTGTGTCTTTTGTCTTCAATGTCTGTGCTGGCTAAAGACCATGTCCTCTGAATACCAACTCGATTCCATGAGAAAAGACAAGGCAATATTGGGAGAAGACTAGCCCTCAGCAAATTTTTGGTTAGAGCACACATTAAAATGTTCAGCTTTCAGCCAACCTATCTCTGACTGGCTCAGTTAGCTCCAAAAGAGTCTAGCTAATATGTGCCATTCTTTTTTTTTTTTCCCCTGGGTATGAACTTAGCAATGTTAAGCAGCCGCAGAAGTCAGACCTATTTGCTGCCAACAGTAGAGACTCATGGATCTGGACTACAGGGCTCTAATAGGCTTTAGTGGGCCTTGGTTTTCAGAGTAGCCCAAGTGGTGCAATTCAGTCATCAGTCGTTGTATATAATTTGAGCCTCTATAGTATTATTCAGACTTCACATTGGGAGAAGGGGAATAAGTATTGGAAGCTGGTAATTGGAATGAGAAGTGGAAGAAAAGCATTCTAATAGGTTACACTTTGCGTGTATGCGAGTGTTGGGTGCAAATAAACTTCCCTTTTGACTAGCATTTAACATAATCTCACCTATTCAGATGACCAGGGGCATACATTAATTTATTAACTTTTTTTCTTTGTGTAATTTTGGAGACTTTCTCAATACTAGTAGCAATGATAATTTGGTAAGCTTAGGCTATTATAGGACATATTGTGGTTTTAAAACCGCTTAAAGTCCCGATGTTGGATAGAATGCATACTTGACACTGCATCTATAAAAGAGACCCTCCATATTAAAAGCCAGCTTCCCTCACATATACATCATAAAAAATACAAGGTGGTTATTTGGTTTGATAATGGAATTTGTGTGTTACTCGCTTCTTCCTTTGTTGCAACCTCTTCATCCTTCTATAAAGAGTCCCTCACATGTCTGTGGCCATCATATAATTCTTTCTAAGCAAAGGTTGAATAAAGACAGTATATGTTAACCTTCTCCTAGACTTAGATACACCCTGCTATTTCTAGTTGAATTACCAGGCTGCACCTAGCTAAGCCTGGAGAGAAGTAACCCACCCTTTCTTTCCTTAGGAAGCTCATTACCTAACCATTCTACTCATTTAAGGAAAAAAAAATACCCAAAAAAAGCAAAAAACAAGGAAATTAAAATCAGCCCTTAAATATAAAGTAAAATAAGTGCTAAAATCATCAAATACTTCAGAAATTTAGCTAATTGCCTTTTTAGAACCAAATTTGAAAGAAATGATATGAATGTCCTTCAGTCTAATGGCAAATACATTCAGGTAGGAGAGGAAGAAGAGAAATGATTTCAAAATGACAGTAGCCTTCACCTATCAAGGCCCAGTTCTTGGCTTCTAATGCCATGCTCCAAAAAAAAAAAAAAAAAAGAACCAGATCTCCTTGGATGAATGGCTGAATCTAGAGATAGAGCAAAGAAGATATCAGAAGAAGCTGGAGAATCCATCTTGTAGTTCCAAAAAGCAATGATCTGCTAAAATAAAATAAAAAAGTTAAAAACCACAACGATGTGGAGCATGTCAAAACAGCACAAGAGCCAACTGAAAAAGTTTCAGTGGCCCAAGCTGGAACAATTACAGCAACAAAATAAGTTGTATTGGATTATAACCCAAAGTGTAAAATATCCATGTGTTCACACAGAAATAGAATTGAATGGATAAATGGGGCAAAGAGACAAACTTCCAGTGCAGAATTCCAAATAATCTATGTAAATACTGCCCCCTCAAGGAGATGGAGCTTAAATCCCTACCTCTTAAGTGTGGGCTGTGCATAGTGACTTCCTTCCAAAGTGTACAGTATGGAAAAGGATGAAAAAAGTAACTGTGCTTTGATGTGATGAAAATGGCACTTCATCTCTGTGGTCTTCTCAAAACCCATAATCTCTGTCTTATCATGAGAAAAGCATCAGACAAATATAAATTGAGGGGTATCCTATAAAATATCAGACTAGTACTCCTTAAATCATCAAAACAAGGAAAAATCTGAAAACTGCCACAGTCAAGAGGAGACTAAGGAGGCATGGCCAATAAATGTAACGTGGTATCCTGCAGAGGATCCTGGAACAGAAAAGGACATTAGGTAAAACCTGAAGAAATTTTAATATAGCATTATTGAAATAATATTTCAATATCAGTTTATTATGACCGATGTATCCTAGCACATTAACAATGGGGAAAGTGGGTGTTGGAAATGGGGGACTGTCTGTACTGTCTTCACAAATTGTATATCTAAAACTGTTTTCAAAAGTTTATTAAAAAATGAAGACTGAGTGACCCTTCCTTGCTATTTCTCGGGAAGTGAGTCTATTTGTAAAAATAATGGTGAATAGTGAATTTTATTTATTTTTTTTAATGTCTTCTGCACTTGCAGTATTAGGAGAGCATGTGAAGGAGTGAAAATAAAATGATGTGTTTTACTTCAAAGTTTTAGAGAAACTTTACCTACTAGTTTTATAGAAAATAAAGAAGGTTTAAGACAGCTGAGTTATAGGCTGTGTTTTCCTGCAGAATAATAGGAGGAATTCATATTACCTTAGAGTTTTAAGGAAGGGCAATACTAAATATAACAAGAAACCATTGTGCTTATGTGTATAAACACGGAGTTCTAAAATGAGCAAGGACTCAACTTTCACAGCCTAAATATATAGAAGACCCTGAAAAGTTGTTTAGTAACTCTTGGCAAAGGAGTAAATGATATATATTTTTTAATGCTAGGCTCCAGAGACTAATGTTTAGTGGAGTGTGGAAATGAATTATTATTTAATGTAAATAACCACTTCCAAAATTTATCTGCTTACCTAAGCTTCTCTTCCAGCCATCAGGTTTTCTTAAAGTATAGGGATACCTGTTCTTTTATTTGCTTTCTCAACTCAATCACTGGCATTAGAAATAGTTTAAAAAGTCTTAAAAAGTAGACCTTTAGTAATTAAAAAATTACTAATTCCAGCTTAGCAGTTTATGAAGTTAGGACAAAGCCTGTGCTTTCTTGCCTAGGGATGTGGAGCACCCTGAGGAGGAATTTATGAGTATGGGGCTAAGTTATTTCTAACCTCCATAATGGAAAGTTCCCTTCAGGATCCCCTTCTGAAACTATTGATTTTCCAGCACAGTGTGTACTTATCAGTAATGCCAAGATTTTGTGGCATCATCTGGCCATGTCATTAGAAAACAGCTGAAACCCTATTCTTTTATTTATTTTTTTCTTTTTCTTTTAGCAAAATTCAACATAACAAACTACACTAGGCACCACGGATAATGCCATTCTATGCATTAATATCATATTGCATATGTTCTGGAGTTTCTTCCTCTATATCTTTTTAAATAAGATCAAGAAGAACATAGTTCATATGTTTTTAATTTTAAAGGGGAATGATTAAAAATGATTAAAATATCTTTTTTTTAGACTTCAATTATCAGAGAAAAGAAGAGAAACAAATTCAATCAGATTCAAGACCTAACAGCTGAAAATAGAATTGCCAGATTTTGTAAATAAAAAATACAGGATGTGTAGTTAAATTTGAAAATCAGGTAAGCAATGAAGAAAAAAAAATTCAGTATAAGTTAGTGTTCCTTGCAGTATTTTACCTGTGTTTATCTGAAATTCAAATTTAACTGGGAGTCCTGTATTTTGTCAGGCAACCCTATAACCTATATAGAATTACAAAATAAGTCTGAAAAAGATTTTTACTACAATTTGAGTCAAGGACAATTTATAACTTAATATCTAACTTTAGGTACCTGTAAACACTGCATTCCCATAGACTACCCATAGCAGCAAACCCTTTGAGACATGGTTCATTCATTAAATATTTGCTGAATGCCTTTTATGTATTTAGCCTTGTGCTGGATTCTGAGACCCAAAAAGAAGTGAAAGACCTGGTCCATTGCCCTTTAGAAGGCTAGATTCCACTTGTAAGTAGAACTTACTTGCTGAAAATTAATTTTTCAGCCACCCTGGGGTTAATTACTCACAAGGCTTAGCTCTGCATGGAGCACCATGAAGAGCCCTGTGGACTAATGGGGAGTCTAGATAAAGGTAATAGTCCTTGAAATGTGCCTTCTTGGGAGCTCTCCGAAGCAGAACTCCCTACAGGTAGCCCCTGTATAGACAGGCACTGGCTATTTGCTTGTTTTGCAGCAAAGAGCAAGTGTAGTTGTTTTGCAGTTTCTGCTGAGTGAAGCACAAATTCTCCCTTAAGTTCTGGACACTTGCATTCTCTTTTCAAAACCCCTGCAAAAATCTTTAGGACTTAACTAGAATACACCTTGAAATTTTATTGCCTATAATCCTGTTTGCTGCAGCACATTAAAATTCCCTTGAATGTTTCTTATGTAACCACTTCTGGTTAACTGTCATCTTGAAGTTATTACAATTTAGTTTTTCCTGCTTTTTCCAGAGCTGTGAAAGTCCCCTTCTCCTATACTTGAAATGCACCAAATGCACCTCCTACCCCAGACTTTATCCCCTCCCCATTTGTATAAAACCAGTTGTGTTGTCATTCTGAGTACTTATTTATTCATAGTAGAGCTCTTACTTAAAGAGCATTTATAACGGTCACTGTTTATGTGTTCCCCTAGACTGCATGGGGTAGGAGAAATCTGTAGCTTTCACCATTATCAAAACATTTAATAAATACTCTCTCATGCCTTTGGCTTGATACTCTATGAAGATTTACAAAGAGTTATACAAAACTGGCTTCTTTTCACTGGCATATTTAATTGAAAAGTGACACAGGGATATGAGCAAGCAAACAAAACACAAAGCAGCAGTGAAATTAAGAAATTTGCCAAAGTATGAGTGGCCAAGCTCATTTCCACATTAGAGCATCTGCTGATTGTTCCATCTCCTTGGAAATGTCTTCCTCCAGATTTTTACATCACATTATTTTTATTATTACTATTCTTATTATTAATTTTGTTGTTGAAATGTTACTTCTTCAGATTTTCCCTGATCTTGCTACTTAAAATAGAATTTCCCTCCAACATTTTTACCAAATTATTCTATAGAGCCTTTATACTGATTTTAGATGTATATTCCCATTATGCTTGTCACTACCTGAAATTGTAGTATAAATTAATTAATTGTAATTTATTTGTCACCACAGAAAGAAATTCCATAAAGGTGAAGACTTCATCTAATACTACTGTGTTCTTTGTGTCTGAAATAGTGCCGCCTTCATAGGAAGTACTTGTTAAATTTGTATGAGTGAATAAATGAATGAGTCCCATTTGGTTCAGGATGAGAGAGAGCTCGAGTGAAATCTCTAATTGGAAAGTGTTAAAAAAGTTGTAAAAAGAGTGAAGAGTAATCAGGAGCACTGTTAGAATAAGAGAAGGATCTCAGAGATGGTCTGCTCGTTGAAAGAGCATAGAGGAGGACCCAGGTGGAGAAATCCCCATCTTGAAGCAATTTATGAACACTAAACAGTAGGAGAGAGAGAAGGTCTCCTGGGGATGTTTAGGGCAGGAGTGTTCAAACCTCTTCTTGGTTCCTGAGTTTGAGCAACTGAAAACGATGGGCTGGCTGGGGCCTACAATATGTGCGGCACAGGCAATTAAGGACAAGAGTAATAGGAAGGCCATCTTGTAGTGCCAATGGGTCTGTTGTCTTTGTTCCAAACCAAACCTAGCAGTCTTGTAAATCGAAGACTACAGTTGTCCTGGGTAATGACTGCACTCTTTTTCACCATCTGCTGCATCTTAGAAGTAGGGAATCCCTGAGACAAGTTTTCAGGATGGTGGGCACAAAGACTGAGGTCTGTCTCATATTCTGAGTAAGGGTAAGGGGCCGTGAGGTGGGAAATTTGCTATTCGAAGAAGGCAAATGTATAAAAGGCAGTCTGTTTATCAGCCTTTTCTAAAAACAGACAATCAGCATTTCCACTGGCATCCTTAGTTGGTCAAGCCTCACAGAACAAACAGTCTTGCCCTGGGGCATGATACCTGCTGTGATCATTTGTTGATTTTTCAGGAGTGTCCCAATTTCAGAGTGCTTCCCTGTTGTTACAAATGGTCACAAGAAGGCTTCAGATTTTAGGTGTCATTTTATAAATACTCAACAAGTTAGCTATCCGGTATAATAAGGATCTTGGACTTCAAAAAATCATTTAAAAGTTAGTTTGAAACCTGAATTATTGAATACATTAAAACTGACTTGATTTCTCTGGATCCTGTCCTAAGTCTCAGCATACTTAAGCCATGGTGATTCTCATGAAGAGGCAGGTTGGGAGGGAGGTTGATCAAGAAAAGTGAAACAGTATGATATATTTCGTAAAAAGTACTGAGCAATTCTTAAAAATCTCTCATGATAAAGAAGGTAGATTGGGGGCTTCTGATACAGCTTGCAGTTTTAAGAGCCACTTGAGGAAATCTATAAAAGAGGGACATAGAAAGAAATACCTTTTCCTCATTTCTGAAAAAGGACCAGAGTATATGCATACAAGGAGAAGTCCTCACCCCTCCCCCACCCCCACTGCTCCATCTTTTCAGGCCACCTAGAAGAAGGGACCTGATATTTGTTGTTCTTACTTTGGGTCAGGATGCTTAGCACTTTACATACACAGTCCTCCTTAATCGCCAAACACAATAATGGTAGCTGTTATTTTCCACACTTTACCGAGTAGGGAATGGAATCCAGGAGGGATGAAGGCCTAGCCATCCAGCTGGAAAGGAGCAGAGGGAGGATTCCAAGGCAAGTGTTGAACTTTGCGTTCTTTGCTTTCTTCTTCTAATCTTCCCACACTCTCCACATCTCACCCTTAGCTGTGAATTGTCAGTGCTGCTGCTTCTCCCAATCCTCTATACTTAAGAGCAGGAGGAAGCATAAGCTAAGATGTGTGACCCTGAAGAGAAAGAGTGATTATAGGATGTGAATAGTTCCCTAAAGCAGGCCTTCCTTATAATGTGTAATATTGGTATTACACATTCAATTTGATAAGCTAATTATATTTTCCATTTAATCATCATAATTAGGTAAAAACGGTATTATGATTATCTCATATTTAAGCTAAGAAAATGAGACCTAGAGAGATGGAGCTTGCACGGAAGACATAAAGGCCTTTGGAACTCATTCAGTGATTACACAGAGGGAGAGTCTGTTTCTGCCTGAGACACACAAGGCAAATTGATCTTCAGGTCCTTCTACAACCCTATCCTTTCAACCATCTTTCCAAAATGCAGGTGCATCACAGCAACACAGCAGGTAGAAGGTTCAGGAAGAGGATCAGAGCTTTTCTTATAGGATGAGATCATGTAAATTGCCTATTGTGAGTGGATTACCTTACAAAAAATAAGCATGATTTAAATTTTCAGTTGGCAGTCAGAACTCAGTAAACTACTTCATTGCTGTCAAAGCTGTTTTCTGTATGTCCTATTACAGAGAATAGGCCACTTAATGTTTAAAAAGTGATCAATTAGCCTGGCTTACGTCACTTCTTACTGACAATGCATGCTACCAGCTGGCTGCTGTTGAATCTTTTTTTTGAAGAAAACATTTGAAAGGAAAGGTAAAGAGTGTAATGAGATGTGCTAACCTCTTACAAAACTCTGAATATCAACTTTCTGTAACTCCTCAAATGTTCATTAGCCTTCTTGTGCTGTAAGCTTATCACACCTGTTTAGTTATGCCACCCAAAGCATGTTCCTTAGTATTTTTCTCCTCATTTTTGGCTTTGCTTAATGATGTCATACACCTTTCTCAATATACAATGTCAACAAGATCCTCTGTTACTTGGTAAATACTTTAGGGTCATTGTGGGGGGTGGCAGGGGGTGGGGGAGGGCAAGATCAGATCTGTGGACCTGATCCTAGTTCTGTGCTGGTGCTAATTGATAGATTTCTAAAATATTACTTAGGGAAATATACATACCTAAGTTCCATCCCATTTCTGGCAATTTTTATTTAGTCAGCCTCAAGTTAGACAAGAACGTATATAATTTTTATAAAGTATTTCTGATGCACAGCTCTGCTCAGAACCCCTGCTTTGCAGATGCTAATACAGTAAAACTTTGGCTTACGAGTAACGTGTTCTGTGAGTGTTCTGCAAGATGAGCAAACATTTCTAATAAATTTTAACTTGATAAACGAGCGACATTTTGCAATATGAGTAGTACGTGATGCAGAACATCACATGATCACAACTGAGCCAGGGGTTCTTAAAATACGCCTTGGATTACAAGCATGTTTCTGGAATGAACTATGCTCACAAACCAAGGTTTTACTGTAGTGCCAAATCTATGTCACTTAATGTAGGCCCTCTAGAAAGAGAATCTGAAATAGTGATTATATAATGGATTATTTGCCAGATGTAATCACAAGATATGAACAAGTGTAATTCATTGAAACACAATGTGTCACCATGCTGGCGACTGACTGCATCACTGAGTGATGCAAAAGCAACGCAAAAGGTGATTCAGCAGGCATGTTCAATCAGCAGCAGAGAATTCTCCAGAAAGTTTGCAAGGAAGCACTGTACCTTGAAGTAGTACACAAGATAAAGGAAGGGGAGTTTATCTGCCTGGTTTCTCCCTATCTCCCTTTTTCCAGTAGTCAAGGTTCATTCCTTGGGGAACTACCTCTTCTACATTTCCAGTTGCCTTATCTGGCTCCTAAGTGGCTGTGTAGGAGAACAGGTCTCATGTCCTACAGAGTGGCACTTCATTCAATTCCTCAGCAACAAGTGAGGTGCTGACTCAGAAAGAGAGGAAGAAGGTGGTCAAGGTTTGCATCCTACAATGCAATGTTGTCACTGGAGTTAAGGAAGAGACCACTGAGGGGTTATTTCAGCATATCAAGAAGATAGAGTTGAATTTATTATTTTTTTTTCAATATATGAAATTTATTGTCAAATTGGTTTCCATACAACACCCAGTGCTCATCCCAAAAGGTGCCCTCCTCAATACCCATCACCCACCCTCCCCTCCCTCCCACCCCCCATCAACCCTCAGTTTGTTCTCAGTTTTTAACAATCGATAGAGTTGAATTTAAAGAGGGAATGGAAAATTGAGAGGATGGCAGCCTCACAGAAAGTATTGAGAAAGGAATGATTGGTGTTGAATGTTGTTGATTGGCAATTGACATCTTTTCCCATCTTTCTGTATTTCCCCCTGTATCCCAGGAATTGGAAGACCAGACTCCCTTGCAGGTAGGGGTCTGGCTACAGTACAGGTTTTGCCAGTAGGAGGCACTTGCATGAGACATTGTAGAGAGGCCTTTTCTTATGTCACTCTGGTGCCATCAAGAATGTTCCTGTAGGTGAGCTGTAGTTTTTTCAAGCTCTAGATTAAAGGTGTAGTGGTGTGAGACCAGTGGGGTCGTCTGACTTCTCCTTCAGCACTTCTAAAGATTTTGTAAGCACCTTCTTTCAGCATTTGAACCCTTTATGATGGAAATACCTGTTTCCTGCAATGCAGTCAGGCAGAAGCACCAAGAGCAAAGTAGGCTTTGTAGGAGCCTGGTGTGCTGAGCCTCATGTTCTCCTCCTCATTTTCATCTGTCATCAGCCCAGGAATGGGAAGAGTCAGCAGCAGCAAGACTTTATGGTTGAAAAAAACATAGGGGCACCTAGGTGGCTCAGTAGGTTAAGTGTCTGACTTCAGCTCAGGCCATGATCTTATGGTCTGTAAGTTCAAGCCCCATGTCAGGCTGTGTGCTGACAGCTCAGACCCTGAAGCCTGCTTCAGATTCTGTCTCCCTCTCTCTCTTCCCCTCCCTGCTCATGCTCTTTCTCTCTCTCTCTCAAAAATAAATAAACATTAAAAAATTTAAAAAAAAAAGAAAGAAAGAAAGAGCACAGGATTTGGGGTCAAACCTTGAGGTTTGAATTGTGGTCCCACCACCTACATCTTGTTTAACTTTAGACAAGGTATTTAACCCCTTTAGATTTTTCTTTCTTTAATGTAAAAATGGGCTAATACTAAATATCTGTTAATAATATAGACCATTGCTATACAGACTTAAGGAGACAATGGATATCAAAGTTCTTTTAGCAGCTATACTGTTTTAAATATGAAAACTTTAGAGCATCACTGCTTCAAGTAATGCATGTTGTATGTTGTTACCAGGACTGGAATAAACTTGCCCAGTCACAGAGGCAAGAGCAATTTGTTCACCATTATTTCCCCAGTTCCTAATACAGAAGTTGGCTTACGGCAGGTGCTTGATAAATATTTATGGAATGAATGAATGATAGATACCTGGCAGCTTATATCGAGACTGTGATCTGCAGGTGGGAAAGTGAGAGTGGATCAATGTTTGGTCTCACTCATGACCTGCCAGCACTTCACACTGTAGGGCTGGTATAAAGCATTTAAGGAACTCAGGGGTCAGCTCCTGTCCCCTTTTGGTTGGTGATCTAATAAAGTATTTGGGAGTTTTAAGTGCATTTTCCTCAATAGATGTTTGAAGCAGTCCTCAATATATAAAGTTTTCTTACCAAATCTTACTAATGCAATGGAAATCTAATTGTTAGGAACAAGTAGAGAAAGTAAGAATGTATACCTCTTTTTCTCTCTTGTCTGTCTCATAAAGTGGTACCATGTAGATCTTTCCATATAGCAAGATCGCCCACGGAGCTTCTCACAGAACCTGCTTTCCTTGAAAATCTGTATTTCTAACAGGCTCTGTGGGTGATTTTGAGGCCTGGAGAAGTTTGGGAACTACTGATATGGTGGTTTTAAACATTTTGTCTAGTGAGAAAACATTTTTACATGATCACAAATGTATTATTCTATGACAGTTTCACAAAACAAATTTGAAACTTACTACTAGAAATGTTATTTTCTATTCTATTTAATACTGGTAAAATTCTGGTTGTCACCCACCAAATGGATTCCATAAGTCATGTGCATAACCACCTATATATAGTTTGAAAAACATTGGCATAAAACATATAACAACTAGAATTAAGAACTGTGGCTTCTTTTTAATTGAAATATAGTTGATAGATACTACACTAGTTTCAGGTGTACGATGTAGTGATTTGACAACTCTATACAATAAGCTATGCTAACCATAAGTGTAGTTAACGTTTGTCACCATACAATGTTATTACAATATTATTGACTATATCCCCCATGTTGTACTTTTCATCCCTTTGACTTTGTTTTATAAATGGAAGTTTGTACCTCTTAATCCCCATCACCTATTTTGCCCATTCCCACACCCCAATCCCCTCTGGCAACCACCAGTTTATTCTCTATATTTATGATTCTATTTGTGTTGTTTGCTTGTTTTTTTAGATTCCACATATAAATGAAATCACACGGTATTTGTCTCTCTGACTTTTTTTTTTTTTTTGAGAGAGAGAGAAAGGGTGCAGGTGAGTGAAGGGCAGAGAGAGGGAGAATCCCATGAGGGGTAAATAGAGAAGCGGGGCTTACCCAAAGTGGGGCTCGTGTTCACCTGAAGTAGGGCTTGAGCTCCCTTGAAGTGGGGCTCAAGCTCACAAACTGAAATCATTACCTGAGCTGAAGTTGAATGCTTAACTGACTGAGCCACCCAGGCACCCCTCTCTATCTGACTTATTTAACTTAGCATAATACTGTCTAGGTCTATCCATATTGTTGCAAATGGCAAGATATCATTTTTCATGGCTGAGTAATATTCCATTGGGTGTATAAATTGTGTGTGTGTCTCTGTGTGTGTGTGTGTGTGTGTGTGTGTATTTATATATCACATCTTCTTTATCCATTCGTCTGTTGATGGACACTTAGGTTACTATTGTAAATAACACTGAAATAAACATAGGGACACATATATCAGTAAATACGCGATAGTGGAATTACTGGACCATATGGTATTTCTATTTTTAAGTTTTTGAGGAAGCTTCATACTGTTTTCCACAGTGGTTGCACCAATTTACATTTTCTGCCAATAGTGCATAGGAGTTCCCTTTTTCCCACATCCTCACCAATACTTTAGATATCTTTTTCATATTAGCCATTCTGATAGGTGTCAGATGATATCTCATTGTGGTTTTGATCTGCATTTCTCTGATGATTACTGATGTTGAGCATCTTTTCGTGTATCTGTTGGCCATTTGTATGCCTTCTTTGGAAAAAATGTCTGTTTGGGTCCCCTGCTCATTTTTAATTGGACTAGTTTTTGGTGTTAAGTTGTATGAGTTCTCTATATATTTTGGATATTAATCCCTTATTAGATCTATCAGTTGCAAATGTCTTCTCCCTTTCAGCAGGTTGCCTTTTTGTTTTGTTTATGTTTTTTTTCCCACTGTGCAAAAGCTTTTTATTGTGGTGTAGTTTTAGTTTAATTTTGCTTTGTTTACCTTGACTAAAAATTTTGCTAAGACCAATGTCCAAGAGATTACTGCCTATATTTTCTTTTAGGAGTTTCATGGTTTCAGGTCATGTTTAGATCTTTAATCTGTTTTAAGTTTATTTCTGTTCTTGGTGTAAAAAAATAGTCCAGTTTCCTTATTTTGCTATCCAGTTTTCCTAGCACAATTTATTGAGGAGACTATCTTTTCCTCATTATATATTTTTGCCTCTTTTGTCATAGATTAATTAACCATATAAGCATGGGTTTATTTATGGACTGTCCTGTTCCATGATATATGTGTCTATTTTTGTGCCTATACCATACTGTTCTGATTACTATAGCTTTGTAGTATATCTTGAAATTTGGGATTGTGATACCTCCAGTTTTGTTCTTTTTTTCATTATGACTTTGCCTATTCAAGGTCTTTTCTGGATCCATACAAATTTTAGGTTAATTACTTTAGTTCTGTGAAGAATACTGTTGGTATCTTGATAGGGATTGCATTGACTCTGTAGATTACTCTGGGCAGTGTGACATTTTGGCAATATTAATTCTTCCAATCCATGAACATGGCATATCTTTTTATTTGTGTCATCTTTAATTTCTTTCAACAGCGTCTTATAGTTTTCAAAGTGTACGGTTTTCACCTCCTTGGTTATATCAGTTCTTAGGTATTGTAATCTTTTGGTACAATAATAATTGGGATTGTTAATTTTTTTTTTCAGTTACTTCATTATTAGTGTAGAAATGTAACAGATTTTTGTGTATTAGTTTTTTGTATCCTGCAACTTTACTGAACTCATTTATTAGTTCTAATAGGTTTTTGGTGGAGTTTCTAGGGTTTTCTATGCAGTATTATGTCATCTGCAAATAGTGACAGTTTTATTTCTTTTTTACAAATTTGGATGTCTTTTGTCTTTTTTTTTTCCTTGTCTGATTACTGTAGGTAGGACTTCTAGTGCTATATTAAATAAAAGTGGCAAGAGTGGACATCTTTCTCTTGTTCCTTCTTTTAGAGGAAAGGCTTTTAGCTTTTCCCCATTTGGTATGATGTTAGCTGTGGGTTTTTCATATATGGCCTTTATTATGTTCAGGAATGTCTCCTCTAAACCCACTTTTTTGAGAGTTTTTATTATGAGCAGATACTGAATTTTGTCAAATGAATTTTCTGCATCTATTAAGATGATAATATGGTTTTTATCTTTCATTTTGTTAATGTGGTGTATTATGTTGATTGAGTTAAAGATATTGAACCATCTTTATATCCTTGGAATAAATCCAACTTGCTTGTGGTGAATAATTATTGTAACATATTATTCAATTTGTTTTGCTAATATTTTGTTGAGGATTTTTACATCAATGTTCATTAGGCATAATGAACTTTGTTCTGTGACTTTCTTTCTTTATAGTGTCTTTGTGTGGTTTTGGTACCAGGGTAATGCTAGCCTCATAGAATAAACTTGGAATCTTTCCCTCGTTTTCTGTTTTTTGAAATAGATTGAGGAGAATAGGTATTAGCTTTTCTTTAAGAACTATGGCTTATAATAGTGTTTCTACCTTACATTTGTGTAAGAAGCAATATATTACACATATTTTTACTTTGCTGTACACAAGAGCCTCAAGATATATATTACAGTTCCCAGTGAATGACTCTAAAATTCATTGGTATTTCTGTTATACATTTAGTTCTGTTACACATTGACACAGCTTTTGTCATTAATTAACTTTATTATTTGAGATAAGACATTTTTCTGCCCTCTACTTCAGTTGCCTCGTTTATAAATAATTTGAGGTTGAGCTGGGGTGGAGGAGTGGGGGACTGCATGAACAGAAGATTTGGTTAGTTTTATGTCTTGATCTTGACTTAAGCAATAATATTTACAGGCAGGATATATATTTTCTCAATTCCTCAAATTTAAAATGTAATTCTTTTCCTTCTGAAACAATAATAACAAAAATCAGTGGTTAATATTTATTGAGCACTCATTTCAGTTTAGGCATGGTGCTTAGAGCTTTATATCCTTCGTTGAATCCTCATAACAACTTTATGAGTTGGATGTCATTATTATCCCCATTTGCAGAAGTGGAAATTGCACAAATAAATGAAGTAGTTGACTAAGGATACACAATCTTTAAGTGGAGAGCAGTGGGCTTCCTCAGAGCATTGAACCACCAAGCTACACTGTCTTTGCAAGATAGTGATTCTGACCATTGCACAATGCTGTCTGCTTTCAGGAATCACCACTGAATGTGAACAACTGGGTAGATCTTATTATGGGGACTTGCTGGGACCCAGTTTAATTTCTTAAAAAGAGAATGCCTCATAAATTGCTATATTTTAACTAATACTTGTAACAAATAACTTGCATAGCTGATACCAGATTTGAGAAATTTTCATTTAAAATTTCAAGACATCTGTTTATTCTAAAAGTCTCCATTGTTTGTTAAAGTGACTTAAAAAAAGATTATATAAATAACATGCTTCCTCAAACCTTGGCACTTTTAATCCATTCCTGACTAGTGGGTTGTCTAATCACCTGGAGCTTCAGAGCTATTATCTAAACAATTCACATACTGACTCCGGAAGTTTTCAAAGTTGGGTGAGCATGATACTCCTTTTGGGGCAGGGAGAAAATATTAGAATTTCTGATTTTAGCTGAACCTTCTAAAGGGCTATATTTATATGTAATACATTAGTGTAGTCATACATTAGTGTAGTCTTACAATAAATAAGTAAGCCAACTTATTGTGTGTGATCAAAGAAGTTTGGAGACTACCCATTTAGCCATTTTTCTATGTGAAACTGATTTTCTCTACAGGTAGAAGTAAGGTCTGTGTTCCACTTATCTTTTGCTATGTAACAAACCATCCCCCAAATTAGTAGTTTAAAACAATATCAATATTTAATTTTCTCACAAAGCTGCAGTTTAGGCAGGGCTCAGCAGGGACAGCTTGTCTCTGCTCTAACACAGTGGTTGAAAGGTGGGCTGGAGCCATCTGAATGCTGTTCACTCACAGGTCTGGCAGTTGATTCTGGTTGTTATCTGGGAAGACTCAAACACTTGGAGGCAAAAATAGCTGGAGTGGGGGAAGGCAGCTAGGAAGGCAGTTGGATTCCTTTCTCTATTCTGGTAGGCCTGAGAGGAAAGGGTTAAGGATCCTCTTGCCAAAATATCATGTATGTCCAAATGTCATCATAGGTATGTGTGTTAATAAAAAATGTGTGCAACTCTCTTCAAATGTCATGTCAATAAAGATATGTGTGCTAGTAAAAATATGCACCCCTCCCACCAAAATGCCATATCATTTATGATGTGTGCTCTCATAAAAATATGTACTTGTGCCATAAGCATTTTCCTACTCCTGAGTTAATTGATTTTCCTAAAACAAGAGTGTAGCCAATGGATATTTAAAATCACTTTCTTCTTTGATCCTCCCCAACATTTCAAATAAATAAATTTATGACATATATTGGAGTAAAAACTCTTTCCTATGAATAATATAACACTAGTGAAATAATTCCCTCTTAGTAACCTATTCCACTGAGGTGGTAGAGCTTCATTCTTTGATTTATGTAGTTATCATTTAAGTCATGATTTCTAAGAGTTGCTCCTGAAATTATGCTAAATTCTAGTCTCAAGACTAATAAAAGCCTTCTTTGACATTTGATCAAGTAACTTAAAACTCAAAAGCCAGAGGGGAATGATGAACATTTGGAAGTTGTTCACAGGAGAGTCTTAAAGATGATGGAAGGGTGGAGAAGTAAGACGCAAGAAAGTGGAACTTCCTGAGATGATTTAATTTTGATAGGGTAGAGTTTGAAGAGATGACTCATTTTGACTTCTGTTGACCAGAACTCTCTCCTATGCTCCACCATACACTACACACACTATCCCAAGAGATGTCCATAATTGGGGTTCTGGAGTAATGGAACTTCTTTAATGGTTTTGATTCCATCTTTGTCCCCTGCTCCCATGTTTAAATTTCATTAAATGTAATGTTAGTGCCTTCTAATACTTTGAAGTGTAATGCATGGGAAGCTTATTCTCAGACCAAGCCAGGAAATAGAGGTTTTATCTTCTAAATTCTTAAATAGGAAGGCACCTTGGTATTCATCTTCATCTATTTAAATTGGGAGCTTAATTTTAGTTAGTTTTAGTAAAAAAAAAAAAAAAAGTATCAGGCTGTAAAAATCAAGTTTATAATTAATAATTTCAGTAGAGTTTCAAGGCTGGTTGTTAAATAATTTTTGTCATGGTTGCCAAATGATTTTTTTCCATTCCTAGAATGACTTAAATATCATAATAACTTAAGACACTAAAGTTAGAAGTGATGCACATATTCCTTTGGAGCCTAAGATGCTATGAATTTAGTGGGGTTTTTTTTAGTCTTTTTTTTCATTTATTATAAGGACTTTTTAATATTCTAATTTAAAAAATGCTTATTTGCAAATGTATAGATTATCTATAAATATACCACAATGCACATGTGTGTGGCTTAAGTCCATAAAAGACACATTTAGTACTGTTGTATTTGCAGAGAATTTGTTGCATAGTTTCCTAATTACTACACTAGGAAGCATTCTCTTTAGGATTTGTTCCTATAATGGATTAGCTTACCATTTTGATAAAGATAGCTGCTAACATAAATATTTAACTTGTGTTCTACAATATATATTATTGCCCCAGATAAATTTTCTTGAAACCAAAAGTCTCTGTTGTAAACACATTTTACATAGAAAAGACCTTAAATCCTACTCTTTCTTCTTATAAATCAGTTAAATTTTGTGAGTTTCTAGTTGTGACCTTATTATACAGTTGACCGTTTAACAACACGGGGCACTGACTCCCCACACAGTTGAAAATCAATGTATAACCTTGTGACTCCCCTAAAATTTAACTACTAATAGCCTACTGTAGAGCAGAAGCCTTACCAATTACATAAACATATTTTTATGCTACATGTACTGTATACTGTATTGTTACAATAAAAACCTAGAGAAAAGACAGTGTTGTTAAGAAAATCATATGAAGAGAAAATCATTTACAGTACTATTCTGTAAAAAATACTGCATGTACTGAACGTATAAACGGACCCATGCAATTCAAACCTGTATTGTTCAAGGTCCGTTGTCATTTGGCATTGGGAGAAATTTTTATTTGGTTGGATTTCAAAAGAGTATTCCATCCAGCTGTGGTGTAGAGGCATTTGCTTAAGGTATCTTGAGTATATCTTGGGGCACCTGGGTAGCTCAGTCAGTTGAGCATCTGTCTTCAACTCAGGTCATGATCTCATATTTTGTGAGTTCAAGCCCCACATCAGGTCACTGCTGTCAGTGCAGAGCAAGCTTCAGATCCTCTGTCCCCCTCTTTCTCTGCCCTTCCCTTGGTTGTGTGCTCTCTCTCTCTCTCTCTCTCTCTCTTTCTCTCTCTCTCAATAACAAAAAATAAAACATTTTTTAAAAAGGTATATTGACTATCTTGCAGGCCCAGATTTTCTAATTCTTAGAGTCATCAAATCTGGTAAATTTCATATCTTCACAGGCCAAAGAATGTCTCACAAGTAGACACAAGGACTATACTCAGCAAAAATGTTGGATGTTTGTATCTGCTTCGTTGGGTTGCATTTAAGAGGTAAAATGCCAGTATCTAACCCAGGCACATTAATAGTTTATAAGCCACTGGAAATAATGTGGAGATGTCACAAACCATGAATACAGATCACATTCCTAGAATGTTTAGCAAAGAGATACCTCTCTTTGATAATACTCTAGGAATTTTTTTTTTTTTTTTAGTTTACCATTATAGCTTGTTTTCTTTTGTTTCAGTTACTTACTTTTAAAATTATTTGGAGGTGCCTGAGTGACTCAGTCAGTTAAGTGTTCAACTTCTGCTCAGGTCATGATATCACGGTTGGGGAGTTCAAGCCCCACATCAGGCTCTGTGCTGACTGTACGGAGCCTGCTTGGGATTCTCTCTCTCTCTCTGTCTCTCTCTCTCTATCTTCTCTCCTTCCTTCTCTGCCCCTCCTCCACTCTCACTCTCTTTCTCTCTTTCTCAAAATAAATAAATAAACTTTAAAAATAAAATAATTTGAATTAACTTCATTAATGATCAGTTTCCTTTTTTTCTATAGCACTTAATACTCACATGGTGGTCAACCCCCAGGCAGTCATCTTGTGCACTAAGTTTTATAAAAATCTAAAGTGAGATGCCAAATAAAACAACTGACACAACCAGTTAAAATAACAGGAGAGTCCTTTGGCCGTGCTCTCTATACAAGCCTTTGTGGGAGCCTTCTTTCCTCCATTTCTCAGTCTTGTGAAGTGCAAGCCATAACAATGCTCAGCTACCAGGAAGAGTAAAGTCATAGCACCTGGGAATACAATAGATTGTCTCTATGATTCAACAAAGCTTATCCATTTCAGGCTCTGCTTCTGCTGGGACCTGTATACTGTATAATGAACTCAATGAAATCCTCCACCTGACCCTTTGGACTGTAAGATGAGACACTACTAAGGTTTTCTCTCCTAGGGCAGAAAATTGACAGAACTACAGGTTGCTTGTAAGACCAATCTGCCTGCAGCCTACAGGCAGGTAATTCATTGAAAATTGTTAGAATTTAATGGAATAACTTTTGCATTTTCCCCAGCTAATTATTTTTTTTTAATTATTTGCCCTTTCTCCTTCCTGTTTCTTTTTAGTTTCCTTGAGTGGTTTTGTTGTTGTTGTTTGTTTTGTTTTGTTTTTTTTAAATATACCGACTTTTTTGGGTGATTGGATTTGTTCAAAGTAGGCCTGGATGCTTTAAAAGACTGGTAAATCCTCTCAAACTGAAACAAAACAAATTACACACACACAAACTTAAAATATGTATGAAGAAGAAAAGTAAACTGTTTTGTTATACAACTATTTTTGGACCTCAGAATTATGTTCATAAAAGCTTATGGCAAAATGAGGGATGAAATCCAGATGACTGATACTAATGGAACACTTGCTTTATGCCTTAAGAATTTATCTGAAATGTTATGGGCACATTGGACTGCATTTTTAAATTTGGTACTAGGAGAACTATATTCAGTGGAAATCTGCAGTGCATCTTTTTTTTGCCGAATGAAGTGTTTCAGAGGGAAGGAGACCATGCTTAATAGATCTCATTGTATCTTAACCTATCTTTCTTTTAAATCTCTTTGAGCATCAAGTTTATAATCTGTAAAATAGAGACATTAATTTATGCCTGATAGGGTAGTCAGGAGAATTAAAAGAGTGCTAGTGTAAGTTTGCTTTTTGATTATAAAAGGTCTGTATAAATATTAGGAGGCTTATGTTTCAGACTGGTACCTATATTATCTCAAAGTCTTTTGAACACGCTACTGTCATATTATTTAATTTTTGTAAAGGATATGTCAGAAAAATCTGTGTCTAGTCCTGCTCGGTTACTAAATTCCAGGGTATGACTCTGTGAAAATTATTAGCGACTTTGAACATGGGTTGTTCACTCATTTATTCATGCAATATGTATTGGGTGCCTATTGTATGCCAGATAGTACTGTTGGCTCTGGGAATATAGCAGTGAAAGATAGAGATGGAGCTCATGGAGCAGGCATTCTGGTGGGGAAAGGCAAGCATCTAATATAATGAATACATAATAGGGTATGTGAAAAGGTGGTAAGGGGTCTGCAAAAAATAAAACAGAAGAGATAGAAAATGCAGAGGGTAGATTTTTGCTTTTTGGTTTTAACTAGGGTGGTCAGGGAAAAGCCTCATTGTAACTTGGAGAAAGATCTCAAAAGATAAGAGCATGCCCCCTGGGCAGATGGTGAGGGCAGGGAGTTCCAGGTAGAGAGAGAGCACTGTTCATGCGAACATCTTCCAGTAGAAGTACGTCTTGTCCAGGAAGCTGATGTGGCTAGAGGCACATCAGTGTGCAAAAGTAACAGAAAATGAGGCCAAAGGTTGAGGTGGAGATGACAGCATAGGGCTTTGTAGGCCATTTTCTAAGAGGGAAAAGGGAATATTTTGAAGATTTCATGTAATTTAGGTTTTAACCCAGTCTTTTGACTGGAGAATGAAAAACAGGTGTCAGGCTTTATTCTTTAAAATCTCTTATAGTCAGGGTCCAAGATCCTGTGATGTTTGATGGTTTCTCTCCCAAGTTGCCTACTATTATTCCAGGAAGAATAAAATCTTGTTCTATCTCTTCTTGGCCCACTACTGGAGCCAGCTGTTTGGCAGACCATAGAAATTAGGTCTCCATAACTGTGGGGTCAGTGGGGCCAGTTGAACCTTCGCTTTCCCATGGCTTTCTAAAAATAATTCAAGAAATTATTTTTCTTAAATAATTTTTAGTATTTCTCATAAATACTAAAGAAATAATGATGGTATATATAAAAGACCATGGTGTATGGATGCATTATGTATTTTTTACTTCAGCTCAAGTGAAAAGTCCAGTCCAAAGAAACTTAGGAACCTATCAGAAGATTCTCTCCCCTATTCTTCCAGTTCTTCACCAAGCCACAAAAGGCTTCCCTCTGAATGTTTACATGAGCTGCCTGCCCACTAATAGGTGAAAAATTTGTCTCAATGTGGTATAATCACATGGAATTCCAAAGTGAGGAACGTGTTAGTTGGTAAATCCCATAATACTTACAAATTCTTCAAAAAGTGTTTAAAAAAGAAATTCTAGAGCTAAAATTATTTGCAGTGCTAGTTTTGTGAATTTATTTTTACCTGCTAACTCTATAAATTCCCCAATATATTGTTATTTGGGCAGTAAATATTTTATGTGTGTGATGGGCTTCCAGTACACAAAACTTTTAGAAGGATAGAATCTAGGATGGAGTGAAACAGCTGTTTATTGTACAATCTGATAATTGCTGATGATATTGGTTTTTTAAGGAGAATAAGATCATTTTGCCTTTAAAAAAACATTGTAATTAAATCAAAGCTTCCTCACTTGGATGTGAAATTTCTATATTTAGCAAGTCATTAAGTTGGGTAGAAAGATAGAAACTACACCTCAAATTGATTTACATTCTTTGAGAAAGAGAAACAGATAACTAATGTTCTCTGCAATGAATTTTTATACTTACAAAAGAAGACATTAACCAAAAGTACCAACATTATAGAAGAAGATATGTGTGGCAGTCACCAAAGGGCATTTGGATCATCTGTAAAAAGCTTTGAAATTCCCAAGAGCTAAGTTTAATAAAGGAAAGATAAGAATGTCATATTGAAATTCATAAAATTGATTGATATTCATAGTTCATCTTGTGCACATGTATAAGACAATTTCCCCGCATCATAATGGATTGAAAAGGACATGTAAGTCAGTATTAAGCCTTGAGACAAAGTAAAAACTAATCATGACATAGCTAAAGGAGCTATTAAAAATAATATTGTTGATTAAACACTATGGAGTACCAGGGACTTCTGGCCAAAAATAATCACTGTATTTATGTTGCTGGTCTGAGGACACCAGGAATCTGGGACTACTGAATATTATGAACATATTCATAAAATTATCTCCCAGATTTATGTCTGAATTGTTCACTTTGAGAGGTTGCTTATATGTGATTAATAGAAGTAAAGATTATAACCAGACTCTTGGGAAGACTAAAAGTGATGATCAAACAGTTGGTTTTCCTGATCCTTTACTTTATACAATTTTAATTTCCTCCACCTAGCCAATTAGTGAGTGAATTTGAAGCTATTTAGACAAGCATTATTTTTCTGATGCAAATCACTTGTACAGAAAGTTAGGAGACCCCAGAGATCTGAGCCTGACTGCTAAATGTCATGTTCACAGCCACCGTGCCACTATCCATCACCAGCATGCAAAGCCAACAAGAAGTGCAGCTGGCTTTGATTTAGAGGTCCTTTGGCAAATTGTCTCAGTTTTGAAATTCATCTCCTTTATAACAATAGTAAGTACATACATAGTGCTGTTATATCAGACGCTGTTTGAATTTACTTAATCCTCACATTGACCCTATCTGAGGTGTTTCAGTTACCTTTTGAAGTGTTTGAAACCATCCTGAAACCTAGTAGCTTCAAGCCATAATCATTTAATATCAGTCACTATTTTGTGGGTCAGCTGGGCAGTTCTGCTGTTCTAGGCGGGGCTAGTGTGTCTTCTGTCAGCTGTGGGTCAGGTAGGGAGCTTTAATACTTTCTGCTGAGTTCTGCTATATCTCTGCAGTCTCAGCTGGGACCACTGGGGCTGACTCACTCGTTCTAGCCCATGTGATTGCTCATCATCCAGCATCATGTTCACGTGAGGGTAGCATTGTGTTCACAAGGAGGATGCAGGGACTTGGAAAAGAGTACTGGAGAGCAAAGTCCCTTGAGGCTTGTCCTTGGAACTTATGCAGTATCACTGTCAGTGAATTCTATTGGCCAAAGTGGACAGAAAGCCGGTTTGTAATTAAGGGGAAGGGAACTAGACTTTTCTTTTTGATAGGCAGAGCCAAAATGGGTGTGGATATATGGAGGAATAAAGGACTGAGCCCATTTTTCCAATGTACCACAGGTGGTCACAGCTCTTTGCATTTTATAGGTGAGGGAACTGAGATACAGAGTTTATATGACTCAGAGTTGTGTAGATTCTGAGTGTCCAAGTCAACATTCAGACAGGGAGTCTGACTCCAGAATCCGTGTTCCTAACCCATGTGCTACATATTTATTTTGGGTACGTTTCCTAGATGTCACTACTGCATGTGTCATGGATCATGGGAAATCATGCTTACTGCCTTCTTTCACATAAAGAACCTCTGACTTGCATGGCACCACCCATTCGACCCCATACCCTGGACCAAAAGCCTGCAATAAGTAACACTTCTTTCCTCTTTAGTATTTTCTCCTGGTCTTTACTCTTAGAAAAATTATTAAGGTTTTTTAAAAGTGGGTTTTAGCAAAGTATTGCATGTTAATGTGTTATTGTCATTTAGAATACTTATACCTAAGGGTAGGAACTGTTTATTTATAGTTTGATTTAATACATTTTTTTAGCAAATTGTAAAGTACTTTTTTAAATTCTAAAACAAGCTCTTTTAGTGCCAGTACATTCCATTAAGGTAGGGACCTCAACTTCACATTACTGTTATTTCCCTAGCAGTTAGCAAGTAGAAGGTGTCCAATAATTTTAAATTAAATGGAGGAATGAAGCAAGCCAGAATATTAAAGATTATTAATAAATGTTTTCTAATCATTGATTTCATCAAGGAGATTATAATAATGTTATACTATGTTTATTCAAGTAATTTTCTGTGTTTTTGCTTATCCAGTGTCATTTCCTTTTCTCATTATGCCTGTTACATTTTATGTATGTACATGTTTGTGTGTGATGCCATAATACCATATCCAGATTTTTAAAAAATTCTTTGTTAATTTTGAATTGTTTTTCTCTATAATTTCATATTATGACTCTCTTGATCTACATGCACAGAATCTTTCTAGTGCTTGTATTAAAGCTTTCGAGACTAAGGAAACTTTCAACTCACATAGGCCTTTACAAAGATGGAGCTCACTGCCCACCCCTGCTATTGCTCTGTTGCTCTTTTGAAATTGGATCCTTGGGTTCAACCTAGTGCTATGCATTAATAAGAACCCATGCAAATATGAGTGTTGCACACCCCTTGAAGTTCTTTATTGGAAACTCTTCTCAGTTACTTGGTGAGTTGTTTGAGATGCTTTTCTCACTTTACCAATGGGAATTGAGATACAGCCTGGGTAGGCAGCTTGTCAAATACAAAATCAAGGCCAAGGGATTAGGTAGCCAAGATAAGAACTGAAGGAACCTCATTTTATAGCCCATTGTTCAAGAAACTAAGTAATGTAGTTTGTAAGGAAAGAATAATATGGAAAACAAATCCTACCCCTCTTAATCATGAATTGTGTGCGTGTGAAGACTATTGATTAGAACATACTAAAAGGTTGGTATGTGGTTAGTTTGTAGAATTGAGAGTGGATCTGAATGATTATTAATAGGAGAAATGTGTCATGATTCATCTCATTAACATGTATAATTGCTAGCCAGAGGCAAATCTTACACTTAGAAGACAAAGCGCAAAATGAGGTTACATTGATTTCTTTCTTTGAGAGATTAGAATATAAGTCATCAGAACATATGAGAAGAGCCCCAAGTGAGAAAGCTGCTTAACTATGGTTCTTCCTTTGTTGCAAAACCCATTTTAACCCCAGAATCTGTCTAATCCAGCCATTAGTCTCAAAATGTTTTCCACTAATATATTTCATTACAATGACATGTCTTGTCAGTGAAGATTCTGGGGTTTTATCAAACCAGAAGTAGGGGGATTTATTCTTGAATCTCACCAGCTTAAAAGTTCATGGTCTTTTTAACACAACGAATGCTTTCTTCTTTGACTGTTATTTTAATTATATTTTTACACAATTACACAAAAATTATATTTTACACATGTGTTCATACAGTTAGCTGTGTATTTTGCCAATTTCTTTATTTGTCTCCACAGTAAGGAAAGGAACTGAGTCAGTGTGAAGGCCACAGACCTTTCATCAGCCTTTCTATGGATGCTTCATCATCTGTGGCTCAGAGCTGAGAGCTACAGCCCTCCATGTATCTCACTGCCTGATGCCTCGATGAGAGATCAGGGTGCATACACAAAGAAGGTAAGAAAAGGCGCACATGATGTAAACAACTTCTGTAAAAAACTGAACTAATTTAGAATCCTTTTCTTTCTTTTCAGTTACAGTTTTGAGTATCATGTTAGTAAAGGCCCTAATAGAAGGGAGTGAAATGTGCTAGAAGAACTTGTTGACTGTCGCTCATAGAGAAAATAAATAAAATTTAAATACAACAACAAACACACACCTGTGATGACCAGTTGTACCAGTTGTATCTGTTGACAAGGGCTTTCATCTTGATTAGCAGGGGTGAGTGTAGGGAGCACTCTAGAAATCAGCAGTTCTCTTTGTCATTTTCAATTTGTAATTATCAAACTCCTGACTGAGAGGCAGAATAATTAATGTAGTCTTTCTCAGACTTATGACAAGAATTGCCTGGAACTCTTGTTAAAGACACAGATTCCCAGCTCCACCCAGATCCTGATGAATGGCAGCCTCCAGGGATGTGCCCTGGAAATTAATATTTTTAATAAGTTTGAAGGTTATTTGTATTAGCTGATACCTAAGCGAACTTACAGAGTTCCAAGTCTGTCATTTACTGTGTTGAGATGAAGAGTTATTTCACCAAATCTAAGTATCTGTTTCCCATTCTGCAAAATCAGGGTGATGATGGTACTTCCCTTTGGGTGCTATTATGAACTCCAAATGACATAATGTGTGCCAAATATATATCTCAGTGCTTGGCACAAATGCTGATTGTGCATTAGTTGCTCTGATGCTCTAGGTCCGCCCAGTTGGAGGATGTAATGTATATAAATGATCTAGGGAATGTTTAAGGGAAAAGTAGGTGAAGGGAGAGAAGCTCTGACAGGTTAGATGAGGGCTGAGGCATTCTAGCTTAGAGATAATGGAGAGAGTAGACTTACTCACTGGGTGGCTCAGCCAGTTAAACACCTGACTCTTGGTTTTGGCTCAGGTCACTATCTCATGGTTTCATGGGTTCGAGCCCCACATCAGGCTCCACGCTGATGGTGTGGAGCCTGCTTGGGATTCTCTGTCTCCCTCTCTCTCTTCCCCTCCCCAACTCACACTGTCTCTGTCTCTCCCCAAATAAATGAATAAATGTTTAAAAAATTGCCTTTTAAAAAGAAGAAATATTTTTGGAAGCACTAAGACATGACACAGTTTAATTGGTCAATAATATTTTCATTTTATAAAGTTTCATTTGGGATGTGCTGATAAGAGGATATTAATGCTTTGTATGACCAGGTGTATCAGATATGCAAATATGTAGAATCCTCATAACATGAAATTGATTCATCTGTTCATTAATTTAATACATATTTGTTGAGTACCCACTGTGTGCCAGGCACTGTTTTAAGCACAAAAGGTATATCAGTGAATAGAACAGCTAAACACTCCTGCCCCTACAAAGTTTATATTCTTGTGTATGTTGAGAGGAGGGAGGCAGACACTAAATGGAATAAATATGAAAATTATATAATGATAAGGAGAAATAAAAGCAAGGGGTAGTATAGGGAGTATGGAGTGTGTGTGTGTGTGTGTGTGTGTGTGTGTGCGCATATAGTGTGTGCATATATGCATGCAAAGTAGGGCCTTGATAAAGACTTTGACTTTAAGTGCTATAGGAAGTTTCTAAAGGGTTTCAAGCAAACCACATTTAAAAAGGATCCCTCTGGGGGCACATGGGTGGCTCAGTCATTTAAGCGTTGGACTGTTGGTTTCGGCTCAGGTCATGATCTCACTGTTCGTGGGTTTGAGCCCTGCATCCGGCTCTGCTAACATCTCTCTCAAAATAAAGAAATAAACATTAGAAAAAAAATAAAAAGGATCACTCTGGCTTCTGGACAATATGTCCCAGGAAGGCAAGGAACTGGAAAGGAGGTTATGAAAATATGAGAGGGATGATGACAGCATGGGCCTGGATGGTAGCAATGGAAGCAGTCAGGAATGGTCAGATTCTGACCAAGGTGGAACCAACAAGACTTGCTTATGGATTGGATGAAAGGAATGAGAGCCAGAGAGGAGTCAAGGAGGACTCATCCTGACCAACTACATGTTGGAATTGTCATTTCCCTGAGATGACATAAACTGTAGAGAAGCAAGGGTTTAGCCTACCAGAGGTTAGGCTTTAGTCATGTTAAGTCAGAGTTACCTATTAGCCATCCAAGTGGGGAGGCTAGAAGCAGGCATTTGGATATAAAAGATCTGGATCTCTTGGGAAGAATTTGGGTCAGAGAGATAAATTCGGAGTTATAAATCTGTATATGACATTTAATGCCAAAAATAAATGGTATCACCAATGGAAGGCACAGGATTCCAACAGAATCCTGAGACTTGTAAACTGTAAGAGGATGGGGAGATGAGGAGAAACCAAATCAGAAGACTGAAAGCAGCTGGTGACAGGGAAGAAAACTGGGAGAGTGTGTCCTGAAAGTCAAAGGAAGGGAGAAATCAACTGTGTCAAATGTTACCAAGACCAAGATGAGTATGTGAATTACCACAGTATTTTGCAAAGTAACAATCATTTGTGACTCCCCTGAGAACAGTTTAGGTGGAGTAGTAGCACAATGGCCTGATTAGCATGAATTCAAAAGAGAATGAGAGTAGAGGAATTAGAGAGAGTGTACAACAAAGCTAAGGGAGAAGAGTTTGGCCATAAAGGGGAACTTAGAAATAGGCAATAGCTAGAGTGGGAAGAGTTGTTTTTTTAAGATATGAAAAACAACAGGGTGTTTGTAAACTGAGGAGAGTGATCCAGGGGCAAGAAAATTAATGACATAGGAAAGAGAGATGTTCTAAAAGTACTGTCCATGCCCTCCTTCTGCTCAGGGCACACCCAAACCTTTGTAATCTTCTCTAGTCTCTCTGTCTGTATCCTAGGCAGCAAAGCAAAGACCTTAGTTCTTAGACAAACCAGACCACTTATGATTCTCTGAAGCCCTTAGAATCCTCAATATATCTAGTCTCATAGATTTTTGATTTGATTTTTGCTTTAGAAAAAGGAGAAAGGAAAGAAGGAAGGAAGGGGAGATAAATCATACTATATATATTTTTGGCAACTGGCTTTTTTTAACCCTCTTCTTTAATCACACTTAATTTTTATAACAACCCTTTCAGATAGGTATTATTTTCTTTTTCTAGATGAATAAAGTAAGTTCCTAGTCATTAACTTCTTGAAGATCTCAGAGGTCATTATGAGGAGGAATCATTTCAAACTCAGATCTATCAGACCCCAAAATATCAATTTCACAAATTTTTTCTTAACTAGGCAACTTATGATAGATTCATGGTCTGATTCAACCTTGAAAACATAGGTTCTGGCCCATACTCATTTGGCTACATGATCTCATCATCCATGTAACAGATCCAGCTTTAATTATGTGTGCTTATTAAGCACTCCATGTTCCTTTTACTGAAGACATTTCTTTTAAAATTGAATATGTTTTTCTGTAAAAATTACCATCCTCATTATTCAGTAAAAAAAGATGTAATCCTATGTAGAATGTCATCTAAAGTTACCCTACATTTACTGGAAACATCTAGAAACGAGCCATTTTCTGAGACACAGAGAGAGTCATGTAATTCTGCCTTTAAGATGAGGTTAGCAGAAGGGTCTCATCCTGCATAGGCATTTTGAATATGTGTGGGACAGAAACTGTAAGAGACTGATAAGGGGCTTCTGAGACCAACAAAACTTGAGTTTACTTTTGTGTGCACTCAGATCTCCTCTTAGACAGTTCAGCCCCAGATCCCTTGGCTCCTTGCTGTTGGGATAACTCATTTCTCCATACCAATCTGCAAACTGTGAGATATGGGAATTTCTCTACTGTGTTTGGTGTCCTGAAACTCTAAACTTCTTAGAGAAATGCTGAATCTGCTTCCTCGGGAAGAATTCTCCCAATAGTACGTCTACCACTTTCTTTGTAGAGGGAGAAGTCTTTTAGGGTATCCTTGCAACAAAAATGATATGTGCTGAAATTGTTTGGTTCAATAGGTTGGTGGAGTATAGGTAAGTCTTGAAAATCAAACATATATGTCAGCTACCGATTCTTCACAAATGGTGTGTGATAGGAAAGAATGGTTGGGAAAAATTGGGCAAATGATAAGTGCTTTGGAACACACTGCTTTTTTTACAGTGAAATAATGAGAGCCATGTTAGGTAGGAAAATAAAGATATAAGTAGTCAACAGACATTTCTTTAGTACCTACCAGCTAAAGAATACAAAGAAGTTAAATGAGTGTCCTAGAATTCCCAGCCTAGTGGAGGAGATTGATATTTGGGTGATAACATAAAGGACGTAATTCTTACCAAGAGACATTACTAAATGATTATCTCCTCTAATCCCACCCCTAAAGATTCAGGGATGCTCCTGTTTAACAGTTTCACTATCAACATGATGAGATATGCTTTCATGGAGAAAAGAGACAATAGAATCATATTGATGCTTTGTTTTTACAAAAATGGAAATCAGATGAAAAGAAATCAGCAAAATTAAATGTCAAATTGAAAGTTATTTGAGCCAATCCATAGGTTAATGCCTGGAAGGATAGCAGTAGACTAAGGAACATGAGAAGAATATAAAAAAGTTTAATTAGGTAGTCTTATTTATAAGGCATTTGTGTAAAATATAAACAAATTGCTTACTAGAAGAAAGGAAAAAAAATCCTTACAACTGAAATTCAGCTCCATGACTCAGGTTTTGCAAGTCTTTCTTTTTTCCTAAATCAGTTTTTTCCTTCCATTGTCTCCCAGAGGTTGGGTAAAGAGGTCATCCAAGATATGTGGTTTTCTTTTCCTATTTTTTACCTTGTTTGGGAACGAGGTTTATTGGGTAGTATTCACATATTGATAAACTACTAATCTTTCCTTTGTGATGTCCTCTTCAGAGAATTCAAGATATTTTTATAAAGGTTAAAAAATTACTTTTCCTTAGACTCCTAAGAAATATATAATAAAAAATAAGAGTTAAGAAAAAACTTAATGACTTTGTCATCCCAGCTTCCAAGCTTTCATAATGTATTAACCAAAAATGTATTCCACATATTTTATGGTTACATAGTCATTGACCTGATAATTCCATGAATCAATAAGTTCTTATTGTTCAAAGAGACATTTGCTTTCTTTTGATGCTTGTTTTAAACTGTTATTTCCATGTTGAATCACTATATTGCACACCTGAAATTAATATTACACTGCATGTTAACTAACTGGAATTTAAATAAACTTAAAAAATAAATAAACTGTTACTTCCACTTTCATATTGGAATGAATATATATATATGTTGTATATATGTATATACACAAATGTCACCTATTTAGTAGTAGTAACATTATTATTTATTTTTAAGGCTTCTTTTGGATGCTTAGTTTCTAATATTTTACAAGCTGGAGACTGGTCTTGTGCAATTGTTTTTTACCTGTTAAGTCATTATTTCCACATTAATAATAGGGCAAAGATATCAGGCTTCAGTTTAGATTATGACAGTACCTAATGTCTTTTCCACATTTGCTTCGACCAAGGAGAAGACTTCCTTTCTTGTTTTCCTGGGAATTTTATGAATTCAATATGTATATTTTTCCAGCTGTAGTATTTTAATTGCAATTGGAAATTACCAGTTGAGGTATCACTTTTCTTATGAAAAGTTTCCTAATACTAAATCCTAGCAGTTAAAGCTGACTTCAGCTACTCAAGTGGCATGACTTCTTTATTCTTAACTTAGAATTTTTAAAAAATCTTTTCTTTAGTTATTTACTTTGATACTTCTGGGTCAATGAAACATTAAATTCTATATTTTTATATTAGCCATCTTTTCATAAGTGTAATTACCTTTGTGTGTGTTTGTGTGTGTGTGTGTGTGTGTGTGTGTGTGTGTGTGTGTGTGCTATAACCCTAAATAAATGATTAAGATAAATGGAAACTGTCTTGGTTAATATTGTGAAAGTGAAACCATTTGATTTGATACCTGTTTCAGACCACAAGTGAGACTCCTAGGTTGCAAATGTTTATGTGTCCAGAAAATTCATGTTGGTAATCCATTATAGCAGCAAGTCTTTATCTTTGTTTCCTTCCAGTTAAATTGTTTTCCTATTATACATTTAATAGACTAGCTCAAACAGAAATGTAGGGCTAAATGAAGGTTGAATGCTCATATGGAATCTCTTGTTGCTTCCAAGGACATTAGCAGGGAGCATGTGTATGTAGGAGTGAGGGTACTTGTATGGGTGAACTCTGCCTTGAAGTTAGAGGAGTCACTCAGTTGCCTTAGTTCAAGTTCTTCACTGGTAAAATGGGAAGCAGGATGAAAGGAGCCTGAAGTCCTTTCTAGCTAGGGTTGGAAATGGCCTTAGTTTCTCTACCTTTCCCTACAAATTATCCATTTATTCTTCACTGACTTTGTAGTTAATAAAATCCTTTAGAGCAGCTTCTTCAAAACTAGGAGCGTGAGAGTATTCCCACCTCCAGGGAGCCAGACTTTTAAATCATCCCCATTCTGAGTATTATCTTCTTTGATGGGACTTACTGAGTAGGTCTGAGGGCAGCTATTAGATTGTAAAGTAGGCTGCAGGAGTTAATTATGGATGCTCTCACCTAGATCCTAGAAAAGAATCACCTCCATGAGTATATAGCAGTACCAACTGGTATAGCAGTACCAATTTAATTGATCCCCAAAGGAAGTTACACTTAGCATCTCTACAAAATGATGAAAAGCTGACTGAAATAGAATTTCATTGTGTCACCACTTTATTTTAAATATTGTTTGTTTTCCCAACCATGTCTGTTTATTTTGTGCTTCAAAATAAGGTTGATAGACTGTTTTATGAGCAGTTATCAATCATGCTACACAGGCCATCCAATTTCTGTTTAGCAAAGACAACAGCTAGTAGTAGCATACACAGAATTGGTCACTATCAACTGTGCTTTCATTTAAATTTGAGAACTGAAGAGTCGTGATGACTGTCCCCAAGGGACACAGTGAGCCAGTGGCACAGATAGGAAAGGCTCCCAGCTGTCAATTCTAGGAGTTAAAGATGTCACTGTCTCTAAAGAAACAGTTCTCATGATTTCTGCAGAAGACATCAAATGCACTTACTCCTTTTCTTGTGTGTCATGAAAACAGTGAACATTTTTCTTATCCATCTTTCTTAGTACATGGGTCACTTTGATGATAATGAAATTTTGCTTACTGTCCTACGATCCTTGTAAAATGCTATTTTTCTAAATGGGGATATCTAAGGTTGTGAGAGAGAAACATGGAAAATATTTAAATACTGAGAAATATTAGTCCTCAGTTCTAAAATTTAGTACTTAAACAAGTAGCTCATTGCATGAAGGTAATCTTTGTGGTCTTCTATATGCAACAAAATATATTTTGAGCATAAAATATAAACATGAAGTAATATGAACTCATTAAGAAGAATAATCGTAAGAGAAAGTTACATGGTGTTTATATATGGTTATATAAGATTGATCATTTTGTGCGTCTGGCTACATATCTGAGATATACAGAAATTAATGAACAGGGTTCTCTATTACAATTAGAAGAAAGGGACTAACTTTGTGTTTAGAAATAGTACTCAAATTATACTCTAGAATAGTTTCAGGAGTATTATACCATGAATATATTAGTGTATCAAAAGTTTTGAAGAAACTTTGAGGGAAAATGTACTCAACTTCTATTTAATTTAATTTAATTTAATTCAATTTAATTATTATTTTTTCTCACATTCAATTTTAATTTTTTCTTTGTTTTTTGTTAGTTATATAACAATTTCTTCTCCCTCAAATGAATCTGAAAAGTTGGATAGAAAAAGAATAAGTTATAAGAAAATTCTATAGAATTTTGGAAAAGATAAAAAAACTGCTTTACCTTCCAACTTTAATTAAGGGTAGCATATGATTTTAAGCTTATCATGTACTAATAATGAGGTTTCTAAAAAACTTCATCTTGTGGGAAATCCAGTCCAAAAAGAAAATAACAGTTTTAAAATCCAGTTCAATGGTAAGTGCGTATTACATTATTGCTCAGTAGTTGGAGAGTTCAGACCTTCCTCTTGTGCTGTCATTGGCTTTACATCTCCATGCTAATGCATCCTCTGAAAATCTGCTTGCTTCATTTCTGCTTCAAACATTATCATCAAGGACAAGAAGTTTAGAGTCTGCAATTTCAGGTGATTATGTTTATACAGTTGGGAGAATAGTGGAATAATCTAAAAAACAGCACACTGTGTATATGCGTTGACTCTTACTTCCGTAGTGAATGGATTTTTATGCTCCTAAGATGTCATATTACTGTCGTCAGACTCTAGTCATCCATTGATAATGACAATCGCATTGATTGCTTTAGCATCAGCTGACCTTCTATGACTAAATACCTTCATATAGCAGACAGTTCATTCAAAAAAAAAAAAATCAGACATAGAAGTGCTGATATTCTATTTTCTTTCAATGCCCAAAGTCCCCACAAATTTTAGATTGAAATGTTGTCTTGAGATAGAGCTTTGCTTGAGATAGAGAAATGGAACTTTGTTCCAGATGTTTAAATAGTCTTTTTAGGCCTCACGATTCTTTCCGTAGACACTTATTTTTATAAGAGCCACTTAAGCAGTTTATGATTGCAAGTATAGCTTCTCCCAGCTCAAATTTAAGGCCTGTCTTTCCCCCAGGATTTTTATCTAAGACTGATTGATATTCCCTGTTTCTCTCCCTCTAGCCCACTCCCCTTCTACTCTAAGCAGTTCTCATTTCAGGAAGTTAATCATGAAATCTATTAATTATAAATTGAACCAACTCATGTGATCTCCATGTTGATATGAAAAAGTAAGTAAAGCCTATATAGATCACAGCACCAAGTCAATTGAAGGGCAAGATAGTGATGTCTGTAACAGTTGAGACTGCGGAATAAAGCAAATGTGGATTTGTTTGAGTTGTAAATTTGTCACATTGTTATGTGATGTTGGTCAAGGGATTCCTTTTCTTCAAGTCCATTTCCCACATTCATAAAATGGTGTTGATAATGCTTCCTTCATAGTATTTTTATGATAAACAAATGAGATATTTTTAAAAGGCTCTTATAGTACCTGACACATTGTATGTATATTATTATTAATTATTATTACTGTTATGCCATTATGCTAAGTCAGTGAAAAAAATTAGTCAAAATAGATTGTTAGATTCTGTTTCTGAATATGCTAAGAGAAGACAGACTTCTCCTGCTATAAACAACTAAAAAAAAAAGAGTAAAATATATGAAATAATTGTCTTGAAACATTGAGCCACAGGCAGTGTAAAAATGTGATTCCTGAGAAAAGAGGACGAAATGATATAAATCCTACCCTAGATCTACCCTGGCTTTCTGCCTGGAGGCATATTTTGGAATGTGGTATATGGACAGGTATCTCAAGCAGAACAATTTAGTCTTATTGAGTTGAGGAGAGCAATATGAGAATTCAATGAGGCTGTGTTACCTGGAAGTTGAAAAGCAGAATTCTGAAAAGGAGTAAGCCAAGCCAAGAAAGACAAAAATAAAACAAAACAAAAAAAGTTTTAAATCTGTATAAGAGTTCACTTGACCCTTTGCTAAATCCTAAAATGTGCACAAATTTGGTGAAACTATACAAGGTGGCACAAAGAACAATGAGAAAGGTATAACCTGAACATTGATAGGGAATTTTTGAGCTCTGGCCAGCCAGAATGGAGTGTTTATTGATCACTGGGAAATCATAAGCAACTCAGAAAGGTCATGCCTTTAGTAGTAAAGTTAAACTGCATCTAGAGTAAGTACTGCTCTTGACACACCCTAACTAAGAATAGGAACCATTCTTAAAGAATCAAGCAATCCACAAATAACTAAACTGCTTGCTAGAGCAAATCTCAATCTTCTTAAAAAAAAAAAAAAAAGATAATATTGAGATACTCACTGGCATTACTCACAATCCATCATCCAATCAAAAACTACTATATGTGACAAGAACCAGAATAGGGTGATCTGTAACCAGGAAAAAAAAAGTTTACAGAGATAATAGAATTAGCAAAGACTTTTATTTTTATTTATTTTTTTTTAATTTTTTTTTCAACGTTTATTTATTTTTGGGACAGAGAGAGACAGAGCATGAACGGGGGAGGGGCAGAGAGAGAGGGAGACACAGAATCGGAAACAGGCTCCAGGCTCTGAGCCATCAGCCCAGAGCCTGACGCGGGGCTCGAATTCACGGACCGCGAGATCGTGACCTGGCTGAAGTCGGACGCTTAACCGACTGGCGCCCCTAGCAAAGACTTTTAAATGGATTTTGTGAATAGTTCAAGAACTTAATGCAAATAATAATAATCCAAAATGAAGAACACAGAGGGAAAAAAACTGAAAAAAGTAGTAAAGAATAGTTAGATCCCAGGAGGTGGGACCTGAAAAAAAGTGGGAAGGCCCTGAAGCCAGATAAATGCAACGAAAACCATGCTAAAGCACATCATAATCAAATTGCTGAAAACTAGTGATGATGAGAAGACATTGAAAGCCATCAAAGAAAAAAGACAGGAGAAAAATAATTAAGGGTGATCTGAAGCTTTGTTTTCAGAAGAAGACAGAAAAACATCTCTAGAATGCTGGGAGAAAAAAGTATCCAATGAAGGTATATTTTAAACATGGAGTGGTGTCTGGCTGGCTCAGTCAGTAGATCATGCAACTCATGATCTCGGGGTTGTAAGTTCGAGCACCATGTTGGGTGTAGAAATTACTTAAAAATAAAATATTTAAAAAAAAAATCCATGGAGATAAAGGAGTTTTTCAGACCCACTGAAGCTGGTAGAGTTTATTTCCAGCACATCTGCACTACAAGAAATGTTTTAGGAAGTTCTTCAGATGGAAAGAGAGGACACCAGATGGAAACTTGCATGTACATAAAGGAATAAAGAGTGCCAGAAATGTTAAATATGTGAGTAAATAAGAAAGGTATTTTTTCCGATCCAATTTAAAGCACTTCTTTAAGACATAATTGGCTGTTTAATAAAGTTTATAACAATGTATTGAGAGATTTTGAACATATGTGGAAGTAAAATGTATGGTAACAATAGCATAAAAGACAGAAGTTAAAAAAATGGAAGTATACTGTTCTACATTATATGGTTCTTACATTATATGTGAAGCAATGTAATATCACTTGAAGATAGACTGTTAGAAGTTAAAGTTACATATGTAAGCTTAAAGCAATTCATAAAAAATAAAACTAACATAAGGCAATAGGGAAGATAACATGGATAATTAAATTCAAAAAAAAGGGAAAAAAGGGAAAAAAGAGGAAAAAGGAAGAACAAAAAAATAGAAACAAATAACAAGAGAGTAGATTTAAATTCAACCATAACAATAATTACATTAAATGTAAGTGGTTTAACTAGTCTGATTAAAAGAGAGAGTATTAGATTGGTAAAAACAAACAAAAAACTATTATTTGTTCTTAGTAGTTTAAGCAGCTATTTTAAATTCATTGTCTGATTTTTCCAACATTTGTATCATATCTGAGTGAGATTCTGCTTCTTTGTCTTTCATACAGTGTTTTATCTCGCCTTTGATATATCTTACAATTTTTTGTTGTTGTTGAAATAATATCTGATGTATCAGTCAGTAACAAGAATTGAAGTAAATAGACCTTTATTTTGAAATTTTATGTTGACTTGGCTAGGAGTTGAGCAGTATTTAATGTTTGCTTTATCTTTTGGTGTCAGAAGCTTCAAATTCCTCTATGTCCTTGTTTTTGTTTGCCCTGTTGACTTTCAGATTCTCTAACTGCTCCCTCCTTCTCAGAAAGAGTCTGTGTCTTCCAGGTCTTTTAGCTGCAATCCAATTATACTGGAGCTCTGTTGAGGCAGTGGTGTGGGGGAGGGAAGCATTCTATAATCTTCTGATTAAATTTTAGTCTTATAGTGAGCCCATATCCTTGGGCTGTGACCTACACAAGTGTTTCTTCCACACTCCCCCACACACTTAGGTGATACAAGAAGACTTGAAAGGGATGGAGTGGGGGAAATTTTCTCTTCCTCTTGGTTGGATGAGTCTCAGGTAAAGTCCTCTTCCCTGGAGAATAGGTCTTGTGAAAAATGCTCTGGACTTATTTCAGAATGATTACTCTTCTTTTCTGCCAGAACCAAGAGGTAATCTTTCTCAGGTCTTCACTATGAGAACATGATGGGATTCCTGGAGGCAAAAGTCTGGAGGCCTCCCCTAAAACTACAGTGCCCAAGAGTTTCTCCTTATCAAGTTAATCCACATTCAGCCTCCAGTATTACTTTAAAATTATAACTTAAGTATGTATACTAGTTTATGGCTGTAGTGGCTATGCTCTGCATAAGCAGATCTTAGCTGTGAATCTCTAAATTCACCTAATTCTTGAGGGGCGCCTTGGTGGCTCAGTCGGTTAAGCTTCCGAGTTTGGCTCAGGTCATGATCTCATGGTTCATGAGTTCAAGCCCCGCGTTGGGCTCTGTGCTGACAGCTCAGAGCCTGGACCCTGCTTCAGATTCTGTGTCTCCCTCTTTCTCTGCTTGTCCCCTGCTCATGCTCTGTCTCTCTCTCAGAAATGAATAGACATTAAAAAAAATTAAAAAAAAATAAATTCACATAACTCTTGAGATTTTGGGGTAGTAGTTGTCATGCAAACTCTGTTGGATCCAGGAAAAATTGTTAATTTTCAATTCATTTTTTTCTTATTTTAAGAATAGAAGTGATGACTTCCAAGTACCTTACATGTTAAGTCTGAAACCAAAAGTCTATACTTTATAAGGAACATACTTAAATATAAAGGCAGATAGGTTTAAAGTAAAAGAATTAAAAAAGATAGCTTGTACACTAGTGCTAAGAAAGTTGAAATAGTTATGTTAATAGCAAACAAATGGACCTTAGAACAAAGAATATTACCAGGAATGAAGAGGGAAATTTCATAATGATAAAGGAATAAATTCAAGATATATAGTTCCTAAATGTCTATGCACCAAATAACAGAGCTTCAAAATATCAAAGCAAAACTTGAAAAGAAAAATAAACCACAATTTGGTTTCAGCACTCTTTTCTTGGTTTTTGATAAAAAAGAAGATAGAAAATGAATAAGGAAGTAGAAAACTCCTTCCTCCCCAAATTGAAGTACAGATTCAGTATAATCCCAATTAAAATCTCAATAGGCTTTCTTTTTCTTTTATAGAAATTGGAAAACTGATTCTAAAATTGATATGAGAATGCAAACAATCTAGAGTAACCAATGCAATTTTGAGTAAGAACAAAGACTATGGACTTAAAATACTTGATTTCGGGGTGCCTGGGTGGCTCAGTTGGTTGAGCGTCTGACTTCAACTCAGGTCATGATCTCACAGCTCCTGAGTTTGAGCCCTGCATCAGACTCTGTGCTGACAGCTCAGAGCCTGGAGCCTGCTTCGGATTCTGTGTCTCCATCTCTCTCTGCTCACCCCCGCTCACATTCTGTCTGTCTCAAAAACAAATAAACATTAAAAATTTTTTTAAAAAAAGTTTGATTTCAATACTTACTACTAAGCTACATTATTATGAGTATTGGCAAAAGGATAGATACATAAAGCAATAGAACAGAATAGAGAGTCTAGAAATAAACCTATGCACAAAAGATCATTTGATTTTTGACAAGGTGCCAAGGTGACAATAGGGAATATATAGTCTCTTCAACAAACGGTGGTGGAATAATTGAATAGCCACATGAAAACACATGTACTTGGTATAAATATGTATTTATCATATACATAAATCAATCCAAAAGGGAATCATAGACCTAAAGGTATAACACTTCTAGAAAAAATCATAGGGGAAAGTCCTCATAAAACTGGACAGGTAAAGATTTCCTATACTGAACATTTAAAAGAATGAATCATAAAAGTAATTGATAAATTGAAAAAAAAGTTATTAATTAGACTTCATCAAAATTATTAAATTCTGTTCTTATAAAATAAGAAAGCCAAGCTACAGACAAATGAAAATATTCACTATGTATGTATGTGTGTGTGTATACATATAATATATATATTATATATATATATGTATTACAAATATATATACATATATTACAAAAACTTGTATCTAGGATGTATAAAGAATTATTACAACTCAGTCATAAAGAAACTGATAACCTAATGAAAAGTAGCAAAAGGGGCGCCTAGGTGGCTCAGTCAGTTAAGCGGCCAATTTTGGCTCAGGTTATGATCTTATGGTTCATGATTTCGAGCCCTGTGTCTGGCTCTACACTGACAGCTCAGAGCCTGGAGCCTGCTTCAGATTCTGTGTCTCCCTCTCTCTCTGCCCCTCCACCCCCTCTCACTCTCTCTCAAAAATAAATTTAAAAAACCATTAAAAAATTAAAAATTTTTTAAGAAGTAGCAAAATACTTGAACAGACACTTTAGTAAAGAATATATGGGAATTGTCAACTAGCATTGGAAAAATCATTCAGAAAATGCAAATTAAAATCACACTGTGATGCCATTATATACCTACTAGAATTAAAAACACTAAAATTAAACAGACTAACACCACCAAGTGTTGGTAAGGATGTGGACCAAGTGGAAGTTTCATATAAGAATATAAAATAGAGCAATAGATTAAAATAGAGTAAAATTCAAGAAATTATTTTTGACTGATCCTATTCCTAACTTTCAACAGATTAGCAGTGGTGGGATTCTGGGCTTCTGTGTGTCTATCTGTCTACCTACCTACCTACCTACCTACCTACTTATCTACCTATCTATCTACTACCTATCTACCTATCTATTTTATTTAATCCTAAGAACCTGGTAGTATACTATTATTATCCTGAGTTGACAAGTGAGAAAAATGAAGTTTAGTGTAAATACATTTACTGCTTATTTGTATTTTCTAGTTTTCTATAATGAAATACTTGCTGATTATATAATAACAACATTCTTACTTTGGGATGCCTGGGTGGCTCAGTTGGTTAAGAGCCCAACTTCAGCTCAGGTCATGATCTTGTGAGTCCTGAGTTCAAGCCCTGCATCCGGTTCTGTGCTGACAGCTCAGAGCCTGGAGCCTGCTTCAGAATCTGTGACTCCCTCTCTCTCTGCCCCTCCCCCCCTCATGCTCTGTCTTTGTCTCAAAAAATAAACTTAAGAAAAATTTTTTTAAATATACTTACTTAGTTTCTACTAAATATTTATTTTTTAAAAATTTATTTTTAAGAGAGTAATTTCTAATACTGAATTTTTTTTTGCTTCTATTTTGAGCATATTTCACTTCAGAGATGGGAGTAATTTTTATCAGGCTAATTGCAAAACAACTTTCTATAAATAGAATTCTATTTTTACCTTCAAGCTTTTTTGTTTTTTGTTTTTTGTTTTTAAATGTTTATTTATTTTTGAGACAGAGAGAGAAAGAGCATGAACAGGGGAGGAGCAGAGAGAGAGAGGGAAACACAGAATCCAAAGCAGGCTCCAGGCTCTGAGCTGTCAGCACAGAGCCCGACGCGGGGCTCGAACTCACGGACCATGAGATCATGACCTGAACCGAATTCCGACGCTTAAGCGACTGAGCCACCCAGGGGCCCCAACCTTCAAGTTTTAATATTAAATTAGAATTTTTTTTGTAAAATGTTTGGGGTATGAAAAAGTAACAATAGTGTTAGTGAATAATAGTGTTAGTGAACAAAGGAGGCTTCAATATTGTGAAGGATGGTGCTGGAATTTTATAGAGGTTAACTTTCTCAGAGTCCCACAGCAGGCTACTAAGGGCTAATCCTTTCTATTGGCCACACCACATGCATGATACTAATAAAATCATCAAACTTGCAGAATGGGGATGTGATCCTCCTTGTTTTGTTTCTTTGCCCACGGTAGCATAAATGTCTAAAAGTACAACCAGTGATGTCCAAGGAACAAGATGCACAGAATCTAAACAGCTGGTCTGCTTATTACTAACTGCCCACATCCCTGTCTCACCTCCAATAAACTGTGACAAAGCAGGGCTCAAATCTACTTAGCTGGATCTGTTCTTATCACTCTGGACACTGCTATCTTACGGAAATACACAGGTTGATGTAGACTGGAGTAAGGAGCAGGCAGCAGCAAAGTTACCAAAAATTGAAAATGCTGCAGTAAATGAACTGATTGAGGGAGTCACTGACTGACACGGTCAGAACGTATAATTAGATTCTGGGCAGGTAGGATGGGGGTGGGGGGGTGGACTAACTTACTAAAACTCCTTCTGAAGGTCTCTGAAAAATCAGGTCTATTTTCGTTAAAAATGTTTAAATTTGTTCTGTGGTACATTCTGTAACTGTTAATACCTACCTTACCCACCTGTATTAGTGAGATAAATATTGAATCTGAAACATAATATGTAAGATTATTTAGAGTTTCCTTTCTGAAATGTGTCAGATGTTCTTCATTTGAACAAGTTCCTAAAATATATTGAAAATATTTTTCACTGAAAAATATTGCTAGGAACTGGCTTTGGAAGTTAACTTCCTTGCTCTCCCCAGCTAAGCCACTTCATCTTCAGAAACATCTATTTCTGAATACTAATTTGATGAAAACCATTCTAACAATGTAAAATAAAATCACACCAAAGGTTTTCTTTAAACATATGGCTCTGCTACCTCATGGGAGTGTTTTTCATGAAATTACATAAGGTGATTCTAGCAGATATTTGAGTCTGAACACAATTTTCATTAGGGTTTTTAACATTCTTGAAGGTTAGATAAATCTCAGGAAATCTGTAGTTGACACATCCAACTATTTCCTTGCTGCGGTTTACAATGACCAGGGCTGATGTCAATCTTTCCTCACAGACAAGGGGGAGCTTAACAATGAGTAGATATACAAATAGAATGTAAAATTTAATGTGGGATTTAGTCCTCATGAGCTTATGAGTTATACTCGATTATTTGCAGTCAAGAAGAAATAATAGTATTCTGGAAGTTTCTCTGCCTCCAAAGGAAGCCCCAGGCAGCATATCCTATTGGTTAATAATTAAATTATTAATCTGATGTTATCATATGCAAAAGGACCAGAAAGAAGACTAGGCTTTCTTCACTGTAGTACAATCCTTAATTATACCAGAATTCAAATAAACATAACTTTCTCTCTTTCTTTCACTTTCTTCCTTCCTCTCACCCTCTTTTGTTTCTTCTTTCCCACATTTTCCTCTCTACTCTTTCCTTTTTCCCTTTTTGCTCCCTCCCTCCCTTCCTTCCTTCTATTGTTTCTTTTTTTCTTTTCTTATAAAATACTTGAATGAAGACAGAAAACAAAATGGTAATATTAGGGACTTAACTGTAAAAATAGTTATACTAATATTGTCTCCATGCAATGTCCTGAGGTTGGTAAATTCTGACAAAGCCTTTTTACCCGGCCTCTCTTTAATGCTGTCCCAGGAATAACAATTTTCTTTCTTTTTTTAATTTTTTTTTATTTTGTAAATGTTTATTTATTTTTGAGAGAGAGAGAGAGAGACAGACAGAGCATGAGCAGGGGAGGGGCAGAGAGGGAGACACACATAGAATCTGAAGCAGGCTACAGGTTCCAAGCTGTCAGAATAGAACCTGACACAGGGCTTGAACCCACGAATCATGAGATCATGACCTGAGCCAAAGTTAGATGCTTAACTGACTGAGCCACCCAGGCACCCAAAACAATTTTCAAATAAGAACTTTAGGGCCTATGGGTCCAGAATCATACAAGACTTTTTGATCCTCACAAGAGACTTACATGATGGATCAGAGTTTTATTACCTGAGCATTTTTAAAAAATAAGTTTTTAGCTGTAATTCACATCAGATCACATCTCATGCTGATCTTTAGAGAGAAACATATTCTGGGAAGAAGAAAGCCCACTGGTTTGCAAAAGAAGCTTTTTCCTAGAGTGCAGATAATCTTCTTTTCTGATAGGAGGGAAAAATACACTTTAGATTTATTTGATTTGTATCTTATATTTAACATTCCTTAAGTCAAGTTGTTTCCACAGTGTTGTCAAGAACAGGCTGGATTCAATTGTCATTACAATTTGATTTGTAAGGGACTTTATAAAGAAGAGTGACCCCACGAGGAAGTGGAGGTGTAGCATTGGGCTGAAGGTGACAGCTAGGGATGGGTGTTGGGGGACTCATAGATTAGGAATGTCCCAGGAAGGGGAAAGCTTCAAAAGAACTCATCACTGAAAGAAATTAAGTTAGCACAAAGTGGATTGTTGAATGTACCTTTTTTGGATTGGGGGATGGGGGTATGGCCATTCACATTCAGGGGACTGTAAAAGAGAAGCCAGCTCAGGTTTCTAGAAAGTAGTCAGAATGATACATTTCTGATGAGTGCATTGTAACTGAAGTGAAGTCAGTGGTTCTTGGCTCTTTCTTAGCCTCAATTCACCTGAAATATATTCTTAATGGTTAAGGGGCCTACAATGGTGGAGACCGTTGGCAGGGTAGAGCAGGGGTAGGGAGCTTCAAATGAATCAGAATCTTGGAACAGTCTCATGTTGATTCAGATACGTCCTTTTTTGGGGATGGAGGTGGCTGTCATTAAGCTTTGTTTAAATCAGACGAGGAATTTCATCATTCTGCTCTGGAAAGGTATTGCATATAAAAAAGGCACTTTGTTGGGGCGCCTGGGTGGCGCAGTCCGTTAAGCGTCCGACTTCAGCCAGGTCACGATCTCGCGGTCCGTGAGTTCGAGCTCCGCGTCGGGCTCTGGGCTGATGGCTCAGAGCCTGGAGCCTGTTTCCAATCCTGTGTCTCCCTCTCTCTCTGCCCCTCCCCCGTTCATGCTCTGTCTCTCTCTGTCCCAAAAATAAATAAACATTGGAAAAAAAAAAAGGCACTTTGATTAAGCTGCTTAGCTGGCAGGAGAAGACTTGTATCCAATACCTGGTCACTAAACTACCTTTAAAGAGTGTGGCTTGTTGTTCATCAAAAAGAATTCTGTATACAAGTTTAGGGGCAGAGAAGAATTGCTGCACTAAACAGAGGGGAATGGGTTGGGAACCTATGTGACACAATGAAGAGAGCCAGGATTGGTGTTGAGGGGAGGGCAAAACCAGAGAGAACACAGTTAACAGAGTAATTTTTGAAATGATTTTCAAGAATTTACTGAGTTTCTCCTATAAACTCCTTAGTAAATTTTTCATTGCTCACTAATATTTTGGTGCAAATGGGGAAAGTGCTGGGGGATGGTGACAAGCACTTAATTTCTCTGGACCCATTATCTCATTTAAAAAATCAGGATATCATGGGTTGCCTGGGTGGCTCAGTCGGTTAAGCATCTGACTTCGGCTCAAGACATGATCTCACGGCTGGTGGGTTTGAGCTCCGTGTCCGGCTCTGCTGACAGAGCAGAGCCTGGAGCCTGCTTTGGATTCTGTATTTCCCTCTCTCTCTCTGCCCCTTCCTTGCTCGCACTCTGTCTCTCTCTCTTTCTCTCAAAAATAAACAAACATTAAAAACAAAGCAGGATATCATGATTCTAACCACTTAACCTCTCTTCAAAGCAAAGTTAATCTATCCTATAATTCTATGGGCATATAGCCAATGGGAAAAAGGTTACAACTATAAGGGTTGAACTGATGAAGTACATGGGAGAAAGGAGTTCTTCCTTTTTGTAAAAAATTACTTTTTTGCCGTAAAAATAATCCTTCTGCCCTATTATAACCATTATTATTCTTTTTAAAATCTTTTTAAAGATTTAAAAAACATTTTTTAATGGTTATATTTGAGGTGGAGGAAAGGGAGTGGGGGAGGGGCACAGAGAGAGGGAGACACAAAATCCAAAACAGGCTTCAGGCTCTGAGCTGTCAGCACAGAGCCAGACACAGGGCTTGGACTCCTGAACTGCTAGATCATGACCCGAGCTGAAGTCAGATGCTTAGCTGACCAAGCCACCCAGGCACCCCACAACCATTATTATCGTTTAGTGTGTTTTCCCAGTATGCTGTTTTTACTTTATACAATTATAACTATAATGAATAAATGATATTGTGTCTTCCCTTTTCAATTTCCATGTGCAATACTTATGATAGTATCTATATTTACATGTATCTCGGTCTCTATGATTTATCATCTATTTATCTAAGTATCAGTCCATCAATGTTTTTTCTATTATCTATCACTAATCTCTGAACTTAGCTTTCTAGCTCTCTAGAAAATTTACCTGAGGTCCGCCTCCTAGTTCTTATTTAAGACCTTTTATTTGCTTTAGTTCTGATACAGTTTGTTCTAAAGACCATGTTAATAAATATATTTACTGGTGCATGATCTTTATAACCATCAGTTAAAAATACTTTATGTAAATCTGGAAGATTTTCCAAAATGTATCCATTTACTATCACTGAATATAAAGTTGTTTGCAAATCTTCACTATTTTAAATAACTCTGTAATGTACAACTTTATAATATAACTTTGCTTATCTTTTGGATTATTTCCTTGGGATAGTCATAAAGATGAAATCAACTGCTATAAATTTTTAAGTGAATCTTTATGATATGTGGTGCTGAATTAAAGGCAATAAACATTCACGTTTTTATTGAACTAAGTCAAAAACATTGTTTATCTGTGCTCCAATTTTTCTTTGAATCCAAAAGTTTCTCAGTGTATTTTTTATAGCTGAAGGAACTTTCAGGCATATATTTTGTGGTAAAGAATGGTTTTGTTGTTTGTAGTCTCTCCTTGCTTTCCCCACCAATACCCAGAAATGCATGGAATGTGAAGATTTATTCCAAATTTTAAGTACTTCAAATCTTACTTGACCCTGAAGGTATAAGTGAAATGACAGTTTTCTATTTAACTGGATAGCCAAACTCTAATGGGATAATACCTAACCCTGATAATGCTTGCCTGGCTGCCTGACTAGATGAATGAATAACATCACCTGCAAACATAACAGATTTTCTTTATGAAAAAGAAAAAAAGGAGTTGCAACACTGATTCTCCTTGCTGTTTGGAGCCTTCTTCCCTTGCCCCTAGTCAATCCTCTTTCTGGGACTAAGATGTCAGTTTAGAGGAATGAAGTTTCATATGGCCCAAAGGGACAAGCTGGACTGGCAGAGGGGATTGGCTCAGGTGATAGTAGGTTACATCTAAAGGAACCAATCAGAGAAGTTTAATCATTAGACTTGTCCTTTTTCCTTTTAGCTGCTGAATAAATATGATTATTTCATTGTATAACAAGAGGAATTGCAATATTAAAACTATTGATTTTGAGGATATAAAAGTTTCTATTGGATATAGGCTCCTCTCTGGAAAACAACAACAACAACAACAATAACAACAACCCTGCAACTTATTTTTCTAAGCAAAACAATATAAATTGAGACAAACATTCCCCTTCCCAATTACTGTCCCTAAACAGAACACACTCATGTACATAATAATTATTTTCTTTGTACTAAGAAATATCCATGTTGTAATTCTGAGCTCATTGCTATTTTATTATTTTTTTAATGTTTATTTATTTATGTTGAGAGAGAGAGAGAGAGAGAGAGAGAGAGAGAGAATCCCAAGTATGCTCATTGCTATTTTAGAATACATATTTTATTATCAGAAAAGTAATTTTGAAGCTATATATTAATACTTAAAATTTACTCAAAATCTGTCATTTATAAGGCACTATAATTAGTCACATTGATGAAAAAAGATTATAATTTCAAGAATAAATTTTAGGATGATATTAAATGATAATGCTAAAAGGATGTAGATGATACATATGAATATCAATATATTAAATTATAAAGGATTTATTTTATATTATTTTATATTAAATTATTAAATTAAATATAAATTATTTTATATTAAATATTATTTATTTTATATTAAAATATAAAGGATGCTTTAATAGTTCATCAATTTGTGATACAGAATACATTTTCTTTTGGAATTCTTTTGAAATTGCAGGTAGTGATTTTTGATTAATGTTCTTAAAAAAATAAGGTTGCTCACACTCATGGAACTTGGATAAAGGTGGTATTTGATTCTTAGCCTATAAAATGTGTGGCAAGAACCCTGCCAAGCATATTGCAAACTTAACTACAGGCTGTAGAGAAAGAAGACAGTAATTGCTGCCAAGAAGGTATACTGCCTCCTAATCTGCCACTAAATTTTTATATCCTGAACAAAAAATTTCAAGTGTGTGTGTGTGTGTATGTGTGTGTGTGTGTGTGTGTGTGTCTGTGTGTGTGGTGTGACAGGGAATATAATCCTTACTCATTCCATTGTTAGGTTAGAGATAGTTGCTTACTTGTAAAAATCCCTATATGATTAAACATTTGGAAGATTAATATTGCCTTTTTCTTCAGTATTTATTCTCCATTTTTCTATAGGGATAATTCCTTGGAAAATTCACACTTTTGAGACTAGTTAGACTTATATTAGGCTGTCCAGTATAGTAGCCACTAGCCATATGTGTCTATTTATATTTAAATTTAAATGAATTAAAATTAAATAAAATTGAAAATCCAGTTGTTGGTCCCACTAGACACATTTCAAGTGCTGTCAATAGCCACAAATGGTTAGTGGCTACTGTATTGAACAGTGCAGGTCTGGGGCTGTAGAATATTTTTGTCATGGCAGAGAGCTCTGTTAGTGCTGAGAAAGACTAAATATTTTACAAAATATCCCCTTTTTAATTAGAACCCTATATCTTGCTTGATTTTTCAAATTACAAAGAGTAAATAACATAGTAAGCAAATAAAATAGTAAATAATAAATTACTTTAAATGTTACTTTAAATGCGTGAATTGCATTTATTTAGTGTGGCATATGTGGGTTTATAGTAAAATGAAGACAACTTTTATATGGACTGGTAAAGCAATCTCAAAAGAAAATTTGATGATGTGTACAAGCTGGGCTTGGGGCAGCATTTTGTAGGTACAGATGACACTCACACAATTCACAGAGACAGCACAATCTCAAGATGAACTCTAAATTATTTTTTCCAGTGCATTTCTTTCTGCCATCTTAAAATTATAATTTTTTTCTGCTTCATTTCTTCAAAAGAAATTGTAGAACTAGAAAGGAAAATATAGTTCTCCACTTGAATAATGATAATATTTTACCCATTTTTTTGGAATTAGATGCTAACTAATCATAGTTTGTATATTACAGAGATGCTTTTCTAGTCCAGATACTACCAAACAATGACCAATTGAGGCTTTACCTGGATGACCCCTTTTAAATTTCAAAAGTTATACAAAAAATATTTTTTAAAAAGAATGTCAATCTCAGTTAAGAATAACAGATCATAACATATTTTGAATATTACCTCACAGCATAAAAAATCAATAATTATGAAAGAATAAAAATATTTTGGAAGAGAACATAAGAATATCTTTGTGACTCTTGGGGTAGGCAAAACTTTCTAACTGGAAAGGAAAAAAAATGATAAAGCATATTATGTTGAAATTAAGGACTTCTGTTCATTAAGACATCAGGAAGAGATTGAGAGGGCAAGACACAGACTGGGAAAAAATATTTTTAATATACACAATAGACAAAGGATTTATAACCGAAATATGGAACTCTTGCGAATCAGTAAGAAAAAAAGCAGAAACCCCAATAGAAAAATGGGCAAAAGTTATAAACATGACCTTCAAAAAAGAGGATATCTAATATATGTTACCTATATATGAAAAGCTGGGTCAGCTTTATTAGTCATCAGGAAATGCAGAGTAAAACTGTAACATTAGGGGCGCCTGGGTGGCTCAGTCGGTTGAGTATCTGACTTGGGTCAGATCTGATTTCACTGTTTGTGGGTTTGAGCTGTGCTGACAGCTCAAAGCCTGGAGCCTGCTTCAGATTCTGTGTCTCCCTCTCTCTCTGCCCCTCCCCTGCTCACACTCTGTCTCTCTCTCTCTCTCTCTCAAAAATAAATAAACATTTAAAAAATTTTAAAAAAAGCTGTAGTATGATCTTATGGCATATCCATCAAAATGGCAATGATGAGAAATACTGAAAATACCAACACTGAAAATACCTGCTGGTTGAAGTGTAAATTTGATCCAACCTATTGGAAAACTGCTTGTTATTAAAAGTGATCATATGCATAGCCTATTACCAGTAGTTCCACTTGTAGGTTTACACCCAACAGAAATACGTACACATGTTCACCCAAAGGCATTCACCAAAAGGCATGCACAAGAATGTTCATAGAAGCATTCTTCACAAGCACACCAAACTGGAAACAACCCAGGTGCTCATCAAAGAATAAAATGGATTTATCCTGATCTATTTCTGCAGAGGAATACTGCACAGTAGTGAGAATGGTAGTGCAAGTATGCAATAGCATAGGATACGTCTCATAAATATAATATTAACTAAAGGAAACAAGACACATTAAGGTGCACACTTAAGAGTCCACTTATATAAAATTCAAAAGTCATATAAATGAATCTATGGTATTAGCTAAATCAGGATGGTGGTTACTTTTGGAGAAATAGTGATTAAAGGGGAGTTTGGTTACATGGTGTGTTCACTTCGTATAAACTTACCATGAGCACTTTGCTATGTGTGTGTAATTTTTCCACACATCCAATTCAATAAAGTATTTATGTTAAAAAAAATGAATAACAGGTCATCAATTTATGACTTTGTTACAGAGAAGATATGCATTTGGACAAAGGGCCTTTGGCAAAGTTCCTGTGCTGCTTGCTAATAAGTATGTCAAAAAAGATACAGGTAGAAATTCTAATTATTAATATTCACTTTTCTCTTGTGAGAGGACCTGTATTAGATAAGAACATGTCACATAAATCTATAGGAAAATAGCTTCCTGGGACTTTAGAAAGCAGTTAAGGAAAACTTAACTGACTATACCTGGGACTTCTCAGCAGGGCTTTTATTTTCTGAGCCTACCAGAGGCTCATGGAAAGTCTTCTCGTTGCCTCAGTACCAGGACAAGGCCCTCTGATGTCACGAAATCAACAGCATGAGCAGGGGAAGAAAGAAGAGCCTGACTTATTAAATAAATGTTTTCTGTTATCACATACGGACTTCAATAACCTCTCGAGGGCTGTCAGAATTATGGTCTGAGAAAGGATTGGTGCGTCTGCTTACTCATGATACATCAGTGTCAGTTCAGAGAACTCAGAGCAGTGGTACAAAATGTACTCAGATCACCGTGGGCCTCTTCCCAGTGAAATGTCAAGCTGCATGTCCCTGAGCATTTTGCACTTATACATGTTCATACGTGCATTCATTCGGTTAGTTAATTCATTCAAAAGATGATTAATGGGGGGGGTCTACATTGTGCAAGTCATTTATAGAGAAAGCAAAATGGAACTTAATGCTGCTGCTGGAAATTAACTCTATTTTGAATTCTCTTGGGATAAATGTCATGCTTCCAATATTCTTCTTCTCTGGTGCCAAAAATCTGCAAGTGAAAAATTGTATGCTCAATTAAGTCCAGAAAACCAGACTAAAGCTCCCAGACTGCACTCCTCACAGTTTGTATACTTTATGCCAAGACAAGTTAAGTTCATTACCTTCTAGGACATTTCTAAGTATTTAATATACACCAGAGAAAACAAACACTACTTAATATTCTCTGAAATTAGCCGAAGGGCATTTACAATAGGAAATCTTCCTAAAGGTATTAGAAAGGAAATTTTTTCAAACAGTAAGTTGCAAGAGTGTTTAAGAAGAATCACTAAAATGTATGAGGAAAGTATTTGAAATAATTCCAAATATAGGAACAGAGTACTTTTTATTACTTTGCCAAAAGAAAGATTACTTTGTTGTTGTTTGAAGGACATGACTCATTAAAATCTACTTATATAGGTGATGAATTTGTTGGGTGAGAAGCTCCCAACTTTTGGAGAGAGAAATGTGATAATTTTCTGAATGCATCTGTCCGTGGGGTTGGGGTCCATGAAGAAGAAATTTAAGCCTGGAGAACACATTTCATCTGTGAATATTGAGAAGGAGCCCCACGAGGCCCACATTTAATCTACATTCACCGAAAACACTTGTACCTTTTACACTCTGCTTATTCATGCCACTGGATTAACTAAGTACATAAGCTGCTGCTTTCAGCTCTGGTTCTCCTGTTTTCTCCCAGTAAAGGTCATACTGACTCATACACGAAAACTTTTGTTTATATCTCAGAGGTAGCTGACCCCATTGCACCTGCTTTTGAATATCTGGCAAGAGACAGGCTTGCAAATGAATATGAGTCTTTCAAGAAGTTGCTTATTTTAAAATGAAATTAGCATTTCCATAGGTGCCAAACCACTGGCAGAGGAGAATGGAGAGCTCTGTTTAAGTGAAAACAGGTATATTGTGGGATTGTGGCAATATCTGCATATTCACCTTACCTTATGAGTGTGCCTCTAAATGATTGCTCTATGGATGAATGAAGAAATGAACAAAATAGTTTCCTTTGCCCCCTTTTTACCCATTTGTCAACATTTTATCTTGTTGATAGAGACCTATCTTATGACTGCATCAAGGAGGAAATATGATTGAAGCACATTTTTTTTTTCCAAAATACTACCTGCCCTTCCCCAAACATCAGTTATATGTTTTACATGGACTAAAATCCTTACTATCACAGTGACTGATTTTCAACCATTAGAATTATCTTCCTTTTAGACTAAACCAGTGTGTAAACCTTTCAAAAGATATGTGAGAATCAAAAGTGATAAACCTGGAGGACACTGAGGATTAAATGTGGTGTGGGGGAAACCACTGATTGTAGTACCAAGAAGTATTGACCTAATAGAGAACCATTGGAGCTTTGGGACATGGCAATACCATGGGCAGATGTGTGTCTTAGAAAGAAAATTCTAGTAGTCATGTGTAGATTGATTTAGGAGAGAATCTTGACACAGGATTATCAGTTACAAGGCCAAAAGGTAATATAATACAAGCAAAAGGTAATATAGGCTATTAGCCATTCAGATAGTGATTACAGCTGTGTGATTAGTGACTGGAAGAGAGCACTGGGGGAATTCTAGGGTATTGATGAGATTCTGCTTCTTGTTCTCGATGCTGGATATTTGGAAACATTGCAAAAATGCACTGAGCTGTACATTTTGTGCATCTTTCTTTATATTTGTTGTAGTTCAATAAAAAATGTAAAAGAAAGATAATGATGCCTGAATTAACTCAGTGGGAGTGAATAAGAGGAAGTAGATTCTAGAGATAGACACAAGATTTGCAAAATGAGTGGAAGAAGAGAACAAAGGAGAGAATAAAAGATGACTTTGTGATATTTAGCCTTAAAAATGGAAGATAGTTATTCAATAGAGTTAGAAACCTTGGGAGGCGGAACTTCCTTTTGGAGGGGAATAATGAGTTCCAATGAGATGCCAATGACATATTGATATGAGACTATGCAGTAAGAAAATATCAGTGCTATTGGGAGCTCAGCTGGTTAAAAATAGGAGCTTTTTGGAAGTTATACAGGTGGGGGGAAAAAGCAAATGGTTGAAACAGCAGAAATATAGGAGAGCCCTAAGGAAGTAAGGGATGAAGACAATTGAGTACTAGAAAATTTTATCTATTTTAAAATTTTGCCATAAGCCAGCTTAGTCTATAAGATAGCAGCTTTGGTATAGAATGTGTAATATTTACTGTTTTATTTTAATTTTATGTGGTAAGATTTTGTCTATTGAGTGTATTTTCTAAATTGTCTTCGATGAAGATATGTATTTTCACAATTACGTAAGAAAAATTATACAATGAAATAAACGTTTTGTGTGGAATGACAAAAACCTGAAAGTGGCAGAGCTGTTTAGATAATAACTGGGAACACAGTTACTCCTCTGCTTTTATGATTGTACATTTTTTTGTTTATAGAAATATGTATTTTTAAATATTTATTTTAAAATTTTTCTTCAAAAATGCCCAACCAAATGAGGTTGGTAATATTTCAACATGCCAGGTTAACATCACTATTTGTACCTTCTTCACATTAATTTCATTCATTTGCATACTTTTAAGTAATGGAAAAATAAATATATGGATGAAATGGAGAAAGTAATGGAAAAATAGATATAGCCTCAGTGTGTATGTTGTGAGAAAGTATTATTATAGTAAAATAATTTAATTGAAAATTATAAGTTGTTTTTTGCTTTTTAAGTAGGCTCCATATCCAACGTGGGGCTTGAACTCACAATCCTGAGATCAAGAGTCACATGTTCTATCTCCTGAGCCAGCCAGATGTCTCTAAAAGTATAAGTTTTATTTAAAAATTCAGGTGTTGCTCTTTTATTTTTGGATTCAGTTCTGCTCAAAATGGTGTAATCAGTTCACTCATTGAAGGAGGCCTTATAGAAGATTCATACAAAAGTCATGAAGGGAAAATACATTCTAAAAATGTATTCTAAATAACCCTAAGCTCTTCTAAAAGGTTTCCATTATAAATATGAATTTTCTGGAAATCCTTGCTATTGTGTAATATACATAAGTCTTTGTGGTCACTATAAATTAAATCTTCTGATCATGATTTCTTTGGGACTGATATATATGCTGTGCTGACCCCATTTAAAACTATGTGGCACCTAGGGTCGCCTGGGTGGCTCAGTCAGTTGAGCGTCCAACTTCGGCTTAGGTCATGATCTCACAGCTTGTGAGTTCGAGCCCCTCATGGGGGCCTGTGCTGACAGCTCAGAGCCTGGAGCTTGCTTCAGATTCTGTGTCTTCCTCTCTCTCTGCCCCTAACCCACTCGCATTCTGTCTCTGTCTCTCTCAAAAATAAATAAACATTAAAAAAATAAATGAATAAACATGTGGCACTTAAGCTGTCAAGAGTTTGCTCTAGCTGTCACATAACAAAGACCAGTGACAAGGAGTGTCTTCCTTGACAGTGTCCCTGAGACACTACATCTGCCATCCCCATTAAATAACCCAGGTAGGAGGGCTGATTTTCTGTAGCCATTTAATCCTAGTAAGGAAGGCTGGTTTATAGGATTTGGTGTGTTTGATGTATGGAGAATATTTTCTTTGAGAGTGCAAGGTAGCTCCTGAGATTTGTAATAATAAGATTTGTTTGGATTATAGGTTTCTGGAAAGCAAGATTTCTTTTTATATTCCTTAATGTCACCCAATACAACATTCTGTATGTTTCATGAAAGACATGCTCACTGATTGTCATAAAATGAAAGTTAATTAATACTTTCAGAATTTCATTTACTTATGGAAAATATCCTTATATCTTTAATTCCCCCAAATACATACCTTTTACCTTTGAAAATAGAGAACTACAAAATTTTATCAGATGGACCAAAAATATTAATAATCAATCTAGGATCAATATATATGATGACTATAAAATAAAAATTGAGAATTTTACTCTGTATTAAGTAAAATGATTTTTATATTCTCAAAAGGATAATATGATAATGTATAGTTCCTTCATGGTTTGTTCTTTTCAATACCCATCTACTAAGGTGCTTAAATATATCACCAATATGAAATGTCCAGTGCACAATTGCCACATTGGAATAGAATATCCTAATTTTACTCCCCATCTATTCCCAAACTTGTCCCTATTTTTCTAAAATCCTTCAGTACAATGAACACATTCATTATCGCCCCCCCCTTTGTTTCTGAGGCAATGGACTCTTCTCTAAGCAATGATGATTCAAGATGTTGGAGGGAATAAGGCCAGGACTGTCACTAGCCTTGCCTTTCAAAATATTCCAATCACATATTAATCCTTTTCCAAATAGATTCCGGACAAATCCATTTTGACCCAGAACCAGAACAATGAAGCCAAATCTAGAATCATCCATTTTGGCTAAGGTTGCATCACTGGCAAATACATTTTTCAAAATTTCGTTTTGTAAGGAATTAAATCCAATTCCTTTCCACATGGGAAAAAGCCAATAACGAAAGCTGATGATTGTAAAAGTGAGACCAAAGAGCCACAGGACATATTTATTTTGGAAAGAAAGTTAAAAGACTAAGAAGTTAAGCCATAAAACATTTTACACCAGTTTAGATTAAACCAACAGTTTAAAAGATAAATATTTTGCATTTTTTTATGCAGATGTCCAAGATAAAAATAGCTGTTGTGCTAAGAAAATTTAAGATTACCATAGAAAATCCTCCATAAATGAGTATATGCAAAATGGAAAGCAGGTCATTTTATACATTTTTTTAAAAGTGTGTTTCAAAGATAATTAATTCTCAAACATTACATATATCCCACAAGGGGACCTTTCAGAGTGGGGCCAAGGAAATGAATACCCTGACCTTGTTTTACTCTCTTCCTCTGATCTCATACTGAGGCTTTATCTTGAGTGAGCTGAAATCTAACTGGAATCCAGAGTATACCACAGGAGCTAGAGGTGTGGTGAGGGAATGGGGAGGAAGAGCATGTTGATGTCATTCATTGCAGATCTATATTCAAGGTAGGGAGCAGGTGGAGGTTGGAGAGTGGAACTTGAGGAGGGAATTAAAGACATCTGGGCCAGACCAGTAGCCAGTGACCAGATAAAACTAAAAGATCTTACTTCCCACCCTCAGAGATCCACTTACCACCTCCAAGACTAGGAATTTTTTCTTTTCCTCTTGTTCTCTAAACAGGCTTATTTCTGCTATTCTCATCGCTTTATTCATAAAATAACCCTTTATGAATTTGAAGATAATAATGATTTCTCCTAGTTTTATTTTTTGCAACTTGAGCTGAAGTTATACTCGGAACAACTCTTATCTTTCTCTCCCACTGCCCTCTGGACCCTCTTTTTTAAAAAAAAGTCTCCATCTTTTAAGAATCTTGTTTGGTATTGACACATACTTGAATCATTCTTGTGTTTGCACACACAGATGTGTGTGTGTGTGTGTGTGTGTATGTGTATGCATCTGCACACACATTTTTCCAGTTTCTGAAGTGTAATACATGGAAATGTATTTTCAAGAAGATTTTTCTTTTTTTTTCTTTTTTTATTAGTTTCTTTATTTTTTATTTTTTTTTAATATGAAATTTATTGCCAAATTGGTTTCCATACAACACCCAGTGCTCATCCCAACAGGTGCCCTCCTCAGTGCCCATCACCCACTTTCCCCTCCCTCCCACCCCCCATCAACCCTCAGTTTATTCTCAGTTTTTAAGAGTCTTCAAGAAGGTTTTTCTTATCAAGGCCATTCTGAATTGTAATTCAAGTATTGACAGTCTGACCTAGTTTAGTAACACTTGTAAATTTGGGAGCATATTCCTCATTCATTTTCTGGGTTATCAAATAGATATGTTGAGAAAGGTCAGCCTAAGGGATAACTCTTATGAGCCTTTAGGTGATAGTATATCACCTATAGTATATATACAATTATAATAATTGTATATAATATATTATTTATGTTATAATAATATATACAATTATTATGTATGTATATAATATTTAACCCTTTCTTACTTATGATCTCAAAGCTAGACATTGACTGTACAAAGATTAGAATAGTTAAGATTATCCCTTCTAGTTGGAGATGAAAATGTCTTTAGAGCTGAGACCAAGTATGTTTCTTGGAATAACACTTATCATTTCTCAATACTTACCCATTCTTGGCTACTTTGTGACTGTCATAGACTGAAAGAAAAGAGTTTTGATATGATTTTCTCTTCATAATGTTTTAGTGTTATTAAATAGAATTCTCTAGGACAGACTCAGTCCTAGACAACATATTTATCCACACTTTGGTTAAAGTACAGATTGAACTCTTATCAATCCTCACATGACTCAAAAGTTATATAACAGACACTTTAGTGGCCCCCCTCGGATCCTTTTCACCAGCTCTATCTTCTAGCTTAACTGTGTGTGGTTGCTAACTGCTTGTACCTGTGATCTTCAAAGCCTTGTTTTTGGACAATGGAGGCTTCTTACACATGAAGAAAGCCAGAAGGCTAGGAGTTTAAAAGAATACAATCATTATATAACTCAAACATGTTAAGTAAGTTGATGTGATATTTTTTGTGTAATAGAGGTGAAGAGTCTGTGTTCTGGTACATAATAATCTCATTTTACTTAGAATTTATGACAAACAGGGTTTGGTGCAGGAAACAAAATATTATGCATTTTGAACAAAAAATGATTTAAATACAGTGAATTATAATGGTAATTGTTGGAAAGGCTATTAAGCAGATGCTAAGCTAGTATCCCAAGAATGACTCACAGAATACCACAAGATTCACCTGCTAGGGAAAAGATGGGGAATCAGACATCGCCATTGAAAAGAGTGAATTCAAGAACATGCTAGAGCTGGGTCAGGAAGGAGCAGTTGCTACAACTACCTGAGCAGTATGTGGAACACACTTGTCTCAGTGCAAATGTCTCAACACCCATGAAGTTGGTGATTAGATGCTAGAAACTCTATAAATATTCCTGGCAGCAGAAAACAGCCAAAAGGATTATAAAGATAAGATGGCCCACATCTGATTTGTACATTTCAAATACCTCATGATTACTTCTGATTGGTACACCAAAATCCTAGCTGCAAAAATGTCTGAGAAGTAGAGTTTTAAGATTTCCAGTCATTGGAGTACTAGACAACATACTTGAAAGGAGATGGGAATAATTGCTGAGTGCTAATCTGGGCCGTTGTGTTACATAACTCCAAGGAGCATTATTCAGCATAAATGGCCACCTTGCACTGCCAACTGACTGTATTGCTTACACTTCCAGTTAAAAATTCTCTAGAATCAAGTGTTCAATTTCAAACGTCACATTTTAAAATACACATGAAAAAAATAGTGTGTACTCATGGTAGCCATGACAATGGTAAGAGGTTTTAAAACCACATCAAAGGAAGGAAGAAATTGAAATAGGAATTAACATAATCTATAAACATCTGAGGAAGCAGTTATAGGCTTGTTAGGAGTTTCAGTTTATGGCAAAAGAAAGATCAATAAGGCTAAGTTAACAAAGAAGCAGGATTCAGTAGCGTTTTTTATTTGAAATTTTACCCAATGTTCCTTTCAAATCTAAGATTCTATAATCATTCTAGATATTTATAGATAGGTCTAGGTCCCTCAGTACTTTTTGGAAGGTTCAAAATAAAGTATGATTTCAACAGCTCCTTTATTTTCATTATTTGTATCAGGAATTCTGCATCTTTTAAAAACAAGGAGGGATGTGTGACATTTTCATTTGTTTTACTATCTCTGTTCTTTTAATTTTTTCAAAAATTGACTTTTCCTTGTATGTACTTAAATAATGACTTTATATCCTATATGTCAAGAGAAATATTCTCTGAAATTAAAAAGGCATTATTCATTAATATTTTCATGTTATTTTTGAGGATACTCAATTGTTAAGAAACAAATATTATAGGAGAATTTGGAAAAAGAGAAGTAAGGGCATAGATCAGTAGTTTGGGCAATTGCAAATCAAAATGAATTTTAACAGGAAAAAATGCAAAGTATATTAATAATTTGAAAAATAATAATCCAAACTCAAGTATTTTATGGGCAGAAGAAACCTAGACTACTGAATTGCCAAAGAGACATAGATGAAACCAGAGAGCAACGATTTTGCAGTGTGTGGTGTCAATAAATTAGGACTGATGTAACTTTGACCTGTTAAGGAGGGATCCTCATGGACCAGGGTGGAGATGGTTTTACAGTTTCAGGAGTGCAGTAGTCAGCTTTGGGCAACCCAATTCTAGAAATAAATGACAGAGAAGTGAGGAGATTTAAAGAAATTATTAGATTAAAAATAATTAAAAACCCTGAATATGGATATACAGGAATGGTAGAGAAATTGTGTGCGAAATCTTGGAAAGTAATGTTTCAAAGGACATAGACAAATACCGTAAATAAAATACCTAAAATTAAAATCCATTTCATGTAACTAATCAACCTGAGAAACTGCAGTTGGAATATATACAAAAGAACACTTTATATGAAAACTCTTGGGTTGAGCAATAACTAAAAGATAATCTCCATCCTTTTAAGGGAAAATAGGAAAAGAAATATTCATTCTAAGTCAGTAATTGCCTAAGTTAGCAACAAATTACAAATCTCATACTTTCCAATGTACATTCATTATCTGCCAACAGAAGAAAACAATATAAGTAACATCTTGAAAATATGTATGCAAAATACAACAAAATTTACATCGAAACAGTTGGCACATAGACAAAGGTGATATTTAAATACAGCAACTCTAATTTTCATCATCTATGCAATATAAAGGAATAATTTTTTTTTCTTGAAAATCAAGGATACTTTACTTTTCATAGTATACTTTAGTTCTGTTTCCTTAAGTGACAGCGTTCATCAACCTAACCATAAATGGGGCAGTGGTTTTCCTAAGTAGCTAAAACATTTTTCAGATGTTAAATTGAACCTGCTTGTTTACTATTGTGGTATCCTGAAAGTAATTAGCTTAACTACTTACCTTTAGGCTGTGTCCCTTTTTGATGGTAAAACATTAGAAAAACCGGTGATGAATGTTTTGATCAACCAGTTTTTTCCCCCACACAACAGTTGCTCAGATAGAAAACATTGATAGGCACAGGTGAAAAAAAGAGAGGTTTGCAGGTCCCCATCAGTCCAAAGATTATCGGCTTGTCACTATGACTTTGGGAGATGAGACTTTCCCTGATGGGAAAGCAGAGGAGACCTGCTGTCAGTGAGATTGGCTAGTGTGCTGCAAGCTCAATAACCATGCGAACATGTACACATGTACCTATACAGCCATTACTTAACATGTACCAGGCACTTTATTTATGTGTACTCTCTATATATCATCATTAATTTTCTCAGCTTTCTGAGGTAGACAATATTATTATATTATCTCCGTTATACAGTGAACGAAATTGAGATGCAGAGCAGCCAAATGACCTGCGCTAGACCAACACAGTATTCAAACCCAGGCTCTTAACCATTAGTTAAATTCTACTGCCTCTATTAACTTGGCATTAGAAAGAGACCAACTAACATTATTACTTTATTATTCTGAATATAAAAATTTGCTTACACTTAAAGTGGAAAAACGAATTAACATTAAGCTATTTTTTCCCCTTTGTTCAACTCTTCTGGACCTTACTGCTTAACAGACGATGCATTCTTTCAATTTTCAGTTGATATGATCTAAAGGTTTTTCCCAATGAATTGATGAGCAGACATAAGATGAATTGAGGTCAGCGGCTCTTCCTCATTTGAAGATGTAGCTAGAGCAGAAAATCACAGGGAGCCCATCATTTTCCATCTGGCAGAGCCATATTTATCATTCAGCTTCATCTGAGTTCATCTGGTAATATCAGTGAAGAAATAGCTTGATCAATCAAAAAACTCTCCTTGGTGGGTTAACTAGGTCCTTAAGCCAGACTCTGGTTTTACTGATTTGACCACTTTATTGAAAACTACATGTATATTTTTAATGGCATATAGACCCAACTGGCATAAGAGAATCTCATTTGTAATAATAGCAAGATTTATACCTCATTACTGTTCTAAATGCTAGGAGAGGTACTGTGGCAAAAAATAAATTCATTTTAATGTCTGACTCTATGTTCTCACAGACATTAAAAAGAGATAGTGGTCTATACATTGGGTTAAAAATTATTTCATATTAAGTTCTGAAATTTTAAAAATACCTATCACATCTTCACAAATCATGATGGCAACTAGCATTAATTGTTCACTATAATCTTGCTGGAATTTATTACATCAGTGCTCTCTACAATGTTGAGTTTGAAGTTTCCAATTATCTAAGTTCCTTAGCCAGAAATGATGGCTGTTAACGTAGTTCTCAGAACTTTTGTATGTTTCTGTTTCTAGCATATTCTGTACAAAAGTAAGTAATAGTGTATGAGGCAACTAATTTGTAATGTAACCCATGTCCCATTTGGAGTGATAGTTTTAAATTCTGGAAGCATGCTAGAATCCCCCAGAAAGACTGTAAAAAATAATAATTCTTGGGCTTCATCTCAAGAGATTCTGATTTATTTGGAGTAGATCCCTAGTAACAGAATTTTTAAAAAAGTGCTTCAGGTGAAGATTGGAAACAATGGCTTAGAGTTATTCTTCATTTCACAAGACTTTGAGATGTGTGTTCTCAAACATTTTTCAAAAGGATGATGACTTGTCTGAACCATTCATAAGGTATTACGGTCAAACTTTTAATCGATTGACTTCATGTTTTCTTCTTAAAAAAGAATTTTCCAACAAAGAAAATGTACACTAATGAGATCAACAACAACAACAAAAAAGCATATTGGAAGTTTATTCACATATTTAATTGAATTCTGTGTAGCATACCTCTACTGAGGCAGAGGACACATAAGAACCAGAAGGCATTATCTTGGCTCTGACTGTATTAAATCTATAATTTAAGGAGGAACTAGAGGAAAAAGCCAGGGCAGATCATCTGATGAACGAAAGAGGGGAGCTGCATGGCATGTTAATCTCATGATTAAGAATATTTCCCTTCATTCCTAGGCTGAATCATTTGCTTTCTTTCTCTTGTTGTTTTCTTTTTCTCTGCCCATTCCTTATCACTCTCTAAATCATGAAAAGACTCTTTTATTATCAACCTAGAATCTTAGAGATCATGACCAAAAATTTCATGTCAGAGCAGTTGGATCAATGGATCCAACTTTTCTGGAATATTTTTTCATTTGGGTAACGAAGTCCTTCATACCTGTGTCCTATGAGCTCACTGAATTCTGTTTCATTTTATCTTCTGTCAATGCCCTTGAGCCAAAGACCACCAGGAAGACATTTGTCGTTGAACAAGTTGGGTTTATTATTAATTGCAGTGAGAATATCGGGAACCATGAGGTTTCTCAGTGTAGTGGAGGAGCAGTGACCCCCCACCCCCAAATTATATGTTCAAATCCTGATTACCAGAACCTGTGATGTTAATTTTATTTGAAAAGAGTCTTTGAAAATGGAATTAAGTTAAGGTTGTTGAGATGAAGAGATCCTGAATTACCTGGGTAGGCACTAAATCCCATGACGGGTGTCCTTATATGAGACAAACAGAGGAGTGGGTGATGTGACCATGGAGACAAAGATTGAAGGAATGACAACAGCTGTCAGAAAGTAGAAGAGATGAGAAAGGGAGTCTCCCCTAGAGGTCCCAGAAGGAGTATAACCCGCTGACACCTTGATTTCAGATTTCCAGCCTCTAGATTGTGAGAGAATAAATTTCTGTTGTTCTGTGCTACTTTGTGTGTGGTAATTTGTTATGGCAGCCACAGAACATTAATACACTCAGTGAAAGGGTGTTTGAAAAAACCTACTATAGGATTTGGGCTTTCTTTGGGGATTTGGGGAAGGGACTAAAGTAGCAAGTCTAGATTAGATGCTTAGGGATGATAGGATATGAGGAAACAGGTCTAGATTGGGTATTTAGGGATGATAGGGATGTCAGAAAGTAGGACTAATTGTACGATTGGATACCCTTATAGAAAAGGAAAACTAAGACAAGGGTCAATCTGAAATGTGTAAAGTAGCAGTCACCCATTTTGGCCAAGAAAAGAGGTGTTTGGTAATTTGTAGGTGCCACGATGAACCTGTTCTTCTCTTTGCTTAGATAAAACTATGACATAGCCTTGCCTTTTCTCATTTTATTGTGGCTTCAGAGTAACCTTTTCTGAGGTTCGTATTCTGTGACTTGTTTATGTCCAATAGGAGAATAGCACGACCTAGGTGTGAGTGCTAGGACAACTTCAGAATATTAGTGGTTGCTTAATTATTCTATCTTGATTTCTTCAATAATTGCACACATTTGAGACCCCTTCTATCTCTACCTGCTGAAGGAGCCAACTAGTCAATGGTTAGGAAGTAAGTTCATGCACAATTGACATTTCACTGAAACCCTTCAGTATTGTTTTTGCTGTTGTTGTATTGTTTTGTTTCCTATTTGGAGGGGAGAGCAATCATATTTTATAAAATAATAATAATATTATTATTAGTTCAAATTGAGCTCCAGTACTTTCTTAAAGTGACTTTATACTGAGTTTATTTTGTGTTCTTAGGAATAAATTCTTCTTTGGGATTTTGGTTTTTTGATCAGATTTGCATTGTTCTTTAGTGAAGTTGTTTTTGTTTTTTGTTTTTAATTTTTTTTAATGTTTATTTGTTTTTGAGAGAGACAGAGACAGAATGCGAGTGGGTTAGGGGCAGAGAGAGAGGGAAACACAGAATTGGAAGCAGGCTCCAGGTTCCGAGCTGTCAGCACAGGGCCCCACGTGGGGCTCAAACTCACGAGCTGTGAGATCATGACCTCAGCCGAAGTTGGACGCTCAACCAGCTGAGCCACCCAGGCGCCCCAATGAAGTTGTTTTTTTAACATCTATTACCTGCTTGTCCAATGCATTGCTTTGTCTGCCTGCCTGTCTGTCTGTCTTGAATGTTATTTATTTGTAGGAGTAACAGTCTAGAGGGAGAGAATGGGACTATAAATCTCTTCTCAGGCCAGCCTAGGGGTTGACAGGATCAGAAGATTTCTTTTCAGCATCCTTTGGACAAATTTGGTCCCAGATCACCATCTCAAAACCTTATACTTCTTCTTCAATCTTGTTTTTGTATCCCTGAGAATTGCTGTTATTTTAGTTTTATTTGCCCAGAGTCAGGGTTTTATGATCCCTGATGGGTGACAATTGGTCTTTGACCAAGCTCCAGTGACAAAAGTTCACATAAGCACAAGTCTCACCGACACTTTGGTATTACTCATGGGATCTTTTCAATCTGAAATTGTGCTTCTTCCAGGCCAAACACCTGATTCGTTTATGATTCTCACTGTAATGCTAACTCTTATGCATGCTGTTCTCTCACAATTTTACCAAAGACAATTCTGAATTATAGTGCTCACTCTGGGGACCTTTTGATATAGACAAACTATTCATTTGAGAGGCAGCTTAGACAAAAAAGAAATAAAGTTGTGACCGGCCAATGGTCTACTTTCTTTAATTGGCATAGAGAGGCTTCTCAACGCAATTTGGACTAAAAAAATTGCCTCCCTAGAGATTCTTTAGCCAAAGTTGATGCTAAATGTGAGAAACATAACTCCTCTTGTGGAACCATTCCAATGCTTCCCTTCTATATTTGACTCTTGTGCTTACAGCCTTTGCTTTAACCCTCAGAATCTTGTTCAAGAGTTTTAGAGTTGATGGCCCAAAATTTCTTGTCAGAACAGTTGGATGAATGGATTGAATTTTTCTGGAATATTCTTCCATTTGCACACTGAGGTCCTGTTTATTTTCTCTTTGTGGGAACATGGTAAATTGACATATCTCAACTTCTTGAGCAGTTGTGTTGTAGTTACATGACTGTATTTTTGCCAGTGTGATATAGGGAAAGCAATACATGCTGCTTCTGGGCATGGCTATATAATTCCCTGCATAATCATCCCATGCTCACTTTCCCTTTATTTGGCAACCTTGTCTAGCCCTATGTTTAAGATGGCAATGTCACAAAATGGAAGCCTAGATCCTGAGTCATCATTTGGAAGAAATGCACCACGAAGAGCTGTAAGACCATAATGTAGATGAGAAATGTATTGTTACTGTGCTAAGGCACAGAGATTAGGGATTGATTGTTTCAGTAGCTAATGTTATTATTCCTCACTGATTCAATGCCCAAGAAGTAATAACTTCCTGGCCCCATATTATTTGGACTGGATAAAAAAAAAATAAGAAGATACAAAAAGACATTTAAGAAAATAGGACATTATTTAGAGAAATAAAACAGATTTCTAGAAATCTAATCAGGCATCTCACTTCAGAAATTTTAAACTTAAAGTGTGATACATTGATAAAGTTTTGTCACATAGATGAAAATTACATATTTAAGTATAAATAAATGACATTTTGGGGGAAAAAGAGCTATTTTGGCTTAAGATTTTTTAACGTGGCCTCATTCATTTAACAGACATTTATCTGATACCTACTATGTGACATGCCCTTTCCTGAGTACTGGGGATATGTGTCAGTGTAAGAAAGAGATAAGACATTGATTATATTCTAATGGAAAAGGAAAAGCAATAAACAAAATAAATAAACCATTACAGTATTTACATTTTAGGAAGTGAGAAGAATTTGGAAAAAAATAAACAAGAGAAGAGCCTGGGACGACTAGTAGAAACTTGCACTTTTAGATAGGGTGTTCATGGAAACCCTCATTAAGGAGGCAGTTTATGAGCAAAGACTTAAAAGAGGTGAGGAAGCAAGCCCCCAGAGAGCTCACATTCCAGACAGCAGGACCAGGTGAAGACCATGAGATGGGAGTATGCCACACAAAGTAGAGGAACAGTAGAAGGGATCCATGACTAGAATGGGCCAAAGAAGGGAGGGCCTATAGGAAATGAGGTCAGATGAGTGATGGAACTCAGATCCTGACCAACCTTGTAGACCCTTAGAAACATTAGGTTTTCACTCTGATGGGTCACAAAGCCACTGGAGGATTTTTAACATGTGGCATCACCAATTTTTCATTTTAACACAATCACTGTGACTACTGGGTTGAGATTAAACTAATAGTGGGCAAGAAGGATGAGGGGATACTGGTTAGGAGATTATAACTATAATCTGGATGAGAAATGATGGTGGCTTTGGGCAGGGTGGTAGCAGTGAGGGTGGTCAGAAGTGGCTAAATCCTGGATATACTCTATTTGTACATCTAGCAAGATTTGCTTTGGGGCTGGATATGATGTGTGAAAAAAAGAGAGGAATAAAGATTGACTCCAAATGGGAGGATTGATTTGCCATTAATTAAGGGAAAGACTATGGAGAATAGGTATTGCGGGGTAAGAACAGGATTTCAGCTTTGGTCTTGTTAGGTTTGAGATGCCTCTTAGATATCCCATATTAAAGAAAACACTCACAATTTAGCTTCACTAATTTATTATCTTTAATAATTTGTGTTGCTTATTGTGTTATTCTTTCTTTCAAAGAGATTATGATCTTGCAAATGGGGATAATATTTTAGATTCATTCTGTATCTTCTACATTGTCTAGTAAAATTGTGAAGCCCAAAGTTTCTCTGTAAGTCAGTTGATTTATGATGTGAAGAATCAGATTAGTGTATAATAAATCAGACATATGAATTCTGTTTCATATAGACTGTCTTAAAATTCAGTTTGGTATTGTTTATGTGTTAGCAGGCTCATGTCTCTTATTATTCAAAGAGCATAAGGAAAAAAAAAAAGAGGTTTGGCAGACAGAAGAGAAAAGCTCTCCAACAATTAAATCCTGCATGGAAAATGTTACCAGAAGTGATTCCTGTACAATACACACATTTACAGGAAGAATCTAATTTGTATTTAGTCTGTATTTCAGCTCATTCACAATGAGAACTCATGTCTTAGGAGCTATAGCCAGGAAATATGCCAGAGGTTCAGGGACTGAGCCCAGCTAGGTGGGACCCTGGCAGGGCCAGGCATGTAAAAGCAATCTTTACTGCATCTCACAAAGTTGATGATGGGATTTTACTACCAAGCCAAGAGTTTGAAACCAAATTATGATGAAATGAAATAACTGAAGTAAATGGTTCTTTCTTAAAAAAGCTTCTCATATGTGCTCTAGGAAGAAGGGGTTTATTTTCTTGTTTCTGTTGTTGTTATCTTTGAATAGAGCGTTCTGCAAATAACTTGATTCAGGAATAATATAATATGTGCCTTGTGAATCAAAATATGAATAATGCCAGTGGATGCCAAATTAAACTCCTTTCTAATTGCCTCACTCTCTGATATTAATTCCCTGACACACTGAGTGTTTAATATGTACTGATTGACTTGAATTAGCTTGGTACAAAAGGAAAAAAATATGTAGGGAAATGAGACTGACTTTTCACCTTTCCATGGGTCAGGATAATGGAGGAAGAGCACTTAGAGAAACTTAAAAAAATGATGCAAAGGAAAGATTCTACTTATGAAAATTTGGAAAACAAAATACATGTGGTATCATTAAACTCAAAATATAGCTAATTTTAGCTAGAAGATGTCAGTTATGTTCAAATCTAACATTTCATGGTTAGCCTATTAATTCAATTCCAGGTATTATTAGGTTTATTCTGGGAACACAGTTGAATCCAAGGACATGATCTGGTCTTACATATACTAGGATATTCCTTATGTTGATATATATGTCTCCAAACATAACATATGACTAAGGACTGATATAAAAGTATATGTGCATTCTTTCCTTCATTAATAATATTATGGAAAATTCTCAGGAATTTGGACAGAATGAAAATTTCCCTCATTCCCTCTCCCTCGGTTTATTATTCCCTTAGTTGTACAATTTGATTTATTGTAAGATTAGTTTTGCCAGTTTAGAATTAGTTATAAAATGGTAATTAATAGCAAGCATTTTATTGTTTCTTACTTTTTATTTTCTAGGATGAAAGATTATTACATGGCATAGCTGTTTTAATCTGGAATGAATTCATTTAGGGTACTGGGTTTGTGGGTGGAGGCAGCATGGGAACCATCAGAGGACACAATTCTACATTTTCTGATACTCTGCAATCTAGAGCTACTTATATTCTAAGGCAGAACCTCTCCAAAAAGTTAATGTGAACAGAGCTACCTTTTTCTGGTATCTTCTGCTGAATTTTGTTGTCTTTGTGCTAATAAAATAAAGGTTGGGGAAAGGGTAAAAGTCTGCAAAAGCAATTACAATCAAAATGAGTCATAGTGCTAAAAGGCGAAGTTGGTTGTCTACTTTTACAGTACAGACGTCATTCCAGTGATTCTTAACTAATTAATCTCACCGTGGTCTTTTCTTACCGTCACAAATTTATTAGACTTATGTAAGAGAATATTTTCATTTTGATTTTTACATGTGAGCTGATAAGAAGTCGCCAGAACTTTTTTTTAAAAGAAACTTCACATTATAGTGTCATTTATTTTTTATGGAACTTGAAATATCTCTAAAATGTGCTTATATAGAATTGTGTCCAGTTGTATCTCACGGTTTCTGCGTATGCAGACCTGTGCCTGTTGTGGCTGAGGCCAAATATATTTGCTTTTTGTGGTCTACATCCAGTCTAAGGCCAACTAAACTTCCTAAAAGAAGACTTTTTTTTCAGCAGACAAATATTCCATTAGGTAATAAATGTTAGATCTTTCCATATTGGCTTAGCAATAAATAAGCAAGGAATAAAGAGGATTTCAATATAAATCCTTCACTGAAACAATTATTATTTTGAGCTAATCACAGTAGAAATGCAGCTATTACAAAAGAGCAAATCACTATTAGGAATGCAAAATAAACAAAAGTAAATCACTGCTGACATCAGTAATTATACATAATTCTCCTAAATCTATCCCCTATTATTAGCCAAGCTTAGATTAAAACTCTTAAGCATTTATTTGATACCAGTTGAGATCATGTTAGTAGTTATTTGCCATAGAGGGAAGATGTTTCCCTTTCCGTTGGGATTTTGATGAGGTCTAGACCCAGATGACTTTGAGAAAGTTGAACCCAATGGGTCTATTCCTTCATTTGCATAGGAAAGGTAACCTGACATTTTGACTACACTGCCCATCTGTTCTCTGGAACTTAAAGATGTGCGCATCTAGATCTCAATCACTGTGTTAGGAAATCATACTGGACCAGGTGCCTAGTTTCTATAGAAACAATATGAAGAGAATCTGCCCTCCTGCAAATAATACTTATTGGGGAAAGTCTGTTAGGTTTAGAGTAACTATTTTAATATGAATGGAGTGAGAGGTACCACACCATGGGGATGCCTGAATGAAACTAGTGGTGTTGTTTTTGTTTTCCTTGGAGTCTTAACACAGCTACCTTTCTCTGCTACCTTCTCTTGGATTGCCTTTATGTAGGAATTATTAAATTATTAAACTTCTTTCTTCCTTCCTTCCTTCCTTCCTTCCTTCCTTCCTTCCTTCCTTCCTTCCTTCCTTCCTTCTTTTCTTTATCTTTTTTCTCTGCATGGAGGTGGAATATAAGGGTGTGGGGGCAGAGTTGAATTGTATGGCAAAGTTGAGGAGAGGACATACACAGAGATTGAATGCAGCTGCTGTTAAAACAATGGGGTCTTTGGAGAAAAGGGAGACTTGAAAGTTGTTTGCCATCAAATAAATCCCCTCTTTCATTTCTACTATGATATCTTTTGCAAACTTAAAATTGCTCAGTAATACTGCCTATGAGTGGGCTTCTCTGGAGAGAAGTTGCAAGTACAAGAGAAGTGATTTCATGTGCCAGAGAGGAAAATCTTTTGGCAAAATCAAATGAGGAGTAAAACAGACTGACCAGCAACTAGAATCTATTTTTGTTGCATGTAATTACAATTGAAGATGCAAGCCAAGATATATTGCCTCCCTAGTTCATCAGCAGGAATGACTCTGAGCAATGAACACAGAATGCCATTTTAGTAAATGATAAGCCTGGCAAAATCTGTCTGCCTGGACATATCCAGAATTGTCTGCTCTATTCTTTCAGTGTGAGTATTTTCCTGGGGCTGAAGAGACATGGTGATGGCAGGAGACACATGTGGCCAGATTCCAACATGAAGGAAGTAAATCTAGACCTGTTGTCAGAAAAAAAAAATACTAGCACTAGAAACACTTCAAGATGGGGGAAAAATAGTGTTTGGCACTTATAAAGTTATTCCCTCAGAGCAGGCCTGCAGGATCAATGTAGATTATTTATTTATCTATTTATTTATTTGTTTTTGAGAGAAAGAGAAACAAAGCAAGAAGGAGTGAGGGAGGGACAGAGAGATTATGTCAAGTAGGCTCCACATCCAGTGCAGAGTCTGACTTGGGGCTTGATCTCAGGAACCATGAGATCATGACCTGAGATGAAATCAAGAGTCTTGCACTTAACTGATTGAACCACCCAGGTGCCTCTCAATGTAGATTTTTGACCAATACTATATATTTTCATGTTTAAACACAAAATGATACATGTAAAGTGCTACTCAATTTTGAAATCTTTATTATATGAACCAATTCCAAGCCATCAGAATAACCTGCAGGCCAGTAACGTTTCTCAAATATTTTCTTCACAACCACATGTAGGCTCCGTGAAGTCTTACCTTCCATTAGAATTTAACCCTGACGCAACTTGTCTAGTTCACCCTACATATGCAAATCGTACAATGATGCTGTAATTAAGCACTTCAGTGACGTTTCAGTTTTTTTACCTTCAATGGAAAGATAATGATCTAGATTTCAGTTGAATAAATCGAATAGCTGGATCGATACTGGTCCCCAAAGAAATTTCAATTAAAGTAAACTTATATTTATCGATTCTTTGTATATTTTCAAGCTAGGTACTGAAATAATTTAGGAAATCAAAACATGGTGTCTATTGTTCAGCTATCTTATGGAATTGATTCAAATTAGTACAAATCTTGTCTTATTCAATAGGTTTTTGTAGCATATAACTTGAAATCTTCTCCATGAAGGCTCCCTATGGTGCATTTACTGTACAGAGGTTAGCCTTTATCAACTATGGTTGTCTAATAACTGTAGCAAAGGCTCTTATTTTACTTTTAATTTAAAAATTTTTATTGAGCATGCTTTGGCTTTTTTTTTTTTTTCACACTCATGGTCATTTTTGTGCTTGTTGTAGAATGTTAAAGCAACTTATCTTGGCCCTTCTGACATATCTTAACTCCTTTGTCATTATGTGAAGAATCAAAGTTACCTGTTGCCAAGTGGTACTACAGCAGTTCCTGGTCTTTAACAGAAGGTGTTTTAAATGGTACATGCTCTCAAGGAAGAACTTCCTTTTAGAAACACTACACACCATGTCCAGAATTTTGTTGAAGAGCAGTAATTTGATGCAACTCAGCCTGTGCAGGGCTTGGTTTGTCAGAATTGAGCCTCCCTCACCAGTATTCTGTTGACCTCTATGGCAAGAAATTTCTATTTGCATATTTTGACAGCCTTTTTTTAAAAAATTTTTTCTTAATCTTTATTTTATTTTTGAGAGAGAGCGAGAGAGAAAGAGAGAGAGAGAGAGAGAGAGAGAGAGAGAGAGAGAGAGACAGAGTGTGAGCGGGGGAGGAAAAGAGAGAGAGAGAAACACAGAATTCAAAGCAGGCTCCAGGCTCTGAGCTGTCAGCACAAAGTCCGACGTGGGGCTTGAACCCATAAACCGTGAGATCATGACCTGAGCCGAAGTCAGGTGCTTAACCAACGAAGCCACCCAGGCACCCCGACCACCTTTCTTTTAGAGATTTTACCTTTAACTACCATGCTGCAAATAATGATACAGTCCTAGTGACTAGATAACTTTCACTGGTAAAATGTTAAAATTGACTTCAATTTTAAAGACTTCAATCTTTTTTCAAAGATTGCCTTTGTTCAATAAAGAATATCTTCAAAAGACTTCACTAAGAATTCTACATAGAATTGCACATTATATTGCCCGAGGAATTTCCAAAGTTATGTGTATTCATTGCTGTCACCAGACTTTTATTTTAAGCCATTAAATTCTCTAAAATGTCCAATGATACCAGTAAAATATTCCTTTTTAATACTGTCATAAATTTATCAAATGTGTGTGTTCTTGGAGAGATCCTATCATGAAATATCTTGAAGACATACTGATTAGGTTCCTCTTGATTGTTTACAACAGGGAATAGACTTTTCAGCATATGAGTTCTGGGGATTCATCTTGTCCAACACTCCTTTCTCTCCTCCAGAGTATTTATTTTAAGCAGAGTCAGCTCAAGTTTCATTTAGAAGTTCCAAGTCTGCTTCTCAGGGTACACCTGTTTGACAGTTTACGCTGAGCTTGCGATTGTATTACTTTCAATTTAGGACCTCCCTGCCAGCTTATTTTTCCATAGGACGCCATGCTGGCCACCAGAAGATGTTGAGATAGCAAAAAAATAGGCAATGAATAAGCACAAGTTCAATGATACTTATTAACTAAGGCGAGAACTATTCTGAAGCAATTCTGTCCTCATGCTTTAATCCCATTATTCATAACTATGAAATCAAAAGGAATACAATATAAATAATAGATAATGTTGATATTGAACTGTATGTTAACCCTAGTTATCAATAGCTTCATTTTATCTGGTAGAAATTATATTTTTTTGTGTAAAGTATTGGCATTGAGAGGAAATCTTGAGGAAATAGAATATGAAGTTTTTTCCCCTCATACGACTGAGAATTTAAGGTCTCATTTGATTGTAATATGTTTAATCAAAGGACATAGGTGTAATATACATTATTAGGTATCAGTTTATCAGAGTAACTCCTGGATGTGCAAGAGAAACCTTTTACATTTACTATGTGGGTGGAAGAAATTCAGCTCAAAATCATTAAGCGCTAATTGATTATATGGTAGATGCCTGGAATACAACATTGAATAAGATAAAGACCTTGTTCAAGGAACTCACAACTGCATGGGAGAATTGATCTCATTCTGACTAAATAGGCTGAGAAGGTGAGGCAGCCTTAGCCATCCATTGCTTCAACTCCTTGGAAAAAAATCTAGCATTGCAGCCCTTAAGAAAAAAATACCTATGATCATATTTTCTTTTTGGAGTTGGTTAGGAAAACATATAAATCAGACACCTGAAGTATGCACACTGAATTCTTGAAGCCATAAAAAAGGGGATTTTCCTTAGTTTGCATCTAATAAAATAGAAAAGCAACCCACTTGATAGAAAATGGGCTTCCTGAAGGCTCCGGCAAGCCAAGCCCTGCTGTACACAGTGCTGTACATTCACAGTCACAGGCCTGTGTTGACACGTTGCAATAAATGGGGCTCTGCTGTTGCTGCTGCTGCCACTACCAACTTAAGGAAGAATTTCAAAGATCCATTTCCAAGGCTAAGATTTTAATGACTTTTCTTAGTTCTGGTGGTTCACTTTAGCAAAGTACAGATAGCTCCTGGCAGCACATCTGGAAGGATCATCCATGGACATCTGAATGTCATGGTGGGGCTTCCAGGGATGAGCACAAAGGGTTTTTCACAATCGCGAAACTGCCACATTGGTTGGAAGGTGGATATTTTTCATCCTTTTTTTTGATGAAGACAATTCTTGATCTCTTTGTGTTTTTGTTGTCCCACTTCTTACTCTTTAAGAAAGGCTCTTCTGGTACTCAAGAACCCCCCTATTGATAATAATAAACATTTTGCCTCAAGGTATGTATGAAGAGAGACAGACATAAGGAGCACATATCAGTCATCTTGGTTTCAACCCATTTTACTAGGTGCCCCCGCCTTTTACTTTTCAGGGTTATGCTCTGCTTCTGCTTTATCGATAGAGCACACTTGTTAAGATACAAAATGGACAGAATTATGGAGAAAGACATTAAGGATTTAATCCTCATATACACAGCAAATGTGTGGAACACTTTGACCACAATGGAAAAGAAATTATGAATATATGCATGTCTACAGCACTTAATTCCCCCTTCACCCACAGCCTGGTTCTACTTAACCTCTGAGGGTGTGTGGCAGGGGGAGTTTTTACGCTTTAGTGATGTACAATCAGGAGGAAATGGGGAGGCCACTGGCGATGGAATTGAAATAGAAGGAGCTGGGGAATCTTTAAACAGAATGGTTGGAAAACAATTTTGGTATGAGGAGTGGATTGAAGGAAGAAGGACTTTCTGAAGAGTTACTGTGGTCTATGTAGTTCCTGTTTGTTATTTAGAAGATTTCACATTAAAGACTTGAGTGATTTGAGGGAGCCTCGGTGGCTCAATTGGGTAAGCAACCGGCTTCAGCTCAGGTCATGATCTCACGGTTCAGTTCATGAGTTTGAGTCCCCCATTGGGCTCTGTGCTGACAGCTCGGAGCCTGGAGCCTGCTTTGGATTCTGTGTCTCCCTCTCTCTCTGAGCCTCACTCTCTCTCTCTCTCTCTCAAAAATAAATAAACATTAAAAAAATAGACGAGGAATTTTAGGAGCACCTGGGTGGCTCATTTGGTTAAGCGACCAAGTCTTTGTTTCTGCTCAAGTCATGATCTCATGGTTTTGTGAGTTCCAGCGCTCTCCACATCAGACTCCACATCTGGCAGCACAGAGCCTGCTTGAGATTCTCTCTCTCTCTGCCCCTCCCCCGCTAATGCTGTCTCTGTCTCTTTCAAAATAAATAAATAAAAACTTAAAAAAAAATAAAGACTTGAGTAATTTTAAAGTAGTTCTTTTGTCTTCTGGACTGGGTTTCCTCAATTACGGTGCCATTCCAAGAGGCTGCATTACACGCATAACTATTTGCTGAATCATCTATCCAAAGATAACTTTACTTAGTTTAATATCCTTTATATGCATTTTGTCTCATAAAGTTTTTCTTTAATTTTTGTGGTATGCCTTAGGTGGGTTCCTTAGAAACATCATGAACAGGGATTCAGTTGTACTTGATTTGTGGAGAGAGTGCTCTTCAGGAAAGCCTTAATAGGAAGGAGTGAAGCAGAGTAGGGAAGGAGAAAGAGACAAGGGAAGGTGTGGTTTTAGGTAAAGTCTAGTGTTGGTCTGATGCATGGGAGAGGCTTTGGACCTGTACCTGCACTGAAGAGTTGATCCTTCAGTCATGGGGCTGTTAAAGAAAAAAATTATCCATGACACTTGTTAAAGATGACAAGACAGACTTTATTCAAGGGAAGCTGCTGCAATAGGGTTTTATGGTAGGAGAGAGAAGTAGGGCTCAATTCCAATTCTAACAAGGACAAGTGGGAATTTATAACGAAGAACCGAGGAGGCAGTCAGTGAGTGGAAAATTACTAAGGGTTAAGGAGGATTCTTGCTGGACTGACTCAACAGAATTCTTGCTGATGGCAGACCAGGGCAGTAAAATATCAAGGGTAGAGAATGAGAGTTTGATCAGATAGAGGGCGTTCAGATACACCAAACTGACCAGAATTCTTACTCAAACTGGATTCTACAAGGACAGAGGGAAGCCCAAGGTCCATCTAATGGAACAGAGGGTTCAGAGGAGTCTGACAAAATCTTGGTCAAAGGAGAGAGACTTTGTTAGGTGGTACATATTCTTCCTGGGTAGAGTGGCTCTCACCAGCCGCGGGAAATTTTCTGATAGAGGGGAGCATCTGTCAACTGTCAGCCACCAACATTCATAGCAGCTAGAGGATAGGTGAATGCACTGGCTTAGTAAAGGTAATCAAGTATTATGCAGCAGCACGATTTGGATTCATAAGAGCTAATACAGGGCTGGCTCTGTACGAGGCAGATGAGGCTTGCATCTCTATGGGGCAATTTGAAGAGGTATATTTCTTTCTCATGCCAGTCAGGCCACATACCTGGACTCCTTAACAGGGTCCATTAAGGCTTGTGCCTTAAGCCTTCAGCCTCATTTTAGGACCCTACCCTCACATTCTACCTTTACCACCCACTAAACTTAAGTGCCCACAATCCACCATCCCTTCTCTCAACCATATCCTACTCTTTCTCATTTCTCATTGGTACTTTCATTTGACTGTTTCCTATCATTCTTCTTGTGTAACTTAGACATCATTCCATCCTGGAGACTTTTCTTGGTATCCTGAATTAGATATCCTCTTCTGGCATCTGAAGGGAGTTTTTACTGCCTTTCAAACTTTTCTAGAATGTATTTTAATTGATAATTGGCTTCTTTATTCATGTAGGCCTGTAGACTACAAAGTCTATGAGGGCAGTCATTAAAATTGTGCTTGCTATCGTATTCCAATATCTGACATAAAGTAAGTATATTCATTATGAATGTATGTATGAATATATACAGAATAAATGAAGAACATCTAAATTTTGCATTTCTGTAAGGAAGGTATTATATCTCTGTTAAATGTATAGTAAATACAAAATATAGATTAATCCACACATCTAAAAGAAGAGCTTGCAGGTCAAATGTTAGTTTGGGCAGAACTAAGAAAGAGCTGGATAGGAATCCAGTGAGGGAGCTGAAGATTTAGATAAACAGATTTAGGTACACCACACAATAGTAAATCGATTTTTGTAATGTACAGGACTCCTGTCATGCCTAATAGCATGCACATTTATATGAAAGTATATCTGCAATCAATGTAGCATTTATCCTTATACTTTGTCCCAAAGGAAATTATCACTGGGGAAGGATAAAATAGAGGTGTACCTAGTTTTTATCTTCAAAGAGAAGCTATTCAGGGAAAGCCTGGGAACTGCTTGTCTAAACTGGAAGAGAACCACTCCATCGGGATGGGTCTGGATACATGTACTAGACTGTGTGATGAAGGACTGTATGAGGCTTAGGGTCAGAAAGGCCTCTGATGCCAGGATGCGCTTGGGCAGTACCATTGCCATCCCCATTTCACAGGTTTATGATTTGATAGTTTCCATCCAACAGGTTGTTGTGGAGACTCAGTGAGCTGACACATGTGATAGGCTGAGTGCAGTCCCTGGCACACAGTAAATGCTGAATGACTTTCAAGTATTTCACCCTAACACACCATACTGGCAGAGCAGGGGATGGGGGTGGGGGCGGCTCGGGTTGACAGACATTAGAATGCTGTACACTTGTAGTGGAGGTGTTCTTATGTGGAATGGTGTGGGAGTAGAACTGACCACAAAACCCACCCATCGCCCATTGTGCCTAGTTCAGACCTCCTTATAGAGTGTGAGAGTCTAATGATCATCATTACCTCTATTGAGTATTTACTGCACCAAGCGCTTTAACTTACTATTTCTAGTCTTTACATTATGTTCAACTTACATACTATCATCTTAATTTTACATATAAGAGAAATAGGCTCAGAGACATCAGAGGATTTGCCCAAACTAATATAGTTTGTTATATTACTATATTAACAATATAGTAATATAATAGTCTGAGCCAAGACTGAACTCAGATTCATCTAGCTGAAGGCAAATTTTAAGGTTAATTTTAGGAAAAAAAAATATTTGAGGACAAAATGAAACCCAGGATCTCAGCACTGCATTTTCTTTTCATCCTGCCCTATTAGGAAGCCATTACCTAGCTCTGAAAGCAAGTGTGTGTCCTCAGTGACATCAAGACGGGATAGAGGATAACTGGAATGTAACTGAAAAGTCATTTTACTAAGATTTCCTTTGACGCTAGTCTCTAAGGTGCCTCTACAAAATTTCTCCTTCCAGCTTCTCTAAGTGCTGGGGAATGGATATGCTTTGGGTTCCTTTTGATTCGTTCTATTTTATCTGTAATTTACTTTGCACTGTCTACCCATCTACTAAATACACATCAACCTTGCAACCATAGATGTCTAAAAATTGGAAGCATCAATTTAAAGACTTTTTTTCTGGCTCTTCCTTTTATTTATTATATAAATGATAAAGATGTCCTATGCATGGGGAAAAAAGGATGCCGTTGTATAAAGACACCTTATTTTGGATATGAAAGCAATTTTCAATGCTTAATAATCTTGTATCTGGTCTATTTTTCACTTTCCTTTATGTTGCTACTAGACAACTCATTTTGGTGTGATAAGGGGAAGTGGGTATTTGGCATTAATTATTTTCAGTAGGGACTTTTATCAGTCTTTCATTTTTCACCATATTGTATATTTTCTGACATAACTCACATTGTGAAATTTTCTGATCTAATTGTCGTATAATTATGATACATCTTACTACTTTTTCATAGACCAACATAGCATCAGAAAATTCCACTGCTACAAAGGATGTAAATAATTATAAAATCTGGTTTCTCAAAGTGTGCTCCAGTATTTTGGATTTCTAACCTTCTCTACCTTCCCCTTAAAACAACAACAAAGTGCATGCTTAAGTGAACTATGGTAAAAGTGGTTTAGAATGAATTACAAACATTTCTTCTAAATACCTACTTGGCTGATCCACACTGTGACTCTCTAACAGGGAGTACAGGATAGAGCACTTCCCAAGTTCTCCATATTAACAGTCCCCTCATCCCACTTTACCCTCACCCATCTTTCATGGAGCGTCTTGTGTGACCATTGTGTTCCAGAATACACTTTGGGAAAACAGATCTATTCAAATATTTCTGTTTGCAGATGAGGAAACTAAGCCCCAGAGAAGTTAACACCCATAGTGAGACTCTGGATATACCCATGTAATCTCTACTTCTATTGCTGAAATTTGCTCACCTGTCATTTGGACCTGGGAACAACAGTCAGACTAGAGGGCTTACCCTACAGGACACAGAACCTTTGGTAATATCAAGTTATTGTCTATGATTTCAAGGTGGAGTCTTTTTTTTTCTTTTATTTTCAGGGTTTTTTTAATTTTATTTTTTATTTTTTAAAATTTACATCCAAATTAGTTAGCATATAGTGCAATAATGATTTCACGAGTAGATTCCTTAGTGCCCCTTACCCATTTAGCCCATCCCCTCTCCCACAACCCTTCCAGTAACCCTCAGTTTTTCTCCATATTTATGAGTCTCTTCTGTTTTGTCCCCCTCCCTGTTTTTATATTATTTTTGTTTCCCTTCCCTTATGTTCATCTGTTTTGTCTCTTAACGTCCTCATATGAGTGAAGTCATATGATTTTTGTCTTTCTCTGACTGACTAATTTCACTTAGCTTAATACCCTCCAGTTCCATCCACGTAATTGCAAATGGCAAGATTTCATTCTTTTTGGTTGCCGAGTAATACTCCATTGTACATATATACCACATCTTCTTTATCCATTCATCCATCGATGGACATTTGGGCTCTTTCCATACTTTGTCTATTGTTGATAGTGCTGCTATAAACATGGGGGTGCATGTGTCCCTTTGAAACAGCACTCCTGTATCCCGTGGATAAATGCCTAGTAGTGCAATTGCTGGGTCATAGGGTAGTTCAATTTTTAATTTTTTGAGGAACCTCCATACTGTTTTCCAGAGTGGCTGCATCAGCTTGCATTCCCTAGGGTGGAGTCTTTTCTGAAAACAAAACAAAACAAAACAAAACAAAAAAACAAATGCATGACAGAAGCCAAATCAAAACAGGGGCTTTTAAGTTATAACTGAAAATGAATGATGGCTTTTGGGGTGCCTGGTTGGCTCAATCGGCCAAGGGTCCAACTCTTGATTTCAGCTCAGGTCATGATCTCACAGTTATGAGATCAGCACCACCCCCTATCCGACGGGTTCCACACTGGGCATGGATCCTGCTTAAGATTTTCTCTCTCCCTCTCCCTCTGCCTCTCCCTTGCTCATAAATACATAATTAATTAATTTAAAATTTTAAAAAGAAAATGAATGATGGCTTTAATAATGGGATGTGGCCCAGATTCTTAGTACAGGGAAGAATTTTTTAATCACTGGCTAAATTACTGGGATTTTGTTGTCCAGTGTAAAATCTGATTTTTGAGATATCAATATAGTTCAACACATTTAAATGCGTTAAGTGATCTAGTTGAAATTACTTAACAAAAAAGAAGTAATTCATGTTTTCAGATTGTATTTATGAAACATTAATTTTTATAAGTTTTGTTTTTATTTGTAGAGCAGGTATGCTGTAAGGAGGGTCAAATGCTTTTTAAAAATATATTTATTTTGAGGTAGAGTGGATTATACCATTGACAACACATGACTGATTTTGATAAAGTACTTATTTTGGTATATAGTATAATAAAACAATATAGGAAACAAAGATAAGGCTATACTGGAGACTACTTGTCTTTTTTTAATCATATAATCAGGTAAGAGGAACATCTGGCAGTCTGGGGTACTCTTAGCAACTGATCATAATTGGCCCTTGGGGTGTATGACACAACAAACAGTGAGGGAATTTTACTTTTGATTTCAGTGATAATTATGAAAGGTTTGTAAGCAGTTTTTTTCTTTTGTTTCCATAGTTCCTCCTTACCCACTTCACCCCCCATTCTTTTCTCACTCCTTTAATATCCTTTAAGTTTAGCTTGCTAAGTTACACTGGGTAGCTGCTAAGGATTCAGAGGAACTAGTTATCTTTCCTCCCATTTCTTTATCCAGGCATCTAGTTAAATCATTGATCAAATGATATTATATATTTGGGGGAATAGTGCAATCTGTATAGTACTTCCACAAGCATTTTTATTTAATTCTTACAAAAATGCATCAGGTAAGCAGAACAGACTTTGTTAATTGTCTTTACAGATAATACAAATGAGGATTGGGTAGATCAAATGATTTGCCCAGTTCACAGCTGAAGAACAACAGAGAGGAATCATAGCCATGCATGCTTTTTTTATTTTAATAAAGTATAGAAGATGTTTTTCTCCATTACAAAGCTAATTCATTTGGGTTATAAAATACTTAGATAAAGTAAAAAAGAATATGAGGAAGTATTATCCATATTGCAAGTATTGAAAGAATATCATTATTCAGATTTTTATATACTTCTGTTCATTTTTTAAAATATTAAAATATTTAAAAATATTCAGTTTTTTTAAATTCAGTTTTTAAAATATAATTTTGTTCAACCTGTGTATATGTCTACATCCCATTTTTTTCTGGGCACTCTTTTTATGTATGCGTTTTTAAATGTTATTACAAAGTTTTTACTTGACCCTGTTCAAAATGTAAAAATTAAGCTTGCTAACTTTAATAAGTTACATAACAAATCTATCATCTCCTACTCCTGGGACCAGTGTTAAAAGCCCAGATATATAGCCTGGCACCCTTACAAATCAGCATATGTAAGTTAAACTCTATTTTCTGCCTTATAGACTAGAATAGAATGTAATATAAGAATTTATATATAAACTGTTTAGATATAAATGAGATCTTAACATATAATACATTACAGGCTGGTATTATTTTTAGTGTAGTATTTCTTCTTTTTTAAGAATGATCCTTTCTCTGACTCTTTTCTCCTCCCTTTACATTGCAAAGATATCAATAGAAGGTTCATGTGTATTAGCAACATTTATTCAAGACATAAATGTTCTGAAGTAGAGGAGTGAAAAAGTAAATTATGGTAACTTCAACATGCTAAACATTTTTTTCCACCCTTTAAAGATGTGTATGATGAGTGTGCTGTACCATCAGGAAACACTAAGTATGTAAAAAATTCACAGAAGTGAATTAAGAAGGAAATAAACCAGAATGGTGATAGCAGTTTTCTCCAGGTGACATTAAAAATTGAATAAATATTTATTATTTATATTATTTTAACTAACCCAAATAATTAATAATAGAGAAGTTTTGAAATAGAGGTGAGACTGCATATTTGCCATTAATTTTTTCCTCAACTGTCCTACTCAGCGAAGTTTCTTTTCATCTGAATGACCTTTTCCTAGTCTGTGGTAATATGTGAATTAGGAATCAATTTATTCTTTCTTATATAGGATTTCCAAAGTTTACTTTTCTTCTTTAGAAAGCTGTTTATCAATAGATGAAGAAGAGTACATTTTAGAAGGTTGACCTTCTAAACCTCCTTTTGATTAAATGGACTCTGATAAAATATAAATGGAAAAACATTTACTTTGCTCAAATTCTAGATTAGTGTTTTTATCAGATACTGTGGAGCAGTAATAATAGACATGTTGATAATATTTAGGTAGTTTCTTGTTAGTAAGCCATTTGGGAAAATGGGAACACTACTGTGGGCATTGAATTAAGAAAAAAATACACACAAAAAATCACTGAAATTATAAAGCTTTCTTTAAAACCTTTGTGGTTGATGGTAAATTGTGAGGTACATAAGTAAGGCCTTTAGGAACTCAAGAAATATAAAGTAGCAGAAAGGATCCTTTACTGAAACCAGGGCATATCTTTAAATAGTACAAATATAGATGTTTGGTACAATTTATTTTTTTATTTCTCTTTTTCTGTAATGCATGTAGTATATTGAAAGCATTTTATATCTCTGTTTTCTGAGATGTGCCTCTTCTGTAACAACAATTTGTCACCAAGGCAACCAAACCTTTGCTTAATGTCCTGTACTTTAGTAAAATAAAATGCATGTCATTTTAAGTACAGTTTTTTCTTAAGTAGAAATAGTTTGAGATTTTACTTTGAATGAAAATGAAACTGCTTATTAATCTATATCCCACAAAAACACATCCTTCTAGTGTTTAGAGTGATCATTCTCCAAAATATGATCTCTTCAGGTGTGAGAAGCCATTCTTCTCTCCCTCTGCCTTCTAAGCTTGACAGAATAATAATCATTATCAGATTTAGGTTTTGGTCTCCACCCTTCTATGTAGTTTGAGCTTCCTTAATCCTATTTGAAACATAAATGAATATAAAAAAGTAAAATATTCAAATTGAATAGGAAAGAGAAGCTATTCACAAAATCCAGCCTATAGAGACAATCAGCTATACAGATCCAGACTGATTTTAATTTTTGTCAGTGGTTTCATGGGTTATCAAACTTAATATTGATGCTTTCTGCTTCAGATTTGAGGACCACGTTAGATATATGTGGCTTCCTAACATTCAGCTTTTTCAGGGTTCTATGGCCTACTTTTTTATATATAAAATATCTGTTTTCTTAGAAGCAGTAATTGCCTGTTTGTGGAGGGTGTTTGTGAAAGAGAATGACTTTTCTGAGACTCACTCAAAGTCTTCTGTATGAATCTACTTCCTTCTCAGATAGAGTTGGTTTGTTTTGTTTTCTACCATCAACAATATAGTCTTATTGGTTGGCTGGTTGGTTCATCCATTTAAAAGAATATGCCTAGGAAAGTGAGGGAGCAGAGGTTTGATAATTCCCTTCTGTGGGTCTGAAGAGGGGAATCAAACACTCAAGACCTCCTTGTTAACTTTGCCAAAGGAAGTCAACAACTATCAACTAGGGACCATGACTTACAGGAACTTTGTAAGATTCTCAGATTTGTTTACATTCTCTTGTTCATTATTTGTTATTCCCTATAATCCTAAACTGAGTGTCATTAATAGCTGAAAGATGTAGGATCTATGAGCTGGTCTCCAGGAACTTTGAGGGCTGGGGGATATTGGGGAGGGAATGATATGGAGACCCCATCCCACTCCTCAGCAGTTTGAAGGAAATGAAGACAGTTCTCAGAGAAAGGAATGAATGATGGCAGTATTAAAAACTGATGGAGAGAACACAGGATCCCTCAAGTCTGGACCATGAAAAGAAGACCATGACTATGAAATGTGAACCTGACCTTGAGTTGAGCCAGTACTAACAATGGAAAGGCCTGGGTGATCCTGCTATATGACCACCTTGAGTCAGCTTCATCAGGCTCTTCCTGTTTGCCCAGGCACTTCCCTTGCTCAATACAATTTCCAAGATTTTAATATTTGCTCTTTCAATTTCAGGGGATGTTGGGACTGAAGAAACTGACTTCATAGTCCTTTGTATGTAATCAGGCATGATGCATAGAGTTTAAGAGCAGGGGTGACCTCTTTGGGCCTCAGGTTTTTCAGTTGTGAATAATATCTATCTAGTATTGTGTATAAGCAGTCAAGGCATTTAGTACAGTGGCTGGTGCTACTTCTATTGTTATTTATCTTTTTTTACTTACATTTCTTGTCTTCTTTAGTAGTTTATAATATTCTTAAACATCAGGATCATGTCTTGAACCTTTTGTAGCTCTGGTGCCTAATACTAAACACTGTGGATTGTGGGACTCAGTAAATGTCTTTTTATGAATGCTGTATGCCCTTGGCTGGAGAACATAATAGCTAAAACTAATGGAGCACTTACTATATGATAGATTTTGTCCATATTAACTCAGGTAATTGCACAAAAACTCAGGGAAATTGATCACTGCTATCTTATAGATGAGGAAACTAAGGCTCAGAGACAAAGTAACTTTACCAAGTGGTCCAGCTGGGATTTGAATGCTGGTCATCTGGCTCCAGAAACCACTCCCATAATCCAACTGTGCTTTACTGGGAACCACCTGGAATCCTTCAGTAGATCCATCACTTCCCCAAATTAGGGAAAGTAGAGGAAACATTTGTACCTCTATAAAATGGGCAAGTGGCCACCACTGCTTCTGGGACTGGAAAGATTTTTGTATCTGTTTCATGCCATGCCCATTAGCAAACCATGTTCTTCCTTTTCCAGGAAAATGCAAGTAACCTGAGATTGCAGAGAACAACTTAAACAAAGTATGTAGGTCTGTTGCTGCTACTCTAACAGTGAACTCTTGCTCCAGAATGCTCTCTTTTCTTCACTGAGCTAATCCCACGGAGAAACTCTTGTTCTTCATGGCTACACAATAAGAACAACAAGAACAATCACAGCAGTAACACAATCATAGTAAAAATGTAGATTCATCCATATGCCATCACTGTTTAGCTAATGAGTTTTTATTTGGAAGGAGCTGATTGCCATCATGTTTGTACATATATTATAGATTTTTATTCTATATGTTAAATGGTAGTTTTTCCTCAGAAGACACTTCTGTGCTGGGAAGAAAGACCATGGGCTGTAGGGTCAGACAGAACTGTGTGCAAGCCTAACTGTACTGTGTGTTAGCTGTATGGGTTCGAGGCTAAGTTACTTAACCTCACAGAGCCTCAGGGGATAACAATGCATGACTTGCAGGACTGTTATGAAGATTATGGTTTGAATTTCAAGTTTGTATGGACAATGAGAATTATTCAGCTACCCCAAAGTAAGCTCTGCTTCCTCTACCAGTATGGCTGCCCATGGTTACCCAGATTCAGTAGACCTTTATGTAATTATATTTTTCCTTTTGGATTCACAAATCTGAGCATAAGTTTCTTTTAGCATTCTTAGAAAGTTCAAATGACAATAGTTTTCTTGTCTTGGGCACTAAAACAGAGCACCTTGGCTTCAGGTACTCTAAGAAATCTATGCACATTGTATTCTGTGAATCATCACAAGTTTCTTATAGGTAGCAGAATAAAAAAATATGATTATGTTCATTAGGTAGCTTGATTTGAATTTGTTGGGCTCTAAGATGAATATTATCCAACATGCTGATGCAAGTGTTACCTAGATGGATTAGTATCTAATCAGTAAAGTTACAGCAATCTTTTGGTTTCCCAGTATCAAAGGATGCCAAAGAGATGATGTGACAAACCCTTCTGATTTCCTGGGATGTGGGACTGTCAGTGCAAAACCTAGGAAAGTCCCTAAAAAACCTAGACAAATTAGTTATCTTATATATGAGGGTGAGAGGACCTGTGCTAAAATAAGTTACACAAATTTATCTTCTGATAAATTTATTAAAATTTCAAATACCTAGCTTAACTTAGTTCCTCCTAAATGAAGTGACTGTATATTTTATTTTCCATCTAAAGTTCTAGTTTTTATATTATTTTGAAGCTTACAGCAGGTAGGTAGAAGTTAACATTTAGAGTCAGAGATTATTAGTCTCTTACCAAAATTAACTAAAGAGAAAATTGCAGCTGTGAGGTGGTTCAAGACCTAACCAGAAGATAATTTTCAGACTTTATAATTGGACTCCTTTCCAAATCCTTCTGCATACTGAAAATGACCACCTCAATGCCTTACTTCATCAGATTATATTATTAGTGGGCGATTTTCAGTTAGAGTTTGATTTTTGACAGGTTTGGAGCCATACCTAAATTCTAGAGCAATTTTAGGAAAACTCATGTAAAAATAAAAAGTGTGTGTGGGGGGAGGATACTCTCCAAAAACTTTTACTGTTATCAAAATTAAGAGAAAATAGAAGAACCCAAAAGAACAAAAGTCATTTTCTTTTTCTAGGCTAGAATGGATACTACAGTTTTCATTTTCTAGTAAAAATGCCCAAAGAGTCAAAGACAGAGAGTGTGAAGTTGGTCTTTGTTCTTCTGGAGTGGGTGTTTGATGCCTCTAATGCATGTCTTCTGCCCCCTACTAATTCCCTACCAATTTGTCACCTCTAAACCTTCATCACAGAACCTCTCTCTTCTATTTACCAAAACTGGTTCTCAGGAGACAACTCAAAATTAGTTCACACTGCTGTGCAATAATATAGTTTAAATAATTATCCATCGCCCAACACTTACTTTTTAACATGAGTGACAGTTTTGGTCTAAGAAACAAACCTCTGAGGTACACGTCCAGATACTGAGAAGTCTGTGCAGAAGGAGGTAGATGGTGAACCTTATTGTTGCCTCTGAAATCATACCATGGAATAATCATTTACCTAAGCAAAAATCTAAGAGGTTTGTCAGGTTGTGACTAAAGACTTATGTCTGTGGCCAGGTGTAACTGGCAATTGTCAACTATTTATTTATTTTTTAGTTTGTTTATTTACTTTGAGAGAGAGAGAGAGAGAGAGAGAGCATGCACGTGAGTGGGGGAGGGGCAAAGAGAGAGAGAGGGAGAGAGGAAGAATCCTAAGTAGTCTCTGCACTATCAGCGCGCAGCTCGACACAGGGCTTGATCCCATGAACTGTGATATCATGACCGGAGCCAAAATCAAGAGTTGGATGCTTAACCGACTGAACCACTCAGGTGCTTCTTACCAACTATTTATTAACAATACTTTCTTCAGCTGTGATCTGAAAGCATCTAAAATACATCAGCACCTTTGATTGCCTGGAGAGAAGGCTAATTTTTACTTTCTTTTCATTCTTCTTGGCTGACTAAAAATACACAGGCCTGTAGTTGAAACAAGGTTCTGTCTCTGCCAGAGAATGATGGCACCCAGGAATGTGCCGGTGAGGAGTTTGGTTTTCACATGTTCTCATCCCCTTGCAGCTAGCTGTGTGGCAGCCAGTTTCTTCTATGTTGATGGCATCACAACTGTGTTTAGGTAACAGATCCAATACTGGTTGTAGATAAGGTAAGCCCTTCAGCCACCCCTGGGCGTGATTCACCATCAGTTCAAACCAGTCTTGGCAGTTCTATTCCATTTTTCTTTTGATTGGTCTAAGGGTAGATATGACCCAGATCTGATCAATGGTATACAAAAAGGAAGTCAGACAGGGGTTCCTGGGACAGATTTTCTTCTAAGTTTAAAAAAAAAACCCGGGGGCTTGCAGCATCTGGGTGGCTCAGTTGGTTAAGCGGCTGACTTTAGCTCAGGTCATGATTTCGAGGTTTGTGAGTTCAAGCTCCACGTGGGGCTGTGTGCTGACAGCTCAGAACCTGGAGCCTGCTTTGGATTCTGTGACTCCCTCTCTCTCTGCCCCTCCCCCAATCACTCTCTGTCAAAAAATAAACATTAAATTTTTTTTTTTTAAATCAGAGCCTTAAAAAATCCTTTACTTCCTGGTTTGAACATTGGTTGTTGTGTGAGGATGTGATGCTTGAGCTTCAGCAGAGATCTTGAGATCATGGGATAATATACCCAAGGACAAAAATACAATACTCTGAGGATGGCAGAGGAGATGATACTCTTGAGTCATTGTACCAAATTTAGAAGTGCTTGTCTCCTGATTTCTTATTTTTTAAGGCAATTAAGGTCTTTACTCTGTAACATTTAAGCCAAATGTTCTGTAACTTGCAGCTAAAAGCATCTTCAAATGCTGCAATCTCATAATAATAAAATATTTTAATATGATCTGTACATATTTTTAAATATTATATAAAATGTGAATAGAGCCTCTTTAGTAAAGTTTTTTATATTACTTTTCTATAATATATTTTTAAGGAAAAATAATGCCACTTACCTAAAAAACAACTTCATGATAAATCCTTCAGTTTTCTCTTCCAGCCAAATTGCTATCCCCAACTCTTTGCTCTACATGAGATCTAGAACCACCACTGATAAGAGAATCTGGATAACGGGGTTTTGGATATTTCAAATATATCATAGGCTAAATTGGGTAGCTTGGAGTATACAAAGCTTATGGATTCACATCTCATCATAGAAGTAACACCACTAACATCTCCATCCACTCGCTTCCTACCACACACACAGCAATTGAGCTGCTGACCTTTCCTGTTTACCCTGTTCATTTTTTCCTGCAGCTTTAGTTTTAAGTTTTTTATTGTCCCTTTTTTACCCTTATTGCCAGATGTCTTTGGTACTCAAGATTTAGCTTAATTTGATTCTCATCTTGTCCTTTCCCCTGAGTTCACTTCTCCATCATCTACTTCTGGCTTCATATTTGCAGCCATTCCTGATCTGATCACCAAGCCATCCATCTTTCTTTTATATAACCCCCATGAATTAGGGATCCAAACAGGTCAGACCCTTATAACTAGAGTTCCTGGGTAATGCAGTATCTTGCATGATCACTGAAGTGCTTATACTTTTATAGATTTTCTTAGTTGTCTTCAAACACCTGACAAGAGTGATAGATAATAGGCATTCATAGAAAGCACAAGAATATTAGAATAAGACTGTAATTAGAATAACCCTGTAAGAGGGTTTCTTATGTATGTTTCCATATGTTGCATAACCTGTGAATGAAAAGATTCACAGGCTCAAATAATATAGCACTTCGAATTTAAATAAGAACATATCTATATATATCCTAAATTTCTGAAACCTCAGTTACCTATGACTACAAAATAAATTTCAATCATTTATTATGTTCAAATTAGTGAGGCTTGTTTGGCCTAATTGCTAGAAATCACCTTTATTCTAAATGTGTTCCTTATTTTTTTGAGATTCTCCATGAAATAGCATTGTTAGAACTTTTACATTTCAGCGCTTGTGAAGAGATGCAGTTTAAGTGATACTTAAGTTGTTTTTGTTTGTTGTGTTTTAAGTAGGCTCCACACTCAATGTGGGGCTCAAACTTATGACCCCAAGATCAAGTCATTTGCTCTACCAACTAAGCCAGCCAGGTGCCCCTAAGTGATACTGAAGATTTAAAAACTGCTATTCTGATACTTCATGGAGAAGTAACAAAAGTTAAAACTCAATTGGGAAGTGAGGATAGGGTAGGAATGTTTTCAAATTCAGTGTGTACATGGAATGCTTCTCTGGCCCTTATTTATGCTTGTCTTTCCTCAATACTAGTAAATTTTTTACTGTGTGAATCATTAGTTACTTGTCAGATTTAAGTAACCAACATCATAGAAACATCATGGGAAACCACAGGAGGAAGAAAGAAATTACTAAAGAATAAGTGGGGAAATAGCATTATATAGAACCATCTCATTTAAGAAAATTTAAATTAAACAAGACACTAAAAGCAAAGCCCAAGAGAATTTCATAGCACAATGATAATAAAAAGGTAAGCGTAGATTTCAACAAATCAGTTATATTTTTAAAAGCCCCTACATTTCTCATGGTGTGAAAAGTATTGATAAATCCTTCTAGGGGAAATTTATTTTGTGAAGGAAGCATGGGGAATGGTAACATGTGCCAAATCTCTTGAAGTGTACCACGACCAAATGACAATATAATGAGAGACAAAATTAGTCTCTGAATCTCAAGAAATAAAGCTCCCCACCCTATTTATTTTCCACTTTATCGAGGAATCCCTTAGAAAGATTCTTTTAAGTCTTTATTTTTCCCCCTATTGAACGAATAAAGAGCAAACTGGTCTTTAAGGAACAGAGATGATTTAACAATCTAGGTTGCACTAATTTAATTAGGCATTAGTGCCATGGCTATACTTCTCCTTTTTGATATTTTTTTTTCTCAGAGCACAGATTTATTTATTTATAATAATTTTTAAATATAATTTATTGTCAAATTGGCTAACATACACTGTGTAAAGTGTACTCTTGGTTTTTGGGGTAGATTCCTATAGTTCATCGCTTATGTATAACACCCAGTGCTCATCCCAACAAGTGCCCTCCTCAATGCCCATCACCCATTTCCCCCTTTTCCCCATCCCCCATCAACCCTCAGTTTGTTTTCTGTATTTAAGAGTCTCTTACGATTTGCCTCCCTCCCTCTCTGTTTATAACTATGTTTTTTCCCCTTCCCTTCCTCCATCATCTTCTGTTAAGTTTCTCAAGATCCACATATGAGTGAAAACATACAGTATCTGTCTTTCTCTGACTGACTTATTTCACTCAGCATAATACCTTCCAGTTCCATTCATGTTGCTGCAAATGGCATTATTTCATGCTTTCTTATTGCCAAGTAAGCATTCGATTGTATATATAAACCACATCTTCTTTATCCATTCATCAGTTGTTGGACATTTAGGCTCTTTCCATAATTTGGCTATTGTTGAAAGTGCTGCTATAAACATTGGGGTATATGTGCCCCTATGAATCAGCATTCCTGTATCCCTTGGATAAATTCCTAGTAGTGTTATTGCTGGCTCGTAGGGTAGCTCTGTTTTTAGTTTTTTGAGGAAGCTCCACGCTGTTTTCCAGAGCAGCTGCACTTGTTTGCATTCCCACCAACAGTGCAAGAGGGTTCCCGTTTCTCCACATCCTTGCCAGCATCTGTTGTTTCCTGAGTTGTTAATTTTGGCCACTCTGACTGGTGTGAGGTGGTATCTCAGTGTAGTTTTGATTTGTATTTCCCTGATGATGAGTGACATTGAGCATCTTTTCATGTGTCTGTTGGCCATCTGGATGTCTTCTTTGGAAAAGTGTCTATTCATGTCTTCTGCCCATTTCTTCACTGGATTATTTGTTTTTTGGATGTTGAGTTTGATAAGTTCTTTATAGATTTTGGGTACTAACCCTTTATCCGATATGTCATTTGCAAATATCTTTTCCCATTCCATTGGTTGACTTTTAGTTTTGTGGATGTTTCCTTTGCAGTACAGAAGATTTTTATCTTCGTAAGGTCCCAATAGTTCATTTTTGCTTTTAATCCCCTTGCCTTTGGAGATGGGTCAAGGAAGAAATGGCTGCCACTGAGGTCAAAGAGGTTGTTGCCTACTTTCTCCTCTAGGGTTTTGATGGTTTCCTGTTTCACATTTCATCCATTTTGAGTTTATGTTTGTGAACAGTGTAATAAAGTGGTCTAGTTTCATTCTTTTGCATATTGCTGTCCAGTTTTCCCAGCACCATTTGTTAAAGAGACTGTCTTTTTTCCATTGGATACTCTTTCCTACTTTGTCAAAGATTAGTTGGCCATACATTTGTGGGTCCAATTGTGGGTTCTCTATTCTATACCACTGGGCTATGTGTCTGTTTTTGTGCCAATTTCATACTGTCTTGATGATTACAGCTTTGTAGTAGAGGCTAAAGTCTGGGATTGTGATGCCTCCTGCTTTGGTCTTCTTCTTCAATATTACTTTGGTTATTCGGGGTCTTTTGTGGTTCCATACAGATTTTGTGATTGTTTGTTCTAGCTTTGAGAAGAATGTTGGCACAATTTTGATTGGGATTGCATTGAGTGTGTAGATTGCTTTTGGTAGTATTGACATTTTAACAATATTTATTCTTCCAATCCATGAAAATGGAATGTTTTTCTATTTCTTTGTGTCTTCTTCAATCTACTTCATAAGTTTTCTATAGTTTTCAGCATATAGATCTTTTACCTCTTCGGTTAGGTTTATTCCTAGGTATTTTATGGTACTTAGTGCATTGTAAATGTGATCAGTTTCTTGATTTCTCTTTCTGTCACTTCATTATTGGTGTATAATAATGCAACCGATTTCTCTACATGGATTTTGTACCATGCGACTTTGCTGAATTTATGTATCAATTCTAGCAGCTTTTTGGTGGAGTCTTTTGGGTTTTCTATGTAGACTATAATGTCATCTGTGAAATGTGAAAGTTTGACTTCTTTGCCAATTCCAATGCCTTTTATTTCATTTTGTTGTCTGATTGCTGATGCTAAGACTTCCAACACTGCATTAAACAACAGTGGTGAGAGTGGACATCCCTATTGTGTTCCTGATCTCAGAGGGAAAGCTCTCAGTCTTTCCCCATTGAGGATGATATTAGCTATGGACTTTTCATATATGGTTTTTATGATGTTTACGTATGTTCCTTCTATCTCGACTTTCTCGAGGGTTTTTATTAAGAAAGGATGCTGTATTTTGTCAAATGCTTTTTTGCATCTATTGACAGGATCATATGGTTCTTATCCTTTCTTTTATTAATGTGATGTATCACATTGATTGATTTGCAAATATTGAGCCAACCCTGCAGCCCCGGAATGAATCCCACTTGATCAGGGTGAATAATTCTTTTTATATGCTATTGAATTCAATTTGCTAGTATCTTGTTGAGAATTTTTGCATCCATATTCATCAGGGATATTGGCCTGTAATTCTCTTTTTTTTGTGAGGCCTCTGTCTGGTTTCGGAATCAAGATAATGCTGGTTTCATAGAATGAGTCTGGACATTTTCCTTCCATTTCTATTTTTTAGAACAGCTTGAGAAGGATAGGTATTAACTCTGCTTTAAATGTCTGGTAGAATTCCCCACGGAAGCCATATGGCCCAGGACTCTTATTTGTTGGAAGATATTTGATAACCAATTCGATTTCTTTACCAGTTATGCGTCTGTTCAAATTTTCTCTTTCTTCCTGTTTGAATTTGGTAGTGTAGGGTGTCTAGGAATTTGTCCATTTCTTCCAGGTTGTCCAGTTTGTTGGCATATAATTTTTCATAGTATTCTCTGATAATTGCTTGTATTTCTGTGGGATTGGCTGTGATAAGTCCATTTTCATTTGTGATTTTATCTATTTTGATCCTCTCTCTTTTCTTTTTGAGAAGTCTGGCCAGGGATTTATCAATTTTGTTTATTCTTTCAAAAAAACAGTTCTTAGTTTCATTGATTGGTTCTACTGTTTGTTTGTTTGCTTGTTTGTTTGTTTTTTGGATTCCTTATTGTTTATTTCTGCTCTGAACTTTATTATTTCTCTTCTGCTGGGTTTGGGGTTTCTTTGCTGTTCTTCTAGTTCCTTTAGGTGTGCTGTTAGATTTTGTATTTCGGATTTTTCTTGTTTTTTGAGGTAAGCCTGGTTTGCAATGTATTTTCCTCTTAGGACTGCCTTTGCTGCATCCCAAAGGGTTTGGATTGTTGTGTTCTCATTTTCATATATTTTTTAATTTATTCTTTAATTGCCTGGTTGATTCATTCATTCTTTAGTAGGATGTTGTTTAATCTCCATGCATTTTGAGGTTTTCCAAACTTTTTCCTGTGGTTGATTCCAAGTGATCTGAAAGTGTGCATGGTATGATCTCAATTCTTTTATATTTATTGAGGCCTATTTTGTGACCCAGTATGTGATCTATCTTGGAGAATGTTCCATGTGCACTCAAGAAGAATGTGTATTCTGCCACTTTAGGATGAAAAGTTCTGAATATATCTGTCAAGTCCATCTGGTCCAATGTATCATTCAGGGCCATTGTTTCTTTATTGATTTTCTGTCTAGATGATATGTCCATTGTTGTAAGTGGATTATTAAGATCCCCTGAAATTACCACATTCTTACCAGTAAGATTGCTTATGTTTGTGGTTAATTGTTTTATATATTTGGGTGCTTTCCTATTCGGTGCATAAACATTTATAATTGTTAGCTCTTCTTGATGGATAGACCCAATAATTATGATATAATGCCCTTCTTCATTTCTTGTTACAGCCTTTAGTTTAAAGTCTAGTTTGTCTGACATAAGTATGGCTACTCCAGCTTTCTTTTGACTTCCAGTAGCATGAGAGATGGTTCTTCCTCTCCTCACTTCAATCTGAAGGTGTCCTCAGGTCTAAAATGCGTTTCTTGTAGACAGCAAATATATGGGTTTTGTTTTCTTATCTATTCTGATACCCTATGTCTTTACTTCTCCTTGGGACTATAGTGAGTTTCCTTCTTGGGCAAACTGTTCTGTTGCCTAATGAAATAGGGACTACTATGTAAGCATGTAGAGGTCATATGTAGCAATAGAGGAAGCTGTTTACAAGGTTTCTCCAAATTTATCTAATTTTAGAAACTCAGAAGTACAATGGAATATTATTCAGCACTAAAAAGAGGTGAGCTATCAAGCCATGAAGATGTGGAGGCACCTTAAATGAGTATTAATAAGTGACAGAAGCCAATCTGAAAAGGCTACATACTGTATGGTACCAACTTTATGACATTCTGGAAAAGGCAAAACTGTAAAAACAATAGAAAAGATGAGTGGTTGCTCAAGGTTTTGCAGGTAGAGAGGGATGAGTATTAGGACTTTATGGGAGTTTTAGGGAAGGAAAAAATATTCTGTGTGATACTGTCATGGTGGATATATGTCACAGTTGCCAAAATCCATAGAATATACAATACCAAGAGTGAACCCTAGCGTAAATTATATCGTATTGGCTCATCAATTGTAACAAATGTACCACACTAATGCAAAATGTTAACAATAGGGAGAACTGGTAGGCATCCCAGGGGATATATGGGAACTTTCTGTACTCTCTGATAATTTTTCTGTAAATCTAAAACTGTAGATCTAAATCTAAAATAGATTAATTTAAAATGCTCTATTAATTAAAAATATAATAATCTTTCTTATAAAATAAAAATCTATGAAGAAGCTGAACTATTCAAATTCATGGATCAGAACACTGCATGCACTCTTATTAATAATAAACCCTTGATTTTGATTGACTATGCCCAAACCTTATTAAAATGATTTTAACAGTGTATTTATAAGAAATAGCTTGGGAGGAGATGAATAAAAGGAAGCTCAAGAAGAATTATGGGAATGAATTAGGAAACACATTTTAAAGAGAGAAAACATGCAGAAGAAAATCTCTCCAAAGTTTTATATTAGGGAAATTTTAAGGAATGTTTCTTCTTTTGCATTTGACTGACAATATATATCTTGTTTAATTATAAAGACAAAGTTTAGAAGGGAACATGAAGAAAAAGCATAGTGAAAGTATAGTAATAGAAGTATAGAACAGTTTTCTTTTTAAAAATTACCTCAGTTAGGGTTATGTTTTATACCATTTATTATTTTTTCCTGATTATAACAATTACTTGTGCTCATTGAAAATTTGGAAAATATGGCAAAGAACATTACAGAAATAACATATAGAAATCGTCTGTGAAAAACACATCATCCAAATATAATCACAGTAACCATTCAAAAAAATTTTTTAACGTTTATTTATTTTTGAGAGACTGAGAGAGACTAAGCACAAACAAGGGAGGGGCAGAGAGAGAGGGAGACACAGAATCTGAAGCAGGCTCCAGGCTCTGAGCTGTCAGCACAGAACCTGATGCAGGGCTTGAACTCACAAACCATAAGATTATAACCTGAGCTGAAGTCGGTCACCTAACCGACTGAGCCACTCAGGCACCCCCAGAATCACCATTTTGATACATTTTCTTTTAGTCTCCTTTTTTCACACTTTCTATTTTTCTTCATTTCTTCATTTATACTTTAACACTGTTTTTTTTAAAAAATTGACTATCCCCTTATATCAATTTCCTAGGGATGCAGTAACAACATATTGCAAAGTTGGTGGCTTAAAACAAAAGGAGTTTATTTGCCCACAGTTCTATTGGCCAAGTGTCTGAAATCAAGATGCCTGCAGGTCTGTGCATCCTGTAGGAAGCATTCCTCATCCTGTGGCGGTCTCTGCCTGCATTTGCACATGGCCTTCTCTTCTCTCATGTGCCTCTCCTCTGTGTGTCTTTTATGAGGATAATTGTCACTGCATTTAGGATGACCTAGATAATCCAAGATGATCTCATCTACAGATCTTTAACTTCCTTTTTCCCAAAAAAAGTCATATTCATAGGTTCAGGGCATTACGATGTGGGCATATCTTTTTGGGGTTGCCATTCAACCGACTACACCAACTTATTGAGTGAATGAGGTGTTTTTTCATATTAAGATTTTTGCTACAGCAGATCTCATTCTAAGTTGCCCACCTTTTCTTTTCTGTCATTTTTGCAATTCATGTGCATTTTACAAGTGATGGCATATCACGTTGTTAACTTGGTTTTTTGTTTTGTTTGTTTTTGTTTTTTTTTTTAGTGGTACTTAAAATTGTGCTGTACTTTACATTTAGATGAAATACAGTATATTGCTTTTAAAAAAGCCCACTTTGTTGAGGTATGATTGATATGTAAGAATCCATACATATTTACTGCATACAACTCAATGAGTTTGGGCATAAGTATTCACCTGTGAAACCATCATCACATCACCATCAGGCAATAAAACGTATCTATCATCTCCCAAAACTTCCTCCTACCCTCTTTTTATTATTATTATTTAGTAGTAGTAGTAGTGCACGTGTGTGCGCTGGGGAGTAAGAACACTTAACATAAACTCTATCCTTTTAGCAAATTTTAAGTATATACTGCAGTATTGTAAGTTAAGGCAGGATGCTGTGTAGTATATTTCTGGAACTTATTTGTCTTGCATAACTGAAACTATGTATTCTTTTTACCATCACCTTCCCCATTTTCCCTTTCACCCAGCCCTTGGAAATCATGATTGTATTCTCTGCTTGTATGAGTTGGACTATTTGGGATTCCACATATAAATGAGATCATATAGTATTTATTTGTCTGTGTCTGGCTTATTTCGCATGGCATAATATCCTCTAGATCCATTTACATTATTGCAAATGGCAAGATTGCCTTCCTTTCTAAAGCTGAATAATATTACATTATATGTGTATACCACATTTTCTTTATCCATTCACCTGTCAGTGGACATTTAAGTTGTTTCCATATCCTGCCTATTGTGAACAATATTTCAGTGAACAGGGGAGCGTAGTTATCTCTTTGAGATGCTGATTTCAGTTCCTTTGGACAAATATTCAGAAGTGGGAGGATTCCTGGATGATGTACTAATTCTATTTTTAATTTTTTGAGGAATGTCCATATTGCTTTCCATATTGGGTGTATCAATTTATATTTCCATCAACAGTAGCCTGATAGGTTCCCTTTTCTCCACACCCTCACCAACACTTGTTATTTTTTGTTTTATTAATAATAGCCATCCTAACAGGCATGAGGTGATATATCATTATGGTTTTGAGTTGCATTTCCCTTTCATAATTAGGGATATTAAGCACCATTTCATATACCTGTTAGCCATTTGTATGTCTTCTTTGGAGAAATATTTAGTTTCTTTGCCATTTTTATTATTTTTTTAAAAAATAATGTTTATTTTTGAGAGCGAGAAAGAAAGAGAGAGAGTGGGGCAGGGGCAGAGAGGGAGAGAGACACACAGCTCTAGCCTCAGAGCTATCAGCACAGAGTCTGACCCAAGGCTTGATCCCACGAAATGTGAGGTCATGACCTGAGCCGAAGTCCGACATTCAACCAACTGAGCCACCCAGGCACCGCTGCCCATTTTTAAAGCAGATTTTTCATTTGTTTGTTTTCTTGTTTTGTTTTGTAGGAGTTTATATATATATATATATATATATATATATATATATATATATATACACATATATATATGTGTATATATATATATAAACATATATATTTGTACATTATCTACTTATCAGGTGTATGGTTTGCAAGTATTTTCTCCCATTTCATAGGTTGCTTTTTCATTTTGCTGATTGTTTCCTTTTCTGGGCTGAGCTTTTTAATGTGATGTCACCCCATTTGTTTATTTTTGGGCTTTGTTGCCTATGTTTTGGTGTCATAAATATCTGTAAAAAATTGTTGACAAGACCAATGTAAAGGAGCTTTTTCACTATGTTTTCCTCTAGGAATTTTGTGATTTCTGGTCTTAAATTTAAATCTTAATCTATTTTGATTTGATTTTTGTGTATGGTGTAAGATAAGGGTCCAATTTCACTCTGTTGCATGTGAATACCCAGTTTTGCCAACACCATTTATTAAACAGACTACCCTATTTCCTTTGTGTGTTCTCACACCCTTGTCAAAGATTGACAAGGTTGGTTGTATATGGGTGGGCTAATATCTGGGCTGTCTTCGGTTGCATAGGTCTATATGTCTGGTTTTATGCCAGTACTATACTGTTTTGATTACTATAGTTTTGTAATAATTTGAAATCGTGAAATGTGATGCCTCCAGTTCTATTCTTCTTGTTTTTCTTCTTTACTTATTCTGGGTCTTTTGTGGTTCCATATGAAATTCAGGATTGTTTTTTCTGTGAAAAATGCCATTGCCATTTTGAAAGGGACTATATTGAATCTGTAAATTTCTTTGAGTAGTATGGACCAAATAGCTTTGAGAAAAGCTGTACCGATTTACATTATTACCAATATTTCAATAGTTTTTGATTATTGAGTATTTTTTTAGTTGCCAGTAAAAATGGTAAGTCCTAGTTTTAATGTGCCTTTATTTATTTAATTTAACTTCACAACATCTTATTTTTGTTATTTTCCCTTTTCTGTTAAAACATTAGGGTTTTACTTTAAATTTGTTGTTAATAATAATTATGGCTTATGGAATATCTACCAACTATTTGTCAGGCAACATCCCCTCAAAACAAACACATTTTTTTTTTAATTTATGAGATAACTGATTTTTAGGGGTGATATATGTATTTTCTAAAAATATTAACTTTGGGGCACCTGGGTGGTTCAGGCGGTTAAGCATCTGACTTTGGCTCAGGTCATGATCTCACAGTTCATGGGTTTGAGACCCACGTTCGGCTCTGTGCTGACAGCTTGGAGCCTAGAGCCTGTTTTGGAGTCTGTGTCTCTCTCTCTCTCTCCGCCCCTCCCTCGTCCCCCCCAGCTCCTCAAAAAAATAAACATTAGAAAAATTTTTAAATAGTAACTTTGTTAGTTTTTGAGAAATATTTTCTAGGTTATTTCTAGTTTGAGAACTGCCTTTTCTATTTGCTTATATTTCTTAACATTCAAAAATGTTCTTTGTTTTTCTCTGCTTGCTTAATGTGGCCACTGTTGTTGTTTTGTTTTGTTTTGTTTTGTTTGTCCTATAATTATTATGCTTTGGAAGGCCTTCCTTATTTTCAAGATACATTGAATATTTAATCCTATTTTTATAATTCACTTTTTATAATTTACTTCTAATATTCATCTCTTTCATTGATTCAGAATTTTGTTGCCATTATTGTGGTACTATGCTGGGTTAGGTCCTAATTGGAGTTTTCCCAAATACCTGATTTGCCCAAAACCATTTAAAAATTCATTTGTCCTCTTTTTAATGACTTGTGATATTTACCTCATAATATATTAGGCTTTTTACATGCCAGGGTTTCCTTCATAGATACCACAGCTATTTTGTTTATCTGTGTGATGTGTTTATAGTGGTACCATACTTTTAATTACAGTAGCCTTAAAATATAGTTAGCATTTTGTAAGGAAGTCTCTTCAGAGCATTTTCTCCTTTTGTTCATTTCCACGCAACCCTTCACTCTTTTTCAAATTTATTTAGTCTTCTTATTTGATCACCCAAATAGATATATTTTAAAATATTTTGCTTACAAGTTCCACCTTCTTTCAAAATCTTTTCAGAGTTGGACTTAATTTTGTTAAATTCTTCAAATGATTTTGGACAATATTTCCTCTTTTCATCCAACTTAATTTAAAACTGATTTGATAATGGTTTAGGAGTATGATAAGAAAAATTAGAATTCCTAGTTTTCCTAGCCAAACTTATTGTTTATTATTTCATTTAAAATATTATTTATTGAATGTCTGTTATGTGCCAGTCACTGTTTTGGTCCATAGGGATACAAACTTGAGTAAGACAATTATGTTTCAGTCCTGTAGAATTACATTCAACTGAGAATAATTAGAATATGTTAACATATACGCATATACTATAATTTGAGGTAGTGATATGTGCAGTGAAGAAAAATAAAGCAGAATAAAGGGCCGAAGCAGTGAGTGAGGGTGAGCATTATTTTATAAAGGCTGTTTGGAAGGAATCCTTTTGAGGAGCTAATATCTGAGATGAAAGAACCAGTGAAGAGCATGGGTGAATATGGAGGAACCACTTTCCAGGCAGAGAGGATAGCAGAGGCAAGGACCCTGGCAGGGACTGAGTGTGATATGCTCAAGGAGTGGCAGGCATTCTGCCCCAGTTGCTAGAGTGGAGGGGACAGGGACAGAATGGTTGGTGTGAGTGGGCTAGAGAGATAAACGGGACCAGGTCTTTTATAACGTTGTGTGCTAACACAAAGGAGTTTGGACCTTATTTCAAGTGAATGGACAGAAAGCCATTGGAAGGTTTTGAGCAGGGAATTTAACACGATATAATTTGTGTTGTTAAAGATTCCTTTGGCTTCTAGGTGGAGAAGAGAAACCAGCTAGGGGTCTTTAGCTCAAATCCAGATAAAGATGAGGGCAGCCTGGGCCAGAGCTGCAACGATGGAGTGGTGAGAAATGGTCAAATCCCGTATAGAACAAGCAGGAATTCCTGCTAGATTGGATGTATATGGAGGGAGATAGAGAGTCAGGAGAGACTCTTAGGTGTAGGGTGGGGGTGGGGCTGAAGGGTTGCCTGTTTGGTGGCACCTTTACTGAGATGAAGAGCACTAAGCAGAGTTTCAACTGGCCATCCATAGTAGGTCAGGTTCCTACTATATGGGTCATAACTCAGCAAATTTTGGAACTAGAGATATGCATTTGGATGTCATCAACATATAAAGACTGAGTCTTGGTGAAGGAAAGGAAGGAAAAGGGAGCAGGGAGATCATCAAGATCAGCCATTGAAGGGGAAGAAAGTCAGACAGGGTAATACAGTGAGAAGTGAGCAAGACAGTGTTTGCAGGGATCAATTGTGTAAATGTGCTTGGGAGATCCAGTAAGGGGAGGACCAGGAGCGGAGCATTATCGGATTGATGATGCATGCCGTTGCTACACGTAACCAGATTGCCTTCACTGGGGCCAGGCTGTGGGAAAAAGCCTACTTGTAAGTGGGTTCAGGAGAGGATGGTGGGAACTAGTAGAAAGAGAGAATGCAGACAACTCCTTAGAGGGTTTTGCTATGAGAAGAAGTGTGAAGCTGGAGTTGGACTATGGATCAAGAGGGGCTTTTTCAATATGTGGCATTTTATAGCTGCTATAAGAATTTGAGTGCTGATGGTGATGACCCAGGAGACAGGAAGAAATTAATTCTTTAGCAGAGAAAGGGGATACCTATAGGAGCCAAACCCTTAACAGAAAAGAGGGAATGGAACCTCTAGCATAAGCAGAAGGTTAGGTTTTGGTTTAGGTGAAGTAATCTCTATTTTTTGCTGATCTGATATGTAGCTGATAATACAGAACATACCGTCTCTTACTGCCATCCAGGTGCTTAACGATGGTATGCAGATAGTCTGTGAATAAAATGCATTAACTGGCAAACTTCCAACCTTCTATGATAGATTCGTTGATATCACCTTATCTGCAAGAGTAAAAATGAAAAAAAATTAATCCTTCAAACCAACCTCGTAAATGCAATTTGTTGTGTCCAACTGCACCCTCTAGGTATCTGTTTAATATTCAGTATACATTTTCCCGTATTCAGTACACATTTCCATTTTATGATTACACGCTGCTTAAATGTGTTACGGGGCTGTGGGAGGAACCTACAGGGAAGCGAAACAACAGATTGTTTCATTTCACGGAAAGCCTAAGGCTTGAAGCTACTAACCAGTGAAGGGGTTCGCTCTGCCTCCCTGGCAACCACATGCCAAGGGAGCTCTGCCCGTCGGCGCAGGGAGCGCTGCTTCAGAAGCGTGCAGTTTTTAAACTTTTCCTTCTTTCTTTCTTTTTAAAGAGCACATTATTTAAAAATAAAGGTTACCAGGGATTTTATATGTACATTAGCACTTCCAGCTTTTGGTAGATGTTGGCCTACACGAATTAAATGATGTGTGTGTGTGGCGGGTGGGGTGGGGAGGCAGAGTAGAATTAATGATAGAACAGACTTTTCATCATTAAAATAGATCGTCAGGGAATGCAACATGAGGTAATTTGAGTTGGTATCAGATAATGTGGCTCCTCTAGAATGAAAATGATAATTATTTTCAGAAATTTTATAAGCATAATTTGATGTGTCTCTTTTAAGCTGCCCAACACATTTTTCTCATTATTAAAAAAAAGGTGAGTCGAAATGATACTTGATTCACTTTTTATGTTATTCTCCGTGGCTCTCTTCTTGATGCTGCTGGGCGCATTATCATTTAGGTTTGGGTTGAGCTTCTAGTTGCTGTCATGGGGATTGATAGCAAGTGTTAGAGGGGATATTTAGCAAGCACCAAGCTCTCAACCACTTCTTCTCTGTATAAATGGCCAGAATTGCTTTCTGATATGATGGCTGTGGCTATCTCAACAGGCACTTGGTGAGAAATGCATCCATTCTGCCACTCACTGCATAGGATCTCTTGGATGATGTTGTTCGTTGGAGCCCAGAAGAGTCAAAAAGCCTTCTAAGGCTTTCTGCTCCCAACACAGTCAGCCACTCAAAAGCTGAAATCTGTGCTTATGAAAGAGTCAATATATCAGTGGAAAGTCAGCAAAATGCTTATTTATTACAGGAAAATAAAAGCATCTTAAGATTTTTGGACTTCAAAGTAACTAATAGCATTTGTTTGTAGCTATTTTCCCCCTAGAACAGCTCTGAGAACCAGCTCTGAGCCTAGGTAGGGCTACATTTTGTCTTGGATATACCAATCCTCCTTCTTTTTATTTATCTTTATTGGAGATGTACCACTGCCTCTAGCAGTGGACCATGCCTGACCAAAAGGTATAGATTGGACAACTATTAGCCATTAAGTGTAGGACTGAGCTTGGATGATAATACCAAATGACACTCAAAGGTAGTCAAATATATTCCAAATAAAATCATGTAGTTAAAAGGGGTTGTCCTATTGACATGGTGGTGGGTAAAGAGAGCTAACATTTACTGAGAAACTGCTGGCCCTGAACTTCATATATGTTCTTTCATTTCATTCTCTCAGTAATTTCTTCATGTGTAAGAATCATGTATTATATGCCAGGCATTGGATTAAGCTCTAGAATATATCAGTGAGCAAGATGGACATACTGCCTGCACACTGAGAGCTTACAATCTAGTGAAATAGACAATGATGATGGGATAAATACTATTGATTGATTGATTGATTGATTGATAATTATTTTATAGTCATTGCAACAAGCATGTAATTTATCATTACTCTACAAATTAGGGAATTAAGACTTATGGATGTGTTAAGATTTGAACCTGGATCATTCTGTCTCATCTGGGACAGTTTGAATCCCAGCCCTGCTAGTTAACAACCATGTGATCCTTCATCTTTCTGACTGAGTTTCTGGAGATGATGAAAGGGAACAGTAAGGTCCTTCGCTTCCCCTCACGTAAGCCTCAGTGTAATCATCACTTCTCGAGAAAGGTGATGCCCTTTCCCAGACTGCCCTTCTCAGCCCCCAAGAATCTCTAGAGGAAACATGTTTTGTAGTGCCTTTGTGGCATTCCCTAGTCGTGGTACCAGCTCTCTGCAATGCAATTGCCTGTTTACTTTTCTCAAGGCAAAAAAAATGAAGAACATTGATGGGGGTGGGGGGTGGGTGCTGCCATGTTTCATCAAGTTTTGCTGTATATAGTTACTAAGCTCCACATACCCTCTGCTACACTGCCAAACAGTGCCGTGATCCATCTTGATTCTTGAGGATAGAAGAGTGGGTCTGTTTTGTTCTGTTGCTGGGTAAAAAAGCCTTGGAGTTGAAGCTTAGTCAAGAAATTGCCACGAAGCCAGAGCAGTGGCTGGGGAGGAAAGGCAAGGCCAGGTTGCCAGTGGCAGGCAGGGCTTTACAGGGAAGCGCGAAGAGCTCTCCACTCCTGCCTAGCACTTCACACCTACTGGCACATTCATTTAACACCTCAGTTCACAGACTGATATATTTTTGATGAGGGAAAAGTTAGGGAAATCCTGGAGAGTCAAAACAGACAGAAGACACAGTTCTTCTATCCTGAATCAATGGGACTATTTGGGCCATAGCTTTGCCTTCCTGAAACCAGGGTCCAATCTGGTGCAAATCAATATTTGTTGATGCATAATTTCATGGAGCAGGTTTGTGTTTTCTATAGCAAGGTTGTCTTTTAATAAGATGACCAAGCACGACTTTATAAGGCAAACAAATGAAATAAAGCCTTCCAGACGACTACTGAAAATGTTCCTTTCCTTTTTTTTTTTTTTTAACTCCAATACAGACCTTTCAGTGAAATGGCCTGACAGTTTTATGTGTTCCTTCCTGTTTAGCATGGCAGTGAGGGATGGAATTTGGGCTTGTTCTGTCTGAATTCAGGCCCACCATGACCTGTTGAAGTCACTTTCTCAAAATAAAGACATACTTAAAAAAACTTCTAAAAAACATTCTAAACTACGACTTTATAGCATTTTTCTCTTCACCTGTGATGTTTTAGATATACAGATTACAAAAATGTAAAACCAACAGTTTACAACACTGTCCACAACATGGATTATCCTAGAAGTATGTAAGAATGTGTTATACCAATTTGAGCTATGGAGCCGGCGGTGGGGGGGGGGGGGGGGGATGTTTAGAGCCTGGAGGAGAATTGGGATCACCAAAGAATAAAGTGTAAAGGTTCTTTCTATTACTCAGCTAAAGAGAGAATCAAATAAGGTGTTTTAGAGTGGACACAGCAAGCTTTATATCTGAGAGAAATACAAGGGTTTTCAGCTTACCTAATAAATACTTACTGAAAGGGTAACTTTGCATCCAATTTTTTTTAATAGACTATTTTTTTTTTCAGAGCAGTTTCAGGTTCACAGAAAAGTTGAGCAGAAAGTACACAGAGTTCTCCTACCTCTACCCCCACACATGCACAGGCTCCCCCACCATCAACGTCTCCCATATTAGAATGATACATTTATTGCAATCAATGAACCTACAATGACACATCATAATCACCTAACGTCTATAATTTACATTAGGATTCACTCTTGGTTTTATATAGTCTATAGGTTTTGACAAATGTACCCACTATTGTAGTATTATACAGAATAGTTTCATTGCTCTGAAAGTCCTCTGTACTCCTCCTATTCATCCCTCCCCTACCTTCCCAAACTCTGGCAACCATTGATCTTTTTTTACTGTTACCATAGTTTTGCCTTTTCCAGGATATCATAAAGTTGGAATCATATAGTATATAAGCTTTTCAGGTTACCTTATTTTTCTTAGTGATGTGCGTTTAATATTCCTCCATTTATTTTTATATATTCATAGCTCATTTCTTTTTAGCTCAGAATACCATTGTCTGGATGTACCAGATGACTTTTCTGTCCATCTACTAAAGGACATCCTAGTTGCTTCCCAGTTTTGGCAACTATGAATAAACCTGCTGTAAACATCTATGTTTATGTTAACAAACCTTCTGTAAACATCCATCCTTGCTAAAGAGCATGGTTACTGGATCATATAATGAGTATATTTAATTTTGTAAAAAATGTAAAACTGTCTTCCAGAGTGGCTTTACCATTTTGTATTCCCACTAACAATGAAGGTTACTCCATTATTTATTTCAGCGTTCAGTGCTGTCGGTGTTTTGGATTATTGCCATTCTAATAGGTTTGTGATTGTATCTCAATTTTTTTTTCTAGTCCATTTTGAGAGATATGTCTTTACTTTGAGAGAAGGAGCATGGGATCCAGGCACCAGATGTAACTGAGACTAGACAAAGGGGAGCTGGCTGTGATGTTGGAGGAGGAGCAGTGGGCAATTTCAGTCTAGAAGGTGTCCCTGGGCTTAATGAGTTTTTTCCTACAACTCATTTTAGAGCCCAAGGGACTAAAAGGAAGGTCAATTCCAAGTTATAGGAAAACTAAAAGAAACTATGACTACTTTATAAGTATACTCGTTCAGTTTACTAAAGTTATGCATGACTTTGTTTAGTTTGTGAAACCTGATGTCCATATTAGTTTAGAATTGGCATTTACAAAGTACACATCAGCTCTTCACAGTTTTAAAGTTGCATCATCAGCGGTCCTTGGCTCACCCTGGTGAGTATTTGGAGGTGGATTTTGGAGGTGGATTTTATCCATAGGTATCTCAGCTGAACTCTTGCTATAATCAGATTAAGAAACTAAAGTCGGAGTCAGTCTGTAAAATCAAACAACGCTCCCCTCATTATCTTTGCTAATTACCCTGAGGTGCAGAGTCCCTGTGCTGTCCTTTTCCTGTGAGTGTAATAATGACCTTCAGGAAAGTAAAAGTTGCAGTGGAAAGAAAGAGGAATGAGGAAGGAAAGCTGTCAACACTTCCTTTTTCCTCTGGGCCATTGGCCCCTTTTAGAATATGCCCTCAAAGCAGCTAACAGTCCATTTTGTTCAGTCAAGTACTTGGCTCAGCTTTGACAGAAACTTACTGTTTTTCTACTACAGTGTATTTCGAAATTTTACAGTCTTTGTTGCCACCATGCCCATTTATATGTTTATATATATTGAAGCTTTGCCCTTGTTTTATGTGATTCCACGTATCTGAGATTTGATATGATTTAAGAGCTTCATACTTCACTGGGAAAACTGTCACTATTGGACATAAACTCTCTCATTTTCTTATCTCCAAACCCACCCACACTTGCACTCATGCACTGTGGAAGAAGTGTCCCTTTCCTCCCTGGGCCACACCATCACCTATAACCTGCTTCCTATCCTAGGGGAAGAGAGTTAATATTTCAAAATATCTTCCATCTAACACTTTCAATGAGTCACTACCTTTTATGACCTGTGCCTGTCGCTTAGTAGGGTTTCATTCTCTTAGTTTGGAAACACTCTCTCCTGCTTTCCTTCCTTTCTTGCTTCATTCTTTTTTTGTTTTCTTTGATGGCTCCTTCTCCAACCACCTCATCTGGAGTCACTCAGGATTTGGTCTCAGGCTATCATCTTTTTCATCTCCAACCTTTGTCCCTAAGTGATCTTATCAGATCTGGAGAATGTGAGCTCGCTTGTGCTGATGATTCCCACATTTCCATTGGAGTCGACATCTCTCCCTTGAGCTCCTTAGTCTCAAGTCCCAATGTCTCCTGACATCTCCCCTAGGGTGTGCCTCACATTTTCCAATTTAACAAATCCAAAATAGAATTCCTGGATTGATCCTACCTTGAAAATATATCTGAAACTCCCTTCTTCTCTTCATGTCCACTGCCACCCTCTTAGTCCAGGTCTCCATATCTCTTGCCTCAGTGAACACATCAGCCTCTAACTAGTTTCTCTACTTTCACTCTTGTCCTTCACCCTGTTCCCCCATGGCTTCCCCCTTCCATTCATCAAGTGGCAGCAAAGGGGATCTTCTCAATGATAATGATAACACTCTTTCCTTGCCTTTAAAATTTTGTACTGGCTCTCCTTATATTTAACATAAAATTCAACATTCTTTCCATGGCCTAGAACACCCTCCATTATCCTTCTTTGCCCCTCAGACTTACTTCTTTTCCCCTCTTCCCTTCGCCTGGTTTCCTCAAATGTCACTGGTGTTATGTGGAAAGAAAAGAGGGAAGAAGGGAGGAAGGGAGGAAGGGAGGATGGAAGGAGGGAAGGAAGAAAGAAGGAAGGAAGGAAGGAAGGAAGGAGAAAGAAAGAAAGAAAGAAAGAAAGAAAGAAAGAAAGAAAGAAAGAAAGAGAAAAAAGAAAGAAAGAAAGGAAGGACAGAGGGAGGGAGCAGGAGGAGGGAGGAAAGGAGAGAGGGAGGGAGAGAGGAAGATTTCCATTTTATGATGAGGACCTAAGGCCCAAGGTAACACAGTAAGAAAATAGAGAAATGAATTCAGCTCTGCCTTGTTCTCTGGACATATCCTCTTGCACGATTCCATTTGGCACAATATAAGACAAACAAACAAACAACAAACAAACAAAAAACCCCATCTCTGTAATATATAGACTCAAGAGCATATTTAAGGAATTAGGATGGTCTGAATTCGGATAGGCCTATAATTTACTTGCTGTGGAACTGTTTGTATGGTTATAATAATTAAATGATAATGTGTTTGTTTGCATGCTGTGGTACTCAAAATCCACTGGTTAGCCCTTCTCTCTCCCTTTCTGTTTCAGAAACACTTTATATGTGTTTTAGGTGTGAGCCAGCTGTCATAAAATCCATGACTTTCCTTATCCAGTGGTAGCATCGACAATACCTCCGTTACTGTCACCACAACTACCGCCACTTTTTGGTGAGCACCTGCCCTGTACCAGGCACTGTAATGGGTACTTTACATACATTATTTCCCTTAGCTTTCCAATACCTGAATCTGCGTTTCCTGGAAACTTTGGCACAGTGCTTCTTCAAGAAAGTGTTTCCGTGGTCAAACACATTTCATGAAAGTAGAAAATTATATGCTCCTGTTGGAAAGGTATAGTGTGGAACTTTAACTAGAAAATTAAATATCTTGAGAAGTCTTGTATGTTTCATTAACCTATATATCACTATGGAAATCATTCCTCCATGACTAGTGTTTTTGTTTGTTTGATGTTTGTGCTTATAACTGCTTGCATTCTGCAGCCCTAATTTTTGACCTTGTGCACTAGACTTCTGTTAATGTTGCTTAAGATCAAATGATCTTGGTAAATTTTTGCTTTCCAGACAACATTATCTTCCTTACTGACTTCATTGTTGGGTATTATTCATTGTTATCTTCTCTATTCATTTATAACTATGATGGGTTGGATTTCCTCTGCTATGAAATTTATTTCCCCCTTGCCTCATCAAAGATCATTCTGCTGCTCCTTATAAAACTCAGCATTTCTACACAGTGTAGGAAAAAAGAGAAAGTCTGAGAGAGAGAGAGAGAGAGAGAGAGAGAGACTGGAAGAGAGAGATTATCTGTGTAGAAAACTTTGGGAAAACAATGACTTTTAGTCTAAACTATTATGTTAAGCTTAATAGATTTATTTTTGTTAGAATTTTATGCTATTGCATAAGTGTGAAAATAACAATTTATAGAATATTAATATTTTGTTTAAAACTGTTTCCCTTCTGGAAACAGGAAAGATATGGCACTATCTTGCTAGAAAATCTAAATAACAATTTAGCTTTTTAAAATTTTTAAAAAATTAAGTTTGTTCAGTTTTATTTATGATCTGATTATATATATGATTATATATGATCTAATTTAACTTTCTAGGGTTAAAATGAAAGGGAATGACAAAATAGTATAATTTTTTAGGAGCTCTTTAGGACAAGGATCTTGTTCTATTTTTATTTGAATAAAGGAGAGTCATGACAGTGCCTGGCACAGAGTAGATATTCAATAAATATTTAATAAATAAATGAACTTCTAAGCCATAAAAATAGGGTCAGAAGTCCTGAAACTACAGCTGACACATAAATCTCCTGCCTAAATCTCCTTAATAAGTACTCTAATGCTCCAGTTTCTTGTCTTTTTTAGAACTGTGTTTAGGTTCTTTAAGGTTTAGTTGTTACTATTACAAGTGTCCAAAGGTAGTCATTTAAATTATTGTGCTTTTTATCTTTTTTGAAGAGGATCAGAATTTTGTTCTGGAAAATTTTGGAAGAATGATTGTCACTAGGCATATTTAAATTCCTATTGCATTTGTACAGATATCAAAGTATTGTAAAATAGACTTGTCTTAGTCTGTTTGGGCTACTATGAAAAGAATATCACAGATTGGGTGTCTTAAACACAAACATTAGATACTTAAAGTTTTGGAGGCTGTGAAGTCCAAGATCAGGGGCACCAGCAGATTCGGTGTCTCATGAGTTCATCTTCCTGGTTCCCAGAAGGTGATCATTTCACCACATTTCACATGGTAGAAAGAGAGCAGGAAAGCTCTCTAGGGTCTTATAAGTGCATTAATTCCATACATCAGGGCACCACCTTTATGACCAAATCCCCTCCTCCTACCATCTCATTTTGGATTAGGCTTCAACATAGGAATTTGGGGTGGGAGGGAAGGGGGTACAAATATTTAATCCATAGCAATACTTTTTTATTTCCATTATCATAAACAAAACTCTTCTCTGTTTCCTTCACATTTTCTTCTTGGGGTGCTTTACCTACCTTTAGGGTTTCTTTATCTAGTCTCATGATTACATAGGATGCTAAAATTTCTTTTGTATATACTCCCCACGAGCTATCAAAGAGCATGACTGAATTAAGAATTACTAGACAATATGTTCAAAAAAGATAATTTAATTCCTTGGAAAAACATGTGAGGTAAGTTACTTTTATAACTGAAAATTGTTAGGTTTTGGGGAATTGGGGTAAGGCTAGACAGAAGTATAACTCAGCCACACCTGGGTAGTGTCTTTGCTTTCTTGCCAAGGTGAAGTTGTACCTTTTTGGTGCCAAATTTAGTTCAAGAATAAGGTGGGGAGCCTGGTTGCAGTAAACAAAATAGTATCATTGTTAATGGAAAAGTTCTTCCCAGATGGAGGTGTAAGTACAAATATAAAAGGGAAAGATATGGCACTATCTTGCTAGAAAATCTAAATAACAATTGCATGCCCCCCCCCCCCCAAATCAGGAGCAACAGTGGCAAAGGAAAGCGTGTTCATACGTGCTGCATCTGCCTTTGTTAGTGAGGCCACCAGCAGACACATCTTCAGCTTGAATAATTGGACCTGACATCTTCAGCTGAATAAATTTGGAAACTTCATCTAATGTGTGTATATGGTGACAGTAGGTAGGGGTTTCCTGTGTGTGTCCCCATGTTTGGTTTCTTCTCACTAATTTGTGACTCATGAAACAGAACAAAATGCAATATGAAAACTGAGTTTAAGAGGAGAATGTGGCAGGGTGTTTGTTACTGCATACATAAGTAATATTAACAAAATGCTCACAATCCATTATAGGAGATCTGTATCATGCTAATAATTCAAAAAGTTTGACCAAGCTGAAGTGCAGGGCTGCTTAAGTTGTCTTCCTTCAAGCATGAGCTTGCTCACCCCAGTATGTGAGTGGAAACCTGACCAGCTGTGGCAGCAGTTCTAGTCACTGTTGAGAGTTTGCACATGTTGAAAGTCTTCTTTATGTCAGGCCGTCATCTCCATCACTATCTTTACAACTTCCATCAACCTCTGCCCTTTATGGACACAAAGAATGAATTTAAATTCTGTTCTCTATGACAGCTGGCCATTCAATTATTCATCCATTCATTCAACAGACCTTTGTGGAGCAGCAACCATATGCAGGCACTGAGAACTCAAAGGTCAAAAATACCAAACCATGTTCTCAAGAATGTCGTAGTCTAGTACATTGGCCTCTTGCACTTTTCAGTCCATAGGGTAAATACCCTCGTTCCTTTTGTCACTCCTCATGTGTCACAGTTCCAGGCTTCCTTGCTATTCCTCTCTTTTGAATAAGTTGGCATTTATCAAAGTTCCTCAAGTGTGGAGTCCCAAGCTGATAGGTATTGCTTGAGCGGAACAGAGAGCACAGACTTACGTCTCAAGTTCTGGATGCTCTGTTGAGATTATGCAACCAAAGCATTTGTTTGTTGATCACATCACACATGACAGCAATGGTTTTTTTCAATTCATTGGACTGAATTAAATCCAAAATGATTATTCTGCCTTCAAGTCTTTGCCCAGCCTACTTATATTAATATAACCACCACTACTTGCCAGTATAAATTCATTGTATGTTATCTTTCCTATACATCTTTGTCATTTTGTTCCCTCTTCCTAGAATACCCCCATCGTGGCCCATTTTAAAACTAAAGTCTTAAGAAAGGATCATCTTTGATGCCTTTTTGTTGTTGTTGTTGTTGTTGTTCCTAAAACACTTTCAATCCCTCCCTGCCCTGTGATAGATCTAGAAGAGTGCTAATCAAATTAGTTAAAGGCTTGCTAGAGACCAGACAAGCCTAGGTATCCAATAGCAAATGTTTCATTAGATCCATAATTGAGAGTTTGTGTTTAATAATCAGTTAATCCTCATCATAACTATGTGGGAAAATAGATACACTGATAACTTTTATCAATGCAGATAATAAAACTGCAGCCTCCATTGCTTTCACGCTCTGCAACTGCTATTGTTTGTACTGCCTGAGTTTTATAGGAGCTATCATACCATATCATGTATGTTGCCAGGGAGATCATTGTTACTTTAAGATCTTGATCTGAGAGTTCCTCTTAGGAAGACAGCTGTCTCTATTTAGGAAATCATCCTTACAGATTGCTTTAGGGAAGTGATAGAGATATGAAGACATACTCTAGAAGAAGCCAGTGAAGTAAAGAAAAAAAAAAAACCTAGTTAAAGAGGTTAAGGAGACTTGAGAATTGAGGGGAAAGCAAGAGTGAGAATTGAAGGAAGGGGAGGCAGAGTATCATAGGAAAGTGGGAAACTGAGAAAAAATGATAAAGAAAAGTGTCCGAAGGGCTTTTGAGCACAGGGATCTCTCCAGTTGCATGATCAAGTTTTCTTGCTGTTTCATTTTGTGATAAAACACTCCTTCCTTCCTTGCCACAGACCTTCAGTAGAGTCTGCCACCTACAAATGCCCTATGTGAGCGATGTTTCAGTTGAAATCAAAGACCAGTGATTCTTGAATATCTACACGGTGCAGGCAGATGGATGGTGGGGAGATAACACGTTCAGCAAGAACAAGATATCAGAATGAGAAATTAGTCTCAGAATACAACCCCCATGGAATTAGTCCTGTTTTATAGGAACTCTCAAAGGAGAGAGTAACCCCAGCCAACATGTGGGTTACATTTACATTTCTGCCTCCCAACTAGACGTGAGGCAACTTGAGTACAAAGACTGTGGTTTCGATTTTGGTGTTCCTCGTGCCTGGACCTCAGAGTTCCTCATTGCCTGCTTTGTTTTCAGTTTCTAGTTCCATACTCAGCAGCTTTTGAGCTTTTATTCAAATGTTTATCATTTCCAGGGAAATTTCTCATTTGCTACATGTGCAAAGTTTAAGGCCACTCTTTTGAGTGTATTGTTTACACAAATACAGTATGTTTTTCATTAGCAACTGTGAAAAACACCCGAATATGCTATTTCCAGTCAATTCTGATTTTCTTGTTATTTTATGTCACTTAGGTTAACATCAGTATATCACTTCCCCTTTTCAACTACAGAATTCAGACTCCTATTTTATATGGAGGCTAACCTAAAATTTTTCCCATTTACACCTTATTAGAACTGATTAATTTAGCAATAAAACCTATTTCACAAGTCAGGGGTTGTTTAGGAATATATTGTAGGGTCACAACACATAATTTTATGTTCTGTGATTTATTTCATTGCCAACCAAAACTTAAGATTAACTTTGAGAATTCATTGACTGTCTACTTTTCCCAGTAGTTTGGATGGCTGTAGTACTCCTGCTGACAATGTAGAGGGGAATTTATTTATTTATTTACTTATTATGGCCAGAGATTTTGACTTTAAAGTTTGAATGTGTGTGTGTGTATATATATATATATATATATATATATATATATATATATATATATAGTAAGGGCACTGAATTGATAAAATTTGTTCAAGGTAAGCTAAATTCATCAACACTTCCCACTGAGAATGGATGACAAAATTTGCAATTCATGAATTTATACCTAGTATCCTTGCAGAAATAATCTTAAAATTGTATCTGCATGAATTATTGCTATATTTATATCATACTTAGAAGAATACTGGGTGGTGATTAGATGGTCAGAACAGTGGGCTATAAATCAGGGACACTTAATGTTCTGGCTGTGACCCTGCCAGTAATCAGCTGAGTGGACTTGAACACTTCTAGGTCTTTGTTTCCTTACTTGTAAAATGAGAAGGGATTTTTCAGTCTCTCTTAGTGCTAATAATATTTATAATTCTAAATGAGCATTCCTCATGGGAATTACAGCTATTTTCCAAATTCTAAAAGCTCTTCATGGCAAGGATTTAACTTAAAGGAAATACTTCTGAGCATCCTGGTAGAATATTGAAAGACTAAGCCAAGAAGTTTTGCTTATTATAAAAGTAAACTTCACTAGTTCCAGTGTTACATTATTTTCAGTGGGTCAAATATACCACATATGCTGGACTTTTAATGTCTCGACTAATAGATATAGTACCTCCTAGGAAGCATATGTTTGTACGTATGTATGTATGTATGTATGTCTATATGTATGTATGTCTATATGCATGTATTTAGGTTATTTTCATCTTACCCCGAAAAAGAAAGCCTTAACTCCAAGGAGAACTATAGAACAAAACAAAGTTCCTGGGCCAGAGCAGGCATTGTGTTCTGCTTTGGTCCTCTACCACTCCTTCCTCTGTGTGGGGAAATTCTTCTTGGCACCTTACTCCTTTTCATTCCCAAGTGTCCTATTCTTCTCTTTAGGGTTTAAAAAAAATTATCCAATTTCATCCTGTCTGGCCAACTCACAGAGAGAGTTTTCCTAGAATAATTGCCTGAGCAGTCACTTCATTGTGGTGTGGTTCCTTTGGAAAAATCCCTTTAGAGACTTCTACTGGGAAGGAGCCCATTTCTCAAAGACAAAGGACTAAAACAGCCAGTGTGTGGCTCTCCCAGAAGATTTGTATTTTCCAAAAGAACAAATAGATAAATTCTCAAGTTTCACAAAAGAAGTGGGAGGAAACTGGGTTAGGACTGGAGAAACTTTATCTTGAAATATATAAATTGTGATTTAAATAAAATATTAGCATGTAGAAAAGTTTAAAAAGATATCTTGAAAATGATACATTTTGGCTTTTATATTGTTTCTTTTTTCTTTGCTTGTCAAAATTTAGTGGAATAATATATTCATATAGGATTTAAACCTTAGCCTTAATATCTGGAGTGAGGATAAGTATACATAGGACCATAAGACAAGGATGCATTTTATAAATTAGAGTTTATCATAGAGAGAAGTGATGAGAAAGAGGACTTCATTATTATACATTCATTACATGAGACTCAATTTCCAAGATACCACAAAGATCTAATGTCTATACTTGTAGCTCTGATCTGACCAATGGCCCACTGCACTGATTCTATGCTCAAGAGGTGAAAGGCAGTACTAAAGATTTGATCATAAATGCTAGGCCACATGGCTAATTTGATGCCCAAATGCACTTTTATTTTTTTTATATTTAATTTTCTATTTATTTTTTAGTTTTTAATTTTTATTTAAATTTTAGTTAGCTAACATACAGTGCAATATTGGTTTCAGTAGAATTCAGTGATTCATCACTTACATACAACACCCAGTGCTCATCACAAGTGCCCTCTTTAATACCTATCACCTGTGAAGCCCATTCCGCTCCCTCCCTACTCCCTCCATCAACCCTCAGTTTGTTCTCTATCACTGAGAGTCTCTTATGGTTTATTTCCCTTGCTCTTCTTTTGTCACCTCTTCCCATACATATGTTCATATATTTTGTTTCTTAAATTCCACATATGAGTGAAATCATATGGTATCTGTCTTTCTCTGATTGACTTATTTCACTTGACATAATACATTCTAGCTCCATCCATGTGGTTCCAAATGGCAAGATTTCATTGTTTTTGATGGCTGAGTAATGTTCCACTGTATACATCTTTATCCATTCATCACTTGATGGACATTTGGACTCTTTTCATAGTTTGGCCAGTATTGATGATGCTGTTATAAACACTGGGGTGCATGAACCCCTTCAAATCTGTATTTTTGTATCCTTTGGGTGATTACTTAGTAGTGCAATTGCTGGATAATAGGGTAGTTCTATTTTTAGCTTTTTGAGGAAGCTCCATAATGTTTTTCAGAGTGGCTGCGCCAGTTTGCATTCCCACCAACAGTGCAAGAGTCTTCCTCTTTCTCTGTCCTCGCCAACAACTGTTGTTTCCTGTGTTGTTAATTTTAGCCATTCTGACAGGTGTGAGGTGGTATCTCATTGAGATTTTGATTTGTATTTCCCTGATGATGGTAATGTTGAGCGTCTTTTCATGTGTTTATTAGCCATCTGGATGTCTTCCCAAATGCATTTTAATACAATAGAAAATTCTGGCATAAAATACCTGATCAATTGTCCTCAGACTTCCATTCCTCTTTGTGTACACTAAGTCATTGGTTTAACAATGTGCTTTTTTTTTTTCTCCCCCTATTTTACAATTGAGATATTTCCTCTCCAGAGACTTCAGGAAAATTTTCAGATATGCAGACAGTTCAGATTAGAACTTAAACATTTGTGTCCTATTTAGGCTAATTCTCGGTTCCATAGGGAAGTGCATGAATTTTGTGGTGGAAGGAAGCATAATTTTGGTCCATTTTGGAGGTTGAAACTATCCTGAGTCAGTTCTTGGCCTGCTTTATTTCTTCTGATCTTGATAGTTGGAACATGTTAGTGGCACCAATTAGAAGTAGTCTGGGATCAAACCAAAAGTTAATTTTCAGTTTAAGTGGAGCTGGTATCCCCATCTTATTCAGGTCAATTTAATTCAATAGTACCAATTTCCATGCAGTAGGTAGATTTTGTGGGATATTATAAAAGAAAAAGAGGGGTGCCCAAGTGGCTCAGGGTTAAGCTTTTGACTCTTAATTTCGGTTCATGTCATGATCTCCTGGTTTGTGTAATTGAGCACTGCATCAGACTCTGCTGACAGCAGGGAGCCTGCTTGGCATTCTCTCTCTCCCTTTCTCTCTGCCCCTCTCCCACTCACACATGTACGTGTATGCACTCTCTCAAAATAAATAAATAAACATTAAACAAGGAAAAAGATATGTAAAACATAATAATTGTGTATTAGTCATAACCCCTTTGATTTCAAGTGTCAGAAACATAACTAGAACTAGTCTATGTTAAGGAAATTTTATTAGAAGTGTACTTGGTTCTTCAGCAATTAAAGGAAGAGAATTAATGAATTTTGTGATAGGCAGAGACACAAGTAGATTGTGTAGGAGTTAGGGACAAGTAGAAGAAAGAACTTTACATCACCAGGACTCTGTTACTACCTCTCATCTATGGATCACTCTGCACCTTAATCTTATTCTCTCCTTCAAAAGGCCAATCTAATCTACATGAAGCAGAACGTGGACACCAATAGCTACAAAGCTTCATAATTTACTGCTCCTACCACTAGTGCAGACTGATTTCTTTTTAGTCCCAGGTAAAAACAAAACAAAAGAAAACTATGTAAGAACTCTTGGTGGCCAAGTGTGGATTATGTACCTTCTAGGTTTTTAGAGGACCTTGTATGAAGATGGTGGCAGATGCTGAATCTGCAACTGATCTTAGGACACAGGCCCTTTTAGAGGCTTTTGCTTTTTTAGCCACATTGGGGCAGGTAACCAGGACTTGGTCCTATGTGAAAGGTGGGCTATGGAAATGAGACACTTGCTCAGTGAATGGTTAGGGAGGTGGAGGAAAATGTCTTTTAGAAAAAAAGAAAGACAAATAAATTAATAATTTAAGTCTGAGCACTGGTGAAAACAAGTCTCCCTTTAGAAATGGTAACCAGTAGTCTACCCTGATACAGTTTTTGTGATTGAATACTGCAGCACAGTTTAGGTAACTCAGTCTTAGAAACTAAACTAAAACTATCCTCTGGGTTTTTAGTGTTGTGGATGTCTTAACAGAAGCAAAAGCAAATCCTTCCTTGATGGATACACAAATCATGTCTTGCATGGTTCCCAAAGAGAGGGCCCAGCTGAACATGAAATCATGATCCAAAATCACAAATCATCTGAGGAAACAAATTATAAAAGCTTGAGTCAGAAGAGGGGGAAAAGGAAAAATAAAAACAAAACAAACAGCAGAAATTAACCCTTTAGAATCTCAGATATTGACATTATTGGGTAAAGAATATAAAATAAATTTGTTTAAAAGAAATACAAATTTGCTTAACGAAATAGAAAAGGGAATTAAAAATATGAATAAGGAACAAGATTTACATAAGTGGTTAGTAAGATCTGGAAAAAAAAAAACAGAACTTCTAGAAACATATATCTTTGGGATTAAAAACTAAAAGGATGACCCAACAGATTAATAGACACAGATGAAGACATAATTAGTGAACTGGAAGGTAAATCTAAAGAATCTAAAGAAATTACCCAGATTCCCACCCAGAGAGACCAAGAGGTAGAAAAATAAAGAAGCAAGATAACAGACATGGATGATAGTCTAAGAAAATATATCATAAATTTAATTGTAATTTCAGAAAGAGGGAAGAGTGAGCATGGGGAAAACCAATTTTTCAGAATTGATGAAAGACATGTATGATCAGATTCAGAAAGCTGAAACCATTGCAGGGAAACTGCCAAACTACAAAGGCAAAAAGTTCTTAAAAACAGTAAGAAGAAAATAAGAGATCAATTAATTTTAAAGGAAAACTTGGTATCATATCCAACTTCTCAATGGCACTGATCAAGAGAGAAGATATTAAAATGATATTGTAAAAATTCAGAGAGGAAATGAATGTCACACCTGATTTATATATCAGGCTCAATCACAGCTCAAGAAGACTGACTTTACCAAGGAAGGAAAAAAGTTAACCCAAAGGAAGTTCTGAGAATCAGGCAGAAATGGGAGACAAATGGGCAAACCTAAAGAAATGGGTAAATCTAAACTAACAAACTAATCATTGTGTGTGTTTACATGTAAATGCCTACACATACAAATATAAAGCAATAAAAATGTCTTATATGGGTAATAAAAGACATGTATATAACATTAATTATATAAATTAAAATGCTGAGCAGTAATGACATAATTTGGAAGGGTAATAATAAAATTTAGGCATTCCAAAGCCCTGTGTGTTTATTAAGAAGATAGAAATATAACTAGACATCACAACTTGTTTTATATTTATCTTAAAAATTATGTACTAAAGAAATAGAAATAGAATGTATCTCTTTCTGCTCATTAGAGGAAATGTCAGAGGAGGGCAGAAAAGAATAAAGAAAGAGGCATAAATGAAATGGGAAAATGTAAAATACTGTCATAGTTCTAAAAATCAGTCTAATCTAAGAATACTAACAATCTCAAAAATGTAAATAAATTTATCAATAAAATGCTGGGATTTTTCAGATTAGATGAAAATATATTTTTGCTATTTATTACTTACAAGTGTCACAGATAAAACATGTGATATAGAAATACTAGCTGTTAAGGATGGAATACTATATAGCAGTCAGATACTAACTGGAGCAGCTACTATAAATCCTTTAATATTAAACAAAATAGCTGTAAAGTAAGTCTGTCTCAAAGAACAAATATGAGTGTATCTATATTACAAATCTTAAGGTCATGCAGTCTTATATATTTGAAACAAACAAAAGGCAATTCTAAATAATTAATGAATTAAAGAAAATTTCACAATAAAACTAGAGAATACTAAGTAAATGATAAAGAATTTAATACATATCAAAACTGTGGGATGGACTTGTGGTTAGAGGTTATCTAGCCTTAGATATATTATAAAATGATAAAATATAAATATTGAAAATCTAAGGGTATATCTCAAGAATTTGAAAAAAATAAAATTGAAATGAACCCAACTTGTTTTGTAGACTTTTACGAGATAGTCCGGTGTGGCTACCAGAGGAGAAGAGGAGCGGCTCAGGAAAAGAAAAAAAAAAAAAAGTTTATTAAATTCACAGGTCCTAGGGAAAGACACTAGGGTGGTCAGGATGCAGAAGCTGGAGCCTGGGGAAAGTTTCCGTCACTACCTTTACTGGGCTTCTGAGGGACTGACAAGGCAAGGCGGGGCAAGTAGTTTAGGATTTGCTAGGTTGAATAATTTGGGAAGGCTTTGGGTTGTAGTAGTGCCCCCTAGGTTGCCTGGTGTCTGGCCCTAGATTGATTGAGACAGGAATATTACCTCTGGGTGTAAGAGCCAGAGAGAAGCATTTGGTCTCTGGAATGTGTTCCTCTGCAATCAAAAGCATGCTCTTTGCTGGGTCGGTCCTTGGCTATCTTTTAGAAATGGCTAGCTAGCCCAGGAAAGGGACAGTCTCTCTTCAACCAGAATGGTTTTTTGAGATGTCAAAACATAATATACAGAAAAAAAATTTTTTAAGTATTTAAAATACACAAAATGAAAAGAAGGAAGTAATAAGAATTAGGCATTTATGAACTAGATGAAAGACACTAAAAAGGATTAACAAAGCAAAAATTAGTTTATTGAAAACTAATTACACAAAATGAACAGAACTCTGGCAGTATTGATCAGGGCAAACACAATTAATAATATTTGGAATAAAAATAGGGAAAAACTAGGGGTGCCTGGGTGGCTCACTTGGCTAAGCATCTGACTGGCTCAGGTCGTGATCTCACAGTTCGTTAGTTTAAGCCCCGTGTCCGGCTCTGTGCTGACAGCTCAGAGCCTGGAGCCTGCTTCAGATTCTGTGTCTCCCTGTCTCTCTGCCCTCCCCCACTCACGCTCTGTCTCTCTCTCCCAAGAATAAATAAACATTAACATTTTTTTAAAAAAAATAGGGAAAAACTATACTAGAGATGTTACATAATATACAATAAGAACCTTAATGTTGAAAACCATTTTAAATTTAGATAAGATAGATCATTTTCTAAAATGTGTCAAAACTGACTTACAAATAAACAGAAAATCAAAATAAATGTATAATCATTTGAAAAGATGGAGTCAACAGCTAACAGTATTATGGGGTATCCTATGTGTCACTTTCTTGGTTGTTTAGGACTATATACATTTTTACAGACAACTGGGTCCACAGTGGAGTTGTGGACATACATGGTTCACTAGTTCTACTTTGATTGAGGTGAGAATTGAGGAGAGATTAATGAGGAGATTTTATCTCATATAAGTAGGGAAAATAGAATTTAAATATGTATTAAGGGATTAAATTTAGCCTGAAATCTTGAGAAAAGAATTCTCAATGTTGCTGGTCTATTGCTTTTCCTGGTAACTGACCAGGGTATTGTAGGTGATAAATACTGTAGCAAATCCTTGTATTGTTTTTCAGACTTTGCTACCTTAAAGGGTTCATGGATTGGGATAAAAAAAAAAAAAAAAAAAGGTGAATTCTCCTGATACCATCTATAATTTTTCCTGGCTAGGCTACACTTGACCCTGACCTTTTCTCCAAAGGGTTGGACCTATCTGGAATGGGGAGCAGAAGTTATTATTCATGTTTACAGATGATTTGCAATTGCTCTTCTCTGATGGGGTTGTTCATATTTTCTCCCCATTTACTCTTGGACTTTATTGTTTTTTAATAAGTTCTAGGATAATTTATATCAGACATGTTAAGTTTTTGCATATATTTTTCAAGTCTATCACTATCATTTGTAAACATTTGCTGTAATATAAATAATAATATAAATATGTGTGTATGTATATACATGAAAGTATGTATATACATTAAAAGTTCTCCACATTATGGAGAAAGAACATGGTAACACAGCATTATCCTAAAAATCCTCTGTGCTCAAAAGTATGTTTTTGACCATGAAAAATATTCAGCCTAACTCCAGTATAGCACGCTTATTAGAAGTCTGTTTTTCACAGTTGAAGTTTCTGTTTTTTCATAATGGCACTTGAGTTATTTTTACTCCAAATTAATCTCTCAAACAGTTTTCAGATTTGATCCAGTGTCAGGATTCAAATAGGTGACTGTCTTTTCTTGGAATTTTTTTCTTTTTAAAAATTTTCTCTGGATATTACTGCCTTTCCATTGAGCTTATGGTAATTGTTATCTCCTTGACAATTTAGAAATTCTTCTGAGCAGAAATCTAGGTTTGTTTGTCTTCCTGAGTTGAAATAGCAAGTGAAAGCTGGAGTGTAGACTCATTTATCTTTATAAGACTTGCCTGCATTTGTGGCAAGTCATCTTTCTCTAAGTGGGTTATCCTTAAACTGTAATGAATATTCAGCTAGAACGTGAGCCACTGGCAAGGGAGCCTCAACTTCATGCAATACCTGCTTAGCCTGAGTAAGCCAACTAGAGGCACATAGATTGCCACCCAGCATCACGGGTTTACATTTGTCACCTGCCAGAAGGGTGATCCATTCTGAGTGATCTGATTCTCTGGTAATAACCTATTTGACTCTTAGAATTTCTTTGATTCTTAAATGCAAGTTGTGTTTAGCTTTATGGAATGTAACAGTAGAGCTAATTAAACATTTTCTGGCAACAATCCTTAATTCTACAGCATGGTTTTACAAATAATGTGTTTAGTCCATATTTTGAAATTGTAACCACTTCAGAGATTTTAATTTTATTTTTTGGCTTAAAGTTCATTTATACTCATTCTCTTCAATATTTCAGGAGGATATGATATTTAACCAAAGGCAATGAACATGATGCTTGGCATTTTTTCTTAAACTGGAATGGATTGCGGAGAGCTGTGTCAAGAGTGGTGTTTTAACACTGCATGTCATGTTCTCCACATTTTAGTTCAAGTGAATAACAGCCTTGCTAATCTATCTGAACATTCTGTTTGACATGAGCCACTCTACACTCCGTGATGGATGGGAGAGGTCCAGCCGGATGTCATGTCTCATTTTGTTATTAGTCTTTTAGCAACATGTTATGAGGCTAAGTGCATACTTTAGCATAGATAATTCTCATAGTTATAGGTTGATATGCAAAAATGCTTGGAGAGTCTTGCAGATTCAGATTATTAGAATATCATTTTATTGTCTGTCTTCCTTTCTTCAAAGGTTAATGGGTTGATTTTCATGGCAGAGTTTGCTAGTTGTCCCAATATCTGCTTTTTCCTTCTTTGTTAGAAACTAGAATGATGATTTTTAGCTAGATGTATTATCTCCATGATAAAGGCTCCATCTTTTATCCTTCCTGGAATCTGAGTGTGACAATGTGACATATTTAGTCAGGGAGATATAAGCATAAGTGTTGTCTGTGAATTTTTAAAAGTCTCATTACCATAGAGTTGCTTTTTTCATGCCCCTTTCCTTACTCTACTACCTGGGGCGGGGGGAGAGGGGAAGGGTATGGCTGGAGCTCTAGCATATGGCTTATATCATAAGAATGAAGGACATACTTTCACTTTGTAGGAGCTGAGCACTGGAAGAAGCCTGGGTCTTTCTGCCTTCTGTTGCATAAGAGATGAGTGAGTTTCTATTTTGTTTAAGCCAGTATTTTTTCTTTTATTATGTGCAGCCAGACATCCCAAACTATATGGTAAGATTTGGTACTGGAAGTTGAATGCCGCAATAATAAAAACGAAAATATGGCAGTGGCATAGTGAAAACCTTTAGGTATAGGTGGTATAGTCTAGATAGTGTCCACTGTAATGTAATAGTAAAACACACACAAGCTATCCACTTAAAAGGCATACCACTTATGGACTAAAGCTATAACATGAGGGGAAAAGCACAACAAATTTAGTAAGTGAACATTATCTGCCACGTGATACTTTTAGAGAATTCTTAAGATAGAGACATTGGAATTGGATTTAGGTTGTTAGTCGTCAAGCAGAAACAGAAAGACAGAAGATTTTCTCCTTTGCTAAAGAAGGAATTCTCTACTTGCCCCAAACTGCGCTGACTGGGAGTCCTATAATTTGCAGAGGTAAAAACGTCAACTGCACCTATGTCAAAACTGAAGCCTTAGCAGATGTTAAGACATGTCCCTTTAAGGGTCTTTGACCAGGCCATGGAATCAAGCTTTGGAAAACGGTCAAATTAAAGGTATAATATGTACTCACTCAGCAAACAGTAAGCACCTATATATTCTTTTTTTTTTTTTTTAATTTTTTTTTAACGTTTTATTTATTTTTGAGACAGGGAGAGACAGAGCATGAACAAGGGAGAGTCAGAGAGAGGGAGACACAGAATCTGAAACAGGCTCCAGGCTCTGAACTGTCAGCAGAGCCCGACGTGGGGCTCGAACTCACGGACTGCGAGATCATGACCTGAGCTGAAGTCGGCCACTTAACCGACTGAGCCACCCAGGCGCCCCAGGCACCTATATATTCTTAAGTGCTACTGAAAAGAGAAAGAAGGAAAAAACCAGGTAATGGGGAACAAAAGGGTGCCATTTTAAATAGGGTATGTGAGTAGTCCTCATTGAGAAGGTGGCACTTATCACAAGACTTGCAAGACTTGAAGGAGTGAGCCCTGTGATTCTCTGGGCAGAACATATTTCACACAAAGTGGGTAGCCAGTGTGAAAGGCCTTAATTTGTGCCAGATGGGTCTGTAGAATGGCAGAGGCCAGTATGGCTGGAATGAGTATGTAAAGTCAGAGAGTTAATGGGGTAGGGACAGATCCTAAATGGTCTCATAGACCACTGTGACAATGTTGGCTTTTGCTCAGCTTGGGAGCCTTTGAAGAGTTTGAAGAGAGGAGTGAATTGATCCTATTTATATTTCAGAGGTGCCTCTTATAGTGGTTTTGAGAGTTTTCATTAGAAGAGCAAGGGAAAAAGAAGAGGGACTAGTAGGGAGATAGTGCAGTATCTAGGAGAGAGATTACAGAGGTCTGCACCAGAGTGTACTGCAAAGGAGCTGATAAGGGGTTGGAGGCTGCATACCTTTGGAAGGTGGGGCCAACAGGATTTCTTAGAAGTCATGTTCCCACTCAATTCACTTTTTTTCAGAAGATTTGAGGCAGTGGCCATTTATGTGAGACTTTAAATTGATGAACTTAAAAGTAAAGCAGATCTCCTTCCATAATGTGGGTGGTCCTCATCCATTCAGTTGAAAGCCTGAATAGATTAAAAGAATGCCCTCCCCTGAGCAAGAAGGAATTCTACAAATGATTAGACTTGAATGGCAACATCAGCTCATCCTGGGTCCCCTAGCCTGCTGGCCCACCTAGCAGATTTCAGACCTCCAGCCTCCATGATCATGTGAATCACTTCCTTAAAATGAATCTTTCTCTCTCTCTTTATATATCTAGAGACATCTTGTTGGTTCTGTTTCTCTACAGACCCCTGACTAATACTGAAGGATGGAGTATTAGCATGTGAGAAATTATAAAAAGAGTTCTTTCAAGTGTTATTCTCATCAGGGGCACCTGGGTGGCTCAGTCAATTAAGCGTCTGACCCTTGGTTTTTGGCTCATGTCATGATATCACAGTTTGTAAGATGGAGCCCCTGCACTAACAGCGTTGGGCCTGCTTGGGATTCTCTGTCTCCCTCTCTCTCTGCCCCTCCTCTGTTTGCACTGTCTCTCTCTCTCTCTCACACAATAAATAAATAAACTTAAAAAAAGAATAAAACACCTAGAAATAAATTTAAGCAAAGAGGTAAAAGACCTGTACATGGAAAACTATAAGATATTGAGGAGAGAAATTGAAGAAGACACAAATAAATGGAAAGGTAGTTCATGCTCATGGATTGGATGAATTAATATTGTTAAAATGTTCATACAGTATGGTATTGACATAAAAACACACATAAATCAATGGAACAGAGTAGAGAGCCCAGAAATGAATCCATACATATATGTTCAATTAATTTATGACAAAGGAGTCAAGTATATACAATGAGGAAAGGATAGTTTCTTTGATAAATGGTGTTGGGGAAATTAGACAGCCACATGCAAAAAAATGAAACTGGACCACTATCATATACCATACACAAAAATTTACCCAAAGTAGGTTAAATACTTGAAACTAAGACCTGAAATCATAAAAATCCTAGAAGAAAATATAAGTGGTAATCTCCTTAACATCAGTCTTGGCAATGATTTTTTGGATTTGACACTAAAACCAAAGCCAGCAAAAGCAAAATTCAGCAAGTAAGACTACATCAAACTAAAAGGCTCTCTGACCAGCAAAAGAAACAATCAGCAAAATGAAAAGGCAGCCTATGGAATGAGAGAAAATATTTGCAAATCATATATATAAAGAATATATATATATATATATATATATATATATATATATATATATATATATATAATCAGCATATATAAAGAACTCATGCAACTCAATGGAATCTTTACAAATCTGATTTAAAAATGGGCTAAGGACCTGAATCGACATTTTTGCAAAGAAGACAACTTGTTTTGCATAGAAGGCCCACAGGTACATGAAAAGGTGCTTAACATCACTAATCAGGGAAATGCAATTCAAAACCACAATGAGATATCATTTCATACCTGCTAGAAAGGCTGTTATGAAAAAGATAAGAAATAACAAGTGTTGCCAAGGAGGTAGAGGAAAAAAAGCTCTTGTGCACTGCTGCAGCCACTATGGAAAACAGTATGGTGTCTCTTCAAAAAAAAAAAAAAAAAATATATATATATATACACACACACACACACACACACACACACACATATATATATATGGCTATGGCTACCATATCATCTGGAAACTACTTCTAGATGTTTATGAAAAGGAAATAAATTCACTATCTCAAAAAGATTATCTGTACTTTCATGCTCATTGCAGCATTATTAAGATAGCCAAGGTTAGGGTTAGAGGTCAAACTTTCACTCTTTGCAGATGACATGATACTCTACATAGAAAATCTGAAAGACTCCACCGAAAAACTGCTAGAACTTATACATGAATTCAGCAACTGCACTGTTAATGAGACTTTAAGGAATTCACAGGCAACACTTATGCTTATACTTCCCTGACTAAATACATCATGTGGCCACACCCAGATTCAGGGAAGGCTGAAAGATTCTGGAGATCTTTATCATGGAGATAATGTGTCTAATTAAAAATCATGATTCTAGTTTCTAACAAAGAAGGAAAAAGCAGATATTGGGACAATTAACAAAACTCTGGCATGAAAATCAACCCATTAACCTTTTAAGAAAGGAAGACAGACACAATGAAGGAAACAGTCAACAAAACTGAAAGGCATCTGATGGAATGGGAGAAGATATTTGCAAATGGCATATCAGATAAAGGGCTAGTATTCAAAATCTATAAAAAACGTAACCAAAGTCAACACCCAAAAACAAGTAATCCAGTGAATAAATGGGCAGAAGACATGAACAGATAATTTTCCAAGGAAGACATTGAGATGGCTAACAGACACATAAAAGACGTCCAACATCACTCATCATCAGATATACAAATCCAAACCACAATGAGATACCACCTCATACCTGTTATAGTGGCTATAATTAACAACTCAGGAAACAACAGATGTTAGTGAGAATGCAGAGAAAGGGGAACACTTTTGCATTATTGGTGGAACAGGTGCAGCCATTGTGGAAAACAGTATGGAGGTTCCTCAAAAAATTAAAAATAGAACTACCTACAACTCAGCAATTTCAGTGCTAGGTATATATTGAAAAGATACAAACACATGCTGATTTAAAGGGACATATGCACCCCAGTGTTTATAGCAGTGCTATCAACAATAGCCAAATTATGACAATTATGTCCATCACTGATGAATGGATAAATATGTGGTGTATATATATGTACAGTGGAATATTACCCAGCAATCAAAAAGAATGAAATCTTGCCATTTGCAACAACATGGATGGAACTAGAGTGTATTGTGCTAAGCAAAATAAGTCAGAGAAAGACAAATACCATATGATTTCACTCATATGTGGAATTTAAAAAATAAAACAGATGAATATAGGGGAAGGAAAGGAAAAATAAGATAAAAAGAGAGGGAGGCAAACCATAAGAGATTCTTAAATACAGAGAACAAACTGAGGTTTGTTGGAGGAGTGGTGAGTTGGGGATGGGTAAACGGGTGATGAACATTAAGGAGGGCACTTGTTGGGATAAATACTGGGTGTTATATGTAAGTGATGAATCCTTGGGTTTTACTCCTGAAACCAATACTACACTGTATGTTAACTAACTTAATTTAAATACATTTAAAAAAAGAAAAAGAAAATATCTTCAAGTCATGTCTCTAATAAAGGACGTACATTTAGAATATACAAAGAAATTACAGTTTTGCAGTTAAAAGAGAAATAACCCAAGTGAAAAATGGGTAAAGAATTTGAATAGACAGATTTGAATAGACAAAAGATATACAAATGGCAAACAAGCACATGAAAAGATGCTCAACATCATTATTAGAGCCATGCAAATTAAAACCACAATAAAAGATCCCACTAGGATGGCTATAATAAAATAGAAGGATGATAATAAGTGTTGGCAAAGATGTGGAAAAATTGGAATTCTCATGTATTGCTGATGGGAATGTTACATGATGCTTTGGAAAACAGTTTGGCAATTCCTCAAAAATAAATCATGTGACCAAGCAATCCCAATTCTAGGTATATCCCAAGGGAAATGAAAACATATGTCTACACAAAACTTGTACATGTTTATAGCAGCATTATTCATAAAGGCCAATGAGTGGAAATAACCAAAATGTCCACCAAGTAATGAACAGATAAACAAATGTTGTATATCCATACAATAGAATATTATTCAGCCATAAATGGAATGAAGTACTGATACATGCTACAACATAGGTGAACCTTGAAAACATTATGCTAAGTGAAAGAAGCCACTCACAAAAGGCCATCTGTATGATTCCATTTACATGAAAGTCCAAAATAGGCAAATCTGTAGAGACAGAGATTAGTGGTTGCTAGGGCTGTGGGGAGATAGGAATGGAGAGTGGCTGCTAACAGGTACAGGATTTCTTTACAGGTGATGAACTTTCTGGAATTGTGGTTGTACAATTCTGTGAATATAATAAAATCTCTGAATTGTAAACATTAAAAGGGTGAATTTAATGGTATATGAAGTAGATCTCGATAAAGCTGTTAAAAAGAACAACAAAAGAGAGAAACAGAGGGTCCAGACTGCATTTATCTGATTGCCAGTGATGGAAGCACATAGAACTGGTTATTAATAAAAGCAGCTCTGGTAATGCCAGAAAACATTAGTCCCTGTGCCTCCTGTTTAGGAGTTTCTGTGCTTGGACCTGTTTTATGTTCTGTCAGTGGTGATCACAGGCTTTAACCCATCATTAGCATGCTCGGCCACTTTTATACCTATTTGCCTAGCTCCCTTCTCCCATGACCATGTCCAAACGACTATTCTGTCAGACTCGGGGGAATGCCATAAAATCGCTACTTACCCATACAATTCCTTCTTCAACTCTGCTTTTTTTTTTTTTTTATTAAAAAAAATTTTTTTAACGTTTATTTATCTTTGAGACAGACAGAGCATTAACGGGGGAGGGTCAGAGAAAGAGAGGGAGACACAGAATCGGAAGCAGGCTCCAGGCTCTGAGCTGCCAGCACAGAGCCCGACGCGGGGCTCGAACTCAGGAACCATGAGGTCATCACCTGAGCCGAAGTCGGAGGCTCAACCGACTGAGCCACCCAGGCGCCCCTCAACTCTGCTTTTAGTCCATCATTTCCTTCCCAGTAAGGAGGGTGAAGCTAAGGCAGGACATAGATTTTATGAGTGGCTGGTTTGAATGTGGGACTGCATGTAGAGGTCTTCATTCACCCTACAGGTTCTCATTCCACCTTATAAGTGAAGAGGGACTGGAATAAATCACTGAACCCAGTGGCTAATTGAATTGCAATTGAAATCACTTTTTACATTGCATTTACAATTCCCTGGGCTTAAGAAGTGAAAATTCTTAAGCAAATTCGTTGTAGCAACGAATTACAATAGAAGCTTAATGAGCAAAACTGTCATTGCGTTTATTATAATAACAGCATGAACTTGTCGAACACAGATTATGTACTAAGTCTTGTTCTAATTGCTTCATGTGTAACTCATTTAATCCACACTGCATCCCAATGAAGTAGGTAACATTTTTATTCTTGTTTTACAGATGAGGACAACTGAGACTAGGCAAGGTTAGGTAATTTCCTCAAGGTCACAGACAGAAATATCAGAGTCCAGACACCTGATGGAGTCTGCATTTCTAACCATTGTGCTTCACTGTCTCATGCAAAGGTTCTTATGCATATGCCTCACAAACATTTAGTACCTGGGTATTTATGTTTGCCAATCATAATAATAATAAAAATGAGTATTATTTCAGCAAAAATTTATCTTCTTACTAAGAAGTTACTCAAATTTTGGAATTTTAGTTCAAATAGATTTATAGTTTTGTTAGTTTTCCTAAACATGGCAGGGATCACTTTATACCCAACCTGATTTCTCTTCCTAGAGTTGGTGGGCACACAACCAACTATAGTCCTCAGCCTCCCTTGTATTAGCTGTGGCTATGTGACTGGGTTCTAAATGAATAAAATCCAGAGCTGAGTACCAGAGCTGGTCAATAAAAAGCTCCCATGTGCTTCTCTGTTCACTTTTCCCTTCCCAGTCTACTGGGATAGCAACTGTCAAGGTGATCTGAATAGCCCCATTTTAAAGATGGTATAGATACTGGCAGCCAGGGATCCTGAAAGACTAGAGCTGCCTCACCTATTTGAATGAATAGGATTGTAGCTTAACCAAGAATCAACAAATAGAGGTCTATTTTGTTGAGTTACTGAAATGTGATGGTCTATTTTTTATTGTAGTATCACATCCTGACTAACGCGTTGTTGTTCTTCTGAATTGCACATTACCTAATCATTAAGGAATGAGTGAATTGATGAGCAAAGGGGGAACAGGGGGTCTGGAGAAGATTAAGTAAGTATTTATTGAGTCCTTAGTCTTTCCTAGAATCTTATAGTCTATTTCAGATCCTTACAACCCTTTGAAGTGAATAATTGACACAAGGGTGCATACAAAATCTACTACTCCAGGGTGTTTCAAATAATGGCAACTTATTTTTCTTTTCCAAATGTGAGTGTGTAGGGGAGGAAACACATGAAAGTCAGGTTACTATGTATCTGCCTCCATGAAAAGAGAGGAGGCTTGGTGAATTATTCCTCAACTAAGAGTGTAGAGGCTTTGGGGTCATTTTCAGGTTATTGCCTCAGGCTTCAGATCATTCATTTCTTTTTCTTTTAATAGAAATAGCTTCTGTTGTGCTTAAGGTGTTGGCTATCTTTTTAAAGTAATTTTAAAATGTGTTAAATCTAAATTTTTATTCTTGGACAACGATCAAATTTACTCTTCTCCATTAGTGTGTATATGTGGGGTGTGTGTGTGGAGAGATGTATGTGTGTGTATGGTGTGTATATGTGTGTTCTATCTAAAATAATATTGGTCTTCAATAAAATTTGATAATTTAGGTGTAAATAATAATAATAAATAACAGAAATAATACTTTTCTATATAAAAGAAAATATTTATCTAAATGAAAGTATCCCCAAAAACCTTTCAAGTCCTATTCAGTACAATATAAAGAAGTTGTTAATGTGAAAAGTGTAATACATTATATTGTCCAACTTATACATATTAATGTAGATTCAAACAAATAAAAATTTATATATTTTTAAGAATTAGGAACATTTATTTCTGTGCTCAGGGTAGGTATCTGTTGTTGTGGCCTTGTGTGGCAGTAATTAACATAATCAGGATTTCTTCCTAGCAGCTGGAGAATGAGGAATGATCTCTTCCAGAGGCACGGTAGAAAATGAGTCTGTTCTTAATCTAAACTGAAATGTTGGGACTATGGTGACAAAATCTAAACTCCGTCCAATTTGGACATCATCTGGAGTTGATTTAAGCTTGTCACATGCAAACAGATTTCTTGTTTGAATTTCAAGTTGACAACTACAGATGATTTAAGCACCATTTGTGCTATATAATTAAGAACCTCCTTTTTTCTTTATTCTCCAAATGAATATAGATATTTATTGGGAATTTGGGCCTGAGGAACAGTATTCTTCAAGAAACAATCTAAACCCACTTAGCAAAACATGTGAAATCTCTTACAACATGTAAAAGTTTTCTTTATGTACAAAGCACTGGAGAGTTTTAAACAGCACCTGCATTCATGGTCAGAACTGTTATTCTCTTATTTTTGCCTTGCTCTCTGTGTACTTAAAGTTCTCATCCATAAATCACTTTTATAAAATGAATAAACAACTTCTTTCCCTGATGAAGTACAAACTGACTGCACTGGTACAGTGCAGCTAAGAGTAACGTATTGATAGTGAGTCCTGCAAAAAGGAAATGAATGCGGGTTTGTGCCTGAGAGGACGGGAACGCATTAAAGCAAAGGTCGAATTAGATTGGGAATGATGACATAGAGCAAAACTTGGATCCAGTGAAGTTGAAGCCTTGTGACATTTTATTAATAATTATTTTAGAAAACCCCTAATGAATTTTAGACAGTGGCTGACTGTTGATGAACATGAAGCAACTTGCTTAAATATTTAATAGAGGTGATCAAAGCCAGAGGAAATGACCAGATGAAAAGAGAATTAGAGATGCTAATTTTTACCTGATATTTTATGTAAGAAGTTACTTTTATAGTAATTAGCACACCATTTCTCTTTAGTGCTTAGTAAACTTCCTCTCCATTGTACATAATAAGAGGAAGTAGAGATTGGATCTACACAACAAAGCAAAATGCAGAATTCATGTATGCACTAAAATAGCCAAATAATTTAAAGCCTCCCAATAAGTTTTTATGCAAAAAAAAAAATGTTGTTTTATTCATATAGATATAACGACACAAAAATTAAATCAATGATCACAACACATCTGTCTTGAAGAACACAATCATTTTAGTAAGGCATCAATTATTCAGACAGATTGGATGTTTGATGTCATGTAGGCCAAACATCTGGATCACTGGCTGAAAAGCATCTGAGGTGCATATACTGAACTATGCTTTTCTGATGCATGTGGCAGAACCCTAAGTAGATGCTGTATATTGCTTTCTAATTTGAGGTTATGGTGTGCCTTCGAAATGAAATAGATTTAATGTAATTGTCCAATAAGATCTACTGAGTTACATATGATCCAATAATTTAAAAGAGGATGTATTAAATAATGAAGAGATTTCAGCAATTTAAAAAGAAGATGCATTCTCTTCATGTGCAATAAAAGAGCTATATTCTGACCTGTGGAGCTGTACATTGTTGACACCTTTAAATAATAAAAATAACAATCTTCTAAAGTTGAAGATTTTACCTACATTAATTTGCAGATTTAACATTTAAGATATTAGTATAGTCACTGACCCCAGAGCCACAAAATTTATGAATCTTTACCACTTATACAAAATTTATGATTCAATAAAGTTAAACTTATTGAAATCCCATGATCAATGTCAAAATCATTTACAAAACTTCCTTTCGTACATAAACGCTTCCTGTTGTAGCTCCTAATTCCACCCTAGAGATCCCTAACCTCATTCCATGATTGTTGACTTTTCACTCTTCCTATCTCTCGATGTTTTCCAAGCCGATCCAGCTGTGGTGAACAGGCTTTGCTCATAAAGCCTTTCCCTCAGAGATAAGGCCCGCCTTCACATAATCTTAGCACATGCCTTCATTTCCTCTCATGCTTGAGTACTTTCCAGTCTTAAAAGTGCCATAAACATTTTCCTAACACATTAAGGACTATTATCACACTTTTATTTTTGCTTGTACGATAAAATTCATAGCCATGCTACAATGAAGTCAAAATCATTTTGTAACATTGAGAGTTCTAGATAAAACGAGTATCAACCTGGATGTCTTCCAAGCAAAACTCGTAGTGGGAAATCATGACAATCACACCTTACTCTGTCACCATCAACAATCCCACTATTAACCTAGTTTCCAATTAGGAAAACAATAGAGAAGATGAAAAGGCATATTCTCAGAGACAGTACAGAAGTTTAGTGTCAAGAAAATGAAAGTTTAAGCTGATCTGAAGAGAGACTTAGCGGTGGCTGTGGTGGTGATGATGGTGGAAGGGTAACCTATTAGGTCTTCATGCTCTGGTCCTAGTTTTCTTTTTAACCCTTTTCCACTCACATTACCTGAGTGTTCTTTTGCTTTCCTGCCTGAGAAAGAGTTGGCTGTTTCTTGTTTGTTTCTAAGGAAACTTTTACATAATTGTGGCTAACAATTTCAGTTTCTGAGGACAGTCACTTTCTGGGGTAGCTACTCCCTGTCACACAGTCCTTCTGAAGTAACTCAGAATCCATACAATAACTTCTCAGCATGAGAGCCCTGTACATATTTGAAGCTCATTTACATGTTATTCTCCCTGCTCATCTACTCCAAAACCAAGTCCTCTAGTCCCAGATAGCAATCCACAAGGAATCAGGTTTCCCAGGAGGTCTTAATTTAGATAAGCCTCTGCTGAGGCTTATTGCCAATATACCTTTGAAATGATGGTGCCCAAAACTAGACACAAAATTCCAAATCTAATCTAATGTTTTCTAAATATATGCTACTATTAGTGCAACTGTAGGGAATATTAGCTCTTTTAGCACACATAAATCTCCTGGAATTGTTAGATTTGGGGTCAATTAAAATGTTCAGATTTTTTGTATATATGGAAATGTTTTCACATCCAGTTTTGGGGGCACCTGGGTGGCTCAGCTGGTTAAGCATCCAACTTCAGCAACTTCAGCTTGGGTCATGAACTCAGGGTTCACAAGTTCAAGTGCTACATCAGGCTCTGCACGGTGGTTAGGATCCTGCTTGGGATTCTCTTTCCCTCTCTCTCTTTCTCTGCCCCTTCCCCTCTTGCACTGTGTCTCTCTCTTTCAAAGTAAATAAATAAACTTAAAAGAAGTCAGTTCCCCCATCAGTACAACAGCATTTTGAATAGCTGTTCAAATTGTGTAGTACTAATATATTATAAAGAACATTTCTGCAAGGTTTTTGTTTTGTTTTGTTTTCACATGTCTTTTCCTCTTGGACGTATGAAGGAAGGTGAAGGAACAAGGTGCTAATTAATAGCATTAAGGCTAAAAACCTAGAAGGTAGTCCAGAGTAGGTAGAGTTGTAAGAAACCCTGCTTGTTAACAAAATAAGATTGAAAAATGTGGCATTCATATGTTTATGAGAGTAAACCAGACAGATATATTTGCTCATACATTCATAAATATTTCTGAAAGTATACACAATAGTCAGTACACTAATTTCCTCAAAGATAGGAATATGAGTTGCTGAAGGACAGTGTGACAGGAGAATTTTCACTCTCTATTTGTTTGTGTCTTTTAGATTTTGAACCATGTGAATATATCACCTATTCAAAATAATAGTCATTTTTTTAAAAATAAAAGAATGGATTATCCCATATATGTTTTTGCATGGTTAGTATTTATTTTCTGGAAAGATAAACAATAGTAGTTAACAAGGGTGATTTTAGGGGTGGGCATATTTTCTGTTGTTTGAATCATCTAATGAAAAGTATATATTTAAATGTCAGTTGAAATTCTCTGCCACATATTTTCTCTTCATTAAGTCTTCTTTTATTTGAAAGAATATTTTCTTTATATTCTGCTTTATATCCTGCTATAAGAGCAGAAAGATCGCCTGATAAATCAAAACTCAGGATGTCAATAAAATGCATTTGAAACAGCAATCATTTTAGGTTCTGTGTAAATACTATTTTAAGAAATAACCAGCTTTCTGTATTCATGAGGATTTTTCACCCCAAATTCTTTTCTTTGCAGACCTTGATAAACACATGTCTCATGATTTAACTCCGTATTTTCTTTGTGGTCTGTATTCTAATTTATTACTGATGACCTGTGTTCCGTGTTGCTGTCTCTACATTATTTTAAACCAAATGTAGGCTAAGGAGATGGCCAGAGAAGTAGTGACTGCATCATATGTGTCTCCCAAATCTTTTCCAGCAAAAGATCATTAATTAATACTTGTTGATATGAACTTAAAAAAGAACGTTGCCACATGGATGGTTGCAAAAGACATTCTCAAAGTGTTGATCTTGAGAAGTAGTGTGGCATCAATTGACCTGAAATCCTCTCCAAATTTCAGGAGTACTTTAGAGAGTTAATAAGGGTCTCAATCCTAAATTTATCCATCAGGAGGAAAAAAGAGAAGATCAACCCCTTTCCTTTATCTATCTATTTTGAAGGAAAGTGGATTGTGCAGGTGGCATAGCTTTTGGAGGACAGAAGTGACCAGCCAGCAGAGCATTACTTAGTCTAAGTCAGGCATTGGAAGACATGAAATGCCCCATTTATTATAGATAGGTATTAAGGTTCTTACTTTAGGCAAGTGAAGTACTGTTCTTATTTTTTTCTCTAACCAGCAGTTCTATTATAAAAATAAACTAATATTTTGGATTGTCTAGAAAGATACTAGAAAAATTTGTGCTGTCATGTTTCATAACATATTTGTATTTTAGTAGTGTATAAAAACGATAAATTCATTTAAAAAACTCTTAAATAAAACAGATCATCAAATATACTACAACCAAACCCTTTTATTGAAAGATACACTATAAACCAGACTTCAAAATCTCAATAAATACCCCAACTTCATCTTCTTTCTGAAACACTATGACACATTCTTTTTTATGGTAGTAAGCAAATTCAGCTGACATGCTAAATTATAGAAGCTAACATGACTAAAATTATAAAGAAACTGCTCGCAAATAATAGCAATAGCTAATGCTTTTAATTTATCTTCAAATTTTATGAGAAGGAAATTATAGGTTAGGTTATAGAGTCTTGCTTTCAGAGTTCACCCTTTAGGTATGATGGAAAATAAATTGCTCAGTAAATGTTCATTTAAATTCAGGATGGCAGGAATTAAACTAATAGTGAATATGACCCATCATGTCTTCTTTTAACTTGTAAATACAATGTCCACATTTCTTTTTATAACTCCCCCAAATTTGTGTCTTTATATCCCGGTCTAACATTGCTTGAGATTTGCTAGAGTTATAGTCTTCATTATTATCTCTCTGGGTTTCCTTTCCCAGGAATTTGGTAAGATTTGGCAGAGACTCTGATATGTTAAGACTTTCTCCATAAATGGAGTCGCTTTCCCAAGTAGTCCTGCAGGAATTAGGTTGAGATATTTTAGAAATTTTCAGAAAATTTCAAAAACACAGAAAGCAATCTAATTTTTATGTATTATCTCTACTCTATTGTTTATTGTTATTCATAAAGATAATTATCCAATATTTTAAAAGGGCATTTATTTCCTTTATATTGTTGAGAGATTCCATAGGTGTAGAAAACTGAGTTGAAGGTGTTTATTTCACAAAATTATCATTACAGAAGGAACAAATAAAGACCCAGATGAGATATGATTCCATTTCCTGCTGAATAACACAGTTTTCTCCAACTGAGCTGTGTTGGCAGATCATGAGTTTTTTGGTAACATCAGTGAAAACAGACTTACATGGTTTGGGTTTATGCCCCAAAGCTTACAAGCATCTTCTTTGCCAGTGAGCTACACATGTCAAGCACATGAGCAGGTGGAAGTGTGATCGCATGGTTGCCTCTTCCTTTACCCATAATTTATTCCTTCCATGGTACATTTGAACATCTGTTTTATGTTTAAAGATTTTTAAAATGCATTTATTATTTTTACATGTTACTAAGTAGAACTAATCATCTAAATTACAAAAACATTATGAACTGATATGGCTACACAAATCCTTCTCCTATCTGTCTAGGCAACCCAAATATTAGTTTTATAAAATAAGTGCTGGTTAGAGGAAAAAAAAAATATGTCTTAAGTGTACTTCACTGAAATGTCCATCTATAATAAAAGAGGCATTCCATGTCTTCTGATGACTGGCTTAGACTTAGTAAGTAATGCTTTTTTGATTGGGCATTCTGAGTATCTATACTATCTCCTTCCCTAACCCCATTTCCAGAAAGTTATGCTTGGTGGGCAATGCATTTGTCTTCAAAACAGATAGGTAGAGGATGGGGAAAACTTTTTGTGGAAGATTATTTGGAAGATTTTTTTTTTCCTGATGGAATAACTGAGAGCTCTGTTGAATCTCTAAATTAGTCCTGAAATTTTGTGAGTTCAGGTCTGCCCTTCTTGATGCCACACCACTTCTCAAAACCAACGCTCTTCTATTTGAGGTTGCCTTTTGAAACCATTCACATTGTCATTTTCCTTTTTAACTTTTCAGTGAACAAGTATTTATTACCATCTTTTGTTTGCCAAATACTCTAGGGAGTTTCAAAGGAAATGAAAGGTACTGTCTCTATCTGTGGTGGACACACCCTGAGGTGGACATACCTCCAATGGGTTGTGTCCTTATATGAACTCCTCCCCTTGATTGCAAGCAGAACTAGTGTCTTGCTTCTAGTCAACAGGATAGAGGAAAGGTGACAGGGCATTGTTCCCTTGACTAGATTTACATGGATGGCAACTTTGAAGGGATTTTGCAGATGTGGGTACAGTTGATTTTGTGTTAATCACAGGAAAGATTACCTTGGGTGGGCCTGATTTGATCAGATGAAAGTCCTTAAAAAGATGGAATCCACCCTTTTGTGAGACTTTTCCTCAATGGCTCTGAAGAAGTGAGTTGTCATGTTGTGAGAAGGCCTGTGAGAAGGCCATGTGTCGAGGAAGTATGGACTACCCCAAGAAGCCATGAGTGGCCTGTGATTGACAACAGAAGAACAGCAACCTCAGTCCTGCTACCACTCTAAACTGAAGTCTGCCAACAACTACATGAACTTGGAGGAGGTCCCTCAAGTTCCAGAAAGGAACACAGCCTGTCCCACACCTGATTATAGTTTTGTGAGACTCTGAGCAAAAAGCACAGTTAAGCTGTGCCTGAACTCCTGACCCATGAAACCTGTGAGGTAATGTTTTAAATTTGTGGCAATTTGTCACACAGCAATAAAAAATTAATGCCCTATCCTTAGACCATTCTCTGAACTATTCCCAGGGCCCCAACTTGGATTTAAAATAATGTAAATAGATCAAACTAGAAAGTAACATAGGTCATCTAATAAATTAGAAAATAGATCATAAGAAAAATAGCAAGTTAAATAATGTGTCTCGTGTTTATCAAACTCTGCAAAGAAAGACAAAATTGGGGTGAAAACATCATCACATGAATGCATGTTGAAAGATGATTGTTTCTCAAAATAGTTTTGTTTTATAAAGAACCCAAAATGACTGTTGATTCAACCTGATTTCATTACCATCAAGAGTTTCAATATGTCAGACTGTCTTCTTGTTCTTACTGCTACTGTCCTTGAAAATATGCATTCTTTTCAACTTGAGCCAGAAGATATTGGAGATTTTAGTTTAATTCCTCAGTGCTTATGGTATAGGCCTTTTGTAAAGCTAAAACATAATTCTTAAAAGAGTTACTTATTGAGCAGTAGTGCTTTAGATATTAGATATTTTATGACCATACTGAATATCAGACTATTTCATGAGAACCATAGGTTTTTAATGAGGATAACTTAGAAACTGGAAATTGCCTGTGGTAGCAGTTATTTTATCCTTTTTGGAAGAATTAAGAGTATGGTTGTATCTAGGTGATTGTAAAATTTATTTTCTAATAGAGACACAATGAAAGGAGTGATTGGAAGTGAAGGTGGGACAATGGCAGGGTAATAAGATTCTTCTTGGCAAACCAGGGTTTTTTGTTTGTTTGTTTGTTTGTTTTTTTCACTTTTGGTAAAAAGCCCTTCCAGATAATAGATACATTGCTATCCTATATTCATTTGATTTTTTTTGGACTTTTGTTACTTATAATTATGACTGATACCAAAAGAAAACAAAACAAAAAACAAAAGTACTTTAACCTAAAAGAATGTCATAGATTCTTTTTTTTTTGTCATAATTTATTCTTAATATATTTAAATTTCAGCTGAGACACCCAGTGTTCGATGCTCTAATTTTAGGGTGCCTTATTAGACTAGAGTTGATAATACTATATTGTACAATTGAAATTTGCTAAGAGCATAGAATTTATTTCTTTTTTAAATTTATTTATTTATTTTGAGAGTGAGAGAGTGAGCAAGAGAAGGGCAGAGAGAGAGAGAGAGTCCCAAGCAGGCTCTGAGTGGACAGCATGGAGCCCAACGCGGGGCTCGATCTCACAAACTGTGAGATCAAGACCTGAGATGAAATCAGGAATCAGACACTCAATGGACTGAGTCACTCAGTTGCCTTGAGAATAGAATTTAAATGTTTTCTCACACACACAAAGAAAGATAAATATGTGAGGTGATGGATGTGTTAATTAACTCAATGGAGGGAAACCTTTCACAGTGTATACGTTTATCAAATCATCCCATTGCACCCTTTAAATACCCTACAATTTCATGTGTTAATTATACTTTAAAAAAGAAAAATCTCCGAAACTGTGACATCTCATCTCATACACACATATTCTGACTTTATGTCCCTTGTTCTTTTGCCTATTACTATAAATGCATGCTGCTTAGCTCATTCAGTATGGACCTGCTTCTCTTCCTTTTAGCTTTTGATTTCCTTCTTTTTGAGGAATGAAGAGTGGGGATTTATAGCACACATGATGGATTCCGACTGCCTTGGTTCATATCTTGATTTTACCACTTGTGACCATCGACAACTTAATTCATCTTGATGTGCTTTAATTTTCTTACTGGTAGTTGGGAACAAAAATGAAGATTTAAGAAGTACCTGCCTTTTGGGTGTTGTAAGAGTATTGGGTACATAGGTAAGCACTCAATAAATATTAACTATCATTATTATTTCTATAACTATTATTACTATTATCAAGCCTCCATGCAGATGAATTCATTTACAGTTTAAAGTGCAACACAAATTTTTTTCTGTAACTAGGAAAATAATTCAAATGCTTCCTAAAAATTAGCTTGCTAGCTTAAAAGGAAACCTGCTTGGGATCTGCTGGCAAATGTTTGTTATGCTCAAAGAGGACTGCAATAATATACTATTAATGGTTATATCACTAAATAAACATTGGTCATCATTCAGAATAGGTTTGATGAAATATTTAAAGATGAAAATATTATTTTGTATTGAATAACAGAATGTAAACTGGTATTCTTTCTTCTTTACCTAAAGTAGCTATATCATGGCTTTACATCAGGAACTGAATTGAAGCATTACTTAAGAAAATAAAAAGTCTCTAAGACTTTTTAACAGTTCTCAGGGAAATTGTTTTAAAACAAAGGACTATGGCAATGGAAAAATGTCTGCATGTTAAAGCCAAAACACACTTCCGTGACTTTGGTCTTCAGAGACTAAGATTCCAGCAGGATTAACTGGTTGAAGTTCTAAGCATACTTGATAGTTCTGAATCAAGTTCAAGTATTCACATTTACAATCAGTGCCCTAGAATTAGCTATGGTTTACTCTGACCATCAAGTTCAATGGATAAATCATTTCTTGTTAGAACTATGGCACTGTTAAGAGTATGGCATATGTCCTTTGGAAGGTAGACACATATTTCCCATGAAAGAGACTTTGAGTGACTATATAGTAGAAAGTTAGTAAGCCTGGCCTGATAATGTTTACTATGATTCATTTTGCTAATTTGGTACATTAGCTCAAATTTGCCATTAAACTAAGCTAAGATCCAGGTTACTCAATTACAAAAATATCCAGTTTTTTGTTTCCAGAAAGAAAAAAAAAGCAAGGGAAAAATGAAGGTGATTCTTGAGATATGATTCAAATTATCTCTCAATATTTTGGAAAGGTGAGTCATCTCTTGGATATATTGCTTTTGTCACATCATTTGGTTTGGAAAAAAAAACAATGATTACACAAAACAGAAGCAGAGCAATCTTCAAAAAAAGAAAATTGAGTGAACAGATTCTTCTCTTTCTTTCTTTTCTTTCTTTCTGCCTTTCTCTCTTTCTCTTCTTTCTTTCTTTTCTCTTCCTTCTCTCTGTATTTCATTTTCCTTCTTCCCTCCCTTCCCTTCTCTTCTCTTCCTTGATTCCCTTCTTCCCACCACCCCACTCGCTTTCTTATATTATTTGGCAAACTTTAATAAGTACAAACATGAATATACTGCATAATATAAAAGAAAATAGGTTGAGAAGTTAATGTTGGGATGAAACTATATACAGGAAAAAGTGAGCTAGAGAACTGAGCAATTCTCCAAGGAATCTACACAATGCAAACAAGTCAAATAGGAAATTCAGACTCTAATCCTCCTTCTGCAGATGGGGCGGATGATCCTTCACTTCTTTTCTTCAATGAGTAGCATAACCATAGACTTCATAAATATTATTTAGATTTTTATTCTCAAATCTATGTATTTATCTCTAATATATAACCTGAGAACTGAATTCTTATTTCTCAACTCTCTTCTGGGTAGCTCCATCTGAATATTCCCCATGGGCACTTCTAGTGGTACATATCAACACAATCTGTTACTTCCCATCAAGTCGCACCTGATCTGCCCTCTATATTCTCTATAACTGTAGTCAATGGTGTCTCCATCTTCTCAATAGCACAACCATATACTTTTTCAACTTCTTGGACAAATATGTGGGTCGTTAGCAAAGTAAAGACTATGAAAAGTTTAGAGTAAAGAAACATTTAATTACACTTAATCCATGGTTTTCTGATGATAGAATCTTACTCTACCAGAGTAAAACAAAACAAAACTTAAAAAGCTATATGTCCTACACTATACAATCTGGCCTCTGTTGTATCTCTGACCTCATCTACTACATCTCTCTGCCCTCATTCCCACCTGTCTAGCCATACTGGCCTCTTTGCTGTGGACTGAGTCTAATTCACCTTATGGCTATAGGTTTAGCCTGCCCATACATGACCCTGAAGCAATAATCCCAAGGAAGGACAACTTTAAAGTCACTTCAAAATCATAAGGCCCATAGGGGCAACTGGGTGGTTCAGTTAGTTAAGGACCTGACTCTTGATTTTGGCTCAGGTCATGATCCCATAGTTCTTGAGATCAAGCCCTATATCAGGCTCTGTACTGGGCATGGAGCCCGCTTGGGATTCTCTCTTTCCATCTCTCTCTGCCCCTCCACCCCCTAAAATAAACATTTTTTAAAAAACTAAAAAAACTAAAAAAAAAAAAAAATCATGAGGCAAGTAAAACTGGCAGATGGATATCTAATTTTGGTAAAATGTTTGTAATCCCTTTGGGAATTTATTAGCCCAGAAAGCTCAACTCACTTTTTTTTTTAAGTTTCTTTATTTATTTTGATAGAGAGAGAGAGAGAGAGAGAGAGCAGGGGAGGGGCAAAGAGAGAGTGAGAGAGAGAATCCCAAGCAGGCTCCATGCTGTCAGCGAGGAGCCTGATGCAGGCTCAGACTCATGAACTATGAGATCATGACCTGAGCTAAAATCAAGAGGTGGATATTTAACTGATTGAGCCACCCAGGTGCCCCAACTTACTGGTTTTATAAATCATAATTATTTATCTCTTAAAACTGATCTCAAAGGGCCTTTCTGTGTCATTTTCTGAAGATGGGATTGTTTTTTAGATGTAGTTAATCCAAACATTTGAAAGTAATAACAAAATGCAAATCTATGAAAATGTTCTGTGATGAATTATTTTCCTGTTAGAACTTTTCAAAGTTTATTTTATTTATTTTGAGAGAGGGGGGAGTGGAGGGGCAGAGAGACTGAGAGAGAGATAATCTCATGCAGGCTCTGTGCTTCAGTGCAGAGCCTGACAAGGGACTAGATCTCACAACCCTGAGATCATGACCTGAGCTGAAATCAAGAGTTGGACTCTTAATTGACCGAGACACCCAGGCACACCCCCTCCTGTTGGAATGAAGTCAGAATACTATACCATAGGCGGTGGAAACAGCAAATCCGGTTAAGATCCTAACATTTGAATCCAGATTACTATACCCAAAATTTGGTTCTGCCACTTATTTATTGTGTGATTTTGGTCAAGTTACCTCTTTGGGCTACAGTTTACACATAGGTATACCTTGAATAATAATTGACATTTCCTTTCCTACTAGGTAGTTCTTATTAGTAAAGACGGATGAGGTCAGTATTCTCTAAACTTAACATGTGTGAGATTTACCTGGAGGTTAAAACATGCCCGGGCCCTATCCCCAGAGTTTCTGATTCAGTAGGTCTGGAATGAGACCCAAGAATTGGCATTTCTAACAAGTTTCCAAATGATTCTGGTTCTGCTGGTCCAGGACCACACTTTGAGAACTACTGGGCTAGAGTATACTGTGGTAACAAACAATTCCAAATCTCAGTGGCTTATAACAACAGAAGTTTATTTCTGATGTACGCCGTGTGAACTATGATGTAGTCTGCAAGCTGGCTATGTTCAACACTGTCCACTTAAGGACCCATGCTCCTAGAGGTTCCATTGCCACATGTGTTTCCATGGTTATCACAGAGGAAGAAGAGAACATGGTGAATCATGAGCCTTCTCTTAAAATTTCTGATTGGAATTGATCACTCAGTGTTAGCTGTTATTAGTAGAATTTTACCATAATTTCTGTGAGTGCGACTGACTAGGGATAGACAGCTTTTCAAGAAGGGCATGCTACATTATGACACTTACTCTAATATGCATGGGGAGAGGAAGAGTCAGAATGGCAGAGGGAAAAATGTTCTCATCTTTGTGTTGACTTTGTGAAATGATACTCCCTTTCTCATGTTTTTTGTTTGTTTATTTGTTTGTTTTTTGTTTTTCTTGTATCATCTTGAACTGACTTCTGTTACTTCAGGCTCTTGTCATTATACAAATCCTACTTCTGGGAATCTTTCAGCCTGAACTTCTGGAGCCTATTTCTTCAATCTTGCGTGCCCTGTGGTCAACATAATAGCTAAGAATTATTGATCAGAGCATTATCTTAAGTGTTTTACATATATCCTTCCCTTTAATCACTGAATCTCTTATCATCCCAATTTCATAAATAAAGAAACAGGTCCAGAAGCCCTATGACTTTAATCTAATACTTGTTCTTCATTTGTTCCCTTGAACTTGATGGTTTGGATCTTCCCTTGCTTAGGGTCCCCAATTCAACTGGTTTGTGAACTTCATGTGCTACAGCTGAGCTCACACTAGGCGCTTCTCTGCCTACCTTGACTTCTGTAAAGGAGGGTCAGGTTAAGATAATGAAAATGACCGCATCTGTGTTCTTCTCAAGATTGATGGGAAGCTACAAAACATTACAAATACTTTCATGTCAATACTTTAAACTCTTCAAAAACCTATAGCATGTAAGGAATTGTCTTCTTCCCTTTTGGCTTCATGTAGCCTTTATTTCTTTAATGAAGTCTTTGTGGTCAATGAATTATAGTAACAGCATGGGTTAGTTTTTCCTGAATTCCAACCCCTTATTTAAGACCTCATTTTAGAAAGACAGGGAAGTATAATGGGAAGAACACAGGCTTGACAGCCAGATAAACCTGGGTTAATGTCTCTGCTCTGCTAACCTAACAAGCTGTGGGATTTTGAGGAGAACCTTTGGTAGCTCTAGGTCTACTTCTAATGTATAAAGTGAAAACAATAGTAATTACCTCAAAGAAATCCGTTTTTTAGGTACAGCATCACTTTTCTGTATTGCAAAGCCCTGCTAGAAAATCAAACAGGAGGTGGGGGGACCAGTAAGAGCTTATGCAACTGTAATTAATTAATCACTATGTGGATCTGTTCGTTACAATTGTTTCAACTTATTTGTGCTGCCAAAAGATGAGTTCTCAGTCTCCAGAGACCAGGATTAGTAGCGTGAAGAATTTGAAGTAATCCTCCTTTTCTAGCATGACTCTTTGTTTTTCATCTCTGTTCAAATAGCCAAGTTGATTTATTTCAGAGTTCTAGATTTGCTTTCATATCATCTGATTGTTTATAGGTTTACAAATATGTATGTATTATGGATTATGTGTGCTTTAGCATTCTTGTAGGCATTGCTATGAATACAAGAAAATTAAAAGGCATGGTTCCTGCTACTAATTGAGAAAAAGTCAATACTCCATAAAAATCCCAGATTGTGTATTACATAGTATCAGATTGTGGGTGTAGGTGCACACCTATAGTATATGACTGGGGCTTTCCTTACCCTAGATTTTGGAAGAAACTTATTACGTGGATATTCTACAAGGGATATTGTATTATCTGGTAGATAGTTTCTTGGAGTATATTTTTACAAAACACAAAAGGGATGGATTTCTGTTATGTCACCCCTTAGACATATGCCAGGTGGGTCTTATCAGAAAACTGGATTAAGATAGGGAGGAGTATGTATTTCTGTTCCAGCAGCTAAGCCCTCCAATGTTAAACAAAGTTTCAAAAAATACATTGCTGTCTCCCATTTATTCCCCTCAATGTTGTCAGAGGAATCTTTTAAAAATACAAATCTGATCATGTCACTCATCTGCTTTAAATTTCCATTGGTGTCATTGTTCTTAGGAAGAAAAACTAAATCCTTAGTTCAAAACACCCTGTAGGCTGCCTAGTCCCAACCTCTGTGCCCTCACCTTTATACTACTGAGACTCTCTCAACAGGAGCCACACTGGTTTGCTGTCAGTTCTTCCACATCACGTTCATCCCAGCCTCAGACCTTGGCACCCACTGTTCCCTATATTGGAATGCATTTTCTTACACCCTCTGCTGCCTGCCCAAAACCCTACTTATTTTCAGATCTCAGCTTAACAATTTCCTGCTGAGCTTTTTAAATTTTTGGTTATTTAATCATTTAAATTTTTTAAAAAATGTTTATTTATTTATTTTGAGAGAGTGGGGAAGGGGCAGAGAGAGAGGGAGAGAATACCAAGCAGACTCCACACTGTCAGCACAGAGCCTGATGTGGGGTTTGAACTCATGCATCCTCACGACCTCGGCTGAAACCAAGAGTCAGACTCTTAACCGACTGAGCCATTTAGGTGCCCCAAGTCATTTAAATTTTTTAAGCTTCAGCTTCTTCATCAAAAAACTAGGGATAATAACATCACCTATATCTTAGAGTACTTATTGGGATTAAGGAAGATGATATATGTAAAATTCTTATCACAATGTTGGTACCTATGAACTAAATAAATGTTATTATTACCACCAGTATTATCATTATTCTTCAGGGAAACTTTCCCTAATCCCCAAAAAAAAGGCAGTCCCTCATATTATGGATTTTCATGGTGCTGATTTTTTTTCTTGTAAGTATGTAATATGATTTACAATTGTATGCTTTTTTTTTTTTTTCTCTGTACTGTTGTCAGTTTATCCAACTATAAACTCAGGAAGGCTGGAGTTTAGCTCACTGCTTTATCCCCATTGACTGTCACAATTTCTTGTACACATTTATACTTCAAAAAAATTTATTGAGTGAACAAGTGAATGAATGAAACTGTGATTACTTTATTAGAAGGGATCTGTATATGGAGGATTTATTTTCTAAAATCCATGTCTTAGTCTCCACATCTTGGTCTTCATTAACAGGAACTTTAAGGGAAGCTCAGAATGTCAAGGGTTTTGATTTTCATTCCCTATCTGCCACATTAAAACAAACAAGCAAAAAACCTCTTTTAGTCCCAAATACCTTCCTACAAGTCAAAGAAACAAATGCATCTATGCTTATTTTAGGGCTTATATTTGGGAATTCTATAGTTTCTGATCTGCTCCATCAGTATTATGTTACCTGAGCTCAGATCTACAAGTACTTTGTAAAAAGAAGTCTTTATGGGTTTTCCAATTCAGTCCATATGAGTAGAAAAGATAATTAACAAGAGCCAATATCCAAGAGTGAAGTCTATTTGAGAATCAGGATCAACTTGTAGTGACAGGTAAGTCAGTTCTTGCAAACAAAATACTGCCTGAGGGATAGGATGGGTCTTATTATTGGTCAAAAAATCTTGTCTAAGTAGATTATGGGGATAGGGAAAAATTCATAACAAGGTGAGCACAGGAGAGAAAAGTTGGAAAAAGAATAACTAGTAATTGTGTCACTCAAACCTTATCAAATAAAATTCCATGTTTACATTCTCAAGAAGAGTTTGAACACTATGTTTTGATTAGTTTGTTTTGAAAAACCTCAATACCAGTAATGGCTGTGCACTGTTCTTTTTTAAGATGGAGGTAAAAACATTTCAAGAGAACAACTTCTGGTCTACATGGTAGTTCTCCCAAGCTTCTTTCCTTTTCCCTCTCTCTCTCTTCCTTTTTTGAAAAAAAAAATCTATTGCATATCTCTAAGATTTCAAACACTTTGTTGGGTACTGAGGTGATAACGAATAGTGCTTGCTTCCCCTTTAGGAATCTCTATTCTAACTAGGAGGCAGCTGAGCACATATACATTTACAGTATGGTATAATGTAGAGATTCACAGAAGAAGGATCCTAACAAAGATTTGGGTATTGGCAGAGGTTTTGCAGACAGAGTGATACTTGGATACTTGAGCTAATGGGAGTTGTTCACATAAAGGATGTGTGTAGGGAAGGTGAAGGGCACTTCAATAAGAGGGAGAAGCAAATTCCAAGCATCAGAGGTAAGAGACAACACATATGCTATAAACATTTCACTTATGTTCTGAGGTACATAGAGGCAAGAGCTGAAGCTACGCGATAAAGGCCCTATATGCCTCAGTAAGGTTTTGGACTTTATTCAAAAATTAACAGGGACCACTTAAGGGTTTTAAGTGGGGAATCTTGGTACTTGACACTTTTATATATAGCCTGGCCAGCTAACTAATATTCTCTCTTGCTCTGGAGAGTCTCTGCTTAATCCACCAGCTGTGTGTGCAATGTAGGAAACTATCTCTTTGGCATGGATGGTTGGCTAAATTTAGTTAGATGTCCTAATGTCCTAGTAAGATTACCCCAATTAGATGCTATCTCTTAAATGTGATCTGAGACCACCAAAATGTAGAGGTGGAAATGTTAACTTGGGATTCATGGAATTACATATTCTGTCAAGCAGGTAAGGAAGCAGAGAAGCTAATATGGAGCAATTATCAAGGGGAAAGCAGAGGCTTATGACAAAGTGAGAGTACTTTCCTGAAATTATTCTTGTCTTTTATCATATTTATAATCTTAAGTCCTATGAAGATCTGAATGCTTTCCTAGGCTTAGGTCCTGTAGACACCATTCTCGTCTTGGTTTGGGTTTCCCAGATGCCCACCTTAAGACATGGGTTCATGAGAAAAGCATTTATTTAAATAAGAAGTGTTCCCTAGAAAATAAGAGAGTGGAATAAATGGGATCAGGGAGGGAAGGAGAGTACAATATGAATCCAAACCTAATGGAGGATAACTCTGGCTCAGCACCTTAGGAGAATTCTAGAGGCAGTGTTGGTCACACCTTTGGAGTTTTTTTTTTTTTATATGAAATTTATTGTTAAATTGGTTTCCATAAAATACCCAGTGCTCATCCCTCTTCAATGTCCATCACCCACTTTCCCCTCCGTCCCACTCCCCAGCAACCCTCAGTTTATTCTCTCAGTTTTTAAGAGTCTCTTATGGTTTGGTTCCCTCCCTCTCTAACTTTTTTTTTTTCCTTCACCTCCCCATGGTCTTCTGTTAAGCTTCTCAGGATCCACATAAGAGTGAAAACATTTGGTATCTGTCTTTCCCTGTGTGACTTATTTCACTTAGCATAACACTCTCCAGTTCCATCCACGTTGCTATAAAAGGCCATATTTCATTCTTTCTCATTGCCAAGTAGTATTCCATTGTATATATAAACTGCATCTTCTTTATCCATTCATCGGTTGATGGACATTTAGGCTCTCTCCATAATTTGGCTATTGTTGAAAGGTCCAATGCATTCCTACAAACAGTGCAAAAGGGTTCCCATTTCTCCACATCCTCTCCAGCATCTATAGTCTCCTGATTTATTCATTTTAGCCACTCTGACTAGCGTGAGGTGATATCTCAGTGTGGTTTTGATTTGTATTTCCCTGATGAGGAACAACGTTGAGCATCTTTTCATATGCCTGTTGGCCATCTGGATGTCTTCTTTAGAGAAGTGTCTATTCATGTCTTCTGCCCATTTCTTCACTGGATTATTTGTTTTTCGGGTGTGGAGTTTGGTGAGTTCTTTATAGATTTTGGATACTAGCCCTTTGTTTGATATGTCATTTGCAAATATCTTTTCCCATCCCAAACTAAAAGTCGGTTGTCTTTTAGTTTTGTGGATTGTTTCCTTTGCAGTGCAGAAGCTTTTTATCTTCAGGAGGTCCCAATAGTTCATTTTTGCTTTTAATTCCCTTGCCTTTGGAGATGTGTCAAGTAAGAAATTGCTGCGGCTGAGGTCAGAGAGGTTTTTTCCTGCTTTCTCCTCTAGGGTTTTGATGGTTTCCTGTCTCACATTCAGGTCCTTTATCCATTTTGAGTTTATTTTTGTGAATGGTGTAAGAAAGTGGTCTAGTTTCATTCTTCTGCATGTTGCTGTCCAGTTCTCCCAGCACCATTTGTTAAGGAGACTGCCTTTTTTCCATTGGATATTCTTTCCTGCTTTGTCAAAGATTAGTTGGCCATACTTTTGTGGGTCCAATTCTGGAGTCTCTGTTCTATTTCATTGGTGTATGTGTCTGTTTTTGTGCCAATACCATCCTGTCTTGATGATTGCAGCTTTGTAGCAGAGGCTAAAGTCTGGGATTGTGATGCCTCCCACTTTGGTTTTCTTCTTCAAAATTACTTTGGCTATTCCGGGTCTTTTGTGGTTCCATACAAATTTTAGGATTGCTTGTTCTAGCTTCGAGAAGAATGCTGGTGCAATTTTGATTGGGATTGCATTGGATGTGTAGATAGCTTTGGGTAGTATTGACATTTTAACAATATTTATTCTTCTAATCCATGAGCATGGAATGTTTTTCCATTTCTTTGTATCTTCTTCAATATCCTTCATAAGCTTTCTATAATTTTCAGCATACAGATCTTTTACATCTTTGGTTAGGTTTATTCCTAGGTATTTTATGATTCTTGGTGCAATTGTCAATGGGGTTAGTTTCTTTATTTGTCTTTCTGTTGCTTCATTATTAGTGTATAAGAATGCAACTGATTTCTGTACATTAATTTTGTATCTTGCAACTTTGCCGAATTCATGTATCAGTTCTAGTAGACTTTTGGTGGAGTCTGTCAGGTTTTCCATGTATAACATCATGTCATCTGCAAAAAGTAAAAGCTTGACTTCATCTTTGCCAATTTTGATTCCTTTGATTTCCTTTTGTTGTCTGATTGCTGATGCTAGAACTTCCAACACTATGTTAAACAACCGCGGTGAGAGTGGACATCCTGACATCCCTGTCGTGTTCCTGATCTCAGGGGGAAAGCTCTCAGGTTTTCCCCATTGAGTATGATATTAGTTATGGACTTTTCATAAATGGCTTTTATGATGTTTAAGTATGTTCCTTCTATCCCAACTTTCTCGAGGGTTTTTATGAAGAAAGGATGCTGAATTTTGTCAAATGCTTTTTCTGCATCGATTGACAGGATCATATGGTTCTTATCTTTTCTTTTATTAATGTGATGTATCACACTGATTGATTTGCAAATGTTGAACCAGCCCTGCAGCCCCGGAATGAATAATTCTTCTTATATGCTGTTGAATTCGATTTGCGAGTATCTTGTTGAGAATTTTTGCATCCATATTCATCAGGGATATTGGCCTGTAGTTCTCTTTTTTTGCTGGGTCTCTGTCTGGTTTGGGAATCAAAGTAATGCTGCCTTCATAGAATAAGTCTGAAGGTTTTCCTTCCCTTTTTATTTTTTGGAACAGCTTGAGAAGGATAGGTATTATCTCTGTTTTAAATGTCTGGTAGAATTCCCCAGGGAAACCATCTGGTCCTGGACTCTTATTTGTTGGGAGATTTTTGATAACTGATTCAATTTCTTTGCTGGTTATGGGTCTATTCAAGCTTTCTATTTCCTCCTGATTGAGTTTTGGAAGTGTGTGGGTCTTTAGGAATTTTTCCATTTCTTCCAGGTTGTCCAGCTTTTGGCATATAATTTTTCATAGTATTCCCTGATAATTGCTTGTATTTCTGAGGGGTTGGTTGTAATAATTCCATTTTCATTCATGATTTTATCTATTTGGGTCATATCCCTTTTCTTTCTGAGAAGCCTGAGTAGAGGTTTGTCAGTTTTGTTTATTTTTCCAAAAAACAACTCTTGCTTTCATTGATCTGCTCTACAGTTTTTTTTAGATTTTATATTGCTTACTTCTGCTCTTATCTTTATTATTTCTCTTCTTTTGCTGTGTTTAGGGTGTCTCAGCTGTTCTGATTCTATTTCCTTTAGGTGTGCTGTTAGATTTTGTATTTGGGATTTTTCTTGTTTCTTGAGATAGGCCTGGATTGCAATGTATTTTCCTCTCAGGACTGCCTTCGCTGAATCCCAAAGCATTTAGATTGTTGTATTTTCATTTTCGTTTCTTTCCATATATTTTTTTAAATTTCTTCTCTAATTGCCTGGTTGACCCACTCATTCTTTAGTAGGGTGTTCTTTAACCTCCATGCTTTTGGAGGTTTTCCAGACTTTTTCCTGTGGTTGATTTCAAGCTTCATAGCATTGTGGTCTGAAAGTGTGCATGGTATGATTTCAAATGTTGTATGCTTACGAAGGACTGTTTTGTGAGCCAGTATGTGATCTATCTTGGAGAATGTTCCGTGTGCACTTGAGAAGAAAGTATATTCTGTCGCTTTGGGATGCAGAGTTCTAAATATATCTGTCAAGTCCATCTAATCCAATGTATCATTCAGGGCCCTTGTTTCTTTATTGATCCTGTGTCTAGATGATCTATCCAATGTTGTAAGTGGAGTATTAAAGTCCCCTGCAATTACCACATTCTTATCAATAAGGTTGCTTATGTTTGTGATTGTTTTATATATTTGGGGGCTCCCGTATGCGGCACTTAGACATTTATAATTGTTAACTCTTCCTGATGGATAGTCCCTATAATTATTATATAATGCCCTTCTTTATCTCTTGTTACAGCCTTTAATTTAAAGTCTAGTTTGTCTGATATAAGTATGGCTACTCCAGCTTTCTTTTGGTTTCCAGTAGCATGATAGATGGTTCTCCATCCCACCACTTTCAATCTGAAGGTGTCCTCAGGTCTAAAATGAGTCTCTTGTAAACAGAAAATAGATGGGTCTTGTGTTTTTATCCATTCTGATACCCTATGTCTTCTGGTTGGAGCATTTAGTCCATTTACACTCAGTGTTATTATTGAAAGATATGGGTTTAGAGTCATTGTGATGTCTGTAGGTTTCATGCTTGTAGTAATGTCTCTGGTACTTTGTGGCCCTTGCAACATTTCACTCACAGAATCCCCCTTAGGATCTCTTGTAGGACTGGTTTAGTGGTGATAAATTCCTTCAGTTTTTGTTTGTTTGGGAAAACCTTTATCTCTCCTATTCTGAATGACAGACTTGCTGGATAAATAATTCTCGGCTGCATATTCTTTCTGTTCCTCACATTGAAGATTTCCTGCCATTCCTTTCTGGCCTGCCAAGTTTCAGTAGATAAGTCTGCTACTACCTGTATGTGTCTACCTTTGTATTTTAAGGCCTGTTTATCCCTAGCTGCTTTCAGAATTTTCTCTTTATCCTTGTTTTTTGCCAGTTTCACTATGATATGTTGTCCAGAAGATTGATTCAAGTTAGGTCTGAAGGGACTTTCTGTGCCTCTTGGATTTCAATGCCTTTTTCCTTCCCCAGATCAGGGAAATTCTCAGCTATGATTTGTTCAAGTACACCTTCAGCCCTTTCTCTCTCTCTTTTTCTTCTGCAATTCTTATCATACGGATATTGTTCCATTTGATTGCATTACTTAGTTCTCTAATTCTCCCGTCATACTCCTGGATTTTCTTATCTCTCTTTTTCTCAGCTTCCTCTTTTTCCATAATTTTATCTTCTAATCCATCTATTCTCTCCTCTGCCTCTTCAATCCGTGCTATGGCCGTCTCCATTTTATTTTGCACCTCATTTGTAACATTTTTTAGCTCCTCATGACTATTTCTTAGTCCCTTGATCTGTGTAGCAATAGATCTCTGCTGTCCTCTATGCTTTTTTCAAACCCAGCAATTAATTTCATGACTATTATTCTAAATTCTTGTTCCATTATATTGTTTAAATCGTTTATGATCAATTCGTTTGGTGTCGCTACTTCCTGGAGTTTCTTTTGAGGAGAATTCTTCCGTTTCATCATTTTGGGTAGTCCCTGTGGTAGCTTTAAACTGCAGGGCACTTCCTCTGTGCTGTCCGGAGTAACTTACATTGGTGGGCAGAGCCACAGTCAGACCCAATGTCTGCCCCTAGCCCACCGCTGGGGCCACAGTCAGACTGGTGTGTACCTTATCTTCCCCTCTCCCAGGGGCAGGACTTACTGTGGAGTGGTGTGGCCCCTGTCTGGGCTACTTGCACACAGCCAGGCTTGTGGTGATACTTTGATAGGATCCGGCCAAGGGCATATTAGCCGGGATAGATCCGAAAGGTGCACAGGGGCAGGAGGGGCAGGCTTAGCTGGCTTTGCCATAGGTGGTCCCCTGCGGGAGGGGCCCTGCAGCACTGAGAGAGGGAGGCAGGCCCATCAGAGGGATGGACCCACAGAAGCACAGTGTTGGGCATTTGCGAGGTGCAAGCAAATTCAGTGATGGGAACTGGTTCCCTTTGGAATTTCAGTTGGGGGATCAGAGAGGGAGATGGCACTTGCCAGCACCTTTGTTCCCCCGCCAAGCTGAACTCTGTCCTTCCAGGCTCAACAGCTCTCCCTCCCCACATCCCCTTGCCTTCCCCACTCTCTGAGAGCAGAGCTGTTGACTTTTAACATTCCAGATGTTAAGTCCCGCTGTCTGTCAGAACTCATGGAGTCTGGCCCCTTGGCTTTTGTAAGCCAGACTTTGGGGGCTCTGCCTTGCCCAGTGGGCTGCCCCTCCACCGCCCTGGCTCCCTCCCGCCAGTCCATATAGCACGCACCACCTCTCTGCTCTTCCTACCCTCTTCTGTAGGCCTCTTGTCTATGCTTGGCTCTGGAGAGTCCATTCTGCTAGTCTTCTGGAGGTTTTCTGGGTTATTTAGACAGATGCAGGTGGAATCTAAGCGATCAGCTGGATGAGGTGAGCCCAGACTCCTCCTACGCTGCCATCTTCCCCCCACACCTTTGGAGTTTTTGCCATCAGAGTTGCAAGGAACCAGTGTTTCTGCCCAAGGATCTGTCAGTCAATAATTAAGAACTGCCCTGAAAAAAAAAAAAAAAACCAAACAAATTTTGAGAGAATTCGGTTTTCTGTGCCTATAGCCAAGAGAAGCTTGGCTTTTGAACATGGATTTGAACATTGGCTGTTGAGTGTGGACACATATTATGAGCCATGTGGTAGAGAGTAGATACTGATCCAAGGAGGTATGGGCAGAGCGCTGACACTGTTGCCTGAAATCCTTAAAGTTGCTTTTTTTTTTTAATTTTTATTTTTTCAGCTAGCTGAAGTTTATTCAATGTAACTTTCAATCAAAAAGTCTAAAATAACACCATAATGTTATTAGGTTGGGTTTTACAACAAGCACTCTGGGTTGCAGTGTTTGTTGAATGAAATGGAATGGATGGGAAGGGTATCAAGTTCATTTTATCTATTTATTAAGAAATAAATATTAATAAATATATTAATAGTATTAATAAATTAAAGAATACTATTATTATTAAGCATCTATATACCCTGATGATAGGAATAAAATGACTAAGGCTGACAAGGTACTAGCCTTAGCAGATATTTTGTCTAGTAGAGACAACAGGACAAATTGACCAAAAACTGAATTGGGCATGATGAGAAAATTGTGCGTTAGGGAAATATTTGAAGGCGCTCAGTCTGTACCTGAGTGTCAGAGAATATTCCTTGGAGAAAGTGATGTGGAAATTGGATCCTCAAAGAGGGGAAAGACAATAATAGCCTAGAAAACTGTAAGACCAATGAGTAGAAGTGAATTTATTTGGAAGATATTAAAGAAGTAGAAGTAATAGGCCATGGTGACTGAATATGAAAGAGTTTTGACTTGGTTGGCTACAGATACCATGAACTGAGGCAAATAATACAAAATAGTAGATTTGGGAGTCAAAACTTAAGTTTGTCTTGGCAATGTTAAATAGGAAATGTCATAAGACATCCAGATGGATTTATAATCTTTTTTTGGAAGACTAAAGTATAAGAATGGAGGTCTTAAAGAGAACTATAAACTTCTAACTCTAACCTCACTTTGAAGGAAAGTTTGATTAAAAATACTGACATAATCAACCAGTTTTAAGAATTTATTGGACAGGGGCTCCTGGGTGACTAAATAGGTTGAGTGTCCAACTCTTTATTTAGGCTCAGGTAATGATCCCAGGGTCATGGGATAGAACCGTACGTCAGGGTCCACACGGAGCATAGAGTCTGTTTAAGATTCTCTCTCTCTCTCTCTCTCTCTCTCTCTCTCTCTCTGTCTCTTTCTCTCTCCCCTTTTGCCCCTCTCCCCCTGCTCTCTCTCTCTCTAAAATAGAAAATAAAATAAAAATAAGAGTTAATTGGATTTAACCCAATGCTATTCAGCTCCTCCTTGACTTTCATTTCCTTTGGTTTTATTTAAGTTAGATTTATTTTTTAAGAAGGTCAAAGTCAATCATATAGAAATTTATTAGGAAAATTTAATATGCCCTTTTTATTTGTTGAAAGCTGTGTTTCCCAAACTTTATCATTTGGTTTTGCAACTCTATGATTTTGCCTTAGCTATGTACCACCTATACTATTTTTCTTTGAAATTACTCTTTTTCACTGTTCCTAAGCAATAATATCAAATAAACCATAGATTTGGTGTACTAGTTCTATTTTTATAATGCATGATAAAATAATTGCATAACTGTCATGTACTACCATTATTCATATATCACAGCAAATCTCCTGTAAATAGTAGTATATGTACTATGTTTGGGGAAATACTGGTTTAGATATTTAAGCCTGTGATTGGATTAGACTCTGGGTATTCCCTAGGTATGGCTTCTCACATAGTTACTTCTCCTGCCCCACACCCCCTGCCAAGAAAAGTAGACTTTGCTAGTGGTAGAAATGTATGTTGATTAGAGACCATTTGTTTTTCAAGAAAAACCATTTGTTTTTCAAGAGATAAAATTATTCAGAACTAACATGCAACTCTGTTGGCAGGTTAATACCCCCTTCAAACCTGTAGAGGAGAATCCTTCCTTGCCACTTCCTAGTTTCTGGTGGCTTGCTGGCAATCTTTGGTGTTCTAGGCTTTTCAGAGTTTCTTTGAGGGCTGATAACAGCTTTCTTAGGATGCAGGTGGAGACCGTGAGCTTTCAACTTCCTCCAGAACAACATCTTCAAATCCAAGGGGCACAGTAGTCCTGTTTGGTACATTGATTTGGTAGACCATATTCCTTAGATTGGCAATTTTATTAAGAATAAAAGATTAAATGATAAGTTACTAACAAAGAGAAGTAAAATGAGCTAAAACAAATAGAGTTGAAGGTGAAGCATATGAAATAGTAAATATTATGAAGTAGGAAAGAACAAGGCTTGCTGTCTGAACAGCAATATCTAAAGCTCACAAATGCCCTGTGGGACTAAAATAATAAAAGTGATTTCTTCTTGGGAAGACATTTCTCAGGTTTGAATTAACCTTAGGGATGAAACTCTTAACACATTTCTAAGGTCAGAGAATTTGCATATGAAATGCCCATAGTCTATCAGGCAGCCAGTCTGCAAGCAAAGGGATATTCTGTGGTGTCATCACTACCCCCTGAGACCTATGGAGGAGCAGATTGGCAGCATAGCTGGTCCAGCCCTGGTTTTGAGAGCCTAAACAGTTACTTAACTGCTCCAGGACTGGTACCCAGGCCTTATTACCCAACTAACCTAAATCCCATTTGGAATAAGATTAGAAAAATGCATTTAATAAACACAAGTGCTTCTGCACATATTACCCTGTGGTTCTATGGCAAGTCTCAATGGCAACATCAAACAGCATCTAAGATACAGGATGAATCTAGTTTGGGGTAAATCACATTTGTTTTGTTTGTTTTAAATTAATAACCTTTATTTTTTTTTGAGCAGTTTTAGGTTGGTTTACCTGAAAATTGAGCAGAAAGTATGGAGAATTCCTCCACCCTATCCACAGTTTTCTCTCTTATTAACATCTTACATTAGTATGGGTTCATTTATTACAACTGATGAACAAATAGTGATACATTATCATCAGTTAAAGTTCATAGTTTACATTAGGGATCACTCTGTTTTATAGTTTTATGGGCTTCAATAGTGTCATGTATCTATCATTACAGTATCATACAGAGTAGTTTTACCACTGTATTCCCTATGCTCTACCTCTGCATCCTGCCTTCCTCCCACTGGTCCCCTGGCAACTACAGATCTGTTTAGCTTCTTTATAATTTTTACTTTTTCTAGAATATCATATAGTTAGGAATCATAGAGCATGTAGTCTTTTCAGATTGGCTTCTTTCACTTAGTACTATGCATCTAAGGTTTTTCCATGTCTTTTTGCGGTTTAATAGCTCATTTCTTTTCATCATAGAGTAATATTCCATCATATGGATGTACCACAGGTTATTTCACCTACTGAAGGATATCTTGGTTGCTCTAAGTTTTGGCAAATACAAACAAAACTTCTGTAAACATCCATGTGCAGATTTTTGTGTGAACATCGTTTTCTTTTTCTTTCCGTTTTATTAGAAATATAATTGACATATAACACTGTAAGGTGTAGCATAATGACTTGACTTACATATTGTAAAATGACTACCACAATAAATTTAGCTAACAATCATCATCATATAGATACTCATTTGTTTACTTAGGACCATGGCTGCTAGAGTGCATGAGAAGACTACATTCATCTCTGTAAGAAATACCAAACTATGACGGTACCATTTAAAGCTCATTTTCTTTAGCTTCCTCATTGGTCATCTCTGTGTCTCTCTTTACCCTCTTATGTATTTCCCATGTTTCCAGGTGTGTACATATGTCCTTCACTAAGCTCAGTAGTATATAGTACCCTGCCTCAGCTCCCTTTCTGAAAGCATTTGCAGGTCTCATTTCTTTAGAATTCTGATCTTAGCTAGGAAAACAGATAACACCAGTGAGCATTCCTGTAGCACTTACTGTTTATAATTAACTTCTACCTAAGTTTTTCTTTTAATTTTAGCAAACAATTTTCTGTTAAGGGCTTATTTTCCCCAATTTGAAGATGAGGAAACACATTTAGTCAAATTTCATACAGCTACTTAGTGGTAGAGAGGGACTGGACATTCTTTAACCATCTTAAATGTCCTCTGGAATAAGGAAAAATGCAAATTAAATAATCATACAAATAAACCAGATACTTCTCAATTCAAACAGGAAATTTTAATAGCTAACTTGGCTGACATGTTACTCTTCCAGAAAACAAAGCCATTTAAAAAGTTGTGCTTCTAATGCCATAACCCAAAGGAACAACTAATAGTGGTTATTTTACTTATTAGAGGATATTTTAATGGCCAAGTTGGACAAATATGCAACCAGGCAGACAACATCTGCCTTTTAAAAAATGGTTTTACTATTCTTTAAGTACACAAGAGAAGTAGTAATGATCTTTTCTGGAACTAGAAAAAGTTGTTAAGGGAGATAGGGTCTGTAAGGGATGAACAAACTTTCCCAACATTTTATAGGGTTGTTTGCTAAGCTTTAAAAGGAAGTTTTCATGTAGAAGCTAATCATGCGCATAAAAATGCTATACAAAAGTTTAAATCATTTTCTATTCCATCTATAATAAATATAGATCCTGGAGGTAAAAACTGAAATTGGAGTCAATATTTGAAACAGAAAAAGATTAGGGACCATCTAGTAAAACCCTGAGATTATGTTTTAATTAAATATATCCTATTAACATTCCTGTATCATCCCTCTTGTTTCCTTTGAATATCCCCCAAATCCTCCAAGTGATTTCTGGACATTGAATGGGCATACATTCAATATATTACTCCCAAATGGTGCATTGATTGGAAATGATGAACTATATTCACTTGCCTTTCTACACTCCTCCAATCCAACCCTATTCCCAGGATATCCATGAAATGGGAATATGTAAATATCTCTATTTGGCATCTGTATTAGTTTCCTAACACTGCTAAACAAAGTATCACAAACTTGGTGGTTTAAAACAACATAAATTTGTCGTCTCAGTTCTGGAGAATGGAAGTCTGAAATCAAGTAGGTTTATGCTCCTTTCGGACATCTAGGGGAAAAATCCTTCCTTGCTTATTCCTAGCTTCTGGTGGTTGGCTTGCAGTCTTTGGTGTCCTTGGCTTATAGCTGCATAACGTCAATCTCTGCCTTTGTTGTCATATGGCGTTCTCCTTGTGTATCTCTCTGTTTTTGTATGGTCATCTTTTATAAAGATACCAGTCATTTTGTATTTAGGGGCCATGCTACTGCTGTGTGACCTCATATTAACTAATTGCTAGTAACAACTCTATTTCCAAATAAGGTCACATTATGAGGTGTTGGGGGTTAAGACTCAAACATACCTTTTTGGAGGGAGTGGGGAACATAGTCAATCCATAAGAGCACCCTTTTCCTTTTTCTGAAAGAAACAGCTTTCTTCTTGTGGAAAAATGCTTTTTAGCCATTTCAGTTATCTAGTCTTAGGGTGTGCATCCAGTCTCAGTACTGTTGCTGAATACTCAGTACTCAGTTTAGCTAGTTGTCTTGGAGGTCGAAATGTTGAAATTCAGCAAATTGAATCTGTACCTTTCAGAGTCCTTTCCTAGGATTTTTAAAATTGGATCTGAGCAAAAGATTCAGCTTCTCTTGATGACAAAAGGCATGTGAAATGTGGAACATGCTGACACCTGTTTCCAGACTCATGGAAGTCTGGAAGTCATGGAAGTCTTGGAGACAGAAATCAACAGCAGAGATAAAAGGTGTAAGAGTGCCCCTTTGGTTGCAGTTACGTAAAGACTCTTTTTGGTGTCAGGTGGTTTGAAGAGTTAGTTTTATTTTATTTGCAAAACCGAAACAAAACAAAAGAACAACTACAAAAAACAATAAAATCACCAAAGGACATTCCACCTTCTGGACTTGGGTGGGTGCCACTATGAAGACTATCTTTATAACACTGTCTCAATGAATTGTTTTAGGGGGAATAGATTTCACATAGAGTAAGTCACTATCCCAGTTAGGGATAATGAGTCCCAAATGAAAGGATTTTCATTTTGATTCAGGCACTAGTTCATTGCTTAACTCAGGTAATTTATTTGTTTTCCCTGTGCCTCATATCTATGTTGATACAATAGGAATAAATGTTTGTTGAGTCTAGAGGCATGACTCAATTTATGAGTTAAATATGTTTCAGAGTTTTTTTCTATACCATCTTTGCTACACATACTTTAAAAATTTATATAGAAATTTCCAAAGAAGACATTATCACTTAGATTTATGTTTACATTTTTAAAGGAAGGCCAATTTTTCTTTTTGAGGGAGAGAGAGAGAGAGAGAAAGAGAGAGAGAGAGACCACATATGAGCGGGGGAGGGGCAGAAGGAGAAGGAGAGAGAGAATCTCAAGAAGGCTTAGTGCCCAGTGTAGAGCCCAATGTGGGGCTCAATCTCACAACTGTGCAATCATGACCTGAGCTGAAATTAAGAGTCTAATGCTTAATAGATTGAGTTACTTAGGTGCCCCTAAAAGAATGCCAATTCTATCAAGCTGTGTGACCATGAGGACTTGGAGAGAGTTATTAGAAATGAAAAAGCAGATTAATAACAAATTGATGTTATTAAGTGTCCTGTGGTCTAATATATCTTCTCTAGATATTTTTAATTATGAATATATATTTAAAATTATTTCTTTCTGCATAGACACTTTTACCATAATAAAAGGCTTTCTTTAATAATTCAATGTGGCATTCTATAATCTTTAATATAGATAATTAGAGAAGGATCTAATATACATTAGTACCTTTACCACTTCCTGAAAAATATAATAACCTTACAACATTTAATTTTATTTATTCTGAAAGTAGAACAAAATACCAGGGTTGCCTTGTAAGCCCTTTCATTATCCAGAAGAACATTTTCAGTAGCATGAGAATAGTTTCTGTCAATGAGGAGGAGCATAGTACTTTAAAGAGAAGGGAAAAAAAATAGCTTATTCCCTATTATCCTATTATTTATACATTAGAACATATACATCATACATATATATACTATACCTACATATATACATATACACATATAATATATAATATGTATACATATATAAAATGCAATGTTATAGGTAATAAAATAATAGGGAACAAAATATGGCATAATAAAGGATACTTGATTAATCCAAAAGAAGACAGAAAAGGAGAGAAAAGATAGCTAAGATCAGGTGGAACATTAAAAAACAAATTGTAATATTACAAATGCTAAATAATTCAACAATAACATTAAATAAAAATGATCTGAGTGCTCCAAGTAGAAGACTAAAATAATTATATTGCACTTATAAGATAAACAACTTAAATATGAAGACACAGAGTGACATAAAGTAAAAGAATGGAAAAATAACCATGCAAACACTAATCAAAAGAAAGCTGATACTACTAATTCATGTTTAAGTCATGAAGCATTATGTTGTTTTTTTTTTAATTTTTCTTTTTAACGTTTATTTATTTTTGAGACAGAGAGACAGAGCATGAACAGGGGAGGGGCAGAGAGAGAGGGGGACACAGAATCTGAAACAGGCTCCAGGCTCCAAGCTGTCAGCACAGAGCCTGACGTGGGGCTTGAACTCACGGACCATGAGATCATGACCTGAGCCAAAGTCGGACGCTCAACCAACCAAGCCACCCAGGCGTCCTGAAGCATTATGTTTTTAAATGTTTGAGAGAGAGAGAGTGTGAGAGTGGGGGAGGGACAGAGAGAGAGGAAGACAGGATTCGAATCAGGCTCTGTGCTGATAGCAGAGAGATTGATGTGGGGCTCAAACTCACAAATGGTGAGATCATGACCTGAGCTGAAGTTAGATGCTTAAATGATGGAGCCACTCAGGTGCTCCAAGCATTATTTTTAAGAAGTTCTAGTTCCTATCAAAGAGAAGCATGATGTTTAAAGGAAAGGGAGAAAAAACTGAGCTGGAAAGATAACTGGATGAAATGAAAAGTAGGTAATTGAGATAATCAGTGCTAGAAAATAAAAATTGTAATGGTTGAATTAAAATTCACACCAGAAGAGCTAAAGAAGAAAACAGGGTGGAAAAAGAAATGAGTGAGATGGAGGACATACTTTCAAAGGTTTCTCAGAAGTAAAGGAAAAAAAGAGAAATGAGGAACAAAAATAATAAGGGAGGCTAATGAATATGGAAAATAGATAATAATTATCTAACTTTTGAATAACTTTCATTTCTGAGGTAGAGACAAAAATAGAACAGAAACAAAATCAGATATAAAAAAACTTTTGATCTGTGTTCCAAGTAAAATCATTGTAAAGCAACTAGTGCTAGAAGAAAACTGGCAACATTTTTCAACACTAAAATTAGAACAGTGTGTTCCAATTGGACAAATGGTGGAAGGCGAGACTTAAAATCTCCCAGTGGGTTAAGATAGGCTACATGCTTTCCTAGTTGTGTATTTTTTTTGAACATTTATTTGCTTGGTTAAGCACTTCCAGGGGTTTGTGAAGATAAGGGGATACTGTGATCCTTTCTATAAATAGGCTCAAATGTCTGTTGGACAAAAGCAGGTATAGCAGAGGCCAGTGGAAGTCTCCCATGACTAACTACACTCATTACAACATTGGAGAATGCTTCCCATTCTCTTGTAGAAGCCACTGCTAAAATTCATCCCAAGCTAGTCAACTAGGAGTTGTACATGTGTTCAGCAAATGGTTGTAAGAGCCATATCATAGAAGACTCTAACTCTTCAGCAGAAACACACCCCTCTACATAATCTACGCCCCAAAGCATAATCTACTTTGTAAAAATCAGGACATGGATTTCTTTATGACGGCTGAATTGAATTCCAGCTCTACTGTTATGGCATAGTGGGATTCCATATTCATGGCATCAAGTTTCAGTGGATTTCAGACCTTTAAATAAAGTGACAGAATTTTAGCTCAAATGCATCAAAGCAAAAAGATGTTGTTTATTGTTATTGTTGTTTTCAATTTTCCCCAGCACCTAGGCAAATGGCAACTGGATGGCGTGAGCACTTATGCACAGAGTTCCAGCTGAGAGTGACATCTCTGTGGTATAAATGAGTCCCAGAGTTGAGAATTTTTGGCTCAGCTAATCCAGTGATAAACACAAGGAATGGTTCATGGACACACATAAGCACACTAATGAATTCTGGAAATACTTGGGAGACAGGAATCTTGTGAAAGACTATAAGAATTGTAATCAAGCATTTTGAACTTGGTGCATTTGGGATATTAGTGTTAATGTTAATGTGACCACATCCATAACCATAAACTAATAAAATCTACTATTCTTGGGTTATGCAAAGTTAAAAGAATAACAACAACAACAAAACAAACTTCCAGAAGCATCTAAGAAGGTATATCAATCAGGGCCCAGTTGCAGGAAACAGAAAACATAACATCTATGTTAAGCAAAAAAAGATTATGTACAGGGATTGTTATTAGGAGGTCTCAAAGAGTATGCTGTAGGTTAGCTTTTTAGGTAAAAAAAGTCCCTGAACACCATCACTGAACTCCAGGGAGCTAGTACTGATACCATAATTAAGAAGGGGGAAGAATCAGTGGGTCACCACTTGAAAGCTTGTAGATTTCAAACAAGAATAGATAGTATAAGTAAGTATAGGGAACCTGGGTGGCTCAGTCGGTTCTGTCTGACTCTTGATTTTGTCTCAAGTCATGATCTCTTGGGCAGGAGGGTTTGAGCCCTGCCTTGGGCTCCACACTGATAGCACAGAGCCTGCTTGGGATTCTCTGTCTCCCTGTCTGTCTGCCCCTCCCCCTCCCCTGCTCATGCACACTAGCAAGCTCTCTCTCAAAAATAAATAAGTAAACATTAAAACAAATAGATAGTTATAGCTGCAGGCAAGAATCAAAAAGTTTCCACAACTGCTGCTAAATATTCATATGGCTGGCAGCTGGGTCCCAGAATGCTTCTACAAGGAAGCCCAATCTATCTGTTGTGTGCTTGGCCATGGCAGGAACCATAACCAAAGGAAGACAGTCTCCTCTTCCACCATCTAAGTGTGATGTAAGTTTATCTAACTGGTGAAATGTAATTCAAATCCAGATTCTGCAAAGGAGTTGGGAAAATCTAATTTGTGGATTTCTAGTATTTGCAGTAGAGGAAGATGCACTAAAAGAAGGTTTGTAGTACATTTTGAGTTCTATTTCCCATACTGCTGCAGCTAAACTAGTCAACAGCAAAACAATAAAAATCAAGTTGGCTTTTGCAAAACAAAATGCTAGGAAACAAGGGAGGTTCCCTGATAGAATTTCAAAAGGAGAAAGTAGTAACCCAAAAATTATACTTCCCTTGTTTTCTTTCTTTTGTACAAGACATTCTTAAATATACAAGGATTTTAGAAAGGTCACACTGTTTTAAAATAATTACTTAAAGACTAAATTTTGTTAAAAGATAGATGAATTCAAACAATTTCAAGAAAGGAAAAGTTTTGATATAAAAAGATTTAAAAATTTATAGGTTATCTGTTACTAATTGAAATCCCGACCTCAAGGATCTGGTTGGATCATATGTAGTCAGGTGTATTCTGTAGTCCAAGATGGAATTTAGACTGTATGTTTCCTTCAAGTCTTGTTTCTGCCTCTGCTCTTCTGATCATAATAGGAAAAGTCTTTATCTCACAATGTAGATGAAGGCCACTAAAAACCACAATGGCTGTCTTTCTCTGCTTGCCCTTGCTAACAATGTCCAGATTATTTACAGAATTAGGCAGTTGGATACAGTGTTTGTGCTTCTATCCACAAAACCAGAACTGCACAAAGAGAAGTCATTTTTAATGCCAAGGAATTTCAGTCACATTTTTCTGATCTTTAAAGTTCTTGGAAGACTTGAGTCTTTGTAGGCTATCTTTTAAGTTGGAAAAGATTAATAAAACAACCATAGTAGGTATTATCTATCATCTCTCTTTATATTCTCTTCTCTCTTGTATCTCTGAATATTTTCCTAAAAATCAGTGCCTGCAATATCATCAACAACATTCACAGCCAAAGCCACAAAAATACACTAATATAAAATAATACCTTTATAAGAATGTTGGGTATGGGTGATTTTTTCTTTTAATTTAACCAAGTTTTTAATTAACTAAAATTAATCAAATTTAAGAAGGCACCATACTATGTTACTAGGATGCCAATTTTGTTCTGTCACTCTAAACGACTGGATGGTTAGTCACACACATTAATGAGTAACGAATATGAATATTGGGATTATAGGCAATGTGTGCCTCTCTATAATTTTAATTTTCTTCAACAAACACACATTAACTAGGAGTGCCTGGCTGGCTCAGTCAATGAAGCATGCAATGCTTGATCTCGGGGTTGTAAGTGCAAGCCCTATGTTAGCTGTAGATATAACTTAAAAAAATAAAATCTTTAAAAAAATATTCATTAACTTTTTAATTATGATCATAATTTGAAAACTTACTAGTGCTATTTTATTAATGAGCTTTGATGAAAGTCTTGACTCAAAGGAATACAGGAGGACCCCTAATTTCAGAATTGAGTTTTTTCTTTCCTGAACTAGGGAATGGGCCTGTGAATTTTAGCTTTCCAGGGCTCACACCTTTTCATTCAAAATAAGAATAACATTTCTGGAAAATAAAGTATGAAAACCATTTGTTTAGACAGTCTGCATTTTTTAATTTTTTTGCTTGAGGTCAAAGAACCTCAACCTTGTATTCAATCCACTGTGTTTTAATTTGAATCTGAATGACACAGCCATGGTTCTTGTAGAAAGGTAGTGAAATCAGATCTTTAACTGCTTGTTTTTGTTGCCATATTTTAATGTGAAATAAAAGCCAAACAGGGATTCTCAGAGGATTTATGAAACGTAACTACTACCACACACACACACACACACACACACACACACACACGATCTTAAAACATAAAAGATTCTAAAAGTTATTACCAAGAGGAGCAATAGGGCTCTTAGATGGAATGTGTATATATATATTATAAATTAAATTAAATATATATATCATAGTATTTAAAAACTTCAGTAAAATCAAGTAGGGGCATAAAATACCTTCGTAAATGTTTGTGTAAAGTTGGGTACGTATTCTTTCACTTTGTCACTTACTTATGTCACTTTTTTTTTCAACAAAGACACAAAAAAGGAATGAACCTGGTAAGGATGTAAAATGAATAGATTTTCTTCATCTCTCTCATACTTCTCTGTTAATTGCTCTTCATTATCTACTCCTACCACATTCCACGGAGCCTCTTCTATATCTTCTCTTTTCTAAACCTACTTTTTACTAACTGTAATGTTAAAAGTTCTCTGGTAACTGAATTCCTACCAAATTATAGATGACTTAAAAAGATCAAATATAGAGTGCCTGACACTTGCAATTTAAAAGAGGAATTTATAGGACATAGTAGAAAAGAACAGTATCAACAATGAAGGGATATAGATTCAAGAAATGTATGGTTTGATCTTTTCATCTGTTAACTTTTTGACTTTGAATAAATCATTTAAACTCGTTGAGCTTTAGTTTTCTTTCATCAAATGAAGGTAAAGAACCTACCTTATAGGGCTACTGTGACCAATTGCACTTCATATGAGTTTTTGCACCAAGCCTGTGATATAGTAGGTGCTTGCTGAAGATTCCTCCACTCACCATTGAGTCACTGAACTCAAAGGATGAAAGTTCTAAGGATAGCATTCCTAATGTTACTTGTAACCGGCAGAGAAGACTATTTTGTACTTTTAATCTGTTGAAAATGATTGATTACAGGCATTGGTGGTAGAGTAAATAACTTTGGGGAGGCTCTTCTAGGCTTTGTTCTATAATTCTATATTTATGTCCATTTAAGTGATCTAACAACCCTATCTAGTTCAGCGATCTTTCACATTTCATGCTTATTTATGTCCTAAAATGATTTCTCATGGAAGACACAACCGTGGGATGGGAGGACAGTGTCATAGCATTACCAAAGATTGTTTATGGATAGCTATCCAGTTTAGTTATTCCCATGCTTGGGAATCTCTACAGTGCTCATTTTGACCAGCGATGATGTTTGGGTGCTGCAGAACACAGCTGATGAATACACTTCCTAAGCCTCCCTGTTGCTGAACTCAGCCAAAAAGCTGCACATGAGTCTAAACAGATGTTTCTGTTGTTTAGGCCAATGAAGTTTATAGAGTGCATGTTTATCTTGCAAAAGAGAATGTGGAGAGTTCATTCAGTTTTCAGATCCAATCTTTCTGGAGGTTGGACTGCTTGGTAAAGTTGGAACAGAAACTGGATGAGTACATGAAGTCATTTGGGGGATGTCAGAAAAGATAGTCCCTTTACTACTTGGTAGAAAATAAATAGGACACATGAAAACTGATTTGCCTAAAAATGGTTGATATTTTAAAATTCTGAGCATGAACAACAACAAAAGACTGAGCCTGTATTTTAATACATTTTATGCTTCTTCAGTATAACTGATATCTAGTAAAATGCCAGTTTAGTCAATACAAAATAAGCACAAAGCATCAGAATTTCCTACACATATTTCATATGATTAGAATAAAATTATCTACACAAGGAGAAAAACATCAAGGAAATGAAAATTTCATATATCATTTATGTGAGTCATCTCTAATTTAAAGTGCTGGCCACAGAAAAAGAAGATTTTACTTGTCCAACTAAGCTTTTGTCTTCTAACAGTTTGAGAAAGGAGACAAATATGAAAATAGTCACAGTGCAGTGCTATGAAATATATATAAGCTCTACCTTGGGACATTTGTCTTTTTGTTGCCAAACGTCAGATCGCCTTCTTATTTTAAGAGGCATGCCAACGTAAGTGGTAGGAAGGGCTCTGTTCTTTGTTGTAAAGACTGAAAAGAGCAGAAAGTACTCTCTAAATCTTCTCAGTGAAGAGTGTGAGTATGCCACCCAAGCATGATGAAAAGCCAAGGCGAGCACCATGGGCGTGTGACCTGTGCCTAGAAGAGTCCCGCCCTCGGTCTAGTGCCCTGCTGTCACTGTCTTGAAATTCGTAATAATTTTGGGTAAGGGGCCCCTCATTTTCACTTTCCACTGGAGTGCACAAATCGGATAGCTGGTCCTGCTAAGAGCACTTTTCACTCAACTTAAGAGAGTGATACAAAGTCACATGGGGAGTTGGAAAGGGCTGATAGTGCCTGGAGATGAGCTGAGGATTCGGGGTGCAACAGTGTACCAGTAGTACACCATGTCCACGGAGTGCTGGCAATGCTGATGATCACAGCAGGTATCAAGAGACAACTTTCTAAAAAAAAAAAAATCAGTCCAGGGCACAATATTAACTGTGCCTTGACTAACTAGCAACAGTATGTATTCTTATCCTTCCTGTTGATTATCTGGGCTACTGTAGTGGTCTTCTAGGGCTGCTCTAACGAATAGCAAAAAACTGGATGGCTTAAGCAATGGAAATATATCATCTCCCAGTTCTGGAGACTAGAAGTCTGAAATCAAGGTGTCACAGAGTTGGTTTCTTCTCTCCTTGGCTTCTGGCAGTTGTCTGGAATCCTTGGAATTCCTTGGCTTACTCCTTAGGAGATGCATCACTTCAACTCTCCTTCTATCTTAACATGCATATGGTATTTATTTTCCCTTGTGGGTATCTGTGTCCAAATTTCCGTTTTCTTATAAGGACACCCGTCATATGCGATTTAGGGCTCAACTTGACCCAGTATAACCTCATCTTACCTTGATTACATCTGCAAAGACCTTATTTCTTAATAAGGTCATATTACAGGCTCAGGATGGACATAAATTTTTGGAACACCCTATTCAACCCATTGCAGATGCTAACACCCTTTTTACAAATTCCTTTTCTATCTAAGGTATCCAGAATCTCATTCTGTTATTTCAACCATAAACCCTGATATGTGTGAACATACTTTGTAGATTTGGGTTGGTTAGGTAATAAAATATTCTCAGACAAAGTTACATATGAGCTGCATCCTGAATAAGTATAAATGAAAAAAAAAATAGAGTAAGGGGTTGGCATTCCATGCTGACAAACAAAGGCACAGAGACTGAAAGATGGCCATTAGTCCTATAGATCTTCAAGTAGTAATAGACGTGGAGGATTTGGGGAGCTGGTGGCAGAAATGGGGGAGTTAGGAACAAGAAACTAAAGAGATGTAAAGGGATCAGACAAGAACAGGAACAGCAGCTTGAACTTTATCCACAGGCAATGAGAGCCATATGATAATTCTTACATGAGAGTGATATGAATATATTTATGTTTTGGTAAGATCCCTCAAGAAACAGGACAGAAGCTGATGCAGAGGGAGATGGAGAGAGGGGACATTGATGAAAAGTCACGCAGTCCAGGAGACAGTACGAATGCAAGTGGGCTGTGGCAATGGTAACATGGAAGTGGATTTTATCTGGAACCTGTGGGACTGATAAACATCTAGATGTGGAAAGTGAGAGAGGGAGAAAGTAGGAATGACTTCAAGGATGAATGATGGTGCCCTTGTTCTCTGACATATTAACTCATTAACTGTTAATTAATCATTAAATTAACCATTTCTCAGTCATCTTGGAAATAAACATTCTTTAAAACTTGGCCCTATTAAGCACTGTTTGGGACCAGAAAATTCTTTGCTGTGTATGTGGGAGGGTGTGTTCTGTAAATTTTAGGTTATTTAATGACATTTCTGGATCTACCCATCATATGCCAACAGTATTCCTTATCTCAGCTGTCTGTAAATACTACCAGATATCTTGGGGGAACAAAATCACCACCAGTTAGAAATCACTGGATTCATAAGAGGTAGAGTAGGTTAGCGGGGAGAGAGAGATGAGTCTACTTTCATACCTTTTAAGTTCATCATGCCTGTGGGGCAATGCAATAGATACACTGCATTGCAGCTGGAGAGAAGAACCTGGGCTCACCTTAAAGATCACCTTAAAGATTTGAGAATATTAAGAATATTAAGTGTGCATGCGATAATTGAGACTTGGGTAAAGGCCAGATTGCCTACATAGAATTTAAGATCAGAAGACCATGAACAGGTACCTAGGATCCCCGACAGTTGGAGCTAAGGTAAATTGAAGACACTTAGCTTGTCAAAGTGACCAAGAAGGACAGCCTGATAGTGTTTCTTCTCTCCCTTCCCTGTACCTCACAACAAATGTGTATTTGCACAACTCTCCTAATAGTAATTAGTAAACTATTGGGGGAAAAACAAAAACACAAAACAAAACAACAATCCCCCCCCAAAATGGTTTAGGGACCCAAAGTTAGGATTTAAACTACTTGTAGAATTTGGTAAATGGCTGTGGAAAAGGGATACTATCTCAAAAGTAACTTCAAATTTTAATACTATTTTTTTAAATCACTTCACACTGGAAAAAGTATTAGATGAAAATTTGTAAGAGTCTGTCTTTAAATTTGTGGTACCATATTTTCATTTCTGGACAAATTCTATGTAATGCTGCCAAAAGTTAAAACTTAAGTACATATTTCTAACCTTTTTAAAGTAACATTTAAAAATAATTAAAATCTCCTAGAGAAATGAGCTATTGGGTAACAGACCCAAACAGAAATTAGCCTTGGAAACTAAGACCACTAATTGATTTCATAAAAATTAACCTTTAAACAGCATTGCGAGTAAAAAGACCCATTTCTCGTTGACTGAATGAATCTTTTATTGTCCTTTTGAAATCACAGAAATCATACATGAATATGTTATTGTTGCAAAAGATTCAAACCACACAGAAATATCTAGAAAAAAACATGAATGTCTCCCTTCTCTGATCTGCCACTCCTCCTGCTTTTGCCTCCTTTCCCTAGATGCAACAATTCTCAGCTGTTTGTTGTTCCTCCATCTAGTCCTCTGTGCTGGACACCGAGCACACACCAGTGAATGTGAAACATTGTTCTGCAACTTGCTTTTCTCCCCTTTCCGTATCTTGGAGGTATGAAAGAACCTTTAGCACCATATAAACAGAAAAGGTTTTCTTTCAAAATGAGAGATTGAGCTAATATAATTAAATCAATCCAACATTTATCACAGAGAATGACAATAATAATTATACCACTACTCATTCAGCTCACTGACATAAAGTCTTTGGAACTCGTTTGAGGGATCACTTTGGTGAAAAGCATGATGGATTTTAAAGTCTCAATATTTAGACTTGATAACTTTAGAGGAAAAATACTGTCCTTCCTCGCATAGCAGCAAGAGACCATGAGAGTGACAGTATTCTGTTTTGCAAAAATTATCTTTTTATTCTATCAGACGTGTGTAGAGGTAACATAAATGTAATTGCCTGCAAAGAAAATTCAGGAAACAAGGTGAAAATACTTATTTCCTTTGGAGGAAGGACACTTAGCCAATTTCTTATTCTCATTATTTCCGTGCCTTACCCTCTGGGGGAAAAGCCTGGGAATATTTCCTAATGAAAAATTAACTTGGCCGAGGAGGAAACTGTGAGGCTGACCTGACAATTTCATTTTCTCTGTAATTCCGGACACAGATGATGCAAAGAATTCTGCAACGAGGTAACTTCTTAGTAATCCTATAGGAGTATCTTCTCCAAGACTGTTAAAATTAAGCCTGATATTTTTCACCACAGATTTCCTTCTGCAAGCTAGTGCCATTCTGACAACATTATTCATCATCTTGATATAAGCATGGAGTATTTTCATATCAGAGAAAATTGTTCTATTTATTCCACATAGAGCACGTCTTTCCGAAATTAGAATAACAGTCTGTTTTATTCCTCACTGCCATTTATTAGATAAATCCTATGAATAAAATTGCTGTTTGTTTCTGTATAAATTCTCTCTCTGCTATCATTTTCACTTTATTGCTAGTCACATCATTCATCTGGACCCTATTACTCACCCCTTGGACATTAAGTTCTTCCTTCTCAATGAAATAAGCTGCTCTCAGTATCTTTTCCCCAAGCCAGTATGAAATATTCGCATCAAGTATTAACGGGAAGAGGACTGGCTGGGGATTAAAAAGTCATAGGCCAGAGTCCCAACTTCACTCCCCCTATCCAAACATGTGACTTTTGGGCAAGCTATTTGTCAGCTTGAGTTTCTTCCTTTATACAAATGGGGGAGAATACTATCTGCACTACCTATATTTCTGTGGTTGTTTGTTGGGGGGTGGGGAAAGAAGAAAGGTCTGTTTAAAAGACCTTGTCAACCGTAGCACATTATACAAAGGCAAAGTTTTAAAGTGCCAGGCACAGCTTAGGTGCTCAAAGAACATTTTCAAAATGTAAGTTGAATCAATAGCTCACAGTCATCGCTTGCCTCTAGCAGGAGCTTCACAGAGTAAGGGACACTGGGGTTGGGATGAACTCCAGGCTTAAAACCATGTTCTTGTGCCCCTTCCCTAACTTCACCCGTCTCAGGGATCAGTCAAGCACATACAAATGGGCTTCTGATGATTATGTCTGAGCTGGTGATTCTGCCACTCTGGACAGAGCTGACTGATCCTAGGGTAGATACTTTTCCCAAGCGAATTAACCAAGACTCTCCTCTGGGAATTTGATCTTTGCCAGGGAGACAAACTTTCCATGTTGTTAAAGTGGAATCAGTTGTGACCTAGAGAGAAGACCTTTTGAATCATTGTTGCTAACCTGCCCAGCTTTACTCTTGATTCCTTTGCTTCCTGGGTTCCTTCCTAGGATTGAGTACTCCCTAGGATTCTGTGAGATAAATAGATAAAAAAGAAGTAACACCTACTTCATAGGGTTGTATTATGTGCTTACAACAGTGCCTGAAACTCAATAAGCATTCAGTAAGTCTTAGCTGTTGTTATTATTATTAAATTATTTTGTTTTTTTAATGTTTTACTATTTATTTTTGAGAGAGACAGAGACAGAGAGAGAGAGACAGAGACAGAGACAGAGAGGGAGACCCAGAATCAGAAGCAGACTCCAGGCTCTGAGATGTCAGCACAGAGACTGATGTGGGGCTCGAACCCATGAACTGTGAGATCATGACCTGAGCTGAAGTCTGACGCTCAACTGACTGAGCCACCCAGGTGCCCCAAATTACTTTGTTTTTTAAATTACTTTGAATAATACCTAGCATATATAGAGAGTATTTAAGTGAATTTTTTCCAGCTTTATTGAAATATAATTGACATAAAATGTGTACGTTTAAACTGTGTTACACGATGATTTGACACACTTATATGTTGCAAAATGATTACCAGAGTAGCTGGCTAACACCTGCATCACATCACATAATTACCATTTATTTTTTATACTGAGAATATTTAAGGTCTACTCTCTTAGCTACTTTCAGACATGTAAGAAAATACTAACTATAATCACTATGCTTAACATTAGATTACCCAGAAGTTATTCATCTTGTAGCTAGAAGTTTGTGCTCTTTTAACTAACATTTTCCCTTTTCTCTCACTGGCTTCCCTGCTCTCCCCACCCCCAGCCCGTGGTAACCACCATTCTAGTCTCCTTTTATATTTATATGAGTCCAACTTGTTTTAGATCCCACATACACGTGAGATGATACAGAATTTGTCTTTCTTTGTCTAACTTATTTCCTTTAGGAGAATGCCTTCAAGTTACATCTATGTTGTTACAAACATTGTTTCGAATAGCAGATGCCCTTTTCTCATGGCTGAATAATATTTCATTGAGTGTATATTGATATACATGTATACCAATTACATATTCTTTATTCATCTATTGAAAGACACTTAGATTGTTTCCATATCTTGCCTATTGTGAATAAAGCTTCACTGAACATGGGAGTGAAGGTAAAATAGATCAGATGATCTATTTTTAATTTCCTGAGGAAACTTCACATTGTTTTCTATAGTGGTTGCCCCAATTTATATTCCCACCAACTGTGTAAAAGGATTTCCTTTTCTCCACATCCTTGCCAACACTTGTTATCTCTTGCCTTTTTGATGATATTCATTCTAAGAGGTGTAAGGAGATATCTCTTCTTTTCCTAGTTCCTTGAGGTGTAAAGTTAAGTTGTTTAATTTGAGATCTTTCTTTTGTCTTAAGTTAGGCATATAACACTATAAATTTTTGTCATAGAACTGTTTTTGCTGCATTCCATAAATGTTGGTATATGTGTTTTCACTTTCATTTGTCTCAAGATAGTTTTTGACTTCTGTTTTTATTTCTTCTTTGACCTAGGAGCTTGTTATTTAATCACATTTTTGTGAATTTTCCAGTTTTTTCTTAATTGATTGCTAGTTTCATCCTATGATGGACAGATATTTGATATGATTCTTAAGTTTATTAAGGCTTGTTTTGTGGCCTCATATATGATCTGTCATGGAGAATTTTCCATGTGCACTTTAGAAGAATGCGTGTTTTTCTGCTGTAAGATGAAATGTTCTGTAAATGTCTGTTAAGGACATCTGGTCTAATATGTAGTTTAAATCTAATGTTTCCTTCTTGATTTTCTGTCTGGATGATCTATCCATTGTTTAAAGTTGTATATTGAAGCCCTCTACTATTATTGTATTGCTGTTTATGTCTCCTCTCAGATCCATTAATATTTAGAAACTTCTATGTTGGGTATGTAAATGTTTACAAATGTTATATTCCCTGGATAGATTGACCCCTTTATTATTATATAATGACTCCCTTTTTTTTCTTGTTACAGTTATTGTCTTTTATAAGTATAGCTTCTCTTGCTTTCTTTTACCTTCTGTTTGCTTGCAATCTATTTTTCCATCCCTTCAGTTTCAGTCCAAGTATATCCTTTTTTTAAAACATTTTTTTAAAGTTTATTTATTTTTGAAAGAGAGAGAGAGAGACAGAATGAGCGGAGAGCAAAGAGACAGAGTATCCCAAGCAGGCTCCACACTGTCAGCACAGAGCCTGATGTGGGGCTCAAACTCAAAAACCATGAGATCATGATCTGAGCTGAAATCAAGAGTTGGGCGTTTAACTGACTGAGCCACCCAGGAGCCCCAAATCCATGTCTTTATCCTTTAAGTCTTTATCCTTAAAGATGAAATGAGTATCTTATGGGCAACATATAGGTGTTTTTTAAATTAATTAGGCGCTGTATATCTGTTGGAGAATTTAGTCTATTTACATTTAAAGTAATTATTAATAGTTATGGGCTTACTATTGCCATTTTGTTCATTGTTTTCCGATTGTTTTATAATTCCTTTGTTCCTTTCTCTTTTGTTCTCTTCTTTTTTGATTTGGTGATTTTTTTTTTTGTGATATGCCTTCATTACTTTCTCTTTCTCTTTTATGTAACTACCATAGGGTTTTTCTCTGTGATTATCATGGGAATTACATAAAATATTTTATATCTATATCTATTTTAAGATGAAAAAAATTAACTTCAGATACTTATAAAAGCTCTACATACTCCCCCACATTTTATATTTTTGATGTTACAGTTTACATCTTTTACATTGTGTATCTATTCACAAATTATTATAGTTATGGTTATTTTTGATACTTTTCTCTTTTCACCTGTATAAACTAGAGTTACAAGTCATTTACCCACCATCATTACAATATTAGAGTATTCTTTACTTAACTATATTTACCTTTATCATTGAGTTTTATACTTATGTGTTTTCCTGTTAACAATTACCATCTTTAAATTTTATTTGAAGCACTCACTTTAACATTCTTTGTAAGGCTGGTCTAGTAGATGAACTCCTCAGCTTTTACTTGTCTGGAAAATTCTTTATCTCTCCGTCCATTTTGAAGGACAGTTTTGCCAGATAGAGTATTCTTGGTTGGCAGGGTTTTTTGTTTGTTTGTTTGTTTGTTTGTTTTTTCTTTCTTTCAGCAATTTGACTATATAATGCCACTGACTCCCTTTTGGCCTGCAAAATTTCTGCTAAAAAACTTACTGGTGGTCTCATGGGGGGCGGGGGAGGATTTCCTTTTATGTAACAAGTTGCTTTCCACTTGTTGCTTTTAAGATTCTCTTTTAGTCTTTTCACCACTTAATTACGATGTGTCTCATGAGTCTCTTTGGAATTTTTTTTTAAATTAAGTTTTCTGGACTTTCTGGGTCTGGATAGGTTTCTTTCTCCATGTTGAGAAAAGTTTCAGCCGTTATTTCTTTGAACTAGCCTTCTGACCCTTTCTTTCTTTCTTCCCCTTCTGGGACCTTTATAATGGGTAAATTGTTCCTCTTGATGGTGTTTCAAAAGTCCCTTAAGCTATCTTCCCTATTTATATTTTATTTTATTTTTATGTTTTCACTTCTCAGATTAATTGAGTTTCACTGCTTTGTTTTCAGGTTCACTGATTTTTTATTGTGTTTCATCTAGTCTGCTATTGAACCTGAATCCCTTTATTAAATTTTTCAGTTCAATTATTATATTCTTCAGGTCTTGATTTGTTTTCTACTTCTTTTTTAACTTTTTAAAAATGTTTATTTGAGAGAGAGAGAGAGAGAGAGAGCAAGTGGAGGAAGGGCAGAGAGAGAGGGAGACACAGAATCTGAAGCAGGTTCCAGGCTCTGAGCCATCAGCACAGAGCCCAATGTGGGGTTCAAATTCCTGAACCTTGAGATCATGACCTGAGGTAAATTCGGATGCTTAACTGACTGAGCCACCCAGGCACCCCTGTTTGGTACTTTTTCATATTTTCTATGTCTTCTTTGAAATTTTCACTTTGTTCATGCATTGTTCTCCTGACCTCTGTGAGCATCTTTATGGTTGCTATTTTGAATCCTATTTTAAGTAAATCACTTCTCTCCATTTTATTGAGGTCTATTTTGGAGTTTAATTTTGTTCTTTTATTTGAAATATATTCCCCTATTTCTTTATTTTTCTTGGCTCTCTGTGTTGGTTTCTGTGCATTAGATAAAGCAGCCACCTCTCCCAGTCTTGACAGAGTGCTCTTGGGTAGGAACAATCTCATCAATCAGTCTGACCTGAGCTTTTCATTTTTCTCTTAAACTCCTGTGAATGCCCAAGCCATCTTCATTGTTCTAAGTGCCTCCCAGTATTAGAGGGTGTGCTCAGACCCATCACTGTCCTAAAGGGGAGGATCGCAGTTAGCACCTAGATGCCAGTTGATTGGAAGCTAGACCCTCAGACAGCAGCAGGAAAGTATACAGTTAAACCCCTTCCTGGGAGAACCTGAGAAGTAGGCATTTTTGCTGCTCTCCCTGTGCTTTGCCCAACTGTAAAGCCATGGGAGGAGGGGAGTGCTTCTGTTTTTATTAAGAACTTTCTTTGTTTATTTGTTTGCTGTAGTCCTGTGGTACTAATGAATGCATACTGGCTGTCAGAACCCATGATCCAGGGGCCTGTGCTCTGGGCAGCAACTGGAAAATCTGGGGGTACCAGATGTGTGAACAAGCTCTTTCCAGGGAGATACTGACTACTGAAGTAGGCTAGAGGGAGAGGACAGAGATGTCCCCAGGCTTCCCTAGTCTCTGGGGATGATGTCATTCAGTCCCAAGATATGTTCTAAATTAGAAGCTTGATCCTAGGGCAGCAGCTTTCAAAGTATGCAAATAGACCTCTTTCAGGGAAAGACTGGGAGATGGGTGTTTCTCTTTGTTCTTTTTGCTCTGAGCTGTGGGAGAATAGTCAGTTAAGAACTGCTTCTTTGTTTGCAACAGTCCTATGGGACTCCTGAATGCAACCCCCACTGGCTGTCAGGGCCAGGTGACCCAGGATCCCAACCCTCAGATGGCAGCCGCTGAAGCTGGGGTACAGATATGCATAGAAGCTCCTTTCATAGAGATACTGCTAATATGGAATGGGCTAGAGGGAGAAGGCAAAGATGTCCACTGGCTTCCTTGGTCTCCAGGGAGGATGGCAGTCAGCCCCTAGATGTGTGCTAAATTAGAAACGTTATTCTTAGTAAGCAGCTTTTAATGTATGCAAATAGAAGCTTTTCAGGAAAAGACTGGGAAGACTGAGACATGGTATTTTTTGCTGCTCCTACACTGAACTCTGGGGGATAGCCATGAAGAGTCCCTCATGTGCAATTCTTAAATGTTGGGATGCTGGATATGGGGTCCAAATGCTTCACTCCTTGGGGAGAAACTTGGAGTTGGAAATTCCGTCCTGACTGTATGGTTGCTGTGCCAGGGGTGGGGTTAATAGTGTGTCTCAGCCTTTCCTACCCATTTTGATGTGGATGTTCTTTGTTCATCTGATATATAGGAGTCATGCAGTTTCTGGATTTCTTTCAGAGGGAATTTCTTAATGTATAGCTGTACATTTGATATGTCTGTAGGGGGAGAAACTTCATGGGCCTCCCATGTTGCCATCTTGGACTGGATCCACAAATTGAATGTTAGTTTTCATTAATGGTACTCAGTCTATACAGCTGGTTTTGAGTAATAAAATAATTAGTTAATGCATGTAATTTAGTTAGTATAGTGCCTAGCATGCTTAATAATCATCCTTAATAATTATTTACTATTATTTGTAGTATATGAATGCTCCCATAAGTGACAAACTATATGTATTGTATTGTCTTTTTTCAACACACTTTGTTTCAAAATTTTCACCTTTGTGCATAGAGAGTAACTTCATTTTCTTAAAACTGCTGAATGATGTTAGTTTTTCCTTTATTTATGGGCATTTAAGAAGCTTTAACTTTTCAGAAAATTTAAGAAAAAAACCCTTAAAATATGCTGTCTTGTACATGCATGTGGCTGTCTTATAGCATAGAGATCTGGTATGACAGTTACTGGATCATAAAGCATATTTAATGTTAATAAATTGTAGAAAATGCTCATTAAAGTAATTGTTCATTAGCTATTATGGCTGTGTGTTTTTCTGTCATCTTACCAACATGTGAGGTTACCAAATTTTGAAATATTTGCCAATACGACTTTATGAGCTCATTGCTTTAATGTGCATTTCCTTGATTACTACTGAGAAACACTTTTGTTTATTTAGTTTATTGGCTCTTTGTATTTCCTCTTTTGTAAACTGCCTGTTTTCTTTTTGTTTATTTGGTATCTGATTTCGAAAGTCTGGTTTCCTCTTGAAAATAATGGAGGATTTTTTGAGAAGGCGGAGAATATTACTTTCTCTTTTAGACCCATAAATTTTGGGTGTACAAGAGGGACAATGAATTATTTTAGAACAATATTTCAAATTGGAATTCTAATGAGTTCTTAATTATAAGTTAAAAACAGTATTACTAAAAGGCGTCAGCAGCATCAGCCTCACTCAGAGGAACTTTTAGATATGTGCATTTTCAGGTCCTTCTCTGACCACTTTACCAGGAGCTCTAGGGGTGGAGCCCAACTAGTTGTGTTTTAGTTTAACAAGCTCCCAGGTGATCGAAAAGCAGTAAACTAGACCATTGAAAGATTCTTTTAGGGGCACCTGGGTGGCGCAGTCGGTTAAGCGTCCGACTTCAGCCAGGTCACGATCTTGCGGTCCGTGAGTTCGAGCCCCGCGTCAGGCTCTGGGCTGATGGCTCAGAGCCTGGAGCCTGTTTCCGATTCTGTGTCTCCCTCTCTCTCTGCCCCTCCCCCGTTCATGCTCTGTCTCTCTCTGTCCCAAAAATAAATAAACGTTGAAAAAAAAAAAAGAAAGATTCTTTTAATCACCATAAGATTATGACTGTTTGTCTTATATTACTTAGTGATGTTAACATTTAAAAATTTTATTGGTATACACAACTTGGATGAATCTCAAAGGAATTATATGGAGTGAAAAAAGTCATTCCCACACATACTGTATGTTTACATTTATATAACATTCTTGAAATTACAATATTATAGAAAGAGAGAACAGGTTAATTGATGCTAGGAGTTAGGGAGTGTAGAGTGCAGTAAAGGGCTGGAAGATGGGGGTTATAATAAAAAGAAATAACCAGGAATTGTTGTACTGTTGGAACTGTTCTGTATCTTGACTGTGATAGTGGACACACAAACTTACACATGTGATAAAATTCATAGAACTGAATACACACACACACACACTCACACACATAATCACAAACACACACAAATGAGTGCAAGTAAAACTTGGGATATCTGAATAAGATCTGTATATTGTATCAGTTTCAGTATTCTGGTTGTGATAGTATACTACAGATGTGTAAGATGTTACCATTGGGGAAAAATTGGGTAAAGGATGGAAAGGATCTCTCTGTCTTTTTACAACTTACAACTAGAACAACTAATTCTACAATTATCTGAAAATTAAAAGTTCATTAAAAAACAACAGAAGTTTTATTAGGTTTAATTGTTACCATTCCTCCAAATATTGATAGGAAACTGGGAAAATGGCTTATTGTCATTTTCACTCTGAATTTGGCAAATTATTTCAATTCTATTAGTAATATGTTTAAAGAATTAAAAACAAACAAATGAACAAACATGCTAGATTTAGAACATTTAATTTCCTATTGAAAAAAAATTTTTTTTAATTTTAAACATGGTTTTTTAGAGAGACAAGAAGAATGCGAGCAGGGGAGGGGCAGAGAGAGAAGGACACACAGAATCTGAAGCAGGTTCCAGGCTGTAAGCTATCAGCACAGAGCCCTACATGGGGCTCGAACTCATGAGCCATGAGATCATGACCTGAGTCAAAGTCAGACACTTAACATCTGACTGAGCCACCCAGGTGCCCCGAAAACATAGCTTTAATTCTTCTGTAAACAATGTATCTCTAATCTTTAAATCCTATATTAATTAGTCCTACATAAAATAATATAAATGTATAAAACACAGAAATGCTTAAAGAGGAAAAAATAGCATATATTTTGTTTTTTAACCTTTAGCATTTAGGTTTAGGTGCTTTTCTATTTGAGTGACAATCCTCCTTGGAGAAATAAAAACATAACTAAAACACAGTTGAGTGCAATTTCTACAAAACAGACATAAGAGCCATGGGAACTCTTAACTACAGATGGGATGCAGTTTTCAAATAATTACAAAATGAGGTTGCTCAATAATCCCAAACTCCTAAACACTCACACCACTAATTAAAGATTCCAAGAGGAAGAGTGTTCATGGATCTTTTGGTAAGTCATTGCAATTTTCATGTTGACACAATTTCGCATACAATCAACCTAAAATAGTCCAGGTTACCAATTTCGTTTATTTTTCTCCCCAGAACTCACCTGGGAGCTCTTATGTTGTACCTATTGGAATCCATTTATTTTGTCCCCTTCCTAGAACTTTGATCTGGGTACTATTGATTTTGATTCATTGGCTGACAGTTTTAGACACTGATTGAACATTTATTTCAGGCTTGGATGACACACGTTAACACAAACTCTTCATCCATGAACCATTAAAACAGTCAGTAAAAGTTGAAAGATAAAGAAAGATGGCGCTATGTTCTATTTGTAGTCTTCATTTCCTCTATTTGGCTAGCTTGTTCCTGGGTTGGTCAGGGGAGGATTCACTCCATTCAATGTCCTCTTTCACCTGGGACTTAAGAGCTGACACAAAAATTTACCAAGACTGTTAATAGAATTTATTATATTTAGAATTCTTAAACTACAGTTATTAATTTCAAAAGTTGCTTAGTAATTTTCACAAATTAAACTCATTTTATATATATATAAATATGTATTATATATATATATAAATTTTATATACATATATATCTCCAACATGTGATTTATTGTTGTTTATTTCCATTCAGCTTTTCATGTTCCCTAGTGTCCTAGAGGAGTGCGTTGCTGTCTTAGCAATGTATACTTGGTGAATGTAGCATAGAAACTGGAAGAAATATGATTTAGTATCTTTGCTTTGGGATGAATTTCCTCAGTTGGATTCTGTTCTCAGAAAACTTTTGGAAGCACATTTAGTGGTGTGTAGTTTGAGGGAAACTGCACTGCACTAACTACTCAAAAAATAACAATATCTTTATATCCTTGAAATTTGAGACCAACTTTTATTTGTAAGTCTATGTGTTTTTCCCTGTATTTGGGGCATCTCTTCATTCTCCAGCAACAGGAAAGTTCCTAACATGGGCTTTGACCTCTTTTCAAAACCATAGGGAGAGAAGCAGTCTTTTATAGTTCCTGTATACTGAGTCATACCATACCAAGTTCTGGTGCCAAAAATCTGTACTAGACTCACTTTCATTAACCAGTCTCTCCAAACAGGTCATTGAAGGGCTCTTGGAATTATGATTTATGGTATTTCATGCAGTGATACAAAAAATGCTGGACTAAGTTCAGAAACAAGAGTCAAATGATGACAATGAGAGCAAACAATTTCAGATTGTTTTAGTTGTAGCTGACTACCAGGAAGCTGGGAGAGAATGTGTATCTGGGAGAACTAAGCAGTCATATGGTCATAACTAAGCCAGCCTTCTATGTATATATGTATGTTTGTATGTATCTATGTATGTATGTATCTATGTATGTCATGTATTCATTCATTCATTCATTCATTCATGTGGAAAGACAACACTTGATTACTTGGAGAAAAGGCTAACATATTTCCATCTTCCTCCTAAAATGTTTACTTATAAACACTGGGAAAGAGCTCCTTTTGGCCATTGATTTCCAAGGAGTGGTAAGACTCAATTTTGTGAGCTGATTAAAAGCACTAAATATTTGTGGTCAAGGATAGAGTGACCCTATGATGCTTCAGTACTGATGTTAGACTGCTCTATTCTTTTGCTGTCATATAGTGCAATACAGTTTTCATTCTCTTGTTTCCAAAATACTACAGTATTTCTGTATATCACTGTGCTGCCTTATTTCTTATTATTTGTCACTGTTTGGATCCTTCCTCATTTTTAGCTAATGTAGTCTTTAAGATTCACTAACAAGTGCTCACTTCAGCAGTACATATACCAAAATTGGAATGATTTAGAGAAGATTAGCATGGCCACCCTGTGCAAGAATGACATGCAAATTCTTGAAGTGTTCCATATTTTAAAAAAATCCTTGGGGGCACTTGGATGGATCATTGGGTTAAGTGCCTGACTTCCACTCAGGTCATGATCTCACAGTTAGTGAGTTTGAGCCCCGCATTGGGCTCTGTGCTGACAGCTCAGAGCCTGCAGCCTGCTTCAGATTCTGCATCTCCTTCTCTCTCTGCCCAACTCCTGCTTATGCTCTCTCTCTCTCTCTCTCTCTCTCTCTCTCAAAAATGAACACATGAACAAAGTTAAAAACAAACAAACAAACAAAAACCTTGGGGCACCTGGGTGGCTCAGTCTGTTGAACATCTGACTCTTGATTTTGGCTCAGGTCATGATCTCACAGTTCATGAGATGGAGCCCTGCATCAGGCTGTATGCTGACAGTGCAGAACCTGCTTGAGTTTCTCTCTCTCCCTCTCTCTCTGCCCCTCCTCTACTCATGCATGTGCTCTCTCTCTCTCTTTCTCAAGATAAACAAACATTTTTAAAAACATTTTTTAACAAAAGTAAAGTAACATGTTGAAAGAGAAAAAGATAATGGTTCAACTCTTATTTGCCTAACAAAAGAGCCTTAGATCTTCTAGATGATCAAAAAATCTTAAATATTTTTTAAAAACTCTTACATTACTGGTCTTTAAGTTGAAAAGGAAAAAAATATGTATCCATACTTTTATGAAATAAAGAGAAAATAGCCATTATATGCCCTGTTTCTTCTGTCCAGTTTCTGACAGCATGATTCACATTCTTCAGTTAGCACCTCTCTCCCATTCTACTTCAGGCAGATTTTTCACAGGCTTTTCTCTTATCTAAGCCTGTCTAAGAACCTTACCTTTATTTCTGTTATTTTATCTAATTTGGGACATAAGAAGGGTCAGAAACAAACAAAAAGAGCTGCCAAAGACATAATAGAAACTTTTGTCCTTTTCCTGATTTGGAACAGTCCTACCCACTAAGAGTAATATAAATTAAAATGCAATGAGTCATCCTTTTCCATCATTTTCATGAGTACCACACCTGTTGTCCACCTTTGCAAGAAAGGTCACTTGCTGAAAATGATGATTCATGCCTCCCACCCCTCTTCAAGGACTTTCTAGCTGTCTATGCTCATCAACAGCATCCATAAAATTAATTCCACCTGGCACTAGCTCTAGAAATCACTAGACCTGTGCCTCTGACCAAGGATCTTCTTATCTGACTTAAACTCTCCTAGTAACTCAGGCATGTGATGCTGACCCCAAGTACCCTGGAAGGAGCCTTGGAATTCAATATGTGTAAAGCAAGCCACACTTGATTTGTTAGCAATAGAATAGGTAACCATCATGCAGCATCTATCATTCTCTGTCAAAATAAAGTGAATTTCTTCTATTATTGTTTAATAGTAGTTAATAGTGTCATGAAATTTAGATTTTTAATTTGTTTCTTTGAAAACCATTAAAACTGTGGAGAAATAACAATAGTTATCATGCATTACATGGCTGGCCACTACTGTGTTAGGCGCTTTAATTAGTGGTCTTCTTTGACCTCACCCAAAGAGATAAATGCTACAGTCTCTTTTTTTTTTTCCTTCCAGAGGTAAACCTGATGTTTAGAGATTAAATAATTTATCATCATGCAGTTACTAAGAACTGCAGGAGTAACTTGAATCAAAGACTTTTATTCTCCAAAGTCTGTGTTCCTTCCCACTTTGCTCAAGAAACAATTATACTAATTCTAAATCTGCTTAACAGAATTTGTGATAATTTAATCAGGCCAGCCATGCACCTTTGTACTCTGAGGATAAATCTGTTAATTCAACAAATATTTACAGTGAAAGTTATGTACCAATTGATTATTTTTTTTATAAGTTCTTCAAATATTTGTCAATTTTATTAATTTGGAACCTGTTTTGGAAGATAATACTCATTTCCCAAGTGGAAATCAAAGACAGTGATTTCATCTATTGCCAATTGTAGAACATTGAGCCCATTAGAAATATTTAATATACTGTTTCTTCTTTTAGTCCTGAGTTTGAATATGAAGTATATTTCTCTTTGAAGAAGACTTTTAAAATATTGTAATTCCAAATTGTCACCAAAAGATAAAGTCATTACTATTGAAATATTTTGAAACTTAACTAAACACTTAGATTTTATAACAGTTTCAAAACAAAATAAATGGATGCTGGCTTGAAAATCCTCTAAGCAGACAAAACCATTTAAACCATGTAAGCAAAACTAAAACCATGTAAGCAAAACATGTAAACAAAACTAGTTTAAGTCATGAACATAAGCAAAATTTAATTTACTTTTATAAATATATTGCTCTGATAATCATAAAAGAAACTTAGGCCATATTCCTAAAATGCTGTAAGATAATCACTTTTAACCAATCCTCTGCTGTCTAGAAACCCATGTTGTAATAACTGATCCTAATTTTCACTCTATAAGCCATCCTGCAATGTCAGACCTCTGAGCTTTAATACACATTGTTTTGAAGACTCCTGGTTTTTATTTTTATTTTATTTTATTTTTTAATTTAATTTTTTATTTTTTTTAATTTACATCCAAATTAGTTAGCATATAGTGCAACAATGATTTCATGAGTAGATTCCTTAATTTCCCTTACCCATTTAGCCTATCCCCCCTCCCACAAGCCCTCCAGCAACCCTCAGTTTGTTCTCCATATTTATGAGTCTCTTCTGTTTTGTCTGCCTCCCTGTTTTTATATTATTTTTGTTTCCCTTCCCTTATGTTTATCTGTTTTGTCTTTTAAAGTCCTCATATGAGTGAAGTCATATGATTTTTGTCTTTTTCTGATTAATTTCACTTAGCATAATCCCCTCCAGTTCCATCCACGTAGTTGCAAATGGCAAGATTTCATTCTTTTTGATTGCTGAGTAAGACTCCATTGTATATATATACCACATCTTCTTTATCCATTCATCCATCGATGGACATTTGGGCTCTTTCCATACTTTGGCTATTGTTGATAGTGCTGCTATAAACATGGGGGTGCATGTGTCCCTTCAAAACAGCACACCTGTATCCCATGGATAAATGCCTAGTACTCACGAAGACTCCTGGTTTTTAAAATGTTATGTGCACAATAAACTCTTACTAAATATTATTTTACTGATCTGTTTTTAATTTTTACTTTTTTTTGATTTTGACAGTTTCTGGTGTCAAAAGTGGGATCAAAAAGATGACCCCTTCAGTGACTCTGAGGCTGATGAACAACAATGTGTGGGTACCCATGGAGTTCAATGCACTCACTATTTTACTGCGAATTGCAGAGTGAGAAGGTAAGTCTGCGATGTCTGTTTTTATATGAAGAACATTCATGGAATGTAGGGTGTATTTTAGTTAAAGAAAAAAGGGAGCAATTCTGTCCTAAAATAAAATGACTGGTTGTTCCAAATAAGAAAGAGAAAAATAATAAGATAAAAACTACACGGATATAGGAAATTGCAGAGGTTTTGAGTAAAAGAAATTTTATGTTGTGTGGTCAAATGTGGCTAAAATTAAATAGATTAATTTACAAGGGTTTTTTAAATGAAATTAATAATGTACTGATACAAAACGAGTTTAACTTCTATCTCTAAAAGTCACAGAATTTCTTAGATTATTGTTCTGCTTTTAAGAAAAGATAATAAAAGATTTTTCTTTACCTATAATGTGATCTTCCCCAGAAACAAAGATTCTACATCTCATCCAAAAATACCCTGTTCTTCACATTGTCTTTATTAAGTCTTTGATAACTTAGAAAAATTAAGCATTTCTAGTATTTAAAAAGCTAAGTTTTTGTTTTTGTTTTTTAAATGTTTATTTATTCTGAGAGAAATAGAGATAGAGTGTGTGTGAGCACGGAGGAGCAGAGAGTTAGAGGGAGAGAGAAAGAATCCCAAGCAAGTTCTGTGAGCCCCAACACAGGGCTCAATCTCATAAACTGTGAGGTGATGACCTGAGCCAAAATCAAGAGTCAGATGCTTAACAGATGAGCCACCTAGGTGCCCCTAATTTTTTTTTTTTTTTAATGCCTATGACACTTCCTGGATTTGCCTTCGATATCTTTTTTCAACTTGGTTTAATGGATAATTAAATTTTATTTCACAGTGATTTGTTATACTTTTTGATAAGTATTTTACCTCTTTTGAGGTTTTTTTTGAGTACAGTTGACACACAGTGTTATATTAGCTTCATGTGTACAACATAGTGAATCCACAAGTGTATATATTATGCTATGCTCACCACAAGTGTAGCTGCCATCTGCCACCATACAATACTATTACAGTATCATTGACTATATTCCTTATGCTTTGCCTTTTAATCCCATGGCTTATTCCACAATTAGAAGCCCATATCTCCCACCCCCCTTCACCCATTTTGCCTACGCCCCCACCCCTCCTCCCCTCTGACAACTATTCTCATACACTGTTGGTGGGAGTATAGACTGATATAGCCACAGTGGAAAGCAATGTGGAGGGCCCTCAAAAAATTGAAAACAGAACTACCATATGATCCAATAATCTCATCACTGGGTATTTACTCAAAGAGAAAGAAAACCTAAATTGAAAAGATATATGCACCCTTATGTTTATTACAGCATTGTTTACAATAAGTATCCACCAATAGATAAATGGAAAGGAAGATGTGATATATATGTATACACACACACACACGCATATATATATATATATATATATATATATATATATATATATATGCGTGTGTGTGTATATATATATATATATATATATATATATATGAATATTGTGCAACCATGAAAAAGGATGAGTTTATGCCATTTGTGACAACATGGATAACTCTAGGGGGTTTTATGCTAAGTGAAATAAGTCAGACCAAGAAAGACAAATACCGTATGATTTCACTCATATGTGGAATTAAAAAAAATGAATAAACAAACATAAAGCAGAATTTGACCTATAAATACAGAGAACAAAGTGACATCAGCCCTAGAAACATTTTTCTATATATGTCTCCTAAGGCAAGGAAAACAAGAGTATCTTTTGAAATTTTTGACAAATTTCCCCAAATCGAATTCTAAGTGAAGTCTTTTTGACCTTAAACTAACTGTGGAATATTCTAGAGGCTTACTGCAAGATCTCAAAGATTTGCTCTGTCTCCTTATAGAAAGAGAAATATTGATTTATTTAGGCTTATTTGACATGTTAAATTGCGTGGAAAACATCGTCAAATAAGCAATGTTTAAGCTTCTTAGGTTATATTTATATGGACATATATTAGTAATATATGCTGTGTCTTGGTATAAATCTATCAGTCGTGATTCCAGTTATTGTTTTTAAATATTGTATATCATAAAAATAATCAAGTTTACTTGTCAGTTGCATAATATTTTTAGTGAACTGTCACCACATCTTTAGCCATGGCTATCATTAAGACTTATCCCTCACAGACAGCTATTGGTTTACTCTGATTTCTTCTAAGGAAGCACTGACATTCAACTATAGGAAAAAAATGCTGTCCCTTCAAAAATATTTATGGAAAAGATCTTGAAAGTTGCTCTAGAATACAGGTTTCTAATAACATGAAAATCGTAACACTGAACTGAGTAAGAATTTCTAGAACTCTAATGGAAAAATTGATTCATAGAATTGCTAACTCAATATCAAGAAAAGCAAAAATTAACTATGTGGGACTAAATGAACTGATGACTATGGTTATAATTTTTATGACTTTGAAAGATTGCTTGTACTTTAATGTTTTGTTTTCCAGATTTAAAGAATTCCCCTTTCTCCTTTTTTTAAGCTCTCTATAACTTACAGCAATTTGGTTTAGTATACCTTTGCAAAATAAAGGTTGAAACATGTATCTTTTTTTTTCCCTATATAATCCTTCCAGAGTTCAGAAACTCTTATTAAATATTATTATTTTTATGACAATATAGGTATTTCCTGAAGTTCAAATATAATCTATTCACTGTGTCACAGGACACAATTGGGCAAGTCCTTAGTTTGGCTCCTCAGCCTAAAGAGACTTTTAAAGGTTTGATCTGAGATTCATTATTACCTGACAATTGTAAAGCCCAAAGGTTGACTTTATGGATCCAATAAAGTGTCTTGGATATTACCAGAGCTTTGAATGGAATATCATGTTGAGAATATGAATAGAATCACTATTCTTGCCACACTTACGTAAATAATTAGGCCACATTTAATGACACTACACTTACTTTACAAACAAACTAGTTGCACTGTTATCTTTGATAAAAATGAGATGACTATAAAAAGATTGTTTCAGTAGAAAACTGTACTATCCCCCTTTTCAGATTCTAGTTCTGTTCACTGTCTTTGAGGTTTTGTTATCTCCCTGTTAACCTTAGAGAAATCCTTATAGCAGATCATGTATGGACACCCTTCATGCTTGTTGCTGTAGGGGCAACTTGAGAGTTCACCAGAACACCCAATGACATCATCAAAGACAGTCAGACTGCAAACCAGGAAACTTCATCAGATTGAAGCTGTCATCTTTACTCCACCATCTAAAGATGCCTTGACATCAAATCTAGACATTTTCTCAACTGGCTGCTCTTCATACTCAGAGTTTACATTTTGCTCCAATTATTAACCTTTTTTTCCCCCTTTTGTTTTCATAGAAATTTATCTTATTAAATTACCTGATTGCCCGTATAATACAGAGGCTTGGTTAAGTGGAAGCTCACTTGCAATACCACTTCCTGAAATAGAACATCGTGTTCATTCTGTCCTAAGCAATCATGTGTACATGTGAATGCCAATACATCATGTGCTATGTAAATAACTCAGGAAAAAAAATGAAATCCAATTACACATTTTCTCAAAAAATGTAGGTTGACCTAGAAGTGTGAAATCCGAATCTGATTGTAACCCATTTGATATACTTCAATCTTGTCTCCTGAGAATCTCTGCTCTGGGGAATTTTTTAATTCCTGGCTGTTATTATCTTCATAGTTATTGTATCAATTATCTCCGTTGTGCATTGTACCCTCTCAAGGTTTTTAAATGCCTTTTAGTAGCCAATCACATATCAAATTATATCTACCAGGATTAGACAGTTTGCAAAACTCAGTGATCCAACCACACGTCTGCAATGATGATGGCAACTGTTAGTAATAGCCATTACATGACTATCCATTCTAATGACTGCATCACCAGTGGTACCCAAGAGCAACACTACACTAGTTGGTCACACCCTCAGCTTGCTGTGACAATGACAAAATTAGGGAATTGGTAAAATAACAGTGTACTGGATACTATAGGAAAAAAAAGAAAAATTGTATACAAGATCTTGTCTAAATACTTCCATATTAAATATCTTCTCTGAGTGTTTGACAAAACCCTCAACCACAACAAATACAAAACCAAACTTAGCATGCTCTTTATAGCACACTCCATCACTACTTATTACATTCCTTCCACATCCAACCAAATATATCTTCCACTAATATCTCCCATTTTTCTCACTGGTAAAAAACATCCATTATGTCACACTAACCAAAAAACTGCAAAGTCATTCTCTGCTCTGTCAGCTCCCTCACCCTCTTCTCTAATCAGACATCAAGAACCTTCAGTTCTGCTCCTGATTATCTCTTCTTCTCTCTATCCCCTTGTCATCTTCCACTTGGACTTAACTGAGATAGGCTTCTATCTAACTTTTCCATCAGTCTCTTTTTTTCCCCTTCTCCGTGTACTGTAGTCTGAAAGCTATTACTAAAATTCAAATCATATTATGTCCCTTTCTGGGTAAAAATCCTGTTACTCCTCAATGCCAAACAAAGAATAAAGTATTTTAAATTTTAGGGAAATACCTTCACATTTATTCCATTTACTTATCTATCTTGCTATCTAATCTTTCTATTTTAATCATACATGTTTTTTCCCATGAACTTGTCTTGTGGTATGTTATATTTTTCTTCAAGTATTTGTTTGGAGCCATATTTTCTGGACTTAATTTTATGAGACATACAAAACAATTGGATTTATTTCCATAAGATAGAGACAAGATCCAAATATGATTTGTGAAAGTGAATATGGTAACAATTTGAAAAATGAAACGAAGAAGAGGAGAAATGGCTACAGTAGGTGGTTACTGCAATGGTGATAAGGATCTGAGCCTGGGGAATAGAATAAGAAAAGACATGCAATGAGGTAGTGTGTGTGATAAGGTTATATATGAACATACCTGAGCTGTTATGAATCATCTTATCAGGATGGTTTCTTGGCATAACACTCACAGTGGACAACTGAAGGGACAGAAAGAACAAAGAGTCTTTTAGAATTTTCTTAAAAGTTATGTGAGGACTTAGTAGAGAAGTGAAAAGTAAATAGAAGACTACTATACAAGTAAATGAGAACCACTTGTATTTAACATAGGAGTTGTATAATATCACTAAAATATTAGAACATCTTTTGGTCACTAGATATTTAAACCATCTCCTGATTTACTTTTAGAGTATTGTTTTGTTAGAAAACATTATATAAAATTTTTAGGAATGAGTAAAATCTGAAGTTAAGAGTTGTAGTTTTTTTTTTCTTTCTACTTTGAAGTCTTGTTTTATGCTGAGCACTGTATGCAGCCCTGTAGAAATAAATGAACACAAGATAATCCCTACTCTCAAAGGAAATTACAAACTTGTTGAGAGTTTAAAACAAGCAAAGCAAAAATCTAGAATTTAGTCAATTAAGTAAAAAAATTAGGCCCCAAACACTTTCCTCTCAAAAGTGTATAACCAAAACATGAAAAAAAGGATATTTAATTTGTTTTGCTTAATTTATTGGTTACCTACTAGAACCAGAAGCCCCCTAAACACTAAACAAAAAGAAAGTATTCATGGGAAATACTCAGCATGCAAAAACATGCCTGCCAAGAAACCAAACAACCCACACATAGCCAATAAAAGTGAAGACTCTTACTTCATACTCTAAATGCCCCAGATTGAAACTGTGTCAGTGAGAGAACATTTCACAGCTGTAGGAGCTCTTTTTAGAGAGATTTTTCTGCCAGTGTCAAAGTTCTGTAACACATAAATTATTACTTAGAGAATCACACCCAAACTTCTTAACTAATAAAGGGAATGAACAGAAATTTTAAAGTTATTTTAAATTTCAAGGGAAGAAGATGCTCTGTTGAGCAAGCAACTATTTTGTAGCCCTTAGCATTGTTTAAAGATCACCTTCAGAGCTACAGTCAGGGTCCATAGTGTCTAACTGGAAAGATTAAAATCTAAGAAATCTTAAAAAAATACATAAATAAATAATAAAAACAAAATCTAACAAATCTTTTTATTTAATGTTTATTTATTAATTTGAGAGAGAGAGAGTGAGCAGGGAAGGGGAAGATAGAGGGAGAGAGAGAATCCCAAGCACTCTCTGCACTGACAGTGGGGAGCCCCATGCGGGGCTGTGACATCAGGAACCTGTGACATCATGACCTGAGCCAAAATCAAGAGTCAGAACTTAACAACTGAGCCACCTAGGTGTCCAAAATCTAAGAAGTTTTAGATTTAGAACCCAAGCAAGTACAGATACTTTCAAAGTTTGGCTTTGAAATCTTTAGCTTATATTATCCATAATTTAAAAATAAGAATAACTTAAAGTGCTGTCCTGCTATAAAACTAAAGATACAGAATGTTCTCCAGCTGTGCAGTAAAGCAAAATTCGTTCAAGAATTTAATTTTTCTGTTTTTTTTTCCTCATATATAGCATAATCAGAACTATCTCTCATTGGAGAACTTGAGGATAAATTACTAATGTCATTTAATGCAATTTTGACTGTAGTTTATACTGTTTTGTCCTTCAAATGGTCATTAAATGTTTCTCACTTCTCTCTAATGTTTAAAATATCATAAGTAGGCATAATGAGACAAAAGTATGGAGTAAAGAAGCACTCACTGAAAAAAAGATTTCTATGAAAAGTCATTGAGATTCAAATTTACAGAGGAAACATTCATATTGAAATTTCTTTTTTTTTTTTTTTTATTTATTTTTGGGACAGAGAGAGAGACAGAGCATGAACGGGGGAGGGGCAGAGAGAGAGGGAGACACAGAATCAGAAACAGGCTCCAGGCTCTGAGCCATCAGCCCAGAGCCCGACGCGGGGCTCGAACTCAGGGACCGCGAGATCGTGACCTGGCTGAAGTCGGACGCTTAACCGACTGCGCCACCCAGGCGCCCCTCATATTGAAATTTCTGAAATGAATTTTACCACTGGGTAAAAGTGTCACAATAAAATGTGCCCTGGGTCTCCTTGAGTATAGGCTGGATATAGTGACTTGCATCATATGAATAAAACACAGACAAGGGAAAAATTGACTTTACAGTCGAGAAACCTAGCAAACACCACATTAACCAAGTGATAATGATAAACATGATCAGTAATAATTTGTGCAGATTTCATGTACCCCTTTATCTGATATGATGAGAAGGTTACCTCATCTTATGATGTTCTCCCCTTAAACCATATCCTAAGCCTAATCATGAGAAAAACATCACACAGCTTAAGTTGAAGGATAGTCTACAAAATAACTGACCACGATTCCTCAAAATTGTTAAGGTCATGAAAAACAAGAAAAGACTGAGAAACTCTCACAGATTGGAGGAGACTGGGAGACCAGATGACTACATGCAATGTGGTATTCTGGGTTGATCCAGTAACAGACATTAGTGGAAAAACTGGTAGAATCTGAATAACATCTATAGTTTAGTTGATAATAATGTACCAATGTTATTCTTGGTTTTGACAAATGTGCCATGGATATGTAAGATGTTACTTAAGGAAAACTAGGTAACGGGTATATATGGAAACTACATTATCTTTGCAGCCTTTTTTTTTAAATCCAAAATTATCCCCAAATAAAATGTTTATTAAGCACACACACATACACACACCCTACAACAGGATTTAATTATAATTCTTAAAAGAATAAGAATGCTTATTACAACCAATAGGATCCTTCTTCTCATAGACAAACAAAACAGCATTTTAGTAATTTCTTGATATTTAAATCTAGGCTTAGTGTTGAGTAACTTTGAGATTTTCATTGCATTAGCAATTTAAGCAGCCCAGGGACACCTGGGTGGCTCGGTCAGTCTTGATTTTGGCTCAGGTGATGATCTCACTTTTCCTTGAGTTCGAGCCCCACATCGGGCTCTGTGCTGACAGTACAGAGCCTGCTTGGGATTCTCTCACTCCCTCTCTCTCTGCCTGTCTCCTGTTCACCTCCTTACTCTCTCTCACTCTCAAAATAAATAAACTTAAAAAATATTTAAAAAAAAGAAATTTAAGCAGCCCAAACGAGATTTTTAGATTTACATTATGTATACGGTAAAACAATGGTGGTTTATTTGTGAAATATTACTCAGTTATTCTTCAAATTATTATTTTTTGAACACTGGCAGGACATAGGGAACTTTTTGATGCATGAAATTTATACATAGATAACCTGGTACCCTGAAAATTTATTATCAGACTTGGAACCAGAGTGCAGTCCTTCTGAATTCTGGGGTATAATTCTTTCAGCCTTACTTTGGAGTCTACGAGACTTCTCCCACAATTCCATGGGACAAGTGAGATGTCCTGCAGAGAAGCATCTTCTTTTTCAGTGGAATTTTAAGAAGACAATCAGAGGGCAGGGTTAGGCTTCTATCCTAGAAACCTACTAAAGGGGCAGAGATCATAATTTTTCAGTCATGATTTGTAGAACTAATTTGCTATATCCTTTATGGGGATTGGATTATCCAATTTACAACTCTACCTGGTTTAATTGCTGAGATCATCAGAATTATGAATTAAACATAATAACAAAGTTGCTTGCTGTGTTCCTTTTAAGGTTGATGTAACAGACATCCTCTGAGATGGCATCTAATGATCTTTATATAATCCCTTTTTGTGTAATCCACAGAGAACTAGTGTAGGCTTGATTTAGTGACTTGCTTCTAATGAATAGAATACAGCAAAAGTCAGTGAATGTCACCTCCAGGTTATAAAAGATTGTGGCTTCCATTTGGGGGATTTTTTTGGCTCTCTCATTTTCTCCGGAATCACTTACAGCTTGGGGGAAATCAGCTGCAAGTCATGAGGCAGCCCTGTGGAGAGACCTACCTGGTGAGTGACCAAGGGCTACAACAACCACGTGAGTGAACTTGAAAGTGGATGTTCCCCCAAACCTCCCTGACCAACTAAGTTGTGATTGCAGGCCATAAGAAAACTGAGCTAGAGTCATCTAGCTAAGCTATGCCTAAATTTCTGATCTGCGGAATCTCTGAGATATCAATGGTCTGTTATTTTTAAGCCACTATATTTTGGGTAATAAGCTATGCAGCAGTAGAGAACTGATATAGTTGATAAGGAGGAGGGGGCAGACTTTAACCAGATACATACATTTACTTAATGTTGAGTGTATTACTATAATTTTCTATTATCTATTTTATGAATAGTGGTACTGACTGAGCATAAAATAACATCTTCACTTACTCAGTTTATAATTTTCTTGATAATCTAAAAATAATTATGGAAACCCTTATTCTCTCATTTGTTTTTGTTGTACTTAAGACCATTTTCTGGACCAACAAAATTAAATCTGACAAAAGAAGTTGAGCTTTACTTTTACGTTTTGATTGTTAAAATGTTTTAATGATATGAAACCATGTCTTTACTGAACAATGTAGTAAATCTCCTACATATATTCATTTAAGTATATTGAAGAGCAACACATTGAAGTGTCTCCATTTATAAGAAAACCAGACTGGTACTAAGTAACACAGAAGTCCATGTGATACTTGAAAAATGCCTGTTCTTTCTTTTTGTTCTTTTCTATTATAATTAAATCATTTTTATGCACATTCAAAAATGTTTATATTATTTTTATTTGTTATTTTACGTTTTTTTGGATTTGAGGCCAGATCAGATGTCTTACTACTATTTATGTGTCATATGTCTGTCTATCTACAATTATATACATATGTGTGTATAGTATATAAGTACAAGCATACATTTATCTTTATTTCTTCATTGCTTTTGTGATTATAGTACGATAAAAAGTAACCAAAAAAAGTCAAGCTAAATTTATGTCAGAATCTTCTGACCTTTCCCAAATAATACATATTCACTATGGAGAAGATGGGATATGAATTTGAACAAATTTTCCAGGTAATTCTGCTGTTAAATCTCAAGCAGATAAATGTGACTCTAAAAAGGTTTTCTGTTTTTCTTCTTTGAAATCATATTTTTGTGAACTTGTTTTGTTGAGCTCAAAAAATAAACCCTAGGGATTATTATTATGGAACAGTTGTGATGAGACATACTGAAGATATTAAATATGCATTCTGCCCTCATATGACTCACAGTCTGGTGGGAGGGACAGAGAGAAAGAAACTACCTACAATTTTGTGCTTTATGTATAGCATCTTTAAACTTATGGTCCAAAAGAATAGTGGCTCCAAAATCAACATAAAGAAATCAACTGCATTGCTTTACACTAATGATGAAGCATCTGAAAAATGAAATAAAGGACACCATCCCATTCACAATAGCATTAAAAACAATAAATCCTCAGAAATAAACTTAACCAAGAAAGTGAAAGATCTATGAAATGAAAACCACAAATGCTTTCTGAAAGAAATCAGAGAACACACAAGCAAATAGAAAGATACCCTGTGTTCATGGATTGGAATAAATATTGTTAAAATGGTCATACCACCCAAAGCCATCTACAGATTCAACACAATCCCCATGAAATATCCAAGGTATTCTTCATAGAAATAAAAGGAACAATCCTGAAATTTATGTGGAATCATAAAAGACCCCAAAAAGCCAAAGCAATCCTGCGAAAAAAGAACAAAGCCAGAGGCATCATGCTTCCAGATTTCAAACTATACTACTCCAGCCATAGTAGTGAAAACAGTATAATACTAGTGCAAAAATAGATATATTGACAAATGGAACATAACAGAGAGCATAGAATTAAACCCTGACGTATACAGTCAACTAATATTCAACAAGGGAGTCAAGAACACCCGATGGGAAAAGGATAATCTCTTCCACAAATGGTGATGGAAAAACTGGAGAAACACATGCACAACAATGAAATTGGATACATATCTCACAACACTCACAAAAATGAACTCTAAATGGAACATAGGCTTAAAAAATAAGACCTGATACCATAAAACTCCTAGAAGAAAACGTAAGGAGGAAGTTCAGCAATATTGGTATTGTCAATAATTTTTTGAGGCATGACCCCAAATGCCCAAATAACAAAAGAAAAAAGTTAGCAAATGGGACTACATCAAACTCAAAAGCTTCTGTATAGCAAAAGAAATAATTAACAAAACAAAAAAAACCTACAGAATGGGAGAAAACTTTTGCAAACTACATATCTGATATATCTATCTATATCTATATCTATATCTATATCTATATCTATATCTATATCTAATACATATGTATAAACTTAGTCAACTCAATTATACAAAAAAAAAAGAACAAAAAAACAAACCCAAACCATTCAATTACAAAATAGACAGAAGAACTAAATAGAACTAAAAAGATGTTTATCCAAAGAGGACATCAGATAGCCACTAGACACACTAAAGAATCCTCAACATCACTTATCATCAGGCAAATGCAAATCAAAACCACACTAAGGTACCATCTCACACCTGTTAGAATGGCTGTCAAGAAGACAAGAGACAACAGATGTTGACTAGGATGTGGTGAAAAGGGAACCCTTATACATTGTTGGTTGGAATGTAAATCAGTCCAACCACTATGGGAAAAGAGTTTCCTCAAAAAATTAAAAATAGATCTATCATACAATCTAGCAATTCCACTTCTAGGTATATACCAAAGGAAATGGAAACAGTTTTTTCAAAAAGATATGTGTACTCTCCTGTTTATTGCAACATTATTCTTAATAGCCAAGATATGTAAACAATTCAAATGCCAATCAACAGATAAATGGATAGAAAAGATGTGGTGCATATACATAATGGAATATTTTTCTGCCATGAGAAAGGTTGACATCCTCCCACTTGTGACAATATGGATAGACCTTGAACACATTATGCCAAGTGAGATAAGTTAGATAAAGAAAGAAAAGTACTGGATGATATTACCTATATATGACATCTAAAAAAGTTATACCTGTAAAAGACAGAGTAATATGTTGGTTACCAAGGGATGGGTGGTGGAGGTGAAAAGAATGCTGGTGTTTAAGGGTGCAAAGTTGTAATGAGAACTAAATAAGCCATAGAGATCTAATGCACTGTATAGTGAATATAGACAATAATATTATACTATAATTATGTAATGTGATAACTATCACCACATGGGCAAGCATATTACAATGTATGAATGTATCAAAGTAATACATTGTACACCTTAAAATTTCACAATGTTTCATGTCAAGTTTATTCAATAAAATCTAAAAAACAAAACAAAACAAACAAGCAAAAAGAATAGTGACTCAATTTTACTACTCTGACAGTTGGCAGGAAGAAGAGTGATGTGTGAACATTTTAATCTCTGCCATCACATTTTGGCTAGATACTGTCTTAGTTCATTCAGGCTGCTGTAACAAGATACCACACACCTGGTAGTTTATAAACAACAGAAATTTATTTTGCAAAGTTCTGGAGGCTGGGAGTCCAAGTTCAAGGCACCAACATTGTCAGGGGCTGTTGAAGGCCTACTTCTAAACTGTAGACTGCTGACTTCACATTGTGTCCTCACGTGGTGGAAGAGGCACGGGATCTCTCTGGGGCCCCTTTCATAAGGGTGTTAATCCCATTATGAAGGATCTGTCCTCATGACCTAGTCACCTTGCACCTAGTAACACCATTACATTGGGCATTAAGATTCCAACATGTGATTCAGGGGGTTGGCGGTTGGGGGGGGGGCGGGGACACAAACATTTAGACCATAGCAATTACTATAAATTTTTGTTAAGTGTGCCTTTCAGTTTGAAATGTTGGTCAACAGATACAAAAGCAAGGAGAGTTTTAGGTAGAAGCATTTATTATAATTGAAACAAAAAATGAACTTAGTGGAAGTGAAAAGTTTACTTGTACAAAAAAATTCAAAAAGAAAAAGGACACATTGTTCAGCATGTGATAAATGTTAAGTATGCAGTCAGTGATACTCAGCAAAAGATAAGGAATAGTTAGGGATGAAATAAAAAATTATTCATTAAAAATATATTTACTGTAGCCAGGGAGATCAGCATCAAAGTGGAATGCCTAGTGACTTAATGCTATCTCAGGCAAGGATAAGACTTTGAGATGAAAGAGCTGATGATGACTTTTTTTTTTTCCTGGAAAACTAGGATGATTCACAGGCTCAAGGCCAGTTGTCCTTTCTGTACATCGTCAAATTGTGTGGTGGTACATGCTGGCTGCTGAGGAAGAGACTCACTGTGTTCCTCATCAAGAGAGTCATTACCTGTATCAACAGATATTCATATGGATGAAGTAGTTTACTTTGAGGAAAACTATGGCTCAGGATGATACATTAGCAAGAAGAGAAATATGCCTGGTTTTTTAAATCTTCAGAGGACTCAAATGAGTAAATAGGCATTTTGTGAGTCTGCATGCCAAAAACCCCTCTTAGACACTGTGGGCTTAAATACAACAGGTTTTGGAAGGACTACTTTGTGATTGGAGGTTAGGTATAAGTTTCAGAGAAATATTCATAGTTGAGAGTACTCAGGACAAATCCTTTGACTATCTTCCCACAAAGGGGCGTAGTATCAACAGACCCACAGAAGTCTATACCTTGTATCTCAAACCCCAGCATGAGCCAGTGGTCTCTTCTCTGTGAGTACTGTCCGTTTTGGCTCCCAAAGTCTTTCCTTTTCATGGCTCCCTGTATCCTTGTGGCTAAAGTCTGAGGTGCACTTGATAAATTCTTTTTGTTATCTGTTGCACTTCACCTTGTCTTCTGGTTTTGGTTTATTTCCTAGTTTTTTTAATCACAAATCTCTTAATGACACATTTGAAACTAATAGAATATGGTTAAGGAGGATGAACACGATGTTCTCTATTCTTCATTGGATCATAAAAAAGTCCACTGGATAAAAATGCACTTTGTATAGTTGAAATCATGATTCATGCAAGTCATTAATACTTTGTAAAAAGGAGTAACTTCTCGTATCACATACAGTGGGTGTTTTTCCATATGATGTAAAAAGATACATGTAAACAATATAGTGTTTGTCTTATAAAGAAATAAAATGGTACTAATCTCGATTAAAGTACAATTTAGCTGTAGTCTCATGTACATTGTTTATGTAAGTAGGAAACATGAAGATAAAATGCAATAACATAGGATAAGTCTTTTAACTCACAGATGTGACATTGTTTAATCTACAAGTAGCCTGGAAAGAGTGGGTGGGTGTTTATCATATTCTTTCTGATGTTTCCAGCCTAAGCAGTAAAGGGATATGTAAATTTTCTACATTTTTGTCAGTAAAATTTATTTGGTCCACCACTAAAATTCAGTCAGTTTGAGGGTGAAACAAAGCAGCTGTTAATACCATATAACTTTGCTTACACTGTGGTTGAGGACAGAACATACAATGTAGGAAAGGCCCAGTTTACTTGAAGATTAACCATCACAAGTATTTGTAGTGACCAATGCACATTTACTCATTTACTGTCCTAAAGAAAAATGATCTGCACTAAATCGCACATGAACCATTTTCAACTGACCAATTATGAGCCTTACTAACATTTCAAAGAAGAAGAATCAATAACCCAAGATTGGCAATAACACTTATGGAGGAAAGAAAATAAACAGGACTTGTTGAATGCGGGAAAAATTGAGTCATATGATAACTTTCATCATATTGATTCCTACAGTTTCTGTGTTTCTATACTCCATCCTATAAACTGTATCCTCCTTGGTCTCCTCAACTCAGAGAGTCTGTGTGATTCTGAAGGAGTTTCCCCCACTCTGTGCTACAGCTTGGAAACTCTCAAGATCATCAGCTGGGACAACCCTAGGGTTCACCTTGTTCCTTTCCCTTCTTTCAGGGATCACTGTTCTTTACTGTCTAATGTTAAGTGCCTTCAAAACTGTTGTCTCATAGATTTTGCTTGTTTGTTTTTGGCTGATTCGGGTAAGAGGTTAAATCTAGTCCCTCTTCATGTTGCTCAGAAGCGGAAATCTTGTTTTGTTTTAATTAAACAGTTGAATCCCCTGGATGGCACCAGTTCTAAGTCATCTTCCCATATGATCTATTTTCAGTTTTTGTGTTTGGAGTGAAATATGGGTGGAGGTCCATTTTCTTTTTCTATAGATAACCCAGTTGTTCTAGCACCACTTGTTAGGAAGACAAATACTGCATGGTTTCACTTGTATGTGGAATACCCCAAAATTTAAAAGTTGAACTCATAAAAATAGCAAGTAGAAAAAGAGGTTTCTAGGGACTGGGGTATGAGGGAATAGGGTGCGGTTGGTAAAGGGGTACAAATCTTTCAGTTATGAGATACATAAGTTTTGAAAATCAAATGCATAACATGGTGACTACAGTAGTTAACACTGTATTTTATAATTGAAATTTGCTAAGAGAGCAGAAATTTAAAAAAAAGAGGTAAATATGAGAGGTGATGGATGTGTTAATTAACCTGATGGAGTGAATCCCTCCACAATGTATATGTATATAAAATCATCATGTTTTATACTTCAGATATCTTATAATTTTGTCAATTATAGCTCAATAAATCTGGAAAAAGACATATTTCTTCTCCCATTGAATTTACTTGATCCTTTGGTTGAAAATTAATTGGCCATACATTTATGGATATAGTTTTATAATCTGGATATAGTTTTATAATCTGGATATAGTTTCATTCTGTTCCATTGGCCAGTTATCTCTTTATTTAGGTAGTCTTTAATTTCAGTATTATTTTGTAGTTTTTAATGTAGAAGTATTGCATATCTTTCATTAGGATTATTCTCAGATATGTGAAGGTTTTGATACTATAACAAGTAGCAGTTTAAAAATTGAATTTTCCACCTACTTGTTGTTAGCATATAAAAGTACCATTCACTTACTAGTTTTTTTAGTAGTTACATAGATTTTCCTATGTATGTAATCATACCATCAGTGAAAATGAGAGTTTAACTTCTTCCCATCTCATAGTTTTGTCTTTTATTTATCTCACACCTAAACAAGAATGGAGAATCTTTGCCCTATCACAATTTTAGAGGAACAGGATTTAATACTTTAATTGAGTATGATGTTACCTGTAGGCTTTTCATAGACAACCTATATCAGATTGAAGAAGGTCCTTTATCTTCCTAGTTTATTAAAAGTTTTTATCATATAAGAATGTTAATTTTTTCATATACTTTCTCTGTACCTATATAGATAATCCTGTTATCTATCTATTATCTGTTAAGATAATTTCTCCCTAATTCTGTGTAAAGTTTTAATTTATACTGATTGAATTTTGAATATTAGACCAATCTTACATTCTTGGGATATACCTCACTTGATCATGAAATATTTTTGTGTGTATTTGTTACTGAATTTGATGTGCTAATACTTTCTTAAGAATTTTGCCTCCATTTATGGGGCGCGTGGGTGACTCAGTCGGTTTAGCATCCAACTCTTGATTTCAGCTCAGGTCACCATCTCATGGGTTGTGGGATTGAGTCCTATGTCGGGTTCTGTGAACCTGCTTGGGATTCTTTCTCTCAGTCTCTTCTCTGCCTCTGCCCTGCTTAAGCTCACTCTTTCTCTCAAAATAAATAAACTTAAAAAAATAATTTTGTATCTGTTTATGAAGAATATTAGTCTATGGTTTTTCTTCTTCTGGTGACTTTTGGTATCAGAGTACTACTAATGTTCTACAATGAGTTGGGAAGTATCCCTTCATTTTCTTCTTCTTCTTCTTCTTCTTCTTCTTCTTCTTCTTCTTCTTCTTCTTCTTCTTTTGTGAAAGAGTTATACAGGACTTGTATTATTATTTTTTTTAATGTGTAATAAAATTTATCAGTGAAGACTTATGGGCCTAAAGTGTTCATCATGGAAGAGTTTTTAATTACATTAAAAATTTTTTAATGATTTTTTTTATTTTTGAGAGAGAGAGAGACAGAATGCAAGTGGGAGAGGGGTAGACAGAGAGGGAGACACAGAATCTGAAGCAGGCTCTAAGCTCTGAGCTGTGAGCACAGAGCCTGAAGCTGGGCTCGAACTCACGAACCATGAGATCATGACCTGAGCCAAAGTTGGACGCTCAACCGACTGAGCCATCCAGGTGCCCCTTAGTTACATTTTTAATTTCTTCAGCAGATACAGGTTTCTTTAGATTTGTTTTTTTTTTCTTTTTCTATTATGTCTGATAATTTGTGTCTTTAAGGAATTTGTATATTTTATCTTAGATATCAAGTGCATTTACTATAATCTGCAGTGATAATCCTTCTTGCTTTCCTGAGATCAACAGCTTGTGTTGTCTATACTGTTTTTGATTAGTCCAAAATAATATTTTCAATAAAGTATGTCTCTGTGTTAGTGGTTACTGTATAATATAGAGTGATAACGTATCTTTAATTTATCACAATCTACCTTCAAATAATTGTATGCTTTTTCATGAATCTTACAACAATATAATCCTAGTTTTTGTGCTATTGCATTATATTTTACTTAGATATGTTACAAACACCAAATATATTGTTATTTTTATTTTAAAAGGGAGAAGTTTTTAAAGATAAACAGAGATATACAGATAGTTTAAGAAAACTATTTAATATTTTACCCAAATATTTTATAATTTTGATGCTCATCATTCCTTCCTGTGAATCCAGGGTTCAATCTATTATTTCCTTTATGTCTTTTTTTTTCTTTTTTTTTTTTTGGCTGAAGGGGCACCTGGGTGGCTCAACGGGCTAAGTGTCAGACTCTTGATTTCGGCTCAGGTCATGATCTTATGGTTTGTGGGCTCAAGCCCCCGGGCATTGGGCTCCATGCTGACAGCACACAGTCTGTTTGGGATTCTCCCTTTCACTCTCTCTCTCTGCCCCTCCCCTGCTCACTCTCTCTGTCTATATCTTATCTTAAGATAAATAAATAAACTTAAAAAAGAATTAAAAAATATTTTGCTGAATATAAAATTCTAGGGCGTTTTTTCAGCACTTTAGATGTGCACTACCTTTTTTTTCTAGCCTCTGTTTTCTAATGAGATGTCAAACAAACTATATTGTCATTCTTGCCAATGTAATGTATCTTTTATTCTCAGGCTGATTTTAAGATCTGTTTTTTCATCTTTGGCTTTCAGCATTTTGTTTACAATGTGCTTAGGTCTGATTTTTCTTTGTATTTGTCCTGCTTTGGATTTATTGAGCTCCTGATATTTGTATGAGGATGATTTTGGAAAATTCTCACCCAATGTTTTATCAAATATTTCTTTTTCCATTGTTTCTCTTTTCTCTCCTTATGGAACTACTTTTACTTGAATATTGACTGCTTGCTATTGACCTACAGATATTGACTGATCTGCCTTTTTTTCTTTTTTTTCCTCTTTAATGTTCCAGTTTGGCTATTTTCTGTTGTCCTGGCTTTGAGGGAACTGATGATTCCTTTTGTGCCCGATTGTTAAGCTTCTCTAATGAATTCTTCATTTCTGATAACATTTTACATTTTTATCGTTCACTTTTAGGTTTTTTTTTCAGTGTTTCCATTCTGTACTAAAATTCCTTATCTCTTCACACATATGGTTCACCTTTTCCACTAGATCTTTTAGTTTTTTTGTTGTAATTATATCATAATCTCGTCCTGATAATTCTAACATTTGCATACTGGCATGGTTCCAGAGATGCCTTTGTGTTCTTATAGCAAAGTCACCAGCTTTCTGAACCATGGGGATTTTGTCTTTAGTTTACAGTTTAGCTGCCTGCTCTTTTTACATTATAGATAATCTCTGCCCTCCCACTCAGCCTGTATGTAGCTTTAGAAGGGTGTCTGCAAGCTGTCAAGACTGGAATGCCTTTGAGGGATTTCTCTTAGCTCCTCTAACCTCCAGCCTTTTCTGAAGGTGCCTTCCTTAGTTTCAGGATGATCCACACACCTCAGGAGGACCTCTCTGAGTTCTGCTGTTAGCCTTTAGTGTATTACATGTGGAGACCTATGCATTCTTTGGTGAGTACAGATTTGCTCTCAGGCTGGGTCATCTTGGAATTGTATCTGCCTATGGTCATTAGAAGTTCATTAAAGTTCTGGCTGGTTTCTTTCTACATATATCCTTTAATAGCAAAAATTTTCTCCTCATTCCACTCCATCAGAAACAAGATTAGACATGTGTCTCTTCTCTCCTGTGAAGGGCTTATCACTTTTTGGAATTGAGTTCAACTAGGGTTTTTTGCCTCCTCAGCTCTCTAATGGATTAAAAACAACAATTAGGGTAATTTAAGAGCTTATTCATCTGGTTTTGGTTGTCACGCCAAATGTAAAATTCATTGTGATGTTAATATCAAAATCAGAAGAAATCCCAAACATATACTTACAAAAATGTTGCCAGTGAGAATAGGTGTTTTCTCTAATGTCATTGGGATGCCTACTATAATAAAGTCTATCAATATGTTAAATGTGTCAGAATAGAAAGGAGGTAGTCTCCCTGAAATATAGAAAAAGAAAAGGCAAGGTCTTGGTTTCCCCAGTGCTGAGGAAATAGGAGATGGAAGCCAGTATTGTCCAAGTGAGAGGCCCAGTCAGGAGCATACAACTTGCTCAATTCATTGATTTGTTTATTATTTGATCCATTTAGTCATTGATTTAATAAATGATTCATAGTTTTGTTGGGCAGGTAAGCATATAAAAAGGTAGGAAAGGGTAAATTCCTGTACACATTGTAATAGAGGTACAGTGCTCAGTGAATGTTAGCTATTTTAACCACTAATATTACCGCCAGGGCCCATGAGGATGCAGTAAACTAGGATAGTAGAAAGCTGCTGGAGAGCTCATTAAACCACTTTTTTGAATGCATACCAAGAATCAGGTGGTGCTGGTGGAGCACATACAATTAATTAGTGTGGGATCCTGGGTTACACAGAAATTCTGGGAAGGGATAGCAACTGTTTCCAGTGGATAGATGATGGTCTTCAGAGATGCAATGCCACTGTCACATTTGCAGTAGAAATAAGGCAAAAACAGGTAAGGAACTGGGTGAGAATTTTTAAGGAGGAGAAAACTACAACTTGCACAAGTACAGAGAACTTGACCAGATTCACCAGATAATAATATGTGTGCATAAGATTCAGATGTTGGCTTGTGTTCTAATATGTGACATTTTCTGAGAATGGGAAGCTTTATGAGGTTAGCATATCTAGGCTGTTTCCCCAGTAAATGCCATCTTTAAAAGCCCATGTCCATTGGAGCTAAGAATTTTTCTACACTTCTTAAATGGAAGAGGCTATTTTGTCTAGCTAACATATTTAATTTCAATTCAATTCAAAAAATGACTGCACATCTAATAATGCCAGGCACTCTGCTGGCCACTAGTTACATAGAAGTAAATAAGACATAGTCCAAGTCCATAGTTCAAGGATCCCACAGATTAATGGGAGAAGAAATCATGTAAATCAATCAATCAATCAATCAATCAATAAAATTATACATTGTTAGATCTAAGTCCCTTAGGAGGTGGACCATCTTACTATAGTCGAAATGAATGTACCAAGCTACTATAATATGATAGCATCATTGATTAATGCTTTAATGGATTTATTATATCAGCAACCATTTGTTCAGTACCTATTATATTCTGTCAAGGTACTACCAATATCACAGTACTCCTTTAATGTGAATCTATATTCATGTAGCAGCCTTTTGACTTTCCATTTCCCCTTTGGGAAGAGAATGTGCTAACTACTTGATAGGAAAGCTGTGATCTACTCAGCAATGATATATTTTCAGAGTAAATAATTATGTTGGCATGCAGTGTTTTTATTCACAACACTATGGATTTGATTAATGTAAGCTAACCATCTTCAGATTGATTATTCTAGATGAAAAAATAAAATGAAGTTCCCAAATACACAACACTGAAAATTGTTAAGGAAAAAGTTCCCCTACTTCAGTGTTGATGCTAAGTGTATTTCAGCCTACATCAATCCACCTGAGCCCTTACACCCACATTTCCCATTAAATACTTTCATGTGTAGTATTATTCATTGCATTCACTTGAATTGGGACTTAATTTATTCAGTGAAGAGGAATGTTGTGAAATAAGTTTTTATATTATCTGATCTGGTGTATATTGCCTTTTTCATGAGAAAGATTTTAAATGGTTAATGACACACTGAATTTTTTTTGTATTCATTGATCATAACGAATCAGAGTGGATTAGTAGTTAGGTTAAGACTTAAAATATTTTTGAGGTGTGTGAAAGGAGATTTAATGGATGTCAGAAACAGGGAGAAAGAAGGGCGCCTGGATGGCTCAGTTGGTTGAGCGTCAGACTTTGGCTCAGATCATGGCTCAGGTCATGATCTCTCTGTCTGTGAGCTGGAGCCCCATGAACTCCAGCCCCAGCCCCGTGAGTTCGAGCCCCTTGATCGATCCCCGCGTCGCGCTCTGCGGTAACAGCTCAGAGCCTGGAGGCTCCTTCGAATTCTGTCTCCCTCTCTCTCTGCCCTTCCCCCACTCATGCTCTCTTTCTGTCTCTCTCTCTCTCTCTCTCTCTCTCTCTCTCTCTCTCTGTCAAAAAGAAATAAACATTAAAAAAAGAAATGGGGAGAAAGAAAAATCTCGGGAAATTTGAATATTGTTTTGTCCTATGAAAAAAAACCTTAATGTAGTAAATCTCACAAGGAAACAAGGAAAACACCCACATTCTATTCTGTCTCAAAATGGAGAAGCACAAAGGAAGTAGAAATTGTAGTTTATCTTTGGAATTATTGAAAAATATTGAAACTGAATAACTGATAAGAGAGAGAAGCTAGAGCTACTGCCTTTTCAAGGTGCACTTCTTGTGATTTCAGAGCAATCTGAGAAGGTCAGTGCCTCTCGTTTTCACTGACTACAAAGTAATAGAAGCCTCCCTGTAATTATGAGATTGAATGAACATATGGCCAGTGATCTTAAAGGAAAAAAGACAGAATTCTTAAAAGATAATTCTTATCAACAGTAATGAAGGAATTGAGAACAAAACTGAGAACTAGTTTTGCTTTTTATTTGGGAAAATTGGTATATAAACATAATACATATATACAAACAGTATAATTATATGTGATATATAATAATTATGTAATATATGATCTATCATGTATTATATATATGATTTAAATATTTAATTTTCTTTGACTTTAAATATACTTTTAAAAACTGATGAAAAGTTTTAAACAAAATTTAAGAAACCCACTTTTTTTGGTGTTGTTAAAAATATGTACCAAGGGCATTTTTATCACTTTTCTATTGATAGCCATGTTGAAACTTGTGACTCAGGTATCAGAGAGCTTAAATTTAACTGACCTTCATGATTTTAAAGGTTATTGCAGACCAAAAGATAATTTCCATGTGTTTGGCTTTTGTAATTTTCAAAATAAGACTAGACCCTTTCTAAAGATTAATAATTGCACATATGAAGCATTCTAAAAGAATGGCAAATCAGTTAAGTAAACACTTCAAAGTACAGTAGATCACAAAGGCTTACCTTTGGAAGTCAACAGTCCAAATGAAGAGCTACAGCTAGGTCTAAACTGCAATTGTAATCCAAACTCATAGAACCTCTAGTTCCAAGATGGTGAATACAGGTAGAGCGTTTATCATTTTTCTCTTCTCAGTTCCACTGTAACAAAGTTGAAAAACAGATCCATAGCTGCATTGCAAATAGGAAGTGATGCTACCTGCACAATTGAAATTGTCAATGATTTCTGGAGAATAGGATCTTATAGACAAATAATCCAGAGTAGGAGAAATTATAGGGAGTCCAGCACAGTCAAAGGAGATGTCTTGGATTTGGGGGAAGCTCCGAGTTCAGTTAGTAGGTATGGGGGCCGGGAAGAGCTGTGAAACAAGCATTAGGATAATTACTTAAAAATCTGTCTTTAGGCTAACTGGGCCAATGTGGTCCTTTACTACTTCCCTACACAGTGACTGACAGCAGCAGCATTTCTTCTCGAGATTAAGTCAGAGAGATTCTTTCTAAGAAACTACATAGACCACATAAGATGGGCCGGCAATTCCAGTGTGGCACTGGTCACTTGAGACAGGAGCAGAGCTGACTTGCAGGTACATCAAAGCTTTACAACTACACAGAGGGTATGTAAAAGGAAACATCCCTCAGACTAGGAGAAAAACATGCTCACGTATCCCTTTCCCAGAGTAACATCCTTGTTATTCTGGCATTTGGGCAGCCTGCCTACTTACCCACATTCTAAAATGATGCACACCAGTTGACATGTCCTCACTATTTACACAAACAGCCTGCTTGTTCCAGGGAAAGGCCTTCCGGGGAAATAGATCCAAACCTACACAGAGTGGGTGTGAGAGCTACCCTAATTCATCAACCATGCCCTTTATTCATAAATATGAATCACCAACTAAAGATCATTAGAATTTAAGAAAACCAACAACCTAAATGGAGAGAAACAAGCTAAAGAGACAGAATAAATGACTAAAGGGGCGGGGGGTAATTTCAATGAACATAGGAGAACTAGAAAAATATTCTGAGCATATTCTCAGGAAGATTTGTTTGGATATTAAATAAAAAGAACAAAAAGAAAGAAAGAAAGAAGAAAGAAAGAAAGAAAGGAAGGAAGGAAGGAAGGAAGGAAGGAAGGAAGGAAGGAAGGAAGGAAGAAAGAAAGAAAAGGAGAGAGAAAGAAAGAAAGAAAGAAAGAAAGAAAGAAAGGAAAGAAAAGAAAGAGAAAGAAATAAAGAACAAGAAAAGAAAGACAGGAATCCGGACTACTATGAAAAATAAAAGCAAAAATTTTTGGAACTGAAAACATATTTTCTGAAAATTTATAAAAGAAATCAAGCACATCAATTAACAATCTATTCTGAAATATAAAGTTGGTAAACTCATAAAACAGCAAAAAAATGAAAAATGAGCAAAATAGTGATGAGTCATTGCAAATCAATTCGAAAGCACTGCTATCTTTCTAGGAGTTAAAAATAAAAGAGTGGAGAAAATTGAGATGCAGAAATTACTTAATATTAAAAAAGAAATTTGTCCTAATCAAAGAAAGGTAGTGCGAGTCTTTAGATTGAGTCAACCTATACGTGATTAATTCAGAACTCAGGATAATGAGCAAGTTTAAAAGTTTCCAGAGAAGAGGAAAAACAGTGGCTGAAGGATGCTAAATACTGATTAAGAACAGGAACCAAAGAAAGGCAGTGGTTCCTAATGCTGAGGCGTTATGAGTTGACCATATGAGCAAAGGAGGATTTCTGTAAATGTTTTGCAATAAAATCAGGTACTCATATTAGCATATGTTTAAAAGACTACTAGAGCTCTGGGAGGAAAAGAGAACTGTTGGCCCTTAGAGACTCAGAAGAGGCTTCACAGAGAGGGTGCCATCTCACCTGGGTCTTGACGCATAAGTAGGAGTTTGTCTTAAATGTCAGGAAATCATCAATCTGCTTACTTTAGGTGACTAGGAATCTTCATTTCTTTTGCTTCTATATCCCAGTTTTCTTTTCCATTTTCTTTTCATTTGCCATATTTATGCCATGTTACCATAAGTTACTTCAAACGTCTTGTAGTAAACAATCCATTATAGCTTAAATAAGTAAAAACATTTAGTGTCTTAAATATAAGAAATGAGTAGGTTGAAAGTTTTATATTTCTCAAGGAAATAAATAAAAACAATTTTACATTGTTCTTAAATTTTATCTCACTCTCATGCCAGAGCCTTTAGTACATGATGTTAATGATGTAATTACTTAAATTAGATGATATTATTACTGGAAGAATTGGTCAACCACGACTTTTCAACAAGGAATGAAATTTTCTCTAGATTAAAAATTCATGTTTTAGGGCTTTCTATGTATGTTAAAACAAGAATGGGGCATACAGATGAAGAAGGAACATCTTGTGTGACAAGGATTAAAAGAGACTGCTGCATGCTAGCTGTGACAATATTCTGGTAGCCTTCCTTGTCATTTGAATGTTTGTAAGCAAAGGGAAAAACAGGATGATGAAACCCGAAAACAATATGGTCCTTTTTATTTATTTTTTATTTTTATTTTTTTTAATGTTTATTTATTTTTGAGACAGAGAGAGACAGAGCATGAACGAGGGAGGGTCAGAATCTGAAGCAGGCTCCAGGCTCTGAGCTGTCAGCACAGAGCCCGACACGGGGCTCAAACTCACCGACTGTGAGATCATGACCTGAGCCGAAGTCGGCCGCTTAACCGACTGAGCCACCCAGGCACTCCATTATGGTCCTTTTTAAGGACCATGGGTTTCCATGCATTATTTTTCAGATAAAGATATTTTAAATTGATGACACAAAACAATGACAGATTTCCCTATGAGAAGAGGAAAAACAGGATGATGAAACATGAAAACAATATGGTCCTTTTCAAGGACTGTGGGTTTGCATGCATTATTTTCAGATAAAGATGTTTTAACTTGATGACGTGAAACAATGACAATTAGTGAGTCAGTAAATTGATGAGCAAGGTTTATTGAGTACATTGTGTACATAAGACTCCACACTGGCTATTTTAGGGAAGGCATTGTCAATGTCAATTCTGATGACTACCTGTGGGAATAAATCGGTGACACTCAGAGTTCCCAAAATAAAGCCAAAGCTTTTTCATGTTACATGTGATTTTCAATTTTTTCTTATTATAATATTTGAAATTAGAGTTTATATTTTAATAATGCAGTTTTTCTTTGCATCAGAAAAAAATAACTACAGTAGCAATTTTATGTTACCACTTGTTTGGCTACACGTAACATTTAAAATAAAATAGGATATTTAGGGATCCTCTGTACCAAGTTAGCTTGAGTTGGCCTTATTAAAATGGACTTTCATGGTCTTAACCATTCAAAAAAAGAAGGAAAAGCTAGTGTGAGAGGGCAGTGGTGCTGTGTAGCTTCATCCCCTAGCCCAGAGGTCAAGAATATCTTTTTGGAAACCTAACAGCATTGGTCTGACCATAAAGAAACCTTGAAATCCACCCTCAAGGCTGTCTTCCATGTCTTTGGCAAAAAACATAGAGGCTTGTTTCAGATGGCAATATAAAACTTGTATAAAGCAACTGATTCTGAGAAAAGAAATTGCCTAAGGATACAAGGGAGGATTTGGAACCTCACTTTGCAAGGGAAAATTGTTATCATTTGAAAAATCTTTGTTGTTTTCAGGTTGATAATTTATCTAATCATTTGGACATAGAATTCAATCCCTTCTCAGAACATTCAGAAATTTGACCTGCAAAGAGATTTACTCCACCAGTGGGAGGGGATGTTATGATTTTCTTCTTCTACACCCACCTCTGAAACTCTGCTTTCAGTTTTTTCCTTTATACAATGAAGCTGCTGACCTTGATGGTCTCAAAGGCCTCTTTCACCTCTAATGGTCAGAAGGGTTTTCAGTTCGCTTTTCATTTTCCCCCATGTAACCCAAATTTACTAACATTTTTTAAATGAATATACATTATTCATTACTCGGTGTTTGCCCAGCTGTCTAAATGCCTGTATGTTTATTTGTGTTCCTATTGTCTAGTTTATACTAGAATGTCTGGGGGAAGCAAGGACCATGTCTTATTTGCTTGACACCAGCCCAATCCATTGAAACATGTGTTGATGAAAAAAAGATTACAAAGTGGGGTGTGTGTGTGTGTGTGTGTGTGTGTGTGTGTGTGTGTAGATAGATTGATGGTAGTTTTCAAGTTCAGAGACACATAGAATGTATATGAATGTGGTTATGGGAGAGTGGCTGGAACAAAACAGAAATGGAGAATGGGGAAAGGGGGGGGACACTTATTTTAAATCAAGATTTCCATTTTCTTGATTTTACAGTGTCTTTGTGTTTCATTCAAATAAGCCAAAGTAAAGGAAGCAAAACATAAATCTTCTACCTACTAATATATTCTGGACTTATGTCATTTCCTATTTTTCTAAAAAGTCTGAAAATCTCTAAGGGTAGAGCCATTAATCAGTGACTGAACAGACAGATGGACAAATGAAAGAAAAACCCTGCCACGCGGGTTTCCTCTGAGTTCTTTTTACCCTCTCCTAGAAAAACAATTATATCAGGGCACAGAGAATGCCTTAAATTAGGGAACATGTTCATTAAGAAGTCCATGAAAGCAAAGAATGTCAGATTCCAGTCTCAGTGTACAAATTATTTTGAGGAGTTATCATTGCAGTACTTGAATTAGATTAAAAAAATCCATGAGTTAGCACCGTGCTCAGAGGTGGATACCATGTCTGTTGAGCTAAAAATTATGTAAGGAATGTTAGGGGCCCAGGTCTAGTTAATTTCTCAGTTGTTTTCTTCCTTCTCCCCTCCAGTGTTGCTTTAGTATCTATCACCATCATGTTGGGCAGATTACAATTGTATTAATGATGCATTTGGTAAGTAAGGTAATTATCATCTCATTTGAAAGCTAACTCAGATGACTATCTTTCAGTGTTATCACCAGTTACTTCAAGTCTTGCCTCAGGGGACATGACATCTATGAAGAGTGTTCCATCATCCTTCTTTCAATGGCCCCCTCTCTGATCTGGAATAACTGCCAGTCACTTGGCAACTGTGTGTCATTGTAGTATCTTCTATTTCCATTCACCAAAATGGAACTTTCTCTTTATGTGTCTGTCTATAAGATTCTTAAGAGCTCAGCATGGTGTGTTTATTTAGGACATATCATCTGTCCCTGGTTCCAAGACATTTGTGTAGAAGATGCTCAATACATAGTACATAAATGGCAGTCTAGATGAGTGGATAAATTCTATGTGCTACCTCTATAATGATCTAAGGTGATGTAATCTTTCTCCTGGGATACCCTTAGAAATTCTACTCTGGGATGCTTTATGTTTTGTTTTTCTTCTCACACTCTTTTGTTGACTCAAATCCCTATGAAAATAACTGGGATATTTACTCACAGAAAAACACTGACTATTCCCATTTATAAGGACTCTATTATTAGAATAAAAGTTGGTTACAACTAAAAAAAAAATAGTACCAATTTCCAAACCCATAGAATGTGCAACACCAAGAGTGAACCCTAAGGTAAACTATGGACTATGAGTGATTATGATATGTCAATGTACGTTCATTAATTCTAACAAATACCTCACTCATGAGAGATGTTGATAATGGGAAAGTCTATGAATGTATGGGGGCAGGAAATCTCTGTATCTTCCTCTCAGTTTTGCTGCGAACCTAAAACTGCTCTAAAATATAAAGCCTCAAAAAATAGCAACAAGCACTCTATTTAAGATACAGACATATTCCACCACACCACCATCTCATGAAGGCCATAATTGTGACATAATTGTGCTTCCCAACATCTTTGGCAATTCCCCAGCGTGTGTGTGTGTGTGTGTGTGTGTGTGTGTGTCTGTCTGTGTGTCTTTCCATGTTGACTTCTAAAAGGTCTTTGCTAGCACATCTTATTTCCTCTGTCACTGAATAATTTTCTCAACCTGAATATTATCTGAGGCCCAAGCTTGGTGTTACATTATCACAATGTTCCTTTTCCCTCTGTCACCCTGTGTTCTCTCATGTGTTTCTATACTGTGATGCCTTCTATGCTGGACAGCTAGTTTCCCCCTTGGGTTCTTTCCTACACATGTAGGACATTGGGGGATACCCATATGTCTATAGGAGAAGCTTTGAAATTATTTTCTAACCTGTCCTATAATTTCTATACTCGTTATGAACATCTTCTCTCATGAAAGTGTCCCAGCTTGCTTGCTCTAAAGTCCAATATCGTATATTCTCTTCTCTGTCACCATAAGGCAGGTCTTTTGGCATCTAATAAGACATACTTTATGAGCATCTCAGCTACCAGGGCACATTTGTACAAGAAACCTGTTATTACCCTTTTGAGTACTTTACTAAAATAGCAAACAATAATGAAGTCATAGAAAAACAAAGAATTGTCAGCAATCACTGTGCATATTGACCACATGTCGTAGATTCACATATTCAGTGTATTTTCCAACTATTTTATTCTACTGTCCCATTAGGTATCTCATACTTTAAAAAAAATGCATTAATGTAGTACATGAATATGGTTACCATATAATTATAGGTTATACCAACTTTGAACCTAATAGAGAAAGGAGGTAAAAATGAAGTAGCCAGATGTTTTAAGAAGGAAAAAAGTTCTTGAATAGACATATTATCCAGATTTGGTTTCAAAGCCAGTGGGAAACTGAATAGGACAGTCATCATCATTACCAAATAATACACGATTGCCAGATTTATCAAAGCTAGCCAAATATTGATTGGAGAAAAAGGTTTTTGAAGGGCAATATTAAATAAACTACTTTCAAAATGTTTTAAGATATTCATGACCTAAATTTTAATGCTAAGAACAGATAGTTGCAGTTAATATTTAGAACAGATATCTTCTGGAATGTGGGATAATGTTTTTGAGAAATAATACCAGCTTTAGAAAGAGATTTTGGTATTTTCAAATTTTGTTCTCTTAGTCAAATCAGTTAGTTTTGGCCACTACAACTACTTTATGAATACTTTTGGGGAGGAAAGGGTCAGTCAGGCTCTTCTGCGACTATAATTCTTAAGCTGTGGATAGGAAACAAGTCAAAACATTCTATAGTTGATTATGCAACCTTGGTTCCAGGTACTGTAGCTGGGTGTTTCAGTGAGCTCTATTTTTAACAGGCAGCAATTTTACAACCTTGGTTTTATCCCCTAATACTCAATTAAGGTAAGATTGGGTTTAGAGATTGGTTTAGAGGGAATTACTGAAATAGTTTATTTCACAGTCTATCCACAGCTTTTACCATCTTTCACTAGTATTACTATAATCTGTTGGAATAAAAAACAGGAAGAGTAAACAACCTATTAGAAACAATAGTAATAAATTCAAAAGATCCCCCTTCCCCCTTGTCTTTTTGAAATGATATATCCTATTGGGTTGGGCTTCTCTACAAAGTTTTCTGCGTATTGGGGAGCTTGAACCTAGTCCTGGAGGTGGAAAGGAGGGCTGTAAAGACACATTTAAACCATGGGACTCTTAGTGAATCACTTTACTTGGTAAAAGTCCTGTTGGTTTACTTGTACTATCTTTTAAGCAGTCTTCTGTTCCATTTCTCGGGTTTTTAACCCAAGAATGGGGCAAACCAATGTGAGTTCTTCCCTGAAAGAGTAGTTCAGACAGCTCCAAACATTACAGAAAACTTTCCTTTATGGGCAAGCAAAGGGAGAGAGAAAAATGGCTTTGAAAATTTTGAAGACCCGAGTTCAAACCCTTGGAGTCATCAGTGTGCAAGCTGTGCAGTAAACAAGTTATTACCTCTCTGAGTACTGCATTTATAGAAATAATGATGGTATTATCAACTCTAGGGAGCATATATAAGCTATATATGAGAATATTTGTGAAACATTAGCAAACACTTGATAAGATTTCATCTTTTTGCTTTTCTCTAGGATCATATGAAGCAATATTTGTTGAGCACTGCCAAATGTCCACTGCTTTACATTATATATTATCTCATTTATAATAATCATCCCAAGATGTCGGTGAGGAAGATGTTATCTAATTTTAAAGATAAGAAAAATCAATTGACTCCTAAGGAGGATATAAGTTTATATAACCAGGAAAATTTCAAGACCATGTTCAGACTTAAATGTAGCTCTCTCAGAAGTCTCTTTCTACTATATGAAATGCTGCTTCCTGGCAAAGTTACACTGCAGGCAGTTACAGGTACCCAGGAACATTAGTATCTAATTTTATACATTCTGGGGAAATTTTCCATATTCTTCCCGAGGAAAAAAAGAGGCAAATGGACTGATGTTTAACATTAGATGTTTGGCAAATATTTATATTTATCATTTAAAGTTACCTCTAGCAGATACTTTTTGTCTATAATTTTGAACTTGTTTCACATCACTGTTTGTTTATTAATGTTTCTTGAAATACCATGGTATAATCAGTATTTGATTCTTCATGCTAATCATAGAGGCTACTGTTACAAATAGTTCAAAAGTTATTTAATTTTGGCTTTGTTGGTTAGTATTTGTATAAATATTTACACTAATGTTTGATTAGGAATATATAAAAACTGAAAAGTAAATCTAAACTTTCCATTGTTTTCTAAGGAAGAGGAAAAGATTCCTTGTGTCCTTATTGATTTCTATCTTGTTGTCTTTCAAGTTTCCTACTTCATGCTAAACAATGATAACATTACCAGTTAGACTAAAGCAAGCCCATGGTGAATTGCATTTGGCCTTTTGCTATATTTTAATAAATGACTCATAATTTTGGCTAGGGGACTTTCAGCTAGACTACCATATATAAAGGCAAAAAGTATGGATACTGTAATTAGACATCTTTATCATTTGGCCCATTTAGTCATGCTATTATGATCTTTAAAGATACCATAAATGCAGAGGTTTTTAGACCATAATCTTGTGAAAACATAAATCTTCTCAGATAGTCACAAATAAAACAACAACAACAACAAAAGGAAATATGCCAAGTGATATCCTGAGATCCTGGGGATACTGGAAAAAAATCTGCCTAAAATTTTGTATTTGCTTCTGAATTTTAATAGATAAGGAAGCTACATAAATAAAAGCAAGCAATCTCATAGGCTGATGCATCACTTAAAACAAATATTTACTAGTTGGCTTCTCTCTGTTTTGTTTTCATTGACTTTAAATGCTAAATCTACCCAATTCTTGTTTCTATCATTTATTTTTGAAAGTAATGACTTTCATCAGAGTTCAGTAGATAAATGCCCCCCAAATTAGAAAATCAATTTAAATTCTCTAGTACATAAATTCTTTACTGTATTGTAACATATAATTTCTTCATTCATTTGAAAATATATTTATTTGGAAAATATTTATTTTGCTAACTACATTCCAGACATTGTGCTAGGGGATTCAGACAGAAGTAAGAGAAATAGTGCCTTCCTTCATGGAGCTTATAGATTAGTGAGACAGACAGAATAACTAAATCATTCAGTTGATAACAAATATGTTATATTCTCTGAAAAAAAATTGTGGACAGTATTAATCTCTCTCTGTATTAGTTACCTCTTAGAGGTAACACTCAAACTGACACCTAAAGGAAGAGAGATTCAGCCATGCAAACAAGTAGGTAAAGAGCATTTGGGGCAGAAAGATAGCATAAGGAAAATAATTCAAGCACAGAAGAGCTTGAAGTATTTCAGGAACTGAAAGGAAGCTGATGTGACTGGAATAGAGAGAGTAGGTGGGCCACAAGATGAGATGATGTCAGGCATTGCAGGATAGGACATGGAGTTTGGAAGCTGGTCAATAATTTTAAACCAGAGAGAGAGCAGAGGTGCTTTAATTTAATTTATCCAAATGCTATGAGAGAAATGAACTGAAGGAAGCAGGAAGAAAGAAAAACAGGGAGCACATTTAGGAGGCTGAGAAGAGAAACCACATAAAAGATGATAATATACTAGGACAACCGAATAGAGAAATATGTAAAAGCAGACAGGAGACATATCTTGGAAATAGAATTGGTAGAATTTGCTGACTGATTGAATGTGAGGCTTGAGAGAGAAGAGGGGAGGAAGGCATAAAATATATCTACTAGGAATATGGGTTGAACCACTGGGGATATGGTAGTGTGGTTTACTAAAGATCTGGGAGAAACACATTTTAGGATGAAGATCCAAATCCACTTTTGGATGTGTTAAGTTTAAGATGCATTTCAGACATCCAAGAGAAATTGGTGGGCACTTTTATATATGAATCTTGAGCTCAGTGAAGAAGTCAAGGTTGGAAATATGTTTGGATAGTTAACATTGCATGCTCAAGCCACAGAATTGAATGATATTACCTAGACACAGAGGAAGAATGTAGAGCATGAAAAGAAGACCAAGGGTTAAACTCTGAAAACTCCTGTATTTTAAGGCTGTCCAGGTGTAGAAACTAGAAGAAAGAGACTTAGGAGTGGACAAAGAGATAGTGGTGTTTGAAGAAGGAAAATATGACTCATAATGTGGAATGCTGTTCATCACTCTACTAAACACACACACACACACACACACACACACACACACACACACACACACAACAATAACCTGTTGGACTTGGGAACAAGGGCTTTAGCGATCCTGATAAGAGCAGTTTTGGTGGCCTGATTAGGACAGAAGCAAGATTGTATTGGGAGAGTGGGAAGTAAAAAGTGGAGACAGAAAATAGTATAAAGAATTGTTCCTATGGATGAGAACAATAGAGAGGTTTTGGGGATGGGCAAACTTCTTTCATTTTGTTTTATTGATTGATTGATTGATTTTTATTTTTATTTTTGCCCACTGATTCTTTTTTATTGTTTTTATTTTAATTCCAGGATATTTAACATACAGTGTAATATTAGTGAGGTATACAATATAGTGATCCAACACTTCAATACAACACCAGGTGCTCATCACAACCAGTGCCCCTTAATCCCTGTCATCTATTTCACCCATCCCCCCGCACCTACCTCACCTCTGATAATTATCAGTTTGTTCTCTGTAGTTAAGAATCTGTTTCTTGGTTTATCTCCCTCTCTCTCTTTTCCTTTGCTCATCTGTTTTGTTTCTTAAATTCCATATATGGGTAAAATGTTTTGTTCTATTTTAAATATGGGAGGTATGAGAAATTGCTTTGTACTGATGGAAGGATGCATTAAAAAAGGAGAGACTGATGATGCCACAGACAGAAGAGATATTGAAAGAATTAAGTGCTTGATGAACTGAGAGATGTAGATGAGGGCTTCTGGAATCTTTGACTAAGGAAATAACACTTTACTCAATTTTTTCTTTCTTTTTTCTTGAATGAATCTTTCCCTTCCCTCCCTCCCTCCCTCCTTCCCTCCCTCTCTCCTTCCCTCCCTCCCTTCCATCTTTCCTTATTTCTTTTGGAAAGACTCTCCTCCCTGTGTTTCTGAGGAACCACATAGAATGTACCTTCCACAGAGTGGACACCAAATGAATGTTTTTGAATGAGCATGTAAAATGTACACTTAAGCTACATAAATATATACATTCTTATGTGTAGGGTTACTTTTGAGCCTGTACATTCTATTGTTTTGTTTTGTTTTGTTTTCTCATTTTCTTAAATTTTGTACTAGAATATTACTTTTTATGATGCCATTAATACTAATACTCATGAATAATATAGTTGATTTGCTAAAAATAAAAATAATCTTGAAGAATTTTGACTTGTTTCTCAAAAAAAAATGCCATGAATAATTCAGTTAGCAATTAGTAAACATTCATTAATCTCTTTCTCATTCATTAATGTCTTTAATCTCTTTCTTTTCTAGAATCTAGATTCATTAATCTCTTTCTAGGTATGTGGCATTTTGATCAATCATGCAGTATGGCAAATGTGATCAATCATTTACTTGTGGCAGCAACTAGGAAATAGTGTGGTATTTAATATCATGTATTTTCTCTACTTCTTCCATTCCTGACTTCTATTGCTCTTACTCCTTTATCTTATCCCATTTTACTATACATTTTAATATTATTTTAATCACTACACTTTAAGTAACTCTGTAAGCAATGTTAGATTTTTATGGGTTGGTGCTGTATATAAAACTAAATGAAAGAGTAAGGGAATGAGTATACAAACTAAAAAGTGCATGCACAGGGTGCCTGGGTGGCTCAGTTGGCTAAGCATCTGACTCTTGATTTCAGATCAGGTCATCATCTCACAGTTTGTGTGATTCGGCCCTGCCTGCATCAGGCTCTGTGCTGACAGTGTGGAATCTGCTCATGATTCTCTCCCTCCTTCTGTCTCTGCCTCTCCCCCACTTGTGGTCTCCTTCTCTCTCTAAATAAATAAACAAACTTTTTTTTTTAAAAAGTGCATGCATAAATAAATTGAGACATGTATAATGGATAAGTTTAATTTTGGTGTAGGGGTTTTAATTGGGGGTGGTGAGGGAGTAGATAACAGTAATAACTATGACACAGAGCAAAGCACTGTCTTTAAGAAGTATGTAATTTTCAAAAATGTCTAAGGAGGGAGAAGACAATGTTTCTAATAGAAGAAGTGGCATTTTAAGAGTTGAGATAAGCCCAAACTGACTTACAGAATTTTTTTAAAAAAATGCTTTTGGACCTATGGAAACGGTAGTGCAATCCCATGTTGGAAAATTGTAACATGGAGAAAAAAGATATAGAAGAAAATAATTCACATTATTTTATATCAAATTTTATAAATTATTAAAAGCTTACCAAGTGGGGGAAGAGCTGGGTAGGGAAAGACATTTTCAAGTTGAGAGAAAATTGTGGCAAAGTCAAGGAGGGAGAGATCAACATGTATTGGGAATAGTGGGCAATTTGACAAATAACAGTGTCACTGCTCAGGACTGGCAATGAAGATGTGATATTTAATACGGAAGACTTTGAACCCAACTGAAAGGCCCAAATAACATTTATTTGGCTTTTAATATATTTCTGTAGGATCAGGGAAAGAATAAACTGTATTTGGTTTTATTGTTTTAGAATGCCTAATATGGTGATGATTGGTAACAAAAACTAGGGGGAGCAAGGGGGGTAGAATCAGAAAAGCAGTTAGGCTTCTTATAGCAAAAACTCAGATCTGAGCCATAGACCTAACTGTTGGAATGAAAAGGTAGAGAAGATTGAGTGACATACTGCAGAATGAAAATTTTTCAGAACCTGGCAAATGGGTGAGAGGGGAAAATAAAAAGTTACTCCAAAGTCTTGAGCTTGAGTGACTGGAAGTTGGTGAAATAGAGATAGGAAAGTCAGAAGAACTCATTGCAGTGACTCAGAGTGAGAAGTTTCATTATGAACCTGTGGAGTTTCTGGTGTCAGAGTCTGGCAGGGAGTTGACAATATGGCAAGCAGGGTGGGGCTAGAGTTCATGAATTTGGGGACCTTAGTATAAAGGTAATAGATGAAGCCATGGAAAGCTTAGCATTATGAGGAAATTGCACAGCTGGAGAGAGTAAGAATAAAATGAGTAACGAAAACAGTCAGTGTTTCATAGTATTTCTTCCCTTTCCTTTACAATCCTAATAATTGACATCATATGAGAGATTGATTGTCTGACAGGGAGAATTGATAATATGAATGGGTGGAGCCTCTGACAAGGATCAGAGAGTTTGGCAAGTATATATTAGTACTAGGAGTACTGGTTGCAAATGTGGATCCTGGAAACAAACTTAGGGTAGAAGACAGCAGTTATTTTAAAGGAAATATATTAGAAATCATTGTAATATGTGTGACTTATTGAATATAGTAAATTGTAGTTGAAGCTACAGGATGTTTTTAGGTATAAAATTATTTATATGTTAAATAATAGAGGAATTTAGGTTCCTCAAAAAAACACTAACTAATGGGTTCTAAAAATGGGAATTGGGAGTGGATGAACAGCTGGAGAGCAGATGGGGGTAGGGTGGAGTGAGTATAAAAGTCATTACTAAAGAGAAATGTTTAATCTTACATGTCTTCTGTTTGATTTGGTGGCTTTATAGGGGGATTTGAGGCATCATTTTGGCAGTCAAATGGACTGAACTTGGCTTCTGTAGTAAAATTTATAGGTACTACAATATGGCTTTGTAGAGAATGACAGAATATGTCTGTTATCATAAGTTCTCTGGGCGCCTGGGTGGCTCAGTCAGTTGAGCGTCAGACTCTTGATTTCTGCTTAAGTTGTGATCTCAGGTTTGGATCTTGGGTTTGAGCCCCAAATCAGGCTCTGAGCTGATAGTAGGGAGCCTACTTGGGACTCTTTCTCTCTCCCTTTCCCTCTGCTTCTCCCCTGTGCGTGCGCTCTCTCTCTCTCTCTCTTTAAAAATAAATAAATAAACTACACTTAAAAAAATAAAAATAAATTCTCTTTATAAGAACTTCTGTTATGGGGCACCTGGGTGGCTCAGACACTTGCTCTCTCTCAAATAAATAAACTTTTAAAATGTTTTGTTAATTTATTTTTGAGACAGAGAGAGACAGAGCATGAGCAGGGGAGGGGCAGAGAGAGAGAGGGAGACACAGAATCTGAAGCAGGCTCCAGGCTCTGAGCTGTCAGCACAGAGCCTGACGCAGGGCTCGAACTCATGAAGTGTGAGATCATGACCTGAGCTGAAGTCGGATGCTTAACCAACTGAGCCACCCAGGCACCCCATCAAATAAATAAACTTTAAAAAAGGAGAACTTCTCTTACCAAATTTTGCACATATAACAGATTTCATACAGGATGCCAAAACATTTAAATTGTGTTCTTCTCTCAGGTTCTTTTTAGACCTTTCCTGTGCATCCTTTAGAAAGCAGTCCCTATCTCACCTATTCCATTAGTTTCTATATTTTGTTCCCTAGCACTTAGAAACCTAGTGAATTTTACACATTGATATGCCCATTTGTTCATTGTCTGTTTCCTGCCCTAGGTACTAAGATCACTGATGTAGGCACCTGGAGCCTCTGTGAGTGTTAATTGCTGTGAGTGTGTCCAGCTGTGCCTGAAAAAGTGGACGTCAGTAAAAATTTGTTGACTAATTGTTAACTGAAGGAATAACAGACAGTTTATTTTCTCTGTTAGACTGGATGTACCTTGAGAAGAGAGATTATTTCCTGTTCATTCTTATTTAACCTTCCCCTTCTCCATCCTTCCCTCTCTCCTCATTCATTCATTTACTTCTTGTGTGTGTGTGTGTGTGTGTGTGTGTGTGTGTGTGTAAAACAATACTTCCAGCACCTAGAGCAGTGCCTGAGACACATAACAAGCATTTACTGAATTTGTAAATCCTTCATTTATCAAACACTATGTGTCTATCTTCTTTATATCTGACATTGTTCTAGGTCCTAAATATGTAAAGAATACTACCCCCCCCAAAAAAAAATAATTACAGGCTAAGAGATGTGATAACTTCTCTCTTAGTGGGGTGCATCAGGGGCTTTTTGAGCAGAGAAGTGCACCTAATCAGACAGTGAAAGGGAAAGGTGTGTGGAGAAGGATGAGAGTCACTGAAGGCTTCCTTGAGCTGAGAATTTGAGGACAATCACAGACCTCATAAATGCCCACACACACATATATGTATCAAATTGAATAAATACGTATTATCTTTTAGCAATTGAGAAATTTGGCTCTGTGGATTTTAAATATGGGTGACCTGGGCTGAAGTAGAAATATCAGAATAAATTCGAGAGCTTCCTAAAAGTAAATATACAGAAGGCGTGTATTTTGACAAAGCATCAAAGATAATTTGATACAGACCCCCTCACCCCACCTCTCCTTAATAGAGGGTTAAGAGAACCCTATCCTAATAGAATGGAGACTGCCATCTAAGATGGTGATTTTATATCCTGAAAGGATCCGATGAGCTATAACATAGGTGTGCACAGTGAATTTTTATATTTCTCTTTAAGGAGATGATGTTTTTTGTATTTTCATTTAATATGGTTTATGTAATAGATTTCATATATTTGTAGAATTTAAAGTGTTACTTCAAATACCCTTCAATTTACATGTTCTTTAAGAACAACTATTTGTTCACTTAGAATGAAATTGGCACAAGGCATTTTTCAAGGACAAACTATTAAACATTTGTTGAGAGAAATGGTAGCACATATGAGTAAGATATAAAACTTCAAGTTTCCTTTTGGAATGATTCACAAAGGAAATATAAGTGGACTGTGTGTATATTTGCTTACCTACATATGCACGTAAGTTTAAGGTCCATCAACAGCTAGCAGACAGATGTCTGTGCTGAAAACTCTTCAGCTTCATGTTATGTTTACTAAACTGATGGGTCTGTTTTAAGTCAAGGCTCTTAGCAAATGTTTATTGAACCTTACAAAAATGATACTGTACTTGTGTTTATTCTTTTCTCCTAAGATTCATTTTTGTTGTTATTGTTCAAAGACCTTTTGATGTTCCAAAAGCCACTAATTGATGGCAGTTGAATACATTGTTGACCATTAATAATGACTAATTCTGTCTAAATTTTGATTAACAAGTTAAAAGTATCAGAGGAACATATTTAATTTTTACATTAAAAAAGAACAGAGTCCTCAATATTCTTAACAAGTGGAAGAAAAGGGAATCCCCTTAAAACTTTAGCATAAAACTTTTAAGTATAAAATTTTGAAGGTGAAACTTTTAGAGAAATAATTCATTTCTGTTGCTTTTAAGATAAATTATCTTATCTGCTAAGTTAAAATGTTTTCAGAGAAAGTTAAATGCTGAATTTCCAAATCTAAATTTGATCTGAAATGTAAAAATACAACATTATGCATAACACACTACGATATACACATGAATAAGCTTTATTATTATTATTTTTTAATATTTGGTCTCTAACAGTATCTGTATGCTTAACCTTCCTTTTTAAAGGAAGACAATGATTGGTGTAGACAATGATATCTACACCCTGATGATATCTACCATTGGTCATAGACAATGATATCTTGATTGGATTTTATAATTTTATAATTTTTTAAAATTAAAACATTCTTATTTGAATTCTGTTCAGTTAAAAATTCCAAAGTCAACTTGATTTAAAAACTTTCTCATCATCTCCCTCCTCCACCTTATTCCCCCTTTCTTCCTCCATAAGCCCCATCCATTCTCTCTAATCACCTCCTCCCTGTCTCTGCTGGTTCTGTTTCTAATGGATTAAAATGTTGGGGGAAGGGGAATAGTGGGTATGATTAAAGTCAGAGTCAGGATTGCTAAAATTACTTTTAACCTACTAATTGCTCTAAAATGAAATTCTAGATATAGATATGGTTTACCTGAACTTTTAAAGATAAAGAAATAAAACTTCAAAATATACCTATGTTCTTTGATATTTTTTTCTTTTCAAATTCTTCACTTAATATTCTTCCCATCAATGACTGAGCACTGTCTTTATGCCATAAGAAGAATCATCTTGTTCTATGAACTATTTAATTTTAGTGCTCTCCTCAGTTCTGTCTTTAGTTGAAATAAGTCTTTTGGGAAAAATCTTGTTTCTCCCTGGTAGATTCTACCTATTGTACAGAGTGTATTATGCAAGAAGCTATAGAAATTATTAATAATAGTATGTCAGATTTTGAGTGTCACTATACGGATGACATTTTTTTAAGAAAAAGCTGTCAAATAATGTGTTTGATCCAGGATGTCAAAGCATTTGTGTCTGGGGAGACATTTAGACAGTGGCATGCATATTTCTGAATGCATGTTATTAGAAGCGTCTGCTGAAAGTGTGATGCAAAGTTACCCTAGCCAGGAAATTGTGTGTTCAGGCTGACATGCTGCCTCTAGGTTACATCACCATTGGATTCAAATCACATTGGTTTGGCACGGGCTAAGTGACCTTCTCCTTTAAAATATTCATGCCATTCTCCTCTTCTGGGTCATTGTGTTCCTAGTCACATGCAAATAAATTTCTTATTAATTGTATAATTTGCTTTAATGGCATTTTCATGTACAGACAAATTCATGAGTATTTTGCAGTCTTTCCCAGAACAGTCAGATAACAGAGTTAGCCAAATTCCCTTGGGTAATTAATGCCTAGAGGTCACTCTTATCTCATCAGAGCAGAACATCTGGGCCCTTGAGATAAGTCTTCATCATGCAGTAGACTTGATGCTATTGATGATCACACCAGACTTAGTTCTTTGCACTGATGAAAGTTCTCCTGTGAAAGAAGTAGCATGTATTAATACAAATAGAGATTAGAATTAGTAATAATTGAATGCAAAATGGTGGGGGCTAAGAGATGTTGAGTAATGAATTTGTTCCCATGGTAATAGGAGGAAATCACAGCATTTGATGAAGATATTGCATTTGATTAAGAGTTTTTTATTGAAGGAAAAGATATTAGTAGGGAGGAGGTCAGGAGGACTAGATAAACCAGGGATCTATAATGAGATAGAGGTGGGAAGGCAATTGGAAAGCTGTTGGTCTGTATATAAAGTGCAGTGTGGTGGTGGTGGTGATGAACAAGGAATGGAAGCCAGTGAGGAAAATGACAGGGAGAAAGATACAGAGAAGTTGGAAGAAAAGAACAATTTGTGGAGTTTTTTATTCTGTAAAACAACAGAAAGCATCTGGTGGTTCTTGAGTAACAGAGTAGTATGATCAAATTAGTGTTTGAGCAAAATGAATCTCACATGAAGGAAGAGAGACTGTGGGGCAGGGAAACTATTTCCATGAATACGTTTTTTTTTAAGTATTTAGTTTCTAATACATAATAGAAAAGTTTTGTAGGTACACAGAAAATTTACATATAAACAGCTCACTGTTTGTTAGCTGATACACAAACTGAAATTTACTGGAAATAACAGTAGTTGTTTTAGGATGTTTTTCAATTTTAGGTATTTAACCTTCTTTTTTAAATCGGATTATAAATTATGCAAAAGATTTACATAGTTCCAAGTCAAACTTGAAAAAGAACTTACAAAAGTCTTGTTTCTTTTCTTTCTTTCTTTCTTTCTTTCTTTCTTTCTTTCTTTCTTTCTGTCTGTCTTTCTTTCTTTCTTCTTATTATTAACTCATATTCCTGGCTTTCTATTTCTAATTTATGTTGATACTTCTTTGTGTGTACTTTTTAATTATTTACTTCTTTTGTACTCTGGAATTATATTTCTTTCTGACTGTGGACATATATCTCTGGTGTGTTTTCATTATCTGTTGAGGTACTATTTTTTATATTTAAATCTCCTTTCCTCCACAATATCTTTGTATAGAATTTATTTATTTTTTTTCCAGCTATTTATGTCTTAAATAGTTTTTCTGTACCTTTAAGAACAGTTTTCTATGTAAGGGGTGCCATGTGCCTGTGGAGCTTTTCCAGATTTATAGCTGGGTCTCCCAGCTTCACTGTGAGTCTGAAGTCTTTAAGTAAGACTAGAGTTATCTGTAATACAAGCATACATGGAATGGCTATAATAGTCTATCATTAGAGTAAGCATATAAATTATTGTTTCCTAATGTCAAAATACAAGTAACTGGAGAATTAGAAATGGTTTGTTTAGGCTATATACCCAATATTTTATGATATTTGCATAAAGATTAAGGAAGAGAATATCTTAAACCAATCCTTTCTTTTAGAAATAACTAGAAAAATTGCTCAGAAATTTATGCATTACAGAAAGCAACTTTCAAAGATGCGAAATGAAATCTAACCTCTAGTGCTTGTGTGTGTGTGTGTGTGTGTGTGTGTGTGTGTGCACGTGTGCATGCACGAGGTGTTAGTCTATTTATCTACTACACATATGGGTTAATAACATCCTGGAGCTTTCATATAATTTTGGATTATGTCAATGATTTTCCCTTTCTTGCAGGAAGAATTTATCAGGGACGCAGGGTGAAAAGTTTGAGGAAGAAATGAAAAAAGATAAACATTTAAAAAATTTCAATGAAATGAAGAATGAAAAAGAACTACCACATCAACACTTTTTATTACTTTGAGTAATTTGTATGCTGTTGAAGTGTTATTTTGAATGCACTTCATTTGGGTTAATAATAACAGCATTTCTGCAATTCACATTTTGTGAGTAATTGCATGTGCTTCCACTTTAGCTATTTCTTTACAAATGTGCAATAGTCATTATAGGAAATAAAAAGAAAACTGCCATTAAAGTAAAAAAAAATTCTCTTAAGTATTTAGTTCATTAATATTAAAACAAATATATTTCTCTTTGATTGAGAAAGTGGGGAAAATGTTTATTGACCTCATTTTCTCTATATCACCTTGATAATGTCAAGAGACTATGGCACTAAACTGAGGACGCTTTTGATGTAGCAAGGTTAGATGCAAGGCCTATGAATTCTGTTTCTCAGAAGTATTCCTTAGAGGAATCTTCTGGAACATTTGGTCTTGTTTGAATGAATTTTGAGCTTTCTTCCAAGTCTCTAGTCACTAATAAGCTATCGATACCTTCCAACAATGAGTTTCAAGTGTCACTTGCCATGAGTAGCAATGATTTCAATATCAATAATAACTAAAAACAAATATTTTTTCTTAATTTGTGCAGAAAGATAATATTTACAGGACAACTCAACATTACTACATTACATTCTACACTATCTGCTTTTTTCCTTTAAATGAAAAATATACTTTTATTAATAGTTATCTTCTGACAATGAGAACATACTCATTGTAATCAATTTGTGTGCATGTGTGTGAGCACTTAAGATATCCTGAATAGGAATGAGAAAAAAAAATGAATAGAAAGGAGGCTTAAGTATTGTCTTAGAAACCTAACTTTTTGAAACCCTCATGATTCTGGTGCTGACAAGTGAATTTAAATATGAACATTCCTTTTCAGTGTGGTTACCTCCTAAGTCTAGAACAATAATACAATGAGATCCACACTAATTAAAAGCTCTCTTCCCAAAGGAACAATATGTCATGCCAAGCAAATATTAAAAGATCCTTTCTGGTTTATTCTAATCCAATTATATGCTAAATTTTAAAGATTTGTTTTCTTTAGCAGTGCTTCTAAATAACTAGCAATTTTCATCACATTCTTCTGCTGACTTGCTTTATACTCATTTTAAGAAATAAGAATTGTGATGTCTAATTTAGAAAACTATTGTTTGAAGTTTAAGTCTTCCCATAAAGAATTACATAGGAGATACAAAAACAGTCATTATAGTAGAATCTTTATATTAAGTAATTACTAACACTTTATTCAGTAAGAGGAACTGAACAGGAAGTAGTTTGTTCCAGTTGTCTATCACTGCATAATGAACCACCACACAATTTAAATAAATAGCTTAAAACAACAATGTGTTTTCTAGGATATGGTTATATGGGTTGATGGCCCAGATGAGTAGTGCTTGTTTCAAGTTTATCATGCAGTTGCAGTCAGATGTCACCTAGGGCTGCAATCATCTGAAATCTTGACTGGGCTGGCACACGTGACGGCTCTCTTAAGAGAGAGGCTCTCTTAATTTCAACTCATATCTGGGTGTTTATTGGACATTTATGTGTTTATCCCATTGTCACCTCAAACCCAAGATATCCTGAGCTACCTACATAACTACCTACATAACTTCCAACTTCTTTCCAAATCCATTCATTATTTGTATTTCCCCTTCTCAGTGATTAACATCATCCTTTAACATGTGGCCTAAATCAGAAAACTTGAAGTCATTCTAGATTCCTTAATCTTGCCCTCCCCACCCCAGTCTGATCAGTAACAAAGTCCAAATATTTCTGCCCCCCCCTTAATATATCTTATATTTGTTCTTTACTTTCCAAACACACTGTCACTGCCTTCTTTTAGGTCACCATCTTTAGTTACCTTCTGAAATTTCCTGTTTTTTTTTCTCTTCCATCCTTGTTTACTTTTTGTTCTATCTTCTACATGGTTGCTAAAAGATCTTAAAGGCCCATCTAAAGTCACCTTCTTTGCCACAGTTGGAGTCTAAACTCCTTGACATCTCATAGAAGGCCTTTCTTGTTGGATCCTTACCTTGCATTTCAGGGATCATTTCCACAGTACTCATTTAATAGCTTGTGCTGTAGTCCAATGAAATTGCTACATTTCTGAAAACTTTTCCTAAAATATTTTTTATGATCTTTCTCTCTGATGTGAAAGTTTTTCTTTCTTCTCTCATTCCTGAATGAATGTCTACCATTTAAGATTCAGTTCAAAAGCTATCTCCTTCCTGTAGGAGATAGGGTTTCCTATTATTTTCTTTGCTTGTTCCTTTCCTTGGTTAGTACTTACCTCACTGTTATACCAATAAATTTACTCATGTTCCAACAAAACATTTCCTTGAGTACAAAATTTTGTTTTATTTATCTAGTACTGCGTAGTGCAACATGTAATTATTGATTAAATGATCTTCAGGTAGGCTGGAGGGCAGTAAGCTTCAAATTTTCATTTGAATAAAGTAAAAGAAAAAGAGATATTTCATATCAATATCCTTTACTTAACCCTTTTCTTCTTGAGATTTCCTGCATCTTGGCTTGTTAGATAAACATTATGCAGTTTGATGAATGAGTAGCAAATATCAGTAAGATTTTTGTCAGAGTTGATTAGGATGGTTTAAATGGAAAGGCATTTTGAAAATAAATTTCAAATTCACTTCTAAATCATGAAATAGTAGACATTGATTCCTCTCTTATTCCTTAAACTGTTATCAGTACAAAGTCAGTAACTCAGTAACTTGGGAAACAAATGCCTGAATGTGGACAATAAATACCTTGGAGATATTGCAGGTTCCAGACCACCACAATTAAGCAAATACTGCTATAAAGTGAGTCGATGAATTTTTTGGTTTCCCAGTGCATATAAAAGTTATGATTACATTATATGGTCATCTATTAAGTGTAAAATAGCATTATGTAAAAAATATACATATTTTAATTAAAATACTTTATTAGTAAAAAAAAATGCTAACCATCTGAGCCCTCTACATAATCTTTTTGCTGGTGTAGGGTCTTGCCTCAATGTAGATGGCTGCTGACTTATCAAGGAGGTGGTTGCTGAAGGTGGGGGTGGCTGAGGCAATTTCTTAAAACAAGACAACAGTGAAGTTTGCTGTATCAATTGATTCTTCCTTTCACAAAAGATTTCTCTATAACACATGGTGCTGATTAACAGCATTTTATCCACATAACCTTCAGAATTGGAGTCAATCATCTCAAACCCTACTTCTTAAATTTATGTAATATTCTAAAGACTTCATTGTCATTTCAACAGCTTTCATGGCATCTTCATCAGGAGTAGATTCCATCTCAAGAAACTACTTTCTTTGCTCATCATGAGAAGAGATTTCTCATCTGTTAAAGGTGTACTATGAGAGTGCAGCAGTTTAGTCTCATCTTGAGTCTCCAATCGTAACATAATGATCACCGATCACAGATCACCATAGCAAATATAATGAAAAAGTTTGAAATATTTTGAGAATTATCAAAATCTGACACAGAGACATGAAGTGAGAAAATACTGTTGGAAAAATGGTGCTGATAGACTTGTGCAACACAGGTTACCACAAACCTTCTGCCAAAAAACTTAGTATCCACGAAGGACAATAAACTGAAACACAGTAAAACAAGGAATACCTGTATTGATTGTATTGATTTATCCTTTATAGAGAAGTTTCCATAAGGAAATGATGAGAGCAGATTTCTACAGTGAGGTAGGAATAGTTTTGTTATGGAGACATCTTTATGGAACTGGAAATAAACCTCACTGATCCAGATTTCAGCATCAGTCTGTAAAAGAAAACATACTTGACTTTAACAAAAAACCCCGCCTGTTTGTATTATCAAAACCACCGAGAGCCTCCATGCCAGAGATAGGCTACATGTGCTTATATGAACACTGAGAAAGCACTTTAAATTATGGAGATGACCCCAATTTCTGACTAACAGATAATACATTATAGTGATTTCATTTAACTTTTTTTTTTCCAACCATGTCTAAGTCAGACTGCCTTTTCCTCCGTTTGGGAACCATGACTGACTGACTGACTGACTGACTACTGACAAAAATAGAAATCATTTAGTGCTGTTTTTGTTTGTTTTTTTTTCCTTTCCCTTCTCTCTTAATCTCTTCCTCCTCATTTCCTCCTCCTCCCCTACATCCTTCTCATTCTTCTTCTCACTATTTCGCTCTTTCTTCTTCTCCTTCTCCTTTTTAGTCAACTACTAATAGATAAGGCCTTAGAACATGACTGCCAACAACCTTATTTAAATCAAGACTACAGTCTTACCCCCAAATTATGTAGATGTAATCCAGGAAGTGGCATGATACTAGATTTTTAACATGATGAATTTTTGTCTTCATTATTTGTCAAGTTCTTAACTTTCTCATTTTCTCATTTGCCATAATTTCTGTTTCTCATTGGGGGTACTAAACCCAAGAAATGAATTATTTATTCATAATATTTTCTTCAAATGTTCTATTACTACTTTCCAAAGCTCAACAACAATTTTTTTTGAGGCAACATACTAATATTGGGATTTTCTTAGGTTATATTGGTTCTTTACATTCAATTAATAAAAATCAGGCTTTATTTTAATGCCTGATTAAATTATTTCAGTGACTTTGATGGAATAGCATATGTCAAAAGTGTTCCAGCTCTAAGGAATGATACACAGAATTACAGTAATCTGCCTAGACCTATTGGTTTAGTGAAGCCAGAAATGTTCCCCTAAGAGGAGGGAATAGGGTGACAGGACCACCTACAGGGAAGGAAGAAAACAAATCAGGAGTAAAGCCAAAGTATTTGGCAGAAGGAGTAACATGTTGCTCACTCAGGAAGCTCTCTTGATTTTCCTTCTATCTCCTTTCCTGGTTTATATTTTATACTCTGTACTTTTCCAGAGACCTATACTTCTATATTTATTTTTCTCTGTTCATTTACTTCTGTGTTTCTCTGTTTGCTCAGTAAAAAGACAATGGAAGTGTCCTGAGACAGAGGGGAGTGGGCAAGCTAATGTCAGATGCTTTCAGAATGAAAACAATCTTCAAGAATCTTAAATTGTGATCTCTACACAGAAAGAGAGTGAAAAGTAGCCAAATCTCCAATGAGAGAGATGTTGGACTATTTTCCAGTGTCAAACCCATCTGATTTATATGAAGTAAGCAAATTTTCTCAAAACCTCAAAAAAATTGTTTCCAATCCTGAATATGTTTTCCTGATAGTCTCAAATTGAACTAATAAAAAAGTATTGAGATTCACTCTACCTTTTCACTGTATCAAGCTCACTTATGAGTATAAAATTGCTAATAACATGTCTGTAATAATTTTGAGTTTTTCAAGGGCTTTAACAAGCATAAATGAAAAGGTATAATCCACTGGTAAGTAAGCTGTGTAAATTCTTTAGCTTTTTGGAACTCATAAAATCAAAATGATAAAAAAAACCCTACTTTATACATTTGTTTTGATTATTGAGATAAAATTTATGAAAGTTCCATGGATCCTCTAAGGTTTTACACAGCAGCGAAATATGATTGCTTAAAAATGTAGTAGTCTCTCCTTATCCACAGGGATACATTCTAAGGCCCCCAGCGGATGTCTAAAACTGCCAACTGTACTGAACCCTATATTTACTATGTTTTTTTCCTATACATACATATCTTTGATAAAGTTTAATTGATAAATTAGGCACAGTAAGAGATTAACAACAATAACTAATAGTAAAATGGAACAATTATAACAATATACTGTAATAAAAGTTATGTGAATGTGGTCTTTCTCTCAAAATATCTTATTGCACTGTGCTCACCCTTCTTATGATGATGATATGAGGTGACAGAATGCCTGCCTGATGAGTTGAAGTGAGGTGAATGCTGCTGTGATTTAGTGGAAGGCTAATATTGATCTTCTGACATCAAGTCAGAAGGAAGATTATCTGCTTCCAGACCACAGTTGACCACAGGTGACTGAAACCATAAAAAGCGAAACTGCAGATAAGGGGGAGCTACTGTATCCCATCTGAAATTAATAGTGTCCTCAATGCTGACCTATGCATTTTATCATTCTGATTCCTCTCTTTGTACATTCTCTTGTTTGTACATTTTCTAAAGAGAGAATTTTATAAGGAAAGAATTCTCCACTCACTACTTTTCAGTGTGGCATATGTTTAATAGCCGGGCCTTGGGGTCTGCTAGACCTTTGTTTTTATTTTTGTTGAGTCCTAGTTCTACTAGGTCCTAGGTGTATGGCCATGGATGTGTACTCCTCCACTTTGAGATTTTCAACTTTTTTACTTTGTAAAATAGAGGTCATATTTGGGTCCACCACATAAGTTTGTTGTAACTCACGAGTGGAATAAAGTATGTTGAAGACCAGTATCTAAGCTCCCAAGGCCCCCCTTGCACCATTTCTCCTTTGTCCCTCTAAAGGAATGAATGAATGAATGAATGAATAGATAGATAGATAAATAAATAAATAAACAAACAAACTAACTAACTAACTAACTAAATAAATAAATATCCTGGTACCTTGTTTGGAGGCTGAAGCTCTATCCCTATTATCATCTTCAGCCTTCTTGCCTTCCTTCCCTTCTGTCACACCTAACTGGAAAAATCAAAACCTTAAACCTAGCTGTGTATCTTTCCTTTGTCCACATCCAGGCTGATAAGTACTACTGGAATAAAAATTACACAGTACCTTGAATTTGCCCCATAAGATGCATGGTCTCAACCTCAATGGGGTTTCAGTACCAAAAGGTACTTTAATATTCCTTCTCACCTTCTTCTCCCATCCCCACAAGAGCAATTTCAAACTCTTCTCACTTTCTTCAAATTTTCTCCTCCCTTGTCTCAAACTCCAACTTGAATATGACTTTACAAAGAATAGAGAAGCCGTCTCCTATCTGTCCTGCATTCACTCTCTGCTTTTCTTCTTTCTCTCCTATTATTACAAAGAGATACCCCACTTTCTGTCCAAAGCTAAGCTTTCTCCTGGGGTTTGAATCCTGACCCATCTTGGCTAATCAGAGGTTTTTATCCATTTCCTCTTTTTGCTCTTAAATCTGTAACCACTGACTATCTACTAGTTCCTTGTCACCATTATTTAAACATATATAAGTCTTTATTATCTTTGAGACAAAATCTAAAGAAAGCCTTTCCTGAATCTCACACTCTTCTAGCTCTACCTGTTCTCTCTCTCTCTTCCCTTTCATAGGCAAACTTTTTGAAAGAGTTGTTCACATCCATTTTCTCACTTTCTCACCTCCCACTAACTTTGCAGCTTACTGCTACCTGGCTTCACATAAAGAACTTTATTGAAACTACCTTCACCAAGATTATAGATGACCTACTTGTTGCAAAATCAGCAGATAGGCATTATTCTTTGTATCCTTTACTGACCCTGCTTCTTATTGTAATACTTTCCCTTATAACTTTATTAGCACACAGGTCTCCTTTTTTTCCCCTGTTCCTTCTTTTTTTTACTTTATGGATTCCTCTTCTTTATTCCATCTCTTTTATCCTGGTGTTCAAATCCAAGGCAGCATTTTACTCTCTTTTCACCCTCTCACTCGCTGTCTGGAATATCTGTGATTCTCTTGATCTCATCTTTAAGACTAACTCCTGAATCTATATTTATACCTGATGTTGCTTTCCTGTGTTTCACGCCCCTGTATCCATCTGCCCTCCGGACATGTCTTTTTTAATGTAGCACATTCAACATTTCTCTAACACAGTAGTGCACATCTTTGGGGAAAAGAAACAAATTTAAGAACAAACAAGACTTTCTTGTTCCATGTTCCATGTTCCCGTTAACCTTTCAGCTAGTTGCCAAAGACATCAATCATCATCCTTGCTTCCTCCTTCTCTTCAATCACCCGTCTTCTATTACTTCATTAATCTCTAAATCCAAGGGATCGATATCCTCTACATCCCGCAAATATCTACTTACAGGCATCCTTATTTTAGCTTCCTAGTACAAGCCTCTAGCACCTCTCTCTTCCCTGGTCAGGTGAAGCTTCCTCTTAGTCTCCTTCCATAGAATGTTGCTTCCTCCATCCATCTTTCCTCCACATAGTAGATAGAATGCTATTTCTAAACTTTAGATCTGATTATGTCACTCTGCAGCTTCGGAACTTTTAGTGGCTTTCCATTGTCCTTTGAAAGATATCCAACTATTAAGGAAGCCTGCAAGGCCATGTAGAGTCTTTTAGCTCTTGAGCTTCATTCATTTCTTCATTGATATCACAAATGGGTGTACTGAGTGCGTATGAAGGGTTGAGTACTATTCTGGACATTAGAGATTCAGTAGTGAAAAAATACTTCGGATCTTTTGGGATTTATGTACTTCTCAATTCATCCTCGATTTCCTTGCTTCATCTATGCAGAACTATTCTATTAGTTCTTTAATGAAATACGCTGCTTTTCCTAGCTTAGTGAGAGCTTTGCAGGTGTTTTTTCAATGGGAGACTGTTTCCTCAACTTCCTTCCATTGAATGGCTGCTGGTCATTCTTGGGCTCTTCCTATTACAGTTTGCAAGCCTACTGCAGTATTTCAGGCAAGGGAAACTGAGAGCTTTAACATAGGTTAGATTTGAGAGATACAGATCAAAATGGCTTTATTGGATACTGCAAAAAAAGTGGAAGGAGAGGTGTATAGGTTAACTCCAAGATTTCTGGTTTGGGTAGAAGGAGGTTACATTAAGAAAAGTGAGGATTTTGATGAATAGATGATGATTTTTAGATACAATAGGTCCTCTAATATGAGCTACCTGATAAGTGAGTCTTGAGTAAAATAGTTTGAATTAAATATAAGATGTTAACAGAAGTTATGAAATGGTTAAGTTACTAAGATAAAGTACATAAAATAAGAAGAGAATGTTTGCATTTTCCTAAGGAATCATGAATTTATACTCAAAGATCTATACTCTTTGCCTCTTAGTCATTTTAGAATATAGCAATTCAGCAGTTAAAATCAGCTTGTATTAATTTCTAAGACTTAATCTTAGCATTATCTCCACATATATTCTATTCTCTTTCTCAAAAAAGAAATAGATCTTTTACGTTCATCTGTGTTGTTTAATTTTTAACGTGATTTTTTTTAATCTGTTGAAAATTATGAAGGAAATGTCCCAGATTACAAATAAATAAGAGTTTTGCAATCCTTATATTTGTTATATAATTGTAAGAACTCACCTATTTTATAAAGTTTAGCATAATCCTTAGATTTAAATGTATCTATTTCGATAAATAAATAAATAAATAAATAAATAAATAAATAAATAAATCTGTCCATCTATTTCACTTAGAGGTGTAGACTAGATCTTGTGAGTCTAAACATGAAGGTGACTACTAACATTCATTATCTGTAAGCTTTCAGAGAAGCCATTCTATGTGGTTTGGCCCTATGGGGTGAAGAAGAGACAGAGTGGAGGGGTCAGTCATTTACCTGCCTTAAGCTTCAGATCATTTTTTCCACATATTCTTAGTGTTATGGGTCTATATTTCATTTAAAAGTGTCTTCAACAAGTTCCTGTTCACCAGTTGAGTGGTTTCACTGAAAGCTCTCAGGAGTTGAAAACATAGTTCTATGAATTTTCACTAGTGATATTCTGGTGTCTAGAAGTGCTGAATTCTATCTCTATAATTATTATATTACCTGTAATATGTATTATCATTAAATTTTAAAATACAAAGCCATTCATTTTTTAAATGGAACATAGCAATTGGCTAATTTAAATAGTCTTATCTGTAGATTTCTTCCCTGTAACAATTTCCTTTTATTAACTTAAAAAGTTGTTTAAAATGACAATAAATAAGAAAGTATGGTGGTAATTCATTTAACGGCTGCCAAAATTGACACTGATTACTTAACACTGCTCTACTGTGTGGTTAAAACATTTTTTAGATCTGCAAGTTTTTAAATTAAAGCAAAAATAGCTTGCTGCTTTCCTGAGTCTATGACTTTTCAAATAGCATTTTATGCCATTTTTTTTCAAAAACTCACAATTATGTGCTTTTCAAATGCTTTTTTCATTATGTAAATGCTTTTAAATCATGTGCTTACAGAGAAAAGTGAGAATTGAAAAACGAGATGTTTTAAAGATTGCATATTTCTTAGAATATCTCAAAATAGGCACTCAGACGTGTGTGGCATAGTGGTTTATGAATGGTTGGCAAAAGGTTACTATTTACTACACCAGTAGGAAGTGTAAAAGGAAAAGCACTTCTGCATTGTGTGGGTTTCTTGGAATAACAGCTACAAACTGTCCTTGTTTGGAATGAGCCAATCAGAGTATACATTTGGCATGGAGCTGATGAGGCTCTCCCCCATTGTGACCCTGCCTGTGTGTTACAGAGAGCTGGCTGGTTTATGAACTCAGCAATGGCAATTAAATGCTCACTCACTAAATAATCCAGTGGAGGTCTGTGTTAATGGTTTAAAAACACTGTTTAAACAATGGAAACATGGTTTCTCTAGGTAGTGTTTTCTAATTATACTATGAAACCAGTATGACTACATGCATTTGAGTAGCCTCTTTAATGTTTCAAAAGCTTTTCATACCTATTAACTTGTTTTATCTCCATGGCAACCTAAAGAGGTAGGCGAGGAGGGGGGCTGTGATATGACTGTGTTAATGCATGGGAGAGTGGTTTGTTAATGGTAAAACCACACAAATGATACCATTAAGATGCCTTGTCTATGGAAAAGAAAACAGAGGGCAGAGACACTAAACGATCTGCTTCACATAACACTCGGTCACATAACATTGGCATGACCGCAGTGCTCGTCAACTGACTTGGACATAAAATTGTTTGTCAGTTTCTTGTACTCACCACTCACTGGTGAAGCTATTGACAGTCAATATAAGAAAGGGACTAGTTCTACAGAGCAAATATAGGGCCAGAGCATTTCAAGAGGCTTATTCAGAGTTACTCATTTAGCCATTAAGAGAATATGCACTCAATTTTTTTTAAGTATTTTTGGACTAGTGTCTGCTTGAAAGCCATGCAGTGCAAAGTACCCCCAGCACTGTGGTTAAGCTATTATGGTATGAAATATCTTGACAACCTGGCCAGGGGGATCAATGATCTAAAGGGAAAGGTCTTGCATTTCATTAGCAAATCCTGGCTCACCTTTCATTCATTAATCTGGTTCCATACAACCACTGTATCAAAACTCCACTAACTCTTTTCCTGGTTTCAAAGGCAGTACTTACTAGAACAGATCAATTGAATTCTCAGAAAAGAACTGGAGTGTGACCATCTTTTCCTCCCTTTTAAGAGCTTTAAACCTTCCATTCCTGTATGTTTTCCTTTCTGGCCAGGCAGTTGAGAACAAGGTTTTGAAGAAAAGAGAGAACTATTGTTCCAAGTCTTGGGTTTTTTATGCCACTTACTTAACATTTACTTGCCCTATACTTTGCTTGACCTCTCAGTTCAGAACACAGGATTGAGAGAGTAAATTGGAAGAACATAATAACAGTGGATAATTATGAGATAGTAGCACAAGTGTACTTAGTGTTTACTGAACCTTTACTCTTCACTTCTCAGGTCCTGTTAAAAGCTTGAAGCGCACAGTCTCACATAGAGATACTAAGTAATTAGACCCAAGTTACACACTAGTTAGTGCTGATGTCAGGACTTGACTCCATATTTGTCTAGCCCCAAAGTTTTGTGTATTAGCCATTATGCTGTTTCACCTTCTGATTCAACTGAAAGTCAAGAAGTTGAGGAAGAATCTGTAAAATATGAGTCCCAAAGAGTGGTTGGTTCTAAGAAACTCTGAATAATTTTAATAGCCAAGATTTTTAGAAAAAAAATAAATAAGTAATCACATGAGCAGCTCTCTCCACAAAGAAGTGAAGGAAAGCCAGCCAAGGATGAAGGCAAACATCCAGTTACTAATGGTGCATTATGCTCAGTGGTGATGAGGAGCCAAAAATTCCACTGTTCACTGATTGTATGATTTTTCTGGCAAGTTATATATGATTTCTGAGCCTCAGTTTTCTCATTTGTATAATGGGATTTGTAAGCTTTATTTTATAGTTTTTCATAGGGACTGAACACACACACATTCATACACACACCTTTTTAGTGTCTAGTGTAGCTCCCAAACTTAGTAGTCACTCTGTAAACATTAGTTCTAGCTCCTGTCCTGACACCCATCTAGTCTGCTGTTTCTGAAGAAGCAAGTATCAGGTATGGTAATACCAGGACTGTGGGTAGCAGGAATCATAGAGCTCAGGAGCAAGTAAACCCAACCAAAAGGTTACGCAAAGAAACACAGCTGACAAGGGAATAGAAATCCAGACAGTAAACTCCAGATGTTTGAAACCAGTCTTGGTACACCAAGTACCTCCCTTGGGCCATGATAGTACTGGGATTGAACCTAGGCAGCCAAGAAATAACCAAAAGCCTTATGTTTACCAATCAAGGTGGTAAGGTCCCAGCCAAAGATTTAGAGTCCAGAACCCTAAATGCGGACAAGGTTTGCAAGCCAACATTAAGAATCTATGCAATTCTAGATTATAGATTTGTAGCACCTACCAAAAGGAGATCTTGGAACAAAAGTAAAAATGATACCTGTAGTGAATCATTGCACACACTTTTTGCCCAGGTACTATTCAATCCAAGAGCATATTGGACTCTTAAGTGGATGTCCCTCAGGGGAAAGGGAGTAAAAGATTTGAGATGATAAGATTTTCTGATGGAAGAAATAATTAAGGAAGAACCTGTGTTACGGTCTAGGCCTATTGCAGTTCCCCAAACTGGGCTGTAGAGAGAGGGTCTATACTGTCTTGGACCACTGAGAAAAAAGTTTCAGTCTTATTATATTCAGACTCCCTAGCCAATTCACAGAGTTATCTAGGGTTATTTGTCATATCTTTGTCCAATCAGAAGGATATAATAAATGCCCACCGGAGTTATATATCTATTAAGTTACTATGAATACATAGGCTTTAGTCTATTTTTATAGTACCTAAATAAGTCATTAAAAACTGAAAGTTATTCCACCTAATTTAAGGGTGAGAGACTGAGGTACAGGGAGACTGGTTTCACAGGCCGTCCACTAACTTTAGCAAAGCTAAATTCGAACCTAAGCCGTCTAGCTTTGGGGATATCCACTTAACTGGGGGGATATCCACTTAAATCCATATTGTATTTCAATTTACAGCAACTTACCCATCTAACACCTAAATCTTTGGGAAAGCAAAGCAAAGCAAAGGGAAAAACAGTTATCCTTCCTTCTCTACCTCACTTTTTTCTACTTCCTAATTCTCATAAGTGCCCTCATGTATTCATTTCTTATATATTGGAGCCACTGCCTACTTTCATGAAATTGGAGTATATTTTATTTTCATTTTAAACTTTCTCCTAAAAAGGAAATTTTTTCAAAGATCGAATAATGTATATTAGTCACCCTATATATTTTAAGACATGAAAAGTGGAAGTGATAAATTTTGACAAGGCTGTTAGAAAACTGTTCTGGAATAGGCTCTTTGTTTCTAAGGAACAGAAACCTACTCAAACTAGCTCAAGTAAAATTTGAGCTTTATTGTAAGTTTCAATAAAACTTTTGAAATCTCAAAAAAAAAATCTAGAAATAAGCAGGCAGAGACCTTAAGATAGCTGGACCCAGGGCTGTTGTGGTGACCGATAAGAGCAGTTCAAGAGCCTCTACTCTTCTGTCAGTAATCCTGCTTGTCACATGCTGTGATATCAGCACAAATCACATTTGTCATAGGAGACCTATGGCCTGGCATCAAAAGGTGAGCTTGATCAATCAGACCCATCTCTTAAAAATTTAAACTAAGACATTGATGTGCAGAAGAAACCTTGCTAACCAGTAGCTGGATAAAAATTTGCCAGTAATGAAAATGGCAACTGAAGTAACAATGAGGCTAATGGATGGCGATGGCACACTAAAGTATAATCTCACGTTCTTTGTAACCTGATCTCTGTTCTGTGTTGACCTTAAGCAAATTTGTTTAAGGCTGTAGGGTTTATTTTCCAAACTGATAAACAAAGAAACCTATTTGTCATCTCGCAAAAATTTTGTCAGTGAGATACATTTGAGGAGGAGTTCAAATTCTTTGCCAATCATATAAAAATGTAAGATCATTGGAATACCTCATAGTTTCATGTCCCAGTGTTGGAAAATATAAAATGTGAAACTGAATTCTAGATCATTTTCATTTCCATAAGTGTTAGCAACAACCTTGTCAACATCTCTCGCTCTACCCTCCCTTTTTAGATCATAAATATTATCAAAACACAGTTATTGGGCCCCAATAAATCCTCATCATTTAATGATTTTTTTTTCAAAATCACCTGTAGAATTGATATAACACATATGCTAATAAAGATTTATTGGGTTATCTTTATATTAATTCAAGAGCGTAGTTATTGTAATTTTTAACATTTAACACCCAAGAACTGAAGATCTATCCATGAGCAGAATCAGAAAGTCAAAGGATGTGGTTTCTGAAAGGGGACAATGTAGCAAACTTGTCCCCAATTTTTCTGAAGTTTTGTCCCTAATTTTTCAGAAATTTAAAGTTCTAGGTTCATATTTTACAAATATATATGTGTGTGTGTGCTTTTGGCTAGATAAAGCCTTACCTTCAAGAGACTTATGATTTTATAAATCAAACCATTATGATTTTGTACTTTCATTTCAATGCACACATGAATTACTGAATGTTAAAGGGTCTGAGACAACTTAGTGTTTGTATTTGTAGTAGAATGCCTTCAGGTTGTTGGATCTTGAGAAATTTGGCTATGAGTATAAAGTATATTTTACTATATGTCTAGTAAAATTTTTATATTTGAAATATGACTTGGAGTGCTTGAAGAGGCCACAGAAATTAAGGTTCAATCAAAGGCACAATTGTGGGATTTCTTTCTGTACCATGGGAGGCAAAAAAGTGCTGTATGAAAACTTGAATTCCAGAAAGAGATGAACCATGATTGACCTTTTTTGACACTAAACCTCTGTAAGACTCCATTTCTGCATCTGTGAAATGGACATAATAACAGTCCCTAATCCACCTAAATATTTGTTACTATGAGGACTAAATGGGCTAATGCAGATACATTTCTCTTTTTTTTTTAATGTTTATTTATTTGGGGGGGAGGGTGCGCTGGAGGGACAGAGAGAGAAGGAGACACAGAATCTGAAGCAGGCTCCAGGTTCTGAGTTGTCAGCAGAGAGACTGATGCAGGGCTTGAACCCATGAACTGCGAGATAATGACCTGAGCCAAAGTTAGACACTTAACTAACTGAGACACCCAGGCGCCCCTGCAGATACATATGTAAGTACATAGAAGGTACTACTGTAAGTGGTAAGTATAGATCATAGGATATGAAATATTAAATAAGAAGATAAAAAGTTAATAATAGAAAAAAGTAGAAAAACTGGAAATAATTAAGGTTATTTTTAGAGTGCATAACTTGTTGGTAGTCCTTAAAGTTCAAAGTTCAGTTAAAGTATCATTATTCCCTTTTTGATGTTTAAAATTGTACTCTCTTGAAACTGCTTTAGGGCAAAAAAGTACATGAGCTAAAAACAATTGCCAAAATATGTAAAATCTGAAGCAGAAATGTATCTTCAGCTCTGATAATGTCCAAGGACTGAATAACCAAGATAATGTTCCTCAAATCCAAACTGAATCAGTAAATTATGATTTGGTAAATTATACACTAACCACTATTGGGAAAACATTATCGTTCAAATATTTAGAAGAGATAAGGGAAAATGTGAATCCCAGTGTATAACTGATAGAAAACTAAGGCAGTTTATTTAATCTCTGATCTTTCATTTAAAATAACGCGTTTACAGAAATCCACATCATGAAGTTGTTTTAATTTGAGAGCCACAGAATGTGAAGTAAAGGCCAGCTGGACGAGGTGACGTGGTGAAGGTCTTACTGAAAGATTCACACTTAAAAGAATCCTGAAGGGCAGTAACTGGAGAAAGTTTAAGTAGAAAGTTTTGACACTTTTTATGCTTGAATCACCTTGTACTGTTTTCTGCCTGGGTAATCAGAAAAAGAAAACATTTGAAGCAGTGGAGTGGAGGTGATCGATCACCTACCTCGATGGCACCAACTCAAGGTGCTGGTCTTGACTGCTAGAGGCCACCAGCTTTCTGAGATTCAGTTTCCTCCTCATCTAAAACACTGGAAGGTTAGGCAAGAAGTAGTAGTTTTCAAAGTGGCTTTACTTGACCTTTCACCTAAAAGAAAATCTTAAGGAGATGCCAAATAAATAAAACAAAAATAAATGTAGACACTTTTTGAAACAAAGTGGGCGTGTATGTGGAGGAGTGGGGTTGCCCGAGTGTTCTCTGCCTCCCTTCCCTTCCTCCACAGCATGGCTTCTCTTTCCCAAGATGGCTCCCTCCCTTCGATGGCTTGAGTTTCTCGGTATCAGAGAACACAAATATTCAGAGAACAATTTGTAAACACTGCACCAGTTGACCTTCATTGTTTTGAACATCATTGTTGACCTTTCTGAATAACTCAGGTACCCAACTAACAAAAGAAAAGCATACCTAGGCAATAACATTTCAAATTCAAAATATTTAAAATAAAAAAGGAAATGCCTTTTTATCTTGGCATATTAACAAAAATCACCACAAATGATATTACGAAAGTTGGGCGATACAGGTTTGTCATTCACTGCTAGTGGAAGTGTAAACTAGTCTAACATTTCTGGAACATATTTGACAATATATGCCAAAAGCTTTTAAGATAAATGTATCATTTTGACCACAAAAATTCCTCTTCTAGTAATTTAACTCAATGGAATTGATGAGAAAGAAGCAGGATGTAAAGTTTGCTTATCTGATTTATTTATGAGGAAATGTTGACATATCCTTAATTATAACATTATTACAGAACTTAAGTACCTATTTAAACAAATATTTATAAAGGTGAGTATATATAAATATTTTTATATAATTTTATATTTTTTATATAATTTATATAAAAATTTATATATATTTTATATAATTTTATATAATAAGTATTTATAAATATTTTATAGATATAAATTGTATATATTTATATATATTATATATAAAATATATATATAAAATATTTTTTTAATTAGAAAATTTTAAGAAGTTTGAAGAAAGTAATAAGTATAGGGACTTTGAAATCTCCTGGTTCTTGCTGGGTGATATTGGAAAAAGACAATGAAAGGCAGGAGGTAATTAATCAATAATTTAAGGTGATATGTGAAAGCCAGAAGTTCTCTTAAGCAGCATATTAAGAGAGTCTCATCTCGAACAGCTAGAAGGAAAAAAAAAAGGTGAGGCTAAAACCCAGGACCTAATTATAAGGGCAGAATAGTTCCAGAAAACTTTGAATCTTTAACTCTGGCAAGACCACTATACTCAGGACCTTGACTGCAAAGGTGTTTGGCATTAAGGTGTGGAACAGAGATAGGAGTCAATGTGCTCAGAAATATTGAATCTCCAGCTTCCCTAGGACAATGAACCTATAGAGATAGCCCACTTTTTCCTGTTGAAGTCTAGAATTCCTCCTCTGCTTTAAGAAAATTCAGGGGTCTTTGCCTCATAACATAATACACACCCTTTCAGGATCTATCTCCCCTCTCCCAGTAGGCATCAGAAAAATAACTAGGGTCAAGACATAACCTTCCCCTGCCAGAGACATGGTGGCATCAAATAGGAAATGCTGCAGGACCAGCCAACATGGGCCAGCCAACGTGCACCAGTAGGAGCCTGGAGAGCATATATGATTCTGAGGGTAGAATCAAGGTAGGGAGGTGAGAACATGAGTTTGAGTAAGAGCACTGTCTTATAATCTAAGATTTATTACCCTGCTGAGGACTTTAAGAAACAGTGTTAGCATTGTAACATTCTTGGAAGTTTGAAAAAGGGATAGTCTCAATAAAAAATTAGGGATGTTAGAACTACTGTGGTAGACAGTGGAGCAAGACACCAAGAGGTTTGGAGAAATAAGCATGCTGGAGGAGGTACACCATGTAAAGCTGGAAAATCCCAGCTTGCTGTGGGAGAACCTGGGTGAAACTCCACCTTACCAAACCGATAAGAGATGCTCTAATAAAGGGTAACCAGGCTATAGCACTTCTGAGTAGTTCAGTGATGAACTATAGGCCAAGGGTGACATCAGAGATGCTGTTATAGAACTAGGCTCCCTGATAGCATTGGGGATGATGGAGTCAGAATAATGGAGAGCAGGAGGCAAAACTAAAATTTTTGAGGCAGTGTAGGTGCAATCATCATAATTGGTAGCAAGGTCTAAAGGACAGCCAGCAGGATATGACCTACATAAAACTATGAAGATATCATAGAACATGATATTCCTAGGTGTAAGATAAATAGGCAGCCAATAAGAGAATTGCTCAATTTATAAAATTTATATGACCAAAAGAAATCAAGATTTATTGGGTAGGCACTATAATAAAACATCATGATCTCTTGTCCAACACTTGAACCTCATCCTAATTTTAGATACTGAATCGCTGACTGACAAAAAGGCTGAATGCTCATAAGGAAGCAACCTGTAATACCATACGTGTATGTAATAATGTCCCTAAAGCAATCTATGGCCATTCATGTAAGTAAAGGAAATACTCAGATATTTTGAGAACTGTTGCACATAGGGCTTAGGTTGAGATTGATAATCTTGAAGCCAAATATCACCAAGACTTCCCCTCTTAATGAGAGAGGCATTTGTGGATTAGATGAAAAAGTGGAATCCTGGCCTAGGTCCAGCTCACACATCCACACACACATCCATTAAAATTAAATGGGTCCACGCACACACATCCATTTAATAGTTATTTTTCCAGTCCCCAAATATACAATCAGAATGGATATATTTGGTAGTTGGCAGAATGCCTACATTGGTCCTTTGTCCTGAGGGGCAAGAGCTAAAAGAGTAGAGTAGGCCAAATGGGAACTTTGAAATGCACTTCCCTCCCACCCCTGCCCCACCCCCAGCCAAGATCATAAATTTAAAAATATTTATATCCCAGGAGAAACATCAGAGAACATCACCCTTAAAAACCTAAAGGATTCAGGAATGGTGCTCTATTTAATTCACCAGTCTATCTATTTAATTCACCAGTCTGATCTTTAAAAAAATAGGTATAGGGGCACCTGGTGGCTCAGTCAGTTGAGTGTCTGACTTCAGCTCAGGTCATGATCTCACGGTTTGTGGGTTCGAGCCCCACCTCAGGCTCTGTACTGACAGCTCAGAGCCTGGAGCCTGCTTCAGATTCTGTGTCTTCCTCTCTCTCTCTGAACCTCCCCTGCTCACACTGTGCCAAGCTCTCTCTCAAAAAATAAATAAACAAAAAATAAAAATAAAAAAATTAGAAAAAAATAGGTATAGTTTGGCACATGCTAATAGCTTATCACAAATTTAGGCAAATAGTAACCCCAACTGCAACTGGTATATTAGATGTAGTATCTGTTCTAAAGCAGATCAACATAGTCTTAGGTAAATTAGTCTGGTGAGTCTGTTTTTGTTTTGTTTTGTTTTCCCCATAGCAAGAAGAAGCAACAAAGGCAATTTGAATTCATGTGGGACAGCCAGCAGTATGCATTTGTCTTCTGCTTCAGGGCTATGTTAACTTCTCTATTCTCTGTCATACTCTAGTCTGAGAGGGCCTGGATCATCTGAACATTCTGTAGATGGTCCATTATATCGATGACATCAAGTTAATCAGATAAGGAAATAGTGGCAAGTATAAGATTTTGGTAAAACATATCTGATCCAGAGGGCAGAAGATACACCAGTCTCTCTTTCTACCAGTTTACCTCATCATCCACTTTCTGTGGAGAGAAGTAGCTTGAGGTAAAAATATATATGGACTCATTGGCAGTGGTGAATAGCTTAGTTTTTTTTGTTTGTTTGTTTGTTTGGTTTTTGTTGTTGTTGTTGTTGTTTTTAGTTTAGTTTTTTTTTTTTTTTAGGGTCCTAGAAGGATAAAAGTTGAAAAATAAGGGTCAAATAGGTATGGAGAAGAGGCAATGGGTATGTATTAACCATGTTTTATTATTCTGTATCTTTGATTATTTGATATCCTGGTCCTGACCCTGGAAAGACTGTCCCTCTCAGGGTTAGTTAATTCCTAGAGATAGAAAACAACTTACTCATGATTTCACCCGCTTATCCTCTCTAAGCTTCTTCCCACATAAACCCCAGTAAAGGCTCTTGCTACAGTTTCCTCCTCTCCCTCTGCCTCCTAACTATGGTACTTCCCTGTGTGTCTCCCTATGTTGTGACCTACCCCCTGTCCTTGGGATCTGTGAGTGTAACAAACTATCCTTTTTTTTTTTCAATATATAAAGTTTATTGTCAAATTGGTTTCCATACAACACCCAGTGCTCATCCCAAAAGGTGCCCTCCTCAATACCCATCACCCACCCTCCCCTCCCTCCCACCCCCCATCAACCCTCAACAAACTATCCTTTCAATGGCAGTTGTCTCCTGATCTGTTTCTATATACGAGTAATAATAAAACCTATACTTGAAAACAGGATGGACCTATGGTAATTGGCGTGAAGTGTACAGATTTTGGTATCACATGCCTGCAAGAGAGCATCCACCAAAAAAGAGGCAAGAAACAACCAAGTAGTTAGAGTGAGTCAGCTGTGAGAGGATACTTAGCACTATCTTTAGCCAACTCACTGCTGACTTAATGAGCTCATGGACACATTAACAATGGTGGCAGATAGGGAGGCTGTGCATGTGTCCAACAGCATGGACTTGCCCTCATCAACACTGATCTAGTTACCACACTGCTGAACATCCAAACCACTAGCAATGGAGACTAATGTTGAGCCCCTGGTATGCTACTATCCCTTGATTAAACCATCTTGGAAGGAGGAGGGACTTTGGTATATCTGGAATGAACACATGTTGCAAGTATAAATTTCCTTTCCTGCCATGTTGCCTCAGTCATCACTGTTATCCAAGAACTTACATAGTGTTTGAGCTACCAACAAGGTATATTGTATAATGTCACCTCAGACCAAGAGACCTGCTTTACATCAAAGGAAGTGTGAGAGCAGGTGCACGACTATAGGATCTTCTGGTCTTCTCACATACCAAGCTTCCAAGAAGCTACTGACATGATGTAAATATGGAGTATTTTAGGGGCACCTGGGTAGCTCGGTTGGTTAAGCGTCCAACTCTTGATTTCAGCTCAGGTTGATGATTTCACAGTTCATGAAATTGAGCCCCTCATCAGACTCTGCACTGACAATGTGAAGTCTGCTTGGGATTCTCTCTCTCCCCCTCTCTCTTCCATTAAACCCCCTCAAAATAAATAAATAGAATGTTTATTTGTAAAGGTGGAGCTGAAGTGACAGCTTGGAGATAATACCCTAGGAAGATGAAACACCATTCTCCAGGAAGCAGTCTATACCCTAAATCATGGCCATATAAGGAGCTGTGACCCCAGTTGGTAAAATATATGGGTCTAAGAACCAAGAACTAAGAACTAAGAACCAAGTCCCACTTCCAATCATTTCCAGTGATTCCTTTGGTGAATTTGCACTTCTGTGAGTCTGATTCCCATAGAGGGATGCTTCCACCTGAGAACACAGTAAGAGCTCCATTACATTTGAAACTGCAGTTGCTGCCTCAGGATTTCAGAGTTGGAGACACAATTAGGCAAGAAGAGAAGTCACCACTTTGTTCTGATCAGCAGTAGTAGGCTTGGTACCCACGTGATTTACTAGTGCTTATTTCCCTGCATAATTTTAATGGTAAATGGACAGCATAGCAGCCTGAGAAGAGCTTGATGAGCAGGGAATTTAGCTCCATTAGGGATGAGGATCTGGGTCTCTTTACCAGGCAGCCACCTAAATTGCAGAGATGCTAGCCAAGGGTGAGGGACATCTGGAATGGGTAGTGGAGGAAGAAGAAAATGAGTATCAGCTATGGTCTTGAGTCCAGCTGCAGTGGCAGAGTTTATAGTTTGTTCTAATAACCATCCTCTTGTAAATTTCCTCAGAAGAGGAAACCAACCAGAAACTTGGAGAGGTGTGATCAACTTAGTATTTGTAGCAAATGAATCTGAGCAACACAAGGGGTGGGCTATACAGATGCATTGATATGCCACAGTTTACACTCACTCACTTGCTCAGCTGTGAGAGTGCTAGTTGTTTATTGCTCTCAGATGAGTCCTTCTCTAGAATACCCTTTGGCCAAAGTAACTGACTTTCAAAAGATCATGCTCCTTCTTGGGGGTTGGCCCACCTCTAATAACTTGTCAGTGTGGGGGACAATGTTCTGCCCTACTGGAGATTTGGGAAAACACTGAAGGGATACTCCAGTTCTGGAGCTCTCTGTAGGATTGATGGGGACCTTTGCTGCAACTGCATGACAGTTCAACTTCTCCCTACGTCCAACTCGGCTTCCCTCATTTTCTTACAAGTATTGTTCCCAAGAGCATTCTCTGCGTCAGAATCTGTGTTTTGAGGAAACTGTGCTAAGTCAGTTCTGTAGATTGTGTGTTATTCCTCACCATTTGAAGAGTGCTCTAATTTAGACTCTTGACTGGCTATTTCCATTTATAGCCAACATTTAATATTCCCCTCATTCTTGGCCTTGACTTCTACTGTTCTCCTAGTAATTTTTTACCCTGTGGCCCCTGCCACCATCCTCACTTTCATTAGGTGGTGGACTTCTTTGATGTTATGTACAAGTATTATACATCTACTTATAGTTCCTTTCCCTCAATCCCCAATGACACCACAGTGCATTTTGATTTGTTTAATACATTCTATAGGAAGCTTAGAATTTTTTAACCAGGTTGGTGAAGAATTAGTATTCAACTAGTATGAACTTGAAGAAATTGCAGATAATTCTCTAGATTTGAGAATTCTCTATAATTATTTACAAGGGTCCTTATGATTTAACTAAAAATCTCAGCACTTGCAGATTATAGTTCCTCCATTTTCCTGTAAAATGTCAGAATTCTTTGCGGCTTCTGTAAGCTGAGTACACCACCCCATTGTTCCTGTGCTCGACTTAATTTCTGGCAAAGCGCCTACCTTGATTGAAGGTCTTGTCAGGCTCAAAATCTTCCTCCCCATTCCTGTTCACACCATAATCTGAATGACATTACTCTCAATGCTGGTGATTTTAGCTTCATGATCCCTTACCCTCTTTAATGGCAATGAATTTACCTACCAATTGACTTCAACTGCCCACTTTCCACATCACACCATGAACCTTGTCATAAGTACAAACTGCTCCACCACTGAAAACCTAAGTGTCTTGTTCACTGAGCATAATGTCTGATGCCATATCCTTCTAGAGCTGTTAACTTATTCCACTATACCTGGTCTTTGTGGAATATTTTCATTCAATTGGACCCTTCAATCTTTTCTTAATGATAATTTTTTTTTCCTGAATGCTACATATATATTATGATTGATTATCTGACCTACAGATACCCTCCTCCCTCACAGATACCATCATCACAAGTAACCATGGGCTGTTACTGAAAGTCTTCCTCTCTATTTCTAAACTGCTGGGCAAAAATCTCACAGTTTTGCAGATTGGTATCATTATAATTGATTATAATAACAATTTCTCAATCCTATTTTTACTTGGCAGATCTCATGTATTTCATCAATTCTACTAAAGCTTCACAGTTCTCAGCCTTTATTCCCAGTGGTCCACCCTGGTTGTGAGTCTCACTCTGAGCTCTCTGTCTTACTCGCTATAAACCTGTCCCTATCATCCCCTTCTTTTGTCATTCTGTTCAAGATTAATTCATCCACTTTCTGAGACTTCATCAGTTATTTTTTCTTCAACCCAACCCCTTTCTTTTTATTGCTCATGCTCAGAGTAGGAATATAGTCAAGTTTCTCTTTTAAAATACCTCCCTCAACTCCTATGACTCCACTAGCTACCATCTAATGTTAATTTGGGTATGTTTACTAAAATAAGCCCCCCAAAATCAACTTACTAAGTATATTATATTACATTCTCTCTCTTTGTCTCTCTCTCTCTCTATATATATATATCTATATATCTGTATAGATACTCAATAAACAAGCAAACAAATAAATAAATGTGCCTGGGATGATAAAGTTGCTTATTATTATTAGTTTGTATAATGAATATTATTGTGATAATAAAAGTAAAAAGTATAGATGGTATACAGAATCTTAATAGAGCGATCACCATGACCTACATTAACAAAGACCATTATCACTACCTTGAAGCCCACTGTATCTCTTTTGCTGGTCTCAGTTTGTCCGTTTCCCTCAAAGGTAACTATTATCTGGATTTTGTATTTTTCATTCCCTTGTCTTCTTATAGTTTTACTACATTATTTGTAAACTTAAATAGTATATTGTTTTGTTTTACATATTTTGAGATTTATATATGTAGAATTATGCTACGTGTCTTGCTTATCTTTGGTAGACATTATGACCATGTTATTTTGTGTATATGAAATTCAAATATTTTGTAATGTTTCAATATATGAATGCATGGTGATGGTTTATGTATTCTACTAATAATGACTATTAGCAAGTTTAGTTTAGTTTAGTTTAGTTTAGTTTAGTTTCTATTCCGATTGCAAACAGCACTGCTATAAATAATCTTGTACAAATCTCTTGTTGTATATCTACAAGTCTTCTGGGGCTTTTGTTTTTTAAATGACAAGCTTGACCTCGGTATGCCCAAGGCGGACTGTAATATCTTAGCATGATGTCTCTCCCTTCTTATATAAATGTTGAAGCTTCTCTTTAAAACTCTTTGTGAAAGATACACATCTGCAATGCAATCCACCCTTGGAACTTAGTGAGGGGACAGGGGGCTCACGGCATCATGGGATTAAAGTTGGAAGGAAAGGTGAAGATAGTGTTACTCTCTGCCATCATGTAATTTGTGATCTTATTGGAAATTCTTCTCTCTCCCTAAAAGACACATTGAAACTATAGAAAGAAATGTAAAACTGAAAAGGGCCTAAGGCCTAAACATCTAATTGTTAGAAAAATTGCTTAATAAAATAATTGAAACCTATGAGCTTGAAGTGATTAAGTATCAAAATCCTGGTGCTGGGTCCATGTACAAAACAAGCTGAACTAGAATGAAATATTATTTTCATAGTCTTATTTTCATTTTGGTTTAAGTTTAAAAGTAAATCTTGTTGATTAACAGATAACTTTTGTATTTAATTCAGAAAATTTTTACTGAATGGAAAAGCAATTAATAAGAAACTTTACAAAGAAATGTTATGTCGATAATGATGTTTTCAAAATTGAATTTTTCTTTTTAATCTTTTTAATGCTGACTCAGATTGATTTCCAGTAAGATTGCTTTACTGTCCATTTTCTGCCTCAAGTATTTAATGAAAAAATTAGAATTTGGGATTATCCTTTTCTTGGTTTGATTGTAAATTTAAGGTGAGAAATAACACTATTTGTTTTTTTTTTTATTTTTTCTTTTTCTGCCATGATTCCAAGGCCAAACCAATTTCCCAAATGTTTTGTTGCATTTCAGGATATATTTGCCAGATTTAGCAAAAACAAACAAACAAAAAGAAAAAGAAAAAATAGGATGCCCAGTTAAATTTGATATCATATAAATAATGAATAATTTTTCAGTATAAGTGTGTCCCAAATTACTTCTCTTTTTTTTTAAAAAAAAGTTTACTTGGGGCGCCTGGGTGGCTCAGTCAGTTGAGCGTCTGACTTCGGCTCAGGTCATGATCTCACGGCTCATGAGTTCAAGCCCCGCGTCAGGCTCTGTGCTGACAGCTCAGAGCCTGGAGGCTGCTTCGGATTCTGTGTCTCCCTCTCTGTCTGCCCCTAACACACTCGCATTCTGTCTCTGTCTCTCTCAAAAATAAATAAACATTAAAAAAAAAAAAAAAGAAATGTATTATCTGATGTAATACAGTATTTTGCTTAATATGTTTTTTTAATTCCATGTATATGATGCTACCTGTTCAATTTATTAAAAATTATAATAAACATAATAAAATAGTGCTCCAAACTTTTGCTGTTCATGTGGAAGACACTACAAGAAGACACAATAGAGACTGCCTGGCAATAAGAAATACAAATTCCTTCTATAGAGATGGAGCAATAAAAGGACAAATCTAGTTGTTTAAAAGACAATTCGCTGTACACATTTTATTTACAGTTTTGTACACTGTCTTAATATGAATGGGACCGCTTTTACTTGAGCCATTTTTTAACCAAAACAAAACAATCTAAGTAATACAAAGTGTTAAAATACAGCATAAAGATACAAAAACAGAGATACTAATTCTAATTAGGAATGTAATTATGATGTTACATTTTTTTTATATAAACCACAATGATGTTTAGGAAATCACACAAACATAGATCATTGATTTGAATGAAATGCCTAAATTTGTAGCAAAACTTTGTAGTTACAAAAAAAAAACAAAAAAAAATACCAAAGAATGCACAAAATTAATGTTTATTCCGCCTTTATGTCATATTTCTGGATCCTTCACCACTGTTACATGAGGAAAAAAACAAAAGCAAAACAAATGAAAAACTGAAATCAGAATCACTAATGTTATAAAGTAGGGAAACAAATAAATTTAAATCTAGCAGCCATCAACAAGAGTACAGCAAAGACAATGCTGTAAAAAGAAATAAATAAAATTGCTAGATTTTGCTAGATTGCTGTATGCATCATACTCTTTCAAATCAGCAAAATATGCTCCTGCACACAATAGAACATAAACAGAATTTTTTTTCCTTTAAGGTACGGAAATGCAAGTTCTTTTTTGAATATTGTAGATGGGTAAAATGTACTTATAATGGTAATTCTAGTAAGCTATTACATGAGTGGGCCAGGAACACATTCATGGATTCTGGGGATGATGTGTACTGTAATTCTTTGATTGGGATAGTGGACACTCTTAAGCAAAAAACAAACAAACAAACAAACAAAAACAAAAAACCATGAACACAGAAGTACAAGGCAAAAGCAAATGAGACTTCTCATATCTTAGCAACATTTAGATGGAAATCAAACTTAAATACAGTCCACTCTGCTTTGGAAGAGGCTTTGGTTCAGCTCCCAAATCTCGATTTCTTGATGCAGTCTCCTATGAGAATACTCAGAATGTGTCTTCTTAAACAACAAACCTATTTTTAGTGGTGGAGCCCCTCTTAGTAGCTGTGTCTACATGGGACTGACAACCAACCACTATCTTTGGAGGAAGTCCTAACCTTTCCTTGTATATCTTCCCTATATGTATAACAGCCTCTCTGTTTTCACATTCAGTAGTCCTTATTGCTATCTTATCACCTTTAGCTCTAACATTAACAACAGCTCCACATACAACATCACTGTAGTCATCAAAAGATTCTCTAATAAGGCACAGCAGTGTCTCTAGCCAAAAACCATCCAGATCACTTCATCTCTGCTGTTTGTTCAATGTAATTAACCGTCGTCCTCCTCTTTTGTTTTTCTCATCTTCCCACATAGGCTCAATACCATCCTTAAAAAGTGAATAGTCACAGCCAGGCATTAAATTACTAGACAACTGGATGTGGTTGTACAGAGCCCAAAAGTCTTCAGCAGTACCAAACTTAGAGATCAGCAGAAGGTTTGCTTGCCAAGTTTTGCTTTTATCATTTTTAAAAAACCAGAGTGCCCATCTGCTCTGTAAAGGATGCTTAACACAGTGTTCTGGGTTAGCAACCTCCTGATTAGATTCTGTTTTCTCTTCTGAAGGCGGGGGATTAGGAGTAGGGGTGGTTTCCGGTTCCACAGTCGCCATCTTAGATAATATGTTTTAATCTTATAATGATAAAAAGTATTAATTGAATAAAATGAAAAATACAGACAGAAAATAAAGTTGCTCATAATCACAAAACCTGTTGCATTCACAGTTTACATACTGGATCACTTTCTTTCAGTCTGTTTCCATCCACTTGAATGTAATTGGGATATTCCTATGTAGGTTACATATAATTTTATATTTTACTTTTTTCATTGTATATTTTACTGATTTTTCGATGCTACTCACAACTTTTTGAAAACGCATATTGACTATTATCCCTTCACATTGGCCCTGTTATTAGACATTTGTTTCTAAAGTTTCATTATTATAACTGTGTGCTACGCCCTTTTGTATCAGTATTACATTCTTTTGAAAGAAACCTGGCAACATTTTTATTATGGGACCAGATTTATCCTAAATACTTGCCACTCAGAGTGTGAACTGTGTAAGGGTAGCTGCCACATCACTGGAACCATGTTAGAAATGCAGATTCTCAGGTGCCATATGGATGTACCAAATCAGAAACAGCCTTTTAACAAGATGGTGGGTGATTTCTGTGCACTTTCCAGTTGAGAGGGTGAGGTCTTAGAGTCTATTCCACGCAGAACAGGCAACTGGCTCACTAAAGTTCAGATTATCCCGATTGGTTCACTGAGGAGAGGCTCAGAGCTTCCTGATTGGTTATCAGGAGGCCACTCTTCGCCTTGGTTCCTGCCCTGCATCCTAACTCCCAGTAAACAGAGCGTTTTCAATTCTGTTTACACATTAGAATTACCTGAGAAGTTTCTTTTAAAATATTATTATTTGGATTCCACCCCAGACCTATTAAATAAAAATGTCTTGGGAAAGGGGAGGAAACGGTTTTAAAAAGCCCTCCAGGTGTCTAATGAGCAGCCAGAGTTGACAATAGTTGTAGATGAACAAAAAAGAGAGGAAAATAGATGCCAAATGATAGAAGATGACTGTTGTCATCAACCTGCCTTGTTGTCAAAGGCTATAATCTTCACTGTCAATCAGCACTAAATCTGCAGAGAGATGGAGAAGGGAGTGAAAGCAGGAAATGTGGTTTATCTGGTTAGCATTTAGAGATAGAAGGAGTTACTTTAACTGAATTTCCAGTAAAGGGATTATACTCCAAAGGACTCAGAGCCAAATTTAAAAGCCCAAACAATCAAATGACTGCATGCGTACTTTGTTTTGTAAGTGAAAATGAGGGGACTGTTGCCTTCCAACAAGAGTTGACTGTAAGTAAAACAATCAAATGATTTTTTTTCTGGAAATAATCTCCACATAACTAATTTTATTTGCAATGATTAACATTTCAAGGTCTTTTAATATTTATCAGATTATTTGGAAGGCCAAAATATATCTTGATAATTCCAATTTAATTACAAATTATAAAATAAAACAACTGGATGCATCACTGTATTTCAAGCCATGGAATTTTCAACACCACTGCATTCTTTTTAATAGGATTTGAAACTTTGGGGTTGGCTATTGCCTCAATTTATGTTTGCTTTGGACTCTTTTCACACTTAGGCTTGATGAAATGTCTGAAATGTTGTTGTGTTGTTTCTAATGGAAAAATCTGTTTGACTTTAGCTATAGCAAGATTAAGGAAAAATTTACAATGTTAATCTTGATAGTAATATCAATGATAATCTTTAATTCTGTTCAACCCAGTTATTTGTTTTTATTTTTTAGTGTATATCTCATACTTCTAAAAAAGATAAGAGATGGTTTTCAATAAAACCAAATATATACATACACATACACAAATACACACCCAAGTAATGATATTTTATTATTTTCGTTACCCAACTACAGTCTGCAACTCACAAACTTATTTCATCTTTTCCCTATTCTTTTGTTTGGCCTTTTTTAAAGAACAAAAACAAGAACAAAATATATGTTCTACTTGTAAATTTCTCTTTTTCAAAATTGCAGGAATTTAGTATATTCTTATTAACAAACCATGTCTAAATTATGCATGTTCTTTCCTTGGATTACCATGGAAATGAGTTCTTTACCTCCTCACTCCCCTCCCCTTAGTCAGCTCGGCTGCTATAACAAAATGCCATAGACCATAGCTTACAAACAGAAATTTATTTTTCACAATTCTGGAGGCTGGGAAGTCTCAGATCAAGGTGATGGAAGATTCAATGTATGGTCAAAAATAGTTTCCTGGTAGATATTTTCTTTTCTCTGTGTCTTTACATGGTAAGAGGGGCAAAAAATCTGTCTGGGTTTTTTTGTTTGTTTGTTTGTTTGTTTGTTTGTTTGTTTGTTTTATAAGGGCACTAATGACGTAACCACTGTTTTCAAAACTTTATTGCTTCCCAAAGCCCCCACCTCCTCATACCATAGAATTGAGGATTAGGTTCCAACATATGATTTTGAGAGACGTAAACATTCAGTCTGTGGCATCCTCTTATTTTAAGTTCTGGATCCATGAAATGTTGCATTTAGTCTGTATACAAGTGACAAAATTAAACCTTTTAAAACCTTGCAGGGAAATTCAGAAATTATTTTTAATGTAAGGGCCCCTGATGAAGACTAGATGTGATGTGCACATTCCCTTTACGGGGGATTAACCTCAGAAATTACTAATAAGATTTTAATATGGAATATACTCCTTTTCAACCCCCCCAAAATCTTCAAGTATATGGTCAATGATTCAAAAACAAAACAAAATAAAACATTTTCTATTCATTAAAAAAATGACCATGTTTGCAAATAATTTAGTGATTTAGGCCAATAATTGTACAGGTTACCCTTGAAATTAACCAGGGTTAAATCAAATGAAGAGTTTTACATTCACTTTCTGAAGGATCTTCATGAACCATCTTGATTCTCAGCAGAGAGAATCGGCAGGGAGTGAAATTAGCTACCTTGACACTATATTGCACTTACCCTGGTCTACCCTAATATATATATATATCTACCTAATATATACCTACCCTATATATATGTTTGTTTCCTCCAAAATGTTGAGAAGGTATTCTCCTTCTTTATTATTAATGATTTTTTTCTCTAGAAGCATGCAGTGAAATGTCATGTCTAGCATCTTCCAGGCATCCTCTTCAAAATTTTAGCAGATTCTCCAAATCACCCCAAGGAACTTATTTGAATATTGAGTTGTTCATATTTTATTATTTTGAATGTGTTATTTGCCCTTCTATAGGTTAAAATAAGTGCCAACCCATGTTTCTTTTTTATCACAATATTCTAAGAAAATAGGAAAAGGCTAACAGAATTCTCTGAATTCTCTGTAGATTTGCCAGAATTAGAACCCACAGCTCTTTCCAAGACTAGAAAAATCTTTGTATTAAGCAATTGTAAAAATGATTTTGACCTTTATTTTTATAAACAATACTGTGGGTATTAAAGTCTTTCTTTTTTTTTTTTTTTTTTTTAAGGCTTTTAGATTGTGGGAAAATGACAAAATAAATTCTCTGAGTGAGATGGCAATAATGATTAGATAATTCATCTGAACCAATATTATCCAAGACAAACTAATGTGATCAGAATAATTTGGGCCTCAACCAAGAAAATGGAACCATTTTAGAAGAAGAATTTCATGGGTCTCCAAGATGATTTTGGTTTATAACTCTATTTTAGATGAACAGTTCTATGCTTTAAAAACAAACAGCTGTGCGAACTAAAGTGGAAGATCTGTATATTTCCATGTCTAAATACTTGATTCATTTCTGTATTTCTTTATTTCAATGCTAGTTTTTAATCTACTGCATCCCTTTGTTTGTTACAAAGTTAGCCTTGTGAGACCAGTGAAATAAACATCAAAATGTGTTTTTCATTTCTCCCAACTACAATCTTCATTGTTTTCCTCCTTACATTTTAATTTTACTTTTGGTTCTCAAAAAAGAACAATGATACCAGATGGCACTAGTCTGATGCGATTCTCTACCTTTTCATGTCAAGTCAGGTGACTGGCAATATAAGTCACCCATGCCAAAGATGAATTTGAGTTCTATAAAGGGAGTAGCCCCAGGCAAATTCATGAAGTATGTTGAACTGATCTTTGATCTGCTCCTACTTTTTATATACATATATATATATATATTTTTTTTTTTCCTTAGCCACTTCTAGGTCCAATCCTGTAAACATTTTTTTCATTTTCAGATCTAAAGTATTCACTGAAGGTGCTAACTGATAGTTAATATGCTAGGGATTATCAAGAGTTGTTTATGGATTCTTGGATTGAAGACTGAATCAGTAAGGAATGGCCTGAGCACACCCATATTGTGAATTCCAGAGAGGTGACCTATATGGAGTCAACCTGCCATCCCCCATTATGAAACATGGTATCACTTCCTTCATGGAGCCCATGCCATAATAAAGCAATCTATGAATGAAAACTTCCCACCATAAGTGAAAGGTGCTAGGAATTTTGAGCTGCCTAAGCTTGATGGATTTTTCCATAGTGATTTAAATAGCTATTAATCTTTAAAAAAATTTTTTTTAATGTTTATTTACTTTTGAGAGAGAGAGAGAGAGAGCACAAGCAGGGGAGAGGCAGAGAGAGAGGGAGACACAGAATCTGGAGCAGGTTCCAGGCTCCAAGCTGTCAGCACAGAGCCTGACATGGGGCTCGAACTCACTGCAAAATCATGACCTGAGCTGAAGTTGGATGCTTAACCTACTGAGCCACCCAGGCACCCCTTAAGTAACTATTAATCTTTTTTGTTTCCTAGGTAATGGAATGGGAAAGTTTTAGTGATGAAAGCAAGATGGACATAAAGGTCCAAAAATACTATAAAACTATAGTAGTTCTAATTTAGGTAACTAACGAGGCATATAAATGATAAATTTTGTTGTTGCTTACTCTACCTATAATAATCAATTTTACTTTCATAAGTTGCATTACCACGGTCTAAGCATGGTAATATCTACATGCCTCGTCTCATCATTGTATTAAGTTGTAGTATTAAAATATTAATTTTAACTATTTAATACAGAAAGATTATTAAGGATAAAATAGAATTAGTATAAGATATTAAAAACACTTGGTCAGTTCCACTATGATATCAAAATCCAATCACGGAAGGCTTAGGTTATTTTTTCTGCTCTTACAGATATATAGAAATGTAATGAAACTTATGAGCTACAGATAGGATATGTAGGTGTTACTCAGAGCTATCACTGTTAGATTGCCTGTTTTAAGGAAATTTTTAGACCTAGTATAAGACACAAAGACAAAGCAGAATCCCAGAGTTTAGCTGTAGAATAAAACCCTCAGCAGATCTCACCTAAGCTGGGAAAGACACCTTAAAATCCAGCCATAAGCAAGGCTGTTCCAGAGTGCACAGTGAGCTATATCTGTGAGAAGGTATCAAATCCAAGAATAGAGGAGATCCAAGTATATTCTGCATTTTTTTGGACTAGAAGATACTTAGTTGCCCAAGAATGAAAAGGGCCTCAAGAGGCAGGTTCCTCCTTTTGGCTATAGAGCTTGATCTCCACAGAATGGGTGAGAGGGAGGCCCTATGGCTGGGGTGGAGACTTCAAATGGTTCTGAATCACTTTCACAATTAATTATGTTCTGGTAACAGCCTCCTTTATTGTCTATGGCTACATTGTATGCTAGGCAGCAGGTAAGAAACAGAGTAAGTAAGAAACAGAGGGGGCTGTGTGTGGTGAATGGAGGGAAACAGTATAACATGCTGCTTAAAAAGTGTGCAGACAAATTTCTCAGGTACAAATACAGACATCTTTTCTTGGTTAGTTTTGTGATTTCAGGAACATTACTTTTGTCTATTAAAAGCTTCAATGTTCTCATCTGTGTAATTGGGGTACTAACAGCAACAGCTTTACAAGGCTATTTGACAATTGAATAAGCATACCCATGTGTGAGCATTTAACTCACTTCCAGGCAGCTCTATGCATGTTAAACTCTCGGTGTTACTAGAGAAAGGCTTCTGGATTTCTCTCAGGTGAAAGAAATCACTGCCGGTAAATAGATTAGAAGTCATATTATAATCTTGGGGTACCTTGGTAGCTCAGTCTTAAGGTTAAGCATCCGACTCTAGATTTCGGCTCAGGTCATAATCTCATGGTTTGGTCAATTCAACCTCCGCATTGGGCTCTGCGCTGACAGTGAGGAGCCTGCTTGGGATTCACTCTCTTTCCCTCTTTCTGCCCCTCCCCAGCTTGCTCTCTCTCTCTCTCAAAGCAAATAAATAAACTTAAAAAAAAATTTTTTTAAAGCCATTCTATAATCTACCACTTCTTTTCTCCCTATATAGTAATGTATCCACTCTAATAAGGGGAAATGCAAAGAGGTAAATAGGGATAGTTAGATTGCTAATGGGTCCAATTATTCTCAAATATAAAGTATGTCTGAATAAATGGCTTTTGAGGAGAAGAGACTGTTTAAAATGCTACTGTGAGGTAGGACTAACAATTGGCAGTTTGGCATTGACACATAAGCAGCTCATAATTTTATGACTAATCTGAAAGAGATAAGATGGCAAATGTGGGCAGAATAAGAACATGTGACTGGGTAGGAGGGGGCCTTTCTCAAGGAATGAGACTATGTAGATACGGTACAGCTCTAAAGCTGAAAAATCTCTATAGGTCTACTTTCTTGATCTCTTCAGCTGCTTATTTCTATAATATAGAAACGCTGGTAAGGTCAAAGCAATAATTATAGAAAGCAATCTTGTTGAGCTTGGATGCTCCCATTAATTGGTGGGGGGCATCTGGAGAACTTCTTTTCAATGCTTCGGAGACTATATTCAATCATGGGGGTGATACTGTCATGATTTGCTAGTGATGCTTGCTGGGCAGAAAAGAACAAATGCCTACAAACATACCAGGAAAACAGCATCCTTGGTATTATATACTCAAATTCAGATGGCAGCTTCTCTACTTATTTATGAGGTACTTGTTACTTTGAGTGAAATACTTAAGATATCTACCATTATGATAACTAATCTAGAAAACTAGAAGAATTACCATGCATTTCTTCTTGGTGAGAATGAGTGAAATATTAAGGGCACCAAGCAAAGAACTTGGTACATGTTAGTTGCTTAGCCCATGTTAGGTCCATGACCTCCCACAGGAGCCTCCAGGTTCACAAAAAGCCTTTAAACATGAGCAACCATAGGCTGGATCTAAGACTGGTCAACCCAAGACTCACTTCTGTGTCCAAGAGAGACATGTGCAGTAACAATGCTAGGGATGTGCTATGGCAGTATTGTCTCCTTTCCGAAACATTCAACTTAGATGGCAAGATTATCTATTAATATTATCTAGCCAGGGTGTCCCTTAAATTGGCATGCATTATTTCTTTTCAGAATGATCAGAAGAGTCCTTTAATGACGTGATGAATTACGATGAATCATGCAACATGGTAATCGGAAAACTTATTTAACCATATGCCTGTCAGAGGGAGTATACTATGAGTGTTCAGCGACTAGAGACCACCACCCTATCCCCTTGACATGCTCTAATGGGACTAGATGGTCATGAACTGTTTTCTGGAGGTAGGGGGTTGATTGACTGCTTTAGACACTGCAGTGAGGAGAAACAAAGAACGAGAAGAGCAGAACTGATCAGTACATTGAACAAACATGATGTGGGGAAAAGACAGAAGGAAGATAGCAAGAGGTATTGCAAAAGAAGGAGAAAGTGGAAAAACTAACAAGTTTAGGGTATTGAGAAGGAATATGAAACTATATTTCATTATCTCTGCATCCTCCAAGCTCCTAAAAATAACAAATGAAGAGTATTTGGCTAAATGCAGTCATTCCAAACTCTGCCATTCCCCAAGATATCTCAGTTGTTTCTCTGGAATGCTTTCCCTCCCCTCCCCACTTTTTTTAAGTGTCTTTTTTTATTTTGAGAAAGGCAAAGAGAAAGGGAGGGAGAGAATCCCAAGCAGGCTCTGCACTGTCAGCTCAGAGCCCATTGTGGGGCTCAAACCCAGGAACCATGAAATCATGACCTAAGCTGAAATCAGGAGTCAGTTGCTTAACTGACTGGGCCATCCAGGATTTCTCTCCCTTTTTAACCCTGGCACATGTCTACTCATCCCTTTGAGTCACTGGCCTTTTGAAACCTCCATGAACCACACTACTGTCCAGAATGTTTGGCTCCTTCCTCTTCTGTACTGCATGTGCCTTGGTCAGGCATCAATTCAACATATGTCACCCCAAATGAACTGTGACAGCCTTGGGGCAGAGACCGAAACTTACTCATTTTTATACCACCTAACTTTACCAGCACAGTGTCTAACATCAGTGATTAACACAGTGCTCCACGTGGAATTATTAAAATGATGAGGAATTATAAATAGTTCATGCTGTGTAATAGGTACCATGAATCTGACATTTAATTTACTCAGTATCCTTCAATTTGGGGTGTACCAGCTAACCTCTCTCCCTGTCTTTTCAACCTTTTAGTAGAACTTTTGGTGGGAGGAAAAGCTATCCCTTACTTCCTTTGCTCCTTCTGTCCTCTCCTCTTTCTTCTGTCCTTACTTTTTTTTCTTCAAACAATGTATCAGGCACTGTGCTAAGCATAAAAAAATAGAGGCATGAAAGACACCATCTTTGCCTTAAGGAAGATCACATTTTAGTTAGAATTAAAATAAAAAGACAGCACCAAAATTTGAGTTTTCCAATCATCTATGTAAGCACATGGGAAAGGTGCAGAGGGAATCAAGGGAAGACTTCCTAGAGGGGCTGATGATTGAAGTTTTGAAAAACGAATGAAAGTTATCAGGCAACAAGAGGGTGGTAAGGATAACTTAACTATAGGTAATGCCACTTACCAAGGTAGGGAGGGAAGAGGGAGCACATGTCATTCAGGGAAATGAACAGATTACTGATATAAAAAGTACACACTGTCCATGAAGAGAGAGAAAAAAGAAGGGAGGGGCAGGGGACGCATTCTAAAGGAACTTTTGTGCTAGCAAATCTTTCTGCCCTTCATCCTGAAGGTTTTAGTTTTAAACAGTCATTTAAAGATGTTAAGCAAGGCAGAGATATGATTATATCTGAATTATAGAAGAGCACTTTGGCAGATGCATATGAAATGCTAAAACAGGAGATTAGAGGCAGGGAGACCAGCATCCAGGGGTGGAGTTGGGGGCAGGTTACTATCCCCTCCAGCACCCTCATAACCATGGGTTATCTTTTCAGGTTTCAGAGATCATGGTCCTGAAGTAACAGATTTTCTTATTCTTGGGCCCTTTTTCATGTCCTATAATCCCTCTTGAATAAAGAATAGGCTTCCTGAAATGTCATACTATGAATTCATGCTAAGAACGGAGTTCGTTATTTTCTCTTGTTCTCACACTTCCCTGCCTTTGTATTTCTCCATCCCATTTTGCAGCATGCAGCCTTTTGGGTCTACAAATTAGTATCTTCATTGATTCTCTTCCCTCTTCTTCTATGGAAGTTAGTCCAAACCTTACTGATTCACTCTTAGGACCCTTCCCTTCCTGTATTCTATGGCGGTTATATCATATTTCCACCCAGGTGCGTCAAACTTTTGTGACACTAGGTAGGACATACCCAAATAAAACAGAGCACCCATTTTGATTCCTAATTGCACTGCAATTTGATTGCCACAGCCTCCTGGCTGGTTTCACGTATCTTTAGTCCTATCCCTTCATTCAGTCCTACACAAAGAGTGTGAGTCATCCCCTGCAAGCTCTGTTTTGATCATCTCTCTCCTTCTCTGAACCCTGCAGGATCTCTGAGTTTCTGCTTACGTCAAATCAGAACTGATCATGAGTCACTCTTTATCTAACTGTCCTCCACTTTCATCATAGCCTGATTGTTCCTTCTGCTTAATTCAAGCAGCCTGGCTCCTTGTTCAGAACGCAAACACTGTCTCTCTTCTCCAGGGCATTCGTGGAGCCTTCCGCCCACCTGGCATGTTTCCGCTCCTCTGTGTTATGCCAGTCCCCTTGCAGCTTGCTTCAGAGCCCAGCATAATCCTTGCTGCCTCTGAAGCCTTCCAGCTTTGCATTGTTGATCTCAGTCATTCTCACAATTCTCTCCTTATGACCTTGCTCCATCTTTATATGCTGACACTGAGCACTTTTATTCATTCATGTATTCATTCATGTATGCATTCATTGCTGTTGTGAAATACTGGAGATAAAGCTGTGAACATATAAGCCATGTCCCATCCCATGGGGGTTTACCATCTAGTAGAGGAGACAGATACTAAAATATTATCACTAGAGATAGATAACCAGAAACAGTAATGATTATTATGTAGTTAAGCATGGAGTGCAAACAATTTTTAACAGGTCACCTGATCTAGTTAGTCAGAGCTGAGAGGGCTTTTCTGAAAAAGTGGCAAAGGATAAATAGTTGGGGGAAGAAGTTTCCAGACTGGTAAACAGCAGAAGCAGAGTCTCTGGTGTGGGAATAGGCATGGAATAGTCAAGGAACTATAAAGACATCTGAGTGACCACAGCACAGGCAGTGAGAGAGCTTCAAACTTGTGTGTGCCTCTTAAAATGTGTTTGTCATGTGCTCACAGGCCCCAGATCACAAGCAAGTTCAAAGTCCATCAGTCTTCAGTATCCAGATCAGTGTTTTCCAAACTTCCTCAATGATAAGAATCACCTGGGACACTTGCTACAATCCAGCTTCCTAGGCGTTTTCCTCGGAAAGTCTGATTCAGTGACACTACGTTATGGCCCTGGACTTTGTATTTTTAAAGAGAGTCTCAGGTGCTTTTTATCATCAGGGTTGTTTAGGATTCATCGATTTTTACAATGTTTGGATAATTTCTGAAATGATATGAAGAGCAGGAAATAGACAAATGGCAAACTGTAACATAATAGAATTTCTTAAATCCCCATATGGTTTATCTTTGTCAAAAGCAAACATGTCTGGCTGCTGTGCATATTAACCTGTCTTTGGATGCTGATTTCATAAATCTTTGCCTACTCCCCAATTTGACCATGGAGTAGTGAATTCTAACCCTGGTCTCTCAGAATCCCACTCCACCCCAAGACTCTAGGATTTATCGCCTGGGCATCTGTTGCTTTTAAAAGCTGTTCAGCTGATCCTGATCTTAGCCAGGGTTGTCCACCATTGCTCTTGGATGTTTGTGGAAGTAGGCTAGTATATTTTACTTGCTTTGCTGCTCCCTTAATGCCCACTATCAGTTCTCCAGATAGTGTAGGTTCAGGAATTTGGTTGAGCAACTGATCCACCCTCACTCCCTGCTGTGTGATCACATACTTATAAAATACATACCATCATTTATCATCCACTTGTGCACTCTAAGTGAGGACTGGCTCCAAGAAACACAAATGCAGTAATTGTTCTGTCATTGATAGAAGCAATGTGCCATCCAATGGCAATTATCTGAATACCTAAGCTTCTGATTCTTTACTAAAAAAATTACATATGTCTACTTTCATATCTCAACCACTTTTTTTTTTCTTTTAAGGTAGGAGTTATTTTAGTGCCTATACCACAAATGGCAAGAAGTTAGTATAGTAGTTCATGATGGCACCTTGGATAAAGGTCCAATGTGTTGGCTATATTTGATAAAATTCAGAAAATTAGAATGAAGGAGGAAAAAATATATCATCTGTCAGTTCATGACTGGAATGACCCTATTAATTGTAGCAGATTTGGGTGGTAGGATCTGGACTCAATTAACTATGATCACCACCAAAAAAGACGAGATCAATGGAAAGAACATGGTACCCTTATGGGTAGGCAATAGTCACAATGACCAACCAAGAGAGGGCAATTTGGGTTCAACAAGTAGACAAAGGAAAGCTATGGGAAACTAAGAGGCTGGTGATATTCAGAGATCTTTAAGTACAAAAAGATAGTTAGTACTGGAATAACTTGGATCACATGGAAGGATCTAAACCAGTGGGCTGGAGAAAGGAGGAAACATGACTCCATTCCTACATGGTCTGAAACACTGGTCAGATTATAATAGGCAGATAATCCAAAAAATAGCTGGCTAAGGAACAAGACCTGTCCATGTTACCATAACTGAGACCCACTCAGCAGGGACCAAATAAGAATCCCCAAATTAAGATTCACATTTTTCCTATTTTACAAATGGCAAGGGTTTAAGCATTAACAGCAACTATAACTTGATGTTTGTCCCAGTGTTTTGGATTGAGTCCCTTAAATTTCTCCTCCTCAGATTAAGAATTGTATCTCAAGCCTGGGAGTGGAGTTCAGAGCATAAATTTGATGGCCAAGTGTCTTTAGCTGTGGAAAAAGAAAACATATGTAGGCAAAATTGAGAAGAATGGTTACAAAGAGATAGGTTGAGTGTTTGAAATCTTGTTTGCTATTTTGCAACTATTTCTACCTTCCAACTATGATTTTCCATTGCTTTCCAGAACGCATCACTTTCTTTAGTCACATATGCTCTGTGTTTTCCCAAGGCTTTTGATCAAGGAATTCACTATATCTAGAATGTCCTTTCACTTCCTAAGTTCAAATTCTAGTTCTCTTTTGATACTCAGCGATTATTCTCGCATCTAGAAATTTCTTTCTCTTGCCAATTCCCACAGCACTCTTCTATCAGTTTTCTACTACTTTCAAAATTAATGCATTCCTAAAAACTTCCTGAAAAATCAAAGGTACAATAAGCTGAATAGTAGGCTCAAATGCTTTATTGCCTTTGTGCTAAAATACTAAAAAAAAAAAAAAAGGTAAAATCTAAATATTTACTGTATTTTTTAGTACAAAGTGGTCTTTGTACTATTATACTCTTTTACATAACATTTATACTTAACATTTATATAACATCTTATATATAACATTTATAAAGAGCATTATACTGTTTTACATAACAGTTGAATATATGGTCTATTGTGTTAATTTTATAGGACATTTAATTTCAGAAGTGTATCTAAGCCATGATTTGGAATTCTTGGCTCATCTGATGATTTTTTTTTTTAACTTTATTAAATGCAAGACCAGAATTCTTAATTTTAGATTCTCTACATATTAAAAAAAAACTTTACCACTTGTAATGAAACAATAAATCAAAACGTAATTAAGTATCATGATAATTGCCCAAATAAGCATTGCTATACAAAAATGTGACACGGCTAGATTGGACAAATAGCTAGCATGTGATAGCTGCAAATACTAATTTTTTACCCTTCATCTAAATGTTTAAATTCAGACACTATAATATAGGAGTGACAATGTTTAATGTATAAAAGATCAGGCCACACAGAAAATCAAGACTTTTCTCTACTTATAATGCATTGTTTTGACAAGATCAATATTTTGGTGGTACACTGTGGCACCGGTTGGTACTCATGTAGTGCTAATTGCTATGTATCGCTCCTGAGTGCATGCACTATCTGCCTTACTAGGTTGTGACTTCTGTGTATCCATTGTAGCATCAGGCACAGCAATTTGTGCAAAGCAATCCCAAGTATAGCACCTAATTATTTTCCAAATACTTTCTAGAACACGATGTCCTCTTAAGCTCCTGTATCGACAGCCCAGGGTTGATACAGGAGCCCAGGTATGCTGGATGTTTGTAGGGCCTTGCGCAGAACACATGTCTTTATAGTCATAAAATGGAGAAAATGGAAACATGGAGAAAGATGACTTGTTCATACTCATGACATAATAAATGGTAAAACTAGGGTCTAAGTTCAACTTTTCAAGTTCTTTTTGTACCAGAGGGCTTCAATTATAACTGAATGTTATGTGTGACTATAAGTAGTTCTTGTGGCCTGTCTGTATCATAGCTAGTTAACCACTTTTTAAAAGAGATTTGGAACCATGTCAGAACTACACCTCCCGTAATGCTCAGATTCTGAGAGTCCATCCAGAAACATGGGATGCTGGTCTAGGAGTCAGCTGCCAGAGCCTTCTCACTCATAGATGGAAGAAAGAAGAAGGAATTACGGTAGAAGTAGAGAAATAGTTTGCGGAGGAGTAAAGGATAATCACAGTGTAGAGTCAGTACATACACACATATAAATCCCTAATAGGAAGCAAATGCAGTTTGGAACTGGAGAAAAAGAATTGTAACTACAGTGTTTTTGTATTGAATGGTGGGAATTTAACATTAAACAAAGCAAACTTAGCAAGTAAGAAACTTAATACTTTTTTTTTTTTTTTTTGGAAGGGGGGGTCATTGAAACTTGCTATTTTAAAATGCTCCAAGAGTGTATGACATTGATCATACATAAAGATTTTCTGTCATTCCAGTTCTTTATCTATGAAAGAGTTTAATCTCCTCTTTGGTTTTCATAGAGTCTTTGAATAGAGAACAATAGGCTCTAACCTCATTGGGTAACTACTAAATGATATAAGGATCCCAGAATGGTTTTTCTGTGTATGTTGAGGAGGGTCCATGGGAACCAATGCCAAAATATGTAAGTCTTGATAGGAGACAAAAGCTCTTAGAATTTCTCAAATTTCTCCTCATGAAAGTCTGTACCTAAGTAAATACAGAATCTCTTTGATAAATTAATTTCCTCCAAAACTTGGACCTATTCCAAGATAGATGTTTTTTAGACAATATTCTACTCAGTATTTGTTCGTTTTTTTTCTTGGTAAATATTTATCAATCTTCTCGTCAACTATGTCTTGATATATTTTGCTTGTAGTGATATTTAAGTGAAAGATAAGTGCATTTTATCTAAAGCTACTAAGGTTGGTCTTTGATCATTTGGTGACATCAAATGTGAATACTCGTTTATTGACATTTCTTCTTTAGTCAGAGACTTTAATTTTTTTTTAATGTTTATTTGTTTTCGAGGGATAGAGAAAGATAGAGCATGATCAGGAGAGGGGAGAGAGAGACACAGACACACACAGAATCTGAAGCAGGCTCCAGGCTCTGAGCTGTCAGCACAGAGCCCGACACGGGGCTCAAACTCACAAACCTTGAGATCATGACCGGAGTCAAAGTTGGACACTCAACTGACTGAGCCACCCAGACACCCTAGTCAGAGCAATAATAAACTTTTAGTTTGAACTAGTACCAGTAAAGACAGAGGGATTGGAAATCCTAAAATGGGAACACCCTAGCATTAGAAAATGGAATTCTGCAGTTGGGGAAGTTGAAAAATATTTACAAGACCCTATTTTTAAGAGTTTGTACAAGACCCATATTTTTAAGATTTGGCCACTGCAGACCAAATGGGAATAAATCTGACTGCTCTATGAAGTTATTAAGAACACATATTTCTAAGGGAGGATTGAAATCCAGTGTAGAGTTAAGTTATTGTAATGACCTGGGGAGTCCTGAGTTTGTTTTTCTCTTGGTAGAGAATTTCCAAGCCTAGAAGAAGCCTCATTTTGTTTTGTTTGGTTTGGTTTGGTTTGGTAGTCTTTAGTATAAGTTTCTCTCAACTGATGCTGAATAGACCACATCATATAAGAATAATTGGTTTATAGAACTTTGATGGCTTTCTATGTCTTATCTTTTCTCTTCTCTCTAGTTGATAGCAAATTGTAATAAAGGTTCTCAGTGCTGCTTTCATCATGAAAGACTGAAGAATTACCATTGGTTCATTTTGTAAGAAAGCAAGACCTCCATGGAATAGCAGGCCTATAGTTATTTTGGAAATATGCAGCATCTTGTAAGAATTGGCCTATAATGTAAGAAACTTAACAATCAAAACGTCAATGACTCAATCTTTGCCTTAAAGCATATCGAATACATAGACATTTCACAGATCAATTTGGTTCTTTTGGTTTCAGTGCTTATAATTTCTTGATGCAAGTCTTGGTGTGAGCCTTGTGGGCAAACACCTATCTTAAAATGTTTAAGCATTTCTAGCTTAAGATGTGAATTGGTTTGAAGTACAATATATGGTGTGTGATCATTCAATAACAGAAAGAGATCTGAAAAGCAATATGGATAATTCAAACATACCAGAATTACAACACACTTATTGATCTCACTGACTTGAAAATAATTTGCTTGGTGCAGTGTTACTTTCTTAACATTAAATTTATGGCCTTTTGCTTGAGTGAGTGACATTTAGCGCAGAATCAGTGCTTGCTCTGACAGCAATAGCAAGTAAAGCAAGGACCACCGACTGGGTAATATTTCTTGCAAATATCTCTCAGCTCTGTATCACTGTAAATCTAAAAAATCAAACATTTGTGCTCTGTGCAAGTGTGGCATTGTACTGCTTATCACCCAAAAATCTGTGATTAATTTTTGGAATGACCCTATCTACTTTTCTTGGTATGTGGTTTGCCAAATCAATATTGAAACCACATTTACTTGATCTTTCATGTGTATGAGCATTCAACTAATCACTTCACTGTGATACTCAGATAAATGATTTGAAGAAAAATGACAAGTTGTCCTGGGGCAGAGTGTATGGGAGATGGGTGGAGGAAACTGGGTGGGTGGGGATTTAGTTGCAATTTGTCTTAGATTCTTCTAAGTCCTTAGCCTTACCCCATATTGGCAGGATATAACAGAACATCAGAGCTGGAAGTATTCACTGTGTTGATTTTCTTGACACAAGGTCAGCAGAATATTTGCTTTTTTACTCTAGTAATAAACTTTTGAATTTTCAATGATTTTCAAGGACTATAGTATTATGACTGCACAAATCTCCTTTCAGTGTTGACTCACCCTACATCAGAAAATTCTTCCTAAAAAAATTTATTGAAAAATAAATGTCCAGAATGGTAAATAAAAGGAAAAAGATCTTTTCCTTATAGTTGACTGAATTCTCTGCAACTCATACTCTCTTGTTCTTATCTAGGTTTTGATAAACTAAAAGATCAGTTTTCCTTAAAACAATCTTTCCTCTTCCAAGCAATAGCCATGAAACTATCAATGATAACCAATAGATTTCTCTTTCTCAAGGAATCAGAACTTATTTTTTTTGTTTTTTAGTCCATGTACCTGTTTTTATTCCTTTAATAAACTTTATTTATTCATTTTTCTAAACCCTTTCTAATCACTATCTATATTCTTAAACATTGCAAACAAAATTAAATCCATTTACATCCAGTTTTTAGTGTCAGTTGGTTTTTACTGCTTGTGATACAATTACCTATAATTTTTACTAAGTACAAAATGTTAATGTAATGTAATGTAATCACTTCTTTTCCAATGTATCCCAAAACTGTCCTTCTACCAAGAATAGGAAGTTGAAAATGTGATGCCAGTTTTCATCTTTACATTGTCCCTGCTAAAATATCTGCCATTTTATCTTAAGATATCTGTCCTTTTCTATAAGCATGGAACAATTATTTTTAGGAGTCAAAAAGGGCAATACATAAAATGTACTAGAAAGGTTCACCTGGAATGACTCAGCAAATATATGTTTTTACATTCACTGCTATGTAAAAATTACCTTCAAAATTAAAAAAAAATTGTGTTTTAGTAGATAAATTGTATTTTATGAAAGTATTTTTATCCATTTGTTTCTTTTCCTATTTCTTTCTAAAATCTGAAAAATCTTTCTGTGAGAAATAGAGCTTCATATAGAAAATACATACAGAAATCAATAAAGATAAAAATTAAAATCAGTTAAACCTCCAAAACAACTAGACATTGTTGCATATCCTTTTAGTTTAGTTTTTTTTAAAAAAAAAAAACTTTTTTTATACACCTTCATTATTTGTTTAACCACTTATCAAATGTTCACTGCATGCATATTAGGAACCAAATTCTACCATGCTGGGTATCTATTCTATTGAACGGAATATTTCTCTCTTAATAGAGTTTGCAGTCTAGCTGGGAGCACAGGTGATCAAAAAGTAAACAAAGATTCATGTAGTATTATAAATTGTGATACTGATCTGAAATAAACAAACCAAAAAGGTGCCATGATTGAAAATAATAGACTTGGGACAAGACCTACTTAGCTAGGGCAGTTAAAGGAGGTATTATAAGGGAGGTAATGGTTAAGGTGAGGACTAGAGGATGAGAAGGCAAGATCCATGAGATCAGCAGGATAAAAGCATTCTGGGCAATGGAAACAACCTCTGGTTTTGTTATATAAAGAAGTGTGAGCGTTTGCCTTTGATTCCACTGGTCCCACTATGCCTAGTAATAGCTATTTGACTCCATAGACCTGCTCCTCCATACATGTCACTGACAACTTGCTAGCTGGCTGGTGAATGGCTGACAGTGTGGATGATGTTTTTTTGGCCACTGGATCCAGTTTCAGTCCACTCATGTGAGATATGCCTATATGCCTGTTGTTTCAAAGGTGAACATCAAGAGGATTCAGAAAATACTGCAGAGAATGTGGTAGATCAAGTCATAAAATTTAAAGCTGAGAGGAGAAATGTGAAGTCACCACAGCTCTTATGGTCAGCTAAGCACTGTGTGAACAGTGACAATATAAAAGCTGCATTTTTCAATAAATTAAAGCTAGTGTAGATTCAGTTGATTCTAATGTAGGTGGAACTACCTTCCTATTCTTTAATTTGTAGAGGAGGATAGGATGACTAGAGTAAAATAGGCTTTCTCAAAAAATAAAAACTATAATTTTAGGAAATGAGTTGAGGTAGAGAGTCTAGTCCAGCTTTTCACTTTGTCTTTTTATCTGAGGAGACTAGCATATCCAGCAGGTAACAGCATTCTACATCCTTTTTAAAAGTTAGATCAGGAAAGAGTAAACACTTCATGTTTCATCCTAGGGAGATACAAGTGACACTTTTTGTTTCATAAGGAACTGCATGTTGAAATGTAAGGGCTTCATTCCTTAAAGTCCTAGGAAGTTTTCCTGGAGTGACATGAAAATTAAGTCAATTGAAAACCAGAATTCCAGATGCTTCACAAGGGAATGCTGTGTCAAGACATTCACCCTAAATGTTTAAGCTTCAGCTTATGAGGTGGTTTATTCAGCATAAAAATTTTCTGTCGGTCAGAGCAATTGCTGTTTCAGTGCTTCAAATCAAACACACTCTGAGGTTTAGAGATGAAAAAATAAATATTTGCAAACAGTGGTTGAATCAGGCAGACTGTTCACTCTAGTTTTCTTTGAGGATTTTGAAATCTTTTATTTTATTACTATTTCTGAATTTACCAGTAAAAACAGTCACCTTGGCCACCAAGAAGGGCCTTCAGAAGGAGCTATTATGCAGTTCCATGAATATTAACAGAAGAGGCTTAAAGCCTAAGAGGGTCCTTCAGAGGCCCCACACCCTAACACACATGGTCCCTTTGCAATTGACTGTCAGTCGTCAGAAAGATTGTTACTCCTAATGTCATATAGAATCAGCATATTGAACAATAGAGAAATTGCTCATAATTCTTAGTAACTTCACACTTGATTTAAAAACTGTAAAAGAAGGTATTACCCAAGAATTTTGGAAAATGTCAAATATATGTCTGACGTTATGTAACTTGTTATGTATGGTAATGCACTTAAATTTTTTTTTTAATTTTTACTTATTTTTGAGAGAGAGAGAGAGAGAGAGAGAGAGAGAGAGAGAGAGAGAGAGAGAGACAAAGAGCAAGCAGGGAAAAGGCAGAGAGAGGGAGCCACAGAATCCGAAGCAGGCTCCAGGCTCTGAGCTGTCAGCCCAGAGCCCAATGCATGGCTCAAATTCATGGACTGGGAAATCATGACCTGAGCCGAAATCAGACACTTAACCAACTGAACCACCCAGGTGCCCTGGTAATGCATTTTTAGAACAGATTAGACCAATTTATAAAGACTTCCTCATTTATTTTTTTTTCCTGCTCAATTATTGTTTCTTACTCCAGATTGTTTGAAGTACAGAAATAAAAATACATTAAAATTTTATTTGTATGAGCTAAAGAATGAAAGAAAATAGAAAAACAGATTTAAAAGATTGGGTTGAAGCAGAACCACTAAAGACAGCAGCCAGAATTGTCCCCTGCTTCTGCCAACCAAGCCCCAACCACTGAGTGATACAATGCTTTAGAAATGGAAGAAGACAGTAGGCAGCTGCTGCCATAGATAAGCCTACTTCAATCTAGGATAAGTGACGTCATTAAGGCTTTCTCAATGTGAAAAGGCAGAAGGGACCACACATATTTCCTCTCCAATCAATGCTGAAGAATTATGAAAAGGGATTCAGTTCCATGATTGCCTCCTATCTTGGGAAAATCAACATAAAGCCCCTGAAAATCTCTCACATTGGTATTGCAAAGGATCTGAGTATTCCAAGCCAAAGGTAAAATGGCCAAGAGTTACCACATAAGAGAGCTTCAAACTCTAGGTATTTAAGTGAAGGCTTCCTCATTTAAATTACACATTTTGAGCTAAATATGCTTCACAACTTATATCTGTTCTTTAGGAGTGCTAATGGATTCTGTTATGATGCATTTTGTGAGACTCTCAGTTCCGTTCTGGAGCCTATTACAGGATAGGGTCATCCATGTGGGGGGGGGGGGGGAGAGAGCGATATGCAAAATTATTTGATTCTGGGAATTTTACCTCCCAGAGTCTGTATGAAATAGGTGGATAGGGGTGGGGGTACAGGAATCAGCCAGTTTATCAACAGAATATTATAGAGCCTGAATCCCTTTTGAAGGCACTCTGATAAGGGCAAATCTGCCCTGTCCAAAATGCTTACATTCCTGAATTAAAAAGTATCCCAGTTTTATGGTGTATTCTCAAGTAATAGAATTGATCTAACATGTAAATGATAGAGGTCACTCTTTCTTTTGTTTTTAGGCCTCCACATTTCTCTCTGTTCATATTATTCAGCGTCTATTTTCTCAGTTTGTACCAAAGAATATCAAATACAGAATGTGAAAAATTCTTGTGGATGGAGGCCTCAGTGTGCTTTAGCCACCAATTTTCAATATGTATAATGTGTGATATGCTAGAAGGCTTTCCAGGCCTCTCTAGGGAGCTGGTTATACTCATTATTATTATACATACATATATAGTGTATATATATATATATATATATATATATATATGTGTGTGTGTGTGTGTGTGTGTGTGTGTGTGTGTATAAACACACACACATTATTGCATTATGTACATATATATACATATATATACATATATAGTATATACATATATAGTATATAAAGAGATTTATTATTAAGAATCAGCTCATGCAGTTATGGAGACTGAAAAATCCAAGTTTTGCAGCCAGCAATTTGGAGATCCAGAGGAGTCAATGGTATAGTTCTAGTTCAAGTCCAAATCCAAAGGTAGGACGACTGCTGGACCCCCCCTCAAAGACAGACAAGCAGAGAGAGAGGGAATTCTCCCTTATTCAGCCTTCTGTTCTATTCAAGACATTGACAGATTGGGTAGTACCCACCCACACTGGAGAGGGCAATCTGCTTTACTCAGTCTATGGATTCAAATGTTAATGTCATCCAGAAACACACTCACAGACACCCCAGAGTGATGTTTAACCAAATATCTGGCACCTTGTGGTCCAGTCAAGTTGATATAAAAAAATTAACCATCACACCCATGACTTTTAAGCAGTTTAAACAGTTATATATTTGTTTTTTAAACTGCTAAACCGGGGCTGGGGAAATGAGCTTAGGTCTGAGGCCCAAATCAGGACTCTTAAACTTAACCCTCAGTGAAATTCTTCCACACCTGAGGAGAAAGACTAACTTGCACACTCACCTGGCCAGCAGCAGCCAGAATTGTCCCTTGCTTCTGCCAACCAAGCCCTAAGCAGGACAGTAGGCTGGGACATGGCCCTGAAGGTTATGCCCTGTGCCCTGCATCCCAGCTCATGGGACTGTATGAAGTATTCACAGGGAGGTTTGAGGAACCTCTGCTAATCCCATTTTTAGGAAGATAGGTTCTGTACATTTGGAATCATCCTGCATTTTATGTTTCCTACCTCCTCTCTCTAAAACCAAAAAAGTCCATCAGGTATAACTTATATACAATACAATGCAGGCAATGATTTTTGACAAAGGTAATCATGTAACTACCACCACAGACAAGATAGAGATTTCTGTCTCTCCAAAAATTCTTGAGAACTTTGGTAGTCAATGTCCCTCTGTCCCACCCTCAAACTCTGTTTCCTGTGGTCTACTTTGTCTCCATAGTTTAGTCTGCATTATTTAGAATTTTGTGTAAATGGAATCACACAATATGTACACTTTTGTGTGTGGCATCTTTTACTCAGCATGGTTTTGAAATTCATTCATGCTGCATTTATCAGTAATTAGTTCCTTTATATTACTGAAGAGCATCCAGTTATCTAGATGACTATAATTTGTTCATTCATGGACCTGGTTTTTGGATATTATGAAGAAAGCTACTATGAGTATTCAGTATACTTATACATATACATTTCTCTTGGGTAAATACCTAGGAGTGGAGTTGCTGGGTCATATGGTAAATTTATATTTAACTTTATCAGAAACCATCAAATTGTTTTCCAAAGTAGCTATACCATTTTGCATTCCCAACAAAAGCTTGTGAGAGTTGCTCTAAATCTCCAGCAACACTTGGTATTGCAAGTCTTTTTTATCTTAGTCATTCTGATGGGTATGTAGTGGTATCTCATTGTATTTTTCTTATATTTTTCTGATAAATAATAATGGGCATCTTTTCCTCTGCTAATGAAGTCCAGTTTATCAAATATTTTTTTTATAGTTCATTCTTGTCTTATCCTATCTATAAAATATTAGCTTGAACTTTGTCTCCTGTCACCTTGAGCTAGTAAGGTTGCAATTTTCCATGGGGAACGCCTTTGGGGAAAAGGGCCACAAACTCACAATTCTTACCTGTCACAGTACCAGTTTCCTAAGAGTAAACTCTTCTCCTAATTCTGTTACTTTTGGATGCTTTTTATTGCCTTTAAATAGTTGTTTTAAAATTATCCACCTTTTGTAAAAATAACAGTGTGTCACTAAGAGTGGATCGGTACAAAGATGAATACACTAATCACTGGAGAATTATTTTTATTAATTTGTGCGAGCAAAAGAAGAAATGACTCATTTTTTTTACAGTCAATAGAATTTAGGACCAAATACTTTAGATAACAAACTAGAAAGTTTCTTCCTTTAACTAATAACTTTTTTATTGAACCAATATCCAAAGGAAAGGAATAAAGTTGTCACTACAGTCATAGTTTTAGGGGTACTGGGAAGTTGGTTTATTCCCTTCCTCCTTCACTATAATGCCCTCCCCCCTACACACACATCACACTCTGTCCTGGTTCTGTTGTAACATCACATCACATTTCAGGAGGTAATTCACACAACCCAAGACATAGGATAACACACAATAGTATCTGTATCATCAGTATGATTTTTGGCTCACTTTGGTGATTGAGTGAAAATATTATTTTTCTCCCCAAGGGAGAAACTTTTAAAAATAGAAAGGCTGTGAGTGCCATCACAGCTGTGGGCACCAGCCCCCACCATCCACTCTAAATGGACCATCCTCCTATTTCCACCACCCTTCTGTAACACCATACTTCAGGTTCTCACGGTCATAAGTACCACAGGGCTCTAGATAAACTCTGAGTAGAACTAACACCATACAAATGCAGTACAGGGTGCCCTCCCAGAAATTCAGTTCTTACTTTTAGTAAGAGAAAGTAACACCTGCTTCAGGGACAGAAAAAGATTTGTCTGGTGCTGAGAAGGTTCACAGAAGTGGTATCTCTTTCTTATACAAGAACAAGCAAGTAGACACATTTAAAGTGTTCCAAGAATAAGGAATGCCTTTAAAAGAATTTTATAAGTAATTATTTGAACAACTGAAATCACCCAGAGATTTGATGACCAGGGAAAGTGTGTAGAGCACCAGCATTTGTGTTCTGCGTACAGGAGTCACTCTTGTGGGTCTAACTGAGCAGGTGAACCCCTCAATATGGACCACAGTGTCCCTCAGTAGGAATGACCCTCAGGCCTCACTTTCAGTTCAGTTTTCTTTGTTGTGAAATGTGACTTTTCCACAGTTCAAGTCTTTTGTCTCCACTTTTCTCCTTGCTGCTTACAATACACATTTGATGTTCTAGAAAAGGCAGCTTTAACTTCAACCTACTGTTCATGATATTTCCTGCAACAATTTTGAATAAACACTATGACATAATGACACATGAGTGTTTTAATGAAATTTAAATCGAATAGATAAATAGGACTTTTGGAAGACATACCTCTTCCTGCTATATTAAAAGAAACATCATAAAGGCTAACATGTAATTAGGTCTCAAATGTTGTGTGAGCACCTTTACATCTTCTCAGGCAGAAAACAAATGACTGTTTTCTTGACTTGAGTAAAAAAAAAAAAAAAAAAAAAAAAGAGGCTCAAACCTTAGCTCCTTTCCATATTTATAGGGCATTGTTTTTTTTTTAATGCCAATAAGAAAATATTCAATATATTTGATCACTTATATATGCTACTTAATGTAATAAATATACACAAATATTAACTAAACTCTCAGCATAACCCTATAAGGTAACTATTGGCTAGAAACAAGGTTCATCTCACATTTCTTTCTGAATTGGATTATTCTTTTTCAACTGAATTTCATCATCATTTTCTTTTTCTAACATTAAAAAAAACTTTTGTACGCAGTACATGTGTATATTTTAAAGATACTTCATGATACATTTACATAGCCATAAATCCCATCTGGATTTACTGTTACATATATAAAACAGATACTGAGTAAGTGAAATTTCCAGTCCTTTCCTTGAAAAACTCCAAACCACCCATATTGCCATATATACATTGCTGTCATACAATTACAAATAAACTTTTCATTAAATTATAGGTTAAATGCTTTGAAAGATTATTGCTAACATCCATAAGCAGCTTAACTGAACTAAGTAAGTATATTTTCTGTAAATCTTGGTTTAAGACCAGGAAAAATAGGTGAATATTTGGTCTGATTGTGTTAAGGGGGGCCCAAACCATCCCATATTCCAAATATTTTTAGCATGACTTAAACATTTGACTTTATGTCAATTTCAGGGGCATGTCTTTTGAAAGCTTCTGTTATCTATGAGCTTCTTCAAGAGCATTGCTTGGCAGTATTTCACATCTTGACATATACAGTTGTCAGATCTGGGAGCTGTTTTCAAGCAGAGGGCTGATCCTTGAGATGATCAGCCACACAATTTGTTCATTTTACAAACATTTATTGAACAGCTGATATATTCTGAACATAGCCCTCAATGAGCTCATAAACACATAAATAAAAACATGCAGAATAAGGGAACAAAACTGTAATATTATTAAAGAAAAGTCACATTTTATCTAGGGTTAGAATATGAAGTAAACACTTAAACCAAAAAAAATTATGTATTGAAATTATCAAAAATCCATAAGAATTCATCAGGTTGGAGGTTTACATACTATTTCTCAATGAGTCTACACCAGCCTGCTTTTCTTCAAGCATTTAGAAAAGATTGTTGTTGTTGTTGTTGTTTTCAGTTGGCTATCAGACGACATAGTTGGAATATTCTTGTTTAAAAAATCTTGTAAGCTTTGGAGGATGCCAACCCTATGAGGGACACATAGGAACAAAGACCACCCAAAGGGTAGTAGATTCAAGTCTCCCATTTCTTTGTCATTGGGGTGCCTACACTTGCAGACTGGAATGGCTAGTGGTTCATTGACCTGTACACACACACTCTCTCTCTCTTTTTCTTTTGATTGCATGCATATAGCTGAATGTGGGCAATAAATAAGTGTATGATGCAGTCACCAGTGAAAACTCATACTTGGAGTGTCGAAGAAGATTCCAAAGTATAGATAATGCTTGACTTGAGTTTTGACAGATGAGTAGGAATTTAATAGATTGCTAATGTGGAAATTCCAGGGAGCGAATAGCATGAGCAAAATCATGAAAGAGTGGGAGTTTCTGGCACATTAATGAAAGTAGAATTAACTCTCTATGGCAAGAAGGTGAAGCAAGAAATACAAAGAAGCCAGATCCTGAGGAAGTTTCTTCTTTGGAGAAATCAGAGAGGTCCTTTTAACAGCAAGATGCAGGATGGTTGGTGGGGAGACCAGAACAAAAGCTGACAAGAACAAAAGGGACAACTGACCAAGGAGATATTAAGCATCGATAGCTGAGGGTATTAACCAGTCTCCAAAGATTTACCCCAGGAAACTTCCTAATCCTAGAATAGGAGCCAGACTCTCACCTTAGTGTCTTCTCCATTCACTGCCTCTTTCATTGCTTTTTCCTTTATGTCACACCAGTTACTTCTTCCTCAATGAAGAATTATATGTAGTATGTTTGTATATATAACATTTACATATATAATATTTATATATTAAAAATAAAAATGAAATCAAATTAAATATTGAAAAATAGATATTTAATAATATTTATAAATATATATTTGTTCCCTCAGCTACTTTCTCTTTAGCCCCTCTGAGGTTGCAAGAAAAATCAGTGTTTTCTGTCTGTTGCCTTTTCAAAGACTGTTAGGATCAATTCTTTCAGGTCACTAATGTTTCCTTCAGTGTGCAAAAGCATAATCTACACTTCAGGTATATTTATTTTTAAACTAAATATATTTATTACTTTAGTCAGTGATATGTCATTAGCTCTCACTCAGAAAACCATTAGCATGACTCTGTCGTCACAAATCATTTTGCTATGAACAAAAAGTGGAGTTTTGGTTTGGGCACATTATCACCAAAAATCAATTTTTTTAAAAACAATTTAATTAATTTATTTCTTAGAGAGAGATGGGGAAGGAGAGCAAAGAGGCAGAAGAGAAAGGTAGAGAGAGAATCCCAAGCAGGTTCAATGCCGTTAGCCAGAGCCCAACGTGGAGCTTGATCCCACGAACTGTGAGACCCACAACCTGAGCTGAAATCAAGAGTCGGACACTTAACCGACTGAACCACCCAGGTGCAACCCCAAAAAATCAATTTTTAAAAGATACATGCAAGTTTTCATTTTTGCCATCTTTGCCAACTCTGGGTCTTATGCCAATCCGGTAGGGAAAAGGCATCTCCTTAATCTAAAACGCTGTATTTTGTTATGATACTGCTTATAGTATTTCCATGTTTATCACTTTTGCCTTTCTGCTTTCACAAAAACATTCATGTTCCTGGCCATTTTTATTGAAGTGTTTGTATTTTTTCCCACTGAGTTGTAACAATCCTTATACAATATAAATAACCATTATCTTTAATCTTTGTTTCAATTATTTTGTTCAAACTTACATTTGCCTTTAAATTTTATGTTGTCTTAAGATATGTGGGGCTGTGGGTCTTATGTAACTCATTTATTATTTTTTCCCTTTTTACTTCCGTCTTTTATGTTACACCTTTTACCAGCTGAAGATTATACAACTTTTGAAAACAGTTGTTTCTTTTCTTTACATTTAATTCTTTAACCCATTTGGAACAGATCTTAGCCTATAGAGTGAGGTAGAGTCATGACTTACTCTTTTCACTGGTTGTGACACATACAGAGACACACTGTTCCTGTCCCTCATGAAAAGGACTCTGCTCAGCCTTGAGTGGCATGGCTAACTGCCAGCCTCCAGCTGTGAGCTCTTCCAAGAGTCCACCTCAGCTTTCAATTTTTTTTTTTTTAACGTTTATTTATTTTTGAGACAGAGAGAGATAGACCATGAACAGGGGAGGGTCAGAGAGAGAGGGAGACACAGAATCTGCAGCAGGCTCCAGGCTCTGAGCTGTCAGCACAGAGCCCGACGCGGGGCTCAAACCCATGGACCGTGAAATCATGACCTGAGCCGAAGCCAGACGCTTAACCGACCAAGCCACCCAGGCGCCCCCCACCTCAGCTTTCAAGCAAAGGTCAGTCACACTCTTCTTGGGCTGGCCTCTGGCCAGTGACCAGGCAAAGCAGTTGTAGAAGGGCCGGCTTTTTCCACTCAGTGAGGGATGCCTCCAATGAGCAGTGTACCCTCTATCACTCCATCGCTCACCTTTGGACTGTCAGAGACTTCACTTCGGTCAGGTCTGCTTCATGGTGGGACAGCTTCCTGGCCCAATCCTGTGTCCTCCTTTTTTCCTTCCTGAATGTTAATCCCCAAGAAACTTTTGCTCTTCTAAATTCATCTCAATGTGTACTTCCCAGAGAATCCAACCAGTATTCTGATTTACCAATTAACTACTTCCATATCCCTAGTTAGAAATAACTCCCAGCAAGTCAGGGCCCGGGTCCCTTCCTTGGTGTTTTATTCCATGGCACTGATCTACTGATGTAGATGTGTTCTTTTGACAGTTTCAAAGTTTAAATAACTAATTGTCTAGTTACTAAATTAATGTAATATATAAGTATATATATTTACAATATAAATGTATATGTATGTGTGTATATATAATGAATATTTTCCTATGTGATTCCATTTTTCTTCCACATAAAGTTTAGACTTAGTAAAATTCAGAAAGACCCTTAAGATTTGCTTTCTCTATCCAAGAAATTGTGTCTTCTTTACTCATGCCAGTCTTCTAGTTCATCTCAGTAAAGTGGTGTAGACGATACAGGCATATTCCTGCATATTTATTACTGAATTTATTCCTAAGTTTTTTGTAATGTTTATGGCTGTAGAATTATTTTTTAGTGGTTTGTTACTAGCATAAGAAAACCTCTTGATTATAAATAGTGAGTTTTTAAATCATCTGCATTGCTGAACTTTCTAAAGAATTCTGACAGTTTTTGCTCAATTTTCTTAGGTTTTCCATGTACCAAAAGTATTATCTAAAAATATTATATATATATTCATTCATTGTTCATTTATTAAAATAAATAATTTATTAAAATAAATAATAAATGAATTATATATTATAACATATAACACATATTATATATTGTTATATATAATATATCATATATAAAAAGATATATAATAAGCTAAGTATATTTTAAAAATATAATATTTATTATAATATATAATAATCATAATATATAATATATAAAATAAATTTATATATAAAATTATATATATACATATATATTGCATATATATGTATATATATATAAATATAATAGTTAGTGAGGGGATAGCATCAGCCTTTACACAACGTCTCAGGAGCAGGACCACTGTGGGTGACAGCAAGGCAATGACCACATGGAGGTGAGCAGTGATGGGACTCTAGGCAATGTGGGACAGTGCAGCTGTGTTCAGACTCGGCAGAGTCTGACAGAGCAGGTGGCTTTAAAGCAGTGGAAAGGTGACTTTAGGCACAATTTGGGAGAGACAAGTGAGAGAGAAATCTACAGCAGAAAGAAGGCAGAAGCGTGGACAAAAATGTTCAATTTGTTTTTTTAAATAAACTTTAAAAAACATTTTTTTAATGTTTATTTATTTTTGAGAGAGAAAGAGAGAGAGCAAGAGCTGGGGAGGGGCAGAGAGAGAGGGAGGCACAGAATCTGAAGCAGGCTCCAGGCCTGAGCTGTCAGCACGGAGCCCAATGTGGGGCTCAAACTCACAAACCATGAGATCATGTCCTGAGCTGAAGTCAGAGGCTTAACAGACTGAGCCACCTAGATGCCTCAAGAAAACTCTTTTTGGAGATCCAGAAACCTAAGAGAGGAGCATGGCTGACATGTTGTTACTTGGAAAGTGGAACAATTGACCCAGCCGCCCTCAGTGTGATGTGTAAGACCACTCATGATCTGGCACCTGGCTTTCTTCCAAACTCTCTTCATTCTTTCATTCATTCTAAGAGAACCCATGCTGCCCCTTTGCTTGAAATATTTGTATCTTGGATAATTACATGGCACACTTCCTCCTCAAAAATCCCTATTTCAGCTTGTGAACATAACATAATCTGTAGAGTTGTCCAATCACTATGTTGTACCTGAAAGTAATGTAACATTGTGTGTCAACTATACTTCAATAAAAAAGTCAGTGCTTCAGCAAATTAGACCCTCACCAATTCATCTAAAACAGAAATCTCATTTTCTATCTCTCACTCTGCTTTATTTACTTTAAAGTTAGCACAACCAGGAATCATATTACTTTTTATTTATTTGCTACATGCTTCACTAGAGGTAAGTTTCACAAGTTCATGGATTTAGTCTTTTTTTTTTTTCCTTCCACTGCTAAATCACCACTAAAGGATGGTTCTACACTCAATTGTATTTAAAATAAACAAATGTAGCGGCACATTAACCTGAGTTAGGGGATATTAGGGTTGCTAATTATCTAAAGGTCTTTTTATTTAATAAGAAGGCTATTTAGTGTTGTCAAATACCATTTTGTTATCTTGCACAATGATCTACTCTTTTTTCTCTTTGACTTCTTCATATGATAAATTGTGTTAATATATTCTCAAATATTAAATCAGCATGAATTTCAAGAAGAAAACATGCTTGTCGTATAATATTAATTTTAAAAATACTATTTTGAGTCTCATATAGCAATACTCTGCTTTATTTAGGATTTTTCATCTATATTCATAAGTGTATTGGTTGGTAATTTAAATATTCTGTTTTTATCAATATCAGGGTTATTCTAGCTTCAAAAATGCATTCCAAAACTTGCTACCTTATTTAATGCTTTTTAAATAGGTTTTTAAAAATTGCATTTTTATCAAAGTAGAGCAAGTGCACAGACTCAAATTTAAATGGTAAGGGACGGCTTTTAATAAAATTCACCCAGCTCCTTTTCCTCTCCTCCCCTCCTTGAATCTTGTTTCCTAGAGTCATCCCTTTTCATCCATTTGTTTCAGAGTTTCTCAAAGTTTTTTCTGTATTTCTGAAAAATATTCCTTCATTTATTAGCTTAGACATTATCTCTTGACTTGTGATTACTTTGCACTTATCGACTTTCCATCTGCCAGCACCCTGTCTTCCCAGTGTTGTTGGGGAATTTGCTGTGCTCCAGAGGACATATGCATTCCGAACCATGGACCTCTGCTGCTTGTTCCATCAGCCAGCATGTCAAGGCCTCCACTCCTACACCAAGGATATCAGCACTCCTGCTGCATTTCCTTTCCCCATATTCTCCACATCCCAGTCTCTGCTTTTTCTTTATCTATTTTTGTTCGAGTTGTATGTGCACAAAAGTTAGAGTCAATTAATTTTACAGTGTTTTTTATGCAAACTAACCGTTCACTATTCCCTCCTTCCCAATTTCCCTTTTTGGAATTCACTGCATTTGCTCCTCGTGGCTAATTCTTTTGTTATTTCCATTAAAAACCTCTAATTTTCTTGTCTTGCTGCTTCGTGATTTTTCATTTTGACTTTCTACAAAGGATAAAAGGGATTGAACTCCTCTTTATCCCATGTTTTCACTCACGTAATATGCCCCTTTTTCTTCCCAATATGGTGAGAATAATATTCATTTACTCTATTTTGCTATGTATAAACACTCTTCCACCAGAGCCATGTTGAAAATTAAGACTACTTATTCATTCCAAAACAGTTTATTTCTCTGTTAATTAATGATACCTAGTTTTTTGTTTACTTAGTTTTCTATATAATTACTAGTTAAAGATCAAGTTATCCACATTTTCTAAGTCCCCTTTCGATAGATTAAGTTGTATAAAGCATTCCATAAGTTTCAACTTCCTGAAGGAAATCTTGTCCAGAAACTTCTGACCTTCAATCTTTACTCTTCTCCCTCTGCGTCTGGACATTTCCTCTGCCTCTTGCCTGGTACATAGTTCCAGTTTCCTGTATCCTGTGCTCTTATTTTTTTAGTCTACTTTCATATTTTGGAGGAGCACATAATGTATTGTCTTCCTGAGAAACTTGTGCGAAAAGCAATATTTTAAAATTTTAACTTTTAATTCGTAACAGATTAAAAATCCAAAGTTACAGAAAAGTTACAAGAACAATAGTATAAAGGAGATTCATAGTACCTCTAACCGGGTTCACCTACTGTTACCATTACTTCTATTGCTTTATTATTGACTCTTTCTCTGTTAGACATATATTGGCTATTTTAGGGATAAAGCAACAGAGAGGCTGACAGAGGCCTAGCCTATCTGGATAGGCTGACAGCAATTGCCTCAGCATGTGTGGGCAGGGCTTGCTCAGCTAAACTGGATGGTCCCAAGTGATAGAATAAAGAGAGCTTTAAGGCAAGAATATCTCTTCTACCTTCCCCGTTTATTCTCCAGAGAGTTGTGCTACAGTGCTTTCCCTCGTCTTCCATGTGTAACATAAAGGGTATATTATATAATATACAATGTATGTATATGTGTAATATACAGTATAAAATGACATATGTAATATACAATAGTATACATAATATACAATAATATATGCACACAGCACCCCACCTGGGCCTGCTGCTTTCTGTTGTCCCTGCAATCTGTCTCTGCTCTCCCAGGCAGGTTGGCTTCCTTCCCCTGTGCCAGCTGCCGAAGGCCAATTGTACAGAGCTTTGACCCATGGTAAACACACAGTTCACCTCAATTCTTCTAGAAATGTGTTGACCCCTGCATCATCTGCTTTTAGCTTTTCTACTATTTGGTGTGTAGTTTTAGGTATGTATATACATTCTGCATTCCTTTATCACCATTTAATGTAGTAACTGGATAAAGAGTAAATGAACATGTATATATATATTCAGTTCCATGTTTTGGCTTGGGAATGAAACAATTATAGCCTGGAACATACTTGTTTTGTTTGTTTGTTTGTTTGTTTTTAATTTGAAATTTGGAAGGGGCTAGAGAAGGTAGCACTAAGAAGTCAGGCTATTTGTAGGGGGACTAATAGGAATTTGGATTATGTAAGAATTTATTCTTTGCCCACCCCCCATCCTTAAAACCCATCCAGGACATTGCCATTATTTTGAAGAATTTATTGACAACATTTTCAGTTCTTTGACCTTTAGATTTTGTACCTTTTCTTGAGCCAAAGCTGATGATGTACATTTTACTGGGAAGTTCATCAATTTCTTTGATATTTTCAAGGTTAAGAGAGCTAAACATAATTTCCTTTTAAACTTTATGAATATTTTACATCTGTAAGCATGTCATCTTTTGCATTCCTATTAATGGGTATGTATAAATCCTCTTTTGTGTTTAATTTACTTTTGCTAATAACTAAGTATTTTTATTTATTAATTATTCCATTTTTGCCTTTTTAAAATTCAATTCTCTGCATCTCAGTTTCCTCATCTTTAAAATAATGTTATTAGTAGTATCTATTTCAATGGGTTGTAGAGAAGATTAAAATGAAATCCTATATACAGAGAAACTAGAAGAGTTAACTCTTCTAGCTAACAGCAGTTAGCTGCTGTTTATTTTGCCTCCTTAATCTGGGTTTATTTTCTTGTTCTAGTCTTAATTTAGAGAGTTGGATATTTAGTTAATTTATTTTTATTCCTTCCTGTTTAATCATGAAAGTAGTGAGAGTTAGTTTTTGTTTTTTTTGTTTTTTGGTTTTTTTTTCCCAGAGCGTAATTTTGGCTGCATCTCAACATTTTTATGTGGAACATTTTTCATTATTGTTATTTTCTAAATATTCTCTGATTACATGTTTTAGCTCTTTCTGTTTTAGGAAATGGCTTCATCCAACCATAAAATCCATTGACCAAGCCAGCAAAGAGCTTGCTTTCCTTTAGGCATAGCTGGGCTTGCTTGGGCATTTCCTCACTCAGCTGATTCTGATTTACAGCAGTGATAGACATTCCCCCTCTCTCAGAGCTCTTTGACCTTTGCTTCTCGAAAATAGAAAAACTAATCCAGCTTCTCGTAGCCCGTCTGCGGGTTGCTTGTGAGACTACATTGCTTTCTTAGGAAAGTGAGTTGTGAGTTTCACAATCCACCTGATTCCATTTGCAGTATATGAAACAAGAATTTTTGAATTTTGTAGCCTATGAGTGGCACCTTCCCTAGTTTTCAGTGCGTTGGACTTTCTTTCATTATAATTATTAGTATGTTTTTACCATTTTGGTTATTTCTGTTAGTTATAGCCAAAGGATTGAATATTTATGCTTGTCCACCATATTTTTTAGAAGTCTAAATAAGGATTTAAAAACCAATTAACTACCATCTTTTTATTTTGTGTGAATCTTCAAACTCATTTTGCAAAAAATTGTGACCACAAATTAGTGCTGCCTGTTTTTATGTAATTCTTTATGCAAATGTGAGATATTTTGCTATGTGACTTCTATGAAAATGAAAGATTAGATTGATAAAGAATACATCAGATTACATTTACATACATTTAAAAATAAATTTAGTCTGTATTAGTCAAAAGTATTTTATACTTTTGAGTATGCTATTAATAATCTATAATATCTTTTAAAAATGTTTTGTATTATTTTAAAAATTTATTGGAAAGCTAACAAGGTTTTACTTTTTTTATTTTTTGAGAGAGCACGTGCAAGCATGCACAGGGTGAGAGGGGGAGGGGCAGAGAGAAAGAGAGAGAAACAGAGAAAGAGAGAGAATCCCAAAGCAAGTTCTGCACTGTCAATGTGGAGCCTGACACAGGGCTCAAACTCACCAACTAGTAAGATCATGACCTGAGCTGAAATCAAGAGTTGGACACAACTGACTGAGCCACCCAGGCACCCCATAACAATTTTTTAAAATTTGTTTTGCCTAGTTATATGCTAATCTTCTATACTTTTAGTTTTTGTTCACATTAGGAAGAATCAATAATTGTGTTAGAAAATATGCTGTCATATGGGTGTCTCAGAACTCCAATGGAGTTCACTCTAAATCACCTATACCCTGGTTTTCATGTTTGTAAAAAACCATTTGCAGAGGCAAGCTGGAAACTATCTAGTAATCAAATCCCTGCAATTAGTTTTCAACCCAAACAAAACCTTTTGCGTGAAAAAGCCTTAAAGAAAAAAAAAATAAAAACAAACTTACAAAGAGTTTGGGATCCTGTCCTTAAGTATCTGTAAACTAGAAGCCTGAAGTTTCATTCTTTTCTGCAGAAGGCTTGCTAGGTTTCTTTGCAGAATCCCTTGTTTTCTTTATGTATATATATTTTCTTAATGTGTCCTTAGTGATAAGCAGCACACTTCTGTATGAGTTTTATACATTTCCAGAGAAGTTCACCTTGTATGTTTATTCCTTCCATCTGGTCATCTGTTACCTCCATTATCTTACCTCTTTGGGGAGGGGTGGGGAAAGACTGTGCATGTGTATGTGAATATCTCAAGTCAGTCATATTGTTCAATTAGGAAAAAAAAAAAGAGAGAGATGAATCCCCTAATATTACTAGAAGACCAATCAAAACCACTTGGAATAGTTTTAAACTCATGATGCATATACCCATGAGGCTTGCTCGAATAAAGTGAATATTCCTATGACACTTTCAAAAGCTACTATATCAGAATCTCTGGGAGTGGTTCAGGACCTGTAATTTTCAGAGGCCTTCTTGGTGACTCTGAAACAGGTAATCTATAGATCTCGAGTATGAGTAATGTCAATTAGAAAGGAAGAGAGACCTAGTCCATTATAACAGAAAGTTAAATGGCTTTGTTACTTGTAGCTGCACGGTGAATTTGGAAAGCAACTTTTTTTTTTTTTTTTAAGTAGCTTTCATACCCAGCATGAAGCCCAACACAGGGCTTGAACTCAAGACCCTGAGATCAAGACCTCAGCCGAGATCAAGAGTCAGACATTTAACTGACTGAGCCACCCAGGTGCCCCTGGAAGACAATTTCAAAAGAAAAGCAGATTAACTTATTTAATTTCCCTCTGCCCAGTATATGTAGTATTAAAATCTATCTGAAGGAAATTCTTTTCCTGACTGAATCCTAGAAGGAATTTATCATGGGGATCCTTACAAAAGGGACATGGAGTAGGCAGTTATATGTCCAAGGTTTTAATTTTATCTCTCTAAAAGCAGAGAGCATAATATTAAATCTTAACCTTCAGAAGATGTTTTTGTAAGAGGCTAAGATAATCTAGGAACAATTCTCTCTTATAACTTAAGACAGAGGTAAATCTGGAGAATGGATATTTAACTATGCTTTAAACCAACTCTTTCAAGTATCAAACATTTTAACCAAGTTTTATGCAAAGACTGAATAGCAGACTATATTTGAACCCTCTTCCCAGGGCAAGGGCACCAAAATTCTTTGTTTTGGATAAAAGAAAGCACTGTAGATTTCAGATCCCGGGAATACAGATGGCCAAGTTGATATCATGGACATTTAACAATTGACTTCAGGTCTATATAGAAGTAAGGCCCAGCTTGCCTTTTGTAGCTCTCCATTTTGTCCCTCTACCTGGCCTTACCCTCTTTTTCTGTGGTCATTTTTGTCAAGAAATGTGTCTCAGGGTTTCTGATGTTCTGTAGGTATAAGGTTAAATGCACCTCCTGCCCTCCCAGTCACTTTCATCTGTCAAGGTTGTTCAAAACTGAGAGTTGCCCCAGGAGGACCAAGGACCTGAAGGACTAGTGTTCCTTGTTTCAGGCTTCTCAGGTGCCTGAGAGCCTGAGGCATATGCCCAACTCATTTCGAAGTACAGCTGAACTGGAGCTTGACCACTGACTTCATTTCTTTCTATTTTCTCTATGGCCTCTGATCTCAAGCTGTGTATAACCAGAAAGTAACAGAATTTTAATACTAAGGAGTAGGTAAAGAATTTGATAAAGGAAGTCAATAGTTTGCCTGGGTTCTCTGGTAGTTTTTTCCAGTGGATTAATTCTCTCCATGTTAATGATAATAGGTCAGGCCAGTGTTGGTATTGACAGAATGTCCAGTGGCAAATGAAACATCAAAATGCAAAGGGAGAAAATGGCATTACACCTGAAGAGTTAAAGCGCCAACAGGCTATCTTTTGGTCATTATAAATTTTAAATGATAAATTCTTTAAGATTTATAAAATGTTCAAGTAGCTATAGAAAGTTGACATATTTGGCTCAAGATTTTCCTTGTTACTCACTAACTGGGGGTGGGGGGTGGTGGGGAGTTGGTACTTGGTGTCAGGAAGAAGGCATTGCCAACTCAAATTGCTCCTTAAGATTGAAACAATGTTTTTGTTTGTTTCATTTTTGCTCTGTTTTCCTTGTTATAGTTACTATTAGAACATAAAATATATAAGCAAACATTTTCTTATAATTTCTTAATACATAGACCATCTTTTTGGAGTCTAAATTTAAAGATTCATGTAAATTTGATTTTTCCCCAATTTTTCTGTCATTGCCATCTCAACTACTTGTTAAAGTGCAGATTCCTACACACAATCTTCAAGAGATTATTTTTTCTTTCATTTAAAAATCATTTACCTGTTTTTAAAGTCACCCAGGAGAGATATGTTTCATTTACTCTTTCTTTGAAGCTCCTTAAAGCTGGATGAAAGTCCCAGAGAAGTAATTGTAGAAACACTGTAGATAACACCCTGTGTCTGGCCATGCATATCCTATAAAAGGATAAATGAGTCATGCAAATACATTCCATTAGTGACCTTGTTATAAATTTCATTTTTACCACATTCATGAGAAAGCTCTAATTTTAAAATGCCTTTAGATGGATGCTACCCTCAAAAATGTACCCAGAAGTCACACACGAGACTAATAATCTGATATATACAGCATTTATTTGGTTCAACCAAGGGTTTTCTGTGTGTACTTTTAAACTTTATCAAGTGCAAAGGGAAAAAAAAAATTATTCAACAGCCAAAACCCCTTTTCAGCAGTGCTCACTTTCCTTACAAAGTTATCTGCCAAGTTCAAGTTGCTGGGATTTGACTGTTAGGAATGTTGATGCTCATTGCCTACTTCAAAAGCTGTGTCCCAGCACTTTTTTCCCTAGCCCTTAGAAGAAGATGCCATTATTAAATCCTAAAAGCTTCCTCAGAAGAAGTTAAATCTGATTTTTTACGTCAGTTTTAGTTCAGATGTAAATCTGTTGAATCAGCCAATGGTAATGACTTGATCCTTAGCCCGGTTTTGAAACCCGCTGGTAGGAGTGTGTGGCCACTACACTGAGGTGTGGAGGCTCCATCTGAATACAATCCCAAGCTCTTCATTTTGTCTCTTTTATAATAGAAGTGGGTAGAACACTCAGTCCCAGCACAGACCAGTCCTGAATCTGTAACCCCATTCCAGATGCATGTTCATCCACCGTATCAGCTTGATCTGAGTGCTTTTACCTGCTCTCTTGTTTCTGGCCCCTTGGAAATCAGTACAATTCATCAATGCAACAAGTATTGCATTACATTATCCTTATGCTCACCAGTTTGACTCTTAATTGGTATAAAGCTGTGCAAGCAACAAGAGAAGCAGAGCCAAGGCAAATATGAACACCTCAGGCTTTAACTCATTTTGGGCAGATAACCCAATTAGGCAATTTGGCTGCTATGCACAGATAAGTAGGGACATAAAGCAAAAAGAAACCCTTACCATATTTTAAGGCTTTTTAAGTATATTGGTAGAGGTTGCTCTTTCATCATAAACAAATACATTTGTTTTTCCCTGACTTGTCACCGAGGCTTCTGGTCTGGGTAGCTCCTGGTAGGTTTTGCTTTTCCCTTATGTTAAAGTGACAAAAGCCAATGCAAATAAACTCAGTTCAAATAAATTCTTTGCTCAACCACCCCATTGCTTGAGGGGCAACCACATCTCATGCCTGCAAAAATAGAGGCAAAACACAGATACCAGGGAAGGGTTGGAATGGTATTTCATAATTTCAGAAGATAAGAGGCCTAGAAGTTCTCTTTAAAAAAAAAAGAGTTGATAATTTTTATGACATTATAGACTTTTAAAAAGCAAATAGATGGCTTGAGTACAATTCTGCTTCATATATGCATTTTCTGTAGCTACTGATGTGTCTTCTAAGTGTGTGTGTGCATGTGAGTGCGTGTGTGTGTGTGTGTGTGTGTGTGTGTGTGTGTGTGTGTTCATGCTAAATCCAATTATATGACTAGAAAAAAAGGACAAAAATGGGTTTGTCTTACTGGAATGGACATAAGTAAGTCCAAATTCTCTAGCTGTTTAAGGCACATGCATAAGAAAGAAATAGTTGCAAAAATATTAAATAAAAGATTAAAGTAAAACTAAAGGAAAAATAAAGAAATAGGTAGATAAAACAATAAAATTAACACCAAGTATTTGTGTTCTCAAAGGGTTTTGCTGGATAGTGTGCTACGTTTCGCTCTATCTTTTCTAGCTATTTCTTAGAAGGTCTTTTTACTCTTTTTACTAGACACCAGCATCTTAGGCTGTAGATGAGAAAGTAGTACACATTAACGGTAATGATTTGGGGACATTTTACTGATTAGTTTTATCACTAGGAAGGTGTCAGGTGAGAATTCATATTATCTAAGATAAAGGAAAGCAGACACTCTTGTCTGCCCATGTGAAACTTCCTAAGTTTAGTTGCTTTCTTTTATTTAAGTCCTAGCAAACCTCATCCCAAGTTCAGACTCAATATTATGGTTTTGTCTCTCTCTAATTTTTTAAAAGAGGAAAAACCTGAATTCATGAAGCTGCTCATTTAAAGAGCAGTTTGTTACATGAAAAAGCAATCTGTATCAGAGAGTGATTAGCTCCATGAGTCCTATAAATGTAGTAAATGTGAGTAATTTGGACTGATTTGAATAGTCTGAATTCAAGACAAATTTTAATTACAGAGGTCTTTGAAAAATATCTAGTCATATTGCTTTCAAGTAACTCTACATATAGGAAGCAAAATCACACATGTCTCTGTACAGGGAGAGGTAGGGAAAATTGCTCTGAAAGACATATGTGCAACTCCTAACTTGACTATTGTTTATAGATATATAATGGAGAGTTTTCACAAAATTATACTTCTAAGTTCCTCCCAATTTCCAAGACTTTACAGTTTTTGTTTAGCAGAAAACACATTCTTGGAGGTGGGAGATATACCTATAGGCAAGTTTCCCCTAGTTATTCATCTTTTTTAAATGTTTTAGAGCGTCTTGTCCAATACCATGGCATATGAACTTTAGAATCATTTCATCAAGTTCCAAAAACAATCTCATTGGCATTTTTATTAGACTCATTAAAACTAAAAAATTAATTTTATTAGATGATATTTTTAAAATATTCAACCTTACTTTCTAGGAACTTGGCATATTCTTCCAGTTATTAAAGTGTTCTGTCTCTTAAAGTAGAGTTTTAAAGTTTTGTTTTGTTTTGTTTTCCTCCGTAGGCCTCTGAAGAAAGCTAATGTTAGATGTTTTAGGATTATGGTTGCTATTATGAAATGGGTCTTATTGGTTGTTGCTAAAATAGAATATAGCTATTGACATTGTATGTTTTATAGCCAACTAATTTACTAATTTTTATTAATTATAAAAGATTTTAATAGATTTGGTGGGTGATGATGGGGTTTTAGTACATGTCTATAGTTTTCAAAAGTTATGTGACTAGTCTGTTTCATATCATAATGGATATCTTTATTTAATTTTAATTTTAATATGGTCTCAGGCATTTCATCACAATTCTAATATTTTCATTGTTAGGAAAAGTAGATTATTGGTTTTAAATATAGATTCTTAATGTTAAAGTATATTTTGATTCCTAATTTTTAGAGAGTTTATGCTGTTAATTATGTATATTATATCTTAACAAATGACTTGTAGTATCTATTATGAGTATCATACTTGAGATAAATTGTACTTCCATACTTCCACACTTGACATAAATCATACTTAGTAGTGGCCAAGTGATATATTCTCCTTAAGTATTTACTCTTTGTCTTCAAAGCTGAACCTTGAATTGAAATACAGTAGAATCTTGGTTTGCGAGCACTTGTATATCAAAGCGAATTTCAAGAACCATGGGCTCAGTTGTGATCATGTGACATTCAGCCTCACATTCTACTCATACTGCAAGACATCGTTCATTTTTCAAGTTACAATTTATTAGAAATGTTTGCTCGTCTTGAGGAATACTTGCAGAACAAGTTATTTGCAATTCAAGGTTTCAAATCTTATAAAAGTCTTATAAAACATTTGAAATAATTAGCCAACAGCAACTATGCTCCTCTCTTTTTGTCCTTTTTTTTTTCACCTAGAATTATTTTCTTAACCCTGCCATTCCCTAAGAGTATCTAGTACTGAAATTCTTTCATTTCACTTGTTTGTTTAGCCCCTTTCTTTCACTTGTTCATTCTTTCTGCTATACTTGAAATACCCTTCACTTTAAAACTAAGGCTAAAGAAATACAGGAAAACTCAAGGTTTGACAATATACAGAAGATTGGAAATGAGATAGCCCAAGAAGCCCTATTTGCCTCTTCTCCAGGGTTATTTAAATGGGAAAAATTAAAGATTAGAACCAAAGAGAACACTGGGAGGGATACAAGAGAAAAACAAAACAGAACAGATGTCAGCTTTTATTTCTCAATATCTTTTTACTCCCCATTTCATCATTTTTGGCCAGAGGTAAGAGAAAACAAAGCATCCATTTTACATCCTATTTTCTGATTCCTTCTCTCTTCTTGTGTTCTCAGTTAATTTCCAGTGGACATCTTAGCACCTAGCCTCCCACAGTCTCTCAAGGGTGTCTTAAGGTTGTTGTGATCCAGAGGGCTGTATAAAAGGCACTGTTTATCTGCCAGACATTGGCCAAACAAAGTAAATGACTGTAAAAATTCTAGAGCTCAGGGCTTGCACAGACTCTTTTTGCAAAATGATGCTTTAATTTTTCTGATTTAATTAGTCAATGTTACTGTGGTTTTATTGTCTTCATTAAAAAAATTTTTTTTTACTGGTTATTTATTTTTGAGAGAGAGAGAGAGAGAAAGAGCACACAAGTAGGGGAAGGGAAGAGAGAGAGAGGGAGACAGAATCCAAAGCAGGCTCCGGGCTCTGAGCAGTCAGCACAGAGCCTGATGTGGGGCTCAACTCACAAACCACGAGATCATGACCTGAGCCAAAGTCAGATGCTTACCCGACTGAGCCACCCAGGTGCCTCTATTGTCTTCATTTTTTAATGAACTATGTTGGGCAAAACTTCTCCATTTACCTTATTTGTTAAATTAATGACTATGGAAAAATCTTTGGTGGTAACCTTAGACTACAGATAATAACACTTCTAGAATTTCTGCTATGCCAGGCCCTGTCCTAATGTTCTACACATAGCAAGTCATTCACTGTTTGCAGCAACTCAGTGAAGTAGCTGCTATTATTTTCATCCCCATTTCATATATTAAGTTGAGATAGGGATTAAATAATTTTTCTAAGGGGAAAAAAGGCTAGTAATTGATAGCACTAGGTTCAAACCCAAGTTTGATGCCATTGGTGGCCATGATTAGAAAAAAAAGAGATGGAAACATGGAGAAAGGAACAAAGATCCTGAGAACCAGCCAGATAGTGTCCTTTGATTGTATGAGACACTCAAATATTATGATAAATTTCTCTCTCCCTCCTTCTACTCCTTTTTTAAAACCTGGACTTAAATGTAAGAAATCTAACCTATGCTTTTGTACTGACAGCTAAGAGCTCAAGCTAATACATAATTCATGGGAAAAGGGCAAAATGCTTTTATAAGTATAATTTTTTGCTTCTAATAATCAATTCCAGATATAAACTCTTTGATATTTATTTATACTACATAAAAAATCAGAATAATTATTGTTCGATTTGTTATATGAAAATACTGTAACTCAAATCTTGGTCTTTGAGAAGAGGAGGTTGGGAAATATCAGTTAGCCCTGCTTTTATTGATTTCCTTCTAAAAAATTGTAAAAGGGAACATACAATGGTATATAAATAATAGCATGGCTTCACAATCTAAACCCTTTAGAACTATATATGTTTAGTAACTACTGAATTCTTCCCTTAGAAAAAAACCTGTGTAGTTGAAATGAAGCTTCGTATACTAAAATGAAATAGTGTTCATGTAAAAAGATACTGTACTTGGCATGAAATACTTTTATTGATCTTGAAATTAAAAAGCTGACTTTAACATTCAGATTTTTTCTACTATCTCATTCACTTGGCTCCCTATGCTTTTGGAAGCAGCACCAAAAGTAGCCTTTCTATTGCAATGAGCTAAATAGGCATGAATAAACATTCTATTTTTCAGGAGTATTTTGGGCAAGGGAATGAAGAAAAGATTGACTCTGAGCCCTATGAGTAGACTTAATGAAAAAACAAGTCTTTCATGTTTCTAGTTCTGGTTTGAAAGTGATTAATTTCAAATAGATTTTTTTTTCTCTTGATGAAAGAAAGTGGGAGTGTGAAAGTCACACAGAAAAATATTTCTTGGCCTTGGAATCTAAAGGGATGAATATCTTCAAAGGCAGCCCATCAAATAGTAAATTTACTAAAGTGAGATAATATCTTTTCCACTCATCTTGTATCCCTACTGCCCAGCAGAGTAGCTGGAGCATAATAAATATTTGACAAAAATTAGTTGTATGAGAAAGCCAAGTATTTACAAAATGTCTTCCTTTTATTTTATGCACTATTATGAGGTCCCATTCAACAAGATGTGCAGTTTGCTGGATGTGTTAGAGGAGCTTCAAATACCCATGTTTGAATTTGCATGGACTAAGTCCACATAGCATTCAGGGGCTGACCTCTGTCTTACTTTTTTCCCCATAAATCAACATTAGGTTAAGCATGCACAATATTGAGATTTTACTTTTAGTAAAACTTGTGCCAAAATTCTCCAATGTAAGGGTGCAGTCTGGTTCCATTGTTGAATGAGATTGTGGATAATCTATTCATTAGTACCATGCATCACTTAGGCAGAAATAAGCAAGAAAAAAAAAACCTGGATAATTTTATTTAACTTTTTATTTTGGAATAATGTTATATTTATAGCAAAATTGTAAAGATAATACAGAAAACTCCCATATACCCTTTAGCCAGCTTTCCCCAATGTTAACATTTTAACATGACCACAGTATTTTTTGTCAAAACTAAGAATTTAGCATTAGTACAGTGCTGTTGATTAAACTACAGACTTATTCAGATTTTACCATTTTTTTTTCACTGAAGTCCTTTATTTATCTGGGATTTAATCTAAATCCAAGGCAGTACATTTTATGTAGTCTCTATATCTTCTTGGGTTCCTATGATATGTGACTGTTTTTCAGTCTTTCCTTGCTGCGTTTTGTTTTTGTTTTGTTTTTGTTTTTGTTTGTTTTGTTTTTGTTTTTGTTTAAGATCTTGACAGTTTTGATGAACAATGATCAAGTATTTTGTAGAATTTCCCTCAATATGAGTTTGTTTGATCCATTTCATAATTAGACTGGAATTAGGACTTTGGGAGAAGAATAATGCAGAGGTAAAGTGCCCTTCTCATTGCTTCCTTTCAGGGAATGTAGGATATCAACATGACTTAGCACTAGTGATTTTACCCTTGATCACTTACCTAAAGGAGTGTCTGCCAGGTTGTCTTCACTCTAAGGTCCAGCCCACACTCAGTAGGATGAGAATTAAGCTCAACCTTCTGGAAGGGAAGTATGCTATTGGGAGTTCCTCTGGAACCCTATTTTTATATTTCTCTCCTACTTATGTATGTTAATATGGAGTCAGGGATTTTTATTTTATTCTTTGGGTTATAGTAATCCAATACCATCATTATTCATTCTGCTGCTCATATTGTTCCAGCTTTGGCCATTAGAAGCTCTTTCCAGGTTGGCTCCTATATCTTTCTGACATGACCCCATCTACCATTGCCCCTTGTTTTTTTAGTACTTCCCTAATTTCTGGTTCTGTAAGATGCCCCAGGAACATCTTATATTTTCCTTACCTTAATCCTAGAATCAGCCAGCCATTCTCTAAGGAGCTCTGTGTCTTTTATTTTCTTTTTCTTTTTCTTTTTCTTTTTCTTTCTTTCTTTCTTTTTTTTTTTTTTTTGAGAACAGTATTTAGAAACCAAGATCTGGGTATGGATGTGCTCATTGGTTCTAGGCCCTATAAGTGGACAGAATTAAGAAAGATATGTGTGTGTGTGTGTGTGTATGCTATAAGCTATGTACACACAAATATATTTATTTTTATATATATTTTTTATTTACATGTTTAAATAAATACTTCTTATTTAAAAAAATTATCTTTAAAGCTGCATACTGTCATTGTACACAATTTGAGTAAGTTTCAGCCACATCTAGCTATTATCAATTCTCAAGTCATGGGGGAATCCCTCCATTTCATCCTTAGGTTTCTTGCTTTTATCCTTATTACAGCAATGAACAAATACAAATGAAAAAGGAAAAAAAGGCCAGAGCTAGTATAGTGTAAAAGATCATGTATAGCACTTTATTCATGAAAGGATCAGAAAGTAATTAATTATTTTTAGTAATAACATCAATGTAATTTTCCCCCAGAGACGAATTTAATAGTATAATCCTCTCTTGTGATTTTATGGCTTTATAATTGGAAGAATTGTCCCTTTTTAGTTGTGTCAGTAGAGAGTGCCGACCAGGCATTAAAAAATATTTTTTAAATCCATGTTTAAAATTATATCCAGTTTGAAAATAGCAATGTATTTGAACTTCTACTGAAAAATAATTTAGAAAAATCAAATCCTATATCTAGTGTCATGAATCCAGTATTATTGTGATGGTCATTTGTTTGAGCAATCTTGTGGCCTTGCAAGAACCTGTAAGAAAAATTAGTTAATTACTAGAATGGATCTTAAAGCAATTTTATTTATTTTAATTTTTTCTAAAGTATATTTATTTATTTTGAGGGAGAGAGAGAGAGCGCACAAGCTGGGGAAGGGCAGAGAGAGAGGGAAAGAAAGAGAATCTCAAGGTGGCTCTGCACTATCAGTACAGAACCTGATGCAAGGTTAGAATTCAGGAGCTGTGAGATTGTGACCTAAGCTAAAATCAAGAGTCTGATGGTTAACCAACCGAGCCACTTAGGCACCCCCTTGAAGCAATTTAAAACCATGCTTTAAATTCCAATAGGAATTTGCCTTTTTTTTAATCAAAAGTATCTATCAAACTCAATTTTCTATATTTCTGATTAACTTAAATGTAATCCAATTGAGATAGTCTAGGAGAAATGTAACATATTTTTTTAAAGTTTTTTAATGTTTTTATTTATTTTTGAGACAGAGAGAGACAGAGCATGGGCAGGGGAGGGGCAGAGAGAGAGGGAGACACAGAATCCGAAGCCGGCTCCAGGCTCTGAGCTGTCAGCACAGAGCCCAATGTGGGGCACGAACTCACAGACTGTGAGATCAGGACCTGAGTGGAAGTTGGACGCTCAACTGACTGAGCCACCCAGGCGTCCGAAGAAATGTTATAACATTTTGCTGATGCACATGAAACTATCCTAGTTCAATTTTAATGCTCTATAAGCAGGTATTGTCTTTGTAGAACAAGGGGGATAACTGATTAATACTTAACAGACTTCATTTGTATTAACTTAGATTAAGTTTGGATACATTCAAACCCATAGGCAAAGCAATTCATCCAGAATATCTGACACAGCTCTAACAGATTACGGGCAACAACAATAACACTGATAATTTATGTTCTCTGTAATTAAATATAATCCTGTGAATGTCTTGGAAGCATACAGTGGGATGGTATGTGCTTGGATTTAGAGTTCTAACAGTGAACGGAAATGGAGGACTGACCAGGATATGCTCGTCAGAGTTATATTTGGCTGGCTGAAACCACCAAATGTGTCCAGTATATCAGCTCTTACTGTAATATCGACTGACAATGCCTTAGCCACAGAAACTGTTGTGTTTGCAAGGCTGGAGATGGGAGAAGAAAGACTGATGTCAACTTGTCAATTTTCTTACTTTACAAAAACATAAATATTAAAGCAAAGGATTCAACTGATTAAGACATGACTTTCCTATCATTGAAAAAAATGCAGTAACTTTTCTAGATTCTCTGAAAAAATCTGGATGAGTCTGGCTTTCTTTTCCCAATAAGGTTTTATTTTAGGTGCAGATAAAGGGGAGGAGAATGAAAGGGAAGGGCAAGGAAATTGTTTAGCACAGGCCATGTGTCAGGTTCTAGACCATGTCCTTTACAGATCATTGCCTCAGTAACTCCTCATGCACATTGCAAGGTAGATATTTTGACTCCTTGACAAATGAGCAAATAAAGACTGAAGTTGAAAATGGAAGGCTACAGCCCATACAAGCTGGAATCAGTGCCTTAATACAGTAACTGTCTCTCTCCAAAGACTTTGCTCTGTGTACACTATCATATTATTGAGGAAAAAATAATATTAGATGAGGAAAAATGTAAATAAGAAGGATATCTTCCACAAAAAGTTGCCAAGTAATTAATGTTAAAGTCAAAGAGAAACAATCTTTTCCCAGTACTCTCTGGTTTGGCTTCTATCAGTAAGCATTAAATGCAGCCTCTAGGTCATGATTTTTATAACAAATGACATAATTAGATTCTCTCTCCATGGCAAATCTATGTGTAAATCAACTTCTTCAATTCTTTATTGAGTTCATCACAAAGACTAGCATAGTTAGAATTCTGGAAAACAGTAAAAAAATGGTTTGCTGCTTGTGACACAACAAAATTAATTCGATGAGATGCAGATGTTATATTCTTGTGTACACCAATTTAAAAATCAAGTAACAAGATCACATCACATAAATACACTGTATTTATTTACAGCAATGTTTAAAATAAAATTCACTCAATAAGTATTTATTGAGTGTCTACTAATGCATTGTTCCATATGCTGGAAACCAAATTCATTTCTTTATCTTACAGAACATATAATATCTTTTAGAGAGACAAGAAATAAATATATAACATTATGTCAGATAGTAGTAGTGCTTTGAGAAAAATAAGCCGGTGTAAGAGGACAGAGTGACTGGAAGTCACTTTTCAGGCCATTGGTCAGAGTTTCCTCTGAGAAATTGATTTTGGACAAAGATCCTAAAAAAGTGAGGGGATGAGTATTTCCACATCTGGAGGAAGTTAATACCAGGCAGAGAGAATAGCAGGTGCAAGTGCCCTAAGAGTGGCATGTGTCTTGTGTGTTAAAGGTAAGGCAAAGAGATAATGTGGCTGGAAAAGAGTGAGCAAGAAGGAATATTGTAGGAGATACATTTGCAAGGTACATGTTTGTAGTATGTATAGCTGTGGTAAGAATTTGAGATTTTAAGTATGTTGGGAAACCATGAAGGTGCTTTGAGTAGGATATTAACTTAATATGACTTATTATCTTTAAAAATTACATTTTGGCTACCATACTGGAAACAATCAAGAGGAGGACAAGTGTGGAAGCACAGAAACTATCCAAGGAAGCTATTGTAATAGTTAATATGTGGTAATGATTTCCACCTGCCCCCAGTGAAACCCTAATCATATGGAAATGAGTCATTCAATTCTCCAAATCCTTTCTTAATAAGTTCTTAAAATTACTTGCATTTTTGTTTTTAAATTTCCATAGATTTTACTCAGAATAGGGAGATTATCGAATACCAGCTGATAGTGAGATTTCCCAATCAATTTTCAAGGCATTTGCTAACCAAGTACTCTAAAGACTGTGACATTTTATATGCATGTTAAAAATCCTTGTGAAGAAATATGACAAAGAGAAAATGTGACATTTTTTGAGCCACCGGGAGCATAGCCTTTGCCTATAGGAAGTTGAAGGATCCCTTTTTTTCTTCTTAGCAGTCTTTAGTTCGTATGTTCCTCTCAGGGATGTTTCTGGCAAATGATTCTCAATTAGGTTACCAATATCCAGATGTAAAGCAATGTGACTTCTGGTATCTCAGGTACCTTCACAAGTCATTAGGTTTTATGGAGTAGCTTATAAATTATAAGTACTTGTATACATCCTAGTGATTTCAAGGGGATGTTGGCTTTGAATGCCGAAATTTCTGGTTATGCTGCTGACTATCAGTCTCAAGGTATACAAGGGCTTATGTTCTGCAGAGATGATAGAAAGACCCATGCTCAGAAAGAGTTGGCCTTGAGTGCCTAAGTCACCAGAGAGTGAGCCAGGACTCTGGATTAGACACTCCTTTCTTTTCAGTATTGTCATAAAAAATAAGGAGAAGTGCCTGTGGATAAAATATGAAGAGGAAATGGGAAGAGAGATGTTGAACTACTACCAAGTTCAGATTTGCCTGTTCTGGGAGAAATTTTGTGATAATTACTCAAAATGTAGATACTGAGATAGCATGTTAGTAAAAATAAAGCATAGAGATGATAGATAAGTAACAAATAAATACAAATACAACTTGTGGCACTGTACATCTATGCAGGAAACAAAAAGAAATTCAGTGCTCCATGCATGCCACAAGGGAATTGAAGAGAGCCTAGAAAAGTTAATTAAACTACAACTATCTAACTAGCAATATCTCTGACTTTGCTTTAATGTTATTCCTCCTACCTGGCTTCAGATTGGTGCAGAGGCAGCTCATGAGGCCATCTTCTCCCAGTGTCACATATTTAAAGCAAACCAAAAGTCCCCTATCACCGTCACCCTACACTACTGTGTGTCTCAACATAACTCATAATCATCACTTGGTCTGACCTAAGTCTGAAGGGTGAACAACCAATCCAAAAAGTAGTGCCTCATTCTTGACTTTTTCCTTTTAGCTTCTTCTTCTATATTCCCCCTAAGCCAGAGGAATGGAACTTTCTCTTACTTCTCTTGTCACCTAAATTGAGGCCCTCTTGATTAAAGAGTCATCATTAAGACTTAATGGCAGTGAGGAGAGACAGATCTCGGCTTACCAACAAGCAGACCTACTACACCTATAATAGGCCTCTCTAGTTTCTTCCGATTTTCATGGGTTTATGTTTATAAGTCCCATCAGAGAAGCAATGGTGATCCTGTACCACTCTCCCAATTTTGGTGTGATCTGTTTGATCTAACATTTGTGTTGATAGATTCTGGGTACTGTCTCTGGAGTAGGGCATGCTTCACTATAATAAGAAAAAGAAAAGAGACATCAAAATAAAGAACAAAGATTAACTTGCCTGCATGTGTTTCTTGCTATTTCAGTATCAAACTACAGCTGGTAGAACTATAGAGGTCAGAAGGCCAGCTAAATGTGTGCTCGCTGGGTCAATGCTGCAGAGTAAATGTTTATTAAGTGTTTCTATCAATAGTATTTCCTTTGTACCTCATTTTTCTTTCATGAGACACCATGGCTGACTTAGAGTTCCATTGATTTTATACCTAAAAAAAGAGTAATTGGGTTATCTATGATTTTTGGTGGGGGGAACAGACAGTGGGTCAGAATTTGCTACTGAAGGGTAACATAATCTCACTTTGATTGGGTATTCCAAAAACACAAATAAAGTTAGTTTCTGGACTTCTAGTTCTAAACTCCTGAAGAAGGGTCGGGTAGGGTGGGGTTGAAAGTCAGTGAGAAATGCATGAGGGAGAAAAGTATTGAATTTGAGGAGGCTCAATAAATTCCACTATTTTTATTCATTAAAAATTTCTACCAATTGATAAATGAGGCCAAAAGTTAACTTTATACAAACAAAGGTGATATTGAAGAATGTGACTTAGCTCCTGATGGCATTAGGTTCTTACCCTCAAACGTGCATCCAATAACTTGCCTGCTGGGTCAGGCAGTGCTGACCAATATACGCTTCCATATGCGTACAGCATGAATGCCATACAACTCAAAGGAGCAGAGCTCTCTATTGGCAGCTTGGCTTCTGGGAAAAAGTACGGAAAATCTCCGCAAGCTCAGTTTCTTTCTCTAACGTTATGCCTTCAGGTTCAGTTCTTCCTCCTTCTTTACTGCAACTCCCTTCACATGAAAGGAAATATTAGAAGCCTGGAAAAATTGTCCCCCACCCACTGTCAGTAACTGTTATTGAGTGATTCTATCCTTTTGTTGAAATCTTAACATTGAAGTTTAACTTATGAACCTTGCCCCATAAATATTATATATTAGGAGAGGGGAAAAAAAGGCCAGCTGGCGGTAGGTGAAAAGACAGAGAATGGAGGTAGATAAGACAAAGATAGATACAGTGTTAAGCTTGGATTCAGATATATGTTTTTCTTTGGTATTTCTAATAGCTAGCAGCATGTCATTCTGAAATCATAATTCTAAAGAAGAAAATTAATGTTGAAAAGAAAAAATGAAGAAGAAAATAAATTTTTTGTTATATATTTTGAAATTTTTTCTCCTGAGTATGCAAGGACAATATTCTGGCATTACTTGCCTTCTTTGGGGGCAGAGCATAAATAAATCCTATGAACTATAATCAAAGTGTGAGGAAATCTCTTCTTGCCAAAAATGAGTGAGGTATGAGAGATATCCTGATAACCAGCCATTGAGAATAGATTCCGTTTTCCTAAGGGTCAGTCCCAAACTGCCAGGAATTCTTCGCCACATTCTTCAAGTATAAGGATTCCCCACTTTTTTTGAAAGTTTTCAGTATGCCACTTCTTTTTTACAAAAGACCTACATTAGTACCTGTTTTTGCTAACTGAAAGAAATCTGAAGAAAAATCTCACTTTTACAAAATAGATACAAAGCTAAAAAGCTAAAATAGCATTCAGCATTTGTTTTGCAGCGAGCCTTTACAGAAGCACCCCAGCAGCGAGAGCAGCACCCCAAGCTCCTTCCCAGGAACTACACCTAGCAGCTCAGCGTCAGGCTGCCATAGCTTTGAACTGTGTCTGTTACCATCTGTGCTTAACCTCTATTTATTTTGTACATCCATTAGCAACATGTGTCGTAAGGTATCAGAAAAGCCTAAGAGAGGTTATTTTTTGAGTCAGGGAATGTTCAAAAATTTTTCAATATAAATTAATGGTAATTACTTCTTTGCTTTATGCCATTTCAGCTTATGAAAAGTTTCACAGGAATGCTCTACTTTGGGATAGTGGGGAAAACCTGTACTTAAAAATGTACAAATATACATATCCCAACTTTTTATTTAGAAACTGTATTGATGTAGATATCACATAAATTATGTTAAACTCTCCTATTAACAGCTTTGTTCTTTATGCAATTCAGTTGAAGAAATCTAAAGACTTTTTGGTTGTTCTGGTTTTTTTAAATAAAAGGGAAGTTTAAAAGAAGGAAAAAGTGGACTTATGCCATTATCTTGAACACATTTTAGAAAGTCTGGAGAACATAATGTTACTATTGCAACCATATATAAGAACAATGAAGCATAATAGCCCATTTGCTTCATAGTTTCTTAATTAGAGATGGATTAATTTTCAAGCAGTTATGGTCCATTTACCACTTAACATGACATTTCCTAGTTTGGGTTGTTTTTGTATCAAATTAAAGTTAAATGAAAATATATTATTGTATACAAATTTTGAATAAGAAAAATTATAGTAATTCATTGAAATAACAGATTCCATTGGAAATTACACTAATAATTTCTAGAGGATGAATAACAGATTGAAACCAGAGTCTGGTTTAGAGAATATGTTGAAGAGGAATAAAAAAGGAGTGACTTATACACATTATTTTATGGCTCATCTTTATGGCATGACCCCTGGTTCATGGTGGATATATGGGTTAACTAGGCAAAAAAATGAGCAGACTCTGAAGGGCACCTTTAAGTCACAGCTTGATAACTATCCAACTACACAGGAATCCGACTACACATAAATCGTATGATTTATGACTTATGTTGGCTGAATTTTTGAACCCTCTGGCGGGGGGGACATGTTTTTACTAAGGAACTACAACTCCTTAACCTAAAGAAAAAAGCCAAATAGATTTTATTTTTGGCTAATAAAGAATGCCTTGTGGATTTCAGTCAGATCACTTTACTCTTCTCTCCCTAATCATGATGGGACACCCGATTTACTCTGGCAAATATGGCTGTCCCCTCATTTAACTTGTGAAGAAAATGACTAACAATAAGACTCGATATAAGGACAATAAGATTAGAAGGTCGTCTCTTTCCTTCACCAAGTGTCTGTGTGTTTTTGAAATTCTTTTAATAGAATGAAAACTAATGTAATTGGAGGGAAAAAAACAAACTGGTTTATTTTTCTGTCCTTTGGATAAAAGTAATTGGCTTCCATTTTTACTGTCCAGGCAGCTGCATGGTATCAGTCTTTGTGGAGATACACTTCATACTGAACAGTTCTCCCAAATCAATGCCATAGGATTTAAATCTGAAGTGTATGGTCTTGATTATTTACAAAGTTGCTTTATGTCTAAAAGAATTTGCACGTGTGCACAAAGAATTTTCTAAAATCTTCACTTGGTTGTATGGACATGGATATAGAAGAATTTGTGAAAAAGCCATAATTTTGATATTATAAGCTCATTTTTATATTCTTGAATGTGAGCGTGATCCAGCTTCAATTTTCTATGAATGCCTTCTTTGAGTGTTTGGATTTAACCAGCTGATCTGGCTGCTGTCCATTCCTTATTCACCTCCCCATGTACTTACATCATTGGAAAAGGATATCCCCATGGATTGGAACACGGTTCTTCAGCCTCAAGTATGGAACTAATTGTGTTTCCTGTCATACTCCATCTGATTTGTTGATCTGCCTGGTTCCATCAAGATGACAATTAAAACTTCTGCTTCACTTATGTTTTGGAGATGCCATTTCACACTGCCACCAAGTTATCAAAGTCCACATGCCTGACATATTAGGAAAATGTGGTAAATGATGTAGACATTAGTTCTGCACAAATGTCAGTTTCCTGAAAATTCAGCCACATCACACCTCATGGCTTATCATCACTATCAGCCTTTGCTCCCAGCCGGCCTGTTCCAGAGTGTACCATTAATAAATGAGCTAATTCGGGCTATTTGACCCTCTCCATGAGTCAAGGATGAGGTCATAGATCAGCAAATCAAAAGCCCTCCAGCGCCAATACATACGTTGAGATGTAGTCTGCTTGCTATTACCCCCACAAACTTCTGAGCCACGAGTTCCTGATCTCTCTCAACTTCACATCAGAAGGCTTTTAGATTTAGTTTTGCCTGCACTATGCAGACAGTTTGTCTCCACCAACTTTCCCAGTAGGGAACCCTATTTTAAATACTACTGTGGATGGCCGGACCATTCGATGGGCCCCAGCTGAATACCAGAGCTTCTCCTTCCTGACTTAAACAATGCCCTGCCTCCATCAATAGACCTAGCTGCATCCCATTTCATTCTTCCCCTGCATCTGATCACCGGGAACTGGGGTCTAGTCAATCTTGATATTTGTGTTTCTGCCTGGAAAGGAGTCCTAAAGAGAGGGGGCTTGAAATTCAGCCCTTAATTAATTTTCTCCTGCATTTCTGGAACTGTCTATTCTTTCACTAGCCCAGATAAGATCTCTACTGCCACTTTGGCCCCTACCTCGCCATCTCTCTTCCCTCTACTTGTCCCTAAGCCGAGTTCATAGACTGATTCTGCTATGCCTTTGTTCAAACTTGATCAGATTTTTGGTCTTTACCCCAAGCTTCATGGTTCAACCGTTTCTCTAAATCTCAGGAACTCTCCCAACTGTTTCTACCATGAATGCAACTTTCCCATGGGCTTAAATGTGGTCTGCAGCTGTGTAGGCAATACCAACATTTTACTGGACACTTAAATAGGAAAAGAGCTACTTACTGCCACCCTGCCCTGACCTCTGCACAGATCAATTTCCCTGACTAACTTCTGGGTGGGTCTCTTCCTTACCAGAAATTTCTCTGTCTGTGCCAAGGCACAGGAAATTATTGAGAAAGTAGGAAGACTAATCCTCAACTCTAGCTACTAGCTAGGGGCCTATTTTATTGCTAAGCCCATTTTCTGTGGGTTGGGCCTGATTCATTTCTCAACATTACTGTTTTTGAGGGACTCTTGGAATGGCTTACAGCTTGCCTTTATAGGGGTTATCTGATAACCCCTATATCTTTCTATTCATTTCTTTTGTTAAAAAATTATTTATTTAAATTCAAGTTAGCTAACATACAGTGTAGTATTAGCTTCAGGAGTAGAACTTGGTGATTCATCACTTACATATAACACCCAGTTCTCATACCAAAAAAGTGCCCTTACCCCTTCCATTATCCCAGAATTTGATAAATTCCTCATACCCATTCTGGTCTGAATCTTCTATGTCATTGTTCAGACAAGCTTTCTGACATGGCATCTTTGTTTGAGTCCTGAGCTTTGACTGTTTGTTTACTTCCCTGAATTTTGGTTCGTATCTCTTCCACCAATCACCAATTCCTGGATATAGTCTAACTCATTGCTTTTCCTAAACCCCGCTATTGATTAGGTGAAATAAACTCAGAAGCACTTCTTCCTTCACAGTAGCAAACTGATTAGACATAGTAGATTTATTTTCATTAACAAAAATAGATGAGGTTAACTCATACTATTCCTTTAATCTTATTTTATGGGGAACAAACTCTGCAAGAGGCAGCCAAATGATGGCTTTAAGAAATTCCAGAAAACTGCTACTACTCACAGCCTAGAAATTCCTAGCAAACCTAATACCATCAAGGGATGTAACTATGATCACATAATTGCACAGCTCTCTTTTCAAGACTTTGTAATGTGTTTCCTAAATTGATATCATTTGGCAATAGCTATAAATTTATGACAAACCAAAAAGGTTACAATTATGAATGGGGTTTGTTCCTAAGGATCCCGCAGAAAAACTGAAAACTCAGAGCCCTTTTGAAGGCAATAGAATAATTTCAACCATCATTTTTTCCATATCTCAGACCAAATACATTGTCTGTCTTAAAACTATATAATAATGGTGTCTTAAGGCTTACTCAAATAGCCACAAAAACCTTTGAACAGATGCATAGTTCCAAATAGGCATTATAAACTATGACAGAAATGGAATTGATTTTTTTTATTGGTAATGAATACTTTGTATAGGGTTGGTTTAAAAATGCTGTATAGACCACCCTACTAAAATAGGTCATCCAACCTGTTTTTCTGGTTTTTTTTCCCCATTATCAGGTTTATCACACATTGTAATTGTATATGTATTTCTTTGCATGTATGTTAGTTTTCTGTCTTCACCACTAGGTCATAACTTATGTGCTCCATGAGACCAGATACGATGACTATTTTATTCACCAGTATATGCTCAGCCCCTATGCCTGTTGCTATGTTAGGTGTTGAATAAATATTTGTTAAATACATTAGTACAAGCATTCAATAACTCTTGAATTGTGATGGACCTAAATGAGATTATATAAATACTCTCTGACATAATATAAAACAGAAATAACTAAATTGAAATAGATTCATCTATGATATATACATCTGTCATATATATACTGCATACAAATGAATAGGATCATAGAATATCTATGATATATAAATCATCTCTACACACACATATAGAAAACATTATTTCTACACATATATTTCCCTATATATATATATGAACAAGTAGAAATGATTTGGTAAATAATCCCTTGGTTTATTTACATTTGGTAGTAAATAGATCTTGAGAATATTTTTAAAATCTGAAAATGTGCCAATAATACTTTATATAATATTTCCCCCCAAAATGAGAGGTCCATTACATTTGAGGTGTGATTCTTGGAAGGAAAATTTAAACACTGGAAAAAAAAGAATCATTCTGTGAACTGAATTATTCAAGACAAAATAGATTAAAATCTATCAGTAAATGCATTTAGTAGTATATTTACATTTTTAAAAATTGAAAGAACCAGTATAGAATGCAGGAGGCTTGCTAAATACCAGCATGGAGGTGGTATGTGGTAAGGAGAGACCTACAAGTTTTAATTGACTTTTAAGTCAATGTGAATGTGAATATTATTGTGAATGTTATTGTGATGATTGCGGTACACTAATGAACGAATGAGTGAATGAATAGAATTTTAGGTTGTGTTACAAAAGCACAATGTCCAGGATATGTCCAGCCATGCCTAGTGTATTCTGTTCAGTTCAGAGGATCACATTCTAAGAGACATGAGTAAATATGCACTTTTCCAGAAGCAAACACAGTGAGGATTGCAGGGAGCTTGAAAATGTCACTGGGAAGGAATGTTTGCTGGGTCCAGGGACATGGGCATGAGCATTGTCTTCAATTATCTGAAGGACTTACCCTGTAGGTCTAGGATTAGTATCGATAATAGTGCACCATAAAGTGTATCCAGAACCAGCTATGGAACCTAGAAAGTGACAGAATTTGGCACAACCCAAGGAAGAACTTTTTAGCAACATAAAGTATTGAAATGGGGTGCTTTAAAAAATTTTTTTTAATGTTTATTTACTTTTGAGAGAGAGACAGAGAGTGAGCAGGGGAGGGGCAGAGAGAGAGGGAGACACAGAATCTGAAGCAGGTTCCAGGCTCTGAGCTGTCAGCACAGAGTCAGATGTGGGGCTAGAACCCATGAACAGTGAGATCATAACCTGAGCCGAAGTTGGAAGCTCAACCAACTGAGCCACCCAGGCAGCCTGAAGTGAAATGCTCTTTAATATAAACTTCATGAGTTCTGAGATCTTTAAAGAGAGGGAAGTCAGGGAAGAAATTCATTTAATTACCTAAGATACTCTTTCAACTATAATGTTCTAAAATTGAAAAAACAGCTAACATAATGGACCCTTTAAGCTGTAAGTGGTTTCTATTAAAAGTCATGGGCTTCCTCGCTTAACCTCTGCTCATTTCATCTTATTACTTTGGTAATTTTCTCCCATCCACTGGAGCGTGTGAGTTTATCTTTCCTTTTACTGGGTTTACTGAAAGCATGAGCAATAATCTCAATGACCTATAATTTAAACAAGAGGGGAATTATGACTTTTAACAAAAAGGGTAACATGTTGACCTGAGGGAGGCTGTTGACACTCTCCATTGTTTACCAGGACTTCCCAACCTCCAACCTCTGCCTCACTTTATACGAGTCTGGCAAACTGCAATCTAATGTCAGAACTGGGCCAACAGAAAGAAAAATGGGCAATTCAACAGCTTGTGAGTCATCTATGATCCATTTTTCCAGGGACTAGGGTGATGGTGGTGGAGATCACTTATCTTTACTACACAATTAAACAGCTTTCACCTACAATAGCTCCTGGTCACAGAGTCAGTAAAAGTACACTTTCAGCAGCTAGCAACAAGATGGGGGTGTGAGTGGGGTAGTGAACGCTGGTGGAGGCATCTGTTGACTGGACTTCAGGCAGCAGGAGAGTGTGAGATTTGATGCTGTCCATGCAACCGTGGTTAGTTTCATACGGAAGCATGAGAGCAAATATAAAGAATGAAGATTTTATGTTTATATCCCCCAATGTCTCTCATAAGAAGTAAGGAAGAAATAAGACTTACTAAAAGCTGTAGATTTCACAGCACCACCTTCAGGATTTCAATTGAGTAAGTCAAGGACTGAGCTTGAGAAATCTGCCCTTTTAATAACTCCAGGCAAAGCCCAGACACTTAGGTCACAGACTTCACAGTGAAAACAACTACTCGTTTAGGCAAAAATGACAAATTTGGTCCTTATATTTCTCAAGTGTATCTCTTGGAACTCAGAACCAGTTAGAGCAAAGCGCTATTGCAAAAATCAGTGTGGGGCTTGGGAGAGGGCATGTGCATTAAGCATTTGAAATATGCTTTGTAGACTACTATAGGTAACATAAATTATTAGATACTGGGAAATAGTCAGAGAAAAGTAGGAAAAAAAGAATAGTATTGAATTCCAAACTTCGATAACAACAGAAAACAACTCAACAGTAGGCTAGAGCTACAGTTTGCTTTGGGGTTGAGTGTCAAACTTCCATGTAATAACTCACAGCAGGATGGACTGTGCAATTTGCTTTGGGGTTAACAACACCTATGAGCTGGAATGGGAGACCATTACCCTTGCTATTACACTGCCAGCCTTACCTGGACAAGGGGACACATTGCTATTCAAGCCATATACCACTCTAATGCCACCAGTGAGCTTAGGAGGCAAAAGATATTAAGAGGAAAATGATCACATAATGTTTGATGCAGCTTCTCTGTGACGATTGCCTCTGTAGGTTTTGATGAAGTGTTTATTCACCTCCTCCCAACCATTCTTGGAATAGCCACATTCAATAATGCAAGATCACAAAGGTGATTTGCCTCCTGTTCTCCCCCCACCCCCATTTGAGTATAAACGAGAAGGGTGTTGATAGAATCATGGTCAGTAACCACTATTTTCTTCTTGTTGCTATGCTTCTGCTTTCAAGTCTGAGGAGAAAATCATATGAGCACTTCAGTGAAAACTTCAGCTTGAATCATGTCACTCGGGGTAATCTGGATACCAAGAAGCAAACAAAACAGACTGAATAAAAGCAGCCTGAAGTTCATCAGGTTTACTTTGCCTCCACCTGCTCTCAGAGAGACATAAATGTGCAATGCTTGACTGCAGTTTCATATTTACAGGAATAGATTGGAGACAGAAATCATCCTCAGCCCTTAATCCCAGGGAAACCAGAAAAACAACTTCTTATAAAGCTACTTAGGGTAGCAGATGTGGAGGTATGTTTTGGATCAGACACGGCCTAACAAATAACTTTTAAAAATGAAATATTTCACTAAACAGCTCAAAATGAGCACTAGAGATTTTATGACTCTTTCTAAAAAAATTTTTTTTTAATGTTTCTTCATTTTTGAGAGATAGAGCAGAGTGTGAGCTGGGGAGGGGCAGAGAGAGAGAGAGAGACAGAATCAAAAGCAGGCTCCAGGCTCTGAGCTGTCAGCACAGATCCCAACGTGGGGCTCAAACTTACTGACAGTGAAATCATGACCTGAGCCAAAGTCGGTTGCTTAACAGACTGAGCCATCCAGGTTCCCCTATGAACTCTTTCTAAAATAAAATACTAAGAATAGTGAGCATTTTGGGCATTGCCTCATTCATTCATTTCTTTTTCCTTAACTGTATAGGATTCCTCTGATGTTAATTGTGCTGGGAAGTTCTCTGTCTACCTAGGGAGGGGAGGAAACATGCACAGTGCCCTGCAGTGGGTATGCAGGAACCTGTAGTCCCAGGGCTGTTCCTTGTCAGCTGCAATCACTACTCTTCTGCAAACGCACACAACTCACTGTTCCTTGTGGAAGACCTTTTGAGACACTCCTAAGTATGTACTCTTTCAGAGATAGTGGCCATTTTACAAATTTGGGGGATCTGAACTTTTTTATTTAGTTTATCAGATTATTCTTTGGCTTCATTCATTCTTTCATTCTGTCTGTAATGTCCCACACTTTGGAATATATGCATGCATTTTTAGCTCTTTTGTTTTCAATACGTATGTTAGAGTTTCTTACCTTTTACAAGAAAATAAATTGTTAGCTTTTAAAAAGCACCTCTATTTTTTCCTGAACTGAAAATGTTAGAAAACATTAAAGACATATTAACATCACTTTTAGAACTTGATTGATTTTATAAAAGAGATAGAAATTAGACCACTCGGGGAATCAAAAGAACTTATTAATAGGCGAGTGGCATTTGAGTTGGGCTTTGAGAAGGGAAGTAGTATTCCCAGTATCATAGATGAGCAGACCCATAATGGCTTAGCAATAGATATTCTTAGAAATAATGAAATACGAAAAGAAGAAAATGAATTGCTTAAGAAGGATAAGGCAAACGAGTATTTTCATTAACAAATTTCCAGGATTGAACCAGTTCAACAGGGAATTAATTATTACCCCAGAAGCTTGTCATTTACACTTCTCTTACTTTATTCCCAAATTTCTCTAAAAATGAGAAAACAATTTTATTATCCATACCCTCAATTCCATTTCCATTCTACTGTAACTCTTGTCTCCCATTTCATGGGAATCTGCCCACTCAATAGACAAGGAAGTCCAAAATCAGTGATATAATATGACAAAGTACAGTGTGCACAAAACCTTAGACAAATGATGCATGACTATTCCATTAAGCTTAAGGAAGCAAATATCATTCCATTTCTCCCCACTGGAACAATAGCATAGGAAAACATTTGCCACCTTTTGCTACTCTAAAGGGTTTGTTCCCACTAATATCCTTGGCATGACGGGCATGTTTCTTTCCCACAGGAAGGCTAACTTCCAGTCAGCAATTCTGTTCTTTAGAAGAGGCTACTAGCTCACTTTGGAATGATCAGAATTTTCATTATGGATTGAAAAGTATCCTTTATCAATAAAGATTTTGGATTCTTGTCAAGACTATCCCAGGATTAGAATGACATTTCTCTTTATTGAGAGCTGCCTTACAAGAAACTCAGCAGGCAACTACCTTTGACAGAGTATATAAACATTGCTTTTTCTGTGTCTAATTTAAGATAACTTTTAGACCTCTTCTCTGGCCAATTGTTTAAAATTGTTCAAGATTGGAAGAAAACTTATAGAATAGTTTATTCAAGATATTCAAGCTTAAAATATGAATCTTTTAGTTAAATAAAAATTTCAAAGGAATTTTAATATATAAAATAAAAAGCAATGTTACTAGTATCACTTTCATTTATAAATCAATTTCTGTAATATTTTGCAAATTCAGTGAAAACAGGAAACATTTTTGACAAAGTGAATATTTGATATTGCACAATTCTTTTCCACATGGCTCATTATAAAAGTATTTGTAGGGACATATATTTAAAGTCAAATTGCTGAAAATCTCAAGATTTACTTCTTGATTAAATAGAAATGGCATGGCATGCTTTTTTATGAAGTCAATATAAAACAAGATAATCAATGAGTTGGTGGACTCTTGATATTATAATTAGAAAAAACACATATTTAAACAGGTATATTGTTTTTTGTTTTCACTATTTTATATGTAGAGGGGTGTGTGTGTGTGGTTTTGCATGAAGTACATACGTGAAACCCTACAGTTATGTAGAATTTGGTTGGAAAGCATTTTACTTGTCCTATCAGAGAAAAAAGAAAAAGAAAGTAAGACCCAGAGAAGCATCTCATTCTAGGTCATTTCACAATCTACTGACAGTGAAGTAATTAGAATGTACATTGCCTGCCTCCCGTTGTGTTCTTCCAATTATTTCCCAATGCCCCTTTCATCTTATTATTGTTGTTATTATTGGTATTGTTGGTGTTAATATTGTTATTATGGTAAAGCTGAAACATCCAAGAAATAATATGATCATAAAACATTAGCACTGGAAGGGACTTTGGAGATAAACGCTAATATCATAATTTCCTAAGGTTGTAAGGTGAAGTGAGTTACCTGCCTAAAATCACATAAATTGTTAGCAGCAGGGACCTGAGATTTCTAACTTTTTTCTCAGTGTTTTTCCCTCTTTGTCTTATTGCTTCTTAGTTTAATAGGAGTGTTCTTGATAAATAAGTTTAATTAAGAGGATTTATATCATCTGAAGCAATTGCACTTGATTTTTTAATAGTATTTAGTTCATTCTATCAAGAAACAATGCCATTTGTGGATCTGGTTAAATTTTAAATGCAACAATGAGAAGTTCCATTTTAAAACTTTTGAAAAATCCTTATCAGTTTATTCTGAGAAGTAAAAAGGAATATAACCATTGTCAAACATGTTCTCCAAATTGGACCTAGATTCTTACAACTTTTAGCCCAATTTCCTGTACACCTGTTGCTTAGAAGACTAGACATTATTTTAAATGCTGGACAAATGAATTATTGCTCTATAGACACAGATGAACAAACAGCACGTCCATTTTCTGTGCTCCTGAACTTTAGGGTATCTATCCTCTCAATAGGAAAAATGCACACATATGTAAAGCATTTTCCATTGTACTTAAAGATGTTGGCTTTGTGACTCATCCAAGGCTTCAACTTTCTTTGAATTTACCCTGCAACCACCACAAGCACCTATTAAGTATCCCTCAGCACTACTGAATTTGCAGTCAAAGTGGAAATATGATGCCTTCTCTGGGTTTGAATACCAAAAGGAAAATTTCATAAAGAAAAAATAACATTCCAGTTTGGCTTCTTTAATAAAAGCAAGCGATGCATACTGAGTTTGTAATTAAAATACTTTCTGTCATTTTAGGGAACTTAAATGTTGAATGATGTCTGTGCTATATTTATATTCACTTTACTCCCCATTAATAATAAAGCATTTACAGTTGGGAATGAGTGTGGCCATAACTTCTGCTTTGTCTCATTTGGGATTCCAGGATCTAAGGCTTTTCTCTCTGGCTCATTGTGTGTCTTGTATTATAATTTCATTACTTTTCTGTCTGCTTTGAGAAAATATTTTATCAATAGTCTTGTTCTTGTTCATATATATATATATATATATATAATATATATAATTTAATTTTTAGAAACACACTAAAATGTAAAAAGTATAGCAAATAGTTGGATTATCATGGTTTGGAGGCATTTAAAATTTTTAAAGATTACACTTTTTTTTTTTTTGCATGTGACAGAAAGAGTTATAAAGTAAAGAGACTCAATTATGTATTTTCAGCTGCCATGTTGATTTGTCACTTTCAAACTAAGTTCCATGGAAGTCTGGGACATGAACCTCTCTAGTAATTTTTTTTAATGTTTATATATTTATTTTGAGAGAAGGGAGGGGGTGGCAGAGAGCAAGAATCCCAAGGAGGCTGTGTCTTGTCAGCACAGAGCCCGATGCGGGAGATCATGACCTGAGCTGAAATCAAAAGTCAGACATTTAACCATGTAAGCCATTCAGGTGCCCCTAGATTTTTGAAAGAAATGACTGAAATTTTTCTACTTTGTCCACTTCCAGGTTTGTTACCCCTAGGGGTTAGTATTCTGATGCATGAAAAATACCCCCAAAGTTTTTGCAACTTCACAGTATTGAGCCTTCTGTACAAATAAAACATGAGCCACAACACAATATCCTACATAAGGTCTTGAACCTCAGAAGGAAGTGAAATGGCCTTCTCTTTCCTAATGTTTTCTCCTCTAAGTTAAGAGTGAGATTGTACATGCTTTGGAAAAAGAATGAAAATCTAAAACTGTATTCAGGAAAAAAATTATATTTATATGTATATATCAGAATACTGCTTTTTCAACTCTACTGGTGGATTGTTACTTAAAACTGGTATATCAGTTAAACTGTATCCCAATTTTGTTATAAGCATTTACTTAATAGTCTGTGTTGTTTTTCTTTAGTAAATACACCATTTACCTAAGTCCATCTGGATCTTTATTTATCCAAAATCAGATTTTGGGTTTTGTATACTGGGATTAAATAAAAATAAAAATGAACGTTTCTTTGAATATATTTTGTAGTAAAGAATAAAAAAATTGGCATCTGCCATAATCTGATGCATTTTGTGATCATTCCCTTTCACATTACTTATTTCTGTAGTGTTAATACCTACTGGTTGAGGGTTGACACCAGGTGAAGGGTGGTGCTTTGGTTATAAATGTATTCCCAAATGTGGTTATGCAAAAAATTAGAGAAAAAGTTTCTTTTTTAATCACACATTTTTTCCTATAAAATATGTAATACTTTATGTAAAAAAAAGTACCAACTAACTGCATTTCTTGCCTTACTACAGGTAGAACAGCAAACAGAGAAGCGAGAAAAAACCTACTTTCATTTTAAACTTCAAATGATATCAGTCTTTGTTAATTAACCTTTAATACTCACAGTGGTGATTCTAGGAGCTTCTGTAACTCACCTGGCCATTGGGAACCTGGAGGGATTGACCTACAACCCATAGTCAAGCTTCTTGGACATGACCAAGTCACTGTTTCAGAGGCAAGAAAATGTTTCCATCCCTATTATGGCCTTACTAGATGCACAAACTAGTGGGTTTTTGATGACTTTTTTTTATAATTTTCTAATTGTATTTGAGGCAGTTTCAATGGTGGGACAGAATCACAACTTTCTAACTCTTTGGAGCATCTTCTTTATGCCCTGAAATATAGAGCAAGAAAGAAAAACATTATTTCTGGACAAATAAGGAATTCAGAAATTTTGTGTACAATGCACAATTCTACCTTTGTTGGATTTATATCTTCTGTGGAAGGATATTTCTTGTTTAAGAATAATGATCATAGATTATAATTCTATTTATTTCCTATGAAAAGGAAGAAATGTCCCATGTCAAAGCTCAGCAGTCTGCTTCAATGAGGGCCCTCTGAGGATTTTCTGTAACAGCAAGAATCTCCTTGCCTTGGGGAACCTAATGCTCACTAACCCTGATGTCCCCAAATGAGGCTTCATCAAAGTATATGGACAAAGAAGTATGGACACTTCTTTTCATTGCCCAGTGCTTCCTGTTAGGAATAATTTATCTTGGAACACGGTACTGTGTCACCTCATGGCACTGATTAGTTCTTCACCTGTTGAGAATAGTTAGTAATTATTTTCAGTTGAGTACAAATGGCAGCGCTTGGCAGTCAACAGGGTTGATTATCCTAGCTCTGCCATCTACTAGACACATACTTGGGTTAGTCATTAAAACCCTCTAAACTTTCATTTCCTCATCTTTAAAATGGACATAGTGACTGCCTGTGGTACAATGAAGATGAATTAAGGCTCAGTGTTTCTCAAGCATTGCTTTTCATGAGAATCACTTGGTAGATTCTGATTCTGAAAATCTGGGGAGGAGCTTGGTATTCTGCATTTATCACAAGCTCACAGTTGGCCCCCAACACTGCTGGTTCATGGATCACTCTTTGAGTGGTAATAAGATTATAAGTGAAGCCTGAATATACAAACAGATAATGGCCAACCATATATCAAACTAGAAGTGTGACCCAAATCTTCAGCAATCTGCCCAAAAAACCAGCTCCTTATCTTTAATAACCCATCCAGGAAGCTGGCCTATTTTAAGTCAAATCTGCAAGAAGTCAGACTGCTTTCTTTAGTAATAATTCAGGAAGCCAAACTATAACTTCTGTAGCAATCAGACTAGAATGGTCAGGATTTGATTAATAACAGATAGCTTTTCTAATTATTGTCCCCACTTCCAGGTTAAGACCTACCTAAGAAAGCCAAATATGCATCCCTAACCAATTACATAGGATACTTCACTTCTAGTTACCTGCCTAAAGCATCCCTATGCTAAAAGCCTCCATTCACAGCATACCTGATGCCTTCCCTATTTTCCACTATAAGGCTTTCCTATCCCTCTCCCTGCCTTCAAGTCTGCCAGAATGCAATTGATGGTGGTTGATTCCTTTGCTATTATAAGCTCTGAATAAATAGCCTTTGTTTATTCTCATTTGTTAGGTCTTTATTTCTACATACACAGCTTATGAAAGGTGCTGGTCATTTAGTGAGGGCCCAGTAAGTGGTAGCCTTAGGTGTCTAGAGGAGAGTGGATCTAGAGGCTTCTCTCCTCACCTCAGGAGAGCTTTTCATTCATCTTTTTATCCCCTACTCCCTCCTCCCCTGCCCCCACCCCCGAAAGGCTGGTTTACTGATATCATTGAAGTTCATAGACACCCTGCCTCATTCTTTCCATGGTACTATCTTCTGAATGGGAAAGACCTTGACTATTTGCTTTTGGGGGTGTTGGGGCAGTGCTTTATCTTCTCCCTTCATCTAGGTTGCACAGAAGTACAAAAAATCCCTAATAAATGTATTTCACCCTCTGTCTAACAACTATGGTAGTGGGCCGAGGGTATCTCTCACCCACCCAAGGGGAGGCCACATCATTTCTCATTAGTGAGCCCATCACTTCACTCTTCGTTGTCCTATCTGATATGTCTGGGCTCAAAGGTGGTAAAATGGTCATATTTAGGTTTTGGCTGAAAGAGAATGAGAGAAGCTTTCTTAAGCTTAAATCGTGTACTCTGTCCCAGGCTTTTAATAGCAGCTATATTTGAGTTTAGGTCATTTCTTAGCAAAACTTGGATGGCATTTGGCTTTACTTTACCATTTTCCTTGTATTTATATCTCCTTTGGGGACCTCACATGAGGAAATGGCTGGTACAAAGGTAGATTTAAGCTTTCTTGGCCATTGTCTCCCCAAAAGCATTATAATCTCATATATTTTCTTATACTGATCATTTAAAATATAACTAGATGAAAACATGATTACCCAAGAGGTATCTTGACTGAAGGAATATAGATATCTTCCAACAAGGAAGAGAAGGGAAAGGGTGACTAAGATTTCTAATAGTCCATGCTCAAAGAAAAATTCCATGGCCCACATTGGCATTGAAAATTCTATTTGGCACAGTAAAAAGAACAGTATATAAGTGCTATGCAAAATGAATATTTCAAACACAAATGTAACTGGAAATGGCTGCCAAGCATCTGAATTGTTAGAGTGTGTTTACCTTTAAACACTTTCACCAAAAAGGAGAAAATATATTTTAGAATTTTTATCTTTACCAAGCGTTTTCACCATGTACTTGAATAATTTAAGTTGCTATCTCAATAAGCTTTTTAGTATACTTTTGTTATTTGATGCAGTCAAAAATGTATGATAGTTCAATGCATTTTTTTTTGATGAATGTTCTTCAAGTCACCCTACTTCCTTCACTGTGCCCTATGAAATAGAAGAGAGTCTGAAATATTCCTAAAGAGTATCTCTCTATTTTCTCAATAATATAATGAAATTTAAAAAATTCTACTAAAAGCCCTGGTATAGGTGAAAACTGGCACTTTTCAAAATACCATTTCTCAGGCTTTTCTGCAGCAGATTCTGATTTAGTAGATATGGAGTAGAGCCCTTGAAACTGTATTTTTAAAAGTTTTGTAAGTGTTTCTGATGCCTGCCAGATCTGGCTTCAGAGTTAAAATTAGATGGATGCCAACTGGCATGATTAAAATACTTCTGGATTGGAAAAGCCCACAGTCCTTTACAAAGCAGAGCAATTTGATTCAATTCGAAAACATTTATTCAGTGTCTACTCCGTGTCAGACACTTTGGTGTATGCTGCAGAACAAAAGTGAACATCACATAGTTCTTGTCCTCGATTGGCTCAGAGACTACAGATAGGTTAGGGAAGGAGAGAGACCAACAGAGAGAAAGAGAGTGAGAAAGCGAGAAGAAGACACAAAGGGGGGAGGGAAAAGGAGAAAAAATGGGAGCGAGCAGGAATGAATTAACCTACCTGCAGTGTGGCAAAAAATAAAAATAAAAACAAATTCCATTGAAATTAGCAGAGGAACAAGGAGGAAAGAAAAGGTAACTTTGGATCTGCCTTGACGGGTTACAAGAAATACAGCAAAGGGTTCTCAACCAGTATTGAGTAGCGTGTGGGGGCAATTGCAGTTGTGGTTTTGTGGCTGTGACTGGCATTTAAACACCATGGGGTGCTCGTGCATAAGGTGTCCACAGAACTCCTGTGAAAAACCCTGCATTGACTGACAGAAGAGAAGTTAATGTCTTGAAAATCAAAAGTGCTAGGAAATGTGAGATAAGAATGCTGGTTTCAATCACCATTGTGATACTCTTTATGACAAGAACAGTAACAGAAAAAGTAATTAATTTGTATGAAGGTTTTAGATGACAAATTTTGACTACTCTGATAATTGAATACCTATCAGTGTCTCAAGTTGGAGATGTAGAACTGATACTAGCAACTGTGAAAATGCTAATATCGCATCAGTTTTTATTTGGAAGAAGCATAGAACAATGCATTAACTAATCGCTTTATTGCTTTAGCATCTACTATTTCATGAATAGGATAGAGTCCTCTTGAGAATGTCCTCAAAACTTCATCAATTTTCAATGATTTTTTTCCTCCAAATCAATAGCATTTCTGAAATATGCTTTCTTTGCTCAGCTGTGCATGAAACTATTGTTTTTCTTTTGACTATAAACCCTATTTCCAGGATCTTTGAACAAAACAATTAACTGGTAGGTTTTCTAGTGACCTGGAAAATCATAATGTTAGGATCAGAACACTTGCAGCCATCTACATGGTGAGAGTGTATATTCCATTAGAAACAGAGCTGAGAGAGCAAAAGGAAAGTGTTACCTACATATTTATTAAGAATAATTCGTAGGATATAGAGCAAGTCCTTTTAAAACAGCATCTGGAGAGTTTCTTGAATATCATTCCTTACATTCATCCTGAAAAGATTAATCTGTTTTTCTATATTCAAGAAATTCTGTGTGCTTACAGTTGCCTTGGTACACTCACCTGAATGAAACTTGAAAGACTTTTAAAGAAAGAAGACTTTCTTATTTTTTAAGGTTTCACATAAACACTCCTACATAGAACTGAATAGTTTATATTAAGTATTTTGCAATTATTGACATCTTCCTAGGATACTACATTAATATTATGACCACAATATAAGAAAATTTTTTTCTATGATAGTACATGACCAACATGCCTATATTCTAATAAAATGACTATAAGATCATTATCAAGACACTTAGTTAAAGTCAAAAATCATAGATGTGGAATTAAGAACTCTAGGGTTTTGATTCTGAGCTAAGTGACCCATACTTCTCAGAAATGGGCCTCTTCCTCAATATTCCACTTAGATTCTCTAGCAGGGCACAGTCTAATATTTATCAAATATTTGTGCCCAAGTTTCACCAACAGCACAAACACCTATTACTTTAAGTCTTGTCTTCCTGTGTTAGGACATTTTGAGCAGTGAATATGATGATGGGCATGACCCTAAGCCCATTGGTCTCACAGTCGATATGAGGCTGTCCATGGAGACTGACTAAAATAGTGTTATGAATAGTGTTATGAATAAAATAAATTTGTTTGGAATTATTCACCATCTAAATCCTGACCCAGGGTCCAACTTTTAAAACAAAACCACTTAGTCATTTAACATCTATTATAAACTTTGGAACATAACCATTGTCTTCTTTGACCGTGCAAACCACTTAATTTGTAGAAGTTCTCTAGTCATTCCAAGACCAAGGACATGCCTTAAATCTTGGCTTGGCCAATTAGATCTGTACAAACAAAGATATCAAAGGCTGGGAGGAAACCATCTATCCAACCTTCATTCAGCCAAGGAAAGAGAGATCCAGGGGTTTAAACACGAACCAAAGTCATGTGACAGAATCAGGAGTAGAACTTGGAGACTCTTACTTCTTATTGTTATTTCTGCTAAGTCACAAAATTCCTCTCTGGTGTTGCAGACATCACCTCCAGATCTGACCTTTAGATGGCTAGTGGCTAACAGGAGTTAGGTTGAGACTGTACATGGGTCACTAAAGGTCATTCTGATTCATGTGGTATAACACAAAGAACACATTCTCCTGATGGAAGGTCAGAAGCATGACCATCCTGCATCAGTATCTTATTTGTTCTCAGCACATTTTGGGGTACAGAGAAGATATTAAGGTTTAAACTCTGAATTAATATATACACTTGAGGCCAAGATAATCATTCTGCCAACTATAGATATGTGGTATTAGGGAAAAGTATTTATTTTTTCTAATTCTCATTTTTCTTGACTATAAAACTGTGTCAATAATATTACTACTATGTGGGATTTTCAGGATTAATGAAATAAATGGCCTACCTTAAGTGTTTTATTAGTGAATTCTCCTGCTATTAATAATGAAGCTTTTCTCTCGGAAGTTCTTCATGGATTTTAGTATTAAGAATAGGAAACAGACTAAGAATCTTGGACATAATTTAGTTTAATATGTAACATTTCTTTCTAGGTAAACACACTAAGAAAGATACATAATTGTATACATAAGAATTAACTACCCTCAAATACACATAATTTCCTTCTTTTGTTGGGGAACTCAGACTCAGACATTTAACAATTTGTTTTATAACTATGTTTACATTATTTAATGATGTATTTGATATCAAAGTAATAAATCAATATGTAAATGGAAGAAAAGCATACTTTATATTCTTTTAATGTATGAAATGCTTTCACTTATTCTCATCACTCAAAGAAGAATTTCAAAATTCATGAGTGCTTTGAGACTTTTTATACTGAACAAGAAATACCACTATCTTTTCCTTAGCTCATGCTTTTATTCATGCCACAAATTTTCATGGAGTTTCTTTTAATATGAATTTATAAAGCACAGTAAGTTTTTTAATTTGTATGGATTATTTAATCATACAATGATTATTAAATGAACTAAACAATTACATTTTATCTTAATGAAAAACTATGTATAAGTACTTTTTCCATTTATCTTGCAAAATAGCTATGCAACACCATTAGAATCATAGCAAAGTATTAGCTCAAAGAATGCATAAATCATGCCTCTCTGTTTCTGTGGTCCATGGCTGAGTGAATTTTTCATCAGCACATCTCTTTTTTAATGTATGACGTTTCTTCATGATGACATGGAAATTAAAGATTTTCTAATTTGAGGATTATAGTTAAACATTTATCAAATGACATGAAAGTAAGCCTTTTTAAATTGTGCCAAAGGAGAGTGACACCCCAATAGGGATTCTATCAGGAAGACAGTTCAGAGCCATTTTCCCTCTCATCACACTCTTGATTTTAGTCTGGCCCATAGATACATTGTGTAGCATAGAATTTAACACTGGCAGCTGGGATGGGAGACCAAATGTATTATCCAATGCATGAATAATGTGTGATTTAATTGTGAGAGGATTTTTTTTTTTTGAAGAGTTGAAACATATTGCAAGTGGGACAAGTTAGATCGGCCTAGTTTCATTTCACTTAAAATGTTGCATCTGAAAATTGAGAAAACATTTATTGAATGCCTCTTTTATGATAGGTACTGAACTCTTATACATACCAAGTTGCTTATGAGACATTCAAATCTAAATCTAAGAGGCCCATCTAGAATTTAGTAGGTCCAAAACTAAGCTGATTCTTTCCCACCCCATCATCCGACCTGCTTCTTTTCCTCTACTTCCTAAATGTACAGCCATAAACCTAGAGACCCAAGATACGATCTATGTGTCATTGAAATTCCTTCCTCTAATTTACTTCCCTAACATAATTTATCACCATATCCAATTGATTTAGTCTCTGAAAAGCTTCTTGAATTCAACCCCTACTTCACAGGACTCCTTGACTAATGTGACGCTTTATTTCTGTCCTAGATCATTTCAATAGTCTATGTACAGTCCAGTCTTTCTTCCTCTAGTCTCACCAAATCCCATTTTTCCCTGAGCACTGACACAAAGCAGCTTTCTAAAGTACAGATCTGAGCACAGTATCACAGCACTTCATACCTTTCTTTGGATCCCCATTGCCTATAAAACTTGAACTATGTCCAAATTTCACAGAGCCATTGCCTTGTCTCCTGCTACCATCTCCCTTTCTGTTTATGCCCTATGCTCCAGTCACCTTCTTTGTCTGCTAATTTGCCATGGGGCTTTCAGGTCTCTGTGCCCTTGACACTCCCCCTGCTTGGAAGTCCTTTTCATCGCGTATGAATGAAAACAATCTACTAAATCCTCAAGAACCAGTTTAAAGATTACTTCCTGAATAAAACCTTTCTTGATGTTTCTGTTTAGCTAATTTTTTTCTCTTCCCCCACCTCACTGCATTCTACACACATTATTGTGATAGCTCTTGCCATAATTACAAATACTTTTTTATGTTTTATATTAGTGACAGTGGCAAGAATTTTTTTTAATGTTTACTTATTTATTTTTAGAGAGAGAGAGAGAGAGAGAGAGAGAGAGAGAGAGAGAGATTGAGAGCAGGGGAGGGGTAGGGAGAGAGGGAGAGAGAAAATCCCAAGCAGGCTCCACACTGTCAGGACAGAGCCCGATGCAGGGCTCAGTCCCACAAATTGTGAGATCATGACCTGAGCCTAAATCAAGAGTTGGACTCTTAACTGACTGAACCACCCCAGCGCCTCCAACAAGAAGCCTCTAATCCACGTGTGTCTTCAGATGCTCCTCTTTCTCGCCTTCCTCCCTCATGGTTTCTAGATTCCCTAAAAACCTTGGATATTCCTTCATTGCTTATACTGTAAAGTCCAGCTGGTGAGCATGGTACATTGAGCTTTTCACTCTCCATTTCCAGCCCCAATTCCATCACCCATGCCATTCACCCTACATTCTCATAGACAGTAAGTCAGTTCTAAATGTACCATGGTAGTTCATACCTTGTTTATTTTTCCTTTTCTAAGAAATGTTGTTTTTTTTTCCTTCCTCTCCAGATGGTCTCTCTCTTATTATTATATGAAGGCTCACAAGACACACAAAATATCTACAAAGCCTTCCTTGCACTCTAGTGAGTTCATCTACTTTTGTCTTTCTACTTCCAGAAGATCTGAAAAGGGCCATGTTGTCCTTAGAATCTTGTAATAGCCTAACTGGTCTCCTCCTTCCATACTTGTCAATCCTCAGCACAGTGACAATAGTGAGTCATTTAAATGGAATATCAGATCTTGTTAGTCCTCAACTCAAAACCCTTCACTGGGTCCCCATCTCATTCAGTCCTGACAAGGCCCTGCATCTTATGGCCTGTGTCACTTCCCTGACCTCTCCTCATACTGTCAGCTGGCTGCCTTACCACCTGGCTGCCTTGCTCTTCATTGAACTCCTCAGACAAACTCTTGGCTCTGGGCATATGCACTTGCCTTTTTCTCTACCTGAAACGTTCTTCTCCAAATAATCACATGGCTTATATCTCCACCCCTTCATAAATATCAAACTGTCACTGAAACTTCTCAGCTTTCCTATTTGACACTGTACTTAAGTCTTTTCCTACCCTCATTTCCTATCCCCCTTCATTGCTCTTACTTTCTTCAGATCAAATATTTTCTATTTTATTTCTTGTTGCTTTTCCTGGAAAACAAGCTTCACAGAGCAGAAATTTTTTCCCCTATTGTGTTTTCTGTGATATCCCTAGAGCTTAGAACTATTTCTGGTTTACAATAAGTCTCAAGTATATATGTTAAGTAAATACACACATTCATGCTATAAAGTACTTAAATGGAGAGGTCATGTTTGACTCAATTCCATGATTCCATCTGGGAATGATCCTTGGCACATAATCATTAATCCACAAAAGTTTTTGATTAATAAACAAATGTATTTGCCAGCCCTTGGATACAATGTAGGAGAAGCTACTTAAACATGCAGCAGTATATTTGCTAGATTACTTCCATCTAAATATAGTTAGATAAACAACTTAACCTAGGTGGAAAAATGGTCAGCTATTATTGGCTAGTGATTAGAGAGTTCCTCATTTATCTGAAAGATTATTGGAAGTCAATCCACTGTACATGTCAGTGAGATTTGTTGTTGTTCCTTTTAACAACTTTATTCTTTTACATTGTTGAAAGACAATGTTGCTTTTCAACACTGGCTTTAAGGTAGAACATTGGGACATTACAGAAAATTCTGATGCCACATATCCAGAGTCAGGAATTCTTATTCAATTAGTTGGGGTGCAACCTGCGCATGGTAGTTTTTAAATAGTCCCAGAGAAATGAGAATGAAGAACCAGAATCAAGGGCCACAGTTTAAAAGGGCTGTATCTTAGGTTAACTGGCCAGGTCTCAATGGTTGCCACATACCTTACTCTCACCATGACTGGTGAAGTTGAAATAGTATTTTACATAAACTCAACAGGAATCAATAAAAGCACATATATAGTCATTTTTAATAAAGGAAAGCAGCTAACTTTTTTTTTCTGATGTAAATGATAGATTACTTCATACTTTTAAAAGTTATTTTAGTGAATTTATGGCTATATCCTGTGTAAAATACATTTTTCCTTTAGCTATTAAATTGTAAGTGTGAATAGAGGAGAAAACTGGCATACAAATGGACAAATTCATTGTTTTCTTCTGTAAAACTAAATCTTATGAAAGGTTCCCTTCTCTCTGTGAATCAAAGTCCTATGGATTAATTTATCATCAAAACTAGCATCAGCTTAAGAGAGAAACTTGAGAGTCAGCTTAAGAGAAAGAAATGAAATTTTCAAACTGGACATGAAATGATTTTAGACAGAATTTTTTGTCTGCTACTGATTCCTTCCTAACAGAACAGTGAGGAATTGATGGTGATGACATCCTAACTAACATAAATAATCCCATTGGTATGTATAGTGACTTAAATTTGTCTTTCTAGGAAATCAAATAGTGATTACAATTTACTATGCATGTAGAGCAAATATAGAATATAGAATTAATTTTATACAAATACTTCAATTTCTGTATTTTTACACAGAATGAGTTATATACCACACACACATTATTGCATGTGTATGTATTATATATATATATGTTTATATTTATATATTATATATATGTAACATATCTATAAAGAACACATAATCAGCAGTGCCTAACTTAGAGGGTAAGTTTTACCTACAGTTTATAGTAGCTGTGGCTCAAAGAATGCATTTTTTTTTTCTTTTTGGTACTAAGTCATTGAAGAGACTTATAGAGACAATTGGGTTTATTTCCACAGTTACACGGTCTGTGTTTTTAGTAACACGTGGGCCTTTGCTTCCTTGTTGAAAATGAACCTTTCCCAAAGCCAGACTGTGTGGAATGTGTTGGAGAAAAAGTGACCCTCTTGCTCATCACCCAGTGAATAATGACACCAGTGATGTTAATATTCGTGGCACTTGAAGGAATCATGATCCATCATCATGCCTCCCTCACTGCCCAGTGAAACTATATACCCACAGCTGCTGGGGAACTTCCAGTTTTACAGCACAATCTGAAACTAAGGTACATCCAAGTTGTAAAAACAACTGAAATACTACACTGCTACATTCTATTACTAGGACAAATAAGTCTGGCATGTTTAAGTTCTGTAATCTGTGTTTAGTTCACTCCTCTCAGGCCATTGTATTTAGGCCATTTTGGTCCTCACTTTTAGAAGATGAATTTTTGGTGCCTTTAGGTAGACAAACCTAGATGCTTCTTGTTTTCCTAACTTCCACCTCTGTCCATAACTCTCATAAGATAAATAAGTCCCTATGTCATGAATTTACTTGATTCTTAACAAATGAAACTCTTTATCTCTTCTGTCATGCTCTTAATTTCATTAAGACCCATGTCTATATACCAAGACAGATAAATAACATTGAATTTAACCGAGAAACAGAAATGTATATTCATGAAAGTTTATTTGTACATAGCTCAATACAAAATAAACTCCATTTGTTTTTGCCTTAATGTCATGAATTAGAGAGTTCAAATAGTTGAAATTCCATTTACTTACCCTGCCATTTTTCTTAGATGTGCATATTTAATCTTTGTCTTACCTTCTTCTTTTTTTTTTTAAGGTTGTTAAAAATAAGGCTTTCTGAAGATAAATGTGGAAAAAAACCTCCTCACTTCTGTGACTTTCTTGCATCTTTGTTGTTTTATTTAAATTAACAAAAATTTTTCTTCCTTCCCTTCTCTTTTTTTGAAACCCCAAGTATTTGTTTGATTTAAATTATGTTTAAAGTTAATCAGTTTCAAGGAAAGACATTTAAGGTCTTGGAAGAAAACAATTTTTTTTTCTCCATTTGAGTCATCTTAACCTCTTCTCCCATCCCTCAGATAGAATTGAGGGTGTTTTTTCTGTAATAAAAGGATGCTTTTTTAAGGGATAAGACAATTTAGACAGAAATCAATAAGGTGTCCTGAAAAAGAAAAAGCACAGGGCCTTAGAGTCAGACAGACCTGGCTGAGTAACCTGGGTAAGGACCTGGGTATTTCTGCACCTTATTTCTATTTTTTATAAAAGGTGAATAGTCTTATCTCATGCTTTCAGAATATTAAGTGTAATTAGAGAACATACAGAGTATGTATTATATTGTAGGTCTTTATTCAAAAAATAGGAATTCCATTTCATGTTGCCCCTTCCAATGAAAATGCCAAAATTATTTTTATCTAAGATCTTGTTGATTCCTATACTTCTAAGTGACTGCTGTTATGTTAATAAATAACACAGGTTTAAGAAATACAGCTTGACTATTTAGTGTCATCAGTCGATGACTGCTTCAATGGAATAGATATTCAGTGACCTAAAGCTGCTAGGACAGCCAAAGCACCAAAAGAATCCCATACAAGCAAAATTTCAGATCAAGGGCTTAATTTCTTATCAAAGCAAAACCCATTGATTCTTGGCCCTAGACGAGAACATCTTCAGAACAAATAGCTCTATATTCAGTTAAGTTGCCAGTAGCAGTTATTTTGAATTGTCTTCTACGACTTAACTGAAGACATTCAATTGTCACTGATGGGGATGGGTGATTCTGAAAGCAAAGAAAGACCCCAAAGAAGAAACCTGTGTCAGATTTAGTGTCAGAAGGAAGTAGATAGAGTGTCTCCTGGACCTATTTTGAAGGGAACCAATCCAGATATATTATCTGTTTAAAAACAGTGTCTCAGCACTGTCAGTGTCTGGACTTGCTCTGAAAACATAGAAGATTTGTCATAAAACCTGAAATAGAAGGTGTAGTCTCTGGCTGCAGAATGCACCCTGGCATGAGATGGCCATCTCAGCATCTGGTTAGTAAATTACCTCAGCAGAAAACACTCTCCTTTGTTGACAAATGGTCTAGCTGCTTTCTCAGTGAGACTGGAGGATGAGAAACTTCTGGAAACATAGTTTGTATTCAGTCCCTAAATATGGAAATATGTTGAAAAGTCCACTAGTCCAGGTGGAATCATGAACCAAATATTATTATAAACGTCAATGCTTCTCTTTATTCTTTTCTTTAAAAGCATAACTGAGCTTGAGAACCCAAATTCTAAAAATGCTTTTGCTGCAGTTTATTAATATCAAAACCAATAAGAAAAAAATTTTGCATGGCATTATTATTAAAATAAATTTAAACAATGAGATTTCTGAGTTGAACGATTGAGTATTTCAAGACGTATTTATCAAATAATACTATCTAAGGCCGAGGCAGTTCTTTGCCAAGGTAACAGTAAGAGAGAATTAACAATGACCTTTCCTTTTATTTGGACTATGTCAATATCAAAAACAAATACACTTTGGGAATGCAAGCTGGTGCAGCCACTCTGGAAAACAGTATGGAGGTTCCTCAAAAAACTAAAAATAGAACTACCCTACTATCCAGCAATTGCACTAGTAGGCATTTATCCACAGGATACAGGTGTGCTGTTTCAAAGGGATACATGCACCCCCATGTTTATAGCAGCACTATCAACAATAGCCAAAGTATGGAAAAAGCCAACATGTCCATCGATGGATGAATGGATAAGGATGTGGTATATATATACAATGGAGTCTTACTCGGCAATCAAAAAGAATGAAATCTTGCCATTTGCAACTACGTGGAGGGAACTGGAGGGTACTATGCTAAATGAAATTAGTCAGTCAGAGAAAGACAAAAATCATATGACTTCACTATTATGAGGACTTTAAGAGACAAAACAGATGAACATAAGGGAAGGGAAACAAAAATAAGATAAAAACAGGGAGGGGGACAAAACAGAAGAGACTCAAATATGGAGAACAAACTGAGGATTACTGGAGGGATTGGGGGGGGGGATGGGCTAAATGGGTAAGGGGCATTATGGAATATACTCGTGAAGTCATTGTTGCACTATATGCTAACTAATTTGGATGTAAATTTTAAAAAATAAAAAATAAAAAAAACAAATAAACTAAAAGTTGAAACAAAAAATTCATTTAACTAAACAATGTTAGAATTTGAAGAGAACTTTGATATTCTCTGTTAAAACCTATTCATAATACAGACAAGAAATATAACATATGAGGTCCAAGCAGGATTAGAAACTATGAACTCCTCAAATTTTTGTCTTCTTGTGCTTCTTCCATCACATGAAATCTCATCTTCATGTTCAGTGAGCAGTAAAAGGATTTACATGACCAAAATACAAGGGGCATGCGGGAGATAGAAAGGCTAGAAAGGCAGGTGGTATAAAGTTGTCTATCCTTCAGTAAAGTAATAGGCTGAATAGTTGGGACTTTATTCATTTATTAATTGCCTATATTAGTATTGCGGGTGCGCTTGGGTGGCTTATCGTTTGAGCATCCGACTTCGGCTCAGGTCATGATCTCATGGTTCATGAGTTCAAGCCCCACAACGGGCATGCTGCTCTCAGTACAGAGTCCACTTAGGATCTTCTGTCCCCCTCTCACTCTATCCCTTCCCAACTCATGCTCTCCCTCTCTGTATAGATAGATAGATAGATAGATAGATAGATACAGATATAGATGATATAGATATAGATATAGATGATATAGGTATAGATATAGATGATATAGGTATAGATATAGATGATATAGATATAGATATAGATATAGATATAGATATAGATAGATATAGATATAGACATAGATATAGATATAGATATATAGTGGACCTCAGAAGGTGGTTGTAAAGTACCAATGGGACAATGTATGTGGAAGCACCTAGCCTGATTAGATTCACAACTTTCATTTTTTAATAAATCTTAAATTGGACAGGTCATTTTATTCTGAGAACTATGATGCAAATATCTGTTTAAGGGTCAACCATAGGTCAAATAAATAGAAAATCTTAAAAATCACTTCACCTAATCTAATATTCTATCATAAAGTATTTAAACTAAAAAAAAAAAAATCAATTTGCTCTTTAAGAAAGTGATAGCACAAGGAAGTGTTTAATATGGAAGAGCTCTTCATTGTGTAGTAATTCTTTCTCATCTCAGAACCTTAAATATATTACCAAGGAATTACAAAAACATTACGTGGGACTTCTGGTTAGGATATAGAAAGTCACAGGAAATCATTGCTTTCATCCTAACAACCAGAAGAAGCTGGATAACCTTCAAAACCACAGAAGTCTTTATTTTTTTTATGATCCTTCAGAGAGCTGAAGATGCAGTGAAACCTAAATAAACTAATTTCCAGAAAGATGACAAGCCCTTCACAAGAGAGAAGAGTTCCACAGCTGTTCACATTTCAGGCCAAGGAGCAGAAGAGGAGGTACCTACCATAAAAGCAGGTAAGGAGAAACCAGCTAAACTTTTAATGAACTTTTAATGGCTGTGCGTAGGCTGGCATGAGAGATTAGACTTCCAAAGAGCCTAAAAACCACAGAGCAAACCTGCAACCACCCACCAACTATTTCCCACTAGTCTTCACCTTGTGCTTGAAACTACTATGCCAAAAATCTGGGACGAGTCAGCAGAGCTGAGAGAGAGACTCTGTGAGGCACAGAGCCTCCTGTAAGTATAACACAGCACCCACTGGAGGGAAAGGGGACAATGTGCAGGAGAGCTGAGATGTGCAGATCTCTCAGAAAACACACTGAGGTGGGAAGGAAGGAAAACCTTTGTGACATTCCATTTTTTCATAGCATGTAAAATAGCTGCCCTTGCAAGTCTGGGGAATAGGAAGAATAGAGTTGGAACCAGGGGTGACCCTGGATGTCAAAATCTTCTGCCCAGTTAATCAAAAAGTTGGCAGCTAAGCTATAAAGCAGAGGTATACTGTTCTTAGTACAAAGAGATGGTGGCTCAGTTCCAAAGACAAAGAAAACTCCTGAATTTAACCAGTGCTCAGATCCTAAGCCATGCTCAGAGGAAAATCTAGATCCTTCCTTAAAACATGTGAAGCCATTGACGAAAGTTGGCTCAGCCCAACTGTGTATCATACTGGTATAGTCTTTCACTCTAGAATCCAAATGAAAGAAGGGGGATAACCTTTTTTGGAAGTTAATATTACTTCAGGCTCTTCTATTCTTTTACACAAAATGTCTCGCATACAATAAAAAATAGTGAGATATTAAAAAAGCAAGATAAGGAGTCCATGGTCAATAAAGAAAAAAGTCAATAGAAATATACACAGAAATGGCCCAGATCAGACAGACACTTTAAAATAGCTAGGACAAAATTGCTGCAAGATATGTTGAAAAAGATATCGTAAAAGGCAATCTATTGTACTTGAATATGGTAAGTGTTATAATAGACATAAGCAATATCACAACATATATGAATAATTGAACTGATAAAGAAACAAAGGCAAGATTTGATTAAAGAAGCACCATTTTAGTCATATCTCATACTGTGTTTAGAAACCAAAGAAACAGAGAACAGCACTTCAAGAAGATGGAATAGAGAGTACAGAGACAGGCAGTTATGAAGTGGTATTGTGTAAAGCAGTGAGAATTTCCAACTCAAAGGAACAGATAATTCTAGGGGTGGGGGCTGGACAGCTTCATGGATGTGTAACCTGTATATTCACATAGAGTCCTATACACCAAAGAACGCTTGCTTGGGTTAATGCTTTGTGGTGACCAAATCGAAATTCTTAAATATTTTACTTTTTTATTTTATTTTATTTTATTTTATTTTATTTTATTTTATTTTATTATTTTAGAGAGAGAGAGAATGAGCATGGTGGAGAGACAGAGAGGAAAAGAGAGAGAGAATCTTAGAAGGCTCCACACTCAGTGTGGAGCCAGATGTGGCTCTATCCCATTACCCTGGTATCATGACCTAACCCAAAATCAAGAGTCGGTATGCTCAACTGATTGAGCCACCCATGTGCCCCAAACATTTTTTTAAATAATCTCTCCACCCAACATAGAGCTTGAACTCGCAACCCCGAGTTTAAGAGTCTCATACTCCACCAACTGAGCCAGCCAGGCTCAGTCTTAATTAAGAATTAAGAAATTCTTAGTCTTTGAAAAGAGAACATCACATTTTATTTTGCATTGAGACCTGCAAGTTATGTAGCCAGTCCTGAGAGGAGGGGGCCATCAGGAGAAGATAGTAAAGGGCTTTGAATATAGCATTAGACAAAGTAAAGTGATCACACATCACAGGCTCCCCAGAACAGGCCCAGTTTATACTTGTCTCATCTTAATTTTTCCTGTCACTTTATAGTGTTCTGATTTGAGCATACATTGTATGGCCATGCTGTGCTGCATGAAGGAATCTGGGAATATTTTTAAGCAGTGATGTGTTTTGAGTATATATGTTTTTCAAGCATACTTTATAGATTTCAGTGTGAAGAGCAAATTGAGTATGGGGGAAAAACCTCATTAGAGCAGTTAGGGAGCTTCTGTAAGCCACAAATAATGGTGACCTAAACCAAAGCAAGGGCTGAGGGGAAAGAAAGAAGTAGAAGATATCAGATTTGGTAAGTTTTTGGAAGTGAGCAGTAATGAAAAGACAAGAATCAAGGATGACATCCAAGTTTCCAATTTGAAAGATCAATACAAAATGATGTTCTTATGCCAGGTTTGAAGGATAAAAGTACAAGTGATGATTAAACAAATGAGTATACTGGTCTGAAATTCAGACTAAAAGTCAAGACTGGAGGTATGGATTTGGCAAATGCATGAGGCCTATTTGTCCCCGGGTTTATTTGTGGCTATGGGTCCTGATCTTGTCAAACAGGAACTTGTTTATAAAGGGAATTACCCCCATTTCACATGACGGTGAAAAAAGTGGGGGGAGTCTTAAAATCTGTTTCAAACTCTCTCCAGTGTTGATGGCAAACATAAGACATCATTTTCAAATGTAATCATTCGGTATCTCTACTATCTTGCTTTTTTCCTTCTTTCCATCTTCCTCTTTATTTTATTACAGAGGCATGTTATGTTGTCAATAAATATCTTGGCATGTTTTGGACTTTTTTCCCGCCTTTTTTCCCCTGAGGTATGTTCCTTGCTGTTATTTTCTTATTTCTATTTTGATCTATAACCTACTGCTTTCATTTTAGGACAGTTCTTTGCCTTTAATTGTTTTCTTAGAATATTTTCTTATTTTTTCCTATTTAATTTATCAAAAAAATTTCCTTTTACTCACTTCAAAGAAAAAGAAAATGCTTTAAATGCGCCTTTAAATTTAAACTTCCAAGTTTAATTTTATTTTTTAATTCAAATTTTGTATTGAGATAATTGGATCTTCACATATAGTTATAAAAATGAATACATATTTATCCAAGCTCAGATAGTTTCACTGGAGAATTTTACCAAACATTTAGAGAAAAATTAATAGAGGAGAGTTATGTCCATGGGATTAAGAGGATCTACAAAACAGCTAATGATGTTTAAATCAATCAACCAATCAATCAGTAAAAGAATGAATGCTTTCCTCCAAAGATCGTTGGAGGTTGTCTGTTTTCACCACTTTCAATCAACATTGCACTGGAAATTCTACCCACTGCAAGTAAAAGAAATAAAGTCCATACAGATTGTTTATGTGGAAAATCCCAAGGAATTTACAAGAAAAACCAAAACAAAACAAAACAAGAACTAATATATGAAGTCAGCAAGGTTCAATATTAGTTCTGGGAGGTTTTTTTTTTTTTTTTCTTTTGAGTTTTAAAATTATAAATCCAATTTCTTAATTGATTATAATGCTATTTAAATTGCATGTTTAGATTTAGAGTTTATCTTGGTTGAGTTTTAGTAGTTTGTAATCTACAAGGAATTGGTCAATTCCTTCTAAAGTGTTGAATTTTTTAGTGTAAGTTGTTCAGAGTATTTACTTATTATCTTTTTAATAGATGCTGAATCTATAATGGTATACCACATTTAATTTCTTACGTTAATAATTTGTGTCTTCCTTCTTTACTTTTACATGTCTTGCTAGCAGTTTTTCAATTTTATTGATTTTTTTCAAAGAATGCGTTGTTTTAGTTGCACTTCTCTATTATTCCCTGTTTCAACTTCATTGATGTATTCTCTTTTCCTTACTACCAGAGGAAGGAAATTATCAGAGGAAGGAAATCCTCTGATTGTTTTGAGTTTATTTTGCTTTTCTTTTTCTAATTTCTTGATACAGCATTTCAGATTATTTATTTGAAATCTCTCCTCATTTCTAATGTAAACATTTATTGGTATAAGTTTCCCTTTCAGCACAGGTTTAGTGATAAACCACATATGTCGATATGCTGTGTTTTCAGTTTCATTCTGCGTGTTTTTAAGCTTCCTCTGACCCATGGATTTTTAGGGGTGTTCCATGTGTTTAGAGATTTTCCTGTTGCCTGTTATTGATTTCTAGTTTCATTCTATTATGGCTAGAGAACATACTCTGTATTGTTTCAATTATTTTAAATGTGTTGAGCTTTTGGATATGGTCTGTCTTGATGAATGATCCATGGGCACTGAGTGTTTTCTGCTATTGCTAGGTGGGATATTCTCTACATATCCATTAGATCCTATTAGATAAGTATTTTGTACAGAATTTCTATATGCTTGTTTTCTATTAGTTCTATCAGTTGCTGAGAGGAGACATTGAAATCCCCAACTATAATTGTGGATTCATCTATTTCTCCTTCCAGCTCTATCCGTTTTCCCTCATGTATTTTGAAAGTCCATTGTTTGGTGCATACACATTTAGTGCCATTATATCTTTCTGGTGGGTTAATCTATTTATTGTTATGTCCCTCACTGTCTCTTAAAATTTTCTTTGCTATGAGATCTACTTTATCAGATAGTAATATAACCATACATGCTTTTACTTGCTTAATATTTCCATCAATGTTTTCTCATCTTTTTAATTTCAATATAGTTATGTCATTGGATTTGTACAGCATACAATACAGACAGGCCATAGTATGTACCCATTCTATTGACCTCAGTCCTTTGATTGGTGTATTTGAAATATTTACCTTTAATGTAATTATTCTTATGTTAGGGCTTAAATCTTCTGTTATTTATTTTGCATTTGTTTCTTTAGGTTTTCATTTTTCTGTTTCTCTTTTCTTATGTTCTGATAGATTACTTCAAACTAAAGAATACATCTTGATTTATATATGGTGTTTTTGAGTGTGTCTCTTTGTACAGTTTCTGCAGTGATTGTTCTGGAAATGACAATGTATGCATGTGACTTATGCATGTATCAACATATGCATACATATGCATGTATCAATATTTTACCACTTCAAGTAAAGTGTGAGCACCTTAACAATTTTGCTTGCTCATCTCACAGTATCTCTTGACAGAATGGGGAAGTCTCTGGAATAGCACGGAAGATAAGTGCTGCTCCTTTCTGTTTATTACTAACAGGACTTCCAATCCATCTCCTTGCTGGTCACGTCAGCCTCACCTGATGTTGTCAGACAGATTTGTGCTTGACGTTGTAGAAAAAAGGAGTCTAGCTGGGCTGTCTTCTTTTGGCAGGTTGAGCATTGGGAAATGCAAGGTCTGGGCAGCAGAAGGGTAGAGAAGGGTGTCACCATCCTGTTCTTCTGGTCCTGGGATCCCAAGCCAGCTTACCTTCTGTAAGAGATTCAAGCAATCCAGAGACTGATCAAGAAAAAAGATATGACAGGATGGGCTGTAACACACAACAAACTTTATTGGTGCTTGGATAGCGTTGCAATGAGAAGGGAATTCCCTCACAGCTTATGGTGAAGATGCCACTAACTAGAAGGGGAGGAAGGCAAGGGAACTCCCAGGGAAGTAGGGGTATTAAAGAGGGTGCTTATATGTCTGGGTGATGTCACTCAGAAGCACTGTGGAGGTCTCTGGGTCAAACAGCACCAAAGAGCAGCAGCAACTTAGAGCCTTACAACCATAAGGCCCTATCTTATCAGTAGGTAACTGCTTTGGGTGAGGTTTTGTAGGGCATGCAAAGTAGGCAAGCTCTAAATGGCTAAAAATTGTTTACTTGACCTATTTTTAAAATAATTGGATGTATAAAAACTTGAGTTTGGCACTGGCCAACTTTTGAGCTAACAAGTCTTAGCCTGCAGTGAAGAAACAGACAACCTAACCTTTGCCTCATTTATAGAACACCTCTTTCCCACCTTGCAGAGCATTCCTTTGGTTGCCTCTATCTCCCTCAGTTTTATTTAGGTATCATTCACATATCATGCAGTCAATCCACTTAAAATATATAATTCAGTATCTTTTAGTATATTCACAGAGTTGTTGCATCGATTACAACAATTTTAGAACATTTTCATTACTCCACACAGAAACTCCAAGCTCATTAGCCATTCCCCACCAATCCCTTCCATTGACCTGCCAGCTTCCATCAACCACTAGTCTACTTCTGTACTTCCTATGCCTATGCTGGAAACTTCAGATAAACAGAATAATACAATATGTGATCCTTGGTGACTGACTCCTTTCACTTAGCATGTTTTCAAGATTCATTCATACTGTAGCAGTACTATTTTTTTTTTATTTTCAGATAATATCCCATTGTATTCATAGATCATATTTTATTTATCCATTCATCATTTGATGGACACTGAAGTTTCTACTTTTCACTATTATGAATAATGCTGCTATGATATTTGTATACAAGCTTTTGTGTGAACATACATTTTTTTCATTTCTTTGGATATATGCCTGGAAGTAGATTGCTGGTTTATATGGTAACTTATATTTAGTCATTTGTGGAAATGCCATATTAATTTTCTAAAAAGCTGCACCAATTTACATACTCACTACTACTGTAGTGAGAGTTACAATTTCTCCACATCCTTTGTTTTTTTTTTTTTTTTCCTTTTTGATTACAGCCATCCTACTGCATGTGAAGTGGTATCTCATTGTGGTTTTGATTTGCATTTCCCTAATGATTGGTGATGTTAGGCATCTTTTCATGTGCTTATTGACCATTTGCAAATTTTTTTGGAGAAATGTCTATTCAGATCCTTTGCCCATTTAAAACATTTTTTTTAATGTTTATTTTTTGAGAGAAAAATAGAGAGAGCAGGGGAGGAGAAGATAGAGAGGAAGACACAGAATCCAAAGCAGTCTCCAGGACCTGAGCTGAAGTCGGATACTTAACCGACTGAGCCACCCAGGTGCCCCAATCCTTTGCCTATTTTTTAATTGTATTTTTATTATTGAGGATTCTTTGCATATTCTGGATATAAGTCCCTTATGAAGATTTTCTACATATAAAACCATGTCATCTGCAAACAGAGGTATAGCTTACTTCTTTCTTTCCAACCTGGATGGCTTTTCTTTCTTTTCTTGATTACTGGCTAGAACCTCCAATACAGTTCTAATTTCCTTACCCAAGTCCATTTATCATCAGAAATACACCCCATGGTGTTTCACATGGTGTCTTATTTCCTGTGCATCTTGTTTAAATGCTTAGTTAATTTTATACCTTGAGATATGCTAACTTTCATGGATAATAGAAAATGCAATTTACTAAATGAAAGCTATGTAATATCACTGTTTTAGTTCTGAATGAATGTTTCACAAACATTCTTAAATTGTTCAGTTTGTGCATTTTCTATTAAATTTGCCTCGGCAAAAGTCTCCATGTGCATGAATATTAATTTTTACCCAATTGAAGTGATTAGAACAGGCTAATAACATCACCTCTTAAAATCACTTGAGTTTCCCTAAAAATGTCCTCTGTAAAATAAGAATGCAGTGCACTTGAATTTCCACAATCATATTTTGAAGAGGCCATATACTATTATTGGTTATAAAATTGATGAAACCACTGAATTCTTTATTGTATTACAAAGAAAGAGAGAAAATAATTTTGCCATGGTCCATATATGTCTCTGTGATGCATAGCTCCATACATGAACATACATATTTAATGTTTATTGTGTACCTGCTATAACACCGTATGCAGTGAAGTGAAACATTCAAAAAGGTTAAAATACTCTGATTTTAAAGAATGAAGAATCCCTCCATGTTAAAGGAGATCAAAACATGAAAATTAAATATACCATGTGATCTTGGACTGGATCCAGAATCAGAAAAAAAGTATTTGCTGTAAGTATCACTATTGGGACAATGTTAAATTTCATGATTTTGGGAATTCTATTATGTTTATAAAAGTGAATGCAGTCAGGGGTAAAGGGGCAGAAAATTTGCAGTTCTCTTTTAAGTGGTTCAAATAACAATAATGCTGATGATACTTCTATCTTTCTGTATGTAACTATCTCTGTCTATATATAATAATTATCTCTGTCTCTATATTTGTATATAGAAACACAGATATAGATATAATGTGTAGGTAGGAGAAACAGAAAAAAAAAATGAATGACATGGCAAATGTGACAAAATGCTAACAATCCATGAGGGTGAAGGACACACTGGAGTTCCTTGTCCTAATTCAACCTCCATAAATTTGAAATTATTTCAAAATCAAAAAGTTAATACATAAACTGTTTTTTTGCTGTCTTCAGGGAGTTTACAGTCCAGGTGGGGTTACAAGACCTACTATAAACATGAAGATTGTTCAAATTCAATTGGTTACAAGACAATACAAGAGATAATTTCACCAAATCAGTGACTGACATTAAGTCTCTACTACATGCCAGTCACTGTGCATGGCCTCAGACTGTGAGAATGAAAACACATAAACCTCTTCCTCTATTATCTTATAGCTCGGTAGGAGAAAGAGAGACTCCCAAACAAATATTTCTACCTGGGAGAAGAAATGTACTACTAGAAGTATCTGTATGCTCCAAAGGAAGAACCAGTTCTATCCAGGGGTGTTGTGGAAGCTTGAGGAAGAGGTGAATTATGTGCTGGCTCTGAAGGGAGTGGCAGTATCAGAATGGGCCTGCAGCGCTGCCCGCACAAGGAGGCAGTTGCCCTGTGCCCCAGCTGTTGAGCTCAAAATTCACCACTCATCGTGTTTCCAGAGGCCAAGCACCTGCAGTGCTTGTACAGAAGGGAAACTCTGTACAGAAGGGAAATTGAGGGTGACTTTGGCCAAGGAGCCCCAGAAGACCTTACCGAGACTTTCATAGGCTGCCAGGCATCCAGGGTGCTTCCACCCAAATTTCCTTCCTTTCCCCAGACTTGTACTGGAGTCTGATGAGGCTCCCAGCTTTACCCGACCCCCTTCCTTATTTCCTTTTTCTCAGACATTTTCTTTAATGCAAATTTAAAATTTTAATTTATTTATTTATTCTTGAGAGAGAGAGAGAGAGAGAGAGAGAGAGAGAGAACATGTGAGCTGGGGAAGGGCAGACAGAAAGGGAGAGAGAGAGAATCCCAAGCAGGCTTTGCACTGTTGGCACAGAGCGTGACGTGGGACTCAAACCCACAAACTGTGAGATCATGACTTAAGCCAAAATCAAGAGTCGATGCTTAACCGACTAAGCCACCCAGGTGCCCCCCTTCAATGCAAATTTAATAGCATCCTGGTCTCTGATTCTGGGAAAATTAACTTTGGTGGATAGGAGTCTTATGAAGTCAGCAACTAGGATAAAAGATGTTTCAATAGGTGGCAGAACATCATGCCGATGTTCTTCTGGCTGCTGTGTGCACACCAGGGGGGAAAAAGGAATCTTGCTATTCCTAAGAGCTGATATGAGGAGGACACATTTTCCACCTCTTGTGAACTTCAGATTATCCCCCTTTCCTCCTCATTTGGGAGCCCTCATCTTTTGGCAAACCATTTCTCTCACCACTCTGAATCTAAGCTTTTGACTAAAAAAGGAAGAGAGATTTCTAGAAAATAAATGTTGGTTTTTCCTGGAGGATATGCAAAGATGACAATTACACTGTCATTCTCTGGAGTCTCCTATAGTAGCAACTACACAGCAAAATATACCAATAACTTCCACTGCCATAGAGGTTTGGGGGGAAGTTTGTGTACTTCTGACTTTAGACCTTCACTCGTCATTGACCAAGGCATAGAATCAGCCTTCTCTATGAATTCCTTTGGCTGAACAGTCAGGGCTTCTTTTATGTCCACTTCTTGGATGGGTTATGAAATTTCACAGCTAGTCTGTGATATGTCTTAGACAAACCTAAGGTAATTTTGAATCAATTTCTGAGACTATTTATTTCTCATCCTGGATTTGAACTTACATATATTTTTCCTATTGGTTATGTTTTCATTACATTTACTGGAAATTTTTCTGAATTTTTTCCCTTTTATTTTATCATGTTTCTTGGTATTTAGAAGATTTTTGATAAATTATTCTTCATTATTCTTTTCATTTATTTTATTTAAAAATAAATGCCTAAGGGCGCCTGGGTGACTCAGCTGAGCGTCAGACTTCGGCTCAGGTCATGATCTCATGATTTGTAGGTTTGAGCCCCGCGTTGGGTCTATGCTGACAGCTCAGAGCCTGGAGCTGTTTCAGATTCTGTCTCCCTCCCTCTATGCCCCTCCCTGACCCATGCTCTGTCTCTCTCTCTCTCTCTCAAAAAAATAAATATTAAAAAAATTTTTTTAAATGTGTGAGCCTAAATCACAGTCTGATAATCTTAATAGCTTTGTATTATACATTTCAGTCCACACAAATTTTAAAATATAAATTATAAAGTAAGGCTCTGTTTTCCTCCCATATAATAATCACTTTCCCAGTACCCTTTAATAAATAATTTTTCCCCACCAATCTATGATCTCACCCTTATTATATATGAAAGTAGTATCTATGATAGGTGATTTTCTGATCTATTTATTCTGACAATCTTACCTAGCCATCAGTTCGCCTGCCAAAATTGTATTGTTTTGATTATCATGGATTATATTGTACTTTGATATCTGGTAAGAACAGGGCACATTAGTTATTTTTATTTTTCAAAAAATTCTTCATTGTTCAAAACCTGCCCTCCTTTCCTGAATTTGTATTGAAATTTCTTGAAGCCCATAAATTACTTTGGAAAGAATTGACATCTTTACATTGACTAAGTTTTCCTGTCAAAAAATATAAAAATATCTTTATGAGCTTATCAGCAAAAGGTGATACTTTTTTTTATACATTTCAGTTTGGGTCAAGAGTAATGTTAAGTATTTTATGGGACACCTGGAAGGCACAGTCAGTTAAGTGTCCAACTCTTGAGTTTGAGCCTCACATTGGGCTCTGGACTGACAGTGCAGAGCCTGCTTGGGATTCTCTTTCTCCCTCTCTCTGCTTGTGCATGTGCTCTCTCTCTCTCTCTCTCTCAAAATAAATAAATAAACATTTTAAAAAAGAGTAATGTCAAGTGATTTATATTTTTGTTGTTTCTGCATAAATGATAATCCCCTATTACATATTTACCTAGATATTGCTGATATAGAAGAGATTTTTTTCTAATCTTCTCATTTGACTGAACTCTTGTATTTGATTGAATATTTTGATTTGTTTCTCTCAGGTTTTCTTATCATACTTTTACACTATTGTGTACTAATAATTTTGTTCACAAAGGGTCTATTTAGATAGTATCTTGCTTGTGTAATGTTTCTTCCCTTTTTTCCTTTTGTACATCTCTGGAGTTGTGTGTGCACTGTGTGTTCATGTTATGAAATTATTTTGAGCTTTTGAATCACATGCCTAAAAATTGGTTTCTGTAGATTGAGAATGAATGACTTCCATGAGAGAAAATAAGACTATGCTTTCTTGTAAATATCTTCAGAAGCAATGATGCATATTTCAAAGTCATACAAAACAAATGATCTATTTTTTTCCATGTATATTGTGAGAACCCTCCATGAATCGTGACTTACTCTTAATGATATATCAGAAATCTTTAGTGGGCTCTCTTATCAAACTTGCTGCTAAGGAGACTACATGGAATCTTCTTGTATAGGGCTGGATGATTGCTGATTGGGGGCTCTTCTGTGCAGGTCACACTCTTTTAATGTCCACAAGAGGCCATATGAAACTTCAGGGCACTTTGCTCTTGCGACAGCCATTGTCCTTTGTTGCTAAACAAAAAATCAGATTGCCTTCTTTAATCATGTTTTTTATAGACCTTTACTTCATTTGTTGGACAACTAATGAGAAGTAGGGAGTGACCATAGTTTTAGAGGTTGAAAAAAAGAAAACAACTTCACTTAATTTACAAAGAACTGAAATGTCACTGGAGTTTCTGAGATTCCTAATTTCTACAGAATTCTATTGTACCCAACTCCAGGGTTTTCATCCTCCTGGGAATCATAGAAAGTCTTCTCAATCTTTTATAGTTATATTATACTGTATTTATTTTTTCTTCTTTCTTATGCATCATAAACACAAGCATTACTGAAGTCTATAAAGTTGTTGGCTTTACTGGAACTGAAAGCTGTTGAGTCATCACATGAATCCTAGTTGCCAAAGTGAGAGCATTCATTCTGCACTTGAATAAATCCTACAGAGCTTCAGAGGCATATTTGAGAAAGTGTACCAATTTTTTTTTCTTGAGGAACTTAATTTTTGTTTGTTTGTTTTATAATTATAATTTCATCTTTCTCAATTTTTTTGGGACATAGGGACTACACAGCCCAGGTTTTATAAATGATAACATTGTACTTATCCAAAACCATCTAGAGTCAACAACGATGGTGAAAAATATGTCCCGTATTTATTCCCACCCCCATGTAATAGCTCTCAATTATTCAATGGCTCTGAAGGGCTCACAGGCGCCCCCCAAAACTATAGCACACTTTTAACCAAAATTAAAAACTTTCAGTTCACCTCACGATACTAAATGGTTCTGAACTGTGAATCCCCTCTTACACATCTTGCCCTGAGAAACTACTGGTACTAATATGTGAACTATCAGTTCCCTCTTTGTGAGTGTCTTTCAGATGTAGCTAGAAAGTCATGCTTGTTAAATCTACTATGTCATTGCTGGGAAAAAGTCTATAGGCTTTGGTTAACTTAGAAGTATATTCATTCAACATTTATTGAATGCCTATGATGTTTAGATCTATGTACAAGAGAAGAGAAAAATGAATAACACAAAGACTTTACCTAATACATAGATCATTGTGTGCTTTTGTAGGCTGAGCAAAAATAATTTTGACAAAATGGCCCAGTGTACAGAAGCTTGTTGTCCTCCATAGTCAAAACATGGGCTTTCAGGCCATGTATTAAAAAGCAAGTGAAATAGCACTGCCATGAAAGACCAAAGGACAACGGGGCTGTTCCAGAGACCTGTTTAGAAAAGTTGCTGTCTGGGCAGTTTTTGTTCAGTAGCTGCATACATGGTTAATGACCCATGCAATCGTGGACCTTGACAAAGTAAACAATTTCTCAACAATATCTCCAAAAGACTAGACAGAATTGTTCAACTTCTGTAACTAAAAGTGGAATTTGAAGTGGTATAACATTATCTGAGTAGTATGAATTAAGACCTTCAAAAACTGTAGTTCCAATTTCTCAGTTATCTTTTGTAGAACACCCAAGGAGAAGGGCACATTCACATCTCAGGCTGTTCAACCTACAAAATAAGAGAACTAGTTGGCATGATACAATCCTATAAAGAATTCCATTCTGGAAAAGTAGTAATGAGATGAAAGAGACATAAAACAGCTGGCATGACACCGAAACTTTCCCTTGGCCACTGCTGCTCCCCACTCCAAACCTGTCAAGCTCAGCACAACTCACGTGTACAAACCGTTCCTCAGAAATGGCCAAGCAACCTGCTAGCATGTGCATATCATTTAGTCACAGGTTCCCTTGGAGGAAAAAACTTAAAATGATTGTAAGTATATTTCGTATTGCTTCCCTCATTCCTTTGCTCCCTTCCTTCCTTTTTCTCTGTTTTTATTCCTTCTCAGGCTTCTTTGGTATTATGTGTCAAGTATTGTCAGAGATGTTGAGGTGGTGGTTGGGGGCATCTGGTGAAATGTAGAAAAAAGGGAGAAAAGATAGTAAAAATGAATAAAAAACATTAAAACAATAAATAAGTTTTGGTCTTCTTCATCAAAGTTGAATCAGAGAGACAGATGTAAAACAAAACAAACAAAAAACCCCCAAAAGTGGACAAAGCAATAGTGCATAGAATGTGCCATGATAACTAGGCAGGTAAGCAACTGGATCCCAAAGTTTTGTAAATCCTTGCCTGGATTGTGCAAAATGAGAAAATCTGATTCCACGTTTGCTAGAATCCCACCCAATGTAACCATCTCCAGTATACTGGTTTTATTTGTTTATTTAATAAGTATTAGTACAGCACTTACATACAAGTCTTCTGCTAAGAGCTGTGGAAATCACTGAGATTTGGAAGAAAGACCCCCAAACGTAGGGACACAGAATTAAAAATAGGCAGAGGACAAACGGACACATAACCACCACCAAGACAAGGAAATATATAGGATGCCTATCTGGTGGGTGGTAAAATACAAGGTGCTTTGGAAGTTGTAAAGAGGAAGAAATCATTGTGTAATTTAGGAATGTAGAGCTGGGTATAGGAGTCTGCAGGGACACAAGGACGTGTACCTCGTCTTTCCCTGCCCCAACCATGTGCCCTTGTCCCTCTCAGCATTCTCTGATCAAGGTACTCACTGCCCCAGGATTTTTCTGCAAAGTGCGTCTTGCTCCTTTTAGTTTTCTTTGTGGCTGAACCCGAGTTTGCTTACTCTCACCAAAATCGTCTTGCAGACCAAGCAAATCCTCGCTGATATAAAAATGGAGGATAGTGAGTCAATATGTGAGAGCTGTGAGGTAATACATTTGCATTTTAATGGGCATTTTGGAGATAATGTCCCAAAGGAATGGTGAGAAATTTTCTGGGAACACCGCAGGCTGGTGGCAGAAATAGTTTTGGGTAAGTCGGTAGAGGTCTTTCAACTCTTACCACATTAGAAACCACTTTTTCTGCCATCATGCAGGGCTGTTCCTCTAAGTATATTTACCTTTTAAAAAACTAAGAAGACCAGCTGTAGAAGACTCTGTTATTTAACTGAAACCTAGTTGTGATACCACCCACAAAGAGCTCCACACAATTTCCCTTATGCACCCACAGTCTAGCCCTGGGGATTTGATGTCTTAGGAAAACCAAAAGTGACCTGTAATTACAAGCAAACATCACTATTTTTTATTTCGTGTTTATGCTAAATGTTTCTTCTACACTTTAAAAAGAACGATTGTATCATTAAAGTGATTCCTTTGGGTGGTTAGGACTTGATTTTCTCCCCCCATTTTTCAGATGGAAGTGACTTGAAGAACCATGGGGCCCACTTGTCACATGCTCCTCCTAGAGCATGGGTGACCAGACTTAGGTCCAGATGTCACACACAATTGCTTTGATGCTCTACCACTCCTTCCCCATGGCCACCATCTCCTAAAAGTTCTAGATATCATATTTTGTTTAGTTTTTAAAATTAAGAAAATGGGGGCACCTGGGGGTCTCAGTCGGTTAAGTGTCCAACTTCAGCTCAGCTCATGATCTCACGGTTTGTGGGTTCAAGCCCCATGTCGGGCTCTGTGCTAACAGCTCAGAGCCTGAAGCCTGTTTCAGATTCTGTCTCTGGCTCTTTCTGCCTCTCCCCTGCTGGTGCTCTGTCTCTCTCTCTCTCTCTGAAATAAATAAACATTAAAATAATTTTTTTTTAAATTAAGAAAATGAAGCATAATTTTGTTTTGAATATTTAGAAGAATTTCACAATGCCTTTTGAGAACATTGCAGTGCTTGGTGTTGCAAAATCAAGGTGGAAGATAATTGACACACAGGTCAGATGAGGGATATAATTTTTTTTTCTTGCATGATTTTAAGCCCATAATAATTTTTTTCTCAATTATTTCATATATCCTTATGCAGGGTCTGTTTCTAGATATAAAGCTATCATTAAAAATGATATGTGAGAGGTGCCTGGGTGGCTCAGTCAGTTAAGTGTCTGGCTCTTGGTTTCAGTTCAGGACATCTCATGGTCTGTGAGATCAAGCCCCTCCTCCAGCTCTGCACTGGCAGTGAGGAGTCTGCTTAAGATTCTCTTTCTCCTTCTCTCTGCCCTCCCCACTCTCTCTTTCTGTCTCAAATAAATAAACAAACATTTTTTAAAAAATGATATGTGAATGTTAAAGACCTATTTCATGCTTTCTTGTCTAAGTATTAACAGGCTGGAGAGAAAACCAGGGAGATATATATATATATATATATATATATATATATATATAATATATACATGTATGTATATATATAAATGTTTATTTATTTTGAGAGGGGGTTTTGGGGAGGAGAAGAGAGAAAGGGAGAGAGAGAATCCCAAGCAGGCTTCAAGCTCAGTGCAGAGCTTGATGCAAAGCTCCATCTCATGACTGTGAGATCATGACCTGAACCGAAATCAAGAGTCAGGTGCTTGACCAACTGCACCACCCAGGCGCCAGTGTGATATTAGTATTTGGAAATGTCAAACCTTTATTTGGAAACCCATATGTGTCAGGTTTTAAACTTTTTTTTTTTAAACTCCCCTTACCCTCTACACAGACCGTTGAGATTGTTTAACTCTACAGACTTACACTTGTCAGTCAGTCTGCTGATGAAAGGATTAGGTCTGTTAGGATGGTTGGCCTCAGAAAGGGAGCACCTTGTCCTGACTGATGAAATCAAACACATTGATGGCCGGCATCCCATTAGTTCCTCTAGCATTAGGAGTTGTTTCAGGCTGATTTTGCAGTTTTTTGTATACGTTACCAAAAAATGGAAGGAAAACCTGGGGTGTTATAAGAAAGTCTGAAAATTTTCCTGGCTGAGAAAATTTTAGCATCAAATCATTAGTTAAAAAAAATCTTCCTGCATGTGGTCTGGATGTCTTCTCCCCATTCTTCTCTCTAGTCACTAGAATGTTGTTTAAGAAGAATAACTGGCTAGGCCATTAAAATGAGAATCAAGGTGGCATTTGTCTGACCTTTTTGGCAGGATATGCTGTCCTCACACATTAACTCTGCAGTAACAGAATTTTGCATTTTCCCCCTTTTCCTGCCATGGAACAACCCCAAAGGAAAACTGAGAAAGATTCCACTTGGATAAGTCCTGAGTTAAGTATTTCAACTGGATGGGGCTCACTTCTCCCTCCTTGCTGTTCCTCAGTTTTTTAATTTTATTTTGTCACAGTATAGTGAATAATGCCCTATGATAATTAATTAAGATTCATCCATTTTTGCCAACTCACTTCTTTAGTCAATACATTGGGGACTTAAAAGGCTATCAAAATATAGTCAAATAAGCTTAGAACTCCAACTATCGGATTGAAACGTTAATCACTCAGTGTTCAGTATATTCACACCGGCATCCACATGTGAACACACACACACACACACACACACGTGAAAATAGCAAATATAGAGTGAGCTGTAGAAAAAGAATTTGTAGGAATTTTTTTAATGATAGAAAAAACGTGGCTGCAATGTTCAATACCAGATTAAGCTTTAAAATTAAGGAAGTTGAAATTGGAAATCATATAAAATTAATACTTTCACATTGCTTTCAAATTTATATAGTATACATAGTTTTTCATATTTAAAAGATTTAAATTATAAACACAGAAATACATCATCTGTGATGATCTAGGATCATAAACAAGAGAGATACAAGTTTTGATCTGTATTTAACATTACATCTTCATAAGAATATTTTTTTACAAATGGAGCAAGAGGAAATATCTATAAAAAGAAAGTATTTTGGTATTCAAACTTTACAGCAGGTATTAACTAAAAAAGGGAAGAGAAAAGGGAAAAATAAAGGGATGGAAGAAGGACTCAAGAAAGAAGGGGAAAGAGAAAGAACTAAGAAGTGGAAGAAGAGGAAAAAGAGGAGGAAGCGGAGAAGGAGGAAAAGAAGGGGTTGGGGAAGAAAAGGGGAGGAGGAGGAGCTAATGAAGGATTTTTCCAATCCTGTGCCATGATGACCTTTCATAATTTGTCATTCATAGTATGTCATCCTGAGTTAAACTTGGCATCACAGTTTAGAGATACACAATTAAATACAAAACAAAACACAACAAAAATATTTTAGTGATTTGGTAAGTATTAAAATTCCTGGGCTATATTTTCTTCATTATGGAAATAATTCTGTATGCCTTGGACATCCCCAAATAATTCAGCAATTTATGGATTTAATAAATAAGATAAAATCTGAATACTCTAAATGCTTCTCAGCCACAGGAAACATACTGTACCTTGGGTTTGAATATATGTGGAAATGTAGCCATGTAGCATTATTTATGGTGGTTATATTTTTTAGGTTGTTAGGACTTTATTAAAATCAGATCTGGAATTTTTAAGCCATATAATGCTTGCTATCTGTTGGTTTCAGGAAAAAAATAATCACTACATTTTCCCATCTCATTTAAAATATAGGAGAGTCAAACTGCAGAAACTAAGCTAAATCAGAAATGCATTGTATAGCAGTCACCTTTTGCATTCAAGAAAAACTCTTATTTTTTGCAGCCCTGAACAATAGTTAAAAAAGTCATGTGTTGCCTGTCAGGTCTCAGATGTAGATTCAGGTGAACACTTGCATTTAAAATAATTAGCTTAGATGGCATTCGTTTCCATACTAATGGGCCTTTAGTCCCATTAGCAAAGATCAGGTGGACAGTTTCAATTCAGCAAAAATCTTTCATTTATAAAATTAAACAAGAATTTCAAAAATATGAGGTGCCAGTGACCATCAAAAGTACACTTTGAAAGCAGTGGTGTTGGGCTACAGCCTGATTCTTCTGTTTGAAGCTATAATTATCCTAGTCATTGAGAGATGAAGATTCTTGTACTATCTGTTTTGAAAGATGCATTGTAAGGACTGCTTAGTCCTGGTCAAATACAAAATTTAGATGAGCATAAAATAGACTTCTTTCTTAATTATGTAGATTTTCTGGTTAGTGACAAACCCTCAGAGGTGCAAAGATGCACTAAAATCTTTTTTATGTTTTTTTTTAAACCAATTATCTTTTCTTTATACCAATTCATTAAATTTGTATCTTAAATGTTTCCACTGTGTTGTGATTTAGAAAATAAATCTGGAGACTTATCATATCTTACTTGCAGACAAAAGTTTTTTTAGACACATTATTTCACTTCATTTTTCCCTAATAATATATTTGCACTTGATATTATTATTGATTAAAAGGTATTAAATTAACAAAAATATTTAGTTTCCTTAATTTAAACTGAGATAACATTTAATAATTCAGATAAGAGAATAAAATATGTGATGTAGAAAGAGGTTAATTAATAGTATTTTAACATTGGAAGGGACCTCAGAGGTCATTTAAGTTCTTTCTCAAATCAGGGAGCTTCACGAAAGTAGGCCTAAGTTTATTCATCCCCTGGTTGCTTACTTTCAGGGATGGAGAACTCATTTCTTCATGAGACAAGCATTTACATTATTGAAACTGTTATCTATCTTCTTGCATCTCCTACCTATTGGTCATATTTTCCTTTTGAAACATTGGGGAAAATAAGTCTATTCCTGTCTACACATGATACCTCCTAATATTTAAAAATTCTATTCTGTTTGGGGCTCCTGGGTGGCTCAGTTGGTTGAGTGACCGACTTCAGCTCAGGTCATGATCTCACAGTCTGTGAGTTCGAGCCCCACATCGGGCTCTGTGCTGACAGCTCAGAGCCTGCAGCCTGCTTCGGATTCTGTGTCTTCCTCTCTCTCTGCCCCTACCCCACTCATGCTCTGTCTCTCTCTGTCTCAGAAATAAATAAAGCTTAAAAAAAATTCTATTCTGTTCTTAATTAGATCTTCCCTTCTCTAGTTTTCCAACCACTCTTTTATGGCACGATATTCAGACCAGATTCTAAACTATCCCACCTAAATTATTCTAAATTCTCTCTACTCTGTCCTGTACCATGACATCTAGGACTTCATTCGGTATTCTGGATGTTGTCTGACTAGGACCAAATACATTGATGGAGAAAATCTCAATCTATTTGAACAATATTTTTTCTCTCAATGCAACATATAAACATATAGTTGGCACATTGGGGAAAAGGGTTGGTGGTGGTGGCTGTTGTTCAGTGACATCATCTTTGGTTTGGTTGCTGCAATCTGTGGTCAGCTAAAGCACTCTGATCTTTTTCAAGTCAATTGCTGTCAGACAGTCTTTTTCATTCTGTTTTGTGTGCTCCTTATTTTTGTTGCTATTGTTGTTTTTAATCTCCAAGCAGGAATTGAGTGTTGATCTTGTTAAAGTGGCAAAATTTTGATTCTGTCAAGGCCAGTTTGAATCTTAATTTTGTTCTCTTCTGTGTTAACTATCATGCATATGCTTAGAGCTCTGCCAGTTTGATAAATAAACCGTCTTTCTTTTCACAAAATCTGTGGATAGAAAGTTAGACATGACAGAATCAGGAAAAACCATAGAATTCTCCATGTCCTTAGAAGTCTCGTGGCATATTATGAAAGATCCTTTTCTAGTCACTGATTAGCACACCTGAGTGTTGTCATTCAAATCTAAGCTATCACCTGTGAGGAACTTCATCAAATAGCTTCAAAATCAAGCAGCAGAGTGAAAGGTGACATAGACAGCATGGAGGTTAAGGGTACCAAGCTCAGGCCCCAAAGTGCCCGGGTTTGAACTTGGGCTCTGGCTCTTACCAGTTATTTGAGCTTGCCTTTATTACTTACCTTCTCTGGATTCAATTTCCTCATCTCTAAAGAAGAGTGATGATGATAATGAAGAAGAAGGAGGAGGAGGAGTAGGTGGTGGAGGAAGAATAAGAGGAGGTTGAGAGGAATAAGAAACAAACCATACTTAGGGTTGTTATAAGGATTAAATAAGTAAATATATCTAACATACTAAGGAAAATACCTGACATATAATAAACACAAAATTGTGACTAAAATTAACCGTACATTTCATAGCATTGTTTAGACCTATCAGCTTTTGTGAAACATACTCTTACCAATCATTGATTTAATTTTTTCAAAAGTAGTAAACCTTAGGATTAATAATTTATTCCAAAAATTTATCTAAAATAAAAATTAAGCCCATTATTGATCATTTAAATTTTTTTAAATGTTTATTTTTGAGAAAGAAAGAGCACGAGTGGGGGAGGGGCAGAGAGAGAAGAAGACACAGAATCCCAAGCAGGTTCCAGGCTCTGAGTTGTCAGCACAGAGCCCCAATGTGGGATTCAAACTCATGAACTGTGAGATCGTGACCTGAGCCAAAGTTGGACACTTAATCGACTGTGCCCACTCAGGAGCCCTGTTAATTTTAAAGCCTTTTTTTTTTAAGTTTATTTATTTTTGACAGGAAGAGAGAGGTAGAGCATGAGTGGGGGAGGGGCAGAAAGAAGGAGACACAGAACCTGAAGCAGGCTCCAGGCTCCAAGGTGTTAGCACAGAACCCGACGCGGGACTCGAAGTCACAGTCCGGACCGCGAGATCATGACCTGACCCGAAGTCGGACACTCAATTGACTAAGCCACCCAGGTGCCCCAGGAGCCCTGTTAATTTTAAAATGCAACTTTTCCATTTTTTTAGAGTACATAACATGATGTAAAAGTGTTTTATATATTCTTTTAAAGGCTTATAAGAAGATGAAAATTTTAAGTGATATTATTCTTTTGTATATATTTGAGACTATATTAGTAAAATATATGATTTTAAATGTAAAAAAAGAAAGTATGCTTAATCTTGATTATAGTATATTAGAAAGAAAACTTCACTCTTTTTTTAAATTTTTTAATGTTTGTTTCTGAGAGAGAGAGAGACAGAGACAGAGACAGAGCATGAGTGGGGGAGGGGCAGAGAGAGAGGGAGACACCGAATCGAAAACAGGCTCCAGGCTCTAAGCTGTCAGCACAGAACCCGCCACTGGGCTCGAACTCATGAACTGTGAGATCATGACCCGAGCTGAAGTCGGATGCCCAACTGACTGAGCCACCCAGGCACCCCAACTTTATTGCTTCTTGAACACAACTATCAGGTATTAAAACTGAGACATGCATACCCAATAGTTTTAGATTTTTCAGTTTGAGATTATTATCTCCTTAATTCACATTATTTCACCATAATATTATCAATTCCAAAGTAATCTTTGCTTAAAAATACTGCCTGAATGAACTTTAGGAAGAAAGCTGGCATTGGAAAGCTTCTTTTGAAAGATTTATGAAAACCCCCAGCACTTCTGGGTAATTTTGTGAACAAGAAGAGTGCACTGTTCTTGTTGGAAAGTGCTTGGATTAAATGCAAGTAACAGATTACTTGGAGTCAAAACCAAAACTTTCTTATGTGGTATGAATTCAGCCTACAATGACAGAGGTCAGCAGAGGTCAGACTCAGCTGAGCAGACAGTTGCTCCTTTCTTGGAGTGTAGCAAGGAGGTACCGATCTCACACTCTATCTGTTGCTTTGTCGCTTGCTTTTGAAAGCCAGCAGAAGGTACCAGAATAGTTTTTTGCCTTCCTTTTTCCTCTTCTTCCCCAATTCAAGTAATCCAGATACCTAAAATGGCAATCCCCAAATCTCCAAACCTAAAATGATACCATGTATAAGTATTGTCATAATTTTGCTATCATTTACTTCTTGTGTGGAATGAATAGGGTACTTTGATATGCTCTTTACTTACCTCTTTGGTTGTCAAATGACTTATCTTAAAATGGTTATCTTGTGATAGCTTCATCTCAAATGTTTATGCTGTGATGACAGAGTTAAAGCCAAATACCATCTTCTTTTTATTTTTTATGTTTGAGAGAGAGAGAGGGGGGGGGGAAAGAGAGCATGAGGGCAGAGGGAGGGAGAGAGAGAGAGAGAGAGAGAGAGAGAGAGAGAGAGAGAATCTTAAGCAGGCTCCATGCTCAGCACAGAGCTTGATGTGGGGCTCAATTCCATGACCCTGGGATTATGACCTGAGCTGAAATCAAGAGTTGTATGCACAACCCACTAAGCCACCCAGGCACCCCCAAATACCATCTTCTTAATCATTATTAACCAAGAAGAGCTATAGAGAACATTCATCTGTCAGATCTGCAGACTCTCAACCTTGGGTGGAAAGCTACAGAGGCATAGAGGTAGCTTACCAGCTAGTTTACATTAAAAGTGCCAACACTGATGCCTAGCTCTCAATTCTAAACTGCACAGGAATGTTAAAATTAAATTTCCATGACTACTGTATTTTCAATAGTGAATTTTCCTTATCTTAGTTCTCTATCATCTTGAACTCATTTCCCCTCATATTTGCAATTCAAACAGGTAGAATGAAGGGCACTGCAGGTATAATGAGATAAGGAATAGGGTGAATAGGAAAAGAATCTGTGGGTAGATATGACAATTGACTTTTAGCCATGTAATTGATTTAAAGACTAACAATAGAAGCCAAAAAACAAAAGTTTTTTCTTCAATAAAGTATCTGCTTTTATGTTAGAATTTATGGAATTCTTCACCTAGATATCTTTAGTGTAGTTGGTATTACTAGTCTCATCTTGATACGTCTTTCTTATACTGTGCTGAGGTAGGTCAAGGGCAATTCACAGGTGGGAACACATCAGAGCACTGTAAACAAAACTTAAAAATGAAATGAAAGTAAAGAGTATAAGTTTTGGACCCACATCTAGGCAGCCTCATGTGCATGCCTAACTCAGCCAGCTTCCTGGTGAGATTGAATAGTTCTTATCCTTATTAATAGTCTCAGCTTTTTTCCTTCTCTCTTTTCTCTCTAAAACAAGTATAAGCCCTACTTCTCAGGATCTTGATGAAGATTTAATTAACTGGTATATGTAAAATTTCTAAAATCACTAGATACTTCATAAATGTGTCTTGCCTTCCTCTGATGCTCTGATATTTTTGGTAAAGTTATATTGAATACTTATTAATTAAAATTACATTTTCATTTTATTACAGTGTATGCTAAACATTTAACCTTTGGTTTAGGAAGTATATATTTCATCTTACAATATGAAAATCTACATGAAACAAATGTTTCTGGTTCAGAGTTAATGCTGGGCACTTTCAAGCTGAGAGTAACAATTTTAATAATAATAATGAACTCTAAGATAAAAATTCCAAAACTATATTATCTCGGTTATGTGTATTTACACAGAAAGAAACCTTTTTTTTTCTTATTTTTGTTTTTTTTTTTTTACATTTCCTACTGATAATGAGGGAAAACTACTTAAAATTCATATCAATAAGAAAATGCTATAATGAAAGTGTTAATAAAAATTAACAGTAGAATTAACAGTAGAGTACGGTTGTGTATTTTTTTCTTTCACCAAAAGACATTTGATTTTTCATTTCAATACATTGACTTACTTTAAAATGGCTCAGAAAATAACAACTTAAACTACAATTATTTGAGGTTTAACTTAAAATTTGTTAGCTGAAATAAATACAAATCCCTTATTATAGTTGCATTATAACAATGTGTATGGTACCAAGAAAACATGATTTTTTTGTTTCTACTGAAAAATATATCCATCACATCTCAGATAATCCAATAAGTGCAACCAGATTGAAACATTGTCAGAACACCAAGATTTAAAATTAGAAGTGGGAAAAACTAGTTTAGAAGTCATTGAATATCTTTAACCAAGGGTTGATGGAAAATAAGGAGGAGCACATGAAGTCCCAAATGATAAAATTACTATTTGTTCCTTTATAATTACTCCTCACTGGATGTCCTACCATTAAAGTAACTGGGATCCAAAGTATTACAGAATTATTTTGCACAAAATGAAAAGAATTTCATATCCATAAATTTGTGGAAAAGTCAGTAATGACTTTAATTTGGTTTAACAGATTCTTTTGTACATAGTGTGATAGAATTAACAGCTTTTTTCACTTTTGTCTTTTGGAGAAAAAAAGGAAAAGAAAACAGGATTCTTTTATTTTTTTAAATAATGATCTTAAATGGTTGGTACCTAGAATAAAATGAGCCTAACTTACTTCTTACAAACAACTTCCCCGATAATTTCTTATGAAATTCAAATTACTGAAAAAGTTATTTAATGGAAGAAATGGAGTTTTGAAAACATTTAGAGCATTTTGAACATTATTTTTAAAGAAGTTGTTATCCTTTTGCTTAAATTCCAGTTCGTTTTTGGAGAGAAACACATTGATCTCACAACCACACCATACTTGGAGTCTGTAGTTACAAACCCCTGTCCTTCACCCTGCTATACGACAGTTTAATCTTAATGAAATAGTTACATTTCATTAAGTAAAGCTTTATATCAATATTTTGGAACATGAGTTCCTTTTTCATGAAAATAATAGCCATTAAATTCCCAGTTTAGGTCAACAACCTCTCTGGAACCAGTGCTATATAGTGAGACTATAAACACCCAAGGCTGTAGAAGCTTCCTCAAGAGCAGAAATACAGGATGAAGGGATGCACTGGGAGGGTGGGGTCACAAGTGGCAAAGATGATGAAACAGAAACCAGATTCAGTAAAGCATTAGAGACAGTAATGCTGCCTAACAGTTAACAAATATTTACTCTCATAGGTACTACTTCTTATGACTCTATGTACTTTACATATACTAAAATATTTAATCATTATAAAATTCCTATGAAGAAGATGACATTATTGTGCCTATGGTCCAGGGGAGGAAACTAAGGCATATAGTAGTTAAAAAACTTACTCAAGTTTACATGTCTATAAAGTAGTAGGACTAGAATTCAGATCGCGATAGCCTGGTGCCAAAATTCCTGCTCTTAACCACTCCACCCTAATGCCTCTTGGCATTATAGCAAGTACCGTGATCACAATGTCTTCTCTCCTTCATCTCTCTAGGGTCACCAGAAGTATGCTGACCCAGAAGTATGCAGAGAAACCTCTGCAGTTTCTCAAGACAGCAGTCATTCCTCACTTGTTCTCAACTGGAGAACTTAAGGTATGTTTTTTTTTATGGGGGATGAGGGCAGTTCTCTTTGTGCCAATTTCTGTGTAGGTCAAGTATGGAAGTAATCTCATATTAATATATACACACATATGCATACATGCATGCATATATGTACATACATATACATGCATTATATACATATATGTATATGTATATAATGCATATATATGAAACACCTTAACAAAAATAGTATTATTTGGGTTTACTATGTGTGAAACATATGACTTAAGTGGATAACCTTCTCTTAATAAATTGACTCAAAACTGTTTTATAAATACTTTTACCTTGTGTTATTCTTTCAATCACTTCAATTAGTCACAAGCTTTGCCATCTGAAAGTTACCATGTCCGATTTTGTGAATCAGTGTAATACGATGAATGTGGCCTAGTTTCTGCCTTCAAGAAGTCTACACTGTATTTCTCAAGATAAAACTTCTAAACAAATACATATTGGGCAGAAGGTAATGAGTTTTGTAAAAAATATACACATTAACTATTATAAGACTTTTATGGAATAGAGACATTCTTTCCACATAAAAATACAAAGCAAAGATTTCACAGAGATGATGAAATTTGATGTGGGCCCCAAGTAATTTTGGAAAGGATTTTGATGGACTTTGTATATACCAGGACCTCTACTTTCAGAAACTTACTCAATGAATTTGAGCAAAAGAGTAACTTGCTAGAAGGATACTGAGAAGCACAGTGATCTCTAGGAATGCTAGAGAATCATGCTACAGTGCAATACAGCCAGATGTAAGACCTCCCAATCATGCTTTGAGAATGAGCTCCTGTTCATGCCACAGTATACTACTGTCACAGCAACCTTGGGAACACTTTCTTGCTATAACAACCTCTGCCACCAGAGGAAATTCCTCCTGGTTCTTCTTTTTTGCATCGATATTCACAGATTAAAAAAGCAGGGACTATCACGAGTGTCCATATTCATGCTACAAAGGAAAAGAAGAGCAACTATCTGGCATCTTTCCAGTGAGAGGATGGCTGAGCACCTTGCCAAGATTCCCAGGGGGTTCAGATGCCCTATGATCTAAAGAGTGGCCACAGTTAGTCAAAGGTGGAGGGAGAATGGAAGAGTATTCCCTGAAGCACAAAAGGCATTAGAGAAAGCATCAATATAAAGCTGCCTGCAGTGTCGCCGGAGAAATGAGCATCGTGTGGTATTTCTGCAGTGTAAGAGTCCATGGAAAGGGTTGGAAGAAGTGATGGGAAAGCAGAAAAGACTAGAATGGAAACTAGGTCAGATTATAGACCTTGTTAATTATCAAGCAAAGGAATTTAGTGTTTTTTTTAAATCTGTAATGGGGAGTCATGGAGGCTTTGAGCGGGGGAGGGGGGAGATTTGGCTTGGCGCATGTAAGCCTTATTGAAAAAGAGAAATTTATTTGACACTTGGTTCTTTTTGATGCTAATTTCTGCTGTTAGGATTTGCTTTGTGAAATGCTTTAGTCTGAATTTCTAACAAGATAACTTGGAGATTTCATCTTCTTCCAATATGATTTTGATTTTGAATAATACATGAGAAAGAATGACATAAAATCATTTTCATATCCCATGTCTCATGCGATGTTTTAAAAAAGTCCTCATAGTAAGTGACATTTCAAAGAATTTGGCTGGTCTGAATATTAGCAGATGCCCCCCACCCAAAGTATGACCTAAAAGGGCATTTCATCAACTGCTATAAATTATAGTTTTCATGGGTCTTTTGGTCTCTTGGAAAATCACTTTGCTATTTCATTTTTTCTTTCTTCTCCTCTTCCCTTTTTTCTACCATTAAATTAAATTTGAATATGACCACTGTGCACTGTTGCTGAGCTCTAGTTTATTATCCATTTAAAAAATCTGTTCTTCTTTAATTTATGTGTATTATTTTACTTCATAAAAATATTTTGGAGGGAAATATCCAAAGCAAGTCATATCTCAGGTTAGTAAAAAAAGAAATAGGAGGGGACAGGTTAGAATGGGGACAAGAAGAAAACATGCTAAGTCCAAGGGAAAGGTAGTTTCTGTGATGCTGCTTCACATTGACGCAACTTGCTTGAATTTAAGGCAGAAAGAGAAACAGTGAGATTATCACCACAGTTGAGCTTCATAGTTTTGAACGAACATTTTCTAAGCACTAAAATCTCAAATGTGTGACTTTATGCAAGGCACGTGGAGTGGTTTAAAGAGCAATCTCATCAACATTTTAAAAAATACAGAAGCAAATTTCACAGGATTAGTTATTGAAAGTTCATTTTTCCGTGATATTTAGAAATAAACAACTTCTAGATATTTGTAAACAAGATCAGTTCTGGGAAATTAATACATGTATGAAGATGTAATTTGAAAATATTTGTATGAAGGAAGCAAAAACGAGCCTGAGAAAATATGCTGTAGAGGGTCCATAGGTAAGATGTTAGCTTTTTCATTCCTTCCTTCCTTTTTCATTTCTGACTCTTATTCATTTCTTCTGTTAGTAGTTATACATTTATACATTGGAACTATTTCTGATTAATAAGAAAACCATGGTGTCATTAACACATATGAAAGACTTAATCTATTGATCGTGGCCAAAGGAAAATGCTTTTAATCATAGACAAGTATTTTGGAGAGGAATTTCCTATCTCTTTAACTAGCTTATGATTACTTTTATCCCTTAATATACCACAGCACATGTGGTAGGCACTTATGTTTTCTAAATAAATGACTATGTTTTAACTGTCATTAACCATAATATGTTTTTAAGTTTTGTCTATAGGATACTTTTCTCATTTGCTTCATCAGATCTAATTCAGTTATAAAATAGCTATAGAGTGGTCTAAATGTATTCTCTTGAGATTATCAAATAGGATGTTTTCCACATTAACAACCATGGCCCCACTTGATTTCACTTGATGCTAAAAGCACTGTTGCATTGATGGAGATTAAGTTGCTAGATGATAGAGTTCCTCAATAAGGACTCCTGTTAACTTTTACTTTCCTGTGGCAAAATGAACAAAGACAAACATGGAAATAGTAATTTGGCTGTACTTTTTCAAGAGAAAGATCATTTCCAAGGCTTAGATAAATGGCACATGTCACCAGTCCTATGCTATATTTAATGTTTAATTCCAAATGAAAGTTCATATCTTTCTAACTGTAAGCATTAGACCTATAACAAACCTCAATTATGATTATGTTGCCCTTTCATTAGTTTTTTACTTCTTTGGATATTTTCTCTAAGTGACTTATTTCACTAACTTAAGCCCAGAGTTACTTCCTGTTTATAAAGAACTTAATGGAACAAAAATGGTCACTTAGGTTTAGGGATTTATTGTCTTAGGATGGTGACCAAATAAATTATGCTTCAGTGGAATTGCAAAAGGAATTAATGTCCACTGAAGTTTTTAAAAATAGTTTACATATTTTAATCAAAGCAAGCTTCACTTTAAATTTAAACAATTTTAAATTAGTGCAAATCTAATTATACAATCCATATTGTAAAGACACTTAACTGACAGAACCACCCATGTGCCCCTAGGTTTAACCCTTTTGTGTAGTGACAGTTCCTGGAATGTGCCTGTAGGGACTGTAGAAGATTATGTTGTTTATCTATTAAAATTTCCAACACTATCCTGTACCACTTTTAGGATTCTAAATACACATACACACACACACACTTATATTATATATAAATTATTATTATAATTTATATATAATATATTGTAATATATATTGCAAATATTAATATGCAATATATGTTATATAATATATTTTATAATATATATTATATAAAATATATATTATATAATAAAATATATAAATATATTTTAAATATATTTTTAAAAATATATATTTATATTTTTATACATTTTATATATATTTCACTGAAGTTTCCATTAGTGATCTCTCTACCAATATATATATATTGAAATTTGAAAGCTGGTCATGAAATGAAGCTTCATGTGTTCTGTTTACTAGCTCATAAAATACTAATGACTATCTTACACATAATAGTCTCTTAGTGTTTATGCATTTACTAGAGCCTGAGGCCATTCTATGACATAGACTTTAAATACACAATTAGTTGAGACCATTCCAGTAAATAGAATCATTGTGATTGTTAACCTCTATACATTCTATGTATTCATGTGGACAGAGGACCATCACAGATTGGCACCGGAGAAGTGTTAACAGTAAAATTGCCTTTCATGTTGACTGTATCACCCTAAATATCCTTGTGTTTCTGCTGAAAATCCATCTCTTTAGAAGTGTTACTGTGTGTGTGTGTGTGTGTGTATTTAGAATCCTAAAAGTGGTACAGGATAGTGTTGGAAATTCTAACAGGTAACCAACAGGATCTTCTACAGTCCCTACAGGCACATTCCAGGGGCTGCCACGATATAAAAAGGTTAACTCTGGGGGCACCTGGGTGGCTCTGCTGGTTAAGTGTCGACTCTTTAAAAAAAAAAAAGAAATATTTATTTATTTTTGAGAGAGAGAGAGAGACAGAGTGTGAGCAGGAGAGGGGCAGAGAGAGAGGGAGACACAGAATCTGAAGTGGACTCCTGTCTGAGCTGTCAGCACAGAGCCCGATGTAGGTGTCTGACTCTTGATCTTGGCTTCGGTCATGATCTCACCATTTGTGGATTCGAGTCCTGCATTAGGCTCTGCACTGCCAGCATGGAGCCAGCTTGGGATTCTGTCTTTCTTCTCTCTGCCCCTACCCTGCTTGCTTTCACTCTCAAAATAAATAAATAACCTTAAAAAAAAGGATAATCCTAGAATAAGCTGGTCTAGATGCTTTAGCAGACAAAATTCAGATGGGAGCTGAGGGTTTTCCAAGTAGTATTTCTGTTATAGTGTCCAAGAAACTGCTGGCCAGTTAGTAGTGGGAAGGAAATCGGAGTAGATATCTATCAGAAAATGTCCAGTAACAGTTAGGAAGAGAGGAGAATTAAACCAGGATGATTTCAATGTCAGGGTGGGTTCAGAGGAAATATCATCAAGAGGTATGACCTCCAAATTCAGAATTGAGGTTCTTACAAGGGCTAATAGGGCAGACGGACGATAAGGACTCTGAAGGCAAGGCTCTCAAAACCTGTCTTACCTGTTTTCAAAGTGGTCTGACCCAAGGTACCTGGTCTGGAGAGCCAGGTCAGACACCTGGGAAGCTGACAGTTTATGAGTGAAGAATGCAATTTTAAAACAATCTGTTCTTTGAATGCCTTCATGGGAGATGATTGATGGTTGCTTTACTGATTGTGGGTATCAGGTCATTCCTAGTTTCAGGGCTCCCTCTGCTTTCAACTAATTATCAGCTCAATTGTGCCTTTCTTATAAAGATGGCATTCACCATTTTTCTCAAACAGAAGATAAATGAGTTTAAACCATGTTTCCCTTTGGTAGAGTATAATGTTTCAGTAACAGCAAGGATTTTTTTTTAACGTTTATTTATTTATTTTGAGAGAGGGAGAGTGCATGTGCAGGACGGGAAGGAGGTGGGGAGGAGGAACAGAAAGAGAGGAGAGAGAATCCCAAGCAGGCTTTGCATTGTCAGCTCAGAGCTCGAAAAGGGCTGATCATGACCTGAGCTGAGACCAAGAGTTGGATGCTCAACTGACTGAGCCACCCAGGTGCCCCAGTAACATCAAGGATTTTTAATTTTCATTCCCATGAAAGATTTTCTCACTGAAGTTTCCGTTAGTGATCTCTTTACCAGTTATGTGCCTGCTCACCACTATTTATTTCTGCTGTACTTACGATATATTTTATAGGCTCAACAACAAGTCCCATCTATGTCAGCTATGCCATTGCTACCAAATTGCTCCACTAATGTGATGTCCAGAGTGACCACAATGCTGCTCTGCCAGGGTGGGCAGCTCTGCTAAAACCTAGAAAGTGTTGATGGAGCAGAGGGGAGACACTGCCATGAGTCAGGAGGAGGCAGCATGCATGGTTTTTTTTTGGATCTGCACTGTGCCATAATGCCATACCACCACCCTCTGCCACCACTGAGCTTGGGACACTACTCTGTTACATATGCTTGTTCTGATACCACTAAGAGACTGTTTTGCAGACCCTAACTCTGTATGTCTTTCAAGTTTTATGCAAAGAGGTTCCTTCCTTTAAAAAAATCCAATTTTACAGATGAAAAGTGTATAATTTGAGGAATTTTCCAATGGCCATATAATATAGAAGTGATAGAGATATGATTTACAACCAGCCATCTGAATTAAGAGTGTCTATGCTTGTACAATTATGCTACTTAGTTCCAGGTAATCTGTAACTGAACTGAGCTACTCCATGGAAGTCTCTTCTCTTACAATGATTTATTTCAGTCCCTCATTAAAATAGATTCCTATTAAACCAGACCCACTTTAAAATATCCAGAAATACCCAACGAGGGCTTGATTTCAATAATTCCAGTATACGAATATTGGAAAATATTTATTGCCACTCCATTTTGGGCCTCTGTCTATTGTGCATTCCTGCAAGAGGATCATACTTCCTGCCCTTTGATGTCTGTCTTTGTTCACGTGACCAGCTTTGGCCAATGAAATTTAATAGAATTTGTTTGAGCTATTTCACAGCAGAAGTTTGAAGAATCATCTCTATTTTCTCTCTATTTCAAGACCATAATGTACAGGTAGAATTTACAGCCTGGATCCCAGCATGAAAAAGATGTGGACCAGAGCTGAAATTGACTGAAAAAAGACATGCGTGAGGAAAGAAACTTTGATTTTGTAAGGACTTTGAGATTGTTTATCATCAAGCATAACTTAGCTTAAGTTGGCTGAGAGAGGAGTCAACACAATCTTAGATCCCTGGGAAGGTCACTTGCTGCCTAGGTCTCTTCTCGGTCTGATAAAGGATCATTCTTCAGAGAAACAATCATCCTCTCTGAAGATATGGCTTCATTCTTCATTCATTCATTACTCAGGTAAACGTAATAGGAAAGAGCAACTGACTTGGTTGTGGTACAGGGAAGTAGAGGAAGAAGTCAAATGTGCCGTTCATGTTTGCATGAGATGCTCAATTACTAATTTGCCTTCTCCACCCTGCTCCTTCTTGGTCAAGTCCACCACAGTTGGATTTCAATGATGTTGATTCATCCTTGAAAACTTCATGTTAACAGATCTTTGACCATAAAGTATGTAAGAACTAGATAAACCTAGATCTGCAAATTGCTAGCTTTGTCATCTTAAGAATGTTAACTATCAGTCAGATCCTCAAGATTTTCAACGTGGACTACTGCAATAACCATTTTCCTTGTCTTCATTTCAGCTCCCTCTAGTCCCTCTCACTGTTTATATCACTTACTTGCTTAAAATCCTCCAATAAGTCCTTATTGCCTACTAGACAAATCCTAAATTCTTTGACAAGGCACACAAAACTTCCATGAACTGGCCCCTACCTACACCTTCAATTTTATGTCTTGATGTTCCTTACCTGAACTTTGTGTTCTAGCAATGTTGAACTATTTGCATTTCCCTAGATGAGACCAGGGTTTTCTGTCTTCCATCTCCAAACCTCAATCTATGCTGCCCCCTCTGGCTTGTCTGCCCATCCACTCAAAACTCTTGCCTTCCTGACCTTCAAGTTTGTGATCTCAGCCAGAACTGCTTCAAGCATGTGGAAAAACCTTTCTTATTTCCCATTAGTTAGTGTATGTAGGATTGTGCTTTCTTAAAAAGGCGGGGGGGGGGGGGGCGGGGATCCAAGATTTAAGTATGAGATTAGGGATGGCCTTTGCACAATGAAAAGAGGCAGTCTAAGCTTGTCTTTTCAGACAAGTAATGTTCCATGAGGTTCAATTAAACTCCTTAGTGTCTTACATTTAGTAAAATATATTTCTCTAACTAACTTTGTTTGTGATGCATATTTCTATCAAAGACTTCAAACAGAAGGGAGCTGATACTCTGACTGTTATAGACCTGGGATGAAGTCATTCTTAATGTCACCTAAACACACATTAAACTGTTTTGTAATTCATGATTTGCAGGCTTTCCCTCAATTGTAAACTGTGATGAGCTTCAAGATATTAAACAGGATCTTTTTTTCATCTTTGGAACTCTAGTGCCTAACTGATTATAGGTTATTTATAAATATTTTATTTTGATTTATCTCCAGAATAGAGTAAAAATCAGATTTGACTAATATTTACTGGATTCTGTTTACTAGACACACTGTATTAGGCACTTTGGCATGTTATTTTTACAGAATTTTTAGAAATTCTATTCTTATTTTTATTTTATAGCTAAAGAAACAGAATCTTTAGAGTATAAATTATACAAAAAATCACACAATAAAAAAAGAGCCAGAATTGGAACTCAGGCCTCTCTGGGTCTGTGTTTTGTTATTTTTACCATATTAGAGTCTGACTTTATTACTGAAAAAGACTACTCACACAAATACCTTATGACCTAATCTCTAAAAGGAAGAAAAAAATGAACAGTTCAAAGTATTTTTCAAGTTTTTTAAAATAAATTTGAAACATCAGATTTTCAAGTTAATGCTCAAATCATACATTCAAAGAAACCTCAAGAATTAAAACAGCTTCTCAGGAAATACTACTTGAATATTTATAAATTCCATGGCTGAGCCCCAAGCAGAAGGCAGGAGGACAGGATCATCACTTAATGGGCTGGCTCCTGCCTACACACTCAGCAGTAATTGTCCCTGTGGTATCAGCACAGATAAAGCTCCCTAGCCTTCATTTTCACCATGGAGTAGCACTTGGTTACATGTCAGAAATCTAAAATACTCAAAAAGATACGTTAGCTCCCCCATTGCTCTCTTTCCATCTGTCCCTCGTGATTTCTGTATGCTTAGGAGGTGGCTTCCTACATGCGAACCTGAAAGCATTCATAGGTGACTGTCATTCAATATACCTGAATGATTGGGGGACCTCTGTGAGACCTCCTCAGTGCTCCAGTGTGTCTTGCTGTAGGCCTGAGAACCAAGAAGACACAGACAACTCTGTCAGCAAGGACAGAGTCAGTCACCTGGGTCATGCTGTGCGAGGGGTTCGAGAGGATCAACAGAAAAGAGCCTGGGCTGTAAAAGAAAGACACTGGCCTTGGGGTTTGACAGATTCAGCTTTTACCTCTGCACTGCCACCCATTCATTATGTGACTGTGAGGAAATGCCCAGAAGGCTCATTCCTAGACAAGATGGAGGCTCAGTGCACTGGAGACAACAGAAACACTGATTATATCGCAGTATTGATTCACACATATTTTTCTCTGATGGAATTTTCATAGTAGGTAGAAGGTCCACCAACAAGGAAAAGATTACTTAATGGTCTTTCCTAAAGGCAATGATTGAAGGTTAAAGGAACAGTGTCAAGAAGGGCAAGAATGTTGAAACTCATTAGGAAAAAAAAAAAAGAATAGAAGCTTAACATTTTGTGCTTTATAGGAAATCAAAGACTATAAACCAGGCACTATGACAATAAGACAGCAAAAGTCTTCATAAATTTTGTAGACTGTCCCAATTTGTTCATTTAGTTATTACTTTTTTACCTTCTCCATTATTATTCACATGTAAGCCCTTAAAATCTGAAAAGGAAGTGGGGAACAAAAAGAAAGAAGGGAATCAGAAATGTTACATCTTACCATTTCAACACAGTCAGATTTGGAAGAAACATATCTTTTGGGATTGAGACATCTACAGAGAGGAGAAGAGAAGGGGATGAATTCCCCAAGACCCATGGAACAGAAAGAAAAGAAAGAAAAGGAACTAAGAAATAACGAGGCTCATGTGAGACAACCAGGCATTTCTCCTGGAGGATAACTTGGCATCTTTAAGCCTCAGCTCTCCCTTTTTTAAAATGGGAATAATCACTGCTCTGTCACAGTGTTTCCTTGATGTTTATTGGATAACATATGTTGCACCTAGAATTTTTCCTATCACATAATAATTCAGAGCAGAATTGGGTTTGGTACAGTCAGCAAATATTAGTCCCCTTCTCTACAGTAAGTGTTTATTTCTTTATTTGCTTATCTGTGGTGATATTTACTTATTTTAAAGCTCAGGTCCTAGTGGAGTCTTGTGACTTTGTCTTTCTTTCAAAGGAAACACAGTAACTGGATGGACTGTCTCTGTGGATTTGCTCTTATATGACTCTTTCTCAAGACCTCATATACAGCCATATTCCTCAAGATTCTTAGGAAAGAAATGAAATTCTTTAGGAAGTACCTGTACCAGTCTCTCTCTTCTGCAAGACCAGTGCAAGGGGACAAATGGAAGCTCATATATCTTATACCTAAACACTTAAATTCATAAACAGCCAACAAAATATTTTATAAATTATATTCTACTTTCTCCCCTTGAGAAAATATCCTCATAATAACAAAATGCATTAAGCAATGATTTTTACCTGATTAAAACTAATCAAAATACTTCAAACTACTGAATTTAATTTTTATTGCACATGTCTGAATGTTTTGTTGATGTACTAATATTCTAATGAGTAACTTCAAAAAGACAAACATAATCATAATTTATCATACATTTGTTCATAACATTTATTTTTATTGCCTTCATTTTAGCAAAATCACTAATTGTGCTGGTCAAAATCAAGATTTCTATATAATTTATGTTCTAATAGTTATGCCTAATTAGGCATCCATTACTAAATTTTAGATAATTTTGTTTAATGAGCTTTAGTTTGGAGAATCTGCCTTGTTGAGACAGAAGCAACTAGATTTGTCAAAAGCCATACTTAAAGCCATACTCAAATTTGAAATGAACAAAAAATTGTAGATATCACTTTAAGATATCACTTTAAAACACAATAGTCAGGGTCATATGTGATAAATGGTTGGTAAGCAGAAGTGTTATGAGATATTTTGATTTCATCATATAGCTTTCTATATTTGACTTCCATAAGTACTTAAAGCACTATCTCCATCCATACATAATCAGTATTACACTTCACATATGTTTTCAAGGTTTAATGTATACATAAATATATAAAAATACATGTACAAATGCATACATAAAATTTTAGAGTAACATGAATTATTTGATATCGCAGATTGTTTCTTAATTGCCATTTGTAAAATTATGCCAATTTGTGAGTATCTCTGGAGCAACAGATTAGAAAATAAAGCAAGAAATGGATGTTTGCCACTACTAGAAAGACACACTTCTTCATGCAAGAAACCACATTCATGCAGTTGAAAAGAAAGGATTTGACCAGTTAATGAATTTGTCTTTTCTCTTACTTGTGCGCTCTGCTCATCTTCCGCCCTGAAGCAGCGTCGGCATCTGAGGTTTTCAGTGACTCAGCCCACAAACTTCCAGCTCATTCAGACACAGGTACTTGTCTGAATGGTGCTAGTCATAAGACGAGACATTTAGGGTTGTGGGTCATAGTATATTAGTACTGGTGCTGGATCCTGAGTGACAGAGAACCCATGGGCATCTCAATAAATTTATTTTCTGTGTGTTTGTGATATGTGGGGCTTTCTACAGTAGTGATTCCAAGATAAGTATCCTGTGGAGAACAGTGTTATAGTGTTAATAAAGTGGTCAAATTAGCTCATTGAGGAAGTGATGGGGCCAAAAGTTATGAATAGATGGAGTGTGCCATGTGGCTATATGAAGGAAGAGAATTCGAGGCTGAGGGAATGGCCAGAGTAAAAGCTGTGAAGCTGGAAGTGTGACAGCTATGTTGATGGTTTGGCATGGATTCCAGTATGGCTGAAGTTTATGTGAAAGAGAGTGGTAGGAGAGGGGAGGCCACTGGAGGGTTCTTCAAATCAGAGGGTTGATAGGATTTTAGTTATGTATGACATCAGCAGGCAGAGTCATCTTCCTAAAGCGCAGCTCTGATCATCTCCCCTCTTCTCCAACCTTTAATAATTCCCTACTACTTAAAAAATAAATGTATAAATGTTCATTCTTTCTAGGTTACCTCTTAGTCCAGTCCATATGCATTGAGATTTTGTTAACTATGTGGGAATGTGTTTCATTGTTCCAAAGAGTATATGAATCATGTTATTGTGTTTATTCCTTTAAAGATAATTTGCCTTAGACACCATAAACTTGTATAATACCATTGCTGAGAAACAAGTATTATGCAGTTATTTCAATAGAAGTTGAGTGCTTAGAAAGCACAAGACCATTAGCTATTTAACATACTGAGAGATGGGAGCTAAATGACATCCAAAGTGATAGAAAGTTTGTTTCTGGTGAGAAATAAAGTGCACAATTCAACTAACAAGAAAAATACCACAAAAGAACAAGGTTATAAAAAGTCAAATTGTCAGAGGGAAAGAGCAAATATAGTATCAAAATAATGAGATAGTTCTTACAGGCAGTAATATCTATTTCCACCAAACTGAAAACTTTCAGCCAAATACAGCAAGATACTGTTAGAATTTTAGTATTTTTATGAATAGATGGTTTAAACTATTTTGGCTGCATTAGCTGCCTAACATTTCAACTGAGAGATATTTGTTCTCTAACATTTTATTCAACATTAACACACTTAGAAGTAGAAACACCACTTTCACTTGGATGTGGTTATTTTGAAGCCTGAGAGAAAGAAGCATAACTGAATATGATAGTATAGAATAGGTAATCAACCATTGTTTAGTCTATTACTAGTCTATTAAGACAGTTCTGAGTAATGGTATACAGCAATTATTTATTTTCCCCATATAGTTTCCCATTATCTACATATTCTCTCTTGTCTTTTTCCCTTGTCCTCGTCCCCCAGAGCCTTCAGGGTTTTAACCCTTCTCCTCTCCCTGGGGTCTTGAGTCTCAGGGTCAATAATTTCCATTTGGAACTGGAGGTCCATGAGGAGAATGGGGCTTGGATGGAACTGGTAATATTTCAGACCCTTCTGCATGAGAGTGAAATATTTACAAAACAAACATATGTCTTCCTTGTTAATATTGACTAGCTATCATGGCATAATTACAATGTATAATTATGCTAATTAAGTCATCCTTGCTTTTCTCCATTGTAGTAAACAGATTCAGTTCTATTATTTTAGCATTGCACAAGCTGGGACTTTAGAAGGGATATAGAAAAGGACCCCACACCAGGATGAGAAGAAAAATGTATTCAACTACATGTCTTATTAAATGCCATAGTGATTACACAAAAAATAATTTGCAGTCCCTTTTGGGTAGAGAAAAAATAGCCATGAGAACTTACAGCCATTATTTTAGATATTTTAATATGGCTTTAAAATATTCTAATTGGTAATATTGAAACCATCAAATTGACTAGAAGGTTATCTTCACTTTGTGTTTAAATGTAGCCTTTCCCTGAAATACATAGACGTTAGAAATAGAAAATAGGGGCGCCTGGGTGGCTCAGTCGGTTGAGCATCCGACTTCGGCTCAGGTCATGATCTCACGATTCTCAGGTTGGGGCCCCGGGTCGGTCTCTGTGCTGACAGCTCAGAGCCTGGAGCCTGCTTCCGATTCTGTGTCTCCCTCTCTCTCTGCCCCTCCCGTGCTCATGCTCTGTGTCTCTCTCTGTCTCAAAAATAAGTAAAACATTAAAAAAAAATAGAAAATAACTTCTAGTAATCACAAGGACTGAAGCAGTTCTGAATTGCTCACCACAAAGTCATCTTAAGAAAAACGACTTCTATGGAATTGCTTTAAGAATGTGAAATCACATACTGAAATAATTCACTCTTTTCCACAGAAGAATATACTTTGTATTTTGTTTAACACACCATGGCGCTTTATATAAAGTGATATACTAGGAAGATATGATGAAATGAGCAATGAAGTTGAAAGTAGGGCTCTTAGATTCTCCTCCCCTTGCTGCCATCACTCTCCTCTGCATCCTTCAGGTTGCAGGTCACTCTCAACACATCACCTCCTTACACTGAAACTGAACAGGCTGTATTAAGGCATTGTTTTCTTGGGTTAGTATTTGGAAATTTAGGTTTCCACGTAAGAGTCCCAGAATGGTGAATAGTGGGGTATGGGAGGAGTGGCAGTTTGAATAGTGGATTCAATCCCCATGTCAAAAAGGCAGCTCCACTTCATCTTTTTATTTTTGGACTTCAGTTATGATTTTTTTTTTGGCAAAAAAAATTCCCCCATTAAAACTGCTTACAAACCACAATTCTCTTTAAACTTTAAATTTAGTTTACATCTATCTTTATTAATTAGCATACAATGTTGATGTGTGATGGACATAAACTTTGTGAAGGTAGAACAAGTGAAGGCAGGCAGTAAAAAACCATTTCAATATAAATGAAGAATAAGTCCTTTAAAATAAACTTTTTCTAAGAATTTTATTCCATAAAATGTTTTAATGATCAAATAAATTTAGAAAATGCTGTAAATCTCCTTGAGATTTGCAGTGTACATTAACTGATTAAAGACACTGGTAAGTCTTTTATATTTTGTTCAACCCAGAGTTCCCCGGTCTTATTAGATGACAGAACTTCATTTTAGTGTATCTGTTACTCATTTATGGAAACATGCTGCCATAGGGAAATAGAAGTGAGGCAGAAAGAAGATACTTTATTTTCCACTGTCTCTGTAGCCAATACTTGGTGAAATCATCCAGAATATTAGTGAGCTTTACATTCACTTATTTTCTGACATAGACGTCTCAGGTTCTTGCTACAGCATCTATGCCAAATATTGACTGACATACTGACACAGAAGCTTCCAGTATTGGTTAAAGATGACTTAATGCAGAATACACTATACAGGACTATAGACCGGACAAATAATTGTGAGTTTCTTTTCATGTCATGTCTTTTTAATAATAGAAATGGAATCCATTTACAGACAGGAAAAATACTTAGTTGCCATAAGAATGATACGCGTTCCTTAATAAAGAAAAATCAACTGAAGTCTTCAGATAAGAAAATTCCACTAATTAGTGGTTTCACAAACTACTGATTGGTCTTCTGAACTTAAAAATATTAAATGCATTTAGCTATGAGTCTAATTGTGTGTTATTTTAATCAAGCTTTTTTCTTGCATATGTAGTGAGCAACAGCATTATTTTTTTTAATTTTTTTTAATGTTTATTTATTTTTGAGACAGACAGAGTCAGAGCATGAACAGGTGAAGGTCAGAGAGAGGGAGACACAGAATCTGAAACAGGCTTCAGGTTCCGAGCTGTCAGCACAGAGCCTGACACGGGGCTCGAACTCATGGACTATGAGATCATGACCTGAGCCAAAGTCAGATGCTTAACCAACTGAGCCACCCAGGCGCCCCACAACAACATTATTTTATGTAAACTAACATAAATTACTGTGATTGTGAATTGAATTATTCTACTATAGCAAAAGAGGTAGAAATGAATCAATTGCCAGTTCAAGAAGTCACAAATGTTATCTCTTTGAAGTTCCACCATTTTGTCTAGTAGTAAATATCCAAACAAGAATAATATTTAAAAATATTAAAAATTTTAGATAAAATGTTCAGATTATAGGAAGAGATAGTAAAAGATATTAGATTTTTCCTATCATAACTTATGGAAGAAATTATTGTTTTTTCAAAAAAATTTTTAACATTTATTCATTTTTGAGAGACGGAGAGAGAGTGTGAGCTGGGGAGAGGCAGAGAGAGAGGGGACAGAGGATCCCAAGCAGGCTCCATGCTGATAGCAGCAAGCTCAATGCAGGGTTCAAACTCATGAACCATAAGATTATAACCTGAGCTGAAGTCAGACACTCAGTCAACTGAGCCTCCCAGGTGCTGCAAAAATTTTTAAATTGAGATGTAACATACACAAAGCTTAAGAATACACCTTAATGAGTTCTTAAATATGGATGCACCTGAGAACCACCAATGAGATCAATACATAGAACATTTCCAGTACCCTACAAGCTTTCTTAGGGCCCATTCCTAGTGGATACCCATCTGCAGCACCACTAAGATAAAGATAACCATTATTCTGATTTCTTTCACCATGGATTAATTTTTCCTTTTCTTGAACTTCATATAAATGAAATCATGTAGTATGCCATATACACTTGATTTGTGTCTCACTTTGTCATACTGTTTGTGAGGTTCATTCACGTTTTTGGGTGGAGATATTATAAAAAATTTTTTAAACGGAATAAAAAAAAATGTAATGATGCACACATTCCTGGACATGTCTTTTGTAGAACACATACAGTTACGACATAGGTAGACATGGGTGTGTAGTCTTAGTAAACAATGGCAAACAGTGGTTTTAGTGGATGCTGCATGTTTATTAGGAAAAAAGACCATGTGAATCAGTGTTATCCCATTTAAATGTTCTTAAGAACTCATATAGATTGAACCTCTTATATTAATTAGTTGGAGAGGACCCAGGGAAAAAGTGACATGTTAAAATTCATGTAGCTCACAAATGCCATATCTTTATCTGATACTTTCATGTCTTGTTTTTTTTTTAAGTTTATTTATTTATTTTGAGAGAGAGAGAGCATGGGAGGTGGGGGGAGGGTGGATAGAGAGGGGGAGAGAGAATCCTAAGCAAGCTTCACACATCAATGCAGAGGCTGATGTGGGGCTCAGACTCACAAATGGTGGGACTATGACCTGAGCCAAAATCAAGAGTCAGACACTTAACTGGTGGAGCCATCCAGGTGCCCCTCACTTCTTGTTCACTCGTCTCCCCCAGCCACCATTCCTACACTCCTCTCCTTGAGCTGAAGCATGACACATAGATAGAATTTGAACTTTCGAGTCTGGCAAGTCTGGATTCAAATCCCTTTTCTGCAACCCTCCATCCCCAGTCTTGATCATCTCCCCTGTACCTGATACAACTTAACTTTCAAGTTCTTGTGAGAATTAAATGAGTTAATGTACCCAAAAATCCTGAAGTATAACATGGTCTCAGATTTTTTTGTTCTTATTGCTTCTACATTCTTTTGCTTCCTGAAATATATCCTTAGGCATATTACTTAAAGATTTAGAGACTTTAATTCTTTATTTTTTTTAAAGAAGCCATAATTCTATCTCTTCTGCCAATTCCATATAACTCATATGAAGATTAACTGATAATATAGTAAAAAAAAAAACAATTCTCTTCATGCAATAAAGATTCACATTTGGGAAATAGAAACAGCTACATCCAGGGAGGAATTAAAAATTATATATCAACTGTGCATATTTTATTTAGTGTAAATTTAAATCTGTATTTATTTTTCAGTGTTTAATTTCAGGTCAGGACTTTTCCTTTGTCTAAGGGTCTACTTTGGAATCCAGACTTTGTTGTGTAGAAAATACCTATAGGGTGAGGTCAGTGATAATGTTGGAGTAGGGACATCTAGGGACTATCCCTCCCCAGAAACACCTAAGCACTTGTCAAAAACTGTAAAACTATCCTTACTGGAATGCAGGAAGATAGTCAAAAGTTTGGAGCAACTGAGAGGATACTTCACCAGGAGAAAGGTCACTGAAACAAGATAAGATGTTTTAACTAACCTAGATCTACCCCCTACCTTGGTGCACCAGCAATCTTGAAAATGACAGCCTATCCATACTGTAAGCACCTGGTTCCAGAGGTAACAGAGTGAGTTTTGTTCCCAAGGAATTGTGCTTATCTGGTTTTGCCTAACCAGGAGTTTCCCTTTGTTTTGCTTAACTCAGAACTCTACAACACTGAACAGTAATAAAGCGCCCAAAAACAATAAAAACCAAATGAACAAGCCACTGCTGTCTAGTATGAAAAATAATGTTAGGAATCAACAATAGATGTGCCAAAAGCCTGGAAGGAAAAGCTGAGTAGTGAGGTTTTGAGGGAGAATAGGAGGTTTGAAAAATTGCCACATATACAGAGGAACCTACAGTCCTACATACATGCTCAGAATAGGACACATACTCCGAAAAGATCTGAGGAGCCCAAAAGCTTTCAACTGTAGCTGACCTTTAGTATCAGTGCAAGCTGGAAGTGTAGACTAAGACAAAGTTGTAAATGGCCTGGAGAAGTATTTAGGGAATGCCACAACACAGAGTCAGTATGAAAAGACTTAGAGTGTGATTTTTAAATTTCTTTTTTTTTCTTTTGTGTTTGCACATAATAAATGTTCACTTTTCAATAAAAGATTGTGAAGCATGCAAAGAAGCAAATATGGGCCATACACAGAAAAAAAATAATTGAACAAAAACGGTCTTAAGTAAACCCATATATTGGATGTAGTAGACAAAGACTTTACATCAACTCTCTTAAATATGCTAAATGCACAAATAACTAAAGGGGTGGGAAAACAATGGCTCAGTAAACAAAGAATAATCAACAAAGGGAAATTATGAAATGGAATGTAATAGATTATGGAGAAGAAAACTACAATGCTGAAATGAAAAATCACTAAAGGGGTTCAACAGCAGATTTGAGTAGGCAAATGAAAGAATTGGCAAAGTTTATGGTAAGCCAAAAGAAATTATTCAGTTTGAGGAGCAGAAAGAAAATAGGATAAAAAGCGAATAGAGTCTCAGAGACTTGTATGACACTACCAGCCATTAGAACATACACAAAAAGAGACATGAGAGATATAGGATCATAAAGAATACTTAGAGAAATTATGGTCAAAAACTTCTCACATTTGATGGAAAATACATCTATGGAGCTCCATGGATACCAAGTAGGATAAGCTCAAAGTTATCTGCATAGAGATACATTATACTCAAACTGTTGAAAGCCAGAGAGGAAGAGAATCTTCAAAGCAGCAAATGAGAAATAACTTATAATGTACAAGTTATCTTCAATAAGATCAACAGATAAATTCTTGGAAGAACCATGGAGAACAGAAAATAATGGGATGACCTATTTAGAGTACTGAAGGGGGGAGGGACTGTCAGCCAAGAATTCTATACCCAGCAGAACTATCCTTCAAGAATGAAGGAGAAATTAAAATATTCCCATATAAACAAAAACTGAAAGAGTTAATTACTATCAGGCAAACCTTAATAGAAATGCAAAAGAGAGTCCTTCAGGCTGAAGTGAAAAGGATGCTAGGCAGTAATTCAAAGCAATGCAAAGAAATCAAGAACACGGGGCGCCTGGGTGGCGCAGTGGGTTAAGCGTCTGACTTCATCCAGGTCACGATCTCGCGGTCCGTGAGTTCGAGCCCCGTGTCAGGCTCTGGGCTGATGGCTCAGAGCCTGGAGCCTGTTTCCGATTCTGTGTCTCCCTCTCTCTCTGCCCCTCCCCCGTTCATGCTCTGTCTCTCTCTGTCCCAAAAATAAATAAACGTTGAAAAAAAACATTTTTAAAAAAAGAAATCAAGAACACTGCTAAAGGTAAATATGTAGGTAAATATGAAACTAAGTATTATGGTATTTTGATTTGTAGCTCTTTCTTTTCCTATGTTCTGTAAAATGTCTATGCATAAAACAATAATTATAAATCTGTATTAGTGGATACATAATGTATAAAGATATAATCTGGGACAATAACAATATAAGTGGGAAGGATGTGAATGTATGAGTCATAACAGAGTTTTTGTATGCCATTAAAGCCAAATTAGTCTCAAACTGGATTGTTAACAAGTTTAAGATGTTGGGGTGCCTGGGTGGCTCAGTCGGTTGAGCATCCAATTTCAGCTCAGGTCAGGATCTCGCAATTTGTGAGTTCAAGCCCCGTGTCAGGCTCTGTGCTGACAGCTCAGAACCTGGAGCCTGTTTCAGATTCTGTGTCTCCCTCTCTCTGCCCCTTCTCTGCTCACGCTCTGCCTCTCTCTGTCTCTCAAAAATGAATACATGTTAAAAAAAATTTTTTTAATAAAAAAAAAGAAATTAAAAAAAAAACAAGTTTAAGATGCTAATTGTAATTCCCAAAGTAACCACTAAGAAAATTAATAATAAACAAAAAAGGAAGTAAGGAAATCAGAATGAGACAGTCCAAAAATTCACAATTAAACACAAGAGAAGGAAGTATGAGGGAAATAGGAAACAATAAAAAAAGATACAGCATACAGAAAACAAATAACAAAATGGCAAGTTCTTCCCTGGTATTAATTACTTTAATTGTGTATGGATTAAAATCTCCAATTAACAAAATAAACCAAAAAAAAACCATGATCCATCTATATGCTGTCTACACGTGACTCACTTTAGATCCAAAGACATGAAAAGGCTGAAAGTAAAAAGGATCACAAAATAAATTCCATGCAAATAGAAAATTGCAAAATTCCATGCAAATAGTAACCAATAGAGAGCTACCCATCTATATAAATTTCAGATAAAATAGACTTTAAGAGAAAATTGTTGCAAGAGATTAAGAGGGACATTATGTATTGATAAAAAGTAACTTTATGAAGAAAATGTAATAATTATAAATATATATGCATCAAATTAAAAAAACCCAAAATATATGAAGCAAAAATTGACAGAATTGGAAGGATAAACAGGCAATTCTATAATAACAGTTGCATGCCTCAAAACCCTAATCTAAATAATGGATAGAACAACTAGACAGAAGACGAATGACAAAATAAGAGGATTTGTACAATGCATATACAGAACCCTCCACCCAACAACAGTAGAATATACATTCTCCTCATGTGTATATGGACAATTCTCAAGGATAGACAATATCTTAAGCCAGCAAACAAAATTCAATACATTTTAAAAAGATTAAGTTATACACAGCATCTTCTCCTACTACATAGAATTAAATCAATAACATAAGAAAAACTGGAAAATTCACAAATATGAGGAAATAAAATACACTTTAACAAAACCATTGGGTCAAAGAGGAAATCACAAGAAAGGTACCTTGAGAGGAACAAAAAAACAATACAACATACCAAAACTTAATGGAATGCAGGGAAAGCATTGCTCAGAGTAAAATTTATAGCTGTAAATGTCTGCAGAAAGAAGAATAAAAGATCTCAAACCAATAAAGTAATTTTATATTGTTAGGAACTAGAAAAAGAGAAGCAAATTATACCTAAAACTAGCAGCAGGAAGGAAATAAGAAAGATTGGTGTATTACTCGGCAATCAAAATGAAATCTTGCCATTTGCAACAACATGGATGGAACTAGAGGGTATTATGCTAAGCGAAATTAGTCAGATAAAGACAAATATCAAATGACTTCACTCATATGAGGACTTTAAGACACAGAACAGATGAACATAAGGGAAGGGAAGCAAAAATAATATAAAAACAGGGAGGAGGACAAAACATAAGAGACTCTTAAATATGGAGAATGAACAGAGGGTTACTGGAGGGGTTGTGGGAGTGGGGATGCACTAAATGGGTAGGGGGCATTAGGGAATCTACTCCTGAAATCATTGTTGCACTATATGCTAACTAATTTGGATGTAAATTTTAAAGAAATGAAATTTTTAAGAAAGGAAGATTGGTGAGGAGATATATAAAATAGAGAGTAGAAAAAATTATAGAGAATATTAAAGAAACCAAAATTTGGTTCTCTGAAAGATCAAGAAAATTGACAAATCTTTAGCTGGATCAACTAAGACAAAAAGAATGAAGGCTCTGTTAACTAATAAAAAATGAAGGTTGGAACATTACTACAAACCTTACAGAAATAAAAGGAATTATAAAAAATACCATGAACAATTGTACATCAAAAATTTGTAACTTAGATGAAATGGACAAATTCCTAGGAACACATAAACTACCATAACTGACTCAAGAAGAAATAAAAGAATATTTCTTTTAAAAGAACATGAAAATACTTATAACAAGTGAAGACATTGAAGCCATAATAGTAATAATAATAATAATAATAATTTAAATAAAAAGAAAACTCCCAAAAAAGAAAAGTCCAGAACCAGAGGGTTTTGCTGGTGAATATTACCAAGCATTTAGACAAGAATTAACACAAATCATTCTCAAGCTCTTCCAAAAAATAGAGAAAGAAGGAATATTTAACATATTCCATGAGGCCAGTAGTATTATGATACCAAGAAGCAAATGTTCATGACCTTGCATTGAAAATTTTTCCTTAAATATGACACCAAAACATGAGCAATGTTTTCTCAACATGTTAAACATAGAATTACTATATGACCCAGTAATTCCAGTCCTAGAAAAAAACTCAAAAGAATTGAAAACAGGTACTAAAACAAAGAATTTGTACAAAAGTGTTCATAGTAGCATTATTCACAATAGCTAAAAGGTGGAAATAATCCAAATGTACATCAGCAAATGAATGCATAAACAAATGTGATATATCCATACTGTAAAATATTATTCAGCTATAAAAAAAGAATGAAGTACTGATATATGTTACACGTGGAAGAATCTTGAAAACATTATGCTAAATGAAAGAAGTCAACACATAATAGACCACATATTGTATGATTCTATATATATGAAATATCTAGAATAGGCAAATGCACAGTGACAAAAAACAGATTAGTGGTTGTTAGGGTCTGAGAGAAGGTAATGGGGAGTCACAACTTAATGGGTATAAAATTTCCATTGTTGGGTGATGAAAAATTCTAAAACTAGTAAAGATTGCGCAACATTGTGAACACACTTAATGCCACTGAGTTGCATATTTTAGAATGGTTAAATTGGTAAATTTTATATGATGTGTATTCTACCACAATAAAGAGAAATGAAAAAAAAACATGATGTATCAGTATCAACTGGTAGTTTGTGTTTTGTAAAACAATGGGAAAAAATAGAGAAACTTGGGAGGCAATTTGGTAGATCATTTTCAATATTTTCTTTCCACCAACCTTTCACAATTGCTTTGTCCACACATAACTTGACTAAAAAATTGGAAGCAAGCATATAAAAGCATTACAGTTAGTTTTTAATACAAGCAACATCCTCTTTTTGCACTTTTATCTTATTCATTTTTATAGAATTTAATTAGAATATGTAATTATATATTAATATATATGTTAACACACTTATTTAAAGAGATGAGACCAATAGTAGCTTGGAGAAGAAACACAACTAATTCTTTTTAAGTTTTTTATTTTTTAATTTATTTTGAGAGAGAGAGAAAGAGAGCATGCATGTGAGGAGGAGGGGTAGAGAGAGAGAGAGAGAGAATCCGAAGCAACCTCCGCACCAAGCATGGAGTCTTAATTCCCCACACGGTGAGATTATGACCTGAGCTCAGAGTCATCAAGAGTCAGAAGCTTACCTGACTGAGCCACCTAGTACCCCAAAACATAACTAATTATTTTTAAGTTAGTTATTAACACTAATTATTAATAAGGAGCCCAGCTTTCAGAAACAGAGGGAGTGAGTACATTGAGGAATATGCTACTGGCATGTTCTGGGCACCAGAGGCAGCCACCATTATATTTTTCCAGAGAGGATCAAGAGTGTGGATAATTCAGGGGTCGGTTGAAAGAGCTTCAATTGTGGTTAATATATGTATAGTGAGCTTTGATTCACAAGACCTTTTTCTCATCTACTATGTGAACCTTAAGAATGCAAAGATCTTACCTACATCATTCATAAATGGGCCTGTGGTGCCTATAAATAGTGCTTGCACATAATCAGTTCTTAATAAATATCCATGACCAAGAAATGACTCAACAAAAGAGTTTTACTCATTTAACAAGAGGGGATAAAAAGTATGTGAAAGTGGTTGAAAATATATACTCTCTATGTAATATGCTTTATATTTCCCTTCATTTTTTAGCCCATATCTGCCTGTGGTATATACTTGTTTAGAACATGCGCTTTCAATCAACAGTGATTTGTAAAGAGCTGCACAGTTCTCTAAGAAAACCACAAGACAAAATGAATGGCACTTTTCATTATTTTATAAGTAGGATTCCAGGGCCAACATTTTACAGGGCAGTAATAAAATGAAAAGATGAAAATAGGACTTACACAATATCATATACGTGTATGTGCCAACTTGCTTTTGAATCTCAGCATTGCTTACAATTCTGTTAAGACTGAAAGCTGTAAAATGCAATTGATATGGGTATATATAATCTAGCTTACCAAAGGGCAAATGATATACTTATATTTAAAAGGAGTTTCCATTCTTATCCCTGCTTTCAGTTACTTCAACTTCTTTAAAAATGCTTGTTTTTCTTGAAATGTTTCTTGTGTGGTCTGACCAAGTGTAAACGGTCTTCAGGGCAAGTGAGGGAGGAAAACCAAAATTACTTCAGCTATTTCCAAGTAAGGAAAACATATACTATGTGTGTCTTTTATTTTAATTAAATTAAGAAGAGATATTCCAGGTACCCTCAGCATTTTGAAAGTCATCCAGTGTGCCTCGCCTGGAGGCAGTGTGCATGGTGGAAAGAACAGGAGCCTGGAACCAAAATATCTTGATTTCAGTAAAAATGTTTGCCACTTTTTGCCCATAAGATCTTGGACAAATCCTTTTACCGTGCATGGCCTTGTTTTCCTCATTAGTAAATGTGGAAAATAATAATAGCCTTGCGAAAGTGGTAGTAAAACATTAGTCTGATATTTTTACGAAGGGAATATCAATCTTAGTTGTTATTTTGTAAAGTTCTCACATATGAACACGAAGATTGTGCTGACTTCATAAGAACACATACAAACTAATTTCAGTCTCCTTGTTCACCTCCACAAAATTTCACAGCTTTTGGTATGGTCACATAGCCGTTATTTTCCAAGCGCTGGTAAGTTCCCAGCGTTTTATGCTATGAATTATACAAAACTGTTAGCTTTATCTTCAGAATCTACCCGTATTTCAAATTAGTTAAACTACCTTACTCATAAATTTGCCACAGGTGGGGCAGCATTGCCTCAAGTTTAGGTCTGCCAATCTCTGATGCATCATTTACCCTTTACTTCCGGTTGTAGTTTTTTGCAAAAACTTCAGCTTACATGTAGGTTCTGGACTCACTGCAGTGTCTGGGAACCCCAGTTTGCCTGAGCGCTGAGACAGAAAACCTTCCAGAGAATGATGCTCACTATTCATTTTCAGTTTTGCTTTCACTACCAGTTTTGCCACCGCCATCTACCATTTAGCTATGGCTGCAGCAATTCCCATATGCACAAATACAAAAATGTGGTGGGTTAACCAAACTTCTATGTAAACATTTCGTAAATTTTTTTTTTCAACGTTTAGTTATTTTTGGGACAGAGAGAGACAGAGCATGAACGGGGGAGGGGCAGAGAGAGAGGGAGACACAGAATCGGAAACAGGCTCCAGGCTCTGAGCCGTCAGCCCAGAGCCTGACGCGGGGCTCGAACCCACGGACCGCGAGATCGTGACCTGGCTGAAGTCGGACGCTTAACCGACTGCGCCACCCAGGCGCCCCGATATGTAAACATTTTGAATACAGATGGTCCCCAGCTTACAATGGTTCAGCTTATGATTTTTCAACTTTATGATAATGCAAAAGTGATTCACATTCAGTAAACTGAACTTTGAATTTTAAATTTTCATCTTTTCTCAATACCGGTCAGCCCCTCAACCATGAGGGTAAACAACTGACATACTTCCAGCCATTCGGTTTCAGTACAGTATCCTATCAGTCATAGGAGTATTCAACAAATTTATTTATTACAAAATAAGTTTTGTGTTAGATAATTTTGCCCAACTATATACACATGTGAGTGCTCTGGGCACATTTAAAGAGTAGGCTGAGCTATGCTTAGTAGAATAGGTATATTAAATGCATTTTCAACTTATAATATTTTCAACTTACAATGGATTTATCAGGAGGCAACCCCACCCTAAGTCAAGGAAGATCTGTATAAAGAAGTTTCTTCTCACAGAGAGACCACAAGTATAGCCAAGTTTTACATAGAGAGAGTGGCTCTTAAAAAAATATATGAGCCTTATTTTACTTTCTCCACAAGAAGACAGCTCTCCTTTCCGCCTACATACTTTGACAGAGCGTGACCTCTTCACATCCCTATGACACACAGACGTCTACTCATTATGAGTCAGTCTTCTACTGATGCCAAGAAAGAACTCCATAAAGTAACACCTTTTTAGAAAAAAAAAAGCAGCAAAGTGGAATTTTCAGCAAATGATTTGACCTCATTTTCACAGGACTATTTAAATTCTTCATCGAAGTTGTTTGAGACATTACCATTTTGAAGAAAGTCATACCAAAACAACTGCATTATTGAAATGGACTGAGTTTTAAGGCTGAAATTCGCTTTTGAAGGGCAGAATAAATGAACAGATTTCAGTCAGAACATAATCCAATATCCATAAATAAAGCACTACTCCAACCAACATTATGGAAACAGAACAAGAAGGAATTTTTACATTCAGAAAATATTCAGACTTTCTGCAGCAGTATTTTTCATAGGAATAGATGACAGTGAAGTTCAAAAGTGTGATTCTACAACCCTTTGATTTGGGCACGTGATTACTTTCTCTGAAGTTTAAGATATGTTACATCTTCACAACTGAGCACGCGTTTTTATACACCTAAAATGGCTGACTTTAAAATGTCATGCTATTGAAAACTTCTTTCAGAATATCACCAGGGAAATTAAATATTTAACAGAAACTCTATGTTCCTATGAATACATTATGAGAGAGCCTCAAGCTCTCTCTTGTTTCTTGCAGGAGAAAGAGTGAGGGAAAACGTCAGCTGGAGCCAGACAGTTCATTGCATCAAGAACACTCGACACAGAGATAAAAGCACATCTTAAGTATCTTCTAACCATTTCTATAATTCTCTTTGGTTTATACAAATTAACTCTTTTGGTTTGCTGAATGATTCTTCAGTAGGCAATTTATTCAAAGAAATATGGATTTGTTTCCAAATCAGAGATAGAGTTACAGACACTTCAAATGAAATGGGGCCAATGGGTTACGCCAACCTCACACTCCATCTGATTTTATTCTGAATGGTAATAAAATTATGGTAAAAGGTAAGAAAGTTTATCAAGGGAAAACACTGACCTCAGATTTCTCTCAAAGGAGATCATCAGGCTTTAATACCTGAAGATATTTCACAACAATCTTAGAGCTAAACTTTTTTTAAATTAAATATCTCAACTGGAAAAGGGAAGATTCTATCATTGGGGTTGTGAACTAAATAAATTTATTTTTTAAATTTAAAATCCAGATTAAGACTTTGTCAGATTAAGACACATCTCTATGAAGAATCACAGGGAAAAGAAGTATAAAGAGAAGGCAAATAGGAGAAAGAGGAGGTAATTGAGAAAAAATATGCATGGTTTCTTTCATAAAGTAAATAAAATACAAATCGTTGCTTCATATAAGGAGAAAAACAAAGCAATGAAAATGAAACCTCTTTTACTGTGATTGTGAAGTTGAAAAAGACAAATTTGAGGATAGTAAAGTGTAAAAAAAATAATGATGGAATCCAGTGGCCAGTTATGGAAATGGCACTTACCCTGAAGGAATGTCTGGAAAAGTGTTTCCAGTGGAAGCTGGTGAATGGCTGTGCCCCTAGTGAAAATGAAAGTAGGGAGCTACAGCCAGCCAAGGGAGGAGCATCAGAGGGAACATTCCGCTGGCCAGGACAGATGATGAAAGCTGAGCAGCCACACTCAATGCCAGGTCTGGGACAGTCTGGAGAGAGAGGAAGCCGAGGTGGAGCCCGAGCCGGTAGGAAAAAAATATCCAAATCCCGAGTTATAAAAAGCAAAACCAGAAAGGTCAGTTAGGTACCTTTTACTCTTTAGCTTATGGATATAATTGTGGAATATTAAAGTAATGCTTAGGAAAAGCATATCTTTGATGATGTGACCGAAACTAAGTTGGAGGAAGGAAAGTTACTCTGAGCAGTTCACTTATTCAAAGAACATCCACATAGAGCCTATTCTTTGCTAATACAAGATATGTTTCAGGAATACAAAGATGAAAAGAAAGTGGGGAAGAACAGGTTTCCATTAGGAGAGATGGGACCACCATTATTAAAGACCACAAAGAAATAAAAATCAAACTTAATAGTGTTCTTTGGATTTGGGAATTAGAAAGTGATGGGTGATTTTAGCATGAGCAGTTTTAGTGAATGGCAGAGATGGAAATATTGTAGTAAACTGAAAAATAATTTAGTTTTAGGTTTATAAAAATGAAGAAGTGTATGTGACTTTCCCATGTTCCTAGTAGAAAGGAAAGGAGGAAAACACAACACTGATAGAGGGGCTTTAGGGCCCAGATGGGTTGGATGTTATCATTGTCATATTGTTGTTTCAAAGGGAAATTGTAATTAAAATTGATTGCATTTTTAAATACATTATTTGGTTTATTCATATTAGAAAAGATAATTTAGACATGAAAAACACCTCAGAAATCACTCAACCCACTTTTTAATCTATTTTTTACATTTTATAGATGAAGAAACTAAGGACTTGAAAGTTGTGATTTTCTAGTTAGTCATTTTAAAGGTTATACCAGTAGACATCATCTGTCCAATATTGAGAGAATAAAAACAAAATACAATGATTGCTTAGGACTTCCTCCTTCCTTCCTTCCTTCCTTCCTTCCTTCCTTCCTTCCTTCCTTCCCTCCCTCCCTACCTTTCTTCCTTCTTTCCCTCCTCTCAAATTTGAAAATTCCTTCTAATGCTATCCATTCTAAATAAAGTGTGCGTTTACAGCTATTATCCAGATAAATTAAGGTAGAAATATAAAAGCACAAAGTTTTATATAGCCATATGTTTAAACCATGTAACTATTACATTTTGTAATGATCTTATTATTGTCATACTTCTACGTTTTACTTTGCTTTTGTGGACTTGACATTCATATGTAATCATTCTTATAAAAAGCAACTTGCTTTAAAAATAAAACAAACAAAAACTGAATACCTTTCCTATATAATTTCTTAGCAACAATTTTAAAGCACTGTCATTAGAAACTGTAAATCTTATAGCTGGACTCTTCATTTAAAATTAATGGTAAGCTATAAGAATGCTTCAACCCCTATAGTAAATAGTAGACATTTTGTAGTGCTGAAAGCTTTAGCTTTAAAAATATTTAGCGTTTAGAAGCAGACATTATGTGAAGCTAGAAAAAAAATACAGGATTTAAAAACCTTATGTGACCTTTTGCTCTAATTGAGCCAAATACATAAATTACAGCACCATTGAATCTGAAGGAGGAAATAGCTTATTAGGTCATCTAGTATTTCCCTTCCTAAATTTGAACAGTTCCCTACAGCATATTTCCTAACACTGTAAGTCTGGTTTTGCAAAGTTTCACATGATAACACTTTTCACCACATCTTTAAAAAGCTATTAATCTAGTCAAGCTTCAAAGGAGGTCTCGAATAATGGTGAACTAGAAGCTTTCTTTTCTTAACATGATTCCACCAGCTTCCTTACCTGGCACCCATCTCCAGCAGACCTCCCGCCTTTCTGTGTATTTGAATTGTAGGAAGCCAATCTGAGGGAAAAGTGGAAAAGTGGCAGAACTTTGCCAATATGAACCCCTTCTTCCCACTCCTTCTCCGTGTTTAGACACTAACAATGAAGTGTTGCCCTTCGCACTGAAAATTATCTTGCCTTCTTCCTTTTTTCCATCTGTAGTGTTCCATGAAAGAAAGCTAGGAAACTCTAAAATTATATTTATCATCCTTTCGAGGTGGATTTTCTTTTATTGTTAGCAATGTGTTTTCACTGGTCTGTGTGGAAAGCAGAGACTCATTATTGCATTTCATTCAGAATGGATAGAAGATGACAAGCTGATAATTATCCATAGCTGATTTACCTTCTCTAAACTACTTGAGAGAGCAGAGAAAAACTTTAGGGTTCATACCTAGAGAGTGATAAGTCATTACATTTAATTCTAATTAACAACTGAGGTAGTCACTCTGAAAGTGAACTAAAAGGCAATTTTGGAAATCTGGGTCAAGATTTGCCTAACTGTAAATGGTTATTTGGAAGGTTTTTAAAATACTTATCTTGATATATATGGGTTATTATGTGCTAGGACTGGCTTACACTGCAGAGTGTTAAATTGTCAGAAATTTTGTGAGTCAGTTATAGATACCAGTGATTAAATATTAAATTCTATAAACTAACAAATTGTATTGAAACAAAGATAATATATTCTAAAAATTCATCATCTCTTAATTATTTTGCTACATTTTTAAGATATATTATTTTTTTAATGTTTATTTACTTTTGAGAGAGAGAGAGAGACAGAGCATGAATGGGGGAGGGGCAGACCCAGACTCTGAAGCAGGCTCCAGACTCTGAGCTGTCAGTGCAGAGCCTGATGCAGGGCTTGAACCCATGAACCATGAGATCATGACCTGAACTGAAGTCAGACACTCAACCGACTGAGGCACCCAGATGCTCCTATTTTGCTGCATTTTAATGTTATCAATGCTCTTGAGATTATTTACATCTATTACCTCGTTATGGTGGAGATAGTATAAACTAGTGAGCTACTGAGCATTTCTTTCCAAGACTGTGTTTAATGATTTCATGTTTTTAGCTTGAAACCAATAAATGCTACAAAGCAGGGCTCTTTGGCCCCCCAAAAGCTGGTTGTTGTGCATTTGCCCTCACACCACTATTTATAAGACTGTAAAATAACTTTATTAAAAAAAAACGCTAAACACAGATAAGTAAGGAAAAGGGAAGACATTGAATATTTATCAGCAATTTTATCAGTTGTATAATGTTATTTTTGTATATTCATTTTGATACCACTCCACCTTTTAGCCGAATTCTGTGATTGACTTATTTTACTAACATCCTTTTTGCTAGAATATACAATTTAAGACAATATAAGATAAGAAAATTAAAAATATAATTAAAATAAGGCTGATTATTAGAAACAAAGTTATGGTGGTCACTTTGTAACCTGAACAGATTAATTCTGGTAAGTGCTGATTTGGTTTCAAATTTTTTAGAAGCAAAATAAAAATGGAACTCAATTAATTATATCGTGCTTTTTATCTAAAGAGACATTTATTTTTCTTGCAACTGAATTCAAGGAGTGATGCATTTTATGGGTCATTATGAAATGGATATTAAATTAAATGTTTTTAATGTTGTAAACCTTTAGGGGCACTAGATTAAAACTCAGTATATAGGCTCCAAATATAGGTTCTTTGATTCAGTAAATTTATCAGCAGACTACAGCTAAATTGATTTTTTCTCTTGATATCTTTGATGTAAACCTAAAGTGTAATTTCTTTAATATATTGAAGATATTTCTCTGATAGAGCTTAAAAACCAGAAGCATGATTTTCTTCAATGTTTATTATCTTCTATGTGTTATAGACGTAAAGATTTTATGAAAAAGATATGCTCCTGGCTTGTGAGACCTAAAGCATAAAGTGGGACATTTTTACTAGTCTCCTAATTTATTGATTTAATCAAGTCCCCTCTCATTAAAACTTGCTCAAAGACATATAGTAAAGAGGTGATGTCTGACTTGCACCCAGCTACTCTCGCATCAGTAATTATCTGGTAGATGTTGTCAAGAGCTTCCTAGATCAAGTAGCCACATTATCTTTGCCAACTGAGAGGAGATCCATGTGCTGAAGATATCAGGTATATAAGTAGTAAAACTGACATTTTTGACAGAAAATTTCATGTGGTAACCTAATTTTTGCTTAGATGGATAATCCAAGCTTCCTATGCATGGAAGACCTTGGTTGTATTTTAGAAAAATAACAACTATTCCTTTATAAAATGAGGCGAACTATCCCAGAGGCCATGCAACAGAAAGCCCAAAGACCAAATTAAGAATTTGAGTCACATGCGCGCACACACACACACACACACACACCTCAAGAACATAGATAATACTAAAATATAGTAAAATATGGGGCGAGTGTTTTTAGATTCACAGATTTGTTGCTTTGATCCGCCAAAATTTTGTGTTTTTTTTGCAAAATAAACTCATCTATACTGACTTATAGACTCTCCATTTGCCTTATAAAGTCAGAAAAAGTTTAACATAAAAATGTTATATCTAGCAAATATAAAAAAGTAAAATTGCATATCAGCCCCATTGTAAAAAAAAAAAGGCAATTTTTCAAATAAAATATTACTACATATTGTAGCAAAATAGTATTTTAAAAAGTGCTCATTTCAGTAGTTCAAGGGTAACTCATTATTAGAAATCAATGAGCATAACTTATTAAATCAAAGAACTAAAGAAAAAATTCCATAAATAATAACAAAAGATGCTATAGCGGCATTTAATAAATTCACCTAGAACTATAATATTCTAGAGCATCTGTAGAAGAAAACTACTGAAGCATGATAAAAATTTAGTGTGGCCCAAATCATGTGCATATTTAATTTATTCTCAAAGTTGATTTCATATTCAGAAAAAAGTACATAAAATAAGTCTAAACTACTTCCATTTTCTTTTTTTATTTAAAAAAAATTTTTTTTAATGTTTACTTATTTTTGAGACAGAGAGAGACAGAGCATGAGCAGGGGAGGGTCAGAGAGAGAGGGAGACAGAATCTGAAACAGGCTCCAGGCTCCGAGCTGTCAGCACAGAGCCCGACTTGGGGCTCGAACTCACAGACCTGAGCTGAAGTCAGACGCTCAACCAACTGAGCCACTCAGGCGCCCCCCATTTTCAAGTGTCAAGAAAAAAATATCACAGGAAATTAAGATGTGAGTGCTCCACAAGATCCATATTTGAAAACAAAATGTGAAATCTGGAAATATTACTGTAAATGTCTGTTTTTCGGTGTGCATGGAGAAAATATTATTCTGGGAAACCATGAAAGCCAACTGACTTGTGTTACAGAATATTTTATATTAGAAGTACCAGTTCTGTGAACTAGTCCATGATATTTCTATTTCTGCCCAAGATAAATCTCAGCATAAAATTACTTTAGATTTTCATCAGGAATTACGGCTGCCCTACTGTGCAACTTCTGTGTAAATGCATCAGAGCTCAGCACCTATCAAACTCCTCTAAGAATCTGGTCACATGCTATCAATTCCATGCAATGTATGCTTTACTGAAGATTTCGCATGGGAGACAAGGGATGACCTTAATACTGTATATCCCTTAGCAAAGTATATAAACAACCCCAAGGTTCTGTCAGTTCTAGGAAATGCTCTCCTGGTAGTGTGGCCAATGTCAGTGAAAGTTTTTTTTTTTTTTTTTTACCTTAACTATAAATAGTTCTCCCACACTGGGCTGGGTTTTCTCAGTTGCATGATACAGAGCCTCTGCTTCTAAACCTGCATCGATAAGGCCAACAACATGATTATAAACACAACCAAGTGTCTTCCATTTAAAATGACCTACCTTGCTTGTAATGTTGGTCCAGCCATCATTTTGATCACTAGAAGCCAGATTGGGTCAAGGAGACACTATTTTAAAAGAAGTTATTAAACTAAAGGGCTCTCCCAAGTGAGAGTTTCAAAACTAAAAATTGCTTCACAGTTTTATTGTATAGTGTTAAAGCCTAGACAAAATTCACAGCCAGTCTTTGGTTCAGTCTTAACGGGGAATGTACACAGAGTTGGCTGAAGTACAAGGACATCTTTTATCTACCCAATTAAAGCTGGGAACACATGAGGGTGTGTTTGCAGAGAAATTTTCTTTACTGATTTCTTGATTCTCTTTTCAGAGTCCTTCTGACTAACATTTTGAATTTGAACAAGTCAACTTCTTCAAGCCTGAGTCTCACTGCCTAAAAAATAGAAATAATCTTCAAGAGATTGTTAAAATAAGTAGAAAAAATATGTATGAAGGCCTAGCACATAACAGATATCTAACTACATGCCAAATATTTAATGATAATTATTAGACAAGGGTTATCAGTCCAACTCTTTTATCTTTTACTGAAAAGAAGTAACACCTAGAACAGGAACTCTAAGTTTGTTGCCATATCTTAAAAGTTTAGCAGTTTGCTGGAATGTAGTTAGCAACAAATATAAAACATCACAAAACAAAATAAAACAATAATCATCACTGTGCATTGAGTACCTAATGGATCCTGATTCTTTTATCGTTACAGCTGGGACCTAATTCACTGGCCTTCATATACTTCTAGTTGGCTAAATAATTTTACAAAATTATCATTTAGTAGACAGGAAGCACCAGGGCTCAAATTTCTTATGAAGGTCATCTTGAGGTTAAATATTACAAACTAACTTACTTCTGTTTCTGTGATGTGATTGTCCAATTAAATTCTTATAGGGAATCAAGTCCAGATTCCTTAGCATGGCATAGATAATCAACAAGGGATGAAAAAACACCGTGGTTACTCTTCTAACTTCATTTCCTGTCACTCTCTTTGACATACTACACCTTCCAGATATATGGAACTACTTAAAATTTCCTATATCTATGTCTTTATGCATTCATTTTTTTAAGAATTTATTTTTAGAACAGATTTAGATTTACAGAAAAATTGAGTAAATAGTACAGTTTTATATACTCCACGCCTGATTTCACCTATTATTAATAAATAACATAAGTATGATGCCTTTGTTACAATTAATGAACTGCTGTAGATACATTATTAACTGAAATCCATCTTTCATTCAGATTTTCTTATTTTTTTCTTGGTGTTCTCTTTTTACTCTAGAACCTCATCCAGGATACCACACTACATTTAGTTGTCATGTTTCCTTACAGTCTTTTTGATAGTTACAATTTCTCAGACTTCCTTGGTTTCTGATGGCCTTGACAGTTTTGAGGAGTACTGGTGAGGTATTTTGTAAAGTGTCCCTCCGTTAGGATTTTTCTGATTTTTTTTTTTTTTAATTTATGAGGCTGGTATTATATGGTTTAGGGAAGAAGTCCAGAGAAGTAAAGTGCCATTTTCATTACCTGAGCTCTCAGTTGGTCCCTCTGTCTTTTTGATATTTCCCCATCATTGTGTTTTATGTTATTGTTGGTGTTCTGTTTGTTTGTTTGTTTTAGCACTTCTCACAGGATACTCCAGGTTCATCTTGTCTATTTCCTCCTCCAATCCTAGAATCAGACATTTCCCAAGGAGGCCTGATTCCTTTTTTTTGAGAATTGTATTAGGAACCAAGATCTTGAAACTAAGTGTGCTTATTGCTACTGGGATGTCCTTGCTTCTAGGCTCTTTCAGCTGACAAAGCAAAGATGTATGTGTGCGTACGTTCCACTTTATTTTTTACTCATAAAAAAATGAAAACAAAAAAACAAACAAAATCCTGCTACATAAACTTCAGATCCCAATTTGAGAATCCTTCTCTGTAGGAAAGCCTTACTGATGTAGCCAAGAAAGTTGATTATCCCTTCCTCTGTGCCAAAACTTGGCTATTATAGCAAGTATGTTGTAAATTTAAATGATTTTCATATTTTTTCTTCTACTAGATTTGACACTTTTTGTGTGTTTATTAAACCATAAACCTTATAAATGTGAGGGATGGAGTTTAAGAGGGTATTTCCCCAAAGCCAATTTAAATGTCTAGCACATAAAAACTTGTTGAATTAGTATATTAACCAACCATGTGTCCTTTTATGATAGCAACTTTATGAGGTTGATAAACTTTTCAAATAATGTAGATCATAAGTGTTTTGAGTATGTAAGTTTTTAAAAGTGAATATGTCTGTGTAAGCACTAGTGCAGTAAAAATACAGAACATTTCCATCACCTCAGAAAGTTCTCTTATAACCCTTTCCAGTAAATACCAACTTTGTCTCAATGGACAACCATGATTAAGATGAAATTCCCTATACATTAGTGTCACCTGTTCTTGAACCTCATTAAATGCATTATATAGTGGATACTTGGAGTCTGGCTTCCTCTGCTCAACATAAAGTTCTGATATTCTGTCATACATTTGCCTACAATTAAAAGTTTATTTTTTTTTCACTGTTGAGTAGAATTTTGTTGTATGATTATATCACAACTTGTTTAGCCATTTCCTGAGTAATAAACATATGACTTATTTTTATTTTATTTATATTTTTTGAGTGAAATAAGACTGTCTTTTTGCTTTTTAAAAAATTTTTTATTTAAATTTCAGTTAAGTAGCATACAATGTAATATTCGTTTCAGATATACAATTTATGATTCAATACTTACATACCTGTTTTTAGTCTTTGACTTATTATTAAAAAAGCTGCTATAGCATTCACAGACACATCTTTTTATTTCTCTTGGGAACAAACTAGAAGCAGAATTCTTGAGTCATGTGATGGGTGCACATTTAATTTCATAAGAAATTCCCAGCTTTCTAAAGTGCTAGTAACTATCTGGTAACTGTCTTACATTCATATCGGCGATGAATGAATATTTTGGATTCTCTAAATCTTTGCCAGTGTTTGATGTTTTCAGGCAATTTAATTTTAGTCATTTTAATGGAATGTTAAGGGAAGTTTTAATATTTATATTCCTATGATTAATAATGATGGACATTTTAGATAAGAAGTAAAAATGATGAGATACACTTTTAAAAATTGATCAAAAATCAATTATTTTGATTAGTAATTAAATATATTTTTATTAGTAGACATTCATTATCTATTCTGTATCTATTCTGTATATAATTTCTTGTTTGGTGAATATATTTTTAAGTCTATGGATTAATTTTTATTTTCTTATTAGTGTCCTATGGTGAACAAAAGTTTTTAATTATTATGATTATTAATCAACATTTTGTCTTTTATGTTTTATTCTGTTCTATCTTGTTCAAGAATTCCTTGTTTACATTGAAGCTGTGAAGATGCTACCCTGCATTTTATTCTAGAAACTTTGTTTCCGGCTTTTACATTTAGGCCTATCACCCACCCCAAATTAGTTTTTTGATTATAGAGAGAAGTAGGGTTAAAAGTTCATATTTTTTCATGTTTCTTCAGTTGTTTCAGCACTATTTGTTCAAAAGACTTCTTTTCCTCATTGAATAGCTTTGGAGCCTCTGTCAAACATTAACTATTCATATATGTTTTGAATTATTTGAGCAGTTTAAGTGGTTCTATTCATCTGTCTACATATTTCTTTTTTATCAAAACTATTTTTTAAAGATTTTTAAAATAAATTTGTAACATTTATTTATTTTGAGAGAGAGAGAGAACATGAGTGGGGTAGGGGCAGAAAGAGAGGGAGAGAGAATTCTAGGCAGGCTCCATGCTGACATAGCACAGAACCCTATGTGGGACTCAAACTCACAAACTGTGAGATCATGACCTGAGCCGAAGTAGAATACTTAACCCACTGAGCCACCCAGATGCCCCTGTCTATAGGTTTTTTTAAAAAATTTTGAGTATAGTTGACACACAACGTTACCTTAGTTTCAGGTGCACAACATGGTGATTCAACTTCTCTATATGTTATGCTATGCTCACAACAATTGTACCTACCACCTGTTACCATTCAATACTATTACAATATCACTGACTAGATTTCCTAGGCTGAGATCTTACTATTTGCAACATCATGAATTGACCTAGAGGGTGTGAAACTAAGTGAAATGAGTCATACTCAGAAAGATAAATACCATATAATTTCACTCACACATGAAATCTAAAAAATAAGACAAATGAATAAACAAACAAAAGCAGAATCAAACCTATAAACACAGAGAAGAAACTAATAGTTGCCAGAGGAAGAGGTTGGGCAAAGTGGGTGAAAGGGTAGGGAGCTAATAGACTTCCACTTATGGAATGAATCAGTCACAGGAATGTTTGTCTATATTTATAAAAATACCATAATTACTATAGCATAATAAATCTTTAAATGAGGTAATGTGCGTTCTCTCTACTCCTTCTTCAATATTGCTTTAACTATTATAGATCTTTTGTATTTACACACATATTTTGAAATCACCTTGTCAATTTATTTTAAAAAAATGTTTGGGATTTAGATTGGATTGTATTGGTCTTAAGATCAATTTGGAGAGAATTGATACCATAATCAAAAGGCCTCTTCTGCATCACTAACATGACATATTTCTCAATTTAAGTCTTCCTTAATTTTTCTCTGTTTTTCTTAAGTTTGTAGAATAGAGAATTTGCGCATCTTTGTTAAATTTATTCCTAAATATTTTAGGTTTCTGATGCTATTGTGAATGAAAATTTTAAATGAATTTTAATTTTGATTTTCCAACTGTTTGCTACTAACACCTACAAATATAATTATTTTTTTACATTTACCTTTATCTAGTAACTGCCAAATTGGTTGATTCTAGAGATTATTTTTCATATATTCAGATTTTGTATGAACAATTACATCATCTATAAATAAATACAATTTTATTTATTTCCTCCCAATATTTATGCCATTCTCTTTTTCTTAGTTTATTTGATTTAGTACTAAATGTTGACTGGAAGTAGACAGAAAAGAAATTTTTGGTTTTTTCTTATAGTTCTTTTTTAAATTAAATGTTGGCTGCAGCTTTTCATGGGTAATTTCATATTGAGAAAATTTCTTTCTACCCCTAGTTTGCAAAGAACTTTATTTTTAATTGTAAATGAAAGTTTAATTTTATTGAGTGCTTTTTATGTATCTGTTTGGATGATCATATAGTTTTCCCCTTTATCTTTTATAAATTACTAATATTTTAAAAACCTTCCGATGAGGAGCAGATAAATCTCACTAGATCATGATACATTATAATTTTTATCCATTGCTGACTTTATTTGGCTAATATTTTAATAAGAATTTTTGTTCATGAGGGATTTTTAAAAATTTTTTCAACACATTTATTTTTGAGAGAGTGAGAGAAAGAGCATGAGCGGGGTAGGGCCAGAGAGATAGGAGACACAGAATCCAAATCAGCTCCTGGCTCTGAGTTGCCAGCACAGGGCCCTATGCTGTACTCACACCCACAGGCCGTGAGATTGTGACCTGAGCCAAAGGAAGATGCTTAGTTGACTGAGCCACCCGGGCGCCCCTGTTCATGAAGGATTTTTGATGGTACTTTTCATTTCTTATAATATCTTTGTCAGATTTTGTATTAGGGTAATTCTGTATTCATGAAGGACTTGTGATATGTTCTCTCTTCTTCCATTTTATGAAATGGTTGTGTAACTATTATTTATTTCCTAATAAAGAAGTCCTTGGTAGAATTTACTGCTGAAGTAATCTTTATGTTTTTTTTTCCTTGTGGCACAGTTTTGAAAATCAATTCAATTTCTTTACTGGATAGATATTGGGCACTTCAGATTTTCTGTATCTTCTTGAATCCATTTTGGTAAAAAATTTTTAAGGAGTTTATGCACAGATTTTCTATATCTTTTGTGTTAATTTTAGTAAGGTTCTGTTTTTTAAAGGATTTTATCTATTTTTTCCAAGTTGGTAAATTTATTTTTATGTAGTTGTTTATAATATCTTTTACTATACTTTTAATATCTTTAATATCAGCAGCGAGATTTTGATATAATAGTTTAAGCCTCTCCCTTTATCTTCACCATTTAATTATTTTTTATTGTATACTTGATATTTTTAATATGTTTTAGAGTAGTTAGAATTTGTTATCTTCTTTTTTTAATGTTTCCAGTTTTTATTTACATTCGTTAGTTAACATATAATATTAGTATCAGGTGTAGAATTTAGTGATTCGTCACTTCCGTGCAACACCTAGTGCTGACCACAAGTGCTTTTCTTAATCCCCACCACCCATTTAGCCCATACCCCACCTACCTCCCCTCTAGTACCCTGGGTTGGTTCTCTATTGTTAAGTTATTGTTTGCCACCCTTTCTGTTTTATGTTCTTTCCCCTATGTTCATCCGTTCTGTTTCTTAAATTCCACATATGAGTGAAATCATACGGTATTTCTCTCTTCTGAAGTATTTTTCTTAGCATCATATAACCTAGCTCCATCCACAACATTGCAAATGGCAAGATTTCATTCTTTTTTATGGCCGAGTAATATTCCATTTTATATACATACTACAACTTCTTTATCCATTCATCAGTCGATGGACATTTGGTCTCTTTCCATAATTTTCCATATTGTTGATAATGCTTTTTGAGGAACCTCCATACTGTTTTCCAGAGTGGCTGCACCAGTTTGCATTCCCACCAACAGTACACAAGTGTTCTTCTTTCTCCATATCCTTGCCAACATCTATTGTTTCCTGTGTTGTTAATTTTAGACATTCTGACAGGTATGAGGTGGTATTTCATTGTAATTTTGATTTGTATTTCCCTGATGATGAGTAATGTTGAGCATCTTTTCATATGTCTGTTAACCATCTATATGTCTTCTTTAGAAAAATGACTATTTGTGTATTCTGCCCATTTCTTAACTGGATTATTTGTTTTTTTGTTTTGTTTTGGTTTTGGTTTTTGGTGTGTGTGTGTGTGTGTGTGTGTGTGTGTGTGTGTCTGTGTGTGTGTGTTGAGTTTGATAGGTTCTTTATAGATTTTGGATACTAACCCTTTATCAGATATGTCATTTGCAAATATCTTTTCCCATTCTGAATGGTACCTTTTAGTTTTGTTGATTGTTTCCTTCCCTGTGCAAAAGCTTTTTATCTTGATGAAGTCTCAATAGTTCATTTTTGCTTTTGTTTCCCTTGCCTCTGGAGGTGTGTCTAGTAGGAAGTTGCTATGGCCAGTGTCAAAGGGATTGCTGCCTGTATTCTCCTTTAGGATTTTGATGGCACCTTATGTCACATTTAGGTTTTTTATCCATTTTGAATTTATTTTTGTGTATGGTGTAAAAAAGTGGTCCAGTTTCGTTGTTCTGCATTTTGCTGTCCAGTTTTCCCAATACCATTTGTTGAAGAGACTATTTTTTCTCCATTGGATATTCTTTCCTGCTTTGCCTAAGATTAGTTGACTATATATTTATGGTCCGTTTCTGGGTTTTTTATTCTGTTCCATTGATCTGTGTGTCTGTTTTGTGCCAGTATCATACTGTCTTAATGACTACAGCTTTGTAATATAGCCTGAAGTCTGGAATCATGATGCCTCCAGCTTTTCTTCTTATGAAGAGTATTGATTCTTGTTCTAGCAAACCATGAAATTACAGCCTGATTACCTTAAACTATGAAGGATAGATTTTTTTTTTCTTACTCTTAGGATGAATCCTTTAGTTCTAATATGTTTTTTTCCTACAAGGTAGTCATTCTGGACTTTAATACGAATTCACAATTATTTACCAAGGCTAACAATGTAGGACTAAATCTCCAAACTCTAGTCTTTATTCTTCCTTGTTAGCCTTTAATTTTTGCTTTTAATAGGTCCCTCAGAGTTCCTTCCATCCCCACAAACTCGTTTCATTTCAGTCAAGACTTTCATGGGAGTTAACATGCAATGTTGAGGTCTTCCACTCTATGGCTGTATTCTCTCCTGGTTATTCCTCCTCTATTTCAGGTTGTATTGGAAGCTCTAAAATCCATTCTTGAAAGCTTGAACCAGAAAACCATGGCATTCTTTTTGAGTTCTAGCCAAACTGTAGCACAGGGACTGTGGACTGTACTCAGGAGAAAAGCTCTGTAAATGTGGAATTTACCCAGGACAGTTCTCTTCTTTGAAAAGTATAATCATCTTAAGTTTTTGCCTACTACTGGAAGTATTTTATTGTGACACGAATGTAAAGTATTCAAATAAATATAATATAAATATAATAAATTCAAATAAAATAAATACATTGTATTATTATATCCATTTACCCCATTCATTAGCAAAATGAGCATTTTGGAGTAGGAATTTTTAAAAATATAACTTTTTCTTGTAGAAAGCAAATTATTAAATTAATTTTCTTGTAGAAAGCAACTAAAACAGAATTCCAACAACTCAAAACATGTAATATAAATTATTAGGAAGAATCAAACAGTTGTACAAAATAAGCTTTGAATGTGTTTCCCGTTTAGTCTGATTGTTAAATATTTAGCCATGATGAAAAATTATTTTTGCTAAAAAATATCCAAACTCTTGAGGAATCTTCACCCAATAAATGCAGAACTTGTTTGCCACCTAACATTACCTTTGGTCTCAAACTTATTTCCCTTGGTTTGTAAATGCAGGTATTCTTTATTTTCCTCCACATAAGGCTACAAAGTCATAACTTTGATGATATTTATATTGTGTCTTGTCATCTCATGCTCCTACATTTAAAAAACAATAATCATCATCAGGAACATGGCAACAGAAGGTAAACTCTACAAATACATACTCAGTTTTCTACATTGTCCTCTTTCTATAAGACTCTTAACTTATCCCTGCAATTCTATTCTGAGTTAGACCAGAATCCACAGAGTACTCTTGCAGCCCAATGTTTACTCACTCTACCTTCTCCCTGTGTGTTTGCACTAGAAATATATCACACTGAATCTGCCCATAGTGCTCAGTTAAGAGCTGTGAAGAAAAGACAGTGCTGAGTTGAACATGCTTACACTTATAGCAGAAACAGAATTGATTCAAATGAACAAGTAAATATTACTACCAAGTAATACATGAGATGCAAAATGTAGAGAGAAGTGTAATAGAACTTGGGAATACTGAGAGACCACTTGGACCTCAGCTAGGTCTTAAAGGACATATATTGGTGGGAAGAGAAGCCCGGAATAAAGAAAATAATTTTTAGATGAGGGAGTTTAGCTTGGGCAAAAGTAGAGAGAGAGAAAAAGAATGTGGGGAAAATAAAATGAGTAATCTTGGCTAATTGTAGAGGGCCCATCGAGGGAAAGAAAGAGAGATACTACATTCTATGACTGAAAATATGTACAAGGTCTGGATTGTGTATTTCACAAACTTTTTCACACACAAAAAAGCAATTCATATCTTTATCATACTTACTATTTTAAAAGTTTCTATTTATGAAAACTAATATTTAGGAGTGATCTTGTTGGAAAATAAATTAAAATTGTATCTTCTCTGAGCAAACAACTTTTGATGGCTAAGCTGAACTCTGACTGTGTGGGCTAGGTCAGTACTGGAACACTGGAATTTTATTTTCAGTGATCACACCAGATGCTTTATAAAATTAATCCAACTCATCAGAATCTCTAGGATGAACCATTAAATCAGTAAATGATGGGTAGGTGGGGCTTTCCTAACAGGCAATATTTTTTTTTGTCAATCATTTGATAGAATGTGTGGTAAGTGGATGAAAGAATGGAGGTCTCAAAGGAATTTTAAAGATAGCTCTACAGACATAAGATGGCTCCAGTTATTGGGACATAGAATTAACAAAGTTGCAATTTTTTGTTACTTGAAATAAGCATACAATATTGAGGACATATTTTTAAATAATCTCAAAAAGTGATTTGCTATCATATCAATTTATTGTAATTTGAATATTCTCTTTTGAATAGTCAGTGTTAGTATAATAGATTTAATAGATTCAACATTAACATCAAAAGAAAAGATAAAGTGTTCATGTTTAAAAATTCAACACTTCAACCCATTCAAATTAATATTTATTAAACACCTATGTTATATAAACCACTGTTTTTTTTTTTTATTTTGTAGATAAACAAAAATGGGAAACTTTGTGTTTATTCTCTTTGTGTAGTCTTTGTTTTCTCAATCTAATGATGAAGACAGAATGCTCATTTTATTGAGTGATAGGCAGAATGTGATTGTCGTAAGAGGGCAAATAAAATGTTACGGGATCACAAACAGTAGTAAAAGTAGTGGAGGAGAGGAATTGTGGAAAGAGAGCAGAGAGGAATTCTTTTGCTTTGGGTCAGGTTCTGTGCTAAACATTTTATACACATTATTTCATTGAATCTTATTAATAATTTTATGCTATAAGCACTATTATGTCTTTTTGTTAATGAAAAACCTTTTAAAATGAGGCTCAGTGGGGTTAAGTAACTTCTTAAAACACTTCTCCAACTGGAACGCTCACACACTCAGATTTTTCTGACTTTAGAAGGTCCTCTTAAACACTGCACTATACTGCCTCCTAGGGGAACGTTTCATGGAGATAGTGTAAATATAACCTCACATGAGGTAAAGATGAGGATAAGGGCGTTCTCCAAAGTCAAGAGTATGAGACAGAACAGTGTTTGTCCAGAAAATGCTAATAGTATAATAAGCTCAGAGTGTCATGTGCAAGACTTTGGGCAAGAAGTATAACATACATGCTTTGCATACAGAATAAAGAATAAGACTAGACTGGCAGAACCTAAAGTACCAGGAAAGAAGCTTGGACTTTACTAGGTACATTGAGACTCCTTTCATATGGACAGAGCAGTATTAGAATTACCTTTTTGATGGACTTTAAGTAAGTCAGTATCTCCCCTTTTCTAGATCTCATATCCACATTTCTTTACGGTAATCACAGCATTTCAGAATGTCTTGAAACAATTAGTCTTTCCAAATTTTCCAAAAATCACTTTGATAAACAGAAAGAAATGGACAAAGAAATTGTCATACTATTCAATTAAGAATCCTCAGCCATTGGGGCGCCTGGGTGGTGCAGTGGGTTAAGCGTCCGACTTCAGCCAGGTCACGATCTCGCGGTCCGTGAGTTCGAGCCCCGCTTCAGGCTCTGGGCTGATGGCTCAGAGCCTGGAGCCTGTTTCCGATTCTGTGTCTCCCTCTCTCTCTGCCCCTCCCCCGTTCATGCTCTGTCTCTCTCTGTCCCAAAAAAATTGAAAAAAATAAAAAAGAATCCTCAGCCATTGATTCATATATGTGATCTGTTGAACATAGTTCATTCTATGTTAAAAATCTTTCTCACAGTGAACTAAAGAAATAAAAACCTGCCTCAATGCCTTTCACTGTAGCAGAGTTCATCTTTTATTTGTGCAAATGTACAACTGATACATTGCTTGCTTTTCCAAGCCGTATATGGATGGTTGAACAACTTTTTAGTTTTTCTGTTTTCAGATTTCTGTAGAAATCCCATCAGCCTCAGGTACTCTATCACATGCTAGTAGCAATAGTTTAATGCGATTTTGGTGACGCTCCAACTCCATTTCTGCTTTTCTTTAAAAAATAATAATGGAGAATAGAAATGTCATAGTTTTCCAGCTGATTAAGTGCCAAACACTCCTGCCCATTTCCTGGGTTATAGAATTTTCTGGTATCTAACATAGCTTGCTGATTGCTTTCAAGTCCTTTATAGAATTGTCTTTTTCCTGTCAGTCTGCCTTAGAATCATTAAATCTGAATTATATGTGACTTCTGAACTCATCCTGGTTCAACTCCATCATGTTAGACATAAGCAGTCTGATGGTAAGAAAGATGAAACAAATAACCATAACCTCCTGGTTGGTCAGTGCTCACCTGGAACTTGAACCTGGGTTCTCAAGTTACACGATGTTACAATTCTCTTCCAACCACCTGCTCTTCTTGCAGTTTGGGTCATGTTCTCACCATCAAATCTTTTATGCCAAAAAAAGTTTTTTTTTTTTTTAATGAGATGTACTCTCTTTTTTTTAATGTTTATTATTTTGAGAGAGAGTGGGGGGAGGGGCAGAATGAGAGAGAGTGAGATAATCCCAAGCAGGCTCTGCGCTGTCAGTGCAGAGCCTGACGCAGGGCGGGATCTCAGGAACCATGAGATCATGACCTGAGCCGATATCAAGTCTAACACTTAACCAGCTGAGCCACCGAGGCACCCCGGCCAGAAAGGTTTGATGTTGCTTCCATATTTTAGTGTAAATGCTACAATGAACATAGGAGTGCATATGTGTTTTCAAGTTAGTGTTTTCATTTCCTTCAGTTAAAGACCTAGAAGTGCTGGATTGTATGTGGTACACACACACACACACACACACACACGCACACACACACACACACCACATATACACACAGATACATATATACATATATACACAATGAGTATTACCCAGCCATATAAAATAATGAAATCTTGCTGTTTGAGACAACATGGGTGGACCTAGAGGGTATTATGCTAAGTGAAATAAGTCAGGCAAAGACAAATACCATCTGACTTCACTTATAAGGTGGAATCTAAAAAAAAATAACAAACAAACCAAACAAATAGAAACAGACTCATAGAAACAGAGAATTGATGGTTGCCAGAGGGGAAGGAGTGAGGAGGATGGACAAAATAGGTGAAAGGAATTAATAAGTACAGTCCTCCAATTATAAAACAAATAAAACACAGAGATGTATACAACATAGGGACTACAATCAATAATATTGTAACAAATTTGTATGGTGGCAGATGGCAACTAGACTTATTATGGTGACCACTTCATAATGCATATAAATATCAAATCACTATGTTGTATACCTGACACTGAAACAACACACTGTTGTATGTCACTTATTTTTTAATTAAACATTCTTTTAAAATTTAAAAAAGGTTTGGGGACACCTGGGTGGCTCATTTGACTAAGCGACCAACTCTCGATTTTGGCTCAGATCATGATCTTATGGTTGGCAAGATCAAGCCCTGCATCTGGCTCTTTGCTGACAGCGCACAACCTGCTTGGGATTCTCTCTCTCCCTCTCTTTGCCCCCTCCCAGCTCACACCTTCTTTCTCTCTCTCTCTCTTTCTAAAAATAAAGACACTTTAAAAAAAAAGGTATTGTTGTTGAAGGTATGAATTAAGTAAACCATAAAATAGCTCATTCTGCCCAAGAAATTTTTTTGAAAAATTTTAACTTCCGGTAAAAATGTAACAAGTATACAATAAACATACACATACCTTTTACCTAGGGTCATCAATTCTCAATATTTTTTCTTTCTTTCTTTTTTTCTTTCTTTCTTTCTTTCTTTCTTTCTTTCTTTCTTTCTTTCTTTCTTCTTCTCCCTTTCGCTCTCCCTTTCTCTCTCCATCTCTACGTACAGATATGCACATATATGAGACATATCCATACATTTATACATATACACATGTATATAATGCACATATATATTCAAAAGTTTATATACATATATTTTCTCTGACACTGACAAATGTTTCAGACATCATGAAAATTCACCTCTAGGTACTTTATTATGTTTTTCCTCCTCCCCACTCTTCCCAAATTCTCTTACTTTACAATAATACAGTTATTACACTTATAAAATATAAACTGATACAATATTATTATCTATTTACCATCTATATTCAAATTTGTTTTTATTCTAGTAATGTATTTTATATCTATTTCTTTTTCCTTCCAATTCAGTATCCAATCAAGGATCAACATTGCTTTAGTTATCATTTCTCTTTAGTCCTCTTGCATCTAGTAGAATTCTACATTTTTTTTTCCTAAAAGTCCTTCATGACATTGACATTTTTGAAGACTCTAAGCCACTTGTTTTGCTGTTTGGACTTGTCTGATTTTTTCCTCATGATTACCATCAGGTTAAAGCTTTTTTGGCAGGAACATCACGGAAATGGTATTGCATCATTCTCAGTGCATTAGTTCAAGAAGTTCATCACTGGTTCACCTAGGTAAGGTGATGTGTAATTGACAAAAGTCTGTTAAGCAGTTAAATATTATCTAGATTCTAAGGTTGTTGTACAGCACCTATCAGATTGTTTCAGTTTCATACTCTGTATATATTAAAAATTTAAAACACTGGTTACATAGTGAAATATCCCATTTTTAGTATCTTATATTGTATCCTCAAGACTAAATTTTTTGAATCTTCACTTCCTTCATACCACAGATTAATATATTCTGAAGTTTGCAATTCCTTATTTGTATGCTTCTGCTTCCTAACGAGATTTTTCAGTATTTCTTATATGCCTTCACTTGCTATTGTGGTGGAAAGCATGTCTTTCAAGGTCATTTCTTTGCATTACCATTTCTGCTAACCCAATAAAATTAAGTATCACTAAAGGGCTAATATCTTGACTATTGTTGCAGTCATGACGTATTAGGATTCTCAACCCACTATATAATATGTTTTCATAAGTATAATATGCAGAATATGCATAATGAAGTAAGTCGTGTTCTGTTAATGTTGCATTAAACATTGAGAAATTCATTAATAACATTATGTTACAGTATAAGTTTCTGATTAACAATAAGCATAGGCATTGAAAACACCAAGAAGTATTGCCTTCTTTTCATAGAATACAAATACAAGCACTTTGACATCTTCTGAAGTATTACCATGGGGAATTAATTATCTCTCGTTGGTGTTATATTTTGACTTGTACTTAGTCTAACTGAATTATGTTTACTTGAATCTGATAACTTGAAGTTTTGATAAAAGATAGCTCTTTAAGATTACTTGCAGTCTCCCTTCAATATCATGTTGCCTTAGATAACCTTGTTTGGCAGTGTTTCATTAAGAGTACCCAGCACCATTTGGACCAAAGGAAGTTATTCCAAAAAAATAAAGAAAGAAAGAAAGAAAGGCATGCCTAACAGCTTGGGTGTTTAATCTTGCATCACACTAATTCCTTTGCCAAGATGGCTATCTTTCATTCAGGCTGCTTGCCATTGTACATTTCATGTGTCAGATTGAATCCACTCTTCTAAACTGACACATTTTTCTTGATCTCAGAGATTGATCAACATTTTCAAATAGGATAAGAAATTAATACTTTTTTCAGAGTAATTTTTTTCTCTTTGTCCAGTAAAGTCTGGAACTCTAAAAAGGACTCATTTGTTAGTAAAATATGATAAATTCTGTCTTTATACTGTGACCAAAAAAATGAAAATACCATAATGGAAGTGTTTTTGCCTGTTGTTTCTAAGTAAAGGTTGCCAGTAATTTTTATTTATTGCAATTGTTATTATGATTATTATTATTACTGTTTTCTTCCATCATCCTATTTGCTAATATACCTCATTGAAGGAAGGGCATTAAGTAAGGCCATATGGGGAACCCACTAACTGCTGCATGCTTCTTATAATGCATACATGTATCATTGGCAAATACAATGCCATCCCCAATAGTCACATTTCTGCATGGCTACCAGGGATGTTCTTCTGTGGGTGTTAATTAAGGAATAATCACCACAACCACAGCTTCTTAACAACCTTGTCAGCTTCTAATAAAGTATTTCTAAAACATAATGTTCCCGTGTGATGTAACCCCATAAACGAATTGAAACAGTCTTAGAATAATTTAATTTCATAATTTGGAAGGGTTATTTGGTCTAATGCTTCTTAGACCTGAGAGATAATCAGAATCATCTGGGGAACTCTTTTAAAATACATATTATCCAACCTCAGACCTACTGAATCAATATCCCCAGGAACCTGTGTTTAATTTGTAAAATTTGTTAAGCCTTCTAAGTAAGTTAAGGATGACATAAGGTCTAGCTCAATGTGCACAACCTTTTTTTCACGTCATAGCTCACACAGAGAGTTATATTAATATGGCACATTTGGAAGAAGGGCTGGGGCACCTCCGGAGATCCAGGCTCCAACCAGTTGCACCCAGGCTGGAAGGAGCAATATCTCGGCCCATCTATAACACATCTTTGGCTCATCTATCTTTCTGACAAACTAGATTAGGTAACAGGAAACTTTAGCAGTAGAAAACAGACTAGAGGGGGCTTACTTGCACAGCAGCACCATCATTCAGCTCTACAATTGCTTCTCTTTCTGTTTTGCCTTAAGAGAGAGAATGCTATTAAAAGGATCCAAAGAGAAATTTAGAGCTGATGAAGAGTGTTAGGAATGTGTACTTATTAGACTTCTTCCCTTAAACAGTGGTAGAAACAGAGTTCACATTTGCAAAATTAAAAAAAAAATAATTTATCTGATCTCCTTCTATATATTTGGATTCTGCTTTCCATTGAAGGGCTGCATTTTCAAACAGGGTCTCTCCACATAACCTCCAGATGGTCACTGGCAGCTCTTAATGGGACTAGAAAAGGAAAGAAAGGTGATGTCCATATTGAAGAGATGTTAGGTACACCACTGTGATGTTTGTACTGAATGGAGAATATGTTATTTCTCATCATTTGATACCAGTTTACGCAAAGCCATGTGGCTAATAAGGACAGATTAAAGCTGTCCTTGAGTTTCTAGATAACAAAATTGATTGGGGTCCTAGAACAGCAGTGGCTTACGGGAGGTTTCTCACTCAAAAGATTTACACTCTACTAACTCAACACTAACTCTAGTATATTTCCAAGATTAGGTTACATGTATTATAATATTATTATAAATTTATTTGTGCTTTAAGTTTTTATTTATTTCATATAACATTGGTTCCTTAAGTGAGAACATTTTTATTTTAGAAAAATAGAAATATTTGAGTATTTTAATATTATAGAAAAATATTTTATTATGATAAAATAGAAAACATGCCCCATGTTGTCTGATTTTATGGAACACAAGGCTGTAATTAACCCATCAATATTTTCCTTGTGGTTACTCACCCAAATTAAAAGTAATTTACCAAATAAATGGAATACTGAGGTTTATGAAGACCACTTCTACAGACATGAATGTGAAGTAGCATTAGACATTACTTGACCTGACAGAGTCTTCAGTGGATAAATAATCGAGCTGCTTTTAAAGGAATAGTCATAATAGGTCACCATACCTGGAAGACGCCCCCAGAAGGAGACTCCTAAACTCACTAGGCCCTCTTCAAGGGGACAGACTGTACACAGGAGTGAGAGCAAATCAGGGGACCCTTAATGAATCAGAATTGTCTGAGTTTGGTTTTTGCCATGATAATCCTGTACAGGAGAGTACAGAACATAATTTGTATAAATATATCTAATAGAATAGAATACCTATGGTGAATCACAATGCATAAACAAATTATTCTTGATTACTGAGTTTAAGCTGTATTTTTAGAGACTTATAATATCAATATTTATGATGAATTCTAGTTTATTATTGTTTCTTGAAGTATTTTTGCAAAGCATATATTAATTGAAAGTGTTCTGGGGCACCTGGGTGGCTCAGTCAATTGAGCATCCGACTTCAGCTTAGATCATGATCTTACAGGTTGTGGGTTTGAGCCCCTGCATCAAGCTCTGTGCTGACAGCTCAGAGCCTGGAGTCTGCTTCAGATGCTGTGTCTCCCTCTCTCTCTGCCCCTCCCCACTCATGCTCTTTCTCTCTCTCAAAAATAAATAAACATTAAAAAAATTAAATTAAAAAAAAGAAAATGTTCTTATGGAAACCAACAAACAGTAGTGAGCTCTGTTTTAAAATTTCACTCCTAAGCAAGCCCTCCTTTGGGTTTTGCCTGTGCCACTCCATATTTACTAGGAAGATCCAGAATCCAATCCCAACAGAATGACTTTAGTTAAGCCATTACCGTTTTCTAAACTTCAGTTTCATCTTCTATAAAACGTGATCCATAATTATAATAACTATAATATTAACTGCATCACAGGATTGAAATAATAAAATTGTACATGACCTGATTCTTGTTTGGTACCATGTATAGCATGAATTTATTTTATATATTAACATTATAATAAACTATAAATATTCTTGAAATAAGGCCCCATCAAAAAAAATCATCAACATATATTTGAGGGTATAAAAGACATCTTTATTTTATTTCAGTTTCATTAATACTTTAAACACAGCACTTTAGCAGTTGCAAGCATATCACAAATGCATTAATTTATGTTATTCTTCAAAAATCCCATGAGAGAAACTACTCAGGAGACTGGAATAGATTAAGATTGAGTGATTTTCTCACAGTCATTAGGTTTTTACAAGTCACATGCTGCTATTACCGCATGGCTCTATCACCCAAGGTTCTATAGGTCCTACATTTGCTCTGAAATGAAGCAACACAGCTCCTAGGAAAGTATCATCAATGCTGTTCATCTAATAATATCATATTATATAATAATGTAAAGCTTCTCTATTAAATGTATTTTTTTTCTTAAGATGTGTTAAATAAATTAGATTTCCCTGGTTCATTTATTGTAATCTAGTCACATTTAGCATGAGAGTGGGCACCCTTGTTTTGTTCTTGATCTTAGCGGCAAAGTTTTCAGCCTTTCACCATTGAGTATGATATTAGTTGTGTGGGCTTGTCATTTGTAGCCTTTATTATGTTGAGGTATGTTCCTTCTATACTTAATTTGTTGAGAGGTTTTATTATGAATGAATGTTGAATTTTGTCAAATGCCTTTTCTGCATCTATTGAGATGATCATATAATTTTTATTTTTTATTCTATTAATATTATGAATCACATTTATTGATTTCCATATGTCGAACCATCCTTGCATTCCCATTATGAATACTACCTGATCATGGTCCATGATACTTTTAATATGCTGTTGAATTTGGCTTGCTAGTATTTGGTTGAGAATTTTTGCATCTATATTAATCATGGATATTGGCCTATAGTTTTCTTTTCTTTTCTTTTCTTTTCTTTTCTTTTCTTTTCTTTTCTTGTAGTGTCCTTATCTGGCTTTGGCACCAGAAAAATATTGGCTTCATAAAATGAGTTTGGGAGTGTTCCTTCCTCTCCAATTTTTTGGAAAAGTCTGAGAAGGATTGGCATGAATTCTTCTGCAAATGCTTAATAAGATTCATCCATGAAACCATCTGGTCTTGGGCATTTCTTTGTTAGAATTTTGATTACTGATTCAATCTTCTTACTCAGTTCTGTTTAAATTTTCTATTTCTTGATGATTCGGTTTGGGGAAGTTGTATTTTTCTAGGAATATTTTCATTTCTTCTAGGTTGTCCAGTCTATAGGTATAGAGTTGTTCATAGTAGTATCTCATGATCCTTTGTCTGTTGATCATGATGTTATTCATTTATTTTTCTCACCCAGAACACCTAAAACTCTGTATTAAAAACAAATAAGCAACACTAAAAACTTATATAAAGCCTGTCTTGGCTGTCAGTAAGGTAATGGAAACAAAGGAGGCCAGAAATTATAAGAAAGCATGATCCCCTAGGTGTAAACCAGTATTATAATCTGCTTTTGCTTGAGGCACCAGCCAACCCTAGAGGCTAGAATCTATGTTGTAAATCGTCAACTACAAAGAAGTGACAGGATACAAAGTCTTCAGCTCTAGGAGGATGGAAGTTCAGATTCATGTCTTGAATTAAGACCCAGGGTTCCCAAAAGTGTGGAGCAATAGGAGCTTTCATGCCCTGTTGAGAAGAGTATAAATTCATGCATACATTTAAGAAAACTAACATTAACTAAAAGCTGGTCATGTTTATATCCCACAATGGAGTAGTATGATCCCTCTTAAATATTCAACTCAAGGAAAATCTTACTTATATGCATAATGGAGACATATAAAATAATGTCCATAGCCACATTGTAGTTTAACAGCCCCCCACTTGAAACACACCAAATATCCACCAGTGGTAAAATGGGTAAATAAATTGTCCTCTATTTAATGTGCTATTCCTTTTTTTTTATTAGTGTCAAATAAGCAGATATTGATTGATAGATGTCAGTAACAATAGCAGTCTTCCACCATACAGAAAATCATTACAAATTGGTTTTGTGAAACATATATTTAAAAAGTACAAGCAATTGTTTAGGTGCTACCACCTAGCACTTTTCAAGTGCTGATAAGGTGCCAAAATGCTTGTTAGTGTTCTGATTCTCTTTGCACATTCATGAAGGGATTCACATGTTGAGAAATGATAGTCAATGACATCTTCTTTCTCATCACAATCACCAATTCTCCTCCTACCCCTTGCCATAACAGCTCCTTGTAAGGATGACTTTTAAGTAAAAAATAAAGACAATTTAAAAACTTGGAAAAAATCTTAAAGCATTATGGACAGTTTTTAATGCAATTTTTCAGCAGGAAACCCCAAACATAAAGAAAATTACAAAGAAAACCATTATTAAGTAAATTTTCCTATGTAAAAACATTTATACTTCTGATCTATTCATATCTCTCCTATAAATGACAATTTCTATAACATCATAGGATATAAACACATGTATTCTTAGCAGTGTAATATGCCACCATTTACACAGATATGACTGGGTGTTGTGTGTGTGTGTGTGTGTGTGCGTGTGTGTGTCTGTGTGTGTTTATCACCAGGCTCCATAGCTTTCCTGCCTGTTCACTACATATCTTTCTCTATACCTGTTCTTTCTCCTCACAGGGTTTCTAGCTCCTACTTTTCACCATAAAGTTATCAATATCTTCTTGGGTTCACTTCCCTCTGTAAAGAACTTAGAATTTATAGCCCATCACATGAAACACACTCAAGTCAAGATATTTGCTTCATTAACTTACCCTATAGAATATCTACGATATTTGCCTGGCAAAATTACAAATCTATATCCATCTGATTCTCCTGTGATTCTGAACTCTGCTGAGAAATTCATTCAACCAGGCATATTTGAACCATTGAAAATAGCTGGTCTCCAACTCTGGGCCCTCAGTGCTGCTCAGTAATAATTTATGTTTTCCTAGTGAGGTCTTTTTCAGTTTTCCACAGTGACAATTTCAGATCTCCCATTCTCCTCGCACCTCTGAGCCCATCACGTCCATTTTGCTCAGAGCAGATGACCTCATCCCTTAATAGACAGAGACTAGAAGACATCAGATTAGAAGTCTCTCAACTTCTTGCCATTAAAGCTATAAATTACCTCTACCTATCTCCTTCTTTACTTCTCTTTGAGCATTTTGCAAGGAAAGTAGCATGATTTCTCTTGTACAAATTGAACTTCACTGTGATCTGGCCCCCAGCTTCTTCATCTATTTGGGCAAGTTAATCCAATCAATCACCAACTCTATGACTGCCACTTCTCCTTCTTGTATATCCAGATTCTTTGTTGTAATGGATCCTTCTCTTGAATATTTAAGGATAGGTTCCATTGTGTAATGGTGAGCACTCTGGACTCGGAATATTTAAGGATAATCATTTTTTAAAAGTAGCTCTTAATTTTCATTCTCATATTCCTCCTCCAGCTAATGCCAACTTGGTCGTTCACTGAGAGTCATATTACTACATATTACTACATTCTCACCTTTATCACCATTCTTTGGTATTCTATTCATTCTTTTCTTCCTCTCTCCATATCCTAACCATACACATTCTTGGGATGCTATTTTGGTTCCTTTCTTTCTCTCCACTCCATACTCTTTGCTTATGTGATCTCTTCTTTCAGGGCTTTAACAAGCATTTAAGTAGAGATTATGCCCAAATCCTCAACCTAAATAAAATCTGTACATCCTCTCTATCTGGAAGACCAAGAACACTTCAGTTCAGTCTGTCCATAACTTAATTTAATATCTGCACAAGCAAAGCTGAGTTTTCATTCTTTATCCTCAGAGAATGGTATCACCCTCTAACCAATTTTCCAGGCAAGAAATTGCTCTTCATCTCTACAGCCATTCACTAGTACAAGTTATTGTAATTTCCTTCCAGAATTATAGATAAAACCCCTGACTGGCTTTTATGCATCTAGTATTGCCATTCTTCAGATATTCATACTGAAGCCAGAGTAATCCTTCCACAGAGTGCAACTACTCCCATCATTCCCCCATCTGAAACCTCTGTCTCCACACTGACCTCTGATATAATCCTAACTCATTTTCAGAGTTTACAAAGTCCTGAATGATGTGATTCAGGCAGCTTCCTCTCACATTACCTTCTCTTTATAGTCTATAATAAACGTTTAATTTTTCATTTCTAAGGTGTGTAATATATCCCTTTACCTCTGAAGCTTTATAAACTATTCTTCAGTGTGGAATAAGTTTTCCTCAGTGACCCACAGAAAACTAGCCTTCTCCTCTGAAAGCACATATTGCATTGTAGAATTACCTCTTTTCTTGCCTGTGCCTTCTGATAAAGGTCCTGGGACAAAAGCCAGGCAAAGCTTGTTTAACTCCATATCCCTAGCACCTACCAGAATTTCTGTCATATAGCTGGCCACTCAACCTACACTTGTAAAATGGAATCTAACCTGCCTGGTTCTTTCTATAACGCCATATTTCTGAGTTTAAATACACATATTAGGTATTAAATAAATGATTATTAACTGGGTGCTTATTGAAAGTTCTTTTTCTAGACCAACTGTGACTGAAATAATCTCATTTCAGGTTACAGACATAATATTTTTCCTTAGCTAATTCAAACTCTGTCAGGTGGCTCATAGGCTTTTCCTTCCTTATGTTAAAAAGAAAAGATATATACCTTGTCATGTCAAAAATCTGTGTAATGAAATATATCCACTCTCCTCCTTTCTGGGATCTTCCTTTTTAAACTATATTCATTAGTTCATTCAGACTCTTTCTTCCGGTTACATTTTATGTTTTTGTTAATTTTACCTACATCTAAGTTGTACTTGCCAATTTACCCATATCCATGTTATACCCCCGATTTAGATGATTAGAAAATAAAGGACCTGGATCAATCTAAAGAAGAGGAGAGGGACCAGAAAATCTAAAAATTGAGGTTTTCTTTACAATATTGTGAATTTCTTGAGGAAAAAGCTATGTCTTATATATTTCATATTCTTAAGACCCAACGATTGTCAAGCTTATATTAGTTGTTAAATAAATGTCTGTTGAATGACTATCGGTTTAATGTCCTTGAATTTAGACTAGTTTCTGTTGGGTGACCCTCGTCAAGTTATATTTCAAATGAAAGGAAGATCAATTAATTTTAAAGTCTTTCTAAGTTCCAAAGTCTAAAATGCTATTATTTCAATTCTCTACAATATGACCTTCCTTGCTTTACAATTTAACATTTTCTCTTTGTAGAGCTCTGATGGAGGAAAAGGAATTGTTCATCAAACAAATGTTGCAGTAAAATGAATCTATTATAATTTAACCAGATATTAATTTCACAAACTCTTTTCCCACTGTAATTCAATCTTTGTGGGATGGGGTTAGTATATTAGAAGATGATGCCGGTGATGATGATTTGAACTGGCTTACTGATTGTAATGAGCTTGTGATTTTGTGGTATTTGGAGTAAAATTTAATTAACACATTTAGAAGCAAAAAAATTGAATACTAAAGTTTTTATATGTAATGTATGTGAAATACTGAAATCCTTAGTAAATATTAGAACTTAATTTGGAACACACTATTTTTCCACATACAATATAACAATACAAGGGGGTCTAAATTATTGCATTTATTTTAGATAGACATTTGCTTTTTAGTCTATGCTGGTAGTAGAGCTATGTAACCATGGGAAGCACCTTCTCCTGTTGGCAGGGCAACAAAATCACCAAGATGCTAGTTTATAATCGTGAGCTTGAAAAAATGGTAGGGACATTCATATTCTGAGCAATCCCCAGGGTAACCATGGATAAATTGAATATACAGACATCCACAGAGTTGCTAGGTGTGTTTGGTGGAAAATGCATCTTCATGTCGTTTCTATGGCAATCATAAATAAATCTAACTACTCTGAAATCAACAGAGCAGCTGCCCATACAAACACATATGTTCAACAAAATCTGGAGAGTTTCAGAATGCATCAGTAGTTTGGTTCTAGGCAGGCTTGTTTACAATAACAGAGTAAGTTATTTAGTAACATTCACTTCCTATGTCAACTCCTAAAGCATCATTTTAGATTTGACTTTGTTCATGTTCAATAAGGATTTTAATGAGAGGACTGATGAAGTTAATCTCCAAGTAGAAGGACTGGCTGGCTCAATATTTTCTCCATTTACCAATCTAAGAAATGGGGGGGGGGTGAGAAATTGATCCTTTGGGGAAAAAAAGGTAATTGGTCCAGCACTCATTTCATTCAACAACAAAACAACTATTTATTATTATTACTCTTGTTATTATCTTGTTAATATAAGACAAACTTTATGTTAATTACATTATAGCTTATTTATTCCTCACAACAATTCTATGAATTATGCGGTATTGTTACTCCATTTCATAGAGAAAAAATAGGCCCAGAGAAATTAAATGATTTGTCCAGGTCACGCAGCTAGTTAGAGGAAAACTAGGATTTGAACACAAGCAAGCTTTTAGAATTTATGATTGAGAAAACTTTTCCAAGTGGTACATAAAAACTTAATGCTAGAAAAGAGAAGATTGTACCTTTGTTTACCTAAGACTAAAAAACAGTTGGCATAATAAAAAACAAAGTAAAGTTAAAAAAAACCCAATATATTGTAACAAATATTTGCAGCTCACAATGAAGTGTTTATTTTGCTAATATATAGAATATTTGTAAGTCAATAAGAGAAATATCACACATCTAATGGAAAATAAGAATAGATATAAATGGACAGCACATAAAAAAGAAACACAATTAGCTCTTAAATATATGAAATAATGCAAATATCACTCTTAGTACAAGAAATGCAAATTAAAACTATGTAAAAAATTTTTCTCACCTAACAGACTGGCAAAGATCAAAAAGGAATAATAAAGCGGATTGACAAAGGTGTATGAAAAATACATTTATATATTGTTGGGAAGAATATGAATAGGTAAAACCATATGGGAAATAATCTGGCAATAACTATCAAAATTACAAATTCATGAACACTTTGACCCATATATTCTCCTCTAGGCATTTATAGTGAACATATATATATTTGTACCTCCATTTCTCATTGCAGCAATATAAAATACTGTGCACAGCATAAATGTCTATCAATGTGGAACTGGTTTGGGTAAATTGCTCTAAAGGCATACAATGGGATGGTATATCTAATACTTTGTAACCGTTAGTATCACTATTCCTGGTGTTGCTTGGGACACTAAGGCTGGGTACTGACTTGACCTCATTCTGTTTTCTCCTCATTAATCACCTGATTTCCTGCTCCCATCTGTAACTCTAGTTCACTTGACCAGGCCTTGATATTCCGCCCATTTCTTTTCCTCAGAAGATACATGCTCTCCTAAGGTAAAGCCATCTCCATGGATGTGACAAAAGCATGCACACCAACTCAAAATGGTTTTCCAGCTGCAACACACCCCAGGCTCATCACTTGACAAATAGGACTATGGTGTCTTTTTAGGACACTGGGCACCATTAATCTCCAAATACTCCTTTTTTTTTCTTTCTGGATGCAAAGTCTTAATCCCTTTACATATATTGAATAGTACTAGATTTGTTCTTCAAGAGGATTATTTCAGTTTCCATTTAAATGTGCAAAAAATGTTGATTTCATATTCATGTGTTCAATAAACCTTTATTGCATACTTAAATATAGCATATATAAGGCATGATACTAAGTTGGGGAATGCAAAGAAAGAATAGAATAGAATAGAGTGAAGTGGAATGGAATAGAATGAAATGGAATCGAATAGAATAGAATGACCTAGCAGTCCAAGAAGGAGAAGGGATAGCACAGTATGTGCTATAATCGAAGTGTTCCAGGTCAGTGGAAAAGGGTACTTAATTTAACCTAGCAGATGAGAGGTGGGGGCACCAAAGTCTTCAGAGAACAAGTGAAAGTTGAGCAGGGATTGGGAGCAGAAAGCTAAATGGATAAAAGAGAGAGATTAGAGTAGACTTTCTAAGATACTTTCATATAAATTACTTAACAGAATGTTTACAAGTCTGAGAGATTTCTTGTTGCTTAAAGTGCGCTAGCTGGTGACATATAGTAAATGTTATCTGCTTAGTTATTTTAGTCTTCAAGAGCATTCACATTGAAGCAAAATGAAACCTTTGTTCTTTTTAGAGCATAATAGAGTGTTTGTTGATATTGCGTTTTTGTTCTTTTTTTTTTAAACTGATGACAACCGTGAATAAGTTCTCTCGCTGAAACTACATTATCAATTTTACGTAGACAGAAACGTAATTATTGAAGATGGATTTTAGCCAGGCCACCTGAATTAATAACCAGCCTAAATCTTCTTGCTCTGGGAGAGGGTAGAACAAAACTGTTTATTGACCACAAATGGTCATGACCTTTGCTATCTTCCGCACTCAAAATACCACAGGAGGAAATCATCTGAAACACTCTGACATTTAAACCAAGTGAGAAATACATGTATATGATTTATGAGGACAAGCTAACACTTCTCCTAACTTGCATTACTATTTTTTAGATACTATGATTAAAATATGCCTATTTAATATTTCCAGAAAAGTACTAATTTTTGTTCTTTAATCCACTTTGGTCCCATGAAAATTTACCTCGTTTTGGTTTTTATGATTTTTTTTTTTAATGACAGGTAGACATAAAAGAGAAAATGCCCAAATTCTCACTTTGCAGTCATGTATAGTGGCTATTCATACTTGGCTGGAGAAACGCATTCTCAGTAAGCATATTCAGCCAATGGTCTATTCATAGCTTTGGTTATATTTGCTATTGCTAGAGCCAAAATGACCCAGATGAATATCCTCTAGCATTTTATTTAACTCTACTTTGATTGTAATGACAGAAATACAATTCAAAGTAACACAAATAATAAGGAAATTTATTCACCAAACCATTATAAGAACAAAGAATAGCTGGTCTTGGGGAAGTAGAAACCAGGAATTTGAATGCCATCAGGACTCTTCTTGGGTCTGTCATTTCTATTTGCCTTTGAGTTTCAGCTTTGTCATTCAGTCTGGCACCTCCATGTGACTGGGATATGGTCCACGGGTAGGAAAAAACTATCCCTTAGTTTCATTTAGAAATAACCCAAGAAGGGCATTGATAAGCCGAAGTTAGCTCATAACTATCCACACATTGGGTCAGAAAACTAGGGCTGGAACTGACAGGGAGAAATCATTTCCAAACAGAAGGAGATGCTGTTGCCATGGGAAGCAAGAGTACTGAGCTGACAAAACTGTCAACAGTCTGTAGGAGTGAGACTTATTACACATTACAATTATATTTGTTCAAACTGTAAAAATAATTCTGTAGGATTATCTTTTTTCATTTTCATGCACAAAAAAAGCAGTGAGGTTACAGAGTTGCTTGAGGACAGCTGTAACATTAAGGACAAAATTTGTTGATTTGCTATTTATTGAGGGATATTAACTCCTCTGCAAAGTATAATGGTGCATGTTAGTGTGAACACCAAGAAATTTTTGAAAACCATAAATTGTTTTCACATTTTTAGTCTTCTGGTAGCTATTATCTATGAAAGCAAATGAACTTGAAAATATACAGGAAAGAATAAAATCATTGGAGAAAAGACCTATTTTAAAACAAAACTCACTGTAATGAGTCATTCTTTGCCAAATTCCTTTCTAAAAAAATACATCTTACAAATAAGTAAGTCAATGCTTTATTTGCTGGGAAAAACCAATTCACCATCCACTCATTTATAATTGAGTGAGTGTTGTTGCATAATCATAAAGAGACATAATTTTAAAAAGTAGAAATTTTGCCAAGAGGGCATTTGGAGAAATATGGGCAATTGCAATTCAAAAGAGAATGAAACATACTTCCAGCTAGAAAGATTCAGGAAGACTTTGATGAATGAAGAATATCACAATATATTGTCCATGATAATTTTTATTGTCATAAGTCTTCTTTTTATATCTAATATGAAGGAATTATCAGATTCCAAAATAGAGGGCAGACATGTGAGTATAATCTGTGCACCCAAGTCATCCTTGGCTTGGCAAGGATCCATCCTTGACATTTCTGCTGTTCATATTTCTCTTTCCCTAACTTCTGTTTTTGAAGAATTGTCATTGGTGATTGAGAGAGGAGGGTGGAAATATTTTTTTGACATACTTGAAATATGTTCACTAGGTTGATTTAAAAACACATTTTCAGGTTCAATTCACACAAGCACATACAAGGATATAAATATGCATTATTCATTTGTGAAGTAGTTACTGAGAAAGCACCATATTCATTCATTCATTTATTCATTCAACAAATATTTAATGAGGATTTGAGAATATGTTAGTAAACAAGACAAATATATGAAAATAAAGTAAAGCATGGTCTTTACTTTAGCAACCAGAAGTTTTCAATTTAATTGGAAAAACAGGGCATATGCACAGTAAGTAATTATAGAATAGTATACACAGGTTTGCATGTGGAAATGAATTAGCTGAGTGCATGCAATTATGCAATTACAGGACTGTGAAACACAATTCATTATTTTAAAAACATATTTGATTACGAGTAGATGAATATTAAATTGGTACCCAAGAAAATATTCCTTCCAGTTAAACTCATCATCAGTATCTCTTGCCTGTTGTTGAAGCTTAACTGATGCAACTTAGTTCTTTCCTCCATGATTCTCTATCTCAGAAATCACTCAAATGTCCCAGCTAGACAGCAGAGCTCACTCTTAACACCCACTCTGCACATACCTCTTGTATCACTAAGGCCTTATACTTGCTAAATTTTCCCTAAGTATCATTTTCTCCATTTTCGCAACCTTTCTTATCAACTTCTCTTATGACCTGTTATAAAGACTAGTGCAATATCTTTCTTATTGTTCTTGTATCCTTTCCAGCCATATTTCATCATTTCTTTACTAGGTAGCCAACATGAGCTTAAAAAGCTGAAATCATACCTACACCCTTCTGTGACTTCCCTTTGCCCTTTGTATTGAGACCAAATTCTTTATCACAGTTAAAAATTCCCTTGGCCTGACCCCCTCCAGCTTACAACATTCTCCTCTTGCTGTCTTCACTTTAGCTACATCAGGTTCCTCTCAGGTATCTGATACCACCCCTTGCCACTGGACTTTGCCAGGCAGTGCTCTCCAGATTTTCTTTACCCATCTCTGTTTACCCTGTCTGCTAAATCTCGCATAACTCTAATGCCTGCTCATCTTGTATATCTCAGGTTATTTCTTTTCCTCAGGAAAGTCTTCCTTGACCACTTCCCACCAAGAGTTGCTATGTACCTTTCTTCTAAGCTCTTATTATAATTTAAATCTATTTCTTGTGGTTATTTTATCAATATCTAACTATTAGAATGTAAGATCTAATAAGGATAGGGACTACTTTTCTTGTTAACTTAGCAAGCATAGTGCTTCTTATACTGTTTGTTGAATTATTCAACAAAGCAGGAAAGAATATCCAATGAAAAAAAAAACAAGTTGAGAAAACTGGACAGCAACATGCAGAGAATGAAACTGGACCACTTTCTTAACACCATACGCAAAAAAAAAGTCAAAATGGTTGAAAGACCTAAACATGAGACAAGAAACCAACATAATCCTCGAGGAGAACACAGGCAACAACTTCTTTGACATCGGCCATAGCAACTTCATACTAGACACACCTCCAGAGGCAAGGGAAACGAAAGCAAAAATGAACTATTGGACTTCATCATGATAAAAAGCTTCTGCACAGGGAAGGAAATAATCAACAAAACTAAAAGGCAACATTCAGAATGGGAGAAGATATTTGCAAATGTCATATCTGATAAAAGGTTAGTATCCAAAATCTATAAAGAACATATCAAACTCAACACCCCAAAACAAATAATCCAATTAAGAAATGGGCAGAAGATGGGCACCTGGGTGACTCACTCAGTTAAGTGTCCAACTCTTGGTTTCAGCTCAGGTCATGATCTCATGGTTTTTGGTTTCAAGCCCTGCATGGGCTCTGCACTGAGCGTGGAGCCTGCTTGGGATTCTTTCTCTCTCCCCCTCTCTGCCCCTTCCCCACTCGTGTTCTCTCTTTCTCTCTCTCTCAAAAGATAAACATTTAAAAAATGGGCAGAAAACATGAATAGTCATTTTTCCAAAGAAGACATCCAGATGGCTAACAGACATGAAAAGATGTTCAACATCGCTTATCATCAGGGAAGTACAAATCAAAATTATAACGAAATATTACCTCACACCTGTAAGAATGGCTAAAAAAAACAGATGTTGGCAAGGATGTGGAGAGAGGGGAACCCTCTTACAGTGTTAGTGGGAATGAAAACTGGTGTGTCCACCCTGGAAAACAGTATGGAAGTTCTTCAAAAAGTTAAAAATAGAACTACCCTATGACTCAGAAATTGCACTACTATGTATTTACCAAAAGGATACAAAAATATAGATTCGAAGGGGCACATGCACCCCAATATTTATATCAGCATTATCAATAATAGTCAAACTCTGGTAAGAACCCAAATGTCCATCTACTGATAAAGAAGATGTAGTGCGTGCGTGTGTGTGTGTGTGTGTGTGTGTATATATATATATATATATATATATATATATATATATAATGGAATATTACTCACTGATGAAAAAGGAATGAAATCTTGCCATTTGCAATTATATGGATGGAGCTAGTATGTTATACTAAGTGAAATAAGTCAGTCAGAGACAAATACCATATGATTTATCTCATATGTGGAAGTTAAGAAACAAAACAGATAAACATATGGTAAGGAAACAAGAGAGGAAAGCAAATCATAAGAGACTCTTAACTATAGAGAACAAACTGAGGATTGATGGAAGATGGAAGGAGGTGGGTAGGGGATGGGCTAAATGGGTGATGGTATTAAGGAAGGCACCTGTTGGGATGATCACTGGGTATGTAGGTGATGAATCACTAAATTCTACTCCTGAAACCAATATTACACCATATGTTAACTTCTAGAATTCAAATAAAAATTTGAAACAAAAAGAATAAGTAAAAGGAAAACAAATGTCATTTTCTTTAAAGCCCTATTCCACCTTGCCGTTTCCTGTATTGTAATGATATAGAATGCAAAAACTTATAACTTTTCTAAAAAATTGTGATACTGAATACATATGAATGAGATCTAGATTTATATGAAATGGGAAAATGATAACCTTTCAGTACTGTGGTTCTCTAGTGAAGAAGACATTTTATTTTCTCCAGTGTCTTTTCATTTACTTTGAAAAATATTTAATAAGATGTCAAACCACTACAACAAGTTGTATGTTACTTAAAATACATGATTTTCTACTTGCTAGAATGAATCCAAATAAGAATTTATGAATGACTAGGCTCAAATAATCATACCATTTTTTCTTTTTGCTTGTAGAAACAAACTATGCATGATTTATTTTCAAAGATGTGTCACTTATCTTTAAACCTCTCAGAAGCTGGAAATAATTTTAGAAGTGCTAAATATTTATATGATTCAGAGAAGTAGAATTGATTCCAATGATTCTATCTAATTCCAACTCCAAAATTCATGTTCCCTAGCTGCTGCTCCTTCCCAGGTGCTCTGTCATTATACTTATACTCATTCTATGTATGACCTCATGGACTTGGCCCTTCTTACAAGGACCCAAGTTCATATAAATTCCATTTCTCCTAAAGTCATGTAGATCAACTAATCTACTGTAATTTGGACAATGTAAAATCAATGTAAAGTCAATGATAATTGTTTTTTTCAGTTACACCTTTTAAGAACTCATTAGCACCACAAAATGGAGATTTTGGTAATTCTCTGACCACAATAATTGCTATAGATTTTTAAAAGAGATATCCTAAAATACACGAACATACAAAAAAGTATCTCCTGGTTAGTCCAACCTAAGTGGTAGCATGGATCCCATCATTTGATGAAAGCAATGTCAACGTTAAATTGTAAGAACATATGGGATGGAAAATGTTGTCCACACATTTTATACCCCTCTCATATGCAAAATACAGTTATGTCTCTCTCTCAAGAATCTCAAAGTCTCATCCCATTATTGCATCAACTAAAAGTCCAACATCTCATCATATAAATCAGGATTAGTTACAGATGATAATTCTCAGGTACAGCTCCTTGGATAGTATTCTTAATCTAAAATCTACAATCCAATGAAACAAGTTATTTGCCCATAAATACCCTTTATACAATGGTGCAAAAGGATTGAATAACTGCTGCAGTCAGGTCCATTCTAAAAAGAGAAAACTGATATGCAAACAGAAGACATTGGTCATAACAATTCTGAAATCCAGCTGGTAACATGTTGCCACCTCCCTTTTTTTAATGTTTATTTGTGTGTGTGTGTGTGTGTGTGTGTGTGTGTGTGAGAGAGAGAGAGAGAGAGAGGGGGGAGGGAGAGAGAGAGAGAGAGAGAGACAGAGAAAGAATAAGCAGGGGGAGGGGCAGAGAGACAAGGGGATACACAGAATCTAAAACAGGCTCCAGGCTCTGAACTGTCAGTGCAGAGCCTGATGCTGGGGTTGAACCCATGAACTACTGTGAGTTCATGACCTGAGCTGAAGTCGGACCCTTCATCCACTGACCCACCCAAGGGCCCCACCACCTTCTTAAATATGGCTCAGTCCTACTTTTCCTGAGGAGATTTCTCCATGGTCTTCAGCTCTACACTTGGTTCTTGTTGCCATCCTGAGCAATCCTTCCTTCTCCATGCAAAGTAGGTCTTCTCTGTAGCTAAGTTTTTCACAATGCTTCATTCCAATGGAAATTTGAGGTTCAGAATCTTTGTGTAATTTTGTATTCTCTCTGTACCATTCAGTCCAAATTGGAATATTTATTTTAAAATCTGTTTCTTTTGTATCAACTTATAATTCATTACACTAGAAGAAAGTCACACCCACAGATCTCTTCTATATCTTAGTCTCCCTGGGAAATTGCTGTATAACAATATGCTTAGAATTCTTTAAAAATCTCATTATTAAATAGAATCTATAAGACACTGAGACTTCTTAGTGGGGCTTTTAAATGTATGGAAGTTTCTATGAGGTATTTCCTTTGCAATTTCTGATATTCTAATAGAGAATTTTATAGTCCCTGTATTTGATATGTGCTCTGAAAATACTTCTTAATTTGAGGATGATTCTCATATAGAGTGGCTGCGAATGAGAAACAGTTTCATTTTTGAACTCAGAAGCTTCCAGTCTCTATCTTGTTTTTTAAGTTTATTTATTTATTTTGAGGGAGACAGAGAGAGCATGAGCAGGGGGAGGACAGAGAGAGAGAGAGAGAGAGAGAATCCCAAACAGGCTCTGCCAGGTCAGTGCAGAGTCCAATGTGGGGCTCAAACTCATGAAACTGTGAAATCATGGCCTGAGATGAAATCAAGAGTTGAATGCTTAACCAGTTGAGCCACCCAGTCACCCCTATAGTCTCTTTATATTAACGGTTTATTATTTATTTATTTCATTTCTCTTGTACTTTAATGGTAGATAGCAAAATGAAGCCACATGTCATTTTCAATCTTCTGCTGGGAATTCTCCTAGCTAGATCATGGAGTTAGTTTTCTTCTTTCCACTTTACTGCAGAAACGGTGTTGCCAAACTTTCTACCTACATAGAGTTAGGTGCCCTTTCCTGCTGGTACTAATAACATTTCCCTTGCTTTCCTTTCCTAGCTCACCCCCAGCCTCCTCAAGTCTTCTTAGGCCTCCAGTGACACCCTCCTAAAAGACTTGTAGGCTTCTCTTAGCATCTCTTCAAAGTCCTCCCAGCTTCCACAAATCTCTTGTTCTTAAAACCAACACTACAAAGTTTCTTTTTTTCTTTTTTATCATGACACTTTTATGTGACTCAAATTTGTTTTATTTTTTTCAGGTCTATTTCCATGATTTATCAATCTTCATGTAGACTAAAATCATATTCAAGTTCAAGATTTTCAAATTGGGCTATTCTTCTCTAGATCAAAGCATCAACTCTCTTGGCTGAACACCTGTGGTTTAGATTGGACTGATTTCTTCCTCTACCTTATAATTACTGCCTAAAACTTTATTGTTTCTCAGAAGTAAGTTTTTCTGTATAACACAAAACTAGATTGGTCTTATCAGGGTTACTATGCTTTCAATAACTCTAACAGAAAATGTATCTTGAGGTTTTACTATATGTTAAGCATTTTGTTTTAAGTCCTAGAGATAAACAGGCAAATAAAACAAAGTGTATTAGGTGTGAATCATAATCTGCTGGCGTAGGAAGGGAAAGCATACATTATACTTTTAAAAATTTTTATTAAAATTTATTTATAAATTCAATAAAAGCTCATTACATGTTAATATAAGTAATGTAGTTTATGAAAAATAACTGTTTTGCCAAACAAAAAAATATAACAGAATACCATAGATTGGGTATCTTATGAACAACAAAATTTTATTTCTCAAAGTTCTGGATGATGGAAGTCCAAGGTCAAGGTGCTGGCAGATTTGGTGTCTGATAGGGATCTTTTTCCTAGTTCACAGAATGTAATCTTCTTACTGTGCCCACACATGATGTGAAAGGAGGAAAGCTCTCTGGGGTCTCTTTTATAAGGGTTCTAACTCCATTTATGAGGTCTGTGTCCTCATGACCTAATTACCTCCCAGAGGCCCACCTCCTAATACTATCACACTGGGGATTTGGTTTCAGCATATGAATTTTGGGGGAGACACAAAAAGTTATTCTATAGAATTATGGTCCTGGCCCCCAAATTCATGTACTTCTCGTGTGCAAAGGCATTCATTCCATCCCAGCTGCCTCCAAAGTCTTAACTTATTCCAGCATCAATTTGAAAGTCTAAGTCCAAAATCTCATCTATCATCTAAATTAGATACAGGTGAGACTTGCAGGATGATTCATCATGAGGCAAATTCTTCATCTGTTGTGAGCCTATAAAACCAAACAAGTTACATGCTTCCAAAATACAGTGATAGGACAAAGCCGGCATAGACATCTCCATTCTAAAAATAGAAAATAAGAAAAGAGTCACAGGTCCCAGCTAAGTCTAAAACTTAACAGGGAAAATTCCTTTAAAACTTAAAGCTTGAAAATAAGCCTCTTTGGCTCCGTGCTCTGTCTTCCAGGACACTGGGGTAGCAACATCACCTCAAAGGTTCAGGGGGCTTCCTCGTATTGGCTCTTGGCCTGGGTCCTGTCCCAAAGGTGGCTTTATTGGTCACAGCCCACACTGAAGTTCTTTGAGACAGCCTCATCCCTGAGGAACTACGAGGAGGCATGGGTCCCACCTGAACTGGAGAGGTAACACCACCCTTTGAGATTGTTCTGTGCCCTGGGTCCTTGTACTCTGTACACCTGCGGAGATGGCCCTGCACAAAGAATAGCTCCCGGCTTCTGTTTAGGTGGCTTTGCCATACTAATCTCCTTATCAAATAGTCACTTGGCTACATTGTTAGTATTCTCATTTTTAGTAATATGGATAGACTGAGGATTTTCTAAATCTTTAAGTTCCAATTCCCTTTTGCTTAACAACTCTATCTTTAAATCATTTTCCTTTTCTTGCATTTTATTATAAGCAATCAGGAGAAGCCACTCCATATCTTCAATATTTTGCTTAGAAGTAACTCTATCTAAAGATTCCATTTCGTCACTTGTAAGTTCTACCTTCTTGTAGAAGGTAGTTCTACCTCACTTGTAAGTTCATGGAACATGAACACAAATCAACCAAGCTCTTTGCTACTTTCTTCCAGTTTCCAGTAGCATGTCCCTCATTTCAGTCTGAGACCTCATCACTATGGCATTTACTGTCCATATTTCCGACATTCTGTTAATGACCATTAGGTATTCTGTAAGCAGTCTGAGGCTCTCTCCTCTTCTTGTTCATCTCTACAGTTCTTTTTTAATCTGAGCCCTAACCAGAATCACTTTTAAGATTCTGTTCTTGGCAATCTAAGCTTTTCCAACATGCACCTCAAAGCTCTTCCAGCTCCCAGTTCCATTACCCAATTCCATAGCTGCTTCCACATTTTTAAATATTTGTTACAGCAGTGACAAATACTTCTCAGTACTAATACTCAGTGTCACTTCTCAGTGACAAATACCACTTGTCAGTACTAATTTTCATCTCAGTTCATTCTGACTGCTATATATATATATATATATATATATATATATATATATTTATATATATATCATGGGAGAGCCTGGGTGGCCAGTCGGTTAAGCATCTAACTCTTGGTTTTCGTTCAGGTCATGATCTCATGCTCATGAGGTTGAGCCCCATGTTGCACTCTGTGTTGACAATGCAGAGTCTGCATGGGATTCTATCTCCCCTCCCCTCTCTGACCCTTCACAGCTCACTCATGCTCTCTCTCTGTATCTCTCAAAATAAATAAATAATAATTAAAAAAAAACAATACCATAGTCTGTGTGGCTCAAACAACAAATGTTTATTTCTCACAGTTCCAGAGGTTGGGAAGTACAAAATCACGACACTGGCAGATCCAGTATCTAATGAAGACCTGTTTCCTGATTCATAGATGGCTGTCTTCTCATTGTAACTTCACATGGCAGAAGGTTGAGTGGATCTATCTCTGGAGTCTCTTTTATGAGGACTCTAATCCCATTAATGAGGGCTCCACCTTCATAATCACATTTGAAGTGGACACAAACAGTCTACAGGGGTGGGTTGTTTTATATATATATATGTGTATATATTTATATATATATATATATACACTATATACTATATATAGTATACACTATATATATACACTATATTTATATATAGTATATATATACACTGTATACAGTATATATATATACTATATGTATATATATACACTATATACTATATGTATATATATACTATATATACTATATGTATATATATACTATACATACTATATATATAGTATGTATATATATACTATATACATACATATACTATACATACTATATGTATATATACACTATATACATATAGTGTATATATACATATAGTATGTATAGTATATATATACAATAGAATATACATATATATTACATATACACTATATATAGTATATATTACATATATACTACATATATACTATATGTAGTATATATATTATATATATTATTTGAATTTTTTACATTGGAGATTTGTGTCTTCTATTGATTGATTATTTCATAATTTATTTATATCAATATGGATTCATAGATATTTATGCATTGATTATAATCCAATACTACTTAATTTTTTGATATTGCGCAAATGTTTCAACTTTGACTATTGAAGGCTCTTTCATTCCTAATGAAAACCAAGAGTTGGTATTAAAAATTAAGATCTGGGTGTTAACAGAACTTGTTGCCTTCATTGCTTCTAGGCCTAGCAAAGAATTATATGTGTGTATACTAATCCATGTATATACACATATCCATAAATGTTTCTATATGTAACCATCCACATTGATATATTAACCTCAAAATTTCTTCGTATTGATGTCTCCAAATAATCCACTATTACATGCATCATTCTGGCCTCCTTGCTTTACATTTTTGCATATCTATTTAATGTCTGATTTAATTGAAGAAAGCTAGATTCTCAAACCTGTTTCAGCATTCAATTCACTGAGATATTGCTTACCATGAAGTCTTGAAAAACTCTATCCTTGTGTGAAAGGAATGAAAGTGAAAATGATAAACATCATGTCATTATTATAATGAAGAACTCTTGAACCCTGAGGGGATTTTGTGCACTCCCAGGGGTCTCCAGACCACATTTTTAAGATTTGCTGCCTCATACTGTTCATGCTTTTGTCACTCAGTGCAAGGTTGGCCCAAATCTTGCCTTATTTTCTTGTTTTTACAGGAAAAAATGCAAAGTTGTCTCTAAAAAGGATAGAGGGGCCTCTTGGTGGCACAGCCGGTTAAGCATCTGACTCTTGGTTTTGGCTCAGGTCATGATCTTGGGGTTTGTGAGTTTGATCCCCGTGTCACACTCTGTACTGACAACACAGAGCCTGCTTGGGATTTTCTGTCTCCTTCTCTCTCTGTCCCTCCCCTGCTTTCTCTCTCACTCTCTCTCTCAAAATAAATAAATAACCTTAAAAAAGCAAAAAGGATAGAGCTAGATTTGGGATATTTGCTGACAATGTAAAGGGATGTATTTATTACATGTTTAAATCACCATGACTTTATTTACTTTTTAATCCAGCTTTTCCATTGCTAAAATGTAGAGAAATCAGGAACAAATTCTTGGAAGTAGTTGCTTGATATAGAATATTTGAATTTGCCTAAAACTTCTCACTTGACTTTAGTACTTGACTGTTCCCATAGATTTTCATAATGGAATTTCCTCTGAAAGTGAAAACACTTGATTTTTAAAATGTCATTCTCAGAGAAGCTCTGTAGGCATATTATTGCTTTTTAGGATCTTGTTATTACCATCAATGGAAAAGGAAGTATGTAGAATGTTTTCAATCTGATCATATTTTAGTAGTGCCAGATATCTTATCTGTCTTTATTTTCCCCAAAATTATGGGGAAGAAGATCTTGGCATTTATAGCATTTACTCTTGGTGATACCTATTCAGCAGTTCAATTGACTGATGGCAACTCATTATTGTCCATTTTCCTTTTGCAAACTGATTATAACAATGACATTTACAAAGAGAAGCTATGTCAATCACCAAAGTGCATCAAATTCTATGTGCATTTTGTAGAATTTAGCCAAGCTGCACTTTAAGACTGAAACATTTAGAGACCTTCACATATTTTACAAAAGTGAATTGTCTATACTGGAGATGAAATAGCATTTAATAATTGTAAGGTATAGAATATATAGCCAGAGAAAATAATTTCCAGCTCTTAGATCTGCATTGTATGCATACTTAACTTGTTTCACAATATGTGAAAATATAGCATAAAGCTTTAGTTATTATCAAAACAGTTTAGAACTAATACATTAAAAGTTTGATTACAAGGACAAAAAATACAGAAACATTCTTGGAATAAATTATTTCTATAAATATATATAAGAATAGGGTTACCCTTTTACCAAAACCAAAAAAGATGTTATAAGAAAATAAAACTACATCATGAAAAAAAATCTTGATAGGATACACACACACACACACACACACACACACACAAGTATGTACCTCACATCATAACTGGCCAAGTGGGAATTATCAGAGCAATGCAAGAAAAAAAAAACTCTCAGCAAGCTAGAAAGACAAATTTATTTTCTCAAACTAATAAGCAATATCTATGAAAAACCTACAGCTAACATCATAAGTAATAATGAAAGACAAACTGCTTTCCCTCTAACATTGGGAACAAGGCAAGGATATCCTAACCTTCAACCACTTCTCTTCAACTGTATGTTGTTCAACAGTATGTATGTATTCACAGACTATATAATCATGTATATAGAAAATTTTAAGGTATTTTCAAAAAATCACTGGCATCAATTAATTTAGCAAAGTTACAAAGTATGGAGTCAATATACAAAAATTAATCATAGTCTTTATGTTAAAAACAAGCATTTGGAAATAAAAACTTTTAAGTAAAACTATAGAATCCTAGAGGAGAGCACAGACAGTAACCTCTTCGACATAGGTCATAGCAACTTCTTTCTAGATATATCTCCTGAGGGAAGGTAAATAAAAAGAAAAAGAAACTATTGAGACTTCATCAAGATAAAAAACTTCTGCACAGTGAAGGAAACAATCAAGAAAACTAAAAGGCAGTCTATGGAATGGGAGAAGATATTTGCAAATGATGTATCTAATACATGGTTAGTATCCAAAATATATAAAGAACTAATGAAACTGAATCCTAAAACCCAAATAATCCAATTAAAATGGGAGAAGGCATGAACAGACATTTGTCCAAAGAAGACATACAGATGGCCACCAGATACATGAAAAGATGCTCAGTATCACTGAGCATCAGGGAAATAAAATCAAAACTACAATGAGATAATCACCCCATACCTGTCAGAATGGCTAAAATCAACAACACAAGAAACAATAGGTGTTGGTGAGAATGTGAAGAAAGGGGAACCCTTTTGCACTGATGGTGAGAACGCAAACTGGTGCAGCCACTCTGAAAAATGGTATAGAGGTTCCTGAAAAAGTTAAAAATAGAGGCACCTGGGTGACTCAGTTGGTTAAGTGTCCAACTTCGGCTCAGGTCATGATCTCTTGGTCTGTGAGCTTGAGTCCCACATCAGGCTCTGTGCCGGAGCCTGCTTCAGATCCTGTGTCTCCCTCTCTCTCTGCTTTCCCCTGCTTGTTCTCTCTCTCTCTCTCTCTCTCTCTCTCAAAAGTAAAATTAAAAACATTAAAAATAAATTAAAAATAAACAAATAAAACTACCCTACAATCCAGCATAGCACTACTAGGTATTTACCCAAAGAATACAAAAAATACTAATTCAAAGAAGTACATGCACCTCGAGGTTTTTTTTTTAAATATATGATATTTATTGTCAAATTGGTTTCCATACAACACCCAGTGCTCATCCCAAAAGATGCCCTCTTCAATACCCATCACCCACCCTCCCCTCCCTCCCAACCCCCATCAGCCCTCAGTTTGTTCTCATTTTTTAAGAGTATCTTATGCTTTGGCTCTCTCCCACTCCAACCTCTCTTTTTTTTTTTTTCCCTTCCCCTCCCCCATGGGTTCCTGTTAAGTTTCTCAGGATCCACATAAGAGTGAAAACATATGGTATCTGTCTTTCTCTGTATGGCTTATTTCACGTAGCCACTCTGGAAAACAGTGTGGAGGTTCCTCAAAAAATTAAAAATAGACCTACCCTATGACCCAGCAGTAGCACTGCTAGGAATTTACCCAAGGGATACAGGAATACTGACGAATAGGGGCACTTGTACCCCAATGTTTATAGCAGCACTCTCAACAATAGCCAAATTGTGGAAAGAGCCTAAATGTCCATCAACTGATGAATGGATAAAGAAATTGTGGTTTATATGCACCTCGATGTTTAAAGCAGCATTATCTACAATAGCCAAAGTATGGAAAGAGCCCAAACATCCATCAACTGATGAATGGGTAAAGAAGATGTGGTACACACACACACACACACACACACTGGAATATTAACCATAAAAAAGAACAAAAGTTTGTCATTTACAATGACATGGATGGATCTAGAGAGTATAATAAGTGAAATAAATTAATCAGATGAAGACAAATACCATAGGATTTCACTCATATGTGGAATGTAAAGAAAAAAAAAAAGAGCAAAGGGAAAAAAAGAGAGAGGGGCAAACCAAGAAAGAGACTTAACTATAGAGTACAAACAGATGGTTACTAGAAAGGAGGTGGGTAGGGGATGGGTGAAATAGGTGATAGAGACTAAGGAGAGTACTCTTGTTGTAATGAGCACCAGGTGTTGTATGGAAGTGTTGAATCACTATGTCGTACACCTGAAAATAATATTGCATTGTATGTTAACTAACTGGAATTTAATAAAATTTTTTAAAAACTGGTAGGCTTTTTTTTTGTAGAAACTGACAAACTGATTCTAAAATTTATACAGAAATATAAAGAACCTAAATAACCAAAAAAATTAAAACCTGAAGAAAGAACAGTTTTGCAGTAATTTGTACTCCTTGGTTTTAACATTTATTTTAAAATTACAGTAATGGAGGGGTGCCTGGGTGGCTCAGTCGGTTAAGTATCCGACTTCGGCTCAGGGCATGATCTTGCCATCCGTGAGTTTGAGACCCACGTGGGGCTCTGTGCTGACAGCTCAGAGCCTGGAGCCTGTTTCAGATTCTGTGTCTCCCTCTCTCTCTGACCCTCCCTCTCTCTCTGACCTTCCCCCGCTCATGCTCTGTCTCTGTCTCAAAAATAAATAAACATTAAAAAAATTAAAAAATAAAATTACAGTAATGGAGACAGTATAGTGTTAATATAAGAATGTTCAAAAAATTATTATCCAATATTTCTCCAGATGTTGTATCTGCCACATTCTTTCATTTCCTGCAAGGGTCCAAATATGGTCCTTGCGTTTCAATAGAAAGCTTCAGGTATTTACCAAGACCCTATAATTTGGAAGTGAATTCCAAACTCTCTCCTCAGCACTAGTCAGTTGCCATAATACCTGATTAGTTATTTTAGCATCTAGCTGTTACTTTTGGTTGGGTGCCTTGGAGACTTGCTACATCCATATGAATTCAGGAATCAGTATAGGATTTGATACGATGTTTGTATGCAAAATTTGGGGCTCTCTCTCTTAGCTCTCTACTTTCCCTGCATTTCCTGCCTAATCTCCAGCTACTTTGGTGGCAGTCTAGAAATTTGACTTCTAACTCCTCAACCAAACAAGTCTTCTGATTTTTGCTAGAGCTTTATTCTCTATGGAGTAAACAAAATAACTTTCTTCAGGTCAAAGCAGTTTTCATGTGGACTTCACTCACCGTGTTTGCCTTATCCATAGATTCTATTTTTAGTGATATCTAGATGTAAACCATTGATGATTATATATATTTTTCATTTTTACAACTGTTATTAGTATCATCTGAAACTAGATACCTTGCCTTTACTAGAGCTACTATCTATATATATATATTTTAAATAAACTTACATCAGTGACAATAACAGACCCATCTAATTGAAGATAGAATACTGAAAGAGTTTCCAATCAGCAAATAGGCCAGTTTTCCAAATGTAAGAAGGGATGAAAAGGGTTAACACACATGAAGTTGTTGGCTAACAGGCTAGTGATATCAATTGGTTTGGATTAATTTACTGAAACGCTGACTATAAGTAGTTGTTTTGGTTTATTGTCACATTAGGGATTTTCTCACCCTTCACAAATAAAATGTTTTTCTCATATTTGACTCATATTTTGGCAAGCCTGTTGCCAATAAAAATGTTTTTCAAGAAGCATAATTTTTCAATGTTCACAAAATTCTATAGGCAAGTTTCCATGTAAGATCTGTCTCCATTAAGAATCACATAATGCATATAAACATGAGTTTAGGGCTAAGACCATAAATAATTGATAGGAAATGCATGGAGTTCCTTCACTAATTAGTTATCATGCTTCTTGCAGTCAAAAGCAAATATCTAAATAAGAATCTTCACCATTGCACTCAAAAAAGACTCCTATTTTATCATCTGTTGAAGTGAGATTAACTCCCAGGTGAAAAATTTGTTGTGAGACTTCCATATTCTGTCTGGAACCTTAGCCCTGCAATTTAATTTTCTCTTTATGAGGGGATTGGCAACTGTTGTCAGAGCTCTAAATCACCAGAAAGAAGGGTCGCTAAGATATGCCACAATGGATATTCATGCATGAGTACAGAGGTCCAAGTGGGAGGTAGAGTTGGTAAATACAAAGTAGCCATTATCTAAAGATATCATTTGTCATAGTTTACATAAGATTGATGAAACTTCAGCTGTTCATATAAACAGATGGATGAAGATGAAGGTGGTGGCTAAACCATGTGTAAGTGCTCTTTTGATGCTATCAATGTTGATGAGAAGATCATAATCTATAGACACAAGATCAATATCTTATGAGAAGATAGAGAACTGAACTGTCACTGAACATATGTATAGCCCAGAAGAATGATTATTATGGTCAGATCTGGGGGGATTTGTGTTCCATTTCTAGTTCTGTTATTAACTGGTAAATTATTCACATGGCAAACTTTAACATCTTTCAGGATTTGAGCTTTTTTTGATTAAATTTGAGCTTTGTATTAATTTTTGAGACAGAGAGAGAGAGAGACAGAGTGTGAACAGGGGAGGGGCAGAGAGAGAAGAAGACACAGAATCTGAAGCAGGCTCTAGTCTTTGAGGTGTCAGCACAGAGCCCAACGCAGGGCTCGAACTCACAAACCACAAGATCGTGACTTGAGCCAAAGTTGGATGCTTAACCTACTGAGCCACCCAGGGACCCCAGGATTTGAGCTTTTTTTGTTATGTTTTGTTTTAGTAAGAGGAAGAAATTAGAATACAAGACAACTAAAACCTACTTAGCTCTATAATTTTATAAGTGCAAGAAACAGAAGAGATTAGGCATACAGGCAGCAGCCTCTTTGACCTCAGCGGCAGCAACTTCTTACTAACCATGTCTCTGGGGGCAAGAGAAACAAAAGTAAAAATGAACTATTGGCACCTCATCAAGATAAAAAGCTTCTGCAAAGCAAAGAAAAGAATCAGCAAAACTAAAAGATAACTGATGGAATGGGAGAAGATATTGCAAATGACATATTGGATAAAGGGTTAGTATACAGAATCTATAGTGAACTTATCAAACTCAACACCCAAGAAACATATAATCCAGTGAAGAAATGGGAAGACATGAATAAAAACTTTTCCAAAGAAGACATCCAGATGGCTAACAGACGCATGAAAAGATGCTCAACAGCACTCATCATTGGGGAAATATAAATCAAAACCACAATGAGATACCAGCCCCTGGCTAAAATTTAGCAACGCAGGAAACAACAGATGTTGGCGGGGATGTGGAGACACAGGAACCCTCTTGCACTGTTGGGGGGAATGCAAACTGATTCAGCCACTCCAGAAAACAGAATGGAGGTTCCTCAAAAAATTAAAAATAGAACTACCCTACAACCCAACAATTGCACTATTAGGTATTTATCCAAAGGATACAGACGTGCTGATTCGAAGGGGCACATGCACCCCAATGTTTATAGTAGCACTATCAACAGTGGAATATTAATTACTTGATGATCAAAAATAATGAGATCTTGTCATTTGAAACAATGTGGATGGAAATAGAGTGCATTATGCTAAGCAAAATAAGTCAGTCAGAGAAAGACAAATATCATGATTTCACTCATATGTAGATTTTAAAGAAAGAAAACAGATGAACATAGGGGAAGGGAATTAAAAATAAGATAAAAACAGAGAGGGAGGCAAATCATAAGTGACTCTTAAATACAGAGGACAAACTGAGGCTTTCTGGAGGGGAGATGGGTAGGAGGATGAGCTAAATGAATCATGGGCATTAAGGAGGGCATTTGTTGGGATGGGCACTGGGTGTTATATGTAAATGATGAATCACTGGGTTCTACTCCTGAAACAAATACTACACTCTATGTTAACTAACTTGAATTTAAATAAATTAATTTTAAAAATTGTATATGAAAAAGAGAAGAAAAGTTTAGGCAAAAATAAATTGTCCCAGGAACTTTCTTCACCTTAGGTTTTGAGTATTGACAGCCTTTGAGTAAAAGGTGAAACAAAGCGAGGAGTGATCCAAAGGTCAAATAACGCTTCACTCAACTGGGTGAAAGAGTAAAAAGACCCCTCATGGATGTGATGAAAAGTTATTGACAATTTATTTTAGAAAAGTAGGCTTCTGATGTGAACTGGCTTGACTCTTTTTTTTTTTAATTTTTTTTTCAACGTTTTTATTTATTTTTGGGACAGAGAGAAACAGAGCATGAACAGGGGAGGGGCAGAGAGAGAGGGAGACACAGAATCCAAAACAGGCTCCAGGCTCCGAGCCATCAGCCCAGAGCCTGACGCGGGGCTCAAACTCATGGACCGCGAGATCGTGACCTGGCTGAAGTCGGACGCTTAACCGACTGTGCCACCCAGGCGCCCCTGGCTTGACTCTTAAAACAGCAATAGTATAAAGTTGTCTAAGAAAGATGACTGGTTCAGAAATTAATGGTTTCAAGCTGGTGTTGGTCCAATATACTCTTTATTATTTGTTGTTTATCAGTTAATTAATTAAGTCCACAAATTACAGGTACTTCTTGTTTTTAGAGGTTTTTAACACAAGGCTTAATTCATATACTCAAATATCTCAAAAATCTAAAGAGAAACATTTTAATACAATTATTCTTCAATACATATATTGCCTGATCTTTCTCATTTTTATAGGCAATGACAAATCGTCATTTGAGAGGTACATTGTTTTACTCATTTTAAGATCTTTGAAGTCAAAACGAGCCAAACAATACATGGTGCCTTAATATTGTGTCATAATTTATTTGGTGATATTTCTTCTTTCCTTCTTGGTGTTACATAAAATAATGATGCATTTTAATTAAAGTAGATGAAGTACAGCATATGCATCTTCTTTGGAATTCATTTTTTAAAATTAAAAACAATCTATATAATACATGGTATATTCTCATTCAGATATTAATTCTGAGAAATCTGGCTGGTAGGTTCCAATCTGTAAAACCTTGATCTGATGCTCCTCCCACCCCCCACCCACCACCCCCATTACCATAGAATGGCAAATGTCAGTGATCCCAGTGATTTACAGTGACTCCAGAAAGGGACCAGTGCCTCCATGATTCACCTTGGATCACTAGGTCCTTCTCAGAATGCTTAATGTTCCACCAAATGAGGTCTGAGAACCTTTGTAACTGAAAAGATGTTGCTAATGTTTACAATAATTATAATTACTATTACCATAGAAATTAGTACTCTTTGAGGATCTAGTATACTGGTCATTATCATGGCACAACCACTGAGATTTTTTGTTTTATATTGCACAATAACTGCATAAAAGAAGTATTATTGAAGTCTCTACTTTATAAATGAGTGGATTAAGGTATAAATTGTTTAAGCACAATTTATCTAAAGTCCCAGAGTAAATAGTGGGTGGAACAGGATTCTAAACCAGGCCTCTGCCCCTCAACACTGTGAACTTCCCCCAAAACACATACAGGAGAAAACAAACAAGTACAAGCAATAAAATAATAGAACCAATAGAAAATAATGAACTATTAGACTATTTTTTCTATGAGGACATTTTTAGCACAAGTTATTCAATCAATAATCCTTTTTGATTTAAAAAATAAACATAACTAAAAACGTGATTAAGGCCAGATCCAACTGACACGATGGGTTTACTACGTGAAGAAATCTATCTGAAGGAGACCTTACTGGAAACAAACCTGTAATCAATGAAGAAGACATGCATGCACCTTAGGACATGTCCCAATTATGAGTACTCTACTGGAGAAAGTAGACAAAGGACAAGGAGCCACCAATAAAGCTCATTACTTTAAGTTTGTGCTTAAAAGTCCTTTGCTTTCAGATCTTTCAATGATGTAAGACAAAGAATTTTCACTGAGATGGCATGAAATTGAAAGGAGGGAACTTAAAATAGACCACTTGTTCTGCCTGGCAGAGTGTCAAATACATGTTCCAATAATCTGTTTGCCTTTGTTTAAGATAGACTTTTTAAAAAGCTTTAACACACTGAAAGATACAGTGGGGCATCTCTTTTTGCCATTGGTCAAACGTATACATGAGTTAGTTGTTTTTTTTTTTTTTTCCTTTTAAAGGTATGTTATTATTATTTGGATTTGAAAAGAAAACCATGAAGCTCTTGATATTTGAAACTGCTAAAAATAATCTGGTTTCTTCTGCCAGATGACAGAAAGGTCATATTTGGGATGTAAACCTTACAATTATATGAAATTCAAAGTTTGCAAATGGAAGGGTCATTGTAATCAATGATAAATATTTATTCATGCAAAAGTATAGATTAATATGTGAAGTAGTCTTTCTCATTCTTTTTCAAATTTTTAAGTATACTGGACTTTAAAATGCAAATCCTTGCGCTTTTGGCAAAAACAAATATTTTATATTATTTGTTAGTGTATTTTTACTTTCCAGTAAAAAAGAAAAAAAAAAGGAAATTTGGTTTGTATGTGTAAAAGTCAAATGTACTCTTTACTCGTGAAGACATTACATATTAATGATTTCCTTTTGAAACTTCTAATGTATTTGATTTCTACCTTAAGGTAAAATAAAGAATTTCTAAAGATTTAAAAAATGTCTAGATTCCAACTAAGCTGAACTTGTATCATTCTTACTTTGCATTTAAATATCTGAATTTATTCTGAAATGTGTTGTCATGGGAGAAAGATATTACACTTAATAGTGTGTCTATTTCTCTGTTTATTCACTATACCTTCATCACGCACAGTCCTATCCATAGAGTGAACTATTACAACATTCTGAAGACTGTCAAAATCTTTTAAAATTTCTGTACGCTATATTTTGACAAAAAGCAGATTTTATATGGTCCTGTGTTAAAGTGATAAATGTATGTTTCTGTCATGTTTACATTCCCATGTAAAAGTGAATTGTTTTTGATTTTTTTTTTTATTGATGTATTCTGGGACCTCATTTCCCAGATTAAAAACTGCAAAGTATCACAAACTGTGTGGGTCATCCCAGTAAAGACACCTTATCTAGTATGGCAACTGAAATTAGGGCTAACATTATAGGTTCATGATAGTCTAGCATCATTCACTTTGATCAGTGTGGTTTTTGCAGAAGACATGTTGGTGAATTTAACCGAGAAATGGCAGGGATCGTCCTCTCTGAATTCTTTAAGATTTTTAAAAATATTTTTTAAAGTTCATTTATTTTTGAGAGAGATAAGGAAGAAGCAGGAAATGGACAGGGAGAGAGGGAGGGAGACACAGAATCTAAAGCAGGCTCCAGGCTCTGAGCTGCCAGCACAGAGCCCAACGCAGGGGTCCAGCTCACTAAACCATGAGATCATGGCCTGAACTGAAGTCAGATGCTTAACTGACTGAACCATGCAGGAACCCTGTGCATTCTTTAAGATTTTAATGATTCCTCTTGCAATTTTATTTTATTTTAACTGAAGGCTGGATTTGAATACAGGTAAAAGAACAAACATGAGTTTTCTATTAGTTACAAAATATATGCACTTGGGATGATGAAAATGAATATCACTGAACTCACTATGAGATTGGACATATTAGTTATGAAAACCTTTAATTATGTAATCTATTTCTTCATGGAAACAGAACTGTATTTCTAGTACTTGGGCTGGGCTGAGATATGACCTGACCTGATGTAGAGGAGAGAAAGGATTATTCCTTAGGTAAGTTCTTTGCAGGGTTTTCAGGCAAGCCAGAACTTCTCTAGAAAGGAGTCAGAGTTGCCTTTCTTGGTTAAGGGAATCCTGTGGGTGGAATAGTCTCAGGATTCTCTAATGAAGCATTTTTTCTCAGGTCTAAGAATTCCACTTTTTTGTTAGGGTCACAGGACACAAGACTAATATGCAAATATCAGCTGTATTTTTTCATATAATAATAAATAATTGGATATTAAAATAAAAACAGTACAATTTATAAATCAGCAATGAACATAAAATACTTAGATACAAATGTAACAAAATATGTGTGAGATCTATATGCTGAAAATTGCAAAACACTGATAAAAGATGAAAGGAGCTAATCAGAATTAGATATATCATGTTCAAGGATTGAAAGACTCAATATTGTTAGGATGCCAATTATCCCCAAACTGAACTATTGATACAGTGTAATCTCAACCATAATCTGAAAAAATTTTAATGTAAATTGAAAAAATTACTCTGATATTTATATGAGAAGACAAAGGAACAAGAAATACTAATACATTTTGGAAAAATAGAACAAACTTGGAGGCCTCACACTCCCTGATTTTAAGACTTACTATAAATCTACAGTAATCAAGATTGTACAGTATTGGTGAAAGAAGAGACACAAAAATCAAAGAAACAGAATTAAGAGTCCAGTAATAGACCCACATATGTATGGTCCTTTGATTTTTGACAAAGTTTCTAAAGGCAAGTCAATGGAGAAAGGATAGTCTTTTCAACAAATGGTGTTGGAACAACTGGTCATCCATTTGCAAAAAAACAAACCTTGACTATAATTTGTATCATGTATAAAAACTCAAAATTGATTATGAAGCTAATATAAAATCTCAAACTATAAAACTTCAAGAGGAAAATATTATGATCACAGGTTAAACAAATATTTCTTAGATACAACATCAAAGAATGATTCATAAAGAAAAATTGATCCAACAGAGCTCATCAAAATGAAGAATTTTTCTCTTCAAAGGATATTGTTAAGAGGATGAAAAGACATGCTATAAAGTGGGAGAAATGTCTTCAAACTACATATCAGGTACATTTTTGTATCCTATATACTATTTGATTCTTTTTATATGACATTCTGGAAAAGCAAAATGTGTAGGTACAGAAAACATATTAGTGTTTGTTCTTGGCTGGGGGTTAGGGGACGGGTTGATTACTATGAGAAGTGGGAGATTTTGGGGGACTAATAATACTTTTTTATGCCTTTTTCAAACCTTGAAAACTCATAAACACTAATGGATATTTTATATCTAAATATGCTTATTAAAGAATAAAAACTACAAAAGATGGCAGGCCATTGGGCACTAACACAACCCTACACAAATTTTAACATATGTGTTCTCCACCTTTGACCTGTTCCTCTGGGGAGGTGCTTTGGTTAGCAGGTGCAATCTGAGCTTTAGGTGGAATACTGAAGGAATTTGCCATGATGTCTTGCAAGTCAGGGTTTTACTTCTGTGTCGCAAAGGGGCTGTGGACTACCTGGAGTTTTGCTTTGATTTCTCCTAGAGAGACTGTACAAGGTTCCACCTGTGAATGTTGAAAAATCATGAGTCTCATTCATGGTTGGTACAGTTTTCAAAGAGAGATGACATTATGAGCAGCAATCATTTGGCGTTTTAATGAATTTTTTGGTTTTGAGCAGATATTTTTACTTAGCCACCAACAAACTACAGAGAAGAAATGAAAAAACAGTTTCCTGTAGAATTTACTAAACTAATTGAAATAAAATGCAGCAAATTTAAAATGACTAATCATGTTAAAAGAGAGTGTAATGACCTAGAGAGTTATTCTTAGAAGTTGCCAGCCTTATAGCCATCAGCATAAGCAAGTCCAGGGACAAGCAGTTAAATATAAACAGTTCCAACTTTGTACCTCAAAGTAAAATAGATTTTTTATTGCTTTATTGAGATATTACTGACATATAATATTGTAAAAGTTTAAGGAATACAATGTAAGGATTCAAAACACACATGCACACACACTCACACACACACACACACAGTATAATGACCACCACAATAAAGTTAGTTAACACATCCATCACTCCACACAAATACCTTTTTGTGTGTGAATGGTAAGAACATTTAAGATATACTGCCTTAGCAACTTTCAGGTATATAATACAGTATTGTTAACTATAGTCATCATGTTGAATATTAGATACCTTGAAGATATCATCTTATAACTGAAAGTTTATAACCTTTGAACAGAATCTCCCCATTTCCTCTTTCCTCCATCACCACGGCCCTTAGCAACTGCCATCCTACTGTTTCTGACTTTGGCTTCCTTTTAATTTCCAAATATAAGTGAGATCTTACAATATTTGTCTGGCTTATTTCACAGGCAAACAAATGTACTATAGGACATTTAGACCATCAAAACAAACTAACTACAACTTGCAAAACTATGCTATAGAGAACAAACTGAGGGTTGCTGAGGGGAGGTGGGCAGGGAAATGGGATAAATGGGTGATGTATATTATGGAGAGCACTTGTAAGGAGCACTGGGTGTTATAAGTAAGTGATGAATCACTAAATTTTACTCCTAAAACTAATATAACACTTATGTTAACTAACTGAAATGTAAATAAAAGCTTTAAACTATAAGGGAAAAAAACCAATTTAGAATCAACTCTTATTTTAGTTTAGGAAAATACTCTTAAGTGATTATGCTTTTGTTCAATGAGAGCTTTTCAGAAGAGTTGTAACTCTCAGGGTACAGTTGATTTAATATTATTATAACTATATATCTATAATGTGAATATTATTAAAATAATTTTCAATGTGAGATATCTTTAAAGCTTTTTTGTTACTAATTCTGTCTCATAAAAAATCCAATCCTACTTCCTTAGGTATAAGGAATTAAGATGCAAAACAGGACCAACATTGGAGAAAGTCTAATATAAAGAATTGCATTCTAGTTGCAGATCTGTTCAGTTCAATTAGGAGAGAAAAAGCATATTTTTGATAATTTTATCAGATAGCTCAGACTTTTATTTTGCAAATGTGCAAGCAACCAATTTACTAGGAGTTTTATTAAAGGTTTGTTCTTTTTTCAACTATAAATCAGTCATCCTTGAAAGTTGGGGCTCATTTTACTACTGATGACATTTCATTTTAAAATACTAACTTCCAAATGATATTTTTCTCAAAATATCCTTTCTGGTGATATTCTATTTTCCTATTATCTCATTCTTTAGAAGATTAGTGATATTTGAAGGTCACCTTTTCAGGCCACGGAGCAGATCATGGGATAAATTTGCATTTGGACTGGTGAACTATTGCCTATGCAGATGATAAAAAGACAGAAGCTTGATAAAAACATCTTCACAAACCTAAGAAAGATAAAGGAATGGAAAAGAAAATGTCAGATTGGCATTTACATCTTAATTTTGAATACTTTAATTATCCTTTACTTCTCTCCAGCATGTCATTTTACATTTCCCATCATTAACCTCAACACAAAAGATATGAATCTGTTCTCCAGGATATCTGTATGGGTTCATTTTCCTTCTGAAAGCAACTCGTTTGTAAATAGCTGTGTGGCATCTCAGAACTCCTGCTTGAAAGACCTATTATCATGTTTCCTTTTGATTTGGAATACACCATTTCTAACAGAAAATTCTGAATTTTGAATATATTTAAGGATGCAAAGATTTTATAATAGAGAAAATATATAAACTACATTTCAGATATTTTTATCTACAAGGTAACTTTAAGAAATTATATCCTCCTATTACGGTTTTTAAAGTAACAAAAATATGAATTAAATATGTTATTTCCAGCCATAGTTGCAGAGCACTTATACACTGTTTATGAGATGTTCATAGATTAAGGTGTTTTTAAAAATATTTTGCTATGTTTTAATATTTTGATGATTTTTAAGTATTTTACATAATTAACCCATGTGAGGCAAAATCTGATAGAATTGCAAGGAGAAATAGACAAATCCATTATTATAGTTGAAGCCTCCAAAACGTGTCCATTAGTAATGGGCAGCTACAGTACAGTGAAAATCAGTGACCTGAACCATCAATCAACCTGATCTAGTTGACATTCCTATAATGCTCTGTCCAACAACAGTAGAATACAAATCCTTATCAGGTTGTCATGGAATAGTCACTAAGAAAGACCACATTCATGGACTTAAAATAAACCTTAAGCTTTTAAAATAGAAATCAAAATATCTTGTCAGTACTCAAGAGAATTGAATTAGAAATCTATAATGGAAAGATAACTGGAAAATCTCCAAATATTTAGACATTAAAAAATATATTACCAAATAATGCATAGGTCAAAGAAGAAATTATAAGATAAATTTGACAAATATTTTCAATTAAATGAAAATGAAATGTTGGAATGCTGTGACATCAGTTCTTAGAAGGAAATTTATAGTATTGAGTGCATATATATATAGAAAATAAGGAAGTTCTAAAATCAATAACTGAAATTTCCATCTTAGGAAGATAGAGGATGAAAAGAAAATTAAGACTAAACCAAGAGAGAAAGAAATGATAAAAATTAGAGCCAAAAACCAATAAACCAAAAACACAATTCAAAGAATAAAAATAAACAAAACTAAAAGTTAGTTCTTGAAAACATCAGTAACATTGATAAATCCCTAACCAAGCTAAGTCAGAAAAAAAGAGAAAGGATACAAATTACCCATATCAGAAATGATAGTGGGGTCATTACTGCTGAGTGCATGAACATTAAAATAATAATAAAGGAATACTATCAACAACTTTATGCCTACAAATTTGATAAATTACATGAAAATGAACCAATTCTTTGAAAGACATAAACTATTAAAGTCCTCACAAGGATAAATAGACAACTGGAATATCTACAATATCTACAGTAAGCGAGATGGTGTGGTATTGATAAAACATAGATGCACAGATCTATGGGCAGAATTGGGAGCCCAGTAATAGACCCACACAGATGTAGTCAACTGTTGGGTTTTTGTTTGTTTTTAACAAAAGCACAGACACAATTCAATGGAGCAAGGATCATCTTTTCAACAAATGGTGCTAGAATGTTGAAAATTCATATGTGAACATTTAATCTAAACATAGGTCATCCACCTTACACAAAAATTAACTGAAATTGATTGTAGATCTAAAATGCAATACTATAAGACCTTTAGAAGAAAACATGGACAAAACTCTGTATTGCCTAGTTTTTGGTGATGTTGGACTTAAACTCAAAACTTCTGCTCTGTGAAAGATACTATTAGAGAATGAATAGTCAAGCCACAGACAGGGAAAAATATTTTCAAAATATATATCTGAAAGGACTTGGCACTCAAAATATACAAAAAAAATTTCTTAAAACAATAAGAAAACAAAGTGAACAAATAAGAACATAGGCAAGGGATCTGAACAGACACTTCATCTAGAAAAATATACACATGACAAATAATCATATAGCACAATTTTCATTATAATTTACCAGTAGAGAATGGAAGTTAAAACAAGATATGACTACCACCTATTAGAATGTCTCAAATCCAAAACCTGATAGTACTGATTGCTGATAATGTTGAGGAGCAACACCTCTCATTTAATGTTAGTGAGAATGCAAAATGATATAGCCACTTTGGAAGACAGTTGGAAGTTTTGTACAAAGCTCAGCATAATCTTATGTTATGATCCAGCATTCATGCCTCTAAGTATTTACTCAACTGATAGAAAAATTTATCTCCACACAAAATTTGCACATAAAAGTTTATAGCAGCTTTATTCAGAATTGCCCCAAACTGGAAACAATGAAGTTGCCCTTCATTTGGTGAATATATAGATAACCTGTGATACAGTCATATGATAAAATACTATTCAGTGATAAAAAGAGTGAGCTTATCAAACCAAGCAACAATATGGATGAATCTTATGCATATTGCCAAATGAAAGAAGCCAGTCACAAAAGGCTAGGTACTAATATGAATCACTTTACATGACATTTTGGGAAAGGTAAAACTATAGACGGTAAATAAATCAGTGGTTGCTAAGGGGTTCTGTGGAAGTAGTGTTGAATAAGTAAATCAGAAGGGCTCTTTAAAAAAAAACTATGAGATTATTCTGCATGGTACTGTAGTACTTCATAACATTAGGCATTTGTCAAAACCCATAGAACTTTACAGAATGAAGTGGACCCGAACATATGCAAAATTAAAAAAAAAAAGGCAACTAGGTCGATGAATGAAATAACCTATTGAAGTGGATGTGGGGGAAAAAAGCATTGACCTAAGAAACTATGACAATGAATGGAGACTAAAGATGAAATATCTCTATATAAACATTTTACTCTAGTTGATAAAGTTGCTCCCCTTGGAAGAACATGTTTGCAATTTCTGAAATCACTGTGAATATTTATTTAAACATATATATATATGAATTGAATTTTTAAGTAAATGAATAAGGGATGATGGGAGCTAGGTTTTCCCACTGATATTGGGAGATTTTAGACAAGCAAAGAGAGAAGGCTAGAATGATCCATTTGGTAATGGAGTAAAGTTGGACACATCAGTATAAAATCATGTTTTGTCTTAAAATGGATATGGATGGTAACATAGAGAAATGTTTATACGTATATGCATATACAGAGGTCAGTATAAATGCATATACCTCCTTGTTCTGTCAGCTGAAGAGGGCCTAGAAGAAATGATACCTCAGTAGCAGCAAGGAAATCCAAGCAACCACCCACCTGAAAAGTGCCTAGACATAGTGACTCATTTTCAAAAAGTACAATATGGAAAGGGGAGTAAAGAGTAACTGTATCATAAGGAAACCTAACAAACAGTAACTACCTCAGCCAGGTGAGCAAGGTCAATATCAACAGTGATAAGTCATGTCAATAGTGTGTGCTCTTGAGGTAATGTGGTAAGAGAGGAACTTTAACTCTGTGGTCTTCCTCTTAAAATCCTATAACTTCAATATAATGATGAGACTACTGAGGAAAATTATAAAGAATTTATAATGATTACTTCTCAAAATTGTCAAGATAGTAAAAAAAAAGCCCTAAAATTAATGTTGATTGTATTTTAAACTAATCACAGTTTCCTTTACTTAAAAGTATTGATTTGATTGTGAAACGTTTATTAAGAACATTTAATGAGAAATATCAGAACTAAATTTCACAATATTTTAATTTTACACATTATATATCTTAGCTATAAATTACAAAGACAATTCAGATACTTTGCATATACTCATATTTTCAGTTAAGAAAAAAAAAACAAGTTAAGTTACTTGTTCTTGGATTTAAATTATGTGCAAAAAGATAATAGTGATTTAATGATAGTTAATTCAGTCATATAATATTCTACCACTTTTAGAAAATTGGTATAATTTATGTACACTTTCTTACCTGCAGTTAAGTGTGGACTTGATCAAGTAGTGAAAAATTGTAAGCTGTGATATATGAAAATCAAGTGTTTTTTTTTCAATGTTTATTTTTGAGAGAGAGAGAATTGTGAGGCGGGGCCAGAGAGAGAGGGGCAGAGGATCAGAAGCAGGCTCTGTGCTGATGGCAGTGAGCCTGATGTGGGTCTCGAACTCATGAGCTGTGAGATCATGACCGGAACCGAAGTCAGACACTCAACTGACTAAGCCACCCAGATGCCCTAAAAATCATGTTTATATAAGTTAAAAATTCAACTTTTCATACCTATAAAAGTTTCTCTCTGATTTAATTATCCTTTCAAATGCTTGAGAGATTATCAAAGTAGCCCATGTAAGTAATTTAAAAATGAAAGTGTACTTCAGATTCATAATGAAAAACAGCTGTTCAGTGTCACTTTCTTTATTCCTAAAGACCAGTTCCTTAGAAGTAAACAGTTTCAAATCTTCTAGCTGCTCATTCCAGAATTTCTATCCATAAAATGTATATAATAGTATTTTTGGTCCACTAATTTAAACATTATTGATTTTGTATTATGTAAATATTGTGTTCTGTGTTGAAAATCTGCTGTCTTATGACGTTTTCATTATTTTTCATTTTGTGTGTTCTTCAAGGGTTTGATACCTACTTATTTTAATTTGCTTGGATATATTTTTAATTAGAACCATACTATTTACTTTGATGACTTCCCATATAATTGCTCAATAGTGTAATTTCTCAGATAATCAGTTTCATTTCAGATAGTTCTCTATCCTCTTGCTCAGATTTGATTTGCTTCATAGCTATGAGATCATGGAATTTTCACTATTACCCTAAAAAAGTACTCATCTTTTTTGTTTCCAGTGCCTGTATGTTGAGTTATGTATTTCCCTTTTCCTCAGTTTGTTCCATTACTTTGGTGGAACATGCTATCAGGAAAAGGTGCATAAGAGGAAAAATTTTGTACACTGTGCACATGTGAAATAGTCTTTTTATTCTTGATTGTTTGGCTGATAATAGAATCTAGGTTAGAAACTAAGTTTACTCTAAATTCTGAGGGCATCTTCAATTGTAATGGGTAATACCATTTTGGTGTCTGATCTCCTGTATAGGATTTGTTTTGTTCACCCATTTTTCTGACTCTTTGGATATTTTGTATGGCGTGATCTGCTAATTTCTCTCCTATCGAATGTCATCTTTTCATCTTTTCATCTCATACATCACCCTTTTCTGAAGAAACAAGCATCTCCAATTTTTAAATCTATTTGGTTCTACAGCATAAATAGGCTTTGCTGCTTGTTAATATCCCTTTCCATGGTCATTTGGAATTCTGTTTGTTCAGTTGGGTTAAAAACCTCACCAGCTTCTTATTGCCTCCATATTAATGATGTATCTTTTCCTTTATTATTTGTCCCCTTTTTCTCTTTGTCCTTGTATAATTATAACTTTTCTCATCTAAACGACCTTAGTAAGGGAGAAGACATACATGTATGCTTTTAACCTGCCACATTTAATTGCAAGTTTATTCAACTAGTTTTAAATTTACTTCATTAACACAACTATTATAGGATATTCAGTTATGTCATTATTTTTATATCTACTGTTAATTTGGTAGTTATTTTTCTGCTTTCCCCTCTACCTTTATTTTTTTTAATTTTATTTTAGAGGAAGAGAGAGAGAGAGAAATCAGAGGAGAGGGTAAGAGGAAGTAAAAAGGATCTTAAGCAGGCTCCACATTCAGCATGGAGCCCAATGTGGGGCTTGATTCTACGCCGCTGGGATCCTGACCTGAGCCAACATCAAGAAACGGATGCTCAACCAACTGAGCCACCCAGGTGCCCCTCCTATTATCTTTATTTTAAGCAATAAATTAGCTCCAAACTTGAGCCTTTGAAATATAAACAGTATGCTTATTAATATGTGTGACAGCAATCATTAATCTGGTAAGACCAAGCAATAAGCTATTTTGAAAAATTAACAATTTTAGAAAACCAAAGTTACTTTTCAAATTGAAAATTGCTTCATTAATTTTTGGTAGAAATCTTCCTAAATGCAGCGCTCATTTGCTTTCTATCTTAAACAGACTCTGTATACTAAATATTCTTTCGGCTATTGTTGCTAATCTTTATTTAATGAAAACTAGTTGATTTAATCAATAGGAAGAGTAACATTTCAGGTGCAGTTGAGATATGTAGTGAAGTTTGTTATGAATATACTCACAGATCACCATTACATTGATATTTTTTTCTCTTACCTTGCTGTCTACTGTTACAGCTATAACTCTTATTTTCACCCATTTTGCTCCTTTTTAAGTACCTTCTGTCTACCAGAGTTTATCAACTAAAAAAATCAAATAACAAATTTGTAGTAAAGACATTTATTTTACTAACAGTTGAAGTTTGTTTCTCTGGCACTAAGGGCTCGTGTCTCTAATGTAGTTAAATAAAACAGTAGGCTATATAACAGTTGTTTTCCTCAGAGATTTTTGTTGCTTATTTCTTCTGAGTTCCTTAGATGAATTTGGGTTACTTATCGGTAGGATTTACCTTCATCTCTGTTTCTTGTCTCGATATTGTAGTTGTCAACATATCATCACTGAACTATTATATTGCGTTTATTAAATAAAATGTATTTATCATATTTCCTTATTTATTTAAATATTATAAGCAGTATTTCTCTTAGTGATCAAATAAAACACTTAAAATTAGTTAAGTATTTTACTTAGTACTCACTACAAAATTTAGCCAAAAGCACAGATTGAGTTGTACTCCTATCTTGGCTGCACTTATACTGGCTAGTGAAAAACATTTAAACATTGTAAACATTGGTGTCCTCATTTTTAAAACAAAGATAATAATAATTTCTTCCATGCAGGGTTTGATTAAGATCAAATCACGTACGGTATGGCACCTTCCCTCACATGTGAAAACATCTCCATAACCATTAGCTGTTACTATACTAAAGTTTTGTACCAAGAATCTAAGTAGTTGCTGGTGATAAGCAAAAGTTATAGTCAATGCCTTAATAGTATTATTTCTTCATTCTCTGTTTCAAAGTAGAAAGTGATAAATTAGAGTCTCTAATTAGTATAAAACGTGATTAATCCAAGGAAAGAGGATGGTGATAGGTGGTTTGCATACATACAGATTCAGATTTGCGTTTTGGTTCTGCTACTGGCTAGCTGTACATTTCGGCAAGTTATTTAACTTTTCAAAGTCTGTTTCCTTAGATGTGAAATGATTATTTTTATTTTATTTTTTTGAGATTTTTTTATTAAAGTATGTTTGACACAGAATGTTGCATTCGTTTCTGTACAACATACTGGTTAGTTGCATTAGTTTCTGTACAACGTACTATGTTCACCACAAGTGTAGCCACCATCCATCAGCGTACAAGGCTATCACAGTATCATTGGCTATATTTCCTATGCTGTGCCTTTCATCTCAAGACTTATTCCATAACTGGAGTCCTGTACCTCCCACTCCTCTACATCTATTTTGCCGCTCCCACTTGCCTCCATCCCCTCTGGTAACTATCAGTTTTCATCTATATTTATGGGTCTGTTCCTACTTTTGGTTCTTCATTTGTTTCATTTTTTAGATTATGTATCATATATGTGAAATCATATTGTGTTTGTCTTTCACTGTTTGATTCATTTCACTTAGCATAATTTTAATAGCACTTTCTTCACGGGATTGTCATGATGATTTTATAAAAAAGGTGGCCATACAATGAATAATACTGTATATTTCACAAGTAAGTGCATAATACATGTAAGTATAATGGTATTAATATTTATCTCCATAACTAAATGCAAAATTTTATTTTTTTTCATTTTTTAAAAATTTCTTTTTCTTGAGAGAGAGAGAGAGAGAGTGAGCATGAGCAGGGGAGGGGCAGAGAGAGAGAGAATCTCAAGCAGGCTCCTCACTGCCAGTGCAGAGCCCTAAGCAGAGCTCAAACCCATGAATGTGTGATAATGACTTAAGCCAAAATCAAGAGTACAATGCTTAACTGCCTGAGCCACCCAGGTGACCCTAAAAGCAAATTTTTAATTAATGCCACTTATATTAATCATGATTTGTCATTTAAGAATTATACATAATTTGGAACGCCTGGGTGGCTCAGTCAGTTGAGTATCCAGCTTCAGCTCAGGTCCTAATCTCACAGTTCGAGCCTCACATTTGGCTCTGTGCTTACAGTGAGGAGCCTGCTTTCGATTCTCTCTCTGTCTCTGTCTCTCTGTCTCTCTCTCTCTCTGCCCCTCACCAACTTGCACCCTCTCTCTCTCTCTCTCTCTGTCAAAATAAATTAACTGAAAAAAAAGAATTATGCATATAGAAATCTGATTTGTACACACACTTTGTGAGTAATACAGCAATAAATGTTTGTTACAATTATATCTGGCTTAAAAAATCACATCTTCTGAAAGCTCTTTGTTTTTTGAATAACATTGAGGGATTCTGTGGTTAGCCACCAATTCAAGAAGTTTATCTTGTACCTCTGAGGAGAAAACTATTTACTAATTTTAGTAAGATTCTGCTCTTGTTCTTTTGTCTGACACATAGATTTTGTTTTTGTTTTTTATAAGAAATGTAAAGATTCTCTATTTTATTCCTTCCATCCCATCTCTCCTGAGTAGGGGTGTCCAAATTAGTCTCCAGGAACATACAATGATGTTGATGTAAACCTTTCTTTATTGCTATGAATCATAACAGTCTATTTTTACCATTTAACTTTTGAGGGAACATGAGTCTCACTTTTACAAAATAAATGGTATGAAATTATTACTTTTTCTCTGCAAGTAAACATGTCCAACATTTATACTTAGTTTTCTACATGATATCAACACAAAAATATCCAATGAATTTAATTTTTTAAAGAAACTTAATCAGATTAATTATATCACATTTTGAAGGCCAAATAATTTGTTAATTGAATTTTTTACTTTTATAGCATATTTATTGAGGCATTACATAGAGAGAAACATAATAGAAACAATCATATCCTTTATTTGTTGAATATTTCAATCAAATTTTACAATAGAAGAACATATCTTTGAAAGTTCAAGCTATCATGACTTTCTGTGTCAAATAACATTATATGATTTAGTTGTGAGGAATCTAACAAAAAAACTAGAACTTAGTTATATGAGAATTTTAAAATGTGATGAAACTGAATTACAAAGATTTTTTTAAAAATTTCCCAAGGTCACAGTTATTATTTGTTGGACTCAGTCTGGGATATTTTTAAAACATATTATTGGAGTGGTATATTAATATAATTCGTATAAGGGCATATATAAACATAAAACATTTTAGATTGACTCTGTTTTTGGTCTGTAGAAATGAAAAACCAGAAAAACCATCTCTATTATTGGAGTTTAATCTACATATTTATTTGCAGAAATAGGAAATGGTAATGTATAAGTTTATTCATTTTATCATTATTTGTAGTGACAACACTGGGAAATAAACTGAATGTCTGTCATTTGAGGATTAGTTAAACAAATTACACCAAAAAGAAAGATATACAAAAGGATTATGACATTTTCTACATATAGGAATATTGTTAAGTAATAAAAAGCAAGATACAAAATGATGTGTATAATAGACATGAGTTTTTGTTAAAATGGTGGGACATAATCTGTATTTATATTTGTATGTATATTCATAAAGACACTCTGGAAGTAAATAAAAGGGAGGGTAGGAACTAGTAACAATGTTTACTATTGGCAGTATTGAAGAACAGGGCTGGTTGATGGGGAACTGGGATGGAAGAGAGATTTTCACCTATATTTTGGGGTTGTTAACTATGGTCTCATATTGCTATCCAAAATTAAATCACCTTAAAATATAAAATGCTGTGAAAACTATTGTATCACAACTGATCATACTGGTAAAAAGAGGTCAAAATTTTTCAAAAAATAATTTGCAGTGATAGAAAGTGAAGAATGAGAGAAATTGGATATAAACAACCTTTTTCCTGTTCTAGTCACTTAAATGTCAGGGCCACGGAAGGAGAAGTAGAGGAATGGAACATGTTTTTTCCTGAAGTGACAAAGATTATTTAACTGGTTAACAGTGCATGGACTCTGGTAAGAGTGCAGGATGCCCACCTTCTGTTTCTAGTGAGAATAAAATTAACATGAGGAAGTTAATCATTCTCCATAAAGCATGAGTACTTTCATCACTTTCCATGGACCATGATTACAACTCCAGGTTCTAGTTAGTATCTTCGCATACATAATCTTAGATGACCTTAGACTATCATGCTCTCTTCTTTAGAATAATCCCTACTTCTTTTGCAAAGTCTATATATGAATGTCTCATCACACCTTCCATGTATATATTATTCCCAAGTTGATTATTCTTAGCAGTACATAAAATTATCCTTGTCTCTGAACTTCAAAATTTTTGACTCCTCAAAATTCTTTTTTTATCTGCTAAGGTCATCAAGCAAGTAAACCTTGCTGTTTTTCCCTCTTATCTGTTCCAGCTCCCTTTTTTCCCCACTAAATTCTATTTTAGATACCCTTATTAAAGCATATCAAGGGTACAACCTTCTCAAAATTATCTCTCCTTCCTTGTAAAACATGTCATTCATTTGAAAAAATTCCCGCTAGTTCTAACCTCTTAATGAGGCTTAATGATGAATCTGTGTCATATTGTTGATTCAGTGTAATGGCAGTGCTATACTTACATAACAGATAAACCAAAGTTAACAGAAAAATTGTCTCTCTCCTCTAGTCTTATTTTTGCTATTTTACATTCAACTATGTGCTATTTTCAAGTGAGTAAATATAGAATATTACTATCTTCAATAGAATTTTCCAAATTTAGTAGAAAAATATAATTTAAGAACATGCATTTTGGAAAAAAGATAAACTGAGTAGAGGAATGTCAATTGTTAATTTTAAATTGGGTCCCTGGGGGTGCCTGGGTGGCTCAGTCAGTTAAGCATCCTACTCTTGATTTCAGCTCAGGCCATGATTTCATGGTTCATGAGATCAAGCCCAGCATTGGGCTCTGCTTTGACAGCACAGAGCCTGCTTGGGATTCTCTCTCTCCCCCTCTCTCTGCCCTTCCCCCACTCATGTTCTTTCCCTCTCTCTCAAAAAAAATAAATAAACTTATAAAAATTTTATTTATTTTTATTTTTATATTTCTTAGGGTTTATTTATTTTCGAGAGAGAGAGAGACAGAGTGTAAGTGGAGGAGGGGCAGAGAGAGAGGGAGACACAGAACCTGAAGCAGGCTCCAGGCTCTGAGGTGTCAGCACAGAGCCCCAATACAGGGCTCAGATTCATGAACCATGATATCATGACCTGAGCTGAAGTAGGACATTTAACCATTTGAACCACCCAGGTGCACCTTATAAAAAAATTTAAATAGGGTTCCTGAAGGCAAATGATTTAGAAGTAAAGGAGAAACTGAGAAACCATGGTATACTTATAGTAAAGACTTCCAATACCTCTATCCTCTGAGTCCAGGTTGTCTGCCTTATAGGTCTTATTAACAAGATCCTTTGGTCCTCCAGTAAATAGATTTCCTTAGGTGATACCAAGGAAATAGCCTCCTTATGCCAAATCTTGATCCATTGTTCAGTGTGCTACAATAAGGTTCCAGGGTATTACCAAAGCATGTTAAATACTGCAGAGATATGCAATGTGTACTTTGCTACACTGCAAAAACAATAAAGAAAACTCTTGACAGAGGTTGGATTTTATTAACAAAAAGAAATAACAATAGAAATTAAGCTCTCTTTTTTTAAGTTCATTTATACTGTTACAATGATGACTACTTTAAAATTAACTAAAAATAGTCCTATTTATTAGATAGTATCACTTCAATATGACCAAAGTGACATTTAGTGTTAATTTGGAGCAAAATGAATTTCAGATGAGTTTCAGCATTGAAGATATGTTCTATTGTTTCTGGCATATTAGGGTTTACCTTGTCAGTGTTCATTAGAAAGGAAGTTTATATCAACTCTGAAAATAACAATGGACTTCAGAAAACATGTTATTATATTTCTAGAAATTTTCCAAAATGAATGCAAGTAATGAGCCTCCCAATAATTACAATGGAAAAGGGGCATCACCATTGTAAAAGAGTCCTCACATATTGGTTGAGAATCCATTGTTAAGTACAGACAAACTGTTTATGGAAAGCATTTAAAAATTATTTTCTTCTAATGTGCCTTTGAAACTAATAATGTACCAGAGGTATCCAATGGTATAATAGAAATCAGCTTTAATTTAAATTTAAATTTAAATTTAATTTAATCCAAGGCACTAGTTTATCCTCTGAATGAAAATCCAGGCAAAGTCCATGAAGTCTTTGCTGTCCCTTAGGTAAAATATAGTATTGGTTCAAAAAATTCAGATACTCAGTTTTATTAATAATCAACTCTTGAAAATTCACTTAAAAATACTCTTTTTTTCTCTCAATTTTATAGATAACTGAAATGGCAAAGGGCATATTTGGCATCTTCTCATTTTCCTTGCATAGGTTTCTCTTTGTTCTTCATCTTATCAACTGCAGGGGAAGGAATGATATCAGGAAAGGTCTTGTTTGACCAGCAACATCCAAGGTGGCACTGGCTTACCCACCTAGCACTTGGAGCTGTTTAAACTACTTCTTTTCACGAGTATCTTCAAGGTCTCTTGAAAAAATTTTCTCTTAACTCAGCACCTTTTACCTGTAGATCCTTCTTTTGATGTAGACAAGTGGATCTGGTATTTATAGCTTGGTTCTTAGGTTCTGATAATCCAGAGCTTTTCCCTCGACATTAGTGTCAGTATTTCCCTATAGTTTCTAAGAACAACATACCAGTACGCTGTTGTATGTAGCCCATGTATAGACATTGGGAAATACTCAAATTTGCTCCAACAAATTCCAGAAGTCTCCAATGTAGCATTTCTTCTGTGTTCATCATCAAAAGATCCAGTCAGTCTTTGGCCCTTTCAACTTGCCAGGTGAGTCAGACTGTTCACTGTGTCTGTAAAATTGTGAGGCCATATATTAAGCTCTCCAATTGGTTGCACTAAGCCCCACTGAAACCCTTTTCACAGGCTGATGAGAGGAAACCATTTCCTATATTACCTCTTAGAGTGAAGGTGGTGAGTGGTGGGACTTAAAAACCCACCAACTCTCTCCAGAACCTTCTCCTAACCTCCAATTCTGCCCTTATTTTCTTCAATCCTATTGTATAGGCTGGGAGTGGCCAGCAAAATGTCACGTAACTAGCTGTTCTCCATCTCTTTTTCTAAATCTTGCATGAAGGCCTTTCACTTGTGGTATCCGTTGCCATGAAGCCTCACCTGAAAATGAGGCAATCATTTCTCCCTTTCTATATCCTGCTAACCTTGCTAGGCTTAGGGCCATGCAAATCAAATGCAGAGAGCTCTGATCTTGCTTCATGACTATAATTTCGCAGGATAAAGTTGAAAACACAGTGTGATCCACCATAATTCCATATATCGCTGACTTGTTTTATAGAAATATCTGTGTAATATGTTTTTATCTGCTGATTATAAATTAGCTGCAAAATATTTTAATATATAAAATACTTAAATACTCTAAGATAACTAGGTATATTAAATGAAATAACACATTTTTACTTTTGTAACTATAAAGGTATTATAGGGAAGTAAGATAATGTGGCTTTTGAAGACTTTATCTGAAATCCATTCAAAATTGTTTTAAGGGATTTAGTTAGATTGTCCACCACTAATCTAAGTGTTATTCTGAGCACAAATGAAAAATTGGCTTTCTGCCTGTCTTCCTTTTTGACTAACGTTGATGGAATGATAAAATGGTCAGTATCTGCCTGTTCTCCAGAACCTTATGTTACCATCAGGTTTGGGTCACAGTCACTTGGAGGTTATTATCACTGTTTCCAAGCCTAGATAATAATCCAAAAATGTTTAAGCTACTCAAACATTTTTGAAGCTCCTACTAGGAGATGAAGGATTAATGTCAGATAAGGATACCGCTTTAAAGGTACCTTATAGATAGGTAGTTGCACATTTTCAGAAAGTTAGAAGTAATGTAATGAAAATCATTTGGGCAAACATTAGCTTGAATGTCAGATTCAGAATTTCAGTGGAATGCAAATCAACCAAGCCTGAAGTTTGATTGTTAAAATCATCAGTACCTGGGGGGAAACTCACTCTTCTAGAGATAAGAATGGAATAGGTCTGCCCATCCTCTTCCTGTAATCACTTTTTGTTGATCCTCCTTATTACTCAGCACAGAATTTCTCTTGATCTTGTATACAATTCTTTTTATGAATTTAACTACATTAATGTTTTCTCTACACCTACCACCTTCATTCCTAAACTTCATCTATGCTTAACAAATCATGCACAGATACACATCTCTGGAGCTTAATATACAAGAATATAAGATCCCTCCCTTTGACAACTTTGGTCACTTCCTCAATTTATGAGATAGATCGATTTGGATGGGGTACTTAACCCATATCAGACTCATTTTCTTCAGCTATAAAATATGTATTTTTTTTGTTAATGAGACACTATACGTGAAGTCCCTAATATAGTTATAACACATATTAGGGACTGAACAAATATGAAAGACTTTTTTTTTTGCTCTCCATGAAAAAAAATGGTATTCCAGAGAAGACAGAAAGAACTTCCATCTCAGGAATCAATGCATGGTTGATGGAGAAGGTGTCACTTGCTCTGAACCTTGGAGCATTAAGTACAAGTTGGACTTGTGAATAGGTAGGGAATGAAGCTCCCAGAAAAGGAAGTGCCATGAACAAAGGGGCAAATTTAATGTCTTGGAAGTAAAAGGTATATAAGGAGTACACTTACATTTCAATTTGTAAAGAACATAATTAGCAGTTGAGACAATAATTAGAGGGCAGTGTTTAGGGTATTGAAATCCTCACTAAGGAATTTAGACCTAAAGTTATAAAGAACAAATAGCTTTTGCGGGGTTTTGTATAGGATGCTCAGTGGTGTGATTCATGAAGAAAAATCCAGCAATAGTGTATTTAGGGTGTATTTAAAGTAACTGAGAAGGATGGATTTGGAAAGCTTTGGTGGAAATGGAGAAGCGGTGGCTGCTAGATATACAGTGAGGAAACATCAGAAATCTCACATACTGGGACAACTGGGTGGTTCAGTAGTTTAAGCATCTCACTCTTGATTGTAGCTCAGGTCATGATCTCACAGATCCTGAGTTTCAGCCTCGTGTTGGCTCTGCATTAGTAATGCAGAGCCTGCTTGAGCATTCTCTCCCCCTCTCTCTCTGCCCCTCCCCTGCCAAGGCGCATGTGCGCACTCTCTCTATCTCTCTCTCTCTCTCAAAATAAATAAATAAACTTAAAAAAAAAAAAAGAAATTTCATCTACCCACCAAGGAAACTAATGGGATAGTTATGCATAACATGGAAATTTAACAACAAATGACTAGTTTGTGGCTCTGCCCAGACAATATTTACTTTCCTTTTAGATGTTATGTTTAACAGTACATTGTAAATAGTTTATTATTTTTTATTGCATAAGAGGTGTACCAAAATTTTACATATAGTTATCTTTCAAAGAGACAAGTAGTCCTAGCTCTCATGTGATTGGCGTTTAACCTTGATATTGCTTTGAGACATCATTGGCATTGTTATTTTTTATTCAACTTGATTTTTTATTTCATTTATTTAGTGTCTCTACGATAATATACTAACTTTAAAGGAATTCTGTATGACTCCCATAACACTGGACATTTAATACTTGATATACTTTCACATATGTGAAAAAGTTTGCATTTGTCATAACATGAATTTTTATAGGATACCTCAATTAAGACATAGAATTCTTTATTCTATCAATTGGATATGTGTTTCATTAACAATGAATATTAATTGACAATGGCCATTAAGAGTTTTCTCCACTGCAAACATTTCATTTTCTTGATAAAATTAAAGATGTGTTTTGACATTTAAGAGTGAACTTTCACTCTTAGGTTGTATCTCTGTCTATATCTATATGAATGATACTGTATGAAAACCTACATTTCAGTTAAAAATGATAACACATGTCATATAATCCTTCCGAACTCTTTTTTATTATTTTTATTTTTTAATTATTATTTTATTTTTAATTATTTTATTATTTGTTTATTTTTTATCTTAGCTTTATTTTTTCTTCCTGCTTCAGTGTATTTTCTAGTGATATTTTGAACAAATACTGCATGGGGTAAACTTTTTAAATACTTATAGGTTGAAAATATCTTTACTCTTGATCTTGAAGTGATAATCAGAATGAGTCAGAATCATTGTGTTAATTTTTTTCTCAGTATTTCAAATACATTGTTCTATTGCTTTCTTATGTTCAAAATTCTTAATAAAAGTATACCAGCAATCTGGAGGTCATTCCTTTGTGTATAATCTCTCTGGTAGCTTTTAGACTTCTTTATTTCTGTGTTGAAAATTTTTAACAAGGTAGTCAAGTTTGGGCTTTCTTTAATTCAGAAATATTTGTGCATCATTTCAATCTGAAGAATCATCTTTCCTCAGACCTGAAATATTTTAGATGATTATTTTTTATATAGTTCCTTTTTTCCAGGTTATCCATTTCTTACTTCTTGTCACTACTATTGATGAGTTTAAGAATTTCTAGTTCTATTCTCCACATCTTTTCACGTTTCTTTTACATTCTTCATCTCCTTATCCTTTCGGTCAGCAATCTGAGGGAAATAGAACACTTGGCTTAAATGATCAGCTTAATAATATTTTCATTGGTAGTGTGCCATTTTGACACTATCTTATATATTAAGTTTCCATAATAATATTTGTTTCAATAATATTCTGTATTTTCAGTAATGATATTTTCTGTAACCAAATATTCTTGATCAATTGAAAAAGTGTTTTGTCTCTCTACAAATAGTCATACTTATTTTAAATTACTGTCTATCTTGTTCAAGTATCTCTATGTCTTGAATATAAGTTTTCCATTTGCTATACTCCCATATTGACTTGAGTTTCTTCAAGTATTTATTTGAATATAGTCAAATAACATCAATAGAATTCTGACAAAAAACCTGTTCCCTGAGGTGTCATTTAACAAACTGATTAAAAGAATTCAAGAAAATTATTTTTCATTTATCCCATTGAAAAAAATATTTGAGAAAATTTTATAGTGTAATAGTAATCAGCCAGAACAGAGAATTCAATATGGAGAAAGGCAAGGTGTAGAAAGAAATGAGAGAAAGCTCATTAGAATGCAGACTCCATGAGGACACACATATTTGTTGTGTTCATGGCTGCAGTCCAGCACCTAGAACAGTCATTTACAATGAGCATTCCATAATTATTTGATAGATAAATAGATCCCTAATTATGTATGGGGTATGTCATTTAGTCTATGTAACATTTAATTGAATATAAATGGAGAATGCTAGATTTTCTGCTAATGTGATGTGCAATGTGAAAAATCACTACTATAGAACAGACAAAATATAAGAAAACCTTAGCCTTAGAGTTGGATAAAGTAGTAATAAATGTATTCTTAAATTCTAGCTAAAGGGGGGGTGGGAGCTGGATGGCTCAGTTGGTTAAGCATTCGACTCTTGATTTTGGCTCAGGTCATGATATCATGGTTCCTGAGTTTCAGCCCCACATCAGGCTGTTTAGGATTCTGTCCCTCTTTGCCTCTCTGTCTGTCCTTCCCCCACTTGCTCTCTATCTCTCTCTCAAAATGAAATAAAAATAAACTTGAAAAAATTCTAACAGGTGAAAAGAGGGAAGAAAGTGTGAAATGAAGATTATTCAAAAAGTTTCTTCTTATTGAGATGTAAGGGAAAGCAGTAAGAAGGCTTAGTATCAGGTGAAACCAAAAGGTGGTATCTTGTTTTGATATAAAATAGAGTAAAATAGGGGTTCCCGGGTGGCTCAGTCAGTTAAGCCTCTTACTTTGGCTCAGGTCATGATCTCATGGCTCATGAGTTCAAGCTCTATGAGCTCAAGCCCTGCATGGGGCTCCGTGCTGACAGCTTGGAGCCTGGAGCCTGCTTCAGATTCTGCCTCTGTCTCTCTGCCCTTCCTTTGTTCTCTATCTCTCTCTCTCTCTCAAATATAAACATAAAAAAAAATTAGAAAAAATAGAATAAATAAAATAAAATCAAGTAAGACATGTTTTGTTATAAATTCTAAGGAAGGGGAAACAAACTCCTAAATTCACAATTGCAAAAGTAGAATGATCAAATAAGTAATAATGTAAAGACATATAAATATGATAAAGGAAAAAAAAACTAAAATCAAGTAAATAGTCCTCATACTGAAAGTAAATAGATTTTATCATTAGAAGATAGTATGGCAAAATTGGATTGAAAAAACACTTATTTGTGCTATTTACAGAAACACTAGGGATAATGTAATTAAATAGATGAAAATAAAAGAATGAGCAAAGAGAAATGAGGAAGTGCTTGTAAAGTGGAATTGGCAGCAGTCTGATTAATACCAAACAAGGTAGAATTGAAACAGCATATCATTATGTAATGATATGATTCTATGTGAAAGGCATCACAGTAAAAATCTGTAACATAGAAATTACAGCTAAATATATAAAGGAAAAACTGTTACAAATGCATAGAGAACAAGCAAAATATATAGATATATAGAAGGACTTCAGTTGTTCCAATTAGATACATCTAGCAGCCAAGATACAAGTGAGGATATAAGAAAGTGAATACTCATTCAACAAACACATATAGGTGTGTAAAACATTGCCTCTTTCAAAAAGAAAGTATATACAGTCTTCTCAGACTCTGGAACATTTGCGCAAATTTAATTAGCTGCATGGCCACAAAGAAAACATTAACAATATAGTCTTACAGCCAGCATTTTCTGGTTATGATCTAATACAATTGGAAATAAATAGTGTTGACCAAAATATATCACGTGTAGAAATTAAGAAACACACCACTAAACAAACCTTGAATCAATTAGGAAATCAAGAGAGAAAATCGTGCACAACATAGGAACAATTTACATTAAAACCTAAGGACTAGACAACTCTATATTCAGTAGGAAAAAAATGTATGGCTTAAAATCCTTAATTATTATAGAAGGAAACAATTGTAAAGGCACAAAGTAGTAACTAAAATATTTAAAATAAAAAAATATATACCAGAAGATTAATTAGTGTTATAATCCAAAATTAATGAACTGGTAACTACACACACACACACACACACACACACACACACACACACTTACCAAGTTGAATAAGTCCAAAAGCTAGTTCTTTGAGAAGACCAATAAAATTAACACCCTATAAGCCTGATGATGGAAAATGGATAATACAAAACTAAGTAAACTATATAAAATTAGTATTAAGGAGGGATATACAGCTATAGCCATAAGAAACCTCATAGGATTTTTGAGATGATTATTAGATACTAGTCCATAGGAACACATTATAAAACCTTTGAGAAACATAAGATTGTTCTAGGAAATATAATTACTAAGTATTTCCCATTAAATTTAAATTTGAACAGTTTAATAATTATAGAAGACATTAGAAAACTGATTAAAATTCTGTAATCTAAAAGGGCACAGATTAGATGAAGGTCACAGCTAAACTTTAACATTATAAAAAATTCAATACTATCTGAAGAATTTCATGCCATGGGAAATAATGAAAAAGTCTCCAGTTTAGTGTATAATGTCACAATAACTTTCATACTAAAACCCAATTAAAGTAATATAAATAAAGAAAATTATGGAGAAATTTCATTTATGATCACATTGAATCAAAATGTTTAAAGTAATTTATTACAACAGTAAACTATTATTAGCTGCTAATTGCCTCTCACAACCTTGTTACCAGCTACTGGAAATTGTCAAGCTAAACATATAAAATTCATATATCTATTTTGTGAATAGTAGCCCCTAGTGTTGCACAATACAAACCCTGTGAAATCTTATGAAGTGAGCCTGCCACATTAACACCTATTTCAAAAATCTATTTCAAATGGATAAAGAATTTACCTGTAAACATTAAACAGGAAAGTGCTACAAGTAAATCAAGGAGATCCTGTGTAAAATTTGAGGATGCAGAAGAATTCTTAAACAAGACTGGAAATCTAAAAGCTTAAAAAAAAAAAAAAACAAAAACAACCAGAGGGGCAAGTGGGTGGCTCAGACAGTTGAGCACTGGACTCGGTTTTGGTTCAGGTCATGATCTCATGGTTCATGGGTTGGAGCCCCACATCAGGCTCTGCCATGAAGGTGTGGAGCCTACTTGGGATTCTCTCTCTCCCCTCTCTCTGCCACTCCCCAACTAGTGCTCTCTTTCTCTCTCTCTCTCTCTCTCTCTCTCTCTCTCAAAATAAATAAAGAACAGCAACTAGAATTTAATTATTTATTATAAATTAAAGCTTTGTAAGGTAAAATATTATAAATAATTTCAACATAATAAAATAGGTTTGGAAAAAACACTTGTAAACCCAAATGAAAGAAAGATTTTATATCTAGAATATGCAAAAAGTTCTTAGGAATTGAAAAACAAAATCAACCCAGATAAAACTGGCATCAATTATATAATTATAATTTATGGAAGAGTAAGCTCAAAAACTAAAGAAAAGAAAGTTAAAAAAGTTGATGCAAGCATGAAAAAAAACATGATATTTTTAATTCGCATTTTGCCAATTGATAATAAAATTATGAAATTCTATTATTTCATAGTCATCAAATTAGTAGACTTTAGGAAGAATTATAATATCTATGTCATAATTGGGGGTGAGAAGTTTGGGGGAAAGGGAAGTTTCACATATGGCTGATGGAAATGTAAAGTGTTATGGTCTTTTTTGGAAAGCAATGTGACAATATCTCTTAATATTAAAAATAAGGTCTTGAAACACAGCATCCATTCCTAGGAATTCAGTCACATGGAAGCAAAAACATCAGTTAGTAAACAACAACAACAACAACAAACCTTTGTACAAACATACTTACCTTGTAATGGGTGAAGATGTGTTAGGAAAAAGTGAATGCAATTCAGTATAGAAAGGAATAGTAAATTAAGGCACAGCTATTCCATGGAACATTTTGCATTTATTAAAAAAAAAAAGTAAATCAGTGCTGTACAAGCTAACTCAAAAGTATTTTCACAATGCATTACTAGGAGAAGATAAAATAAAGAAAAGTAGATGATGAAAAGTATATTAAACAATCTCATTGTGTAATTAGTAATCAAATCTCCCCTATCTTTGCTAATTTGTATCCGAATGTGGAGGAAAATACAGAAAGAGAAAAATGAATTGTAAACATGAGTCACACCCTTGTGTTGGAGTGCAGAGAGGTCTGATGCAGGAAGTCATAGGAACCACAGATGGAGGAAGACAGTGAAAAGTGGAGTAAGAAAAATAAAGGTGGATGTACTGAATAATTAAAACACAGAGGACGCATATTTCTTGAGAAGGAGAATATGTTTTCAAAACAGGTCCTAAAAACTTGTTTAGGTGTATTTTTTACAGTTACATATGTTCTTGTGGGATAAATTGACATTTTCTCAATATGTATCATTTTACTAAATCAAACTAAACTCATGGTTACAGTCTGGGACTTTATACATTAAAATCCATGGAGAATTATTCACGTAATGGAAAAGGATCTTTACATACAACTATATTTTAGGGTACTATTGTAAGAAAAATAGCATCAAGCATGACCACCAAGGTCTTTCAGTACTCTTTCACTGACAGCCTTATTCAATGGACCTTCCATGTGGTCCAAATGATGTGAAGATCTACTGAATGACAGGTATTTGCATTTCCAGTGATAAAAACAGCTTTGCAATTGCATTTTGCAATTCTTTTGTTCTCATGAAGACATTAAAATATTCTGAATGAAATTCAATATTTTTTTTTCTTTAATTCCCTACTGGGGCACCTGGGTAGCTCTGTTGGTTAAGCATCTGACTCTTGATTTCAACTCAGGTCATGATCTTGAGGTTCGTGAGATTGAGCCCCATGTCGATGTGCTGATAGCTGATGGGCTGATAGTATAGAGCACTATCTGCTTGGGATTCTCTCTTTTCCTCTCTCTCTGTCCCTCCCCCACTTGTTCTCTCTCTCTCTCTCTCTCTCTCAAAACAAATAAACATGAAAAAATCCTTACTTTTAAGGCAGCGTCTACTGAATGAAGTGAACTAACAAAAATTTCTCTATTTCTCCAAAGAGGACCTCTTGTGTCACAACTGATCACATCAGCCAGTGAGTGAAGACTGTGATATTTCCACTAATAAGATTTTCATAAATCAAATGCCTCTGGAGATGAAATAAGGCTACAATGCTATTGAGTTATTACGATATCTCAAATAGCTTTCTGCTAACAGTCAGTCTACAGCAGAAAAGCCTCTTACTATGTTCCCTAGATTGGATTAATTCTCCAAGGCTATTCATATCTCAAACCTCAGTAAGAAAGAGTGTGTTTTCTTGGTAACTCCTGGTAGGAATTCCTTGGCTGCCATTCAAAAGGAGAGCCAAGCTGCGAAGACGCCCTGTTCAGTGAAACAAGCATCTACATCTGGACTTAGCTCATCAATAAATTACCAGAAGGAATATTTCCTTTCTGTCACTTGGGAGCCACATATGAATTCAGCTTATGCTTCTTGCTTGTTCGTGGTCAGGCTCAGGCCTATTGGAGAGCAGGGAAGGCCAGGCACAATGAGTCATTCAGGCCTGAGCACAAGGAAGGAAACGCTCTAGGGCCAAAATGCTATGTGGAGTCCCATTCAGAGCACCGCACATTTCCCTGAAACTTGCTTAGGAAAACATTCTAATGCTGTTTTTAGTGTGTTCTATTTGTCATCCTGAAACACAACACATTAGTTGCTTTGAACTCCTGGGCACTAAAAATATTTAAGTTACATAAGCAGATTGAGTGAAAGAAAGACTAAATGGAGCTTTTAACTCAACACACTCAAAAGCATCTCCTTATTGCCCTGACGAATAGTGAAGCTCTTGTAAGCGACTGTGGAAAGCTCTCCAGACAGCCAGCCCATATTGGACAGTGCAAAGCAGCAGCAAAACCAAGATAAACAGCCGCGCATACTTTCTCCTGCTGGAATGAAAAGTGATGTTTTGCAAAAATACATACTCTTTTTCCTATTACTATTACAATTCTTGTATGACTTTCATGTCCAATTGTTGGCTCACTAGGACTTGCAAAATGTTTGAGAGTAGAAAGAAAACAAAAGGAAGAGTTATTGCATTTGCCCCCTGTTCTGTCCCATACCCATTTGAAAAGCAGACACCATGTAAATATAAAAGAAAACTATTCATATTTTCTCATTCTTTCATTTTGTTTTTGTCTTCATCTTTTCTTGTATAGTTCTGGTGTCTTGATTCATAATGTTGAATCTTTTAGCATGTGTCTCTATCCTCAATACCTTTGTGTAAGGCATCCACAGGATTTACAGTTTAGGATTGTACAGTTATTAGTGAATCTGGTTTTAATTTTTAAGATGTAGACTGCCTGTGTGTATGATATATATGTGGAATAGATTACAGAAGAGTGATGAGGAAATCTTTATAGGAGCTCCTGTTATAAGCAAGCTTTATTATGCATATGAAAATAAGTTGAATATGAGGAAAAACAGAATAAATGGCATCATATATATTCACAATATAATTCTTTTTTACCATTACTGAAAATAAGTGTGAAATCCTTCAACACACACACGTCCCAATAAAAAAGAGGTCAGTAACCTGAGTAACTGTTTCTTTGCAGTACCTACTGAAGGACTTTACTGGAAAAAAAAAGGGGGGGGGGTGAAAGGCTTGGTGTGGTATTATAAGACTCATAAAAAGTCAAAAATAAAAGACACAATTTTTAAATTAAACTTTATTGCTTGATTTTTAATTTAGCATTTTGGGTCCAATGTACACAAAATTCAAAAGGAAGCATAATCAAACTATTTAAAAATCATATTTATATATAAGTAAATTAGACAAATATCTGTTACTTTGCTCTAAATATAAACACAACTTTACTCCACACTAGTTTCTGAAGGGAGGAACTCAAAATTTTCTTGCTCAAGGGGCGTAGGCAGAACCAAGGCTGTCAAATTAACCTGCATAGCAATAAAAAAAAAATTGTATAACAGCTATTTCTTAGAGGGAAATATTTTCTAAAGCCTCTCTATTTAAAGAATAATAAAAAATGAGATGGTATTAATTAGTGGCAAACACAGATGTGAAATAAAATGAGGAGGGGCACAGGATATAGGAAACTATTTGAACAATTTTAGCACTTGAAAATGTCAGACAATTTATTGAGGATTTATTCACTTGGTTTGGAAGGTCTTAGGGACTGGCTATAAAAACATCTAAGAACTGGTGCTATTTTAACGGAGTCAAACAGCAGTATGAGCACAGAATACTTTTTAGGTTATTTTATTACACTAGTAAGTGAGAGGGACAAATTAATTACTGTTCTTTTAACTCTAACCCACAGATATAAGACAAATAATTAGAAAGGAAGGCAAAAGATAAATTAGGAAAAAGTTCATTTTGGGGAAAAAAAAAAAGTAGACTCTCCTGTTTGTGTGCCTCAACCCCAGAGGAAGATCATACCCAGTTAACTTCTTTCAAATACCTGCTTTGATTTCAGGGAAATTTTGCATTAATTTGTGATCCTTTAGCTTTTAAAAGTCAAGCTAATATCAAAGCTTTGAGATCTTAAAAGACAAGGAGCTAAGGTAATTTTTTTTTAAATCGTTATGGACACATTTGAAATATTGAGTAATTTATAGGAATTGTTATTCAGCTAATTAAATACATTGACATCCAACCTCTAATCCAGGTTTTATGATGTATGTAACTACTTCTGACTACAAAAAGACAGGCTAGCAAGCATACTGCAAATTGATGAATACCTAAAGCCTGTGTCACAGTTTCTAAATTCAAACCCGTTCCTACTTTTTTAAACTTCTTTGCCTTATTATCATTGCATTTGCTCATCCACCAAAGTCCATTTAAAGGAAACATGTTTTAAGACAAAGCCAACCTTTGCTTCAGAAAGCAGCCTTATTTTCAATGAAAGGTTTTGGGTTTTCCAATTCCTTTAACACTGTAACCCAGGAGAAATCATTCCACATTATTGGGCATAGGATACAACACAAGTCAATATTATTTCCCTTATAAAAACCTGCAAGTGTTTATACAAACCCTTTATAAAATTCATTAATTACTCTTGTGGTGTTCTTGTAGACGCTGATGTTCCCCCCCTCCACCCTGTTCAGTGATGAGAGGGCAGACTCAGAGAAGGAAAGAAAATCCACATTTTGAAAAACAAAAATATTATTTTAGTTTTTTTCTCCCCTCTGGGTAATCTTGGATTATTACTGTGACTTACTACCTTTGTGCTGAATGTCGGTGTTTGCTCTGTGTGCAGAAAGTGAATCATCTCAATCTCTACATAGCTTCAAATTTCATCACAGTCATTTTGCACAGCTCAATAGGGTCTGTGCCGTAAGAATTGTTAAAAAATATTCAAATCAGGGGCGTCTGGGTGGCTCAGTAGGTTGAGCGACTGACTGTTGATTTCGGCGCAGGTCATGATCTCATGGTCATGAGACTGAACCCCGCATCGGGCTCCGTGCTGGGCATAGAGCCTGTTTAACATTCTCTCTCTCCCTCCGCCCCTCTCCCTCTTTCAAAGAGCAGTCAAATAAGACGTGTTTCAAGTCCCACTTACACTTTCCTCTCAACATTTCAAACAAAATAAAATAAATAATGATGTTAAGGATCCTTTTAGAACTAATAATGCCTCTGATTCATTATGAATGTGTTTCACACTATGTCATAGAGTCCCAAACTATGAAACTTTTCCATTCCCTTGTCCTGATTTTGGATTATTTTTTCGCTTGAGAGTGATTTAGAGAAAAATGAATTGTTGTAATCGAGTAACTTTATCCAGGTCACTGGAGCACCCTGCCTGCCTTCTTTCCTCTCCACAGCTTTCCCACCCACCACACACACACACGCTGGAATGCAGCTGTGAGCATCATTTTCCTTGTTCTAAAGAAATCATAAAAACAATTGGATAAGTGTGTGCGGTGGCCAACTTTCTCTTTCTTTTTCTTTTGGTAAACACTGTGGTTCCCAAGTCTTCATCTCCACTTCTAAAGGTTTTAGTCACTCTTGCTACAAACTGCTGCAGCCTGCCAGGGCAAAAACACAATCAGAAAAAGGGCAGCCTGCAAAGAAGAAAAAGGACAACTGTGTGACGAGGACATATGTGAGAAGGTGATAAGATGATGCTTGTTTCAAAGAAGTCCATAAGATTCGTTACTATTACTAGGATGTTGTAGGGGAAAATGAGACAAACCATTATAAAATGAAACACAGTTGGGCTTTTTTAGGGACAGACTATGGCTAGTTCCCATCACATCCTGTCAGCTGTCCCATGAGCTGGCCGAATTAAATGTAACTCAATGAGAAAACGGCAAAGCTCTTTGCCATTAATGTAGACACCTGCTGGTTGCATAATTATTTTAAACAGATCATCTTTTCCAACTTCTGACACATGAACTTAGTGTGATTCAATCTGAGGTACTCTAAGTGGATAATAAAAATTCTCAGACCTCTGTATCTGCAAAGAATATTTGTGTACAATATTCACAGGCCCTCCTGAAACAATATTTCAGTACATTTTTAACTACACCCACCATAGCTGGAGCAACCTAAGGCAATAAATGTCATTTTACTTTGTGATCAGTATATTCAGAGTTACTACACAAAAAAGAAATGTGAATACAGTCTTTAAAGATAGTTAGCTAGAGGGGAGTCAGGCTGGCTCAGTCAGAAGAGCACTTGATTTCAGGGTTGTAAGCTCAAGCCCTATGTTGGGTGCGGATATTACATAAATAAATAAAATATTTTTTTAATGTTTACTTATTTTTTAGAGAGAGAGAGAGCGTGAGTGGGTGAAGGCCAGAGAGTGGGAGACAGAGGATTTGAAGCAGGCTCTGTGTTGCGGCCAGAGAGCCTGACATGGGGCTCAAACTCATGAACCATGAGATCATGACCTGAGCCGATGTTGGACGCTTAACTGATTGACAGCCACTCAGGCACCCTAAATAAAATATTTTTAAAAATAAAGATATTGAGCTAGAAAGGGATCTGAAAGCGGAAAAGGGCAGAAACAGCACAATAAAGAATAGATGCATAGACATAAAGTAATTATATTGTTATAACTCTCTCCAGATTATTGTAAAGATCTTCATCTTCTCAGAGGACAATTCACAAATCACCTTCTAAATTTTCTTACCTACTTCTATTTTTGTATACTTCTTCCTGATAAGTTTTTCCCAGATATATATTTGAAGCAACTTGGTCTATTTATGTTCGAATATTACATCTAGAGAAGGTAACCTCATTTTTAAAAAAAACTCTAGATGATTTATTATATCATTCCAAAAAAAGACTTTACTTTTATAAAGTTTCATCTACACTCAAATATAACTTCTGAATTTTGTTTCATTTTTTAGATTTGAAAAATTAAGTGGGGGGGGCACTGGGTGGTTCAATAGATGAAGCATGTGACTCTTGATCTCAACTCAGGTCTTGATATCAGGATCATGCATTCAAGTCCTGCATTGGGCTCTGTGCTGGGCATGAAGCCTACTAAATAGACGATAGACAGATGATAGATAGATGATACATGATGGATAATGTGGGATGAGTCCTTCACAATACCTGACAGGTCAACCTGCTGGGGCTAAATGAATAACGAGTATAATGTACATCATTACATTTTAGAAGTGGTTTGTTTCCTATTCTTTGTGTCAATAATGGGATGAGAGAAAAACGGTTTGTAGACTGTATATGTCTAAAAGAAATGAAATAATCTAATCGTGAAAAAGAAGTGTTTTGAAACAATGTATGAAGAAGGCCTTCTTGATGGAGGATATACTTTGTTGATCAGAATGAATCAGGTTCCCAAACGCCACATTGTGTTTCTTTTCTGCATCTTATTTTTAGCTTCTAGAGAAAGGACAATCTTTACTCCCTCTTAAAATGCAACACTTACACACTCAACACCTGTACTATAAAGACTAACCTTATAAATGACCAGAATGTTTTAGATGTAGTTAGTGACTTTAATGTTTAAGCTACAAATCTCACCAGCATGACAAATGTAGATCAATGCTTCCTAAAATTGTGTGTCAAGTGTGAGTTCTAATGGAAGTCATATTATATTTTACATATCTAATTAAATATTTTAAAAGGTAAGGTGTCCCAAATGTCAGCCAACTAAAGTGACATAACTATTAACAGCAAGAAAGAGGATTAATTACGGAACAGCTTCTCTGTGTGTCTCTGATGCTTCATTCGCACATTCAACAGATAGAACAGTTATCCTGTTTTGCAGATAAAGATATGGATGCTCAGAGATGCTAAGATATCAGAAGTCACATAGGCACTGACTGTCAAAGACAGGGTCAGAGCTAGTCTCATTCTTCTATTTCATGAAGTGAAAATTAGAGTGGTTTTTGAAAAATTTTGGAGTTGAATTAAATGCCAAATCAGAATTTTAACTGTTAAGCAGTCTGGTCATCTGAATAGTCATCTGGATCTGAATAAACACTCATCTTCATTGTCTGGTTTTCTTTCCACTTTCCCCTATTTTGATAGACATACCAATAGATTTTAGCAGTTTTTGACTCTGCTGTTGTACATTTATAAACCATCTTCAAGAGAATAAGACCTAAAACATCAAGGGCTCCTGCAACCTGCAAGATTAAAAGCCTGGTAGCAGCTTTTTATCCCACTCTGCTTGAACCTGTCTATGCTGACTGAGCTAGCAGACTGTTTAAAGTTCCTGTGGCTTGGGCAAAAGCCAGTCTTTGCAGACACAGTTTCATAGAAGAGAGACTTTTTCCGCTTACAACTGGCCAAGTTTTAAATCCTTCAGTGGTTGAGTCTGATTAGGAAGGTAACATGGGGGAAGGTGGAATGGGGTGTGGGAGTTCATTTGTTGAGGAGAAGGTATGTTTTATTAAAAAAGGAAGAAGAAAGTCTTCAGCTGCAGAAAGGCATAAAGGCGCAGATATTTTGAGTTTATGTCAGAGGCTAAAAGATGGATTACTGTGCAGTCACAGCTGGTCTTTGGACTTAAAGCTGCCTGGACATAAGAAACTCAGTAACCCCCTTGGCACCTCAGTATCATTGCGGCGTCGCCATTTTTCTTACCTGGCTCTGAAAGCCTTTTCGTTTCATTAATTCACCCACTCGTTCACTCATGCATTCCCTCATTCTTCACGTGTGCCTACTTCTGTAAACCACACACATCATTGTTCTCAAGTTCTAAGTTGAGCTCTACTCTGTAATTATTCACTTTCAAAACTGCTGAACTGCCTTTCTAATCCACTGAAGGCTAAAATAGAACAGCTTTTTAAGCATATTTGACATAACTTTTTTTCATTATATTGTAGAGAAATATGGTATGATACATCTTCACTTCAAAAATACTGATGTAAATTTTTAATATTTTTGTTGCACTAAATAATGTTACAATTACTTTTGTGTTCATAGAAAGATACACAGTCACCAGTAACGATAGAGCAGGGACTCTTAACCAGGGGTAACTGTACTCCTCATTAAATGCACTTTGAGGGGTTTGTCAACAACTAAAATTGTGTAATTTCATATATGTGTGTGTACATATGTGTTATATGTATAGAATATCTAGTAAAGACCTCTGATATTTTTATCCAATTCTCAAAACAGTCTAACACACACATACACACAAAACTGTGCATTATTTATACTTCTATACTTTTAAAATCCACAATGAAATGAATTTTACTGCTAATTGGCAATGATTATGATCATCAATTCAGGAAATGTTCTCCCAAAATCACTCTCTAAGCCTTTTTTTTCTCTCACAAAACTATCAGTCACAAATCTTCAGATGTGCTATTGCACTCCAGTTTATAGGAGACAAATTTTAAAAACCGACCCCAGATAAACAAACCCTAAAATACTTCACTTGATCCTATTTTCTTAACCAAATCCTGTGCTTTGCTTTCCTTCCAAATTTAAATTCTTCAGCAAAATTCCACAATCATCTTTATACCATTCATGAATTATTTAATCTCAATCTCTGTGATCTGAGTCCTACCTAAATCCAACAAAAAACTGTTATGGAATTTTGCTTTCATTACTAAGTTAGTTCACCACACAGACTGTGAAAAAGCTATGGCGGTCTAAGAGATGGAGACAGCAGAGAAGAATGAAGGAAATGGCTTGTTGAGATCACATTTGTAAGTCAATTTACATCCTCTGAATCCATGTTGTTTGCTCTATTGCCAACTCTCTATTGCTATCATCCTTTGATAACATCATATTTTTCTGCATTACTGTAACTTCTTATTCATCTTTTTCCAATTCCTGCTTTCATGCTTTAATTCTCCATGATAGCTAATGCCATATATCTCTGAATCTGTCAAGTGACAATGTTTATCCACCTTTCATTCATTCACCATCACTCATTTATGCAAGATTTCTCCTCACCGCCTTAGAATTCATTTAAAGAAAACCATTTAAAGAAAAAGTACTTTTTTTTCACAAATTAACTGCTCTTTCTCTTCTCCCAAGATTAACTAAAAATTTAGAATGTCAACACTAGGTGTCATTTCTTTAAAACTTCAGTTTTAAGTTTTATGCTCCTCTGAGGCAGCGAACTAGAAAGTGACGTCTATGGATATGGCGGAAAAAGAAATTGTAACCATTTTCATGTTTAGATATAACGGCTTATCTTGGGGAGATTCATTGAGTCTATTTTATTCACTATTCCCTAAGCATATCTTAAAATTTTTCCATTCTTGGAGCACCTGGGTGGCACAGTCGGTTACGCATCGGACTTTGGCCTAGATCGTGATCTCATGGTTCATGAGTTCCAGCCCTGTATGGGGGGCTCTCTGCTGTCAGGCCAGAGCCCTCTTCAGATCCTCTGTCTCTTTTTTTCTCTGCCCCTTCCCCAGTGGCTCAGCGCTTGCTCGATCTTGATAGTTAAAATGTTTGTTGTTATTTTTCCTTTCATATTTTTAATTATTTAATGGACTACTTCTTAGTTTTCCATTTTAATTTCTCTATTGATTCCTTTGATATGCCTGTCTATGTTTATTATTATATTACTTTGGATAATATAAATAAACATATAACCGTATAATTCAATTGTCCTGTCCCCATCAGTTGGGTTATATTTGCCTATATTATATATGAACATATATTATGATCTCGATAATACAATTTTATTTTTAATTTTTTTGCTTAAAGAGACAATTTTACTTACTTAATAAAAATTAATATAAGAAAAGTTATAACCTTTTATATTTATTAATGTATTTGCCACTTGCTGGGCTATTTATGTCTTTCCATTGATTTCAATTGTCATCTAGTGACCGTTCCCTTCAGCCCAAAGAACTTCCTTTAGCATTACTTATTGTGAAGGTGTGTGCTGGGGAGTGATTCTCTCATGTTTTATTTTTCTAAATATACCTTTATTTCACTCTTAGTTTTGGAAGATCTTGTTTGCTGGATATAGAATTCTAGTTGACAGGTTAGTTTGGTTATTTATTTGTGTTTGGCACTTAAAAATATTTTTCTATTTTCATTTGGACTCCACTATTTTTATTGAAAAATTTACCATAATTAGTGTTTTTGTTCCCTACCTAACTTTGTATCCTTAGCTCTTTTTAAATTTTTTAAATTAAGTTTTTTTTATTTACCTTGAGAGAGCAAGAGAGAGAGAGAGAGAGAACACAAGTGGGGGAAGGGTAGAGAAGAAGGAGAGACAGAATACCAAGCAGACTCAGCGCCATCAGTGCAGAGCCTAATGCGGTGCTTGAACTCACGAACCCTGAGGTTGTGACCTGAGATCAAGAGTCGCTTAGCTGACTATGCACCCCAGGCGCCCCTATCCCTAGCTGCTTTTTAAACTTTGTTTTTATGTTTGGTTTTTAGCCACTGACTTTTATAATACTTTTTCTTTTCTTCAGGTAAAATTCTCATAATAAAAAATTAGACATTTTGAAGTGAACAGTTCAGTGGCATTTAGTACAATCTGTGCACCCATCACCTTCATCTAGTTCCAAAACTGTCATCACCCCAGAAGGAAACTCCATACCAATTAACCAGTTATGTTCCCTTTCCTCCCTCCCTCAGTGCCTACCAATCACCAATCTGCATTTTATCTCTATAGATTTACCTATTCTGGACATTTCATGTAAATGAAATTATACCTTAAGTGACCTAGCGTCTTTCACTTAGCAAAATGTGCATGTATATTGTAGCAAGTATCAGCTCTTCATTCCTCTTTATAGCTGTATATACCAGTTTATGTATCCGTTCATCTAATGATGGACATTTAAACTGTTTCCACATTTGGCTACTGTGAATAGTGCTGCTATGAACATACTTGTGCATATATTTGTTGAGTATCTAGTTTAATTTTGGGGATATACATCTAGAAGTGGAATTTTAGGCCATATGGTAACTCTGTGTTTAACTTTTTTGAGGAACTGAAAAATTATTTTCCACAGTGTCTGAACCATGTTATATTCCCACCAGCAATATACATGGGTTCAATTTCTCTCCAACAGTTATTTTCTTCTTATTATTATACTCGTAATTGGAGGTATGGAGTGATACCTCACTGTGGCATTTGATTTGCATTTTCCTAATAATTAATGACCTTAAGCAAAATATTACTTTTGCTGCCTTATATCTACATTTTCCCTCTGTTATTCTAATAAAGCATATGTTACATGTTTTGAAATTGTCCATGCAGTTTGTGTGTGTGTGTGTTTTCATTCTTTTTTTTCTCTTTGCATTTCAGTTTTGGAAGTTTATACCGACATATCTTCAAGCTCATTGATTCTTTCTTCACCAGTGTCCAGTCTATTGATGAATCCATCAAAGGCATGTTTTAATTTATGTTACAGTCTTTTTGATTACTAGCATTTCCTTTGATTCTTTCTTAGTTTTCTATATTTTTCCATTGGAGCCCTTAACATATTAATCGCAGCTATTTTAAATTCCTAGTTTGATAATTGCAATGTCTCTGCCATATTTGAATCTGATTATAATACTTGCTTTGTCTTTTCAGCCTGTGTTTTTCTTGTCTTTTATTATGGCTTATATTGAAAGCCATACACAATATATTGAAAAATAGGTCTAGAGTTAAATAGGCTTTTAGTGTAAGGTTTTATGTGATTCTGACTAGGAGTCCAGCTGTGTTTAATGTTTGTTATGGCTATAGTTGCCAGAGGCTCAAATGCTAGTGTTCTTGATTTTGTCTCATTTGTTGCCTTTGGGTTTTCCCATTAATCCCTCCTTAAGTAAAGATTGATCCTTGCAATTCTTTCAGCTATAATCCACTGTTATCACATTAAGCCCTGTTCATGTGGGGGGAAGCTGTGTGAGTGAGTGGGAAGTATTCTGTATTTCTGTGATTAAGTCTCAGTCTTTAGTGGACCTATGTCCCTGGGCTGCGATCATCAGAATTGTTTCTTAGCTTCTATTATCCTTGCCTGCCCCCAGGTGAGAAAAGAAGTCTGGAGGGAGTTAGAGATGGGAAACTTCCTTTCCCCCATAATAAATAAGGCTATTGTAAAGCTACTTCTCTTAGAATATTGGTTTTTCTTATGGTGAATTCTTTGGGAATATCTCAGAAAGGTTAGTTTTCTCCTCCCTCTGACAGAAACACAAGGAATTTTCTTCTTATTTCTTCACTATGAAAAGTGGGTGAGGTTTCTACAGGCACAACTCATGAAAGTCTTAGGACCCTTTAAGACTGAAGCCCCAAGAGTTTCCCACTCTTATACTAGTGTACATTCTGCTTCTAGCAATTTGACAAAATAATCACTTATCTAACAGCAATGGTTCCAGCAGCTTCTGTTTCTGATAGACTGATCTCGACTATGATTTTCTATATTCATCTTCAGATTTGGAGTGGTAGTTTGATCTAAGAACGTCAATCTTCTAATGGGTCCAAAAAAAGGAATTGACTTTCAGTTTGTTCAGCATTTTTTCTTGTTGTAACACGGAAGTAATGACTTCCAAGCTCTTTACATGCCAGAACTGAAACTAGGAATCCTCAAAACTTATTTATGACAAAACTTTTGGAAAAATAAGGACAGAACAATTTCCTTAATTTGATAATCAGCACTACAAAAAAATCTACAATTTACATTACACTTAATAGTGAAAGACTACGTATTACCTGAGGTAGAAATACAATAAGAAATATCTTCCCTCACCACCCTTATACAACATAATTATAGAAGCACCAGTCAGTGTAATAACATAATAAAAGAAAATTGAAAGCATACATATCTGAAGGGAAGAAATAAAACTGTCCCTATATGCAGATTTCATGATTGTCTACATAGATAAACCCAAAGAATCTATTAAGAAAAACTCTTAGAACTAATAAATGAGTACATCAAAGTCACAGGATACATGACAGACATAAAAAGTTGTATTTCTATGGAGTACCTGGGTGGTTCAGTCAGTTAAGTGTCCAATTTTGGTTCAGGTCATGATCTCTCAGTTCACGAGTTTGAGCCTCACATGGGGATCTGTGCTGACAGCTCAGAGCCTCGATCCTGCTACAGATTCTACGTCTTCCTCTCTCTCTGCCCCTCCTCCATTTGCTCTGTTCTCTCTCTCTCTCAAAAATAAATAAACATTTTAAAAAAGAGTTTTATTTCAATAGACTAACAATAGAGCACACAGATACTAAAATCAAATGTGCAATGCCATTTACAATTGCTCAAAAATAAAAACACCCGACTGTGAATGTAGTAAACCATATACAAGACTTGTATGCTGACAACAATACAATACTGATGAAAAAAATCAAAGATTTAAATTAATGGAGAGATCTACCATGTACATGAATTAGAAGACTCACTATAGTAAAAAATGTCAAGAGAACTATCTAGAACAAAAGCAAAAGAACTTTCAAGACTCAATAGTAAGTAAAACAAACAAACATTCCAAATAGAAAATGGGAAAATACATGACCAGACTTCACCAAAGAAGATATACAGATGGAAAATGAACACATTAAAATATGTTTAATATCATTAGTCTTTGGGAAAATGTAAGGTAAACCACAACGATATATCACTAGATGTCTATCAGAATATCTAAAATAAAAATAAAGACATCACCAAATGCTGGCAAGGATGCAGAAAAATTGGATCATTCATATACTGCTAATGGGAAGGTAAAATGGTACAGACTCTCTGGAAAACCACTTCACAGTTACTCAGAAAACTAAACATGCATGACCTTAAACCCAAAAATTACATTGCTGAGTTATGTTCACATAAAAACCTGTACACAAATGTTTATAGCAGCTTTATTAACATTTGTAATAGCCCAAACCTGTAAACACATGTTTTCAAATAGTGAATGATTACACAAAATGTAGTTCATACATACCATTGAATACTAATCAGCAATAAAAAAAAAAGAATGAATTATTGACATATGTACAACCTGGATGAATCTCTAGATAATTATGCAGAGTGAAAAAGCCAAACCCAAAGGTACTTTTCCATTTACAAATCATTATTTCAGTGACAAAATTATAGAAATGGATACCAGGTCTGTGGTCACCAGGGGAAGGTATGTGTGATTATAAAGGAGAACAAGAGGAATCCTAGTGGTTACTGAAATGTTATGTATCTTCCCCATATCAATGTCAATATCCTGATTGTGATATTGTGCTATAGATTTTTGAAATGTGATCAGTGGAGAAAACTGGGTAAAGATACCCAGGATTTTTCTGTAGTATTTCTTACAACTGTATGCGAATATACAATTATCTCAAGATAAAAGATTTAATTTAAAAATTAAGTTAAAAAGAATTCAGACTGCTGCATAGAGAAATGACTGCAGGATGGGAGGGGGAGACAACAATACAAGAAGGCAGTTCTATCAGAAGGTAAGTATAGTAATTCAGGAAGGAGATGATGGCAACATGACTATGGGTCATAACAGAAGAAATGAGTGCTACATACATTCAAGATATAGTTTGTTGTTGAGCCAGCAGAACTGCTGTGTGTATGGATACGGAAGGTGACAAAAAATAAGGATTAAAGCATGACTCAGAATTGCAGAATGAGAATCAGTGAGATGCTAGATGGGAAATACAAGCTGAGTGAAAAGGAATTAAAAGAGGAATGCAGTCAGGTGATAATGGAGAGGTTACCATACATGTCTTGGAAGTCTACTCAAAATATAGAGTGGAAATAATTAGTTAATAAAGATTGGAGTTATTTCAATGGTGTTTCGGAATTAATTATATAATAGATGGAGCATTTCGGGACCATCAGGAGTGGGTGGCTAAGATGGCACAGGAATGAAAGTTATTGAGGATGAGAAAATCACAGACAAAACCCAGAAACCACCCTCAGCAGAGGAAGAATAGAGTTCTGAATACTGAGCTTCCTCAAAATCTTTTGGAAGTAGTCTGAGTATGAACCCTATAAATAAATTAATTGACCAAATAGTGGATAGCTTGTAATTTCATTGCTCTTATTTTCATTCCCTAGTTTTAGAAAAAGGTCTGTCTCAAAAAGAAATTAAGATGCATTATGTTATCAGATCCAGATCCTATATCAACAAGGTCCAGGTTCGAACTTTTGTTAATAAACCTTAAGTGGGGAGGGGATAGGCACTTCAGCCAGAGTCTGTGGAGTGGATAGAATCCATTTATCACACAACAACGCAGCTGGGTTTTACTTAGAACAAAACAGTTCCTTTGAGATCAGTTTCCAAAGGCTTTGTGTTTGGCAACCTGAAAACTTTAATTTAGGGCAGAATCTTACATTCTTAGAGAAAACAAAAACAAAAACAAGGCCAGATGCCTTAATCTGAGGTTCAACTCTGTAGAAGGAGCATGTGGTCTAGTAAGTTAAATAGTCTGTTCCTGACTACAGTATTTACCCCACAATATGTTTTTTTCTCCCCTAAGATAGAATAAAAGCTGTTCTGTATCAATTGTTCAGAATACAGGAGCATGGAAACTAGGTGTGGTGACCTACAGAGGGAGGACAGGTCATGGTCAAATAACAAGACAGTAGCGAATACTCAGTTTAAACTATATGAAATTAAATCTAACTTGTATATGAGGCATATTATAGTTTTAGTCATCTCATAATTAAGCTGAGGTTTCATGTATGAGATATCAGATTCAGGCTGATTCCTTCATTTATAATTGAAATATTCCAAATGATCATCTAGCTACCTTGTAATTTTGTGTGACTATGATTTGACTCTGGCTAATGGTGTACATATTTGGTATATTTAATTTCTAATAAGTATCCTTAAAAAATCTTTTTTCTGTTTTTCTTCTTCTGCTGTATGACCCCTACTATCTCTACATAGACCTATAAGGATTAAAAGCAGCTGTCTTGGATAAGTTGCCTTGAGACCATGCATAGTGGAACAAAAAGATGGAGCCTGGCTTGTTGACACTATAGAGTGCTATTTCTGCCCTGGGCAACTTATTTGCCAAATAAAAACAGTCAGGCTACATTGTTTAAGCTACTGTTATCTTGAGTTTTCTCTTAGTCAAAGGTGAGATTAACCTTAAGAGATACTCTAGCAGGAAGTTCTATTTGTAGAGTTCTCTGCCTTCTGTGGTACCCATTTAATTCCAAGGTAAACTTGACACCATTATCTTGACAATTCTAAAATTCAGGCTCTTCCAATGAAACATAAAATGCAGAAATGGACCCACAAATGTATGGCCAATTAATCTTCAACAGCAAGAAAGAATATCCAATGGGAAAAAGATAGTCTCTTCAGTAAATGGTATTGGGAAAACTTGACAGCCACATGCAGAAAAATAAACACTTTCTTATACCACAAACTCAAAATGGATGAAAGACCTACATGTAAGACAGGAAACCATAAAAATCCTAGAGGAGAAAACAGGCAACAACCTCTTTGACCTTGGCCGCAACAACTTCTTACTTGACACATCTCTGGAGGCAAGGGAAACAAAAGCCAAAATGAACTATTGGGACCTCATCAAGATCAAACGCCTCTGCACAGTAAAGGAAACAATCCGCGAAACTAAAAGGCAACTGATGGAAGGGGAGAAGATATTTGCAAATGACATATCAGATAAAGGGTTAGTATACAAAATCTGTAAGGAACTCATCAAATTCAACACCCAATAAAACAAATAATCCAGTGAAAAAATGGGCAGAAGACATGAATAGACACTTTTGCAGAGAAGACATCCAGATGGTTAACAGACACATGAAAAAATTCTCAATATCACCCATCATCAGGTAAATAAAAATCAAAACCATAATGACATATCACCTTAGACCTGTTTGATGGTAAAATTAACAACACAGGAAATAGTAGATGTTGGCAAGGATATGGAGAAAGTAGAACACTTTTGCACTGCTGGTGGGAATGCAAACTGGCACAGCCACTCTAGAAAACAGGATGGATTTTCCTCAAAAAATTAAAAATAGAACTAGTCTATAATCCAGCAATTACACTACTAGGTAATTATCCAAGAGACACAAAAATGCTGACTTGAAGGGATACATGCACCCCAATGTTAATAACAGTACTATCAATAATACCCAAATTATGGAAAGAGCCCAAATGTCCATCAACTGATAAATGGATAAAGAAGATGTGGTATATATATATATATATATATATATGTGTGTGTGTGTGTGTGTGTGTGTGTGTGTGTGTGTATACACAATGGACTATTATTCAGCAATAAAAACTAATGAAATCTTACCATTTGCAATGATGTGGATGATACTAGAATGTATTATGCTAAGTGAAATAGTCAGAGAACGATAAATACCATATGATTTCACTCACATGTGTAATTTAAGAAACAAAACAAATGGGCATAGGGAGAAGGAAAGAAAAAATAAAACCAGAGAGGGAGACAAACCATAAGAGATTATTAAATACAGAGAACAATCTGAGGGTTGCTGGTGGGGTTTTGGGTAGGGAAATGGGCTAAATGGGGGATGGGCATTAAGGAGGGCATTTGTTGGGATGAGAACTGGGTATTACATGTAAGTGATGAATTACTAAATTCTACTCCTGAAACCATTATTACACTATATGTTAACTAACTTGGATTTAAATAAAATTTAAAAAGGATTTAATAAAGAGAAAAAAATAGAAACTTCCATATAAAGAAAACAAAAACACTCCCAACACTTTTTATCAGTCACAGTTCCATTCATTCTACCTCATAGAATCTTCCAGTAGAGTCAAGCATCAATCTTTGTGAGGCTCAAATTCCAGGAGACACTGTCTGCAGGTCCATGATGAACCCATGGATGCCCATATGATGGCTTGAAGGAGTGGGGAGACTCCTGCTATTTCCTCTCTGATGAGGAAGCAACTAGTTATATTTAGCATTCTTTTTTTGACTGAATACCCAACAAAGAAAGCTCACACTTTCATCTTCATCAATTTCTAGAAATTCATCAATTTCTAGGCTTATTTGGTCAGAAGCTGGGTAGGAGACTAAGGGTAGCAGAACTGGTGTTCTTTTCTCTTAGCAAGTGATGCATGAGTAATCAATCACCTCTGTTCAGGTTTGGATACCTGTTGCCTGTTGTTCTCATCTCCAGGGTCTCAGCTTATACCCTGAGGTTATGTAGATAGACTCTGAATATTCTAAGAAAAATAGGACCAAAATCAAGACCTTTTGATGTCAGATTTAGACCACTTTCCACAATGTTTCTGATATCAGATGACTGTCACTGAGAAATAACATTAACAGAATGATCTACAGAATGGCCTTCAAACTCCATGTAGTGAGAAACTCAGATCATGAAATTTCACTTGGATTTCCAAGATCAAGTGGAAGAATACAAGCAACTTTTTCTTGCTTAATAAATGTACCAAGACTGGTTTTGCTGTTCTCATCATATTTTAGGAACTTAGTGATGAAACATCCCAGAAGTTTGTGAAGAAATGTGATCTAGGTAGAGATATCATTATGGGAGGCACTGTTTGGTCTGTTTCCTGGATTTCTTCTGAGTAGCATTCTGCTGAAGTTCCCATCAGGCCTGCCATATAAGGGCTCTGGCACTTTATAACAAATATATCCAGACTAGTCCTTCCATATTTTCAGGACTTCTATGATACCCAAAAGTAGTTTCTCCAACTTTATATTTGCATCATACGATTTATGTTTTTTCTTCTATATAAACTGCTATAAATTATTTAGTAATAATATTTCATGTATCTTAGGAAAAACTTCAGAGTAACAAAAACATCAGAAGTAGTTATTCAGTCATTTTTGAATCACGAAAATTTGACTTTGACAGATTTTAATAAGAATATATTCAACTATTCTCATTTTATTTTACTTGATTAAGAAAAACTACTTAAAATTTTATGTGTTGTCTTTATTAGATAACTTATACAAATTTAAACAAAACAAATTTTTCTAATCTTAGTCCATTTCTACACTGAAGTATTATGGACCAATTTCATAACCATATTATGATTTAAATGTGAAGTTGATGTCACTAAACTTTTAGAATATTCTGGAGGCGAATGTGAGGTGTCTAGCAAGAAAGAGAAAACAAAAAACAGGAATGGATTTAAATACTGAAATGCACAAGGGACGAAATTCAGCCATATGAACAGCATTTCCTACTATTGACAGCTTTGTATATGAATTCTGTAATGAGAGTTATGTGAAAGAAAACAGGTCAGTAATCAAATAATACAAACAGACATTATGAATAGATTAGATATTATACATACTTAAAGGATGAAAGCAGTGTGTGTCATCCTAAGGTTTAGCAATAGTAGAACACCATTCACAAGATGCTGTCTTAGTCTCTGGAGCCTTGCATTTCAATAGATAGGTGATGGGAGGGGAAGGGGACACTCAGGTGGTCTCTTGGCAACATAAAAAGGGCCCAAATGCCCTTTGTAGCAGAGACACATCTGGATTTCAGTAGCCTTATCCCAAAGCTACACTATTACAATACAACTTGTATGTATTTACACTTCAAGCCATTCCAAACCAATAAACAGCCTTGCAGCCACCAACCAAAATTGCAAAGTTGTTATTAAGAAGGATTGCTCAAAATCTTTCAAGTTTGTTCCTGATCAGTTCTGTTCTCATCCCCAGTTCTCAGCCATAACATCAAACTATTGAACTTCTGGATTTTCCCAAAGACCCTGATTTGAATTGCCTCATGCCATGCCCTTTGCTGCCCCATGATGTTTCAAATAGGAACTTTCATTGTACTTCTGATCACAGGAAACTTAAACAAGGATATTAACCATTTGACAGTGCCCTGGCCAGGGCAAATTAATCCTACCTCCACCTCCTACCCTCCCATACCTTAACATGTTGGAAAATGACTGCTTAGGATTTACTTGAGGATACTCATTATTGGGGTTCAATATACATATTTGTATATTGTTTTCTAATGCAAATTTTCTCAAGAGGCACATGTTGATGTTTCTGGCACTGTGTTGAAAACACACACAAACATTTGGAAATATTTCATGTCCTATAAATTCAACGGGAAACAAATTAACTTGCCATAATTATAGATAAATAATTCTTTGGATAGTTTGTTATGCTATAATATGGGATAATTATGCATTAGTGCATCAGCCCTAAATGATAGTCATAACAGCCTGCCCTAACACATGACAAGCTGACAAATTTGTACTTGAAAAATGTTAAATTATTAAAATATTAAAATTATATGTATATTAAATTATATATAAATTATAAAAATATTAAAATATTAAACATTAGAGTTATCCTTTTATGAAACTTATAATGTCATTCTTTAAAAAAATTTTTTTAATGTTTATTTATTTTTGAGAGAGAGAAAGAGAGGAAGAGCGTGAGTAGGGGAGGGGCAGAGAGAGAGGGAGACACAGAATCTGAAGCAGGGTCCAGGTTCTGAGCTGTCAGCACAGAACCCCACACAGGGCTTGAACTCACAAACCACAAGATCATGCCTGAGCCAAAGTCGACCGCTTAACCGACTGAGCCACCCAGATGCCCCAAAACTTATAATGTCATCTTGATGGTAAGTTTAGCATTCTTAAATAGGAGAAATATTGCTAATTTTCTAATTTAGTTTTCTTACTTTATACAAACACTAGAAAGAGTCATGGTAGGCATGGGTGTGGAAAGGAAGGATAAACTAGCTACTACTCTCTTCCCAAAGGTTGGGAGTATGATAGAATTTTTGGTAAATATATATAATTGAAATAACATTTTCTTTCTAATGTACATAATATATTAACATATTAACATTTGACTCATATCCCAAATGGGCAGACTACACCAAAGAAATATCCAATCACTGTTCTAAAGTAGGTTACTCTCAAGTGAGGGAAGTAGAATGGTGTATATAAAATCAAGAAACAGGGTAACTAGTCACTTTTACAAGTAAGTAACTTAACCAAATGCTGCAACAACTTTGAGCTAAGTTATAATGGGAGATTCTCTGGTATTGCAAGCCCACAGTTAGGGCTTTGGATTTAGTTTGAAAGACATATATTTTCACTTGCAAAGTGACTCCAGCTCCAAAGAAAGACATAACTTAAAAAAAATCACTTATGTAAGAAAGTGGTCCAGGTTCATTCTTCTGCATGTCTCTGTCCAGTTTTCCCAGCACCACTTGCTGAAGAGACTCTCTTTATTCCATTGGATATTCTTTCCTGCTTTGTCAAAGATGAGTTGCCCATACATTTGTGGGTCCATTTCTGGGTTCTCTATTCTGTTCCATTGATCTGAGTGTCTGTTCTTGTGCCAGTACCATACTGTCTTCATAGGTACAGCTTTGTAGTATAGCTTGAAGTCTGGGATTGTGATGCCTCCTGCTTTGGTTTTCTTTTTGAAGATTGCTTTGGCTATTCAGGGTCTTTACTGGTTCCATCCAATTTTTGGATTATTTGTTCTAGCTCTGTGAAGAATGCTGGTGTTACTTTGATAGGGATTGCATTGAATATGTAGATTGCTTTGGGTAGTATCGACATTTTAACAATATTTCTTCTTCCTATCCAGGAATATGGAATCTTTATCCATTTCTTCGTGTCTTCTTAAATTTCTTGCATCAGCTTTCTATAGTTTTCAGTGTATAGATTTTTCACCTGTTTGGTTAGATTTATTCCTAGGTATTTTATGGTTTTTGGTGCAACTGTAAATGGGATCAATTCCTTGATTTCTCTGTCACTTCATTGTTGGTGTATAGGAATGCAACCAATTTCTGTGTGTTGATTTTATATCCTGCAACTTTGCTGAATTCATGAATCAGTTATAGCAGTTTTTTGGTGGAATCTTTTGGGTTTTCCATATAGAGTATCATGTCATCTGCAAAGAGTGAAAGTTTTACCTCCTCCTGGCCGATTTGGATACCTTTTATTTCTTTGTGTGGTCTGATTGCAGAGGCTAAGACTTCCAATACTATGTTGAATAACAGTGGCGAGAGTGGACATCCCTGTCTTGCTCCTGACCTTAGGGGGAAAGCTGTCAGTTTTTCCCCATTGAGGATGATATTAGCATTGGGTCGTTCATATATGGCTTTTATGATCTCGAGGTACGCTCCTTCTATCCCTACTTTCTTGAGGGTTTTTATCAAGAAAGGATGCTGTATTTTGTCAAATGCTTTCTATGCATCTATTGAGAGGATCATATGGTTCTTGTCCTTTCTTTTATTGATGTGATGAATCACGTTAATTGTTTTGCGGATATTGAACCAGCCCTGCATCCCAGGTATAAATCCCACTTGGTTGTGGTGAATAATTTTTTTAATGTATTGGTGGATCTGGTTGGCTAATATCTTGTTGAGGATCTTTACATCCATGTTCATCAGGGAAATTGGTCTATGGTTCTGCTTTTTAGTGTGGTCTCTGTCTGGTTTTGGAATCAAGGTAATGCTGGCTTCATAGAAAGAGTTTGGAAGTTTTCCTTCCATTTCTATTTTTTGGAACAGCTTCAAGAGAATAGGTGTTAACTCTTCCTTGAATGTTTGGTAGAATTTCCCTGGAAAGCCATCTGGCCCTGGACTCCTGTTTTTTGCAGATTTTTTATAACTAATTCGATTTCCTTACTGGTTATGGGTCTGTTCAAATTTTCTATTTCTTCCTGTTTCAATTTTGGTAGTGTATATGTTTCTAGGATTTGTTCATTTCTTCCAGATTTCCCATTTAATTGGCGTATAATTGCTCATAATATTCTCTTATTATTGTTTTTATATCTGTTGTGTTGGTTGTGATTTCTCCTCTTTCATTCTTGATTTTACTTATTTGGGTCCTTTCCTTTTTCCTCTTGATCAAACTGGCTAGTGGTTTATCAATTTTGTTAATTCTTTCAAAGAACCAGCTTCTGGTTTCTCGACCACTTTCTTACACCATACACAAAAATAAACTCAAAATGGATGAAAGACCTCAATGTAAGACAGGAAGCCATCAAAATTCTCTAGAAGAAAGCAGGCAAAAACCTCTTTGATTTGCCCGCAGCAATTTCTTACTCAACATGTCTCTGAAGGCAAGGGAAACAAAAGCAAAAATGAGCTACTGGGACCTCATCAAAATAAAAAGCTTCTGCACAGCAAAGGAAATAATCAGCAAATCTAAAAGGCAACCTACAGAATGGAAGAAGAGATTGGCAAATGACATATCAGATAAAGGATTAGTATCCAAAATCTACAAAGAACTTATCAAACTCAACACCCAAAAAACAAATAATCCAGTGAAGAAATGGGCAAAAGACATGAATAGACACTTCTTCAAAGAAGACATCCAGATGGCCAACTGACACATGAAAAAATGCTCCACATCACTCATCATCAGGGAAATACAAATCAAAACCACAATGAGATACCACCTGACACCTGTCAGAATGGGTAACATTAACAACTCAGGCAACAACAGATGTTGGCGAGGATGCGGAGAAAGAGGATCTCTTTTGCATTGTTGGTGGGAATGCAAGCTGGTGCAGCCACTCTGAAAACAATATGGAAGTTCCTTAAAAAACTAAAAATAGAACTACCCTATGACCCAGCAATTGCACTACTAGGCATTTTCCAAGGGATACAGGTGTGCTGTTTCAAAGGGACACATGCACCCCCATGTTTATAGCAGCACTAGCAACAATAGCCAAAGTATGTAAAAAGCCCAAATGTCCATTGATGGATGAATGGATAAAGAAGATGTGGTATATATATACAGTGGAGTATTACTCGGCAATCAAAAAGAATGAAATCTTGCCATTTGCAACTACATGGATGGAACTGGAGGGTATTATGCTAAGTGAAATTAGTCAGTCAGAGAAAAACAAAAATCATATGACTTCACTCATATGAAGACTTTAGAGACAAAACAGATGAACATAAGGGAAGGGAAACAAAAATAATATAAAAACAGGGAGGAGGACAAAACAAAAGAGACTCATAAATATGGAGAACAAACTGAGGGTTGCTGGAGGGGTTGTGGGAGGGGGGAAGGGCTAAATGGGTAAGGGGCATTTAAGGAATCTACTCCTGAAATCATTGCTTCACTATATAGTAACTAATTTGGATGTAAATTTTAAAAAATAAAAAATAAAGTTAAATTACAAAAAAAATCACTTATAAGTATAAAAAATAAGAGGAAAAGAATCAATTGTTGGCTTATTTTTCTTATAGATACTCCCTCTTAAGAAACTCAATAAAAATGAAAATACACTGGCAAGAGCTGAACCAATGTGAGTATGTGTTCTTGAATGACTTTGACCTTGGTCAAGTGGAATAACTTCTTTGATACTTAGGCTTCTTATCTGTTAAAAGAGAAAATGGCTCTGATTTAATGAACTGATATTTAATAAAATTTCCTACAGTAGCTAAGAAATACCAGATATTTCTCTTCGCTCCCTGCATACCTCCATTGTATCAATACTTGTTTATATGTTGGTCTTCTCTGCTCGACAACACACGTGCCTGGGGATCAGAAGTGTTGCATTGTATAAACATCTGAAGAGACTGTGTAATTTCTGGCACATAAGAAGACCTTAATAAATACTAGTTTGTTAAGTTAGTGATTCATATAGCACAGAAGTTAAAATTTCACAAAAGGCAATATATAAAATTTCATGAAAGACAATACAAAAGAGTCATATTTCACATTTGTTAAAAGTAGTAAAGCAAAATACCTATTCAACTGCATATATGCCAATTTTATGAAATTAAATCTTTTTTTTTAAGTTAGTTAATATAAAACTATAGTTGAACTCTATATTTTTTTTTCATGGTATTTCTAAGAATTTGTTCAAGAGGGGTGTTTTCAGTGGTGGGCACATAAAGATAACAACCTTTTGGATCTCCTAGTAGTTTTTATACTGTTAATCTTACTCAGTGATACACATATAAAAAGGCAAATGACAATAGCATAAGCAGCATTATGTTAGACATCTCTGTGCCTTGCAACTGGCCCAAATAAGAATATATCACTGTGAGAGTAAGAATGATTCACATATTTAGACAAATAAATAATTCTCAGTTATATATATATTGTTTATATAGATTTTAAAATACAACGAAGGGATTCCTGGGTGACTCAGTTGGTTGTGTCTGATTCTTGATTTCAAAACAAGTAAGTGATGATCTCAGGGTTATGAGATCCCATAACCATATATTGAGCCCCACATCGGGCTCCACACCTAGTGTTAAGATTTTCTCTCTCCCTCTGCCACTCTCCACTGCTTATGCTCTATCTCTCTAAAATTAAAAAAATAAATAAATATCATGAAGAAAAATACATGAACATCCTTATGATGGGAACAATTTGAGCAGAGAGTAAACAGGAATGTGTACAAGCAGACCTCTGTCATCTCAGCTCCTAGGATTTGAGTTGAAGTCACACCTGTCTGTGATATAATCCAGTTCGTGTACAAATCTAAGAAATCATACACATAATTATAAAAACAAATTGAAAGAAGATAACTATGAGGCATCTTAAAAAAGAGTATTAGCTCAAGAGAAGAGAATTTAACATTCAAGAAATACTTTCATTGTTTAGTGATATCTATGTAAAGTTCTAATTCCTAGGAATACAATAGTAAATGAAATAGCTAGGTTCCCTGCCATAATTTGTCTCAGATTGTAGGACCCAAAATCTCTAGATCATTGAAAGATTCTTTTGTCTATGGGTTATGTGTTATGAAAGAAAAACAAGCACGGGCTTAAAAGAATGAGAGGGAGAATTAAAAAAAAAAAAGGAATGCTTGGGATAAAAAGCAGACAGCTGGGTTTAAAACTTTGATGGTAAATGTGATAATTGGAAATCTAGGGGAACCCAATAAATATCACCCTTCTCTTCCTGACTTCAAAGCCAACTGAAGGCTAACACAAACAAGCAAACAGATGAGGAGCCATTATATTAGCTTCATTAAAGATAAAAGAGAGCACTACTTGTATCTGCAATTTAGTAAACTTACGCACAACGAAAGACACTAATAATCCAACTAAAATGATCCAACCAGGGTTTTGCCTGGAACTAAAGGAGTTCGTGGGATATGGGACATTGAGTACTACAACTAGCATTCAACTGAGCTGACCTGTACTTTCAGGTGCATGGTGCATGGATGCTCCTGTGACCACCTTAGGGTGGGGGTTTGAAAGTATCACTGTTCTTCATAACATAGCTTCGCTTTGAAGAATCTCAGCTGAGTATAATCCTTTGAGGCAGGATGTTCTGGGAAAGAGTTTAGTCTCTGATCAAGTTTTCTTATCAGGTAGCATATAATACATTCACTCTTTATGACAATTTATTGTGTATGTGTGGGGGGTTTTTTTTTGTAGAATAACTTTTTGTTCATATAATATAAACTTTTATTTAGAATAAGATATTTACTCTTTTTAACCTGATTCTTGTCTGTTTCTCCCCTCCTCTCCACTAGGCTGAAGGTCCCACAAAGAGAGGGATCATAACTGGTCACCATTGATTACCATGGTATCCGGCATGGAACAGGCACCTAATAAATATGTGTTAATAACACATGAATGAAATAATATATAGAACTGAATCATACAGGGAAGGACTGTAGATGAAAATTCATTACTTCATCAAGTCAATTTTGACCAGGACTTAGACTCTGGGTCAGCTGCTATGTTCTAGTTATTCCCCAGACTCAACTAAAACCTGGGATTACAAGAAATGCTCCAATTTTACTGTTATTTTTGTTCCACTATTCAGGAAGGGGCAGAATCTAAATCTCTACTAGTCTTGTTCACCAAGCTATACAAAAAAGAAGAAATGAAAGAAATATTTGGCACACTAATTGTCCTCTGTAAGAGATATTTTTTAGTTATAAAATGGAAATAAAATCAGTAGGATAGTATGTTAAATAATACAATTAAAGTAATTAGCCCAATGCTGGGGAAGATAAATACCTAATAAGCAATTAGTGTTATTAATAAAAGCAGCAAACACTTTGACTTGAATGACTTTAAGTTTCTACTGCAAAATGTGAGAGTCTCCAAGTTTATAGAGGCTGTATTATACTTTTTCAGAGATTTTTGATGCATTCATCCATACATTCAAAAATCTTTATTGAATATTTATACATGATAATCCCTTTTATTTTTCTTGGCCCTGGAGAGAACAATGATCAAAGAAGACAGAATTGCTGCCCTCATGGACCTATTAACCTAATGACTCCTGACTTAATATAAATTTTGCATCTTAAATAATAAAGAGAAGATTGCAGGAAAAGCTATAATAACTACAAACGTAACAATTTAAGCAAGGAGGGTGAACTAAAGAAAATAGCCAACAAATTTTAATAAACTGATTGATAGCATGATGGAAGTTTGAGGTTCACAACAGTAGAAACTACATAAAGGTGAGGACAGTGCTTTTAAAATATGCATGTACAATAAATTCCTTTTATAAAGTGTTCATACTCTTTCTATACCATTAACATTTGTGCATTTACTTTTAAGTGTTCTGTTCAAGTAAGGGATGTGAGCTAGAAAAATATCAGCATGGTAGAACCTAGGTCTCAACCAAACCCTTCTGTAAATCAAAGTGTACTGTTAGCCAAGCTATACATTTTGCCTGAACATCGATGCCTGAACATCAATTTTTCTCTTAAACAAAAAGAGGAAATTCATTTAAGCTATAAAATTTAGTTTCCAAATCAGGGACATAATGTATAATTCAATATTGTTTTAATCACCCCACAGAGGAGGAATGGACCCTCATTCCCAAACTTGGTTCAGCTTTTCAGCCTGATGAAGCCACTCTTAAGCCAAGAGGATACTGAAAGGTTTATTACAAAGTGGGCATTTCTGGGGACAGTGTGCTTGTCTCTCAAGTAGGCTTGAACATGGCTGAGAGGGGAGAAAGGAGAAACTTGTTTGGGGTTTTATGGTAGTTACAGGGTGGGGCTAGAATGACAATTCCCTTGTGGACCAACATTTCAAAGTTTGAATTTCTCACGTGTGCCAAAGCAGGGAGCACCTGGACTTCCTTAACTTGCTCAGGTGTGGGGCAATATGGCGATACTTGAAAGCTGTTAGCAGTCAGACATCAAAAATGGAGTCGGATTCTTTAATACAAGCCTACAGACCAGAGACTTCTCTTCATCAACGCCAAACCTAGCCACCTTCTAGACTTCTTCCTGAGGTTATTGAAATTTATTCATAGAGTGTTGCCGAACCCTCAGGCCCTTTAACAACCTAATGATTTATTCACTTCATGCTTTTTATTTAAAAAAATGGCAGTACAGCTGATTCCTTAAGGTATATGTTTAGGTGTCCTGTTCTTGAATTTATGTGTTACACTTGAAGGTCCAAAAATATAAAACATATACACAACTACTTAAAAATGGGTTAGCTCAGCTGAAAAGTCAGCAACTTTTGACAGTGGTTAGCATTGCAAAAGCTCTCTCTGCCTGATAAGACATGGTTAAAAATATTTTTTATTTTTTAAAAATAATTTTTTTATTTTTTTAAAAATTGTAATTTTCTTAAATTTAAAAGTATTTCTAATATTTTGAAAATAAAACTCCTTGTATAGACATAGAAATCAGGCCACTTTGTATGCTGAGACTCTCCCTTGCACGTGGCATATTCAGAGGCACATGTTCTCTAGAAACAGATAATCATAAACATCTGTCTTTTCAGTGGTATTTTTTTCACCATAATACATGAAGAGACTATTCCATGGAGTTCTATGGATAAAGAAATGAATTTTTACATGCATTGTTGGAATCCTTGGTTTAATAAAAGCTTAGCGAAGTGTGGAAAATATGTAAAATATGTTGATTTACTATCTCTTAGAGAATTTCTAAGGAAGTATTCATAAACTTGACTGCCTTTAAAAACAAAATGAAATCCTTCTATAAGTCTATAGTTTGATATATTCCACTTAACTTTTTTCTTCTTTTTTTAGGCACATCATGGCTGTGAGCCTAATTCACTTATTAAGAGGCCTATTGAAAACAAACTGTGGGTATTCTGATACTTACGTCGGAAATTCTAAAGTCTTGTATGGAGACTAAAAATTTGACTGTTAGTCCACAGGGATGTGCTAAGAACAATTCTACTCAGAAACAACCAGAGACTTGCCCAGTCTGTGGGTGTGAGCCACATGACAAGAGTTTCTCAGAGCTATAGTTCCAGGCTCAGGAGCATTCAGGTCAACAGGCCACACAGTTTTCCACAATCTGGAGATTACGTTTTTTTTCTCACAGAAACCCAGAAATTGAGTTCTCATAAGTCTTGTCATCTATATTGTCAAATGTATTCAGACAATTGACACAATGTGCTACTACAGGTTTTAACTAAACACAAAGAACACATCCACATTTGTGTCTGAAAAATTATTTCCAGCTGTCTTTTTAAAAACTGGCCAGTACTTGATATTCCTGTTCTTAGAATTTCTTAAACCAGTGTATTACATTCATTACCTCAGGATAATCGAATGTCTTAAATGGGATTTCAATTACTTTGAAGGTTAATATTTGTTACAGTATTTCTCATCTTGTTATATTCATTAAGAGTTTAAGTTGATATAACAAAGGATACATTCAATAAAATTGCCAATATAAAAATACTATGAGGGGGAAAATATCAAACACTTAGGTCAATATAGTTATTGCAATTGATACTAAGTGTGTCTCTGAATTCTCTGGCAGTTAGAGCTAAAGTGAAATATTTTAAATTTAATTGTTTGAATAAGCAAATTTGTTTCAGTAATCAGTATAGAAGATAATTTACTTAGAAATGAATTTTATCCTTATAAAGTATAGTTTCTATATTTACAACTCTCTATATATGTATAAATATATATTTGTATATATAAAGTGAAATATATTATAATACATTATATTGGTTTTATAAATAGAACTACTGAACAATTATTATTGTTACTGAACTATTATTTTAACCCTTGAGAATATTATGCCAAACATAGCCTGAAGGTATATTTTCATGAAGGCATTTCTGTGAAGATATGGGACAAAGAGCAGACAGGTCATTGGTTAGGGTACTGACATATACACATATACATATACATATACATACAAATACACATACACATATATACAGACTCTGTTCTACAGTGATAGAGGACTATAGATCATACTACTTATATTAGAGATTGGTCTTCTGGAATAGGGTCTCCTGGATACTTTAAAAATGTAGTTTGCTACATTTTGATTTAGAATCTCTGAGGACAGAACCCTCCACTTGACATTTTGGGGTCATTTTTAGATTAAATTATATTTTACAACAGTAAAATTAACTTTTTTAGTGGAAAGTTCTGGGAGTATTGACAAATAAAATCCACGTATTGAGCAAGTACTTCAGGTGATTCTTTTATCCATGAAATTTGATCACCATTGATTCCATCATTGGTTCTCAAACTTCACTGTGCATCGGAATCACAGGGAGGCTTATTAATACACAACCCTGGGATGCCTGGGTGGCTCAGTCGGTTAAGGGTCTAACTCTTGGTTTCGGCTCAGGTCATGATCTCGCTGTTCGTAGACTGACAGCTGCAGGAGCCTTCTTGGGATTTTCTCCCTCTTACTCGCCCACCACTCGCCCTCTATCTCTGTCTCTCAAAATAAATAAATAAATAAACACTTAAGAAAAAAAAGACACAACCCTGCTGTTGTCCACCCCCATTACTTTTTTTTTTTTTTTAAGGTTATTTAGTTTGAGAGAGAATCCCAAGCAGACTCTGCACTGTCAGTGAAGAGCTCTATGCAGGGCTCAAACTCATGAACCATGAGATCACGACCTGAGCCAAAATTGAGTCAGACGCTTAACTGACTAAGCCACCCAGGCACTCTCTCCACCCCCATCATTTCTGATTAAGCAGCTCTGGGAAAGAGGCTGCACATTTGCATTTTGGACAGGTTCCAGGTGCTGCAACTGCTGCTGTTGCTTCTCTAGGAGCCACACTGAGAACCACTGGCTGAGAGCAATAGTTCTGAACCTTCGCTGTACATCACAGTCACCCAGGGAATTTTGCCAAAAAAACGTGGATACCTAAGCTGAAAGAAACTCTTTAGAGATTCTGACTTCATTGCTCCGTACTAGATCTCAGACATACAGTTTTACATGAACTCCTCCGGCGATTTTAATACGCAGCCAAGGCCAAGAACCACTGTCATAGTGGAAAAAAATGGATATCATTCCTTTTAGTCAGTTTGTCCAGAGTATACATTGGCTGGACTTTTGAGAAGAACCAAAGTCAAGAGTACTGATACGCCTGTTACAAGGTATTGCATTGAAAGTGTTCATTTTAGTATATTTATTCAAAAAAATCTTACTGCCTCCATTATATTGAGAAGGTAATTAAAACATAATGCTATTAATTGAAACTCCAAAGAATATAAAATTAATAAGCGGAGGCATTTCTCTCTGTTTCTATAACCCATAGTTCATGATTCATACTTTGAATATCAGGCAGTCCTGGGGGAAAATTATATTTTCTTGTAAAAGTCAAGGATTTGACTTGTCTTATTCCCCATATGCCAGTTTTACAATGTCGTGGACTGCTAACGTACCTCTGAGGAAAACTTTGGATCTATTCAAGCACTGATAAAATACTAGTTTTCACCCCACAGTTATTCACCATTAATCTTGAGAGAAATTATTCGAGCTGGAAAAAATGGAAGAGGAGATGTTATAATTCAACCATCTGGGCCATAGTATTGCTCCAGTGGGATAACTGATTTTGAATAATATTGCATTCAGATGAGCAGGCCAAGGAGTAATGACTCCCTAATAGCTAGGAGCAAAGTCTGAGCTGTTCTCTGGGGTAGCTTCTTCAGTGGAAGAACAAGCTCTTAGGATCTGTTCTTTCCAACATTACTTTTTTGGTGACAAGATAAAAACATTAACATGTGAAAAATTCACAGCCTCTTTCCCTTTTCCCAAACATTACGCATTTTACTTATTTCCCCTCCACTTACTCTTAATTCACATGCCCACACCGATGTTAGTTCTACCTTAACTACTATATTTTAATTATACAAACCAAAGTAAATTTAGAGGGCGAATGGAGGTAGTTCTATTGGGAGAGGAGAGATTGCAGCAGGGTAGCCGCAAACACACACACACACACACACACACACACACACACACACAGGAAATAAAACTTCCTTGCGCCTATTGTTTGCATTAATGGCCTTGATTCTTCTCTACTATCTACATTACAAGGAGGCTCATTGCATTTAACTCTTCCACTCTGAATTTTCATTCTTCCAGGTGACATGTTCTGGCCAAAAAGATGTTACCATATGTAATGAAAACAGAGACTTGAAAAGTGCAATTAGCTTAATATTTCTTGCCTTCTCTCATCACCATGCAAAGAACATGTCTGAGTGAAACTGTTAAAGGATGAGACACATGTAACAAACCCAAATGCCCTCAGCCATACCAATCCAGATCATTCTAGATCAATCAATAGCCAGCTAATTCCAGCATGTGAATAAGCCTGGCCAAGCTCAGCAGAGCTGCCTCATTGACCTATAAGGGACGACAGATGCATAGGTGAACCCAGCACAAATCAATGAAGCCTTCAGTTTTGTGAGCTAAAAAGGGTTTGTTGTTTATATGCCTGGGGTTTGCTGTGTTGCTTTGCAACATTATCATAACAATAGATATCTGATACACAGCTTGAGCATCTAAATTTAAGGCAATTTAAGGGGAGATAGACCAGAGTTGGGGAAAGATTTTGGGCTAGCTGTTATTAGAGAACAGGCAAAAGAAAGTGATTTTCAAAAAAAATTGATGTGTGTTTTAAATGAAATACCCTTGAGCATTAAGACTTTAATTAAATTTTACATTTCTTTCCAGTTAATTTTGATTGTCCTATTTGAATTGTATTGAATATAACTTACACTGAGCCTGGTGTCACCATTACAAGAAGCAGACCAAAACTTATGGGTTATATTTCATACAAGTTTATGGAACAAGAAAAATATTCAGGAAACTTCAGTCCAGGCTAAGGCTATAGTCAAGATACTTGGAATACCTAGAAACTAAGCATATCATCATCATCTATTGGCTTCAAATCCTGTTATAGATTACTCCAGAAAGAGAAGCAGAATGATATGAGAATGCACGTTAGAAAAATCTATTTGTGCTTAATGAATTGGAATAATAGAACTCTAAATTACTCATAGAATATGTTATGCCCAGAATTCGTGATCCCCAAAGACCGCCAGGGAGCCAAGTCCGATGCAAAAGCAAAAGAGCCTTTATTCGAGCTAGCTGGAGCTCAATCCCCTACCTGCACCGAAGCAGCGGTGAGATACCGGGGAGAGAGAGCGAGTTTCAAAAGTACAAAGGTTTTATTGGGGCCTAGGGGCAGTTGGTGAGGTAATGGCTGTGGCCTCAGCTGATTGGCTGGGGAAGGGTCGGAGTCCTGTTACGAAGGTCGCTGGGCGTGTTTTGATCAGGAAGTTTGAACAGGTGAGCGGGAGGTTACTCAAGGGGGGGAGGCGTGGTCTAGGTGAAGGACACAGAACAAGATGGAGTCGGCCGGCATAGGCCCGCCCTTTCAAATTTTTAATGAAATAATCTAAAATGAGAATAAATCTGCTGGATTCTTAGGTCTTTAAGTCAAAACAATATTTGTAAAGTATTTGTAAGTGGGTTGCTGCTAATGAAGAAAGCATACCAGTTGATATTCTGTAAGTATCATAATTATCTCTCATTTGAATTGAGATATTTAATAAGTATTTGGACAAATTATGCAAAATGATCCCAATGATTTTGACAAATAGAAACAGTTTTCTAGGGAGAAAGTTTTCTAAAAGTTTTCTTTTTTTTTTTTTTCAACGTTTATTTATTTTTGGGACAGAGAGAGACAGAGCATGAACGGGGGAGGGGCAGAGAGAGGGAGACACAGAATCGGAAACAGGCTCCAGGCTCTGAGCCATCAGCCCAGAGCCCAACGCGGGGCTCGAACTCACGGACCGCCAGATCGTGACCTGGCTGAAGTCGGATGCTGAACCGACTGCGCCACCCAGGCGCCCCTAAAAGTTTTCTTAAAAGAAATAAAGGGAAGGTGTGCCTGGGTAACTCAGTCAGTTAAGCATCCCACTCTTGATTTCAGCTCAGGTCACAATCTCACAGTTCGGAGGATCAAGCTCCGCAGTGGGCTCTGTGCTGATAGCGTGGAGCCTGCTCGGGATTCTCTCTCTTTCACTTGGCCCCTCTCCCCAACTCGTTCTCTCTCTCTCTCTCTCTCTCTCTCTCTCAAAATAAATAAACATTTTTCAAAAAAAGAAATAAAGGGAAAAGCAATCATTGCCATTTTCACCTTTCAAGCTGAAACAAGATGAACTCAGGTCTGAGAGATGTAATTGGCACTGTAGCCAAGCACTGATGAATGGGAGAATAAGTTATATACTATTTCTTAAAGATAATTTGACAACTATTAAAAATTAATCAGCAATGATTAAATAAATATGGTACATCCATATTATGAAATATGCTTTAGAATTCAGATCATGACTTTAAGTAAATTTAACGAATAGCAAAAACTAACAGTATAGAATTAAGGACAAAGAGAAATTAAAAAAAAAAAACCTACAAAAAATAAATAAAATAAAAAATATAAAAACACCTACAATATGAATTGTATGACATAAATATATATAAATTTGACAGTTTTACATTTACTCTTATTATTTTTATTTTTTATTAATTAAATCAATCTAATTCTAATCCTCACTTCCTGTGACAGCAATAAATTCTAGATCTCCTGTTTTGCATGGCTCCTTCCTCCTTCCTTGGTTCAGATTCCAATGCCAATCACCTTAAAACTTGTGGGAAAATAAGAAGAGTTACTTGCAATCAAAACATAATGACCATTATCAGCATTCTTATTAAATAATGATACTGTCAATTACTGTATCTGACAATGTGGTCTAGACAGGCTGTGTAGATGATTTTCTCTCATCTGACCACAGGTTAACCTTTCAACGCTCACCATTTCTGTTAAGTCCATAGCCTTAGTAGCAAATTTGTACAGGCATTTATGTAACCATCTTCTTACAAGGTCTTGCTAGCTCTATGTTGTAGAGACACTGAGATACAAAACTATAGGGGATATTTTCACTCTCTGTGCTATGTATATAGAAACTCCTGGAATGATACAATATAGCAGATCTGTCCATGCTAGTCTGTGTGAATAGGGCAGAGTCTCTACCTTTCCAAGAAACCAGAAACTCTAGTCTATCTCTCCCAATACTGGGGAAGTGATTCTCCAGCGATGTGCCAATTCCTCTGCCCTCTTAAAACAATAACATCAAATCACCTCTTCTTTGAGGAAATCTGACCAAATCCTTTGGTGGACAAAAAGCTTTCAGAACAAAGCCATGCTCTGGGTCTATCTGCATGTGTGTGCAGAAGGTTGTCTCTAGAACAATCTTCCCCTACTTGGCCAGAACACACATTTAGAAAGAAGGGCTATCAGTACATCTAAGTAAATGTAGCCTCACAACTCAAGACTACAAGGTCTAATCTTTCTTCCTTTTAGGGAGTTGGGGAAAATACCTTGGTATGTATGTGTATATATATGTGTATATATATACTTATACGTATATATATATATATGTGTGTGTGTGTATATATATATCTCTCACAGCTTTTTAAACAATTTAAAACAATTTTTAAACATGTGACATTAAGTAAATGACATGGCACTATGGTCATCTACATATTTTATATTTAGGGGAAAAATCCCTCAAATATTCAGAGAAAAATGCTAATTAACATGGAGAAGTTTAAAGTTTTTTTTTTAATCTTTAAAAAAACATTTTTTTATCTTTTTTTTTGTTTTATTTTTTGAGAGACAGAGACAGAGTGCTAGTTGGGGAGGGGCAGATAGAGAGGGATACACAGAATCTGAAGCAGGCTCCAGGCTCTGAGCTGTCAGCACAGAGCCTGACACAGGGCTCAAACCCATGAACCATGAGATCATGACCTAAGCCGAAGTCAGACACTCAACCGACTCAGCCACCCAGGCGCCCCTAAAGTTTTTTTTTAGACAGATAATAACAATACAGGACAAAGTAGACATTTTAGGTGTAAATAGAGAAAAAAAGTTCTGGGAGTTAGAATTATCTGTAAAGTGAGGACCAATGACTCCAAATTTACTGTGATTTGAAAATATCTAGAATATCCAGTCCAGAAATATATCTACATGTATGCCATCAATGAATTTTACTAACAAAGACCCAAAATCTATTGAATGAGGAAAGTCTTATCAACAAACAGCATTGTGAAAAGTTGATAAATGAATGGAAAATTAACCTCAACTTCAAACTTCTTGCTACACACAGAAATTAAGTTGAAATGGATCATAGACTTAAACATAAAAGTTAAACCTATAAAACTTATTGAATGCATCATAAAAAAAATTTGTCCTAATAGAAAAAGCAAACAATTCTTGAAACATAAAAGGCATTAGTCGTGAACAAAATTGATCATTTGGTAGGCATAATAATGGTTTCCAAATATGTCCATGCCTTAAGCTCCAGAATCTGTGAATATTACCTTACATGTGAAAAGGTACTTTGCAGATGTGATAAAGAATAGAGACCTTGAGTAGGGAAATTATCTGGTAGGCCCAATCGAACAAGAGTGCTTAAAAGCAACTGGGTCAAAAAAGAGTGAGACAGAAGGAGGAAAGAGACATTCACAGTGTTAGAGGGACTCAATCCATCATTTCTGGCTCTGAAGATGGAGGAAGGAGTCATGAGCCAAAGAATGCAGGAAATCTTTGGAATCTGGGAACCACCTTTGGTGAGCAGCCAACAAGAAAATAGGATCCCAGTCCTTACAATTGCAAGGAACTGAATCCTGCCAACAATGCTAATGAACAAGGATCAGATCTCTCCCCTGGAGCCCCCAGCAAGGAATGTAGCCTGCTGACCTCTTGGTTTTAGCTCTTTGAGACCCATGTTAGATTTATAGAACTTTAAAATTGTATATTTGTGTTGTTGAAACTGCTAAGTTTGTTACAGCAGCAACTGAATGTAAATGTAGATGAATTAGACTTCATCAACATGTCAGAGGATGGGCTAAATGGGGGATGGGAACTAAGGAGGGCACTTGTGATGAGCACAGAATGTTGTATGTAAGTGATGGACCACTAAATTCTACTCCTGAAACTATATTACACTACATGTTAACTAACTATAATTTAAGTAAAAACTTGAAACAAACAAAAGTGTTAAACTTCTGCTAATCAGAAGTCACCATTAAGAAGATGAAAAGGCAAATCACAGTAGGAGAAAATATTTACAATACATATATTTAACAAAAAACTTTGATCTGAAATATAGAAAAACTCCAACAAATCAATATCAAAAAAGAAAAACAACTACATTTTAAAATTTATATTCAGGGGCGCCTGTTGGGCCCAGTAGGTTAAGTGTCCGAATTCGGTTCAGGTCAGGACCTCATGGTTTGTGAGTTTGAGCCCTACATCAGACTCTGTGCTGACAGCTCAGAACCTGGAGCCTGCTTCAGATTCTGTGTGTCCCTCTCTCGCTGCCCCTCCCCCATTCACACTCTGTCTCTCTCTGACTCAAAAATAAACATTAAAAAAATTAAATTTGTTTTCATTTTATTTTATTTTTTATCTTTAGTTTCAAGTGTAAAATACAATGATTCAACAACTCTATACATTACTTAGTGCTCATCATGATAATGTACTCTTTTTTTTTAAGTTTATTTATTTTGAGAGAGAGACCCTACACCAGTGAGGGGTTAGGGGGCAGGCAGAGAAAGAGAGACAGGGAGAGAATACCAAACAGGAATTATTTGTCAGCACAGAGCCTGAAGCAGGGCTTGATCCCATGAACTGTGGTATCATGGCCTGAGCCAAAATCAAGAGTTGGACACTTAATGGACTGAACCACCCAGGTGCGTCATGATACTTAATCCCATTCACCTATTTCACTCATGCTCCCACCTACCACCCCTCTGGTAACCACCATCTTGTTCTCTATATTTGAGTCTAAATTTCTTAATTTGTCTCTTTTTTCTTTGTTTTGTTTTTTAAATTCCACATGAGTGAAATCATGTGATATGTGTCTTTCTCTGGCTTATTTCATTATACCCTCTAGACCCATCCACATTGTTGCAAATGACAAGATTTCATGCTTTTTTATGGCTGAGTAATATCCCTTTATATATATACCACATCTTCTTTATCCATTCATCTACTGATGGACACTTCCATATCTTGACTATTGTAAATAATGCTCTAATAAACATAGGGGTGCATGTATCTTTTTGAATTAGTACAACCACAGTTTTTTCACTGGGCAAAGAACTTGAACAGACATTTATTAAAATAACAGATGCAAAGACCAATAAGACGAAGTTGACCTTTATTCATCAAGGAAATTAACACAACATATAATACTATTTCATACCAACAAAATGACTAAATTAAGAAGACTGACACTGACAAGTATTGTCAAGAATGCAGAGAAACTAGAACTCCTGCACATTACAGATACCAGAATAAAAATGTACAACCACTTTTGAAAGAAGTTTGTCATTTTCTTAAAAAATTAAACATATACCTCCCCAGAAATCCCTTGACTATATAGTTACCCAAGAAAAATGAAAATACATATTAAAAAAGAAAAACTTGTTCATGAATGTTCACATCAGCTTTATTTGTAAGTGCCTACTACTTGAAACAACTCAAATGTTCATCAGCAAAAGAACAGATAAACAGGGGTGCCTGGGTAGCTCAGATGGTTGAACGTCTGACATTGGTTCAGGTCATGATCTCGCGATTCACGAGTTCGAGCCTCTGTGCTGACAGCTCAGAGCCCGAAGCCTGCTTCAGATTCTGGGTCTCCCTCTCTCCCTATGCCCCTCCCCAACTTGTGTGCTCTCTCTCTCTCTGTCTGTCTCTGAAAAATATATAAAAACATTTAAAAAAATGAACAGGTAAATAAAGTATGGTCACATAATAAAATATTATTTAGCAATAAAAAAGAATGAATAGTAGTTCAACAAGAGTTAAATGGGTAAATTTCAAAGTATTATGTCATACACACATTATGTCATATATATTATGTCAAGACACAAAAGAGTACAAAATGATTCCATTTATAATATATGGAATATATATTATTCCATTTATTTTATATATATATGTATATATATATATACACATACATACATATATAGTCAGATAATAGAAATCAGAAGAGGGATTGCCCATGTGAGTGACTGGAAAGATCAACAAGGAAGCTTTCTGGGATGATAAAAATGTTGTATATCTTGTTTGGAGTTGTGGTTACATGATTTTATGTATTTATCATAACTTGAATCATACTTTTAAAATGTGTGCATTTCACTGTATATAATTTTACCCAAATTCTGGAAACTTTGACAAGGAGTATGTGTATATTAGAAGTGGAATAGGTCAGACATTTTGAACTTATGAAATACTTAGGAGAAAATTTGTTGAAAATTATTCATTCAACAAATCTTTGTATTAAGAAAATATTATTAGATTCAACAAAAGCAATGACAGGTCATCATGGACACTTCAAATTATATAGCTCAAGAAACAGAACAAAACAAAAAAGGTTATGGCACAGTTATTTTGAGATATACTATACTTATAATAGTTATAAAATTCAACAAGATGAACATAGAGACAACTTCCCCTGTCCACTGTCTTATTACCAATCTCTTTAAAAAACATACAAGAAATCAAGACCACATTGAGATACAACTTCATACTGGTCAGAGTGGCTAAAATTAACAACTCAGGAAACAACAGATGTTGGCAAGGATGTGGAGAAAGGAGAACTCTCTTGCATTGTTGGTGGGAATGCAAACTGGTGCAGCCACTCTGGAAAACAGTATGGTGCTTCCTCAAAAAATCAAAAATAGAGCTATCCTATGACCTAGCAATTGCACTACTGGGAATTTATCCAAAGGATATAGGAGTGTTGATTCGTAGGGGTACATGTACCCCAATGTTTATAGCAGTGCTATCAATAGTAGCTAAATTATGGAAACAGCCCAAATGTCCATCAACTGATGAATGGATAAAGAAGATGTGCTTTATATGTACAATGGAATGCTACTTGGCAAAGAAAAAGAATGAAATCATGCCATTTGCAACAACATGGATGGAACTGGAGAGTATTATGTTAAGTGAAATAAGTCAGAGAAAGACAGATGATCACTCATATGCAGAATTTGAGAAACCTAATAAAAAACCATAGGGGAAGGGAAGGAAAAACAAGTTACAAACAGAAAGGGAGGGAAACCATAACAGACTCTTAAATACAGAGAACAAACAGGGTTGATGGGGGTGGGAGGTTGAGGGGGTAGGGGAGGTGGGTGATGGGCATTGAGGAGGGTACTTGTTGGGATGAGCACTGGGTGTTGTACGTAAGTGATGAATCACAGAAATCTACTCCTGAAGCCAAGATTACACAGTATGTTAGCTAACTTGACAATAAATAAAATCCATCCATACATACATATATACATACATACAACAAAAAAGAGAGACTAATTTGTCTTATTTACAGTGTATTGTCACCACCTATTAAATTCTTTTCACATATGGGGTGCCTGGGTGGCTCATTTGGTTAAGTGTCCAACTTCGGCTCAGGTCATGATCTCACAGTACGTGGGTTCAAGCCCTGTGTTGGGCTCTGTGCTGATGGCTCAGAGCCTGGAGCCTGCCTTGGTTTCTGTGTCTCCCTCCCTCTCTCTCTCTGCCCCTCCCCTGCTTGCACACTCTCTCTCTCTCTCTCAAAAATAAATAAACATTAAAAAAATTGTGTTTTAAGAAGAAAATTCTTTTCACATGATATGCTTCAAACTGTCTAATAAATAAATATAAATAAATAAAATATTCTGTTTCAGAAATGTATGTTGGTGAGGCAACAATAAGGCTTTCAGTGTCCTATGAGCTGGAATATATTTTGTCCTATATTTTGCTTATGCAGGTCTCATTGTGGAGTTATATGTCACATTTCATTTAAAAACAGAGAGGGAGGCAAACCATAAGAGACTCTTAAATACAGAGTACAAACTGAGGATTGATGAGGGGCTGAGGGAGAGAGCAAAATGGGTGATGGGCACTGAGGAGGGCACTTGTTGGGATAAGCATTGAGCATTGTATGTAAGCAATGAATCATGGGAAACTACCCTTGAAGCCAAGAGCACACTGTATACACTGTATGTTAGCTAACTTGACAATAAATTATATTTAAAAAGTAAAATAAAAAAATAAAATATTTTAATGTTAACATTTAAAAAATCATTTTCTTTGTATTATAAAAGTAATATTATTGCACAAAATTCAGGCATATTGGAAAGTCTAATAGGGAAAGAAAAAAAATTTATCTAGTAGTCAGTCCAGAAATAACCACTGTAAATACTTTTGTTACATATTTACCAAGGCTTTATCTATGCATAGAAATATATTTATATACAATCACAGTAAATGACCATATGTATTTATACTGTTTATAACTTTCAGCATACTGTGAAATTCCATGTTAGAAATGATAGATAAGGAACGGCAATTGAAGCATTTAAAAATATTTAATGGCTACATAGCATTCTTTGTAAGGAAATGTCACAATTTATAAACAATTCTTTGATTATATATTTCATTCTCCTTTTATTGTTATATTGCTATTCTATACAATACTGTGATGCATAATACTTTATAGACTACTATGTTACTAAAGACTGAGAATAATCAAGAAAAATTTTTGTGAAGAGTTCAGAAAAATTGAAGAACATGATAAAATGATCTCAATTGTTGAAGCATCTTGGGGGATAACTATACACATGTGAATGTGTGTGTGAGAGGGGAGGACTCAGAACTTACAGTGAGTGCATTAAGAATCTTCTCTTCCTGTAGTTTTACTTTTTTGTGTGTAGTGGGGAGGACAGGGGAGAAGCATTAAAAATGAACATTACAGAGTTCCCCAGTGGAGAAAAAGAAGGTTCCAAAAATATTGTATACAACTTCAGAAGTTTGTTCATGAAGCAAAATATTGGTTTGGCCTTGCTGAAAGCATGAAGCTATGTAAACGGCATCCATGCTAAGCCCTTCAGCTTCATTAAGCACTAGTTGGTAGAGTTGGTTACTTCCCAGTCAAAGACAGCCTTCTTTGGTCACTATCCAGCATCCACTTCTTGAGCCCTTTCAAAGAGCAGAATCAGTGGGGATAATTATGCTGGTCAGAAGAGAAGACTTATTAATGTTGCCAAGTATATGGAATAATATTCTGTGGTGAGTGATTAAGGAAAATAAAACATAAGAATCTTGAGACATTTCTCTTTGAGATCTTACACAGATTAGAGGCATCACCTCTTGTCCCTTTGATTCTCAAATGCCCTGACAAAGGAGCTATGGCAGTGTAGCTCTATATTCCACAGTATGCCATTTCCCTAAAATATTCACTGGTATATTTATGGCATGTTGTTTTCTTCATCATTAGCATATATTTCATATTGATGTGCTTCTCTAGAGATTTAATAATTTAAAAGAGCACCATATCCACATTTCTACTTAGCCATTCATAGTCATATTATCCGATTTCCCCATTTTACATTAACCCAAGAAACTTCTAATTAAACAAGAAGAAAAGTCAAAATATTTGTATCATATAGACAGTTTTTCTGATTTTTCTTAGAACCACAGTTAATAAACTTAAACCAATGTTATCAAGCCAAAGCCTACTTGTTTTATAATTCAATGTTTTCAATCAGTTAGTGTGCAGTTTTCCCCAAATTCACTTAGCATATAAATATTTTCTAGTTACTTTTTTATTTATCATAACACTTTTTGAACTATAATCCCGATTTTTAAAAAAATCCCTCATATCTTTTTAGACAATTTCTAAGAATAAATTATGGACTGATACAAACCTAAATTTGTCAAAGTGGACAGGCAAAGAAAATAACTATCAAATATGGTAATAAGTATAATATTTTATGTTATAAAATAACATTAAAATTTTTTTATTGTTTATTATTTTTGAGAGACAGAGAGACAGAGATAAAGAGCAAGCAGGGAAGGGGCAGAGAGAGAGGGAGACACAGAATTGGAAGCAGGCTCCAGGCTCTGAGCACTCAGGACAGAGCCCAATGCAGGGCTCGAACTCGTAGCAAGATCATGACCTAAGGTGTAGTCAGCCACCCAATGAACTGAGCCACCCCGGTGCCCCTAAACCAACATTTTTAAAGACAAAGATAAGACAATTTGTGTCACAGAAAACGATGCAGTTTTTTGGTCACTTAAAATTAATTTTATTAAAAAAATTTTTTTTTCATTTCTTAAAGTATTCTATTTTTTTAATATAATTTATTGTAAAGTTGGCTAACATACAGTGTATACAGTGTGCTGTTGGTTTTGGGTGTGACACAGTTTAACAATATAACTTTGAATAATCATTACATCAAAATATTTCTTATTGCTGTATTATAACTCTAGGATCTTCTCTGTGTCATCTTGTTTACATTTTCCCACTCCTCTACACCTATGTAAACATAAATGATTAAGTCTGCCCCTCAATATCTAGAATAAATAGTATAATTTGAATTGATAGAAATTCTCATGTTGCAGTTAGTGAGTTTATCTTTTATAAGGTATTTTCAGGTATTTATTGCTTCAAATTAAAAAAGGATTGTGAATTAAACATCTATATTTCTGATACATATACTCTCATTTTGTTTAAATAGTTGCCTTTTGTTTAGGAATTTCTTAGAATAATGACTAGTTGGCAGAACTGTAGAAGATAGGAGCTGTGATGCACTACTGTTGGGAATAAAGGCTTGTGTGACCATTCTAGAGAGCACTCTTTGGGAACTTAATTGAATATGTATATACCACTTAACTCAGAAATTCTGCTCCTGGGTACAGACTCAAACAAATTCTCAAATAGGTACCTAAGTAGACACATGGTGGAATGTTCACTGCCACATCATATTTGATGTCAAGGATTTGGAGGCAACCAATCTTCTCCCCATCATCAGAAGGCTGTATAAGTAAGGTATCATGGATACAATGTGGAGAATTATGAAGAAGTTCATGTCAATGAACTAAATGTAATCATAAAAATAAAAAATATGGATGTATCATTTTTAAATGTAATGTCAATTAATAAAAGAAAATGAAGAATGAGATAGAAAACATGACCTAATTTCCATAAATTAAAAATATATCTATACAAAATAAACATACCAAATTTTCAAGAACACAAATTAAAAATCCTATCTATTAAGTATATTAGAATAACTGACTCTAAGTGGAAAATTGTTATATGCATATTCTATTTAATCTCTACATGTATGTGTGCACACAAATGCATATGTTTTTCAACCTCAGAAGGAAGAATAAAGTTAAAGATGAAAAGCTCTATACTTGAAGTCCCAATTCAATAATAACAAAATGAACTAAATGAATCAATGATTAATAGAAATGATTAAAACTAAGAAAGGACGTAGTATAATTTAGTCATTTTTGAGAACCATTCTATCTCAGCTGGGTTTTATGCAGTTGCTGACCCAAATCCCTCAAAATTCCAAACAAACCAATGAAAAGTGAAAGGTTAAAACCTTAAAAAACTTTCTTTAATACACATATGCCAATCTAAAGATAATCATATTTTGACATGTGTGGTTTCTAAAAGAAATTTTCCACATTATAGCTTTTTTTCCCAATGTCCTTTTCTTTCTTCAGAGACATAGATGGTCAGAGCAAAATATGAAAAAATAAAATTTTCTGAGGGAGAGACACCAGTAGGTTCTCTATGAACCAATAAATATGGATAAAAGGTGCTAGTGTTACCTCATCGCTCCCTCTGTTAGCCGTGAGTGATGTAGAGATGGATGCCAGAGAAAAGTCCAATAAATTTGGGAATGTGAATAACATAGCTCATTGTTTCTCTTAGCAGTGAAGACATCCTCTTTGAATTAGTGGAATAATCTGAAGCCAAGTTTCCCTCCACTGTAATAAGATATAATTATGTTGACATGGAATTAACTCTATTACAGGACATTTACTAATAGTAAAAAAAATAGGGTAGATTATGGGACTATTAACCCCCACTGACCTAAGTCCCCACCAAACTGCCCCTTAGGATCTGTAGTAGGCAATTATTCAATGCCCCCTTCCAAAGATGTCCAAGTCCAAATCTCTCGAATTTGTGGTTATTATAGGCTACATGGGAAAGAGGAAATTAAATTGCAAATGAGATTAAGGTTGCTAACTAGCTGACCTTATGATAAGGAGTGATCCAGGATTATCAGAGTAGGCCCAATGTAATTACCCGGTTCCTTCAAATTGAAAGAAGGAGGAAGAAGAGAATCAGAGAAAGATATGTGACTGTGGAAGCCAGGTCAGAGAGATGCTATGTTGCTGGTTTTGAAGATAGAAAAGCATTAAGAATTAAGAAATATAGACAACCTCTAGACACTAGAAAAGGCAAGTTAAATGGATTCTCCTTTAAAGACTCCCTATGGGAACACAACCCTACCAACAATTTTAGCCAGTGAGATCCATGAAGGACTTCTAACTACAGAACTAGAAGATAACAAATTGCATTCAATATTGAGGCAGTATGCTCCAATTAAAAGTCAGAGATAATCACAATAGATAAAATAAGTATACCCAACTATATTTCACCTACAAGGGAAGTATTTTAAATATAAACACACAGATAGATAAAAGTAAAAGAATGGGAAAATACGTTCCATTTAAGCAATAAGCATATGAAAGCCAGAGATGGTATATGAATCACATAAAAAAGACTTGATTATGAGGAGTATTACCAAAGATAATGAGACATTTCACAATGCTAAAGGGAAAACTTTATAAGTAAGACATAAAGATCATAAATAAGTACACATCTGATTATAGAGCATTGAAATGTTTGAAACAATATTTGAAGAATTAAAAGAGAAAACAGGTAATTCCATAATCATGGGGGTAGATATTGATACTTTTCACTCACCAGTTTATAAAGCTAGAACCAGAGTAGTAAGACAGAAGAATTGAATATCATTTTCTACTAACCATAAGTGAGATATTTATAAAACATACTCCTAGCAACTGCAAAATAGATACCCATTCAAATGCACATAGTACATTTAACACGATAGACCATACACAGGGCAATTAAAAAAAAACAGTCTTGATGAATTTAGAAGGATTACATTCATACAGAACATGTTCAATAACTACAAAAATTAGAAATTAAAATTGATTTAGAAGTTAATAACAATAAGATATTTAGAACTACACAGATTTGCAAATTAAAAATAAAAACACACATACCTAAATAATGCACGTGTAGGAGGAGGAAGTTAGAAAATATTGTTAGTGAATGAAAATTACAGCACAACACATCACCATTTGTGAGAGGCTGCTAAGCTGCATGCAGAGGAAAACCTATAGCTTTAAATGTTTTTATAGAAAATAGTAGAAATCTAAAACCAATGATCATGAGTCCTCCACAAGAAGCTAGAAAAGAAAAAGAACAAATGAAAGGCAAGAAGAAGGAAAATTAAGTCAAGAGCCCAAATCAACAAAATAAAAACACAGACAGATAATAGAGAAAATAAACCAAAATTGAATTCGTTGGAAAGATCAACAAACTCAGTAAATCTCCCCCTAGGACAGATCAAGATAAAGAAGGGAGGGCATAAATCACATTACCACAAATCAAAGAGTTTATCACTATAGATCCTACAGAGAGAAAAGGAAGTAAGAGAATGTTATTAACAACCTTATGCCAACAAATTCAACAGCATACAATACATGGAATTCCTGAAGTGACATGCAATGCTAAAGCACACTCGAGAAGAAGAAATATATGTTGCATCAACCAATTTCAACTGCTCAGTGACATTCTCCTGCAGTGAGCGAGAATGCAAAGGGCTGATCCTGTGAAGGGTCTGTATGAAGCTGTCAAGGGTTCAGAAGGTAAGTACCAGGAGTTGTGAAGTCCTGGTTGGGGTGTTGGCAGCATCCAGACTGGATTGCTGGATACAGTGTGGGAAAGTCTGTTCTGCAGAGACAGGTTCCAAGGCATCCTCTCTGAGCTGCCCTCTCGGGGGAAAGTATCTTGACAGGTTCTCAGGTGATTCACTAAGGTGTGTTGGGTGTCCAGCACCCAAAAATGTAGAAGACAGTGTTTCACCTGTTAGGGAATTGTCTATTTTCCAAGGAGAAAGTAGCAAAAAGTAGGACCATCGAATATTGTATACTGCAGCAGTGCTGGGACAATTGATGCTCAATGAATCCCACATAAAACAGTGTCATCTCTCTTAGTTCTACATTTTAATATCTAAGATACACTAAGAGTTCAATACCAGACCTCTTCCCATATAACAAAATGACTTAAATTGCAAGAGAAATGACTGTTTCTAGAGTTTATATCATGTACCCAAGTATTGTGCCAGGAACATCATTTATTGTCTATTCCTTATAAAAAGCCAGTAAGGGGTATATTTCATTATTTTCAATTTCTAGAGAGGAAAAAAAGGCTCAAAGAATATAAACTTGCAAAGTCCAATGTAGCTGGTGTTGGGGTCAGTTGAGAGGGCTGTCTGATCCGGAGCTCACACATTGTACCACCCTGCAGTGTGTGAAATGTATCCAAACTTTAGAGGAAACAAAGATTTCTTCACAAAGGTGAGCATTTCTGGCATCTGGTTAAGCCCAGAAACAATTACTAACCTGGACTTTCTTATGATGAAGTCATGTGATCCAAGCAACCATTCTTTTTAATAGCTTGTTATGTACAAATTCTGTACTTAGTAAATATTTTTCTCTTTAAGAAATGAAGAAAAAGAAGAAATATATAACCTTAAGAACTGTATATTATATATATTAGGAATCTTCCCGCAAATAAAGCTCTGGGCTAAAATGACTTTACTGGTAAACTCTACCAAATATTTAAGGAAGACATGAAGGTATTGCACACTTTCTTCTATAAAACAGGAGAAGTAGGCGGGCTTGACTGACACAGTTGGTGGACTGTGTGACTCTTGATCTTGGGGTTGTGAGTTTGAGCTCCACACTGGGTATAGAGATTACTTAAAAATAAAATCTTTAAAAAAAGAAGAAAGAAAACAAGAGAAGTAAAAATCCTCCCAACTCATTCTATGAGGCCATTATTCTGATACCTTAACCATACCGAGGTATTATAAGAAAATAAAATTACAGACCAATATATTTCATAAACATAGAAACGAAAATCCTTCAAAAACATTAGCAGATTAAATTCAGTATACAAAAATAGTAATTCATAATGACAAACAAGAATTATTCCAGGAATGCAAGATTAGTTTGTCATTTAAAACTAATTGATACATTGGGGTGCCTGAGTGGCTCAGTCAGTTAAGTATCTGACTTCGGCTCAGGTCATGATCCCACCATCCGTTGAGTTCAAGACCCTAACTGGGCTCTGTGCTGACAGCTCAGAGCTTGGAGCCAGCTTCAAATTCTGTGTCTCCCTCTCTCTCTGCCCCTCTCCCGCCCCTCTCAAAAGTAAATAACCATTAAAAAAGTTTTTTAAACTCACTGATATAATTCACTGAATTAACAGAATAAAGGAAGAAAAACTGTATGACCATCTAAATAGATGTAGAAAAAGCATCTGACAAAACTCAACATCCATTTATAATAAATGTCTCAACAAACCAGGAATAGAAGTGAACTTTTTCAACCTAAAAAGTGGACCTTTATGAAAAAAAGTATGGCAAATAGCATACATAAATGTGAAATGATGTACCCTTCCTTCCTAAGGTTGGGAAGAAGGCAAGGGTGTCTACACACTCGCTTCTTTGCTATTATACATCATTCTAGTGGTTTCTAGACATTATAATAAGACAAGAAAAAACATAACTGACATACTGATCAGGAAAGAAGTGGTAAAACTGAACTTAGTGAGGTCATGGGAAATAAATTTAAATTTCAAAAGGGGAATTTAATTTTTTATATACTAGCAGTAAATATTTAGAAATTAAACGTCCCATGTGTAATAGAGCCAAAACCAAAATACTTAAAAATATATTGGGCAAGTGTCTAAAATACATGCAAAACTTTCACACTGAAAATATTGCTGGGAAAAACTAAAGATGCAAACACATAGAGAAATATACAATGTTATATACTGGAGAATAATATTAAGTTTTTATTTGAATTCCAGGGGTTTTTTAGTTAAATTCCAGTTAGGTAACATATAGTGTAATATTTAGTTTCAGGTGTGCAATAGATGTGATTCAACACTTCCGTACAACACCCACACAACACAACACGTTCCTTAGTCCCCATCACCTTAGTGCTCATCACAACAAATACGTTCCTTAGTCCCCATCACCTTAGTCCCCATCACCATCCTCCTGTCCACCTCCCCTCTGGTAACTATCAGTTTGTTCTCTGTAGGTAAGAATCTGTTTCTTCATTTACCTCTCTATCACTTTCTTTTTTGAGGGGGAAACAATATTTTTAGAATTTCACTTTTTCCAAATGTATTTAAAAATTTTTTTAACGTTTATTTATTTTTGAGACAGACAGAGACAGAGCATGAATGGAGGAGGGTCAGAGAGAGGGAGACACAGAATCTGAAACAGGCTCCAGGCTCCGAGCTGTCAGCACAGAGCCCGATGCGGGGCTCGAACTCACGGACCGCAAGATCATGACCTGAGCCGAAGTCGGCCGCTCAACCGACTGAGCCACCCAGGCGCCCCTCCAAATGTATTTTAAAATTAAATTAATTCCATAAAAATTCTAGCATTTTATATAAATTGACAAATGGACCTAAAATTTATATGGAAATGGCTTAAATGCAAATGGCTTAAAATAAACAAAGCAATTTTAAAACACAGTAGAATTCTTACACTACTTGAATTGACATCTCCTATGAAACTTCAGCAATGTATACAGTGATATAGGTGAAATGATAGATCAGTGGAATAGAATAGAGTATAAAAAAAGATACTGACACATATGGTCAATTGATTTTTCACACAGGGGCCCAGGCACTTCAATGGCAAAAGGAGCCTTCAAAAAATCGCAGGAATACCTGGATATCCGTAGACTTTTAATTGTACTGCACACAAACACAATACTTGAAATGGGTCAAAAATTTCAATGTAAACCCTAAAAAATATTAAAATCTGAAAAAAAGGTAAAATTGAACCTTATCAAAATGTCAAGGTTTTTTTCTTACAGCCACCAATAAGGAAACAATAAAGTGTTTCCTAGAAGGAGAGAAAATATTTGTAAATTATATCTGACAAAAGATTTGTATCCAAAACACATAAGCAAAACTTGTAATGCAATATTAAGACAAATCACCTTATCAAAAAATAGGTAAAATATCTCAAAGAGAAGGTGTAAGAATAGACAGTAAAGATGTTTTAAAAATGTTCAACATCATTGGACAATCCCCATGATATGGCTAAATTTAGAAAGACTGACAAAACAAGTGTTTGTGAAGATGTGGAGTAACTGGAAATCTTTTATACTCTGGCTGGATATCAAGTTATCAGTTCCTTAGAAAAGTTAAACATATGACTGTTTGACCCATCCATTCCACTTCTAGGTATTCATCCAAGAAAAATGAAAACATGTTATCTATGAAGGTTTGCAGAAACATACACAGTATCTTTATTTATTATAGGCTAACCTTGGAAACAACCCAAATGTCTATCAATAGATGAATGTATAAACACAATTTGGCATACCCATATAAGGGAATCCTGTTCAGCAATAAAAAGGAATGAAGTAAATCCAATAACATAGATAACATAGATAAATCTTAAAATAAATGTGCTGAGTAAGAGAACCCAGACACAAAACAGCACATTCTGTATGATTTCACTTTTAAAAAATGAAAATCAATTTATATCAACAAAAGGCAGATCAGCTCTATTGAGTCAGGATGAAAGGAGGAAAGGATCGCAAATGGAGTGAATAGAATATTTTCAGGGAGATGGAAATATTCTGTATTATGATTTTAGTGTTGGTCTCACGGGTATATATGACTCAAAATTATGAATTATAGATTTTAAATAGATGCAATTTATTAGTCCTCAATAAAGTTGATAAGAGGAAAAAAACAATAAAAATATTAACAGTTGAAGCAAATATAATCCAAGAAACTGAAGACAAATCTGTAAGAATATATTAATTGAAACAATGGAAATGGTCTCACTTCCCAGGATACTGTTTATTCAGAGAAAGGCCGCTGATCCCCCTGGAAAGGGGTACATAACAAGTTAGATTAAAACTGAGCTGTAGCTGTGCTGCAATCCACAGCACCCTCCACCTTTTTCCAGTATGAATCTTTTTACCATTCCTATAATAGTCATCCAAGAACTCAGCATTCTCTTCAAGGAACTTGCTCCCTATTCAGCAAATGAGTTTGTTTCTTAACTCAGAAAATTAAGACCATCAAGTATGAGCCTCCTTTAAAATTCTTCAAATGGAATTAAAAGGTCTCCATCATCTGGTATGGCTTACCTCTCCAGCATTATTTCTTTTGAGTTTCACTCTAGCTTCCTATTACTGTTCTCTCAACAACAATATCTCCATGCCTCGGTTACCCTCTTCTCTTGCCTTCTTCTCGTTATCTCTGGTGAATAACTGCACATATTTCAAAACTCCCATTTCAGAGGTTTTTCTATGCAGTCTTTCTAATTTCTGAGCTGGAATTCATCACTCTCTATAAGGTGATCCCATTGCAATATAGACAGATTCTATCATTGAATCTATATTCAATTATATTATTCTCTTTTTATTTTTCCTGATATATCATGAGAGCACAGGACAGATTATTTCATGTTTATCCTGTAACTTGAACAGTGCCTGGTATATTTTAAGAGTTCAATATATACTTGTAAAAGAAATTAATGACTTTAGTAACTTCAAGTTTACTATATATATATATATATATATATATATATACACATTTATAATCTAATTTAAGTCTCACACAACCATTTGAGCTCTTCTCAGTCACCAGGGAATCCAGGGACCTGAACCCAAGCCAGATTCCAGAAGACCTAGGTATACAATGAGATGGGATTAGTCCATGGGCCATTGAGTGTGCTGGGGAGTGTCATCAAATAAGCATGACTTCCTACTGACCTGTGAGCTGGACCCAGGCACTGAGAGGCTCCTCATGCCATCCCCTGTCCTTGGACTGTGAATTCCACTTGCCTTTCTTAGAGGCTGCTTCAAAGACATAGCCTGGAGATAGTGATGTGATATTGAGAACACATGCATAGTAAAGTGATTGAATCCAGTTAAGGCTTCTTTATAAATTTTTAAGATTTGGCAAGCAGGTGCAGGTATCCATTCCTCTTACTGCTACCCAAGACAAGTCTCATCTGTAAGTTTCCTTTGTTTATCCAAACTTCCACTTAAAATTCTTGAGTGGCCTGCCTCTTCCTTTGGTCTCTCCCTGCCCATATGGGGGCCAGTTACACTTGGGAAGTTCTAGAGGAGATTACAAACCAACAGAGAATCTATGAAAGCATGCAGGAACAGACATGCCATTATGAACCAGGCAGAGCATCCATATGTAACATAACTAGTAGAACAGAGACATCAGAACGACAGCAGTGATTTCAGAAGGGCAACTTGTGAGCCAGACCTAAGCTGGTAGGCTATGCCCCACGTGCCTTTGACAGAACAAAGTGGCCTTGAAAACAGGTGGTATTGAAGTAGTTATATATTCTTTAAAAGCTTGGGTGGCAATCCTATGGGACAGCGATTACACATGAAAAATTTATAAAACTGAATTACCCAAGGTTCCACAAGTGAAAAGAGGCAGAGCCGGAACTTGAAGCAATGCTTGTGATATCAAATTTATGATTTTCCTCCTACTAACTAATAATGCCTTGCTTCAAGGAAAGAGACTTGTGTACACCTTGCACTGAAAACAAAAGGAGAAACAAAGCAATAGATGCAGATCCAGGAGGGCATGATTTATATAACTAAAGGGATAAGAACATTTCAATTATGATTGAACAAGTGTCAAGTGCTATAAAGAAGACTAAGAATATGTCACTGAGTTACAATTTCAACAGTGACAAATGATAGGACATCTATTTTTTACATCCATCTGTAAGCATGATACTTCCCCAGGTGCACATATACATAACTCAAGTCAAAAATGTACTTTTATCCCTAATTGATACGTAAAACTAAAGGACCCTTGCAGACAAGCATCCTTCTTTATCAAGATCGCATTAACATTCTTTGCATTCCCTGTACACCTACACCGGGACTCACATTTCCACCCCCAGAGGTTTTTCCTCTCAGGAACACTGCTTCCAGTGGCTTTATAGGTTATTATTGTGGTTATGCCTTTGGTTAAAGTATGTTGTCCTCATGAGATCCCTAGCTACAGAATTTGGGCCTTTTCCAGGCAAATAAATTTTGCCTGTGAGAATTGCGAACCACCTCATATAATTTACTTCTCTTCTCTTGCTGGAAGAAAAATACTGAGTTATCAGGACTCTCTTCTGACTCTTCTTGGATTCTTGAAATCTTGCTATGTCTAGGATACTACCTCTACCACACTGAAGGTATTATAAGGCTATGGGATATCTTCAAAGAGTGGCATATTCTTTGCTTTAGGTGACTATTTCCTGTTGACTGGGGGAAGGGGACGCATGAAAATATTAACATATTTCATATTTATATCAGATGGCTATGTCAGATTCTTTTAGATGTTATGGAACGAAGACTCTCAAATGGAGAGTTAGAGTGCCATCCTTTACTCTGTGTTGGATAAAAATACCAGATATGACCCAGTATCGGGAATTCTGGTGGTACCTTGGCAACTCTAGAAGCAATCTTGCCAGTACTTTCAACCACTACACTGATCCAACCACTTCCTAATTAAAAGTCATTTTTCATGATTAAATCATATTAAGCTGTTGATATTTTACGGTATTAAACCCATAAAAGCAGATATTTCATATATTTTGGCAGAATACCACTGCTACTGCTAGCAGCTTTCTGCTTTCTCCTCTTTGCTTCATGCTCTCTCCTTCTTTATTATTCTGATTGTCTTCCAACTTCTCATTTGTTGTAACTTCTGCTTATTGATTTCTCTGTGTCTTGTAGCTCATGGGACAGTAAATCATTTGTCTCTGTTTATTAATGACATATCTTGCAATAAATGATTTTTGGCATACTTGATCATACTTTTAAAAAAAAATTTTTAATGGTTATTTATTTCTGAGACAGAGAGAGAGCATGAGCGGGGGAGGGGCAGAGAGAGAGGGAGACAGAATCCGAAGCAGGCTCCAGACTCTGAGCTGTCAGCACAGAGGCCGATGCGGGGCTCGAACTCACAAACCCTGAGATCATGACCTGAGCTGAAGTCAGCCGCTAAACTGAGCCACCCAGTCGCCCCTAATTGATCATACTTGAGGTAGAGCACACTCTTTGGGTAGAGTTCTCATAGCAGGCCATTCCGTATTCCCTATCCAGCCTATAGGTGCATTGCTTCTCGGACTGGTGCCATTCCTGTTTACTAGTACAACATTTGATTGCCTATGAAGCATAAGCAGGTATGAAGGGGAGCATTGAAAGTAGCAGGCATTAGAGATGGTTACTCTTTTTTTTTAAGCTCTTTTTATAGTTGGAGAAAAATATATCCTCATTTCTCAAGGTCTCAAACCACATTTCTCCAGAGGTAGTCATATTACTTTGATTCCTTTTTCCCCCTTCTCTATGAATCAATGGGGCACGTATTCAAATGACCCCATTAAAAACACATGAAATAAAGAACCCTTGACAGTCTGCTAGGCCATAGATTCAATTATGATTTATCTCTTCACAAACGTCGTGTATTTTAAAGATGACTTACACATTTCCCTTTCATTTTCTTCTTCCCAAAATGGGGTTTCCCTACATTGAAGTTTTATCCCAATCAGTCCTCAGATATTTAAGATCAATAATATATATTTAAATAATCTTTGAAAACTTTATCCAGACTGAAGCAGTTTAGAATGGCCATCAGCTTTTCTTTGCTTTAACACAAACGATAGGTCAAGCAGTCTCCAACTGAACCATGTCTAAATAAGTCTGGCTCTCTCCTCTCATTGTTACTGCTTGGCAGGCTGAAGGCCCCAAGGTCAGGTCATGGCCCCGTCTTTCCAGAGTATGATGGAGCCTGAAGTCCGGCTTTTCCTTCACTCCCTTCCAGACTGTTTAGTTGCTTTTTCTTCCTCAATGTGGCCAGATGGACTTTTTTATATCCTGCACTCAGCACTGTTTGGATTCGGGTTTTCAAGATGAATCCAAGTTTAACCTCTCAATGTTACAGAATATTTCCAAGGAAAATTTTTTCCAACCACTTTTGTGCATTTAAAATGTCTAAATAATTGTATTTAAAAAAAAAATAATTGCTTCATCCAAACTTCCTCCTAGCTTCATATCTGTATCTAGTGGACATGAACATAGCACACACAGAGGCAGAATTCTCCATGGATTCAACTCATGCTTAGTTAAAATGAAAGAAAAGTCAATTAGAAGAATATATTTTATGTAAGAAACACATGGAGGCAATTGGGGGAAAACAGAACAAAGAATTATTTTCTCATGATTTACTTTTATCAATTATGGTACAAAATCTTGGTACTCTTTTTTTTTTTTTTCAATTCTAAGCAAAGTGAGTAGATTTCATCCTTTTTCTGCTTCATACCTAGAGATAGGGCATCTGATCTATGTGACATGCTACATCTATAAAGTAGTTCACTAGGATTATCCTACAGATTTAACAGACTGCAAGTTATTTGCAATTTCAAATGTTAACTGCAAGTTGACCCTGTTTTGTTCCACTGTTTGCATGCCTAACGGTTAGAATTGAGACTCTTTTTATAGGTGAAGAACATTAAAATCTTAAGTGACTATTAAGGGTATTGGGGTAAGGAGAGGGGGACACCGAGTCTGCAGTACAGAATTTGTGGTTCCCTGTCTAATGTTTTTTTTCATGGAACTTCATCAACATGGACCTTGGATGGGACCCTATGGATTGCCTTTATTTAGAGTATACGAGAAGTGAAAATTTACTTCTTTCTTGCCAAACAACTAGATTTGAACAAATCTCAAACTACCTCTAAGAGGGAAGCATTGTGTTTTTTTAGCATCCTGAAGGTATCTGTTAAATTTTGAGTGCCTTTATCCTACTCTTTTGAAATCTGAGCTGAAGGAAAGCATCAACTTTGTTTATTTTGGTTACTTACGTTTATTATTTAAACTTAGCATGTTGATAGTTCCAGGGAGATTTGGATTTTAGATATTATTTCCAATGGTGGATTGAAAGACATTATTCCTTAATAAAATAATTTAATAAATCAGAAACTAGGTAGTAGAAGTGTCTGAAGACAGAGGTTCCTGCCAAAATACTAAGCCTGTTAGGATATATGCTCTCCAAAATGGCAGAACCCCTTCATTTTTGGATTGACACACATTCATTAAAAATAAATTAATGTTCCCATCTGGTCTGACTCATTTGATGAGAACAAGAAGTTCCTCTAAAAGTACAAATAGGCATGGGGTTGGATTTGTACAATCTTCCTAGGTCTAAAGACCACAGATATAATTCTGATGTGTAACTAAAATATTCTGAGCAGAACATCAGCACTCCCACTTATGTGTGAAGATATTTATTGCCCTGGATTATGCCAAAGATCAATTGAATTTTTTTTTCTTTAACAGCTTTCTCTTAATCAATTTTCAAAACTAACTCTGTTCCAAGATCAAGTGTTATATTATTAAGGGATGGATAAAGGTGTTCTGTGTTCATTCTGACTCATTTTTACAAAAGTAGTGGTGGAATTCATAAATAACTTAATTAAAATGTAAATTCCTTCAGCAGGGTTCTTGAAACAAGTAGCTCTGAACTTCCTCCATTCTCTAAGCCCTCTGTGGGTTGCATGTTACAATCTATAGTCAGAAAAGGGAGAAGGTAATGAAGAAAGAAAGAAAGAAAAAGAAAAAGAAATATATACATACATATATATATATGTATGTATATATAAAGAAATATATACATACATATATATATATGTATGTATATATAAAGAAATATATACATACATATATATATATATGTATGTATATATATATCTCCAAAGTTCCCAATAACCATAGTATACTTGAAATACTGTAAATCAAGTTTATTTATTATTCTCTTTTAGGCGAGGAAAAGATTATCTTGATTTTTATGTCAGGCAATCAAAATTCTCTTTCACTTCTCAAGTTCTTAAATTACTTTCTATTCCCATTTTAATCTCTTTGGCCTTCATAAAATACAGTTGTCTTGGCAGAATTAATATAAAGTTATTTTTGGTTTTTTTAAGCACTTAATTCAGGAGTCACATTTTCAAAAACATATATAATATAATGCATTAACTTGACACTCTATGCATAAATTGAACCTTACACATAAAAGTATCTTGATTATTCTTATGAACAATCTCAAATTGGCATGTAAAGTGAGATTTCCATTGAGTCAATGTTTTTAATTCTCTCTGTCAGCATATTTCAAGGGAAAAAGTTCATGAATGATAAGCCAAAGAGATTTGCCAATTCTGACAATGTATTTTTCTTCTTTCATAGAAGAACTAGGAAAAGAATTGTATACTTGTGTGAGTTATTTTTTTGAAACCTGATAATATCTTTTTCTGAGAAAGACCATATGTAGCAACCACAAAGACATGTGCGAAAGGAAGTGAGTGTGTGTTATCAAGAAAAAAAATGTAGACAATATAGACAAATTACCTTTCAAATGTAATTTTATCCAAGTACATAAAAGAAATTTTTTACCCTGTTATGAATTTGAAAAATAGATTTAAACTTGGTTTCAATTAGTACCGATTCTTGGGGGGTGGGATAGTAAGTTCAAGATTTCTAATAATCTCTCATTCTGAGGATCAAGAATTTTATCATAAGAAATCAGAGCCAAGTTATAATCTATAAAGAAAATAGTCTTATTTAGTTTTGGCTCCAGGTTTTCTTCACTAAAGAGAGCCAACATTTCCTTCCAAGGGACTTCTAGGATACAACAGGCCTAATGTTTTATAACGTGGCTACATGTCTATATGTACAGTTTAAAATCCATGAAAATGTTGCTTTTAAGTCAGGGTCCCTGAAATGGACTTAAGGAAAGAATGTGATTACAGATGTTTGGCTGGCTGCTTAGTCGGGGTCTTCTAGGGGTAATACTTTAATTGAATAACACCAACTAAGGTCTAGTCTTCCACTTAAGACATTTAGAAACTCAATTTGGTAAGTACATTCTGAGATAATCAGTCTCTCTTGGACTGGTTCATGTGAATCCAATTCATAAGAGACTTAGGAGTTATATTTAGTCTCCTTCTCTGTGCTCTAGGCACTCTGGACTTTGTCCTGCCAAATATAATCCCACCTCACAGCTCTTCGACTATATCTTCCCTATGTCTGAAATTCTCAATCTTCATATCTCTGTTTCGTTTGGTCTCAGTTGAAACATTGCTGCCACAGATGGCAGAGAAATGCCATCTGACTACCCTATCCATCATAACCTCTCCCTGGATTCTTTGTTCTTCTAACTTACTTTACTTTTCTACATAGCACTTAGTCGTACGAGAAATATTATTACTTATTTAGATTTTCTACCAAATTAACCTCCCTTCCCATTAGGATATATATCTCATAAGGACACTTTTGTCTTTTTCCCCTGCCTGCCCCAACACTAAGAAAAACAGAAAGCTGATGCTCAATATATTTACAGGCAGGAAGAGAAACTAGGCATAACCTTTGATTTTTCCCTGTTTCTGCCCATAAAAACAACGCAGTAACTAAGATAGCAAAACATAAGCTCACACACAGCATATGTAAGTTAAAAAGTGACCCTACCACAAATTTCAAAATATGAGTAGTCATATGCAGGCACAAATCCTACGTGATATGAGCAGCTATTGAAAGAAACCAAGGGAAGGCAAAGGGACTTCTGCAGTCCTCAAAGCTGGAGAACCTAGAAACTGCCAACAGATACCTGTTCATTATTTATTGACTCTGTGTGCAAAGTCCAGTAAGCCAATAGAACCCCAAACTGGGAGGGGATACTGGAGGCTCCGATGTAAGGGTACAAGGAGACCTCTGGAAAGCTAGATTGTTCTAAGCTAAAAGAACACTAGAAAATAATCAAAGAATTTATGCTGGCTAAATTTATGTGTTAATCTGACTAGGCCATGAAGTGTCCAAATATTTGGTCAGATATTATTCTGAGTGTTTCTGTGACGGTGTTTTCGGATGCCATTAACATTTAAATCAGTAGACTGAATAAACCACACTGCCCTCCCTAAGGTGAGTGGGCCTCATCCAAATATTTGAGGGCCTGAAAAAGAGAATATTCCTCCTGCCTGACTGCCTTCAAACAGTGGGTCTGAAGGGAAACAGTGGGTCTTCCTGGATCTCCAGTTTACCAGCTGCAGACGGGGAACTACACCATCAGTTCTCCTGGGTTTCCAGTTTGCACTTCATCCTGAAGTTCTTGGGACTTGTCAGCCTCCATAATAATGTAAACCAATTCCTTACAATATCTCTCTTTAGCTAGATGATAGATAGATGATGGATAACACAAATCTCCTATTAATTCTGTTTTTCTAGAGAATTCTGACAAATATAATCCTCTTCAGAACAGAGTCCAACTGAAGAATAAAATTGAAATTGAGACCGAAGACATTCTAGAGATAAGAGAAAGAGAAGCTCCACATGGAATTGCTATAAGAGGGGAAATTATAAAGATAAGTTCAAAGACGCAAATGTAACAACTGAAAACCAACCCTAGAACCCTATAGCTACAAATTGGTCTATTATCTTTTTTTTAGTGTTTATTTACTTATTTATTTTTGCATTAGGCAATGGTATTTTTTTTTAAATATAATTTATTGTCAAGTTGGCTCACATACAATGTATACAGTGTACTCTTGGTGTGGGGGGTAGATTCCCATGATTCATCACTTACATACAATACCCAGTGCTCATCCCAACAAGTGCCCTCCTCAATGCCCATCAACTATGTTCCCCTCTCCCTTGCCCCTCCCCCCCATCAGCCCTCAGTTTGTTCTCTGTATTTAAGAGGCTCTTATAGTTTGCCTCCCTCCCTGTCTGTTTGTAACTATTTTTTCCCTTTCCCTTTCCCTTTCCCCATGGTCCTCTGTTAAGTTTCTCAAGTCCTGCATATGAGTGAAAATATATGATATCTGTCTTTCTCTGACTTATTTCACTTAGCATAATATCCTCTAGTTCCATCCATGTTGCTGCAAATGTCAGGATTTCATTCCTTCTCATTGCCAAGTAGTATTCCATTATATATATAAACCACATCTTCTTTATCCATTCATCAGTTGATGGACATTTAGGCTCTTTCCATAATTTGGCTATTGTTGAAAGCGCTGCTATGAGCATGGAAAACCAGAAGGACTCCACCAAAAAGCTGCTAGAACTGATACATGAATTCAGCAAAGTGGCAGGGTACAAAACCAATGTACAGAAATTGGTTGCATTTCTATACACCAATAATGAAGAAACAGAAAGAGAAATCAAGAAATCAATCCCATTTACAATTGCACCAAGAACCATAAAATACCTAGGAATAAATTTAATCAAAGATGTAAAAGATCTGTATGCTGAAAACTATAGAAAACTTATGAAGGAAATTGAAAAACACACAAAGAAATGGAAAAACATTCCATGCTCATGGATTGGAAGAACAAATATTGCTAAAATGTCAATACTACACAAAGCAATCTACACATTCAATGCAAAACAATCAAAATTGCACCAGCATTCTTCTCAAAGCTAGAACAAACAATCCTAAAATTTGTATGGAACCACAAAAGACCCTTGAATAGCCAAAGTAATGTTGAAAAAGAAAACCAAAGCAGGAGGCATCACAATTCCAGACTTTAGTCTCTACTACAAAGCTGTAACCCTCAAGACAGTATGGTATTGGCACAAAAATACATAGACCAATGGAATAGAATAGAGAACCCAGAAATGGACCAACAACCGTATGGCCAACTAGTCTTTGACAAAGCAGGAAAGAGTATCCAATGGAAAAAGGACAGTCTCTTTAGCAAATGGTGCTGGGAGAACTGGACAGCAACATGCAGAAGAATTAAACTAGACCACTTTCTTACACCATACACAAAAATAGCTCAAAATGGATGAAAGAACTAAATGTGAGGCAGGAAACCATCAAAATCCTAGAGGAGAAAGCCGGCAACAACCTCTTTGACTTCAGCTGCAGCGATTTCTTGCTCAACACATCTCCAAAGGCAAGGGAATTAAAAGCAAAAATGAGGTCTTGGGACCTCATCAAGATAAAAAGCTTCTGCACTGCAAAGGAAACAATCCACAAAACTAAAAGGCAACCGACGGAATGGGAAAAGATATTTGCATATGACATATCAGATAAAGGGTTAGTATCCAAAATCTATAAAGAACGTATCAAACTCAACACCCAAAAACCAAATAATCCAGTGAAGAAATGGGCAGAAAGCATGAATAGACACTTTTCCAAAGAAGACATCCAGATGGCCAACAGACACATGAAACAATGCTCAAGGTCACTCCTCATCAGGGAAATACAAATCAAAACCACACTGAGATACCACCTCACACCGATCAGAGTGGCTAAAATTAACAACTCAGTAAACAACAGATGCTGGCATGGATGTGGAGAAACGAGAACCCCCTTGCACTGTTGGTGGGAATGCAAACTAGTGCAGCTGCTCTGGAAAACAGTGTGGAGATTCCTCAAAAAATTAAAAATAGAACTACCCTAAAACCCAGCAATAGCACTACTAGGAATTTATCTAAAGGATACAGGAGTGCTGATTCATAAGAGCACATGTACCCCAATGTTTATAATGTGTATTTATTTTTGAGAGAGAGACAGAGACAGAGTGCAAGCAGGGGAGGGAGAGACAGAATCTGAAGCAGGCTCCAGGCTCTGAGCTATCAACACAGAGCCAAACACGGGGCTCAAACTCATGAACAGTGAGATCATGACCTGAGCTAAAGTCGGACACTTAACCAACTGAGCCATCCAGTCCCCCCCATTATCTTTTTTTAAGATCACAGGAAGACACATGTTAAATATAAGCAACACAAGATGGTAACAAATCATATATGAAGCTATTATAATAAAAAGTGCTATTATAATTTTAAAAAACTGTCTCTACAGAAAACAAAGATAGAAAGATATGCCCACAAAAGGGAAAAAAGCCTATAATCTTGTATTTTAAGAAAAAATAAGAGATAATTAAGAAAGGCTAAAATAAATTAAGACAGTTATATAAGAGATAAAGTAAAAGCATAAATCAGAAGCAGAAAAATTTAGGAATGAGACAACTATACTAAAAGTAGATTTGAAAAAGGAGCTCACAAACCTTAGGAGACAATTTTTTTAAAAAAGAAAAATATTCTGTCAGAAATGAAAACCAAATTAGAGGAAATGTAAGAGTAAAAACATACCATGAATAATATTATAGGAGAAGGATGAATATTCTTTAAAACAAGCAAACAAAGGGGCGCCTGGGTGGCTCAGATGGTTAAGCATCTGACTTCAGTGCAGGTCATGATCTCCGGGTCTGTGAGTTTGAGCCCTGCATCGGGATCTGTGCTGATAGCTCAGAGCCTGGAGCCTGCCTCGGATTCTGTGTCTCCCTCTCTCTCTGCCCTTCCCCCTCCACTTTGTGCTCTGTCTGTCTCTCTCAAAAATAAACATTAAAAAAATTTTTTTGAAAAAACATATTCTCACAAAATAGCAATTCCCAAAGAGAAAATGTAATGTTAAGAACAAATACAAAATTTCATATTTAAAAAAAAATGACCTGAAATGCACGAATTCCTTGCTATGTCAATTACAAAAGGAAACTCAAGAAGAAATAGATGTCCATGGCTCTCCACCTATTAAAGACATTGAACTTGTGGTTAAAAATCTTCTCACAAAGAAAACTTAATGAATTGTAACAAACATTTAAGGAATAAATATTACCAATTCCATAGGAAATCTTTCAAAAATTTCAAAAGGAGAGAATACTTCTTAACTTATTCACTGAGGTCAAGATTACTCTGAAGCCAAAACCATACAAAGACATTACAAGAAAAGAAAACTACAGCTCAACATTCCTCATGAACAAAGACACAAAAATTCTAAACAAAATGTTAGCCAAACTGAATCCAACAGTACATGAAAAGGACAGGGGTTTATTCCAGGCATGCAAAGTGTTTTAACACTTAAAAATCAATCAGTATAACTCAACATATTCATAAATTAAGAAAGAAAACCATATAAAAATTTCAGTAGATGCAGAAGAAGCATTTGACAAACCTATCATACATTCTTGATACAATTTTCAGCAAACTATGGGTAAAAGGGAGTGTCCTCAACCTGATAAACCTGATAAAGGGCATATAAAAAACCCAGTGGCACTTAATGATGAGAAAATGAATACTGTTTCCTCCTAAGATCAATAAGGCAAGTGTGCCTGCTGTGACCATTTATATATAACATATATATATATATATATATATATATATATATATATATATATATGTTAAAGAAGTTAAAAAAAAAGAGAGAGAAGTAAGAGGTGTTTCTATTAGAAAAAGAGGTAAATTGCTTATATTCACAGAAAATAGGTTCATCTATGTAAGACAAGTGATGCAATCTACTAAAAAAAGCTACTAGAACTACTTAGAAAGTTTATCTGGATTGTAAAGTATATACATTATGTATATGTACATACATATACACATATACACACACACACACAAATATCAAGTGTATTTCTATATAACAACTAACAACTGGGAATTGAAATAAATAAAACAGTGTCATTTTCAGTTGCCTCAAAATATGAAGTACTTAAGGATAAATCTGGCAAAAGTACAGGACATTTGCATTGAAAACTATAAAACACTGAGAAAAAATAAAGAGCTAAATACATGGAGACATACTCATATTTATGAGTTGGAAAGCTCAAATATTGTTAAAATGTCAATTTTTCTTAAATTGGTCTATAGATTCAACACAATTGTGATAAAATTTAAATAGATTTTCTTATAGAAATTGAATACTGTGTCTAAAAATCATTTGGAAATGCAAAGGGCCTAGAGTAGCTAAACTAACTTTGAAAAATGGGGCGCCTGGGTGGCGCAGTGGGTTAAGCGTCCGACTTCAGCCAGGTCACGATCTCGCGGTCCATGAGTTCGAGCCCCGCGTCAGGCTCTGGGCTGATGGCTGGGAGCCTGGAGCCTGTTTCCGATTCTGTGTCTCCCTCTCTCTCTGCCCCTCCCCCGTTCATGCTCTGTCTCTCTCTGTCCCAAAAATAAAAAATAAAATAAAAAAAAAAAAAGAACAAAACTGGAAGGCTAATGTATCGGCATAAATAGATCAACAGAATAAAGGACATAGAAATATATCGTGAGATAATGGACAACCGACTTTTGACAATGGTGCAAAGGCAATTCATTGAAAAAATTATAGCATTTTCAACAAATGATGCTGGAAAAACTGGAAATCCATGCAGAATAATGAACTTTGACACATACTTTGTACCATGTACAGAATCTTAATCAAAATAATCATAGATCTAAATATAAAACTAAAAACACTGAGACACCTGACACTCAGCCGAGCATCTGACTTTGGCTTCTGTCAGGATCTCATGGTTTGTGGGTTCAAGCCCCACATTGGGCTTTGCACTGACAGTGCAGAGCCTGCTTCAGATTCTCTCTCCCTCACTTTCTCCTCCTCCCCTGCTCATGCTCGCTCTCTCTCTCTTTCTCTCTCTCTTTCTCAAGAATAAATAAGCATTAAAAAAAGTATTTTGAAAAAAACTAAAAATATAAAAGTTCTAGAAAAAAACAGAAGATAAAATCTTCATGATCCTGGGTTAGGAAAAATGTCTTAATTATAATAAAAATGCAATCCATAAAATACTTTGATAAGTTAACTTCATCAACATAATAAAAAATGTTCCTATTTAAATTGCACTGTCGTGTTACGAAAATGAAAATATGAACCATAGAATACAAGAACAATTTTGTGAATCATGTATCTGCTAAAGGATATGTATCCAGAATATTTGGGAACTCTCAAACTGTAATGGGAAAATATCAAACAACCCAATCAAAAATGGCTAAATATTTGAATAGATACTTCAACAAATAAGATACACAGATGGCAAATAAGTTCATGAAAAGATATTCAGCAACAGCCAAAAACCAGAAACAACCCCAATGCCTACTGAGAGATAAATGGATAAACATACTGGGGCATCGCCATACAATGGATAATATATAACAATAAATAGCAATAAACTATTGGTGCATGCAACAATGAAGATAAATATCAAAATAATTATGCTGGAAACAAAGGATGCTGCCATGGTTGCCTAGATACGGGAATAAGGAAGGATTGGCAGGAGGGATAACAGACACAACCTTTTGGGATTAATGGATGTATTCACTATTCACTACACTCTTACTAACTCTTCTTTTACCTTTTTGTATAGTTGCAGAGATTGAAATGTTGTTTGATTCTATATTATTTAATAGTGACTATATTCAACAATGGGCTTATATAATTCCTGAACGTGTAGCAATCTACTTTTGACACTAGTTTGAGCAAGCTCTAGCATACCACTGTAACTGATCCTCCAAAAAGAGGTAGATCCAGATGGTTTCACAGTAGAATTCTAACAAAACATCAGAGGTCCAATATTGCATAAAATTTTCCAAAGTATGAAAACAAAGGAAAACTTTCAAATTCTTTTTAGAGCAAGTGAAACATTGATATATAATTCTGATAGAGATAGTATAAAAATTAAATTAAAAACAAATGCCACTTATGAATATCAATGAAAAAGTACTAAATGAAATAATTATGAACAGAATCCAATAGCATATTAACAAAATAATAAATCAGACATTTCAAGGATGTACAACTGGTTCAATATTAGGAAATCCATTAATACATAATAATAATAAATCTACAAAGACAAATTATATATATATCCCCACGGATGCTGAAAAAAACTTGGCCCAAATTCAACACCCATTCCTAATAAAAACACTCCAGTAAATAAAAATTGTTAAATGTCCTGGAAAGATAGATAAAGCACAACCATCAAAAAATGAGAGATGAATGGGGAGAGTACATAGAAAACAGAATAAACTTGCATGTCTTTAGGATCTAAGACTTCAGTGTAAAAGAAGAGAAATATACATATAACATCAAAAACATAAAAATTCTAATCCTCATTTTGAATTGGAAATATCAGTATAAATTTGATATGTTTTCCCTTAAAAAATACCTACTTATGCATTTATTGTATCTTTTATTTATCATCTGTATCTCAGAGTAACCAAATAGTGATGAAGGGATGCTTCTATTTTATAGAAGTTTTCCAGTTACTCATTAGAAAAAGGAATGATAAAATTAGAATATGTTGATGACACTGTACTGTATAATTAAAATTTGCTGAGAGTAAAGAGTAAGAACTTCAATGTTCTCACACACAACACAAAAAAGGCAAATATGTGAAGTGATGGATGTCAATTAATTCAATAATGGGAATTCTTTCATAATGTATACATATATTAAATCATTATGTTGTACACTTTTAATATCTTACAATTTTATTTTTCAATTATATCTCAATAAAGATAGAAAAAATATCAATTTTCAAACCTTTGCAAACCCTAATGAATTAATGAAATGCATAATCGTCAATGACTGCTAATATCACAGACAGAAATCCAGACATCATACATCTACTGATGAATATACACATGCCTATAAAGTAGCCTTGCAAAAGTTTAACAAAAACAAAACTGAATTTGGGTCTGATCAGGCCTTTTTATATCAGTCTGAGTCTAAACAAGATACAGAAACCATATAGTAATTTGGACAGGAAAAGTGTTTTTTTTTTAATGTTTATTTATTTTGAGAGGGAGAGAACATGCACACAAGTGGGGGAGGGGCAGAGAGAGATGGAGAGAGAACATTAAGCACCCTCCATGCTGTCAGCGATGAGCTGGATGGGGGACCTGAGCCAAAATCAACTTAACTGACTGAACCATCCAGGTACCTCAGGAAAAGTTTAATATAAAGAAACATTAACTAATTCAGGATTGGTACAATAAGGGATTCCATAGTGTGGAGTAAAGAGAATTCTAAATAATATAGGAGTGGCAGTAGGGAGCTTCCACTGGCCCAAGGGCTGAAACAGAACACTCAAGAATCTTGAAATCAGGGAAAGACTACCAACCAGTAATGAGATCTAAATCTCATGGAAGAGGGTGTGGTCAAGAAACACTGAATAGCAGATTCACTGAAGTGCCACATGGAGGGATTTGCTGAGAATCCCAGAAGAAATTGCCCAAGAGGAGACTCACACTGGAGGAACTCACTGGAAAAACATTCTTCGAGGTAGTTGAGAAATTCCTCCCACAAGAAGGTACTTATCCTGGAACTTCCTGCAAAAGTACCCAAAGGGGTGCCAGGGAAGTTATCCACAGAAGGTGCCTTGTGATGCTGGCCACCTCACACTACACAAGGGCCAAAAGAGCATACCAGAGCCAGGAGGCAGAATTCCTTTCCTCCTCTAGAATCCCTACTGATAGAGCTGAATATCATGCCCACTTGTAAGAGAAAATATTTTCCAATATCATAAGCAAGGTAACGACAGGTGGATTTGGAACTGAGGAGCAATATAGATTGATAACTGGAAAACTTTTTTTAATTAGTTTTTTTTTTTTTTTTTTTTTTTTTTTTGAGAGAGAAAGAAAGTGAGCAGGGGAGGGGCAGAGAGAGAGGGAGAGAGAAACAATCCCAAACAGGCTCCATACCCAGGCTGGAGCCAGACACAGGGCTCAATCTTACAATCCTGAGATCATGACCTGAGCTGAAACCAAGCGTTGGACACTTAACTGATTGAGCCACTAGGTTCCCCCAAAGGGGTGTTTTAGTTAACTTAGCGATAACAAAATACTGCAGATAAGGTAGCTTAAACAACAGGTAACTATTTTCTCACAGTTCTGGGGGCTGGAAGTTCAAGATCAAGGTGCCATCAGGGTTAGTGTCTAGTGAAGCTCTTCTTGGCTTGCAGACAGCTGACTTCTCCCTGTGTCCTTATGTGACTTTTCTTCTGTGTGTAGATGGAGAGAGAGAGAGAGAGAGAGAGAGAGAAAGAAAGATATCTATGAGGTCTCTTCCTCTTCTTATAAGGACAGCAGTTCTATCAGATTAAGGCCCTACTTTCATCGCCTTATTTAATCTTTATGATTTCTTTATAGGCCCTATCCCCAAATATAGTCATATTGGGAGTTAGAGCTCCAAAATATGATTTTGGGGAGTGCACAGTACAGTCCTCAACAAGATGCAAAGCAACATGTTTACCTCATGGGTATATAATCAGAAAATTTTAAACAAAGAGTGAAGGGAAGTCTACTGATTAAAAATAAATCAACATATGCAACTAAAAAAAGCTATTTTCGCAAATGTGAACACTTACTAGATATTTGATGATAATAGTTAATGTTTTCAGAAGTGATAATGCTAATGGATAGTGGCTTTTTACAGTTCTCCTGTTTTGAAGTTTTATGTGTTGAAATATTTACATATAAACTGATATAATGTCTTGGATTTTCTTCAACATAAATCAATGGAGAAAGGAAACAGATGAGGGTACAGATTAATTAAGATTGACATAAGTTAATAACTGCTGATGCTGGGTGACAGGAGAGCTCATTAGCTTATCTCTCCACTTTTGTGTAAGTTTAACATTTTCCAAAATAAAAAGTAAAAATAACAGCAAGTATGCCTGTAAATAGAAAGACTAAAAATTGTAAAAGAATACTATATTCAACTCTGTCAATTTCTTTATAAATGTGTATATTTTAGAAGAATATAAATTAAGAATATAAATTATTGATTGTCTTCAGAATTGGAAAATTGAAATAAACCAACTGAAATATTAATTATTAAAACAAATTGCTAAACTCCCTTCCAAAAATATGCCACAACTACATGGCTTTGCAGGAAATTTCTTCCAAGCTACCAAAGGCCAGAACGTTTCACAGTGTACAAATTTTAGAACTTCTATATCATGCTGGCCAATAAAGTCCACAACTTGGTATCACCTTGCACTGAAAGTTATTCGAAAGGACAGACCATATTTGAACATTAAAAAACAAAATCAATAATAGCATTAAGGAGAGAAAGTAGTGGTGCTATCAACAGTTTGAATTTTTGAGAACTTTCTTGTGATACAGACAAGATGACATTGGAAAGACAAAGGAACATAAGAGTGGAGGAACCTCCTAACTATCACAAATTAAGAAGGGGCTTTTGGATAATACAGAGCTCCTGAATAGTAGCATGTGCATTAGTCCAGAAAGGCAGGAAATTAATTTAAGGAGTTCAAGAGCCCTGGGTCTGACTTTGCCTTTGGACTCTACTGTTTATGGTGACTATCTATCGACTATAGCTACGGCCTAGGTAACAGTAGATAGAAATCTTCAGTGATCATTGACGGAAGCAAAGCAATGATGATACTGATTTCCACTGGTTATTCCTAAAAATCATTTTGAAAAACTAAATTAGGCTGAGAATAACTGTGAGTGAAAATAGGCACTTAAAAGGAGGCTTCCAATTTTCGCTAGCAGAATGACCAAGGGCAACCACCAATTCTTTGAACAGAGAGAACCGTCATGTAATATCCAAATTCCACTTTAGAGTAATTAAAAATTCATGAATATATTTATATCTAAATTATTCATATAAACAAAATGTATTAATCATATCATGGGTTCATTTCTTTTAACTCTTTTGCCATGTTCATAAGTCCTAGCTTCAATAAATGTTCTAGGCAGGTCCTGAGAACAGATACTTTACACTCATATATGTTTAGACTTTTATGTTGTTTCAAATCAATTCCAAACATCTGATCTCAACCTTTTAGGGCTCACCTTGCTTTTCTATACTTTGTGACCCTCTGTCTCCATTCTCTCCTAGTTTCCTGCTACCAGTCACTCTGTGCCTGCCTGAATTTGTGTCACATTTCCACTTATTTTTCTAACTTAAATGCAGAAGTCATTTCCAATATATGCACCATGGTTGTAAGTAAAGATACTACTAGTCTCTAGCCTCTGTCCTGTGAGAGTCTGTTCCTTGCAAAATCACCACAGCATGGGGGATTGTGGAGAAAATGCAATAAATACTTTATAATTGTGATGATGGAATGTAATGTGAAAAGCCTTAGCACTATCATTTCTAGGATATTTATTTATTTAATTTATTTATTTATTTTAATGTTTATTTTTGAGAGAGAAAGAGTGTTGAATGGGGAAGGGGCGGGGTGGGGTGGGGACAGAGGATCTGAAGCAGGCTCCACGCTGACAGCTAAGAGCCTAATGCTAGTCTTGTACTCAACCTGAGATCATGACCTGAGCCGAACTGGGTGCTCAACCGACTGAGCATCCCATGTACCCCTAGAATCTTTAGGTGCATGTGCTGCATCTTATGAATGTATCTTACCATTTGAAAAAGACAAGTCTTCCTTAAAGATCAGCTGTTGCAGGATTCACTTGTCCTTTAAACCACATTCGAAGAAGTGAATGAATCCTATGAGATTCTCTCTGATCTTGACACCTGGTGAAGAATACTGACAGTGCTTAAGATTTCTATTATCAAGACCAAAGAATGGACGAAAGTGTACACCTCTTATATCACTGCTTTAACTTTTACCTTAAAAAGAGAATTGAAAAACCTTATACAGGAGTTTGTAGTTTGCATTTCTCTAAACTGACGTCTGCTTAATAAGGCCGAGCCTGGCACACTCCTCACCGAGTGGTCAGTGTCTCCTCCCTAATGGTGCAGACTGTGTGGGGCTATGAAGCATAAAATTATCAACAAGGGGATTTCTGGTGCTTTAACTTGACTAAGAAAACAGTTTATAAAATAATATTAAGAATATTATGAACTTACTTAAAACTAGAAGGACCATATATCTCAGTTCTCCCAAGGAAATAACAGTTTTAATTTATTGTTCAGAGTGATTTACTTCTAGTGTCTTCTTTCAGTGTCAAAAATATTCCTATGTGGGAGATAAATTATATGGTTCCACCATCTGAAACCCCTGGCCTCCCAGAGTAGCATCCATTTCATCCCCAAACTAGATAAAAGAGAAATGTAACCAGAGACACAGCTCTTTGCAAAAGCAACTGTGGGCTGCCAACTACAAAAACATCAGGTTTTGCTCTTGATCTACTTATATAGTAAACAACAAATTTTTAAAAAATGTATGAAGAAAATAACTGGACATGATATCAACAAATTAGGTAAAATTAAATTATTAAAATATAACCACTTGCTATTAACCAGAATAATCTTTCATACATAATAAGTGATAAGGAAGGATGACAAATAGAACATACATAATATTTTCAAAAATTTAAACACAAATAAAACTGTGGAATATAGTTCAGAAAAAGAGAAATAGTATTAATGCAGTAGAATTAGAGGTTTACATAATATTCCTTTATAATCTTCTATAATTCTATTGCATTAGTCATTGGGAAAACAAGAGAAGAAAAGTACAGAAAAAATAGAATATAATCTATCTACATAGAGATAAAGTTATGACAGTATTGGAGAACAACTTCCAGTCAGTTATAAGGTGACAATATTTTTTATTTTTACCACCATTAAAGTTTTTATACTATCAGTTATTAGCTAAGATTCACATTGTTTTTTCTCATTTTTGGGATTTCCATTTACCTCATCCTACCTGAAAATATATTCCCTTTACATGGGTTGATATATATCTATTTACAATTAATTTTGATAATCAATGGCTTCATGACTAAGAAGAACAGAAAAGTTTGTTCTTTGTGGGAAAACGTGCGTCTGGGTAGGATATTTTGGATATCTTTCCAGCTGACATATAATAGTAATATGCATGACCTTTTGAAAGATGGAAAATATATACATGAAAAGTAATACTTTTTTTTATATACAAAAGAAAGTTGTGGAAAGGAAAGGGAGACTTTAAAATCAGCAGTCCTGACACTGGGTCTCCATTGTTACATGAGTAGTGTTACCTTAGGTAAGTCCTTCACTACTTAGAGGGGTAATGAGGAACAAATGTGATAATACATCAGAAAGCATTTGTAAAGTGTAAAGTTTACACATGTTGATATCGTGCACATCATTATTACAGAAACATTGAAAAAATTGAGTATAGAGTAAGATGGATGTAATAGTATTGACATGTATTTAAATACAAACTAAAACGAAACAAAACAAGAACTACATGCAATGATAACAGAAAGAGGAAAAGGGAAGTAACTGGGATTATTTCAGAACATACCAAAGTTTTCTTTGGAATTATAGAGTAAAGTGATGTACACTGGCTCCAAATAATAGATTATAGAGAACTTTAAGTCATTCTTTCTCTGTGAATAAAAATGATATCCTTTTTTTTCACAGTAATGCATAATAAGTCAGTACTTTTAAACTATTTTGAATTTCCTCAAAAATAAGGTGCTAAAGATATTTGCTACCTCATAAATCTAACACAGAAAATTTCTGAGATTCCACCATGGTTGAAATTGCGGTTAACTATAAATTGAGAGAAAAAATATGTTCAAGTGACAAAAAGAATCAAATAGCATGATAAGCACTGAATCCAAAAAGAACTAGGGGCGCCTGAGTGGCTCAGTCAGTTAAGCGTCCGACTCTTGATTTCAGCTCAGGTCATGATCTCAGGGTTCGTGAGTTTGAGCCCTGTATTGGGTTTAGTAAGGACAGTGTGGAACCTGCTTGTGATTCTCTCCCTCTCTCTCTGCCCCCCCCCAACTCTTTCTGTCTCTAAATAAATAAATAAATAAATAAACTTTAAAGAAAGAATTTTAAAAAAAGAAAGAACTAAAAAGACAGGTTATCTAGCCATTGGAATTGGACTCTTATTTAAGACCAAATGTGACAGTTTAGATCACTCAACTTCAGTGCTAAAGTTGGCAGAATAATTCTTGTGTGAAGTAGAGGTGGAAAAGAATTCAATTTGGTACATAAAGTATAAATACCAAAGATTTTTTTCAAACAAAATATTTTCATATACTAATAAAGTCACTTTTAATGTATAAAGCTTATAGAACTTCCAAGTGCCTCATTTTGGAAAAAGTCCTGAAGAAACCAACATCAAGCATAAAATACTAGTAACTATTGCTGTTTCTGTCGATTAAACAGCTCAAGACTCAGTGAAAAGAATAAGGCAATGAGACCACTCAGTGCATTTCTAGAAATTGTCAGTGTTCCCACTATTCCAATGATCACTTTGAACCTTAAGAGTTGAGTTCCATTAAAAAAAAAAATCGATAAACTGAATGGTCCTTTACCAAAACCCACTGCACAACATCAAGCTCCTTTGCTGAAGGATTTCACCTTAATGTGTGAAATTAATCCTTGTTCTGGAGCAACAGGTTGGGTGCCTTAAAAGCCTACTTGTTTCCTTGAGTCGTGCCTTGCAACCCAGATGAGTTTAGTATTTCAGAAGCAGACACTAGGGGAAGCGCTGAACCTGCCAATTCTGTAACAGATACCGGCGTGTCGTCACGTCTCACAAAGACCACCTTTGTGGACCGCATTCTTTTCCCATCAGGCCGTGCAGCGCTGACCTGTGGTGTGTTTTCAGTTTCCAAAGAATGCTGATCCTCTCTAAAAGATCTACTGAAAACTGAGTGTTGAAGCACAAATGAAAAGTGAAAAGTGCCATTTAGCACACAACATAATTATTTCATGGCCTGCTGCAAGTTAGCAAAGGCACGTTTCAGCTTTTAAGATGTGAAAGCCAGACCATGCTGTATCATAATATTTTGTCTGTTTTTTGGAAACAGCTTTAAATCCCCCTTTTCCTGGGCTGGTGGCTGCTGAGAAGGAAGGGAGAAGGGAATGATATTTTCATGTGGAATAGCTTTTTAAAGACTGAGTAATAAAACCTTGATTAAGTGAACAAACATTGAATTCAATATCTGCAATAGCCAGATCCTTTCAAAAGAAACTAGCTTAACCTCAGGAAATAGCATAAGCAATCATAGCTATTAAATTCACTTTGTACTAAAATTTAATCCATCCAAGTGCACCAGTAAAGTCAATACCATGAATAGCCATACAGTGTGGAAATGTATACACATACTAATTTTTAATACCACATAGGTTTAATTTTATACACATTCTATATAGTGCATGCTAAGTGGAAGAGAAAGTAAGTTTATGTGACTTCCAATTCTCACCAAGATTCCTTCAATAAATTAATCTTGATGGTGGCATAAAAGATGCCATTTTTCTAGAAACATTCTAAGGATCTATAAACTAGTGTCCTTGGTCCTAATAATTGAGAATAACTTCTTTTTAAAATTTTTTTTAATGTTTATTTTTGAGAGAGAGAGAGAGAGATTGTGCGGGTGGGGGGGGGGCAGAGAGAGAGAGGGAGGCACAGAATCCGAAGCAGGCTCCAGGATCTGAGCGGTCAGCACAGAGCCTGATGCAGGGCTCAAACTCATGAACCATGAGATCATGACCTGAGCCAAAGTCGGATGCTCAACTGACTGAGCCACCCAGGTGCCCCGAGAATAACTTCTAATTAGAGAAAAGAGAAAAGATAAAAAGGAATTACATCTTTTCCCAGGAAAATTCTAAATGTTTGCAGTAGGAGCTCTTACAGGAAAGGATTTTCCCTTTGACTCACCACCACACACCACTATACCACAAATAAATTTTGAGATAAGGTAATTTGCTTCTCTGCTCAGATATCAAGTAACAGAAGAAAAAATAAACAGCTCCTTTCCTACTTTCAGTGGATTAAATTTTTTTTTGATTTTTCCAGAACTATTAACAAATGACACTCTTGTGATTACATATTTTCCCACCTGTGTCTGCAACAGCTGAACTAGAACAGTATGTTTACTGACCACAGTATAATGACTGCTGTCTAGAACCTTCCTGATACATGTTATTTGAATGAACCAAGACTTTACTGGATTTCAAAATAGCTTGTTAGCTTTTATCAGTGTGAAATGTAGAGATCACAATATCATGGAGAGGGGGGAATATTTGCAACATTTATGTTGTATACTTCAACTCAGACTTTTGCCCTACTCCCAGCACCAGCCATTTCCCAGTGCTGTTTTTTCTTACAGTCAATCCTCGTAGCTTGTTGAGAAAGACTTTCATTGAGAAAGTGATAAAAAGCATCCCCAAATATTTTTATTCTGTAATTCTTTACTAAGTGCCCACTATATACCAAGCACTGTGTCTGGCAATATGAATAAAGACTCAAGGATAATATTTGATGCTATTTGACAAATTAGCTCTTGTTTACTATAATACCAAGAAATCATTTAAGGAATAATTTTTCGTTGATTTTTCTACCATATGTTAGATGTCAATTCTCACAGTAACTATGAATTAAGTGTTATTATCATTTCCCACTTTCAGATGAGGATACTAATGCACAGAGGAATTAAGAAATTTGCCCAAAGTCATACAGATAGTTCTACAGACAACATTTGGACCACGGTAGCCTGGCTCTGAAGAAGGGCTCTTAACCACTAAATTATGCAGCAAAGTCTTGCTGGGTATGATGAGAAAGGAAAGCCTTGCAATATTATATGATTTGTGTTAGAAGTATCTTTTTAGACTGTAATATAGCTCTTTCTGTGGGTTAGCAAAAAGTTTTATGTAAAACAATCACATATTTGCTAAACCACTCCAAAGAAATATATCCATTTGATAAAGACTTTTTCTCTGAATTATCAGTTGAACATTATTCATTTACAGACCTTCAACAAATAGTACCACTTACACAAACAGTAATTAGTTTTAATTTCCCTTTGTCCACCTAAAATAAAAGTGGAGTAATTGATATCTTGGTACTGAGAATTTCATTCTACCTAACAGCAAGTTCAGCACTTTACATGAAAGGGTATTTGATAATTGTCAAGAATCTTAAAATTCTGATGACCTGTGCCTGAAAACGTTGTTTTATGAATTGAATTTCCTGTAACATGTTTTACAAATAAATTCTGGGTCTTAGATTTTGATGATGCTTATTACTGTTTGGCCTTAGTCTTCTTGCCCTAAGAAGAAGATTTTAAGATTATAAATACAAAGAGCTCCACAGCTCTTTTTACTGTAAGTGAAATGACATCTGGTTAAGTGGATTCAATGTTTTAAGAAATGCCTCTCAGTCATAGACTTTCTTTTATGTCCTAACTTGGGCTTTGTTCTCTATCAAAATGCTTCATTGTTCTACACTCTGTTGCCCTCCTTCTTTTCGTATGTATTTTGAAGGCTTTCTCCTTCCACTGTAAATATTTAAAATGTGTTTTTAATGGTTCATGCTTTGGTTTATCAAATATGTATGAAGGATCTATTATGTGCTGGTACTGTTTATGAGTTGGAAATACGAAGGTGAATTACATTTGGCATTAGTTTTAGATTGTTTGCATTGCATAATAATGCTCAATTTATACCAAGGAAAGTGTGCGCAGTATATATGTCTAAACTATAATGTTCACAACAAAAGGACAACCTCTGAACCTAGCATCCAACCCAAGAACCAGAATACCATCAGAATTACAAAAATCTACAGGTTTGTTCCCAATTCCATTCCCTCTGCTTCCGTTCAAGAGGTAACTACCACTTGAACTTGTTGTTTTCATTCCCTTTCTTTTCTCCTGACCCTTACCGTTTTTTCTCCTCCCTTTTAAGAGTTTTAATATGGGTGCATATATCTACTTTCACTGTTCCGTAATATTTTATTCTTTAAAAAGATACAATTTTATTTATGTACCTACAATTAAGGAAACTTTGGTTTATTTTCAAATTTTGCTATTATGAACAATAATGCAATAGACATTCTTGTATATGTTCTTTAATTCAGGCTTTAGAATCTCTTGTACACACTCTGTAGTGAAATTGCTAGGGATGATAATAGGAAGATCCATGTTTTCAAGATGCTATCAATATATATACCAAATTAAACTCCCATCAGAATTTCATAAGAGTGTCCATTGATCCTATGTTGGAAATTACCATGCTTCTTAAGTTTTACCCAACTAGTCTGTGCTAAATAATGTTACAATGTTAAAACATGATTTCTAATGAAATTTAATATATTATGTGTCTGGATCATTTCTATTGACTCTTCTATGAAATACTGCTTCATATAATTTGTTCCCTTTAAAATTTTTTTTCCATTTTAACATAAGCATTAAAGATTTTGGTCCATTAAAAAATAATTTTGATGTATGGCATGAGGTAGAAAGCCCATTTAATTTATTTTTAAAATAATATACCATAAATAAGCTTCATTTATTTACAGATCTATTTATTTCCAAGTGCCCTTCAAAGTCACCTCTCTTATATGTCCAATTTAAGTCTGATACATCTTTTTCATTCTGTTGGTACTTGTCTGTTCCTGTGCCAATGCCACATGGCCTCAATGAGCTTTATAACATATTCTTACTTTTCTTTTTTCAGGAGTAGCTGTATTATTATTAGTCCTCAAAAATCCCATTGGAAGTAGATTAAATCTATTGATCATTGGAGAAAATGACATCTTTATGATATGGAATTTTCTTTCTTATGAAAACATTATCTATAATGTCTTTTAATAAAATGTTACACTTTTTCATATATACATGTTTGCTGTGTTTATGCTTAGGCATCATATTATTTCTTTTTAAATTGGTTTTGGTAAGTGATATTTTTATAAGAATATAACCTCCAATAAATCAAGCTTTTTACATATTTCAAATCTTTTAAAAAGTTCTCTAATTTTAATTGAACTATCAAAAACTGTAAGATGTGTGTGTTATCATCTCCCACTTCCATGGATATTTGCAAGTTCCTCCCTAGAATTTATGTAAACTTTTGCCTTTTACATTTTGAAGCTTTATTATTTAGTGCATTCTAGTTATCTTTCTGTAAACTGAAAGTTTCCATTCTTGATAATGATTGTAATTAATATTAGAAGTTATTTCGGAAGAGTCAGTTAATATTGACATCAGAGCTGTATTACTCAGTCAATGAAACCTGACTAAGCATTGTTACATGGAAGCACTAGTATTTGGCTGGGTATAGTTTTTATTCGGTTTGGTTGTATTGAATCTTTACATTTAGTTTTCCCCAAATGTAATCATTTGCTTTATTTCCTACTGGAAACATTCAGTAAATAATAAGAATGAAGTAAATTCCCAGTATATAGCCTAAAATTAAAAAAAAGAAAGGTTTTCTATTTAATATTCATTTAATTAAGATCCTAAGTACACAGGACACACCCATCATGTTCTTCAGCCCATTGTTATGTCCTTATCAGTGATTCCTACATAAACCTGTATGTTCACTTGTATCTCTTGATTCTAATTTCTTGTCTTTATCCCCAAAGGCACCAACTTTAGTAAATTTAATACACATCTTACAATTTATCTGCCTGTCATTTATTTTCATAGTTGTTATTCTGGAACAAATAATGTATGTTTTGTGTCAATGGAATTCTCATAACTTGGTATAGCACTACAAATAACATTCTCTTTCACACTTTTCCTTAACATTCTTCTTTATGTTCAGTCATGTTGCTCTTGTTTACATGATTCTTTTGACTGCTTTGTATTAGTGCATATTGTAAATTTACAATATATTTACTATAATGATCCTTAGTGGCACTTAGGCTATCTCTAATTCTTTGCTTTCAAAACCCACTGAGTTTAGAATAATCTCATTCTTGTCTCTTTGGAGACCAGTGTGAATACCTCTCTGGGCTGTGTATCCAACAGAGAATTGCTGGATGGTACTCATATTATACATACTGTAATATATACTAAATATATACTAATATATGCTAAAATATATATGTGCATATACATATTATATATATTTCATATTTATATATTTTGTATTTTGCATATATTTTACATATATATACATATATCATACATTTTATATATATATTTCACATAGGTATATATTCCCATATCCTTACAACTCTTAATGTTATCTGGTTTTCTAACTCTTGTCAACATTAAGGATATAAAGTGGTATTTCACTGAATTACCTTGTGCTCTTGTGACTACTAGTTAAGATGTGTATCTTTCAAAAAACAAAAAGACATATATCTTTCCCATGTGCATATTTATCATTTAGGTTTCCCCTCTTGTAAATTGATGTTCATATTCTTTGCTAGTATTTATATTAATTTGATTTTTTTTCATTTTTCACAGATTAGCAGTTTTTTCCTATGTTTCAGCTATTAATCTTTTGCAATTGTTGATGTTGTAAATACCCCCTGCCAACCTGACAATTTACTTTCCTTTTGTTCCTACTGAATGGCCTTTTGGAGGATTTAAAAACCATGATGATATTCCCCTCTGTTTTGTTCCATTAGATTTTTTGGTTTTAACGTTTTATAGTTAGATATTAAATAAGTTGGAGATTTTAATTTTAATGTATGCATATGTGATATAAAAATTCTGAAATTTTTCCCATATGGTGAATCAACTTTCTCAATGCAATAATCTAAAGCTACTTTTTAATATAGATTTGTGGTGTTACTTCTGCTATATACCAAGTAAGACTCACTATTCTCTTCTATTTGTTATAGTGTCTTGGGATCAATAACACACTTTTAATAACTATGGCTTTATAATATATCTCAATATTCATAAAATATGTCTGCCCTTTTTTATTTCATAATCCCTCAAAAGGAAATTAATGTTTTTATGTTCATGACCATGATAAAGTTCCTAATATGTTAATGTCTTTTATTATATTCTTTAAAGATTGTTGTAATAGTTATCCTACTTTCTATTATTTTTATTATTATTATTATTTTTATAGTTGATTATTATTAGTGTAAAGAAAAATTCCTTACTTTTTTTTTTTTTATAAATGTTGATTGTGTCTTGTTAACTTAGCCAAGTACATTATTCACTTCAATAGTTTGTTCATTTTCCTGGGTTTCAATTTAAATGATCATATCATCTTCAAAAAATAAACTTTATAAATGGCATATACAATAGATATAAATAAGATAATTAGTTGTTTAGAAAATTTATGACAGCGTGTTGCCAATGGTCAGTGTTCAGGAAGAATCCTGAGAAAAACCATGACTTAAATAAAAGTACAGAGTAAATATGAAGGTTTAATTGGAGTTTAGGATTTCATAATGCCAAGATTATTACAGTACCCTGCATTATTCTTTGTATGTACTTTCTTATTAGCATCATGATAAAAATAAATATCATCATACCACCAGTTAAATTTTATACTAGTTGTTTATGGTTCCATTCTATAAGGGTCTTGATAATTAATGCGTTAGTTCCTTGGGGAAGATGAAAAAGTTCTTTGGTGAAAATATCGTTATACATGTGCAAAATGTTAAATTGTGAAAACTTGTCTATAATTTTCTCACACATGCCTATACTCCCCAAAACTAATTCCTTTCAGACAATTCCCACAGCAATTTTTCAAGCTGTCACTGTCTTCTTGGAACTAATTTTATGAACAGAGATTAGTCCTTTTCAAAGTTAGAATTGGATATCTCCCCCAAATAAAAGTTGTTCTTTTATCTGTAAAAGGAAAATAAGTAACGTAGGTGATACGCTTGTATTATCCCATATAAAATTGTTATGCTGAACAAATTCATCAGAGAGAAAATGTTTTTAACAAAAGCAAAACAGAGTAATAATTGGAGGTTTGTGAAAAATAGCCAATTGGCTAATTTCTTTCTTTGCTTTGGATGTTGTAAATGGTAATACTGTCCCACCCAAATAAAACTTGATATGAAAAAAATGATCATGCTTGGGATAAATGTAAGACACTGAACCATATGCTCTAATTTTAAAAAAGAAAAGAATATGTCACTATACTTAGCTAATTTTCAATTATAAATGAACTTAAATAATGTTATTTGGTCAATTTAACAAGATATCTATTAGTATTTGTGTAATAAGTTTGCAGCTAGGTCCTACATATATTTCTAAACATAATATCAAAATGATGCTATTTAAATATTATATTTAAATGTAATGTTTCTGAATTGATTTTAATTCATTAGACTTTGTTTAGAAATGAGAAGGAAGCAAGTATCAGGATACATAAATAGTTTCTAGCAAAACTGTTTATCAATTATATTCAGCAAGATTCACTATTCCAATATTCAACCATTCATATAGTGAATAAATATTCACTAAACACGTCTACGTGATCATTGTCCTAAGCAAAGGAGACATAATATTTAAAAAGAGATTGACAAAGTTTTGAATGAAGATTATAATCTAGTGAGAGAAACCTATAATAATTAAATTTATAAGCAACTGAAGAAATAGTTTAAGTAAAATATGATGGGTATTGAGAAGAATGCAATGTGCAGTGGGAGCACATTAAAGGGAGCTCTACCTCAACCTGAAGACGTTAGGAGGGGCCATAGTAAGTCTTCCAGAGGAATTGACACACAGACTGAGACAGATATTTAACATAGGCCGGTGAATGGGAAGGAAGGGAGAGGAGGGTGAAAAATATTCTGGGCACACATGGGGATTGCCTGTTGAAAGACACTGCAGTGAGACAGAGCTGACACAGCTGAAGAGCTGAATGAGTTCCCTATGGCTACAGTTTGACAAAAGGAAGGGTAATGCCCAGAGAACAGTGTAAAGACAAAACCACTGGTTAAGTGATGAAAGGTCTCATAATATCCCGTGAGTATACATGTAATTTTAGGCAGTCTGGGGAATTTGAGACAACAAAGTGTCATGACCATAGTTTAATTTCAGGAAGATCATACTGGCACCATTCAATGAGTGAATTAGAGAAAGCCAAAATGGCAGCCAGGGAATCTAGTAAGAGACTATTTTAATTATGATGGTCTACGAGGTACAATCAACAGGACTCCATGATCAATTACGAATAGGGCAAGAAAGTAGAAGAAGTCAACAATAGCTCTCAGGTTCCTAGTCTTAGAACTGAGTGAAACATGATACCATTCACTGAAGTGAGGAATACAGAGGAAGGGGAATGAGGGCAATTTAGTTCTGGACAAATTTAATGTTATCTAGAAGACATTCAAGTGAACATTTCCACTAGGAAGCTATAGTCTGGAACTTAGGAGAGAGAGCTGAGCAGAAAATAGGACTTTGTGAGTTATCCATGTATATTCGACAATCGAAGATATGTAAGAATTTGAGATATACTGGGGACTAGAATGAGAAATGACACCAGGGCACCCCCTATAGTATTGCAGTGTTTAAAAATATAGTAATGTAGGGGTGCCTGGGTGGCTCAGTTGAATGAGTGTCCAGCTCTTGATTTCAGCTCAGGTCATGATCTCATCATTGGTGAGATCCAGCCCCGCGCATTAGGCTCTCTGCTGACAGCACAGAACCTGCTTGAGATTCTCTCTCCTTCTCTTTCTGCCCCTTCCCATGCTCATATTCTGTCTCTTTCTCTCAAAACAAATAAAATAAGCATTTAAAATGTAGTAATGTACAAAGAACTCCAACTCATATCAAATGGTAACATTTCCTGAGAAATAGTGAACTTTATTAAAATGAGCTATCAAAATAAAAAGACAAGAATATGAATGAACATGGTACCTAAATATATTTCAACTCTGAAAATCTTTCTATATGTACTGAAAAAACTGTCCCAAATGCTATATAAACAAACTCATAACTTGACTTTTGTTTCAAGCTCCTAAAAAAATCATTGAAAAAAATGTCTTCCATACCACGTTATTTTCAAGCAAAACAATTTACCATGCAGAGCAGGGTCTCTCAAATTTATGTTAAATATATTTGCTATGATTTCACCAATATTAATTTGCTAAAGACAGTTGTTAAATATACGAGACCAGGTTAAATAGGAGCTTCATTTTCTTACTTAGATCATTTATCTTCTTACAGTTGTTTTTTAATTAAAATAAATTATTAAATAATACTTATAATCAATTGAGAGAAACCTAGTTTACAAGTACAAAAGTAAAACAAAGGCTAAGATTTAAGCAAGAAGGAATTTAAAACATTTGGTTTGGGAAAGAAGCTTAGAAAATTGACCCTCTGAGACACACTTTAACACCTAGCTATAAGTCTGAAGTGGATTTGTCTATGATAAACAATCCTAACAATAATCCATCCTGAAAATCATTGAAAGACAGCTTACTGGAGAGCATATCATACCTCCTTTTATAGCCTGAGGATGGAGTTGAACTAAATTACAATCAATAAAACACCTGTAAACTTGTGTATTTTAATATTTTCCGAAAGCAAATGGAAATGAAGATATATACATATATATTGAGGGGCTTTGGAAAAACAGATATATGCCAGGGCAGATGAGGGGAAACCTAAATTACAATTTACTATATTCTGGCAAGACAATTATTATTTAAATTATAAATATTGTTTTATATAATTTTCATTAGCTCATCTATTTACCTCTGTCGATTATTTTTCTGTTCTATCTCCTAGGGATAAATATGGGTGAGTTATAATTAATTTTCTGATCTTTTCCTCAAGCACTTCCTCTGAATTAAATACTTAACCTTTTGTCAACTTGGGACAATAGTTGTTTAACAAATGTTAATTTACTGTCTCTCCAACCTCAGTTTAGTTATGCAAATAAATACAAAAGGCTTAAACTAATCGCGCTTCCCAGTTTAGGTCAGGGAATTTTGGTTCCTTCTTTTAACATCAACAAAAAAGTGTGTTGCTAAAAGATACTCCCACTGAAATAAAGGACAGCAGGTTTCTGAGAAGGCACTGGGAGCCCTAAAGTGACCTGAGGACAAAATATATCTGGCATTTTGCTATCCCAGAGAGCTATTTCCACCTACTTTTAAAGCTCTGAGCCAGACCATACTTACTTACATTCTTAATTAATGCCTTTGTGTTTTCCCCACAGCTGTCTGTACAACACAGCTTTGGGGCCCTCTCTGTTCCTTGGCAGGAATATGGCCTTTATGAAGAAAGTCAACTTCAGCATGCTCTGAAGGCAACACAAATGTCAACTTCATAGGGGATGCACTGCCAACCAAATCAAAGGCTTTAAAAGAAATTTAGCCATGATATTGACTCTGCCAATGCTTCCCACATCCCTGTCTCACAGAGTGCATTGATTCTCCACAGATTCTTCACTATTGGCCTAAATAAAGAGCTCATGAGGAGGCAGAAGCTGTGAACCATCTCAACAGCCCAAAAAGACTTTCATCCCAAGAGGGGATAAATCCAGCCCATGTAGTGTCACATAACTGAACATGTGTGTGAACATACTATATTTTGCTTAACCAGGAAGGAATTATCAAAAGGTAGTGTATATTCTACATTTAGTAAATATGAATATATGATTAATCTGATGTTTAAATTGTATTCTCCGTATATCACATGATTTTATAGATTCCTTGGTAGTGTCCAGCTATATATAATACCAGATTTAGTGTCAGTATATCAACAGACAGCTAAAATGCCTCTCTGATAGTTATTAGGGATCTCCTGGAAGTGAAATATTAATAAAAGAAGTGTTTTGTCTCTACGACACGGCCATAATAAGCAGCGTTTGGGGGAGCATCACATGCTTCTTCCCTATATTTTATCCCACAATACCACAACTTTCAAATCTAAACACCAATTGCTTTTCTCTACTCCTGGAAAGGGCAGGAATTACACTGCTATGTTATAAAACTTTGTACCAATTTATATAAAAATAAATTAAAATCAAAGAAAAAGTCTAATTGGCACCTACAATGAGATCTAACATTGTACTAGTACATTGTGCTTCTTGTTTCCCAAATATTTTATTCATTTATACTTCAGCAGTAAGCCCAATTGTGTCCAATGTCTAGGGATTAGAAGTACGTTGTAAACCCTTATTAATTCCCAGGGGACATGATATTGAATCAAACATTTCATCTACATGATGTTTTTTGAACTTTATTTAGAGGCATGCAGTGTATTACAAAGGATAAAATTTGTCTTGGTGTGAGAGAAACTGTCTCTGACACTATAAGATCTGACATTTTACTTCTAACTTTTTCTTTGATCTCTTTGCTTTTTGCAGAAGTAACACTGTCCTTAAGCAATGAGAGTTGGGGTTTTTTGGTCTGTTTGGTGTGTGTGTGTGTGTGTGTGTGTGTGTGTTTTGCTTAGCACTTTATACTTACCTAGTTCAGAAGGTTTAGAGGAGATGGTAAGAAGGAGCACTTAGATTCCTAATTTGGCCTAACAGGATATCAGGACATAAATAGAAAAAAGATACATTTAAACATCTTCAGAGTTACATATTTTGTAGATTTGATTAAATATAAAACAACTATCTACCAGGAATAAAGATTCAAAGGCACAAACAAAAACATAGAGAAAAATTAGGATAATGATAAATTAGGCAATATAGTTCAGGAGATCAAAAATATATATGTATATTTAGGTATATATTAAAACTTAGTATTTCACCCATACAAATGATAGTTGCACCATAAGTACTCCTTCCTCTCTGTAATTTATATATGTTCTACTAACTGAATAGTAGTAGTTTTTTGCTTTTTGTTTTTTTTAGAGAGAAAGATCCCGAGTAGGGGAGAGGAGCAAAGGGAGGAAGAGACGGAATCTTAAGCAGGCTCCATGCTCAGTGTGGAGCCCATCATGGGGCTTGATCCCATAGCCTTGGGATCATGACCTGAGCCAAAATTAAGAGGTGGACACCCAACTGACTGAGACATTCAGGTGCCCCTGAACAGTAGTAGTTCTTGCTCTGAGTTGCTCTGATGGTTCGAAATTTTGTTTCCAAAAATATGTCAGTGAACCTTAGTCCTTAATCTATTATAAAATTGATTAATTAGAGCTTATATTTTAAAAAATGCTTTCTTAAAGTGGGTTTACTGCAATTATCCATTCTATCTATGCTTTTGATCCCCATACTTTATATTTTACAAACCCTTACTCAGAAGACTATGGGATACTTTATATACCAAATAATTACTTCTTACAGCAATTTTTAATGGTTGGAAAATATACGCTTTTGAACTGGAAAATTAAAAACATAAATCCAGCCCCATTATTTAATAACTAAATGCCATCAGGAAATGTTACTGTTTAATCTGTTTAGGCCTATTTCTTCATGTGTTAAAGGGGTTGTGGAGAATAAAGGGAGCAATACTACATATTGATACTGTCTCCACAACATTAATTCTGCCTATTCCTAGGTGTCCTGCCATATGCCCTTGGAAGTGATGCTGAGTTGGCCATCAGTTTGAGGAATGGAAATCTTGTTTCTCTGTCAGTATTATGGCTTTCAATAACCTCTTCCCAAACTAATCTGCATATGGTTCTCCTTCCTTTAACTACAGATACTGGTTCAAGTGATTCAATTCAGACCACATAGATATAGGTGGAAATTTTCTGGAAGCTGTGGGTGAAAAAAAAATGGCAGTGGACAGATTTCTCTTTGCATTTTTCTTCCACATGTTGGGGTACACAAGTGTGAAACCTGGAAGTGTTGCAGCCATTTTGCCACCATGAAGTGTCAACTTTATGCTAACATTGACACTATGGGGCAAGCAGAGAAACAAAGAGAAATTGTGTCTTTAGTGTCATCATTTGAGTCACAAAATCAAACCAACCCCAAAGACCATCCTAATTTCTACACTTTTAAAGTGTGCTTAAAGACTTTCATTTGCTTTTTTTTTTTTTTTGCTTTTGCTCTTATTATTGTTTTTGCTATTGTTTTCCTACTTTCAACAGGGAGAGGAGTAACTGCTAAAAAGGGATGTCTGCACCAATGTGTACTTTACTTATTTTCCAAATTTTAGAAGGCAATGTGTTTCATTTTGCATTCTGAAAAAAAAAGTGTTTTTTGGGGGTTCTGTTTTATTTTAATACTTTCCTTATTGTGTGTTCTCCTATGTCCTCTCTCTACTTTGCCTCATCTTGTTTGCTGCCCTAGAAGACTCACCTTTGTGGAACATATTAGGTGTACCTGGGTGGTGACTGGGTGGCTCAGTCAGTTAAGCATCTGACTCTTGATTTCGGCTCAGGTAATGATCTCACGGTTAATGAGTTTGAGCACTGTATGGGGCTCTGCACTGACAGTGCAGATCCTGCTTGGGATTCTTCCTCTCTCTCTCTCTCTCTCTGCCCCTCCTGCACACTATCTCTCTCAAAATAAATAAATAAACTTAAAAAAAAATCACCCACGTCCCCTGGCTTCTGTTGGGTTTAGAAAGGCCAGCAGGAGATTAAAGGAAGGGAGAAGGTCAGGGTATTTTTTGCTCTGGGCTTCCCCCACTAAGCATTTGCAGTGAGCTGAACGTGTCCTTCCACTGAAAACCACAAAGAGTCTACAAAACTATCTGCTTCAGAGACCCAAGAACTCTGTGCTTCCCTTGTTCCCTTGTCCTAGGAGTGGTAAAAACTTAGATGCTATTATGCTGTATTACTGGGCTTCTTCTGTTCTACAAACTTGATATATTTGCAATTGAATCCCATGTGAGTGCGCCTCAAATTATCTCTTTGAGTATATCATCTGGTTCTCATTGGAGTCCTGACTGATATGTGATTCAAATCTGATAACATAGTATTAACAGAACTATTCTGTGGTCTGTCTGCTCTACCCAAGTCCATAACATTAGAGTGGAGGTCTTTTTGGTAAAATTCTTTGTGTGATATAATCAAGTTCTCTTTCATTAAAGAGAGAAGCTGTTATGATGCATTTCAAACTACCACCAGATTAGGTTGATTTTGTCTTTTCATCAAATTTGATGGTCCTCCTCAGCTGTGCTCATATTGAATATATGCCAAAAATTGGCCATTATAGCTACTCAATAAGCATTCGATAATAATGGAACATATTTTCTGGGCTACACATTATGTGAACAACTATGTCATTGTGGAGAAAATCCTGGGATATAAGCCGCTTTGTATCAAGGCTTTCAAAGATGTGAAAGGAATTATCTCATGCTATGAGGATTTCAATAATGGCTTTAAATTATAGCAAGTTGGTACAGTCCTGGTCCTAATGCAGTAGGAATAGAAGACCCAAAACTGCATTCCACCTTCTAAATAGAGCAATTACTTTCAGTCCCCTGATGCTGTTGGTACATGAGCTCTAAACAACCTGATTTTGCATGCACATAACTTAATGTGGCAGTCCAGAAATTATAGAAATGCCTAATTCCACTATGGCTTATCAGGGTGTGAGTGATCAGGGGGATTCGTTTTAAATGCTTGTTTTTTAGCCTTAAAGTGACCATTAATCGCTACCGATCTGAATGGACATCCTAAATCCACATTACTTTTCTTTATACTATAAACTTCCTTGGTAAAACATTTCTTTTGTCTATCTTGTGAATAATTACAAACACAATCAAATCTTTCTGTTTCTCATTTAACAGTTTATGTACGTGTACACACATGGATTTCGTGTTATGAGAACTGCGATTATCACTTGTCCCAAAATTTTCTAACTCGGATGATTAATAAGGCATTTGAGATGTGATTTCATTTAGGTTTTACTAAGCATGACAGTGTAACTGTGATTCTTATCCAAAGTATTTCTTCTTCTCTAAACTGGAAATAAAGCAAAATAATAAAAAGAGTAAGAGTATTTGATGACAAAGTTGTGATAGGGGTAGGAAAGAAGAAAGAAAACTGGTGAAGTTCCACAATTCTTCTAATCTGAACTATTAGAGGAAATTTGAGGAGGAAAAGGTTTAGGAATAAAGTACTCTATTATCCTTAATATTTAAAAATCTTTACTACTGTCACTGCAATAATTAGGCTCATTTTTATTCCTCATACCACTTCTACCTCTAATTTATTTCTCCAAGGATTCAGAAACTAAGGAAGGCAGATAAAATGGCAAGAATTTCCATGAGGGGATCAAAACAATGGTGACTGGTCTGGTCCCTTCTTCTGTGTGCAGTTACAGCCAGATTATTTTCTAGAGGAATTGAATTTTCCTTAAATATTGATGATAAACTGACTCAAGTGCGGGTTTGAGCTCAATAAATATTAATTCAAAATTCTCATAAGTCATTTTAAAATTACTTAGTTTATCACTTTTTTACAAATCAAATGGAGACTAGGAAGAAGTTATTTTTAAAATTCTACATATGATGTATTTCAACCCATTTTAAAATCAATTAAGCTTCATGTCATTAAATGATTTAGTCATTTAATCCATAATAATGTAGTCTATATATATATATAAAGTATATAAATTAAATTAGTATCTTACATTCTACATCAAAGCTATTCATCTAATAGTGTAAAATATTTTATAACACCTAATGGTATAAAATATTTTACATATGCTGCCAAAAGCTATTTTAATAAAAAATTTTTAATATGCATTATATACTAATTTAGGTATATTTATAAATATTTTTACTTTTATATAATGGAAGCTAATCAAATACAGTTATTATTTTTAAGAACTTACTATGTGTGCTTTTTCTCTATTAGTACTGAGATGGTATTTAGGCCCAAGAAAATATCAGTGATTGACATTTTTCATAGTTTAAATTAAAATTCCCTCTGTTAAGTGCAATCCCCCCCAAATAAAAGAAAATATTTGTCAAACCTAACTTTATAAACCTTTAATAAATCTCTTACTAAATCTCTTTAAACACATCTAGAAATCAAACACTTAGAGATAACATGTAATAGCACTTTGCTGAATAATGTCTTTTTTAAAAAGTCTGGGTAAGGATTTTAAGAGCTTCAGTATAATAATTAAAGTAATTATATGCATGAATTAAAATGTACTAGTATTCACAAATATAATATGTTGAAATGTTAATTTACTGATTTAAACTAACTGAATCTACTTTCAATTGTTAGCCATTTTAGCAGCCTGTAAAAGCTTAAAAAGCAATTTTAATAAAAAAGTATCACTGTTTGTTATTTAATTCACAAAATTTTCAAAGCTTGAAATATTGTCCACTTCATTTATTGTGTGGAAAGGGTAGAAGAAACGCTTTTCTCTGTTTAGAATCTCTAAAGTTTCTTTATGTTCAGCCTGCAATGGTGGAGTCTTTATTTAAAAATCTAAAAATTTAAAAATGCATGATCATGAGTAAATAAATAGATACAATTAGCTGGTACAAATTGGTAAAAATAATAATTTATGATATATTCAATGAATCATAGAAAGTTTTCATTTTTTCCCAATCTATAATTTTATCTGATACCATAATTCAATTCCGATACATTGCATAGGATGTACCAACAATCATGTTGATAAACAAATAATCTCCAGGACTTCCTTAGGTGACCTTTTTGATGGTAAAAGTCACAACACATTAACTGACACTTCAACTACACCAAGGTTTGTGGAGACAGTCGCTTCTGTGCCCAAACGGGTTGCAAATAAATTTCAAATGAAACCTGGCATGACCCTGAAGGAATTCTAACCTTACACTGTTGTGATAGTTTACCAAGATGGCTTCAGAGTAGAGTAACTTTACACAGCACATTAAAAAAAAAGTGTATACACACACACACACACACTTAGCAATCAACAGCATGGGTGGGTGCAAAAAAAATTCTACATTAAAACCTTTGTTGGAATGTTCTACACTTCCCACAGAATAGAAAATAAAATAACCTTCTATACAATGAATCACAGTGACACTCCTCGAGTTTTTTGCCCATACACATTGTCTAAAACATGTCTTCTTTAGCAGCTAGGCCCTGGCAGCATTGTGCTTGGCTGAGTTCACAGATCTGTTGTAACCTGTAGCTTCCCTCTCACTTCTCTGGCTCTTCTTTCCTGCTAAGCTTTGTTTCCTGGCAGTAATTAAAACCTTCTGCTACTGCCATAGCTACTGCTGCTGCTGGAACTGCCATAGCCACCTTGGTTTCATGGTTTGGCAAAATATTGGCCTCCACCACCACAGGGACCAGAGCTTCTCCCTCCAAAATTTCCTCCTTTCAATGGGTCCAAAATTTGAAGTTTGATTGTTGTGATTACCAAAATTATTATGGCTTCTGCCACCTCCAAAGTTGCTTCCATCATAACCAAATCCATTATGGTCATCCCTTCTGCCACCAAAGCCACCTTGTCCACCAAAACTGAAGTTTCCTCCATGACCAAAGTTGTCATTCACATCAAAAACACCTCCATGACCCATCATCAAAGTTTCTAGAACCGTTTGACCTCTTCAGCTGGATGAAGCACTGGCCATATCTTGCTTAGATAGAGCTCTCCTTACTTCACTGTTGCAGCCATTCACAGTATGGTATTTTTGAATGACAGCCTTGTCTATGGAGTCACGGTCATCAAATGTTACAAAAGCAAAGCCTCTCTTTTTGACACTGCCTCAGTCAGTCATGATTTCAATCACTTCAATATTCTCATATTTTTCAAAATCATCTCTTAGATGTTCTTCAGTGTCTTCTCTAATGCCACCAACAAAAGTCTTTTTCACAGTTAAGTGGGCACCAGGTCTTTGAGAATCTTCTCTCGAGACAGCCCTCTTTGGTTCTACAACTCTTCCACCCACCTTCTGTGGCCTTGCATTCATGGCTGCATCCATCTCCTCCGCAGTGACACGCATCACAAACCCAAAGTCTCTGAGCCGCTTGCTGTTTGGATCTCTCATTTTACCACATCATCCATAAGACTTCCCCATTGCTCAAAATGGCCCCCCCCCCAGACTCTCATTCATTGTTTCAAAGTTCAAACCTCCAATGAAGAACTTCTGCAACTGTTCAGGCTCTTTAGGAGACTCTGACTTAGTCATGACAGCAGTGGGAGGAGACACTTTAACAATGCTTACTCTGCAGCGTCCGTGGACAGAAAGCGAATCATAGAAAGTTTTTAAAGTGAACTTCAAGACTATGAAGATGGAACGTCTGATGCCAAGATTCTAATGGGTCAGATATTGGTGTTGATAGTGTTTAAAACTTTGAAGGCCGAATTTGAGCATTTTGAGAAAAGAAAAGACTTTGAAAGTTTGCAACATAGCTGTACGGCAACATATTTCTAAAAAGTCTGAAAAATCTATATTATTCACTTATTCACTTTCCTCCAAATATCTGCTAAATACAAACATTTCCTCTACAATATTTCAACATGTGCTAAAATCACCTGTGGCTATAAAACTCTTTACTGCATAAGCCTTCCAAGCTTAGACATTATCTAATTTAGATTATCATTCTTTATCTTTGCCTTCCTGAAATTGTGATTCATTGTCTATTTGTCAGCACTCTGCAAATTAAATGGAATAAGCTAAATCATTCAGTTTCTACATTTTCTTCCAGCCTAACAATTTTCAATTTCTTTCAACACATTTCATGTGGTACTTTTTTGAGTCCCTCGATCTTCCAGCTATCTGTTTCTGGAAAAGATCGTCATATCAACTTTCGTGTTACAATATGTTACCCCAAACTGCAGGTATGACCTGACCTGACAAGAATAAGACCATCATTTTTTTATGAAAAACATTTCATTATGTAAAACAAACATTAGTGTAGGCTGCAGTGGCATGTTTAGTAGGCACTAAGGGACAAGAAATATAGTTTGAACGTTACCAATTATTTCTAAAAAGTAGAGTGACACAAAATATGAACTAATAATATGAACTAATCAGATAAGGCAGAGCTCCTCTCATTTTTTTCTCCTTTAAGATTTTATTTTTTAGAGCAGTTTTAGGTTCATGGTAAAATTGAGAGGAAGGTACAGAGATTTCTCATATGCCCACCCACATACATGCACAGTCTCTCCCCCATTATCAACATCCCCCAGCAGAGTACATTTGTTACAACTGATGAGCCTACACTGACACATCATAATCATCCAAAGCTCATAGTTTACATGGGGTTCATTCTTTTTTTGTTCTTTAATGTCTTTTTAAATTTATTTTTGAGAGAGAGAGAGAGAGAGCATGAGTAGGGGAGAGGCAGAGAGAGGGATACGCAGAATCTGAAGTAAGCTCCAGGCTCTGAGCTGTCAGCACAGAGCCCAAAGTGGGGCTGGAAACCATGAACCATGGGATCATGACCTTAGCTGAAGTCAGACACTTAACTGACTGAACCACCCAGGCGCCCCTCATTGGCTTCATTCTTAATGTTGTATATCCTATGGGTTTAGACAAATGTATTATGACAGGCACTCAGTCATAAGAGCTTTTATGTGTACATATATTTTATGTCTATTATAAACTATTAATAATACTAAAAATTTTATTTCTTTTAAAAATATTCTTGTTGAATATTAACTTTCACTCAAGTATATAATTGAGGAGTGCCTGGGTGTCTCAGTCAGTTGAGTCTCCCACTTTTGATTTTGGCTCAGATCATGATCTCACAGTTCGTGGATTCCAGCCCCCCATTGGGCTTTGCTCTAACAGAGTGGAGCCTGCTTGGGATTCTCTCTTTCTCTCTCTCTCTCTGCTTCCCCTCCCCACCCCCGTTTGTGTGCACATACGCGCACACACACTCTCTCTCTTTCAAAATGAATAAATGCTTTTAAAAAAGAATATAATAATTGAAATATCACTTTAATATTCAATAAAATATTTGATCCTTTTAACACATTGTTGGAAAGATAGGAAGGACATTGTCTTTGACCAAGAAAGAAATTTTTGTTAATAAATGTGAGGATACTGATTTCAAGTCTTAGACCTCCAAACCACATTGCCTCCCCAGAAGGGCCATTAACTACAAAGGCTTTACTTCTCTTGAGTGGTCAGTTTATTTGAAATAAAACCAACATCACCAAATTTGCATGCCATAGGGTCACCATATTTCCTTTTAGAATTTCTTCTCAGTTCATCAGTTAATCTGAGGTCACAGGATATTACCTTCCTAAAGCTTTTAGAGCATACCTATTAGATATATCATTAGATATCATTTTTTAGAAAAAAAAATTAAGTTCTCTGAATAAGAAATGTATTTGGATGCAAAACTGTATGAAAGTGAAGTTTATTTGTTTTGTTTGTTTTAAAATGTGTACTTTTTATTCCCAACTATCAAAAGCCAAAGATGTTTGGTATTTTTTCTTTCTCCTATCTCTGCCATAAATGCCACTTTCCTATATGAGAAGAGGAAGAGAATATATTTAGAAGTGTCTCTGTGTATCCTTTGTTTTATATTCAAGTTGCCTTGAGAACTCATCTATTAGGTCTGCTATTAGAATCACAAGTCTGAAAAGACACAATTGTGTTCAATATTAGGATTAACCTTGCACTAATACTAGGCTGGAAATCAAAAATGTTCTCTAGTAATCATATAGTTTTTTAATTTCATCACTTTTGCAAAACCCCTTTCTACCTTGTGATTCCAAATGTGAAAGGTCAAGATGGGCCATATCCTCCCACCAGTGATGATGCTTTTGCTACATCTTCATTGAGTACTTCGAACCTTTAGCAAACATTTGACAAGATTAAAACACAAGATTTTTCCTTTGATCTTTCATACATGTTCAAGCCAATGGGAGCTCTGACTTTGTTCAGAGTTATTTCCTCACTTTATTCAAAACTCTTCAATGATTCACGTATCCCACAAACAAACTCAGAATTCCTTAGTCTCACATGTGAAGTTTTGACTATCAGTACAGAAACTGCTTTCTCATTTTTATTTCCAACCACAAGAGCCCTATTCATTGGGCACACTGAATTGCGCTCCATTTTCCAAACATACTTTCCACTTTGCTATCTTTGAGCCTTTGTTTGTGTCATTCCTTCTATGAGGGATGGAATTCCCTCCCTCTTCTCTTCCAGTCAATATCCTACCTTGACCTTGCTTGGAATGCTACCATGGATCTTGAAGTGTGTGTTGATGTTTGAGAATTTGGGAAATATGTCACTTGGAGAAAGTCTGAGTTTTTGACTTGTATTGCCGCTGGCAACAAGGGTGCATTTCCTAACTTGCCAACAAGATAGTTTAGACTGAATTTTTTTTCATTTTAAAAATGACACAGTTTCATCTGAAAGAAGGGCTCAATAGAAGTGGAAAATAATGGGGAAATACTGTTTTATTTTAAGCATAACTTGTCACTCTCACATCATCCCATCTTTAATACTTTGCTGGATTGATTAGCAGGTGAAATCACAAATTTGTTGAAACATTCCACTTTCCTTCTGGAAAATCCAGTTCTGTGAGTAGTTTCAGCAAGTATTTACAATTCCCACTGGAACGTGGAGACAATCCTTCTTTAATGTTGCCACTCATCATCATCAACTTCATATTTATGAACAACATTTTTACCATGGATATCATTTCATTTTCATTTTAATGAAATTAAAATGAACTTTACAATTTAATTTTAATTCAACAAATTGAACTTTACAAATAAAGTGTGCATTAAAAATGAGCCATCTAATGAACTGAATAGAAGACCAGATGCCTGGAGGCCCTTAAGTCACCAGAGTATTGGAATCAAGATGCATTTCATGGGGCACATATTTACCACATGTTACTGTAAAGTCCATTGAGTATTGAAAGCGACAAATTTTGTCTGCTTTTACTTAGTGCTCATATCACACTGATTGATGGTCTAAAAACAAAAGATACATGGTGAAAGTTTAAGTGGGAAAAACATAACACTACAGCAGCCCAAAAGTTCTTACCAGCTGGGTCACTACTGATGCTTCTTTAGTCTTCAACACTTGAAAATACTCATCAGTATCAGTTGGTATTTTACACTGTTCTAAGTGCCACACTAATGGCCACATAATTATATTATGACATAGGATACTGTAGTATTAAAGATATAAGTTAGAGGTTCCTCATTTATTCCTGGTTAGCTTTGGACTTGGTTTACTAATACCAAATTATTATTATAAATTCTGTTGACTTTATGAATGGTTTAACAACCATTCATCTTGTAGAATAATCAATCAGGTGTTTAGGGCTATAAAGTATAAATAAATTTCCAAATGATGTACAGAGTGAGCTAGATTTGTAACAAACAAAAATGCCTTCTAACACATGATTGTTCTATTTATGTAGTACATTTGTAAGTGTCTTTCATTAGGGTCAAAGCAGTTTATTATGGTTTACAAATCTTCAGAAACCATGAATGGTATGAGTGTTGACATGCGAAAGCTTGGATGCATTCTAGCATTGTGTATATTTAAGTGTGATTACTATTTAACCGCACTGTAAAAATAATGCAAATGCCTTGGAATCTCATTTCCCCTTTTTGCTTAAAATATTTCACATTTCAAAGCCTACCTTTTTAATTCTTAACTACTAGCACATACTTGTTTCAACAAGGCCTAGCATATTCTTGCAATTTAACAATTAAACTTTCAGTGGTGTCAACCTTTTGTCTTATTGCTTTTTTTGTCCTATTCATTACATTTTTTGTTTGTTTTATAGAGCATTTTTGTAATTGTGTGCTTTTTAATAACTTTTTTAACAGTAATATACAAAACCTTTAATAAGTGATAAGGTAAGAGCCTTAACCAGTCACTCTGTGTTCATTAACTAGTCCCCAGAAGCCATAGCCATTCCAATCATTGCCATTAAAAGCCAAGATAGTTGACCAGGTATGTTCTGGTTGCATATCATCTATATCACCCATGTTCTGAAATGGATGCTCTATTTGTATTTGGGTGTCTAGAAACAGAATGACAATAGAATAAGTCCCCTAATGTCTCTCAAAGAATATAAACTTTTTTTTTTTTTTTGGAATCAAAGTGTAAAGGAATCACTTGGTGATTTATTGTCTACTTCTCATTCACTTATTCAGACGGATTTTCAGGCTCGACTGCATTATAAAGATAGCATGTATAATCTGGAGGACATCATTTTCCATTTTCCATCAGCTTGTGCCCTGTTTATAGTCTTCCATTGTCTGGCCTATGAAGTACTATCATATGATGACTCAGACTACGTGGATGGAACTGGAGGGTATTATGCTAAGTGAAATTAGTCAGAGAAAGACAAAAATCATATGACTTCACTCATATGAGGACTTTAAGAGAAAAAACAGACGAACATAAGGGAAGGGAAACAAAAATCGTATAAAAACAGGGAAGGGGACAAAACATAAGAGACTCATAAACACGGAGAACAAACTGAGGGTTGCTGGAGGTGTTGTGGGAGGGGGGATGGGCTAAATGGGTAAGGGGCACTAAGGAATCTACTCCTGAAATCATTGTTGCACTATATACTAACTACTTTGGATGTAAATTTAAAAAAAAGAGTCAGAAAATCAGGGTCCCAGACCCAGCTTAGCTACTAACAAACATTGCATTCTCAAGATTAATCATGTCTTTTGGACCTCTGTTTCCTTTCTTGAAAAACCTAGGATTTCAAATTACCTATCTGTAAATATTCAAGTGACTTTAATTCTTTGATTGAAAATGTGTTTGAAATAAAGGCAGATATTTCTAGATGTGACGTACAGACTTTGTTCCATTAATGAAAAAAGAAACATTCATTTTTAATGCTAGTTTAGTCATGTGCTGAAATCTCAAGACTTCAATTGACTTCAAGCTCATACTCAGCAAATCCTGTGCTCACTGGAGATTATAAGCCTTACCTTTACCTTGCTGTTTAGCTATTAACGTTTCTGTTCTACCAGACAGTAAAAGGCAGTGGAATAATCCAAGACACACTGAGCAGTTGTAAAGAATTTCTCTTCATTTCTCCCAATAGAATTTTAACTTCATTTTTCATTTGATCATTTACCTTGTGTTGATTTGAAGTTTTTCCCACCACTGAAAATATAATCATCTAAGTATATATATATATATATATATATATATAATATTAATAATTTTCCAAGAGACATTCCTGAGGAAACAATTATTTGAAAATAATTTAGTATATTATACTAAATTAATTACATGAAAATAATCCTACAAATTACTTAAGTTTTACCTGATCATTTGTTTGCATCTGGTCATTTGTGTAGGCTAGAAAGGTGTTACTGAGCACTTTGGGGCAGAGTTCTCAAACTCAATTTTGAAAACTAGACTAATTTGGAGAACCTTGAAGAAAATACCAATAACTGGGCTCTACCTCATAACACTTAGCTAAGAATTTCTTCTTTTTTTTAAATTAGAATTTTTTTAATATTTATTTATTTTTGAGAGACACAGGGAGACAAAGTGAGAGTGGGGGAGGGGCAGAGAGTGAGGGAGACACAGGATCCGAGGCAGCCTCCAGTCTCTGAGCTGTCAGTACAGCCCCACCTGGGGCTTGAACCCACAGACCGTGAGATCATGCCCTGAGCCGAAGTCTGACACTCAACCGATTGAACCACCCAGGCACCCCATCTTCCTTTTTTTTTTCTTTTTTCTATTTGAGAGAAAGTGAGAGAGCACAGAGGAGAGGGGAAGAGGTAGAGAAAAGAAAGAATCTTAAGCAGACTCCAAACAGGGTTTGATCCCATGACTCTGGGATCAAGATCTGAGCCAAAATCAAGAATGAGATGTTCGAGGACACCTGGGTGTCTCATTTGGTTGAACGTCTGATTTCGGCTCAGGTCATAATCTCCCGGTTTGTGGGTTCGAGCCCTGTGGTGCGCTCTGTGCTGACAGCTCAGAGCCTTGAACCTGCTTCAGATTCTGTGTCTCCCTCTCTCTGCCCCTCCCCTGCTCCTGATCTGTCTCTCAATAATAAATTAAAAAAAATTTTTATAAGAATGAGATGTTCAACTGACTGAGCCACCCAGTGGTCCCCAGAAATTCTTGAAACATTACGTTAGGGATAACAATGTATATGTAAAATAAAAATGCCATTTATTTGAACTACTACATGATGGAGACATTAAAGCAGTCATTCCCAAACCATACACCATGTATTAGAATCATCTGGGAGATCTTTAGAAACTGTTGATACCTGCATTGCTTCCCACATATTCTGATTTAATAAGTTTGAGGTTCAGCATTGGCACTGGGTTTTTAAAACCATTTAATACTCCTGTGAAACAAAGTCCAGAAACCACCGCATTGAGAGAATGCCTTTTTTTTATATCAATATGTTTTGCTATTTTATAATAATTACATATTAAAAGTGTGAAAGTATAAAACATAAACTATTCAGATGGGCATCTTGGTGGCTCAGTCGGTTGAGTGTCTGACTTCAGCTTAGGTCATGATCTCACTGTTCACGAGTTTGAGCCCCACATAGGCTCGCTGCTGTCAGTGCAGAGTCCACTTGGGATCCTCTGTCTCCCTCTCTCTGCCCCTCCCCTTCTTGTGCTCTCTCAAAAATGAATAAACATTAAATAAATATTAAAAAATAAAAATAAAACAGAACTATTCAGAGTTCTCTGAAAAGAAGCAGAAATAGAAGATATTCAGAATGGAGTATTCCAGGTTTAGGAGACTCAAGTATTGCTCCAGGTATGGTGCACAAAATACCATTTCTCCATAAATCTATTTTTTCAATATATATGGCATTGTGTTTTGTGTGTGTGTGTGTGTGTGTGTTTTACCTTTTCAACACATTTGTGATGTAAATTATTCATAAAATTGGAAATATTGGGAGCTGTCAATGTTAAAAACAGACATACTGCCTAATTTTTATTGCCAATTCATCTGGATTATTATTTTCACCTGCTTGATTTGAAATTTTAAGGATAGATTCAGATTAGCTAATGCCAATGGATGTTCCTTTTCAAAAAATGTGTTGGCTTATTTTTTTTAACAATTCCAATACTATTCAGTAATGGACAAAACAGATTCTTTTCATTGGTCCTCTCCATTGGTAATTTTCAATAGGTAGATAGCATAAAGTCTTGCTATGTATTTTTGGAATTGTTTTGGAAGATTATCTGCACTTTGGGAGGTTTTATTTTATGTTTTGGTTTATTTTGTTTAGGAGAATCTATATTGCGCATGCAAAAAAATGTAGTTATTTGTGTGAACTACATTCCTCTTGGTGAAATTAGATCTCTATTATTGACATTAAAACTAAATCTTTCCAGTGATTAAGCAGGGTGGATGAAATTGGGAAAGCAGCGATCATTAGATAATCATTGAAGATTGCCTGTAAAATTGCTTGGGCAAAGAGACACTTCAGTGTCACTTGGCAGTGGGCATGGCTGAGAATACATATCAAAAAAGCACAGGCATGTCATCAGTAAAACAGACACTAAGGAGGGTGTGGATCTTTAATACCATTGATACTTTGAAAATAACAATTTTTTCCTAATATTAGTAAGAACCTAAATGCCATCTCTGATGTCTTAGGAGGCTGTAATGATTTATTTTTGGTATGGTCTATAGACTAGAAAGCAGAGTAAGAGTTATAAATTTATAAACTGAAGGAAGATGGCAGCCTCTGTAAGAGCCTGGTACCTTGTCCCTTACCACTCCCCACTGCTCACCTAATCATGGCTGATTATTAGAGCCTGAAGGAAATATCATATATGAGATTCGCTGCAGATAGCTGAGACCTTTAAAATAAATCTTGGTAGATAGCACATAGAAAAGCCCCAAGTACTTTAAAAGTCTTATACTGCCAATGGAATCTGAAACAAAGTTCATGAATAGAAGCATTATACTAATATTATGTGGGAGGAAGGGAGTGATTTGATCTGTGTGACAATGTATTTGGAGCATGGATGAGGTGCTACTCTTGTGGATTTGTGGTGACTAGCTCTTAGTAGAAATGGAAACATTGGAGGAGAATTATATTTGTCGGCTGAGAATAACCTATACATTTGTACCTGAGAGTAGAGTAGCCTCAACACAACTTCCTAAACTAATGACCTTAAATCTCTGAAGAAGAAACTCTCATTCTAGTTTCTACCATTTCTCCATTCAATGCTAGCCACAAGACAACAATAAGTTTATCTCCATGTTGAGAGGTTTCAAACATACTAACATGAGTTTGCAGAGAAATTTATGGTCCATTGAAGCTCTTAGTTCATTTGTCCTGCTATGAAGTATTTCACTGATTGAAATATAATCGTATACCACAATTTATCCTTTTTGTGTGTGCACTTAGTTTTTTGGGGTTTTTTTTGTTTTGTTTTGTTTTGTTTTTTGGCTATTACAAAGAATGCTGCTATTAATGTCCTCATATAGGTCTCCTTGTGTTTCTGTGAAAGAGTTTCTTTCAGGCAAATTCTTAGAAATGGAATGGCTGGAATATATATTATGCATATATTCATCTATACTAGATATTTATAAATTGTATTTCAAAGTGGTGGTACCAATTTTAACTTCAACTAGCAGTTTGTGAGAGTTTACATTGTTTCATATCCTTTCTGCTATTTTATTGCCAGACTTTTCAATGTTTGCCCCTATATGGCTGTGGTTTTAATTTTCGTTTCTTTGATTACTAGATTAGATAGTTGAGCTTTCTTTGTGTGTCATAATTTTTATTGCTCTTATTTGTCTCTCCATCCTCCCAAAGGTTTATATATATTTTCCCTGACAAAATTCCTGTGTATGTAACCTAAAATAAACAGAAAATCATATAGGCTTCATGTGATTGTGCCTTCTAATTGCCTTTAAAATCCCACTGTTCCCTACTTCTTATATCTCTGTCTAAGTCTCCTTTATAAACTGAATGTAGCCATGAGTTCTGATCAATGAAATATAAGCTGACATGTTAAATGGAACTTCCAGAATGTTTACTTAAACAGTAAGGGCTTTTCTCTTAGTTTCTAGTCAATATGCAATAACTAGTAATAGACTAGCTTTCCAAACATAGACAACTAGAAAATTGAATTAAATAACTAAGCATCTGTTTGTAGACATTAGATAAGAGGCACCATAGAATTATAACCCCAGAAAGAATGAAAAGAAGGAAAGTCCAACAATTGTCCCAGCTTTCTATCTGAGAGTACTATCTAGATATTAGTGCGGAAAGGAAAAATTCAGAGATCAGCTATCTCACTGAGTTGAGAAAATAGAAATTGTTGGTATCTGAAATTTGTAGAGCATAATTCTAGAGAGGAGTGAAATATAAAAAAAAATAACTTCAGAAACCTGCATGGAGTTTTCTTTGAGTCATTGGCTGAATATTAAATTTCATAGGGTGATACACCACAACACCAGGCAAAAAACAATTACTGGGGATTGTAAAGGGAACAACTTAGAAATAAAAGGCTATTTAGCAATTGAAAGCTGCAGACTTCCAATACATAAGAAAATTGATAAATCTCAAAACCATTACATGAAAAAGAAATCAGATACAAAATAATACATACTGTATGATTTCATTTGTATGAAATTCTAGAATAGTCAATACTATCCTATACGAATAAAAATCAGATCAGCATTTGTTTTGAACTGGGCTTCAAGTAGCTAAGTGGTGTGGCATGAAAGAACTCTTTGGAGTGATGGAAATGTTTGAAATTTTGTAGTAGTGCTCATACAGATAAATTAATTGACCTGAAAACTTAAAATAGGTGCATTTTATTTTATGAAATTTATACCTTAATAAGGTTGATTTCATAAAAGAAAAAAGTTACATTTTCATCTCCTTTTTCAACTTGTTTCTTGGAATGATAATCTGATAACTGGAGCTTTAGCAGCTACACTGGACGAGGACAAGATCTGTCTCCGAGGGGATATTAGAGAAATGCATGAAAGACTTCCAGTCTCTGAAATGATACGTACTCATGATAGGTATACATGAGTCATGTATATCTAGATGAGATATACACATCTAGACAGGGAGATCACTGGACTTTTCATCTCCCATTTCTTTTACATGGGAGAAAAATGAACATCTACTGTTTTAAGCTATTATTTTTCTGTACTATATTCCTTGAAGCTAAGCCTGACTATAAATAACACATACTGCTTATGGGCAGAAAGAGTATTTGACTTAAGAAAATTAAACCCATGTTTTAATTTACTACCTACAATGCTAGAATCTAAATGAGCAAAACTTATAGACCTCAGTGAAGAAAAACAGTGCAATAGTGCAAGCAGTCTACACCCAGAGTAGTCCCATTTTGGAGCTGAAGAAAGATTTTGTTAACATAGAAGGACTCAGAATGGATGTCACCTCTGTCCCCTACATGAGGAAAATCATTAGGAAACTATTCTAATTAAACTAAATCAGGAAAAATTTCCAATATAGAAAAGACAAAGATCATACTAAATAATGATGAACAATAAATCTAGAAAAAATCATAGATTGATGTATATGAATGTAATCATAATAGTACAACTGAAGATTTGTAAAATGTGTTAAATAAAGATCTCACACATGCGCACGCGCACACACACACACACACACACACACACACAGGGAAGTAAGGGAAGAAACACTAACTTAGACTAAAAGTCCTAAAGTTTTTGCAATTAAACATCATTGGGAAAATCAAAGCCATATAAAAGTTTCATCTCAATGGTGAAAAGAGAAAAAGTAAGTAAATCAGCCCCATAAAGAAGGATATTCTTTACATTTAATGGTAGAAAAATACAGACTTAATATTCCTTTAAAGATAGAATGATAAATAGTAGTCAAATAGAGGTACATGATGGAACTTATAAATTAGTGAGGATGTAATTAAAAAGAAACTTGCTCAATCAAATATATTTTTTTAAAAATCTAATTAAAAATTTGTAGAAGATATTGAGCTAATGGGAAAATTATAATGAATATGAATGAGTTCATTTTCTTAACAAAAAGCAAATACTTCAAAATATCTAGCTAGGGTTTGTAAAAGAAAGGTGGCCAAATTGTAGTCTTTATAGATGGATATGCACAGCTAGAAAGAGAGATCACTTAATTGTACATTGATTAGGCTGTTTCTATGAATTTCTGAATTAATCCTTAAGACTAAAATATCCTCACTTTTCATTTTGAATTTAAAATTCTACTTGCTTATCTTAATTCTTATATATCCTCCTCAGACTACTATTTTATATGTCTATTTTAATATTTCTCTATTGTGGTAAAGAGACATTTCTGTCTACAGATTGTAACCTCCTGAAAGAAGGCATTATATATTATAATAACTCAATAAATATTCTATTATTAAGAAAGCTTATCTCTGTCCTTATTATAAACCCTTTGTGTAATTGCTTTTGTCATATTTCCATCATTCAGAGGGCTTAACATCATGTTTTGCTAAAAAGAATGTGACCTCAGAGATTGTTGAATAAAATAGAACTTAACATATAGAACATGTTCACCTATAGAAAAGTGTGTTGAGAAACATAAACTAGAAAATGAGACAACAAAAGGGTCAACAAAAATAGCATGCATATAAAGTTCTAAACCTCACCTTCTTATTTCATAGGCAGGCCTTTTTGTTTGTTTGTTTAAAGATTTTTTTGTTTTTAAGTAATCTCTACACCAAAGTGGGGCTCAAAATCACAACCCTGAGATCAAGAGTCACAGGCTCCACTGATTGAGCCAATCGGGTGCCCCAGCTCTTTTGTTTTTAATTAACATATGTTCTCTCTTATTTGGCCACATATTTAGCAAAATTAACTCTCTTTTTCCAGCTTACAGTAGATTTAGGGCAGCATAGTACAAACGTGCTAATGGATGAGAGATTTTAAAAGTAGTTACCAGCTACACATGCAGTGAAAAAAAACTGTTCATTGCATAAATGTGAGAGAAAAGAAAAAGAAAATTATACAAAACAGATTTAAGAATCATAGAGGCAAAATGTCTTAGAAGTCTAATAGTCCCTTTGGACATCTTTCCATTGAAGTACAAACAATAAGAACATATTTTTAATGATGACATTGATACTTTAAAGTGTACAAAGTGTTCCACAATCCATTTGTTGTAGAGAGCATGTAATGCATGCAGTTTTTAAATGCTTCTATTAAATACAAAAAGGAAGAAAGTTGATTGATTATATTATTCACCTAGATGAACACCTCATTCTATAGCAAAACCCAAATGATGCTTCATTTTATTTTATGTTCTTTTAAATATGGATGATTTGTATTTATTTCCTCTAATTCTTTGAACATCACTGAAAAATAGGTAAAGAAATGATTTCTATTGCATAGGTGATGATATATAAGTTTGCAAACAACATAGATTCCCACACAACTAATTTGGATAATAATCTTGAAAAAAATATAACTCTAAATATTTTGCCCTCATCCATCAAAGAGTTTTGATCTATTTTTCACCTACTTGTAGTTAAGAAAGTTGAGGCTTTGCAACTTCATGAGAACCCTCATGTTACCCTGACTGCTTTGAACATTATCAAGAACCATTTTTTTGTGAGGGAGAAGCCAATGGCACAATGTTACCAGCCCTGGACCAAGATCATGAATTCTTAAACCACTTAACAAAAAATTGCAATGTCAATGTCAACTCAGCCCATCTCAAATATCTCCTCCCAGCCACTTCAATATAAAATTGATCATCACTGATCATCAGCAGCACCTCAAAAATTCATTGGCATGTTTACTTTTATTTTTAAATTATGTTTTATTTAATTTACTCTGTTGTTACAGGTGCACAATTATGAATCACTGGAATTCACAACTCAGTTGAGTGTGATGTGGAGAACAAAGGCAAGAGAAAAATACATATATATTTCCTTACAATCTATTGCCCACTGGTAAATCCTTGAGACGTTGGTAAGTGCCTAGTCCTTCCTCTAGGAACTCAACTGCCTCCATGTTAATAGTTTGCTAAAGGCAAAGGCAATTTCAACATTAGCCCGGCCTCGAGAATCCTGTGAGTCTCTTTTAACATATAAAAGTTCCCTCGGAAACTTCCTTTATCTCTACTCCCCAAGCTATGTTAGCCATCATCTTCCAAACATATGGTCCACTGATATATATCTGAAGGGTCTCATGACTGAAGTTTTACTAGACAGTAGTAAATGACCTTATCCTAACAACAGCTAGCCCCTCAAGGTCCCGGAAACCTTGCTTCCAAATTCCATAGAGACTTATGCTATCCCTAACTCCCTCCCAACTTGAAAGTATATACTAAGCCACTCCTCACACAACCCAGGGAAGCTCTCTGTGCCTATGGGTCCTGTCCCTATGCTTTAATAAAATCACCCTTTTTGCATGGAAGATGGCTCAAGAATTATTTCTTAAACATTGGCTCTGAACCCCAACATTTTTCACATCAAGTGCAGTAGTTCTTCCAGAGAATATGCTTTATTTGAGCTGTAATACAGGCTAGGACATCCTTAAACCTCCCTGTAGGACTAGAGAGAAACAATGGAGTAGTGAATAGAGGTAAAGTATATACCCAAGTGGGCAGATACAGCTTATGTCTTGCAAAGGTTGAATGGTCTGGACTTTTTTCAATACCCCCCATGTATTACTCCCCCATGTAATGGTATTCTCAAAACAGGTTCCTCAAACGTCAGAGAGGGGGAGGTGGACCAATAGCCTAGAGCATGGAAAAGCATGTAAGACATTTGTAAGACTGCCTGAAATATATTTTGATTGCATTTACTGATGTATTTATAAAACTTAGTGTTTTTCTCCCCACATGGTACATTGTTTAGTGAATCTGTCTGCAAAAATAGATGTGTCTTCACCTGCTAATCTCCAAAGTAAATATGATCAAATTAAAGCTCAAAAGATGCCTTCATGGATACTACCTAACAGCAGAGTTGGTTTAGATATTTATTTAAATGGCCATTGCCAAAAGGTGAAAAGTAACACTGAAACTATTCTCATTAGATTGAAAGGTATCAAAACCCACTGAAGAATTATTTCTCTTAAAATGTGTTTGCTCCTTTCTTCTTAATGCCTTCTGGAATGGTGCAAAATACAAACTAGATCTCAGAAAGATTTTTGTGTAGGTGGATTAATTTGATTGCATAATAATTTCCTGATGTGATGGCTTACTCTTGTGGTCATTACATAAATACTGTTTGAGAGTGATGAGTGAGGACTTACTGGGGTCATATTTTGATCCTACCCAAAGTGGAAGCAAACATTGGGCCTTCTGTTTCCAACTTGGTAAAAATGTTGGAAGTTTTTTTTTCACAAAGCGTCACACATGGATGAAGTAGAGTAGAGGTAAAAGTAATTTTCTAAATAAGGCTATGATCCAGGTGCCCACATCAGAAACTTCAGGACTGACTAAGGACTAGTCAATCTTGGCAAAATTTTGCAAGTGACTCAGATGCACTGCCATGATTGAGGACTACTCTGGGATGAAGTCTGTTCAAGATTAAAGTGGAAAGGAACATAATACTTAATGAGAGTTGAATGGGTTATTTCACTCATTCATGTTTGCTCTACAACATATCTAAAATGTGTACTATCAAAGGAGCATGGGGTCCACTAATATTAGGTAAAGCAAGAATATTCTTCCACAGAGGCATTGAAAGGTTCTTTTTCTATTTCCTTCCTGTTCATATTTATGTCTAGCTCTGAGCATTTACTTCTAAATTTTAATTATCATTGGTCAGTCTGATAAAGGTTATAGAATTCTCCTGAAGAAAATGTATTAAAATGTTCCCCAGTAAACTGTCACCCAATGTTGTATGGTTTGGGATGCTCTATTTACATTATGAAAGCAATAAATTAAAAAAAACAGCAACAATGACAAAAATATAGAATTGGAATTTGGAATAAAGCCTTACTACAGCACTTAGAGACTTGCTATATAAATCATTTTCCACTTTCTATATAAATCATTTTCCACTTTCTTTCCATTTTCTTAATAGCATGGAATTACTCAGAAGAAATAAACTGATCACACAGGAATACAGTTGCTTCCTTAAACATCTTTCAAATGAGATTTTTTAAGATCATACTGTACAGCAATTATTTAGTAGTAATACTCACATGTACACATCATTTTATTAGTAGATCATACTTGGAGCATAAAAATAGTTTAAAAATTATGTTCTCATTTTTTATGTGAAATAATAATCTAAATAGTCTCTAATAGTACAATACCATATATCTTCCTAATATATTTCAGTTTATTTTTCAGGTAAATTTACATGCAGTCGTGAGAACAGGAGAGCATGAAAACTTATTTTCCCTGTTCTCATGAGTTTCTCTGCTCAGAATATGCAGGTCATGATTGTGTAGGTTTCAGTCATCAAATTTTTCTCAGGACAGGGCTCCACAAAGATTTCTATTTTGCTGTGAATAAAGCTAATTGTTTTATGTTTTGGTTACTTGAATTATGTGTAGACAGCTGTCATAAAAAATCAATAAACACTTAAAAGTGTTAAGGTAACATAAATCCAAGATTACTATTCAAAGTCATAATACAAGTGTTCCTGATGTGTTTGGTCAAGGGAAGTCTCAAATGTGTGTTTAATAAAGCCTATTGGCCTTCATTCATGATTTGAACTTGAAGTAACAATTAAGGATTGATACAAACCTTCAAAAACAATGCAATTTAAGAAGATAATGTAATTCTTAACCTTTTTCAGCATTTGAAAATAAATAGTAGTTACAGATTTTTAATTGCAACAAGTGCTAGTAAAACCTGGAACAATGTTAGTTTCTTATACTATAAGCCTAGTTTAAATTAAATGGTACTGGAGGGTATCACAAATAATTGACCTTCAGGGCAAAACAAACAAGCCATTTCCTTTTGATGATAATATTGTAATAATAAAGACAAAATTTCCATGTTAACTCTTCAAAGAAAACCTGTCTTGTTATTTCACAGAATTATAGAGACAGAAAAATAATTTTTCCTCTACCCTTCTAGGTTTTTGGCTGAAACCTCCATGTAATAAAAGACGGATTAACTGGAAAAAAACAAATGGAAATTTAGTAACATGTATACTTCCTGTCAGGGAGGAAGACCTTCCTCTGACCTTTGGTCCTTCTAGCTGGACTTAGAATCAAATTGACGTAAGACAGGTTAATAGGAGAAAATCAAATTTAATAGGTATACATACCTGGAATCCACACAGACGTGAAATTAAGTGAGGCAGCATGAACCTTATATGATCCAAGGAAAGGGATAGGGGCCTAAGGACACAAAAGGGAGAAAACTCATTAGCAAGAAAGTGAAAGGAGATGTTCTGGGAAAACAAGATTGCTCTATTATTCAGATGAGTTCCTTCAGTACAGGGGGCCTGTTAATATTTCTCTTCCTGTTGCAGGCTCTCCTTTCCAATGTAAATTTAGGCAGTTATGGGGGTGGCAGAGTGCCTTTCCTGCATCTGCTGAGTTTTTATTACATTTTTTTTTTAAAGAGAGAGTTGGGGGAGGAGCAGAGACAGAGAGAATCTTTTTTTTTTTTTAAGTTTATTTATTTTGAGAGAGAGAAGACTGAGAGCATGGGGGAGGAGCAGTGAGAAAGGGAGAGACAGAGATTGAGAGAGAGAGAGAGAGAGAGAGAGAGAGAATCCCAAGCAGTCCGCATTGTCAGTGCAGAGCCTGACATGGGGCTCCATCTCACAAACTTTCAGCTCTTGACCTGAGCCAAAAGTCAGGAGTCAGATGCTTAACTGACTGAGACCCCCCAAGAGCCCTGGTTTTCATTACTTTAAATTTGAAATAATCTTTATGCTAAAGTGGCACATTTTTGGGGTGTCTTCTCCTGCATCCCTTTATTGCTGTATATATGGGAGATACCCAGAGAAGCTGAGTAACTCTTCAAAATGTACCGAGCCACCACCTTAAATACCATCTCTAGCTAAAGCCAAAAATAAGATTTTGGGGGATGGGAAGCCAGTTTTGGGGCATTTTCAGGTAAAGCACAGTAAACCAGCGTATGACTGTTAAGAAGATTTAGTTTCTACCTTCTCCAATGATAACATCTTCTGGAGATTTAGTCATCCTTTTCTTCCTGGTACAGGGAGAGAGACACTCTCAGAAATGGAGATTTCCCTTCTACATGTAAATGTCTCTTACAAAAGGGTAATGCAGAGGCCACTTTGAGGCAAACTGGCTTGAGTGATGGAATGTGGAAAGGGCCCACAGGGACCACCTGGCTGAATACAGACAGGCCCAACAGGTGACCCACCTCAAAATATCCATAGGCCTTAAATAACCAATGGGCTACTCATAACTAGGCACAGTTACCAAAAAAGGGAACATTCTAGAGGTGGCTACCTCCTCATCTTTCCCCTTTAAATGAGCCCCATCCACTACTTCCTTGCAGACAGCCTTTCCTTTGCAGTCCTGCCTGCTCCTCCGTTGTGATGTATTCAATAAACTTCTCCTTAGTTCTCCTTAGTCCTTCTCCTTAGTTCTGCCTCAGGGGAATCCTTTCACTACCTGCAGCACCAGCTCCCACAAGACCATCACCCCACATTTAAGGATCCCCATCCAATTGGACAGATCCTCTATTTAGACACCACAGGTAACTTCTGCTTAGTTTTCAGAGCTTCTCCCTATGTCTGCTCTTTCTTAAAAATAATTTGCCTAAAACAATCCTTATGTCAAAGAGGCCTACTTTGGGATGACAAATTGTTTTCCTTAAGAAGAGCTTTCATTCTTGGAGGTACTGGTGTCTTATTATTTTTAGTCATCTTAATTACATTAAAATGATCCTTCCTGCCTATGTCATTTCGTAAATAATAACCTGACAGAGTATAAATTTATGGTGGAAGTCACTTTCAGGCAAACAGCGTTGAGCAATGGAATGTAGACAGGGCCATGGTGACCATCTGGCTCAATACAGACAGGTCGACCAGGCGACCCACCTCAGCATATCCATTGGCCCTAAATGACCAATGGGGTACTTACAACCAGGCACAGTTACCAAAAAAGGGAAAATTCCATAGGTCACCATACTTCTTCATCTTCCCTCCTTAAAAGCAGCCCCTTCTAATCGCCTTCTTACAGACAGCCCCTCCTCTGCTGTCCTGTCTGCTGCTTCCTTGGTGTGTATTCCGTAAACCTCTATCTCCTTTGTTCTGCCCCAGGTGAATTCTTTCACCACCCATGCTACCAACTTCCACTGGATCATCGCCCCACATTTGGTGGTCCCCATCTGATCCAGATACACCCCATTTAGGTACTACATTTATGAAACTGTTAAGTTGAAAGAACTCTCATCTCAGCATTTGTAAATGATGTTCCTTAAATTTATTTATATTTCAAAGCATAATGGAACATATATTTTCAATTTCATGGTTACATAACTATCATGTGTACACACATGAAAACATGTGTGACACTAAAGACACTAAAACTTATAGTCACATATGATTAAGAAACGAATTATCTTGAATTATCTGATAATTCCATTACTTTAATATATATATATATATATATTTTTTTTTTTTAACGCTTATTTACATTTTGAGAGACAGAGACAGAGTGTGAGTAGGGTAGGGGCAGATAGAGAGGGAGACACAGAACCAAAGTGGGCCCCAGGCTCTGAGCTGTCAGCACAGAGCCCGATGCGGGGCTCAAACTCATGAACCTTGAGATCATGACCTGAGCTGAAGTTGGATGCTTAACCAACTGAGCCACCCAGGCACCCCAAATAATTCCATTACTTTAGATGGTCCTTTTAAAAGTTTGGTCATATGATTTTCCATAGTTTTTTCTAAGTATGTACTACAATAAAATTATATATAGATTATGACAATTGCTGGAGGAGTAAGTGAAGTCAAGAGAAGGTTTTTGAGATTGAATAAATAATAGCACAGTTGGTGGAATAGCTCCGTGCAGAAAAAAATGGACAATGTTGATAAGAATTGCTAGAGAGATACTGAAATGGCTTCAAAGCACAAAGTTGAACAAAAACCCAAATGGCTACCCTAATATTTCAGCGAAACTCAATTTTAAAGTAACCTTTTTCCTCCTTCCATAAACCTCCCCTACCTTTTGTTTCAGGAACCGGATACCACCCTATCACATGAGGAAGGAAGCTGGCAGCACATACACAATTCCTGTCAAAACTGGTTAGATCCCGTATTTCTCTGTAAACCCCCAGCCCCTTTCTCAGGGTGGGCTTGCAGTTTTTTGAAGCCTTATTCACTGCAGCCTCCTTTGCCAAGCAATTCCTGTCAAAACTGGTTAGATCCTGTATTTCCCTATAAAACCCCCAGCCTCTTTCTCAGGGTGGGCTTGTGGTGTTTTGAATGAAGCCTTATTGACTGCAGCCTCTTTTGCCAAGCAGTAATAAATTATCTTCCTTCTTTATATCCAGACTCTGTCTTTGCATTACATATTTCGGCTCCAGAGCACAGAGCTTGGTTTTCAACAAAAGTATCTCGAATATGTAATAGCAGAGAGGATCAGGTATCCAAGGGCAAAACATGGACACATTAACTACACTTTGAAGAAGGAAGGCAAAATTGGGGGGTATAGAATATTAGATGGGTGGATGTGCTGGTAGAAGTTTATGGAAGCCCTTTTCTGATTGTTTCAGATTGCACAGTAGTTTAGGAAGCGAGATCATAAGCAAATACTGAATGAGGGGGAGAACATGCTGAAATTGTAATGAGAAAAGTCTGTGATATTGAAAAGAGCTGGAGAAGAATAGACTACGATAATAATAATTTCTGGGCAGCTCTATGAGCTCATTTGAGGTTTGTGGCCATGAAGTGAAAAGCAGCATGGGTTGTGTCATTTTCTGTAGTCCTGTTCACTTTGTGGGTGGGGAACAGGTGAAAAGAGAAATTCAGTTGGTCGTGTGTTTACTCATCAAGTATATGAAGCAAGGAAGGGGCGAGGAAGGTGAGAACTTATGAAATGATTGATTATGGACGTTAAGTTGGGTAAGGGGGAAGCAGAGACGGTACAAAAGTCTGCTTGGACTCTTCCTGACTTGATCTAGACCACTTTAAAAAGAAAACTCCTAGATGAAGCATCAGTGCTTCCAGAGTAGGTCTAAACCAATCCTGGTGCAAATGAGGTCTCTCAGAGAAGTGCTTTCCTTGCCACAGGCTCTAAATTACCCTGTCAAGGCCCCGTGGAAAATAGTTCAAATGACCCCTGGAAATCAAATGGTTGCTTCACTTTCCTTATTGTTTATCAATTCAGTGACAGGAACATTATGGATACTCAAGCGTATCCCAAAAGAAAGGAATTTTCTCTATATCCAACAAAATCAGAGAAGTGTTGGGATAGATACACAGGTCTATTAGCGTGAGTAATTCCAGACTTCATCCTCAAAATGTATGGGTAGTTTATCCCTCGCTTCTACAGTAAACCTATGGCCCAGTTGGTCTGGGAATTTTCCCAGTGTACACCTATTATCCCGTCATCCTCAGGTTAAAGCTTCCCTTTACTCTAAGTGTTTCAGTTCAAATAATGAATATATCTAATCAGTCACCAAGATTTGGCAATGAGGGCCAATTTAACACTAATATTTCCTACAATTTCTATCACTTGAAACTAGATAAAAACCCCGAGTACAGGTTTAATTTATATGTAAAACTAAAATAAAATTAACATAGCAATAAATCTGTGGCACTTATTTATGCTCTTCCCATAAGCACAGCTACTAGCTATATATGCCCTTTAAAAATTTAACAAAAACAAAATGAATTTTTAAAATATTAAATATAGGAAATATATTGCCTTTACCACAAAAAGTTATCATGGCTGTGTTTTATTTTCATATGAAACTAATACTAGGCCACTGGATTTGGATGTAATGAAAAAATATTTTAACACATTTAAATGGAAAAACGTCTTGACTGTTAAAATTTTTATATCAAAAGATCATAAGACTTTTGCAAGAAATAAAGCATTTCTCAATAAAGTGCTTTGTTTTGTTTTGTTTTAATATGTGATACCCAGTAAGCTCCACTTAAAAAATACAAAAATGAGTAAAAATAATAACACATAAGTACCTTCATTCTTAACATGACAGATAAATATGATTCCCTTTGCTTGGCTCAGTTTTCCCCCAAATCCATTCAAGTACATGAATCACAGATGTTCCCATGGCAAGTCCTTAGAGATGTGAACACAGGGTATAAACAAATATTTAAAAATAACTTGAGTAACAGAAAAAATTAAACGTGAAAAATGTTAATACAGTTTTAAGATTAGCAACAACCCTTGGGGAAGTAGGGTGAGCATTTTATTGAAATCATAGAGTGTAGGAGGGTGCAAGTTCATAGTATGTCATTTCTGAATGTGGGAGAAGAGAAGCTATGAGGACCTCACTTGGCAGATGACAAATGTCCTCTAGGCTTTTCTAGGTGAAAGCCTGCCAAACATGAAATTTCTACATAAAACTGTCAACTGATCTGTGGCACCATTGTATTGCTACAGATTTCAGGAGAGATAGCCAAAAGAATGAAGCTAAAACACATGCAAAAAGATTAAAACCAGTTTTGAGTGTTTGGGAGCAAAGGAGGACAGGAATCTACAAATAGAATTTAAAATATATTGAGGAAGAGGATACAAAACTTATATTGGAAGTAATAATTACTTGACTCCAAGTGACATAACAAAATTCAGCTCTACTTGCTATCCTTTATTCATGAAAATTTAAAAATTATTAGAGCTGGAGGGGATACTGGGTAAGGCAGCAAAGAGGTAGAACTATTCCACCTTTCAGTAACTCCAGCAACTTCTGGGTGATGAGGTGTGTGATAAGACCAGTTTCATAGGCATGAACCCATTGCTGGGCTTTTTTTGTTATGCAATTTTCTCGATCAGGAACAGTGCTATGGAGGTTAGGCATTGAGCAGCAATATTAGTCAGGTCAGACTTGATAAGGAGAATTGCACATTGTTGAACCTACTCTTAGCCTTTACTCTTATCTCCATGGCTATTTTTCCTTCCATGGACTCGTTAGCCAAGAACTGGAAAGAAAGTGACACATCCACAGAGTCTGTTAGTTTGTTAGAATTAAGTCTGTCAGTTAGAATTAAGATTCGCCTCTGTTGTGGATCCTTTTGAATGATATTCACATTAGACACAACTATATTCATAATCTGTACTCATTTTTCAAAGTCCATCCACATACCTCTTACCCAGAGTTCTTTGAAACCAGTCTTCCAATCCTATTCCTTCTGAGTCACCACCCATCCATCCAAGCCATTAACAACTGGTGATAGATCTCTGTAGATCCATATTTCTGATCATCTCTCACTCCAGATAAAGTGGACAACCAAATGTTCTGCTTGAGGTTATGCCCATTTGGTAAGATTTTCTTTTACCACTGTCTCTTAGGGTTACCTTTGAGTGGAGCTGTACTGCTGTGACTTTCCCCTTTTAGGTTATAATAGCATATTGCACAGACTTAGTTGTTCACTGGACTCAAGATATTGTTTTTGTTTTCTTCAGTTAAACAGTTGTAAGGAACACAGCAATGGATCATAGGTACAGTCTGAAAGACAGAAGGTGATATAAGATGAATCAGTGTCAAAAGAATCTGAGTCTTCTGATACAACTTATACTTTTTGGACCTGATTGAGCTCAGTCTCCAATATACCATTTCCACTTGATGATGGATTGCTACTACACACACCCAAACTATAGCTAAGTGGGGCAGATGACAGTTAGTAACAGTAATCTCAGATCCCATGCTGAGCTGAGTCTTTTCCAAGTCCCAATAGCAAGCCAGAAACTGTTCCCCAAAATGAGGTTAGTTAACTGCAGTGAAATGCACTGAATTGCTCCAAAATTCTAGAGGTTTGTGCTGTGATTCTCCTTTTGGTGATGACAGAGATTTCATTCAGCATACCCATTGCTATGAACATTCTGAGTATTATTGGATTGGCAAGATCAAAAATCCAAGTATTAGAGCAACTTTTTACTAAAGCCTTAACTTCCTGCAAAGCTTTCTTTTGTTCTACTCCTCTGTGGAAACTGGTAGTCTTACAGAGGAGTCTTGATTCATCGAAGTAGCAGTGTTGAATGTGGTAAATATATGTTTCCTCCCAAATCCAGGAAAGCATATCAAGTACCATAACACTTTTTTTCAAGGTAGATTGTGTGAAGTATACCAATTTGGTTTTCACTTTGGAGGGATATTTCAACATATTCAAGACATATACCCTCCCCCCGCCAACACTAGAAATATTATTGAGCTGGAGAGCCCCTAAACTTTGGTGCAGTTTGTTTCCCACTGTTTAGTTTGGATATGTTTTATTACGGCATTTAAAGTACTTGCGCTTCTTATTCATAGGATCCAACCAACATAATGAAGTTAATAAAAAGGCCTAATGTAAAATTTTGTGGACTGTCAAAGATTCAGAGCTAGTGTGTGGTACGACCTAAAAGATCTGGGTATTTCCTTTTTCTTAGTTCACTGTCACTCTATTGTGGCCTCAGGTCCCTTTGGAGAAGGCCTGGAATGTTTACTATATGTACTTGCAATGATAGTGCAGGGTTTTTCCTCAAAGGAACTCAATTTTCTCTTCATTCAAAAAGCTCTGGGTCCAAAAATTTATATGGCTGTGAGTCTCCATTGTTAAGCTCAAGTCACATTCTTGGCTACCTGATACAGAGTGTTTTTTTGTTTTTGTTTTTGTTTTTGTTTTTTTATTATACAGATCATACAATGCTCTAGTTGAATGACCATTTATGTTGTTTCCAAGGACACCAGGAACAATTTGCCACTGTCAGAAATCCCTGAAAACCAAGAAATTCTTATTACTGATATATCCTTTTGGTTCTTTATGGTAAATATGTTAACCTTATCTTTGGCAATTAATTGTTGTCATTTGCTATCATACTCTTGGTCCCCACTAACAACCACTAGTGGTTTGTTAGTAAGTATTTAACAACTACATTGCTAGCACAAGAAGGAAAGGAAAGGAAAGGAAAGGAAGGAAGGAAGGAAGGAAGGAAGGAAGGAAGGAAGGAAGGAAGGGAGGGAGGAAGGAAGGAAGGTTATGGGAGAAAGAAAGGAAGGAACCTGTCTGTGGCATTTTCTGGTTTTGGGGGTGTAAATAATACCACTACGGCTGACTTTAAGTTACCAATGTGATATCACTGAACATAAAGTTGGGAAGAGATATAGTATATAGTATTTTCCTCCACATACACATACTAATCATAATCTCATGGGCTTTTCCAATTTTGATGTAAATTACTGAGGAATAAGGAAACGATGAAGAATAAAGAATCAATACATCATTTGGCACAATGAATCAAAAATTTTTTATAATCAGTTTTAATGCTAACTCCATGTGGGTGCTTGCATTTTAGAAATATATGTAATGATAAGATTAGTGAACCAATTTTAACATTCATATGGAGCCCTCTTAATATTGAGAGAAGTCATCAGAGTCAAAATTTTATGTGAGCAATTTTGCGAAATAAAATAAATATAAGTCATTTATACAACTCTTTTTAAAATTGAAGTAAAGCCAGGTCCAAACTGATTTTGAAACTCCAAATCACAATGCTTACAATGACTTTAAACTTCAATACCAGACATTCCTATCCTGTCTGATTTTTCTGAAATTTTAGACAGAACTATTATACACTGGAATACTGCTTGCTTAATGGGATCTTCTTGTATTGTCTATCTACAATCCTCCAAATTTATCTTTGTGATTCTAGATGTTATGATTTTTAAATATAGATTACTTACTAGTCCACTATGATGTTGTTACATAATGGATTATTCACTTCCCTCCCCAGTAAAACAAGTAAATTAAACAACTGGTAATTTCCACCTGCGAGGTTGGTGTGAAGCACATCTTTTTAACTTCCTTAGGTTACTACACATATTTTTCTTCCCTATTTTTGTGTTGACACATCCTAATATTTGGTTACTATCTATTTTACCTTCTTATAAAATTAAGTAGTCTTTGTCTTTTGGACTAAACCATTTCAACGTAATACTACAGGATGTAAAAGGTTATAAAATAGGGAGACTGCCAGTCCGTGTGAACATTCAGTGGGGTGGTACAATAATCTGAATGATGTAAGAAAGTATGTAGGACAAAAGAGAATTAACACATGGGTGAGTAGCTTAGGCAAGGTCATTCAGGTAGAGTATTTTGACACTCATAGATTATTTTCAGTATTCTGAATTTCAGTTTACAAGGATCTACTATTTTAGGGCCCTGCCTATTGTGTCCATATTATTTCTGGCTGTCCTTAATCCATCAAACTCCTATCAGATTACTTCTGACACTTATTGCTTCTGACACAAAATTCAATTATAAATCTTCTGTGTTAGGTAGAATCTCCCAGTCTTTCCTTTGGAATTAATAAGTTTCTGGCCTCTGACACCATCCATCTTCCAAATCATGATATTGCTTCACTTTTTTGCTTAAAATTTCACAACTTCTAGTTGGATCTGTGCAGCTCTTTTCCAGAGAAACTTTTGATGGAACAAATTGCACTTTTGTATTGTGCTATTTAATTGTGTCATATATGTTTTATGCTGCTTTTAAATACTTAATGTTGTTATTTTTAAAAGTAATGTGTGAAAGGCAGGAATGATGGTGCAGTACTGCTGACAGTGAACCTTCCCAATTTCTTCTTAAAAAGAGATAGGCCAACTAGGAGCAAAGAAATAACATCTATCACAAAAGTTGCTGACAAGATATTTCTATGAGCGTCAGAGTGAGCAAGCAAGGCCAACCCAATGTAGTATGAAAACCTGCATAGGAAGAGAAGCTGTGTGGGAAAAGCAGAAGAAAGACAAAGAGGGCTTCTAACAGATTTAAGATCTAGGAACCAGAAATTCCCAACAAGCCCTCATTTCTATAAGAAGGCTTCCTCACTCTGAGTGAGTCAACTGACAAATTCGGGAGGGGCTCCAAAGGCTCCACCTTGTAAGCAAATGAGACAATGAGAACATGCTGGATATCCCAGGCCCAGAGGGTCCCCCAAAATACTCAGTGACTGGAAACAGCACTATGAGGAAATACTGCTGAGAACAGAATTTACATTTATTTGACCAGGAACTCTGAGGTGAAGAAGGATGACATTTCAGATACAAGTGGGAGAGGGGTCCTGACAAGAATATATCTCGAGAAATTTTGGGGAGAGGGACTGATGTCAGCAAGATGGCAGAAAAGGAAATCCTGGCCCTTGCCCCCCACTAAAGAAACAATGATATAACAGCCATATATGGACCAGAATACCTTTACAAAAATCCTAGAATCCAGTTAAGAAGTTGCAGTACCCTAGAAGAGCACAGGACTGAGAACAGCTGCATTGAAATAAATAAGAAGAGCAATTGACCTTTACCTGTGGTTCCCTCTCCTCCAAGTTGGCAAAGTTAAACATCAAGAAAAATCCCATTTGCCAATGACTTCTCCTGAAAGCGAAAGAGACAGTGAAGGGTGCATCCAACATAGCCTTTTGGAATGCTGCCTGAGAAATTTTCTCCTGTCTTGCTTCACCCAGAGTGGTGAGGAATTTGGCATAGCTGGAATGCCTCAGAACAGCTAAGAACAAAGAAGAAGCATGGGTGGCTCTCAGCAGCTGGTGTGGCCCCCAGCAGCCAGCTCAGTACCCAGCAGCCAACGCAATCCCTGGAAGCTGGCAACGAAATCAACAGACAGTGTAGATCTCAGCAGTCCCTGTAAATCTCAGCAGATGATGCATTTCTCAACAGAAGGCATGGATCTCAGAAGACATTACAGTTCTCGGCTGCTGGATGAGATCTGTAGGAACTGGAATGAGGAGCATAACCATGAGACTTCTTCAGGAGAGGGGGACGGAAGTGGAACTTGTGTCCAGTATCCCGGCATCTCAGTTTACTGCCCAAGGGAAAAAAGAAGGATGGCTCTCAGTATCCTGGTTCAGCAGGACTAGAAGAAGATGTACAATCCTGAGACTTATCTCCCAGGAAGCAGGGAGAGGAATAGAATGTTCACATCCATAATAAGGCTTGTGAGGTTCCCAGAATCTAGCCAGGCTGACTGGTTAAGGTTTTTTATTGCTGAAGCCAGTCCTGAAAATTGGAAGAGGTGGCTGCTTCCTCAAATGTGCAAACATGAACACAAAGTTATAAGAAACAGAGAGAATCAAGGAAATACAACATTAACAAATGAAAACAATAAATCCCCAGGAACAAACACAAAAGGAAAGGAGATTTATGAAGTATGTGACAAAGAATTAAAAATAATTGTCTTAAAGGAGCTCAGTGAGCTGCAAAAATAAACAGGCAGACAACTATACAATGTAAGGAAAAGAAATATGAACAAAATGAGAGTATCAACAAAAAGATAGAAACCATACAAAGCAATAAAAGAGAAAATATGAAGCTGAAGAATACAATAACTATTCTAGAATTTTTCATTCAATGGAGTTTCATAGAAGATTTGATAAAGCAAAGGAATCAGCAAACTTGAAGGTAGGTCATTGAAATTATCCAGTCAGAGAACAAAGAGGAAAAAATAAGAGTGCTAAAACCTAAATGACTTGTGGGGAACCATCAAACGAACTAAGAATACAGGTAGTATAGGAATCTCAGAAGTAGAGAGAGATTAAGGGGCAGAAAGCTCATTTAAGGAAAGAGTGGCCAAAAGCTTCTCAAATCTGGGGAAGGAAATGCCATCCAGATTCAAAAACCCCAAGAAACTCCGAATATGAGAAATTTAAAGCAGTTTACACCAAGACACATAATAAAATTGTCAAGGTTAAAGACAAAAAATTTTGAAAAGAGCAGGAGAAAAGAGGCTTATCACATATAAAGGACCTTCCATAAACTATTAGCAAATTTTTAACATAAAACTTGTAGTTCAGAAGAAAATAGGATGATATATTCAAAGTGCTGAAAGAAAAATTCAAAATAAAAAATTCAAGATGTTTTATGTAAACCTCATGGTAACCGCAAATACATATACAGAGATATGTATGATATATATGATATTTGATATATATGTGTTTGATATATATCATATATATGATACATATGAGAAATAGAGAAGAATCACAGAATATCACAACAAAAAATAATAAAACACAAAAGAAGATAGAAAAAACAGCAACAGAGAAAACAAAAAAGACAAAATAATTAACAAAATGGCAATGCATACTTCCCTTATCATTAATTACTTTAAACAAATAGTGGCTGAATAGATAAAAAGACCCAACTATATGCTGTCTACAAGAGAGATTTGTTTTAGATTAAGTCTGAAAGTGAAGGGAGGGAGAAATGTATTCCATGCAAAGAGTAAACAAAAGAGACCAGGGTTGATGATACTTACATCAGACAAAACAAACTTTTTTTTCATTTTTTAATTTAATTTAATATTTAATTTAATTTAATTTAATTTTAATTTACATCCAAGTTAGTTAGCATACAGTGCAACAATAATTTCAGGCGTAGATTCCTTAATGCCTCTTACCCATTTAGCCCACCCCTCCTCCCACAACCCCTCCAGTAACCCTGTTTGTTCTCTATTTTTAAGAGTCTCTTATATCTTGTCCCTGTCCCTGTCTTTATATTATTTTTGCTTCCCTTCCCTTGTGTTCATCTGTTCTGTGTTTTAAAGTCGTCATATGAGTGAAGTCATATTATATTAGAGAAAACAAACTTTAAATAAAAAATGGTCACAAGGGTCTCAGAAGTACTATACATAATGATAAAATGGTCAAATAATCAGGAAGATATAAAACTTATGAATATATATGTATGTACCCCACAACAGAGTAGCTAAATATATAAAGCAAGTATTAATAGAACTAAGGGAAAAATAAATAGGAATTCAATAATAGAATACTTCCTATGTCACGTCCAACAATGAATAGAACATTCAGAGAGAAATTCAATAAGGAAATAGCAAATTATAGATCAAATGGATCTAACAGGCACATATAGAACTTTCCATAAAAATGGCAGCATAATGAAGGTTCTTCTCAAGTGCACATGGAACATTTTCTAGGATAGATCACATGTTAGGCCACAAAACAAGTTCTAAATAATAAATTTAGAAGATTCAGTCATATCAAGTCTGTTTTCTTTTTTTCTTTAATGTTTATTTATTTATTTTGAGAGAGACTGCGAGCAAGGAAGGGTCAGAGAGGGAGAGAGACAGTGAATCTCAAGCAGACTCTGCACTGTCAGCACGGAACCTGATATGGGACTCGAACTCAAGTATTGTGAGATCATGACCTGAGCCAAAATCAAGAGTTGGACCCTTAACCGACTGAGCCACCCAGGAACCCCTCAAACCTTTTCTAACCACAAAGATATGGAACTAGAAATTAATAACATAAGGAAACTTGGAAAATTCAAAAATATGTGAAAATTAAATGATACGCTCCTGAATGACCAATGGGTCAAAGATGAAATCTTGAGAAAAATCAGAAAACATCTTGAGACAAATGGAAATGATAACACAGTATAACACCAACTTATGGGATGTAGCAAAAGCAATATTAAGAGGAAAGTGATAAATGCTTATATTGAAGAAGAAAAACAGTTCTCAAATAAACAGCCTAATATTACATGTCAAGAAACTAGAAAGGGAAGAAAAAATTAATTCCAAAGTTAGCAGAAAAAAGAAAATAATAAATCTTTACAGGCTGAAAAAAAAAGGAAAGAAAAAAATCAATGAGAACAAGAGTTGGCTTTCTGGAAAGAAAATCAAAATTGACAAACCCTTAGTCAGACTAATATTGAAAGAGTAGACTCAAATAAATAAAAACAGAAATTAAAGGGTAGACGTTACAACTGATGTAGAAAAAAATCTAAGAGAATGGTACAAATAGTTATATACTTACAAATTGGATAATCTACAAGAATGTAGAAATTCCTAGAAACATACACTCTATCAGGACTGAATAATAAAGAAATAGAAAACTTGAACAGACCAATAACAAGTGAAGACGTTTTGTTGGTAATCCAAAACCTCCTAACAAAGGACAGCCTACAACATGATAACTTCACTGGTGAGTTTTAGCAACTATTTAAAGGAGAATTAACACCAATCCTTCTCAAATTCTTCCAAAAAATTGAATAGGAAGAAATACTCCCAAACTCTTTTTACAAGCATTATCTTACAGTGTCAAATACCAAAGTCAGACATGGACACAATAAAAGAAAGTTACAGTCCAACACCTCTTATGAACATAGATGTGAAAATCCTCAACAAAATATTAGCAAATTGAATTCAACAGCATATTAAAAGGATCATACACCATGATTATATGGAATTTATTCCTGGAATGCAAAGATAGCTCGAAATACACAAATAAATAAACATGATACACTACCTTAATAGAATGAATGAGAAAATCATATGATCATCTCAATAGATGCAGAAAGAGCATTTGACAAGATTCAGCAGTTTTTCATAGTAAGAATTCTCAACAAATTAGGTATAGAAAGAATGTACCTCAATATAAAAGCCATATATAACAAGCCCAGAGTTAACATCATACTCCATGGTAAAAACCTGAAAGCTTTTCCTCTAAGATGAGGAATAAGACAAATCTGCCCAGTCTCTCACCACTTCTACTGAACATAGTCCTGGACATACTAGCCAAAGCAATGAGGCAAGAAAGAGAAATAAAGGGCATCCAAATAAAAAAGTAACAAGTAAAATTGTCTCTGCTTGAAGAGTACACGATCTTATACATAGCAAACCCTAAACGCTCCATATACACAAAAAGTTAGAAATGATACCCCAGTTCAGTTAAGTTGTAGAATACAAAATGAAAATACAAAAATCAATTGTGTTTTTATACACTAACAATGAACTATCTAAAAAGGAAATTATTAATCAAAACTTCAAGGAGATATCACCTCACACCTGTCAGAATGGTAAAATTAACAACCCAGCAAACAGCAGATGTTGGCGAGGATGCAGAGAAAGGGGAACCCTCATACACTGTTGGTGGGAATGCAAAAAGGTGTAGCCACTCTAGAAAACAATATGGAGGTTCCTCAGAAAGATAAAAATAGAACTTCCCTATGACCCACAATTGCACTATTAGGTATTTACTCAAAGCATACAAAAACACTGTTTTGAAGAGATATATGCACCCCAATTTTATAGCAGCATTATCAACAATAGTCAAGTTATGGAAAGAGCTTAAATGTCCATAGACTGATGAATGATAAAAAAGAAGTGGTATATACAAATGGAATGCTACTCAGCCATCAAAAAAGAATGAAATCTTGCCATTTGCAAAGATGTGGATGGAGCTAGAGACTACTATGCTAAGCGAAATAACTCAGAAAGAGACAAATACCATATGATTTCACTCATATGTAGAAATTAAGAAACAAAACAAGTTAACATAGGGGGGAAAAAGAGAGATGAACCATAAAATGGACTCTTAACTATTGAGAACAAACTGAGGGTACCAGAGGGGAGGTGGTCAGGGATTGGGTTAACTAGGTGGTGGGTATTAAGGAGGGCACTTGTGATGAGCACTGGCAAGTGATGAATCATTAAATTCTACATCTGAAACTAATATTACCCTGTATGTTAATTAATGAATTTAAATAAAAATTTAAAACAAAATTGAATCAATGGATAAACATATAAAGACAAAATGAATAAACAAAAAATAATCTAATTCATAGTAGCATTGAAAAGAATAAAATACTTAGGAATAAACCTAGCCAAGGAGGTATATATTGACCTAAGTTTCACACATTTACAAATTTTTTTAAAAAATTTTTTAATGTTTATTTTTGAGAGAGAGAGAGAGAGAGAGAGAGAGAGAGAGAGCATGAGTGGGGGAGGAGCAGAGCAAGAGGGAGACACAGAATCCAAAGCAGGGTCCAGGTTCTGAGCTGTCAGCACAGAGCCCTACGCAGGACTTGAACCCACAAACCATGAGATCATGACCCGAGCCAAAGTCGGATGCTTAACCAACTGAGCCACCCAGGTGCCCCACCTTTTACAAAATTTAACTCAAAATGGATCTTAGACTTAAAAGCAAATTAAAAATTATGAAACTCTTAGAAAAAGAACATAAGAGAAAAAACCTCTGATCTATATATAAACCAATCTCAAACTTACCTCCAAAAGCATGATCCATAAGAGGAAAAGTTAAGAAATTGGACTTGATCAAAATTAAAAATGTTTGTTCTGTGAAAATCCCTGTTAAGAATATTAAAAAAAAGAGAGTCTTGAATAAAATATTTTCAAACCATATACCTGACAAAGAACTAGTACCTCTAATATAAAATAGAACTTTCAAAATCCAGATACTGAAAAAATGCAAACAATCCAGTTAGAAAATCGTACTCAAGGCATGAAAAGACATTTCACCAAAGAAGATATACAGATAGCAAATGAATATAGAAAAAGAGGTTCAACATCATTAGCTATTAGGAAATTACAAATCAAAATCAAAGGGTCCAAAATAAAATGTAGTGAGAACAAATGGTGGCAAGGATGTGAAGAAACTGGAGTGCTTATAATTGCTGGTGAGAATGTAAAATAGTATAGTCAGTTTGGAAACAGTTTGGCAATTTCTTTTAAATCTATGAGGGGCCTTCACTTTCAAATGTCCCCTCCCTATAAAGAGAGCTTTGCTACTATTCTTTCTTTCTAATCTTATAATCTAATAAGCTTTTGCCTGTTGTTAAAAAAAAAAAAAAACAGAAAACAAAAAACAAAAAACTATGCATGCACAGCCATATGGCCCAGCAATTGCACTCCTGGACTTGTTTCCCAGAAAAATAAAAACTTGTGTTCACAAAAAAAAACCTGCACATGAATGTTCATAGCCCTTTTATTCATAATAGCTAAGAACTGGTAACAACTCAGGCATCCTTCAAAGGACGAATGTGCAAATAAACTGTGGTACGTGCACACCATCGAATACTACTCAGCTGCAAGAAAGAATGAACTATTGATGCATACAGAAAATTAGATAGACCTCCAGAAAATGATGCTAAGTGAAAAAGAAAAGCAACATAAAAAGTTACACACTGTATTATTCCATTCATAAAACATTATAGAAATGACAAAATTATAGAATTGGAGGACAGACCAGTAGTCGCTAGGGGTTGGGGGGAGGGATGGTGTGACGTGGATGTGTATGTAGGTAAAGGCTATATGATTTCTCTGTATTCTTTTTTCTTACAATGGTATATATATCTATAATTATCTAGAAATACAAATTTTAATTTAAAATAGCTATAAACTTCTTCTTGAGTCATCTCAAGAAGTATTTATGAGTCAAATTTTTTAAAGATGCACAGTTCAGAATGGTTAGCTAGCATATTATATAAAAGAACCATAATTCAGAGGAAATGATAAGTACTTCTTCAATCAGTATGTCAATCAGCAAATCTCATACTGTTAAACAGCACAATGAGTCTCATTTCTGTATGTGTGAAAATAGTTTCTTAGCTAATAGAATACGTTTTTAGAAAAGTATTCATTTTTAAAAATAAAAGTATGTGGATGGGCTAACATATTTCAAAGATACTCAGTGGTTTGCTGGAGTCGACTCATATCAGCTTATAAGAAAGATTGTTAAATTTTCAGGAATTTTGAGAGTCAGTTATTAAACACAGCCATGATTAAAAATTAAATTATATAAATTTGAACTTAAATATATTATATTAAAAACAAAGGTAATACATACTCAAACCTCATCAATTCTTAGTTATTTTATGCACTTTATTATTACTTATGCTTTTGAGATGATTTACATCTATTATAACTATTTAGTGGAAATACTATATAGTCGTGTATTACTCCACCTATTTTCCCAATTTCATGTTCAGTGACATCATGTGGATAGCTTGAGGTCAGCCATGGTGGGTATATCTATACCACAGAAATGAACAAATGCTAAAAATTAGAACTTTTCTTTTCTGCAGAGCCAGCTGTTAATTTTTACTAGATGACACTCTCCATTTTTGCCCGAATATAGTTTAAGAAACTAGAGAGGTCTTTACCTTATACTCACTAATTGATCCCTGAGTGTCGTCTGTGTAATCATTGGTTGTCAAATGGAAAGAGCACTGACTTTGGAACACCTAAAGTGTGGAACTTTTGGAACACTCAGCTAGGACTTCACAGAACTTAATCCCTAGGTTGAATGAACTGATTCTTGCCGACTTGCTAATGAGCTAAATGATTAATAATTAGTAAATTTCTTTATAGTTGCTAGAAGAAGTAAACATAGGTGCTTATTGTAGAAAAATTGGATGCATAAAAAAACTAAGATCATTAAAATTATTGATGATCCCATCTCCTAAAATGAACTATTTTTTTTAAAGAGTTTGGTATTAAAAAAAAAACACCTTAGTATATTTTTGAGATTATTTAAAAGAAATATTTTTGAAAGAAGCTTATAATTGTTAGCATCCTATACCGGTTATGTGCCAGGAGCTCACTACGTATTTACACATATTATCTCAGTCAATAATCACAGTAGTCCTTTGAGATATGATCTATAATTTCCCCCATTATAAAAATATGGATAAAGTACAAAGAGGTTAGGCAACTCATTCAATTTACCCAGCTAGTAAGCGCTTAGAGATAAATTTTAGTAAGTACTTAAAACTGAAAATCAGACAATCTAATTTTAAAGGCTGTTTTTTCTACATTTCTAGTCTGTTCTGTTTTATAAAAAACAAAACAAAACTTATCTTTTTAAATATTCTTGAGAAATGCTATTTGAAAGGTTATATGACACTTGATAAGATGGATGTGTCATAGTTATATATATTTTTGGAAATGTTATATAGTGGGTAGTATTTATTCAGAGTTGATTGAATATGGTATTTGTGATCTTTAAAAGTATGCCTAAGGGTCCTTGGACAGAAATATAATCTCCAATTATAACATTAACTTTTTAGGGAAAAGCAAAGTCATCATTTCAATTTTCTGTACCTTTTAGAAATGTAGCCTATAGTAAGTTCGGCAAGTGCTTATACTTTTTAAAATGGCTTCAAACTATTTATGCTCATCTAAATCAAGATAAACTGTAAATGTGGCTATAAAAGTAAGCAAAAGTATTTTAACCCCAAATTTTGCCTACTTAAACCAAATCTCTATACAATTGAATGGATTAATTTAATTTCACAAGTTTAAGCAACTTGCAGATTGGAGTTAAATATTCACCTGGGATCTTTTGTGCTACATATTGATATACATTTAGAGAATCAATTAATGATTTTTATAGCCAATGAATTTTATTGAATTATTAATTAAAACACTAATTTATATTTATAATAATTACTATTATATTATATAATAATTATTAATTAACTTAATAGATTTATAATTAATAAATTTAATTGTTGATGCTAATAAAAAAGCATTATAATTAAAAATTTTATGACCAGTATTATAAGGTTATATGAAATATAATAGGTATCAGGGCACCTGGGTGGCTCAGTCGGCTGAGTATCCAACTCTTGATCTCAACTCAGGTCTTGATCTCAGGGTCATGAGTTCAGGCTCCTCTTTGGGCATGGAGCCTACTTTAAAAAAATGAAATAGGTATCTTCCTAAAAAATAAATAATGTATACAAATTAAATATGCATGCTTATATACAAAGCTGCAAGGTCACTAATAGAAAATTGCCAAACTAGCCTGCAAACCTTCACTGCTTTATTATTTACAGTTACTTTACAAAGCATTAGAATGAAGAGACTTCATCAAATTCATGTAAAGGGAGTAAAGGTGTATCTTTCAACACTTCTCATTTGGGTCAAGTTGCTAGTATGGTCCAAACATAATGGAGATAAAATAATTAAACATTACCTTGTCTGTCCCAGTCCCAGAAGTAATATGCATTCATGAATTCTAAGTTGCAAAAGAGATATACTCAGGTAGGAGAAATGTGTTGCTTAATTTGGTGACACTTACCAAAAGCTACCACAGTTCATATCATCTCTTCCATTACCATACTACAGAGTGAGAGATGCCATCCCCAGAGAGATGGCAGTTGCCCCCAAGGAGGTAAACAAACTGAGGACAATGAATCTGCCTCAGCACTAACATTGCAAGATTCAGTTCAGTAGCAAATTAAGAACTATAGAAGTGGTACCAGTAAAAACAGAGCAGAGGAAGATCACAACAACCTGACTTGGTTTTCCTGGAGAAAGCCTGCTCTTTAATAACAGCTATACCTGGCCATAAACCTTGGCTCCATTTCACTTGTGAAATTTGTGATGTTGTACACAAATTCTAAAGGCTTCTGTTTTTTGTAGGTAAGAGTTGGATAATAAAACATACTTCATGGAGCTGTGTGAAGATTAAAGGACCTAATATATGTAAAGTGACTGGAAGTAATTGGCACATAGTAGACACTGAGACAGATGCTTTCCTTTCCCTCCACCTCACCACTTGTGAGCAGTATGAAAGCCTGGGTGTAAAAGAAACAGTCATTTCAGTGACTTGGGTACTAGATATAGACCACCAGAAAACAAACAAAAATCAGCAAATATTGCATCATTAGGATGATAAAAATAAAGAAAAGCCAGAGACAATAGGAGTAAGAGCACCTCTCCAACCACAGCTGGAAAAAATGTTACGACTTATAATGGCATGGTAAATGAGGTCATAGAACAATGAGAATTTGTCTACATTGTGGAGAGCTTATAAATTCACACAACCATTTTGGAAAGTACACCAATTTAATTTTATCTAATAAAATTGACCATAACCTTTCATTACAGACTATAAACCTTAGAGAAAGTTCTGTGCATAGGTTTCTGGAAAAATGTACAATGATGTTCATAGCACCCTTGACTGCAATAGAAACTCTGAAAACATATGAATTTGCCTAACAGAAGAAACAATTGTGATACACTTATTCAATGGTTTACTATTCATCAGTTAGAAAGGGTGAACCAAAGCTATATGTTCCAGTAGCCATTAAGACTAAATTTTAATTATTAACAATTAATAAATATCTTTATACTTGCTAGAAAAAAGTAAACATAGGTGCTTACTGTAGAAAAATTGGATGCATAAAATAACTATATAAGATCATTAAAATTATTTACAATCTCACCCCTTAAAATGAACTATTTGTTTAAGAGTTTGGTATTAAAAAAACAGCTTGGTATATTTTTGAGATTATTTAACAAATATTTTTGAAATATTTCTAAGTGAGGTAAGTTAGACACAGAAAGACAAGTACTGTATAATCTCATGTGGGAAATCTAAAAAAACTGAACTCATAAACACAGAGAATGGGTTGGCAGTAGCTAGAGGCAGGAGGTGGAGATGGGGGAAATGGGTGAAAATTGTCAAAAGTACAAACTTCCAGTTATAAGACAATTAAGTTTTAGGTATGCAATGTATAGTGTGGTGACTATAGTTAATAGTGCCATATTGTATTTTTGAAAGCTGGGCCGCCTGGGTGTCTCTGATGGTTAAGCATCCGACTCTTGATTTCAGCTCAGGTTATGATCTCATGGTTCGTGAGATTGAGCCCCATGTTGGGCACTGACAGTGTGGAGCCTGCTTGGGATTCTGGGATTCTCTCTCTCTCTCTGTTTCTCTCTGCCCCTCCCCCACTTGTGTACACTCTCTCTCTCTCTCTCTCTCTCTCTCTCAAAATAAATAAATAAACATTTTAAAAATAAAAAAATAAGAAAGTTGCTAAGAGGATAGATCTTAGAAGTACTCACCACAGGAAAACAAAAGTTGTAATTACAAAAGGAGATAGATGTTAACTAAACTTACTGTGGTAATCATTTTGTAGCATGTATACATAGGTCAAATTGTTATGTGGTACACCTTAAACTTACACAATGCTATATGTCAATTATATCTTAATACACTGAAAGAAAGACTAAAAGGCATTATATTAAGAGAAAATACAAATTAGAAAAACATATACATAGTCATGTGTAATAAAAATGTAAAGTTTTAAAAGTCACAAAACAACATTGTACGCTGACAATATCTATATATATCTATATATCTATACATATAGATACATATATGAAAAGAATAAAAAGTGAATGACAGTTATGCAAGTAAATGCTGATAATAGTTGCCTCTGGTATGATACTATTGAGTGAGAATAATCTTGGGAAAGGAGTGTAAGTATTTTATTTCATTTGTATGATGATTTGCATTTTTAATTTATTTTATTTTTTTAAAGTTTACTTATTTATTCCAAGAGAGACAGAGACAGCACCAGTGAGGTAGGGGCAGTCAGAGAGAGAGAGAGAGAGAGAGAGAGAGAGAGAGAATCCCAAGGAGGGCCCGCACTGTCAGTGCAGAGCTTGATGGGCTCAAACTCAGACTGTGAGATCATGACCTTGCCAAACCAAGAGTCAGACACGTAACCAACTGATGCGTAACCACCCAGGCACCCCTGTATGATGATTTTTAAATGGGTGTTTACATTAATCTTTATCCTTTTTTGAATATATAACGTAACAGTCAAAATGAAAACTAAAATAAAGTAGAAGTAGGTAAAACTTTTAAGGTACACACGTTTAAGAAAACTGTTACAAATAATGAGACCATAAAACATAGTAAAGAAATCTTCCCGATACTGAGCTCATGGTTTTAAAAAAAGTCAAACTTGTAGTAACACAGCAGAAAAGTAGTTGTCAGGGGTAAAGCAGTGGTGGGAATAGGAGAGGTTGGTAAAAGGGCACAAACTTTCAGTTGTAAGGGGAATAAGTTTTGAGTATCTAATATAGCATGGTGGCTATAGTTAATAACACTGTATTCTATCATTGAAATTTGCTAGCAGAGTAGAACTTAATATTCTTACACACAAAAAAGAAAAATATGTGAGGTGATGATGTGTTAATGAACGAGATGGTAAGACTCCTTTCACAAGGGATGCATATATGAATCATCATGATATACACTTTATTTTTCTTACAATTTTATGTCAATTAAAGCTGAAATTAATTAATTAACTAATTAAGTGTTCTCAGCGTGAGTTTTTTTTTTTAATGTAGCATGCCACTTAGTGATTCTAATACATTACTGGTACACAAATATAACAGGAATTTCTACCCTCCAGCATGAGAGATTTTTACTTTTATTAAACAAAATTGAGTTATTTTTTTTACTCAGAAGCAATACTTTTAATCTATAAGGATATAACATATGTATATATTAAGATGTATTTAAAAATTGGTTTGTATTTCTACCAATTTATTAGAACATTCTAGGATACTGCAAATGCTTGTAATCTGTAGTCTAACCAACATAGATTAAATAAAGCAGAACCCTCCTTCTAGTCCTCCTTTCTGAAGAGAGCATAACATTTTTATTTTGCTTGCAATTTAGAATATCTAAAAACCCATGGTTTAATATATCATTCTTGCTTGTATTTCACAACCATTTTATGTGTGGTGTCATTGTGCTAGGCCAAATCCTGTGGAAGAAAGAGGACATCAGCAGAGTTTAAAAGTATACTTTTGAACATAGACTAAAGAATGTTGGACCGACTATCCCCCAATGTATTGAATTCATCTCCACAAGGAAAGAGAAGTATGTTTTTATTGGAAGTCAAAAAAAATGTGGAATGTAAATAAGGAGTCATACCTACTTATCTAATTAAGGAATCTAGCTAGCAAGTTAGCTTTTTATCGCTACCAATTATCATCTGTAGTTTTATCTACCTAAATTTCTGAAAGTATTATCTTTTATGGGACTTATTGGGTGAGTAATTTCAGAGACTCATTTCTGTATCTTCTTTTGAGTGTTTAGCTAGGTGGGAAGGGATAGTAAGCAAGAATATTCCATTTTCTCTTTTCCCATCTCTCATTAGAAATCTTTTATTTAAATGTCAAAGTACAAACAAGGCAAGTGGTCAGGGGCTTTTAAACAACATTTCATCACTGTTTTTCTGATTATACCCAGATTTTTCCTAGAACAATTTTTTTCCCATGGATGGGTTGTGAGGAAACAATGCATCTGATTAAAAGTCATTTTAATGTAATGATTAAACTAAACATGGTCTAAAGACAGAAGTGAGTTCCAGGCTCAGCTGGATAAACCTAAGCAATTTCTAAGCAATTTGTTTCATCTCTCTGAATGCTTTGTTTGTATTATTTGCAATGGAAATAATCCCCATAGAGTTGGTGGGTGGGTTAAATAAGACAAACTATGCACACAGACCCAGGCACAAAATACAAGCTGAATATAAATTACTTCATATTATTCTCCCCTGCATCCTGGGGAATATATCTTTCTTTAATTTTCAACACTGAAGAAAGAGGAATATAGCTCATACTATTTCATACCTTGTGTAGCAACTGAGGGGGAATAGAGACTGCACACTAATTGTCTGAAGTTTCATTTGGTATTGTATTAGTTTCCTGTGTCTGCTATAACAATTACCATAAATTCATTGGATTACATCATTTATTGTGTTAAGGAGGTCAGAAACCCAAAGTCAGATTCACAAGGCTGAAGCTAAGATGTCAGCGGGGCTGCATTTCTCTGGAAGCTCTAGCTTAGAGTCCATTCCTTGCCCTTCCAATCCGGCAGTGTGATAAAAAATCTGCATTCTTTATTTGTGGCTGTGTCACTCCAATTTCTGTCTCTATGGTCACAGGACCCTCTCCTCTTCGGTGTGGAATCTTGCTCTGCTTCTCTTCTATACAGGTACTGTTGGTAGCTTTCTAAAAGGGATCACTGAGATCTCTTTTAGAGAATCTAGAATAGATCTGAGATCACTCAGATAATCTAGAATAATCTCCCCATCTCAAGATCCTTAACTAAATCACATCCAACATCACTTTAAACATTGCCAGATTCTAGGAATTAGTACCTGGATACCTTTGGGGATAATTTTTCAGCCTACCACAAGCAAATTACCCTCCTAATCATACTGATTATTTCTGAACTACCACTTCTTCTTTATCACATCACTGGCCAAAAAAGATTCTTTGGTTTAATATCTGCCACACATATGTGATGTATTAAACCTTACAAAAGGAGCTGGTTTTCCTCAAGATTTTAATCAGACTTTGGGGTCTAGATTCAAACTGCCTGGCTTCAAGAATTGGGTCCTCCATATACTAGATGTGTGACCTTGGGAAGTAATTTAAGCTCTCTGTACCATGACTTCCTCACTTACAGATGGAAACAATAATTATTTCATAATTTTTATGTGAGGATTAAAATAAATCACACTTGTAAAATGTATGCAATAGTACCTAGCACATTACTAAAGGATAATTATTTTTATTCTTATTATGCTGTCGCTGTTGTTATTAAATGGACTTGCATGTGAGTTGCATTTTTTAATCAGTGATGACAAACATGGTTATCACATGCAGAAGGGAATTTGATTCTATGGCCATGCTACGCTAAGGACAAAATGGAAGAAGTTGAAATATAGTAGGAGTCATGTGGCAACACCTATGATTTATCCTTAACTCAGCAGCAGATGAAAAACATAATTGAAATTTTGAAGTTAACATTTTAATTTAATTAATTAATTTATTTATTTGAGAGAGAGAGAGAGAGAGAGAGTGAGAGTGAGTGCATGAGCTGGGGAAAGGGGCAAAGGGAGACAGAATCTTAAGCATGCTCCAAGCTCAGTAAGGAGCCCGATGCTGGGCTCAATCCCATAACCCTGGGATCATGACCTGAGATGAAATCGAGAGTTGAATGTTCCACTGACTGAGACACCCAGGAACCCAGGGAAGTTAATATTTTTAAAAGAAGCCAAATATTATTCAACAATTGTTTAAAAGGTTTATAGAGGCCACCAAAGAAATCCAAATAGTCACATTCTGGAAATGTTATAATTAGCATCAGTGGAATTTACTAGTCTAAGGTAGACTGAAAAAAATTAATTTTTCATCTACATGTTGCACATTAATTTTATAATGAAAAGTATTATTGCTTCTTCCATTTCTAACTTGTGTATATAATATATATCCATGTTTCTTATATGTATACATGTATATGTGTGTCTATATAAACACTGTATTTATAGCAAACATTTCTTCTATGAATGGTTTTCAAAGAGTTAATTGACTACATGTTTGTTGAATGCTGTTGTTTGCATTCTAGCTGCAGTATAATAATAAGTGATGGAGTATAAGTATAGTAATAAGTGAATAATAAGTATAATAATAAGAGATATCCTGATTCAATGTTAGAATTTCAGTATCAAAAAACTGTAGTACATGAGAGTTTTAAAAAAGCCATCTATGAGTAATAATTATAATTAATAATTACACATTGTTCTGTGGATTACTACATACATTCTAATATATGATCCTCAAAAACATCAAATGACTTCCCTATGATTTCATAGGTAGGTCTTTTAAAAAACTCAGAAAATCAATCTATGACTCAAACTCCTATGCTTTGCTCCTCTCAAAGGTTTAAAGGATAAGACCTACAGAATTTTAAAGGAAAGTGTTCATGATCTGAGAATTATAAAAGAGAAGTCATTGAAGTGGCTGAATTTTAACTCGATCTTTTTCTTTTCAGAGATTTTTAAAAAATTATTTATTTATTTATTTACTTATTTAAATGTTTATTTATTTTTGAGAGAGACAGAGCACGAGTGGGTAAGGAGCAGAGACAGATAGACACAGAATCTGAAGCAGGCTCCAGGCTCCAAGCTGTCAGCAAGAGCCCGACGTGAGGCTCAAACCCATGAACCATGAGATCATGACCTGAGCCGAAGTTGGACGCTTAACCAACTGAGCCACCCAGGCACCCCAATTTATTTATTTATTTTTGAGAGAGAAAGATAGAGCATGAGCAGGGGAGGGGCAGAGAGAGAAGGAGAAAGAATCCCAAACAGGTTCCACACTATCAGCTCAGAGTCTGATGGAGGCTAGAACACACGAACCATGAGATCATGACCTGAGCTGAAACCAAAAGTTAGATGCTTAACTGACTGAGCCATCCAGGCTCCCCACAATCTTTTTTAATGTAAACTCTACCCCCAGTGTAGGGCTCTAACTTATGAACCTGGGATCAAGAATCACATGCTCTACCAACTGAGCCAGACAGGCACTGCTTACCTGAATCTTGGTACATAAAATATAATAGCTTAAAATCAGGAAGAGTATTATTGGATAAAGGAAACAGTCTCAATCAAAGTTTAGTGAGAAAAAGTGCAATTATGGAATCGGGGATTATGAAGTCAATAAATACTAACACCAAATTATTGAAAGACTAAGAAGTGCGGATTTTTTTAGGGAGACAATGGGGAGTTAGAGTTTTTGAAGAGAAGAGTGATATGCTGCACATTCTGTAAAAGGAAGATAAAGTCACCAGCAGCATGTAAGTAAGATGAATAGGAAGGAAGGTGTAGTGAAAGGTTGCTGCTAGGGGCATAATGCAGAGCCTTTACAGAGCTACAGCAGAGTAACTGTAAAAAAAAAAAAGTAAAGTGTATGAGAAAAAACAATTGAAAAGAATGTGTTGATTTACTTTAAAAAGAGATAATAGTATTTTTAGCTGCCTACTAATCATTCTTTTATGTTGATGGATATGATTTTCTAATGTTTTGTTAAGATATCTGAGCCTATATTCATAGGATATATTTGTGTTTAATAATCTTTACTTGAGATAGTTCTCTGATTTTGTATCAGGATAATACTATCCTCATTGAGTAAGTAGGAAAATATTTCTTCCTCTATTATCTGAGAGTTGGTTTATAATTATTTATTCATTGAAGGCATGAAAAAAGTTCACCATATATAACATCTGGGTCTGAAGTTCTGTTTATGAATGGATTTTAATTGTAAATTCAAATTCTTTATATAGCAGCACTGTCAACAATAGCTAAATTATGGAAAGAGCCTAAATGTCCATCAACTGATGAATGGATAAAGAAGTTGTGGTTTATATATACAATGGAATACTACTTGGCAATGAGAAAGAATGAAATATGGCCTTTTGTAGCAACGTGTATGGAACTGGACAGTGTTATGCTAAGTGAAATAAGTCATACAGAGAAAGACACATACCATATACTTTCACTCTTATGTGGATCCTGAGAAACTTAACAGAAGCCCATGGGGGAGTGGAAGGGGGAAAAAAAAGTTACAGAGAGGGAAGGAGGCAAACCATAAGAGACTCTTAAAAACTGAGAATAAACTGAAGGTTGATGGGGGGTGGGAGGGAGGGTAAGTGGGTGATGGGCACTGAGGAGGGCACCTGTTGGGATGAGCACTGGGTGTTGTATGGAAACCAATTTGACAATAAATGTCATATTTAAAAAAATAAAATAAATTCAATGTCTTTAATAAATATAGGAATGTTTATGTTTTCTCTTTCTTTGTAAGTCACTTTTAGTAACAATGCTTTTAAGGAATTTTAAGGATTCTATTTTATCTAAGCTGTTAAATGGACCGGCATAAATTTGTACATAATATTTAGCATCTTTTTGCTGGCTATGAGATTTGTACTGATGTCCCTTATTACTGATTTTAGTTAGCAATTTTATTACTAATATTACTAATGTTATTTTTTGTGCCTTTTTTCTTTATTTCTTGACCAGCTAAGAGATTTTTTTCAAATTTTATTGATATTTTCAAAGAATCATCTTTTGATTTCACCGAATTTTCTCTTTAGTTTGGCTGTTTATTTTACTGATTTCTACTTTTCTCATTGTTTTATTCCTTTGCCTCCTTGGAATTTAAGTTATTTTGTTTCTCTAGCTAGAGGTGGAAGCTTAGATCATTGATCTTTAGATCTTTCTTATTTTCTCATATTTACACACATTAATTTTACTTCTTGCTTCTCAAAACGTTTCCATGTTGTGTTTTCATTTTCAGTTCAAAAGGTTTTCTAATATCTTTCCAATTTGTCTTAGACCCATGGATTATTTAAATGTGTGTCATTTGAATTCCAAATTGTTTTTATTTAATGGGTATAATTTTGTTATTAGTTTCTAATTTAATTTTGTTGTTGCCCAATCTATGTGGTTTGAATTCTTTTATACTTACTGAGACATGTTTTATAGCACATGGAACCTCTAACACAGAATTATGTAAGCTCTATGTATATTTGAAAAGAATGTATATTCTGCTCTAGTTGGTGGACTGTTTTATATGTATTAGGGTAATTTAGTTTATAGACTTGCTCAAGTTTTATATGTATACTTACTGATTTTTTTTGTCTACTCTTTCTGTCAGTGACAAAGGAGTATTATAATCTTCAACTATGACTGGCACTCTATTTCTTCTTTCAGTCTGTTAATTTTGCTTCATGTATTTTGGAGCTTTGTTTATAACCAAGTGTACATTTATAATTGTTAAATATTTTCTGCTGCATTAATCTTATCACTATCACATCTCACTGGGTCTCTAGTAATACTTCTTACCTAAAGTGTGAGACTTTTTGTTTTAATCAGTGATATGAGAAATTTAGAGAAAAATTGTACATATTTATGCATGTACATATGTGAGTATAAGCATATATGTATGTATGTCTGTATGTATTACATATGTATGTATTACATTTACCAATATCTCAATTCTGATGATCTTCATTTTTTTCTTGCATAATCCATTTTACTCATGTTCCCTTCAGCATGATTTCTTGTAGTATTTCATGAAGTGAAATTCTGCAAGCAATAAATTCTCTCTGGTTTCAATATTTATTTGGCATTCAGATTTGAAGATTAGTTTGGTAAGTTATAGACGTATTAACAGTTTCTTTTCAGTACTTTGAATACAACATTTCAATGTCTTCTGGCCTTCATTATTTCTGAAGAGAAGTCAGTAATTAATTGTTATTGTTTGCTATATATATTATGTCATTTTTTTTTGTTGCTTTCAGTATTTTCTTCTTACGCTTGGCTTTTATACAATGTGGCTATGTGAAATTTTCTTTGCATTTATATTGTTTTGTTTTTATATTAATGTTTGTCATTGAATCTGGGAAGTTTTTTAGCCATTGTTTCTTTAAAAAAAAAATGGCCTGCCTCCTTCTTACTTTCCTCCTTTCCTTCTGGGTCTCCACGAAGTATAGAGTCCATTGATTGAATATGGCCCCACAGGTGTCTGCCGCATTATTCATCTTTTTTTTTTTTTTTACATCTTTTCTTCTCTCTGTTGTTTACATTGGAAAATATTTATTTCATTTGTATAATTTCCAGTTCCCTATTGTGATTTCTTATCTTTTTGTCATTAGTATCAAATTAGTCTTTAAATCTTAATTCATAGCACATTTTAGCACTTTGAACAAATTTGAAATAGTTGCTCTAAAGCCTTTATCTGCTATACCCCACTATTGGGTCCATTTGGAGTCAATTTCTAATGACTGCTTTCTTTCTTGAGTGTGATTCCCATATTCATGTTCCATCGGTCGTTGTGTTTTGAAGATTTTGGGATCCGGTTGTTGTTGTGTGTTTTTTATTTTTTCCTGGTGAAAATTGTTGCCTGTATTTTGTTATAGGAGCTCTTTAACTTGCCAAGACTCAAACTGAGAAATCTTTCTCTGGCATGGTGGGCAACTGTTGATAATCTTGCTCAGTTTTTCCTTCTGCCAGACGTTCCTTTCTCAGCTTGGGCTCCTGAGAGTTTCCCCTGAATCTGTGTAGTTGAGTATTGATTCAAAGACCAGGCAGAATTTATATTCAGATGTTGAAACTTACTGTCTCAGACGTTTCTTTGCCTCCAGAGTTTGCTCCCAATCTTACCATGAGCCTCAGTTCTGCTCATAAGCCTCCCAAACCGTACATGGGTTTGGCAACATGCTAAAAGAACAGCAAACACGCAAATCTCACCAGGAGCAATTCTCTCTGTTTAAGTTAGGTACTCTCTAATTTCTGTCCACTTTTGCAGCAGATGCCCTCGGGCCTCCGTGTGTTTGCAATGTTAGGCAGCTTATCTGCTGTTCAGGACTGTCACGTGCACCTTGAGCCAGAGATACTGCATACTGCCATTTCCTGAACTGGGGGGAAAAAGGGTCACAGAGCCCCTCAAACAAGAGAGCCATACATTTGTCATTCTTATCCAATGTAGCAGTTGCTCAGGAGTAAAAACTACAAGTTTCTGACTGACTCATTTTCAAATGCTACACACAGTTTTAAAATATTTTGTTCTAGCTTTTAAAATGTGAAATTGTTATCTATGGTTGGAATCACTGGCTTCTTCACATAGTCATTATTGGAAGGTCTTGCTACGTATATATATATTTTTTTAATTTTTTTTAACGTTTATTCATTTTTGAGACAGAGAGAGACAGAGCATGAATGGGGGAAGGTCAGAGAGAGAGGGAGACACAGAATCTGAAACAGGCTCCAGGCTCTGAGCTGTCAGCACAGAGCCCGACGTGGGGCTCAAACTCTGGGACCGCGAGATCATGACCTGAGCCAAAGTCAGACACCCAACCGACAGCCACCCAGGCGCCCCACGTATATTTTTAATTAGAAGTATTTTGTGTTTAAGTACATTGTAAACCCATTCACTAATATGTTTGAGAGGAGACACTGCAGTTGGTAAGTTCAAACTCAAAAGCATATGAATTATCTAAATTTAAATTCTTATTTTAAAAAAAGCCTTATATAATGAATGCTTATCAATAAAGGTGAATCTTTAAAACTAGTGCCTGTATAATCAAAACCTTCTCTCTAACGGTGACTTTTCATAAGTGAGATAAATTTATTGAACTAAAACAGATGTGATTCTGTAAAGGTTCTAGTGGAAGTCCAAAGTGTTCAGAGGAAGTTTATACTTCCAAGACTCATTTCATGGTTCACTGGGTAAAACACATCTTTCTGTTCCATGATTTCAAAATAATTCTTGACGAAATTCATCATGCTTTGAAGAATACTGGAAATTCAGTTTAAAACAGGCATGAAAGATTAGGGAAAAGAAATATGAAACACCCCACATTTCCTAATTTCTTGTATTTTACCAGTATGATTTAGATTAAATACAATTTTCTCTTTTTCTGTTTGATGTTTCCAATATTTTATTGTCCTCTGGCAAGATTTGATCCCTAATAAAAAAGTCACTACATTTTAAAGTGTAATTCCTCTTTACTTTATGAAGTATGATAGAACCTCAAAGTGTTTTGGATAATTATATCAGTGCCTTATATTATGTGAAAGGGTTGCCTTATCAAGGTGTATAAAATATAATTAATCAGTGTTTCTTCTATTTTTGAAACTTTAATAAGAATAGAGGAAAAGTAAAGTAAAGGAGAGAGCGGATAAAAAAACAGGGAGAGGGAGAATGTATGTGGGTATATATATATATATATATATATATACATATGCATAGTTTCAAACTTGGAAAACATGTTGTAATTTTAAGCCAGTTTTCTAGAACTTTCATTTTTTTCATCTCACTGGTAAGAAAATAAAAGGAATGTAGTTTACGTCCCTGCAACAGTGCTAATGAACTGTCTTATCTTGGTTTTCCTTCACTATTGGACTGGCAGCATCCTGAGGTTAAAGTGGTATGTATACATCCTTGGATCCTTCAATGCCTATTACAGTGTCTGACACATTTATGCAATCATAGTTTTTGCTGAAAGAATGAATAAATACTGGATTTCATGTTCATTTCATCCGGACACTCATTTCCAGTTAAATGAACCCTTTTTTTCCCCTTTCAGTGGAAGAGGGGAGGAGGTCATATTTCAGTAAGGAAACTGAAATTGGAAAAGCCGTGCAGTCAGTAAACCCTTATCAGAGGGTATAGACAACTTTCCTATTAGCCTTTTAAGGATAATCGGATTTCTGCCCACTGAAGCAAAACCATCCTCAACAAGAAACAGTGAATTGATTAAAGCTTTGTGCTGCTCTGGCAGGCTTTCAGCATTCTTGTGTTTTATACAGAACACAGATACACTTTGGATTCTGTAGTACAGGATTAGATGATCTACAGAGGATCAGTACCGCAGACCTTTGTCTCTCTACAAGCAACATCTGCAATAATCTACACCAGATGGTGCTGGAGACGTCTTTAGTTTATAACCTTCTCCAAGGAACTCATGACTAAAATGAGGGTAAAATTAAGAAATAAAATTGTAAATTTGTGGAATGAAGTTGGATAGTTCTCTGTAAGTTAAATAATATTTTTATTGTTGCTACATATTTTTTATATCCTCTCTCATACTATAGTTGAACAGGATGATGTGTAAACAGGATTGAAGGAAAGTTCTGGAAATAAAAATGGATAACTATCTTTTGTGAGCATTTTTTCTATACTATTGAAATAGTTTATAGTCTACGTGTGTGGGTATGTATATATCTTTTATTAATAAAAAACTGGTTTGTTGTATAATAGTTTTAAACAAGTATGTTAGGTTTCTCTCAATTTACCACTTACACATAATTAAAGAGCTAAACACTACTGCTGATGTTACTAAGGATGGTTTTCTCACATGAAACATGCCATGGATGTGAGAAGAGACATTAGTATCCTGATATAAATATATACTTGTATATAAAAGTTCTTAATTACTTGATATGCTAAGATTTTCAGTTTGATACCAGAAGATTAAGTTATTACAGCAGCATTGTATTAAATAAACCCTGTCAGATACTGAGGATGGAGGTATAAACTGTCTACAGCAATGTATCCAGCAATTATAAAATGATAAGAGAATTCCACCATCACTGAGGTTGACAAAGAATTTGAACAAGGATTATACATATACTCAAATCACTGGCAAGACATTTGGTCATATTTCCTTAGATCAAGAATTTATAAATATTAAAAGCCCAGTGTAATAGGTATAAAAAATTCTTTAGAATAAAAGACAACATTTTTGGAAGACTCAGGGAAATATAACATCTTTAAAGTACTTCAATAACAGAACACAAATTAATAGTTAAGAAAATTACTTTGCATGCTCAATGGGAAAAAGTATGACATAGCTTATACAAAACAGAAATCAAGTTTTATAAAGAAAAAATAAGATTAAATAAAAAGGCAAGAATATGAGATGAATTAGAAAAGGAGGAAAAAGAAGATTGTGAAAAAAATGACATACTGATTTTCAAACTTCATCTGAAGGCTTGTTTAAATATAACAAATACAATGAGCAATGCAAAGGAGAAATTCACATTTTGTATGGCTTTTTACACAATAAGCAAAAAATATGTAATTAATGAGGGATGTAATAATTTAGAGAACAGAGAATGGAGAGTTTAAAAAGAATGATTTTAAAAAGATCAACTGCAATAGCAATGATTATCAAAGATGTAAATGAAGTAATTCAAGAGGTGAAAAATACTTTACAGTATACAGAATTTTTGTTATGTTTTCTTCTAGTTTTATAGCTTCAGGTCCTATGTTTAAGTCTTTAATTCATTTTGAATTCTCTATAACCTTAAGATAATTTTTTTTCTAGGTTGGGGTTCAGCAATTTTTTTCTGTAATAGATAGTAAATGTTTAGATAGTAAATGTTTCAGGATCTGTGGGGTTGCATACAGTCTGTATCCTTTTTATTTTTTTTAACTCTTTAAAAACATCTAAGCCTTTCTCTGCCTGGGCCATGGGCTACAGTTTTCAGTTTTCAGTTTTAAGATCCCTGTTTTAGTAGCTTCGGAGAAAACATAGTTTAGAATTAGATTCAAAAATTAAATCTCAAAACTCAAGCTGAAAACACAGCCTCAAAAAAGTTCTATTTTTTCTTAATTTAATTTAGGATATTATTTGGAGTGTGTAAAATGTGATTGGAGTGTCTTATGTAGAGTCTGATATTCTTGAGCTCCTTTTAAGGAACAAGTCTAGGATGAGATTCTAAGAATGTTACATCACAGAGGAAGAATAAATTTATTAATATGGGTGCATTTTATGAAGATTCTTGACTTAGTGTGCTACTGTGATCAGCTTGAAGTGACTTCAATAGATTATTAGTTTGGTTGCCAGAATCCTGATTTTAACGGTGGCTTTCATTCAGTGAAATTTTTATGACAGAATTTCCCTGGCATAATTGGTAGGAATCAAGGGTTGTAGGGATGGGAATTGTGGACTGAAGTTATTTTGTATCAATAGACTTCCCTTTCATCCATCAGAGGACCCAGGAAACACTCAATTCTTAAGGCATTAAGAAATTAAATAATAAGAGAAATAGCATCCATGATATCTCCATGATGGCTGTCCTTGATAGGCTAGGAATTATGATGACGGATACTGCCATTGAAATTGGTTCCTAAGTTTAATAGAGATGATGGAATTCTGTAGCAAAGTAGTCCAGCAAATAGTGACTAACCATCAGAGTCAATGCAGGCACCAACATTGTAATAATAGGCATCATGGATAGAGTGGAAACTAGAGTGTTTTGACATAATGAAATCAATCAGAGTGGTTTATTGTTTATGGTGAGCCAAGGGATAACACAGTCTACTAAAGTATTACTTCATCCATATAACCAAAAAGTCCCTAGGCACAGTGAAAAGATAATTTATTTGAACTATCAACATAGAAAGTCCTGGTTTTCTTACCAGTTAGCAGTCCTGTATAGAAGAGGAGTCTGATCTTCTTGGGAAAGTACTCTGCAATAAGGCCATAGTATTGTGGTAGGCAGAATAATGATTCCCCAAAGATGTCCTTGTCCTAATCCATGAAGCCTGTTAGATTATACGACAAAGTGGAGTTAAGATTATTAATCAGCTAACCTCAAAATGGACATTTTTTTCTGCTTTATCCAGACAAATTCAACGTAGTTACAAGAGTCCTTAAAATGGAAGAAGGAGGCAGAGGAGGGAGGCAGAGGGAGACGTGGCTAGCAAGAATGGCCAGAGAGACGCAATGCTGCTGGCTTTGAAGACAGAGGCAGAGAGGCAGGAAACAAAGAATGAGGATAGCCTCTATAGCTGGAAAAGGCAAGGAGAGATTTTCCCCTAAAGCTGCTAGAAAGGAACATAGTTCTACCTTATTTTCAGCCTAGTGAGACCTATATCAGACTTGTCACCTACAGAAATGTAAGATAATATATTTGTGTTATTTTAAGCCCCTAAATTTGTGGTAATTTGTTACATCAACAAGAGAAAACTAATATATACTATAAATATTTCTCCAAGATGTTGCCAAAGGTTTCTGAAGCTATTTACATATGATGATTGTGAACTTGGAAAAGAGTAACAGACTTTAGGGATACTGGCTCTAAATTAATGCTAATTTGGGGAAACAAAATAGTTCTGTAGTCCATATGGAAGTTAGGCAATTGATAAAAGGAGCTTTAGTCTGAATCTCTTACATGGGGCCCACTTAATCAATGAACACATCCTGTGGTGTTCCCACATGTTAATTCCTATATTTATAGTTGAAATAGCTGGACTCAGCAAATGGGAAAAAATGCACAAACTGGCTTCCTGACTCATGGACTAAGGGCTAATATGGTAGAAATACCAAATGGACCTTTCTAAATTTACTCCTCCCTACCAAAACACTAAATCAAATCCAGTCCTGCATTTATGAACGAATTATAGAGATTACTTTAATCATCAATGACTTGAAAGATGTAGAGGTGATGATCTATAGCTCATCTTTGTTTAAATTGGCCAGTTTGGTCAATGCAAAAGTTGGATGGATCTATGACTGTAGGTTATTATTAATGTAATTAAAGTTTGATTCTAATTGCAGCTTTCCTCCAGATGTGTGTCTTTACTGGAGCAAATCAACATAGCCAGTGGCATGTGGTATGGAGCTATTGATCTGGCAAATAAGCTTTTTGCCATTAGCAAGGCATATCTGAAGTCATTTGATTTTTACCTGGCAGGGACAACCTTATTGTCTTACCTCAGGGCTAAGTTAATTCTTCTGTTTTGTGTCATAATATAGGACACAGGGACATCAACTACATAATGTCTCAAAGAACATCACGTTGATCCATGACACTGATGACATTATGATTGCACCTGTGAGTAGGAAGTACTAGCTACTCTAGATGCCTTATATCAAGAATGTCAGAGGGTGGGCAGTAAACTCCCTGAAAAATAATAAATTAAATTTATCAGTAAAATTTCTAGAGATTCAGTGGTCTGTGATACGTATGGATATCTATTCTAGGAAAAAGGCAGGTTACTGTACCTGTTAATATCTACCAGTTGTTGAAAAATGCAACATATAATGGACCTTTTTAGATTTATTTTTTAACAGTTTTACTTCTTTTTTAATGTTTATTTATTTATTTTGAGAGAGAGAGAGAGTGGGAGAAGGGCAGAGGGACAGACAGAGAGAAAATCCCAAACGGGCTCTGAGCTGTCAGCACAGAGCCCAATGTAGGGCTTGAACTCAAGAACTGTGAGATCATGACCTGAGCCGAAATCAGGAGTGGGATGCTTATCTGACTGAGCAACCCAGGAGCTCCCCACTGTTTAGATTTAGAAAGTAACATAAACCACATTTGGGTGTGGTGTTTTTACATGTAACTTAACACATATATCAAATAGCTGGGAGTGAAACCCAGAGCATGAGACTGCTCTGCAGCAGACTCAAGTTGTGATGCAATTAGTTTTTCGACTTAAGTCTTGTAAGTCAGTAGAACCAATGCTAATCAAAGTATCTGTAACAAATAAAGATGTTTAAACTGCATCTCTAATTGGCCCAAATAGAAGAATCGGTTCCTCCCCAAAAGTTTTGGGGAAAAGCTATTTTTTCCTGTGTGGATAACTATTCTCTTTGGAGAAGCAGTTATTTGATTGATACCTAACCCTGGTAGAGTCTGAAAGCCTGACTAAAGAAAAGAAAATGACTACTATAGCAAACCATGTTAGCTAATCCAATAAGCCATGGGAATAAGTAAATGCAGCATCAGCACGATTAAGTGGAATGACCTGTGAAATATCATGTTTCAACAGGTCAGAAGATACAAGTATGTTGTCTGAGCAGATAGATCAGATTTTCACTATATCTTCTCCTGTTGTATTGCAGACCCTTCCCCAGCCCCTCTTATGACTTCATGTGAAGTTACCTACAATCAGGGGAGAAAGGAAGAAAATATCAAACTTGCTCTATAGTGGGTCTGCATCATATGGTAGCATGGGAACTAGGGAAATACTGCTGCATTACAGCCCATTCAGGGGTAACTTGAAACAGGGTGGTAAAGGAAAATCATTGCAGTGGGCATATTTCAGGCAATACATGTAGATTCCCATTCTTAATAGAAAAATAGATAACATAATTTGGAATTATATACCAATTCATAGGCAATGCCAGTGGGTTGTCAGGTTGGTCTGGTATGTGGAAAGAACAAAATGGGAAGACTAGTCAAGATATGTGGAGATGGATCTTTCAGAGTGGATATGGAATTTGAAGATAATGCTTCATCTATGTTAATGGAGCTCTCAGAATGGGTGAATGGGTACAGAATTGAAAGTCCAATGTGAACACCTATTGAACTTCATAAAAAATATGGTGGAAAATATGACTTGTCCTATGGTTATCAGTCTTTTTTTTAATCTTCAGCTACAATAGTTATTTAATGGGTCCATATACAAATTAGTAATAGTAGTTGGAATGGAGTTGATGGACAGCTCAAAATAATGGATATCTTCTCATCAGACTGATCTAGATATTGTCACTACTGAATGCCCAACCAGATTAATAAAGAGGTCAATGTGAACACCTGATATGGCTTCAGTCATCATGGGAATCAGCTAACAACCTGGGGATAGGTTGCTTACATGGACTTATTTCCATAAAGTAGAGGGCAGTAACTTGTATTTACCAGTATTCACACTGGTACTGGATATGTATTTGTCTTCCTTATGGATTGGAATCTGATAAATTCATCATTAGTGGACTAACAGAATGACTTATAGACCATCACTATAATCCAGACATCACTGATTTGACCAAGGAATTCCTCATTTCACAGCAGAATAAATCTAGCAATATGAAAAAATGAGGAGAATGATATAATTTGGAGATAGAAAACTAGTAAAGAGGACAACTATGACTATTTTGTTTTGGGGGATGGGTAAAAGCACCTTAATTCAAATAAAAGATAGCTTTGGTTTAGATGGAAACAAAAAATTATTGTCTGAGAGTTATATGTTGGTGAAAGCGTAAGAATGGACTCTGAGCAAAAATACAAATTTCCCTAAAATTCAGGCAGAAAAGGAAACATAAAGTCCAGTAGAAAGCTGGGGGAAAATTTGATGAGCTGTTTTGCAAAAGACGGAATCCAGTTGGCAAAGCATGTATTTCCTTCCTTAGACTATGGGCCTGGCCATATGATTTACTTTGGCAATGGAATTGGGTAGAAGTCTTGCACATCTTCGCCTGACTCTTGTATTTTTACCATTGTCATGAGAAATATATACTTAGGTGAGTTCAGTGGTCCAAAAAGGGTAAAGAAATAAGAAACAGAGCCCTTTCCTCAGTTAACTCATAAATCTGCAACAAGAAGCAGAGCCACCAAGTCGAGCCTATTTAAACACTCATCGGACCCTCAGTGACTAACACCTCTATAAAAATATATGTTAATCGTTCCATGCTGCTAAGATACTTTGTTGGTGTTTATTATGCAGAAATAACTGATTGATACAAATGAATAAATTTCTATTGACCATATAGTCAGTAAGTGTAAAGTCACACAGTGAAGGTCATGAATAGACAGACAAGTTGAAGCATAATCTACCACCACCACAGTGAAGCACCTGCCTGCACACTCCCATGCACAAAAGGGACAATTAAATATTGACAAACACAAAAACTGAAACAAATGTTTCCACAAGAGACTTTGAAGTTCCGCAAGAGGGTTGAAAGACAGGAAAAGATACAACTGTACTCTGGAGATTTTATGAACATCTGGGCATAAATCGATAACTGCTTTACAGACTAGGCAACAAGTGAGGTCATTCTTCCTTCCCTGTCTAGATTCCAAAAGGTCTATGGTTTTGAAAGCAAGTATGGGGAATGCAACGTTGGCTGGGACATTGTTGTTCTCATGATAGGCATCATCAGCAATGACAGCAGGCAGATTTACGTCTAAGTTGATTTATAGGCAGCAGTCTTCAGGCATTAGGACCCAAAGAGGCCAGATTTTGCGTAGTGACAATAGTTTAGAAACTATTGTGTGAGCAGCCTTTAGGAAAGCCACCATTTAACTGGAGAATGAAGTAAGAATGTTAGCCTTCTGCTGCAGAAGGTGTGAGCACAGAAACAGTTATTTTAGGCATATTGTTTTAGCCCATTTTGTAATATTACTGATGAGACTGTATAGTCTTTTGTTCTGACAAGCATCATTAAAGAAGTTAATATCTTGTAGGTAATTTTTCAATCTCATTTTTATTTATGACCCATTTCTTCCCTCATAGGAAAAACAGACAAAATATCACCTTAATTCCTCAATTTAAAGAGAAAGCTCTTTCCTATGAGAAGGGCATGCAAGTGCTCATAGATTTTACTCAATTAAGATGGAGTTATATTATAAAGGTTTAAATTCCAAGTTTAATCCCCAAACAGTACTTATATTGCTAGTAGTTTTAATTTTTTCCTGGTACATATTTCCATTGTTCTCATGAAAAGAAAATTTTAATTGCAGAGAAGTAAAATAAATTGTCTTAGGAAAAAATGAATCACCCTTTGAGGAAATGTAGTCATTGGTGTGCTCACACAAACTCCATCTGATATATACTCTCTTTGTCTCAACCCACATAATTTGTAATTTTTCCCACCAAAGGCTGATTTTTAAAATGTTTTATAAAGAAAAAAAAACATCATCATAAATTCTGAAAACACAAACTAACTATTTTAAAATCTGCATATTATCTCCTTTTTTTTTCTTGAAACTCTCACCAGAAATAGGGTAAATGCATTGTTTATTTCCAAAGCAACATCAAAATAGACCACACATATATTGGATGAGCCTGGATGGGATAATTTCTATATTAGCGATATGAACTGGAAAATCAAATCAGTGTGCCATGTCAAACACAAACAAAAGTAGACAGCTTAATACATATTCCATGTGCTATGAAACAGAGAAGCTATTTGAAGATGAAGGAAAGGATCGTTCAGCTAAGAAATAAAGTAAACAATGATGAAATGATACGATGAGCAACAAAGACAAGTTCTCAAATTTTGGCAACTATTTGGGATCTTAAAACTTTATAAAAACAGGAAAACAAGCTTCCTTTTAAGAAATACAATTCAATTCATCATTTGTTATTATTATTGTTGTCGTTGTTCCTTACTCTGTGCAAAGAATACTTTTAGTTTGTGGGTGGAAAAAAATGATGAATAAGGAAGAAATACATAATGGGGAAGACAAGAACATAACCTCTTCCTGTCTGCAGCCAAATGTGCTAGTATAACTAAAGGAAAACAAAGGATTCCAAGGCAGAGTAAGAACATACCTTGCTTGGAGTCAGGAGAAGCTTCTTATTGAAAAGTAGCATTTGTGGTCAGCATAAGCCTGGTGATATTACTACACAGAAATGTAACCTGAAACCAATGAAAATTTGAATCCAGAATTAATAGCAAAATTCACGAATAATAAATAAATATAGCAGTGCTTAATTTTTGAAGCTGTAAGTTATTTTATTAAAAACTAAATATCAAAATCTTCTTTTAGAGTTAGTTGCAATTTCAAAATTAGTTGAATATTATGTCCACAAAGGAAATCAAAACAAATATGCATTTACAAACCCCCTTCTCCAAGGATTCTAACACACCTCTTCCAATTTCCCACTTAGAATTTTAATATGGTAGAGGTGTTGGTGATGAATTGTCTGTGACTCTTATGGATAGACTATTTACCTGCCCATCAAATGTTTATTGATATATTATTATTTGTAAGGCAGTATGAGTGCAAAAGAGAAATAGATATTAATAGGATGAGTATAAGTATACTATGGGACATTAAATGAAGATAGTATTTTCAAAAAATATTTTTCAATGTTTATTTTTGAGACAGGGACAGAGACAGAGTGCAAGCGGGGGAGGGGCAGAGAGAGAGGAAGACACAGAATCCGAAGCAGGCTCCAGGCTCTGAGCTGTCAGCACAGAGCCTGGCGCTGGGCTCGAACTCACAAGCTGTGAGATCATGACCCGAGCCAAAGTTGGATGCTTAACCGACTGAGCCACCCAGGCGACCCTGAAGATAGTATTTTGAAATGGAATATTATAAAGAACTTTGAGGTTGTGGTGATATTTGAGTTGAATCTTGAAAAATGGATATGATTGGGTGTACCAAGATTTAGAATAATGTAGTTGAAAAGTTCTAGAAATTTTCTTGGAAAGAACAGAAATGTCCATCACATCAAGGTACATCGGTAGGGATCTCTGTGAAGGCAGTTTGCTGGAACATATATTGTGTGAAGAGTACTGAGAATTATTTTTGGAAAATAATATTTGAGCCAAATTATAAAGGTAAATGGAGTTTGCTTCAACTCTGTTGTCAGTGGGAATTCACTCTCAGCATTTTTATTTAGTTTGATTTTTGTTGTAGGACAGTGACATGAACAGATTTCATTTCAAGCATCTTCACCTGGAACAAAGTATAAAATTCAGTAGAGTTGTGAGAGCCAGAAAGTTGGAGACTAGTTGGCTGGTTACTGCTACAGTCTGGGCGAGGGATTAAGGAAACAGCAGAGGCAGTTGGGAAGGAAGAGGGGTTAGTAAGGGCAATTCTGGGCAGCAGACCAGATGCTCTGTCAAGGCAAGGGAAGGAAAAATACAGCAATGACAGAGACCGCAAGGCAGGTATGGGGCCCAAAGGAATGCCCATTCCTTAGAGCCCAGTCTCAGGAGACTGAGTTATTTGCTCCCTTAACTCTGCTTTCAAGACCAAATGAAAGCCTAAAAACCTGTTAAGCCTCTAAGGTTTAATGAGAAATCATTGATGTTTCCTTGTCATTTTTCAGTAAAACTAGTGAATGTCAGAGCTGAAAGGAGTCTTCGGTGTCAATTAGCTGAGTCTCTCATTTTTAAACGAGAACACTAAGACCCAGAGATACTGAGTAACTCATTCAAGTTCACACAGCTAATTATTGTCAACTCTGTAATGGAAGTATGAGTCTCTTGCCAATTGGGTGCCTGCTTCACTCTGCATCTGTGGATTTAACAAGGGGGCTGGGAAGAGGGGGACAGAAGCAGTGTCTGGAAGGGTGATGACAATGGAGAAAATCCGGTAAATGCAACACCAGGATGCTGACACACGGGTGTTAAATTTAAGAATGACAGTTAGCTTTCACCCACTTGATGGGATTGATATAAATGTTGATAAATAATCTCCATTTATGAGCTCATGTTTTTGGAAGAGGTGTTATGGAGATATACACACTACATATATGAGGCAGCAATGCTTCAACAGTCTTTTGAGTTGTCAGCCCAAAGCATTCATTAAAAAAATCAGGGAGACAGCAGGATCTGTATCAAGCCCACAAGACTCAGAAACAGATACCATAGCTGCAAAGGATCCGCAGTGGCAATTACATGAGTTACAGGTAAGAACAGAACACTGTAGCACATAAACTCAAACTATTTCCAACAAAGAAAAGTCTATTTATATATATTCAGACAATAGTTGGATCTAATGCAAACCTAGCGGTCTCTGTATTTGCCAGGATTATTTGGCTTGTTTTATTCTGCCAGATCCAAGCTAAACACAATACGTGGGTAACCTCCTCTCTACTTTGAACAGAGAGGCAGACAGACTGCCAGAGCACCACATGTAAAAGGCCTAATTGAGGGGAGGGATGACTTAGCTATGCCTAAAGACTTTCTGTACTTAATGAGAGTGCAAACCTACTACATCACTACAAGATGAGTCAGTAAGATTTTGTGGTCACCAGTGACTACAGATGCTACTTCACTCAGAATTCACAAAGGTGAAGTGTTTGTTGAGAGAGGACTCTATGTATTAACCCCAAAGGAGGTACTAGCAGCTAATGAATGGTCGCTTTCGACTAACTCTCCCATAGCCCAAACTGAGTGTAACTTTTGCGAGAATATGAAAGAGCCAGGACATACCAGAATACTTCAAAGTCTGACTGCCCTGAGTTTAACTTCTGAGAGTCTGCCATTTATGAGCTTTATTCTCTGTGATACAGGAAAATTACTAAGTTTAAATTCTTCTTCTGTAAAAAGGGGCTACAAACATCTCACATATTTGGTATAAAAATCACATGTAAAATATCTAGCAAAAAAACTAATACACTATAGAAACTCAGGAAATTGTAGTAAATTACAGCAGCTTTTATCACTCAGAATTTTATTTCAACATGGGACCCTAGGCTCTCAACTATTATTTGGTCTTCCTTTCATATAATCTGTATATAATCAATTAGAACAAATCATAAATCTGAAAATGATAATAGAACACCATCTTATTTTATTTCCTTCTCTCTAGGAGGTATACATTGCTAAATAATTGGAATTAGATTTAGCTTCCTATGTACAAATTGTTGCTTTATAATTTTAGAGAAGGTAAATGAGTCCAGATATTGAGAAAGAAAAAGTAAGGCCACCTGTGAAACTGTGACACAATTACTTAAATTCATGGATTCGTTTAATCCACTTTTAAACTAAGAGAATTGGAATTATTAATAGGTCACAGCTCCTGCCTTTAGGGAAGTCATGATTTAGCAGGGGAACCAGAAGGCTAAACAAACAAACAAATTGACTATATGTGTGTTACATGTGTGTGTGAGAGAGAAAGAGAGCGAGATAGAGGGAGCAAGGGAGAGAAAGAGTGAAAGACAGAAACAGAGATTGAAAGCAAATGATGGGGGGATGAATAACAGAATGGTTTGCAAAATTTTATGAAAACACTCAAGATGGAACAAATTCCTGTTCAGCCATCACTTTTTCAAACCAGCTTATTAGTATACTATTTAAAACAAAATAAAAACAAAGAAACATCTCTTAATAGAACATTACTATAGAAACTTCCAAATAGTCAACTGTGTTCACCCAAAATCAACTATTTCTGTTTTACAAAATCTAAAATTATTCTTACTAGGAAATTCAGTGAACTGAATGAAAGAACATAGTTGAAAAGAATCCAAAAATATTCTTTGTTAAGTACACACAGACTTACTAAGCAATTCACATAGGTACATTAACAATTTACTAGCCAATGTTTTGTAGAACAAAAGATGTTCTTGTTAACTGTCTTTTCAGCATCTCTAATCGATTTTGTCTAATCAAACCCTTCTGATTATCTGGGCCACTAGGAGGCCTCACCATGATTGAAGGACTTTGGCTCACCCTTCTTTTGAATCATGTTGATGATACTGGCTTTATGGCAGCTGGTCAGAAGTGACCACACACTCTACCTCACTTCAGGGACCTCTAAAGGGTTTCTCTGGCTCCTGTAAATCCTCTAAGAGGTCTTGTCTATTCTCTAAAGCCACTTTTTTTTCCAGGAAGACCCAAGAAGGTCTGTTAGAAAACTGTCTTCACCAGAAGCTCAATTAACTGTCACTCGTCACATTGATCTCTTTAAAACTCTCTATACCCTACCCAAAACTCATAGCCTTAAGTTGTGCATTGCAACCATATGCTGATGGTTGAAATTAGAAATCTTCAAATGCTTTCCTGCCCATTAAAGGTGGGCTACAGACTTTGAAAAATAGAAAGTCTTTATTATGTTGGGTCATTCGTAGTGGGAAAAACTATGTAAAGTAAATTATTTAAGATAAAAATGAATTAATAAATTAAAAAACATTAAATGATACATTATTTTAAAATGAAACTAAATTAAGATGATGTGTGTTTTTATATTCAATAACATTCAAAATATAATTGAAATTCTACCTAATTCTTAGAATGGACAAAAATAAAAAAGAATTCAATCACATCATATATGAAAGGCATGAATGCCAGTGTTCTTCATTTTCTTTTTAAATGTTTATTTATTTTTGAGAGACAGAGAGAGAGAGAGAGAGTGAGTGGGTGAGGGGAAGAGAGAGAGGGAGACACAGAATCCGAAGTAGGCTTCAGGCTCCAAACTGTCAGCACAGAGCCTAACATGGGGCTTGAACTCATGAACTGTGAGATCATGAGCTGAGCTGAAGTTGGACATTAGATGCTTAACTGACTGAGCCACCCAGGTGCCCCCTTCATTTTCTATTTGGTCTTTACCACAAGATCATAAAGAGTACAAAAATATTTGAGATATTCATCAATTTCCCCAAGGGTTTTTGTTAATCATTTGATAACCAATCTTTCTCTTTAGAAGCCTCTATCTTGTGATTATCTTTATTATTTTCTTTTAATCAGAATTAAGCAGTTTCATTATGCCATTTCTAATTTGTCAGTGATTTTGCCTACGGATTGATCAACTCTCCAATACAGTATTGCAAAATCAGCTTTGTCATTTATAACTGACTTTCACTGTATTTGCATTGTATTATTTAGTAATTATAATATCCAAAAATCAGTAAGATAATAAGTAGGGCAGAGTAGTACTCATGTGAGTAATTCTCAAATGGAGAATTAACTTTATAAATGGTCAATTCATTTGTAAATATGTTCCTATTATAATGTCATTTACCTCATCAATTATAATTTTTCTAATTGGTAGGATACAGATAATTGTGTCATGTTGACTCTTGCATTATCTTTTCATTGTACTTAGTAATTGTCAGCCCAACATTTTGCTCATGATCAATCTAAGGAAACATCCACAAATAACCTCACAAAATCAAAAATTACTTGATTGCTCAAATACTTATTAAGGTAGTAAGCCAGCAGCGAGAAATTGTCATGCCATTTAGTGACCCTCACAATTTTTTTTATGTGTATTTATTTTGAGAGAGAGATAGAGTGGGGGGGGGAGGGGCAGAGAGAGAGGGAGACACAGAGCCCGACACGGGACTCGAACTCACAAGTTGCCAGATCACGACCTGAGCTGAAGTCACATGCTTAACCGACTGAGCCACCCAGGTGCCCTGACCCTCACAATTCTGATCTAAGAGGTGCAAATTATTAATAGTACTGTACTTGTCTCAGGGATAAGAGTGCCCAGTCCAAATCTCATGACTCTGAGGGGCAACTAACTATGAAATAATGAGTTTTAGTTTTTTGTCACGGACTTTCTGGCTTATCCTTCATAGAAATGTAATAAGAATGAAAGTGTCTGCTTGGCAGGGTGACAGTCCAAGGAATTCCAATTGGATCAAAGAGAACTCCTATGATCTAAAAGCCTAGAGCTCTGGATCCTAGCTCTTTCTCTTCCACGAACTCCAAGTGGAACTTCATAAAACTCTCTGTGACACCTGTTATTTCAGTTTTTCTCTCTGTTAAACTGGATAATGACCCATGCCCTCTTAATCCCTGTGATAGGCTGACTAATGACCCCTGAAGATGTCTGTGTCTTAGATCCACAAAACCTGTGAATATGTTGCTTTATATGTTAAAAGGGATGTTGCAAATGTGATTAAGTTAAGGAATTTGGGATGGGAAGATTATCATGGGTTATCCAAATTGGGCCAATGTGGTCACAAAGATTCTTATAAGCAGTAGGCAGGAGGATCAGAATGAGCAGCAGATGTGAACATGGAAGCAAGATGTTGGAGTGATGTGAAGAAGGGATCATGGCCAAGGAAATTGAAAAAAGGTAGTAAATGGATTCTCCCCTATAGTTTCCTCATGGAACACAGACCTACTGACATCTTGATTTTAGACTTTTGATCTCCAGAACTGTGAGGAAATAAAATTATGTTGTTTTAGGCCACTAGGTATTTAGTGATTTTCACAGCAGCAATAGGAAATTAACACAACCTTCAACAAATGACTGTGAAGACCAGTGGGGCAATAAGCACGAGATCTCTCAAGAAAGTCAAAAGAAATGTTTCAAAGTAAGATGGTATGGTAGGTCATTTACTCTGTCCACAGATAATTAGAGAAATTCCATAAATTATAAACACTTGTGAGCCAGGAAGGCGGATTGTTCCTTAGTTTTCACATACATTAAAAAAAGTGAGGAAAGTACAATTAGAGGTGGCAAAGATCTCGGCTTTCTTGATCATGCCACAGGGGTCTCCAGGTGAATTCTGTATCACTCCTGTGACCTTCAGTCATCAATTATGTTGTCCCATTTTACTCTATGCCTTGTCTCCTTTTTCCCCTTCTATTCTCGCACCCCTTCCTGCTTTATTAAAATGGTGGCTTTGTTGGAGGTAGTGGTAAGGAGGCCATTAAAAAGAACCGAAAGTTGTCACATCTTCAGGGAAACTTTCTCAGCATAAAAAGCAGCTAGCCCCACATGTGGGAAGGAAAGATGAGGTGAGAGAAAGGGGTAACTTGGAACATACCATAAATATTCAGACTCCAGCTTGGAAGTCCACAAAGGAAATCAAACTCACCCATTTTTCATTTCCTGGTCATTACTTCTTTGGCTACAAAGTAACCAGTTCTAAAACCAATCAGTCTAATGTTTAAAAGTTTAAATATGATACAGAAACATTTACAAGGACAGGAATTATTACTTTGAGTATTATGTATATTTCCTAGGTTTACTAAGAGTGATATTGTGATTTATAATAAGAAACATATATTTGGTTTTCATCCCATTCCTGGGATGTGTGGCACACATTCCTGGCACACAGCTCCTAAAAACATTGGAATTTCCTAAATGTTGACAGGAGGGAATCATGGTATTTTTTGTATGTTAATGAGGTGACTTTTAAGAAAGCTGTAGGTAAAATAAGGATAAGGGCTGAGTGCCAGTAGAGCTAACCTTGTAATCAGGGTTCGAACTTTCAGCCCCATCCCTGACCTCTGACCCACAAGGAGGGGAGAGAGACTTAAGACTGAGTTCAATCACCAATGGCCAATGATTTAATCAGTCATACCTATGTAATGAAGCTTCCATAAAAACCCAAAAGGACAGTGTTCAGAGACTTTCCAGGTTGGCAAACACAGAGAGATTCAGGGAGAGTGCCATGCTTGGGGACAGTGCTCCCACATATCTTATCCTAAACATCTTTTCATCTGGCCATTCATCTGTATTCTCTATCATATTCTTTAATAAACTGATGAATGTGTTTCCCTGAGTTCTGTGCGCTGATGTAGCAAATTGTTGAATCTAAGGAGAGAGGGTCATGGGAACCTCTAATTTGTAGTCAAGTTAGACAGAAGTTACGGGTAACCTGGGGATCTACTACTTGTAATTAGCATCTGAAGTGGAGGGAGTCTTATAGAACTGAGTCCCTAACCTATGGGTTGTAACTGAAACACAGAAGTGCAAGAGCACCTGGCCCCAGCGGTCCCAAATAGACCAGAGCCAGCCACTTGTTGCTGACAAAATCCAAAGGCAGAGAGATAAGGGGTGGTGAACAAGAAAGGAGTTCATTTCAGTGAGGCAGACACCAGTAAGACAGCAGACTAGTATCTCAAAGACTGTCTCCAAAGCGCTGAAAATACTTCTGTGTTCATATAAGGAAAACAAAGGTTGGTGGGTACATGCAGGTGGGCAGTAAAGGTCAGGTTGATCTTTACTTTGGGGGTCAGCCACATGGGACCTTGCTAGCGTCAGGGCAGTCTCCAATGCGTAAGAAGGTAGTTTCAGTTCCTATCACAGTATGCTTTGCCCACTGGGTCTCTTGTGTTGAGTTAAGAGATGAATTGGAAAAAAACATAATCAATTAGAAAGTACAGGCTGAGGTCAGAATGGAGATAGTTTAAGTCCTCTTTCAGGATCTGATGTTATCTCCAAGTACACAGTGTCAGAATTGAGTTAAATTTTAGGACATCCAGCTGATATCCTAGAATTCCTTGATTGGGGGGTGGATCCCCACATACAGTGTCAGGAGTTTTGTGAGTATGGTAGTAGTGTGAGAGTAAAGGAGACACATGGGAGAAGTGGGTTTTCCATATACTAAGTGAATGCTGATTATCTGGAATCTTCATGTAAAAACCCCCACTCAACAGCAATCTGTTTAAATTCTACAGTTAGTCTAAAAATATTAAGGTACATTTCACTATAATTTAAACATGATGACGGACAACAAATGAAACTGACTATTGATCTTTATGTTTATATTCTTCTCTTAATATCACCTAACATTCTTAGAGATAACTCTAACATATGCCACTTATAATAACGACTACAAACTGTCAGCTAGTCTTAATATGAATATCAGCTTACACTGTCAGTGCACATTGCTCAAACTGTCATTGCACACTGTCAGCATGATATGCTCAACACATAATTGTTTCAGTTAATATACTGACTAAAATTTAAATATATGAGCAATAGTTTCCTGGAAAACATGTGTGAAATGTAAGTGTTGCTTATGTGATTTCAACAACCAAAAAAGAATAAGGTAAGTTTGTTCCAAATGTCAAAGGACTGCCCCAATTCAAAGGAAGTCTGAGAAAAAAGTAGCCAATTAATATGTAATCAAGCATTCTATGAGTAATCAATAATTAGTAATTAATAATTACCATTAGTAATTACAATCAATTACTCCACAGTACCCTAAATGGGACAATACTCAGGAAACATGTGAGAAGAAATAAAAATGCAGTTCTAAGTCTTACTGTTTTGAAATAGTATTCTTTATATATAATGGTAAAATGGGAGGATATCAATTAAGCAGTTATCTCAACTTTGTAGTTTATCGTTCTGAGTTTGGGCCAAAGTATAATGTCAGGCATATGTTAAGTGTGTGTGAATAAACACACGTGCACACACACACACATGCATTAATATCTAGCTTTTTTTTTTTTAGTACATTATTCATCTCTTTATCAGGTATCCTTCATTTGGTTATTCTTCTGAATAGGCCATTCAGTTTCACCATTGGAGGTGATGATGGTTAATTTTATGTGTCAATTTGGGTAGGCTACAGTACCCAGATATTGGTCAAACGCCAATATTTTTTATTGGTATTTTTTAGATGAGATTAACATTTAGATTAATAGACTCCAAGTAAAGCAGATTACCTTCCATGGGGTGGGACACATCCAATCAGTTGAACCCTTAATTAGAAAAAAACAGATTCCCTGAGAAAGAGAGAATTCCTTCTCCAGGCTGCCTTCAGACTCAAGCTGCAACAGCAACTCTTCCCTGGGTGTCCAGTCTACTGGCCTGCCCTGCAAAGATTTTACCTGCCAGATTCTATCATAATCACATGAACCAATTCCTTAAAATACATCAGTCTTTCCCTCTCTCAATCTCTCTCTCTTTCATATATATATTAGTCAGTTAGTTAGTTTCTGTTAGTTCTGTTTCTCTAGGGAATCTTGTAAATACACCGGTTAATTAGAGTTCTTTAATTCGCAGTGAAAAAGCAAATCATAGTATCATAATATTCTGATATACCACTTTCTGAGCAATCTCAGATTTCTTTTTTTTAAATATTTATTTATTTTTGAGACACACACACACACACACACACACACACACACACACACACACAGAGTGTGAGCGGGGGAGGGGCAGAAAGAGAGGGAACACAGAATCAGAAGCAGGCTCCAGGTTCTGAGCTGTCAGCACAGAGCCAGAAGCGGGGCTCAAACTCACAAACTGTGAAATCATGACCTGAGCTAAAGTCAGATGCTTAACCAACTGAGCCATCCAGGTGCCCAGCAATCTCAGACTTCTATAAGACATCACTAATGATATCATGAAAGAAAAGGTAGAAAAATTTAAAAGTTTGTTTTGCTGCCTCATCTACGTACACCTTCCCAATTTTGAGATGCAATCTATAAAATCTAAACTCAGGAAGGTGGCAAAGCTCAGAGTGGTTCTAAACTACTGTCTGTTTTAGCATTCTTTGATATTACAAATATCAACACAAGATTACTATATAATAATATTCATATACTTAGTCTCCTCAATGGACAGTAATAAATTGCTTGATTGAAATAGGTAAATTCAGACAGTAAAAATAACTGAAGGATCCAACAGCCTCATTTTTCTTAAAAAGCCTTGTTAATTGTTTCCAGTATATATTATTAATAATTACCTTATGAATACTTAATAAGTAAGTATACAGCTGAAAGCGAGAGTCCCATAAAATTTCCTTAACTTTCTCATTGTTATAAGAAGTAAAAAATAAGCTATATCTTTTCCATTACAAAGGTAACTGCCATTTTCATATTGAAGTTCGTTGCCTCTTCTGTCATTTACCTAAATCAAATTACCTAAAATGTACATTCCGAAGAAACATTTCTGTTTTCATCTGGAGCATTGACCCCTGTGCTACCTTTGGGATGTTTTTGTTGTTCTGTTTTGTTTTCATTCCTGAGGCAGGGAAGGATGCTTATTCTCTTCAGGTCTGAGTTTGCTTCTGGCCGTGTAAACTCTCTAATCCAATATCAAGGCATAACTACTCCAAGTAGTTATTTAGCAAAACAAAACTTGGTTTTTCACTAAAATCCATTATCATCATAGGTTTTATATATATATATATATATATATATATATATATGTACACACACACACACATATATATGTATATTATTCAGACTGACTCTGATATGCTCAACACATGTTTGTCTCAGTTGACATATTGATTAAAATTAAAATGTATGAGGAATACAGTTTCCTGGAAAACATGTGTGAAATGTAAGTGCAGCTTGTGTGATTTAAACAACCAAAAAGAATAAGGTAAATTTGTTCCAAAGGTCAAAGGACTTCCCCTAAAGTTCTTTTCTCTAAATATCATTGTTTTTCTTGCTCACCTACTTGTTAAAATTTATGGGGACGAACAACAGAATTTTCTGGAAAACTTCATGATCCTGCAAATGAGGCTGTGTAACTTATGCCAACGAATAAAATGTGACCAGTTTACTCAAGGTCAAAGCATTATACCAGTTATGATATTGAATAGGAAAAACTAAGAAAGAAAAGATGAAAGAACTGAAGAAGTACTTGGCCCTGTCTTCTCTCGATCAAAGACAAAGTTTGGGCATTGTGGGAAGTTTTAAGCATGATAATAGGTGAACATGTATGATAGTATATTAAACATATGATATTGTAAGGTTTTTTTTTCTCATTTAATATAAGAATCCCCACATGAGTGAGGTACAGTGATTATCTTATGGATGATGCACCTAAGCTGGTTAAGATGCCTGAGGACATATAGCCAGTGAGCATTCAGACCAGGATTTGACTCAGACATCCTGTCCTTACTCTAGATAGGGCTTATAAAATTCAATACTATACATATAGAAAAAAGTTTTCAATTTTTAGATTTTACAGGTTTTTAAATTCAAATCCAGGTACGTAGTAGATTTCTTATTGTCTGAAGACAAAGGGAGATGAACAGTTAAGGAGTGTCCAGGTTTTCAAGTCATACTTGTTACCATATCACAAATTAGACTTAACAACCCCATCTGGGCAATGGCTCAGCAAACTGGGCTATGCCTACAGGCCACCTACTTAGCAGCTGGAATAAAGGGACATTTGGGGGACAAGACAGAAACAAGAGGGTGGGGACAGCAATAGGAGGGTGGGTGTCAACTTTCAGTAAATAGGAAACTTCTTAAAAGGGATGTGTGGTGGTTAATGGCAGGAGTCCAGCAGAGGTGGAACTTTCTCTTAAATATCATCTAATACAAACCTTTCTCTCAGCTGGCCAGCCTCTCTCTACTGTCCCTTATAAAACATATGGATATTCCTATTCTTGAGCCTTTTCTCTTATTCTTGATTAATTCATTTCCAGAATCTATGTCAGTCTTTATTTTCTAATGAAATGGTGTTCATTTGTTACCCCAATAAGTAAACTCTCTTGGCCATCTCATCACATGCTACCTGTTACATATGCTGAAAACATTCCTTCTATCTCATTCTTGCCCATCATTTACAAATAACAATATTTTTATTAAAACTTTTTTAAATATTTATTTATTGTTGAGAGACAGAGAAAGAGAGAGAGCATGAGCAGGGGAAGGGCAGAAAGAGAGGGAGACACAGAATCTGAAGCAGGGTCCATGCTCTGAGCTTTCAGCACAAAGCCCAATGAGGGGCTTGACTCACAGACTGTAAGATCATGACCTGAGCCGATGTCAAATGCTTAACAGACTGAGCCACCCACACACCCCCATGAATAACAAATTTTTAAAGAAGTATTGTGATAGTACCTGGGTCATTTCTTACAGTTTTTAAAAGTTATTTTTTTCTCTTAAAAGGATTGATTTGTTTTTTCTTTAAAGTTTATTTTGAGAGAGAGAGTGTGTGTGAGCAGGGAGGAGCAGAGAGAGAATCCCAAGCAGGTTCTACACTGTCAAAGGAGAGCCCAATGAGGGGTTCCATCTCACAAACCATAAGATCATGACCTGAGCTGAAATCAAGATTCAGATGCCCAACTGACTGAACCACCCAGGTTCCCCAAGGATCAATTTCTTAATACGAGAAACATTTTCACTCCATATATTGAAAAGCCATGAAAGTGTTGAGAAAAAGATGAAAAAGAATATTTAACATGAAAATGGAATGCCTACCTTTCTTTTTTTTTATTTTTTTTAATGTTTATTCATTTTTGAGAGACAGAGAGAGAGAGAGCATGAGCAGGGAAGGGTCAGAGAGACAGGGAGACACAGAATCCGAAGCAGGCTCCAGGCTCTGAGCTGTCAGCCCAGAGCCCGACGCAGGGCTCGAACTCTCAGACCGCGAGATCATGACCTGAGCCGAAGTCAGATGCTCAAACGACTGAGCCACCCAGGCGCCCCATGAATGCCTACCTTTCTATCTATGACCTGCAATAATTTTTGGTTTTTGTGTTTTTTTTTTGTAGGTTTACATGTTTAACGACTATTTAGATCTTCACTAGGGCGTTGTCCAACTGAGAGCCTGACCACTTGCTCTTCTGTCTTCAGCATAGCGCACAAAGCCTGAAGCACCAGGTGTTCAGTAAATATTAAGTTAAATGAATTATAGTATCTTTTTCCCTCAAATACAGAGCTTCACTTGAATATAGTGATAAAGTATGTAAATTTTACCCAAATAGAAACAGATCATAGGATCATAGAATTTTAGAAGTGAAAGAAACTCATGAGGTTTCTCTCTTGGTGCCTAGGACCATTTTAGATAGTAGGAGTAAAGTACACATCAAGAGATTCTGAACCCAGTTCTCAAGTTGCTGTTTTTTTCCCCAGTTATGTGCATTTTTTCCTGATCTTTTAAAATCCAAAATTTCCTTTCCACTCATATTGGAATAACTCTGTCCAGTCTGCTTACCAGATGCCCTTATACTAGCCCTTGTCAAAACTCCGTGTGTTAAGTGTCATCTATTTATCAGATGTTCCTTCCTTTCCACTTAGGTTAAAATTTTAGTGTGTCTCAACTATAAGAAAATTATGGCTCAGTTGCAATAGAACAATGCAAATTTCAGAGAGAAATGTTTAAACCAAAGGTAGCAACTAATACTCTAGAGCTTTTTTTTAAATGTTTATTTATTTTGAGAGAGAGAGAGAGAGAGAGAGCACAAGTGGGGGAGGGACAAAGACAGAGGGAGACAGAATCCCAAGCAGGCTCCAGGCTCTGAACTGTTACAACAGCACAGAGCACAAAGCGGGGCTCAAACTCACAGATGGGAAATCATGACCTGAGCCGGTCTGATGCTTAACCAACGGAGTCACCCAAGCGCCCCTCTAGAGCTTTTAAAATAGAGAACTATAGGATGCATTCAGAGTGCTCACCTACTCCAAGGCCACACTATCACTATTTTTATAATGGTTGAATTAAAAGATGTTAGAATGAGAGTCAAGGACCTACTCATCAACCCCTATACCTATTATATCAATAGTTTCATTCCTATGGATTTTTATAGCTTCACAGCACAAACACACTTGAGACAGGTCATATCTGCAAACACCTTAAAGAGCATTCAAAACCTTATATGGGTTACTAAACACTTGACATCAATCCTGAGGCTCAAAGCAGGTACCTAAAGGATGGAGGGAGAAAACAGCATTAGAAGTAGTTTAAGTACATCAAAGGTCAAATCTATCTAAATGAACTGGATTTGAGCTGTTTCTCTTCAGACTCAATAAACCTTTTGTACAATTTTATGGGACTTATGTGTATTGCAGTTACATGAGTATTTTATTATTCCCTCCAGCATGTGTCCTCCGTTTGGGTAGGAACTGTATAATGCTTCTATTTGTTTCCTCAGTTCCTATTCAGTGCTTTGCATGAAGAAAATGTTTATTTTATGTTTGTATATTAAATTTTGCTTTGAGTCATCATTACATTTGGCAAATACACTCTTTTGTCACATGTAGAATAAAAGAAGAGCAAGCAATAGTCCATGGACTTGGGCTAATTAATCACAGAAGCACTAATATTCTAAATACATCAGCTATAATGTGGAACAGCATCCATTTTGTTGGTTTTCTATCTCTAGATACAATTAAAAAGAAAAATACAGTTCATAGGCATTTTCAACCTATGAATTTTGTAATTTTGACCTTTGAATCTCCATACTTTCACCAACAACCTTTGCAAACCACCAGTTTCTGGTTTTATTTAATATGTCCAAATTAGATTTAACAGAACTCAGACCCATTCCAGCACATCAGGCACAAAAAGTCTCTTTGATCTTTTTGCCACTTTTAAGAAACATCTGCATCTTTGTAAAGACCTAGCAGGATGAGCCAAAAGTTTGAGAACAGATACAGCCACATGCAGGAAGATAGAATTATTAGAGGAAACAACTCTCCTTGTTAGAGTCCCAGAGACCTGAAAGAAAGCCAGCAGTATCTAAGACTTATAAACACAGAGTCATTTCCAAGAGTTGGACTGTAGAGGTGACCCATCCCTTAATCCTATTGAACAGGACAGACTGCTCTCATCATCAAAGGACAGGGTGGTAGCATTGGTTATATGGTTATCCAAGCATTCACTTCACAACTGAGGAAACTCACAACCCAAAAAGTGCACAGTTGTACATTTCCCTTTTCTAACTTTTCAAGATAAAGTTTACACCTTTCCTTGTCAAAATCCCTCTGTTACACTTTATTCAGTCTGACAGGGAGAAAGAGCATCCTGCACATACCTCCAAGATATCCAACATATGTCTCCACCCATAAAAGTGGTTGCATTTGTCTCCTTTACAGGGCTCTAAGCCCCCTAAGGGCTTAGTAACCCTTTGCATGGTCCACAGACAGCTCTTGTCACATGTTTGAGCTGAACTGAACTTTTTTGTTCCAGATAACTGTTAGAGTGTGCCATGTAAAATAACATTCAAACGCTTCTCCTTTTGAGCAGAGTGCTGCAAATGACAAGATGGGGTTTCCGAGAGTAGCTCAGATATGCCGGACACAAGAGAGGCCATGAAGGCCAGCCTGAACACCAGGGAAGGGTTAACCTATGCCTCTCATTTCTGCTGCTGCTCTGAGGTTTATTTTTCCCAAGCAGGTGGACGTGGACCACTGAATGAAGGAAAAAGCAAAGTGGCAGATGACAGACAGCAGAAGTTTTCAATCATAGCCTCATCCAGGTTTCTAGCACATGTTGTAGATCGAGTGTTCTGTGAAGCCCAAAAGGCATGAACTGAACAGAAGGTTGAGCCAAAACTTCTCATGACTTACTGAAAACATTTCCACGTCTTGGAAATATATCCTAATAGGAATTCCTATCATTTCTGGAAAATCCAGACAAACCAATATGTTCTGAGAATGCAGGGCCTTCCCCTCCCCTTTTAGCGAGAAAGATAGAGTAGCCAGTCCAGGCAGCGCATACTTGAGAATAAGCTGCTTTCAGAATTGAAACGAGAGGAGATAAAGTTTTATATACTATCCTATACTATCCTGAATTGTCATGCATAGATGTACACATATGTGTATTTATGTTGATAATACATTATTGACTGGGAAGCAAAAGATGTGGATTTGAACCAAGCTTCTCTCCTCAAGGAAGGTTACTAAATGACTTCCGAAACACCTTTAAATTCTAAATACTATTGTTATTTCATTTTATTTTTATCAACTTTATTGAAGTATATTTTAGGTACAACAAACTGCATGCATCTCAGGTATGCAATGAAATGAATTTTGACAGATGTACACACCCATGAAACCACTAACACGATCAAAAGGCAAACTATTTCCATGACCCCCAGTTTCTGGTGCCCATTTGTAGTTAATCCATTCCTCTGTCTCCAAGCCAGCCAAACACTGTTCTGTTTTCTGTAAATATAAAGGTTTTGTAATTATGTAAATGAAATTATATAGCATGTACTCTTTTATGTCTGGCTTTGTTCACTCAGCTAAATGATTGTGAGATTCATCCATGTGACTGCATGCATCAGTAATTTCTTTATTCCAATTGTTTTCTTTTGTTTTGTTTTTCTAACCACGCATCTGCTGATGAACATTTGGGCTATTTCTAGTTTGGAGCTATTCTGAATAAAGCTGCTATAACATGCACATACAAGTCTTTGTTTGTTTCTCCCAGGTAAATACATAAGAGTGGAATGACTGGGTCATATGTTAGTTGTATATTTAAATTTTTAAGAGAGTGTAAAATTGTTTTCCAAGGTAGTCATCAAATTTTACGTTCCCACCATCATTATGCACGAATTCTTACAAATCTTCACCAACGCTTGGTATTACTATTTTTTTCTATTTCATCCATTCTAATATATATGTGTAGCTCTCATTTCTATCTACATTTTCTTGATGACTATGTTAATCATTATCTCATGCACTTATGGCCATTACTTTATATTACTTTGTGAAGTGTCAGTAAAGGTTTTTTTTTTTTTTTTTTTTTTTTTTTTTTACCATTTTCATTGTCTTTGTTTTTACACTTGATCTTAGCCAGAAGGCTGAGAAGCGATCATTGTTTATATTGTTGAGTCATAAAAGCTGCTCATATATGTTGGTTAAAAGCCTTTTGTCAAATATACATATTGCAAATATCCATTCTCAATCTTTGGCATGATTTTGGTTGTGTTTTGTTTTGTTTGTTTTATTTTTTGTAATGTTTATTTCTGAGAGAGAGAGAGTGCGCACATAAGCGAGCATGAGTGGGGCAGGGGCAGAGAAAGAGGGAGACACGGAATCTGAAAGAGGCTCCAGGCTCTGAGCAGTCAGCACAGAGCCCCATGTGGGGCTCAAACACATGAACCATGAGATCATGACCTGAGTGAGCTGAAATCAGACGCTTAACAAACTGAGCCACCCAGGCACCCCATGTTTTTGTTTTCTTCACCGTGTCTTTGGAAGATAAAAACAAAATTTGCTGATAAAGCCAAGTATGTATTTTTATGGCTTATTTATTTATTTATTTATTGTTTCTCAAAGTTACAAAGATTTTCTCTTTTTGGTGTTTTTCTAGAAATTTATTATTTAACTTTTTATTTTTAGAGAATACTTGGGCACATAGAAAATTCTCCCAAGTCCAAAATACTGAGTGTTCCCAAGGATCCCTCACAGAGCTTTCCTTAATTTTAGCATCTTTTGTAATCATATTACAATAATCAAAACTAAGACAATAAGATTGGTAAAATACTATTAGCTAACCTGGAGATTTTATTTGGATTTCACCAGTTTTTACACTAATGCCGTTTTTCTATCCCGAGATCCCACATTGTATTCGGTTGTTACATTTCCTTTGTGGAAATAAATGAAGACCATCCAAATAAGAACAAGCAAAAGCTAGGGCCACTTGGGTGGCTCAGTCGGTTAAGTGTCTGACTTCAGCTCAGGTCATGATCTCATGGTTTGTGATTTCGAGCCCTATGTCGGGCTCCGTGCTGACAGCTCAGAACCTGGAGCCTGCTTCTGATTCTGTGCTCCCTCTCTCTTTGCCCTTCCCTGCTCTCTCTCTCTCTCTCTCAAAAATAAATAAACATAAAAACAATTTTAAAAAAAGAACAAGCAAAAGCTATATATAGCACTTGCTATAACACGGCGGTCAGCCACCATCACTTGTACTTGGCAGAGATTCAAAGATGGGCAGAAGAATGAGAAAGATTATAGAGGAAAAAAAGGATAGACTTGGGTATGCTCTGATTTTGAGGCTGTTGGCATAGGGAAGCGGTAGGTGGGATACCAGAAGTTAGGTATCAGATGTGATTCCTTAGGGGGTGATAATTGGCTTTTCCAGGTTCTAATTTAGAAGCTGGGGCAAGAATAATGGAGGCTGTCAGATAGTCATCTGGCTGGCTTTTGGGGGCCAGTTGCTATGGGGGTGCTGTTTGGCTTTCTGGAGTGATTGTTACTAATAGTACTTTGATTTCTTAGACTGGTTATTACACATAATGGACTGACTTCTTAGACCAGTGGCTGCAGATTGTTGGTCAGAGTTCTACTTTTATACATGGTTTGGCCATTGTCCATTTGTATGTTGAGTCTCTCATTTTTGTCTCCTCCAAAGGAGTGATAGTTTCCTCCTCTTCCTTATGCTTTATGACCTTGGCCATTTTGGAGACAGCTTCTTGGTTATTTGTGTCTGCCTAATGTTCTTTCATGATTAGATTGAAGTTATGTATTCTTGGCAAGAATAACACTGAAGCAAAATTCCCTTCTCAAGGGGTACATAATGTCGACAAGTCTTATTATTTGTAATGTTAACTATGATCATTTGGTTAAGGTGATGTCTGTTGAATTTCTCCACTGTAAAGTTACAATCTTTCCTTTTGTTGGTAATAAGTATCTTGGAGCAGATACCTTGTGACTATGCAAATATCTTGAGTTTCTCCTCAGACTTTCATCCAGTAATTTCAGCACACATCAGTGATCTTTCCTGCAAAAATTCTAATGAAGATTGTCTATTTCTTTCATTTATTATACATTTATTAACTGGAATTGTTCTCTAAGAAAGAACTTTACCTTATCCCTTAAGTATTATTTATTTATATTTATGTGTATTAGTGGAATATTTTTGTTGTATAGATTACACAATAATACTATCATTACTTATTTTTTTGCCAGACTATTTGGGATTTGGCCATTGGGAACTCTTTTAGGTTGCTTCCTGTGTCCTTTTAACATGGTTCCATCTTTTTCTGAGCACTCTCATACTTTATGGCACTAAAATGTGCTTTTTGCTCATCTTGTATTTTTTTCTGTCCCAGATTTGGAATCAACTACGTCTCCTTGGTTCCATTTATTGAGAATGACATTTAGAACCACGATCTGGGCGTTATACATGCTAATTGGATATGAATGAGGAATGTCACTGCTTCTGTACCTTCTCAGTGGACAGAACCAGGAGATATATGTATGTATACTAACACAGAAATTTATATTTACTTGTCTGTCTAGCTGTGTTTGTATATTTGTGATTCCAATAGAACACATGTCTATTTACCACCTCCTGACAATCTTTATTTTATAGTTGCCAAATACATTGCAATACATGCATTCTATACCTCACAAGAAAATGTAATTTTTGCTTTAAACCATTATACTCATTTTAAATAAAGAGAAAGGCATCCTTTATACCTATCTGAATATTTTCCATTTCTGATACTTTTCATTTATTTCTCAAGATTTGTGTTTCCCTCTGGTATCACACTTCCTTTCAGCTTTAAGAGCCACCCTCTTGAAGTGCAGACCTGCTGGTGATTTTTTCTTATTGTTTTTTATTTTTGTTTGTTTTGTGTTAACCAAAAGTATTTTTATTTCACCTTCTTTCTTGAAGCATATATTTTGCTGGACTAGAATTTTGGTTTAACAGGTTTTTGTTTTTTTCTGTACTTCAAATTTTTTTTTCTTTTTTTTTTTTTTAGAGAGAGAGAGAGGGCATGTGTGCGTGTGAGCCGGGGAGGGTCAGAGAGAGAGGAAGACAGAGAATCCCAAGAAGGTTCCATACTCGGCAGAGCCTGACATGGGACTTGATCCCTTGACCCCAAGACCATGACCTGAGCGGAAACCAAGAGTTGGACACTTAACCAACTGAGCCACCCAGGTACCCCTCCTTTCTGTACTTCAAAGATTTGATCCATGGTTTTCTGGTCTTAATTGTATCTGATGTGAAAACTATAGTCTTTTAAATCATCTTTTTTTCTAACTGCTTTCAGGATCCTCTTTCTCTTTGGTTTTCAAGCAAATTTGTTTTGATGTGACCAGGCAGTATGTTTGTATTTACTCTACGAGTGATTCACCAAACTTCTTGAAGTGGTAAAATTAAGTCACCAATTTGGTATGTTTTTGACCATTATTCTTGATATGTTTACTTTTGCAGACAGTTAAATTGATTAGACCTAAACTGTAAATTCTGTTTCACCTGCAGTGGGTTGTATTGTAGATCTCAGTTCAGTCCTTTTACTTTAACGGAAGCTACTTTGATTTTGCTCCATGTATGCATGGTCCCAGGGTCAATCAGGAAATTTGGGTAGGGTCTACACTTTAGGGCTCCTTTCTTTGGCTTTTTCCTCTTCAGGACTTCTTTTCCAATCTATAGAGGATATTGACACCCTGGGCTCTGTCTTCCAGTTCTTTAGCTGCTGTTTACCACCTTGCACCTGTGACTGTGGCTAGTTTCAGGCTCAGGTCATACAAATAGGAAGCTTAATCCATGAAAGACGTTTCTTCAGAATTCCAAGTCACCTCCAATATATATCTGTTTTCATTCACTCTCCCAAGTCATCAAGTAGAATTGTATGTGTGCGTTTTCTCCAGAGTATATAGTTGTTATCTGCTGATGAGTCAATCTCTTATAATCTTATTCTATCATAGTAAAGGCAGAAATACCCCAAATTCTATTATTTTATATATCAATACATTGTACTTTTGACTAACTAGACTGTTGCAAATGCTACTTATTACTTCAATTTCCTCATTTTCCATAATGTTAATTTTTATTTTAAATGAGTTACTGTTTTCATTGCTATTATGTAGAGTACTCACAACTTATCAAGTATTTTCACTTATACCATGTTTACTGTTTTAAAATAACCCCATGAAAAAAACAGGGTAGATAGAATTTTTAACAGTTTAGAGAAAAGGAAATTATAATCCCAAAGATTAGAAGATAATGTAAGATCACACACTTGGTATGTATTCATTTGTGTGTGTGTGTGTGTGTCTGTGCCCCCACGTGCATGTGTGCAGAGAGAAAACTGCCAATTTTTAGAGCAGGAACAACCTAAAGAAACCTTAAGGATAATTAAATCCAAGTACTTATTATGGAAGAGTGAAGCTAGATCACTTAGGTGACTTTCAAAGCTTGTGTAACTAGTTATTGTCTTACTGTGTCTTAAAGATCAAACTAGTATGAAAGGGCATACATGGGAAGGAAAAGGCCAATATCAGCTCTATAGAAGGAAAGACCTTTAGCAAAAGTGCCATATAAAAATGACAAACTAAAGAATTATACATTCTCCATTAATTCAGAGGCACTTAAGCAGAGACTGAACTTGTCAGGAGGCTGTAGAATATATTTAAGCATTTGATGGGTAACTGAACTAGAGTTAAAGTTCCCTCCATGCCAGAGAACACGATTTAACAATTCAGTGACTATCACGCTGTTTCTAAAAGTGTCATTCTTTTGTTCTGACTCTATCATCTTGATTACACATTTGGGCATTTGTTCTGAAGAGATGATTTTTACAACTGTGGGACTGGTATTCTTAGCATGTTGTGCTTGCAGAGTTTTTTGGTGCTGCCCAAGACACTATTTTAGAAGCCCTGTCAATAGCATACATGGATGTCATAGGAAAAAACACTTTCATAAAGTTAGTATTTATTCTTATTTGCCAAAAAAATTTAACTAAGTTCATGTTCTCATTACAGTTAAAGTCAATTGTGATATGAAAAAGCAGAAATTTCTTCTTATAAATCAAACACACACAGATATACACATGTATGTATAAATATAGATATGTGGATCAATGTTTTCCTTGGAAAATATTTTTGTGACTTTATTAATATGAATGTAGTTTGAATTGAAAAGTTTTTGTCAAAGAGAAAATGTGCAAATTGTAATTGTTAGTACTGTTCTATAATTCAGCTTAATATACTCACGGGTCACTCCCTCTTTTCCAGAAGGGCAAGCAAGAGCTTTGGAAGTTCCCAAGACCATTTCAGGAGTTCTTCAAGGCCAAAACTATCTCCATAAAAATATGAACACATTATTTGACCTTTTACTTTTATTCATGTACAAGTATATGGTCAACTTTTTCAGAAACCACAGGCCATGTAGGATGTCATTTGCTCTTACTGCTAATGGAACACGTGCTTGTGTATTCTTGTTTCCTAAAATTAATGTTATCATATAAATATGTTCATTTTCATCTTTTAAGTAAACTTTTAACTAGTACTTAGACTTAGTCTCACTGTTTATATTTTTTATAATATTTGTAAAATCATTATGATCCAATAAATCTTATGTTGATACCCTGAAATTCTCCTTGTACCTATATAGAAATGCAAAAAGAAGTTCAAGTTGTCTGGATTTGCATAATATTTAAAAATTTTTGAAAAACATTCTAAACTTTTAATTATTATCTAAAGCTTGTTATTTTAGAATATTTAATATTTTGAAATTTTTAATATTAATTTAATTTAATATTAAATATTTAATATTTTGAAATTAAGGAAAGATATTTTATATTTAAGGAATGATTATTCACTAAAAAGATATAAGAACATTCATTTTCTCAACCCACAGATGCACCTTCTATATGTAAAGATGCTGAGAAAAATAAAACTTTCATATTATTTGACTCATGAATGAGAAAAATCTATTCCAAAGAACCTGGTTAAAACTATAACCCAGAAATAGAACTATGACAAAATGCTATTTCCCTCATCTCTATATATGCTAATAATTGTACATATGCATTTCTTTATATTTATTTCTTTATTGTATATAGTCTTTATTATATGTGCATGTGTGTATATATATATAGTGTGTGTATATATACATATATGTATATGTGTGTGTATATGTATATATATGTGTATATATATATATATATATATGCACATTTTTTTTCTTTTAGAGAGAGAGCAGAGCATGAGCTTGGGAGAGGGGAAGAAGGAGAGAGAGAGAATGGCGGAGACTTAAGCAGGCTCCACACTTAGCGCATAGTCTGATGCAGGGCTCCTTCCCATAACCCTGGGATCATGACCTGAGCTGAAATCAAGAGTCAGAAGCTCAACTGACTGAGTCACCCAGGGGCCCACTTTATTGTATCTTTTGAAACAGAATATTTAAAAATGGTTTTATAGTGACAGTTAAGTTGCAATGTCATTTTGAGACCAAACATTTAGAAGTTAAAGAAAAGAATATTTAAATGTTTAAAATATAGTGCGGTTGAAGTCTTTAACAGTGAAAACTATTTGTAATAGCTTTTCAAACTAGAGTTTCAGAAGACACTGAAATATATCACAGGTTATATTATCATATTTCACTGGCTGGAGAGGACCACATGGTAGCTGGAGTTTAATAAAGCTTTGGACCATTGACATTGTATAAAGCCTACTGACAAAAATTCAGTAAAAGCACACACATCCGTGTCAATTTTCAACGTTACAGCATCTTGTCAAATGAGAATTTTGCTTGCATGCATGGAGATGAGATAGTATCTTCAGAACTATACTTTTACAAATCAATGAATCTACAGATATGGCTGGACTTGCTCATTTGTTTGTATTTAGTTGGTATGGGCACCAACTAAGCAGCCAGGAAGATCTTGTTTTATATGAATGTTTGGCATTCAAGCACAAGTGGCACTGAAATATTCAAAGTGTTGAGTAATGTTTTTGAATTTCATAATTTTTTTGGACCTTGTGGAAGAGCTGTGTTTACTTTTGCAATGATGGTACAAAAGCAATGATGGGCAAAATTGGTGGTACCTTAGCATAAATCAAAGTAGTGGCACCAAAATGTACTGGTGGTGATTATATTTTTCACTGATTGGCATTTGCAAGTAAAAAAAAAGCCAATATTACGTAGGAATCTCTGGTTACTTGGATCTCCCTGAGCACTAAGGATAATATAATTTGATACCTGCTTTCTCCCCTAGAACATTCAGGGACAGTTTGATGGATTTCACTTGAGGGTGGTTTTTATGCCTCACTTTGTTATATTATTCCATAATACAGAGAGGTTGGGAGGGAGAGAGATTCAGGGATGAGTGAACATACTGCCAACTTCCCAGAAGTTAGTTGGTAAAAATACAAATAAATCAATCCATTAATCTTTTCTTAGAAGGCTAATTTTTAAAATAATTTTCACATAGAACTTTGTTATTGTCCTTCACAAGTGTAAGCTAGGTTTATAGACTTTCTGTTTATTTATTGTTTTATTGATTTTTAATTAATTTTATTTACTGTTATCTTTCTCCCACTATAATGTAAAGCTCATGAGGATTGGGCCAATATCTATGTTCTATTTGTTACCCTGAAGCTTAGACTGATGACAGGTACATAGTAGGCACTCAGCAAATAAATGTAAAATGAAGGATTTTTATTTTCATGTTCAATTTAACATGCCTGAATTTTGTTATATTTTCTGAGCTATGCTTCAGACGAATCGTCCCTATCAACAACAACAAAAAAGTCTATCCAGTTACATCTGCCATTATTTAAAAGACAACAACAACAAAAAAGTCTATCCACTTACATCTGCCATTATTTAAAAGACAAATAGAATTTCCTTTCTATGGAAAACAGATATCTTTTAGCACTTTTTCTGCCTTTTTCTCAAGTTTATTTATTTTGAGAGAGAGAGAGACAATGGGAGAGAGATATTGAGCATGCACATTAGCAGGGAAAGGCAGAGAGGGGAGACAAAATCCCAAGCATGCTCCACATCATTGTTACAGAACTCAGTATGGGGCTTGAACTCATGAACTGTGAGATTATGACCTGAGCCAAGATCAAGAGTCGGATGCTTAACCTACTGAACCACCCAGATGCCCCACAGTTTTTAATTCTCTTTTTGGAGTTGTGATTTATTGCATTAAATTAGTGATATCTCATTGCTTCTTCTCTTTAGATTGCTCTTCAGTATTTTTGCCACTTTAGTCTTCCAGACTTATTTAATAATAAATATGTGTTTTTTTGTTTATTTATTTTTGAGAGACACAGAGAGACAGACATGAGCAGGGGAGGGGCAGAAAGAGAGGGAGACACAGAATCTGAAGCAGGCTCCAGGCTCTGAGCTGTCAGCACAGAGCCCAATGCGAGGCTCGAACCCATGAACTATGAGATCATGACCTGAGCTGAAGTCGGACACTTAACCGCCTGAGATACCCACACACCCCAGTAAATATGTGTTTTTAAATGTAACTTTATCTAGTGGGTTAAAACCATGTAAATCCATGTTTATAGGATGCATAAATAACTCAGAGACATTAACAACCAGAAATATCACTATATTTGTTATTCACTGACCTTTTCTGGTGACCAATGCCTTACTCTTTTCTGCTCAGGATAGTAAGTTACAGCCTCACCCTGATTAGTGCCACACAACTGAGTCAGTTTGGAACTGATTAAAATCTCCTTCCTCTTTGGTTAAGGGCTTGGAAAAAGCCTCCTCCCAGTTTACTATTATACTTGTCTTCACATGCATAGCCTTCTCACCATAGCACGTCCACAGAAGTATCAGGGAACAATTAGTCAGCTCCCTATTGTGTCTGGCTATCCATCTCCCTAGGCTTCTATACGTTTTCCTGGCCTCTGTTCTTACAAAATCTCCTGATGGATTTAAAGACTGGTTTAGAATCACTCGTTGTTGAAGGAAATTGTTCCTCTCCCTGCCTTGTTTCATCCCACTCTTTCTGTAGCTAAACCCATTTATGTCTTGTTTTATATACACCCTATTGATCCCCAGTTTGGGGACCTACAAATACACTAACATACACCTCTGCATACTCAATCATACAAATACTGAATGATACCGCTGCCTTCAAGCACCAAGATCAAACATGAGCATTCAGGTCAGCTTCTTTGGGTACTGGTGCCAGGTTGGATCACACTGGAAAGGGTTAATTTGGATGGCTGGCCATGCTCTTGAAGGGGATAGATAAATTTGTTCTTCCATATTCATAATAGCACATAGCATATTTCAAAAATATGGCTACAGTGGCTAATATACTTTCCTATGTAGTTTATTTATCATCATCACTATATATATATGTGTGTGTGTATATATATATATATATATATATATATATGGTTACTTGCTATATATAATATATATATATTATACATAGCAAATACTTATATGTTATATATAGCAAGTAACCATATATATATATGTGCATATATATATATGTGTGTTTTCATAATGTGTGCATTATGAACACAGCATGAATTTCATTAAATCAAATGCCCTAGAATATGGAATGTATCTATATTTGTTAAATCTAACATTATTTTCCAAGCCACTAAATTTATTTCTATTTTAAAGAAGTGAATTCTGATGTTCAAAGCAGAAAAGTAATTTTTTCCTAATGGCCCACTATGTCAGTGATGGAGCTGGTAATAAAACCCCAGGTCTCTGAATCTCCAATTCAGTGCTCAGTTGAAATTGTATTCTTCACTCAATGAAAGCTAAATGAGAAAATAAAAGTTACACTCTGATTCCACAGGATATGTTGTGTCAGACTAATGTCCCCCATTTTACTCCTTGCAACCCAAGCATACCTCAAGTACTATTTACAAAATGACCTGTGAAGGTCATTTTATGTAACAGTGCAATGTTTGAAGATTGTGAGTCACCTATCCTGAAATAGTAACAAAGCATATTTTGTAAGCCTTCTCCCCCTTGTTCATAAAGTTAATAGACCACTTACCCTAGTCTCCTAATGAGGTTATGAGAATTTATTCATTCAAACTAATAGCTATAATGATAAGTACAATACTAATTTGTGAAGTAGATATTTAAAAAGTTCCCTGTAATTTGCCAAGCAATAACCATGATAATTTAACTTATACTATCCCACTGAAACTCCTAAAAATAAGAGTGAGATAAATATTATTATTATTACCTTACTATTGATAGAGACAAAGCTTTGAGGATTCAATTCATGCAACAAATTAAAAGAACCAAGTTTCAAATTCCATTCTTCAGGTCAACATCTCTGACACTGAGGATAAGGCATTATTCTAAAACCCTTAGATTTCAAATCTGAAAAAAAAAATAAACAAACAAATAAGTAAGTAAATAAATAAGAAACTGAATTTAAGAAATAAAAAGTATTTATTATCATCAGTATCTTCTGTGTGGGGGAACCTGGGTGGCTCAGTTGGTTGGGCATCCCACTTCAGCTCAGGTCATGATTTCATGATTTGTGTGTTTGACCTCCATGTCAGGTACTGTGCTAACAGCTCAGAGACTGCAGCCTGCTTCAGATTCTGTGTCTCCCTCTCTCTCTGCCCCTCCCCACTCACACTCTGTCTGTCACCTTCAAAAATAAACATTAAATTTTTTTTTTAAATCTTCTGTGTGTTCCACAATACTCTACTAGAGACACAATGAAACATTTGTAATTTGTAATCTACATTCTCAACAGATATGCTATTTATAATCATAATAAAAAGGAACCTATATTTTATTACTTAAGAGAATTCTACCCACTTTGAAGGAGTTTAACAGATGCTTTTAAAAATTTTTTATTGTATTTTAATCGGCCTAATATTTACCAAAAAAACCCAAACATGCCATGTGAATCACCATATAAAATAGATATTAAACTAGGCAGAGAATTACCTTAGTTTATTACTTTTCTTTGGTTAAATATTCATGGAGACAGTCATCATCTATAGAAACCATCACAAAAATGAGTAAAAGTAACATAAGACCATTAAAATATTTAAAGATAATTCAAAAGGCTTTCATACAGAGTCAGAAATCTTAAGGATAGAGACGATACATGCCAAATAAAACTCTAAAACCATATATCCCAAAAGACAACAGCTAGGAAATAGAGTGTTAATAATGTATCTAGTAATTCCTAGAAGAAAGTAACAGGGAAGAAGGTCTATTAATGCATAAAGTTTGAAATGTTTCACAGTAGGTATATGCAATGGTTCTCAACACTGGATCCTTATAAGATTTCATTGCAGAGCTTTTAAAAGATCACCTATTGCTGCACATCAACCTCACTGATACTCTGATTCAATGAGTGGACCTGAAGTAGAACTCTTGAGTCTATAATTAAAAACAAACAGCCAAGCAAACAAACAAGCCTCCTCAGAAGATTGTTATGGGTATTCAGTGGTTAAGAACCACAACAAACAAAATGATCATACAATCTTAATTACACGTGGGACATATTTTTATATTCCATCCTAAGTTGTGATACGGGGTTTACAAATGGTGCTTTCTTAGTTCCAAAGGAATATGTAAGTAAAAGGAAGGAAAAGAAAAATTATGTTCATCTGATTGGAAAGGCCACAAAATAAATAAATGGTGGGATTAAAAATATAATGCAGTTACCACATTTATTGTTTAAACCAAATATCTTAGTATTATGTCTGATATTTGGAAAAGGTATTCTGTCAGTACTTGATGAATCAATTAATTATAGTAGAAAGTATTTGACTTCAGTAAAAGGAGTGTCTCAGAAATTTGGAGAAGGAAAAGTTACAGTTGCTACTTTATACATAGCCAACATGAAAGCCTTTTTAGTGAAGAGTACCAAAAAAATAAATATACAAAGAAACCCATCCTGTTATGTTACCTTTCATACTATTGAATAAAAAGCTGGCATATCAAACATAAAGTCTAGAATCTGTAAATTTATATTTACATTTTAATTTTTGAACATTGAGATATAACTATAAATCTGACCTAAACCATAAGTTTAGGACTGTAAGAAAAGGACTGTAAGAAAAAAAAGTGATTTTATGGTGTTCTTCCTTAATTCCTAGCACAAAGTTTTGTACATAAGGAGCTTTCCATATTATGTTAGGTGGCCTTAGAGAAACTTGAGCTTCTAAGAAATAAAATTCTGGCTACGGAACTGGAAGCAATAAAAAGATGCACCAACTATAAAAAATAACATGGCTGCTGAGGGACTTGTTTTACCAGCTCTGGCATTTAAAGAGACAAGATTACATTCAAAATATTAAATAATCAGCATGGCATGGACACTTATCAATTGGAACAGTAGTAACAACCAACCAGTCCCACTTAACATTACATAGCAGTTTCATATCAGCCCTGCATATGGTACATCTTAAAATAAGATGAGGTATAACACGGTCATCAAGAATGATGCACACACAAAAATTCCATAGGAAAAGTGTTGAGGAAGTTAGGCTCAGGATATGCTGAATTTAAATAGCAAATCAGGGTGTCCAAAAAGCCTCATAAAACTTCATATAGCATAAGGGCCCCTGGGTGACTCAGTCAGGTAAGCATCTGGCTCTTGATTTGGGTTCAGGTCATGATCTGATAGTTCATGAGTTGGAGCCCCACATCAAGCTCTGTGTTGACAGCGAGGAGCCTACTTGGGATTCTCTCTCTCCCTCTCTTTCTGCTGCTCCCCTTCCCTCTCTCTCTCTCAAAAAAATAAATAAACCTAAAAAAATGTATAGTATAGAAAGACACACAAGAACCATTGTCAATGTTTGAAGAGTTCATTGTAATCTTCACAAAGGAACATGTTCTTCAACTTCTAGTTAGCTTCTGTCATCCTCGACAAGAGAAAGTCTAAAAGAATGAAGGGGAATTTGAAATTAAAAAGACTAACAGCCACTTTAATCAGTCCAGTTGTTTAGGCCTAGATCAATTACATCCTCAAAAAAAATATTGGGAATGTGATTGTAAATTGTAATTTTCAAAAACTATAAAGATTTTCAGAGGACCCTGGAATTCTGAAAACCTGCAAATATAGATGCTACATGAAGCCTTTAAAAAAGTATCATTAAGAATAACTCATGATTTTCACACTAATACCCAATTTCACCCATTCAATAAACATTCTCTGAGCACTTTTTAAAGGTAAAGCCTTGTGCTCTAGAGTGAGGAGAAAGATGAGTATCTGCTTCTAGCAGGGATTGTAATGTTATATAAGCTGGCAATTCAGGAAATACTGTCCATACAGTGGGATTTAAATTCTGTAAGTCAGTTGTTATATTACTTTGGAGTAGCATAAGTAATATGAGTCTATATTCAACAGGCTGATATTCCGAATACAAAAATGATATTGAAAATGGATAGAAGTCTACCTATAACAGAGTGTTTATGGGTATTCCACATAGGGCTTGGTTCTTCATTCTTTACTATGAAGAATTTTGTATGACAACATAGAAGCCATGGAGATTAAAACTGTATAAAGTTTAAAGGTGAAGGAAATAACTAAAATATCAAATGACAAAACTGAGATGTAGGAGTACTCTGATCAATGATGGGTTCAAACAACTGAATAAGAACAAGGTAAAGTCTTGATCTGGGAGCAAAAGAAACCAATTGTGTAAGGATGACATGGGGTAGACCTGGCCTGACAATTGAAGAAAAGAGATTCAGGAGACTTATCTGGCCATAAATTCTATGTAAACAAAAAAAGTGACTTATGGTTAAAAATGTTCTATTTGCATGTATTCTCAGGTGTTTTTTAAATAGCATTATTCATAAGAAAAAAATGAAGACAACATAAAAATAGATTAGGTAAGTAAATTATACATCAAAAGCCAGTGGATGTATAATACAGCTCAGTAAAAGATTTTCTAATCACAATAAAATGTTACATAAACAGAAGGATGTATGTTATATATTCGGCATTATTTTAGCTATGTAGAAACTAATATGGAAATCATACTAAAAGAAAATGTGTCAAACATTTAAAAGTGGTGTCCTAACAGTCAGAGATGGAGGAGAATATATTCCTTAAATTTCTTTTTTATTTTCTCAACTTTCATAATACACTTCAAAAAGTTATTACCTTTATAATCAAAATGTTTTCAATAAACTAATTGATTATCTCCTCATTTACAACCTTTGAATCGATTTTGATTATTAATATTTAATAGAATCTATCAACGATTGTGGGAAGATAAACTAGATTTAAAACCTCATTGCAGGAATAATTCTCTATACAAACTTTTTTCCATGAGATAAGCAAGAACCAACTATATCCATTATTGTAAAATATCTATGTACAGCACACTCTTTTTCTACCATCTCCTTTTATCATCTATCCATTTTCAAATCATTCACACTATTTTCCTAAACAATATCTGGACACTCAATCCCTCCTTGTCAATGAGAGCCGTCTATACCTAAACAAGCAATGGGAGAAACACCAGTGGATCTGCTGGATACAAGATCAAGGCAGAAGGGGCAGTACTGCTTCTGGGATGGTGAGTAGGTCCAGTTGAGGTGATCAAGAGAAAACTTTGGTAATGTCAACACATTGGGTGTGATAATTAGGCACTAGAGCAAGAGGGCCCAAAATGAAAATAAAGGAGGAGCACCAAAGACCAACTTCATTTACATTACAATTTTAGCTTGGGTCAGCTCTGTGAAGTGCTGGCTTAATAGTATGCGCACTAGTAAGAAGGGGCCAACATATAAACAATCCTTGAAGATTACTTCGAATCCTCAAATGAAAAAGTGTTTATTGACCAATGTTACAATAGTTGCAGAGCAGAGAAATATTTCTAAGGAGTGGCAGGTGAGCTCAAGAGACAAATGAGTTTATTTTACATTTGTGGATATATAAATGCTATCAATAAATTAGACTAAATGCATTCTTTGACTTATATAAATGAGGAGGAGTTTCAGTTGATTTGGTGCCATGGATACTTCTAGGACTCTCACAAATTTAAAATTAATATAAATATGACAGAAACTTTTAACTTCATGGGTTTTAGAGGTTCTTAAGTATGGAATAAATCCAACCATCCGGCAACATTAGTGATGCAATTTAAATTTTTCATCGTCAACATACAACTTAAATATTTATTTCCATATATAAACATGAAATTTCCAAACTTTAGGATGTATGTCTGTTAAATAAGGTAGACATTTACAACTGAAAGACAGAAATCATCATTTAAACAATTACATTTAAAAATACACAGCTTAGACCTCTTGTGAGCTTCACTGCTCCAACATATTAAACATCCTCCTGACTCCAGGTTTGTTCCCCTCAACCTCTACTTTATTTTCTTCCTTCTGCTTCTAGGGTCATCTTTCTGAAATGTAAACCCTATCTGAATCCCCAACAGAAAAATCTTCCAAAAAAACCTACATTTTTGAGAGGAGCCAAGATGGCGGAACAGCATGGAAGCTTTTCGTGTTTCTCATGTCCATGAAATACAGCCAGACCAACACTAAACCATCCTACACACCTAGAAAACTGACTGGAAGATTAACACAACAATCTGCACAACCTGAACCACAGAATTCAGCATGTACGCCACACGAAGTGCTGAACTTGGGGGGCAAGAAGCCCCGAAAGGTAGGGAACTCCTTTTGCGGGCATAGAGAGGACAGAGACTGGGGAGGGGGGGAGCATATGGGAAAAGCACCCCTCCCCAAAAGCAGCTGGAAAGAAAGTGGAAAATTGGAAACAGCTGCAGGGACTAAACTAAAAAGGGAGAAAGGAGAAAGGAGAGGGTTTAAATTCCATTAAGACTGTAAACAAGGGGGGCGCAAAGGCTGCAACTCCGCATATTGATACCTGGCAGTGCTCTGGTGGGAAAGGTGGATCCCCAGGAACAGAGTGGGGTCCAGGAGGTTCTTGGGCCACATGGGGGAAAGTGGTTCCACTGCTGGAAGGACATTTGGTAGAGACTGTTGAAGCCACCTGGTCCCAGTAGACCCTGGACGGCAGCCACATTCGCTGGTGCTGGGGCAAGGTTGTTGAGGGTGAAGCCCGGTGCCAGATGTGTGTTGCGATTTTCCATGGTCCCTGAAACGCTGAGGCTACACTGTCTCACAATTTTTTGGGGGGGGCGGGCTGGCACCTGGCAACAGCAGGGTCCAGCGGGCATTCCTGGGTGCAGCCAACATTCGGCCATTGCTCATTCGGCCATTGCTCGGTGAGACCCTCCCGCAAAGGGGCGGAGAGGGTCAAAGCCGCAGTTCTTCGGAAGTAAGGAGCCAGGGAAAACAGCCGCATCTGAGACAAAGCTTGGAAGAGAGGTCTGCCTGGGGCCTGGTCACGGAGAGGGGAAAAGCGGGGAGTGGACGAGAGCTGAAGACGGAGGTCCAGTGTGCGATTGCTGATCCGGGAGAACAGACTGGATGGCTGGGTGGCGCCATTTTTCCCCACTCCTGCTCATGTGCACTGAGAGCACCGCAACAATCCACCCCAGTAGGCTAGCAGTGCCATCTAGGGGAGAGCAGAGCTGTTACACCAAGCCCTGCCCAACTCAGCCAACTTCGCTCTTCAAGAACACAAACCTCACCACCGGCTTAGTTAATCAACTATAAAGAGCTACGTGGACTGACCTCTAGGGGAAAACGAAGCAATTTTGGTCCTACTTCAATCTGTTAGCAGATTCATCTATTCAATTTTTTTCTCTCTCTCTTTCCTTTTTCTCTTTTACAATTCTTTTCTTTTTCTTGAATACAGAGAGAGAAAAAACTCATTTTTATTTTCAATTTTTATTAAAAATATCTCTTTAATTTTTATTACTATATTTTTTACTTTTGTGTAAATTTTTTCAAATTCTACTTTACTTCCATCATTTTATTTTAGTCTACTTCAGGGTTCTCACCTTTTCAAATTTTCAAACAATTTCCTTTTTTTCTTTTTCTTTTTTTCTTTTTCATTTCTTTTCCTTGACTGCAGAAAAGAGAAAAACTTCATTTTTACTTTCAATTTCTTTTAAAAATATTTTTATTTAATTTTTATTACTATATTTTATGCTTTTATGTAAATTTTTTCAAATTCTATCTTACTCCCATCATTTTATTTCAATCTACTACACGATTTCTCTTTTTTGTCTTTTCTTTTTTCTTTTTTTGATGTTTTCTTTTTCATTTCTTTTATTTTTTCTTAAATACAGAAAGTGAAAAAATTCATATTTTTTCTTTTTAATTTTTATTAAAAATATTTTTCTATAATTTTTCTTACTATATTCTCTACTTTTGTGTATTTTAGTCTACTTTAGTCTATTCATCTTTTCAAATTCTCAAACAATTTCCTTTTTTTCTCTCCCCCACTTTTTTTTTTGTTTTTTTGTTTTTTTTTTTTGTTTCTTTGTTTTTGTTTCTCTAATCTGTCAAGCCACTTTCCACACACAGACCAAAACACACCTAGGAGCTAGCATCATCTATTTGATTTGTGTGTGTGTGTGTTTTTAGTTTTTAATTTTAATATTGTATTAATTTTAATTTTTTTAATTTCAATTTTTCTACCTCATTAATTCCTTTTCTCCCTTAAAAATGACAAAATGAATGAATTCACCCCAAAAGAAAGAGCACAAAGAGACGACAGCCAGGGATTTAACGAACACAGATACAAGCAAGATGTCTGAACCAGAATTTAGAATCACGATAATAAGAATACTAGCTGGAGTCAAAAATAGATTAGAATCCCTTTCTGCAGAGATAAAAGAAGTAAAAACTAGTCAGAATGAAATTAAAAATGCTATAACTGAGCTGCAGTCACGGATGGATGCAGCGGCGGCAAGGATGGATGAGGCAGAACAGAGAATCAGTGATATAGAGGACAAACTTATAGAGAATGAAGAAGCAGAAAAAAAGAGGGAGATTAAGGCAAAAGAGCACGATTTAAGAATTAGAGAAATCAGTGACTCATTAAAAAGGAACAACATCAAGAACATAGGGGTCCCAGAGGAGGAAGAGAGAGAAATAGGGGTAGAAGGGTTATGTGAGTAAATCATTGTGGAAAACTTTTCCTAACCTGCGGAAAGACACAGACATCAAAATCCAGGAAGCACAGAGGATTCCCATTAGATTCAACAAAAACCGACCATCAACAAGGCATATCATAGTCAAATTCACAAAATACTCAGGCAAGGAGAGAATCATGAAATCAACAAGGGAAAAAAGTCCCTAACCTACAAGGGAAGACAGATCAGGTTTGCAGCAGACCCACACACAGAAACTTGGCAGGCCAGAAAGGAGTGGCAGGATACAATGTGCTGAATCAGAAAAATATGCAGCCAAGAATTCTTTATCCAGCAAGGCTGTCATTCAAAATAGAAGGAGAGATTAAAAGTTTCCCAGACAACCAAAAATTAAAGGAGTTTGTGACCACTAAACCAGCCCTGCAAGAAATTTTAAGGGGGACCCTCTGAGGGGAGAAAAGATGAAAATATATAATATATATAAATAAATAAATACCAAAAGCAACAAAGATTAGAAAGGACCAGAGAACACCACCAGAAACTCCAACTCTACAAGCATCATCATGGCAATAAATTCATATCTTTCAGTACTCACTCTAAACGTCAATGGACTCAATGCTCCAATCAAAAGACACAGGGTAACAGAATGGATAAGGAAACAAGATCCACCTATATGCTGTTTACAAGAGACCCACTTTAAGCATAAAGATACCTTCAGATTGAAAATAAGGGGATGGAGAACCATCTATCATGCTAATGGTCAACAAAAGAAAGCCAGAGTAGCCATACTTATATCAGACAATCTAGACTTTAAAATAAAGACTGTATCAAGAGAGGCAGAAGGACATTATATCATAATCAAGGGGTCTATCCACCAAGAAGACCTAACAATTGTAAACATTTATGCACCAAATGTGAAAGAACCCAAATATATAAATCAATTAATCACAGACATAGAGAAACTCATTGATTAGTAATACCATAATAGTGACAGACTTCAACACTCCACTCACAGCAATGGACAGATCATCTAATCAAAAAATCAACAAGGAAACAATGGCTTTGAACGACACACTGGACGAGATGGACTTAACAGATACATTCAGAACATTTCATCCTGAAGCAGCAAAATATACATTCTTCTCCAGTGCACATGGAACGTTCTCCAGAATAGACCATATACTGGGACACAAATCTGCCCTAAGTAAGTACAAAAAGATCAAGATCATACCGTGCATATTTTCAGACCACAACGCTATGAAACTCGAAATCAACCACAAGAAAAAATTTGGAAAGGTAACAAATACTTGGAGACTGAAGAACATCCAACTAAAGAATGAATGGGCTAACCAAGCAGTTAAAGAAGAAATTAAAAAGTATATGGAAGTCAATGAAAATGATAACACCACAACCCAAAACCTCTGGGGTGCAGCAAAGGCGGTCATAAGAGGAATCTTCCTTCCTAAAGAAGGAAGAAGGATCTCAGATACACAACCTAACCTTACACCTTAAGGAGCTGGAAAGAGAACAGTAAATAAAACCCAAAACCAGAAGACAGGAAATAATAAAGATCAGAGCAGAAATTAATGCTATCAAAACCAAAAAAAAAAAAAACAAAAACAAAAAACCAGTAGAACAGATCAATGAAACCAGAAGCTGGTTCTTTGAAAGAATTAACAAAATTGAGAAACCACCAGCCAGTTTGATCAAGAAGAAAAAGGAAAGGACCCAAATAAGTAAAATCAGGAATGGAAGAGGAGAAATCACAACCAACATAACAGAAATAAAAACAATAATAAGAGAATATTATGAGCAATTATATGCCAATAAAATGTGCAATTTGGAATAAATGGACAAATTCCTAGAAATATATACACTACCAAAACTGAAACAGGAAGAAATAGAAAATTTGAACAGACCCATAACCAGGAAGGAAATCGAATTAGTAATAGAGAATCTGCCAATAAACAAGAGTCCAGGGCCAGATGGCTTTCCAGGGAAATTCTACCAAACATTCAAGGAAGAGTTAACACCTATTCTCTTGAAGCTGTTCCAAAAAATAGAAATGGAAAGAAAACTTCCGAACTCTTTCTATGAAGCCAGCATTACCCTGATTCCAAAACCAGACAGGGACCCCACTAAAAGGAGAACTATAGACCAATTTCCCTGATAAACATGGATGCAAAGATCCTCAACAAGATATTAGTCAACCCGAACCAACAATACATTAAACAAATTATTCACCACGACTAAGAGGGATTTATACCTGGGACGCAGGGCTGATTCAATGTCCGCAGAACAATTAATCCTCTCATATGATCCTCTCAATAGATGCAGAGACAACATTTGACAAAATACAGCATCCTTTCTTGATAAAAACCCTCAAGAAAGTAGGGATAGAAGGAGCATACCTCAAGAGCATAACAGCCATATATGAATGACCCAACACTAATATCATCCTCAATGGGGAAAAACTGAGAGCTTTCTCCCTAAGGTCAGGAGCAAGACAGGGATGTCCACTCTCGCCACTGTTATTCAACATAGTATTGGAAGTCTTAGCCTCTGCAATCAGACAACACAAAGAAATAAAAGGCATCCAAATCAACCAGGAGGAGGTCAAACTTTCACTCTTCGCAGATGACATGATACTCTATATGGAAAACCCAAAAGATTCCACCAAAAAACTGCTATAACTGATTCATGAATTCAGCAAAGTTGCAGGATATAAAATTAACACACAGAAATCGGTTGCATTCCTATACACCAACAATGAAGTGACAGAGAAATCAAGGATTTGATCCCATTTACCAGAAACCATAAAATACCTAGGAATAAATCTAACCAAACAGGTGAAAAATCTATACACTGAAAACTATAGACAGCTGATGAGAGAAATTTAAGAAGACACAAAGAAATGGAGAAAGATTCCATGCTCCTGGATAGGAAGAAGAAATGTTGTTAAAATGTCAATACTACCCAAAGCAATCTACATATTCAGTGCAATCCCTATCAAAGTAACACCAGCATTCTGCACAGAGATAGAACAAAAAATCCTAAAATTTGTATGCAACCAGAAAAGACCGTGAACAGCCAAAGCAATCTTGAAAAAGAAAACCAAAGTAGGAGGCATCACAATCCCAGACTTCAAGCTATACTACAAAGCTGTACCTATGAAGACAGTATGGTACTGGCACAAGAACAGACACTCAGATCAATGGAACAGAATAGAAAACCCAGAAATGGACCCACAAATGAATGGCCAACTAATCTTTGACAAAGGAAGAAAGAATATCCAATGGAATAAAGACAGTCTCTTCAGCAAGTGGTACTGGGAAAACTGGACAGCGGCATACAGAAGAATGAACCTGGACCATTTTCTTACACCATACACAAAAATAAACTCAAAGTGGATGAAAGACCTCAACGTAAGACAGGAAGCCATCAAAATCCTCGAGGAGAAAGCAGGCAAAAATCTATTTGATCGTGCCCGCAGCAACTTCTTACTCAACATGTCTCCGGACGCAAGGGAAACAAAAGCAAAAATGAGCTACTGGGACCTCATCAAAATAAAAAGCTTCTGCACAGTGAAGGAAACAATCAGCAAAACTAAAAGACAACTGACAGAATGGCAGAAGATATTTGCAAATTATATATCAGATAAAGGGTTAGTATCCAAAATCTACAAAGAACTTATCAAAGTCAACACCAAAAAACAAAGAATCCAGTGAAGAAATGGGCAAAAGACATGAACATGTCTTCTCCAAAGAAGACATCCAGATGGCCAACCGACACATGAAAAAATGCTCATCACTCATCATCAGGGAAATACAAATCAAAAGCACAATGAGATACTACCTTACACCTGTCAAAATGGCTAACATTAACTCAGGCAACAACAGATGTTGGTGAGGATGCAGAGAAAGAGGATCTCTGCTGCATTGTTAGTGGGAATGCAAGCTGGTGCAGCCACTCTAGAAAACAGGATGGAGGTTCCTCAAAAAACTAAAAATATAACTGCCCTATGAGCCAGCAATTGCACTACTAGGCATTTAGCCAAGGGATACAGGTGTGCTGTTCAGAAGGGACACATGCACCCCCATGTTTATAGCAGCACTTATCAACAATAGTCAAAGTATGGGTAGAGCCCAAATGTCCATCGATGGATGAATAGATAAAGAAGATATGGTATATATATACAATGGAGTATTATTTGGCAACGAAATAGAATGAAATCTTGCCATTTGCAACTATGTGGCTGGAACTAGAGGGTATTATGCTGAGTGAAATTAGTCAGTCAGAGAAAAACAAAAATCATATGACTTCACTCATATGACGACTTTAAGAGACAGAACAGAGGAACATAAGGGAAGGGAAACAAAAATAATATAAAAACAGGGAGGGGGACAAAACAGAAGAGATTCATAAATATGGGGAACAAGCTGAGAGTTGCTGGAGGGGTTGTGGGAGGGGGAATGGGCTAAATGGGTAAGGGGAATTAAGGAATCTACTCCTGAAATCATTGCTTCACTCTATACTAATTTGGATGTAAATTTTAAAAAATAAAAAATAAAGTTAAATTAAAAGATAAAATAATAATACACAGCTTATTTTATCATATGCTAAAAATTAGCTTCTGAATTATTGACAAAATACAGACAGCAGATTTTTTTATAGATCCCTTAATTATTTCCTATGTTTAAAAAAATGGCTGTTTTTCATAAAATCATGAAGCCTGATGCTTTCTTTTGTACATGCATTCTTTTAAACCCAAATACACTTATCCAAGTTATTCAAATTTTTAATAGCAGTAAGTTAGAGAGAAAAGAAGAAAGAGGAAAAGCAGAGAGAGAGAGAGAAATCCAGAGAGAGAGATGGAGAATAGAAAAACCTAAATAGCATATAATGTAGGCTAAATTATTTCTACTTTTTTTCTTTCTATGGAGTCTATATGTCAGTTGAGTTCTAATAATTATTAAAAGACCAATTCTGTTTATTTTCTCTCTGTGTCCGAAGATACTTAACCAAAACTTAGATCTCTATCACAATACAACAAAGAGAATCTCTAGGGGAGACTCACAGAAATGATACAAAATGATAAGATATTGGGATACAGGATATGAAAGTCCATCATATCCTCAAATTCAATGATCCCCTCTTAGCTTTCACATACCAGGTGGGACACATAAGTAGTTGGTATTCCCTGGAATTATTATAAAAGTTGACAAAAGTCTCAGATTCTCCCTGAATAGGCTCATTCAAGATCCTAATCTATATAAAAAGAGCAAACTAAATAAAAACATCTTTCTGGCCATATATTCTATCATTTCATCTAAGTCACTTGTGGCTTACCACCAACTCAGAAAAATTAATCATCTGTACTAATATATGTTCAAAGTAGAAACATAGATTCTGAAGTCAAACTGTCCAGGTTCCCACCTCAATTCTGCCACTTGTTAGTTGTGCTCCTTGGGCAGGTTGCTTGACTATATCAACTCTGTGATATAGTTCTATTTAAAATATGGATAATACTGGGTCATCTGGGTTCTCATTTGGTTAAGTGCCCAACTCTTGATTTTGTCTCAGACCACGTTCTCATAATTCATGAGCTCAAGCCCTGCGTTGGGCTCCGTGTTGACAGCAGGGGGCCTGCTTGGGATTCTCTTTCTCCCTTTCTCTCTGTCCCTCCCCAGCTCATGCACACAGTCTCTCTCTTTCTCAAAACAAATAAATAAACTTAAACAAGTAAAATATGGATAATAATGTTACTTACCTCATAGAGCTATTGTGAGAATTAAATAAATTATGTGTTTGAACATTGTCTGACACATAATAGATGTTATATGTATGTTTGCTATTACTACTATCATCTAATCTTTTAATTAATTTCTCTGAAAGTAGGAAAATTGAGTAGAGTTAGTATGAGTTTGTAACTCACAGCCTTCTTTTCTCTTTGCATCTCTTCTTATCAAAGATATAAGTTGGTAATATTGTAACAGGGTAGAAATGTTAAATTCAAATTAATTTTACCTTTCTCTTAGCATCTTAAGAAATAATTCTGCTTATTTTTGTAAAAAAGGAATATTTTTCTGGGACTGGATAAAAACAAATTCCCTCCTTTCCAAGAGGAAAAGATTAGAAAAGATAATTATGGTTTATGATAACGTATCTTCAAGAAAAGGAAAAGTAGTTTTTAGACAATGGTGAGGAGTCCAGTTATAAAGGTTTCCTGAGATTCTACCTGATAAACCATCAAATTCTGCTGTGTGAGTAATTAAAGAATAGGAGTTCGATGTGCATCAATGAGTAGATGCAGGGAGATTGGAGAGCCTTGGGTGGATAAAAAGAAGTAGCCGATTAGAGAATAATCATTAAAGTCCTTTCTGGAAAGCACGAAGCGAGTGGGAAAAAGAAAGAACATTAAAAGTATATTATTTTGGTGTCCATGAACCATTTTGAAAGAGCATATTTGACCACAAATCAGTCATTGTATAGATTATAAAGGGACTTTGTATAAATTATTAGTGTTTGCTTCTAAATATTAGAATGCAAAGGATCTATTTCCTCCTTCTATCAAAAGTAGCCTGATTTTCCTTGGAGAAGGAGTTTACCTCTCCCCACAGTGTAGTAGCAATGTTATTGAGGTGGGCCTGGCAGACTGGATTAATCCAGTCAAATCATCTCATCACCATGGTTTGGTATTTAAGAATGAAGCATAACCCATTTCAAGCCAGGGAGATCACATGGAAGTACAGTTTTTCTTCAACTGCATGAATTGATCAGATAATGTAAGGTGCAGGACTTCAGTCATCATAAAAGAAGGTAAAGGGGCCACCAGGTAGAACTGTGAAAAGAACACTAGTGCCATGGAAGATGGAGCAAGGAGAGAAAGGAAAAAATGAGATGGTTAGTGACTTACTCACTGTGCCAAGTATATAACATCCTTTTTTGAGACTACTGAGTTTATGAAGTCAATAAATTCATTTGTGGTTTTTGATTATACAAGTTTATGTTGAGTTTTCTGTTATTTGCAATTAAAATAGTCCAGCCAACACAAATAGTAATTTCACATCCATATCTTAGGCTTGCACTTGACTAACAAGTGTTCAGGCATATAGTTATTTTGTTTATTATAAGCCACACATCCTGTTAGCTGACCCCTCTGCTGAAAAATGTCACAAATTTTTAATCTAATTCTATCTGATGAGTCCATAAGAATCTCTGAGAGGTTAAATAAAGCATGCTAGAGTAACCAACACAAGGATAGAAGAACTGGAAAACATTGCTGCAAAACATTTTTTTCCAGTCATTTGTCAGCATCCTAAGTTCTAACCTAATAGTCATAGCAAGCACATAGTAGTTCTAGCTTTATCTACTCATTTAGAGGTAGCACTCCACAGGTCAAACACACACACACACACACACACACACACACACACATGCACACACACACATTGAACTATTATCCTACTGTACCAAAAGAAAGGCATAGAAGTGGCCTATATTCCAATTTTCAACCACAAATCTTAGTCATACATGGCCATATCATTATTTCTCCTGTATTACTTGGAATAGTAATCACTTTTTCTTTCCTGGAATAATAGGAAAAACGGACGTTCGTAGCAAAATTCCATGTGTTTGGACATGTGAGGCCTGTTAGCCCACAAGATAACCCCTCCCAAAGGACTCATCTTCATATTCTAAAACATGAATTTGAAATTCATTATTTAATATTGTAAATAAGTCTTTGAAATTCAAGATACCAAAATGGTTTCTAAACATATGCCAAATTATTTTTATAGTAGCTAGAGTAAGAGCTTCAGTAGATACATGTGTTCTTTCCTTCTTAACAATTTGGTATATTGACAAAAATATATTGGACCAACTCATGACATTGAGGACAATAGTTGAATAATCATGCTAAAAAGCTAATCTCAAATCTTCTAAAGAGTTTTAGAACTTTTACATGATTGTAAAGGATGAAAATAGAAAATTATAATCAATGCCTACTTTGCATTCTCTCATATCACGTTCTAAATTTATCCAGAGGTTTCACATTTCAAATTGTGGTGTGTGTGTGTAAGAGAGAAACAGAGAGACAAAGATACACACACACACACACACACACACACACATACACACACACACAGGGGATTGTTGTTGCTTTTGTTGTTTTTGAATCATTGCTATAGCTCCTTCTAGTTGGTAAACTACTAAAGGTCAAGGACAAAGTCTATTAGGCTGATAAATGGGAGGCTCTCAATGTATATTTGTTGAATGTATAGATGAATAAATTAATGAATAAATAAGTGAATAGTATCATCCTCTATTCTGCATGAATCTAACAATGAAGGCAAATGCTGCAATGACATTAGTGTGTCTATATTCTTGTTAAGTGATCTATAGTTACTGTACAAATATTGAACACCTAAAAATAATAGCCAGCAGAATAATGATGTTCAGACCAGCACATAGAGCAGCATGGTCTTTGACAACTCTTGCTCTTCTAAGAGAACAGCAGACTTCAGAACTATCTAGAAGTGGACTAAAGGGTTATGCTAAGAAACAAGCTTAACTGTCCCAGGGAGTGAGAGGCTTCCTGGGACTTGGATTTTTAACACTATCTCTGGGAAAATCCTGTCAAAGGAAAAATGCATCAGATGCAGTTAAGGCAAGGAAGACCTTATTCAAACTCCTGCAATAAGAGAGGATGAACTCATCTCTACTGAAACAAAGGTGAAAGGGATTTTCTTTTTTAAATTTTAATGTTTATTTATTTTTGAGACAGAGTGCAAGCAGGGGAAGGTCGGAGAGAGGGAGACACAGAATCCAAAATAGGATCCAGGCTCTGAGCTGTCAGCACAGACACTGATGCAGGGCTCAAAGAAAGGAATTTTTTACATTGTTTTTGATGTTTATTTATTCTTGAGAGAGAGACAGAGCATGAGTGGAGGAGGGGCAAAGAGAGAAGGAGACACAGAATCTGAAGCAGGCTCCAGGTTCTGAGCTGTCAGCACAGAACCCCACACAGGGCTTGAACTCACAAACCACAAGATCATGCCTGAGCCAAAGTCGGCCGCTTAACTGTCTGAGCCACCCAGGCACCCCTGGGAGAAAGGGATTTTAAGCTGGGGCACCTGGGTGGCTCAGTTGGTTAAGTGTCTGACTCTTGCTTTTGGCTCAGGTCATGATCTCATGGTTCATGGGTGGGAGCCCTGCATTGGGCTCTGCACTGACAGTGTAGAGCCTTCTTGAGATTCTCTCTCTCTCCCTCTCTCTCTCTCTGCCCCTCCCTTGCTCACTCGCTCTCTCTCTCTCTCAAAATAAATAAGCTTTTTAAAAATTTTACAAAAAAGAAAGAGTTTTTAAGCTTTGGAGCAAGCTAGTGGGAAAGTATTGGAGGACATTAGGAGGGAAATTGGTCAATGGGATTAGGCCATTTATGTTTGTTAATTATTGTTTTTTGAAATTAGGCTCCTACCTTCCCACAAAAACTAAGAAATAGCATGCTATCTTTCTTGATGGTCACTTGTCAAAGAGATGATTCTCAGGTCCCCCAGAAAGATATTCCTGTGTTGTGAAACTGTCAAGTGGCTGTGAGAAGATTTACAATTTCAAAGAGGCAGAGAAAATTTTCAGTGGAACGTTTTCTAAAGTTAATGCTCTAAGAAAGGGAGATTTGGGCCTAGAGTAAAAAAAAAGCATATCTAAAGTTTAGTCAAACTGAGGAGAATGTTAAGGCTATCATGCTCGGTCCCGGGGCACCTGGGTGGCTCAGTTGGTTAAGTATCCAACTTTGGCTCATGTCATGATCTCACAGCTTGTGAGTTTGAGCCCTGCGTCAGGCTTTGTGCTAACAGCTCAGAGCCTGAAGCCTGCTTCAGATTCTGTGTCTCCTTCTTTTTCTGCCCCTCCCCTGCTCTCTCCCTCTCTCTGTCTCTGTCTCTCTCTCAAAAATAAATAAACATTAAAAAATAAAAAATTAAAAAAAAGACCATCACACTCAGTCCCAAGCAAACTGGGAGAATTGTCACCTACTGGATGTTAGGTGTTGCACAGAACTTCACTAAAAATTCTCTATAGCTAAAATTTGAGATATTCACATTTAGCAAATTCTCACATAAATCTATGACTTGATTAGTTTTGCAGGCCTACCAAGAATATGACTGCTTTTTTTCTTGGAGTATATCTATCTCAAAATACAAAAATTATTTTTGTTTCCATGAAATAGTTTTTAGAAACACTTATTTTTGGAACTTTTGTTGGGTTTTACTAAAACGAAGGTTTCTTATTCAGTAAAAACATCTTTAAACAAATCACACACACACACACACACACACACACACACACACACAAAGTATTTAAAGAATGAATCTGTGTTCCATGATGCTTTTGCTGAGCAATAAAAATCCTCTACAAAGGGTTTTAATTTATTGCTACACATTCCACCTCCTCATCCCCAACCTTAGCATTGTTTCAGATACTAAGAAAATCAAAGACCTGAGATTTGCTTCTTTCAAAAACATGAATTACAATAATGTGGCCACAAGGTCAACTTTGATCATTTAAACTCTGATGATAAGGACATGATAATTTCTATGTAGCTTGAAATAGCAGGTCTGTTGAAAACAGTCTTTCTGCTGTAATGAAAAATAAATCTCATAAGTTTCCAAGTTAAAATGAATCAGTACTTTATTTAATAATATTGTATTGTTCATTTCCTATATTTTTAGTTCTTAGGAGAGTTCTGAGGCCATATGGTGAAGGAGTTAGACTCTAGAAATGCACTGAACCAAACATAGAACTAGGGACAAAAAGGAAAACCCTTTTCCAAAATCTGTGGCCAATTCATTGTTAGCTTGAGCCAAAAGAGGGAAATGAGAAAGAGCCTAGATATTTTTGTAAAGAACCAAATAAATTCTCAGTCAAATGTCAACAACCTTCAATGTTTATCATATTAGAAGAAAGACCATCACATCATCAGTAGCTTAAGACTACATTAAATTTCTTCACAGGGTAAAAGAATGAATTGGTAGTTCCAGCGGTTTTTATCCCCCATGCTAATTCCAGGAATTCTATTTCTCTATGGTGTGTGTGTGTGTGTGTGTGTGTGTGTGTGTAACAGTTCTGAGAAACTGTCCAGAGGTGATAAAATTAGAAAAATGTTACAATGCACTTACTATATTAAGAGTTGAGAGAAAAACAGAAACCTCATCGAGTATATATAACGAACAGAAAATGGGTGAGTTTGGGTGAGTAAGAATGAATACACACACACACACACACACACACACACGCACACACACACACACACATTTATTAGCTCATTCAAAAAATATTTACTGACCAGACCATCTTCTATGTGCCCAGGCCTTATTGTAGGTAATATATGAGTAGGAATGTTCTCTGTGGAACTAACATTCAACAAATAGCTTCATGTATGTATCATCACTCCAACACAACAGAAACCTAGTTCTTGCTCTTAAGACACATTGAGCAGGTAGGTTTGTCATCAAAACAACCCTCTTCCATGCCATCTTTCAGAATGAAATTAAAAGAGGCTCTGCCATCTTTAATATATGGCTTCTAAGATCACTCTGGAAGTTGTCTCCATTCTAGCTTGCTGAAATGGAGAAAAATTAGTGGTGGATGGTCAAGGAGAAAGCCAGGGACATTTAATGGTCTAGGCTTGGAAGCAACCCAAGGCTCATCTACTCACTTTATGACTAGAACTGGTCAGCTGGATGCAGGAGGGTGTGGGAAATTTTGTCTTTTGCTTCCCATCAGCACTTCATAACATGGAAGAGGAAAACGTGTTTTTTGGTAGATAGCCATTTCTTCTATAATCTATCTCTCTTACCACCAAATATTATTCTGTGCCCCATCCCCAAGGAGACAATTCAAAATCCAATCCAGTTGCTGTGTTCACTACAAAGTCCTTCTCTATATGGGAGATGCACTATCTTTTCCATCCATTCTAGATGTGACTTCTCATAATTTAATGACCTATGAACTAAAAGGTCAATTATTTGCATCCTCCAATCTGACATGCCTATTTTATAAGGTGGAGCAAGGATGGAAATAAGAACTACCATTCAAAATGTTGAAGAATACAAGATAGCAATCACTCATTCATAGCAATAAGGCATCCTAATTGGCAGTTATTGTGGAGGTCTCTACCTTAGCAGTGATGAAAAGTCCTTTATTTACCCAGAGACTATTATCTGGAAGGAGCTGTTTTCATCTATTGTCCTTCAGAGCCATATCTCAACAGTGGTGTTGAAGAGTATGTCCTCCTTGAAGGATGCACAGATTTCACAATTCCCTTCTTGTGACAATACAAATTTGATAGCTAAGGAGTTGGTATAAGGTTTGAGCCATCCAACATTTCTTTGGAAACATAAGTCTTTCAAAAACAGTAGGGTTCTGATTTACTTGCCTCCAGTCAGCACCAGGTGCCAGTAACTATAACTTATATTTTCTCCTAGACATAATTCTCAAGACTGATTTATTTCTTTGCTTCCATGCCTCTATGTCTCCCTTCATGGCAGCCATCTTGAGGCCACATGAAGTGACACACTTGAGTGGAAAGGAAGAATTTTGAATTTAAATCTTTCAAAGCTGAGTTCCTCAGTTAATGAGAACCCTGGATGACCCTTTGTTACTTATGCCCTTTTTAGATCTTGTTTCCTACTGTTTAATTTTAGACTCTTTACCCTTTTGTTTCTCTTCATGAATTAGTCAATCTTGCTTAAATTCTATAGTGTTTGTGTAGAATATCTTCCTAAATGTAGTAAATAACAAACAACCCATGTTACTAACGTTCTGCTGTCCAACCTCTTCTAGAGTTATAAACTTTGTAGGCACTTACTCTGCCTTCTAAATAGTTGAAGGCTATACTTCTCTTTAATAATACAGTTAGACTAACTGACATAAAACATGGAACCCAAAAAGTACACTGTTGCAAGCATAATAGAAGATTATTTCTATTCATGTGGAAGTATTAGGTAGTTGAACAGTTTAGTGGGATCATCCTTGTACACACAAATATTCAAGAACCCATTCTGATGGAGCCATTGACATTTTCAACATGTTGTTTTCAAGGGCACCTGGGGATTAGCCTAATTCTAGCCAGAGAGAAAGTATAGAAGGGATAAAGAAGCATAGGCAAAGATTTTAGCAGCTAAACCTTTAAGTGTCACATGACATGTCTGCTCATAGTTCCTTGGCCAGAACTACTTACATGGCTCCACCTAACTGCAAGAAAGATGAGAAATGCACTACTTCCCTTTAATGACTGTATGTTTCAGAAGGGGAACAACATTTTTGTTGTTGTTGATGGACAATTAGCCAAATCTGCTACAACTTGTTGACTTGGTAGTAGATGAGAAGAAGGGGAAGACATTTGGGGGTGGTTGGGTAGGGTTGGCTATCATTTGAAGAGACACTTCCGTCAGACAGATTGATATAGGAAGGCTTGAAGTGGAAAGATCCTGGCTTTTTGTTGTTTTAAACATCTCAGAGAGGGTCACTGTGCCTAACTCAGAGTGAATAGTGGAAATAGGGAAAGGTGATACTGAGAGGTAAGCTCAGGACAGATCAAGCAGGGAGAATTAACAGATTTGAATTTAATTTTAAATGTAATAGTTTAGAATATATTTTAAGTAAAAAAAGAAATTATTAGACATTTTAAAGACCATATTGGAGTTTTAAAAAATTCCTGTTTGCTGTATGGAGAATGGTGGTAGATATAATGGTCAGAAGAATGAGACAATCATACTAATCTTGATAAGACAGTAAAGAATGTGCAGAAGAAAAGTGGAGAAAAATCTCACCTTATATATATCATTAAGCCATTAATTAGGTCTACATGGATCGCTTGGATGGTCATTCTTTGTGAGACATAAGAAACTGCTGTCTAAAAACACAAGATGCTTACCAACCTAAATGAAAACTTGAAGGCAAGGATCTCATTTGGACAAAGAATATATGTGTTCTTCTCCTCTTTCTACATGTACCCAATATATTTTTCCCCTTTTATTAACCTTTATTTCTTCATATTAAAAATCTGCTTGCTAAATTATTTAAACATTTTATGATAGAAAGTAATAGCATATTTTTCTTTTTCCTTTTTTTTTTTTTTTAACATTTATTTATTTTTGAGAGACAGAGAGAGGCAGGGTGTGAGCAGGGGAGGGGCAGAGAGAGAGGGAGACACAGAATCCAAAGCAGGCTCCAGGCTCCAAGTTGTTAGCACAGAGCCTGATGCGGGCTCAAACTCACAAACAGTGAATTCATGACCTGAGCCAAAGACCGACGCTTAACCTACTGAGCCACCCAGGCGCCCCTATAGCATATTTTTCTTAATCGGAACTTCCTTACACAAGGATTAGAGATCTCATGGACAGTGTAGAGAAATGAATATTTTTGTGTTTCTGTACAGTTAGGCTTTTCAGAGAAAAGAAAACTGGAAGGTGGATTGAAGGAAAAGGCTTGCTAGTTAAAAGGTGAGTGGGGGCACCTGAGTGGCGCACTTGGTTAAGCACCTGACTAGATTTTGGCTCAGACCATGATCTCACAGTTCATGAGATGGAGCCCCACATGGGGCCCTGCGCTGACAGTTTGGGATTTTCTCTCTCCCTCTCTCTTTCTGCCCCCTCCCCGTGTTTGTGAGTTTTCTCTCTAAATAAATGAATAAATAAATAAATAAATAAATAAATAAATAAATAAACATTTTTTTTTTTTTTTAAAGATGAGTGAATAGTGAGAGATCTCCAGAGAGATTTAAAGGATTTACCTCCTTGGTGTTTGTTTACATTTCAAAGGACGAAACCCAGAGTCTTTTTTTTTTTTTTTTTACATTTCAAAGAATTTTAAATCATTAGGGAGTAAAGATTTCTCTGCCTTTTTCAGGTGGGAGGGGGAACTGTGTAGCCTATATAAATTCCCACATTCATAATTTGGGGCTTCTTATCCTGTAAGGCAAAAAATTCCCTTGCACATATATGCCCATGTGACCCTGACTGCATCACCCCAAAGGGGGAAGAATAGGGCATGGAGAATTAATGTTATTGCTACAAGAGATAATACCCTGTCCCTAATCCAGAGCCTTGATGTTTACTCTCAGGATAATATAAACAAATGCAGATATTAGAAATGTATTGGATTTATCAAAGGCAATCCTTTCAAAGAATATGTACCACAGATGGATGGAAAATCATGGAAGGGTAAACATACAAGAGTGGTATCCACCTCTAAAAATAGCACCCATGACAATAAAGCTCAGAACAAACTGAGACTTGTGAAAAATAATAGGAACACTATAAAGGGATTTATAGATACTCCTTAAGCAAGAAGATGAGCAATGAAGGGAAAGAGGCTGTAATACTAAGACTGAAAGAAAGTCTTTTAATAAGGAAAATAATGTGTTATTTTCACTAAAACAAATCCAAATTCCTTCACTGTTTGATTAGGGTAATAAATTACATATAGTGGAATTTATTTAGGCAAGGCATTTTGACAGTTAGTTATAATACCTTTGTAGAATTTTTTAAATAGGCTAGATTTATACAGTTATTGGGTGATTATATGGCCAAATTATAATTTTGCATTGCATTAATGATTAATAGTGTCTTGTAGATCAGGAAAATGTTCACCACTGGTTGGCCATAAGATTTGATCCTGTTATACATTTTAATTAGACTTGGCTGAAAGAAATAATGTAGTCTTTTGAACAACAGAATTATGATTCAAAATTATCTAAGCTAGGTAAGCCAAACTATAAGAATAAGTGCAATTGATAAATTCTCACTTGGATTCAGAAAGCTAGTTACAAACTGGGAGCCCTGAATTAGCAGCAGCATAATTTGAACCTATCTTTGACACTGGAACCCAATATTTGTCATAAAAGTTAGACTTTAGCTAAATCACTGTGCCATAGGTTTTGGTCCTAGCATTATGACTCAAGAGCTGAGAGATGTGGAGGAAGCCACAAAGTTGTGTAAGCCTGTCACTTTCTTGTTCTGTGCATGGTATCAATTCAAAAGAATTTCAGAATTGTGATCTATTATTACCATTCCAGCCTTACAACGCTGTATCTGGTTCTAGAAGATTCACTTCAGGAAAGACATTGGCAAACAAGAAAGTATCCTGAGAACAATAGCCAGAACATAGCAGAATCCAAAACCTAAGTAATGGTACCCATTTGAGAACGAAGGACTTTTATCTACTAGGTAGGGAATGTCATCTATACAAAGCAATATTATATTGACATTATAAGGGCTTGTGTGGGGGGGGAACATAGATAAGGAATAACAGAGTTAACTTTGTTAACTGAATATTTAGAAAAAGTGGCATAAATTAGAAAAAAAATGTAGCAATAAACATTTCAAGTCCATTTTGAATTGTTTTAATTAATTAGATAATGGGAAGTGTTGCCTTATGGACAACCAGTTTTGCCATAGGAAGAAATTCTAGGACCAACAGATAGATGTTAGTAACACAGAGTAATGACAGTAAAACCTTTTCAACTCTAAAAAGAATTCCCTTAGAAATAAAGAATGCCAAGTTCCTGAAAGTGCTCAAGCTAAGGCTGGAAAACCATGTAACTGGAGATGGGGTTGCTGTAAGATAACCCCTACGAGCTTTTCCAAATACAATTCATTATCCTATTAAATGAGTAAAGCCTATGTGGAAAAGGTTAGGAATACAGGAATATCAAAATAATATAAAAATATCTAGTAAAATTTGCAAAGGATAATGTTAGAGTAGAATCTGGAAATCATGTCTCTGGAAAGATTTTTCAGGAATGCAAGAATCAATGGAACAAAATGAATTTTGCAAGAAAAGCACTGAAGCTTGAAAAATAAAAGCTATTTGAAAAGAAAGTAAAATTCCAATTTTAGTTTTCCCAACATAACTATAGATTTATGGGTTGAAATTTCCAAATCACTAACATTTTACAATTTTCAATTCTTATGTCACTGTGAATATCACATAATACACACAAATAAAACACATTATGCATATCTGCTCATACAAAGATTTGCATGCCCATTTAGAAATAATCTAAATAGGATTTTCTCAGATGCTGAGAGCTTTATGGATTTTAAAATTTAGGATAATCCAGAATCATTTCAGCCATTAACTACAATCTAAAATAGATAAAATTTCCTTACTATGTTTAGCTGAAGGCCACATTTATTTACTTTTTATTTTATTTAGTATTTATTTGTTTTTCATGATGTTTTCTCAGTCTTTTTGCATGTTTCATATCATTTGTCTTTAGAAGAGATTTCCATGAGACAAGGCGGACCATCACTATAATTTCTAGTTTATAGATTCAGTGAGTTTCATTCATTTGTTCATTTGGTTCATATTTACTACTCAGAATAATCATGCATGATATCAAATAGTGGCAATATTATGGTGAGCTACTACCAAAGGCAAGTGATTAAAATAACTGGTGAAAGGTGTCAAGTGCTATGAAGTGATATAGCAGAGGCACTTGACCAAGAACTGAGGCAGGAGGCAGTTCATAAAAGAGATATGGTCTCAGTTAGTCCTGAAGTTTGAAGAGGAATTATTCAGAATAAGGAGGAAAAGGTACTCCAGACAAAAGAAAAAGCCCATGTGAAAGTAGAGGTATATAAGAATCGACAGGCACTAGGACTTGAAAGAATAGAATTGTGCTGGCACATAGAGTGCATGGAGGCAAAGCAGGTGTGCAAAAAAAAAAAAACCCAAAACAAAACACCCAAAAAAACAAAAACAAATAAAAAACCCCAAAAACTATATAGCTGAGCAGGAACTATACTTTTTAAAGGTGTATCAATAAATTTAATCTTTGTCCTGAAAGCAGGAGAAGATATTGAAGATTTTTGTCTGCCTGAAAGTAGTGTCAGAACTTGCTCTGATATGAAGAATGGACTTACGACTAAGACTGGATCTTGGGGTGACTGGGTGGCTCAGTCAGTTGGGTGACTGACTTCAGCTCGGATCATGATCTTGCTGTTTGTGGGTTTGGGCCCTGCGTCGGGCTCTGTGCTGACAGCTCGGAACCTGGAGCCTGCTTCGGATTCTGTGTCTCCCTCTCTCTCTCTGCCCCTCCTCCACTCGCACTCTGTCTCTCGAAAATAAATAAACGTTAAGACTAAGATTGGATACAAGAAGACCATATGGGGGTCCATGACAGTCCATAATATGATGGACCTACCATGAGCATGATAGTGCTCATGTACTTACTAGTACTTACCATGATGATCCTAGGGAAGATCCTACAGTTTCAAAACATATGTTTTAAAGAAAATCCACAAAACTTTGTTACTGGTTGCTTACGGGGAGTGAGGGGTATAAAGGAATCAGAGATCACCTCCAGTTTAGAAAACTGAGTAGATGGTAGTTCCAAGGAAATAGAAGACACTAAACAAATTAACATAAGTTTGGTTTGCTTTTGAACATTTTCAGTTTCAGGAAGTTTAAAAAATAGAGATAACAAGGAAGAAAATACACAGATCTAAGACTCAGCCTAAAGACAAAATCTTATATCTGATAAGTTATTTTCCAAAACATATAAAGAATTCATCCACTCAATAGCAAAAAACAAAACAATCCAATTTAAAACTGGGCAGAGGAACTGGACAGACATCTTTCCAAAACAGACATATAATGGCCAAAAGCACATGAAAAGGTACTCCACATCACTAATCATCAGGACAATGCAAAATCACAATGAAATATCACCTCACAACTGTTAGAATGGCTACTATCAAAAAGAAGAATTAAGTGTAGGTGAGGATGTGATGAAAGGGGAGCTCTTGTGCACCACTGGTGGGAATGCAAATTGGTGCCACCACTGTGGAAAGTAGGATGGAGGTTCCTTAAAAAATTATAAATGGGACTACCATAAGATCCAGCAATCACTTTTGGGTATATATGAAAACAAGATACGAAAGAGATATCTACACTCCCATTATTTTCAATAGCCAAGATATGGAAACAATGTAAGTGCCCATTTATAGATGAATGGATAAAGAAGATGTGGTGTATATATACAATGAGATATTATTATATTATTCAGCCATGAGAAAGTAAGAAATTCTAATATTTGTGACAACACACATGGATCTTGAAGCATTATGCTAAGTAAAATAAGCCAGACAAAGAAAGATAAATATTGGTTGGTTTCACTTACATGTTGAATCTAAGAAAAGGAAAAGTCATTCTCATAGAAACAGAGAGTAGAAAACCAGTTGTGGGGGACTAAGGGGTGGGAGGAATTAGGAAGAGGTTGGTAAAAGGATACACATTTTCAGCTATAAGATGAACAAGGTCTTAGGATCTAACGTATAACATGATGACTGTAGTTGATAACACTGTATTGTGTAATTGAATTTTGCTAAGAGTAGAACTTAAATGTGTTTTTTTAAAAAAAAGATGGTTTTATTTATATTTACATCTCACAGCCACTACCATACATAACACCCAGTAAGTTGACGATGAATTAAAGGATATGAAGAATAATCTGGGTCCATCCATTTCAATGTAAGTTATCCTTTCAATTATAAATGGCCCTTGATGTCTATTTTTACTGTTTTATAAACTGTAAATAGATATAAACTAGTGATCTTTTAGGAGGAATGAAGCCAAAGTGTTTAGGAAGAGAGAAGTCAAATACTAAAAATACAGCTCGCTAAGGAAGGAGCGGGGGAGAGAAGGTATATATGCACGTTATCATCTCTGCCTCACCCATTAGCCTCTCTTTTATTCTGTTTCTGAGTCCCTTTATTTCACAGAAAAATACTTCTGGAGATTATATGGAGAAGTGCTGAACTATAAAGGACTAAGGGCAGGGAAGGGAGGAGTGGTCTCTTTGTGGGATGCTACAGACTGTACACAAAAAGCACTGGCAATTGACGACTTGATGGCGGCACAGCGACCGATATCAGAACCCTGCATAAAACTAAAGTATTAACAATGTCTTCCAGTCTCCTTTGAAGAGACTACCTTTTTGATTAGTGTGCCCATTTCTTACATCCTCCATTCCTTTTCAATACTTGGTCAGAGGTGGGAAGCAAGGAACTGAATTCACCGGTAGAGGAAAGAGGTTTAAGAGCAGATTTCTAATGCAGACGGAGATGAAGGCCAGACGTATCAAGGGTGCAAAGTCAGTGTATCAGATAATAATAGAAAGCCACATGTAAAACACAGGCCAGGAAATGACTCGATGTCTTACAGTGCTCAGTCATTTTCCTATTAAGAAACATGCTTTTTACTAGCCACAGGAAAAGCTCCTTGCTACTTTTGCCTGCTGGAATGTAGGATACACATTTCATTGGTCTCTCTTCCTGAAATCTGTGGCTTGAAACTTGGAGAGCAGAAAGGTCATTAGATTTAGCTGGCCTAAAATAATAATACTCCAGGAACCAATTTCAATTGTCAAGTAAAAGCGTTGGCTTGAGATCTAAAATCCTGTAATTTACTGGAATGAATTAATTGACATCTTTAAAATGCAAAATTTATTTGCAGCATTTAAGAAAATGTGTAGCCTCTGTGAATTAGGGCTGTGTCTTAAGAGAAAAGTATTAGTTTAAGCCCAACACTGAATTTTAAAAGACATTTTATATTTTGTATAATTTGATAAATTTGATATTTAAAAAAATTGAGTTTTATTTATTTATTTTGAGAGAGTGAGAGAGAGAGAGAGACAGAGAGAGAGAGAGAGCGAGCATGAGCAGGGGAAGGGCAGAGAGATGGAGAGAGGAGAGAATCCCAAGCAGGCTCCACAGATAGTACAGAGCGCCATGTGGGGCTCCAGCTCACAAACCATGAGATTATGACCTGAGCCAAAATCAGGAGTCGGATGCCACCCAGGCGCCCCATAAATTTGATATATTTATCAGTAATTATCTCTTATCCTTTACCTTCAGCAAGGAATGAGATTTTAATTTTCAATATACCAACCAAAATTTTCACAAAGGATGTTGCTGAAACTTTAATATTTTATAACACCAATGTAGAGATGTTCCTACCTGCTTCTTCACTTCCAGTATATTCCAGGATTATGTATAGTTATAACTCTCCAACTTTAACTGTCAAATGAAGAGATCAGGATTTTCTTTAAAATTCTAAATTAAGAGAGCTATCATATATAGGAAAATATTATTTTTTCTATGGATCATTAGTAATGTCTAGGACAGATTTTTTTCATACATGATCTCTTATATATGTGTTTGAACATTTCTCTTAAGCTTCTATAATATGTGTCCTTGAGGTATGTGCCAAGGAAAGGCAAGGGAAAACCATAGGATGGTTGTGGTAATGAGCTCAGTATTCATTTAAATGACCCTCACCTGATGTTAGGTCTTCCAAAATCCTTATATTCTGAATGAAGTGGTCATTCCTTCTACTTAATAAAAAGTATTTTCAATAATTTATAAATAAACCACGGAGTCCTGATGTAAAAAATTCTGTCAGACCCACTGGGGTAAGGAAGACATAGACATTTTGATTTCTTGGAGCACTTAGTGGAAGGTCATAATCTCTCTCTTTTAATGTTTATTCATCCATTCTGAGAGAGAGTGAGCAGGGGAGGGGCAGAGAGATAGAGAGGGAAGAAGAGAGAGAGTATGAATCCCAAGCAGGCTCCGTGCTGTCAGTGCAAAGCCCAACGCAGGGCTTGATCTAATGAACTGAACTGCAAGATCCTGACCTGAGTTGAAATCAAGAGTTGGTACCGACTGAGCCACAGAGGCACCCCAGGTCATAATCTCTTTAAATGGTGTGGGTTTTGCCTATTGTAGGACAATTCATAGCAGCAGGGAATTTGATATTCCCTAGGGTAGGTTTCAGCTCTCAGAATTTACTTATGGATGTACATATGAATTCTTATCACAACTATGGAGATTATATATAATATAATAAAATTAATACAATACATTTATTTATATTGTAGTATATATAATATATAATACGTAATATATAATATAATATATAATACATATAATATATAATATATAATATATAATATATAATACATATAATATAATATATATAATATAATATATATAATATATAATACAATATATAATACAATGCAATATATATACAATACAATACAATATAATAATATATAATACAATATATAACACAATACAATATACAATATATTATATTATATCATATATTAATATAGGATATTTATTTTTCTCCTTTGCTCTGGGGAAGATCTAAAGTCATTTGTTCTCAAGCCTGGATGCTATTGGATCACCTGGGGAAGCTTTTAGAAATTCTGATGCCTGAAATCTACCTCCAGAGATTCTGAGTCTATTGGATTAGAACAATGGTATTTTTAAGCTTTCTGGGTGTTTCTAATGTGCATCTGAGGTTAAGAATCATTGTTTTTGGCCACTGTGCAAAGCCAGACCTCTTTGGTCCCATGACAGTGACTACTTCTTGAATTTTGATCTTAGACGTAGAAATGCCTAAGTTTGAGTTCATTCTCAGCACCCACTAGCTGGGAGGGGCCTTGTTAGTTTCTAATGTTGAGATTACTTTATGTGAATTATAGAAAATAATATCAGCTATCTCATGGGATTGTGGGGAAGACTAAATGAGATTCTGCAATTTAAAATTATTAACTAAGGGCTTAGCATAGAATATGTCTGAAATATATACTGTTACTCCAGCTACTGCTGCTGCTCTCATACTTCTCTAATTACTAACTGTGCGATTCAAACATTTCAAGTGGAGAGATGGCCATGGTTGGTGGCTCTTTGCATATTCCTCCCCACAGGGTGAGGCCAGATTTCTACCCAAGTCCCCAGTATGGCTACTTCTCCTGCCAGCAAATTTGACTCAAACCTCCTTCCCATATAACACAAATGTTTTTGAATTGTTCTCTTAGACTTATGTCGCCTACTGAAATGTAAGCCAAGTAAAAACAGAGCAATCGTCTTCTACTTTGCACTATATATTTTCAGTATACTTGTCTATATCAGACTGAAATCTTGAAGTGAGGGTTGAAATCCAATTCTTCTTCATGTTTATATAACGTCTTGTCTAATTTTTTACACAGGGTAAACACTCAAGGTGAGTAAGTGAATAAATGAGTCAAAAAGTTATATACCTGACAACCCATGCAGATCATATCTTGCCTTCTCTGGCTTTTGGTATCAGGAAAAGCATCCCAGAATTAAAAGTCTTGGTAGCTCAGATCACACTATATTTTTTCTTGTCAGCTGAAAGCTTAGTGATGGCATAGGCTCTGTCTGTTATTCTCCCCTAGGAGAATTCCAATCACACAGCAGATGCTCAATAAATACCTGGAATAGGACAGTATGAATTTACGGATAAATACTCGGCATATAAGCTCTTTAACCTCTGCCAAATCTTTCCTGAACTTTATGATCCATGTGGATGCTTTCTAGCCTCTGGGCAATTCATTTGCATCTCTCAAGTCAGGGTATCCATACGTGGTGTCTTCTCATTGTTCCAGAAGTACATGCATATCATTTGTATGTGTGTATGCTTTTTTTCGCTAAGTTAGACTACATCCTTTTCAAAGAAGGGGTCAAAGGTTTTCCTCCTTTTATATCACCCATACTACTTAGCCAAGGTCTGGACATGCCTTGAATGATGATTAATATAAATGTTTATTGTTCTATTCCCAAGCAGCAAAGTCAAGCATATTGTTGTTATTATTCTTCCCACTTTCCACTTCAGTTTTATGTTATAGGGAAGCTTAAAAAATCACCTTCCATAGGGAAATCTTGTAGGAGATTAAATCCTTCTTTATGCAGGCCAGCGTGGGTAATGAGGGCTGCATGGAAGAGAGGGAATGCATGGCCTGACTCAGGGCTGGTCCCACTCTGTGTCTCAGAGACCTCAGCAAGTAAGTAAACAGGGTCTAAATGAATTCTGCAGACGATACTAAAATGGGAAATGTTGGAATAATAAAACGGGCCCTAGCAAGGAAAATAAAATAAGGTTCAAGTTGGAAAAAAGAACTAACACATCTAGAGGAAAAATAATTCAAAACACAGATTCAGTAGAAGGGACAAACTTGGAAAGCAGCATATGTGGCAGGCTACCCTCACACAGTCCAAAGCCTGGGTTGACATTTCAGTGCACTCATTCCCCTTCCTCCCCCTCATCCCTGAAAGGGCAACACTCTTCTATTGTTCTGACAAAATTGGAGGCTGACATTTTCATATCCCAAATTCAACCCTGTGACTTGAACAGGTAAATGTAACCGGGAAAGATGAGACGTAAGTAATGAATTGGACAAAGAAAAATGTAAATATTTATCCACAATGATAATGTCTCAGAGCAGAACAAGAATAGATTATCAGAACAGAAACTAGGTGGCAAAACACACTCTACAAAATAAAATATTACTATTAATACTCCACCACACCTTCAATCATGTTTATTTTATGGCCACAGCACAAGGGCTCATACTTTAAAAAGATGAACTGAGGTTCAGAATGTGTTACCATTTTGGGTTTTTCCTCATATCCACAGTGCATCTTATCTGTAGCACCACTACTGGCCTTTTCATGGCCTTCGGCTCTCAAATGTCAGCCTCACCACTTGCACTTCTACCAAGACAGAGTGAAAGAATTGACATTTCTAGAGGGCTGGGATAGGCTATTCTTACTACTACTTTCTGTAGTATGAAATTATTTTAATGCAAGCTCACAATTAATTCTCAAAAATTGATTATGGCCTCCAATAGTCTATTTAACCCATATCATTTATCATTTCAGTTAATTTTTACTATGTTTCCCTACCTATCCATATTAAGAGTTAAAAGGAACAAGGGCACCTGGCTGGCTCAGTTGGAGGACTGTGCAGCTCTTGACCTCAGGGTTGTGGGTTCTAGCCCCATGTGGGGTGTAGAGATTGCTTATATAAATAAAACTTTAAAAAAGAAAGAGTTAAAAGGAACAGAGGAATCTCTGTATCCCAAGTATATTTGGAATCTTGCACAAATTCAGATTAGCATGAAAACCAGACAAAAAGAAAAGACAGACTAAATATATTGAGAATTTCATCATTAGCCTGTTGCCTGATTCTCATTTGCTCCACCCTTATTTCTTTTAGGCCAAGAGTATGAGACTGCAATTATTTTCAAGGTTTCTAAGAAAAAAATTGTTTACTATCATTACTATAATAAGCAAGAACCCTGGCAGTTTTTAGGTGTGAATAAATTTCACACAAAATGATAACAATGTATATTTTCATTTTCTTAAGGGATATTTGGACTAAAATCTATCTTGGACTTCCACGTCTGAACAAGATGAAGTAAAAGAGTCTAAATTTACTCTGTTGCCTGAAACAACCCAAAATGGACAAGCCATATGAAAAAGGGTTTACACGATACTACACATCAGGCAGTGAAAAACACTGATCTGTGAAAAAAGGGACAACAAACAAATGAGACCTACCATTGCCCCAGCATGTTACTTAGGAGACTTTTCAGGTCACAATACAGGGAGGAATCCAGATACAGACTGGCAAACTATGAAAAATGAGAAAACAGAGCTGAAATTCTGGGGAGAACAAGGCAGCCAGAGTTCCCAGGAAGAGGTACCAGAGAGGAAAGAGAGTCACAGAGAGAGATCTAGTTTTGAAGAGGGTCCATCTTGAGTTGTGATCCAGTTGAGTAGTGATCAACAAAGCCATGTGAGGAAACTACCCAAGACAAGAGGAAAAATTACCAAAAAAGATAGAGATAACATTCCTCAGCACTCATATAGGAGAAGGGATCATATCTGTTCTCACTAACCAAATTGGAAAACCTCAAAATTCATGGGTCAGTAGGTAGAATACACAAAATGGTCTTGCCTCAATAGTGGGGAATAGTTAGCCATAGACTAATAACTGTTCTAGTCTTGCCTAATAAATATTAAAAGCAAAACAAAAAATCAACTTTTTTCATGTAACAACTTCATTCTAAAATAAAGCTCAACAACATTTGTGGTAATAAAAAATATTCACTACCAAACTGAGTAAGATTCACAATGTTTAGCATCCGATAAAGAATTACCAGGTAACAACAAAGCAGTAAAATATGACCCAGAATGAGGGCTAATTAATCAAAACCAAGCCAGAACTGACACAGATGTTAAATTGCAGATAGGAATACTAAGTATGTATTATGAATATATTACATATATTCAAAAGTTAAATAGGGATATGAAAGACATAAAAAAGTATACTTCTAGAGATGAAAACTGTGTATGATATAAAAAAATACACTGATGGGATTAATGCCAGAGTAGATTAGACACTGTAGAATAAAAGATACATGAACTTGATAAAGTGATAGAACTGTCCAAGATGAAACAAAGAGATGAATACAGCATCAGAGAAACGTGGGAAAAATTCAAATGGCTTGGTATGTATATAATTTGCATTCTGGAAGAAGTGGGGAAAAGGAGGGAGGCAAAAGGAAAGAAAGAAAGAAAGAAAGAAAGAAAGAAAGAAAGAAAGAAAGAAAGAAAGAAGAAAGAAAGAAAGAAAGAAAGAAAGAAAGAAAGAAAGAAAGACCTAATGGACACTTTCTTTTTTAATTTGAAAATAATTTATTAAGCACATAAGTCCAAGAATCCCAAAGTATAAGGAACATGCAGAAAACTATACCACAGTACATTATAATCAAATTCTCAAAACCAGTGAGAAGCAGAAAATTTTAAATTCAGGGAGAGAATAAAGACATAGTATGTACAGAAGAATGAAGATAAGGATGAAAGCATATGTCCTGTTGTAAACAATGGAAGTAAGAAGACCGTGAAGCAACATTTTCAAAATAGTGGACAAAAATTGCCATCCAGAACCAGGGGGAAATCAACAAAATTTTTTTATAAAACTAAAACAATAGGGAACTATTGTTCCCTATTGTTCCCTAAAACAATAGTTTTATAAAACTAAAACAATAGTTTTAAATAGTTTCTATTTAAAACCTAAATCTAGTTCTTTGAGAAATTCAATGAAATTAATAAACTCCTAGACTGAGATATTAGGAAAAAAGAGGGAAAATACAAATTAACAATACCAGGAATGAGAAAGGTGACATCAGTACAGGTTCTATATATATTAAAGGATACTAAGAGATTATGAAAACTTTTTGCTAAAAACTACAATTACTTAAATAAGATGGACAAATTCCTTGAAAGACCCAAGCTACTTTACATAGCTCACTCAAGCTAACTCAAGAAATAGATAACCTTAATTACAGATAAACATAATAGAATTATCTCTATTAGAGTAACTGAAATTTAGGTTAAGAACAACACAACAACAAAGTTCACACAAAGAAACTCCAAGAGCACATGGTTTCTCTGGTACATTTTATTTAAAAAAATTAAGAAAAAATTAATACCAATTCTACAAAAATTCTTGCAGAAAATTTAGGTAGTACTTCCTCACTATTCTTTGAGGCCAGGATTACCATGACCCAAATCAGAAAACCACTGACCAGTATTCCTCATGAATATAGATGCAAAATTTCTAAATAAAATCTTAACTAATCAAATATAACAATATATAAAGAGTTAATACTTCATGACCAGACGGGGTTTTTCCTAGGAATGTAAAGTTGATTTAAGATTTTAAAATCAGGGCCATCTGGGTGGCTCAGTTAAGCATGTGACTCTTGATTTCAGCTCAGGTCATGATCTCATGGTTTATGAGATCGAATCCTGTGTCCAACTTTGTGTTGACAGCATAGAGCCTGCTTAGGATTCTCTCTCTCTCTCTCTCTCTCTCTCTCTCTCTCTCTCTCTCTCCCTCTCTCTCTCTCTCTCTCCCTCACTGTCGCTCCCAAGCTTGCACTCTCTCTCTCAAAAAAAATTTGACTTTGAGGAGCCAAGATGTCGGAACAGCATGGAAGTTTTTTGTGTGTCTTGCGTCCATGAAATACAGCCAGACCAACACTAAACCATCCTACACACCTAGAAAACTGACTGGAGGATTAACACAACAATCTGCACAACCTGAGCCACAGAATTCAGCAGGTACATGGCGCAGAGAAGTGAACTTGGGGAGCGAGAAGGCTCAGGAAGGGAGGTGCTTTGGCGAGTGGAGAGAGGATGGAGACTGGGAGTGGGGGAAGAATATGGGAAAAGCACCCCTCCCCAAAAGTAGCTGGAGAGAAAGTGGAAAATTGGAAACAGCTGCAGGGACTAAACTAAAAAGGGAGAAGGGAGAAAGGAGAGAGTTTAAATTCCACTAAGACTATAAACAAGGGGAGCACAGAGTCTGCAACTCTGCAGCTCGATACCTGGCGGTGCTCTGGTGGAAAGGCGAATCCCCACGAACAGAGTGGGGTCAGAGAGGTTCTCAGGCCACACAGGGAAAAGCAGCTCCACTGCTGGAAGGACATTTGGTAGAGACTGTTGAAGCCACCTGGTCCCAGAAGATCCCAGAAAATGGCCACATCCGCTGGTGCTAGAACAAGGTCCTTAAGGGTGAAGCCTGGTCCCAGATGTGTGTTGTGATTTTCCATAATCCCTGAAACACTGCTGCTACACTATCTCGTGAACTTTTTCTGGGGTAGGCTGGCACCTGGCCACAGTCGTGGGGCACCAGCAGCAGCAGGGTCCAGCAGACATTCCTGGGTGCAGCCGGCATTCAGCCATTGCTCGGTGAGACCCTCCCACAGAGGGGCAGAACAGGTCAAAGCCGCAGTCCTTCAGAAGGAAGGGGCTGGGGAAAACAGCCGCATCTGAAACAAAACTCGGGAGAGAGGTACTGCCTAGGGCTTGGTCATGGGCAGTGAAGAAGCGGGGAGTAGATGAAAGCTGAAGACAGAGGACGGGTGCATGATTGCTCATGGGAGAGAACAGAGTTCCCATATAGAGACTGGGTACCTGGGTGACGCCATTTTCACTGCTCCCGCGCATGCACATACGCACCTAAAAGTACTGCAACAATCCACCCCAGTAGGCTAGCAGCACCATCTAGTGGAGAACAGAGCCGTTACACTGAGCCCTGCCCAACTGGGCCAACCTCACTCTTCAAGAACACAAGTCTCACTGCCTACTTAGTTTATGGACTATAAAGTGCTACATAGTCTGACTTCTAGGGGAAAACAAAGTAATTTCAGTCCCATTTCAATCTGTTAGCAGGTCTGTCTATTCAATTTTCTTTCTTTTTTTTTCTTTTACATTATTCTTTTTCTTGAATACAGAAAGAGAAAAAATTCATTTTTATTTTCAATTTTTATTTAAAATATTTTTCTTTATTTTGTTTACTATATTTTTTACACTTGTGTAAATTTTTTCAAATTCTATTTTACTTCCACCATTTTTTTTAGTCTACTACAGTGTATTCACTTTTTCAAATTTTCAAACGAGTTTTTTTTTCTTCTCTTTTCTTTTTTGTTTCTTTTCTTTTTCTTAAACACAGAAAAAAATTCATTTTTGTTTTTAATTTCTATTAAAATATTTTTTTTTAATTATTTTCCTACTATATCTTTACTTTTGGGTAATTTTTTTCAAACTCTATTTTACTCCCATCATCTCATTTTAGTCCACTTCAGCATATTCATTTTTTCAAATTCTCAAACAATTTCCTTCCCCCCCCTTTTTTTTCTCTAATCTGTCAAACCACTTTCAACATCAGACCAAAACACACCTAGGAGCTAGCATCAATTATTAGATTTTTGTGTGTGTGTGTTTAATTGTTTAATTTTAATATTTTTTAATTTTAATTTTTTTTTAATTTTAATTTTTCTACTTCATTAATTCATTTCCTCACTTAAAAATGACAAAATAAAGGAATTCACCGCAAAGTAAGAGCATGAAGAAACGACAGCCAGGGATTTAACCAACACAGATACAACAAGATCTCTGAACCAGAATTTAGAATCACGATGATAAGAATACTAGCTGGAGTCGAAAATAGACTAAAATCCATTTCTGCAGAGATAAAAGTAGTAAAAACTACTCAGAATGAAATTAAAAATGCTATAACTGAGCTGCAATCACAGATGGATGCAGCAGCGGCAAGGATGGACGAGGCAGAACAGAGAATCAGCGATGTAGAGGACAAACATATAGAGAATAATGAAGCAGAAAAAAAGAGGTAGATTAAGGCACAAGAGCATGATATAAGAATTAGAGAAATCAGTGACTCATTAAAAAGGAATAACATCAGAATCACAGGGGTCCCAGAAGACGAAGAGAGAGAAATAGGGGTAGAAGGGTTATGTGAGCAAATCATAGTGGAAAATTTTCCTAACCTGGGGAAAGACACAGACATCAAAATTCAGGAAGCACAGAGGACCCCCATTAGATTCAACAAAAACCGACCATCAACAAGGCATATCATAGTCAAATTCACAAAATACTCAGGCAAGGAGAGAATCATGAAATCAACAAGGGAAAAAAGTCCCTAACCTACAAGGGAAGACAGATCAGGTTTGCAGCAGACCTATCCACAGAAACTCGGCAGGCCAGAAAGGAGTGGCAGGATATATTCAATGTGCTTAATCAGAAAAATATGCAGCCAAGAATTCTTTATCCAGCAAGGCTGTCATTCAAAATGGAAGGAGAGATAAAAAGTTCCCCTGAATGGGGCGCCTGGGTGGCTCAGTCGGTTAAGCGTCCGACTTCGGCTCAGGTCATGATCTCACGGTCCGTGAGTTCGAGCCCCACGTTGGGCTCTGTGCTGACAGCTCAGAGCCTGGAGCCCGTTTCAGATTCTGTGACTCCCTCTCTCTCTGCCCCTCCCCTGTTCATGCTCTGTCTCTCTCTGTCTCAAAAATAAATAAACATTTAAAAAAATTTAAAAAAAAAGTTCCCCTGACAAACAACAATTAAAAGAGTTGGTGATCACTAAAGCAGCCCTGCAAGAAATCTTAAGGGGGACTCTCTGAGTGGAGAAAAGGTGAATATATATATATATATATATATATATATATATATATATACACATACATACATATACATATATCAAAAGCAACAAAGATTAGAAAGGACCAGAGAACACCACCAGAAACTCCAACTCTACAAGCATCATCATGGCAATAAATTCATATCTTTCAGTACTCACTCTAAACGTCAATGGACTCAATGCTCCAATCAAAAGACACAGGGTAACAGAATGGATAAGGAAACAAGATCCACCTATATGCTGTTTACAAGAGACTCACTTTAAGCATAAAGACACCTTCAGATTGAAAATAAGGGGATGGAGAACCATCTATCATGCTAATGGTCAACAAAAGAAAGCCGGAGTAGCCATACTTATATCAGACAATCTAGACTTTAAAATAAAGACTGTATCAAGAGAGGCAGAAGGACATTATATCATAATCAAGGGGTCTATCCACCAAGAAGACCTAACAATTGTAAACATTTATGCACCAAATGTGAAAGAACCCAAATATATAAATCAATTAATCACAGACATAGAGAAACTCATTGATTAGTAATACCATAATAGTGACAAGACTTCAACACTCCACTCACAGCAATGGACAGATCATCTAATCAAAAAATCAACAAGGAAACAATGGCTTTGAATGACACACTGGACAAGATGGACTTAACAGATATATTCAGAACATTTCATCCTAAAGCAGCAGAATATACATTCTTCTCCAGTGCACATGGAACATTCTCCACAATAGACCATATACTGGGACACAAATCAGCCCTAAGTAAGTACAAAAAGATCAAGATCATACGGTGCATATTTTCAGACCACAATGCTATGAAACTCGAAATCAACCACAAGAAAAAATTTGGAAAGGTAACAAATACTTGGAGACTGAAGAACATCCTACTAAAGAATGAATGGGCTAACCAAGCAGTTAAAGAAGAAATTAAAAAGTATATGGAAGTCAATGAAAATGATAACACCACAACCCAAAACCTCTGGGGTGCAGCAAAGGCGGTCATAAGAGGAAAGTATATAGCAATCTTCCTTCCTAAAGAAGGAAGAAGGATCTCAGATACACAACCTAACCTTACACCTTAAGGAGCTGGAAAAAGAACAGCAAATAAAACCCAAAAGCAGCAGAAGATGGGAAATAATAAAGATAAGAGCAGAAATTAACGCTATCAAAACCAAAGAAACCAGTAGAACAGATCAATGAAACCAGAAGCTGGTTTTTTGAAAGAATTAACAAAATGGATAAACCACTAGCCAGTTTAATCAGAAAAGAGAAAGGAAAGGACCCAAATAAATAAAATCAAGAATGAAAGAGGAGAGATCACAACCAAAACAGCAGAAATAAAAACAACAATAGGAGACTATTATGAGCAATTATATGACAATAAATGTGCAATTTGGAATAAATGGACAAATTCCTAGAAACATATATACTACCAAAACTGAAACAGGAAGAAATAGAAAATTTGAACAGACCCATAACCAGTAAGAAAATCAAATTAGTAATCAAAAATCTGAGGGGTGCCTGGGTGACTCGGGCAGTTGAACGTCCGACTTCAGCTCAGGTCATGATCTCGCGGTCTGTGAGTTTGAGCCCTGCATTGGGCTCTGTGCTCACAGCTCAGAGCCTGGAACCTGCTTCAAATTCTGTGTCTCCCTCTCTCTCTCCCCCTACCCTGCTCATGCTCTGTCTCTCTCTCTGCCAAAAATAAATGAACATTAAAAAAAAAATAAAAAAAATACATCTGCCAAAAAACAAGAGTCCAGGGTCAGATGGCTTCCAGGGTTATTCTACCAAACATTTAAGGAAGAATTAAAACCTATTCTCTTGAAGCTGTTCCAAAAAATAGAAATGGAAGAAAAACTTTCAAACTCCTTCTATGAAGCCAGCATTACCATTACCTTGATTCCAAAGCCAGACAAAGACCCCACTAAAAAGGAGAACCATAGACCAATTTCCCTGATGAACATGGATGCAAAGATCCTCAACAAGATATTAGCCAACCAGATCCAACAATACATTAAACAAATTATTTGGCACAAAAGCAGACACATAGACCAATGGAATAGAATAGAAACCCCAGAACTAGACCCACAAACATATGGCCAACTAATCTTTGACAAAGCAGGAAAGAATATCCAATGGAAAAAAGACAGTCTCTTTAACAAATGGTGCTGGGAGAACTGGACAGCGACATGCAGAAGGTTGAAACTAGACCACTTTCTCACACCATTCACAAAAATAAACTCAAAATGAATAAAGGACCTGAATGTGAGACAGGAAAGCATCAAAACCCTAGAGGAGAAAGCAGGAAAAGACCTCTCTGACCTCAGCCGTAGCAATCTCTTACTCGACACATCCCCAAAGGCAAGAGAATTAAAAGCAAAAATGAATTACTGGGACCTTATGAAGATAAAAAGCTTCTACACAGCAAAGGAAACAACCAACAAAACTAAAAGGCAACCAACGGAATGGGAAAAGATATTTGCAAATGACATATCGGACAAAGGGCTAGTATCCAAAATCTATAAAGAGCTCACCAAACTCCACACCTGAAAAACAAATAACCCAGTGAAGAAATGGGCAGAAAACATGAATAGACACTTCTCTAAAGAAGACATCCAGATGGCCAACAGGCACATGAAAAGATGCTCAACGTCGCTCCTTATCAGGGAAATACAAATCAAAACCACACTCAGATATCACCTCACCCCAGTCAGAGTGGCCAAAATGAACAAATCAGGAGACTATAGATGCTGGAGAGGATGTGGAGAAACGGGAACCCTCTTGCACTGTTGGTGGGAATGCAAATTGGTGCAGCCACTCTGGAAAACAGTGTGGAGGTTCCTCAGAAAATTAAAAATAGACCTACCTATGACCCAGCAATAGCACTGCTAGGAATTGACCCAAGGGATACAGGAGTGCTGATGCAGAGGGGCACTTGTACCCCAATGTTTATAGCAGCACTCTCAACAATAGCCAAATTATGGAAAGAGCCTAAATGTCCATCAACTGATGAATGGATAAAGAAATTGTGGTTTATATACACAATGGAGTACTACAGGGCAATGAGAAAGAATGAAATATAGCCCTTGGTAGCAACATGGATGGAACTGAAGAGTGTGATGCTAAGTGAAATAAGCCATACAGAGAAAGACAGATACCATATGGTTTCACTCTTATGTGGATCCTGAGAAACTTAACAGAACGCATGGGGGAGGGAAAGGAAAAAAACACAAGAGGTTAGAGTGGGAGAGAGCCAAAGCATGAAAGACTCTTAAAAACTGAGAACAAACTGAGGGTTGATGGGGGGGTGGAGGGAGGGGAGGGTGGGTGATGGGTATTGAGGAGGGCACCTTTTGGGATGAGCATTGGGTGTTGTATGGAAGCCAATTTGACAATAAATTTCATATATTGAAAAAAATAATAAAAATAAATAAAATAAAAAAATAATAAAAATAAAAAATAAATTAAAAAAATTATTCCCCACGATCAAGTGGGATTTATACCTGGGATGCAGGGCTGGTTCAATATCTGCAAAACAATTAACGTGATTCATCACATCAATAAAAGAAAGGACAAGAACCATATGATCCTCTCAATAGATGCAGAGAAAGCATTTAACAGAATACAGCATCCTTTCTTGATAAAAACCCTCAAGAAAGTAGGGATAGAAGGAGCATACCTCAAGATCATAAAAGCCATATATGAACCACCCAACGCTAATATCATCCTCAATGGAGAAAAACTGACAAATTTCCCCCTAAGGTCAGGAACAAGACAGGGATGTACACTCTCGCCACTGTTATTCAACATAGTATTGGAAGCCTTAGCCTCTGCAATCAGATAACACAAAGAAATAAAAGGCATCCAAATTGGCCAGGAGGAGGTCAAACTTTCACTCTTCGCAGATGACATGATACTCTATATGGAAAACCCAAAATATTCCACCAAAAACTGTTAGACTTGATTCATGAATTCAGCAAAGTTGCAAGATATAAAATCAACACACAGAAATCGGTTGCATTCGTATACACCAACAATGAAGTGACAGAAAGAGAAATCAAGGAATCGATCCCATTTACAGTTGCACCAAAAACCATAAAATACCTAGGAATAAGTCTAACCAAAGAGGTGAAAAATCTGTACACTGAAAACTATAGAAAGCTGATGCAAGAAATTTAAGAAGACACGAAGAAATGGAAAAAGATTCTATACTCCTGGATAGGAAGAAGTAATATTGTTAAAATGTCAATACTACCCAAAGCAATCTACGTATTCAATGCAATCCCTATCAAAGTAACACCAGCATTCTTCACAGAGCTATAACAAATAATCCTAAAATTTGTATGGAACCAGAAAAGACCCTGAACAGCCAAAGCAATCTTGAAAAAGAAAACCAAAGCAGGAGGCATCACAATGCCAGACTTCAGGCTATACTACAAAGCTGTAATCATCCAGACACTATGGTACCGGCACAAGAACAGACACTCAGATCAATGGAATAGAATAGAGAACCCAGAAATGGACCCACAAACGTATGGGCAACTAATCTTTGACAAAGCAGAAAAGAACATCCAATGGAATAAAGACAGTCTCTTCAGCAAGTGGTGCTGGGAAAACTGGACAGCGGCATGCAGAAGAATGAACCTGGACCACTTTCTTATACCATGCACAAAAATAAACTCAAAATGGATGAAAGACCTCAATGTAAGACAGGAAGCCATCAAAATCCTCGAGGAGAAAACAGGCAAAAACCTCTTTGATCTTGCCCGCAGCAACTTCTTACTCAACACGTCTCCAGAGGCAAGGGTAACAAAATCAAAAATGAACTACTGGGACCTCATCAAAATAAAAAGCTTCTGCACAGTGAAGGAAATAATCAGCAAAACTAAAAGGCAACCAATGGAATGGGAGAAGATATTTGCAAACGACATATCAGATAAAGGGTTAGTATCAAAAATCTATAAAGAGCTTATCAAACTCAACACCCAAAAAACAAATAATCCAGTGAAGAAATGGGCAAAAGACCTGAATAGACACTTCTCCAAAGAGGACATCCAGATGGTCAACTGACACATGAAAAAATGCTCATCACTCATCATCAGGGAAACACAAATCAAAACCACAATGAGATACCACCTTACACCATCACAATGGCTAACATTAACAACTCAGGCAACAACAGATGTTGGCGAGGACGCAGAGAAAGAGGACCTCTGCTGCATTGTTAGTGGGAATGCAAGCTGGTGCAGCCACTCTGAAAAACAGTATGGAGGTTTCTCAAAAAACTAAAAATAGAACTAGCCCACGGCCCAGCAATTGCACTACTAGGCATTTATCCAAGGGATACAGGTGTGTGTTTCAAAGGGGCACATGCACCCCCATGTTTATAGCAGCACTATCAACAATAGCCAAAGTATGGAAAGAGCCCGAATGTCCATTGATGGATGAATGGATAAAGAAAATGTGGTGTGTGTGTGTGTGTGTGTGTATATATACACACACACACACACACACATACATACACAATGGAGTATTACTCGGCAATCAAAAATAATGAAATCTTGCCATTTGCAACTACGTGGATGGAACTGGAGGGTATTATGCTATGAAATTAGTCAAAGACAAAAATTACATGACTTCACTCATATGAGGACTTTAAGAGACAAAACAGATGAACATAAGGGAAGGGAAACAAAAATTATATAAAAACAGGGAGGGGGACAAAACAGAAGAGACTCATAAATATGGAGAACAAACTGAGGGTTATGGGAGGGGTTGTGGAGGGGCGATGGGCTAAACATGTAAGGCGCACCAAGGAATCTACTCCTGAAATCATTATTGCACTATATGCTAACTAATTTGGATGTAAATTAAAAAAAAAAAAAAAGATTGGAAATCAGTCAGTACAATTTACCATATTGACAAGAAAACAAAACTAAAACAAATCTGAAATAGAATCATCTCAATGAGTACAGAAAAAGTATTTGGCAAAATCCAGTATCTATTCCAGATACAAAATTCATAAAAGTAGAAACAGGAAGAAACTTTTTAACTTAAAAAGGGCAACTATGAGGAAATTTTATAGGTTCATTATACTTAATGGTAAAATACAAATGCTTTGCTCCTAAGTTCAGGAACAAGACAGGGATATCCATTCTCTCTTATTTATTTATTTATTTATTTATTTATTTATTTATTTATTTATTTATTTCAGTCTCTCCTATTTAACGTTGGACTGAAGTGTCTAACAAGTGAAAGGAAGCAAGAAAAATTATCAGCCAGATTGGAAAGGAAGTACAACTGTTACTACTCATACATGACCTGAATGTGTATATAGAACATCCAAAGCAATCTACAAAAGTGCTACCAGAATAGGTGAATTTACAAAGTTTTATTAAATGAGGCACAAGATCTATAGGCAAAAGTCAATTGTCTTTCTATAATATCAATAAATAATCATAATTAAAATTAATAACTAATACCATTTACAGTAGCAGCCAAAATATGAAAGTAGGGATGATTTTTCTTTACATTTTTTATTTATTTTTGAGAAAGAGACAGAGAGAGAGAGAGACAAAGAATGAGTGGGGGAGGGGCATAGAGAGAGGGAGACACAGAATCCAAAGCAGGCTCCAGGCTCTGAGCTGTCATCACAGAGCCTGACACGGGGCTCAAACTTGCAAACTGCAAGATCATAACTGGAGCCAAAGTCGGATGCTTAACGTACTGAGCCACCCAGGCACCCCTGAAAGTAGGGATGATTTTGACAGAAGTCATGAAAAATTTATGCAGTGAAAATTATAAAATATTGCTGACAGAAATTAATCAGGTCATAAATAGAGAAATGTCCTAGGCTCATGGTTCAGAAGACTCAGTATTATTAAAATGTCAATTCTTTCCAAATTCATCTACAGATTTAATATAATCTCAATCAAAACCCCAGTCAGGTTTTTAATATAAATGGATAAATTTTTCAAAATCCATTTGGAAACACAAAGAAAGAATCAAAACAACCCTGAAAAGGAAGAACAAAGTTAAACAATTAAAACTAGCTGATTTCAATAGTTATTTAAGCAACTGTAACCTAGCTAGTGTGTAGTGTGGTATTCAACAAGATGGACAAATAGAGTAATGAAACAGAATATAAAGTCCAAAAACAGATTTACCCAAAAGTCAGTTCTCCAACTGATTTTGAAAAAGATGCAAAGCAGTTTAGTGAAGAAAGGATAATCTTATCAACAAATTATATTAGAACAACTAGATATTCACATGCAAAAAATGGGTTTCAATATTAATACAAAAATTATCTTAAAACAGATCATAAAACATAAAAGTAAAAGCCAAACTTCTTAAAAACATTGGCAAAATATTTGTGGCTTTGGTGAAGTACAAATTTCTTAGATAAGACACTAAAAATGTAATTCACTAAAAAAATTAGTTATTCAGATTGCATCAAAATTAAAAACCCCTCAAAAAGCCTTGTTCAGAGACTGAAAATAAATTATTCTATCATTTATTGTTTTTTAGTTATAATTAACCATACATAGTCACCATGCTCTTGAACTGGCAATATATACAGAGAAGAATTGAATATATTATAAGTTACAAAATAGCATGAGACTGATAAACATTAAGTAATATAAAAAACAAAGTTGGCTAATTCTGAGCAGGAAGAGAAAAATTTGTGTTGAGCACAAAAGAAATTTTAAAAAGATGAGATGTGGACTGGTCCTTGAGTAAATAATAGGGTTTAGATATACAGACAACAGTTAAAGAAATCTGGAAGGAAATAAAGATGAATGAAGATGAAATTAGACTATATGTAATATTTAAAGAAAAGAAAACAATGCTGGCTGGTGCCTGCTTAGGTAAGAGGAAAGCTGAGTAAGTGGATTACTAAGATATTATGTAGGATCTTGAATGCCAGGCTAAGTTGTCTATGTGCACGGGAGAATCAACAGAGAGCTCAAACCAAATGTGGTCAAATGAGTCATTGTAAAAATTATTTTGACTGTAGTATGGTTTGGAAGGTGTATTAACAACAGAAGTAGAGATGTGAATGACTTTTTTCCCTAAGTTTTATTTATTTATTTTGAGAGAGAGAGAGAGAGAGAGAGAGAGAGAGAGAGAGAACAGGACAGGTAGAGAGAGAGGGAGAGAGAGAGAATCCCAAGCAGGATCCCACTGTCAGTGCAGAGCCCGATGCAGTGCTCAAACTCATGAACCGTGAGATCATGACCTGAGTTGAAACCAAGAGTAGGCCACTTAACCGACTGAGTCACCCAGGCACCCCAAGACTTGAAGAACTTTTTGCAAGAAAGGTAACCAAAATTTTTCTGCCACTGATATTCAAAAAAACAGCTTTATGTCTATTGCAGTTACTGTGTAAATTACATTGTAATTTTATTTTTCTGGTTTTTTAGCCAGTGCATTTGATGCTAAAACTGTCTTTAGAGTTTAAGAAGTTTAAACTGTTTGAGGAAGTGTCATCATTTCTTCATGAATATAAATCTTCTTGCTATTATTATTTTTGTTAGAATTAAGTATTAGATAAAACTTCTGGGGCACCTGCGTAGCTCAGTCCATTAAGCATCCTACTTCGTCAGGTCATGACCTCATGGTTCATGGGTTCCAACCCCGTGTAAGGCTCTGTGCTGACTGCTCAGAGCCTGGAGCCTACTTCAGAATCTGTGTCTCCCTCTCACTCTGCCCCTCCCCCGCTTGCACTTTCCTCTCTCTCTCTCTCAAAAATAAATAAATATTAAAAAAAATTAAAACTACTTCTATAGCACCTATTTACAAAGATATGCTCAAAAATGTGAGCAGAATCTGGTTATTTTTTTAAAAGTCAGGCTAATTGGGTGCTTGGTTTAATTTCATAATTCTGGTATAAATTTCCTAAAAATCCAAGACTCGATGAACACATTGAGTGGGTTCCTCAACCAAAATTAAGAAGAAATCTTGTACTTTTTCACTTACTCTGCTCAATAGAGATCTGAGAACAACTATGTTGATACATCTTCCCTTTTATTATCCAGGATCAGAAACTGCTAACAATGCTTGCCCAGTAAAAGCTCATATATTTTTCTGTTAAATAGAGTCACCTGATGATAAACTGTACATCTTTGTTGTTTAGTAGAGTTTAGCTTCACCTTTCTCTTAGTCTTTATGTAAGATTTATCTATTTTTGTATGTTTATTTATTTTGAGAGAGAGAGAGAGAGAGAGAGAGAGGAGACAGTAAACATGCACAGGGGCAAGGAGGGGGAGGGGCAGAAGGAGAGGGAGAGAGAAAATCCCAAGCAGGATCCCTCCACACTATCAGTGCAGAGCCTGATGTGGGACTTGATCTGAGCTGAAATCAAGAGTCCAACATTTAACTAACTGAGCCACCCAGGCACCCCAAGATTTATGTATTTTTATTATTTTTTTAAGATTGAATAAAGCCAAACACATTGGAGAACCCAAGCTAAACACCAAAGCTGTGCCCTACTTAGCAGAATAATAGCAGACTTTTAATGAAAGAGCTTTATAATCAGACATACTCAATTTGACTACTACTTCAGCTCTGTGACTCTGAGCAAGTTCTTTTGTCTCTCTGTGTTTCAGTTTCCTCTTTTGTAACATTTGGATTATATATCATTGTACACCTACCTAATAAGATTGTTCTATAGATTAAAAGGAAATGTAATTAACACAGGATCTGAAATGCGTTCACATGTATTCTTGCTGTTTCTGTTAGTATCCAGTTGCTGTGTATATGCTGGGTCCATCTAAAACTCTCCCAAGTCTACAGATGTCCTGTGTGTCATTGGTCTCTGATGCCTCACAGAAGATGTTATAAACCCACTGAGGGGAAGTTGGACATAAAGTTTACTCCTTCTTCCATCTTGGATGAAGATTTGAAATATGAGTTGTTATATTGATGGGAGGGAGGCCATCTGGAAATAAATGAAAAGTTGCAGAAGGAAAAGAAGTTCTGGGGGCCTACATAAGTTTTTTTTTTTCAAATGTACCCCTCTGAGCCAAGACTGTAGACACTCATAGTCTCATGATGCCTGTGTGCATGGGAATATCAGACCAAACTCTCTCCTTTCCACTCCAGAAATCTGAAGGATTAAAGCATTAAAAAGAGGTGGTCTTAAAAACCTCAAATTAGGTATAAAGTATTCTCCTTGCTTTGTCACTTGATTTTTAAAAAATTGTCTCCAAGTAAGAAAAGAGGGTGAACAAAAATATTTTTATTGTTGACTATTATTACCATCCTTACCTAATAATAGGTTATTTGTTGAGTACGTACTATGAGTTAGACATGGTAGTAGATACTTAATTTTTGTTTTTCCATTCATCCTCCCCCCAAAAATCAATGTTACAGAGTTATTATATTTCTCATTTAGAGATTAAAAAGCTGAGGCTTGGAGACATTGACTAATTTGTCCCAAGACATACAGCTAGTAAATACCATGTGTGGGCTTCCAACTCAATTATCTGATGCTACAGTCCATATGTTCCTGCTATGGAATGTTTTCAAGCATTGTGTGTCTGGGGCTGAGATTGCTTAAACACCTAGGTCTTAAGCTGATTCAAGAGAATCAGATCTTCACTTTAACATTACTTATATAATTTCAAACAAATAACATAAACTTGTTTTTCTCAACTGTCCTATTTATCTTAGTGTTTTATTACAAGGGAAACATGGAATTCAGTGCTATAAGTTACAGTAAGAATTTGCATGCTCTATATAAGGCTACTTCTTTATCACCATGATTATGATTTTATAGCCTATTAACGAGGTTAATGAGGGTTTTTAGCTACCTTCAAAACAATTACTTTTAGCAATTAAGACAAGCATCTTATTAAATTGAGAACCTAGGGGCGCCTGGGTGGCGCAGTCGGTTAAGCGTCCGACTTCAGCCAGGTCACGATCTCGCGGTCTGTGAGTTCGAGCCCCGCATCGGGCTCTGGGCTGATGGCTCAGAGCCTGGAGCCTGTTTCCAATTCTGTGTCTCCCTCTCTCTCTGCCCCTCCCCCGTTCATGCTCTGTCTCTCTCAGTCCCAAAAATAAACGTTGAAAAAAAATTAAAAAAAAAAATTGAGAACCTAAAAATAATCATACATTTTTAATGTTGCCATAATTACCTAAGGGGGATTCCAGTTTGATCACAAAGGTCATAGAAAAGCATAGAACAAGTTTTCAGACAGTACATTAGCAAATAAGTTCAGGTTTATTAAGAGAAAATATAATACAACCAAATTTATTGCCATTTATCACTTATATTAGTATAAGTTGAGGCAGTTTGAATTTCCTCAACATCAAATCTCAATGAATATATATTAGGGAATGTCTTACTATGGTAAATAGACGTAGGATATATATTTATTCTAACTCTCCATATGCACATAGAATCAAATTTTCAACGCTCAGATCATAAGATCTTGATCAGCTTGAGGAATTTGTAAAAAGAAACAGTAGACGTTGATGTTTCAAATAGATTTTAAGGACAGATCGCAAGAGTCTTTATTGAAAGTCTAAAGAATTTGTATTTTACAGTTTGACGATGGAAAACCACTAAGTATATCTGACTAAAGAAGGTATTCATTGGAAGTTTTGGGTTAGAAATACCAGTGGTACATCAGAAGAATTCAAATAGGGAAGGAGACTGAAGGCAAAAATAGTCCAAGTGGCAATTTATTTTTTATTTATTTATTTTTTTATTTAAAAAAATTTTTTTTTCAACGTTTATTTATTTTTTTGGGGACAGAGAGAGACAGAGCATGAACGGGGGAGGGGCAGAGAGAGAGGGAGACACAGAATCGGAAACAGGCTCCAGGCTCCGAGCCATCAGCCCAGAGCCTGACGCGGGGCTCGAACTCACGGACCGCGAGATCGTGACCTGGCTGAAGTCGGACGCTTAACTGACTGCGCCACCCAGGCGCCCCCCAAGTGGCAATTTAAAGCTTGGGAACTGAAATAATGGCAGCAGTGAGAAAGAAGAAGAAATGAATAAAATAGACAAATCATAGTCAACTCTAGTTGATGGGGACTGAGTCTGCAAAGGAAATGTTGGATCTGATGGCCTGAAAGAATAGATATATCAAAAATAGAAGTAGGACAGTTACCTGAAAGTAAATACAGTTAGGAAAGAAGTGTCTTAACATAGAGAATTTGAGGTGATTTCAAGATAACAAGAATTAGCCAAGCAAAGAGTTAGAAAAATATAGAATTGGAGCCCAGGATCAGGTTAATAGATTTGACATTTACCAAAAGAAGATGTTTTCAAAGAATAATGGAAAGAAACAATAAGAGGCTTGGACTAACATATTTTATACATAAGAAGGATACTAAGAATACAGAGAAGAAAAGGCCAGAGAAATGGCCATAGCATGATATATATATACATTTAAGAAAACCTAAGAAGATAGACTTTCAAAACGAAGATGGAGAGGATAGGAATTGTATTCTTTGTCTTCACGATATTAGGAATCAAAGTTTTAAACCAAAGGGACAAAGACAGGCAAATTAAATTACTGAAGAGAAAGCAGAGAAGAAAATAATATTTACTGAGGGCCTATTATGTGCTGATATATGTGCTGGGCCTTGTGTGACAGAACTAGAGAACTGAATATTAATTAGAGAATGTTTCTTCCAAGAATAACCCCAGGGGCAACTGAACCATCTTATAAATGACTCAGAAGGGATACTAATGGGGAAATTGTCTCAAGTTAGGAGAGCCAATTTTTCATTACCATTGAAAAAAATTTCAAAACCCAACTACTATAGTCAACAGATATTTCATCCAAGTTGTTAGGTGAATTGAAAACAGTGGATTGAAACAGTAGAGTTTTTAAGCAGAGTGATAGGGTGATGTGTGTAAAATGTGTATTGAAAGGTAGATCAGAGTTCAAGGTCACTCTCCACTACTTATAACTGACAACCATGAACAGTTCTCTGATTTTCAATCTATTCTTATAAAAAATAAGATAATTATGATAGAAAGTGTCTATAATATATATAATTTTTATGATCATGACATTGAGTAACTTTACATAATGGAATTCAAAAAACAATCTTGTCTTAAAGTTTGAAAACAATGAACCACAGGTAAATCATGTTATATAGACCAGGACAGCAGCTAGCCCAGAAATAAGTAATAATGTTCATGTGTAAGTGCTTCCTCCTTACAGTGTTTGAACTCAAAGAGAAGACATGATGTTATTCAACACAAACAATGGAAATTTTATCATCAACACACAAGCACATTCAAGTGCACGATAGAATTATTTCCATTCTTGGAGATGAAAAACAATATCCAAAATAAATAAGACACAGTTGGTATGTATAAGGTCAAAGTGAATATATAACAATTTGACGACATAGCACTTGTGACATTAAGCTAGGGTTGGCAGGTGAAGGAGGTTATCAAATTCTGCTCATCAGGACCAATGAGTACCATTACGATTTTTCTTTTTCAACCGGTCATTTTATATAAAAAAAATTATACTTGTAGGATTCCACCTGAGGACACTAAATTGAGAAGATTAAAGTCACACATTAAAAAAAAAAAAAGAGGAAAGATTCAAATTGGCAATCACAAAGGTAATGATGAGAGGTTTGCTCCCAAGTTTGATCTCTGCCTTGTGTACTCTGGCCTCACAAACATTACAGTAGCTCCTCCTGGGTAAAATAAAGAATCTTGATTTAGAGTCTACACATTCTCTTCCCAGTTAGACACACATTCAATTGCTCCTAGGGGGATATTTTATGACATCAAGTGTTCATTGCCACAATATAAATGGGAGAAAAGTGGAAGAGAGGAGGACAGGAGCAAACTAAAAAGAGAAATTTCATTTGTGTTTAAAGTTCAGGTTTAGAGCCACAGTATCAACAGTTTATAGACACTAAATTCTAAAGAGTTAAGATATTGTTATATAGCCCAAAAGAGACATCTATTTATTGTACCACATGTCCTTCTGCCCTCTGATGTCCAAAAGCTAGAGATATATCTAAATTTAGTTTACATAAATTAAATCCATTGAAAGATCCTTTGACATTACAAAACCTCCCACCGCCAACAAAAGACATTTATATCTCCAGCTAGTTTGTGGATGAGCAATTACTCTTTGCTGACCACCCATGCAGCAGAGTGCAAAGATGTACACATCTTCCACACAAGTGAACTTTAAGAGCACAGATTAGTTTGCAAAACATAATGCCCTAGGACAGTTGGAGACAAGAAACTCCCTCTATTAAAAAAAATACATTTATGGGGCACCTGGGTGGCTCAGTTGATTAAGCATCCGACTTTGGTTCAGGTCATGATCTCATGGTTTGTGGGTTTGAGCCTCGCATTGGGCTCTGTGCCCAGCTCAGCTCAGAGCCTGGAGCCTGCTTCGGATTCTGTGTCTCCCTCTTCTCCCCGACTTGCACACTGTCTCTCTCTTTCCCAAAAATAAGTAAACATTAAAAAATACATTTTTACTAAGCCAGTCATATAGTTTAAGAGTTTTATTTAGAGGCATGAGGGTGGCTCAGTCGGTTGGATGTACTACTCTTGATTTGGGCTCAGGGCATGATCCCAGGGTTGTGGGATCAAGCCTTGCAACAGGCTCCACATTCAGCATGGAGCCTGCTTAAGACTCCCCCTCCCTCCCTCCCTCCCTCCCTCCCTCCCTCCCTCTCTCTCTTTCTGTCCCTCTCTCTCTCTCTCCCACTGCCCCTCTATCTCATTTGTGCTCTCTCTCTCTCTAAAATAAAAAAAAGAGTTTTATAATTTAATATTATCTGGGCAAGTTATGCAGCTGAGGAAGGATATCTCAGATTATACCTGGTACTGCAAGATTTTCTCATAAGGTCCTGGAAATGTATATCAATATTAATAATTTCTAATGGAGTTTAAAATATATGTAAGATTGAAATGTATGACAACCTGTGTATGTTTTCTAGGGCTACCATAACAAAGTACCACAAATTGGATGGCTTAAATAAAAGAAATTTATTCTTTCACAGTTCTGGAGCCCAGAAGTCTAAGACTGAGATGTTGGTAGGATCGGTTCCTTCTGAGGGTGGTGACGTAAGTCATCTCTTGGCGTGTAGATAGTATTCTCCTGAGTCTTTACATCATCTCCAATCTGTACATGTCCTTGTGTCAAAATTTCCTCTTTTTATAAGGACATCAGTCATATTGTATTAGGAGCCCACCCTACTCTAGTATGATCTCTTCCTAACACATCTAATTACATCTGCAATGACTATTTCCAAATAAAATCACATTCTAAGGTATTGGGGATAGAAACTCCAAATATCAGTTTTGAGAAAGGCACAACTCAACCCATAATACAACCCTAACCATGAAGTTAAGAGTACTGAAGGGGTGCCTGGGTAGCTCAGTCTGTTAAGAGTATCACTCTTGATTTCCTTTCAGGTCATGATCTCATGGTTCATGGGATGGAGCCCTGCGTTGGGCTCTGTGCTGAGAGTGGAGCCTGCTTGGGATTCTTTTCTCCCTCTCACTGCCCTTCCCCTCACTTGCACACATGCGCCCTCTCTCTCTCTCTCTCTCTCAAAATAAATAAACATTAAAAAAAGAGTTCTGAAAACTACATAACATTTCTTATTTTTTTAATTTTATAGGTCTACAACAATCATACTTAATTTATACATTCCTGGATTTATACCTTCTCTGTGGAAATTAAGTACACAAAAAGAGCTTTAATGTTAAAAACCAGAGAATAAGAGCAGGAGAAATCATCAAAGACATTAAAAACAAACTATCAGAATAAGATGTGCTAGAATAAGTTTTCATTTTGGCTCCCAAAGTATGTTAACAATTATTTATGGAAAATCTTTAGTAGCATTTTTAGCATTTGGGAAATCTGTAGATAACAAATGGATGTATAAACCTGGTTTTGGGTCAAGATTGATAGACACAATTATCACTTTTTCAGCTCTGTATAGTACTAGTTAACTTCACTGAGGTTCAGTAAATGCCACAAGCTATTGTAGTTTTTAAAAGTATTATGCCTTTTCTGTCTTTTTCTTTCTTTCTTTCTTCCTTCCTTCCTTCCTTTCTTTCTTTCTTTCTTTCTTTCTTTCTTTCTTTCTTTCTTTCTTTCATTTAAGTTTTATTTAGATTCCAGTTAGTTAGTTAGCATATAGTGTAATATTAGTTTCAGGAGTAGAATTTGGTGATTCATCACTTACATGTAACTCTCAGTGCTCATCACAAATGCCCTTCTTAATACCTGTCACCCCTTTATCCCATCCCCCTGCTCACCTCACCTCCAGCAACCCTGTTCTCTATAGTTAAGAGTCTGTTTTATGGTTTGCCTCACTTTTCCCCCCCTTATGTTCATCTGTTTCATTTCTTAAATTCCATATATGAGTGAAATCGCGTGGTATTTGTCTTTCTGACTTATTTGGCTTAACATAACACACTCTAGCTCCATCCACATCATTGCAAATGGAAAGTTTTATTCTTTTTTAAAAAAAAATTACGTTTATTTTTGAGAGACAGAAAGACAGCATGAACAGGGAAGAGGCAGGAAGAGAGGGATACACAGAATCCGAAGCAGGCTCCAGGCTCCAAGCTGTCAGCCCAGAGCCCAACGTGGGGTTCGAACTCACGATCCTCGAGATCATGACCTGAGATGAAGTCAGATGCTCAACCGACTGAGCCACCCAGGCGTCCCAAGATTTTATTCTTTCTGATGATAATATTATAATATAATAGTATATTATAATGTACTATTAATATAGTATAATATAATATACTAGTATATTATAATATAATATATTATATTATAATAATATAATATAAATAATATTCCTGTATATAATATTCCTATAAATATATATATTCATATATATATATAATACCTTCTTTAGCCATTCATCAGCTGATCCACACCTTCCTTTTCCATTTATTCATCCATAATTTGGCTATTGTTGATATACTGCTATAAACATCAAGGTGCATGTATCCCTTTGAATCAGTATTTTTGTATCATTTGAGTAAATGCCTGGTAGTACAATTGCTGGGGTAGTTCTATTTTTAACTTTTTGAGAAACCCCATATGGTTTTCCAGAGTGGCTGTACCAGTTTGCATTCCCACCAACAGTGGAAGAGGGTTCCACTTTCTGCACATCCTTGCCAATATTTGGTTTTTCCTGTGTTGTTAATTTTAGCCACTCTGACAGGTATGAGGTGATAGCTCATTGTAGTTTTGGTTTGTATTTCCCTGATGGTGAGTTATGTTGAGCATATTTTCATGTTCTATTTTTGTTCTATTTTACCATGTTCTGGTAGCCATCTGGATATCTTCTTTGGAAAAATGTCCATTCATGTCTTCTGCCCATTCCTTAACTGGATTATTTGGGGTTTTTAGGTGTTGAGTTTGATAAGTTCCTTATGGATTTTGGATACTAACCCTTTATCATAGATTTGTCATTTGAAAATATCTTCTCCCTTTCTAAATATTGCTGTTTAGTTTTGTTGATTGTTTCATTTGCTGTGCAGAAGCTTTTCATCTTGATGAAGTCCCAACAGTGTATTTTTGCTTTTGTTTCCCTTTCCTCCAGAGACATGTCTAGTAAGAAGTTGCTGCAGCTGATATCACAGAGGTTACTGTCTATATTCTCCCCTAGGATTTTGATGGTTTTCCTGTCTCACATTTAGGGTTTTACACAAATTTTCTCAATAACTACAACTTTCTAATAGATATTGCCACTTTCCCTGCATCCATTTAAGGACATATGTCTTTGGGAGGTTAAGTCACTCAGCCAGAAACACATAGCTTGTTCAGAGGCCCTTAAAATTCCTAAAATGCTTCCCATGTTAGAGATGACAATATTTTAGGGAAAACTAGGAATGTATACATCTTCTAGTTACCTCTTGCTTATGAAAATTATGCAACGTTAATTTTTCATATTACAATATTACATAAATAATCTTTTCAAACATAAAAGGCAAAAATTTGGATAAATGAATTCCCCAAAAGTGGTAAATTTGATTTCTCTTTCAAAATAAATTATTAAACAACTCAAAGCTACATTACTTATCTGGATGATATATCAGATTGTATAATCTGCATCATCAAAAAGGCTAGAATATTGAAAGGTAAATGTTTTGAACAAGGAGGGCTGTGAGCTATAGTAGAGATTACTATAGTGAGATTGCTCACCCACATCAAGTTATCCTCTCTTACTTGCTGCTTCCTGCTTTCATATATTAGATGGGAACTTGTGACCTCACAGGGGACTGTGAGAAGTGGCCTATATCACTTCCGGTGTAAGGCATAAATAGCTTCTGCTTAACCCTCTGGCACTCACATGCCCTGGGAGTTTTGTGCTCTGTCATTCTGGATGCGCAAGGTGCAGTCTGAAAGGAAGTTGCCCTGCTGTGGCACCTGCAACAGACTTTGTATGTCAAGCCACTAAGTATATTTGTCACCAGAGCATAGTCTAATCTACCCCAACTAATAACACAAACACCAATATTTAGAATTTATTTCTCTGTCACTTTTAAGCTTTCTTAAGATTTGTCAAAAAATGTAACCATTCCACCTGGGCAGTCAGAGAAGCCCAACACGCAGGTGACTTCTCCCTAGAGAAATCAGATTGGCAACATGTAAAAGGATTTCATACCTACTTGCATGGTATGAAATCCATTCTTCACTTCACAACTGTTCTAAATGTATGGGACAGATGGAGAAACAAACTGCCATCAAAAAGTTGCCAGCTTTGACATTCCTAGGACAAAAAAATGCTTCCAAAAGGGCATAACTCCACAAGCCTTCACAATCTGGAGGACTAATTCACTTCATCGCCTTCATCAAATATTTAGGAATAGTACAATGTTCACTGGGATAAAACTAATGGAGAAAACAGGGAATGTTCTGGTGCCTTTGTGCAAATTAGGCATTTTATTTTAACTTTAGAATTTTGCACAAAAGCACCAAAAACTTCTTTTGAATTTAAGAAACTGACAGTTGACCGATTGGATTGCTCTAAAGCTATTGTGCCTAAGTTATATAACTGTCCATAGAGACTATAAAATTTCAGACATTATACCTGGAAAAAATACATTTGTTACAACCTGGATTTTCGCTGAAATATTTGAACTCTCAACTAATATTGCGGGATCTGGAGTCTGACTGTATTTGACGCCCAGCTATCCCACTTAACAAGAATGTGTCTTTGGACAGATAAATTGTTTTTGCTCTTATACAATGGCAATTATCCTCACATTATAGTGCAGCGAGGCTTAAAGGAGTCTTACATATGATAATCCATATACCGCAGGGCCTGACAAATAAAGTGTACACCGTGCCTTTTAATTAGTATTACACAACACCTTTCATTAGTATTACATGAACAGAATTAAATTAAAATGCAAATAACAAACTACTTGTATTAGTTTGAGGATGAGCAGGAGTGTTGCACCGGTGAGTCACTGAGGCTTTTGGGTTTGTCTTTTGAGCTCAAATCTGTTTTCCTACTTCTTCAACATTGGGTAAATAATTCAGTGAACGTGGGAGAATTATTTAATTGCTGAATTCTTCAGTTTCTCCCTCTGTCAGCTGATAAGAACAGATACTACACTTGATCTTGGCCAAAAGGCCGAGAAACGATGTCAGCTGAGGTTGAAAAACATAGCCCAACTTAGAGGAATGTGAGAAATAAATGTGAAAAACCATGAAAGGTCCTTTTATCACAACATTACTTTTTCCAAAAGTCAAAAGGGATAGTGTATATACATCATTAGAAAAGTGTTTTTAAACCTAAGTACAAAAATATGTATTTGATCATTATGTTGTAGTCATTCCCAAGATAACTAAGATCTAGCATTTGATAATATGTGAAGCCAGACTCAAAACACCAGTATTTAGAAATATTATGGAAAATTACTATATGCTTCAAGAAACGCTTAAATATCAAGTATAAAAAGGATGGTAAATGGCTCCTGGCTGGCTTAGTCACTAAAGCATGTGACTCTTGATCTCAGGGTCGTGAGTTTGAGCCCAACGTTAGGTGGAGAGATAACTTTTTTAAAAAAAGAATGTTAATACTTTATATCTAATAGCTGGAATATTTTGCATGGCTTATATCAGATGTAGTAAAATGCATACAGAATAAAAGCTTTATTAAATACATTATAAGACAAAATTAAATCAACAATTAAATACAACTCTGCATTGTTCAGCATTTTCGATAGTTACAGGATGGGGTTGAGACAATACACACAGTTGAAATAAACTATATGTGATTTGGGAAAGGAGTTTAAAACACACACACACACACCAGAATAGAGCTGGGAACACAGAGCAGGAGCAAATGTAACTTCCTAAGAGTTTTTCTTTGGTTAGGCTTCGTACTGTTAAAGTAGAGAAAGAAGCCAGGAAATCACATTTCTATTTCACTACCCATCTTTTTAGCAGAGAAACACTCTTTCAATACCCAGGAAAATATGTACATGCCACCTCTCCTGCCTCCATTTCAAAAAAAGTTCATGAACATGGAGCTGAGTTTATCCATGCTGCTGAGCATCTCCAGGCTGCATACCCATGCTGCTGAGCATGGATGCTGCTGATCATCTCCACATGGCCCTAGCCCAGGAAGAAAGAAGCAGCACCAGGGGGCAAGGGTCCCCAAAGTGGCTTTCTCCATGCATCTTAAATACAATAGTAGTTTGGGGTTTGTTTGTTTGTTTTTTAATTGTGGATACCAAGAGACTTAACAATTTAAAAAAAAAATTTAATGTTTATTTATTTTTGAGAGAGAGAAAGAGAAAGAGAGAGAGGGAGAGTGAGCATGAGCAGGGGAGGGGCAGAGAGAGACAGAATCTGAAGCAGGCTCCAGACTGAGCTGTCAGCACAGAGCCCAACACGGGCTCGAACTCACGAGCCGTGAGATCATGATCTGAGCTGAAGTCAGTAGCTTAACCAACTGAGCCACCCACGTGCCCCACAAATTTCAAAAAAGCCATTCCATAGGGCACCTGGGTGGCTCAGTCATTAAGCATCTGACTTCGGTTCAGGTTATGATCTCTCTCTGCCCCTTGCTCACTTGCACCCTCTGTCTCTGTCTCTCAAAAGAAAGAAAGAGAGAAAGAGAAAAAGAGAGAAAGAAAAAGAGAAAGAGAAAGGAAGGAAGGAAGGAAGGAAGTCATTCCATAGATCACTTATTCAACAATAACAGGCTGGGAAGATGCATGCACATGGGTCTAAGATCAAGCTTCCTTGGCTTTCCAGACTCATTTTCAGAGGCCCACATGTTCTGAGTAACAACGGATTTTCCCCAGAGTTTCACAACTGCACCCTGGGGTTCGAGTAGGAATGGGAACACTGTCAGTAAACTTGTCCCCTACCCAGTGGAGGCCCAAATTGAAGCTGGGAAGTCCTCTCTAGATATACCACTTACAACACCTGCATGTTCGTGACTATGAGCCTGCAGTCAGGAGTGGGTCTGCCCCCACTAGAACTCCAAATCCATCTTTCCCAACCTCTTCAACTGCACCACCAGGACTAGGGCATCACTTAAGGTTTCTTCCTGCCCAACGCCACCCAAATCGCAACCTGGCCAGCCGTAGCACTAATCCCTTCAAATTTTTAGGTCTTTTTATACATTTATTCACCCCCAAGAAGTCCCAGATGCAGGGGACAAGTCTCACTCACTGTATGCTAGCCTCTTCATCCACTTCTCCCACCCCTTGGCTACCCCCAAATCCCTTCTACTGGGCCCTCTGAAACACATTAGAGAAATCCCTGTTACCCTCCACCTCTTTTCAGAATGTTCTCTCCACACTTGTCTCCAGAAGACCTCATTCCTCCTTGAGGCCCCTAACTCCCCTACATCTTTCACCAGTGGTGTCTGTTGTTGCTACAACAGTGAAGTAGACATCTTCACTGTTCATTGTTGCTCTCAGGCTATTCTTCCTCCCTACTTCCTAAAAAAAAAGCCTGCTTTAAATCTCATAGCATTCATTTACATCATCCACAATCTATCATTTTTGCTGCATGTGTTTCCCTCACATTTTTATGTCTCTCCCTTATATTTTTCCATGACTTAGCTTGTAGCTCATTATCAATCTCCAACATTGCTCCTCGTATATTCTTGTGGGTTCAAGGTTTATGCTGTTGCCTCCTTTCCACCTTAGTCTCTCATTTCCATCAATTCCTCTCCTACAACGATCTTGTCTTCTACACTTCCACAATTACCACCTGCCATGGTCACACCCCAGTTCTCGTCAATGCCAATAACATCAATTTCTTTGTCATCTCAGTTTATAACTCACATTCACTGACCCCCACTTTCTATCATTCTATCTCATTTCCTGTAATAATACAGATTCCAAAATACTTAGAACACATTGGGATCTCTAATCCATCGATTTTGTAACTTTTCACCATCCCCATATCTTCATACCTCCTCTCTCCTTTTTATTTAGCTTGAATTCCATGGTTTAACATAATCAGCACCTTGCTTATACCCTTGAATCCCCCCCCCTTCACACTTTATTGTACTTTCTTGGCAAAAGCATAATCCTTGTTAAATTCAGTTCTATACTTATTCTGGTCCTACATCCACAGTTAAGAGAAAAATCTCTCAATTGTGCTGACTCTTCTCATTTTAATTTCATGACTGTGAATCTCAAGTGCACATTTAATGCTGCACGTTCACAATATGTCCTTAATCAACCTATGTGATCACTTTCTACTTCATTAGCCTATTTACTCTTCCTCCCTCCAGATGACTATATCATACCTTTTTTATTCTGTTCTTAAATCTCTAACAGTCTCACCCCAAAATTCACTCTGAGCCAATCATGCTCCTTCACATTTCTTTGACAAAATTTAAGCATCAGAAGAGAACCTCCATAGACCTCCAACACCAGCTACACCCACCTATCTCCCCTACCATCTATCTGCACTCACATAATCTGCCTCCCTACCTGGCATCACAGATATACACTATCCTTTCATGTCCCCAAACTCCATCCCTATTTGTTCTATTTGTTCTCCAGATCCTACCTTTACTTACTTTCCTGTGGCAGTTTTTTACTCTTCTCTATTATACCATATACCATTGTGTGTGTGTGTCTCTCTCTCTGTCTCGCTCTTTCTCTCACCCTCCCTCTCTCTCCCCCTCACCTCTGCCCTTCTCCCTCCCCTCTCTCTCCCTCTCTCTTTCTCTCATCAATATAATATTATGCTAATATGTCTGTCAATTTCAAATACCTTTTCATGACTGCACCAGTTCTGCAGTATTTATTGTCCCATTTCTTTCATCCACTTTGCAGCAAAACTCTTCAAAAATGTTGTCTATACTTCCTTTTCTAATTCCCCCTGCCCAATTCTACCTCAGGCTTACTCCATTGTTGATTTTCCTCCAACTCTTCACCAAATTTGTTTTTTGTCGAGATTAAAAATGATTTCTCTATCACAAAATGATTAATTCTTAGTCTATAGCACATTTCTGATCTGTCAGCATTTTTGGACAAAGCTGATTGTTCTCTACATCTGAGCCTCCAGGACACCATATTCTTTACTTCCTTTCTCACTGTTCACTCCTTCTCAGTCTCCTGTGTTCATTCCTCTTCTTATTCCAGAACTCCAATTTTGTAATGCTGCAAGGCCGGAGTCTTGGTCCTTCTTCATCACTCAGTGCCTTAGTGATTTCATGTAGCCTTATGGCTTCAAAAAGAATCTTTTTGTGGATGACTTTAAAATATATATAGTTCCAGTTGAAACTTTTATTCCAAATTTCATATTCATATACCCAACCACCTACTATCCCTAATAGAGAGATATTTTAATCAATGCATCCATAGAGTGGATGAGGAAAGAAGAGAGTGATTGAAAGTTGGACATTAAGAGATTCTAAAAATAAAACAAAATAAATCATCATGACAACTTCACACATTTTGATATTAGAGGCTAGTCACTGAATTATGCAAACAAAAATATTATAGTAATGCCAACCTAAAAATCCTATAACATGTCATTATTATTATAAAGTGCATGTTAATAAATGCAATCAACTAAGTATTAATCATTTCATGCTGTTTTGAATCTTCTCCTTTTCTAAATATTTAATACTCTTCCATATTTTACTTTTCATTCAATTTGAGTGAAATTGATGTAGATGATATTTTTAATTATAAAATCTAAAAATTCTCCCAAAACATCTCTGAACTAAAAGACAAAACAAAACAAAACAATAATCTTGTAATGATTTTTTCACAAAAGAAAACCTTTTACAACCTTTATAACTGATGATTATATGGAGGTCAATTTGAAATCCTTCATAAAGCAGTGATCTTAAAACTGTGAGAAATGGAAGAAATATATTATGTCTGTGTTTGAACATTTTATAAAGTAATGATAATATCTATATATATTCATGGAATCTTATTTATACACATGTTAAACACATATATACATAAACATCCTCTTGAAAAATATAAACTCAGTAGGCTTTTTTTTTCCTGGGTTAAGCATTGAATGGAAACACTGAAACACTCCAGTGATTTTGGTTAATTCATTTTACCTTCAAAGACAATACCTTTAATCTGAAATACTGGCTCCAGTTTTTAGCATTGAATTCCAAGTAAGCCTTAGATTCTTATATATTTTTAAAAATTTTAATGTTTATTTTTGAGAGACAGAGAGAGAGAGAGAGAGAGCATGAGTTGGGGAGGGGCAAAGAGAGAGAGGGAGACAGGCTCCAGGCTCTGAGCTGTCAGCACAGAGCCCAGCTCGGGGCTCAAACTTGGGAACGGCAATATCATGACCTAGGCCAAAGTTGAATGCTTAACCAACTGAGCCACCGGGTGCCCCACCTTAGATTCTTATATTAAAACTGGATAAAAGAAGTAAGTATAAACTCTCTATATAAACTCCCCAATCCTTCACCAATGATTTATTGATTAAACATGAGAGGTTACATCATTACTAACTGACATTAAAATTGAAATTCTCCCCTTTTTGCAAAAAGTTTCTGGTATTATTTCAAACTTATAAACTCATACATTTTAAAGCTGTTTCTGGTGTTTCATTAATCTGTTTCCAACTAAGGCTAGTTCCTAGCTATAATTTTATTAGGATTCAGAAGTGATATTTTTCAAGATAAGGTCATGGAGTTTACCTTAGGAATTTTCTTTCTTGAAGTGGGAAGCCCTTGGAGAATTATATTAAAGAATCAAAAGTAAAAAGAATGACTAGATTATTGCTTCCTTCACATCAAATGAAGATTGTCTGGCCAATTTTTGTTGTTCATAGAGTTAATGAGACCCAACAGATGTTTAATCTGATAGGAAACAGATTCTGTACCTTGGTGTGAAAATATAAGCATTCGATCCTTTGCCTAGTCATCTTCACCATAGAACATTGTCAGAAGCTCACTCCATTCCAGCCTGCCCTCCTATTTGTCTGTTCTTGTTGATGTCACATTCCATTACCACTACAAAATATTTCAAACCATTTTCTTCCCTCCCTTTTCCTAAAAATACTAACGCAGTCAAAACTTGAACAAAGGTGAATGCTTTAATCTCTGCTGTCAAGTCAGCAATTCACACTTGCCCTCTATGGCAGAAAGTACACTCTTCATCCACCTGTGATGGTGAGTTAGAGCAGTGCTGTTCATATGGTTACTGCTGGATTCCTGTGTCAGCACTCTCCATGTTAATCCATCTGTTCACTCCTTCCCCGTGGTTGTAAAGTCAATTAGTGAAAATCAACTGGAACCGAGATATGGAGATTCTATTGACTTGAATAAGGAACTTATCTTCCTTCCTTCCTTCCTTCCTTCCTTCCTTCCTTCCTTCCATCCTTCCTTCCTTCTTTTTTTTTCTTTTGAAAATGGAATTATAAACTACATAATGAGCCCTTGCAGGTGGAATGGTTTCATCAGACAGCACATGCTCACAGACGATTAGTCATGCATCATGAGCCATTTTATATATTCAGGCAGGTGGAGCAGATACACTCAGCCATGGCATGCAGCCTCATCAGTTATGTAGACCTACTTAGCTACTATGTTATCCTAACACACACTTTTGGAAAATTCAACCACTTACCCCAATATTTCTGAGCATGAATATCATCTGCACTATTAAAGATGTATTTTTAACTAAACAAAATATTTCAAAATTATGGTCAGATGTATACTTCATAGATTTGATTAATCTAATGATGTAATAGTCTATTAATAATGCCTGCCGATAATACTTGTTATTACACATGTTTATTTTGATTCATTCCAGGACTTCTCATAGTTGGGTGTTGTTGTTTTGTTTTATTTATAGAAAGAAAAGAAATCTATGTAGATAAACAAGTGTCTAAGTAGCACATGTATCTTTGAATATCTATGCTCACAAGTTTAAGGAAGGCACACTAGGTTTAAGCTGTTATTGAATGTCTTTTGAAAGTAAATGACTTCAATTGGGGAAAGTATATTGTAGACAAATAACTTTGAGATAGGCACAATAAAATATACATATGCACTTAACACACATGCACATGCATACCCATGGAGGGAGTTATTTATAGAAGTACATCTGTACATATAGTAAAGTTCAGTTATCTTAAGAAATTTGTGAACTATTCTCCTCTTACTCTAAGGAAAGGCAATAATGCTGTCTTAAAGGAATGTATGACTTAGTATCAAGGATTAAAAGATTTAATCTTTGGGAAATTAAAAGATTTGTACCAAATAGAATCTTAAGCCCTGCTCTGGCCACATGTCTACCTAGTAGCTATATTGAGAACTGAAGTGTGATTGAAGAACAGACCTTTCACAGACTGATGAGATTTCACGAAGCATTACTGATGAGTCAGCATAAAATGCATTTAATGAGTGTCTATTATATGAAAAGTATTCTCTGAGGATGCTATGCAGCAGGAAATAAGTTCTATGTGTAGTTACTGAGATTCAGTAACATAGAGTAAGTTGAAAGAAGGAAATAGTAGAATGTAATCTTGCTCTAAAGAAGATACAGTCAGCACTAAAACAAAGTAATCAATGTAGACTTTATACAGGAAAAAGAACATAAGCTGAAATTGAAGGATGGTTAGTTTCATGAAGGTCTGAGGGAAAGGTCAAAGTTCTAAGTAAATGAACCCTTACATGTAAAGACATAGTGCATTGCAGGAACTGGATTATTGAATGAAAATAGACAGTGTTGTGCATTAAGGAAACAATTTTATCTCTTAAGATATTAAAAAGTATGCAGGTAAAAGATTCCACGGTTGATTTAACAGTGCTACTATCTTTCAGTATCCAATTTTCCCATCCTTCATATTCCATTTCCCTGAGCTTATAGACATTTGTTTCCTTTGTTGTCTCATGGTCACAAGATGGCTAGTATAATTTCAGACACCAGGTTCTCATTCCACAACAAAGCAAAAAGGAAGGGGGTGGAGGAACCATTGCCTATATGTCCCTCTTTTACCCAGAGAAACATCTATCTCAAAATATTCCAAGCTTAATTCCTCTATATTTAATTGGCCAGAGCTTGGTCACATAACCACCTCAGACTAACCTCTGGCCAAAGGAAAAGGAATCCACCATGATTATAATTCATCCCCTGGAACTGTGCAAGGTGATTCCTGAAGAAAACCGAGGTTCTTTCAGCAAGGAGCAAGGTCTATTTAGTAAGTAACCAACAATCTATGCCATTATGGGTATTTCTGGCATGTGGCATACATGGAAATCATATTACCTAAAACTGGAACGATTTGAACTGGAGAATGAAAATATTGACCATCAATCTAAGAGGTTGATTTTTAATTTGATTGCCAATTGGAAGACTTTTAAATCAAAAGCTTTGTTGGTTTGTTTCTTTATTTTTCAGCTTAATTTTCTTTTGGTTTGGTTTCATTCCACTGGTAGGAAAATTACTCTAACAGCAGTGTATAAACTGGATCAAAACTGAGAGTCTGGTAGTAAATGAAAGCTGGGAGAGTTTTTCTGATTACAAGTAATGACCAGTGGGAGATGGGAGTAGAAAAATTCTTCAAATGGCATTGCGGAGGAATAATTGAAGAACATGGGAACTCGCTGAATGAGAAAATAAGTAGGAGGGCTCACAAAAGGACTATAAATCTTTAAGCTTAGGCTTTTAGAAACACAGTGCTTTCATGAATACAATAGGGGGGTCAAGAAGATGATTCCACAAGGAAGCTAATGAGAGCAGTTTTTAGCAGACTGAAATAAGCTGAATTATCCTTTGGCTAATTATTTTGCCAAAATTACAACCATTTACAATACAACACAATATAACAGTAAGCAATCTAGTAACCAGGAGGCAAATACTACTAAAAAAAGCTGAAAAAAGTCTTGAGTTTAGCATTAAACTTACACAGTAAATTATTAATAAAATGTGTTCACACAAAAAAAGGTTATTAAAGAATAGTGTAGGGGCGCCTGGGTGGCTCAGCTGATTAAATGGCCAACTCTTGGTTTTGGCTCAGGTCATGATCTCACAGTTCATGGGTTCGAGCCCCACATCAGGCTCTGTGCTGATGGTGCAGAGCTTGCTTGGGATTCTCTCTCTGCCACTTCCCTGCTCTCTCTCTCTCTCTCTCTCAAAATCAATAAGTAAACTTAATTTTTTTTAAAAAAGGGTAGTATGTATAAAATATTTGGTTTGTTAACCTATACTCTGCACCTGATGATAGAGTATAAATTGCGAGTTGCCTTAAGGGAGAAAAAGTTAAAAAATGGAATATTTTTAGCAGCTGCATTCTGACAATGAATTTGAAAGTTTTTATTTTTAATATTGCATTTATATATATGTTTTGAAACAACACTAAAAAGGAACAAGTTAATTTTAAGTGCACTCTGTATAAATCATGATATGAATCTGACATGGACAAAATAAAATTTCTAGATTAAACAAAGAAACATAGTAATATTTAATAGGTTTTTCATTACTCTCCTTGTGAAGCCAATGCATTTGCTAAAACATGTTATTACATACCTTAAAATATATACAAATATAAATTATATTAAAGCATCAAATAAATGGAAAGAATGACCAGAAAATAGTTTAATAGATCAGAAGAAATCATTCTTAAACTTAAAATATTTAATTATGCTAACTACTTTATATTAGCTATAGGCTAAATTATAATAGCTTCTATTTTATACATGAGTAAACTTAGGATAAATAATATTTAATCTTTCTGAGCTCACACATCTAATAAAAGAATGACTCCACAGCCCATTATCTAAAACTTCTGTAATTTTGTGTATATATGATGTGTGTGCATTCAAAGTTTGTTTCTTTACAATATTGCTATAAAGGCCTACACATAATGACACATAAAGCTGGTATGCATCTCTTAGAACAGCAGTGGCCAATTGAGAAAAGAAAAGCTGTAATGCTGGAAAAATTTGCTCAAACAGCAGAGGCCCACAGAAAGTCCTATTATGGCTGAATTTTCAGCCATACCTGGCCATACAGATGCCAAAACACCAGTAGTGTTTGCCCTTATTCCTTGAGCTAGTATTATGATTTCAGGGTAATTATGTTTTCTGTGTTTCACTTAGTAAGCAATTAATAAAGCATAAAGCTCTTATTTCTACTCGTGTGTTTATATTGTTAATACATTTTTATGATTAATAGGTCCTCAAGATAATATTTAAGATAATCAATAAATACTTGTTAATTTGCACTTTGTTAATAACAAAAAAGTTTTTGCTCCTGCATATTATTCATGCACTTGGCTCTTATATGGAGCTATATTCTATTAGTCTTTTTTATTATTAAAAACTAATACATTCCAGTTCATGGGAAGACTTCAATGTTTGTTAAACTGAACTCAACTACACCATATATGAATAATGCCTTCTAAAATCCCACTCCTGGTGAACCTCAGTATCACTTGATTTCAAACTGTACATGAAGGGATTGACCATAAACTAAATTTCTTATCTAAAACAAGACTAGGGGTGCCTGGATGAAAATATGCTCAACGTCGCTCCTCATCAGGGAAATACAAATCAAAACCACACTCAGATATCACCTCACCCCAGTCAGAGTGGCCAAAATGAACAAATCAGGAGACTATAGATGCTGGAGAGGATGTGGAGAAACGGGAACCCTCTTGCACTGTTGGTGGGAATGCAAATTGGTGCAGCCACTCTGGAAAACAGTGTGGAGGTTCCTCAGAAAATTAAAAATAGACCTACCTATGACCCAGCAATAGCACTGCTAGGAATTGACCCAAGGGATACAGGAGTGCTGATGCAGAGGGGCACTTGTACCCCAATGTTTATAGCAGCACTCTCAACAATAGCCAAATTATGGAAAGAGCCTAAATGTCCATCAACTGATGAATGGATAAAGAAATTGTGGTTTATATACACAATGGAGTACTACATGGCAATGAGAAAGAATGAAATATGGCCCTTTGTAGCAACGTGGATGGAACTGGAGAGTGTGATGCTAAGTGAAATAAGCCATACAGAGAAAGACAGATACCATATGGTTTCACTCTTATGTGGATCCTGAGAAACTTAACAGAAACCCATGGGGGAGGGGAAGGGAAAAAAAAAAGAGGTTAGAGTGGGAGAGAGCCAAAGCATAAGAGACTCTTAAAAACTGAGAACAAACTGAGGGTTGATGGGGGTGGGAGGGTGGGGAGGGTGGGTGATGGGTATTGAGGAGGGCACCTTTTGGGATGAGCACTGGGTGTTGTATGGAAACCAATTTGACAATAAATTTCATATATTGAAAAAAAAAATAAAATAAAATTAATAGAAAAAAAAAAGACTAGGGGTGCCTGGGTGGCTCAGTTGGTTAAGCGTCGACTCTCGATTTCAGCTCAGGTTGTGATCTCATGATTCATGGGATCGAGCCCTAAGTCAAGCTCTGCACTGACAATACAGACCCTGCTTGGGATTCTCTCTTCCCCTCCCTCTCTTTCTTTTTCTCTCAAAATAAATAAATAAACTTAAAAAATAAAACAAGACTCAAAATTGTATAATACTTAATAAATACATGGCTAATTATGAGTCATTGGTCCATCTTCCTAAATAAAAGCTCTAAGAAGTTTCCAGTGGAAACTTTATGCTCCTTCTTCCTGCTGCTCTAACACCTTTGAAGGATATAGGAGGCATTCGGCGGTTCTTTAGTTGTACCAATACAGTTAGTTTGTTGATGGCGAGTTCTAAATTTTTTTAAAAATTTATTTATTTTTGATAGACAGAGAGAGGCAGAGCATAAGCAGGGGAGGGGGAGAGAGAGACACCCACAGAATCCGAAGCAGGCTCCAGGCTCTGAGCTGTTTGTTAGCACAGAGCCTGACGCGGGGCTCAAACCCACGAACTGCGAGACCATGACCTGAGCTGACGTCGGACGCTCAACCGACTGAGCCACCCAGGTGCCCCTGTTGATGGCAAATTCTAAAGAATAGTAAAAGAAACTAGAAAGAAAAGAATGTGTTTGAAATGTCTATCCCCTCTTCCTTGCCATTCTGATATCTACTACCATTACCACGCTAGACGTACATGCAACTCACTTTTACACTTATTAGTTTAGGGTTAATATCTTTATTTGTGAACAGGCAGCTAGAGAAAATAGTTCAATTGCTTAGGATACTGATTATTACTTTAGACAATCATTCTCCTCAAACTCCCCATCTCTAACGTGGCAGTAGTCAAAATAATTCAAGAGAGAGGTCTCGATTTTCATATACATATACATTAATAAGAGTATTCTATTATCACCTGATGTTGCATACATGTAGGTTAAAACTTCAGCATGAAAAAGTATGTCGTTTTCTCACATAGATATGGTTGACATTTAAGAGGGTCATTGTACAACCTTGGCCATTGATTAAATCTAGCTCCATTAACAAACAGAGGTGGGACCAGCTATAGTTCTTGTAGCTGCTCTATATCCTGGCTTCTCCCTCAATGTATTGTGACTCTAACCTCTTCTGCAATGAGGACATTATCTCCCTCAGCTAGAAAGCCTTTTATGACTTCTTTTGAGTACCATGCTGTCAGTTTATTTGTACAGGGCTGAGCATATGGCATTTCCAGCTCAGTTCATAAGACCACCTATTCCACTTGGCAGTGGTAACCAGGAAAGAACAGAGACGCTCATTCTTGATATCCTGCTGCCAACTTTTTAGAACACTGGAGAGAAGCACATTCAGATTAGAGTTTTTGGATGTCATTAAAGAGAAAAGATTGGAAGAGGAAGAAGAGAAAATGTTTAGAAAAGAAGGCATGGGAGCTTAGTATTTATCTCTGGCTATTTTTTCAATCTAACAGAGGTGACCCATTTGCCTCTTACAGTTTATTTTCCCCAGTTAGCACTCACTGTTAAATTAGTCAGAAATGAATAAGCAGGAAGTAATAAGTGCCCCTGGGCTTGACTTGTGGAGCTAGGCCTAGAGATCAGTTTAGGAAAATGTGCGTTTTGATTCTTACTAGTAAAAGACTCCATAAATAATAAACTGAAAAGAGAGTACTTCAGGAAAGTTTATTGTTACAACAGAGAAAAGGCATTTCCTTGTAAGAGCACAATGAAGCAAGTGTTTACAAGGCTAAGATTTTAGATCTTGCAAAAGTTCATTCTCTTTTCCTCACAGTTATGTAGATTCCACTTACCTGGAAAGGGGTAAGCAAGACTCACAACACTCAGTTCTGACAATGACAGTCTCACTTCCTAAACTTTGCTCTAAACATCCCACCTTGTAACATCCACCCACAATAGCTATTTTAACAATTTTCAGTGGGATACGTGAATATATTTATTCTATTTTGTGGTAAATAAAATAATAGTTATTATAATGTATGCTTTTTGATATCATTCTCAGAGATACAAGTTGGTTTTTTTTGTTAGATCTATTTAAGAAGCATCTCACAATAAGATAACCTCTTATAACTGTTCTAATTATTTAAGCAAGATTTTTTTAAAGCAATCTCTACACTCAATGTGGGGCTTGAACTCATTACCCCAAGATCAAGAGTCACATAACTTTCCAACTGAGCCAGCCAGACACCCTATTTAAGCAAGATTTAATGGAGATCAAAACAGCATTATAATATATGATAAAATTGAGGCACTTTCCAAAATGATGTGTGATTTGCTAAGACACACAGCACAATAATTGCAATTAATATGGGTTATTATACATCATATTTATAAAACATATAAAAGGAGAGTGTGAGTGACTTTATCCAGTGTGTGTGTGTGATCTTCTTCCAAAATGTTCAGTAAATTTGCAGTGTCACATAAGGTCAGTGATTGAGACAAAAGCAGTGTTGGCTGTAAATGTTTAACAACCAAATATCTGGAGGGTAAAAACATTGCTTTGTAGCATTGGCTGATCTCTGTGGTGTAAATATTCCCATAATGGCCAATTTCAACCTACTAATGTCATGTCACAGGATGTAGAGTTAGGAAGATACATGCAGTAGCTCACTATTACATAGTATTAACAACATACAGATGCAATATGTGTAAATAACCTCAAGATGATAGATGACAGTAAAATAATTAGGAAGCAATTAGTTTTGAGTCTTTATTACTTTTGTTTTCAATATAATTTAATTGCAAGCTACATAATGTACTATTTAATAATGGAAATGTTTAACAACCCGCACACAAAAATTCTTGAAATGTTCATAACTGGTTCTTCCAAGCTTGTAAGAGTCAGCCCTGTATAGGGCATACGTATTTATCTCCATTGACTCCCTAAATATCATGAAAATGGTATCAAAAATTCAAAGAAAAAAAGGAGCACAGAGCAACACGGTGAAAAACCCAGCTGCCAACAATGAACTACCATTTCAAGGAAACTGGGAAGGATGGAAGGATCATAAAAATGTACTGATAATAAACCATATTATTGAAGAAACTGGTCCAAATGGGAATGGAAAAGAGAAGCAACACAGACCCAGCAACATCAAGATGTCTGCAGTTCACAGGGAGGAAAGGCACCTATGCCCAAGAGGGAACACCCCATATTTCTTCCCGTATCTACCTCTTTCTCACCCGGGGAACCTACGTTACAGACTCCCTCCAACTTAAGCAGGTCTGTGGTGAGTTTCCTTTTAAGATGAGAAGCCTGCCAGAAAAAAAAAAAAAAAAAAAAAAAAAAAAAGACCAACCCAGCTAACTATATGGGTCAGCTTTTATTCACACATAGGAAACACAGGTATTTGAATAAAATCAACAATATGAAAGGAAAGGAGTAAGACCAGCAGAATTATTCACCCCAAATAAACAGAGAAAAAAAGGAAGCAGAAAAAAACAACAAAAGATTAGTTAAATCAGTGTCATTAAAGAATATATAGGAGGATATTCAAATCCATAATATAATAACAAGCTGCAATAAAAGCACAAAGTAAAAAACCTACTACGTGCAAGGCAGTCTTCTAAGATTTTATGGATGTCATTTGTTGCAAATTTTTGAGAAAACATGAGTTGGTAAAAAAAAAACCAAAGAGCTCTGAAAAAGTACAAATACTAGTGACATACTAAATATTGAGAGGACTGTAAAACAGAATGGAAGTGGTTAAAATGCAAAACTCTTATTTCAAAATAGAGTTGTGGAAGTATCCCAAAATTTTGAGCAACATTACTTGATTGCTAACAGGCAAAAAGGATACATACAGAAAGTCTGAATATCATCTGATTCTAGAGTTTTATCAGAGAGAGGAAAACGGGAAGATAAAATGTTCAAAATAATAAATGATAAAAATTTTCCTAAGTCAGTCAGAGAAAGACAGATATAATTTCACTCATGTGTGGAATTTGAGAAACACAACAGATGAACATAGGGGAAGGAAAGGACAAATGGAGGGAGGCAAACCATAGAGGGAGGCAAAAAGAGAGGGAGGCAAACCATAAGAGACTCTTAAATACAGAGAACAAGTTGAGGGTTGCTTAAGGGGAGACGGAGTGGGGGGGAAAATGGGTGCTAGGCATTAAGAAGGGCACTTTTTGGGGGGAGCAACTGGGTGACATATGTAAGAGATGAATCACTGGGTTCTACTCCTGAAGCCAAGACTACACTGTATGTTAACGAACTTGAATTAAAAAAATTTTTCTGAGACACAGAAAGATACAGCTTTTCATATTAAAAGTTCTCATTAATACAGTTTAGCTGGGATGCTGAAAAAGATAAGTAAGTAATATCCATGCCTGCACCTAACACACTTGCATACATTTCTCAATGCTTTTTTCTATGGCAAGGAAAAATGATAAAAGCTCCAAAGAGAAAGAGGTTATCTAAAGGAAGCAATAATCAAACTAACATTATTATTGGATGTGATGATAGAGTAAGGCATTCAAAGCTGTGAGAGCAAGTCATGTATTAAATCTAAAATCCATGTACATTTCAATACTCAATTATGTGAGGAAATACATTTTTCCAATATGTAAATAAAAATAAAAGCCTACAATTTAGACATTCTTTCTAGGAAATAATTACGTTTAGTTAGGTATACTCCAATGAAAAGTAAAAATAAATCAAAGAAGGTAGAAAATAGAATCCAAGAAACAATGGAACTAGTTAAGGGGTGAGCCGGGTTAGGGTAGGAAACAGAAACTCAGATCTGTAGCTCACTAGACAAGCACAGAATAGAAGAGAGTATCCCAAATAAAAATAGGAACAGAAGGGTGAGTAAATAAAAGCATTAAATTATTTAAAGTTATAAAGGCAACCACTTAAAACATGTGACACAGTGGTATTATTAACAATAACTGGAGGAGTAAGGACAGAATCGAAGGCTAGTGTGGGTTCTACATTTTTCATATTTTATACTGGAAAATAAATAGATGTTAGATGATAATTTCACATTCTTTGTTGTTGTGTTGTTTTGATTTTCCTAGAATAAAAAATTGCTTTTTTTTTAAACTTGCTTAGTTGGTGTCTTTGTTTACATAAACACCTATGGCCCTAAACTACTACATCAAACTTCACATTTTACAGACTGGGCCAACGCATCTTGATGTATTACATCAAACTCACAAGGGTGCTGCAAGATATTTTACACTGTTGAGGAAACCAGCAATACTCAACATCTTCCAGCCACCAAGCAAAATACTACCTCAAGTTAGATCATAGTTTCAATATTAAATGGAGCCATAGTTTCTCTGATGATGTCATATCTACATTCCTTTCATTGACATCTTTTTTTCCTAAATGTTTTATTTTTGAGAGAGAGAGAGAGACAGAAAGAGAGAGAGAGAGTGGGGGAGGGGTAGAGAGAGAGGGGACAGAGGATCCGAAGCAGGCTCCATGCTGACAGCAGTGAGCCCAAAGTGGGGCTTGAATTCACGAACCATGAGATCATGAGCTGAGCTGAAGGTGGAGGCTCAACCAACTGGACTGACCAGGTGCCCCTCCTTGACATGTTTTACAAGACTGCTGTGATAAAAATCAAGAATTTTGGGAAACTCAGTGTGCCCTAGGAAATGAGGGTGTCGGTGTTCAATCTAATTCCATGTTTTAAGAGTTGTCAGTGCCCAATAGCTACTCACATTCTATTAGTAAATACTTATGTTTATTTAATAATGATATAAAATATATTTCTTTCCATTTACATACATTTTTACTTCTTAGTTTTAATGTCTGTAGATATTACTTTTCTATCCTCCCAATAATGTTTAAGTCAACATTAAGTTCCATCCTCTTTTTTAACTCATATAAAAGTTTTCAAATTACACACACATCTTCATTTCAGTAAAATATAATCATATTTTTATTCTCATTCCCTATTTTCTTTTGAAGGGACTCTCAAGGAGGGAAAATGGGGAAAACATCTTTCTCTGAGAGATATTTAACTTTTATGCATTGTTTAAACTGTTAAAAAAATCACATGTATGTACTACCTTTATGTTAAAAAATCAAAATTTTGCCAAAAAGAAAAAGTTTAAAATGATTATTAGCAACCAAATAAAATTTAAAATTCAGAACTGTATGAACACTAGAATGATATATATGTATGATTATATATATAATTATATATAATGATTAAATATGATTATATATAATATATGGGCATATATATGGCATATATATGGAATATGATTTAGAAATTAAAAAGAATAAAGTGTTGATACATGCTACAATAGGGAGGAACTTCATAAACATTTTGCTATGTAAAATAAGATAGACACAAAAAGTCATATATTGTATGATTCCATTTATATTAACTGTAGCTCACTAGACAACTGTCCAGAATAGGGAAATCCATAGAAGCAGAAATTATCCTAGTGATTGCAAGGGCTGGAGGAGGGAGGAATGGAAAGCGATCATTATGATAAATGAGATTTTTGGGGGGAATTAAGGATGCTCTGGAATTAGTAATGAAGGTTACGTAACATAGTAAATATACTAAAAGCCACTGAATTGTGTACTTTAAAAAGGGTGAATTTTACAGTATATGAATTGTATTTCAATAAATAAATTGTATGAAAAAAAGGAATATTAAATCAGTCTCTGAGCTTTATCGATTTTACCCCTTGAAATAGTTTGATATCTAACACACCTTCTTGGATGCAACTGGAATTTGTTTCACTTGAATTGAGTATTTAAAAGACCTTTTTTTCCACTTACAACTTTTTAGACTCCAGAGAATCCCTAAGACACTTTCAGGCAGGAGAATGGATTCCTTCTCTTCAATTCATGAGGTAAAGCCTCCCTTCCAATTTTCCAGCCCACAGACAGGTATTCCTATTACTTCAAAATAAAAAGAAGAGTAAAGAAAAAAGAAAGCAGGAGAATATTCATTCTGGAAAAAAAAAGTAGATATTTTCTTTCCCAAGGAAAGACATTTTGGCCACGTATTTTTATTTCAGCCATAGAGCGCTTTAACTTATCTATCCAATTTCCCTGGTGTTATTTTCCACCATATTTTTTCTGTTTTTATGTAAACACAAAAAGAATAAATTTATCCTTTTCTTAAGTTAATGTAGTTAAGTACTAAAATCTGGTTCTTCAGACAAGACTGAAATGTGTGTGTAAAACTTGTATTCTTAATAACTAGATCGGGGAATGGAAACTTTATGTAAAGGGACAGATAGTAAATATTTAAAATTTTGCAGGCTTATGGTCTTGCAACTACTCAACTCTGATGTTATAGCATGAAAAGAACCATAGATGATATATACAAGAATTAGCATTTTAGAATTTTATTTGCATTCTAATAAAACTTCTTTTACAAAAATAAGTGGTAGGCCAGATGTGGCTTATAGACCATAGTGTGCTGACCCCTGAACTTGACAAAAACACTTGAAAAAATTTAAAAAGTTGAGAAATTGATAATAAGAGACATCTTCACATTTATAGGAAAAATATTTATTGGTTTATCCTCATAATAACTATTGGTATATTTAATATAATTTATTTCATACTTTATTCTTTTTTGTTCATAGATCTGAGAGTTATCATCTAAAATTGTAACTACTGAAGTTATTAATTTGTTAGGTCATCCCTCTTTTAGTCCCATTTAAAGAATCACGTGGTTTTTTTTAATTTTTACAAGGTTTTATTGTAATGGTTTTTATTGATTTCATTATAAGAACTATTCTTGTGAGAAGTATGTCAGGAGTCACTGTGGCTTCCATTTGATCCCCAGATCATGTTTTAACGACCCTGTGTGTAATCTTAGAACAATAGGAAACTGTGTGTAATACCCACTTCAATCACCAACACTTCATTAGAAAGAAAATGTTTGCACATGTTCCAGCAGCACAGCCAGAACAAGTGTAGAAGAGAAAACCTCACTGGTTCCATTTCTTATTTCTTCCCATTAAAATTCTCTGAGCTGGTGATCAGAAACTAAAATTATGATGACAAGGTGGTTTCGGAAACTGGCAGCCCATCAGATGTTTTTGCCAGTGTTTTAAAAATTTTGAGACATCATCTGGTCTACCAAGGTCCTGATAAATAATAGTCTTTCCACAACAGGAGTGTATCTACAACTGAGTGATCTTTCTGCACTTGCCCCTATTATGTCCTCACACAATTTGAAAAATGAATGCTGGTTGCAAAAATATTCTGTGGAATCAAAGAAGAAATGTAAATGGACTATTGGAAATTGAATCCAATTTCACCCCAGTGAAATCCAATTTCCAGTGATTTATTAGCTCTTGTTCTCTTAAAGGTTTTAGCTAAACAATAGAATTTCTGACCTTATACCAAGGAACATGGCTTTAAAAAGTGAGACTATCAATCCTCCCTCTAAACTTTAAGGGAAGATTTTGTTCTTCAGGACACTAAAGATTTCCTAGAAATGATATAACCAAGAATGGAAGAAAGTGTAATATTTTATAAGCTAAATGGATCTCTAAAATTGATATAAAATGCCTCAAAATGTTTGAAATCTGCTGGAGAGTCTTTGTCCTCCCCCCACCCCCAACCTTTATGCTTTGGCCTGACATTGGTTGCAAAACCACTGTTAATTTGAGGGAAAATATCACTTAATATGGAATCTAACATTCTGCTTAATATTAAGATTTGACAACACAGATGGGTTGCCTGGGTAGCTCAGTTGGTTAAGTGTCTGACTTCGGCTCAGGTCATGATCTTATGGTTTGTGGGTTCGACCACTGCATCAGGCTCTGTGCTGACAGCTCAGAGCCTGGAGCCTGCTTCAGATCTGTGTCTGTCTGTCTGTCTGTCTCTCTCTCTCTCTCTCTCTGCCCCACCCCCACTTACCCTCTGTCTCTCTCTTTCAAAAATAAATAAACATTAAAAAAATTTTTTTCAAAAGATTTGACAACATGGAAATTAGAATATAAATGCATAAAAATGTAACATCTCAAAATGTACATTTGGCAGATCTAAATTAAATCAAAATTTTCAAGCTGACCTATAATTTTAGAAGTTACAATGTGTCAGTAGATTAGACATTTGTAAAAATACACATCCTTTCATATTCATTGTTAAGCAGTTGCAGTTAAGTAGTATGCCTAGTGGTCAAGTAAAATTCTAGAAAATTATACCATGATTCTGTTTTTTCAGAAAATTTGACTTCTTCTTTCCATTTTGTTTCTATTATAAATAATACATAAATGAATACACTGTTTCATTCAGTTTTTCCTTTTTTATGTTTCTTTCCTTTACAAAAAAATCTGTTATTTAATGTGTAAAAAATATAAATTTTTGAAAAACTTTTGAATATATTTTGCTAAACTGCATTTTAAAACTATAACTTACACTAGCACTACTTTGGATTTACTAGTTTTTACATTTGTCTAGAGTTGTGTTCTCTATTTTTTTTTTTTTTTTGCATATTCGGTTTAAAATCATTCATTATTTTTTTACCAGGGTTTCCTCAGTGCTACTTTGTGTCAGGCATTGCTCTAAATTCAGAGGAGCTACATATGAAAAGACACAAAAAGTTACTGTTTTCATGGAGCTTACAATCTTGACTTTGGAATCTACACCAATGTACCTTTTACTTTTGATTTGCTTTTAAGAAAACATACATTTGGTTAGATCAAAAACTATTAGTGCTTCATTTCCGTGAAATAATTCAATCTTCAGAATACACTTGGGAGATTAGATGGTTAGATAGATAGATTTCCTTTTTTTTTTTTTTCAGAGAAATTAGAGAGTAAAGAAGTAAATGTTTCCAAGATCACGCAGCCAGAAAAAGGTGTAGACAAGACTGAGACCAGAAGTCTGACTTCAGAGGCTTTGTACCTAATGCTTATGTTCTATGTCTCCTCCATGATTATCAGCTGAAATGGGTATTTTTAATATACCTTTGTAACTGTTTTAGATATCTTCTCATATTTACTTATTCAGATGTTGATATTATTCTTATAAATGTCTAATAACAATATCATGTTTAAAGGAAATGGTTAACAGTATTAGCTTTGCACTCATACAGACCTGAGTTTGAATTCAGCAAGTGTACCTCTACCTTTGTTGTCTTGGGCAAAGTACTCAGTCTCTCTAATACTCCTTTTCCCCATCTACAGGTATAAAGCCAGGCCTCCTTGGAGGGTTGCTGTGACGATCAAATGGGATAAGAAATGTAAGCTTTTAGTTCATTGCCTAACACCTAATGACTGCACACTACATTTGGCTTGTTAATATAAATACCAAATGACCTCAAATAATTGAAAATAAGAATTTTACTACAGGAGGAATGAGGCATGGAAAATTTTGGCATAGCACAGATACTGGGGTATCAGAGAGTGTGGGACTTTGACCAGTCAGAGCCTAGCACTAGGAGTTAGGTAGGGAAAGAGAAAAGAAAGAAGGAATCAAAGCAAGCTTTATAAATTTCAAAACTGCATTGATAGAGGAAACACTTATATGACTAAAATCTAAGACAGGCTTTCTAGCCCACTGCTGTCTGGCTTCTGGCTTTGGACAGGGCCATGGCTATGATCAACAAGTCATGTGAATTGATAGCCTCAGTATATGTGTCTCAAGGTGTGCTGGTTACTCCTTCTTTAACAATACCTCTGTCCTATACTCATGGTTTCATAGAACACTGGCATTACTTTGTTGAATCCAATGACAGTATTTAAATTGATAATATTTATAATGTATCTACATTATATCAACGTATATGCATCTTTGCAAATGATTAAGACAGTAATTTATGACAACTTGAATGTAGGTACTTGAAGAGATAAAAGTATGCTGACAATCTCCCTAGAACTCTATGGCATCTCAGTGAGCTCAGTGGTTATTTAAAGATCATTGCTTGATGAATGTTTCTAGGTCTTAGAGTTTCCTCAGGTACAAATCCTAGATTTTCTTCTCTAGAATCCTTCTTTATGAATACATATTCTCCTTCCAGACAATAATCTGGACAAAGCTTTTTAGATCCTCTCTACATGGGTAGACTACATATTTTTTCAGGTACATTAAAGATATGAGTGGATTTAAAATTATTCTTCCTCCCACTCCTTTTTTTCCCTCTATCCATAAATATGCACGATTAAAAAGAAGTTAGAGAGGCACGGAAAATTCATTTTTCATTCATACAGAATTCTGGATGCATTCAATTCAGTCAAACAAGAAAGGAAGTTTGAGAGAGGGAGAGCAATCCTTCTAATGAGCCTGGTCCGTCCCCATTGTCATCGTGGTTTACTCAGTATGATGATGTACCAGTTTATGATTTCTTGACTGTTAGAGCTCTAAGGCCAGCCTCATCTACTTTACCTCCCATAGAATAGATATCCACATGGAATGAAGGGAAGAGAGTGTCTACAATTGGGTTATACAGAAACTGTATCATTTGGCTAAGGGGTGGAAGACAGTGATAGAGGAACTGATAAATGTACCCACTAACATGACACAGGTCTCCATGATTTTGAGCAGCTTCCTAACAAGCTACTTGCAATTGAAACTTCAGAGCTAGCAGCAACAATAACAGGATGCCCACATTTTAAATCATTCTCTCCTTGTTAACCATTAATGCTGTGCAAAACTTTAGCTTTTGTGATAACTAAAGTGGTCATGTGCTGGTGACCATATGAAATTTTATTTAGTGCCATTATTCCTATTCCCATATGAGAAAAGTGTGTCACATAGGGAGGCTAAATCATTCTCCTAAGCCCACAGTGTCAATTAATGGCCAGTGTTAGTGCCACAAATCTTGATCTTTTCTACCTGCTGCTTCTCTCTTGCTGCCTGTCCTTTCCCCCCACGTCTCTCTGAAATTAAAATCAAGAAAGCTCTTTACGCCGCCCTACGTTGATGCTCAGTAGGTAATGGCAATGATAAGACTTCCCAAATCCTTTTCTGAAGTGGGAATAATATAACTAAAATCAAAATGAATGAGCACCATTGCAAAAGCATGGGAGTTTTAAGAATGATCTCACACGAATGCAAAGATCTAGGGAGGTGTACCTGGGCTGAGGCTGACCGGGTTGCAGCTGTCTTTCAAAACAGTTCAATAGGGAATCTCAGAAATTAAGGGAACCGCACTGTAACCACAGAAACTAAAATGGACTCTAAATGTCCTCAAAGAGCCAAAGAGATGTGTGGTCATGCCAAAGTGACCCTGATACTTGGAGGCTCTATATATCGGGAATGTCTGCATCTGCCCTTGATGTACAGCAAACAAGTGCCAGTTTTTAGGCTATCATCCTCGGTTCCTAACAACGTGGATGAGTTATAGGAGAGGATGTAATGTGTAAGGCAGGGACAAAAGTAGAATAGACTTCTCCATTTAGGAAGGATGGAGGAAGAGGATAGGTAGCAAAACTCATTAAATGTATTTTCATTCATTTTCCTTTTTTTATTATGGAATCAAACTGTAACCTCAGAAATATGTTGCATAGAGATCCTTTAAAAACACTTTGCACATTTTTTACATTATCTCCTTTTATCAGTCAATCTAAAAAATATGAGTATGTGTGTGTACATACACATATATATGTATGCATGTATGTATACATACATATAGACACCTATGTACTTATAGATGCCCACATAGAAGTGTATACACATATAAGTGTGTAATCACACACATGTACACATAGATTTATGTATTTGTAAACATACTGATCTTGAGTACTCTGATTCAAAAACTATGTTTGATATCAGAAAACAGTAAAGACATAATCTCAGACTTCATAGAGCTTATATACTGAAATTTTATCAATGTAGCTAAAATTAATAACTCAGGAAATAACAGATGTTGGCAAGGATGCAGAGAAGGGGTACCCTTTTGCACTGTTGGTGGGAATGCAAACTGTGCAGCCACTTTGGAAAACAATATGGAGGTTCCTCAAAAAATTGAAAATAGAACTATCCTATGACTCAGCAATTGCACTATGTATTTATCCAAAGGATGCAAAAATGCTGATTTGCAGAGGTACACGCACCCCAATGTTTATAGCAGCGTTATCATCAATAGCCAAATTATCGAAAGAGCCCAATGTCCATTAACTGATGAAAGTATAAGGAAGATGTGGTATATATATACAATGGAATACTACTCATCAACATAAAGAATGAAATCTTGCCATTTGCAACAAAATAGATGGAACTAGAGTGTATTATGCTAAGCAAAATAAGTCAGGCAGAGAAAGATAAATATCATATGATTTCACTCATATGTGGAATTCAAGAAACACAACAGATGAACACATGGGAAAGGAAGGAAAATTAAGATAAAAAAAGAGAGAGAGGCAAACCATAAGAGACTCTTAAATACAGAGAACAAACTGAGGGTTGCTGGAAGGGAGGTAGGTGGGAAGATGGACTAAATGGGTGATGGGCGTTAAGTAAAAGGAGAAAGATTTATATGATCTGAAGAGAAACCAAAATATTGGGTGATGTGCATTAAGGAGGGCACTTGTTGGGATGAACACTGGATGCGATATGTAAGTGATGAATCATTGGGTTCTACTCCTGAAATCAATACTACACTGCATGTTAACTAACTCAAATTTAAATAAATAATTAAAAATAAATTTATCAATATTTCCACAGGAAGAATTACAAGATGGTCAATTCTAGTTAATACATTGTAATAGAATATCTAGTTTTTGATAAACAAAAAAATACATAAATTTATTACATTCTTCCTAGTAATTGATAAACTATTGATCAGTTGTAAAAATAATTTTGATTCTTCATGGCATCCGATCATAAATGGGCTATTAAGTTAGCCATCAATAAAAAAGTCATAGATATGCCACAGATAAGCCAAAAAACAAATGAATATTAATGAAATCTGGATGGTATTCTACAATCTTATAAAGCACATAAGATATCTGAAAGAGAAATACTAATATATGTGGCTACATGAACTTTGAAATATTTACAAATTAAAAAAGAAAGTGAAAAACTAAGAAAAGTATTTATAGATATAAGATAGACCAAATGTTCATGTTTTAAATAGATGCAAATCTTGGGCAAGTAAATAAATAAAACCTAGTATTTAAAATGTTTAATAGGGTGCCTGGATGGCTCAGTCGGTTAAGCGTCCAACTTCATTTCAGGTCATGATCTTGCGGGTCTGAGAGTTGGAGCCCCGTGTCGGACTCTGTGTTGACAGCTCGCAGCCTGGAACCTGCCTCAGATTCTATGCCTCTCTCTCTCTCTCTGCCCTCCCCTGCTCACATTCTGTCTCTCTCTCAAAAATAAATAAGGATTAAAAAAATTTTTTAAATTTTTAATAGACAAATGAAAAGATGAGTGTTTTTCCTAAAAAATAATGAATACATATAAAAATTTAAACTCACTAATAATCTAAGGACTGCATTTTAAAATATAATAATCATATTTTACAAAACTATATCATTTAATTTATATTAACAATAATATTTGATAATGTTATGAGAAATCCCAGACCTTAAAAACAGTGTAAATTGCTATAATTTATTTAGGAAAAAAATGGCAATTTGTATCCAGAATCTTGAAATGTTTTCACTTTGCCACTTCTAGTGATCTTTCTTCAAGAAACAATCTTTAGCATAATGTATGAAAAAAATAAACAAGGATTTTGTTCCAACACATTGTGAAGCATAGAAAAATAAGAAAACAATCTACTCATTTCCAATTTAGCATAATGTTTAAGAGCTTCAAGAAGTCAGACAGACTTGACCTTTAGCAAATTATATAAATTTCCAGAACGGATGGAAGTTATCTAGCTTGCCACATAAGAATAAATTCTGATTGGTGTGTTTCCAGATATCCCAGGTGAAAAAAAAGACATCCGTGTAATAACAAGGTTCCAATTATATGTCTCTTTCTATCATTGAAGAATACCTTTTGTTGAAAAGTCACAGTAAACTTTTCCCTTATATTGGCTATAATTTTGCCACATGCTTATCCCCAAACCACACAATATATCACATATTGGCTGTTAAGAAATGTGCAAAAGCAATTAAGTGAAGAAAAGATAGTCTTTTCAAGAAATTGTGTTGAAAATGTTGGACATCCATATGCAAAAACAAAAACTCAACCAATAGTTCATACCTCATGTGTTATAGAAAAATATGCTCAAAATGGATCTTAGGCCTAAATGTAAAGCATACAACTTTTAAACTTTTAGAAGGAAACAAAGGAGAACATCTTTTGTGACCCTGAGTTAAGCAGAGATTTTACACATGACACCAAAAACATGATCAGCAAAATTTTTGAAAAGTTTTAAATTCAACTTCATAAAAATTAAAACTTTTGTTCTGCAAAAGTTACTTAAGAGAATAGAAAAAAAAAAAAAAACAACTCACAAGCTGGGAAAAACTATTTGCAAATCACACATCTGACCAAGTTTTTGTTTTTGTATCTGGAATTCATAAAGAACTCTCAAATTCAGTAGTAAGAAAACAAACTGCCATAACTCAATAAAATGAAATGTGCAAAAAATTTGGAAGACACATCCCCAAAGAAATTGTACTGATGGCAAATAAGTACATGAAAAGTTGCTTAACATCATTATCCATTAAAAAATGCAAATTAAAACCATAATGAGATATATATATATATATATATATATATGGCAGAAAGAAAGAAAGAAAGAAAGAAAGAAAGAAAGAAAGAAAGAAAGAGAAAGAAAAACTGAAGGATTCAGAATGACTTGGAAATTTCATATATTGCTAATGGGAATGCAGAATAATAAAGTCACTAATGGAAATCAGTTTGGCAGTTTTTTATGAAGCTAAACATATACTGACCATCCAACTCAGCAATCCCACTCTTAGGTAGTTACATAATTGAAATAAAAACCTGGATTCACACGAGAACACGCACATGGATATTATACCAGTCTTATCTGTAATTACCAAACACTGGGAACAACTCCTATGTCCCTCAGTTGGGAAATGGATGACCCTGCTCTGGTCCATCCACACAGTGAATCCTACTTGGCAATAAAAAGGAACACACTGTCAGACACTCCACAGAAGCATGAATTTCAAATGCATTATTCCCAGTTAAAGAAGCTAGACTCAAAAGGCTACATATGTGATGGCTCCATTTATATGACATTCTAGTAAACACAAAAGTATAGTGACATAGGACAGATCAGTGGTTTCCAGCAGTTAAGAATGGGATAAGACACAGCCTGAGAAACATTTGGAGAATGATGGAACTTTTCTGTATTTTGCTGGTAGTTGTGGTTATATAATTCTATGCATTTGTCAAAACTCAAAAAGAGTACAAAGGATAAATAAGCAGAAAACAAATGATAGGAGTTTTATATTCTTCCAAACTTAAGTATGTTTGATGGATTTCTAATCAGAGTAGGGTTTAATATCCTTTACTTTTTCATTCTTTTCTCAATTTACATTTTCTATCAAGTGCTTACCATTTTGAGTTTTAAAATCATGGAATGTATTCCACATTGAATAAGTTACTAGCTACATCATTATGAAGAAGTTATGTAATTTCTCTGAACCTAATTTTCTTATTTCATAATAGATATAACAGTATGTGTCTGATAGTACAGATTTTAAAAATTATGTAGACGCACAGAGAATAACTAGAAAAATGCAAGGCAATATTAATATTTTTTATATTGTCAGCAACTATTAACAAAGGCTGCACTCACTGGAAAAAGGTATCTGTATGAATTCACAAATAAGTAAGGAAAACAAGGAATGTTGCATAAATTATATTAGTGAATCACGCAACGAGTCTAAAAAATAGACCAATGGACTTCAGGGAATAATCCAGAATTGGCAGAAGGATGAATTAGATAATTTAATATGTATTTTCCATGTCTGATTCACATGGTTATATAAGCAATAAACTTATTTCTTCTATCATTAGGCCAAGAACATGCCAGATAAAAATATGGTTCTTCGAAACATGGAGAGAATTTAATTTGAGAGAAAATTATAACAGACACATTGTAATGTGTATTACAAAATAAACAAAATTGCTTAAAAAAACCTTTCCTAATCAAATATTAGCAGCGGTTAGGTTTACAAAGCAAGGTATCTAATCTCCTAAATCTAGTAATGTGGTTAGAACTAAGTAAAAGAGTAAAAGAATTCACCATTGCCCCTAAAAGGTAATCCCCTCAGTGTCTTATCAAGGTCAAGTGAGCACAAGAAATTGCAGGCTTTCCAAATCCACAAAAACATGCAGCTAAAAAGCCACACCTCACAGCACCTGGTAAACATTTAACCCCAGAAACTGAAAGGTGATTTGGGGTAAGCCCTCAAAAGTAGATGACTGTTGTTAAACTAACCGGGAGTTCTTTTATTTCATAATTATTTTCCTCTTAATTGTGGCGGTAGCGAAGAATTTAACACGTAAGACTTCATAATAACATTACCCTGCAGAGAAAGGAAGGAAAGAGGGGAGGGAGAAAAGAAGCAACATAGAGAGGCAATACCTTTCTCTTGTTCGTATCCCCAGAGGAAATGTTTTCAAAATTGAGACTTCCGGGAGAATATTTCTTAAAATCATATTTACCGGGGGGAAAAAAGCTGCTTGAGAGCTGTTCAAAATTTGTAAACAAATGCATTTCATCGGATTCCCTCAGGCCTGTATCCCTTCTTAGAGTTCAGAATGATCAATTCAAGTAACACCTCCCACACTCTTTCTTTTCTAAGAGACTGCTTCTATGCCTCTGCCTAAAAACACACTTCCTCTGGAAGAATCCACTGCAGGCAATCCCCAGCAAGAAAGGCGAGTCTTCTTCCCTAAGTGACTAGCTCCTGCCTGCAGACACGGGGCTGGCCTCTCTGCTCCTGCCCTGTGGAAGTACTGGTATCGATTCTATGATGCAGGGATTTTACAAGCCAACAGTTCAAGGAAGGAGAGAGTAATAAGATCATTGAGTCCTTTTATGCGAAATAGAAAGGTCTACATCTGGCCAAAAAGTAATTCAAAACATGAAACTATAACATTTTACTCGGTCTTCTATAGAGCCTGCTGCACGGTGACCTCAGATTAAAAAGACAAATGTGTGTATTCCTACTCTTTTGAGATTTTTTGCCTTATAAATGTATATTTGAGCATGAAAGAAAAGTTGAGCTACATATATTGTTAAAATTTAATGCATGAGAAAATTTTACTTTTCTTTTCTTTTCTAATCAATATGTTCCTTTATTATCCCACTTCAGAGAACTTGAGAATTTTATTTTAATTCAACTTTAACACGTGCCTATTTTATTTTATACAATAGTGTGATAAACTTACCTATAATATGTTTCAAAATTAATGTCCTGTATCTACTCGTGAAACTAAGAAAAGCCTTTCCAAATTGGGAAGGAAAATTATTAAAGAGAGGGTGATTGACTGGGCTGCATTTTGAACTACCAAGATTATATATAAGTAGAAGTTGAAGTTTGTCCTGGAAAAACTATCTACCCATGTATGACAAGAAAAAGTTAATCAAAATTTTAAAATAAAGAGGTTTTAAAAGTAAATAAAAGCACAAACATACTAATAGAAAAATGACAAAGATGTGAACTGGCTATTAACTAAATAAAATTCATCCTCACTTTCAAAGATGGAAAAAAACTCAACATGGGAATAAAATATTCCTTTTCATCTATCAGGCAGTCAAATATTACAAATTGAATGATTAGTGCTCCTGAGGAGACAGAAATCAACACATTATAAACTCATGCATGCACACTTAGTAATATCACAATGATTTCTAGAAAAATCATTTAGAGACATACACTTTAAACTCATTGCCGTATCTGACTTTAAGAGGTGAAACAGAGACAGAAGCAAGGAATTTAATCAAAGCAGACTTTAGACTCGTAAGCAGTGTGTTAATTTTGTTCTTCCTTTTTGTTTTAAGAAGACATTCTCATAGCACTTGTGTGATTAAAAATTGACACAAAAACTTGCAAAGAATTCTTACACTATAATGGCATATATAACTCAGTACTTAGTAAGAATATATACACGCCCATCACAGCAACCTGGAACCAAGAGAGACCTATGCATCAGGAACAGGAAAAGTTGACAAAACTCTAGGAGCCAGCCAGGAGCCTTGGCACAGGGTCCAAGGATGCCCCAGCTTCACCTTCATTCTAGATTCAGTCAGCACTAGGTTGAGATGGCACTTGTTTAGTTAAAGAGTGCAATGGTGGAAATTGTAGGTGTCAGTCAAAACCTAGGAGACGGTCAGAAAGACTGCCACCCATGAATCTCTACATAGTTGTATACCCTGCCCTTGGCTGAGATGTGGAATAGGGATCCAAGTCAGAGGAGGAAGAAGAGCCACACCAGGGCAGAGTAGCAGAGATCCCGAGAAGAATGGCAGGATAACTGTATGTTAGGTAAATGCCAGCAGGCAAAACTGGAGAAGGCTGATGCCTTAGTCCCACAGATTAGGACCTCACATAGTCATTCAGGAAACAGTAGCCAAAGACAACCCAAGCAGCCTGGAATTGTCCCCCCACTCCCCATTACTTAAATACAGGTGTCTTTAGAGAAAGATGATCTGGGGAGCATGTTCAGAGGTGCAGCTTTAATGCCAGGCCATCCCTCACAAGTCTAAGTGGGTCACGTGTTCATCGCCTCCACTAGCTAGTAAGACAGTGATCAGGATTTGAGTGTACAGATGGAGAACCTTGTGGGCAAATCCATGAGGGACTGGAGAAGGAAGGAGAGGCTGGAGAAGTGGATCTGGCCATGCCTATATTCTTTTTATTTATGAAAACAATACATGCACACTTCAGAAAAGAACAAATAAAAAGCAAGATTTCATCCTTCCCTCACCCAGTCCCACTTCTAACAGGTAACCTCTTTCAATAACTTCTGAAGTTAAATCTTGATATGGTTACTGTATCCAATTCCAGATAATTCAGTTTTGTCTTAATTTGTTGATTTATCAGCTCTAAAATACATATATGTCTTTGTGCTATGAAAAATGAGAACCTTTGCTTACGATAGTCTTACCTACTTTCCTGTATAAGTTCTGTTAGTTTTAATTCTTCTATTGGCCACTTTTTATACATTTGTTAATTCTAAATTGTTATGCCCTTTTTTAACCAATTCTGAGCATATATAGTAAGTCTCCACAATTTAACATGTATTACTCAGTTTTAGTAACTGCCATAACAAACAAATGTACAGTCCAAATGGCTTAAGATAAATGTTTTATTACTCACAAAAATCACAATTCCTCATGCATTTTCTCACTTGGGTTCCAGACTGACAGAGAAGTCAGTATCTTGAAACTTATGAGTTGACACCACAGAGGAAACAGTTTGGCAAGTTTCAAACTAGTAATTAAATGCAGTGGCCTAGAGGTAACACTTGACACCTTTGCTCAAACTCATAGGCCACTTATCAAAGGTTTGAATTCATCTTTTTACATTCTTCTTAGATCTCATAAATACACACAAATATCAGTTGGAAGTTTTCATTTGATTTTTACAACAACAACAAAGTGAGATCAAATTACCACATTTTAGGAACTATATTTTTATTTTTTGTTTTTTTAATGTTTATTTATTCTGAGAGAGAGAGAGAGAGAGAGAGAGAGAGAGAGAGCACATGAGCAGGAGAGGGACAGAGGGAGGGGAAGAAAAAAAGAAACCCGAGCAGGTTCTGTGTTATCAGTGCAGAGCCTGACGCGAGGCTTGGACTCACAAACTGTGACATCATGACCTGAGCTGAAATCAGGAGTCAGACACTTAACCAAGTGAGCCACCCAGGTGCCCCAGGAGCTATACTTTTAAGCTGGATAATTCTCCAGGTAAAAATATGTAGATGTAACTCACTTTTTGAAGCCAACTGATATTCTATAGTTATGCTATCCCAAATACTACTAGCAACAAGTAGCTATTTAAATTTTTAATTAATTTAAATTTTTATTAATTAAAATTAAATAAAATTTAAAATGGACTTTCTTGGGGGAGCCTGGGTGACTCAGTCAGTTCAGTGTCCAACTTTGGGTCATGTCATGATCTCACAGCTTGACCCCCTCGTCGGACTCTGTGCTGACAGCTCAGAGCCTGGAGCCTGCTTCAGATTCTGTTTCCCTCTCTCTCTTCCCCTCCCCTGCTCACGCTCTGTCTCTCAAAAATAAATAAACACAAAAAAAATTAAGATGGAGTCTCTTAGTCCACTAGCTACATTTCAGTTGTTCAAAATACCCAAATATATATCTAGTATCTGCCATATTGGATGGTGCAGTTATATAACATTTCCATCATTGAAGAAAGTTCTGTTGATCAGAGCTAATCTATTATATGAACATACAATAATTCATTCAATCACCCCTCTATTAATTAGCAGACTGTATCTTATACCATTCCAAATGAATGATGCTGAATATACTTGATCATAATACTGTATGTACTTGGGATTTCTATTGGTAGAATCCCAAATAGAATGGCTGAACTAAAAAAAGTACATACATTTTAAATGTTAAGAGATATTGTGTATTTATTGTTCCAAAAATGTCACTGCAATTTATTCTTCTGCCAGCAATATATCAGAGGACTCTGATGATCTCTAAGCTGTAGGCAACATTCTTCTTTTTATTGTTTTCAGTCTGTTGGGTTTTCATTAAAAAGCCTTTTAATCAATATTTAATTTATATTCCCCTTGCCTCTAGTTAGGGTGAGAACCTTTTCATGTGCTTGCTGGCAATTTGCACTTTCTCTACAAAGAATTGTCTATTCATGGTCTTTGTAAATTTTGCAACTCACTGTTTAATTTCTTATCAAGTGGCTGTTTTTTAAAAATACATTAATATTTTTGCCATATGTACTTGCTTTTTCACTTTGTTTATTGTACTTTTGTGACTTTTTTGGTGTGTTTATGAGGTCAAATTATCTTATCCTTAATGACATCTGGATGTTTATCTAGACTTTAACACCTGTACTTGCTGGAATTTGGCTTCTGTGTTCACCACTTGAAAATTTTTCCCTATAATGTCACCAGCGATGGTCTACTCGACAAAGCAATAAATATAACTCAGTCTTTATTTGACGAATCGTCTTTGATACATTGACCATTCCTTTCATTTTGAAATTTCTTTTTTGTCTGAAATCAATCTTTATTCATATTCCTTCTGTCTTGACCACCCCCCTTCTCAGATCCACTCTCAGATACTCTTGCGCCATTTTTCCCCCTTCTTTGTAACATTCCTTGGATGATCTTTATTAGACCTATTGCTTGACAACCTTCCATAGGTCACTGATTTCTATTCTGATAATCCTATGTAACTTTTCTCCTATAATAATTAGCTGCCTATTACAAATCCCCATTTTGGAAATCTCCCTGATACCTGGAATCCAATATTTCATAAATAGAACCCCTCTTTCTTTATCGCCTCCTCATGCCTTTATGTTAAATCTATTCTCTACTTTTAAAAGAAACTAGCCATCCATGCCAGAAACTTGCAAGACTTTCTTTAAAGTTTCTTTATCCTAACCTGTCTCAATCATATGTCCTACCACTTATATATCTTTTTTAGTATTCAATAGGTATATAGCTATTATCCATTGCTATTGACTTAGTTGAGGCTCTGATTTCCTGTGTGATTTTCCAGTATCCTTCAATCATCTTCCTACCCTCCATTTTGTTTCTTTCTAATTTGTTTCCTATACTGTCTGTAAAATGATCATAAAATACAATATGACAACAGTTTCCCCATTATTCATAAGTAGAATCTCCCTATGAAACCGTTTATAAGCTGAGATGGTATAAAATGAGGAAGCAATCATCATTAAGTTATATGGAAATTTTTTAAGTATTCCCAGATCCCTCCAAAATAACCCTTTTAGGCCTTTCTGATACCTTAGAATATCTTTTTTGCTAACAGATGCACAAAATAAATCGAGATAAAGAACAGATGCTCACAGACACAGTCCAAAGCGGCTTGATGCTGAGGCCCTGAGTGTAGTTCCCAGAGAACGAGCTTGGTGGTGCCACTCTTGCTACTCGGGCCACCCTCTGCTCCCATACAGGCTTGCTGCAAGGCCAATGCTGAATGCTATTTTTGCTTTTCACTTCTTTTCCTAAAAGTGAAAATCCTCTCCAGATTTCTTTTGGTTAGCAAAAACAGGTACTAATGCAATTCTTTCATAAAAGCAAGGTGGCATAATGCAAACTTTCAAAAAGCAGGGGACACCTGTATCGCCTTTAAATGTAACACCCTTAAGTGACCCTTTGTCACTCTCAAGATCAAATTCAACCTCTCACCATATACTAGGAGGCATATCATCTTGAGATACTATATGCCTTTATTCACTCACCTCTCATATTTCCAGCCATATTTCCAGCCATAAAGATACGTTTATACTCTCCTGAGTGCATCATGTGTTTCTTCCTTGGCACAGATTTAGCCTCTGATCTTTATATCTCATCCTCTCCTTTAAATCATCACATAAAAATCACCACTTCTCCGAAGCCACCCCTAACACTCTCACACCTCTACCAGTATTGAGTGCCAATTTTGTTATGACTCTAAACCCCATGATTACAGTTAACACTCTGTGCTGCAGTGATCAAAATTATTAGCTTTTTTGGTTTAGTTTCTTATGACACTCATGAGACTGTGAGCCCTTTAAAGATGAGAATGCCAAAACATTTATTCATTCATTACCCAAATATTTAGATTATATCATATACACTTTATATCTTATTAGCAAATTCTACCCTTTAGAACAGGTTGCATGGAGACAAGGTTAAGAAATAGTCCTGGAGTCAGACAATTCGGTTTGAATCCTGGCTCTATCACCTATAACCTGTGTAAATTAAAGCAAATAGCTAAGCCTTGTTAAGTGTCAGTTTCCTCATGTCAGGAAAATAATGCCTATCTCACATAGATCTTTTGAGAATTAACTGATATATTTTAAACTTTTAATACAGAGATCAGCACTTAGTAACCAGTACACAATAATTTTCATCTTTAATATTATAGCTTTTTATAAATACAGAGTGATAATTTAACATGTATATGGCTATTTTCTAGCCTAATATAAAAATAATGCTTCTGGTTTGCTCTGTGTTAGCTTTGAGAAGTTATCTACACCAAAAAAAACTCCTAGAAATAATAAATTCAGTAAAGTGGCAGTATACAAAATGAATACTGAGAAATTGGTTGCATTTCTATACACTAACAACAAAGTCACAGAAAGAGAAATTTAAAAAAATAACACCATTTACAATTACACCAAAAAGAAAAAAATACCTAGGAATAAACTTAACCAAAGAGATACAAGACCTGTACTCTGAAAACTATAAAACGCTTGTGAGAGAAATTGAAGATGATGCAAATAAATGGAAAGATAGCCCATGCTCATTGGAAGAATTAATATTGTTAAAATGTTCATATTACTCAAGGCAATGTACAGATTCAGTACAATTCCTATCAAAACACCAATGGCACTTTTCACAAAACTAGAACAAGTAATCCTAAAATTTGTATGGAACCACAGAAGACCCCAAATAGCCAAAGCAATCCTGAGAAAGAAGAACAAAGCTGGAGGCACCACAGTACCAGATTTCAAGATACATGAAAAAGCTATAGTAATCAAAACAGCATAGCGCTTACAGAAAAATAGATCAATGGAACAAAATAGAGACCTTGGAAATAAACCCACAATCATATGGTCAATTAATCTATGACAAAGGAGGCAAGAATATACAATGGAAAAAAGACAACCTTTTCAATAAATGGTGCTGGGATAACAGGACAGCTACATGTAAAAGAATGAAACTGGGCTACTTTCTAACACCATACACAAAAATAGACTCAAAATGGATTAATGACTTAAATGTGAGACCTGAAACCATAAAAATCCTAGGAGAGTAATTTCTCTGACATCAGCTGTAGTAATATCTAGATACATCTAGATATACCATTTCTAGATATATCTCATACGGCAAGGGAAACAAAAGCAAAAATAAACCATTGGGACTACAGCAAAATAAAAAGTTTTTGCAAGGCAAAGGAAACCACCAACAAAACAAAAAGACAACTTGTTGCATGGGAGAAGATATTTTCAAATGATATATCTGTTAAAGGGTTAATATCCAAAATATATAAAGAATTTACAAAACTCAACACCAAAAAACAATTTGATTAAGAAATGGGCAGAGGACTTGAATTGACATTTTTCTGAAGAAGATACAGATGGCCAACAGCATGAAAAGATACTCAATATCTCTAATCATCAGGGAAATAAAAATCAAAACCACAATGAGATACTATCTCATCCCTGTTAGAATGGCTAAAATCAAAAAGACAAGAAACGAGTGTTGGTGAGGATGTGGAACCCTCATGCACTGTTGGTGAAAATGTCAATTGGTACAGCCCCTGTGGAAAGGCATAGAGGTTCCTCAAAAAATTTAAAAATAGAAATATTATATGACCCAACAATTCTAATATTGGGTATTTACCCAAAGAAAAGATATTTGCTAATATGAAAAGATATATGCTCCCCTATGCTTATTACACCGTTATTTACAATAGCCAACACATGGAAGCAACCTCAGTGTCAATGAGTAGGTGAATGGATAAGGAACGTGTGTGTGTGTGGGTGTGTGTGTGTGTGTGCATGTGTATAATAGATTATTACTCAGCCATAAAAAAGGATGAGATAGTGCCATTTGTGATAACATGGATGGACTAGCAGGTGTTATGCTAAGTAAAACAAGTCAGACTGAAAAAGATAAATATATAATTCCACTCATAAATGGAATCTAAAAAAAATGAGTAAACAAAAAACAGATTCAGATCTATAAAACAGAAAATAGGGGTGCCTGGGTGGCTCAGTCAGTTAAGAGTCCGACTTCTGCTCAGGTCATGATCTCGTGGTTTGTGGGTTCAAGCCTGGCGTCGGGCTCTGTGCTGACAGCTCAGAGCCTGGAGCCTGCTTCAGATTCTGTGTCTCCCCCTCTCTCTGCCCCACCCCTCCATTCACACTCTGTCTCTCTCTCCTTCAAAAATAAACATTAAAAGAAAATTTAAAAAATATATAAAAAATAAATAAAAACATTAAAAATTTTTCAAATAAATACAGAGAATAAATTGATGGTTGCCAGAGGGAAGGGGAGGGAGGGTTGGGAAAAATGTGTGAAGGCTCTTGGGGGATATAGGCCTCCAGTTATGGAATGAGTAAGTCACAGCAATAAAAGGCAGAACCTAAAGAATAGCGTCAATGATACTTTAATAGTGATGTAAGACAGATTGTACTTATACTTGTGGTGAACACAGAATAACATATAAAATTGTCAAATCACCAAATAGATAGATGATAGATGCATAGATAGATATAGATAGATAGATAGATAGATAGATAGATAGATAGATAGAAATAATCCACACTAAATGACATCTCTTTTTCAAAATACTCATTCTGTTCTTGCTACCCTGAAATACTTCTTAATATCATTTATAATTTTGAGATTTCTGGGTTCTATATCCTATTCATTTGATCTACATTTCTATCTTCATGCAAATACCACAGTCTTATTTATTGGGGCTTTTTAGTCATTTAGTGTGATTTTCTAGCTTGGTTCTCTTTTTACAAAGTTGTTTTATCCATATGTGAACAACAATAACAACAAAATTTCAACCCATACCTTGCACCAAAAACAAAAACTAACACAAAATGGATCTTAGATCTAAAGGTAAAACTTACAATTATAAAATTTCTCAAAGAAAACATAGGAGAGAGCCTTTGAGACACTGGTTTAAGCAAATATTTCTTACATACAACATCAGAAGCATGATTCATAAGGGCACCTGGGTGGTTCAGTCACTTGAGCATCTAACTTTGTCTCAGGTCATGATCTCACGGTTCATGAGTTCAAGGCCCACGTTGGGCTTGCTACTGTCAGCCTGTCAGTGCAGAACCCACTTGGCACCCTCTGTCTCCCTCTCTCTGCCCCTCCCCTTCTTGCACTCTACCAGAAATAAATATTTTTAAAAAGCATGTTTCCTAAACAAATTGAAATTGTTAAACTATATGATCCTTTTAATGTACTGTTGAACTCAGTTTGCTAATAGTTTATTAAGGATTATGGCATCTACATTCATCAAATATATTGGCCTGTCATCTTCTTTTCTTGTGGTGTTTTCTTCTGGTTTTGGTATCAAGGTAACACTGGTCTTATAAAATGAGTCTGGAAGTGTTCTCTCCTCTTTCACATTTTGGAAGAGTTTGAAAAGTATTGATGTTAGGTCTTCTTTAAATGCTTTGTAAAATTCACCCATGAAATCATCTGGTCCTAGACCTTCCTTGGTGTCAGATATTGTGCTAGGTACTGGTAATTCAAATCCGAGTCTTGTCCTCCAGAAATTTATGACTTAATGGTCAACCATGTGCAATGCTACCAAGAGGTCAAGTGAGGTAAGGACAGGGACAATATCCTTTGGTTTTAGCAATGGAGAGGAGTTTCAACCAAGAATGGATGGCAGTAGGGGCGCCTGGGTGGCTCAGTTGGTTGAGCATCTGACTTTGCTTCAGGTCATGAACTCACTTTCATGAGTGTGAACTCCGCATCGGGCTCTGTGCTGAAAGCTCAGAATCTGGAGTCTGCTTCGGATTCTGTGTCTCCCTCTTTCTCTGTCCCTCCCTGACTCGTGTTCTGTCTCTTTCTGTATCAAAAATAAATAAAAAGATTTTAAAAATTAAAAAAAAAGAATAGATGGCAGCAGCCACAGTTTAGAGGCTCAAAATTAAATGGAAAGAAAAAGGTAAGAAGTAGATGAATGAGAATATTGAATTGAGTGCAAGATCTTTTTATGATCATGAAGATTAAAGAAGTTTTAAATACTGAAGGGACAAAATGAGAGAAATATTGAAAATTGAGAAAAATGAGGGAATAACTGAAACACTAACTCTAAGGTAGAAAAGAATGGGATTCAAACACAGGTGGTAAAACTGGCTTTTTGTCAGAAGAAAAACAGAAGATCAGTTGAGACAAACAAATGTGTGATTTTGGTTCAGAACCTAATAGAGCTTCTTTCAAAGGTTTCTAATTTTTTGCATCATAAGATGGTCTCTGCTAAAAAGGGAGTGTTTTCCACTGAAAGGGAAAATATTTTGCCAAAAAGAGCGAGAAAAAGAGAATGAGTCAAAACTTTAAAATTACAGACCTTTAAAACCAGTTATTATTACTAATGAGATATGACTTAAAAATAAAAGCACCAGAGTATGGCATTGTTAAGTAGCATTAAGATCTCCTTTGTTTGATCACCATGATTGTATAGAAATATATCTACTTGTGAGTTTTCTTCAGGAGAGGAAAAAGCAATTATCAGGATTCTTCTATGAATGTGCAAAGGAGTTTAGAATATGAACTGTAAAGACTAGTCAGTGACAGCCCAGTCTCAGTAGAGAGGAATGTAGTGGACAGAAGTAGGATGAATGAAAGTCCCCAAGTAGTGAAAGAGCAAAGCATTGGTGGTTCAGTGGTAGAATTCTCAACTCTCAAAGTGGTGATAGAACACGTGTTTGAGTTATCATTGAATCCACAGCTCAACTGGACTCAGATGGATCTCTGAATTATAATGTCAAAGGTAAGTTTAAGGATGTGACTATGTGGATGATGGGGGGAAAAAAAGGAGCAGAGAAGAAGGTTCCTGGAGATACGGAGATGAAGGTTTCCAGAAAAGTGGAACAATCAATCTTGTGGCTTTTGGTTTCGCTTGGGACAATGTTAACATGTGAAGTGTTAATGAGTTGGGAATAGGTGTCAAAGACTTTGAAAATTAGAAGAATAATCAGAAAGTTTATAGAATTTAATGACAAGATGAGTAGATAATTATAGTCTAATGCATTGACCTTAGAACAGCTGAAATTTTTGCATGAAGGAGAAGACAAATATCATGAACAAAGCCATGGAAGTAACAGGAAAGAGAGGTGAAGTAAACACATGGGACATAGCTCCTCCATCTGCTGAGTATAGCACTGTCTGAATTATGTGTTTATTATTTGATATCTTTATATACCTTGAGGGTAGAGACATAACTTAATGATCTTATATACCATAGAAGATGTGCTCTAAATACTTTTTGCTATCCATAAAAAAATGTTGAATTTTTCCAGAAAAACTTAAAAAAAATATTTTCAAAAGATACATTTTTGCTGACCCCAAACACTCCCGCCACCGTTGCAGACCTGTCAATAATGAGAATCCAATTTGAAAAAGACGAGGCATAGTCTTCTCTACTCTAAGATTCTAAACTCAAATATGAAATTCCATCAGGTCTTTCTTCACTTTCAGGATGCAGCGCAAAGTGCAGGGCAAAAGAGCTCACCTACTCTTCCTAATAATTTTCAATCAGACTATTAAGTCTCTTTTACAACCTGTTTTCACCTGAATCCTGAGTGTTTTAGAAAGTCAGTAAGTCAGTGCTTTTTGTCCTTCAGCTTCAACCTGAAAATTCATTCATAGGAAAGAAAGAAAGGTAGCATTGTGTCACATAACCCAAATAAGCTGATCAGGCAGATGGCTGAAGCATGGGTGAAGAAAAGAACTTCTCCATTGTGTTAATAAACACATTGTAAGAGGCTAAAGAGAGATAACACTTAAATGAGAGATAGTAAATTGGAGTTCGAAACGGTTCCTGTGTCTTCCATGATGTAGCTGTTTAGAAAGTTATTTAACATCTTTGGGCTAACATTCCTTACCCGTAAAATTGTTAGACAATTATCTGACCACCAAGGTCCATTTTAAGTCCATGATAAACAATTTTGTTAAGCTTTCTAGACCCTAAATAAATTGATGGCATTTATCTAACATAGTTGATCGCACCTAGCTCCCTACCTCAGTTTCCCAATACATTCTCTCCTCTGCCTTGTCATAGAACATCTTGGGTCTCTCAAATTCTGGCTTAAAGCATTCTACTTGGCAAAATTTAGGATAAAATGTCTAAGACTGCACCCAAACTACAAGAATTAACTTTTAAAAACTATTTATTCTGAGAAAGAGAGAGAGAGAGTCAGAGAATGAGAGAGAGGTGTAAGGGCAGAGAGAATCCCAAGGGCTTGATGCAGGGCTCAATTTTGCAAACCTAGAGATCATGATCTGAGCTGAAATCAAGAGTCAATCACTTAGCCGACTGAGGCACCTAAGCGCCCTTAGCCATTTCTAAATGATATGTTTATATTGCATTTTCTTAATTTTGTTTTTGTTTTGTCTTTGTTTTTCAGAGAGAAGGGGAGAGCAGAGGGAGAAGAGAGAGAAAATCTTAAGCAAGCTCCACACCTGCTCTACATCCAGTGCCGAGCCAGACTTGGGGCTCAATCCCAGGAACCATGGGATCATGACCCAAGCAAGAGTTGGAAGCTTAACAGACTGAACCACGCAGGTTTCCCTAAAAGAACTAACGTTTGATCACTGCTAGTTAAAGAACTCTAAAATAAGCAACTATCTCCTCTGACTTGAGCATGAGATGGTGTGGTATGCTGCGAAATTGCCTAAGTACAGTACCTGACATGTGGTATGTACCAGTTAAATATTAGTTTTCTTCTTTTGGGGTCATATGCCTCTTTGACTGGAGCCAAAATATATGTGTGCTTTTCTCCAGAGTGCAACAGAAGCACCAAATGTTTTAAACTGAAACTGACTCAAGCTCAAGACAAGAATAGAACCATTACCTGGTCCTGCTCCTGCTCCTAGGACTTTATTTTTCATTGAGAGGTGGGGCTTTGTTTGAGATGGAGGTGGAATTCCTTTCTCTCCTCTAGTTATAGTTTCCTGAAGTGCAAACAGGAAGAATTAAGCTATTCCCTTTAAGCCTCAGTGTCAATTCAATTTCACACATAGAGCAAATTGTTCAGTGTTCTTGTTTTCAGCGTGGAAGCTTAATTTGGCTGTTCCTGACAATATAATTGGTGTATAAAAGCAACACAAAAAAACCCAATTTATACCATTTTGAACAATGTACCAACGACCAGGGTGTAAATATATATATGTATATGTACGTATATGTAATAATATACATATACATATATATACTAATATATAGTATATACTATATATGCTATATATGTATATACTAGTATATACATATATATACTAATACATACATAATATATATACATGTATGTGTATATTATTTAATGCACACACAGACACATACATCTTCAGAGTCCTTGACAACTCTGTCCTCCCCTCCCTCCCAATTTGGTTGTTCTAATAAAAGAGAAAAACTTAACACTGTAGGAAAAGACAAATATGGGGTGAATGGGTGGCTCAGTTGGTTGAGTGTCTGGATCTTGCTCTCGGCTCAGGTCATGGTCTCATTGTTCGTGGGTTTGAGCCCTGCTGCACAGGGCTCTGTGCTCACGGTGCAGAGCTTGATTGGGATTCTCTTTCTCTCCACCTCTCTCTCTCTCTGCCCCCCCCCCAAATAAATAAATAAACTTAAAAAAAAAAGGAAAGAAAAATAGGCTAAATGACATTTTAAATATCTCTTGAGGGGATTACCAGGAAAATAGCCCAGTGCCATAAAGGGAATTAAGGGAACTGAAAGCTGAATGGGGAGTAGAGCGGAGGGGGGCAAAGCAATTCATTCTGCTGAAGGTCACTAATATATAACAAAACCACATGCAATGTGAAAGAGTCTGCACGTGTCCATGCTGTGAAACAGTGGCACCACAGTGTCATAAGAACTGTGTTAATAATGCTTACGAGTTTAACACAGTTAATCAACATAAAATAGGATTATCTTGTATCAATAAGAACATTAGTAATAGATATTGAAATAGTACTTAACTCTAAATTACTAAAGCACTAGAAGGTAATTGAGATTTTTAATATATAAATTTTCCGACAATAATTTTATTTTCATGGAAAAATATATGGACTCTCAGAAGATTAAAAAAAGACATGAAAAAATAGAGTGGTATCAGTGTGTGTGTGTGTGATTCTTGTACATTTTGGCATAATAAAATAAGTGAGGGGTCAAATAAATTTTACTTTTGGGGTATTTTGGAAGATACATAGGAGAAAGGGAAGGGGGAGAGAATTCCTGAATAACAATCTTAGAAACTCCACACTAGTCAGAATAAAAGACACGTTTTCTCCTGAAAAAATTTTTTTAAAGTTTTAAAGTTTATTTATTTTAAGAGAGAGAGAGAGCAGGGGAGGGGCAGAGAAAGAGAGAGAGAGAGAGAGGGAGAGAGAGAGAGAGAGAGAGAGAGAGAGAGAGAGAGAGAGAGAGAGAGAGAGAATCCCAAGCAGGCTCTGCACTGTCAGCACAGAGCCTGACGGGGGCCTCGATTTCACAAACTATGAGATCATGACCTGAGCCGAAATCAACAGACCCTTAACTGACTGAGCCACCCAGGCGCACCTGAAAATTTTGTCTCAGAATGACCCTGCATCAACTACCCCAGCTGTTATGAATGAATACTGACACAAAAAACAACAAACAATGGATTGATTTAACTTTAGAGGGACATTTACATCCCTTCACTGAATCTTCTTCACAATGTGAAGCATACACAACAGTAATATTTTATTACTCATTTAACTACTGAGCTAACTCCCAAAAAATATGATTATATTATCCTTTTCTTATATCCTTTACACTTCTTGTTATAGTAGGTAAAACAACAGTGAATATCCCTAACAAATATTCACATAAATGTCTCACTTCCTATACATTAGTAGCTACAAACAAACAAACAAGTTGGAATTGGCCTGGGCCCAGCTTGACTCAACCCAACATGTGCCAGTCTCGTAAGAAAGGTAACATTCTGGTGGAACCACTGAATTTATAAATACAGAGTCTGACCTCTCTAGCTTCTTCTATACTTCATTCTGTTCTCTGGAATTCTTCTTGGAGGAACCTGATTGTTTCCATTTGAAATATTTTATCTCTCAGATGTTTCTTCTCAAGAACATCTTCTAGCTATGTTAATATCTCTGTAATTTTTGAGGAAAATGTCTCATATCAACCCTTGTTATGGGCATGGACCATTCAGAGGCTATACTGATAAGTGTCTAAAAGACATGTTCTAGAGTCTGACTGTCCAAGTTTAGATCCTGCCTTTATCAGTTACTGGCTGTGTCCTCATGAACACGCTAATTAACACCCCTGTGTCTCAGTTTCCTTGTGAAATAGTAATAATAGCATGTTTTGTCAAAAATTTGCAACAAATGACATCCACAAAATCTTAGAAGACTTCCTTTCACATAGTAGGCACTCAATATATATTAAAATCATTAATTTGCTGGTATGGGGGTAAGGCAGAAAGGGAGTGAGAGGAAGGTTAACGTTTTTTCTTTGGTTTCTGATGTTTTTTGGTTATCCGCTGCTCCTTCAGTACATAGCCAGCACCTTCAGAAAGTAGTCTAGTACACATGACTTATAGATTCCTAGATCATTACATGCTGGATAACTAATACACAATGATTTATTCCTAAATTCTCTTATACTTACATATGCTTCTCAAACTTCTGCTCTGCTCTTGTTTACACAGAAGGGATGCATGTCTTTTCAAACATAAGATCTTCTTGTCCCCAATTAAAAACAAGGAACTTAATACATTCTTTCCATAGAGGTATTGCATCATGTAGCTTGCCATCAGAAAAGCTACATTTTACCTCTACTTTTTTTTTTTATTACTAAAACATTTCCCCCAGTCATCACTAAAGATTTCCCCCAGTCCCTTTATACATCACTTTAAACAACATTTGGCAAAAAACTTTGGCACAGAAACTTGTTCAAAATCCTTTTTTTTTCAAAATTAAAATAACACCCAGTTGTTTCTCTTTCTTTCCATATGTTCACATGCTCAATTACTTCTGAATTTGTTCACTATACAGAAACAGACCAAAAGGGTTAAGATTAAAGTGAATGAAACCACAAACATAATGAAGAAGATCAACTTAGATTTGTTGATAAAATCCCAGGAGACACAAGCAGATTTGGAAATTTTTTTCTTGAATTCTATAGAATGAATTTTTCAGCCTCAAAAAATAAAGTACTCTGCTTTACTCAACAGGCAATCAATGGAATAAGTAAGTCACTTCAAAGAAATAGAGCCTGATGGCCCTAAATCAGGACATACATCAGATAATTCCCAGGAAGATCCCATTCTGATATACTCAGGAAATCTAGAATTAGCTGATGAAATTTCCTTAATGAAATTTCTTTAACAATTCAGAGGATGATGTTAGCCTCCATAATTTGCCTAGACATCATCATACTCAGACAACTTATAAATACTGGAGGGAAATTCCATTTTCAGTCAAGCTTTTGTCAGTGTTTTTGAAAAGCTCCACATTTTTTTTTCTGGAGTTTTTATTCAGTGGTCATTGCCAAAAACCTTTGGTTTCTTAGTACCTGGCAGGAATATCTTGAGAATCTGGTTATTTTAGTTGAGTGGGTATAGGGAAGGGGGGTAATTCTAGATATGCAAATTACATGAACTTCAAGTTACAGATCAAATTTAAACCTTTGTATACTTGAGTTCATTTGTCTTTGGCAAAACAAGTCTCCCTGTTCCTAAAAGGAAAAAGTACTGAAACATACCTTACTGAGAAGGTAGGTAAAGTTGGTGGTACATCAAAAAGCTCATAAAACTAATATTTGATGATGTAAATGTAAATGAATTAAAAGCACATGGATGAAAATTTTCTTAAAATATACAAAGTTATATGAAATATGTATTGGATTTTTCTTAGCCTGGCACAGTAGAAAATTAATTTAAGATGGTCGGAACATTAAAAATGTGGCCAGGTTCACTTGTTCCTCAGACGTGTGCTGAAAGAATGGCATTTTATTTCAAGGCAGAATTCTTGTGATCTGAGAGAGCTTCCATCCATTTATTTTTATGGGTCCTCCAATTGTAAAGAGCCTCTGGGAGACTTCAAAACTCACACACGAGGAATTAAGAGCTAAGAAATTCTTGTTACAACTAAGACAGATTTTAAAAAATCTACTTCTGAGTGATCCAAACCTGTATGTAGCTCTCTACTTATGATTTATTAAATTCATAAAAATGTCTCCATAGTTCCTAGATCATCAGTTTACAGCATGCATATTTTATTTGGAATTTCGCTTATGTCCACAAAACTCTGTTCTTTTTGTGCAATGCAAGTTGGTTAGTATTGGTGAAACAACCATTATAGAGTTACTCAAAGTTACACATTGTATATTAATCTTAACCCTCCTTTTTCTTAGCTAACAGCCATGGTCAGAGAGATAGTGTTGCCAGTGGATACAACTTATTAAAAACTACTAATCTCAAGATCTATATTTTACATATGTTCACACATACAGTCTACTCACATCACCACGAACCATGTGGCACTGCAGTAAAGATATGCTAAGGTTTCCCTGGGTTTGCAACAGAGTATTTCTTGTAGATTTGTCCACATTTCATTCCCTGAACTCTGTCTTTTCTCTGTCACACCTTCACAGCCTCTCTGAGCTTCTCACTCATCTACTTCCTGGAGTCCATTTATCCTCCATGATCACTTTCAAAGCGTTCTGTTTCCATGAAGAAATTCTAAGGATGGCAGCCTACACTGATTTCTCCCTTTCCAAACATGTATTGATAAGTATTTTATTAATTTAGGTTTTTCCCCATACACGTGTTTGTTTTATACATGTCGACTGCTATCTCACCAACCAAGTTTGTAAACTGTTAGAGGGCAGGGTGATGCCCAATACATTCTTTATTACCTTCCTCAGTGCATAGGAGGATGTCTGTGGTGTGTTTCCTATAATTAGAAACTGCTACAGGATCAGTGATGGCCCTTTTTGGTTTGGAGAAGCTATACCCTCTTCTTCCACAGATAGACAAAAATGCCCCCTCATAATAAGTTACACACAGAAGTACGCTGAAGTTCTGGTAATGAACAGAAGGATAAGAAGAGGACTGAACAGGCATACTCACTCTACTTGGATCTTTCCTCACACAGAAGGAAGGCTGCTAGAGCAATGGGGCTATTCATCAAGAAAGTTAGACCCAACTCATCACAGACATCCTTACAGACTTTGTAGATAAACTGTATCCCTTCTTTTCTCTTCTCTCTCACTCTTTGCCATTTACTCTTATTTCCAGATATAATATCTATTTTATTAATCTGCATTTTCTAAGATGGAATAGCAAAGAATAAACAAATCAGCTACTTCTCAAATCAAAGCACTTGTCTGGTTACATTGCACACATTTACATGGAGATATGATTGGAGAATTTAACTTCTGCTTCATCTAATATATTTGTTCTTAAAAATTTCATCCTATTTTGCTCTTTTTGTTCTATGTGCTTCTGTATTTCCTTTTAATCTGCCTTTTTCTATTTGGGTTATGTTGCTTAAGCTTTTATTTTCTACAGAGTTTTGGATTATATGTGTGCCATTTCTAATTCTACTAGATTTCAGATTTAAAACCTAACAACCAGTTATGTTTTAAAGATTATAAAGCCTCTAAGATCTTATTAGAGGCATGATCTGATAAATTAGTGTCCTTTCTATTTAAGATGAAAATGTAATCCACCTGTACTCTACACATAGTTTCTACCCATGCACTCATCCACTTTTTGGTCTTCTCTATAATTATATGTGGGTTAATTATAAATTATTGAATTATTGGTTTTACATAATATGCCATTGTCATTTTGGACATTCGTATGTACTTTTGTACAAGTGATTGGTGTCAGCGAGCAAAACCAGGTATAGGCTACATTTCATCTAGTTTTTCACTTTATTTTAGCCTCTCAAACACCTTGTAAAGTACAGAGATATTTTACATGGAAGTGACTTAACCGGTATCTAACAGAAGTCAAGTGCAACATGTCTGGCCATAGAGTGTCTAAAGGTAACAGCCCAGCTCTTGACAGTCAGAGATCTCTATTTTTTTTTAAAGAGTGTCAGGGCGTTTCACATCAGAAATACAACCATCAGGACTCACTTCTTCATTATGATCATAACAGACGTGCTTAATGATTATGTGTGGGTTGCTAACTTCCACAGCCTCCGGTGACTTCTGGGCTTCTTCATCAGATGCCTGTTTGCACAGCCCTCGAGACTTCAATTTTGCTTTCTTTTTTAGTAATAAGAGTTTTTCCTCAAAAACTTCTTATTTTTTAGGAAAATAAAATGTGTGCTATATTTATGTTAAGTCCTGGCATATTAGAGAAACTCCTTATGAAATATTTAACTTTATACGGTGCTGTCCACAAATGACATTTTAAAAACATTTTCAACCTTTCTTCTGAAAGCAACATTTATATCAAATAATAGCGCCAGTCTTAAGTAGATGAGTTTTGACAACCATCAAGACATCCCCACCATCACGATCAGGATATTACTCCAAAAGATCTGCAGTCAACCCTGCCCCTCCTCTGGCCCCAGTCAACCACTCCTCTGCTTTGGGTCACTACAGATTAGTTTCACCTGTTCCAAAATTTCATATAAATGGAATAACATAGTAGTATGAACGCCTTTATTCCTGCCTTCTCTCATTCGGCATGTTTCTGAGATTCACCTAGTTGTATACATTAGAAGTTCGTTCCTATTTTCAGCCACGTAACATTCCATTATATGAACACACCACAATTTGTTTAACAATTAACTTGATGATAAGCACTTGGGTTGTTTCCATTTTGAAGTGATTATAAATAAAACTATTAAACATTCATGTGCAAGCCTTTGTGTTGATGTACGTTTTCATTTCTTTGGCATAAATACATTAAAGTGGGATTACTTGGTTATGTGGTAACTGAATGTTTAACTTTACAAGAAACTGGTTAAATGTTTCCAAAAGGGCCATACCGTCTACATTGCTGCCAGCAACATGAAAGAATTCTACTTGTTCAGTACGATAGTTTGTTTTGTGTTACTTTTTAAAATTTGAGTCATTCCAGGGGTGCCTGGGTGGCTCAGTCAGTTAAACGTCCAACTTTGGCTCAGGTCATCATCTGGCGGTTGGTGAGTTTGGGCCCTGCATTGGGCTCTGTGCTGACACAGCTGCTTCAGCTGCTGTCTCTTTCCCTCTCTCTCTGTTCCTCCTCCTCTCACACACTCTCTCTCTGTCTCTCTCTCAAAAATAAATAAGCATTAAAAAATGTTTTAGACAAAATAAATTAAAATAAAATAAAATAAAAAATAAAATTTCAGTCATTCTAGTAAGTAAGTATATCATGGTATCCATTATGATTTAACTTGAATTCCCTGGTGATTAGTTATATTGAGCAACTTTTCATATGTTTACTGCCCATTCACATATATTGTTTTATGAAGTGTCTATTCAAATATTTTGCCCATTTTTATTGGGATGTTTTGGCCTTATTCTTTTAAGAGTTATTTATAAATTCTAGACACAAATTCTCTGTCAAATATATGGATTGCATAGACTTTCTCCCAGCCTTTGGTTTGCCTTTTTATTTACTTTAATAGAATCTTTTAAAGAGTATAAATTTTTAGTTTTTGTGAAATCTGAGTTATCAAATTGTTCTTCTATAGCTAATACTTTTTTCTTCTTAAGAAATCATTGTCTGCTCCAAGGTTATGAAGGTTGTCTTCCACATTTTTGGTTACTTTTATTTTCACAGAAAATACTTAATTTTCTGCCTGTGTTCCTTATATTGCATTTTTAGATCTTTTGCAATCCTTTCCAACTGTTAGGCCTAGTTTTTATCAAATATTTTTAAGGTGCTGGGCATTTTTAAAAAAAAATTTAAGGTTTACTCATTTTTTAGAGACAGAGAGAGACAGAGCGTGAGGGGGGAGGGGCAGAAAGAGAGGGAGACACAGAATCTGAATCAGGCTCTAGGCTCTGAGCTGTCAGCGGACAGCCCGACACAGGGCTGGAACTCACAGACTGTGAGAACATGACCTGAGCTGAAGTTGTATGCTTCACAGATTGAGCCACCCAGGCGCCCCTGCACTAGGCATTTATAAATAAATTATCTTACACAAATTCTAAAACAGTCCAAGTGAATTAAATATTATTGTTATCCTCATTTTGTAGAAGAGGTATGTAAAATATGGATAACATAAAAAAGCCAAAGGGCCAGATTTCAAACCCAGGCAATCTATTCCTAGGGCCATGTTATGTGGCCCCTTAGTCCATTTCCTTTACTAGGACTTTCCAACTCACTCTGTTGTGTCTCACCTTATCTTTTATTTTCATCCAAGTTTTTCCTCTTTTTGGAGCTGTTCCTGGTTCCTAATACTTTACAATTTTTTGAGGATTTCAAAAATTTCTTGAACTTTTTTTTATCCTAACATGTAGTTTTTAGTCTATCTTCCTTCACTAATTCTTTATCCTTGTCCATGCCTTCACCACTAAGCTACCAGGTTTCATGTATTTATGTTTTCACCTGTTCAAATATGGTAAATTCAGACTATTTTGACTGTAGATTTACTTTGTTAATATATAGTGTGTTCTGACATTGTGAGATTTTTGCATAATTCCTAAATGTGTACCTGTACATTTTTACCTACCCTGATATATGATTAGTTGGGAGGTAAGTGAAGGTCCATAGCTCCTACTCAAATTCCCCTTTTTTCCTGGCAGTTCTACCCCATTGAAGTAACATGCTTTTCTGACCCAAAAGCCTGGTTACTGATATCCTAAATCAGTGCAGTCCGTGGAAGCTGTAATTTTCATTAAGCATTCCTTCAGAGACTTTTCTAGGTTACAAACCCCACCAATATGGTTTACTTACTAAACAGCAACATGCAAGGGCTGAGACTTCCTCACACATGGAGTGTTTAATATCCAATTGGTTCTTGGAAATTACTATCTGTGAAGGATTACGTGAAGAAGATGAAGAAGAAATGTGAGCCACCAAGTTCTAGCTGCCTTAAGATGAGGAAAGATCAGGGTAGAAGGACAGCTGCTCACACCTTAAGTTTCTGACTCTAAACAATGTCTAGAAGGTATAAAGGGTTTACTGAAGTTTCCCAGGCATCCTCTGTCACATGAAGCAATGCTCTAGTAAAGTTTTCACAAGCCAGTTCTATCTATATACATATCCATGTAGGAAGATCAACATGCAGGCACTGGAAATAAGTTAACTATTATTTTGTGCTCATAAAATGTCTGTCATGTGTTTTGATTCTTTGAAAGTATTTTACTGAGGGCTTAAAAGAAACACCATCAGGGTTACTTATCAACACCATTTTAAAGCAAAATTTCCATAAACTATTCCTTCTCATCTTTAAACCTCAAGTGCTGTTTTTTTTACTTTATTTATTGTTTATTTATTTTTATTGTGGTCTCACATTTCCTAACACAGCTTGAGTCAATACCTAGTAGTTAGCATTCAGCTGATTTTTTAATTTCACATTTTATTTAGACAATTTTATCTTATTGTATTGTATTTTCAAATGTCTATTTATTTTTGAGAGAGAGAGAGAGCATGCAGGAGTTGGGGGTAAGGGTAGAGAGAGAGGGACACAGAAGATCTGAAGCAGGCTCTGTGCTGACAGCAGTGAGCTGCCGTGGGGCTCAAACTCACAAACTAGGGATCTTGACCTGACCTGAAGTTGTATGCTTAACTGACTGAACCACCCAGGTGCCCCTTATTTAGACAATTTTAAAAAAATTTATCATAATCTCATTTGGGAATGCTATTTCTAGCTTATCATTTTTTTTTCTTACCTCTACAATTAAACATCAGCTTCTTTTATCGAAGGACAACAGCAATTTCTAGTTTCAAATCTGTTCAATGAAAATGGAATCCGGGGTGCCTGGGTGGCTCAGTGAGTTAAGTGTCCAACTTCATCTCAGGTCATGATCTCACGGTTCACAAATCTGAGCCCCCCCATCGGGCTCTATGCTGACAGCTTGGAGCCTGGAACCAGCTCCAGATTCTGTGCCCCCCTCTCTCTCTGTCCCTCCCCCACTCACACACACACACACACACACACACTCTCTCTCTCTCTCTCTCAAAAATAAATGTTAAAAAAATTGAAAAAAGAAAAAAAAAAGAAAATGGAATCCATAGTTTTTTATTCTTTTTTTTTCTTTATAGATGAGAGAGAAATTGGAAAACACTGTTGAAAGATATATGAGATCCTCCAAATAATTTATGTAGATAATTCACTTCAAAGAGCTGAAGCTTTGTTCCCCACATTTTAAGTCACTGGGGGCTGCATATAGTGATGTCCTTCAGGGAAGTATGATATATAATTGTAGAATGATTAAAGAGAAAAATAACTATTTTAAAGTAGAGATAAATCTGACAAACACTACCTTAGGTGATCAAGGCTAACATCAATAGTGATAACTCATGTTGATAGTATGCACCCTTGATATGACATGATGAAAATGACACTTTACCTCTTCCTCCCAATATTTCATAACCCAGGGCAATTGTGGGGAAAACATCAGATTAATTCCAATAGAAGAAAATTCTACAAAATATATACCCAGTACTCCTTAAAATTGTCAAGGTCATCAAAGCAAAGGAAGTGTAAGAAACGGTCATAGACAAGAGGAGCCTATGGAGACCAGATGACTAAATGTAATGTGGTATCCTGAATGTCATCCAGGAACAGAAAAAGAAAATTAGGTAAGACTAAGGAAATCTAGTAAAGTGTGGACTTTATTGATAAGAAAATGTTGATATTGGTTCCTTAGTTGTGACAAATGTACTATACTGATATTAATATTAATAACAGAGGAAAGTGGATGTGGAGTATATGAGAAATCTATTATATTTATAATGGCTCTGTAAATCTAAAACTGTAAAATAAAAAGATCTTAAATAAAAGTATATGACATCAATTTATGTAAATAGATGAGAGTCTCATAGTATCAGACATATATCTAGATAAAAAGTAGTCTCCCAATAAATGACTGTTTAATTGATTTCAATTCAATGCAACAAGTACTTACCTGTGTATCAAAAGTCCTGTATGATAGGAGATGTCACATGCAGAGCTCTGTTATCTAAAAAGGTAACATGACTGATGGTTAAAATATAGACTAATTTTCCAGGCTTTTAAATTCCAACAGAGAACCTGATAACATTTGCACTGCTATTACAGGTGCACTACTGAATCTTCTTGACCACAGATTTTTTTTTTTCAGAGACAAACAGGAAATTAAAACAGGAAAACTTTCTGCTTTAGGGTTTAAACATTTATTATGTTTGACAACAGGTAACAGAGCTAATGCTATCTACTCACTACCTAGTCACCACTTTCTCTTTAACACTAGAGTTTGGCTCCTACTGAAGATTAACCTCACCCAAACTATGACATTGATGCTACAAATATGTACACAACACTCTTCATCATGATGTCTATAATCTATTCCTGTCAATTCAAAGGAGTATCCTTTGTTTACATTAAATTTTCATAACAAATGGTTGAAGTGTTTTTTCAGGATATTATAAAAAGTGGCATGAAGTTTTACAAATTAAATTTTTCTCTGCTTAAGACAATTATGTTTTACAATAGCTAAGTTTCACCATTATCCCTCTGCAATGACATCCAATGACGATGTTAACGGTTAGCCAAATTAAAAACAAGAAATTTAATTTGCTCTTTCCAGGTAAAAAAAATAAAAGTGAAGTAGATTTTGTGGTTTAATGTTTATTAAGTTAATATGGGATATTAAATTAATATTTAATATATTAATATTAAATGAATGCATTCAATAATGTAATATGAAATTTACACATAAAACTAAACATTCCCTTATACATAGCATTTTTCTATTTTTTGTAGCTCTACATTTATTGCTAAAATAAATGTAGTTTATTTGACTTGAATCTAGAATGAAATACAAAGTGTATCTAACATTGTTTGCATAGGCTCTATAATTTACGATCCTTTTGGAACACTTTTAGTAGCTGCAGCAACTCAGCCTGGGGAGAAATATTAGTTAGCAAACAGCTGTGAGAAAAGTTTATGATGAAGCAAGAAAATACACTGATTTCAAACATAAATGGTTATACTTACATAAAAATATTTTTCCTGGCAATGGACTGGTCAAACATATAAAAATTAACATAAGTACATATTAATAAAAACGGGGATCACATATGACATTCAATAAGTCTGAATATTTATGAGGCCAGTTTAATAAAAACAGGAGTTGTTGTACCTTGTTTTCTTAGTGGGAGCTGGACCACTAACTAGCACAGGGTACAATTAATGTCAGGAGTCTAGCTATTGGGTTGCTGGCTTTTACAGGGCAAAGATAGCAAACACTTATTATCCAAAACATTTTATGGTGCTGAGTTCCTTCAGTTGTAAACTTCACAGAGTAGCTAAATTCATGTGATAAAGTATAGAGGTGCTTTAATGATGGCCATTCAATAAAGACCAATAAAGTGGTTCTGGGTGAGACTGGAACTCTACTTCATTTTTAGAAGTGTACACACACATATACACACGCACGCATGCACACACACACACACACACAAATGTATTGCAGTTTATGTAACATTTTACCTTTTGATTTAATGAAAGAAAGCAATAATACATTAAAAATGGGAAAATTCTTTGACCCATTCCTCCTAGTCAGGAGCAGATCTTGGTATTGTTAATACTATAGGTTCTTTTGAAGATAATAGGAAGAAGTATCTACCTTCTAAAGCCACAAACATTTTTACTTAATTATTTGCAGTCTCATTCCCCATATGCATTGATTCTCATTTTCTTCTCATTGAAAGACATTTTAATGCAAAAGTATTCTTCAAGAGATCTTTGTGTGTTAAACTTCCAAGCCCTTAAAGGACATCAGAATATCCTTGCTGTACGCACATTTATTTCAGTGTTACAGCTCTCTAACTGTTGAGAAATGTGATATGCAGTCAATTCTTATTCTTTTGTAAGTCCTCTAGAAACTTTTATACCTTCCTCTTTGTCTTCCTTGGTCATTGAATTCAACTATAGTCTATCTAGGTGTATTTTTTTTCTTTTATCTCTAACTTAATTGGTGTAGTAGGTTGTTTGTAAAGATGAGTAATAATTTCTGTTTTCACATTTGTCTGCTAGTTTTGCAACATGCCTTTAATGTTCCTCCTTTAAGAAAGAACAGTCTACTTTTCCATCCAGATTTATTAACAGCTATTTGTTTACCCCTGTTCATAGCAGCAATATTCGCAATAGCCAAGAGGTGGAAGCAGCCTAAATGCCCATTGACAGGTGAACAGTTTTAAAAATGTGGTAAGTAGAATGGTATTCAGTCGTAAAAGGAAAAAAAAAATTCTGGCACATGGTACAATGTGGATGAACCTTGACGACATTATGGTAAATGAAATAATCCAGTCACAAAAAGGCAAATATTGTAAGATTCCACCTCTCTTAAATTAAATTCAAAGCATTTAAATTAGTTTGAAGTAGTTAAATTCAAAGAAACAGGAAGTAGAATGGTCATTGCTAACGACTTGAAAGAGGGGGAAATAGTGAGTTATTTCTTAGTTGGCAAAGAGTTCCAGTTTTGCCAGATGAAAAGTCCTGGAGATTAGTTACACAACAATGTTATTATACTTAACACTACCGAACTGCACACTTATAAAGGTTCAATGGTAAGAGGAAACTTACCATTTTTTATGGATATTTTTAATGCTTTGGGTCTCAAGTGCTTCTTAAAATTCTTCTCACATTTGGAGAATTTCTTATATTCTGAGTCCATGCAAGGTACTCACTTTTCCAGTTTCCCTTGTAGCCAGATACAGGCATATGACTTGGCTCTGACATTCAAAATCACCCTTGCAAATCTTCAATTCAGATGCAGTGCAGAAGGTGACATCACACAGGATTTTTGCACCAGCAATGGTGGGAGCAGACACATGGTCCACTGTCTTCTGACAAAGCAGCACTGATGGGGAGAGGGTCAGTGGGATGCTTCTGCACTGTGTGCCTGGTGCCAGCCATGGAGACTCTAAGGGGCCAGCCCTGTAGTATAATATGGGTGTTGTTCCCAGCTGGGTTGCATCCAAGTCTGAATCTGTCTCTGCAAGATATTCTGGGATCTACCTAATATCTTCAATAAGTTATTTTTCTGCTTGAATTAGCTATATGGCCTTTACTAGGTTCTTAACAATGGAGAGTCTGAGGCAAAAGCTGATGTGTTATTTTTTTTATTTGTACCTATATGAAAGCAGTATGATTGAAAGTTTTTCATCTTATTAAAAGAGACAGAATAACAACAACAAATACTGAACTGGCTGAGTTCATGTGGGGTAAACAGTACTGACTATAGGAAAGATTGAAATCCTTGTTAGATAACAATAAAGCAGTTAGGAGACTTTGGCTATGGTGCCTTGGGGTTCAGTGTGCCTCACAAAGCTGGAGCTTTAAAAAAAATTCAAGAGGCACCTGGGTGGCTCAGTTGGTTGAGCGTCCAACCTCGGCTCAGGTCATGATCTCATGGTTCTTGAGTTCGAGCCCCGCATTGGGCTCTTGGCTGTCAGCACAGAGCCCGCTATGGATCCTCTGTGCCTCCCTCTCTCTGCCCCTTCCCCACTTGTTTTCTCACTCTCTCTCTCTCTCTCTCAAAATAAATAATTAAACTTAATAAACTGAATACAAAGTCAATGTTGCTTGCTAATGGCCTCATCCTCTGGGACAAAACAGTTCTGATTGACTAGGTTCTCAATGTGTGGAATTAATATTACCTTTCAATAAGCATAATAAGCAAATTGATACATCTGCATCTGGAAAACAGCACATATTTTGCATCTGGGCTCTTAATTAATACGTGGATCTGATTTTTAAGAAAACAAATCCTATAGTTCCAGGTTAACACTGATTATACATTGACATTTACAATTTTTTTTAAATTCCCTTAACTATTCTTGGAGGTGGCTATTATTTTCTCCTTTTATAGATAAGGAAAATACAATCCAAAGTTTAGGAATCCTACCTAATATCACACAGTTAAAAACTCATGGAGCATTGATATGAGATCTGACTACAAACTTTCAAACTATCATTTTGTTTTTGTGAAAGTTTGAATTTTGTATGTGACTAGTAACCTAACTATTTTATACCTCAATTTCCCCATCCTCAAGAATGATTCAGTTTCCCTCTATTGACATTGGATTCAAAATGAAAAAAATTTCAAGAGAGTACCAATTATAAAAATAGCATTCAACTAAACTTATTAATAATTCTTGATGCTTTTACTGCATAAAATTCTGACTTCTTCTTTTTCTTTTTCTCTCTGAATTCCACATGGTCATTTACCTTCCTCACATCTTCAATTCCATTTAAGGAAAAATATAAACTGAAACTTTTTTTAGTGATAAAATAATATTCAGTAAAAAATACCCAATCATCATCATTTTCAGAACTCTTAGGGATTTGCCAGCGCAGAATTCAGCAGGTTCCTCCTAAACATTTTCCAAATGTCCCCAGCTGTGCTTCTCAGAATCAGGCCAGACCATGGCTAGACAGATAGTCACATCAAAGTGGCATCTTATGGACAAAGAGAACTCCCTCCTCCAGAAGTCTACCAGAGGATCCATGAGGATGAGATCATCCCTGCAAATATTGTTTGCCTTGCTTTTCTCTTTATTTTCTTAACCAGGAGAGTGTTTGTCCATGAAATGGTTTAGCAAGGCCTATTATCCCAGAGGATTTCTTAAACTAATAGTCCCAATGTCAAGCATAGGAAGAAAAGTAATTATTTTTGAACACAAAATATTCTTTATTATGAATTATCAAATTGTTTTTCATTTTGAGATTTCCAAAGTTTTATTTTTATCCCTATTTGTAATTTGGCCCAAGTATGATACTATCAGTGAAAAACCTATTGACTTGTTTTTTTTGCGTTTTGTGTGTGTTTTTTAATCAAAAGTAAAATATTGTTTCGAGTTGAATGGGTGCCTCAATTCTCTGAAAAGCTCTTACACGACCTTACACCTACTTGTTTCTCTTGTTGAAAAGTAAATGATTTCATTAGGGAACACCCTGGAAATGAGAATCAACAGTGGATATGTTTTCCTAAGCATTACCTGTTTGGATCTGAACATGATTGTTCTCCATAAAAGTTCATTTGGAATTTTTACTTCCAAAATAACTGGACTGAAATTAGGAAAAAGCGATCCCATCCCATTCTGTCCTTTTTTCCCCATCCGACTCTCCCTGCAAAGTAACTAGGCTCTATGCCTAAGAAAATAGTCACACACTCACAAGCTGTAAAGGGTAAAAAAAATTACTACTCAAAATGTAATTCATTGCCAACCACAATTCACTACTTGAACAACCAGCTACTGACTCATCTAATTTTACTCTCACATTCATAAGAACATTTTACAAAAAAGCTCTTGAACAGATTCTTTATAAAATTGCTACTTGCAATTAGCTCATGCACTAGTATTTTGCCTGTGTGACTTTGTACATGCTGCTTTTTTTTAACTGCAACACCCTTATTCACCTGTTTAAATTCTACTGGGCCTTAAACTCTCAGCTCAGAAGCATCTTTCCCAGAAATCTTTCCTTGTCTGCTCTCTACCCTGGTCACTCCTTGTAGATGACTCCTTGTTGCTCCCAGGTGGTTGTTACACTAACATCCATTATGCTGCATTGTAGCTGCTAGTCCATCAATCTCCTATAGTAGGTTGTGAGCTCTGCGAGGGTAAGTGCTGTTTGGGGCCATATATAATCAACCCCTAAGATAGTGTCTAACACATTTTGTGGTCAATACATGTTTGCTGCACGAGTAAATTAATGCAGGAATTATCTACTCCAGAGGAAGTATCTGTTTCTGGTTGACTCTTTATCATCTATTCCCCACCATCTACCCCACAGCAACTCTCCTCATGCCAACAGAGAACTAAACCCTCCCACATGTTCAGTCTTGTGAATTTGTGGAAAATGATCCACGGTTCCTTCAAGGAAAGGGTTAAAACAATGTGTATTCTACCTCTAGCCACAGGAACTGCTTCAGGGATATGCATGCAATCTAATCTGAGCTGGTGAGAGTTTGCAGCATTTTGAGGGGAGGGAATGCCCTTTTCTTCTGCAGAAACTATTCAAAGAAGGCATTCTGTTTCAATGCACATGATTACAGAAAAATGACTACAACCTCAAGAGCTGCTAGTGATTATCTTGTAATGAAAACAGGAGAACATCCCTGACAGTAGAATGCAGGAGGAAGCAGAATCAGGAAATAGCAAGAGAAACCATACCTTGCTGACATTATTTAAGACTTGAAAAAAGATGTCTCTAAAGTTAGTCCCTGGGCTATTCAGTTAGGAGAGGCAATATTATTTTTAAAGTTGTTTGAATTAAGTTTTCTGTTCCTGCAACATAATTAGCTCTTTTTACTTAAATGGCTCAATTTTTCAACCAAATCTTCCTTTAGCTCAGTCTCCCATTTGATAAAATATTTCATCATCTGCTTCAGTTAGTTCTCCCCTAAGGGCATAGTAAGAGCAGAGTGGAAACAACATGGGTTTTGAATTCAGATAAACAGATGTTTTCATTTAAGTTCTACCTTTTATTATCTGTGGACACTGGGCAAGGCATTTTACCCTTCTGGGTCTCATTTTCCTCAACCTTACCTACCTTAAAACTCACTGGTGGATTTAATGAGATAAACATATTTAACTTCATGCCTATGAGTTAGACGTTCATAAGATAATTTATATTTTTCTTTCTTCCCTTGTAATTCTCACTAGCTTAAATTGGCTCATGGGAATTCTGACATTTTGAGCCTCTGAAGCATAAATACCTTTTCATTCTACATCTAACAGCTACCATATAAAACCCCCTGATGTCATCAGCATTCAGAACAGCCTTTCATACCATTTATATCTTCACACCCCAGTTCTGCCATCATTGTAAACGCCAACTCATCAACTTTCTCAAGTCCAAATCCACACTTTACATTCATTCTTCTTGATCACATGTCTATGTTTAATTCTACTTGCACTTACTGAGCACCTACTATATGCCAGCTTTAGAGAGACACAGCTGAGTAAGACATGGGTTCCTGTCCTCAGGATCCTTACATCTAGAAATAGAGACAGATTTTCTAAATTAGATAAATCCAAAAGACAGTAAAAAATGATGAGGGCAAGAGTTATATGCATGGGTCATATAGGTGCACCCTGAAAAAGAAACTAGTGTGGAAGCAGACAGTCGAATCAGGAGGCAATTATAATAACCTAGGGGAGAAATGACTGTGGTTGACTCAAGATGGTGCCAGTGGAGGAAGTGAGAAATTAACAGATTATGGATATATTTTAAAATTTGAGCCAAGAAGTTGTGCTGATGGACTATATGAAGAGTGTGAGAGAGTAAGAGGTGTCAAGGATAGCTCCCAACTTTAGGGGAAGAGAAATTTCAAGAATATAATTATATTAAGTTTGATGAGGAAGACTGTGAAACAGCTCAGTAGAGATATACAAAAGGTAATAAATACATACATACACACATACATACATAGATAAATATGGATTATAGATATATAGATACATATATACATGCCTGGAGTTTATAGTAAAGACCTAGATAAAGATATACATTTGAAAGCTATTTGCATATGGAAGGTGAAAGCTTTTGTGATTGAGTAAGGCTATCAAGGAAGCAACTGCAGATAGAAAATAAAAAAGATCCAAAGACTAAGACTTGGACTCTATTGTTAAAAGGCTGGGGATATAAATATACATGCAAAGAAAATAACTGAGATTATATGCAACAAAATTGTAACATTGGAAAGGGAAAGTTATATTTTCTTTCTCTTCATTTGCTAATTTTTTGATAGTGAAAAAGTATTCTTACATAATTGAGACTATTAAAAATTAAAATAAAAACTTGTTAATCATACATAAATTTTATAGGTAAGAAGACAAATTAGTTGATTGCTTAATTTGACCTTTTGTGTCTCTTAAGAAATTCCAGATTCTAAGTTGTTTTGTGAGGGAGATGCTTACCATATTCTCCAGACTCTCCTCATCCTCACCAGACTTCAGTGTTATCCCTCTCCCGGTACATTTTTCTAGGATCAATTTAGAAATGCTCCTGGTATTAATTGGACAGAGCCAGTCCCAAACACCAAGGTCCTGTCATCTGTCACCTTGATGGAATAACTGGGGTTCTACTCTATAGTAAGGACTAATCTCTTCATGCCCTATTGAATAAGTAAACTTCTGTCTTGTTCTTTATTCTTATAGAACTCCTTACCCTCATCACCTAGGATTATGATGACCTCCAAGGTGCTTTATACCCAAAATAAAATAAATAGACTACAAAGAAAAACCATTATTTTCTTTAAACTAATGGACTATCTTCTTAAATACTTTTTATTTTGACAAAATAATCCTTGCCTTTGTAGTTTTCCTAAAATCATGTGGCTGAGTTATAAAGATAAAGGTCAAAAAGTTCATCATTAGAGGTATATAAACAAAAATAACATCTGAATTGTCAATTAATATGTAGTAACACTGCTAAATATTGTTCAAGTTTTTCTTTCAACCTTTTCTATAAAAGACAGTTTGAAGATTTATCCAATATTATCATTCACAGTGAAAATGCCTCATGAATAGACTTATCTTGAAAGCATGCAAAATATAATTATACATAAAACCAAAATTATTTATTACTATTTTATTCAGTGAAACATCCTGAAGGTCTTCTATGTTCCCAAGTGATAGCGCTATTTTTTTAATTCTATATACAGTGAAACAACATGTGGAGACCACTTACATTATATATGAACAACAGGCATTTTATCCACTACATTTTGGAGTATGTGTTCTCCTGGAACATAGACTCTTCAATGCTGTTAGGTGACTCATGCTTAGTTTGATGCTTGTATTTTATCTAAATTATTAACTTTATTTACATGAGATAACAATCATGAGTTAAAATGATAGAGCCCTTCCTGCATATTGCTTTCAAACTGAAACGTAAAATAAATACTATTGATAACATGGAATCAAATGCTTTATAGGCAGCTGATAGAGAACTTAATTTGCTTAGAGTTTGACCATTGACAGTTGAGCATCTGCTTTCGTTTTAATTTCTCAAGTAATGGCACTTCTGATAGAAATAAAAACGTATGTGGTGATGGTATAAATGCAGAACAATTTGATCACCACTATTGATCCCATCCACCTTTGCAAATTTTTAAGTGCTTGATGAGGTATCAGTTACTCTGAACCTTTCTGACTGCCTACTACTGCAAGAAAAAATGATTTTACACTCTTTTAATAGATGTAACTATCTCATGAAAGTGAACATCATTGACTCATTCATTTGTTAAAGAGAATTTCACTGAAAAAGTGATTCTTCAGAGAAGTGAGATGGTCGAGTCACTTGGGGGAGATGGCTCCAAGCAGAGAAACAAACCATGGCAAGAGCAGTGGGACTGGAGTTTGTCTGGAGAGTTTGAGCAACTCTAAGGCAAGGAGTGTGGCTACAACAGAGTCAGCAGAGGCAGAGGTAGCAAATATTAGAGCAAAAAGGTACCTGGAGGTAGCCTTTTGGACCTTGAGAAAATTCCGGGCTTACTTTGAGTGAATCAGGGCAATAGGAGAGAATTTTGAGCAGGGGCATTACATGATGTGTCCTTTGTGTTAAACTTTTAAAGGATCACTCCAGCTAATATATGGAGAAAAGACTGAAGGGAAACAATAATGAAAGCCAGTGAGGAGACTGCCTCCATGATCCCGGGGAGAAATGGTGGTAGCAGTAGAAGGGGTGAGAGCAATCATTTTCTGAATACATTTTGAATAAATTCTGAAAGGATTTGCTGATGGATTGCATGTGGGGATTAAAAGAAAACTAGGGGAAAAGAATCATTCCAAGATTTACATCAGTACCCCCCCCCCCCCACTCCATGTCTCAGGCCTTAAACTTTGGAATAGGAGTTACACTGTCAGCTTCCCTGGTTCTCAGGCCTTTGGACTTGAACTGAATCACACCATCAGCTTTCCTGGCTCTCTAGTTTGTAGACAACAGATTATGTGACTTCTCAGCCTCCATATCTGCATGAGCCAATTCCTATAATTAACCTCTTCATATAATATGTAATCTCCTCAAATATATTGGTTCTGTTCTCTGGAGAAACTTGGCCAAGACAGTACAAAAAGCCATGGGATTAAATGAGCTCACCAGAGAAGGGAATGAGGGAAAAGAATGTGATCTCTGAGAAGCAACAAGATTAAGACATCAGGCTGATTAGATATCAGCGAAAGGAACTGAAAACAAGTGGTCAGTGGGATGAGTGGGAAACCAGAAGAGTGTATGTCATTGTTATTACTATCTGCATCAACAACATGACCATCAGCATTAATCAAACCTATAGGCGTCTTTCGTGAACTATTCCAACTAACTACCTTACAAAGGAGGTACTATTATAATCTACATAGCAGTTAAATGATTTCCCCAAAGTCAACACAAAGAATAGAAAAGTCGAATTTTAAACAGGTCATTTGACTCTAGGGTGCAGTTTCTTCACTGCTACAAAGTGGCAACCAAAACATAGGAGAAGAGAGAATGGGAGTCGTAGCAGAAGCACATTCATCATACATTTTTGTTATTTATAACATTTCCTTATTTATAACATTTTTGTACCCAAACATCATAATCAATCACTAAAAGAGCTTATAAGGAATGTTTTCTAATTCATATTCTTTTCCATTGGTACTCCATGTTTATGTGTAAATACTAAACTAAGAAGAGGCAATGCCTATGTTCCTACTCCCAATCAACAAGTGTGAGTGCTATATTAAAGATGTGATGCATGTGGCTTTGTTTAAAGCATGCTGAAATGTGAATAAGAAACTGAGGTCAGATTGTTGGCCTAGGAAAGCCACAATGAGACGCTGAGCAAGTCACCTGGCCTCTTTGAGCCTCCTTTACTGAATCTGTAAAAGAGAAGTCATACTAGAAGGTAAGTTAAAAATTTTGTCTGTAATTTTTATCTACTCCAAAAAAAAAGGACTGTGCATTTTAATCACTGAAAGTTCCATGATGTGGATTAAAATATTTTTGTCAAGCCCCACAAACAAATGCTTCCTATGTGATATTTTCTTCAAGTCTACATATAAGATCATGAGCCGCATATAAAAAGTGATAGAAAGGCTACAATATCTTTTTTGCAAAACATTATTAAAGCATACAATTTTTCTAAATAATTCTAAGGAAAACAGAGACTTTATTCGATTTTGAAATCTTTTTAAAGCATGAAATATTTTAACCTTATAATGATACTCAGTGAATATTAATGCCATCACCATCTCACTATCATTAAAATCTCTGGAATGGAATAAGAAATCTATATGTTGGATTGAAAAATCAATAGGATGTCTTCCTACTGTTTAATAATACTTAGTGAACTTACTTTTTTGCATCAATTACATTTGTGAAAACTTAGCAAATATAATTTAAAGAATGACAACTGTGCACACAACACTGTCCTAGACTTACCCTCTTATTCATTTCATTATTATCAAGCCACATGTTTAAATATGGTTTATTAAAAGCAGATCTTTGCTTACCATGGATAATTTAACCCAGAAATAAAATTATAGAGGCAAACTTCCCAGTTTCTATAATTACTCTGGGGGTCTCTAAGAATTTACTCAGTGGCTACAACTCAGACATTTTTCATTAACTTCATACTATTTAAGAATTATTTAATTTCTTCAAAACTAACAATCACTCAGAAAAGTATAAAAAATTCATACAGTAAGCAAATCTCTTCTCTAAAATAATAATTAAGCAATATTCAAGGAGATAAAATAATATTCCAGGTCCTCTGGGTTATCCCTGGGCCAGTTCAGAAAAGTTCATCCTCGGTGGATTTTTTTCTTCCAGACTGGAGTCACCCTTTCCAATGGTTGAGTAATTAACATTCTACTCCACTCAAAACTCCTTTATCTGAAAAATATCTGAAGAGATTTTTCTGAAGTTTAGCCCGTTTGCTTGCCAATACATTACTCTATTTCAGAAGTCTTTAAGTACAACATTTATAACACTGCCTTACAACCTGAGTAAGTGACTCATGTGTTCCACAGAAAGCTGCAGCAGGCTCACACAGGGATGGAACACAAGGAGCTGAGGTGCTGATAAATAGCATCAAGGCTGGTAGCCCAGGGAGCCTGTGGACTTGGTCTGCCAGAATCAACAGCAGCATGGCTGACAACACATTCCATGGCTACATGTAAAGAATTAACTAGAATTCGAAGACACACATTAAGAAACAGTGACCTAGAGGTGCTGGGTATATGCCTGGAATCAAGAATCAGATTTGTATCGCATAGGATCATAAAATATATCTACCATCCAATCAATCCATCCATATCTGTTTTATTGAAGGGTGAGTGCCAAGACTAAACTGACACTCTAGAATATCAGAAAACTTCGTCCAGCTTCAACTTTATTCTCCTACATTTATCAATTTAGTAATAGATAATAAAAGAATAATTTTCTGCCTTCCTTCTACTTAAAAGAAATTCTTAGAAACAGTGAAATTTCAGAAGCATGCAACAGAAGAGGCAAGGGGAAAAAGAAAGCAGTACCACCTGAAATGCTTGGTAAATGTTTAAAATAAGTCATCCAAGGGGTGTGTGGGATGGCTCAGTTGGTTAAGCATAGGATGCTTGGTTTCAGCTCAGGTCATGATCTCACAGTTCATGGGATCGAATCCCATGTTGGGCTTTGTATTGGGCGTGGAGCCTACCTGGGATTTTCTCTTTCCCTCTCTCTCTACCCCTGCCCTCCTCAAAATTAAAATAAAATAAAATAAAATAAAATAAAATAAAATAAAATAATAAGTCATCAAAGATATTAAGCATTCAAAGAGTGAAGACTAGAAGTATGATCTATAAAAAAATAACTGATAAATTGGACTTTGTTAAAGTTAAAAAACTGTGTGAAAAACACTGTTAAGAGAATGAAAAGGCAAGTCACAGACTGAGAGAAATCTTTGTAAAAGATATCTGATGAGTAACTGGTATGCAAACACACAAAAAGCTCTTAAGGCTCAATAATAAAAAAATTAAAAATGAATAAAAGAGCTGTACAGGCATCTCACTAAAAAAGGTATACAGATAGCAAAAAAAAGTATATGAAAATATGTTCAATATCATATACATTAAGGAACTGAAAATTAAAACAATGTAACACCACTACTCACTTATTAGAATGCCTAAGATCCAGACAGTGATGACATCCAATGCTGATGAGGTTATGGAAAAAATAGGAACTATCATCATTGCTGGTAGGAATGCAAATGGTACAGCTAATTTGGAAGACAGCTTGGCAGTTTCTTCCAAAACTAAGCACTCTTACCATGCAATCTATCAGTTGTGTTTTTTGGTACCTACCCAAAGGAATTGAAAACTGCCACACAGACATCTGCACAGGAATTTTTATAGCAGCTTTATTCATGATTTTGAAAGGAACCAAGATGCCCTTCAGTAAGTGAATGGAGGAACAAACTATGGGACATCTAGGCAATGGAATATTATTCAATATAAAAATAAATAAGTTGTCAAACCATGAAAAAATATGGAGGAATCTTAAATGCATATTTAAATGAAAAAAAAAGCCAATCTAAAAAGCCTACATGCTGTATGACTCCAATTATACAATATTCTGGAAAAGGCAAAACTATGGAGATAGTAAAAAGATCAGTGCTCACTCACTGGGGGTATGAGCAGAGGTAGGAAAGAAGGGATGAATAGGCTCAGCACAGGAGATTTTTTAGGGCAGTACAATTAGTATGAAACTGCAATAGTGGATATATGTCATTATACATGTATCAAAACCCATAAAATATACAACACAAAGAGTTAATCCTAATATAAACTATAGACTTTAGTTAATGATAATGTGCCAATCAGCTCACCAATTTTCATAAATGTACCACACTATTGCAAGATGTTAATAATAGAGGAAATTAGGGGACAAGAAGGAGGAGATATATAGGGGTCTCTGCTTTGAGCTCAATTTTTCTGTAAAGCTGAAACTACTAAAATTTTTTCTAACATAAAAAATGACCAGGATTCTGCACACGTTCATAAAGACAAATACATTCAGACTAACATCATTTCTGTTTTGTTTTGTTTGGAATACTTCTTTAAAATACTTAGGAATACTTTGTTTAGAATACTTGTGTTAGTAAGAGACAAATTAAAAAGCAAAATAAAAGAGATAAATAAATAGTGAACTTAATCTGTCACCCATAAAGATGCAAAAATGAAAACTTGGGATGATTTCCATCATATTTGTTTTATGTGCTTTTTGTGCTTTTTTGACATATTGGTCAATAAATTCACATTAATTAGCCATGCTGTTATTTAAAAAAACAGAAATAAATGAATAGAAATGAAGATATTCATAAGATACAGTTGCCAATATTAGCAGCTATCTGTTGCTCTGAAACCATTAAAAAATTTTTTTAATGTTTATTTATTTTTGAGAGAGAGAGAGAGAGAGCACAAGCAGGTGAGGGGCCGAGAGAGAGGGAGACAGAATCCAAAGCAGGCTCCACACCATCAGCACAAAGCCAGTGGGGCTCAAACCTATGAACCATGAGATCATGACCTGAGCTGAAGTCGAATTCTCAACTGTCTAAGCCACCCAGGTGCCCCTGTTGCTCAGAAAACATTCAGGTAGTTATAATTTACAGTCATAATATGAGAATTTTAAAAATGGGTTGAATTCTGAAATTTATTCATATAGAAAAAATTTAAGACCCTTTTTATAGTAGAGTATTGATTTCATTCCAGATTTTACACTAAGTTTAAGACAACTGTAACTCTGATGGTGAAGATAGTTCACTGATACTTCTAAAAGTTATTGTTTATCACTTAATGACAAAAGCAAAGCCTTGGGCATTTTTTGATCATCACTGGAATCCAGCAAAGTAAATCAACATAGTATAGTCTTAATAATTATACTCAAAATAAGAGGGAAATGGGAAAACAGTTCATAAAGAGAAATCACAAAGAGAATTTAAAAACCACATCTCAAAAGGTAAAATTCCATGTTCTTTTCACCCATTGGAATAGGGAAATAAAATTGTTACAAGTATTAGCATTTTGGTTTTAAATTTTGCTTTCAGGCAAGGACTATGAACACCTTTCCTAACTTTCTCCTTTTTAGTGTTCCTCTTCAAAATGTTTTGCATTTTTTTTTCTGGCTTTCCAGTTGGTTTAGTCTCATCTAGCCCATGTTTCAAAGTTGATCAATGCTAGAAAAGTGACCCTTCTCCTTAGGTGATTATATGGAACCTGCCTACCCCATTTGCTTTGAGTAAGTTGCTTTTTTCTGATGATACCCAAATGATATAAGAATAGTTAGCTCGTCTCTTTTTTACATTTTTCTTAAAGGCTCTGGTTTGCACATTGCCAGAAGTATTTCACCTTACATGGGAAGAACTTCAATCAGATCTTGCTTCATTCCACATATTATGAGAATATAGAGCTCTCCTAGAATATTTGTCTTTGGCTTATACCCCCAACTCTCAGTAAACTGGGTTGTCAAAATTTGCTATATTTAATTTTAAAATAAATTAGCAAGAATTCACATCTATCCCTATTTAACCTCTTATACAATAGTTTCATTACCCATTCTCTTAAAGTTTCTGGCAATGCCAGAAGAAGGATCAGTGGTACTAATTGTTTTACTACTTATAAGATTTAAGGAAATTGAGGCATTATTTCAAAAATCTAGATATAACCATGGGTTTGTGTTATATATGAAAATATCCTCTTTAATGAGCATCAAAACAGAAAATCCACTTGGAATACTGGGTTTATAGTGAAAAATATCAAGTAATTAAAGTGTGCAGTCAGGAATAAGGTTACTGAGCTGTAGTCTGAATCTGAAGATGAGAGTTTAGAAGAATCCTTATGGAAATCAGAAAACAAGATCAAAAATCTGGGGGAGCAGTGTTCTTTATAGCAGAAGTCAGATAATCAACAGCTGATCTTGGAAGAGGGTGGAAGACATGCTAAGATTCCTCAAAGATCAGAAATGGACGAAGAATGCCTGGAAATTTCTCTATTCTTAATGATGTCCTCTCATCTCCTTACCCGGGAATTACAAGCTGAACTCAGGAAATGAGTCCAGCCAATTTTACGAAGGGCTCTGATCTCATCAGAAATTCATAAGAGGTTACTGGCACATTAACCCTAGCTCTTTCAACTGTCACATGGCTATAGTTATGGACTCTTTAAGAGAAGGGAGGAAGGAAGGAAGGAAGGAAGGAAGGAAGGAAGGAAGGAAGGAAGGAAGGAAGGAGGCTAGAAAGTTTGAAGCTATTTTGGTAGTATGCTAACAAGAATTTCTGAAGTTTTGCATAGTTTTGGTCATAGTAATGAACACCATTTATAAGTGTGACGTATGTTTTTGCAGTACTAAAAACAACTACAAATTAGTAATAAATTCAGAATTTAACCTTAAGTTATTGAGAACATGTTCTTTTGATGGAATTTGCTCACTAAATTTGCATAATATTTACTTGACAGACCACAGACCACAATTTCCATTATAGAATTCAAGTTATCTGTGTATCAAACATCTCCAATGTATTAATAGAAGAAAATAAGATAAAGAATAGGAGATGAGCGCTAGAGAAAAATGTGACCCATAGTGTGATAAATACTCTAAGTACAGTATTTAAATAAATATAAATATAGATAATACTATATTCTTACTAGGAGGAAATTCAACAGATCTTGTTTAAATGGTTTTAGCAATTGTTGACTGAATTAGTCTAGCAATATTGAGTCTTCCTAAAACAAGTCCTATGTTTAGATTATTCATCCTAATCTATGTATTCAGAGTATTTGGGAAAATTAAATTAGAAAGATTCATCTTACATATTGTCTTTAGCTGCATTCAAGCTGTCATAGCAAAGTTGAATAGTTGCAACACGGATTGTGTGTCCCAAAAAGCCTAAAATATTTACTCCTAAAAGGAATAAAGCCTAAAAAGAGTTTGAAGACCTGTGGCCTAAACTAATAAATTCAATCTTAAAAAAATAAATACCACAATGACATACAAGGAAGTGGGACATGTTACTTTACAATTTGCAATTTTTATACTATAAGTATAGGACATCCCTGACATATGTATGAACTATCAAAGTGATATTTGAGTCCTAGGGTATGAGGAAACTGGAGTCTCTGAATCCAGATGTGGGTAGGGTCCCCCTTTTTACAGTCTTAGCTCCCACCTGTTCTGTTCTCTAAGAATCAACTTTTTGAGTCAAAAATGAATCAGTAACTTAAATCCAACTCTCCATTCTCAATAGTTGCCTTCCCTGTAAAATCAGAAATGTTTATGCCAGTGTTTCAAGGTTTTCCATTCCATATGACACTGGAAATTTCCTAATTCTGAAGCTCCCTTTCTGTAGTGAATCATAATAATAATATGCTGTGAATAATTTGTTTGCTACAGTATAGCAATGTGGTAGCCAGGGTCTCAACAATTCCAAAGAATTGAGAAAATATAACTCAAGTCTGAGAGTACCCAGAGGAACAGATATGTTAGCTGCAGCTGTCTTCAAAACAATTGAGAGATATAATTTTGGTTTTGTAAGGTAAGTAAATATGACTAATAAACCTTGGAGTCTTGCATAAGATCCTACTTTACACTCACAAGCACCCTCATGGGGTACCGAGAGGTGAAATCCTGCCAAACTCTTTGGATATTAGCAAATCTTACTCATAACACAGTTTTGCTATTTAGATCTCTTCTGGATCACACCAAAAAGGCATTTCCCCCTGGTTGATAATTCAAATGAGATTTGTTTTCATCCATGTGTGGGACTGGATTGAGCCCAGGAACAAAAGTGACTAGGTTAAGAGGCAGATTGCTTGGCCGGCTTCAGATTCCATGGCTACAAAATGATAGCAAATAACTGGAAAGCAGAGAACGACTAAAGTAACGCCAAATCGATCAGTTCCTTCGTTGGTGCCATAAATTATCAGGCCTAATAAATCAGAAACAACAAGTAGACGCTGAGGGAGAATATGACCTACTTTATTGGGTGGGCGTGGAAGTCATATTAATTTTTATCTCGTGCTGCAAAATAATATAAACTAATATTATCTATTAAAGGTATTACAGAAGAACTGAGAATGGGTAAAATGAATCTTCTTTACTTATCTGTGTTTATCAAGTGCCTATCAATTTAAAGCAGTGAATCAAACTGCACTGGGCTTCAGTATCAAATGTTCATCTGTCTGAGCTCTAATTCCAACTATGTTTACCTCATCTTCCTCCTTTGTTATTTAGCTTCAAGACAAGCTTCATGAAAGAAGAGTCCTGAAGCTTGACAGAGCTGTTATAACACATATTTACATTGTAATTTTCACTAAAATAAATTTATCTATTTTGAATTTTATCTCTTATGTGCATTGTACTTTTATATAATTATTTATTGAGTGTATATAATATTCCATATATTCAATCCTTTGTTCACAGATATTTATATTATTTTCTAAATTTTGCTATATAAAAAATGTTATATTTGCAACAACATGAATGGACCTTGGGGGCAGTATGCTAAGTGAAATAAGTCAGGGGATGACAAATACTGTATTATCTCATATGGGGAAATCTAAACAAAACAAAAACTCATAGATACAGTGGTGGTTATCAGTGACTGAGACAAGGGGTAAAAGTGGTAAAATGAGTGAAAGTGGTCAAAAAGTATAAACTTCTAGTTATAAAATAAATAAGTCCTGAGGATACATTGTACAGCATGGTAACTATAGTCAATAATACTGTATTGCACATTTTAAAGTTGCTAGAGTTTAAAAGTTCTCCTTATAAGAAAAAAAATGTAACTATGTGTGGTAATGGATATTAACTAGAATTATTGTAGTGAACAGTTTGCAATATATACATACATCAAATGATTATGTTGTATACCTCAAGCTAATATAATATGTCAATTACATGTCAATTTTAAAAATGTTATGAGGCGTATCATTTCTCTATGTTAAATATCTACAAGTGTGATTTTTCTAGTATGTAGGTCCAGTAGTAAAATCTAAATATCTACACTCATATCAATCTTTAGAATCATATCATAAAATTATCATCTAGTAAGGTTGGACCAGTCTTCACTCCTAACCCAGTATATGACATAGATCTGGAAGATGAATAGGGCTTCCTAGGTAGAGACACCCCGTTATAATAACTATATTATACAAGAATAGCAAACTTAAGTCACCAACTTTTCTTTTGGTTTAAAATGGTAAGATCTACATTTAGCCAGGGCAACACTAAAGGTAATACAAGGATAGACTCAAAAGTTACACCAGCTTCTGTAGCCACCATCTGTTTGACTGAAGTGAAAAGGTACGGTGGCAGAGAATGAGCCAGCATAAAGTCTTTTCCTTTTGTGCATCTGTCTTTCTCTTCTATCTCCTGGTTGTTTTTTTTTTTTTCATGTACCAAAAAACAGAACTAATCCATGAATTCAGTAAAACTGCAGGATACAAAATCATCATACAAAAAAATCAGTTGTCTTTCTACATACTAATGAAGAAGTATCTGAGGAAGAAATAAAGAAACCAATCCTATGGGTGCCTGGCTAACTCAGTTGGTAGAGCATGTGACTCTTGATCTAAGGGTCATGAGTTTAAGTCCCAATTTGCGTATGGAGCCTACTTAAAAAAAAAAGAAAGAAAGAAAGGAAAAGAGAGGAAGGAAAGGAAAGGAAAGGAAAGGAAAGGAAAGGAAAGGAAAGGAAAGGAAAGGGAAGGGAAGGGAAGGGAAGGGAAGGAAAGGGAAGGGAAGGGAAAGGGAGGGAAAGGGAGGGAGAGGAGAGGAGAGGAGAGGAGAGGAGAGGAGAGGAGAGGAGAGGAGAGGAGAGGAGAGGAGAGGAGAGGAAAAAGAAAGAAAAGAAAAGAGGAAAGAAAAGAATAGAATAGAATTCCATTTATGATAGTATCAAAAACAATAATATACTTAGGAATAAATTTAACCAAGGAGGTAAAAGATCTGACCATTGAAAACTATGATACTCATGAAAGAAACTGAGGAAGACACAAATACATGCAAAGATATCCTGTGTTCATGGAATGAAAGAATTAATATGATTAAAATCTCCATACAACTCAGTCACCTATCGATTCAATGTAGTCCCTAGAAAGATTACAATGGTGTGTTTTTAAGCTCAATTACTGTTAGTTTCTTAACTATATCCTCCTTTACCCTCCTACTTTTCCTACTTAAATGTACTAGTGAGAAAGAAAAAACAAAGTTATTCTACTTGCAAGCTGAAAAATATTTGTCATGAGTGATCCATTTGTTCAAAGTAACATTAAAATATAAGATTTTATCTTTATTTTTTATTTGTCTGAAAGAGGTTTTGTCATGGGAGATCCATATTAATCTATGTGATATTGGGGCACCTGGGTGGCTCAGTAGGGTAAGCGTCTGACTTTGGCTTAGGTCATGATCTCGTGGGTCATGAGTTCAAGCCCCACGTTGGGCTCTGTGCTGACAGCTCAGAGCCTGGAGCCTGCTTCGGATTCTGTGTCTCCTTGTCTCTGCCCCTCCCCCTCTCATGCTCTGTCTGTTTCTCTTAAAAATAAATAAACATTAAAACAAATTTTAAATAAATAAATCTGTGTAATACATATAGTTTGATGAATGATTTTTTTAACATATACAGACATACCTTGTTTTATTGTGCTTTGCTTTATTGCACTTTGCAAAGACTGTATGTTTTACAAATTGAAGATTTTTGGTAATCCTGTGTTGAGTAAGTTTATCACCACCGTTTCTCCAACAGCCTTTTCTCACTTATGTCCCTGTGTTAACATTTTGGTAGTTTTCACAATACTTCAAACTTTTTCATTGTTACTATATCTGCTATGCTGATCAATGGTTTCTTGAGATTAAATCTACTCCTGATGAAGACGTTGTGAAGTATGTTGAAATAACAAAAGATTTAGAATATTATATAAACTTAGCTGATAAATCAGCAACAGGGTTTGAGAAGACTGGTTCCAATTTTGAAAGAAGTACTACTGTGGGTAAAATGCTATTAAACAGCATCACATGCTATAGAAAAGAGTCAAAGTAAAGGAAAAGTCAACTGATACAAAAAACTTCATTGTTGTCTCATCTTAAAAAATTGCCACAGTCACCCCCACCTTCAGCAACTGCCACCCTGATTACTCAGCACCACCATCATTGAGGCAAGACCTTCCACCAGCAAAAGATTATGCAGAAAGCTCAAATAATGGTTGGCATTTTCTAGCGATAAAATATTTTTTAATTAAAGTATGTGCATTGTGTTTTTAAACATAATGTTATCACACATGTAATAAACTACAGTATAGTATAAACATACTTTTATATACACTGGGAAACCAAAATATTATTTTACTCACTTTATTGTGATATTTGCTATATTGCGGTGGTCTGGAATTAAATCTGCAATATTTCTGAGGTGTGCCTATAATGGTTTTACGTCTACCAGAAAGGTAAAAGGGATGCCAAATGGAGATAATTTTTTTCATAATGATCTTACAAAGCCATGTAATGGAAAGAGCACTGAATTTAGAGGTAGTTTTTTTAAGGTCAATTTTAGTTTAATATTATATCTAAGACCTGGAAAAATCACTTACATTATCTGAACTTTGGTTTTATCTTGCAAAAGATGGTGATAATATTTATTTTACAGATTTGTTGGGGATATTAAATGAAATTAAAGCGATTTGAGAATAAATATCATATAAATAACATAGTTTGTATCTTATATTCTGTTAATATGTCAAAGGCAGTTACTTTATTCCAAGAACCCAAGCAAAAACAGCAATTCATGTGAATAGGGAAAAGTATAATAAACAGGTGAACCTAAGGTTCTCCATCACACCATATAATGCCAAAAGACTAAAGATATTATAACTGGTCACTATGGCCATTCGTCATAACAAATAGATATTCTCAAAACTGAAGAATTCATCATCTAATAACATGTCTTTTAAAAAATTTCTATCAAATGATCAAGTTAATTATAAGTTAAAGACAAATGTGAGGTAAAAGCTGTCACACAATGGCTAGATAAATCACTGATCAGTTTGAACATGTATATAAAAAATTATGGGAATTACAGTTACATGAGAATGTAAATGTTTGGTGTCTTAATGTTAAATTGTCAACAAAAATGTAAAAGTCAAGCTACAAAGGACATAAACTTATGCCAATTTTCTTTATATCATGAGTTAATTGGTTCAGTAAAAATATAAATAAGGCGTTTTTAAAAACATAATTTAAAATTGTTAGAAGTTTTCATGGACTTTTTCTAACCTTACAAGTATCTTTAAAGCATTAGTATATTTTAGTGGGAAATATTTATGAGAAGTTCAGTATTTCCTTAAATTTTATTTCAGGTTTTTCTTCTGTAAACTTTAATATAAAATACTTTATTTTAGAATATAAAAATTAAATATGATTGCATTTTATGCATTTTTTATAAAAATACATATCTACCACTTTTTCTTATACAGACTGCAAAAGCTAATTCCTCACTTTTTTCAGCCCCATTTCCAGTGAGAAGTGGAATTATAGTATAGTTATAGCCTATGAGCTATAAGCAGAAATCTACTGTAGGAGAGAACTACCTAGAAAAATTTTTTTGTTTCCTTTGCAATATAGGAGAGGCACATCTCTGACTAGTACTTCCCTTTTGTTCATGTCTCAAATATAGATGCCTAGAAGGGTGCTTGGGCGGCTCAGTTGATTAAGCATCCAACTCTTGGTTTGACCTCAGGTAATGCATCCAACTCAGGTCATGACTTCACTTTCATGGGTTTGAGCTCTGTGTCAGGCTCTGCTCTGGCAGCACGAAGCCTGCTTGGGATTCTCTCCCTCTCTCTCTCTCTCTCTCTCTCTCTCTCTCTGTTCCGCTCCCACTCACACTGTCTCTGTCTCTCTCAAAATAAATAAATAAATAAATAAACTTAAAAAAATATATATATGTATGGATGGATGTAAAGTAGCCATTTTACTATGATGAGACCAAAAAAAGGGGGGGAGAGTACTAATAATAACACAGTTAAAATATATAGAGTTTTTATTTCATCACTGAGTTTCTATATCATTTCTAATTTCTTGTTATGTGGGAAAAAAGTAACCTTTATTCACCTAAACCACTATTGATTTAGTTTTCAGTAATTTGCAGTTGAAAGCAATGTTAGTTGATACACTATCTATCCATGTAAAACTATTAGTTTATACACATAAAGAAATATGTAGTATGATGTACTATTAATTATATATTATATCTGAAATTCTGAGTATATTTCCCCTTTCTGAACTTTGATGAATTGCTTACATCTTTCAAAATGAGAATATATTGTTTTTTTTAAGTGATTATTCTTCTAAAGTGTATGAGTATTTTTGAGGCTTGACAAAGTTATCACAGAACATAAACAATATTTCATATCTGATAAGAAATTAGACAGGAGATAAATTTTAAAACCATTATTTCGTAGTGAAGAAAACTCCTACATCAGACTGACAAAAAAACACTGCTCTTGCTGAATCCAATTGAGTGAGCAAAATGGCTTTTGTGCTAATTTTAAAAAGATAAGGCTGGAGTGCTTGGGTGGCTCAGTTAGTTAAGCATCAGACTCCTGATTTTGGCTTAGGTCATGATATCATGGTTTCTGAGTTCAAGCCCCACACTGGAGTCTGAACTGACAGTGAGGAGACTGCTTGGGATTCTTTGTCTCATGCTCTCTCTCTTCCCCTCCCCCACTTGCACTGTCTTTCTCTCCTTCTCAGAATAAATAAATAAATTTAAATAAAATAAAGAAATAAAATAGATACATCCAATGCCACCTTTCTTATACATAATAATTGTTGACCAGTAGTAATGAGTATTTTCAGCAGAAATCTTAAACTATAATAACATGTAGATGTGTTTGCTGACTTTTATAAAATAATTTAGGCTTTCTTTATAATTTGGTCATAGATACAAATACTTTTGTACTATTTACATGGATAGGTATGCTAAAACAAATTCATGGTATAAAACACTCAACTTATTTAAAGGAACATCTGGCACTCAAGAATGTTAGAAATGTACATATATTTAATAACAACTGACTATGAAATCATAGTATTTATTTAGTATTTATTTATAAATCCATAGTATTTATTATAGAAAATCATCCTTTAATTAATAATACTCTTTTAACTTTTCTCACATTAATATAAATGTAATGTATTATTCTTTTTTTCTACAGTTTAGAACTATCCACTTTAGCCTGAATTTATAAGCTTTATAGTAGGTGGCACATTATTTGAGCCTCTGAGCATTTTTTATTTTAATTTTTTAATGTTGATTTATTTTTGAGAGAGACAGAGTGAGAGTAGGGGAGGGGCAGAGAGAGAGGGAGACACAGAATCCAAAGCAGGCTCCAGGCTCTGAGCTGTCAGCACAGAGCCCAAAGTGGGGCTCGAACCCACAAACTGTGAGATCATGACCTGAGCCAAAGCCAGATGCTTAACCAACTGAGCCACCCAGGCACCCCAAAACTCTAAGCATTTTTAATAATCATTTAATTCAATCCAACCACAGACACTCAAATATTTAGCACTGATTTTTAGTTTGGTTATTGTTTTGCCTCATTATTTAACTCATAATACTATACTTCATGTTTAAAAAAGATAATTTAGTTTTATTATATACAAAGCAAATTAGTGAAGTAGAAGTAACTTAGAAAGCCAGAATACTTCACCTGCTTTGCATAAAACACTTAATATTTTGTGAGCATCAGTTAATCCCTCAGGTCAATAATTCGCTCTCTTGCAAGGGTAAAATGAAGTAGAGCAGATTGGTTTTATTAGAACCGTTGCTCAATTGTAGTAAAAATTCCAAACTAAAATCAATATATTTTAGACTACTCAAAATATGTGGGATTTTCACTTTATTTTTTCCTTAAAATGTAGTTTCATTAGATTCTTGATCTGTTTGTGCCATTTTCCCCCCATTTCAAAGTTGTTTCATGGAATTCCTTCTAGAATATGATAAAAAACAGATACAAAAGTTTGCCAATGTATTGTAGAATAGGGCAAAGCCTCTGATGGACAGCACACATCTAGCTTAGCAGTGGCCTTAAAGCATAGAGCTTCTGAAGTCCATACATCACTGTTACCTTGTTATATTCTTTGGTAACCCTTCTTATTTCTCGGTTTTGAAAGGACAGAGTACAGAAACCTAAACAATTAAGACGAAATTTTGAGGCAGAATAACTACTATGTGCACATGAAAAAAGTAGAGGTGGCAGCATTTTTTCCCTCTGGGCGGGGGGCAGAGGGTGGAGATAGGCCAGGCACATTTTTCATCATTATTCCTGCTCATGAGTAAAGCAATGAAAGGAGGGTGAGTTTTTTTCCATAAATAATCATAAGGACAGAGTCAGGTATGTTTATAAATAGAAAATATATATATATATAATGCATATATAAGATATATACATTTTATATATAGCTAGATTATTCACTGCACTTCTGTGAAGAAAAGCAAAATGTATTTTAGAGATAATGCATGATTGCATGATATCTTTGGCTGAACACAGCAAAGCACAAAAGAAACCAATTATACCCCATGTTGTGAAATTACTTAAATTTCTACGTTTTAATCCTTGTTGGTTAAACTCATGATTAACTGTTCACAATGTGTTATTACAACTCTGCCAGAGCTCCTGGGGTCATTGAATCTCTGTAGAATACCTTCCTAGCTAAAAAGCTCTGTCTTTCTTTTCTAATGGATGGTGAGTGTGTTGGGAGAAGAAGGATATTGGAGGAGAAAGAGAAAGCATCATCATCACAGACTCTATATACTGGCATATTTGCCTCCATATATACTCCCTCCAACTTTCTAGTACAGCAATTTCCAAATAATTTTTAAAAAGCATTGATGAATGAGTTATTTAATGAAACTGGCTGACCCTCTTTAATGTCCAGAGACCCACTGAGAGGAGGAAAGGGGGAAGACAAACTCCACCAGATAGCCGAGATGCTGAGAATAAAGGACCCAATGAGGCCTTGAACTTCATCTGGGAACTGTGCCCTGGGAGCTATCCAAGGTACTAACCAGGCACAGCTTAAATTTTGTTCCAATTCTGATTAGTTTGTCCTTGGGAAGCAGGGGGGATAAAAAGAATAGAGAGAGGTGATAAAAAGAATAGAAAGAGAAACTTGATGTCGAAGTTGTGAGTTTGAGCCCCACGTTTGGTGTAGAGAGCACAAAAATAATAATAAACTTTAGAAAAAGGTAGAAAGAACAGAGAAACGTTATTCTACCTACTCTAAGTTCAAGTCTTGACTTTTACTATTGCAAGTTATGCATTTAATTTCTCTAAGTCTTAATTTCTTCACCTGGAAATGGACATAATAATGCTACCTATCTCATAGGATCATAAGATGTTGTAAGGATTAAATTGGTTAACACAAGTAAAGAATTTTACACAATGCCTGGCACAGAATAGGTACTTTATAAGTGTTAACTTTTTATTATTCATATAGTCAAAATATAATACAACAAGTACCCATATGTATAACCATATATGTTACATTTTGTTACATCAACCCCCAGATATAATGCTTATCTCTTCTACTAGAATTTTATACTCCATAGGGGCAGAAGGTATGTCTCTCTTTAACCATTATTTCCCCAGTACCTGTTCCAAAATAGGTTTTCAATGCACATGTGCTGAAAATTAATAAATGAAGTAAGGAAATAATAGAGTGACCATGAAGGAAAGAGAGCAGGTTGCATCACCAAAGCCATTTGAAAGAGGGGAAAATGTGCACAGTATATTCCCAGCTTAGGAAAAACTGGAGCCAAAGAGCAACCAAAAAAAAAAAATGGTCCTACTTTAATTTCTACCTATGAGAAATTCTTTTGGGGAATTTTTAAAGGATAGAATAATACTATAAATACCTGGGCCAATTTTCACAATAAAATGCTTTGGGAACTGACGTATTTTTCAGCTTTATCTTAAGGATGTTTGACCCTACAAAGTCCTCTAAGTTTATAGACTTTACTCCAGTACCACACAGGCAGCATAGTATAAAAACAAGCCACTTGTGCCCTCCAAATGTTTATAGTTTCCATCCTAACCTCTGACTGTAAATTATTTAGAATTTAGAATCCAAATATGCCCCTAGATCGTCCTGTTTTCTGACATCAATAATCATCTTCCAGAAGATTGTCCTTCCTCAGTATGTACCTGATGCCCATCATGCTTCCTGAGCTCTAGCATCTATTTTATGACTATAATTTTCTTTTTACTCCTATGATTCCTTTCTGAGCCAATCTGAACACACATGCCAAATAACCAGTCTTCCTTGGAAAAGACCTCAATACTATGGACCCAGATACAAGTTAACTATCTGACTCTCATTTCACATGAAATCAATGAAACTCTGGAAAATGTGTGTGAAAAAGAAGTGCAGTATACAGGTAGCTGGACTTATAATCGTTCCAACCTCACCAAATACAAAAGCAACAAAAAAAGTTTGATGAGAATGGAATTCTTAGAATCTGGTTTTATGTACTTCCTAAATGCTAACTGGATTTTGTACAGTTATATCGATTTCATCGTATTCAAAATACCACACTTTTAAGAACAATAAAATTCATATTGAAAAATGACGTCTATTTTTTCCTAATAAAAAAGTTTCTTATCCTATGGAGTGAGCCTCCAAATGAAGAAATAAGAGAAAAATTATTGTATGATTAAGCACACTGAATACAGAATAATGAAATATATTTGGAATGATGGGCAGGTTGATCTGCTAAGTTTGTGTCCTTACAGCCTTTATGATTGCGTAAGATTGTATGGGCTGCATAAATGTTTTCCTTTTCTCTTTAATTGTCATATCATTTATTTTTTCCCTCTTGTAGGACATTAGGCAAAAGAGACAATAGCTCATTTATCAAAGATGAAGACTCTGCTCACAAATAAATATATACATAGGCATAATTGCAGGCTGATTGATTCTGAAGTCTTACAGAGACCATATACTAATGACTGTGACAACTAGGCAGAACTAGAACCAAGAGGCCAAAGAATTTTCCTTTTACATGAAATAACTGCATAGCTATGTTGATTTGCATTTTAGTGGAACGAAAATTTCCATTCCTAGAAAAAGAGAAATTTAAGCTCTTTTTAAAAAAAAATTTTTATGTTTATTTTTGAGAAAGAGAGACAGAGCGTGAGTGGGACAGAGTGAAAGGGAGACACAGAATCAGAAGCAGACCCCAGGCTCTGAGCTGTCAGCACAGAGCCTGACACGGGGCTCAAATTCACAAATAGTGAGATCATGACCTGAACCAAAGTCAGACGCTTAAATGACTGAGACACCAAGGTGCCTCTCAGTTCTTAACTTAAGTTTTTAAAAGCTGATTATACTGGTTGTAGGGGTCAGTAGAAAGAGAAATATGCCATAAGCTGTCATCAAAGCCATGAAGAATAATTTCCAAAGTGTTCATTAAAATAAAGAATCAATCATATTATAAAGACTAATGCTATCATAGAACACATTTATGTCCTATGAATTGCCTCTGTTTTTATGCCCATTTCAAAAATATATATAAAAATAAATATAACATTTCATAGATTTCTTTGGAAAACTTTATCCTACTTGTTGCCTTCACGGGACTTTTAAGAAATGTGCCTTTATCTTAAAATCCAATGTGATTATAGATATTCCATGCTTCTCAATAAAGAAAGTAAAGTTAATTGGCATTCAGAGTATTGAGAATTTGAATATTGAATCAATGGTATAAACCAGGGATTGATATATATTATAATTACCTTAAAGAAATCGAAAGATTTTTAGATATAAAGAAAGATGTTATGATAATACAATTAATGATATTAGGGTATTGTAAAGAATGTCTGTGTATCACAAAATTTGGGGATCAGCCTAGAACAGAAAAAAATATATACAGTGAAACAAAGTTTATAGTGCTTACCTAATACTGTGTAGAGGAGGGAACCAGTCAATTAAATTCAATTTCTTGTACTGTGAATTCATGCCTCTTATGGGATTGGATTATTAGTTTATCACAGCTTAATTTTATTAGCCATTTAAATCAATCAAACAATTCTTGCTCCAATTTCATGGTGTCTGAACAATATGACTTCCGGAATAGAGATTTCTGAACAGAGATGACAGGCAGAGCAGCCAACATGAGTATCTTGTTCATACTATGTTATAAATCACTATGAGTTAATAAGTAGGCAACCTGCTTAATATATCAGTCCTTATGATGTTCCTTATGATGAGTCCCTTAAAGACAGATCCATGGCACTAATTTAATCAAGTTTGAGGTTCCCCAAGCCATTGATAGTTGACACAAAAACAAGGCATAGTTTTTCAGTTACCATCATGAAGGCATAAGATAATCAGGCTTTTCTTAGCTGTTATTTGACCTCATAATTACCACTTAAACTGTGAAATAAGAAATGACAGAAAAAAGAGCCTGTGGAAGCAAATCATGGCCATTCTATCAAATGTGACCTTAAAGAAAACATACACGGTCTTTGTTACAAATTCTACTGCTGCTTAATTACAAACCATTCTTCATGGCCTAGAACAACAAACATATGATCAAGGATTCTGCAGGCCAGAAATTGGGAAGGCACAGTAGGAATATTTGTTCCTTTTTCTAGAGTCTCAGTTGGGAAGACTCAAATGGTTAGAATAAATCCCATGCCTGAGCCCTGAAGTTATAGGATGAATCTTCACTGAGATGTTGGGCACTTGGGTCAAAATGATTCAAAGAATAGGGGCAACCGGGACTGTTGACCAGAGCACCTACATGTGACCTCTCCCTTTGGTTTGGGATTTCCAGACCATGTGGTCACAGGAACAACATCTTCTTATGAGAAAGCATCCAAGAGTGGCCATCCCAAGAGAAACAAAGAAAGCAGAATGGCCTTTTCTGACTTACCTTTAGAAATCATGCAGTTTCACTTGTACTAAATTCTATTATTAAACTTATTTATAATAAGTTACTAAGATTCACCCAGAATTCTTTTTAGTTTTCTCCATAGCATACTTACATGTTATTACCTAATTCTTTATTGCCTACATTAAACCTACATTAAATGTAAATGTGTTTAATGTATTGTCTACATTAGCCTACATTAAAATATAGACTTCATGAGACAGAAATTATGTTGTTGTTTATTCATTGACCTTTTCTCAACACTTGGCACTATCCTAGCACATAACTAATGCTAATAAATCCTTATTGATTAAATTAATGAATAAATAAATTTTTATATTTCCTTGATAGATATTAAAATAAGCAAAGATATTTAGAAAACATGGACATGCTATATTTTCAAAGCTGGAAGTTACAGTATTGAATTTGAAACCTGTGATTATCTAAAAATGATTCATAGAACACTAAATCTATGCTATATTGCACAATACAGGTTTCATGGTCAAGTATATTTGGGAAACACTTAATGCCAGTTAATTCTTGGAAAATCACTCTACTTAGCACATTAAAGGCTCTGAGAAACCTTATCATTTTTTTTAAAAAAGCTTAATTTTGCTCTATTCACTGTCCCCCACTTTACCATAAAACACTTCTAATCATTGAGTAGTTACTTACCTTCCATGGGGCTAGTTTTCACAGAACACATTTTAGTTAAGCCCCTCATTGTAAGTTAATTAAAGTTATTTCTTGATATTTAGGTTCCAGAAACATATAAATATAAAGGTCCACTCTCTGGAGATATCAAAATATGGTGACAGAATTTAAGCTTCTTACTTAAGTCACAAGAAGAGTTATTGGAAAGCTCAGAATGAAAGCCAAGGTCTTGTTCCTATCAGTAAAATACTCCTTTTACAACACCGTGGTTTTTCCAGATTCATAGACACAACTCTACCTTGGACTTACCATGACAGATGGTTATTCTCTTTTTAAAAGCCTTTGAGAGATACAATTTGTAATCTCCCTCAGTAGCCTGCCCCATTATTTATCAAGTCAAACTCAGATTGCATTAGGGTGGGATTCCATTCCAGAGGGAAAGCATTTTCTTTGTCTGATTTAAAATGTTCCATTAAAAAAATAATTTACAATAATTTCACAAGCACAGTTTGCACTTGTGCGTTGGCCAATAGGGTGGTGGAGCTTGGAGCAGTGTCTTCAGCATGCACTCAGTCCTTGGCACTAGGCCCTAGTTTAATGACAGTCTGAGTCCTCACACTCACAGGCCCCTCCCAGTGAGGCTGCCAAGGGTTTGTCATAGTCATGCACATCAGTCAGTCATGAGAATGGAATGTGAAATGGTCCAGAATGCAGCAGACCCTGAAACAGAGCGTTTTCCAGCTCCAAAATGCCAAATGTTTAAAGTACAAACCTCTATATATTTCACTGAAGTAATAAAATACATAATTAAATCATCAGATTCCCTCTTTATTTCCTCAAAGATGTTAATCACTATACTCATTTAGGTATATAACTTCATTTATCAAGTACTTTTCTATAGGCTGACATTCATCCATTTGTCCCACTATATTATGTAATAAACAAAATCTTAGGAAACTAGAGGAAAAATATTATGCAAGATAAAATACAGACTTTGCATTTCTACAGGTCCAGTTTGGGTTCAATATTGCCTCATCAACTGTTATGTAGCCTTTAGCAGGTTACTCAATACAGCCATGGTTTCCAAATATGAAAAATGAGGACAGTAAGTACAGCTTCACTCTACTTTTATAAGAACTAAATAAGAAAACATATTTAAAAGTAGCTGACAAAATGCCTGGCACATAGTAGTTTTCAGTAAATATTCTTTCCTGTCTCATATAAAATCAGAATTGTATTCTAAGTCTCTTGAGAAACTTAGTAACTAAAAGAATCTTGAGATAGGGGTGGAAAGGAATTGTTGTTAAATTGGGTATAGTTTCATTTTGCAAGATCAAAAAATTCTAGATATCTGTTACAAAACAATGAGAATACAGATAACACTACTGAATTATACACTCAAAATGTTTAAAATGGGAGGTGCCATCAACAAGATGTTGGAATAGGGAGCTCCCTACTCATATTCCCCATCAGCAACAATAATTGGACAGCTATCTGTGGAAAAAAAACTGTCTTTGGGGGAGCTTTGGGATCCAGGTAGGAGATTTTGAAACACTGGTGGAGCCCAAGACCAACAAGGGCCATTTTGAGAAAGTAGGCCGGTACCCACTTAGCAGATTTGTTGGCTCTGGTCCTAGCAGCAGCCATGTGACATAGCTCTAACCCATTTAATTGTAATCCTGGAGACAATACCATCATCCTAGAGACCCAATAGATGTTTACATACTGAAACCAAATCTGTAAGGACTAGAAGAGGTGTTTGCTCCTTCAAATGCACAGACACCAATACAAGGCTACACAGATCACAAAGAATCAGACAAAAATGACACCACCAAAGAAACCAATAAAGTTCCCAAAGAAATGGAGATCTACATATTGCCTAACAAAGAAGGCAAAATAATAATCTTCAAGAAGATCAGTGAGACGTAAGAGAACACAAATAGACAAAAAAAAAAAATGAAATCAAGAAAGTAATATTTAACAAGCGAGAAGGTTAATAAAGAAATAGAAACTAATAAACAAACAAACAAACCAATAAATAATGACCAAACAGGAATGCTGGAGGCAAAAAATACAATAACAGCACTGAAAAATTTAATAGAGTTCAACAGCAGCCTCAATCATGTAGAAGAAATCATTGGCTAACTTGAAGACCAGTCATTTGAAATTAGCCATTTAGAATAGCAAATTTTAAAAAAATGAATGAAAAAGAGTGAAGAATCATATGGGACCTATAGGACACCATGAAGCATTACAGGAGTCCAAGAAGAAGTGACAGAGAAAGGAGAAGAAAGCTTATTTTTATAAAAATGGCCCAAAACTTCCCAAGTCATGAGATAGATATGGACACCAAGATACATGAATCTCAAAGGACTTCAAACAAGATCAATACAAAGGATTACACTGAGAAATACTATAGATAAATTCTCAAAAGTGAAAGACAAAAAGAAATTATAAAAATAGCAAGAGAAGACATTTGTCACACACAAAGGAACCTCCAAAAGACTATCAGTGTACTTCTCAGCAGAATATTTGCAAGCCCAGAGGGAGTGGAATATATTCAAAGTGCTCAAACAACAGAAAAAGCAAAACAAGAATATTATACTCTAGAAATAAGGGAGAGATAAAGATATTTCAACATAAATGAAAGCAGAGGGATCTCATCACTGGTAGATACGCATAAAAATGCTAGAGAGAGTTCTTCATGTTGAAATGGAAAGGCACTAAATAACATAAAAACATGAAAGTATAAAACTCATTATTAATGGTAAATATATAGCCAAATTCATAATATTCTAATTCTGTAACTGTGGTACCTAAATTACTTTTAATCAGCTTAAAACAGATTCTTACAAGATGTTATATGCAAACCTCATGGGAACCACAAAGAAGAAACCTCTAACAGATAAAAAAGAGAGTAAGAAATCAAAGCATACCACAACAAAAACAATCACAAATAAAAAAAAAATAAGAGAAGGAAAGAAGAACTACAAAACAGAAAACACTAAGAAATTATAAAAGTAAGTCCTTCACTATGAATAATTACTTTAAATAAAAATGGAATAAATTCCCCAATCAAAAGACACAGTGTGAATTGAATGGGTAAAAAACAGATTCAACTGTGTGCTGCCTATAAGAGGCTCACTTTAGATTTAAAGACTTATATAGGCCGAAAGTGAAAGGTTAGAAAAAGATATTCCATGCAAATACTAAACAAAATAGAGCAGAGGTGGCTATACTTACATCAGACAAAATAATTGTTTAGTCAAAATTGGCCACAGAGAAAGGTTACTATATAATGATAAAAAGATAAATTCATCAAGAGGAAATAACTGTTTTAAATATATATGCACCCAACATTGGAACACTTAAATATTTAAAGCAAATATTTACAGAACTGAAGGGAGAAAAAGACAGCAATGCAGTTATAGGGGACTTCAATACCCTATTTTTAAGAATGGACAGTTCATTCAGAGAGAAAATCAATATGATAACAGCAGACTTTCATAACACTAAGTGGACCTAATAGACATATACAGAAAATTCCCCCCAATAGCAGCAGAATGTACACTGTTTTTAGGTACCCATGGAAATTAGTCAGAATAGATCACATAGATCACGGGACACAACACAAGTCCAAATAATTTAAGAAGACTGAAATCATATCAAGTATCTTTTTATAACCACAATGATATGAAACTAGAAATCAATAACATAAGTAAAATTGGAAAACTCACAAATATGAAGATATTAACACATACTGAATAACCAATGAATCAAAGAAAAAGGCAAAAATAAAATTTAAAAAAAAATCTTGAAACAGGTAAAAATAGAAAACAAAATACCAAAACTTAGGGGATGCAGCCAAAACAGTTCTAGGAAGAAATTTTATAGTGATAATTGCCTACATTAAGAAAAAAAAGTTCCCAAATAAATTGTCTAACTATACTTCATAGAATTGGAAAAATAACAACTAAGCTCAAAGTAAGCAGAAGGAAATGATATATCAAGACATGAGTAGAAATAAATAAAATAGAAGCTAGAGAGACAACAGAAAAGATCAACAAAAGTGAGAGGTTTTTTAAAAAAGATAAAATTGACAAAACTTAGCTACGTGAACCAAGAAAAAAAGAGAAGATTCAAATAAATAAAATTTTAAATGAAAGAGAAGACATACAACTGACACCACAGAAATACAAAGGATCATAAGAGACTACTATCAACAATTAAATGCGATAAAGTGGATAACCTAGAAGAAATGGTAAGTTCCTAGAAACATTCAACCCATCAAGACTAAGTCATGAACAAATAGAAAACTGAACAGACTAATAATAAGAGATTTCAGCAGTAATAAAAAATTAAAAACAGCATAGCAAAAAAAAAAAAAAAAACCCAAAAACTAAAAGGCAAATACAGAATGGGAGAAGAAATTTGCAAGTGATGTATCTGATAAAGAGTTAGTATCCAAAATCCATAAAGAACTTATCAAATTCAACACCCAAAAAAACAAGTAATCCCGTTAAGAAATGGGCAGAAAACATGAATAGATATTTCTCCAAAGAAGACATTCAGATGGCTAACAGACACATGAAAAGATACTCAACATCAGTCATCATCAGGGAAATACAAATCAAAACCACAATGAGATACTACCTCACACCTGTCAAAATGGCTAAAATTAACAACACAGGAAACAACGGATGTTGGTGAGGATGTGGAGGAAGGGGAACCCTCTTACACTGTTGGTGGGAATGCAAACTGGTGCAGCCACTCTGGGGAACATGGAGTTTCCTCAAAAGGTTAAAAATAGAACTACCCTATGACCTAGCAATTGCACTAGTAGGTATTTAACCAAAGGATACAAATATACTGATTTGGAGGGGCACATGCACCCCTATATTTATAGAAGCCTTATCAACAATAATAAATTTCCAAAGTATGGAAAGAGCCCAAATACCCATCAATTGATAAATGAATAAAGAAGGTATAGTGTATGTGTGTGTATATGTATGTGTGTGTGTGTGTGTGTGTGTGTGTATATATTATTGTTGATAAGTCTTCTATAAATATAGGGGTGCATATATACATACATATACACACACATACACTACACCTTCTTTATATATATATATGTGTGTGTGTGTGTGTGTATACACACACACACACACACACACACACACACACAATGGTATATTACTCGGCCATTAAAGAGAAAACAGATGAACATGGGAGAAGAAAGGAAAAAAAAAGAGAAAGGGAGGCAAACCATAAGAGACTCTTTTTTTTTTACATTTATTTATTTTTTGAGAGAGAGAGAAAGAATGAATGGGAGAGGGGAAGAGAGAGAGGAGACAGAGGATCTGAAGCAGGCTCCACACTGTGAGCACAGAGCCCAATGCAGGGCTCAAACTCACAAACCACCATGAGATCATGACCCGAGCCAACATCAAGAGTTCACTGCTTAACTGACTGAGCCATCCAGGCCACCCATGAGACACTTAACTATAGAGAACAAACTGAGGGCTGCTAGAGGGGAGGTGGACAAGGGATGGACTAAATGGGTGATAGGTATTAAGGAGGGCACTTGTTGAGATGAGCACTGGATGTTATATGTAAGTGATGAATCACTAAATTGTACATATGAAACCAATGTTAACTAGAATTTAAATAAAAATTTGAAACAAAATTTAAAAACTCCCAACAAAGGAAAGGCCAAGACAAGATGGCTTCATGGGTGAATTTTATCAAACATTTAAAGAATAATTAATGTCAGGTCTTCTCAAACTCTCCCATTTTGAAAAGGAGAAAACACTTCCAAACTCATGGCCTTTATGAGGCCAGCAATATCCTCACACTGAAGCCTGACAAGGACACCAAAGAAGAAAAAAAAAAAAAAAAGAAAAAAAGAAAAAGAAAAAGAAAACTACAGACCAATATATTTGCTGAACACACATGCAAAAATCCTCAAAATAAAATACTAGCAAGCCAAATTCAATATCACATTAAAAGGAACCATGATCAAGTTAGATTTATCCTTGGGGTGCCAGGATGTTTCAAAATATTCAAATCAATCAATATGATACACCACATTAATAGAATGAGAGATTAACAGCCATAGGATCATCTCAATAGATGCAGGAAAAGCACTTGACAGAATTGAATATCCTTTCATGAAAAAATGCTCAACAAATGAGGTATAGAAGGAATGTACCTCAATATAATGAATGCTGTATGTGACAAGTCCACAGCTGATAGCATACTAAAGAGTGAATAGCTGAAAGTTTTTCCTCCAAAATCAGGAACAAAACAAGGGTGCTCAGTCTCACCAATTTTTAAAAAAATGTATTTATTAATTTTGAGAGCAAACAAGGAAAAGAGAGGAGCTTGAACTCATGAACTATGAGATCATGACCTGAGCTGAAACTAAGTGTTGATGTTAAACCTGACTGAACCATGCAGGTGCCCCTGGTCTCATCACTTCTATTCAACACAGTAATATAAGTCCTGACCAGGCAATCAGGTAGGAAGCAGAAATAAGAGACATCCAAGAAGGAAAGGAAGAACACTGTTTCTATGTTGTAGATGGCATAATCTTATGTATATAAAACCCTGAAAACTCCACTAGAAAACTGTTAGAACTAATAAATTCAGGAAAGTTGCAGGATGCAAAACCAAAATACAAGATCAGTTATGTTTCTATACATCAACCACATATTATCCAAAAAAGAACTAGAAAAAAATCCCATTTACAATGGCATCAAAAAAATAAAATTCTTAAGAATAAATTTAACCAAAGAGGTGAAAGATCTGAATAATGAAAACTATAAAATATTGATGAAAGACATTGAAGAAGACACAAATAAATGTAAAGGTATCCTATGTTCATGAGTTGGAAAAACTAGTATGATTACATATTCATATTATCCAAAGCAATATACAAATTTAATACAGACTATCAAAATTCTTTTTTTAATGTTTATTTATTTATGTTAAGAGAGAGAGAGCACGATCTGGAGAAGAGGAGAGAGAGAGGGAAAGAGAGAATCCCAAGCAGTCTCCACATCTTCAGCGCAGAGCTCAATGCAAGGCTCGATCTCACAACTGTGAGATCATGACCTGAGCCAAACCCAAGAGTCAGATGCTTAGCTGACTGAGCCACTTAGGCACCCCTAAACTATCAAAATTCAAATGGCATTTTTCATAGAATTGAAAAAAATCCTCAAATTTGCATGGGACCACAAGAGGTTCTGAATATCCAAAACAATCTTGAGAAAGAACAAAGCTAGAGGTATCACACTTCCTGATTTCAAACTATATTATAAAGCTATAGTAATCAAAACAGTATTGCATTGGCATAAAACAGATATTTAGACCAATGGAACACAATAGATAACCCAGAAATAAACCCAAACATAAATGTTTAACTTTTTATATTTTTAATCTTTGACTAGAATACCAAGAATACACAATGAGGAAAGGACTGTCCCTTCAATAAATGGTTTTGGGAAAGCAACTATGCAAAAGCATGAAATTGGACACTTACCTCATGCTGTACACAAAAATTTACTCAAAATATATTAAAGTCTTAAATGTAAGACCTGAAATCATAAAACTAACTCTCAGAAGAAAACATAGGGAAACAGGTCTTTAACATTAGTCTTGACAATCTTCTTTTTGTAGATGACACCAAAAGCACAGGTAACAAAAGCAACAGTAAACAAGTGGAAGTAAATCAAACTAAAAAGTTTCTGTACAGAAGAGACAGTCAATGAAATTAAAAGGCAACTTACAAAATGGGAAAAAATAGATACATCTGATAAGTGGTTAAATCCAAAGTATACAAAGTACTCATATAATCCAGTTCTAAAACGGGCAAAAAACCTAAACAGACATTTTTTTTTCAAAGAAGACATAGAAATGGCCAACAGGTACATGAAATGATGCTCAATGTCAGTAATGATTAAAGAAACACAAATAAAAATCACAGTGGAATACCATTTTGCACCTGTTAGGATAATTAGTATCAAAAAGACAAGAGATAACAATTTTCAGCAAAAGTATAGAGAAAAGGGAACTCTTGTGCACTATTGGTGAGAATGTAAATTGATGAAGCCACTATAGAAGCAGTATGAAGGTGGAGACTCTGCCAAAAAATAAAAAACTACCATACAATCCAGCAATTCCACTTCTTAATATACATCCAAAGGAAATGAAATCACTATCTCAACAAGATATCTGCACTCCCATGTTCAATGCAGCATTGTTCATAATAGCCAAGACATGGAAATAACCTAAATGTCTGTTGATGGGTGAAGAGATAAAGAAAATGTGACATGTATATAGTGGAATGTATATATCCATATATATGGATATGTATTGAATTTTTGTATAGAGTAGAATATTAATCAGCCATAAAAAAGAAGGAAACCTTGCCATTTGTGACAACATAGATGAAACTAGAGAGTATTATGATAAGGTAGACATAGAAAGACAAATACTGTATGATCTCACTTGCATATATAATCTAAAAAAGTTAAACTCATAGAACCAAAGAGTAGAACAGTGGCTTCCAGACATCAGGAGATGGGGGAAATAGGAATGCTGGTCAAATGGACACAAACTTTCAGTTATAAAATAAATAAGTTTTGGGGATCTAATTACATCATGGTGATTATAGTTCATAATACTGTATTATATACTTAAAACTTGCTAAGAGAGTATATCTTAAATTTTCTCATCAAAAAAAAAAAGTATATGACGTAAGGGATCTGTTTACATTGGGAAAAAAGGGTTAACATAATATTTATGTTACTTGTTCTTTAGCACAGTTAAAACATCTAAATGTTTTTCAGTATTTTATTTTTTTTGTTTCAAATTTTTATTTAAATCCTAGTTAGTGAACATACAGTGTAATATTGGTTTCAGGAGTAGAATTCAGTGATTGATCATTTACATGCAATGCCCAGTGCTCATCCCAACAAGTGCCTCCCAAATGCCCATCACCCATTTAGCTCATCCACTACTCACTGTCCTTCCATCAACCCTCAGTTTGTTCTCGGTAGTTAAAAACTTTTTTAATTAAGAAAAGAGAAAAACATCAGAAAATCCCAATGGAAAACACCCAACCAGTACTCCTCAAAATCTCAAAGGCATGAAACACAGGGAAAATCTGAGAAACTATCACAGCCAAAGAAGCCTAAGAAGACATGATGACTAAATGTAATGTGGTGTTCTGAATGGGATCATGGGGCGGAAAAGGGCCTTACTTATAAGCAATGACCTTTATCACCTCGCAATAAGTGGATTTGCTTACCTTCCACATTTTGGTGGTTAGGCCAAGTAGACCAGGGTAGAGACCTTAGACCAATAGGAGCCAATGAACCCATGGTATAAGATCTGAATAATTGGGTAGTCAAAAAACAGTAGAAAAAAATTATTATTTTATGGAAATAGTCTAGTTGAACTGTTTAAGCTTGGCTTTATTGTAATAGAATCATTTGAAAGGTAATTGTGGTTCCAGGTATTCTCTTTGATAGATAGTTTAGGCATTTAGCTATTTTGAATTTTTGCATTAAAATTTTATAGCCTTATGAGTTATGTTATGTAACTATCTTAATTTACTTTCCATTGAATTGTTAAGGTGAATAATTTTATTTTGATTTTAACATGCCCAGAAAGCATATTTTTGGTGTGAAATGTCAAAGTATGTTTTTCTTCCCTACATGAAAATAGCTTACAGATTTGGTTGACATTTTATATAAAGTGATTTCTATAGTTTGAGGCACAAGTGAACTTCAATTTTAACCTTGTAATGATTATACATGTTTATGGAAAATGAATTGAAATGTAGAAGTGCAATCATTGTCTGCCTTTTTTCAGGTTTTGCCAGGCCTAAATGCCTTTTTATTTAGAGAATTTTCCATGCCTTTGAGTTACTAAAAATCAAAATAATGTAAACTGGTACATTTTTATTTGGTTGAATCTGTAGCCAAAAAGGCAGTGACCATGAGCTTTATTCATAATATCATATTTTGCATGGGCTTTGCCTATGGCTCTTGGAACACATTGGTAATATATCAGGAAAAGGGGAATAAACCATTCTGGAAGAATGGTCTGGCTTAGGGATGTCAGAAAGCAAAGTTAGAGCATAATGTAATCTTGGGAGATCTGTGGTGGTGTTTGTTGTTAAAAGGCCCTGCCTGGTGGGTGGGTGCTTAGCAGCAAACTAGACACTTATCATTAGGCTGGTGGCACTCAATTGGATGCAAGGAGAATACAAGAGGTTTGATATAAGACCTCAACAAGTAGCCAACGGGACTGTGATAGGACCCGTCTCCCAAAGAAGGAGCTGGCTACAGCCAGGAGGCTTTAAGAATACTGGCCAAATGAGCTGGAGTTCTGGGTGCTAGTATCAGTAGTATATTTGAACACAAACTAAGAAGTGGGTTAAAGGCCAGATGTAAAGAATTTGCACAGAAGTGGGAAAACAGAAACAAATGCTCAGGATTAGTGATCCAGTTGTGGGGATTCCAGCTAATTCTAGATCTCACTTATTAACTGGTTCTCTCAATGTTATTCTCATTGGCTTGAGGATAGAGGAGTTTTGAGCTTATGGCAGAGGATCCTTGGTTTCTAGTGATGAATAAGCAGAAATGGAATCACATGAGATCTTTAGAACAAATATTTTCAACTCAGTCAACCAATTGGTTTTATTTTTCCTTTTCATTGCTCTGATTAATTGATTGGATTAATCTTTTACTTTAGGATTATATGGACATAACCTAATGTACATGGCATTTTCTTCTATATGATATTGAGTTCTTACAAATTAAATTCGAAACCTTCTTTCATCTCAAGTATTTAGAACTATATTATACAGTATTCTTGATTTGAAGCATATTTTTAAATATTTTGGTCATGTCTAAACTCATTTCAAGTAAAATTTTTGGAAATTTTTTTTATTAGAGTCTAAAATACATTGAGGAAAATGTATACATTATAAGCGTACAACTTAATGAATGTTCACAAACTGAACATGTCCAGATCAAGGAATAGAATATTACTAGTATCCCAGAAGCCTCTTCAGTTCTCTCTTCTAGTTACTCTGAAAGAATAGTCACTCCCCTGAAAATAGATAGGTTTTGTGTGTCTTTGAACTTTATGTGAAATGTATCATATAATATATATTCTTTTGTGTCTGTTTTCTTTTGCTTAGTGTTATATTTATGAGATTCCTCAACGTTGCTCTTAGTTATAATCATTTATTATCATTTCTGTGCAGTATTCCACTGTATAAATATATCATAATTTCTTTTATTACTTCTACTGGTGAACAAGTAGTGTCTTATATTGGTGTATTATGTATAGTGTTGCTATCAACAGGCCAGTACCTGTCTTTTGGAAAACATATGTGCATACTGTGGATACTGTGGAGTGAGATTTCAGGGTTATGCATCAGTGAACGTTTTCAACATGGTAATGATGTTCACAAATTTGTCAGTTAGCCAATCCCAAAGATTTTCTGTTATCACAAACATATCACAGATCTATCCTCACTGCGCTTGATTTCTATTGCCCTACTTTTTGCCTCAGTTTTTATACACAGAGATTTAGTTATGTGCCTCTTTCTTCTGTTATACATTTATAATTTCTCAAATATTAATTCTGAAACACAAGCACTCTAATTTTAATGAGGTAAGGAATACAACAACCCTATTCTCAGTTTTAAAAATTCACACATCAGTCTACTTAGTTTTTAGGCTAAACCATCATTTCTCAAATAGAGAAGAAATATTAAAATAGCCTAATGTAAAGTTGTTATCCTTTTTAAAAGTTGACCATGTTGGGGTATCTAGGTGGCTCAGTCAGTTGAGTGTCCGACTCTTAATTTAAGCTCAGTTTAACAGGTTCACAGGCAAAATAATGGCGTATAAAGTAGTTGATATAGGAACTGGTATGCAAATACTAGCTGGGAAAAACTCCAGATTGTGTCAAAATGAATACATGACCAACGATCAAGAGAACAAAGCTATTGGGGTGCCTGGGTAGCTTAGTCGGTTAAACATCTGACTCTTGATTTCAACTCAGGTCATGATCTCATGGTTGGGATTTCAAGCCCCACATTGGGTTCTCCACTGGGCATGGAGCCTGCTTAAGATTCTCTCTCTCTCTAGCTTTCTCTCTCTCTCAATCTCTCCCTCCACTGCAACACTTCTGCTCATGCTCTCCCTCCCTCTTTCTAAAAAGAGAGAGAAAGAGAGAGAGAGAGAGAGAGAGGGGGGACCAAGCTATTTCAAGACTACTACAGAGTTTAAGTAGTTTCAAGATTAAATAAGGGGCTGCATTTCTAAAACTTAGTAACTGAGCATAGATAATCGATTTTGGCACAGGTAGGTGCTTCTCAGCAAGTTCTGTAGTTATGGGATAACTTCAATAAGTTGTCCTAGTCAGTTCAGGCTGCTATAACAGAATACCAAAGACTGAGTGTCTTAAACAACAAACATTAATTTGTCACAGTTCTGAAAGCTGAGAAGTCCAAGATTAAGGTGCTAGATAAAATGTCTCGTGAGAATACTCTTCCAGTTTGCAGATGACTGGCTTCTCATATGGTAGGAAGAAAGAGAAAGACAGAGAGAGAGGGAGAGAGAGAGAGAAGGGAGAGAAAAAGCTCTCTCCTATCTCTTCTTATAAAAGCACTGACTCCCTTCATGAGAGTTCCACCCTCAAGCCCTAATTACCTCTCAAAGGCCCCACCACCTAATACCATAACACTGGGGATTAGAATTTTTCAAAATATAAATTTTCAAGAAACACAAATATTCAATCCACAACAGTTGTCATTCATAGAGCAAGAAATTGGAAAGAAAAAAAATTCCCAGTGCAGTGGGCATGGTTTCTCTGACAGAAATTTAGAGAAAGCTACATGCCTTTGTTAAAATTATAAATTTACTGTAGGCACACTGGATCATTATGTTTCAGGTCCATTCTGCTTAAGAGACAAACGTAACAGTAAGATGTGTCTCCTCTGAACCATAATATTTATCTTTCTCTTTTCCAACATTCATTATTAACCAACTTTAATGGTTTGGATTAATTTTAAATAATAGGACATATATTTTCTTGGTCTATATCTATGAATCAATTTATATACTGTGCAATGCATAATAAATTCAAGCTTCAAAACTAGCTTAGCTGTATCTAATACATTGTTTTAGTATTTTTATATTACTTCCACCTATAAAGTTTAATCTTAGTTTTCCATTGACTCATTTAAGTGTCTTAGGTAAATTATTTACTTTTTTGTTATTTTATTTTTATATGTGCAGGTAGTAGAAGACATTTCTTATATGCTTCACAAGATTATTGAATCAGTTATATTACTTTTTTTCAAAAAAAGAATAAATGATATTAGTATGAGGTTACAATTTTTCTAAATTTCCAATAACTATTTGCTATATTTAGCTATATTTTCTATATTCATAGCCAAATATGGTCCAATATTCTTTAAAATTTTTATAAACAAGAAAAAATGTAATTCATTGAAAATTTTTATAAAGAATCCTGCTAAGTAGCAGAGTAGATGAAATAGTATATTAAACAAAAAATTCCAAAAAAGACCATGAGTGAAAAAAGTTCATAAAATCAGAACTGTTCTTTCCTTTGACCTTATTATCCTTAAGAATATGGAATCCAAGAACTGATCACAACCATAAGACCCACTTGGAAATCAAAAGTGGAAAAAAGCATAATTAATCATTTAGATAATTCTCAAGAAGTATGATGTGTAAAAAGACCTTTGGACACTAGCTTTGATTTTTTTTCTCTATGTGAATATAAGCTTTAAGTACAGTAGTGGATACATTAACTCTTGATCATGACTATTGTTCAATAATGGCCTGAGTTTCAAGTATAAGCATAAAGAGTTAAGATATCTTAACCCCTTATTTTGTAGATAAAGATTTCTAGTTCACTGGAATAAATTTACCCGTCCTAAAATAAAATAAATTAAGGTGAATCCTAAAATTAGAATACAGAGTTCTCATTCTTGGTCTAAGATCTTTTCCATTATCCCAAATTACCCTTAAAAATTATCTTAGTTGGACCTGATAGTCATTGAACTTCTCAAATTCTTACTTAATTTGTATCTTTTTATTTTATATGTTTATATTAGGTCAATTTCTCCCAAGAGGTTATTTCTAAATTATGGATAATTTTGAGGAATTAGGTCTTTTCTGAGTTTATAATTCTTCTACTTCCACAGTAATGAATCTTCACTAATGAAGCTGAATTATGTTTTGCTTTAAGTAAAATAGACTCTTTTTAAGATCTCAATATTTATATTTAAAAATTACTCAAATTCAAAGTTTTTTACCCAGCCAGATTGATCCTAAAATATCACAATCAGAATTAAGTGAAATAGACATTATTTATATAATAGAGTTGTATAAATTTATGTTGTGTTGGTTTCATTAAAAATAATTTTCTACTTGTCTAAAAAAGCTCCCTATTCAAGATTTCTCTTCTAAACAAAGAAATTGTGGGCCACATCCTCTCATTTGCACTCCATTTGGAGATTTTTTTGGACATTTCAGTTTTTGCAACATTAATGCAATAAAAATGAACCTTGTCCAGTTTTCCTACTAATAATTCATATTTTATACATAATTTCCACAAAATATTTAAAATGTATTTGAAATCTCTGTTACTTTTAATGTAGATTCTCTTAAGCTTTCGCAGAAATGTAAGATTATATTGAATTTTTAATTGGGTATTTTTCAGTGTTTGGAATTGAGAAAAAATTACCATGATTTAGGCAGTGTAATTCAACTGTTGTAACTACTAAAATAAACCCAAATAAAACTTATGTATATGGTTATCAGATAGTCAACAAAATTATCCCTCTAATCAGGAAAGTTTCTGGTTGTATAAAATAGGATGTATACCATTCTAAATGGATAAGCCTATTTATTAATTGAGAAGAATATAAAAGAACTCTAATTTCATAGGTGGATAGAATTTGAGATCCCATATAATATATTTGATCTGAGTCAAAAACTAGACGATAAAAAAAAAAATGACCCATGGGCTAAAAGTAGTACAATGGTCTGTTTGTTTCTTGTCTACTCCTCTACCCAAGAGGCCCACATCTAATCATCCTGCATCTCTGGACTCAGTGCCCACAATTGGGCACCCATTTGGCCTCAAATACTGGAGCTATAAGCTGGCCTATAGCAATATAGTACCAGCTAGGAATCTGTTCCAACTTTGAGATTATATTACTTTATTAATTTATTCATTTATTTTAAAAATATTTGTTGAGTGCCTACTAAGGACCAGGCATGATACCAGTCATGAGAACATAATAATGAGTAAAAATTACAAGTTACCTTTCATCTTCTATAGCACAGAGATCAAGGTAGATATTGACAAATTATTACACTAAAAGCATAAGCTTAACATACCATGGATCATTTTTAAAAGGAAATTCAGGTCTGTGTTATGATCCGGGGTGTATCCTGAATTCTGAGACTATGAGAAAGAAAAGGGCAGGCAAGATATCTACATTCTGTGGAGGAAGGGGTTAAGGAGAGAAGGCAGAATTGGGCATAAACAAATACAATCAAATTTAAATAACTGAAGAAAGATACTGCAGTTTGTGGTAAATGTGAAGGGAAAAGACTGAAAGATAACAATAGAAAATAAGAAGAGGTTACCTTAGGTAGGGAAATAAATTTACAAATGGACCTCAAACTGGCTTTTTCAGGAGAAAGGGAGAAGGGTGTTTCCCCCACCAGATAGAATTTATTTTCATGTCTATAGACAGGAATTATTTCCATTGCTTTCAACTTGCTGTAATTCCCAGTTGCAAAATTGCTCAAAGGCAAGGCTCACAGGTCCCACAGAATTAGACAATTCCCAGAGGTTCCAGAATTGCAGTAAAATAATATCCAGAAATCTCTTTTGCTTATTCCAAAGTCAAACTATTCTTTGCATGGATAACCAAGAGAATATGGTGTCCTGGAAGCCAACAAACAAACTTGTTTCAATACAGACTAAGTGAGGTCATCTCAATACAGGTCATCCATGTTGATTACTACTAAGAAGTACAAGAAATTGAAGACAGAGAAGTATCCTTTAGATTTGATAACATGGAAACCATCAGTATCTATTCCATGAAATAACAATTTTTGAGAGGAACAGAGCTAGAAACCAGACCACTGGGGAGTAAATGAGGAGTTGAGAAGTTAAGGCTGGAAATGTAAATGTAAATGCCTCTTGAGAGGTTGGGTTTTTTGTTGTTTCTGTTGTTTACTTACTATGGAAAACATTGAAATGTAGTAGAATCTGGAAGAGAAGGATAATATAAAATAGATAGTACATGGAACTTTTCTTTCCCAGGTTAAAGAAAAAACCTACTATGTTATCTGAGTTCTGAGGCTCTTTTTCAATATTCTACCCAATTACCAAGTTTTCTAAGACCTAGTTCTCCCAAATAGTTGGGCATTCTATTTCTGCATCACCCTATCTCCATGTCAGAAGCTTTACATGTTATCTATCTTTACATCCTCTAGCTGTCAAGATCACAATCAAAGTCCTGGTCTAGAGCCATCTACCAAATACTAGCCCTATACCTGCTTAAATGAACATCAAATTTCTAATTCACTTTGAACTTCTGACTCCTGGCGATCATTCCCTGTTTGTTGTTTACCTCTTAAAGAATTTCTCACTTTTAAATTTTCCTTAGCCCCCCAATTCTTCATGTCTCCGTGCTTAGAATCACTGGCCTCTGATGCTACTCCTGTGTTGATGTTTTTGTCAGGCATCCTTCCCTAAGGATCACCATAGATTCTGTCCTGGGATTTCTTTATTAAATGATTATGACAAGTAGATTAAATGCAAAGAATTGAGAAGACCTTATGATCTAAACAAATGATAGAGATTTAGGAACAATATAATCAAATTACAGAATACAATCAAGGGGCGCCTGGGTGGCTCAGTCGGTTAAACGGCCAGCTCTTGGTTTTGGTTCAGGTCATGACCTCACAGTTCATGAGTTTGAGCCCTGCATAGAGTGTCTGCTTGTGAGTCTCTCCCTCTCCCACTCTCTGCCCCTCCCCTGCCCTCTCCTTCTCTCTCTCAAAATAAATAAATAAATAAACTTTAAAAAATGCAATCAAAATGAACTTTTCTTATTCACAAAAATTACATGGAAGAAAAAGCTTTACGTTTAATGAAATCCTACTAACGTGGTCTTAGAAATGAGAAGTAAGTATATCTGATATAATTATGTTAGACTGGGTATATGAGAGAGAACCTAGTTAGGCATTTCTAGATATTTTCAAATTTCAAAATAATGGGTAGCAAATCTATTATATCTCCTGTCTCTGAAGACAGTGGTCCTGATAATTTTTAGAAGCAGTCATCATAAATTATAAGGTAAAGTATCTTCTCAAATCATTAAAAGTAGCCTATTTTGATACAGTGCCTTCTCTTAACCCAAAAATGGAATTTATATATGTATTATATACACACATATATGATATATAATTATATATGTTATATATGTTATATAATTATATGTCATATATGTGTGTATATATATATGTATATATATATTACAATTCTTATGAACTTAGAAATGTCCAGCTTCTTGGAATCCCTAATAAATTGTGCATGTCAATTCATAAATTTTAAAAGCCACATTCCTAGCTGAGACGTTTGCCCTAGATAAGATAAAGCAATGGAGGCATATATTTTATATATTTCTAAATCTTCACTTAAACAAGTGAGTAAGTATATTCTATAAGGAAGAAAAGAAAACATTGGTTAATCTGGTGACTCAGTTCAGTGAAGGTCTTTGAAAGAGCTTCTGATATATTTTATCCTTCCAAAGGGCTATTATTTACCTTTTCCCATAGCAGCAGTAAGCCAATGTTAGTACAAGGTTTGTATTAAGCTTATTTTATTAGATTAGTATTATTATTCCCAGAACAGGTTTAAATAAAAAAGAACATTTGAAGTCAGATCTTAATTTATGTAGAGTTAGGTTTGAACCACAATACCATGCTTACTTATTTGTTAGGAGATCTCAGGTCATATAGTATCTCTAGCCTGCGTCTTTATGTGTGAAATAAAGATAATAGAGATGATAAGCAATCACCCATAGGGATGAGGGGAGTAAAAAGACTATTTAGAAGTAGTCCCAGTGACTAGTATTTACTAGATGATGGATAAATGTTGGTTCCTTCCCTCCCATTCAAAAGGAGAAAGCAGATACAAAGAAGATGCAATAAAGTACTTGGCATCTCACAATTAAGTAAAGCAAAAGGGTCCAAATCAGGCTCCTTTGTTTTCAGTCACAATATCAACCAATTAATCAGTTGAAACATGAAAAGTTTAGTCAACCAATATGTTGCTGTTTCTAAATATTAACACGGTTGGTTAAACATAATAATAACAGCTCTTTGTTAAAGACCTCAGCCACCCCTAACCCCAGTTGTTAGCTCTCCAAAAATAGAAACTATCTAGGGACCAGACATAGATGGATTGATGTTAATCCAAAGCCAGTAGTGAAACTGAGTGAAGGTCTCTATGACAGTGAGTCAGTAGCGCCATCTATGTGTGAGAAGAATAACATATGTTCCTCTGTGACTGATCTTTCACAATCAAATAGCTGGTTGTTTTGGTAATAGACAAGGCAAACAGAGCTACAGTCTACTGCTCAGGTTCTGCGCCATCAAGCTTCTGCAGAGTCCCTGGCTGATTTTTTAACTTCAATTTTCTAAGCCAGTGGTTTAGGTTAGAGATATGGATACTTGGACTGGGCAGATAGGACAAATCATTGAAAGGACTTACACCATAATAACATTTTATGAGTAAAGGATAGAATTTTTGGATATCGGTTGATATAGGCAGATAATCATGCTCTACCTAAAATACTAGTAAGTCATGCCCACATAAAAAGAAAAATATAAATATTTCTAAATATTTTCATCCCATATTGTATAGGAAAGAGCTTTAACATCCATTATCTTTTGAGCCTCACAATAACAATAAGTAAGGAAGAACACCAATTGATACACTTCCTACTTTGTGAGAAAACAAAACTACCTCTAATTATCCTTAGCTTACATTAAAACAGCGAAAACACTAAGATGCCCTGACGGTTATCTGTAATGATAGTATCCATAATATTATTAGCAATTACATGATACTTATCATTTTAATTTGTAAAAAAAAAATTACTCTTAGGTTTTTTTGAAAATTATCTGTCAGTTTTCCCTCCATAACTAAATTCATTGTTTTTAAAAAAGAAATATTTTTCAGAACATATATAAATGCATTGCTATTTTGAATTAGCTAAGTTTACCTCATTTGATCATTTTCAAGGATTGTTAGTATGAATACAATAATGAATACAGCTGCTCACATTACATATAATTATATCCTATTTTTAATACACTGACGTCTCAGAGAGAAACACTTATTCCACTAAATTTAAGACGAAAATAATATCTGAGAATCCCTCACTAGTCAAGAAGGCAAGAGAAGCAAAATCACGTCTGGGAGGTGGGGTTTTACATTCCATCTCCTTACTTCATAACTTCCCGCAATTAGCATAGCTCATAAGGTCACCTGACATTTCCTTTGGCACTTGGTAAAACATGATGTCTTTCCAACATTATATCATAGAACTGCAATATATCTAATTTGCCAGAATTTAAGGAAAGAGAAAAAATACTGTGCTTCTTTAAAACCTCTAGCAAAGATTTTTGTATGGATCTCCCATGACAAAATCTTTTTTAGCTTGCAAGTGAAATAATAACTTTGTTTTTTTTTCACCCGTACATTTAAATAGAAAAGGTGGGAGGGCAGAGGAATGTGTGGTGAGGATACCAGCAATTATTAAGCTTCTACTATTTCCCAGATACTTTACATACAGTATTTCATTTAATCCTCTCAGCAGTCATTTAAGAAAGCATTAAAATTTCCATTTTACAGGTGAAGAAACTAAGGCCCAGTTGGGTTAATTAAGTACCTTTCTGAAAGCTAATACAGTTAGCAAATGACAGACTCAAGATCTGTATTCCAGTTTGCCCAACCTAAACACTTATGTTCACTATATTACCCTATGTAGTATATATGTAGTATATATACTACCCTATGTAGTAAAATATTAAAACATCTCCACTATTTTAAAAAGTCAAGCACAAAAGAACACATTCTGTATAATTCTTTTAACAAAACATCCAAAAAAACAGGAAAAACTAGTCTACCATGTTAGAACAGTGGTCATCCTTGGCGGGGTGGGGGGGGGGGGAAGATGGGGAGGGGTAGGACCAGAAGGGTGTATACGACGGGGTACAGATATGTTGTGTTTCTTAATCTCTGTGCTAATGATGTATAAATGTTCATTTCACCAAGCTGTACACTCACAACTTCTGCACTTTCTCTTTGTATACTGCCTTTCAAATTATATATATATATATATATATATATATATATATATATATATATATATATACACTCGTTTTTCAGTTGGATGAGACATCTATGCCATGACATTTAGGCTTGAATTAATTCCATTAAAATGCTTCTCTTTAGCTTACATAAAGTCCAAACATCTTGAATTTGAAAAGCTAGGCAAAACATCTTTCCAAAATGACTTTCATCTGAGACATCTGTATTTCTGTTTCTGATCCCATCAAATCCTCAGAGGTCAGAGGTAAATACTTAAAAATAAAAATATGAACACTTTATATACTGCCAGCCACATCTAAAGTGACTCAGATCAAGAATTGGCTCCTGTCTTGAAGATGATGTATTTTTCACTCTTGCTATATCAGGCTGCTTGGCCCAAACATACCTAGAAATTACACTCTAGTACTGCCTTTTGTTTCTACATTTAATGTAAGTATTGTAAAAGAAAATATTCAAAATCGATTTAAGTCAAGAAATCCCCCTATTCATTGCTTACTTCTGAACTGAATAGTTCTATAACCGAAAGTATTTGCATGAGTAGCAGTTTTCATATAATGGACCATTTATATCCTCAGTATTGAAAAGAAAAGGAAAGGGGCGCCTGGGTGGCTCAGTCGGTTGAGCGTCCGACTTCGGCTCAGGTCATGATCTCACGGTATGTGAGTTTGAGCCCCGCGTCGGGCTCTGTGCTGACAGCTCGGAGCCTGGAGCCTGCTTTAGATTCTGTGTCTCCCTCTCTCTCTGACCCTCCCCCGTTCATGCTCTGTCTCTCTCTGTCTCAAAAATAAATAATAAAACATTAAAAAAAAATTTTTTTAAATAAAAAAAGAAAATAAAAAAAAAAGAAAAGGAAAGAGAAAAGGAAGAAAGGAACCAGTAAGTTAGAAGTGAGTTTTGAGTTTACAGATGGATTTTGAAGTTTCTTGACACATTATGTATTTTTTTCTTTTGTTTATATTTTAGAGATAATACCTATACCTTATAAAAATTACAAATTTACAAGTCAGAAGATAAAACATTCTGCAAATGTTTCAACAAGACAGTTTAAGATACAAGTTTTTAAATGAGAACATTAAAAGTTATCTGGCCACTCAATTTATGACACATTTGAGTTACTTGTAGTAGCTGTACCACACAGTTGAATTTTAATTTAAATTCAGATTCCCTAACTGTTGTACAATAGATCTTCAAAAAGCACAATGTGATTCAGCCTTCAACTGAAGTAACAAGATGCCTGCCACTTTCTAGACAACGCAATGAAAGCCAATAGAAATCACCATATTTTTGTCAGTGGTCTTAAGCTTTCCTGCATATTAGAATCAGTTCACTTTTTTTTTTAAAGTACCAATGCTCCAGATTCTGCCTTTGACCAATTATATCAGATTTGTGGAAGAGTGTGGAAGGTGACTAAGCATTTGAAGCTTTTAAAAAGTCCCCCCTAGGGATTCTAATATGCATCCTGGTTTGAAAAATAATTGGCAGAATCATTTTGAAAGTTAGAAGAGGTTGGTAAGGCTTGTGGATGAATTTCAAGATAAACTGTTTAATGTCCAGGAATAAGTATTCAGTGTAACAAGTGTGATTATTTCAGTTATAATAAGTGAAAATCAGAGAAGCTCAGAAATCTAGACATTTGTCATTTTTCCTTCAAAATTTTCTGTATCTGAAATTAAGTCTCAGACTCCGTTTTTGTTGGTAGCAAAAATGCTAAATTAAGTATTCGATGATGCCTAGATGCTTTCAGATAAATTCAGTTCCAGCCAATGATCTGAAAAGCCAGCTCAGGTTATTATCTCAACCTTCTTATAATCTTTTTCTCCCTCCTCCATTCCTGGACCTGCTGTTCATTCTTGACCAGAGGAAGGGGTGGGGAAGAACCTCTTTAAAAAGTGAGCATGTGTCCACTGTGAGGAGATCACGGGTTATTGTGGTTCTGCTTGTTCAGGTCTACTGCAGGTGTAGCTCCTGGAACTTTTGTGATCTGTTTCCTCAGTGGGACTGGTATGTAATGCTGGCTCCATTGGGCGGCACACTGGGAACTGTGTGGGTGTCCATCAGGCCTCTGCACTGCTTCTTGGTATGAGTAATTTCCTGAGGCCCAAGTGCACTCTGCATCAGAGAGAACCTAGCTGGGGGTCCATAGCTTAGATTTCCCAAAGGGTAAATCTTCCCATCACTGAGTCAGTGAATTTGCTCCTTGCGATGATTAATTTTCTGTGTCAACTTGGCTAGGTTATGGTGTACAGTTGTTTGGTCAAACACCAGTCTAGATATTGCTGTGAATATTTTTTTAGATGGGATTCACGTTTAAATCACACTTTGAGTAAAGCAGGTTACCTTTGTTAATGTGGGTGGGCCTCATCCAATCAGTTGAAGACCTTAAAAGTAAAGACTGAGGTTTCCCAAAGAAGAAGCAATTCTGCCTCAAGACTATAAATTAGATAGTTAGATAGATACCTAGGCTGAGTTTCCAGCCTGCAGATTTTGAACTAAGCCTACATCAACCCTTACCTGAACTTCTAGCCTGCTGGCCTACACTTCAGATTTTAGGCTTGCCAGACCCATAATCACATGAGCCAATTCCTTAAAATAAATGTCTCCATGTGTATAATCTTCTGTTTGTTATATCTTTCTGGAGAACCCTGATTAATATACCCCTCAAATACTTTGTGTTCTACCACTTAGGTCTATAGGAATGAAATATCTCAACATTTCTAATCTTCATGCAAGGCAGGATGCTTGCTTGCTTTCTCTTCCACTGCCCTTTCTTTGGGCCATTCTTGGTATTTCTGTTGCCCTCTCCAAACCCTCGTGGGGTGATGCTCAACTGCTGGGCTTCCGTATATTAGAAATCTAGGCAAAACAGAGTGTCAGGCACATCTATACTTTCTAATTCCCCCATAAAAAAATTAAGAGGATACCCAATTGAATTTCTACCTGTTCTTTTCCGTACCTGAATTACTTTGGGTAGCAGAAACCCTCATTGTCTTCACCTCAGTTTCTCTACCCTTCCCTGACCCTTCAGCCTCTGTCAAAATGCAGGAAGCAATGTAGGGACAGGATGGATGACCAGTTGTCCCATCTGCCCAGGACTTTCCCAATTTTAGCACTGAAATCCTGGTCCTAGGCAAACTGGAATTGTTGACCACACAAGAGAGGGGATGAAGCCAACCTATTAGAGTGCCTCATTTTAATATTTGAAATCTCCATCCATCACCCATATAGTTGGCTTTTAATCTCAGATGTCAAGAACCCAGCAGATTTAGATTCCAGATGATTCTCCCATCAGAGAAAAACTTCATGTCTCCATTCTGAGTTGAGGGAAGAAATGTTGCAGAAGAAGCTTACATACTGTAAGATGTCTCAAAATAGGAAGCACCAGGGTGGCTCAGTTGGTTAAGTGTTGGACTTTGGCTCAGGTCATGATCTTGCAGTTCGTGAGTTCAAGCCCCGTGTTGGGCTCTGTGCTGACAGATCAGAGCCTGGAACCTGCTTCAGATTCTGTGTCTCCCTCTCTCTCTGCCTCTCCTCCACTCACACTCTGTCCCTCTCTCTTTCAAAAATAGTAAAAATTTTTAAAAAATCAAAAAGACATTTGAAAAAGATGTCTCAACATAGTAGTCTGCCACAAATCAATGCTTCATATGTTAAGCTAAGAGTATACTTTGATACCCCCCACATAATTTATTAATCCTCAGAAATAATGAATCTGGCATGGATTATGAAAGAAGGCATGGATGGACTATGGCACTAGCAAAGAGGCTTTTGAGAATGAATAAATGTATGTTAGTGCAGGTTTATAATAAAATTGTTGCATATATTTAATATAAAGCTCCTACAGTAAAGGTATCTTACAATCAAAAATATCTTGGGGTCTAGGAAATTTCCTATTATTTTTATTGATTTTGTAAAAATAGACAATGTGGTAATTGCACTTCAGTCCACAAAGTTCCTCAGTCACATCCAAGACATGAGCAACAGTGGGAGCTTGTCAGGAACAGAAGAATGAGAGTCCAGGTAAACAAACATGAATGACCTTTCAGCTGTCACTGAGTACATGAAGTAGCAAGCTCAGGGAAATCAGCTAAGAAAGGCAGCAACAGATCCTGTAGATGCAGAAAGGCAACTGAAACAGGTGGTAGGAGAAGCCTTGCTTTCAGAGGTGTTGTGTATACTATGTAACTAACTCATCTTGGTTCTAAAGGTAAATTCTACCCCTAATTCACACAGGGCAGGAAGTCTAAATCACAGGCTCCGTGGGCTAACACCTTGCTAATATGCTCCTGCATGGAAGAGATCTCCAAAATTAAAGTGAGAGCAAATGATGCAATGGAAAATGTGCCACGTAGTTAATATCTTTCTAAAGATCTACCTTTATAGCTGCATCGTACATATTCATTCGAGCGTTTACTATGCTTTCAACGAATTAAAAAAAATGGTATTCTGATTTACACACAGTTTATTGTCTATGTGAGATCTGAGAATTGCTGGAAAAATAAATTCTTATCGTTTTTATTGCAATTCACTTTTCAAAAACTTCACAACTATTTGTGCTATACTGGCTAAGTTTCTATTACGAAATAGATTGACTAGGGGCAAGTACTTCAGAGTAAATGTCAAGGTGTAATTTGAGAAACGATATTATTTGCTAGTAATCAAGGCTTGCCATTTTAGACAGCAAATACTAGTATATATATGTGAGCCAAAATATATAAACAGGGCTCACAGAAGAAATTATACGGAAATACAATGTGTACCTTGGATTTAATATGGATGGCATTTACATCTTACTGATTCGTAAAGGTTAAAGAAAACTGAACTTCCTTGTCTGATTTTTTTCTCTGTTGGGAAGGCTTCTATAATAAAAAAGACAAGACTTTATTTACTCTTCTTAATAATTTTTCAAGTGCTCAATACAGATTGAATGTGCTACTCACCCTTATCAATATTTGAAATCTTCATTAATAGCATATGGATCAAAATTTTCTTGATGAGAAAAATTATAATTATTGAGAAAATAGTCAAAATTATTTTCATAACTTACATTGAAACCAATAGGGATAATAGTACATAAATGCATTGATTTAATTATCCACGCTACTGGTATCTCTATTGTTTTTTGATGAGTACCCCCCAGGGAACAGATTAAATCAATAAATAATAGCATCTTTTCACTATTTTCCTTTTCAAGTTTCAGGCACTAACAGGAGGATTCAGTTTATTTCACAAGGTATTTATTCCCACTTGGGCATGAAGTTTTTCTAGAACTATGTTTATTAAAGTAAAGGACAAATTCTGGGCATAAAAGGAAAAGAGGTTACAGCATTTGTGAATCCCAACTTCCCGTAGTCAAATTCTTAGGACTGCTTGGATCAATACCCAGGTTCCCATCTCCCTGATGCCATCTGATCCTTGCTACTCACCAAGATTGTTGCAGACACCTCCTACATGGCCTCCAATGTTTTTCTTGAGCAAAGTTTTCCTGAATACTATTGGAGATTTTCATCTGTCTAAAAAAAAACCCTGATAATGTCACTACCCTACTCAAAAATCATTAGTGTCCCTACTGATTAGAGAATTAAGGATCCATCTGTCCCCTAATCAAAGCCTTTCACAGGAAACCCAGCCGCCTACTCAGTCTCATCCTACCCTCTACAGAACTTGTCTCAGCCAAACCCATCTACTCATTCTTTCATAGTGTGCCCCAGACATTTCCATCTTTGTTTATCCATCTGAAAGGTACTCTTCCTGATAATCAAAATCTTTTCAATCTTTCAAATCCCACTTAAAGTGGCATCCCAGCTAGCTCCCCTCAATATGTGTGATCACTTTCCTCTCTAAAACCTCTTGGCACTTTTTTACTTTGATTCCATATACCATATCTGCCTGAGTTACTGTTAGTTAATATAAGAAAATATGACTCCAGTATTTTAGAAGCTCCTTGAGAGAGGAACTGAATTCTTAATGGTAATTCCCTCTCCAGTAGCACCGAGTACAATCTAGGCACATGGAGGGACCCAAAAAACATTTGCTTATTTGATTTGCTTGTTTGTTTATTTATCCTATCTGGGAAGGTACTACATCATAATAATACTACACTATGCACCTCATTACAACTCTGACAAAATGTGAATGCTTATGCTCCAGATTATACTTACATCCTTTATATGGGCTCAGTATAGACTAAAATACCATTATCTTAGCCCTCGTAAAGTTTTTTCTTCTCCCTGTTTCCATCTAATTTAGATCTTTGAGCCACAAACATAAAACTTGCAAGCCATATATTCTCAGTTCTATGTTAGGACTTCTTTCCTGCGTTACTTGGGTTCACAAAGTTTCTCAAGTAAATCATTATGAACAACTAAAACCATGTTTAAAATTACAGCTTAAATTTATTTGAAAAGTAATGCCAAATGTCAGCATACAATAGGGTTGAATATATAAAGACTATGAAGTAGGATACTTCACCAAAAGGCAGTAAGAATTCCCTAAAATGTTAAATTTTTGTACAATTAAATACATAATCTTGGAAAGAATTTTTTCCCTCATCCCCATATGGGATGTGTTGAGAGATGTTTCCTTCTCTGAAAAAATAAAAATATATGCTTCTATTTTCTCATAAGGCTAAAATTAGAGAAAACCTAAAGTCTCAAGTTTATTATCAAATCTTTACTTGTGTTGACATTAAAATCATTTCCTTAAACTGCATATATATCATATAAAAATAATTCCAGGTGGGATTACGGAATTAATAAAGCTTCCCTGGATATAATTTTGGGAAACTCACAGATTTACCATTTAAAGGAATAGTAGCTCTTTTTTGCTCAAATGTAGTAGATCAGAATACCAGCAAGTCCAATTGCTGACTACTTCCATTAACTTTTGTAGATATAATATTCTTCTGAAATTTACCTTGTTGCACGTAGTAAAGTCCTGAGAAAAACTTACATTTTCAAAATTGCTTTTCTCACTTAAATAATACCCACATGGTAGTAACAAAGTTACTAAATCTCTCACAAAGTGCTACCTGATGTTCTTTAAAATACCTAGCAGCAATGGACATTCATTTTGGTTAACCATTATAGTCATTTTTTGCATTTTTGTATCTTTTTCCAAAGGGGGAGAAATATGGCCCTATATAAACCTAATGCCAAGAAAAATGTAACCTAGTATTCATTAAAATACCCACTCTTTGCCAAAGCTAAATTCTGCCTCAGAATTGTGAGGGCAACGCCCGTCACAATGTCTTTGATGCCACAGCAAATTGTTTCAACCATCTTCATGCTATTTAAAGTGTGGAAAAAATACAGACAATCTTCTGGAATGCATTCATTACCTTGAAAGTGCCTGACATACTGGTCATGCTGAGATGAATATGATTGTAGCTTTTGTGGTACAAAACACTTTTACCTCATTATAGTCTCAGACAATTTATGATATAATCCCATTTTCACTTACAATTGCTTTCAAAATTCTCCATTGAGAAACTTTCATACAATAAAAACAGACTTCAGTTTGCCTTTCACACGTATTTTAAAAATAAGAAAAAAACACATCCACCAAAAAAAAAAAGCCTTAAGGATATCAGGTATTAGTTCTAAGATTTGAAGATTTCATACTACTGTGATCATTTCAATGATCAGAATCACACCTAAAGAGCACAAAGAGAAAAGAAAAGAAAACAAAAGAAATTCTGAGTTAATCAATGTTAATGTTTAATTGGCATCTGGCTTGGTATAATGAAATTTGAGAGTAAGTGGTAAAAGAAAGATATTTTATTTATGTATAAATGATCTATGCTGTCCTCGTACTATACTACTTGCCACAAATAATGAAGTTGATTTTCTTGCCACGAATAATGAAGAGTAAATGTTACTAGTAAACGGCAGTATGCTTAGAGAACATTAGCCATACAAAGAACTTAAAATTTACATATTATAAAAATTTAAGAATATTTAAATTAATGCTATTCAAAGTTCACTGAGCTAGGACTAATAAGAAGTTTAAAAGATTTCCTACTGATAGGAAAATTTACTACTCTTTCTCCACACTATTATTATGCCATCTTCTTCCAGGTAGTGAGTCTCCCCATATCCTACCAGATGGCACTTAACTTCCTCAGTGTGACCTGCATGCCTGACCTTGCCAGGCTGTTGCCCTGTCTACTCTCACTCACCACCCTCCCGTCCTTTCTATGCCTTTACTCATGCTAGTGCATCTGTCTGAATTACCCTTCTCTGCATATCCTCTGACTGCTTGTGATCACAAACCCATATTATGGACTCAGCTCAAGCTTTACCATCTTCGTTCAATTCTTTCCTGGTGCTCCACACACTCTGAGAATGATTTGTCACTCTTTCATTTGGGTCACTTACCATGACACCTATAAACACTTGAGTGGATATACCATGTTGCCTTCCATCCATCAGAAAGCCCCACTGGTTCTACTTCTAAAACGTATTTTAAATTCCACACTTCTCTTCATCTCTGCTACTACCATTCATCTCAATCTGTGCCAACATCAATTTCTGGTCTTGTTGATTACAATACTCTCCTAATTTATTTCTCACCTTCTACCCTAACACCTTTCATTCCTTTCCAACCCACACTCCATGCAGAGTGACCTTTTTAAAATATCATCAGATTATGGGGTGCCTGGGTGCCTCAGTCTGTTAAGCGTCCAACTTCAGCTCAGTTCATGATCTCACAATTCACGAGTTCAAGCCCCACATCTGGCTCTCTGCTGTCAGCATGGAGCCCACTTCAGATCTTCTGTCCCCTTCTCTCTCTGCCCCTCCCCTGCTCATGTTCTCTCACTCTCTCTCTCAAAAATAAACATTTAAAACTAAACTAAACTAAACTAAACTAAACTAAAATAAAATAAAATAAAATAAAAGTTATCAGATTAGATCAATACTCTGCCCTAAGTCCTTTAATATGTTCCTGTTGCTTTAGAAATCAAACCAAAAGTCCCTCCATGTCCTGGAAGGCCCTGTATGATCTGGCTCTTCCTGCCTGTTCAGCCTCATCTCAGATCACTACCCCCAAACTCAACACCTCATCATCCTCCAACAACATCAGAATCATTCTGCTCATCAAACATTCCAAATTGCCCTTGTTCTTCTAACTTCTCCCAGCTCCCATGTGGCATTCTCCTTGTCATTCCTCAGGTCTCTGCTTAATATCACCTGTAGAAAAACTCCTTATCACTTACATAAAGTAGTCCCTCCTCAATTACTCTAGATCACGTTACCTCATTCTTCCACAGACAGGAAGCACTATGTGTTGATTTGTTTACTTGTTCACTCTTTGTCGTCTTCCCTAGAACATGAGGGATTTGGGAGGGAAGACTCTTGTATGAATGGATGTTGTTATAGGATACCGTCGAGTCCCAGCTCACTGTCTGACCCATGATGAATGCTCCTTAAATCTTTGCCTAATTAATTAATTGCTTGGGTTTCTCTCCCTGTTATGCTATTAACTCCTTGAAAGCAAGTGTCTTGCTTTATTTTATCTTTTTAATCCAGAAACTAGAGGAATGCTTGGTATAAGATAAATTGTCCATGAATACTTGTGGGATAAATGAATGAATATATGTACCATTTTGATCAGTGTCTTTATAGCCACAAAATGTAGAAATCCAACCCTAGAACAGTGTCTAGACTATTGAAAGTGTTCAGTAAATGTGTGTGAATGGACAGAATATGCATAGATAACTTCTTTCTCTCCCTGCTTTTGTACCTTAAATCATCCACGATAAACTGTGACTTAAACGCTTGATGTCTAAAGAACAAGTCTGAACACGTTAGGACTTAAAGTTCTAGTTTGGGGCTGAGAGTCACAACCTCTCATTCAAAGTCCAGTGTCCTTCAGGTGTTCGTGTTTACTCTTCTTCCTGATTATAGCAAACTCAGAAAACATCTGGAACTTCACACAACCATGGTCTATGATTTCAGAAAATGTTACTCGGTCAAAAGCTCTGGCTTTGAAAGCACTTTTTAAAGTAAAACAGACTAATTTGGTAAGCACTGTTGCTGGAGGGCGCATGTACTTTAATCATACAAAACCTCTAAATTGTTTCAGTTGTCATTCTCAACAATGAAAAGAATCTCTTTGAACCAAGTTGTTGATAACAAGCTCAAAATCTGAAAGTGAAGTTTGAGACTTGGAGGGGTGTGAAGGCAGGAAAAATCATTCTTTATAAATAGTTTATTTTTTGAAAAAGTAAAACATGTGTTTGGATTAAAAGCAATCATACTTCCGTGCTTATATTTTGGAATAGAATGTTATGTAGCAATCACAATATTAGGACCATAAGTGATAGACTTAATAAAAGATCAGTTCACAATAAAACAAAGAAAACCACTATAGTTAAAAACTTAGTATTTTCCCACTAACCTTGACTTTACCTGAAAACACATTTTTTCCACACTGGTTTCACAGGAAAAATAGCCATTCATTTTCTTCCCTTTAGATTCTGCTTTTAAATAACTGCATATGGAGTGGGGGGATTTACACATCACAAGAAATAGTCTACACAAGATGTATTTAGCAAAATAAATTTGTTCAAATATAAAGCTTCTTGGAAATGGAATGAAGTCAACAAAGACCATCAAGATATTGTTTGATGAAGCCTCAGAACTCCCAGAGGTGCTTAAAATTTCACTGTTGCAATTAGGTCTTCTCGTTTGCATCTTTTAATTGTATCTACCATATTTAGAATTATAATTGTAGCTGCCATATTTTCAATTCCTAATATGAACTTGGTACTATGTCAGGCACTTGACATTTGTCATCCCTATCATCTTTTTCTTTCTTTTTGTTTTTTAAGTTGTAACATACAGTGTTATATTTGTTTCAGGTATACAATATGATTCAATAATTCTATATATTATTTATTGCTCATTACAATAAATGTACTCCTAATTCTCTCTATTTCACCCATTCCCCGACTTCCTTCCCCTCTGGCAACCTCCAATTTGTTCTCTGCATTTAAGAGTCTGGTTTTTCATTTATCTCCTTTTTTCTTTGTTTGTTTTGTTTCTTAAATTTCACATATGAGTGGAATCATATGGTATTTGTCTTTCTCTGATTTATTTCACTTAGTATTATACCCTCTAGATCCATCTATGTTGCTGCAAGTGGCAAGACTTCTTTTTTTGTTGTTTGGTTTGTTTGCTTGTTTGTTTGAGAGAAAGAGAGAGTGCAAGTGGGGCAGAGGGAGAGAGAGAGGGAGAATCTTAAGCAGTCTCCATGCCTAGCATGGAGCCCACCCGGTGCAGGGCTCTGACTCAGGGCTCAATCTCAAGACCTTAAGATCATGACCTGAGCCAAAATCAAGAGTTGGATGCTTAACCAACTGAACCACAGGGGTGTCTCCACTTTCTTTTATAACTGAGTGATATCCCATTGTGTGTATGTGTATCACATCTTCTTTATCCACTCATCTATCAATGGGCACTTGGGTTGTTTCCATATCTGGCTACTGTAAATAATACTGCAAAAAACACAGGGGTGCATATATATTTTTTGAATTAGTGTCTTCATTTTCTTTGGGTAAATACCTAGTAATAGAATTACTAGACAATATAGTAATTCTATTTTTAATTTTTGGAGGAAACTCCATACTGTTTTCCACAGTAGCTGTACCAGTGTGCATTCCCACCAACAGTGCACAAGGTTGCTTTTTCTCCACATTCTCCAACCATTTGTTGTTTCTTGTTTTTGTTATTCTAGCTATTCTGACATCATCTCTAGTCTTCACTCCAGAGAGTTAAGGTAGATATCATCTCCCCCTCTGTCAATGAGGGAAGTGAATCATGGAGAAATGTGGCCATTTGCCAGGCAGGATTTAGTACCCTACCCTCAAAATCTCCACGGAACTCTCCAACCCCCTCCCGTGAACATGCTGTATATGTTAGTGGTTCTCAGTCCAGCAAGAGAACTCTTACTAAAGACCTTGTTAGAAATGCAAATGCTCAGCTCTCCATCAGAATCTACTGAATTAGATGCTGGGATGGGGAGTAGCAGTCAGCAATCCGTGTTTTAAGAATCCCTCCAAATGATTTTGCTGCATGCTCAAGTTTAAAAACACTGCTCTAATTGAATGCATTTGCTTTGAAATGCAACTTCAAGACAAGTCCCTGGTTCCTTTTCAAATGAAAACTGCTTCTTCTAAGCCCTACTGGTCAAAGGACTCTAGTACTTCCACTGTCTGGTCAGCTCACCTCAAAGCCAGTGCTTTCCTCCAACTTCCTTCCTCTTGATGGGTTCTCCAACTCCTCCCCTTGTTCTCTGCCTGAATCTTTTTTTCCTTGTGATTTTCTTCTCTAAGGATCAACCTTGCCACTCCTCAATCTGCCATCACTACATCCCAGACCTGTGATCAGCCAATCGGTCCCTAGGTCTTTTTCTTATAGAAGACTTCCACCTCTGGGTGTGACACTTACAAAGCTGCAGAGAGCCTACAAGATTCATCAGAAAACTACTTAAAAAAATCCTTCCCGTCAAAGGCTGCTCTGCCATAACAGGCCCAGCCTGGCTATCTATAGCTTACTGACATCCACCATTATCTGCCCAGGGACTCAACAATGGCTCTGGCCAGAAATGGTAAACATAAGGTCAGGTTGGGTTCACAGATGACATAAATATCACAGTTTTCCCATATATTTTGAACTGGCATTTCTCATCTTCCATAAAGTTAACATCAGCTGTAACTACATGTATCCTTTAGGCAGAGTTAACAGAAATCACGAAAAACCAGAAACACAGGCCCTTTCAGAATAAATATCTAATAGAGGCAAATGCAGTCTTAGTTTGTGAATCGAACACCAAAAGGGCCAAAGTAATGATCTGTCAAATCACACATTTAGGCATTTAATATAAAAACAAACAATAAGTTGATTGATGATTGGTCAGTTGGATATTTTTCCAATTAGTTATATCACTCTTTAGATGTCATAATAAATGCTGGAATACAATGCAAAATGAGCTGATTATCAGAATTTCTAAGTGATAGTTCCCAAATTTATAAAAAATTTTCAAAGAGAAGAAAAATAATTAATCACAGAAATCTTAAAAATTAGACCCTTATTGATCTTCCTAGGTTCACAGGATTCGTATGCTCAAATATTTTATGGAGCCTTTTATCAGTGTGAGGCTTTTTGTGTTTTCCAACTGTATGATCCAAGTTCAAAAAAAATAAAATAAAATAAAAAGAATTTGGCCAACCATGACTGACTCCCCATGACTGCCATGGGAAGAGGAATCAGTAATAACAAAAATCATAAATTATAGTATCTTTATCATCTGTATCAAAATTTAGTATAAAAGGGGAAAAAATAAATGGACATTCGTTGCCCCTCATAACTGATAGAAAAGCAAAGGCATAATCTACCATGCTCTACATTATTTTTTCTTATAAAAGCTACATTAAAACACTGGGACCAAAATTTTAAGATTATTATTACCAATGTATCAAGCCAGATTCATCTATAATTTACTTTAGGGAAAGAAAATACCTTCCCACAGCCTAGTTTAGCCATCCTTTTTGTTACTGTATGATGGAATCTTTTTGAGGCAGAAAAAATATGCCTGAGATTTTACAAATATTTCCACAATATTTCATGAAGTACTAGATCCTGAATGTCAGGGCTAACTCTGGATCATCAATCCATAAACAAATACCCATCAACGAATTAACTTCTGGGGCAATTAGCACCAAGAATAATATTGCTGCCTCGTTTTTATATAATCCCTAGAGAAAACAGGGATGGAATACATAAACACAACTCATTGCCAAAGCACCAACAAAGCAAAAGAGAGTTTAAAAGAGCCATCAAACTTTATTTTCAATATGAACCACAGAGCTTGCTAAGGAAATTTCAACTTCCAAAAAATTTTTAAAAGGAAATTGCTCCACTTTTTATTTTCCAAATATGTACAGCTGCTTAGCTCTTGGCAAAAAGGTTGATAAATGAGAAAGTGTGTCAGAATTTTAGAAGGAAAAAAAAATCTATCCATGACATTCAGCGAAATGAATTACTAGCTCTTTATCAGCTACAAAAATTAAATAAAATATTTTAAAAAGTATTGTGAAACTAAGGTGATTATATGTCACTGACCTCAACTTATATGACCTAATTATCATAACTGGTCAAATAAAATAAACATAACATGAAATGTGCTTAATAGTTTGATGCCATCCAAAGGATTGGCAAATTTAACACTGTTTATATTATCTATCTAGATAAGATAGAACTATTACCAAATTAATATTCCACAAAAAAAGTTTCTTTTTACCTATATTTTAATTCTCTTTCTTTATCTTTGTTTTATTGTGACGTTTTGTGGTATTAAAGAAATATTTATAGGTCTACCCTCCAAATGTCCAAATACAATCATCTTGTGACATTCAGACCCACTAAAATCCAACCAGAAGAGAACACCACTATCATTCGCATTATTTAATATAACCCATTCATAGGCTATTTGAGAACATATGTGACTTTAGCAAGTTATCAAATCATTGGGAAAAGACATATAATATTTTTTAAGTAATAAAATGGAGAAGTAGCTAAGAATTACACTTTATCAATTATTGCTTCTGAAAAAATTATCTCAAAATGTTTTAAATTACTTGTGTTCCTTCAGCAGCTATTAAAACTAACAGGATATAAACTCCATGAGCAGAGTTCACTATATTTTTTCACTCATATATTCAAACACTGGGAATATTGCCTGTTACATAACAGGTACTCAATAAATATTTACTAAACTAATAAACAAATCCTGCCAGAATATCTAAATTTCTTTCTTTAGTAAATTCTGACCTTATTGATTTCAGGAAATAATAGCTTTGATGAAAGGTTTTCAAAAATTTGTCATATTATTTTGTTACTTTAATAAACACAGAACATCACCTTATATATAAAAATTAATATGGTTTTGAAGCATTATCATATCTCAAATATTCTCTCATTCAATATTACCAAGTTCTGTGAGGAAGTAGGGAATGCTATGCCCTTTCAACGAATCAAACTTGCTTCTTAAAAATTACTCTTGCCCGAATCACTCAATTATTTAATAAAATACTTCAGCTGGTAATTTATCTATTGTAATTTCTCAGCCAATGGTTCTTTAATGACATGAAAATCATTTTTATTGTCAGCCTCTACTCATGTATGTCAGGTATACTTGAAATAAGAGACTTAACCCAACAACTCCGAGAATAAGGGTCCTGAGTTACAAGAAGGGGAATTACGTAAAAGATCAAACATTTCAAGTCAATCTTTCAGGTTATTGGGATAGGTAACAGTACCCACTGTGTCCCAGGTGGAATAAGCCAAAATTGCGAATGATGGGTTTCAGTTTTGAGAGTCAATACAGATCATCTACTCCAAATGTTTCATTATGCAGATAAGAAGAACGGAAGCTCAATGAGAGTAAATTAATTGCTTAATATCATATAATTAACAGACAGTGAAACTAGATTAGAACTCCAGATTTTTTCACTCTTTCTAGTTCAATTAATACTTCATCCATACAAAGAAACATGGAAATGGAATATTTTTTTTGATGATCTCTATCTTGGAAAAAAATTATCAAAACTTGAGAGAATCAACTACTGCAACAATACCAGATTCTGAATAGACACTACACTCATGAGCAACTGAGACAATGAGATATCCTCATTCTTACACAACAGCTGCCCATATGTGATGAAGTTGTCATCTTTGTATTATTTTTCTATATTTCATCATCTATATGTGCCTCCATGAAACCCTCCACCTCTACCACTCCTACATTATTTCTTTCCTCTCTTACAAGATAATACTTCACCTGTTGTGAGAAGCTCATTTCTGCTCTAACGACAGAACCCCAGCTCAGTGCAAGAGTAGCAGTCTTATATTTCCACTATAGATCTGGAATCTGCCAACTGGCTGGCCTCACAAGCTGCTGGAGAAAGGAGATTGAAGCCATGTGTCAAGTCATCTCCTCCAGAAACAGCTCCAGCATAAGCGCTGCTGTTAACAGGAAGACTAGCTCAGAAACACCAAATCAGCAGTATCACATGCAATAATAAAACTAGGCACTGGTAAATAGTAATCAATGCACTAAATTCAGGAAAAACCTACTTAGGGGCACATGGATGGTTCAGTGGGATAAGCGTCCGACTTTGGATTCTGTGTCTCCCTCTCTCTGTGTCCCACCCCTGCTCATGCTCTGTCTCTTTCTCTCTCAAAAATAAATAATAAACATTTAATAATTAAAAAGAAAAGAATAACCTACTTAGGAAAGCAGTTGGGTTTTTGGTTTGTTTTGCTTTTTTTTTTTTTTTGAGGTATAATTGGCATACAATACATTAGTTTCAGGTGTACAATTCGGTGACTCAACATTCATATATTCTGCAAGATGATCACCACAGTAAGTCTAGTTACTACCTGTAATCATAGAAAATTAATACAATATTATTAACCATATTCCATGCTGAATATTACATCCTCATAAATTATTTATTTTATAACTGGAAATTTGAACTTTATCCATTTTTCCCATTTTGCAGCTTCCTGACCCCCACCCTGTGGCAACCACCAATCTGTTCTCTGATGAATCTGGGTTTTGCTTATTTTTTGTTTTGTTTTAGATTCCACACATAAGTGAAATTATGCAGTATTTGTCTTTCTCTGTCTTATTTCACTTAATATACCTTCAAGTTCCCTTCATGTTGTCACAAATGGCAAAATTTCATTATTCTTTGAGGCTGAGTGGTATTCCATTGTACACACACACACACACACACACACACACTCATACACATACATGACACACATACACACACACCATATCTTCTTTATCCATTTATACTTTATCCATTCATCTATCCATAGACATCTGGTTATTTCCATATCTTAGCTTTTGTAAATCATGCTGCAATAAATATATAGGTGCAAATATCTTTTTAAATTAGCACTGTATTTTCTTTAGATAGATACCCAGTAGTGGAATTGCTAGATCATATCCGGTTGTAATGTTCAAGAAACCTCCATACTGCATAATGGTTGCACCAATTTACATTCCAATCAACAGAGCACAAGTGGTCCCTTTTTCCATTTCCTTGCCAACACTTTTTATTTCTTCTCTTTTTGATAATAGCCATTCTGACAGGTGTAAAATGATATCTCATTGTGGTTTTGATTTGCATTTCCCTGGGGATTAGTGACGTTGAGCATCTTTTCAGGTGCTTGTTGGCCATCTGTATATCTTTGGAGAAATGTCTGTGCAAATCCTCTGCACATTTTTTTTTTATCAAATTGATTTCTTTTGTTACTGAATTATATGAATTCTTTATATACTTTGGATATTAAATCCTTGTCAAATATATGATTTGCTAATATTTTCTCTCATTCAGTGTGTTGCCTTTTCATTTTGTTGATGGTTTTCTTCACTGTGAAGAAGCTTTTTATTTTGATGCAGTCCCACTTGTCTATTTTTGCTTTTGTTTCCCTTGCCTTTGGAGTCAGATCAAAAAAAAAATTGCTGAAGCCAATTACCAAGGAGCTTACTGCATATGTTTTGTACTAGTTTTGTAGTTTCAGGTCTTACAATCATGTGTTTAATACATTTTGAGTTAGTTTTTGTATGTGGGGTAAGATAGTCATCCAGTTTCATTTATTTGCATGTAGCTGTCCAGTTTTCCCAACACTATTTATTGAAGAGACTTTTCTTTTCCCACTCTATGTTCTTGCCTCCTTGCCACAGAAACATATGAATGGGTCTGTTTCTGAGGTCTCTATTCTGTTCTATTTATCTACGTCTCTCTTTTTACATCAATACCATATTGTTTTGATTATTATATCTTTGTTGTATAGTTTGAAATCAGGAAGCATGATATCTCTGACTTTGGTATTCTGTCTCAAGATTATTTTGCCTATTAGAGGTCATTTGTGATTCCATATAAATTTTGGAATTATTTGTTCTAGTTCTATGAAAACTGGCATTGAGATTTTGATAGGAATTGCATTGAATCTGTAGATTGATTTAGGTACTACAGACATTTTCACAATTCTAATTCTTCCAATCCATGAGCATAGAATATCTTTCCATTTATTTGTGTCTTCTTCAATTTCTTTCATTAATGCCTTTTAGTTTTTAGTGTATAGGTCTTTCATCTCCTTGGTTAAATTTATCCATAAGTATTTTATTCTTATTGATATGATTGTAAAAAGGATTGTTTTCTTGATTTTTCTTTCTGATAATTTTTTATTAGTGTGTAGAAATGCAACAGATATTTGTATATTAATTTTATATCCTGCAACTTTACTGAATTTATTTATTAGTTCTACAGGTTTTTGGTGGCATCTTTAGGGTTTTCTACACATAATATTATGTCACATGAATATAGGGATAGTTTTACTTTTTCCTTTCCAATTTGCATGCCTTTTATTTTGTTTCTTGCCTAATTGCTGTGGCCAGGACTTTTAGGACCATGTTGAATAAAAATGAGGAGACTGGGTATCCTTGCCTTAGTTCTCATCTTAGAAGAAAATATTTAAGCTTTTCACCATTGAGTATGATATTTGGTGTGGGTTTGTCATATACAGCCTTTATTATATTGAGGTATGTTCCCTCTATGCCCACTTTACCAAGAGAATTTATTATAAATGGATGTTGAATTTTGTCAAGTGCTTTTTTTGAATCTATTGAGATGATCACAGAATTTTTATCTTTCATTTGGTTAATATAATGTTGCAGAGGTTAAACCATCCTGTATCCTTGGAATAAGTCCCACTCAATCATGGTGTAAAAACTTTTTAGTGTTGTTGAATTTGGTTTGCTAATATTTTGCTGAAAATTTTTGCATCAAAGTTCATTGGGCATATTGGCTTATAATTTTCTTTTTTTATGGTGTCCTTACCTTATCTTGGTATCAGGGTAATTCTGGACTTCTAAAATGATTTGGGGGATGCCTGAGTGGTTGAGTTGGTTAAATGTCAGATTCTTGATTTTTGCTCAGGTCATGATCTCATGGTTTGTGAGTTCAAGCGCCACATCAGGCTATGAGCTGGCAGTGAGGAACCTTCTTGAGATTGTCTCTCCCTCTCTCTGCCCCTCCTTGCTTGCTCTCTCTCTCTCAAAATAAGTAAATAAACTTAAAAAATAAATAAATAAAAATAAAATGATTTGGAAGCATTCCTTCTTCTATTTGTTGGAATAGTTTGGGAAGGCTAAGTATTAAATTATCTTTGAATATTTGGTGAATTCACCAGTGAAGTTGTCTGGTCCTGGACTTTTGTTTGCTGAGAAGTTTTTGATTAGTGATTCAATCTCTTTTCTAGTACTCAGTACTCAGTCTGTTCAGATTTTCTATTTCTTCATGGTTTAGTCTTAGGAAGATTTTAAGTTTCTAGGAATTTATCCATTTTTTTAGGCTTTCCAATCTGTTGGTGTATAATTGTTCACAGCAGTCTCTTATGATCCTTTATGTTTCTGTGGCATCAGTTGTGACTTCCCTGTCATTTCTAATTTTATATTTGAGACTTCTCTCTTTTTTCTTAATGAGTCCAGCTATAGGTTAGTTAATTTTAGCTTTTAGTTTCATTGATCATTTCTATTGTCTCTTTAGCCTCCATTCCATTTTTTTCCCCACTCTGGTCTTTATTATTTCTCTCCTTCCACTACCTTTGGCTTCATTTGTTCTTCTTTTTCTAGTTCCTTCAGGTGTAAAGTTAAATTATTTGAGCGCTTTCTTGTTTCTTGAGGTAGGCCTGTATTGCTATGAATTTCCTTCTTAGAATCATTTTTGTTGTACCCCAAGAGATTTTTGTATGTTACATTTCTTTTTTCATTTGTCTCTAGGTGCACTCTAGAGAGTGCATGCCTGCATGAGTGGTGGAGGGGCAGAGAGAGAGAGAGAGGAAGACAGAGAATCCCAAATAAGCTCCGTGCTGTCAGTGAGGAACCTGATGCAGGGCTTCATCTCATGACCCTGAACCCGTGAGATCATTACTTGAGCCAAGATCAAGAGTAAAGGGTCAGGTGCTTAACTGACTGAGCCATCCAGGTGCCCCCCTCCTTTATTTCTTCTATGGCCCCATAGTTGTTCAGTAACTTTTTGTTTTTCCAGTTTTCTCCTTGGAACTGGTTTCTAGTTGCATAAAATTGTGGTCAAAGAGATGCTTGATTATTTTTTCAATCTTCTTGAATTTATTGAGGCTTTTTTTTGTGGCCTAACATGTGATCTATCCTGAAGAATGTTCCCTGTGCAGTTGAGAAGAATATGTATTCTGCTGTTTTCAGTTGGATGTTCTATTTATATCTATTAAGTCCATCTGGTCTAATGCATCATAATCTCTGCTCTCCTCCAGGTTAGATCTGGAGGTGTACCCTGGGTGCCAGTTATAAAAATTGAGTCTCCAGGCAAGTTTATAAGCTCCTTTCTTGGAAGTTGAGTTGAACTTAAAAGGGTGTGCAAGGACGGTATCTCCCTGCTTATATTCCCTAAGAGTGCCTCCTTAGCCTGTAGATGTATGGGAAACCTGAAACCTGTCCAACAGGCTATAGTTCCAAGCTATAATTAGGTCTTTGTCACAGGAACTGTATTTCAATCTACTATCCATACAGTGCCATAGTGGTGGTGGACAGCCAAGATCTATGTTTTCAGTTGTTACATTCCCATGGAGCCCAGGGATGCCAGCTCCCTTGCCCACCAGGGTCAGGCAATATATGGGCATTCCTGTGTGGAATTTGTACACCCATTGGCTGTAGCTAGGCAGTTGGAGAATGTAGGGGACACAGCATACTCACTGGCTTCAGAAAGGCAGAAGAAGAGTACTTTGTGCACAAGCACTAGCTTTGAGTGAGAAAATGTTTCGGCTACTCACACTCAGCAGCCGCAGCCAGTGAGCGGGAGAGTGTCACAACTGCCCACACTCGCCAACTTTACTAAAGAGCAGGAGAATGCCATGACCATTCATGCTCATCTTCCACAGCCAGGAACCAGTATAATGCTGCAACTTCCTATACTCTCCAGTTCCAGCAAGGCAGTGAGATAGTGCAGTGACCACTTACCCCCACCTGTCTTAGCAACGAGAGGGTATTGTGTCTGAGCTCATCCACCTGTGATAGCATGATAGCTGAAAGTGCCAAAGTGGCATTTGCCAGTGTCTCCGTCTCCAAGGAGAATTTCAAATGTCTCCTGCTCCTTCAGCTGATGCTTTTAGATTATCAAATGAATCTTTCTCACATGTAGCCTAGCTGCTTTTCAAATTGCTGTTTTTTCACTGGATATTGAGCAAGTGAGACTGCACACAGCCCTTTAAAAAAGGAATCTCAGTTTCCTATAGCACATTGGGTCCATTGGACATCAGCCTGTTTGTTTTCTAAACCAGACGTTTCAGAGGCTCATTTCTCTGGTGCAGATTCTAGGGGCTGGGTGCAAAATGTGGAGCACCAACCCCTTGCTTTTTCGGCAAAAATACCAGACTGGTGAGATCCCTCCTTACTGTGTGTCACTGTGCTGGGGGAGTTTTGGTGAGACTATATCTCTGCCTCTCTTACCCCATGTCAACATGGCCTTTTTATCCTTTGTTGTGGAGAAGCAGTTCATCTAGTTTTCAGATATTCTTCAGAGGTAAATGATCTATATGATCTGTCGATTTGGTGTGTCCATAGGAGGAGGTAAGTTCAGGATCTCCCTATGCTGTCATCTTGAAAAAGTTTCCAAACCAAATGATGAGTAGTTGTCTAAAATGAATAACTGGTACTTCTAACAAACTTCAGGGGCATGATATCACATTGATACCCACTAAAACTAACAACAAAAATCCAAGTAATTCTGTTGTGTAAACGCTTGAAGATTCCATTGTGTACAGAACACTAACACAATGGGATTTGGGTGCATTATCCTCCTGTCTTCTGAGATCTTTTCAGTCATTTGTCATTACTACAAAAATGCAGACCACACACAATATTAGTTCTTCCTAGTACCACCCCTAAAATTCCTGAAGGAATAACTTCAGCATTGTTGCTGAGAATTGGACTCAAAATATCTCACCCAAAATAGACTCCTATTCCTACTTGTAGAATGCTTTTTGGGTGGCTGGAAGGTTGTGGTTCCCCATAACCTCAAGAAACTTTCTATTTTAAGAATCATTATGGTTTGGTTTAAAAGTTTTTTCGTTTGATTTGGGGCTGAGTAGATTTATGGAGAATCTATTTGGTCTATGTCAATCGTATAAAATGGTTGAATTTTCTTTAGATACTTTGCATCAAGTTATAAGGTACAGCGACTTTCGTCTTAGGTTAGCTTCACTTTTTAAAGTTAGTTTTCAAATGGTCAGAGTATAACTTAAAAGTTATTTTGCAAAGCATTTTGCCTTAAAGTCAGAAGTATGTTGCTAGTTCCTTTACACATAAGTCATCAAATGTTATTTAAAGAGCAATTTTTATGTCCAAAAAAAATCTTTTCCGCATGTTAGAGACACGTTAAAAATATTGTTCTGAAAGCTGGAGGTCATCTTTTGGCAAGATTATATGAACTAAAACTTAGATCACCTCTCCACATGCAAGAATTTTAGGTGGGCTCCTGTGTTTGAAGAACCAATTCTTTCCTGCTAGCCTACTCTCAGTTTTTTAAGTCATAAGCAAATGATTTTTTTTAATGTTTGTTTATTTTTGAGACAGAGAGAGACAGAGCATGAATGGCGGAGGGTAAGAGAGAGAGGGAGACAGAATCTGAAACAGGCTCCGAGCAGTCAGCACAGAGCCCGACACGGGGCTCGAACTCACGGACCGCGAGATTGTGACCTGAGCCAAAGTCCGATGCTTAACCGACTGAGCCACCCAGGCGCCCCAATGAGCAAATCGTTTTAATAGGATTTTCTCTCCACCACCAAAGTTGAGATTTAAAGGCATGCAGTACTAATCTATTCTTTTATTTAAATAGATGTTTGTTAAATAGCACCTTTTATTTATTTTAAAGGTAATACATGGTATTGGTAGTAAACTGGAAAATATACACAGGGGGAAGAAAATAAGAATCACTTGTAATCTTGTCACACAGACAATCACTATTAACATTTTATTTCAATATTCTCATAGTTTTTCTATGAATATTTATGCATGCTTTTAAATTTAACTTTTATATTTTAATAAATATCTTTAAATGTCTTAAATTCTGAAGTCCTCCCTATTATAAAACAACAGTGTAGTAGAGAGATTTAAATATCACTTGGTTCTTTGATTTTATAGATACTCAACCTTAAGTACTCCCTTGTTTATTATTCAATCAAGTGTATATCTCTACCACTCTACTTAAAATGTACTTTCCGAAAACATCGTTAATCATCTTACCTCTTCATCATCTTACTTGATCTTCTCTGAAATCTCTCATAATATCTTTATTAGTCTTTCAAAAATTATGAAGGAGTGAAAAAGTATTTGTTACCATCCCCTTCATAAAACACCTTTCGTTTAGTGCCTACTGCCGTTTTCTTCTGACCTGTTCTGATCACACCTTCTCAGACTCACTAATTTCTCTACCACCGTGGCCTTCTATCTCAACATTGGCAGGGCAATATCCTGGCGCCTCTTTTCAGTATTTTCCTCCCTTGAACAATCCCTCCCACTCTTTAGCCTTTGAGAAATCATTAAAGGAAGGGAAATATGCATGCGTTATTTTTAAGAAAATTGTAAAATACAATGGGCATAATATTTTATAACTTTCTTATTTAGCATAATAATTCACTATGAACATTTTCCTGACTCATTTACTATTCTATATGTTAATGGAGAGACAAAAGTCTATTATATGGAAAAATATAATGTGTTTAACTAATCTGCTGGTAATGAACACTGAAGATGTTTCTAATATTTATCCTAAACATTGATTCTGTGAACATCTTTATATAAACACCTCTGTATATGTTCTGATTATGTTCTTAATTTAATTTTTAATTATTTTTCAAATGTTTATTTATTTTTGGTGGGGGGGACAGAGAGAGAGAGGGAGAGGGAGAGAGAGAATCCCAAGCAGCTCCACGCTCAGCGTGGAGCCCACTGTGAGACTCAATCTCATGACTGCAAGATCACGACCTGAGACGAAATCAAGAGTCAAACACTCATCCTTGAATCCATACTCTCAATTCCACATTCAAAACACTTCTTTCCTGCTTCTTCTTTTCCAGGACTCCTACAACCACTTTAGGTCAAGAGCTCATTGCCTTTCACTTTAATCGCAGGCTTTTAAACTATTATTGACAACCCACAAAGAAGTCTTCAAAATGGACTAGAGAGGAACATGTTAACCAGGACTGTAAGACCCATCTCTGCTTAAACCTGATGCAATTAGTCGAGTTGTGGGTAGGGTTGCCATATTGAGCAAATAAAAATACAGGACACCCAGTTTAGCTTAAATTTCACAAAAATAATAACGAATTTTTTGACCATAGATCAAATATTGCATGGGACATACTTATACTAAAAAAAAATCTATCGTTTATCTGAAATTCAACCTAAACTGAGCATCCTGTATTTTACCTGGTGGTCCTAGTTGTGGATGGCATAAAGTGGGGTAGTGGTGGTAGTACCTGAGTCAAGGATTCAAGGTGCCTTACCTGTGTCTCTTTTATCAACTCTAACGCATGGCCTGTTTCACAAATCAAGCTGATCATTTTCACAGCTGCCTGAATTCTAAGTGCCAGTATCTCATACAACCTAAAACTCTAGGCAGTTATACTCTATAGAATATAGATAAATGTTTGAAACCAAGGTCAAAAGCTAAAAAGAATCTAGATCATTTTATCTGCATAATGTGGAATAGTAGGAATTCAATTTTTTAAAATTAGTTTATTCTTTAAAAATTTTTTTAAGTAGGGTTCATGCTGGGCATGGAGCCCAACATGGAGCTTGAACTCATGATCCTGAGATCAAGACTTGAACTGAGATCAAGAATCAGATATTCAACCAACTAAGCCACCCAGGCACCCCAGTTTTATTTTTAAAACCAAGGTAGGCTCGCCCCCCAAAAATAGTTTTGATGTATAGATTTAAAAACATTTTATAACATTAAGTTCACTGAAAGAGTACAATACAAAACTGTATGTGCCTATCTAATGTAATATATACCATACATACATAAAGAGATAGAACAGATACAGTGAGAAATAGTGTTGTTTTTACATATTTTATACAAACACAAATATACACACATACAAATAGTAAAAGGCTACAAGAAATGACAACAAAATATTAAACACTGGTTATTTCCACACTGTGGAATCATAGTTGAATTATTTTAGATGTGTCAGGATTTTCCAAAATTTCTCTACAACTCTCAAAAAGCAGATTCTTAATATTGCGTGGTCTCAGTTGGGATTTTATCCAAATATACAGCATAACTTCTTTAAAATCCTATTTTCCCAAATACTCTCAAACACCCAAAGAATTTATTTTTCCCCTACACTCCCAAATCCTCTCAAATCTGAGCATATTAGTCAAAACACTTTCAGTACTAAGTCTTAGATAACCAACTCACAGTAATCTGCACTTTAAAAAAAGGAAAAGAAAATATATTGGTTTATATAACTAAAATATCCAAGACCAGTTTGAATTTTAAGCATAGCTATATTGTCAAGTTGAGTTTTTTGGATGCACTAGAGGGTGACTTTTTGAGCCAACACAATTATTTACTGGGAACCCTAGTATATTAATATTCCATTTTGAAAGTTACAAATTCAGAACATTTATTCTTTAATCTTTTAGTTCAACTTCTAAATTGTATTATTCTATTCACCAGTTGAGCTTATTTTAATAATAATTTGTAATAGAGGTTTCATAATATAATTATGTTCATTCCTTTAAATATTTTTAAACTGTAGTTACAAACGTAATATATTTGATTTCTTGTTGCAGTACACCCAGATGATTAAAGAAACCTTTCTATGTATTTCAGTAACTCTCATGAAGCTATACTTATACATTTAAATCTTGAGATTTCCTCCATGTTTTAATATAATTTTACAATGCTATAAGATTTCAACTAAAAATCACAAGTTTAAGGAAATTAGTCAATTTGTTACTCAGTTACTCATTCGTTATCTTATTTGTTATCTAATTGGATAAAATCTCCCATAGGATTTTAAAAAGCTTAAAATACTGAAATCTGAACAATTTATATTTCTCTACACACACACACACACACACACACACACACACACACACAGAGTATGGTATATTTGGTTTGCTTCATCAGTTTATACTCCATTCTCAAAGCTAGAATTTTAATTCTTCTTAGAGTTAAAGACACTTACCCCATAGGGGGCAACCACCTTCTCATCTTACCAGGCAGAAATGGGTTTAAAGATCATTTGGCTAGAAGACTATGGTTTTGACTTGGGTATGAAATCTGGAATTGTTGATATCCAGGGTTATTTTGTCATGATTCTAAAAACTGAGCTACACTTAAATTTATTATTTTGCTTATTTTGCTTAGAAGTCCACACTGTCTACATTGTGGGTTAAATCCTATCATTTCCTAATTCTTCTACATTATTCCAGGAAATTTAAGTTTTTCAGATAAACTGCTATTTCTCTGAGTGAACAAGTGTGTGTGTGTGTGTGTGTGTGTGTGTGTACACACGATCTGTTGATTTTGCATTCTTCAGCTCTCTGGAGACATTTGTGTGTCATTTATTGTAGCTCTAAGACTGGATGCCACATTACACACAACTCCAGGGAGCATGCTAGACCATAATGTCAGCTGACCTGAAATTGTGAACCTATATGGACATCTACAAAGATATTAAGGCTATTGCATGGGACTTCAATACTCCTTTAATTTGAAGAAGTCTTTCATTAATTTATGTTATTCTTATCAATGAGATGCATGACTCTTAAAAATTTTTTTAATGCTTATGATTAGATTCTGTCGTGTGTCTTAACCTTCACTTACAACTTCTAATGTCATTCTAACTCAAAAGAGGTTAGTCTTCAGACACACCTTAACCTAGTATAATCATGACTATCTCTTTCTATCTCTCACTTGTGGTTTGTGTTTCTCACTTTTTCATTCCCTCTCTCACCTTCTCTCTCAGCTTTGTTCTAAGGTATTCTCTTCAGAAATGTCAGAAAAGGTAAACACGAGCAGAGCAGGTCTCGGGAGAAGGCTAACTCCTGAAAGTGAGAGGCTGGGTCAGAATCTCATCCTATCACTAAAGAGCCAGGGGATTGGGGACAAGATACTTAACTTCCCTGTGCCTTGTTCTTTATCCATAATTAAGGATAAGAGTTCTTCTATCACATAATTCTTGTGAGAATTAACAAGGTATGCATAAAGTTTTTACCACAATGGCTGAATATGAATATGAGCTCAAAACAGAACCAAGAATCTTGTATTTATTCCACTCTCTCTTTACCTTCCATATTATAGTTTTGAATTATAGCTTCCTTTCTTCTTTTCTTTTTTTAATGCTTATTTATTTTTGAGAGAGAGAAAGAGAGAAAGAGACAGAGCACAAGTGGATGAGGAGCAGAGAGAGCAGGAGACACAGAATTCAAAGAAGGCTCCAGGCTCTGACCTGGCAGGACAGAGCCTGATGCGGGGCTTAAACCCATGAACAGTGAGATCATGACCCTGAGCCAAAATCAGACACTTACCTGGCCCCTCCTTTCTTCTTTTTCTCATAGAAATCCCCAATCCTCTTTGATTTCTCTTGTTTTTTTAACTTGGTTTATTCTTTAAGTTTACAAAACAGCCTCCCTGAGACTTCTTAGGCAACGCAGTACTTGCCAACTTTTATATTAAGAGTATATTAACACTTTTATTTTTAAAGAACACAAATACCTTTCTTAGAACAAAACAGAAATTTAATCAAAATCAAGCAAAATAGAGTAATAGCAAAATTTTTGGTACCATTTCCTGATACCATTTACATTTCAAGGGCTTGGGTTTTGCTGACTTACATGACTATTGAATAACTTTAGCCTTATTTCATATAAAATCATTATTTTCTCTGAGCCACTGCAGTATATTATCTCTCCCTTCCCAGTAGCCTATAAGAAGTCCAAATGGCTGTCAAGTGCCATGATTTTGACTAATCTGTCTATTCTCCCCCAGACCTAGCACAGAGCCTAGTATATACTGGCATGCACTTAACATCCTATAAAAATGCAATAAAATATATATATACAATATACATACCAATATATTTGCCTTGGATTGCATAGATCAGGAAGTCATTTTACAAACATCATTTTATCTGATGTTTAGGTTAACCATTTGAAGTATTCAATAAAGACATTATTCTCATTTTTAGATGAAAAGTTTGAATTTCAGAGGGAATAGGATCCTTCTAAAAGCATAGAGAGCCAAGTTTAAAACCAAAAGTGGCAATAAAACTAAAATTTGTATTAGATTCCAAATAGGGGTGTTTTCTAATAACAAGGGAGTAAAAATATATGCTGTCATGTAGAAATACAGATGAAATTAATTGACAAAAACACAAAGAAAAGCTGCCCAGACAAACACCATACTTTGTCTAGTTCTGAAAATGACCTTGAGTGTGTTCTCTATCTTTTAAATGCCCCTTCTTGCTTTCTTTCTGTCTGTAAAACTTAACTATTACATAAGTAATAAAAGCTAGTAATTATATATTAGATATCAGCCAGGAAAGGAAGTAATAAAAATTAATAATCCAAATGTGCTTTCTTGAATATTTGTATTCTTCATATAAATTTTTCATATAATGTATAATGAATGATATATTATATACTATATAACATATACATAATATTTCTTGCAGACAAACTCAGCCCTATAAAAAACTCCATTAATGGAAAAGATATTTTGCTATAGTAATAGTGATCAGCCAACATATAAATAGCTACAGTTGAATTTTAGAGAATTTCAGTATGTAATTTGAGGGCATGGTTTGGCTCACACTGCAGGGTTCTCCTACCACAAGCGTGACGAGACCATAGGAACTGAGAAACACATTTATCAAAAGTGAAATGTTCAATGACTCCTTTTACTATGTACCAAATACACTGTGTACCTATCATGATTATGAGGTTATGACTGAACATTCAGTCTCCTGGTTTTGAACATAAAAGGTCTTCATTTATATGCCGGATGATATTTTTCAGGTGATGTGTGAGATTTCCCCAAGGCAAGTAAATTGAGAGTATATAGAACCCAGGTAAATATCAGATGATTAGTAATAAAAATTCCACCTATTTTTGCTGACAGCGATTTTTATAGAAACTAAAAGAAAGTTATAAAGTTGTTAGGTAACAGAGTAGAGATAGAAGGATCACAAGTCAATGATCTTCATTTATTAATTACTATAGTTTTTTTTTTGATGATTCAAATCAAATCCAGCCAACATAAGTGGAACTGATTCACTTCTTGATTTAGGTGTCATGTATGAAGGAAGAGCTTTACAACATCAACACAAACTTCATCTAGTTCACTGTACTTTTTCCTCATATGATTCAGCATGGCTTGAATTTTATATTTGTGTGATGGATTTCATGAAATCTTATTGCCCACTCCCACCAGATCCTATGAGGACAAGGACTAACTGTGTGTCTGATATGAGCATCACTGCATTCTAGAACTGAGCAGAGGTATTAAATTGGTGGATGACAGAAAGCATGGCTTAAGGCAGGTCTTCAGTGCATTGGACACAATAATGGAATGTCTAAGATGTCCCATTTGTCCTTGGAAATGGTGATCAGACCCACAGGGGGTATATATATATATATATATATATATATATATATATATATATCTCCAATGTCATGACACTTCAGCACTCCTGGCCAAAATTCTCTCTTCTTGTTCTCTCTGCTACATTTTTGTTTTAAATATTTCACACTTGCAAATAATGTCTATTTCTGAATATCTGTAACTGTCTGTGTGAAAGGTGATGTTGAGGACACTGGAAACTACAGCAATGCTCATGGAAGAAGAGTAATTTGGGACTTCGTGGGAATAAAAAAAAAAAATGAATGGGTCAACAGAGTCCTGTGGCTAGAGGAAGACCAGGGTGGAGTTTTATAAAAGAACTGAAGCTCTGTGTAGGAAATAAAAAGAAGCCCAGTATAAACTGTACCTAAAACTGACAGAAGTGGCCTCTGGTCTACACCCTTCTCCCAAAAAGCACATGGTGCACTGATGGAAATCTTCTAGCTTCCGTAGACCTCGGTCCAAAAACAACTGCAAGAGGGCGTGTTGTATTCTTTATAGAAAGAGACAGACTGGAATATTAACCCAGGTTGTTTCTTCAAAATTTTGAAAACCTCAGTGTTGTAGACAATGAGTCCTCCTTCTATAATGGACAGTTCTGCTTGTTCTCTACTCACAAACAGTATTTTTTAAAATAACAAGCTCACACACAAAGGCACACAAGAGTAGTTGCCCATTCTCACATCCGCAACTTCTCCAACCCTATATTTTTCTTTTCCTTTCTTGACTTCTCCCATTTAGAGGAACTCCCAGCTGCACGAGAATCACAGTGGGCTCAGAGGCTGACCTAGAATATGTCAATGCTAACATTCCCATAGCAAGACTCATACCTATTTCCTCTAATCTCATATCATATTTTAAAATTTCCTTCTATTTTCTGCATTTTCCATTTCTTTCATAATGCACAAGTTGTATTTAATGGGAAAATCAAAGTAAAAATAAAATAAGTCTCTGCTTAATGTGCAAGCCCCTGACCATGCTCAGTGCCTTTACCAGCCATCTCCTTGCTATGGATTCCACTAGAAAGTTCTCTTTCTTTTGTATTACATGGCCAAATTTTATCTCCTTCATTTTTTTTCTCATTTACCTTGATGGTAAATCTCCACTATGGATCTAATTCTTGGTCTAGAATTAGTGTTTTGAACAAATTTTTTTAATGTTTATTTATTTTTGAGAGACGGCGAGAGAGAGAGAGTGAGAGAGAGAGAGAGAGAGAGAGAGAGAGAGAATGAATGGGGGAGGGGCAGAGAGGGAGGGAGACACAGAATCTGAAGCAGGCTCCAGGCTCTGAGCTGTCAGCACAGGGCCCAACATGGGGCTTGAACTCACGAGCTGTGAGATCATGACCTGAGCCGAAGTGAGACAACTGACTGAGCCACCCAGGAACCCTTGAACAAATTTTCTAATGTTGAACTGCCACTTCTGTCTCTTACAAGGATCTCAAATCTTATTTTTAGTTTGCTCATGCCTGTAGCCATTGGCTAGTCCAATCCTATCCAGCCCCAAATTCCAGGCATTCCTGCATGGTTCACAGACAGCAGCACTTTACTTCTCCAAGAGTGACATTTGTGACTGTGCGGGGCCTAAGAGGGATGTTTCTAAGGAGGCCTCTGTGAGTTTAAGGTCTAAAAGTTGGAATCAATGTACTAATACAAAAACAAAGAAATTAACAATCAATTTTTTTAAGTTTATTTATTTTAAGGAGAGAGAAAAGGCATGTGCCTGTGCCTGTGATCAGGGGAGGGGTAGAGAGAGAGGGAGAGAGAGAATTCCAAGAAGGCTCCACCATGACAGTTCAGAGCCCAACACAGGGTTCAATCTCATGAACTGTGAGATCATGACCAGAGCTGAAACCGAGAGTTAGACACTTAACTGACTGAGCCACCCAGGTATCCTATCTCTCTGTATTATTTCTTACCAGTAACATGTGAATCTATATTTACCTCGATAACAATTTCAGTGAAAAATGAAGTCAGGTAAATGGAAAGAGTCGTTAAGGCTCCTACAGTGTTTCTCCATCTAAATTATTTTCAGTGGACATTCTTTTTTTCAGAGGTTATTACACTACTAATACCCACCTGTCAGATACAAACATGAGAACTTTTCTCAACATTCCCTTGAATTTACTATTTCCTAAAACTCAACATGTAAATACATTGCCCAGAACCAGTAGATCACCAACCCACTAGCCATCATTGACTTATTGCCAAACGATGCATATTGAAGTGCCTTCAAAGGGCTAGAAACAAGACATTTATTAGATTGTACTAGAAGCTGGAAATTCATGGTGCATCCTGGTATGGGAGGCAGGACAAAGGAAATAGCTAGGTTCCTGGACTATAGAAATAAGGAAAAAGAGAGAGGAAAAGAAGAAAAAAAGATATCACTATGCCTTGCTAAGACCACTCCAGGAGGCACACTGAGGATCTATGATCATCAAGCCTACTGTGTTTCCCTCTTTGTTAGCAGGGAGATGCATCAGGTGTGAAAGCGTCATCAACAGCCTGAAGAGGCAGAGGTTCAATGATCTCACTGCACAGTAAGGAAATGTACACAGCCACCAGAATCAGTCATCCATGTTGCTGATGAGATCTAACTATCAGCTGATATTTGAGAACTGAAGTGATCTTCTTGGCGACGTAGAATGTAAATTACAGTTCTGAGAGTAGAACTCCTCTCCTGATTCCTTCTTCAAAAGCCTTGCAAGCTAACTATGGCCTATGAGGGATACATTTCTATCAGCAAACACTAACTTGGTATGCCTTGGACCCACAGTCCTCCTCAATAGCATAAAGATATCATCTCCTTTAGTTCCAAATATAGAATTTTGGTGTAAGCTAACAAAACAGAAACAAGAGCCTATGGAGTTTACAATAGGTAGAATAAAGATTAGGATACAGAGTGTAAAAATGCAAATGAATATTTTGTAAAGGCACTGTGTGATCTGATTGGATTTAATCTTTTTGTTGCTTTACCTTGACCTTGGAACATTTCTGAAAAATTTCCAAAATACTGCACACTCTAACAATTTACAATTGCATGGATTAGTCATAATCAAAATTACAGAAAGAAGATTAAAAGGCAACAAAAAATTTACTGTTTAATTGAACTGTATTCTTATACACTTAGGAAATTTAAATTAAAAGATATCAACGATGGCCATATAATTCCATTGTTTACTTTAATTAGAAAATCCTAGGGGTGCCTGGGTGGCTCAGTCAGCTAAGCATCCAAGTTCAGCTAAGGTCATGATCTCATGGTTCATGAGTTAGAGCCCCATATCGGGCTCTGTGCTGACAGCTCAGAGCCTGGAGCCTGCTTCAGATTCTGTGCCTCCCTCTCTCTCTGTTCCTCCCCTGCTTTCTTTCTCTCTCTCTCTGTCTCTCTCTCTGTCTCTGTCTCTCTCTCTCTCAATAATAAATAAAGATTGAAAGAAAAAAGTTACAGATGAAATTATATCAATGGAAAAGAAATCTTGGTAATAGTCATTTATCACGTTAGTTCCTCATCTGACTTGTGAATTATTTGAAAAATAAATGCCATGTTAGACTACTGCTAATTTTAAATAATGAATAAATTATCAATTTGAATAGCTTGTTTATATCTACAAAAACATAAAAGAAAAACAGAGACCCTCTAAGAAAAGGTAGCTAGAATCAAGACAAACCTCTGTAGAGTTTTTTCCCCCAATCCTATTTTAATTTACATCCCAGTGGTTCACAATCAGAGTTGGAATACAAAATTAGGTGTTTAGTGTTAACTGCCTGATGCTATTTCACAACACTAATATATTTAACTTCAAGTGCCAAATTCTTGAAATTATAGCAGAACCAGAAGCAGGCATTCAGGAAGAGTTCTGGAAAATGCCAAGTATAGCAAGGAGGAAGACCCAAGGGATATATCAACTCATAACAAGATTCTCAGCAAAGGATGCACTGTCTGCCAGGTCATTACGGAATCCACCACAACACCGCCAGGCTCTGCATCACTCTCTTGCTAACAATTTAACACAGAGATAACGTTATCATCATATCACTTTATCTAAGGACCACCCCAAAATCTCTTGGGGGCCCAAACAGCAAACTTAGCTATCCCACCTCTAACAAAGAAAAAACAAACAAATTAGCAAGAAGGTCAAACTGAAATTGTCTCTTGAAAAATGTGTGACCTTAACAGGACTAAATATATTCACCAGTGGTGACTCCTATTGATCCGTAGGTACAGAGAATAGCTAGAAAATTCTAAGCGATAGAAGGGGCAGAAAAACACTTTGCACTATACGTCTCAAATAGCAAGAGCTGAAGTGAGATTTTTTTAAATTCAAAATTGTTTTCTGTAAGTGTCTTAACTAAACAGAGGTTTTCATTCCTCTTACAAAATACACAGCAGCGCCCTGTTATACAAGAGCCTTTCAAGAGGATGGGTCTGTCGAGATTCCCATATTGAAACAATTTGTTCATGGATGCTTAGTTATAGATTTTATATTTTTACCCAGAAAAAGCTTAACAGTATTTCCATGTTACAGCATATGTTAAGTATAATTTACAGTCTGCATATGCTGTATTGTATTCATAATGAAAGAGAATTTGTCAGGTGCTTCTGAAACATGTTTTTTGCCAGATTATATTCCCTTTCTTATGTAATGAAACCCAATCACCTAAGACACAAATCTGGAAGTCATTCTATTTTTTTGCCTCTCTCTCATCATCCATTTCACATAGATCATGAAGTCCTGCCCCCTTCCCTCCCTACCATCTCTAAGCCCCTCCTCTCTTCTCCACCCTCATTGCTCAGGATTATACCAGCTTCTCCCTTGGACCACTGGGACCACTGGGACCACCCTTAGCCTTCATCTTACCTCCTTTTTCTCCTATTCCTTCCACCCTTTACATCTAGCCCAGCGAAATAGCTCTAGAGCTTGAATATGATCATCTTATTCCCTTCAGGGGACCCTGGCTCTATGATCCAGCTCTGCCAGATGAAACTGGTAGATGAGACTCTGTTTTCATTCCAGTCTCTCTACCATGTATGCACTGCACACATATCTCCTGAAATCTCTGTCATTCATTGAACATGTCCTGTTTGTTCCTCACACTTTGCTATTCTATTTGTAATGCCCTTGCTTTCATTATTTATCTTTAGCTTTCAACTCTTGCTTATCCTTCAAAACTCTACAGACAGTTTTCCTTTATAAAATCTTTTATGTTCTCTGCCTTTCTTTTTCTGAAGTCACTTCCTTCCCCATGTTCTCTAAAACCTCTATATGCTTTACCATAGCATTTAAAATACTTCCCACTGAATATTGAATGAATATTTATCAAGTTGAATATTTATTATAAAGATTGTTCTTGGGGCGCCTGGGTGGCTCAGTCGGTTGAGCATCCAACTTCGGCTCAGGTCATGATCTCACAGTTTGTGAGTTCGAGCCCTGTCTCCGGCTCTGTGCTGACAGCTCAGAGCCTGGAGTCTGCTTTGGATTCTGTGTCTCCTCTCTCTGCCCCTCCCCCACTCATGCTTTGTCTCACTCTGTTTTTCAAAAATAAATAAATATAAAAAAATTTTTTTTAAAAGATTGTTCTTATGTAACCTCTACTAAGGAAAACAACACACTGAGAGAAATAATTGACTAACACTGCAAGCAGTTTAAAGTTCACCTTGAAAGTATTTTGGCACCCATGAACTAATCCATCTAAACTATGTACAGGACCCACCTGGACAATATGCGCATGCAATGCAAATATAATAAATAAGATTCTTTTATTGTAAACATGCCTAACTTGTTAGTTGTTGTTCTGAAATCACCATTGTACCTAGTGACACGTAACCTGAATCTTAGACCCAAATTCGTGCAGGATAATAAGGTGCCTGAAAGCCCAGACCATTTCCTTCAGCCTGTGAGAATCGGGGTGAAAGGGGCAAAAAAGACCTCAAACTCAAGTCCCAAAGTTTAAGCCCAGGTGCATGATTCCACAGGAAAGCTGTGGTCTGCTCCCTAGCTCCAGCTAATCCCTTTATCCAAGGTTTGCTGAAGTCTTTAAAACTTTCCATTCATCACTAAGTGCCTTCTGATCATTCCTTTAATATACTGCCAACAAAATGCTTTCCAGACCTGCTCCATGCTAAATGTAAGTGCAAGAAGAGCAGGCTTCTTTCTTTCTCATTAATTTGCTGTTCATGGTCTCAAATGTCTGTTTAGTACTTTTTCCTTATATACTGAATACAATAACACACTTGGAGACATTGTAATATTTTAAACTTTTAAATATCTTAACCGTGTTGCTCCTTGTCAATTTCTCCTGCTTCCTTTCTTTCTATAGTTCTCTAATCCAGTAGGATCCTGCTTTCTTCTTTGTCTTAGAAGACAAAAAACTCATTTGAAAAGCCCTCTTATATTATGCAAGTACACTGCTGTACTGAAACACTCTAGGTGGTCCTTAGCAACCTGAAGAGCTCCAAAATATTGTTCAGTCTTGTATAATTCACATTTCATGGAATTCTTAATTAAGTAACACCTGTGTGCATTCATTCATGTATTAATTTAATAAATAAATATTGATTCAAGTCAGTGATGTTCTTCAGTTCTCTCAGAAATTAATGACTCTTCCCAGAAAGCATGCCTATTCACACAACGATCTCACATATAATTAATTTAAATGCTTTGAGACCCTCTGGAGCTTTACCACACTGTTTCTAGAACTGTTTCTCAAAATTTTGACATCCGTGATTCACTTAATGGATTTTGGTTCTCAGGCAGAAAAATCCATAACAATTGAGAAAAATTTAGATAACATCTAATTTGAAATTACTGTTAATAGCTGTTTCATATCTGTGTGACAGCAGCAAAACATGTCAGATATTTTTGCATAATTAGCTAGACATGGACCCAGGAATAACAGAACAATGTCTTACTAAAAAGTATTTTCAGGGGCACCTGGATGGCTCAGTCAGTTAAGCATCTGACTTCAACTCAGGTCGTGATCTCACGGTTCGTGAGTTCGAGCCCCATGTCGGGCTCTGTGCTGACAGCTCAGAACCTGGAGCCTGCTTCAGATTCTGTGTCTCCTTCTCTCTTTGCCCCTCCTCCACTCATGCTCTGTCTCTCTCTGTCTCTCAAAAATAAATAAATGTTAAAAAAAATTTTTTTAAAGAGTATTTTCAAAATTCCATTAGTTGATAAATGGATGGCTATTTCCTGCTCAAATACTCAAAGACTGACTGTCTTAACTTGGGATAGGCACATATTCCTTATCTACTCTCTGGTTATATTTGGCTCTGAAAAACTATTACTTAATATTCTGTAACAACATTTGGATATGGTTCTAAATTATGACCAAGCATATGACCTCAATTTATCTTTTAGATGAGTGAAAAAAATGTATCAATACATGGGCACATGCTTGTAGCAGAAGGTGTAACACTAACCAAACATGCCCACCAATTATTCTCGTACATTTCCCAGGCTTCCTGCAATTATATAGAAGCATGTGACTTTCTGGCCAATAAAATGTAAGTGACACTGATGCCTATCACTTCTAAGCTGAGACCATGAGAAGCCCTTGTGTGAGTATCCAGGCTCTCTTCTCTGCTGCAGTGACAGGAAGGTGTGTGTTCCAGATGAGGCAACAAAGAGGATGATAGAACCTCTATTAAATTTCATGCTAGGTGAGGCAGAGCCTTGACTGCCCCACAATGGTCAGGACTGAGAATAAGAAATAAATCTTTATGATCCGAAGCCACTGGAGTTCCAAGGAAACTTTTACACTGCAACATAGGCTTAGCCTAGTCTAATAGTGACATGATAATAGCTACTGGGACATTGGCACCCAAGGCCAATATATTTTATCAATCTTGTTGCCCTTGGCTTTTACAAATCATATTTCAAAATGTTAAAAATATCATGTCTTATGTGTAACCACTGGAAATCTTGGACATGTTCTTATTAGCTTTATTACCATTTTGAAACGTTTCAATTTTTCTTCATTTAAAAAAAATTTGTGTACCTTTTCTCCAACAGCAGTTCTAGTTCAATGTCAAGAACTGGATCATCTTGTATTTGCAACAACTGTCATTATGTTCCATGTTGAAAAGACATATTCCTAATAGCCAGATTCTGACTAGATTTTAGTTAACCATTTAGTGGTAAATACTACTTAAGGCACTAGAAGCACAAAGATGAGCAGGACATAGTTTCTCATCTGGACTTGCTCACAATATAGCCCAAGAGTTCTTAAATGTCTTTCCACACACACTTACTCTTAGTAATGTTAGTGATTTTCACGTAAACAAAAGGCCACTGATCAAATAAACTTAGAATTATTTTAGGAGCATAGGCTCCAGGGTCAGACTGCCTATTCTACCCAATCTGACTCCATGACTCTGGAAAAGCTGTGTAACATCTCGATTCTTTTGCTTCTTTATTTGTAAAAATGGCACTAAAATCTCACCTCTCACCTTATGGGTAAAAATCAAGTCATGAATTTAAAGTGTTTAGCACAATGCTCGATACATAGAAAGGGCCAAACAAAAGTAGTTATGATTGCTATTCCCTTTTCATCTCCATTTTGGACACTCACAATAAAAAAAAATGTATATATAGTTATGGGGGTAAGACTTATTATCATCATTACACTTAACCTTCAACAGAACTGTATTGGAAGATTCCCCTTTACTTGAGACTGTAAGTTTGCTGGGCATTTAGTGACAGTTTAGTTAACAAACTACATAATGCACATTTCTGCTTCATTGAAGACCTGTTCCTTCTTTCACAGTTTCACAGCTTTTCCTGGCACATTATCCCAGGAGGGACCCAACATGAGCTTGCCACGGTACTCAGATTTGACATTCTGGTGAGCTTCACATGATCATCTCGCTGCTCCTCCCTGGTGAGAGTTGCTAGAATGTCCAACTGTTCAAGACCCTTTGAGTGTATATTTCATGATATGGGTCTCCAGCTTACCTTCTAATTTTCTTTTGCTAATTTCCTGGACAAATTGGGAAAAAATGTTTTTGGTTTTTTTTTTTTTTAATTTTTTTTACTAACATTTATTTATTTTTTGAGAGTCAGAGAGAGACAGAGCACGAGCAGGGGAGGGGCAGAGAGAGGGAGACACAGAATCGGGAGCAGGCTCCAGGCTCTGAGCTGTCAGCACAGAGCCCGATGTGGGGCTCAAACCCACGGACCGTGAGATCATGACCCAAGCTGAAGTCAGTCGCCCAACTGACTGAGCCACCCAGGCGCCCCAGAAAAAATTTTTTTATTAAATAAAGTAATATATTTAAGTCTAGCAGAGTACTGGCCCAGAGTAGACATTCATTAAGTGATGGTTCTTTTTCTATTTTTGGCACCCTTCATGTATGACATTAAGGAGCACTGTAAGGTGATTTCATGATTACAGGAAGTTCTCATAAATTAGGTTCTGGTTGATTAAGAATTCCAGAGTTCCTGGTGTATTCCTCTAGTAACAAATTGGCAAAACATTTGGAATATAGTAATTCATTTTAACTGGATTTAAATCATGTGTAACATCTTGTATCATAATTATAAACATCAGTCACTATAGTGTCATACTTGTAGAAACTGATTAAAGGACAGAAGTTCTCCCTGGAACTACATAATCCTAAATACCATTCCTGGGGTTCTTTTTGTTGTCATTGTTCCTTTTGCTGTTGTCGCTATTGTTTGGTTTGGTTTGTGAGAGGAATATGGTTTGTGCTTTGATCAGAATTTCCCTACACTATTTCTCGGATCCTCCACCGCAGTTTTCAGGGTGTCTGGCCACAGCGGCTCTTATTTCCGCTTCCAAGATTATTTCTAATGTTGTGTTGTCTTATAAAATAAATAACCAAGTTCTTAAACCTGAGACTAAAATGTACATATATGAGGTATGAGTGCAGGCCTGAAATATCGCTTGCACAAAGTACATGAATTTGGACTTTAGGGCCGATAACAGGGCTACCTGAGGTATTGTTTGTTAATGTTTAGATTCTCAGTGGGATTCCAGAAAATGATGTTGCTAGAGACTTCAATTCCGCATAGGAGCTAGTTATCACAATATTGATGAAACAGAAAACACTAGAAGACAGAAACTTGTAAAAGGAGAATAATTACAGGGGTGGCTCGGTGGTTCCATCAGTTAAACGTCCAACTCTCGATTTCCACTCAGGTCAAGATCTCATGGTGCAGAAGACTGAACCCTGTATGAGGCTCAATGCTGACAGCGCAGAGCCTGCTTGGGATTCTCTCTCTCCTCTCTCTCTGCCTTTCCTGCCATTTGCACACATGTGCGCTCTCTCTCTAAATAAACATTTTAAAAAGTAAAGTAATTATGATAAAAAATAGAAAATTATATATTTTAGCCATAGCTCATCTTGCTTTTTAGCAGCTAAAAACCTGTGGGTGCTAAATAAATCAGATGGTTTCTTTCTATGAGTTTGAAGATTTCTTCCGCAAGGCATTAAGTAACATCATTTGTAAATCATTTTCCATTTGTTGAACACAAACCATGAATATATATGCCTTGAAAGCTTTCTGAAAATACCTGTTTCTTTAGTGCTTTTCCAGAGGAACTCCTATCAGTGAACAAAAGTAGTTTTACTTCCTATTATGCATAACACAATATACTTTGAACATGAAATGTTCCAATATAAAGCAGTAGGATACAAAAATATAAAATACAGTTATTCTCTAACATTTAGAAATACATTGATATATAAAACAGATGGTAATTATGTTAATTATAACTATTTTGATTTGTAAATGCATAAAAATATGAGCCAATTTAATCAAGTCATTGAAAATGCCTTTAGGGGAGCTTGGGTGGCTCAGTTGGTTGAGCATCCAGCTTCAGCTCAGGTCATCATCTCACTGTTTGTGGGTTCGAGCCCCGTGTCAGGCTCTGTGCTGACAGCTCAGAGCCTGGAGCCTGCTTTGGATACTGTCTCATTCTCTGTCTGCCCCTCCCCCACTTGTGCTCTGTCTCTCAAAAATAAATAAATATAAAAACTTAAAAAAAAGAAAATGCCTTTAAAAATATATAATAAACTCATGTTTTAACGTTAAAAGTGGAATAGAGTCAATAACTCCTAGACTGGCTAAATTTGAAGTCTGCTGGACTCCAAGTTCATTATACTCCAAAGTCCAAACTTACAAATCAATTTAATTAGAAAAAAATTGTGAAATCATTTCTGCACTTTCTTTTTAGGAGCCTTCATTACTAATTTAGTCTCCTGCTACATTTTTAGCCAGATATGTCTACAATATATTTTTTACAACATACATAGGGAAAACACAATTAATTATCTCAGGTAGAAACATGATAGGGATATTTAAAATAGCAGATTATCTTAAAAATGAGTAGTTCAGCTTGTTAGAACTTTGGAGTATTGAGAAGTAACTTTCCCATTTGACCATCACTTGAGAAGGTGAATTTTAGTCTGGTTTCTCTTAAGATGCAGGAGATAGTCCATAAGCAATTATTCAACCTAAATAAAGCTTATAATTCATATGAATATAAACAAGACGTAACCATTTAATTTATTGCCATTCTCAAATATAAACATGGTATAACACCGTGGTAAAGAGCACTAGTACCAAAACAGACTTTGTGATATTAAACAATGGCTTCCCCAATTTCTCACTTATTTCACAAATAATAAAGAAGGACTTATTTATTACATGCCCAGTATCATGTTAAGGTTACAGGACCATCCCTCCTGGATCATCTAGTAATTAAGCAGTGCTCAAGCAAGTAGAGATGCATGATGCCATGGGAACACAGGGTATCTGGGAAAGACCTTCCCCTAATGAGGGAGTTTTAGGGAAGGTTTCCCAAGAAGAGATCTGAAGAAAGAGGAGTTAAAGCCCACTTGTTTGCCCTGTGGCTTTGGGAAAGTTACTTGGATTAAATAAGCCTCAGTTTTCTTACCTGAAAAATAATACCAGTCTCACAAATTACTGTGGGAAATAAATTATATCATGCTTATAAATTACTTAATATAATGCCTGCCACACAGTAAGCATTCAAAATGCTTGGGAAGGCGTTAAGCTCTTTGTTAGCAATTGTGATTATTTCAGTGATAATCAACACTTTAAAAAGCCACAAATTAACAGGCACTATCTCCTAGAGATATCACTGATGAATTCAAATTTGTTGTTGACCCCCAAAATAGATCAAACCAATAATATCTGATTGTTTACAAAGTGGTATCATATTAAGTTGAATCCTATGAAATTGCCATTTTAGAGATCAAAAATGCTCAAATATTAGCAATTCACATGTTTCAACTTTAATATTTATATCATAGTTACACTCATTGTGAATACTAAGTTTTATCAATATTTGCATGAACCTCAGGGAAAAGCTAATTAATATATATTGGCCTATCTGAGATATTTTGTGAAAAAAAAATTTACTCTTCTAAAAGAGGTCAGAGATTTTCTTGTACTAAATTTTCTTCAGACTTTAGAGACCAGCATTACAAATTGTTTCACTTCAAATATGACCAAATTGGTAAATCACTTGTGAGAAGATAATGTTAAAATTACGTTTTCCTTGTAAATTTGGATGAGACGGGCAAACTCACTTTCTTGAAAAGAAAATTAGAGGCCCCCTAAATATAGAGAAATTGCCTTACAATTTCCCTGTAATCAAGTAATTGAGAGAAATTGTCGCCCCTCTCACTGTCCTGTACCCAACAAGTTCATCTATCTTTGTGATTTCAGGCGTGAAAAAGGAAGCTCCACATAAAACTCTCTGGGATATAGATAAAAATAAGAATGTGAAAGATATAGATTTAGTTAATGATAAATCAGTTCATGATATATGACCAATGACACATTTTCACCAACGCAAAAACAAAAGCCACAAAAACAGAATCGCTAATGGGTCATTTCAGTTGACTACTCCATTTAATTAGCTTCCGCTCATCATTAGTCTAAAACATAGGTGTATTTTCCTGCTACAATTCAGTAAAACATTCTGAGGTCTACATAATCTTTCGAGTGATCGATAAACATTTGAGAGAAAATACCGTGCTAAAAAAGCATCAAGATTATGATTTAGTCCCTCATGATACCAGTTTCAGAAATGCCACTTCCCCTTTCGTCATATCAACCTGTATCCAGTGTAAAGTTTCAAACCTATTGCTCTATTTAGAGAAATCACTTTTGTAACAATCAAAAGCATGTCGGATTATGCAGTAGACATCAAAACTTTAGTTATAGCCTTGATTTTATTTTTATACTTTTTCATGTTTTTATTTAAAAACCCAGGGCTCGAACTCACAAACAACAAGATCATGATCTGAGCCAATGGCAGATGCTTAACCAACTGAGCCACCCAAGTGCCCCTACTCTTCATTTTAAATGCTGTAATTTTCAATCGGGGAACAAAGCTAAATGAGTTGCCTTGTTGTCAGTTTGCTGAAGTACTGTTCTAGGATAAAAACTGATTTGGATTAGCAGTGTACAAAGCAAATACAGCACAGATGATTGAATATGATGTGCAGTGATGGTTCAGTCTTTTGTGCACTAAAATAAATACTTGCCAGACACTACCTCTGGGGCAGATACAATGTTAGAGACTGGGAACAGACAGACAAATAAAGCTCATAATCCTGAGCAGTTGTGTAAGCATTACCATGTGATATGGTACAATCAAGTCTTCGTATCTGTAGTAGCCGTTTTCTATAAAGTTGCCAAGAACACTAAATTAGCAAAAACTAAATCATTGCTCCAAGGGGAAATGTAAGGTTAGGTTCCTGCAAGCCTGTGGTCACATTTTGATCAACTAATCAAGACATAACCTTGTTTTATGTGTGTTTCTGTTTAAAGACACCTCATTTACTATGTATTGATCCATTAACATTGAATTCATAGTTGATAGTACTATACCTCATGCCTGAATGAAAGTTATCTAACACACATATTTTCTCCACAGAATATATCACAGTCTTCTTTACTTAGGAACACTATACAGTACTTCAACTCTATACATGATGGGGTCATTTTAAACAGCAAAATCTCTCAACAAAAGCACAAAAATGAAAAATCAAAAAATGCAGCACCAAATAGATCACACAAAGGGCACTTAACCATAGGAGAGATGAAATTAAAAGGAAGGGTATCACTTTGTTTGACCTCAACTGGGAATGTACACCTTAGGCAACTCAATTTTTTACACTCTGTGCATGTCTGTGACTCACCATGAAAATGCCATGAGTATTACTTGACATAACAAATATGTTTCAGTGAGTAGGAAAATTTGCAAATACAGGATCCTTAAATAATGAGAATCAACTGTAATTGCATGTATAGTCACATGCAATTGGAAGTATCTGCAATATGCAAAGTATTTGCATATGCAAAGTATTATGTAGCAGTCACTGGTCTTCTCAGCTTATAAAAAACACCAGGATCTTTCCTGCTTTAGGTCTTTGGAAACACAATATGCTATTCTTTCTTACTAGAAGGTAGTTCCCCAAACTCTTTGCATGACTGCCTCTTCTTAATTTTCTAAGCTTCCATTAACATGTATCTCCTGTGACTGTCTTCTCTGATTGCTCTATTAAACTTACCCCTATTATCTCTAACCCTTTTATCTTATTTCCCTTAAAATACTTATTGCACCAAACACCCCCTGTATATGTTGCATATTCCTATAGGTTCAGAAGCAGTGGGAGCAAGGATATAGACATGGCCATATTACACAATACTTAAAAGCTGTTTTGAACACATAATGAAAACTTAATGATTCAATTTTGCTAATATATTAAAAAGCTGTTAAAACCATTCTATCTGATAGAAGTATCTATAATACTTTTGAAACAATTAAAACAGATTTTGGTGAATTATGAATTTGTAAATTTGGCAAATTGGGTCAACCTGAAAATGTTCAGCATATCCTCCAAATTTTGAAATGAGTGAAACCAAAAATTACTTCAAAAGAAATTAAAAAGAAGTTAATGTAAATTAAAAAGTTCCTTTATGGACTATATTTTGATCCCATTGTCACTGAAAAAAATTAAAGAATAAGCATCCATGAATACATTCATAAAATTTATATTAATGAAAACACAAAATGACATTTAGCATCATTTAAAATTATGCTAAGAAAGAGTATGTCAAATATATTCTTGAGAAAGCTTATTGATCATCTTCAATAAAATGATTTCTTGAAAAAACATTTTGAACAAGTTGGCAAATTTGTGAGTTCCTCAAATTGTTCATTGGTATGTTGAGTCTCCAGTAATTTCACCTGCTTCCCTTCCAACAGCATAATTTTCAGAGATGGGGCGGTTGGTGGTCAAAGCCTAGTATACTGAGTGATGTCAGTGAAAAGGCAGAGTAAGAAGCTCTAAATTCTACTATTCCATAAAACCAGTGGGGAAAAAAAGGCAAACATTGTCAGAATCAACTTATTTGGAACAGTGGAAATTAACTAAAGACCTATAGGAACATTAATAGCACTCATTCAAGGAAAGAAAGTTTTCAGTGAAAGTAGTTAACTTTGTGGCATTTTAACTTGCCCCACTCTTATCTCCCTCTCCTCTGATCAGTGATAGCAATGCAAATAACAGTCTGCATTCCTAACACTAAATGTAAATTCATAAAGAATTGTAATTATTTATTTAAACCTTTCTGGTGACTCCTTGGAGAACCAGCTCAAAAAAAAAAAAAAAAAAAAGAGAGAGAGAGAGAGAAAGACAAAAGTATCTTTACCTTGTTGAATTTGAAACTGACCCAGTGCTAAAGTTGCTTTCTGGGGAAATTACAAAAAACATTTGCAAGCTGATATACTGGACACTGCTGCCCAAGGCAGTAAGTGACATTTGGGACTGTCAAGGACTATCATGGACTAGCCTAAAATCTTGAGGGGAAGGGCTAGGGAATAAAATGTACATAGGGGCTTTGAAAAGCTCCAGCATCCTCTTGAGAATAAAGAAGTCCACACACATGCTCAGACCTATGGACATACATCTAAAAGGTCTTGAGCTCTCACTTTCTGATGACCTTGAGGCTCTGTAGAGGTGGGAAATAAAGCAGAGTTGAAACACTGTGGTTAAGCACTGAAGGTAAGAAGAAATTTCCCAACACAGAGTCAAATTGCAAAGACGGAGATTTTTTTTGCTTATTTATTTGCTTTTGGCTACAGCCATTTAAGGAACTCTCTGTAAAATAAGTACCTAACAGAATGCAGACTTTAGAAGAGACTTTCAGGGCCATCTATGACAAAGAATATAGAATTTACAAAATTAGTTTACAAAAGTCACCAAACAGCAACAACAATAAATCTGGGGAGGGTTGAGAATCTGATTTCCACAATTGTCACATTAGAATACTCAAAATGTCTGGTTTTCAACAAAAAGTTACAAAGCATGCAATGAAACAAGAAAGTATGCCCCCTACACACACAGACACACACCAACTGAAAGCGCCTGAGGAAACCCAGACACTACCAAACAGACTTCTAAATGGCTATTCTAAGTATGTTCAGCATGCTGCAGAGAACTACATCTAAAGAACTAAAGAAAGTATAAAAATAATATTTTACCAAATAGAGAACAGCAATTTAAATATGGAAATTATAAAAAAAATAACTAAATAAAAATTGAGGGGCTGAAAATACAATAACTGAAATTTAAAAATTCAGAATTTTGAGCCAACAGAAGAAAGTAAATTCTATATTCTTTGTCATAAATGGCCCTGAAAGTCTCTTCTAAAGTCTGCATTCTGTTAGGTACTTATTTTACAGAGAGTTCCTTAAATGGCTGTAGCCAAAAGCATGTTAGCTAACTTGACAATAAATTATTTAAAAAAAAAGAATATGTAAAATAAAAAGACTGTTCTCTGGAAAATGATGTCCTAAAAGTAATGTAATAGGAAAAAAGTGTTGATTTAAGAAATGATAAAATCATGTGCTTATTTTTACAGCTACTCTGAAAGAGTAAAAATAAATTGTTTATATTTTTTAAAATTTTTTAATGTTTATTTATTTTTGAGAGAGACAGAGACAGAGTGTAAGCGGGGCAGGGGCAGAGAGAAAGGGAGACAGAATCCGGAGCAGGCTCCAGGCTCTGAGCAAGCTGTCAGCACAGAGCCCGACGTGGGGCTCAAACTCACAAACCGCGAGATCATGACCTGAGCTGAAGTTGGACTCTTAACCAACTGAGCCACCCAGGCACCCCTAAATTGTTTATATTTTTTAATGAAAAAAAAAAAAAACAAAAAACAAGAGAAGTCATCACAAGCATTATCATGCTGAAACAAAAGGATACCAAAACAGAAATTCAATTCCCCGTGAAGAAATAAAAACTGCTAGAAAATGTAACTACATAGGTAAAGATAAAATACAGTTTAAACCTATCTTTTGTTTTAACTTGGTTTTTTATCTGATTTAATAGAAAATATAAAGCAACAATTTTAAATTGAATTTGATGTATACAATTATACAATGTATAAGATATAATTTGTGGCAATAACAACATAAAGCTTAAAAGGCAAGGTATATAGAAACAAAAGTTTTGTATACTACTGAAATTCATTTGATATTAATATGAATTAGAGAAACCCCAGAGAAACCAGGATGGCAATATCAAAAAATATAGTAAAGGATGTGACAAATAAATTAAAAAGATATATAGAAAATACCTGTAAAACACAAAATAAAGTAACAATGGAGGAATTGAGGCCCCCCCAAAAAAACAACATGAGACATTGAAAACAAAATCTAGCATGTGACCATGGGAGTGGATGAAAAATCATATGGAGAAAATGATTATTGTCACTGAAAGGTCAAGGAATAAATAATTTGGGGTGTTAGAATTTTTATCCCCAGGGATATTAAGAAGCAGAAAGAATAGAGGTATCAGGGAGGAAGAGCAGGTCCAGGGGCATTGTCTGCACTGAGTGAGGGAGAATGACAGCAGGAGAGAGGTCAACACAAACAAGGAGGGGGAGAAAATGTTCTAGTCCCAAGACATCAGATGGACAGGTGCCAAATTTATGATCAGCAGTAAAAGGAAACAAAGATATCACGTCTGACACTGTCCTGTAAGATGTGAAAGAAAAGAAATAAGCTGCCAAAGAAGGCAACTGGAAAGCTGAGTCCTCTGGGATTGGGTGGGTGGGTTTCAGCTAAAGTTAGTAGGTGATACAGCTGGTCTCACACACACACACACACACACACACACACACACACACACACACACACACAAAATTGACCTAGGTCTATTTTCCTCCTCTTTTAGCACTATCCTACTGTTTCCTTTTCTGTATGCAGCAGTGATGTGACTTGGGTCCTCTAGGCAAGAACCGTTAAGTAGAACATAGTAACATAAACTTTGAAGAAACACAAAAGCACTAAAATATCATGAATTCACTTGTTAGCACAGTGTTCTAAGTAGCAAAACAAAATAAAATAGCTCTGCTTTAAAACAGAAAAAATATTCTCAAGCATACCTACATTAAGACACTAGCCATTGCAGTAAAAAATGAAACAAAACTATCTGGCAACAAGTAGATATTACATATTCGAAAGACAATCATGTAAATTATAATTGAAAAATGGATTCTAAACAACAAAATAGTTTGGTAAGCTGAGGAATCATGCAGAGAAAACTATAGTTAAATAAACAATAACATTCACTGAAGATGCTAATAATTATGTACTTTCAAAGAGCTAATCTGCTGAAATGAGCTTACCAGACTAAAATTGTGCAAGAGAAAAATAAGGATATTCAAATAAAAGGTCTCTCTTGTACTGTTTGAGTACTGAAGCATTTAAGTGTTGCCTGCTTTGGTTCTTGCTCCTGGCTGTTCCTAAACACAAATACTAAATCAGAAAGGAGTTTTGTTTATTTTCCCAATGAATTATTCAAATCCAGAACAATTCTCATATCCTAATGTGTTCTATTCACATTTTGAAACACCTCCCTTCTCCTTGTTCTCTGAATTGTATCACCTTACTACACAGTTAAATCACAGACTAGGCAAATGACTTTTGGTGTATATGTAACCTTGGCCTAGTTTCTTAAATTTTTTTTTTAACATTTATGTATTTATGAGAGACAGGGAGAGACAGAACATGAGTGGGGGAGGGACAGAGAGAGAGAGACAGAATCTGAAGCAGACTCCAAGGCTCTAAGATGTCAGCGCAGAGCCCAAAGCAGGGCTTAAACTCATGAACCATGATCATGACCTGCACCGAAGTCAGACTCTTAACCAACTGAGCCACCCAGGTGCCCGACTTGGCCTCGTTTCTTAACTTCCCTCTAACTGTTTTCTCATATGTAACATGCAGAAAATAATATTATTTATCTCATAAGATTGTGGTAAAATTAAACTATATAACACATACAAATTATTTTGCAAATATTTTGCTTAGCACATAGCAAGCATCAAATAAATGCTAGTTGATATTGCCAGACAAATAAATTTTTATTTTTGTTTTTATCAAAGCAATAAACACACATGGCTAAAACAACATTTAAGTTTATTTATTTATTTTTGAGACAGAGAGAGTACAAGCAGAGTGGGAGGGGCAGAGAGAGAGAGAGAGAGAGAGAGAGAGAAAATCCCAAGCTGGCTCCACACTGTCAGCACAGTGCCAGATGCAGGGTTCAATCTCACAAACCATGAGATCATGACCTAAGCCGAAATCAAGAGTCAGACGCTCAACTGACTGAGCCAAACAGGTGCTCCTAAAAATATTTTTAAAACATTTTTCCTATATCTAGACTAACTCCCCAAAAGAAATTCTTTAAGCAAATGATAAAAGCCTAAGAATTAGTGAAGTTACATGTTAACTTGTATAATGTTGTCTAATAGAGAATGTAACCAATTTTGATTCAGTATAAAGGATAATCCTAAAGGACACAACTTATTGTTTATAGGACATTAAGCAATTTTGTATCTTATTCAATGATCTTACCGTAACATTTCTTTTTTAAATTGTCTGACAATATTTAGTAGCTCAAATGTTCTATAAACTGGTCATAGCATCTTACTAGTAACCTCTTTAATGAGTTGAAAAAAATATTTGACACATTTTCCTTTTATAGTTTAATTAGAATCATCATTTTACCTTCTTGAAAATTACACTCTAAAACAACGCATCTTAATTATTTAACTGTTTCCTCCAGTGACTACTCAAATATGTAAAAATTATTTCTAGTGCTATATCTGAATCTATCAAATTTATACATCTAAAGACAGATTTATTTATCTAAGGACTTCTTGTGATTGATGAGGATTTCTGTAGGCCCACAGCTTTTAATATGATTCTGATGTTATGAAATTTTAGTTTCTCTCTGGCTCATTCTTATAATATTTAGATAATAAATTCATTTCTTATTTCTTCAACTTAAAACAGTATCATGTGACTATTTCGCAAGCTGAGACTATCAGTACCATTCTCTGCCTTTCAGATCTTTATCCCTTTCTGTCTGTCTTTATAAATTCTAACAATGAATAACAGTCTAAATAGGATGTATATAAACTGAACTTTTATTCCTCATGTTTGGGGTTCTCTGAGATCCTTCTCTGTGTGGTTTAATGCCTTTTAATATCAGGGGAAATTTTCTCAGCTATGATGTCTTTATATATTTCTTCTTCCCCATCTTTCCTCTTTTCCTTTTCTTGGACTCCAGTAGCATAGTTTTTGATATTGCCCCATACCCTGTAAATACTCTCTGTCTTGTTTCCTTTTTTAATGTGTTTTCTCTTTGTATTTCCAGTTCAGTAATATTTGTTGGACTATATTCAAGTTCATTGATTTTTTTCTTCTGCTATATTGAGTTTGCTAATAAATCTATCAGTAGAGTTGTTCTTCTCTGATATCCTGTCTTTTAAAAATTTCTATCATTTGTATTTGACTTTTTATAGTTTCCATTTCTCTGTTTAAATTATCCATCTCTTTATGAATTCTCACCTTTTTTACTACATTATGTTACATGTTATCCAGTTATTTTAATTCCCTGAGTTTATACATCTAGGTTATCTCTGTATCTAGTTCAATTGATTGTTTATCTCTTGAAATGTTGTTGTTTTTAATGTTTTGTGTGTGTGTGTCACTTTTTTTATTGACTGAAGTTCATTGTGTGTAGGACAGTTGAGACAAAGCTAAATAAGATTTATCCATGGGTATATCTCTTCTGTGTGATATCTATTATTCATACTTTTAAAATATGAATTTTCTATCCCTACTATCACATTTACAAATGAAATTTAATTTGTAGAATCATTTGTATCAGACAGAACTATTTTTTTTTTCAACGTTTATTTATTTTTGGGACAGAGAGAGACAGAGCATGAACGGGGGAGGGGCAGAGAGAGAGGGAGACACAGAATCGGAAACAGGCTCCAGGCTCTGAGCCATCAGCCCAGAGCCTGACGCGGGGCTCGAACTCACGGACCGCGAGATCGTGACCTGGCTGAAGTCGGACGCTTAACCGACTGCGCCACCCAGGCGCCCCTGGACAGAACTATTTTACTTCTCTAGAAACATCACTGATGCTGCTATCATTTTTTTAGTCTGGATCAAATTGCTAGAACCCATCAAATATTTTTTTTAAGTTACTTTGTATAAATTTAAGTCTATTTTTGTTTCCAGGTGAAAATAAGTCATCCACAAAATGCTCTTGATCAATATTTCCAGATACTACACAGGAGTGTAGCACAGGAGTGCTCACCAAGTATAGGTGGAGTTTTACTCCAGTAAAACTTCATCTTATATATAAATGAATAATTCTGAGAGTAAATACATGAAGTCAATTTGACAATGTTCCTCTTTGGAGTCAATAAGTCATGAAAAAGTCTTAGTCTAATATTTCTCACCAAAATATTTCACTGCTCAATCTCCTGAAAATACCACAAATAATTTTCATATAAGATTTATAGTATCTATGTTGAAGGGGGAAAAATCAAAGGTAAAGATATTTTGAATCATTTAGAAATAGATTAGGACATGGAACAATTTGCCCTTATTTGGTAATCATTGACCCTTCACAGTAATGTAAATGGAAACTGTTAAAATATGTCAGATTCATGTGATTTTCACTTCATGGCACTTAAAAATTGAAAGTACAACTTAGATAGACTTTCAAGAAAATTATCTTATAAATATAGAAAACAAATAAAACCATTATGGTTGCCAGATAAAATTTAAACCACCCAGTCGAGTTTCAGATAAACAACAAATAATGTTTTAGTATAAATATGCCCCAAATACTAAATGGACCACACATTTTGTATGGAAAAAAATTGAGTAGGGATGAAACTATACAATATCAAGGGGGAATATATACAAAAGAATTAGAATAAAACAGATTTAAGTTCTGTCTTCATGTAACTACAAGTACTTGAGTACATCCTTCAACTGCTCTGATGTCCAATTTCCTCATCTATAAAATGGAGCTAATAATATGCTCCCAATGTTGTTGTGAGGATTAAGAAAGGCTTAGATATCAGGTCCTATAATTAATATTATAACTGGACTCATAGTATCAATATAGAGAGGATAAAGTAGGGAAATATAAAAATTTCTTTGTTTCATTTTATATGTATTTACGGTAGCCAAAAACTCTTGAGTAGAATTGGAACAGGACTTTTGATTTTCCTATACATTAAGTAAAGCTCTGTGCCTAGTATTGTGTCTGATACATCATTAATGCCTAACAGTAGATAGTATTATTAAGTATTTAACTTATTAATAAGTATTTAACATATTAAGGATTTAAAATGTATCTCTGTGTGTTGAGGAGAGAGAGAGAAACTTAACCTTCAAATCCTCCACACTAAAAAACTGATGCAAACCCTGAGCCAAGGGGATGCAAAATGATACAGCCATTCTGGAAATGAGTTTGGAAGTTTCTAAAATTTTAATACATACAAAACAAGTGACCACTCATCCTACTCCTACACATTTACTCTGGAGTAATAAAAATTTATATTCACACTGAAACCTGTACATGAATGTTTATAGCAACTCTACTTATAATCATCAAAACCTACAAACAAATGATCTTCAAAGGGATAATGGTAAACAAATTGTGGTAAGTCAACACAATTCCATACATTACTACTGAGTAATAAAAATATTGAACTATTGATGTACTCAACCACTTGGATCAATCTCAAGGAAATGTTTCAAATGTTACAAATTCACAAATTTGTAAAAAAAATTTTGCATGATTTATTTGTATAGAATTCTCAAAAATACAAATCTATAGTAACAAAGCACTGACTTGTAGTTGCCAGAATTTAGGGGTAAAAGGAGGCTATGACTCAAAAGGAATTGCTTGAAAGCTTTGAGGGGGATTGAAAGAACTTTCTGTATCCTGATTTTGATGTTAACTATATATATTGTAAATGTGTTAAAATTTATAGAGCTTTACATCAAAAAATAATAAATAAATTTACTAAATGCTCATTTTAAATACAGTATTAAAGAGAATAAATATATTAGTGATCTAAACACACTAATTAAAAGACAAAAGTTTTTAACACAATAAAAAAGCAAAATCACTTATATGCTATCTACAACAAAAACACCCCAGATATAAAAGTAAGAGAATAAGAAAGGACATACTATGCAAATGTTCATCAAGTATAAGCTGGTGTGGTTATATTAATATAAAAGCAGATTTATAGATAAAGATGAATTTTCATAATGATAAGAGATCAATTAATAAGAAGATATAAAAATTCTGAATATAAATACTGCTAATAAGATGGTTTCAAAGCACATTAAACAGGAACTGAGAAAACTGAAAGGGGGAATAGAAATATTAGATATAATTTGCAACATCAATACTTACGCTTCCAGGAACATGATGACAAAGACTTTGGCAGAAATAAAAGACTTGAATGATATCATCCAACCATCTTGACATAATTGATGCTTATATCACATTCCCCCCAAGAATAGCAAAATGTGTGTTTTTTTTAGGAGCACATAAAACATTCTCCAGGGTAGAATATATGTCATAAAACAAATCTCGATAACATTGAAAGGATACAAAGGATATTCTTGGACTAGGAGGTAATTAGATTAGAATTCAGGATGATCTTGTACTTTGGCCAGGGGGTAGGGGTGGAGGGAGTAGGTGATTGCATTTTTTCTCTTTATGGTGAAAAAAAATCTTGCCAAGTCAAAAATAAAATAAGGGCAACTACAGCATGAGCGCTTACTACTGGTTATATAAGTGCTAGATTTTATGAGTGCTATTATATAAGTGCTAGATTTTGAACTCTGAATAGGATGTGTTCTTTCCTCAGGACATACCTGTATATTTTTTTATCTATTCAGCACAGTTACTACTTATCATATGTTTTCTAATACTATTCATTTTACTAATTGATTTTTACAAAAATGAGAGTAATTGCTGGGGAATTGTCATGTTCCCAGAAATGGCAAATGAAAGAAGGGAATCCAAGTAAATTAAATTATTCTTATGTCTTTGAGCTATACTCAAACTGATCAGTCTATGCCTATTCCCCGGAGTCATAATAAAGTAGTTCATCTAACATCAATCTATTAAATAATTTCTCCACTAAAATAAGTTTCCCGGCATAAACCAGTGTGATGTCTCCAATGAGGAAAGGAAAAGCTGATTCAGAAGTAGTGGGTACTGTAAACACAGTCAGGCAATACTTGACTTTTCTTTGCCTTCATAGTCACGGTGATGAATGAAGGAGGGAACTAAAAATAACTACACAACAGATGGAAAGAAGCATAGCAACAGCACCTGATTTCCTGCAATGCTTTTTGTGGATGCTAACCTGCACAAAGCATAATGAGCGAACTGATCCAACTTAAAAAAATGAGGCAGTGTTTGCAAAAATCTAGATATTAAAAAGTAACATAATAAGCATGGATGGCTTGCCCCTGGCTACTGGCTAAGATTTAAAATTCCAGGAGCTTAGGAAGTCCAGCCAAAGGATGTAGTCTTTCTCCAGTGTCTGACAGGATCATGCAGCTGCTCCAAACAGCATGCACCACATGACCGATGTGTAGAATCGCTTCTTGGCACCGCACCATCGTGTGAAATGTTACAACTTTGACATCACAGCCAAAAACAATATGAAATTAAATGAGATGTATAAAAACAAGCTTGTGCAAGCATGAGAACAGCTTTTGAAAAAATTAAATTCTTACTCCATAACCTACTCAGGCCAAAAACACAGTCTAACCATTCGGTTCCATTGTGACCATAAGTTCAGTGACAGCCTAAATTATCTAATTGTTGTCTCCTCTCACCTGCATTTTCCTGCTTTTACGTGGCCAGAGATACAGACACTATCCCATCAGGATGTTCTTGTGCTTTTGGGGCGCAGGGGACAAAAAAGAAAGATCTTAATAGCATTTTTCCCTTTATGATTAAAAAGTATCTTGCAAATTCAAACAAAGATTGAAACAAATGCAAACTATTGCTTGAGTGCCTATTACTACTAGTTATGTAAGTGCTAGATTTTATGAGGGTTGTCATACATAGCTGTGCAGTTGTGCGTGTGGGTACCTAGCCAAAGTACAACTGGGGGATGAAATCTTCCCCCAAGACAAAGAGCTTCTTACTCCTAATTTGCCTGTCCGTGGGTGGTGCCTATTTCAATCTGGTTTCTGAGAAGCGGTGTCTTTTACTAAGTCACACAAATGTAGTGGCATTTGTATGCAAGCGGAAATCCTAAATGTGACAGACACTAACCAAATGTAAAAACAAACAAGATCTGGATAGATACAATCAGAACCAGGGAAATAAGAAAGAAAACTGCTGCAAGGGAAGGGTAAAGTTCTTACAAAAGATCCCGAAGGCTGGAGGGACCTTGAAGGTCAGGTTGGATGCACAGAGAGAAGACTGCAGGCATCATGGGCATTGGAAGTAAATGGGACCATAACCATATGCCCAAGAGCTACATCACTCATTCACAACTGGGTGAGATGAGAGCTGTGCTCAAGAGCTAAGAAGATACAATGTGTATCTCATTCATGTACTTTTATCACTACAGGACACACTTTAACATTTTTTAAGAAAACTATTCCAAAAAAGAGGAAAAATTTTTGTTTAACAGAAAGTATATTTTTGCTTTGAATTTTGCCTCACAACAGTACAATTCAGGGTTTTATAAAAATAAAAGTTGTCAGAGGAAAGAATGGGTTGATTGCTTGTTGTTTTTAAGTAGAGATTCCACTAAATAGTCACATGAATGCATTCCATTCTAGGCAAATAGATTAAGTAAGGCAATCACAGACTATTAGGAAAAACATAAAAGACATAAGCCATGAAGATGGGCAATGTACCAATGTGAATGACTTTTAATATAAGAAAAATCATGGGGAAAATGCATTCTTTTTTTCTTTACATAGATGCAGTTGTTTAGAATAACTTGTAAATAACAAAACTCCCAACAGTAACACAGAATTTCTACCTTTCTTTGTAGTTTAAAATTCAAAGCCATGATTATCACACCATTTAAGTTCATCCATATAAGAAGCATCTTATTCAGCTTCTTCCGTGCCTTTCATCTTTTTAATGATTGTTACCCCATCTCTCTTTTTAGTGTCTTCGTCTTCTGCTTGCCCTTCACTACATTTTCTCCCTCCTTAATGTCCAATGTCCCAACTCACTTCCTAACAACCAACCCTGTTAAAATCCAACCTAGTACAATGTTTTTATTACACTCAAATAGGCATAGATATGATGTTCAACTATTTCTGTGCTCACTGGATCCCTTTTTATTTTTATTTTTTAATCTACGCATCTAAAGTCATAAAATGTAGCCAGACTCAAACAGAGACAAAGAAAGTACCAGGATGGGAAGGACAACATAAATGAAGCCTTTTGAGGAATAGAGCCATGTTTATGTTGTTGTCTCTGCTTAGAACACCAATCACGTATCACACCTCCCACATAGCTGTGTTTCCTTCCCTTCATTCTCTAACTTGGTGGCATTCCCTCTGCAAAGCCTGACCTAACTTCTCAATTAAGGGGCTCTCACTGCAGCCCATTTAACTACTTCTAAAGCACTTAGTGTGATTCCTTGGGGGAGAAGGATCAAGTACATCCCCATATCTACCATGAAAACAGGGTAGAAATGGAAGGAAAGAGGGAAGGAAGGAAGGAAGGAAGGAAGAAAGAAAAAGAAAGAGAAAGAAAAAGAAAAACGAAAAAAATTTAAGAAGAGAAGCCATTAAAAATATAATAGTTTAGGGGAACCTGGGTGGCTCTGTTGGTTGTGTCTGACTTCGGCTCAGGTCATGATCTCACAGCTTGTGACTTCAAGCCCTGTATTGGGCTCTGTGCTGACCATTCAGAGCCTGGAGCCTGCTTCCGATTCTGTGTCTCTCTCTTTCTCTGCCCCTCCCCGGCTCACGCTATGTCGATAGATAGATAGATAGATAGATAGATAGATAGATAGATAGAACATTGAAAAATAAAGCTTATTAAGTCATTTGAAGGAATGTTATGTAAGGAAAAAACCACCTTATTCTACATAACTTAGACAACAGAAAAGTGATCAATGGCAAAAAGATTCACAGGGGCAGTTTTTGACTCACACTAGAAGAGAGAACTTTATGAAATTATAGTTGTCTGAAATAGGATAAAGTATTCTGCTTTTTGTCTCTGGAAATATCCATATAAAGCCTAGAAAATTATTTTCAAGAGACTGTGTGAGATTTATATAGTAGATAGTAGTTGGACTATATTGACTTTGAAAATACTTTTAAGCCTGGACTATATTCTTTTGTTGAATTTCAACATCCAGGAAGGACAATACATTGATTAAGGCTCTATATTTCTCTCTCTGTCTCTCTCTCTCCCCCACCCTCAGCCATTTAGCCCTTCACAGAGGGTAGTATTTTCAACAAATATTTATTTTATAAATCTGCATTTGTCTTCTGAAAGAACAAAAAACTTTTCATGAAATCCTTATGGTAAGTTATCACGTTACACAGATTGACATCTGAAAACAGTTTTAAAAAGTACAAGGGAATGAGACATACCACAAGCAAATATTTTTATGCCTACTGTACATGAGAGAAAAAGAAATTCAAAATATATGAACCATATTTCTCAGAAAAATGTCTGTGATGCATAAGCAAAAGCTATGAGTAGACTACATACAAATAATTATGATAATTTCTAAATACAGTCATTAAACATTTATATCATGTTTTTAGCTTGTTATATGCGGATATATCTAGATTGTTTTGTGTTGATCAAAAGTTGTGTGACTTTTTTTTGCCAATATTTGGAATTTGGCAAAACTTAAAGTGAATTTTTCCACTATTTATTAAGCCCATATGAATTTCAAGGATTATTTATGAGAATGGTTTGATTCATTTGGAAGGTTCCTACTGATGGATTTGTTTATAAAAGCATGTTAATGCCTAGAAAATGTACTCAATTAAATTTTTCAGATGAATTTTTCCATCAAAAGGAGCACTAATTCTGAACGTATCCTAAGGACTGGGCTTCTAATCCCCCTTTGGCCTCGTTTCCTTAGCAGATCAGCCATTTCCCGAACACCCGCTCCATGCCAGGGACTTCACATGTGTACCAAGGGAGTCCTGGCTGAGTTTGTTCCCTATGAAATTTCTTTTTCGATTGAGAAAAGATTAATTAGGAACTGGACTGGGCTTGATGTAGCCCCATGTGAACTAGACAGCCAATGTCCCACAGATGGTCTTACTTAAGACTAAATAACCTAGATTTTAGGAAAACAAACTGGTGTTTGACTACTGTGGGAACCGGGCACTGTGTTGGTGATGCCATAGGACCAAACTGAGAGTCTTGCCAAAAGAAAATGATGATGAAAATCTAGTCTTTTCTATAGACCTTGAAAGAATGCTTTTCATCCTAAAAGTGCCAGAGTTCAAAATCATGGGCACACTTTATTAAAAAGAGCCTGAAGACATGAAGCTATGCATAACTGCTAATTGCCACAAGCTTCTAAACACAAAACAGACTTAGATCTACCCCTTAATTGTAGTGTAGGGTAAAAGGTTGTACGTAATTTTATGGATAAATGCAAACAAATGTTGAGTAGCTTTAAAAAAGGACATTTCTTTTTCATGAAAACTGTGTATTAAATTGATGATTCAACTTTCATTGGAAACCATCTTAATTTTTTTTTATTTTTCTTAGAAGCTAATTCAATCAAATGTTGTGGCACCGAATACTTTTGCCCATCTCTCTACCCCCAATAAATTGTAAACATGTTAGTGGTATTTTATTCACTCATGACACACATGGCAGCCCCCCGTGCTCTATTACACTTTGCTTTATATCAGCTGCAAACTATGAGTCAACAACTCGCACAGCTTTAAATAATATGGTTTGTGAAAGGAGGCACTATGCATAGCAGTCACCATTTTACATGCAGAAAGCCTGGTAGCCTGGTAGATTGACATGAGGATTGAAGATCTTAAAAAATCAAGAGATGATATTTATGATTTTGAATCTTTCAGTTCCAAGAATTGTTGTTGCTGTTGTTTTTAAGCCACTAAGTTACTAGCTTCCTCATCTCTGTCTTCTTTTTCTCATGTTTTTCTTTTTCCAATCCCAGTTGTTACAAGGTTCTCCTGGAAATGTAACCTTTATAATATGAATGATATTTTAGAACAAGATCAGATTCAGTAACCGGAATCGGATCCATTCTTTCACTGCTCGTGTAACATAATAGCACCTATCATGTGTCAGAACAAAACAGGAAGGTAAATAAAACACCTCTCCACCTTCAAGTTATACACAACACAATGGGAAAAGATCTTGAAAGTTTACTTAACTATTTTTTAGTCTACAAATTGTTTCAATGGCATGACCATTCAAACATGACCCAGTTTGTCCAGGAGTTGGGTTGGGGGCAGAGAATGAAATCAAGGAAACAGTATATAAGTCAATGCCACTATCGACCTTTGACCATCATGGAATTCTAGGAATAAGGAAGATGCTTGAGCCAAGACTTGAGTGTTTATTTGACTTCCTTCCTTCCCTTGTAAACTTCTCATCTTCTTTGTCCATGACACTCTGGCTTTTCCCACTTTGCTCCTCTTTGCCTTATTTCCATCATATGGTAAGCTTCTTGAGGGCATAATGATGGATTCTTTTTCCTTTGGGTCCTCACCAAGTTACCCACTACCACACTTGGTACATAAGTGCTTAGTGAACGTTTTTTGAATTCTAAAGTTTGCACTAATGAAAAGGAAACTATAAAATATTATCAAAGGAGCAAAACAAAACTTTCAAAGGATACTTGATGTTAATAGTATCTCTATCAGAGAGCAAGGTGTTTGTACTTAATTTCCTACAATGTCATACATACAATGTAAGCCTACTCAGTTGAATTTTCCACTGGTCAGCTAATGCATGTGCAGGGGCACTGAAACAAATGAGGAAGAGACAAAGAAGCACTTTGAACAGCTTACAAATTACTCCTCAGATAATCTGGAAGATAAAATCCATTTTTATTTCAGCATATGTGGCAGATATTGAAGGTTACCTGGCACAGGCCATTTCCCTCCTCTTGTTCTAGTGGCCATCCTTACCTCTTCATGATAATCTGAAGAGAAGCTATTCAAGTTACCAGCTTCACTTTCCAGTAGAGGAGACATAAGGGGATTCCACAGAGAGGCTTTGGGTGACCATTTTTATTCCCTGATTGAAAGAGCAAGACCCACAAGGACATTTCTCTCACCCAGCATCTTCTTCCTTTTTGCCTTTCTGTGGGTTCTGTCCTCAAGCAGTGACAGTCATCTTGTAACTGAGAAAACATGCCGAGGATGAAAGGCAACACACAGAGCCTGGCAAAGAACAAGGACTGAAGAAGCCTAGGCCTCTCATTGCTGGACTTCTGAAGTAAGATAATGTAAATCTCCATTGTTTCAGTGACATTTATCTGAATGTTCTGTACTGTGTATGAGGTGCTCTGCTAGAAACTTTATATGCATCAGTTCATTCTACAATTAAAACAACCCTGTGAGGAGATGTCTGCATTTCCAGAGGAAATTGGGCCTCTTGGGCCTCGGGGAGGCACATTTCCATCCCCATGTCATAATAAATGGCGGGCTCTGGGTTCAAAACCACAACCGTCTCAGAGAGGACAGTTTATACTTTAACTATACATTTACACTTACTAATCGGCTCACTTTTCACTTCTTAATTTGGAAAGGAAATCATGCACAAGCGACTAGTTCAATGCAATGCATCTTTACTTTAAAAAGATGGCATAAGACAACAATATGGCGGAGAGGTCTTGGGAGATGCCTGACAAATCAGGACTTGTCATGATGAAGAGTTTTTTATTTCACACCCTATAACCTGGTAAGGTACCACAATTCGCCAAGAGACTCAATCTCACCTGAACTCTGGGATTATGAATTTTTAGCATTCAGTAAGAGCAGTTGCATAGGAGGCACTCAATAAATATCCATGTATGGATGAAAAAGGGGGTGAATGCCAACTATAGGGCTAAGTGAGGAAGTACTCACATTAGGTTTCAGACAAATTAATTCTCAGAGTATCCATAGGAGGCTCAAGTAGCAAGAAGTATGTGACGTGTTCTTGAAAGAAGGACTAAAGGGAGAGGAGGAGTAAGAGAAGGAACCTAAGAGAAGTCCTTACCATAATTTAACTGCAGCCACATCTGAATATTGTAGCACTGCTCCAGATCCCTCAGATCACTCTCATTGACTTTTAGGGTCGCAGCAATTACACAGACAAGAGCACATCTAGTTCTGTGTGTGTGTGTGTCAATGGCTTTCCTGATCCTGGCTTCTGAGCTCTCTTAACTCCTGTGTTTGGAGACATGACCCTTGTATCTGGACCTTCTTGAGGCTGTCTGGCTCCTTGGGTGCTTCCACAGATACTCTTATTTGGTCATTGACCCACCTGCTTAGGCTTACACTGATTTTCTGATTTTTGATCTCCATCCTGACTTTAGTGTTCAATACTCCTTTTCCTTTTCTCTTTACATTACTCTCTCCTAAGAGTTGCCTCTGGACCTATGCCCCAATCTATGTCGTTTGTATTCTATCTCATTCCAATTTGCGATGTTCTGCATAGTGTGTCTTCCCCAAAATCACATGCTGAAATCCTAACACCCAATGCTGGGCCTTTGGGAAATGATTAGGTCATGTGGATAGAGCCCTTGTGAATGGTATTACTACTCTTATAAAATAGGTCCCCCAGAGTTCTCCAGCTCCTTCTATCATATGAGGATACAAGAAGAAGTCTGCAAACTAGAAGAGGGCCCTCATCCAACCAAGCTGACACCGTGACCTTGGACTTCCAGCTTCCAGAACTGTAAGTAATATGCTATTTATGAGCCACCTAGCCTGTGGTATTTTGTTATAACAGCCCCGAAAGACTAAGACACCATTCATTCTCATTCAAGGTACTGCCTGAACCTTAGCTAAAGCACACCAATGCAGTGGTTCCCAGAGTGGGACCAGCAGAATAAGCATCACCTGGAAAGTGGTTAGAACTGTGTGCTCTTGGGCCCTACACCAGACCTGCTGAATCACAAGTCTGGGAATGCAGCCCCACAATCTGTGTTTTAACAAGTCCTTCAGTGGAGTCTCATGGGTGCTGAAGTTTCAGAACCACTTTGCAAATGATACTAATGGATATTTATTTTGAAAGAAACACATTTGTCTTTATGGTTTAGGTTCAGAAACTATGAAAAGCACTTTTATTCAATCACTGCAAAGAGGAGATAATAGACTGAGTTATAGGGCTCAGTTTGGGCTTGAAAGCAAAGCCTGAGATAAGAAGTAAGATGCAGGTGGTTTAGGAAGCAGACAGAGGTCACTGTCAACAGCAGCAAAATTCATCTTTGCTAGAGCCTCTTAGATGAGTACAGATAGATTTGAAGCTTACTTTCAAATGTGCAGTTGAGGCAGAACCACCCCTGCTAACCCACAGACCTCAGTATTAGTTGGGATCACTCTGCCTGACCTGTGGGCATGGTAAGAAATGCTTGACTGTTACATGACACTGAGTTTTGGGGCAGTTTGTTTTGCAGGAGCAACTGATTGATACAAGTGGTAATTTCTTGTCCCTATTACTATAGCCAATCTTAGACCTACATTGTTGTCTCTGATAATTACCCCTTAACTGAGAAGAGAGAAAATTTTAAGCTTTCTGAAGAGGTATCATGTTGTAGAATCTAGGCAAACAGAGGCAGGAGTGGTAATAATAATAATAAAATAATAATAAGTAATAATAATAAACAAGGCACACATAACATTTGTACAATTATGGACATGCTATTTAACCTCTCTGAGCCTTTGTTTCCTCATCTGAAATATGACAATTATTCTACTATATCATGGTGCTCTCTCAGAATTTAATAAGATAATGCAGGCAAAATATTTGGTAGGTTATACAGTTACAAAGATTTATTCAAGGGTTTCCTATGTGCCAGCCACTGTGTTCAAGGCAATCAGGTGGAAACATTCTGTTTTAATCCTCACATTACTTATAAGGAAACTAAGGCTTAGTGGGTTTAAATAACTCATCCATGGATATACATTTAGAAAATGGCAGAGCCCTTGAAGTCTCTCTCTTACTCCAAAACCTATAATCTTAATTTCCACAGTTAGCATCTTCATCCTCTTTCTTTCCTTACATTTCTTGCATTCTGTGCAGTCCTATTCGTATTTATCGTCAGAAGAAAACCATTCTTCTATAGCTGGTAAGTCAAATGCGCAAACTAAACGCTTACTCTGAAAGCAGAGGGTCACTTACCACTTTTGAAAAGCAGACTTGGTGGCACCCAGGTATACCCTCAAACCAGTGGTAAATGTTTATCAAATGTTTACCAAACCTGGCAAATGTTTATCAGTTAGCTCACCTCCTCATCCCCAACCATTTGTAACAGTTGCAGATTTCCATGGTGTAAATATCACCAGGATTGATTTCAAACCACCAACCCAGGGGTCACTGATCACAGTTTGGGAAGAAATGTGCATAAGGGGCCTTCAGGAATTGCTATGGCATACAACTGCCTCAAACCCACTACATAAAGGGACTACTCACATCTAGGAAGAGTCAAAAGACTAAGTGTAGGCCAACTCAACTTCCCTTCGAATGCCAGAGGCAGTAATCAGCCTGAGGGGTTATAACTTTGCAAATAAAAATTGCCTCAGAGCCAAGAAAATTAATATTACTGTGACGCAGGGCGTAAGTGTTAAAGAGAGTAGAAACAGTGGCGCCCAGTGATGAGCCAAAGAGATGGTATAAGCTATCGCAAAAAGGGATCCAAAGTCAATTTTTTAAAAACTTGTGCCTACTCTATGCATACACACACACACAAACATATACACACATGCACACACACACACACAAATCTATATACTAGAATAAAGTGTGGGCCATCAGTTTTCAAGTTCTGCTTCTCTATGACTCAAAATTTGAATGATTAGACTCTGTGAAGATTGTATGCAAAATAATTATTCAGGAATCTTCAAAATAAATTCTGCACATGTAGCCTTTATCATGGTCCTGTGAAACAATATTATCTTCACTGTAGCAAAACAAACTCTTAAGTGACAAAATTCTAATGATGTCTTCATTCCCCGTTATCCTTAATTAACCCAAGATAGCAAGCCAAATGTCTGCTTTGAATTTCAAGCTGCATTTTTTTTGTAGATTCTATATTCCTTTGAATACAAAGGTGCCCTGGTTGAAAATGTTAATCTCCAAAGCAGTATTAGTTACTAAGCTACCAACTCTATTTCCATGGTTTTAAAAACTACCTCAGACAGAGATTTGGAATGAAGATCTCCAAAATCTGGGATCAATCAAGAAATCACTCCTTAAAAATCTTGTTAGCTTCATTAAGTGTTTCCATCTAAAAAATGAGTTTTACTTTAGAACAATTCCAAATCCTCCGAATTAATTTTCCATTTTCTTTTTCACTGTTCCAGCACTTCTTTTCATATATGCCTCTGTTTTTTCCAGCCTGGCAGATGTTTAAAAATTTTAATGAGTAAATTCAAGTTCTTAAGTTAATTCAGAGGGTAGGATTAAACCAATCTATTCTGGCCAACAAATTATCACTTTAAATTAAATCACCAAGAAACCAGAGTCCATATCCCTATAAAAATCAGAAAAATACACCAGAGGCTCTCTAAATATTTCATATTTTTTTTGGAATTTTCTGTTGCCAGTCTTCATAATCTATATAAATGCAGGGGTTTTGCCAAGGAATATAATCTCAGATGGTCAGCTGTCCAGATCTTATCAAAGTCCATCTGAAGGAAAGTGATACTTACAGCATATGGTCGGAAGCATACACAGGCACCCATTCCTGTAAATCAAGGATTTCTACCTTGTGTTTTAGAATTCTACATTTGGGTTTCAAGAACAAGGGCAGACTGAAGTGGCAGATTTCAGAGTCTCTTACTCCCACATATATTAAGGGGGTTTGGTTTAAAATGGTTTTTTAATGTTTATTTATTTTTGACAGAGAAAGACACACAGAGTGAGAGTGGGGGAGGGGCACAGAGTGAGAGGGAGACAGAATCTGAAGCAGGCTCCAGGCTCTGTGCTGACAGCTCAGAGCCAGACGTGGGGCTCGAATTCACGGGCCATGAGATCATCAACATATGACGCTTAACCAACTGAGCCACCCAGGTGCCCCAAGGGAGTTTGGTTTTATATAATGGGATTCTACCAGAGATTTCATTGGAAAAGAAAGGAAGGATTCTGATGCTTAAAAAAACATGTAAAGACTAGTGTTGTAATAATGCTACATTTTATATTTAAATCAATCCTGAGCATCAGAAATCTTTATTATACTATACCATATTGATTCCAAGATATTAATGACTTTGATGATTGTTATTAAGGAGAACACCAAGAAACTACACTGTGAAACCTTTAACACAGTTGCTGTGAGTAGTCACTAAGCTCTCTTTCCAGCACGTATCTCAGTGCTCCCCATATATAGCAACACTTGAAAAACTATTTCAGAGTTAAGGGATAAGCAGAGCTTTACTTCACGATATTGGAGAAAGCATACCTAACCATATATACCTTTTAACTCCTGCCTCCTAGAAACCTGAAAACCAAACGGATGTCTCAGAGATAACCAGTTTATGTAAATAACTTTATGACTTAAGGTTCTGGCTTCTACTTTTACTTTTAATTAAAATTAAGTAATTTTATGTTTTCTTCCTATATTAATTTATATTTTTATCATGCTACTTTTTTTAGTATTTTATCATATGTTATATTATTTAAGATATAAGTGTGATTAATATAACAGAGATCTGAAATAGCTAGTCAGAAATGTAGTTCTATCTCATACGAAAGGGCTTTGCTCCACGAGATCCAGGGACCTGGGCTCCCTCTATCTTGCCATGCCCCCAAGCCTAGAGTGTGGTGTTCATCTGTGCAGTCTGTGATGGGATGTCCCCTTGTCCTTATCCCATGCAGCAAGAGGAAGGCAGGGCTGGAAGAGGAGCACCGCTTGTCTCCTTATGACACCACCGGAAGTTGTACATGTCAATTCCACACATGTCACATTGGCCATATCTAGTCACACATACAATCTTTATCACTGTGGGTTCTATTGATACAAAAAAAGAAGGAAAGAATAGATACTGAAAGAAGAAAAGAAACATTCATTTTCTCTTTATTATAGCCTATATCATTGGTTCTCAAACATTAGCAGGCACCAGAAGCATGCCTATTTAAAATACAAATTTCTGGGCAACCAACACTGGCTTTCTCACTAAAACTTCAAGGATAGATACCTGGTAATCTGTATACTTAATAATCATTCCAGATGATTTTGATCATTGGGTATATTTGAGAAATCATAGAGTAAATTATATTGCTTTACCTCTTTATTGCTAAATGCAGCCCTACTGTAACTCCAACATCATCTTTGACAATAGCTGGTGTCATGAGGAAAGAGCACATTAACAAATAACTACACTGCAATATGACAATTGTCATTTTGGAGGCAAGTGCAGATTGCTCAAGATAATGAATAAAGCGGTGGCATCATGGACATCTCAGAAGAAAGAACAAAGAAGCCCATGTCATTTGGGGAAATAATATAGGTCTCCTCCACCCCAATTTCTCCTAATACCATCTTCGTGCTATTATCAAGGTGGGATATAGACTGACATCTCTCCAGAAGGCCTCTTCATCAGCTCCCCATGATTTTGCCCGGTCATCACCAGAATGAATCTCCCCTGCTTAAGTTCTTAAGCCAGATCATTCAGAGAAACAAAGGCAAACTTCTCATAGACAGGCTAGACTAGGTTTACCAATCCTGTGGGTTATATACAAGCAGACATCATGGCCAGAATAAACAATGCTCCCTCCCAGGGCTCCATTAGCCAATTTCCGATTTGCTCCAATAAGTTTGCACTTAATCACATTAGTTGTGTGTTTAAACTCCATGGCATTCTAAATTATGGGTATTTTCAGTTGAAAATTATTTCTAACTTTACAAAGAAATGATGAGAAATTTGAATAATATTAGAGAAATATATTTAATGCCACATCTGGGGGGCTCACACATATTCCAGAAAACAAGATCTATTTATCCTTCTATCTTCAGACTACAAAACAGGCACTTTCAAAACTGTATGTACCAGGAGGTTAACAGTAAAGGCTGATATACATAGCTAGTGTGGGGTTAAAGCTATGTCACTACGTTGATGATCTGAAGGGAAAAAAAAGTAGTCCCATTACAGGTCTCCTAGTGGACCTTCACATAAAAAGGAGTCATAAGAGAGCAAAATCTTCTGAAACATAGAACCTTTATAACCAAAGTAAATCAAACTAGTAAAAAGGATTTGCGAGTGGTGCTCAAGTATGTACATTCAAAATAAGCAGGCCCAGACTATCCCTAGTATTAAAAAACAATTACATTGGATTTGAGTCCTTGCTTTACGTACATCTATAACACTTAAGGTGATATTAGATTTATAACTGAAATTAGTTTGGGATACACACTTTTAAAACACACAGTCCTTTCTATGAATTAAGGCTTAATCTCATTTTCTATTGTGGATTTGGCATATAATACAGTCACTAGGGAAAAAATAATTCAAGAATATTTAACCATTACTATTTCTGCATTGAAATACAATGAGTATTAACTATTGTAAATTAGGAAATAAAAGCATCATATTATTAATATGACAGAATTATTTATCAAAAAAAATCCAAACAATCAACATAAAAATTACTAGACTTGCTAAAAAAAGTCATTAAGTGGATGACTACCAGAAAATAAGCAAAAATAAACAATTTTTTCAAATGTAAGCAATTGATATTTAGAAAATAAAATAATAAAACACTAATTTAAATATAAAGAAAATATAAAATATTAATATAAAATGCTGGGAACAAAAAAATATTAATTTTAAGGAATGCTTAAAAAAGTAAAAGTCTAAAATTTTACTGAAAGATGTGCAAAATATTTGAATAAGTGTTGAACCAAATTATGTTCATTATTTGTAACACTCAGTATTGTAAAAAATGTTGATTCTCTACATATTGATTTTCTACGGTTATCCAATATAATTCCAATAAATGTCAAAATGGAATTTTTTGGTATGTATTGAGTTGATTCTAAAGTTTATTAGAAAAATAAATAAACAAAATAAAGAAATGTTGGGGTGTAAATGAGCAGGAGAGTGTTTGTTAGCACTTTCAGATTTTAAAGTATAGCATGAAATAAAAATAAAATAATTACGATGGTTAATAAATGCACAATGAAATAAAAGAGATGTTGAAAATAGAATTATATATAAAAGCACATATCCTAAGGAATCAGGAAGACTCTTTAATAAATGGTGCTAGAGTAAGGGCTTATAATATAGAAAAAAATATAGTCTCTATATTACTTGCCAAAAAAACTGTAATGGTTTAAAAAGCTGATTTTAAAAATTAAAACTATGTTTCAAAAAATAAAGAAAATACAGGTAAATAGGTATATGATTAGGAAAGAGAAAAGACTTTAAAAAACAAAATAAAAATAAAAAGATCAGCTGATTCACTTTATACAAATTTAAAGTTTTATGCTTAAAGAACACAATAAAAACATTAAAAGGAAGCTGACAAGCTAAGGACAAAAGATTCATAAAATAGATAGCTGGAAGTGGGGAGGCTGATATTCTTGAAAAATACAAAGTGCTTAGAAAAACAGAAATACCTTTAAAGAAAAATGGCCAAATGTACTTTTAAAAGAAAAAGAAACACAAATGACCATTAGGTAAGTAAAAAAATCTTGCCCCATCAATAATCAAAATCCTACACATTTAAACAAGGATGATGTACATGTACATGTTTCAGTTTGGCAAAGACAATTGTATACATAACATATTTATTAAAACCCTTGAAAACTCATTTATAAAACAAAATACGAACTGAAAAGAGGCAAACATATCCAGGCTCATATATACTTAAAAGGGGTTCTGAACACCAAATTTCACTCTCATAATCCTCTGGGACACCAGCTGGGTGTCCTACAATTCAACTCAATTCTGACACTATTTACCTGAAGATAGCTTCAGATTCCACAGGTTAAGGGACTGCCCTCTACTCCCACTTCAGACATCAATCACAAATCCAGGTAATCACCTGTGCTTCTGGCTGACCAGCTGTAGATCCGAGATTCCAAAAGACCCCTCCTTAGATTCAATTAATTTGCTAGAGCAGTTCACAGAAGTCAGAGGAATATTTTACTTACTAGATTACTGGTTTAGTAGAAAAGGATGTAACTCAGGAACAGCTATCTATCTAACAGCTATCAATCTCCTAACAGGAAGAAATGTATGGGACAAGGTATGGGGAAAGAGCAAGGAGCTTCCATGCCCTCGCCAGGTGCACCAGTCTCCCCAAATCACCACATATTCACCAACCTGAAAGCTCTCTGAACCCTGTCCTTCTGGGTTTTCAGAGGTTTCATTACATAGGCATAACTGATTAAATCATTAGCCATTGGAAAATGATTCAACCTCCAGCACTTCTCTCCTCCCCAGAGGTCAGGGGGGTTGGTTCTGAAAGTTACAATAAATACTCTAGTCAGATGGTTGGCTTCACTGTCAATTAGCCCCACCCTCAGATGTGCTCCCAAAGTCATCTCATTAACATAACTGAAGACAACTTTATGACTTTCATCACTTAGGAAAGTCCAAGAGTTTTACAAGCTCTGTTCCAGAAACAAGGACAAAGACCAAATATATATATTTCTTATTATAAATCACAATACGGCAATACTATAGAGGAAAAAATCTGACGTAGAAGCATATTTTTGACATGGGAAAATGGCAAAAAGCTAACTAAGGAGTAAAAACCAGGTTACAAAATAGCATGTCAAAAACAAATCCCTTAAATAGATACACAGCTGAAAAGACCTATAACAAAATGTTAATTGTGGTAGTCTCTGGATGACGAAATTATCAATAGTTTATTTCATTCTTTGTTTTTCAGATATTTTGCATTGAAAATATTTTCCATTTAGAATCAGGCAGAAATACTAACTAATCCAGAGACAGAAATTGTGAGGACACCTGCAATAGTTAATTTTAAGTGTAAACTTGACTGACTGTCAGATGCCCAGATTCAACATTATCTCTGGACGTTAGGGTGTTTCCAGATGAGGTTGGCATTTGAATTAGTGGACTCATTAAAGTAGATTGCCCTCCCTCAGTGTGAGGGGGTCTCATCCAATCCACTGAGTGTCTGAATAGAATAGAGGGTGGAGAAAAGAGGAATTTTGTGTTTTTTTTTTCTGCCTCACTGATTGAGCTGGGACCTTGGATTGGGATGTACACCACTGGGCTTCCCTGGTTTTCAGACCTTCAGACTGAGACTAAATCACACCACTAGAATACCAACTTTCCTGGGTCTGCAAGCTTGTAGACCACAGTTTGTGGGACTTCTCAGCCTCCATAATTATGTGAGCCAATTCCTAATAATAAGTCTATACCTATCTATATACAGATATATGTAAGACTATTCATATATATTTGCTCTTACATATATATATATATGTAAGAGTATATATATATATTTACTCTTACATATATATGTAAGAGTATATACATATATATATGTACATACATATGTATATACATACACATGTATGTACATATATATATGTATATACCTTACATATATATATATACATATATATATGTACACTGGTTCTGATTTCCTAGAGAACCTTATCGAATACAACACCAATAAAGTAAATGCTAGAGAAGCATGGATTCCCGTCCTCTTGATTTAACCAAGAAAGTTAGAAAGTTAGTTATTAAGCTAAAGCAAGTAATCCAGCTGTTTAGTATCACTCAAATAAATATCTAGATAGGTGTCTCAGTTTTTCACTTGAAAATTATTTGTCTGATATTTTGTGGGCACAAGCTGATCTGCAGGTTCAGAATGTGTCCAAGTACCATTGACCATGTCATTAGATCCATATATGAAACAGAACAATCAGAACAGCTGACATTCCTCGTTATCCTGCTGTGCCTCAAAAGATCACATAAATCATTTCACCAAAATCAAAGTGGTGGCCATTCTCAGCCATCCTCTGCTACCACTGGGTGTGGCCAAGAGAGGTATTGATTCAGTTACCAACTGAGCAACAAACTGGAAAGTGAAAAATCCAATCGCTTGAACTGGGAAAGAATGAAAGAATCACGCATGGCTTAGAAGGAACTGGAAAGGTTACACTTCACCAATTCTGGAGCTGTTGGAGATCTGCCTTTGCGCTAAAGCTGCTCATAGTTTCTTCTGTATTAGCTGAAGTTGATGTCAAAGAGTGATAAATTCTATAACTCCTATTTCTGTATGACTCCACCTCCCTTATCTTTGTTCACAAGCACTGCTTTGCACTTGCCTATTGCCACGACCTTGTGATCCACCTTCTCTCACATCTTTAATCTAGAAGTCTTCAAAGTGAGGCCCACACCCCTCCCCTTCCACCCCTGGGGCTAAGAGGTGGATCTCCTAGAGCATTGGAAGAAATATTAGATTTCCTTTTTATACTTATGTTTATCCTTAAAATTTAATTCACATAAAATAAGAAAGAACACATTTCTTCATATAAAATAGGAAGTTAATATATATTACCTGAAACTGGGTTCGCCTCTTGGTGGGTGTCGAGCCAAAAGACAACAACCAAGCCAAAGAAACAGAAGAGGAAGGATTTTACCTGCAACAAGTAAAGTAGAACACAAGGGATAAATCTCAAAGTAGTGTCTCCTGGAACAAAATAACTGGGGAAGCTTTAAGCTAAGGATGCATACACATTCATGAAGGGGCTGTGCAATGGGGAATTCAGCATGTGATTGGGGCCAAAGTCATCCTAAGGTGATGGACTCCAGATCTTAGTTGATCAAAGTCACCAGGGCCACAAGCCAACTAGTCAGGTATTTGAGTGCTCCAAGGGGTTGAAATCTTGCAGAGATAACTCGAGAATATGCCCTGGGCAAGTAGTGCCAGTCTGGTAGAGATCACACCGTGATCAGAGACCTAAAATGACTTCTCATGTCAAGAAAACTGTGTCTCATTTTTTCTTTTTTCCAGAGATCCCTAACTCTTTCTATTCATTATACTAGTACTTTTCTCCTAGAGAAAAGCCGTGAGGATTGGTGAACCTAAAACAGTGCCTGGAAAAAAATAAGTTCTGTATCGACTAGTTAAAATTCCTCATAGGTAAGTCAGTGTTAGCAGACACTGCTGAAAGATGCCGGCTGTTTCCTCTTATATGGCAATTATCCTGAGGGAAGAGGGCATTCTACATGTGTGGGAGTTGACCGTGATGATCCTTTCAACATACTGTCTCAAAAAGCCAGTAAAAGTCAGGTTTTGATGATAATCCGTTTTAATCAGACTGGTCATCCTTGAACAGTGATACAAAGATTTCCACATCAAAAATAAATAAAGTGAAATAAGACAGTAAATTGAAAATAACACTACAAATTCAAACCCAAGCACCGAGAAGAAAACTGCTGCACTGATGCACTGAAGCAGCCACACTCTGAGGTAGAAACATGATGAACTAATCACATCTAATGTGATTATGTAACGTTCCCTCAATAGTAATACTGGTGACTATAAAAATTCTTATCCATACATTTAAGAACTCAAAAATACATTTTGCACTTACTAAGAATTTTTACAGTTTCAGTGGGTATAGAGTTGATTTATTAAAAATTGACAATCCAGGCACCTGGGTGGCTCAGTCAGTTAAGCGTCTGACTTCAGCTCAGGTCATGATCTCACAGCTCTTGAGTTTGAGCCCTGGGTTGGGCTCTGTGCTGACAGGTCAGAGCCTGGATCCTGCTTCTGATTCTGTCTCCTCTCCCCCTCCCCCACGTACATTCTGTCTCTCTGTCTCTCAAAAATGGATGTTAGGGGTGCCTGGGTGGCTCAGTTGGTTGGGCGTCCGACTTCAGCTCAGGTCATGATCTCACGGTTTGTGAGTTCGAGCCTGATTCAGAGCCTGGAGCCTGCTTCGGATTCTGTGTCTCCCTCTCTCTCTGTCCCTCCCCTACTCGCACTCTGTCTCTCTCTCAAAAATAAATAAACATTAAAAGTTTGTTTTTAATTGAAAATCCTACAGCTTCCAATTAGTCTGCAACCTCTGCCTGATATCAGGGAAAATATAAACTTCCCAGCCAAATTTCAATACAAAACTTGCAATAATTGGAGGGCAAGATTTAAAAGTGAATAAATATTATGAAAGTTGAATAAAATCATGAAAATTGAACAAATATTGTAGCAACTATGGTAGCAGCGGAATTAAAACATCAAAACAAACTGAACTTAGGCCAGCACTTCAGACAGCTCTATATCAGAGTGTAGACTACAGGGTTATTGGGGTGTTTTTAAGAAATATATTCAATCACATTGTTCTCAATAAAAACATACATAAATTGTATATACAGTAGTAACATTTTATCACTATCTTAATTTTATATTAGGAAGCAAAACTATTTTACTGCTAATAATAAAATTTAAAAGAATCAAGAATGGAATCTTACTTCATTTTTCTTTGCTTTATATCGTTTTATAATACACATAATCTCAGTACTATAATACTTTAATAATATAATTAATGAACAATAAACATGTAGTGGGTTCATGAGCAATCAAAAAAGCTGGGATAATAAACATTGCTCTAGTTTTTAATTCTCATTGCTGCTAAAGTTATTCTCTTCACACACTCTTGAATCATGCCTTATGCTTCTTTAAAAATCTGTTAATGGTTCCCCATAGCCTAATGAACAAAATGCAAACTCCTTAGCAAAATATATGAGTGACTGGGTCAAACATTTTCAGCCTAATATCTATCTGGCCTTTCTTACTCCCTCAGACATGATTAATTCCCCACATTTCTAAAGCACTTGACCTGTAACTCTAGCATAGCACTCATTTTACTCTGCAGGATTAGAAGTTTCACTGCAATAGTGAATAACACACTGGACAGAGTCAGGAATCCTCCGCTTGCACGCAGTTCTACTGTTGCCTAGCTATGAGATCCTGACTCAGCACTTTATCTATCTGAGCTTCAAGTCCTCATCTTTAAAATGGAGATAATGACAGAGGGTTAGAAATAACATATGTATATTTTCTAGGTAAGTTGTCTGTCTCCAGCAGTCACTCAATACATACTAGTTGAATCAATACACCAATGAGTAAATGATTCGTTTCGAGAAATAGATTTATACATAGAATTTGACCCAAAGTGAATTACCTTACATTCCTACTGCTATAGATCTCTAAGGGACACACGGATTCTGATTAATTACTCATACAAATTAATAGAGGTACCATGTATTACATGGGAAAACAGCTTATTTTCTTCTTTTAGCTTTTTTAAAAACTTATTTTCAATAAATGTAAATGTGACACAACACTTCCTTTAATCACCTTTAATTATTGCCAAGACACATTCAAATTAGATGTTTGCCTTTTAACATCTAAAGCATTTTTTCCTATTTCTGACGATTTTGTTTTAGGATTAACAGAAGTTGTTTCTATTTGGTTTTCAAAAATACTCACCACTTTCTCAAGAAAAAAGGGGAGCTTGGGTTTTAAGTGGCTAGAAGCCTCTTAAAACACTTCTCTCCAGTGCTATGCAATACGTGACAGGAACCACTATGGGTAAAATTTATCTTAGACCCGTCCTGAGAAATTTAGTCAACGAAGCAATTCAAATAAGTATAATTAATTTTTTTTAACTATGTAACCACATAGCTTGGTGGATGGTGTAAGGTTCTGGGAATTGATCAGCTCCTTCATGGATGCATATCACAAAAGATCCCAACTGTGGGCCAGGTTAATTTGTAAAGCTTGCAGACTCTGGCAACCAAAGAGAGCAATAAAAAGGAGTTGTTTCTGATATGAGTCACTGTGGCCTTTGTCTACACACACTCACGGAAGAAAGCAATTTTTAACCACACAACTCTTCCCAAATGCACACATATGTGGAAATAAGGAAAAATACCCAGTGAGCATATGTGTGATTTAAAGAGCAAGTAAAACTTCAAACTCTTGGCCGGGCTCATGTAGATGACTAAAAACAATGTTTATGACATGCCAAGAAGACATCTATGTATATATATTTATATGTTAAATAAATGTAGTGTGATCCATATTTTGAGTTAAGTAAAATGTGAACATATGTTTGTAAATATTCCAGAGACATTTCTCTAGGTGAACTGTATGGATGCGTTTTACAGAAAGTGTCACAAAAATTCATGTGTGGGTGGAGTCAATGCAAAAGCAAAAATAATAACTCAGTCCCTATAGATTACTGAATGGTTTTAATGCCTCTGCTTGAGTGCAAGCCAGAAATATACCGAAATTCTCTGGCTAAAAGGATTATTAATAAAATTATTTACTTTGAAATTATTTCTTACTTCTACAAATGCTATAAGATTCTGGAGAACCCCCCAGTGAACTTTACTAGCATGTTTCAGATCTGAGAGCAATCACATGTAGTTACCCATCACGCAAAATAAAGACAAATCCTGAAACTCATGAATTCTGGAAACAGAGAAAAAGGATATGGAGAAAGGAGATTATACACTGAGGCTCTAATGTCATTTACAGACTTTACCTTTCAATTCTCATTTAAGTGGATGGATAGAAAAATCCTTCCCATAGAAAGATACCTTATAAGAACCTTTGTTATTCAGGCAAATGAGACTTTTTAAAAATCACAATTCTAATCTGGGGAAAATATTCTGACAAGTTTCAAATGAACTGAAGCTGTTCAACTTTTGAATTTTCTTTTTTTTTCTTTTTTTTTTTTTTTTGACATTTATTTTTGAGACAGAGAGAGACAAAGCATGAATGGGGGAGGGTCAGAAAGAGGGAGACACAGAATCTGAAACAGGCTCCAGGCTCTGAGCCGTCAGCACAGAGCCCGACGTGGGGCTCGAACTCATGGACCGCGAGATCATGACTTGAGCCGAAGTCAGCTGCCTAACCCACTGAGCCACCCAGGCGCCCCTCAACTTTTGAATTTTCAAATGATTTTGAGCCTGCTGGTATTGGAAACCATCTTTGGAGAAGCCAAGTTCCATTTATAAGAAAAAAATTGAAAAGATATGCAGTGACCTTGCCTCCCATCCACAAAACTGTCCTAAAATTAATAATTAACTTAATAAACAGTTAATGTTTTCTAAACTTTATATGGATTTAAATACCAAGGTGAATATATCATAAAATTTATTTTGAATTTTTTTTTAATTTTGTTAATGTTTATCTATTTTTGAGAGAGACAGACAGACCCAGTGCAAGTGGGGGAGGTCAGAGGTCACACAGGGATGGAGACACAGAATCCAAAGCAGGCTCCAGGCTCTGAGCTGTCCACACAGAGCCCAACACGGGGCTCCAACTCACCAACTGTGAGATAATGACCTGAAAAGTCGGACGCTTAACGGATTAAGCCACCCACGTGCCCCTTATTTTGAAACCTTTTAACTCACTTTCTAGGAACCCAAGGGTTAATTATGTGATAAAGGTATCAAAATAAGTTTGGTATATTGGGGTACAGTGGGTAAGGTGAGTAGGGCATTATTTAGCATATGCCATGTTGAAATAATTTATGAAATTGAAAATAGTATTCTTTCCAGAGTTCATTTTTATATCTAAAATATATACTAAGTATATGCTCAAAAGTATACAAAATCTTATAAGCAAGATTCCTTATGCTTTAAAGTTATATTCTAATATATGTACTGATGAAATGATATGCTGTCTGAAAGTTTCATCTAATGACTCCAGAAACAGTGGTTAAGGTTAGAGTGGTTTATAGAAGAAACAAGATTGGCTATGGGTTAATAAATGTTGAAGTGAGACAATAAGTATATGTGATGTGCTACACTACTCTCTCAATCTAAAATGTAATATAACAATTTTTAAAATATTATGTAGATATTAAATGTAGCACTATTTGTTTAAGAAAAAGAATGGAGACAAACTAAATATCCATCAACAGAACAGAGAACTGGTTATAAAAAATATATTACAGGACACCTGGGTGGCTCAGCTAGTTGAGTATCTGGCTCTTGGTTTCTGCTCACAGGTTATGTTCTCACAGTTTGTGAGTTTGGGCTCAGGGTTCTGTCCATATCTGTGCTGAGAGCATGGAGCCTGCTTGGAATTCTTTCTTTCCCTCTCTCTCTGCCCCTCGTCCACTCATGCCTGTGCATGCATGCACTCACTCTCTGGCTCTCTCTCAAAATAAACTTTTATTAAAAAATATGTTACAACCTTATATTATCAAAATAGTACACAACTCTTAAAAGAAAGAGTATACCTATTTGAGCTGATAGGACTATAATAAAATCATAAGTGAGTATAATATACTCTGATTTGTGAAAAAGGGAGAAATGCTGATATATAAATATGTCAATAGAGAAATAGATTTGCTAGTTTTCTAATGTTGCTGTAACAAATTGCCCCAAATGTAGTGGCTTAAAATAGCATGAATTTATTCTGAGGGTCACTAAACCAAAATGAGTTTCAGTAGTCTAAAATCAAGGTGTTGGGTGGGTTACATCCTTCTGTATGTTTTAAGAGGGAGTTCCATACTTTCCTCCCTTCCTTACTTTCTCCAGCTGCCAGAGGCTGCTTTCTTGGCTCATGGCCCATCTCCCCATCTTTAAAGCCAGCAGCATAGCATCTTCAAATATGTCTCTGCTCTGACTCTCCTATCTCCCTCTTATAAAATAGGGACCCTTGTGATTACACAGAACTGTATGATCCAGAATAATATCCTCACCTCATAATCCTTAAATTAATCACACCCATTAAGTCCCTTTTCCCATTTAAGGTAACCCATTTGGGTTTTGGAGATTAAGATGTGAATATCTTTGGGGTGGCATTATTCTGACTATCACAGATATGTAGACATATATCTTTCTAGAGATACATAAAAACTTGTCATATTAGATTCATCTGGGGAGGGAGACTGTGGCACTGGTGGTCTGAGATAGGAAAGATTTACTATTTGTTGTTTTTCATTTTGTATTTTGAATTTTTCCCTTGTGTATGCATTATTGTTAAAGCACAGTATTTAAAAGGTCACCAAAATAGTAGATCATTTAGATAATTTTTAGGAAGATATAATTGTATCTGTCATAGAAATACAAGAGTAAAAAGTTATACTTTAAAAAATGACTTTAGTACAAAAAAGAGCAGTATGGGGCTGGACATTAATTTTAAATATTCTTTAAACTCTGAATTTTTGGTAGCCTTTGTCTCCATTTATATTAAGACTACTACAATTTGCTTGAAGCATGAATGCACATTTATAAAATCTAGCTATAAATTTAAAAATAGTCATCATGAGTGGCACCTGGGTGGCTCAGTTGGTTGAGCATCTGACTCTTGGTTTTAGCTCAGGTCATGATCTCATGGTTTCCCGAGTTAAAGTCCCGTGTCAGGCGTCAGGCTCTGTGCTGACCACATGGAACCTGCCTGGGATTCTCTCTCTCTCTCTCTCTCTCTCTCTCCCCTTCCCTCATTTGTACTGTCTCTCTCTCAAAATAAATAAAAATAAGATAAAAAATGGTCATCATGAGGTTGCAATTTACTTCTTCATTACATTATTTATTAAGTTTAATTAATTCAAATGAGCATATTGTTCTTGGAAACATAAAAGATGGAAAAGTTGAGTAACAACAGAAAGGAGTTTATGGGGTGCCTGGATGGGTCAGTCGGTTAAGCGTCCAACTCTTGATTCCCACTCTGGTCCAACATGAGCCCCACGTCGAACATCCCTGCTTAGGATTCTCTTTCTCCCTCTCTCTCTGCCCCTCTGCCCCCAATCCCTCAAAATAATAAATAATCATTTAAAAATAAATAAGAAATTTAAAATGGTGTATCCCAGATATATCACTTCTGCTCTTAGGTACCACAAAGTGATAGGTGCAGCAACATAGGAGAGCAGAAATGTGATCTCCTTTGTGCTTAAGAGAACAAAAGTGGCTCTAACAGCTAAGCTACTCTGTTCCATGAAGATGGATAGTATATGTGGAAGTGGTCGGGACAGATGAGGAAAGATCTTTAAAGGTTCAAAAGTATACAGAGAAGGGTCAGAACAAAGCCTAAATGGGCAGGAGCAACAGTGGATGGGAGGCAACGATACTAATCTATGACATAAGCACAGTTTGGTTTGCCTAAGTCCTAACAGAAAAATGACCAGAAGTCATGGACTTTATTTCCCTTCCTTTGTTTTTTACAACCACCAAGAAATGGCAACAACCAAATCTCTTTTCCATTGTTTTACTTCTACTTCCCTAGATGTTAAATGTGGCAATGAAAACATCAGTTTTAAAGGTTGCTCTGTTTCTGGTTTTGATCATTAACATTCTGCACAGCATGCCTCAGGAAGTATAAAATGAGATGTTCACATTCTAATTCTTAGAGATGAACGAATGAAGGAACCAGCAAAAGGTCATAGCCTAGAAACCAGATTCATGGAAAGTTGAACAATGTCATGTCTCATTGTGAGATTGATATCCCAGTTGCAATTCCTCCTGCTAACTTCATTCTTAAATCTTATTGAAATATTTCTCATGATTTATAAAATGGTAAATATTCATTCACGGATTGCCGCCAAATATGTACTTCCAACAACTTTGTATTCGATCTCCTATGAGGAGATAAACCAATCACGTTTATGTTTTCAAAAATCATACCACCTTCCTTAGGAGGTATCAGGGTAAGATGATTCACAGCATACTAAAAACTTTTTTCAACTAACAGTTCATTGCTATTTCTATTTTGTTTCAATTATTAGCTTTTCCTTCTCCCATTCCTTTTGGTTTCTTACAGCCTTTGAGGTGACTTGCACTCAAAGCCCGCTGAGAGAGGCAGGCTGGGAAAACCACAGGCATTTCCCTCAACCACTATGCCCAGAGTGCAGTGAATTTTACAGCTGAGATCTGAGCTGCAGGGCCTAATGTGTCTGCTGGCAAACAGGATTCAGCGTTCTACCCTCTCTCATCCCTTCTCTCCTGGCACCAGCCACGCTGTGGAATTCCAAAAGTGTCTCATAACACTATTCAATTTTAAATCAGTATTCATAAATCTCTCTCATAGCTTCATCTACTTTCATCGGCAATTTGTGATTGCCCTTTCAAAACCTTTGACAAATATCTTCCTCATAGCTGTCCTTGTACAGCAATTTCACTGACAATGAGATGAAGTCTGTTGAACCTCTGAATGCCAGCCCTTCTACCACATTCCTGTGTCATTATAGTTATAAACTCATCCTCCTAGCGCACGTTCTCTGTGGGCAAAGGAAGTTAAGACTTCCAAGTGACCTTAAGGAGTTGTATGTAAAAGTGAATTCATTATTGGAATTATATTTTTATCCAAGCAGGGTTTCCATAAAACTGTGGTCTGTTTTACATTAGGAAGAGGGGGTCAACACTTAACCCTACTAACCAGTTTCTGAATAACAGCAAACAAACTAGGGTAAGGACTTAAGAGAACTCACCTTGCAAGTATGACCTAGTAATTAGCACTAAATGTCATCGCCTAACAGCTGAAAGGTTCTGAACCATCCTTGCAGATGCCCTTGTTAAAAGGATGTAAGGGAGGGGCAGATGAGATGAGAAGAGGCTCTTAATCTAGCTCCCCATCAGCCCAGTCCCAAGGCTTGGTTCCTGTCACCATAAGTGTGAATCAGTGAGAATCAGCTTTATTACCCAGGCAAGTTCTCCCACTAGGAATGAAATAAGATAACCCACAATGCTGGAATTGATTTATTGTATTTTAAAATCCATTTTGGATTACACTTCCCTTTTCCCTTTCAGCCTACCTTGATGTCACCATTTCCTTGATTCATCAAGATGCATGACACTTTGGTTTGGGGGTGGTAATAATGATAACAAATGTTAATATTAAACTTTTCTATGTAAATATTTTATTATTTATTTTGTCTCACAGTTGGTAACACAGTTGGAATTTTAATCATCACCATTTTATAGATGACGAACCAAGGCTTATAGAAGGGTAGCACTGGGTGTTGTTATATGTAAGTGATGAATCACTAAATTCTACTCCAGAAAACAATACTACACTACATGTTAACTGACTTGAATCTACATTAAAAAAAAAAAGGCAGGTATGTGTCTAAACTAAAGGTCAACTATTTCATAAGAAGCCACTCAAGCCCAAGTTTTTTCTTCCAAAGCCCTCTGCTGCTTTTACTATGTCATAGTAGATTCCCTTGATGAAGATGACCCACTCACAGAGATTCTTTTTCTTTTTTATTGTTTATGTATTTTTGAGAGAGACAGAGACAGAGAAAGAGAAAGAGAAAGAGAGAGAATGTGAGTGGGGAGGGGACAGAGAGAGATGGGGACAGGATCTGAAGCGGGCTCTGTGCTGACAGCAGAGAACCTTGATGTGGGGCTCAAACTCACAAGCCCTGAGATCATCACCTGAGCCAAAGTTGAACACTTAATTGACTGAGTCACCCAGGCACCCCTGGGGAGATTCTTACTGACCATAGAATCAGTTTTGATCCTAAATGTGTATCTTTACTTAAAATATACCTTGTTCAAAAAAATCTACAATAAAATATACCTAGTTCAATAGCTCCTAAATATGTGTAATAATGTTTTACTATATGCTAATGTCTGTAACTAATGTTGATTTTAAAAATTCTGTTCAAAATAACTGAATGACTTGCCTATGGATCAGAGAGCTGTTTTCCTATGCCTGTAGTACACAGCAAAGTCTTCTAAATTCGTTCTGAAGACACCTAATTCCCAAGGAGAATGCATATAGCAGCAAAACAGCTTGATTTTCTAAAAGAATGTAGATATCACACTGGGACTTGCTCAGTGGGACATCAGGAAAATTTCACATAAAAACCAAGGGAAGAAAATAAATTTGGAACTTAATTGTGACATTTCACAAAACCTTGGTGACTCAAAAGCAACATAAAAAAATACATACTCTAGGAAACAAAGCAAGGAGTTATCATACTAATGTGCTGTTAAGGAAATGGAACAAACATTTATTGAACACATACTATACAGGTGCTCAAAATTTGAATACAAATCCACAACCCTAACAGATGGATGTCCCAATTTCAAAGGAACTGAAGAGTTTTCCAAAAGTCTTATGAATGGTTAATGGCCAATGTTAATGGCTAATTAACACGTGAGTCTCACAGATTAAAAAGTCTCTGCTCTTTTCACTGAGTGACTTCAGCCATCATGCTAACACTGGTTTCCTCCAATCTTAAGTGTTTTACACTCTGTAAGTGAAAATGACTAATTTCCACAAAGTGGTAGACAAAGATCTTCTTTAGTGGGCCCCCTTTTTTCTAGCACGGCTCTGGCTACCATTGCCACTTCTACATCCTACCCTTTCATTCCTGATGTCTATTGACACAATCAGCACAGTGACTCTTTTAAATGTGGTCTCCTCAGATTATTATTAGAGTTCTACTTCCAATAAATTTATTTTCTTAGCTCTTAGCCCATTAAAAACTTGCTCAAGTCAGGTGACAGCCAAATGGTAGATATTTATGACCACAGCAGTCAGAGTGAACAATTTGTCTTTTCTAAATTGTGTGATAGCCAGAAATTGAACTGGAGAATGATCGGAGCTATTTCAGCCTCTCCTTCACCAACACAGGTATCCGAGTACAAAAACCATGGAGCAGGACCTGGGTTAGTGAGTTTCCCATCGAACCATTTTCTGAAGGCATTAATGGGTCATAGTCATGTTGGAGGGTGACTTTTCTATTTTTTCTGTTTCTCACTAGGAAGGCAAGATGACGTTACACAGATTTGGGGTTAAATCCAAGCTTCAACTCTTATCAGTCAGGTAACTGAAATAAGCATTGACTCTCTTTTTTCTCTCTCTCTGAAACCCTACTTTGCTTGCATCTGTAGAATGATGATAAGACCACTTACCTCGGGTTGAACTTTAAGCAAGGTCATGTATGTAAGGCCCCAATACAATACCTGGCCCATAAAAGATGTTCAGAAAATGTCCAATCTTCATATCTGAGTTTGAAAATAAGTAAATGCCATTCACTGACAAAATATGCCATATGGTCCTATATTCATGATGCCTATACTACATACGCCTTTATTTCAAATGATTAGTTTAACTTTAAGAATGAGTAATTATGTTTTTTCCACTGACCAAGATGACTTACATTAGGATACGAAAGTAAAAAGATGGAGGTCTGGAAGACAAGGCAATGCAGGATTGTGACGAGCAAAGTGATGTGGTTAATGGTATTGGCAATCAAAATTATTTGGGCATTTACAGAATCAATAAAGGAAGAGACTCCTGCCTGAGCAAATATTCTCTAACTGAAAGATACTTGTGTATTTGCAGATCATATTAAGCCACCATGGATTTCAAAGCCTATTAAAACCTTAAAAACAGAGTAATCATTCAATTTTTGTTATTTTAGTGACATTTTATATATGAACCATAATGGAAAAATCCATGTTTTGTTATAATGCAATTAAAAATGTAAGGAGACATCTGTGCCCTTTTACACAAGACATAGCAAGAATGCAACAGTAACAGCACACGTACATCAGCATGGATATAGCAAATGAAGCATGACATGTAATGAACTATAAATACCATCCCTCAGAACAGACATTTGTCATTTTTCTGGTCTCTAATAAAGGAAATAAGTGAAGTAATTAAAGCCTATAAGTTTTTCTGGGTGAGTTTTATACATTAGGGAAGTGGAAAAAATGATCCCTCCTGCATGATAACTAGCAAAAACAAAACAAACAACAAACAACAACAAAAAACAAATATTCCTAGTGCCAATGGATACTCATGGGCCAGGACCTAACAAATGTATTATAATATATGAGAAGAGACATGAAAAAGTAGAACCACTTGAGTTCACAAACCAGGATTTCAGCAGGCGTCCCATGGTGTTCCAGGTTACACCAATGCCCCCAGAGTACACACAGATGAAACAGCTTCATCCAACCCCAATACCACAACAACTGAATGTGATGAATCCACACAGCTGGATTTCAGGGATTAAGACTATGTTCAAGAAAGTGGTGATATTTCTGGTTGGCAACAACTTTCTTCTTCATAATCCAAAAGCAGATAATGCGAACTAATCTAGGTGTCTTTTGGAGGTACCCGGGCCAACAGAAGATCAATTAAGCCTTTAGTCTAGAAACTAGGGATCTGCCATGGTCTCTAATAATTGTCCTGTGATTACCTCTACAGCAGGGAGTATGCTATTGCCAGAAACATAAGCCAAGATAATGGTTCCAGATCCTGGTTTAATCTTCAGTTACCTCATTCACCCACCCTTCACAGGCCTTCACCTTGGCACATTTGGGTAAGCAAAGTTGGCACCAAGAGTTAGCTTTAGGCGAGTCTGTGAAGCTCATGAAGCTTGACTGCAAACACTCTCAACTCTTTTCTATCATCGTCTTTTACTTCTATTTTCCATAACCCTTTGCCTAGTTTTAATAAACCTTCTATGTGCCCAAGAAAAAGCTAACTCTCCTGGGTTTCATTCTGTAAGCAGTGGGGTAAACTGGTTTAATCAACAACTTGTTCCTAAGCAGTTAATATGTTCTGAGCCCATAGGAAGCACTAGGAATGGCAATACTGTTAAGACCTCAAATCTACCCTAAATGACTTTAACAGTTAGTTTAGAGAAGAAGGTAGACATAGGGAATAACTGACGAAAAAACAGTGGACAATAAAATGTTAATGTCAGTTGTGCCCCAGGTGTAAAAGGACTTAGAGAAGTAAGAGATCAGGATGAGACTGCAAATTGGAATGATTTCAGGAGGAGATGAGACTAGAACTGAACTTTGAAGCATGAGAATTAGTGATATATGGAGAAAGCACTGCAGATGGAAAACAATTAAATCATATAAGAATGAAATAGAAGCTAGTGGGTTTGATACTATCTTGCTTAACAAAAATGTGGCTTTTGGTTGGCTTCATTTTATCAACTCACACAGACACTAAACAGCTAGAACAATATTTTGAGGGTAAAACACTTTGAAAATTCTTGATTCCATGCCTTCTAGAAGGTTGCCTAACCCCCCTGTACACATGGACAAGCACTGGACAGCTCCAAAACCAGAACCCACTCTGGAAATATGTACCTGGACCCCACAGAAAGTAACATGTCCTTTTTTCAAATCAGATGTGGATCTAATCCTATTTGCTTTTGTTGCTTTATCAAGACAGAGTACTTTCTCTCTTAAACCAACACACACACACACACACACACACACACACACACACACACACTCTGTTTTATAGGTTTCGCTAAAAATCATGTCTTAAGTATCTGAACAAAGTAAAAAACAAAAAACGAAAACAAGAAAACCTTTGAGTAACATGACATTTTCACCTGAGAAAATATTAATGCCTTGTTATGTACTAGCCACATTTATGTGACACAAAAACAATTATTTGAAAAGTGAAAAAATTCAGTCAAAATATGTTTTGGCATCAAGTAGAGATAAAATGTAAAACCCCAGTTGTTTTTCTGAATTCAGAACCAATTTAGAGGTTGTTTTTTTTTAAAGCTGAGCTTAAGCAAACAGCTATTTCTGAATGCGGGAAACGTCTTTCCATGTACAACTACTGTCAGGACTAAAGAACAGCTTTATTATGGAGAGCATGGTAAAATGCAGATCCCAGTTTAGTAGGTCTGGGGTCGGGCCTCAGAATATGCATTTCTAATAAGCTCTCAGGTGGTGTTAATCCTGCTGGTTCGTGGGCCATACCTGGCACAGTAAGACTGGAGAACATGGGACATGGTTTTAAACCTTTTATACTGGGGCGCCTGGGTGGCTCAGTCAGTTAAGCATCCGACTTCGGCTCAGGTCATGATCTCGCAGTCTGTGGGTTCGAGCCCCGCGTCAGGCTCTGTGCTGACAGCTCAGAGCCTGGAGCCTGCTTCAGATTCTGTGTCTCCCTCTCTCTCTGGCCCTCCCCTGTTCATGCTCTGTCTCTCTCTGTCTCAAAAAATAAATAAACGTTTAAAAAAATTTTAAAAAAAACCTTTTATACTGATGTTGGCTTTGCATGTTGTTTTATATCTCAAGATGGACTGGCTTTACAATGATAAAAATTCTAATAATGAATATTCTCAGTCAAAATACACCTCCCTCAGAATATTTCTACTACATTCTAGTGTTGATGGAAACACAAAGATACCCCAAATAGAGAATAGTAGAGTAGAGATACCGTGAAGTTACCTAGGCCTAATCCAATTCAATTCCATTGACCTGCTGAAACTTCAAAAGGTACTATAGTAAATACTAGGAAAGATTTCACTACCGTCTCCTCCTAGAATGTAAGCTCCATGAGGGCAGAAACTTTCTTTTTTGTGACTTTTAAAGTTCTCCAACACAGAAAACACAGCTTAGTATATAGTAGGCATGAAATGCTTGTTAAATGGTTGATAGGATGAATAATGGAAAGCAAAACTAATAATCCATGCCTTCACTCCACTAATACTTCTTTCATGTTAGTAACCCTTTCGCCTTTCCTTCTAAGATTGTATTTAAATCCAGTCCTTTCAATGGTATCTCATGGAAGTAGCTCAGTTTCCTTCAAAGATTAAAAATCAGTGACTTCCTCTCCACATTTCTGTAAGGCAACGTGAAAACTAAAACATAACCTTGAGTCTATTTTTCCATGAGTATCTCAGCACATTTCTCTAAGCCAGACTCACAGCTCAGTTTTCCTAATGTTTCTTAATTAACTTCTAAGAGTACAAAAGCAGGCAAAATCAAGTTCAATTTATCATGGAATTCAAGATACGCACACATCTAATATTGAGTAAACTGTTTTGCCTATCTTTCCTATACTATCTACTGCATTGGTTAGCATTAATAGAAGAACAAAGTACTCTTCCCAATTGGGGAAAAAAGGAGACTTTTAAATAGCTCTTTCTTTCCAGTCATGTTTACATCCAAAAAAACAAATAATCCAGTTAAAAATGGGCAGAAAACATGAATAGACATTTTTCCAAAGAAGACACAGATGGCTAACAATCATACAAAAAGATGCTCAATATCACTCATCATCAGGGAAATACAAATCATCATGTTATGCAATGAAGTTATCATCTCACACCTGCCAGAATGGCTAAAATGAAGAACACAGGAAACAACAGATGTTGGTGAGGATGCAGAGAAAGGGGAACTCTCTTATACTGTTGGTGGGAATGAAAACTGGTGTAGCCACTGTGGAAGACAGTATGGAGGTTCCCCAGAAAGTTAAAAATAGAACTACTCTATGACCCAGAAATTGCACTATTAGGTATTTATCCAAAGGACAGAAAAATGCTGATTCAGTGGGGCACCTGCACCCCAATGTTTATAGCAGCACTATCAACAATAGCCAAAGTATGGAAAGAGCCCAAATGCCCATCGACTGATGAATGGATAAAGAAGATGTGGTATATATATATACAATGGAATATTACTCAGTCATCAAGAAGAATGAAATCATGCCAATTGCAATGGCATGGATGGAGCTAGAGAGTATAATGCTAAGTGAAATAAGTCAGAGAAAGACAAATACCGTATGATTTCACTCATATGTGGAATTTAAGAAACAAAATACATGAATACAGGGGGGAAAAGGGAGAGAAAACTCAAGAAACAGACTCTTAACTATAAAGTACAAACTGAGGGTTGCTGGAGGGGAGGTGGGCAGAGGGATGGGTTAAATGGGTGATGAGTATTAAAGAGGGCACTTGTGATGAGCACTGGGTGCTCTAAGTGATAAATAACTAAATTCTACATCAAAACTAATAAAGAGAATTAAAAATTTTTTTTTTACATTTTATTTATTTTTGAGAAGAGAGAGAAAGACAGAGCACAAGTGGGGGAGGGGAAGAGAGACAGGGAGACACAGATTTTGAAGCAGGCGCCAGGCTCCGAGCTGTCAGCACAGAGACCTAAGCGGGGCTCAACTCACAAACCGTGAGATCATGACCTGAGCCGAAGTCAGATGCTTAACAAACTGAGCCACCCAGGCGCCCCTTAACTAAATAGAATTTAAATAAAAACTTGAAACTACAAAAAAAATTAGAGGAGTCAAAAATCAATGAAGTCAAAAATCAATTTTAATGGCCCACAGATTATGTTTCCAAGGATACTACTTGTCAAAGAGAAAAAAAAGGTAATGAATAGGACAGGAACAAGTTTAAATTTGTCTTTGTTCTTTTTAAAGTATGAATTTCAAGGGGCACCTTAGTCAAGGGGCGTCCAACCCTTGATTTCAGCTCAGGTCATGATCTCACAGTTTGTGGGATTGAGCCCCATGTCGGGCTCTGTGCTGACAATGCAGAGCCTGCTTGGGATTCTCTGTCTCCCTCTCTCTCGGCCCCTTTCCTCTTACTCTCTCACTCTCTCTCTCTCTCTCTCTCTCTAAAAAAAAAAATAAACACTTTTTTAAATAAATAAAGTTTGAATTTCATGACAAGAAAAGTTTTCACTACAGCTCAGCCTGTTATTGCTTATGTATCATTGCTATGAAATTTTAGAAACAAGGTTTGTATGATTGTAGCTTTTTACAATTGCAATCCAGTTGCCTTTTTACTTCCAGCTTTTGGCTGCCAAGTGTCCACAGTGGGATGAAGGGAATCCTCTATGCTGGGAAAGACAGACCAGCGAGTGCACAGTCTGGCCCAGTTCAAGCTTCATAAAACATCAGACCACTTTAGGCTCCATCATTCCTTCATTATATAAAAACACAACGTGCTTTGCATTAAACTTTTTTTCCTTTTGCCACAACTTCCAACCAATAATAAACTCATTTTCCCATTTTGAAATATTTAGCCAACTTTAAAGAGTTATTTTTCATTTCTCCTTATTCCATATTTCTGGTTAGAAGAAGTAAAACCTGGAAAGAGATTTGAAAATTTCTGCCAATAGCCATGTCTGACCCAAGAGAAAGCAGGAAGAAAATATGCAGAATGCTATAAATGCTTCTTTTCCTCCAACTTAATATCGCCTCTGTTATTAGTATAAGGTGATGTTGGTAAAAGCAGTAAAATATCTTGGTTAAGAACCTGAGTTCTGAGATCAGACTTACAACTCTTTAGTTCAAATCAGTATCCAGTTGTGTGTCCTCTTCGGTTACCTCCTTCTCCTTTGCTCCCTGTCTCAGCCTCTTCACTCTTTAATGTGAGAGACAAGAGCATGACCTCAAGGAGTTGTTGAGAAAATCAAGTGTGATAGTGTTCACAGAGCACTAAGCTGTGTGCCTAGCATGTAATGGTAGTAAGCACTCAATAAACATTAGCTAATTTTAACACTATTGTGTAGAATAAGAATTCTACAAGATCAGGACAAAGCAGCAAAGCAGTCATAAAATATTAAACAACACATCAAACCAGTAAGCATTGATAAGTGAGATGCTAGTGCTATTTGTTAGCATAATCCTCTGGTGTGAAAACTATTACTGTCTTATTTAAAAGAAAGATGGCTTGCTTGAAAATGTTGGCTTCTCTAAGTATTAAAACTGCAATTCCAATTTCAAGGATGAAATGCATCTTGACGTAGGTACTTCTAGTCTATCAATAATGTTGACGTCTAGCTGCCTGTGTTTCTTTTGTGCTCAAAATGTTGAGGCTTCTCAGAAGTTGGTCAGTAACTACCAAGCTCAGTGAGAGAATCAAGAGGGGGCCCATTTCCTAAGGTGACAGTTAATTGGATTAGGTATTAATTTGTTGACTATAACCAAAGAACTCCAAGGTTATTGCAAAACAGGTAATTTGAACGATTCCTCCCATAGAAATCTGGATTTACGACTAAGGTCATATATCTCAGAAACATCTCCTACATGTTACCACAGATAACCCATCTGCCTACACCTCTGACTGGACTGTTCATACGCTAGTCAATATACTCAACACAAACATACTGATTATCTGGTAATTAATTAGTGGCCCGAACTGATTGGGCAATTAGTTTAATTCTTTTATTTTTATTTTTTTTTTCAGAGAGAGAGAGAAAGAATGATAGCACACATGAGCAGGGGAGAGGCTGAGAGAGAGAGAGAGAGGATCCAAAGTGGACTCTGAGCTGACAGCAGAGAGCAGGAAACAGGGCACCAACTCATGAACTGTGAGATCATGACCTGAGCAGAAGTCCCACTTTTAGCTGACTGAGCCACTCAGGTGCCCCAGGTCAATCGGTTTAAATGATCAGTGTGATAAACCCAAATAGGTGTTAGGAGAAACTCCATAGGAAAAACTCTTGTGGAGTGTTTTTATCAAAACTTTTTTTTATCAAAATGGAAGATACACTCTGATCACTTGATTTTATTGACTAGGAAACAAAGAGCCAAAGATGAGCAGTGGCTCAGCTAGTCAGGGGCATAGCAGGGATAATATTTTGGTTTCCTGGTTTCTCATCTCAACAAAGTATTCTCAGCTGCTACCACTTCTTCCATGTATCAAGTATGTTTCCGTATCTTGGCTATTGTGAAATAATGCCTCATGAATATGAGAGTGCAGGTATCTTGTTAATATCCTGGGTTTTTTTTCTTCCAAGTTGTATTTAAATTCAAGACAGTTAACATATAGTGCAGTATTGGTTTCAGGAGTAGAATTTAGTGATTGATCACTTACATATAACACCCACTGCTCATCCCTCCTTAATGCCAATTGCCGATTTAGCCCATCCCCCCCACCCACTTCCCCTCCAGCAACCCTCAGTTTGCATATGAGTCTCTTACAGTTTGCCTGACTCTCTTATTTTACTTATCCTTCCCTTCCCTTATGTTCATCTGTTCTGTTTCTTAAATTCCACATATTAGTGAAATCATATAGTATTTGTCTTCCTCTCACTGACTTATTTTGCTTTGCAAAATGCACTGTAGTTCCATTCACATCATTGCAAATGGCAAGATTTCATTCTTTTTGATGGCTGAGTAATATTCCATGGCACATATATACCACATCTTCTTTATCCATTCATCAGTCAATGGACATGTGGGTTCTTTCCGTATTTTGGCTATTGTTGATTATGCTGCTCTACACACTGGGGTGCAGGTGCCCCTTTGAATCAGTATTATTGTATCCTTTGGATAAATACCTAGTAATGCAGTTGCTGGATTATAGGGTAATTCTCTTTAACTTTCTGGGGAAACTCCATACTGTCTTCCACAGTGGCTGCACCAGTTTTCATTCCCAACAACAGGACAAGAAAGTCACCCTTGCTCTGCATCCTCACCAACACCTGTTGTTGCCTGAGTTGTTCATTTTTGCCATTCTGACAGGTGTGAGGTGGTATCTCGTTGTGGTTTTGATTTGTATTTCCCTGATGATGAGTGATGTGGAGCATTTTTTCATGTGTCAGCCATTTGTATGTCTTCTTCGGAGAATGGTCTGTTCATGTCTTCTGCCCATTTAATAACTGGATTATTTGTTTTTTGGGGGTGTCGAATTTGGTTAAGTTCTTATTGATTTGGGATACTAGGCCTTCATCTGATATGTCATTTACAAATATCTTTTCCCATTCTGTCGGTTGCCTATTCATTGTTTCCCTAGCTGTGCAGAAGCTTTTTATCTTGATGAAGTCCCAATAGTTCATTTTTGCTTTTGTTTCCCTTGCCTCCAGAGACACATCTAGTAAGAAGCTGCTACGGCTGAGGGCAGAGAGGTTGCTGTCTGTCTTCTCTTCAAGGATTTTTGATGGCTTCCTGTCTCACATTTAAGTCTTTCATCCATTTTGAACTTATTTTTGTGCATGGTGTACAAAAGTGGCCGTTTCATTCTTCTGCATGTTGCGGTCCAGTTTTCTCAACACCATTTGTTGAAGAGACTGTCTTTTTTACATTGGATATTCATCCCTGATTTGTCGAAGATGAGTCAGCTATACCTCTGTGGGTCCATTTCTGGGTTCTCTATTCTGCTCCATTGATCTTTGTGTCTATTTTTGTGCCACTGCCATACTGTCTTGATGATTACAGCCTTGTAATACAGCTTTAAGTCTGGGGTTGTGATGTCTCCATCTTTGGTTTTCTTTTTCAACATGACTTTGGCTATTCAGGGTCTTTTCTGGACTCATACAAATTTTAGAATTGTTTGTTCTAGCTCTGTGAAGAATGCTGGTGTTATTTTGATAAGGATTGCATTGAATGTGTAGATTGCTTTGGGGAGTATGAACATGTTAACAATATTAGTTCTTCTAATCCATGAGCGTGAAATGTTTTTTACATTTCTTTGTGACTTCTTCAATTTCTCTCATAAATATTCTATAGTTTTCAGAGTTCAGATCTTTTACTTCTTTGGTTAGGTTTATTCCTGGGCATCTTATCATTTTGGCTCCAATTGTAAATAGGACACATTCCTTGAATTCTCTTTCTGCTGCTTCATTACTGGTGTATGGAAATGTAACATATTTCTGGACATTGATTTTATACCCTGCAACTTTGCTGAATTCATGTTATCAGTTCTAGCAGTTTTTTGGTGGAGTCTTTCAGGTTTTCCACGCAGAGTATCATGCTGTCTAGGGAGAGTGAAAGTTTGACTTCTTCCTTGTTGATTTGGATCCCTTTTATTTCTTTTTATTGTCTGATTGCTGAGGCTAGGATTTCCAATGCTATGTTGAATAGCAGTGGTGAGAATGGACACCTTGATCGTGTACCTGACCTTAGGGGAAAAGCTCTTAGTTTTCCCCCGTTGAGGAGGATATTAGCCGTAGGTCTGTCATATATGCCATATAATGTCATATAATGTTGAGGTAAGTCCCTTCTATCCATACTTTTGTAGGGTTTTTATCTAAACAAAGGATGTTGTATTTTGTCAGATGTTTTTTCTGCATCTGTTGAGAGGATCATATGGTTCTTATCCTTTCCTTGCTTTTCTCAATGTGGTGTCTCACGTTCATTTTAGTATCCTGTTTTCATTCCCTTGGAATACATACCCACAAGGGGAATTGCTGGATCATACAGTAGTTCCCTTTTTAATTTTTTTAGGAACCTCCACACTGTTTTCCATAGTGGCTGAACCAATTTATATTCCTACCAATAGTGCATAACGGCTCTCTTTTCTCCACATCTTCACCAGTATTTCTTATCTTTTTAATAATAGGCATTCTAACAAGCACATGGTGACATCTCAGTGTGGTTGTGATTTGCATTTCCCTGATGATCAGTGATGTTGAGCACCTTTTCATGTACCTGCTAGTCATTTGTATGTCTTCTTTAGAGAAATGTCTCTTTATGTCTTCTGCCTACTTTTCAAATCACATTGTTTGATTTTTTGCTATTCAGTTGTGTTAAAGTTTTTAAATAATTGTCTGCCATATGTTCAGAATGAATTCAGATTATTTTAAAGATTCTATTCTTTTATTTAATATTTTTCTCTTTATTCTTCTTCCCAAACGGAGAACCAGAAACAAAAAGAGAGAGGAGGACCTTTCTTAGATTGTGTAATAAAGAGTCTGACTCCATTTCTGATGTTTGACTACTGACGGTTGTCAAGTCCCACCACTCTTCCTCCCTTTCGCCCACAATTAGCAAACTGATAGGGTAAGTCGGGTACTTCTTTCCTTGGTGCCAGCAGGAAGTTCAAACCAATTAAACCTCTGTCCTCAAGGGAACCTTCATCCTAGCTCTACTCCCTAACCACAGTAAAAAACCAAGCCAATCTCCTTTCCCCACTTTCAAACTCCTTTCCCGACTCTTAGACTTCCTGAACTCTATTTGGACATGCTAGGGAGCTTCTCTGCTCTCCCTATAAAGCCCTATCACATGAGTAATTAACTTTTAGTACCCTCTTGGTGCATGTGTGGCATCAGAGGTCAGCATATCTAAACAAACTTTGGGTTGGGGTCCATTTTGTCTCTGTGGAGTGTTCTGATAGACTGTTTTTATGCATACATACAGTCAATAGCAAAAAGGAGAAAAATCTTTGATGGGATTTGAATTTGGTGTTTGAATTGTAATGAGTGGATTCCAAAGATTGAAAAGCAATTTTAAAAATAAATGAAAAAATAGGTGAAACAGGTGAAGGGGTTAAGCCACACAAAATTCTAGTTATAGAATAAATAATTCACAGGGATGAGAAGTACAACATAGGGAATACAGTCAATAATTTTGTATTAAATTTGCATTAAAAATTATCAAATCTATTTTTTATTACAGGATTGAAACAAATAATTTACTGAAGCATAGTTGGAAGCAGTGATTAGAGAAAAAAATGTATTTTATATTCCCTCTGGGTTGTGGACACTCAATTAAAAAGTTATACTTATATCAGAAAGAAAAGCAATTTCAGTTTAACTGATTTGAGGTCTATGCTTTTAGCATGACAAGATTTGCCCCACCTAAATAATCACTCTGTGGAATAAATAAACAGTATGACAAGCCTCTCCTGGAAGATCTACATTTTCAGTAATATCAGAGTCATTATGTGCTCTAGGAAAAAGGCCAATTATGTGTTTGGATGCTCTGTCACAACATGTAACCTAAATTATTCACAAATCAAATTTTCTTACAATTTCCAGCATTCTCTATAAAGACCCATTATACTCATCCATTTATCCCCCACAACATATATAAACTACAAAAAGGAGTTTGTTGCCTTAATTCTCTACCTTATCCCCACAACCTAATATAGTGCTTGGCAAACAAGGCTCATTCAATAAATATTTGTTAAGTGAAACTCATCAAACAAGATTTGTTGAATGCCTAAATGTCAGACACTGTTCCAAATACAGGTGCTAAATATTTTGGATTCTTTAAACACAGAATATTTTAAATAAAAATTAGCTGAGTGATTTGGTTATAATGATTTTCCTTGCACTAAGAATGCTCCAAAAGCACTGACATGGGTGGCTAGAAGCCATGACTTATTCTATCACCTCAAATCCCTGGCCAAAATGTTGTAAGGATGAGGTATAGGCAGCTGGCCAAATCAGTCCCGTCCAAATCATCCTTCAGAGATTGTCCTAAGAGGAAAAAAAAGAAAAAAAGATGGTGGCCAGCCCAATTCTGATGCAGAGCATAAAGGGTATAAAGCTCACGAGCTAGAGACTGTTTATCCTGTGGAGGAAGCCAGTCTCCAGCAGAAGAGGATGAAAATTGGCCACAGAGAGAAGAGCACTTTGGTAGATTGTATAAGTAACACCTTTCCTTACCCATCCCTATATGTATACTTTTACCTGTGACTTTCAGTTTTCACAAGTGGCCAGAATCTATTTACCCAACCCTTGATTGGCCATTTGGATATCCTCTTTTTTGAGAGAGAGAGAGAGAGAGAGAGAGAGAGAGAGAGATTGAGGGGACATGAGAGGGTGATGGGCAGAGAGAGAGAGGGAGACACAGAATCCGAAACAGACCCTGGGCTCCTGTGCTATCAGCACAGAGCCCAATGCAGGGCTCAAACTCACAAGTGGAGAGATCACGACCTGAGCCGAAGTCAGAGGTTTAACCGACTGAGCCACCCGGGTGCCCCAGATATCCTCTTTCATAAAGTGTCTATTTAAGTTCTCTAACGGGTCCAAGAAAAGTTGTAAACTTCTGATTTGTTGGTCTTTTTTTTTATCGCAAAGGTAAAAGCTAAACTCTCTCTAGCTTTCTACATTCCTGAATCGTACACCTCCTGACATTTGATTCTCCTCTAAATTCAATATTTGGATAATTCCTGAATCTGTTTTTATCATCTATTTTTTCTTGATTGTCACATATTCTTATCTTTTCATACATCTGTTTGTTGCATGTAAGACATAGCGTAAAAATAAAAACTCTATAGGCTCTGGATGATATTATCTACTACCAGGCAGAATTCCCCCATTCCTTTCAGGCAGATAGGATAAAGGACAGATGAGCCCAATCCAAATCAGAGATTGAGTTATGGCACGGTTCAGTTTTAGTTGTAGTAAATCTGTGTCTATATCTAGCTCTCTCGTTTCCTAAGATGTGACCCTTCTGGGATTTTGATTGAGTGTCCTTCTCCTCAGCCCTGAGATTCTAGGAAGATCCAGATCTCCCCTTCAGGATTTCACAGCTTGACTCTACCTTCCAATCTCCAACTACCTTCCAAATCTGGTAAGCATCTTGAAAAGGAAATTAACAACGTCCTAATTCTGGATGCCACCTGCAGTAAGTCCCGTTTCCTCCGAGGCACTGTGACACTGCAGAGATTTCAGAGATTTCACTCTACCTTGTAATAGTTTCAGGCAACCCTCTCACAGAACTAGACCTTACATCATGTCCAGTGGGAAAAGGCATATGTGCTTCCTCAGCCTCCCGTGTTTCCAGTTTGTCACACAAGCCCTGCACAATCAGTGAAAGTTTTGCTGGTTTCTCTTTTCCCCCAGCAAGTCCTAGGAGAGATCCACTGCACATCATCAGGTCACCTGAGAAAATCCTTTCACCACAGTCATTTTGGCTTATGTAATCCTTGTTGTTTTCACCATTCTCTGATGGCTTTAAAAAATGATTTCACAATTTCTCTGGCCTTCACTCACTTTCATGGAGGCATTGGCCTGCCATCAACTAATACATGCCATCCAGAAGTAAACATCTCCTGCATCTATTCTTAACAAGGATTCTCAGGAAAAAAAAGCTAAGCTTGAATATGTTATTTTACAGAAATAAAATGGGAATATATTTACATGAACATTTAAAAACATTGATTAGTCAAAATATATATTCCCTTTAGAGTTTGGAAATATCTTTTTTTTTAATGTTTATTTATTATTGAGAGACAGAGAGAGACAGAGCATGAGCATGGGAGGGGCAGAGAGAGGGGGAGACACAGGATCTGAAGCAGGCTCCAGGCTCTGAGCTCTCAGGACAGAGCCCGGCGTGGGGCTCGAACTCACAGACCGCGAGATCATGACCTGAGCCAAAGTCAGATGCTTAACCAACTGAGCCACCCAGGCACCTCAGAGTTTGGAAATATCTTAAATGTAACAATTTTCCTGAGATCTTAAAAAATACTGTGAAACACAGGTTTAGAATAAACTATGGGACTGTAATTGGCAGAAACATCTTTGTGCCTTGGTTGTAACACCTCCAAGACCTAATTTTTACCTTCTTTCTTTATTTCTCTACTGACTACTCAAATCAACCAATTTCTTCTAACTGCTTTGTATTTTTATTTGTAAATTGTAAATGTAAATTGCTTGTAATTTACAGCCTAATAAATTGATCTCCTCAAGTCAATATTTTAAAAATATCTGTATAATATACAGTATTCTAGGGAAAGATGTTGCTATTAATTAAAGCAGTACATCTCTTTTCTGAAAACTGGTAATACATACATCAGCTAAACCTTGGTTTTCTTCTTTGCATCTTCTCCAAAACAACAGTCCCCTTATCACAAGGTTATTGATTAAATGAAGATTCTGTAAAGGAGATTAGAGACCCTTTGTGTTATAGAGCATATTTTATGAGAAAGATTGTGAGTAGATGTGTCCCTTATCATCTCAGCTTCACATTAAAAAATATACTCAAAATATATTAAAGACCATCATACTAAAATTTTTATTATGCAGAGAAATTTACGCAGGGTTTTGATATGAAGATGGCATACATATATTTGAGTGTGTTTGGAGAGAGTTCTCCATGGGTCTCACATACCTACACATCTTACGAGAAAAGCATGACTACTACCCTTTGTTCCAAACTATCACTTCAAGAATGTTTGTATGGTGAACAATCTTGGAAGATAGTAACAATGTTTCCTTTTAAAGCAATGGTTCTCAACTAACTGAGGGTGATTTTGACTCTCATGAGACATTTGGCAATGTCTAAGGATATTTGTGATTGCTATGACTAAGGGTGCTACTGGCATCTAGTGGGCAAAGGCCAGGGAGCTGCTAAATATCCTACAATGTACAGGACAGCGCCCACAACAAAGAATAGTCTGGCCCAAAATGTCAATAGGGCCGAGATGAAGAAACCATGCTTTAGAGCAAAGGGCAGACATGTTGCTGCCCATTATAAAATATTTAGGTTCCCTGAGTTCAAGGTTCCTGTCTTGAAATACATCCTACTGTTTGTGCAGGGGTCATCTGACCATTTTTGTGTCACTTGTGAGATTGGGACTCAGGGTAATCATGCAAAAGTGGCTACTGCTTTTGTGGTGAGTAATATACTATCATCTCTGACCCAGGATATGCATGTCTTCTACTAGCAATTATGAAACTATGGAACTTAGATTAAAAGCAGGGTAAAATTTAAAAAAAAAAAAAAAAGCGAAGTAAAATTGCAGACTTTTCACATTTCTTGACAAACTTTTCTATATTTTAGGAAAAAAATAAATGCAAAACCAAAACGCATCTGAAAAATCTTTCAATATAGATGATAAAAAAGAATTAGTTGATTAACTTTCTAAGCATTCTCATAATAATATGCTAAAAACTACATAACTCAATGGAAAAATGATCAAAGATATGATTATATGATTAACATTTTAATTTTTTTTGTAATAATGGTATTATATTTATTTTTAAAAATGTCTTTGCCTTTAAGTTGTAAATAAAGTTCTATGGCTAAAGTAGCATAATGATTTCACTTTACTTTCAAATAGTTCAGGGAAAAAAAGTGCGTGTGTGTGTGTGTGTGTGTGTGTGTGTGTGTGTGTCTATGGAGAGAGAGACCAAGAACAAGAACATGGCAAATGTTAAAATGTAATAAATCTATGTAAAAGATACAGGGATGTTCACTGTAGTACTCTTAAAAGTTTTCTGTAGGTTTAAACTGTCAAAATGAAAAGGAAGGGAATGTAAAAGAAACATATGGCATAGGTCTGTGTTCAAAAGTTTAAGACTGCAAAATAAAACTCTGATTTACCTTTTAAAAAAGATATAGTTGGCTTATAAACAATAAAAAGATCTGCCTTATTCATAATTTTTAAAATGCAAATAAAATGAGTTTTTTAAATTTCTATGATTGGCAAAAATGTTGAAGTTTTGTTTTTAATTGATTAATTTTTTAAATGGTTTCAGGAATAGAATTTGGTGATTCATCACTTCCATATAACACCCAGTGCTCATCCCAACAAGTGCCCTCCTTAATGCCCATCGCCCATTTAGCCCATCCCCCCACCCAACAACCCTCCAGCAACCCTCAGATTGCTCTTTGTATTTAAGAATCTCTCATGGTTTTCCTCCTTCTCTGTTTTTATCTTTTTTCCTTCCCTTCCCCTATGTTCATCTGCCTTGTTTCTTAAATTTCACATATGAGTAAAATCATATGATATTTGGCTTTCTCTGACTGACTAATTTCACTTAGCATAGTACATTCTAGTTCCATCGATGTTGCTGCAAATGGCAAGATGTCATTCTTTTTGATCACCGAGTAATACTCCATTGTATGTATAAACCACATCTTCTTTATTCACTCATCAATCAATGGACATTTGGGCTCTTTCCATACTTCGGCTATTGTTGATTATGGTGCTCTACACATTAGGGTGCATGTGCCCCCTCAAATCAGCATTTTTGTATCCTTTGTATAAATACTTAGTACTGTAATTTCTGGGTCATAAGGTAGCTCTATTTTTAATTTTTTTGAGGAATCTCATACTGTTCTCCAGAGTGACTACACTGGTTGGCATTCCCACCAACAGTATAAGAGTGTTCCCCTTTCTCCACACCCTTGCCAACATCTGTTGTTTCCTGAGCTCTTCATTTTAGCCAAGAATGTTGAAGTTTGATTGTATTCAATATTGATGACACTTGGAGAAAAGACACTTTGGTGGGAATATGATTTAGAGTAACATTTTGGAGGAAAATTTTGAACAATAATCAAAGCTTTTTAAATGCACATACTCTTTCATTAATTGTTGATACACTGAGGACACAATTTCTTCTGCATAGCACTTGTGCTCAGAGTGTTTAAACTGAATCTAAACATTTGAAAAATCTGAATTGTAGAACATTCTGGAAAACAACTGGTCTGGACCTTAAAAACCATCATGAATAACAAAATGTCAATGTCATGAATAACAAAAGTAGCTGGGGAACTGTTTCAGATTAAAGAGAAATGATAATTAAAAATAGGATAGAAAAATAAAAAAATAAGTGCACATAGTCTTTAATCTGTTATATTTTTAAGATTTTACTCTATAGAGATATTCTCAATGTTCATCCAGACCCAGTACAAGCATGCTTATTGTATAGTTTCTTGTCATAGGAAAAAAATAAAAACAAGCTCAGTTTATGTCACTAAAGCAATGATTAAATGTTTTATGCATCCAGTTACGTAAATGCATGTAGCACTAAGAACAAGGGTCTACATATGTATAGGCTATTGTAGAAAGAACTTCAAGATTTGTTAGTAAATGGGGGAAAACAACCAATGGTTTAGTGTATTATATAGGTATCCTGTTTTGGAAATAAAAGAGATACAGACAGATGTGGGTAAATAGATGGAAGACAGCAGATACTATTGGTGCTTGGGGCAGTGAAAAGAGCAGATGGCACAGGTTCGTTCTGAATGCACAGAGTTTTGAATCAAAAGCAAAAAGTTTCTGTAGTCACACACAGGTGAAAGAATAAGAACAAGGGCACTGAAATAAAAGGGAAAAGGATATAAGATAAAATAGAGTCTGTGAATCACCTGCATCGTATCAACTTGAAATGACTCCCAAAATTATATTTCTGCAGGTCTCTCCCTGCCACTCACCACTGTCCTTGCCCTCCCTAATTTTTTGGTGCAGAATCTCTGACTCCCAGGTTCAGAAATCAGCACATTAACAAGCTTCTCAGGTACGCTTGGCCTCACAATGTCTGAGAATCAATAGAGTGGCTCTGAGTTTTGTGACTATGTGGAAACAATGTAGCCAGAATCTCTTGATTGTTTTTCCTCCTGGCTGCAACATCCATTTGCTCAAAGTCTGTGCAAGCTTTTCCATCTCTCCTGTGTAAAGGAAAAGATATCCCCACTCTTTGCCAAGGTATTCTTAAGCCCCACCTGTTCCTGATCAATACCTCCCATCTCCTCTTCTAGTCCACACTATTAGTCGACATAAAGAACCACTGGATCATATTTTTCTGGAGCTGAAGGTACAGTTAAGTCCATCTTTCAGGTTGTTTTATTTACTTAAAAAATTTTTTTAATGTTTTTATTTACTTTTGAGACAGAGAGCATGAGCAGGGGAGGGGCAGAGAGAGAGGGAGACACAGAATCCGAAGCAGCCTCCAGGCCCTGTGCTGACAGCACAGAGCCTGACGCAGGGCTCGAACCCACAACTGTGAGGTCGTGACCTGATCGAAGTTGGATGCTTAACCATCTGAGCCATTCAGGTGCCCTCTAGGTTGTTTTAAATTATGGGCTGAAGTGGCAAGATAAAAGTTGAATGCAGTATAAAATAAGAGAAAAATAGGCTAATGTTTAAACATCCACATTTTTTTTAAATTTTTTTATTTAACGTTTATTTATTTTGGGGACAGAGAGAGACAGAGCACGAACAGGGGAGGGGCAGAGAGAGAGGGAGACACAGAATCGGAAGCAGGCTCCAGGCTCTGAGCCATCAGCCCAGAGCCTGACACGGGGCTCGAACCCACGAACCGTGAGATTGTGACCTGAGCTGAAGTTGGACACTTAACCAACTGAGCCACCCAGGCACCCCAAACATCCACATTTTTATGCACAGCTGAGCCCTGGATGAGTTTCAGTCTGCAGTGGTCCTTAAAACAGAAAAAGAAAAAGGACAGAGATAAAGATAAATACTGCCTCACAAACAGGCAGCCGCTTTTAGTTTAAAATGTGAAGTTGGGTAAGAAAGAAGTGTTCTGTGACAACAGCTACAGGTCTGGGTCGCTTTGCTTTGATTCTTCTGAGCACCCACAGTTACAACTGCCAGGGAGGTACTGTAATAATAAAAGACCTGCCTCTAAAGCCTATCCATCTTTGCAGCGTTGAGTATTTTTACTACTACTCAGCTTAGACTGATATGTCATTTTACAACCATAAAAGTAGAAGGTTCCTCTCCATTAATTTTGCTAACTATTTAAAATGGTTTTCAACTGAGAACAAACTGAGGGTTGATGGGGGGGTGGGAGGGAGGAGAGGGTGGGTGATGGGTATTGAGGAGGGCACCTTTTGGGATGGGCACTGGGTGTTGTATGGAAACCAATTTGACAATAAATTTCATATATAAAAAAATAAAATAAAATAAAATAAAATAAAGAAGAAAAATAAAAAAAAATAAATTAAAAAAAAATGGTTTTCATTTAGATGTCCTAACATTTAGGGGTGTTAGGGGTTGGGGGCTTTTTTTGGAAGGCATTGTTAAGTATAATTTTGGGTACTTCCAGTGCTAAAATGTTAATCATTATATTTTAAATGTAATGTCCTTCAAGAAATTAATTAAAGGCAATGTCTGTCAGACCCGAATAGTTATTACGCAGTGCCCCTCCCAACTTGTGAATGTTCACTGACCTCTCCAATCAAATTTTTCTTATTAGTCAGTGTAGATTAGCAGTGCTTTGCCTGAGCAACTGGTTCATTTACCTCGTGCAGACACTCAATCAATAACTCATCATATTGTCTTCTCTACCTTGACTTCCTAAAAACTTAAACCAAAGCTCTGGCCCACCTCTAGCAAAGAAAGCCTCAGTCAAGCAAACTGTGAACTAACCTCACCCGAATTTGCTATTTTTTCACCTTAGTTTTCTCTTTCGCTCACTTCGCTTACTTGGTTGTATCATGTATTCTTTCAGAGTGGCTTAAATAATTTTTTGAAACCAAGGAGAATGTAAACACATAAATTAGCTTCAAGCATTGCACGAGTTCCCACTGAATCAAAGTTTTGTTTCATCATGCTCACCTCCTCCTGGATGACAAAAATCATTCTTAAAAATAAACATGTCTCTAGGTGAACGCTTAGCCAGTCATCAAGGCATCAGCGTCATTTGTTCAAGTAACACAAACTTGAAATTACTCTTTGTTCCCATCAGTACCTCCTGTACACAGAGCGTGCCACTGCCTTCCCAGAGGCTAATCAGAAATCTTTTCCTTCCATCTGCTGCTTGTTGACTATTCAACACGTGAAGCATTCTGAGGGAAACCCTAGAGTCACAGACTTCTCCTTCCTCTCCTCCATTTCATCAGCCATTAGCAAGGCACAAAACAAAAATAAACTAACAGATAAACTCCCCCCCCCCCCAGCTGTCCCTGAAGGGCAGCATTTACTGGTTTTCTACTCGTGGCTGCTCGGTGAGCTCTGAGTATTACCTGTTAGTGCCGTGTCTTTATATTTGTACAGAAAAAAGCAGGCTTGCTCTCAATCCTATTTGACTCTCTGTTCTTGATAAAGCAATGCATTTTAGAAGGCTCTGTGCTCTTAGCTTAATGCTATTCATTTCGGAACATTTCTACCTGGATGCAGACCCCATATACGGGGAGGTACGTGCACAGATGATTTCAAGAGTACAAATCAGTGTGTCCTTTCAAGGGAGCTCTTTCAGATCAGCTCTCCCAGTGATGCACAACTGTGAGCCTGTGACTTTTTCCCCAGGCTGGTAAGGAACAAGAGTCTTTGCAGTGACGCAGGAGGTCGAGCAGGAAGCCCTGGCTAAGTGTCTTTGGTGACTCACATCCATTTGCTCTCCAGCTCACTTGCAGTTTGCTCATTAGCATCAGTGCTGGAGGCTAATGGATACTCAGTAGGAAGTAATTTTTCTTTGTAAATGTCTGGTGAAAAATGGAAATGAAAACCCAAAGAGGGCTCTGTTCCTGACAAAGCTTTCCAAGGCTGACAGAGATTGTGTTTTGTGAGGTCTTGTTACAAGGTTCACTGGTGAATTTTGTGTTCTTAGGACCGATTATCTTCCTCCTAAGATAGGCAGGCTTTCAATAACAAAAAACATAGCGTGACAAAATAAGTAAAGCTAAGTCAAAGAGGTTATATTTCTCTCTATTGTTTCTTTTAAATTTATTAGAGGGACATTTTTAAATACCATGCATTCATTATGTATCCAAGCACCCAGTGGTATGTTTGTAAATGTTTGGCAACCGTATCTGGGGAGAAAGAAAAGGCCCTGATTTCCACTGTTTCCTGATTTCCATGGTGTAAATACTCAGCCAGGGCCAATTTCAAGCTACAACATGAGTCATTGAATATAGAGGGTGGGTGGAGGGAATGTAAACATTCAGTGCTCTTGTGAGCTGGTAAGTACCAGCTCCAACACCAGCAGCCCTCTGAACACAAACAGGGGCTCGTCTCCAAAAAACTGAAGTATAATTCTATTTGGCTGAAGGCCACATATTTATATATTTATACAATTTGTTCGAGTTGCCACTTCTTTAAATTCTCATTCCTGACTCACTCTTGGGTCCCTCTAGTTTGCCCTAGAAATAATATTTGAAAGGTTACAGAAATTGTCAACTCACTGAATATAAAAATTGAGGTGTCCTCTGGTATTAGGAAGGTTAAAATTTTTTTTTCCACAAGAAGACTCTTGCACTGGGATACAAACCATTGATGCACTGACCATATGGAGTAGCTTATTGCCTGCCACTGCCAGTTTTTTTATATTGTTGTTTTTGTATCCAAATGTTTAATGGGTTTGGAGATGATTATTTTTATGGAAATTATAAGAGGAGATGATATAATTCTGGGACTATGTAGAGATTCTGCACCTTTATTCACCTTTTGAAAATGAAGTGAAAATATTGCCACTTCAGTGAACAAAACTAACACCTGATCAATTTAATGTCACAGTTGTGGATTTATATGCACAAAAAAAAAAAAAAAAGCTGAGTTGTAAACAAAGTACTACCAAAATAGTCTATGCTAAAACTCCAGAATGCACAGGATTTCAAGACAAAAGATAACTAAGAAGAAAGACTGGAATCAGTCTGGCTGCATGTTCCTTAAGGCCTAGAATGCGGGCTAGGGCTTGGGCCCTAAAGCCAGACTGATAGATCTGAATGTCAGCCCTCCCACTTGCGAGCTGTATGATATTGGGGAAGTTGCTCATCCTTTCTGTGGCAGTCTCCTCCGCTGTTAAGTGGTGAGTATAATAATACCTAACTCACTGGGTTACAATAAGGGTTAAATCTGTCAATATATAAAATGGCCACAAAGGCATTTTATAAATAACACATAAGTGTTTGCTAAATAGGTGCATACTAAATAAACACGAGAGAGAATTTTTAAAGACTAAGAAACACAAATGGATGAAAGATATAATCTAACTATAGATTAAACTAACTAAATCAAGCCAGATGATTTATAAAACAGAGTGTCATTTAAGCTAATAAATTATATGACCCCCTCAATATTGCTTCCGCTCCCCTGACCATGCAAAGTAATGCTACTGCAACATAGTGGATTGCAAGTAAAACCCTGAACAGTCTAGTTAAAAGAAGCTACCTCTTTCTATCTCAACCGACCTGAAGAAATTTCCTTCGTGTGAACATTCGGGTAGTCTAAAGGATACCTTCTGATTATCACAAAGACATTCACAGAACCATGAGACATTCCCATCTCTGCAGTGTTTACTGCAATGGCAAGGGTAGAGGGAGGGCACTGGTTAAGGCTCTAAGAAGTTCTGAGGTATTACTAGTCATATCTGAAATGTCGCTGTGAGAATTTCATGGAGTTGTGCACAGCTCCTGTCAAATATCAGAGTCCTTGAGTTCAACTGAAGTCATGCATCCTTTCTACTCTATGAACCCTAAGTGATGGGATGAACTTCTTCAGTGTTAGTATTGCCTGTTGATGCACTAAAAGAAGAGACAGACCTACATCTTCTATGGTGTTTGACCTTTCCAATCCTAACCTGCCCTCCTTTGGTCCCTCTTGATCTCCTCATACTGCTGACTTCCCCCTAAGTTTCAAATCATCCTTTTCCCAACCCGCTACAATTGCTGGTAAGATTTAAAATATACATAGATTGCTAATGTCTCAGTAAAAATTTCCTTCCAGATAACACATTTTAGAAAGACCCTTATGGAAATATAGTCTCATAGTGATTCTGACCATAGGCATTTCAGGCATGTGGCAGATTCATAAAAGGACTAGGGGGAATCACTGGGGCAAGGATGCACTTGCAAAGAAAATTTTGTTTTCCAATTTCCTTTTGAACCACACTACATAAGAGGTCACTTTTTCTACCTGATGGGATTTTCTCCCATAGTAAGACTCCTAAAAGTATTAAGTATTTCCCCATGTTAATCTGGTTTTACCATTCATTTATATTTTTCACATTCAGAAGAGCTAAACACATATTTTTGTATTTACTTATTTATTTTTATTTTTTATTAGCTAATAGGTCCAGTTAAAATAACTTTAAAGCTACACTGGATAACAAAACAGAATTTATGCAAAAGAGCTGAGAAATAGACACTTCTTACATTCTTAATACATCTATATTTTTAAGTGTAATATTAATTAAATTACACAAGCACCTTTTTCATGATCAGTGCAAATAGTCGCTTCAGCATAAAATAGTAATAACCACAAAACAGGAAGTATTCATTATTTAAGCATATGTATCCTGTATGTTCACATGTATCATCTCATATGGCCTCGTAACAATGAAAGAAAGTTCAGTTTTCTCAGTTGCAGACACCGATGCTGCCTACCAATTATCTATTCTCGTCTTCTTACTTAATAGAAAAATTTGAATTATATTCAGGATGTCAGCACATTCAGCAAAACTACAATGTCCTAGATTCCTCGTAGTTGGGGATAACTTTGTGTCACAGCGCTAAGAAAATATGTGGAAGTGGAAACCTGTTAGATTGTTTTCTTCATGAAAATGAATCTGTCATGTCCCTTTGAACCCCATCCTCCCCTTCTTCTTGTCTAGAATATGGATATTATGCTTGGTGGTGCACTCATAAAGAAAACCATACACTAAGGATAGTGGAGCAGAAAAGTAGAAGCAACCCAGGATAATGATTAAGATGAAGGAGCAAACACAACAACTTTGAGTGTAAATGAGGAAAGTAAATCCCTTGCTTGTTCAAGCCATTATAGTCAGAGTTCTGTTACATGTAGCCAACACAATCATTTCTATATCCTTTTTTGATATATAAGAAAATACAATCCTGGGGAGTTCTGGTCCAAGATGATGACCTAGGAGGCTCCTGAACTCACTTCCTCCAATAAACATACTGAATCCACAGCTGTACATGGAACAATTCCTTCTGAAAGAAATCCAGAAACTAGCTGAGTGACTTGCTATACAATGAGTGAACAAGAAAAAAATCCACATTAAAATGGGTAGGAAAGACAGAGGCTCACTCTTGCCATAAACCTCACCCCCAGAACAGCAGCATGCAATTGGGAGGAAACTTAAAACGCCCAGCTTCTCCCCGAGGAGTGAAGGGTACAGCTACCCTTTAAGACTTCCACCTGAGGGACAGGTCCCCAAAACACCTAGATCTGAAAGCCAACGGGGCTTGTATCCACAAGATCCACAAAGAAACAGTTCTTAATAGACTCTGGAGGACTTGTCGTGACTATCCCCCAGGGTTTCAGCACAGAGGGAACAGGCAGAAACATCCAGCTGCCAGTCCTTCCTAAAAGAGGTCTATTTGCATACTTTTAAAGCTACAGCCTAAAGGTCTGGTTTCCAATCAGCCTACATAGAGGTATTAACTGAGATTCTCCCCTTTGGGACATTGACAGATCTTAGGACACTCTCAACTGAGAGCCACAAGAACAAGGAAGGAAGCTTGGACAATCACAAAGGTTTGAGGGACAACGAAGAGCTAGGGTCTAGCTGAATGATAAAGTTCATCTCTTACACAAAACCATACCATCAAGTCTGAGAGGGGTGGCTGTTTTATCTAATGCTCAGACACCAATACAGGGAGTCAAGGAAAATAAATAAATAAATAGAGGAATACGTTCCAAACAAAAGAACAACATAAAACCCCAGAAACAGACCTTAATGAAATGAAGATAAGCAATTTACCTTATAAAGTTTTCAAAATAATGGCCATAAAGATGTGCACCAGGATCAGGAGAACAATACATGAACAAAGTAAGAATTTCAACAGAGACAGAAAATATAAGAAAATACCAAATAAAAATACACAGTGAAGAATAACTGTACTGAAAAATTCAAGAGAAGGATTCAACAGCGGACAAAATGAAGGAGAGAAAGGATCAGCAAACTCGAAGATAGAGCAGTGTAATTCATTCAATCAAAGGAGCAAAGGAAAAACAAATGAAAAAGAAAACACAAGTTTGGAAACACTAAGCAGCAAAGCCAAAGTCACAGAGCTCCAAGATTTGCACCAATGTTTCTTTGATGCAGAGCCCATGCTCTTTCCACTCTTTCATACTGCTTTTATAGACACACAGGCATTCCATGTTTGCTATGGAAAAAAACCTTAAGGAGTATATAACCCAAATCCTCATTTTAATCATGAGGAACCTGAGGCTCAAAACAGTTAAATGATCTATCCTTCTAAAGTGTGATCAAGGGGCGCCTGGGTGGCTTGGTCGGTTAAGCGTCCGACTTCGGCTCAGGTCATGATCTCACGGTCCGTGAGTTCGAGCCCCGCGTCGGGCTCTGTGCTGACAGCTCAGAGCCTGGAGCCTGTTTCAGATTCTGTGTCTCCCTCTCTCTCTGCCCCTCCCCTGTTCATGCTCTGTCTCTCTCTGTCTCAAAAATAAATAAACGTTAAAAAAAAAATTTTAAAGTGTGATCAAGAATGAAATCAAACAATCCAGTGCTCTCACCACTGAATATAGTCAGAAATCATTGGGATAAAGTATGTGGAAAATTAACTTGAAGCCAAAATCAAATGCCTTTAATTCGGGGTTGGTGGCGGGGGGGGGGGGGAGGGGGGGGAAGGGGGTGTTGCAGAAAGTGTGAAGAACACAAGGAAAAAAATACAAGTTCATTACAACAGATTGTGTTGGCAAATGATGAGGTATGGTGTTGCAAGAAGCAGATATTTTGGTATCACAGACAAGGATCTGAGGACTTCCAGGAAACAGACAAGCTGTAACTGAGGAGCACAGCCTCTGAATGACCCAGGGATAGGTCTTGCCAAGAAGGCTCTGTGATGAATTTCACTCATATATCCTTACAACAGGCAAGGCCACATAAAAATTTGCTTCTAAAATTTAAAAAGTCAGCATTTATAATGTAATTTTTGAATACATCCAAAGCCCCTTTCTTGCTTCACAACCATATCATTATACACATCCTGTGGGGAAAAAAAGCAGGTTAAGTAACGTACATGATAAAACACACAGATACATGCACACATATGTAAATGTAGACACAGGAAAAAAAAACTGAAAACTAATACATCAAAATGTCAACAGTGGTTATTTCTGAAAGGCAGGATCATAACTGATTTTTAAATTTGTCTCATTCCTTTCCTGCATTTTCTAAACTTCTATACTAATATATACTACATTTATAACAGAAAAATAAATAAAAACATTTAAAAATCCTTTTGATGACTATATGGTACTACAGTTACAACACAAATGGACAAATAGAACTTGGAACTTTTAAATATATTTTCACATTAAATATCAATTTCATTCTTACAGTGATCCAATACGTAAGATGTTCCAATAAAACCATTCAACAATTATATTTTATTTGTTCACCACAATTTCTGATGGTATAAGGAGTGAAAAGTATGTCAGCTATGGTAAAATATGCTTTCTTTAAAGATCAGATTATTATTTTGCTTACTTTTTCAAGACTATGAGCTAAATTACAACCCTATATTATATTTGAACATGCAGATGCCACACCAAAATTTGATAAGCCACTTACTCTCACTTAAAATAAAAGCTGGTTTAAGTTATCGATGTAATTATTAAGCAACCATGTATTGGTAGTTGTTTGTTTTAGGAAAAGTGTACTTGAGCTTAAAATCTCTAACCTAATGCTGGGAGAAAGTGAACATGGCAATTCTAAAAAGAATTTTTTCTCAAAATATTGAAAGCAATCTTTTTATATAAAGTTTTGAAAAGTACTTACTATTTTGAAAAGTATTTACTATTGAGAAAATAACTAGGCAAATATTAGTGCAAATATTATTTAAATATAAAAAATTCACATTCAATTCATAGATTCAGATTCAGAAATATTTTATTTTCAACAAAATGACATAAAATATAAGGAAAAGATAATAATTTGAACTTTTTAAAATTCTGTAAATATTGATACACAGAAAAATATGCTACTGTGGACATTTATCATTTTGGATTGCCCAGATATTCACATATTTGAGGGAATCCCGAACTGACTAAAGAAGCCAAAGTTTAAGATATTCCCTTTCTCAGCTCCTTAGCTTGTTAAGTCAGATACTCAAACTTGGGACTTTACTCTGCTACAAGTGACTAACAGCGATGACACAGTCTGCATTATTTGTAGTGCCTGGTGTGAATTAAAAGTCCTATGCCATAATGGTGAGTTTCCCAGGGGAGAAGGATCTAGAGGTGGTTGCAGTCTGTGGCCATTGTTGGTGGCACCAGTATTGGGATCACAGCCTACTCCTATGGCCATATTCTTGGTGGGTTTTGTGCCCTTTTGTATCTGGTCACTTTCCAAGTCTAGTTCTTCAGGGTTCCCATCAATTTTGTGAACTACTCAGCAAATATTATTCTAAGAAAATGCTCATGCATTTTAACTGGCCTTGGCCATGAGATATATGACCACACAACCCAAATTGTATTAAGTTAGGCAAAAGCCTTTGGATGGGGTACAAGAAGTTGTAAGCAAAAAAATTAAAAAATAAAATAAAATTTGTAATTTGACTGGGACTGCCAAAGCAGTGGGCTGTGGTGAATACCTGTCATCTTGGAAGCCCAGCAAGCAACACATTTTCTATCTGATGTTGATCGTAAAACAAATGGGAATCAGGCATCACCTTCCAATATGGAAGCCAGGAAGACTTTTTTCAGATCCCAGACAACCAGTACATAGGCTCAGCCAATCAGTTACTTCCAGCTAGGACTTGGAATACGGAGGTCATAACCCAAAGCCTCAGAAATGTCATAGATTACTCATTATGAGTTTGGCAGAGTTGAAAGTATATGCACAGGGCAGCAAGTATCCAGGAATAGCAGAGCTGAGTCATGGAAGCCGCTCTTCAGTGAAACAGCACAACTGGTGATGTCCTGAACATTGCTATGGAATTATCTTGAGTCCTACTGTTCTCCCTTGGGGCCTGCCCATTTTCCAAGCCCCGTGCTCCAGTGTCCTATTGCTTTCATGAGCTACCCAATTTACTTTCAACAAAATTCCATCTTATTTAAACTGCTGCTTTTACTGCTGTCAACCAAATTCCCTAATTGTTGAAAAGCCAAAGACCCAAAACTCCAAAACTTAGCAAGTATTTTTTTCATAAATATCAAGTTTGTGGGTATTAGAGGCAACATAAAATATTATAGAGTTAACAGTTTTGCAGTCAGACAGTCCAAGGTTTGAATCTCTCACCTTACCCTTGCTAGATGTATGTACTCATCTCCCCTAATCACAGTGACCTTTTTTTTTAACTTTTGTCCCATGCTTGCCCTTTACGTTTTGTCAAATCACTTATCCATCACTGAGTTTTTCCCTCCTTCTATTCCTTCCACCTGCGGTTGCACCTCCCTCTCTTCATCCCCTAGTTATCCCTAACTCATTCTCTAGCTTTCAGTTCAATGTCCACTTCTTAGTAAAACTTCTGTGACTTTCCCAGTCAAGGGCCAACTATCTGTTCATCGATTAATTTGTAGCACTGAATTCCTTTTATGCACAGAGATTAACTTTCATTCATTTAACAAGCACCTAATATAGGCCAAACACTATTCTTCTGGAGGTACAGTGGTAAACAAAATAATTAAGAACTTATCTTCCACATATCACACATTCCAGAGGATGACAGACAACAAATAACAAAACAAATTTCATCCAGGAATAAATAATACAGACTATTACAAAGGAAATGAGATTGAGTTAACAGATATTTAGTGGGAGTAGTCAGCAAATACTTGTCTAAGAAGTGACATTTGAGCTAAAACATGAATAATACAGAGAAATAAGGGAAGTCCTAAGGGAATTGCATTTCAGGAAAGGGAAATAAGGAGACCCTGAGGCAGGAATGAGCCTGGCAAGTTCAAGGATCTCAAAGAAGCCCAGTGTAACTGGAACATAGTGAACAAGGAAAATAGTTTGAGCTCAAGTCAGAAAAAGAAAATTTAAACCACCACTGTTCAACAGAAACATAATGTGAGCCAAAAAATTTCAGCCACATTTGAAATCTTAAATGTCCTAGTCATCACATTTTTGTATTTTATTTTTGAGAGGGAGAGAGAGAGAGAGAGAGAGTGATAAAGAGAGAGACAGAGACTGTCAGTGTGGAGCCCAACAAGGGGCTCAAGCACACAAACCATGAGATCATGACCTGAGCCGAAGTTGGACGCTGAGCCACCGTGGCGCCCCTTTAGACACCGACATTTTAAAAAAGTAATAAGAAGCAGATAAAATTCATATTAGTACTATATTTCCACTATAATTCCAATATATTAACTTTTAGTCCATAACCACTGTATGAAAATTATCAATAACATATTTTACATTCTTATTTCCTAAGATTTTAAATCTCTTGTAGATTTCATATATATAACACATTTCCTTTTTGACTAGACTTAATCCAAGTGCTCCAAAATCACACGTGGCTAGAAGCTACCATATTGGATAGTACACTAGATCAAGTTTGTCTTCTAAGTCATTGTAAGGTTTCCAATTTAGTATAAATAGAGTGAGAACCTATCGGGTGGTTCTCAATAGGATAGTATAATGTGAATGGTCTGCTGATAAGTGATGGATTCTTTTTTTTTCTAACATTCAAACATTATAAAAAATATGCTAGAAAATTATTTGGTGTGATATATATTTTTGCCCCAAAATGTAAATATTGTACTAGTTATTAGGAGTAACAAAATATATATATGGAAACCAACCAATTCTTACCACCTCACCACTGTCCTTCTGGGTCCAATTCACCATCACCTCTTATCTGGATCACAGATGTTCCTCCCTTCTCCTCTTGCCTCTCAGTCATCTATCCTTAACTGGCAGCCAGAATGATCTTATTAAAATCTAAACCAAATCATAAAACTCTCAGTGGCTCCTGGTCTCCCTCCCTACATGTTCCACTAAGGGCCCACATGCTATGGCCTCCCGTTGCATCTGTGACTTCACCTGATGCTAGTTGTTGCCTTGATCCCTCTTCTTCAACCTCTCTAGCCTTCTTGATGTTTGGAGAACACACCAGGCACCTTCATGCCTCAGGACCTTGCCCTTGTTCTTCTCTTTCCCTAGAAATAGGACTCTTGCCCTCACCTCCTTCTGTTCTTTGTTCAAATGCCATTTTCAGTGGAGCCTTACCAACCACCTTATTTAAAAGTGCACTCATACACCCCACCCCTCTTCATATAACCCTCCTGCTTTGACTTTCCCTATAGCACCTATTATCATACAGCATCTTTAATTGTTTTTACTTACTTTTGTTTGTTTATAGACTTCTTCATAATAAGATAAGCTCACTGAGGCAAGGGATATTTGCAGGTCTTTTTATCTGTATATCTTCAGTGCTTGCAAAATTACCTGGTACATAGACATACTCAAAATATATGTAATAAGCTATGATTTTACCGATGTCCATCATCCCCACTGTACGCTAAGCCTCTAGGAAGAAAGGACCATGTCCCTTTTTGCTTACAATTGTATCTCCAGGCACTAGTGCCCAATAAATATATACTTATTTTATAGAAATTCAAAAATAAAATAAATAAATAAAGTACCCTCATTCCCCCTTATCAGATAATATCAGAAAGAAAAGAGTAGTTCTTTCATGATAGTTGAGCAGGATGATAATACAATTTGTAAAAAGGAACTTAAATAGACTTTAAGTTATCACACCTCAAAGGTGGGGGTGGTCTGTTTATATGGGCTATTTATTACTTTCGTTGGAAAGGAATAAAAAGGGTCTGAAAATATTAAGCTGTGTTTCCTTTATTTTTCTCCAATTATGACAGCCCTACTTCAAGTATATGAAAATGAACATCATAACATCAATCACCACCATTCACCTTTGGTGAAAGGAATTTAAGAAAGAGACATGAGAACACCTCAAGTGAAAATGCTCAAGTAGCTATTAACCATTCCTATCTAGATAAGTAAATGTATTTTTCTTTGTAAAACTGGAGATATCTCTATAGTTTCTTGATTTATGGCATTTTGTCACATAATGAATTTTTCAGGAGAACTGAAAACAATCAGAGAATTAATAATGTGCCCTGCTTCTCTGCCAATGTCAATAGGACATGCATGCTGGGTAATTTTTTCCAAGTCTGAGAAGACATTTGCACTTTTCCACTCACACTGTCCTTTGCTTTCAGCTAATGGTCCACATTAGCAAGGAGGTGGGCTGAGGTTAAGGGTGTGAGGATGACTAAATAAACTGGCCCACACAGGAACTGAATCCACAAATGTGACTTCATTCATATGGTGCTTTTAATCAACTGAATTAAGCAACCACAGTTAATTAAAGACCCAAACCTCTCTAACACTCACACACCTCTAACCTACAAATCAATCCATTCATTGTCTCCCTGCACCCCTGAAACACTTTTTCATTTAGGGATGGGCTTAATTAACAGTCAATACCATAAAACAGCCATTAAAAATTGCATTACATAGTTTTTTTTCCTTATTGTTCCACTCTGCAGAATAAGAGTATGCTAAAAAAATTATTGCCTTCCAAAACTGACAATTTCATGAATGACAGGAACATCAGAATTAACACAAATGGTAACATGATCTGATTGGCTTAAAGAAGCAACATAGTGTAATAGTTAGAAGGCAACCTGCATTTCAGACCCTTGAGGGTTCAACTCCCGGCCCTGACTCTCCCTGCTGTGTGACCTGAGGGCAACTAGGCTTTTCTCAGCCATAATTTCCTTACCTAACAGAATGGAGTAATGATATTACTATGAGAATTAAATGGCCTGATGGACGTTAAGTGCCTGGCATATAGCAACCATTCAATGCACTTTATTATTATAGACTCATTGCTCTGGTAGCTGTTGTAAAGAGAGATTAAATAAATCCAGAATGAAGGAAGGGGAAATGGCAAGAGGGGTGTTACAAATCCGGTCTCCCAAACAGGTTTGTGAGACGCTGAGGAGACAGAATCAATAGTTCTCTGACACGTCGTGAGCAGTTGAGGAGTAGTGAGGTAGTGAAATGCAGGGAAGGGTGACTGAGAAAGGACAGTTTAAAGTGGCTTTCACCAAGAGGTCATTCTACAGAGTTCCAGAAGGAGAGGTTATAAAGCCAGCAAAATTATATGAAGGTTGTGTGAAGTATCGTTTTTATGCTAAAATCCACTTTTCCCAACCTCTGGGCTCTGAATCCCTGGGAGCTAGACTTACCATAAGAGATATGTAAACCCATATGAACTCCAAACTACCATTTTAAATAAAATACATACTATTCCCCTCATATATTTTACTGCTATTTTTCTCATTTGTGTCAAAGCTGTAGCAATTAATAAATTACAATTTCTCATGCAGACATTTCTGAAAAGTAACTTGCAACTTATTGTCATTTTTTTCATTGTTTTAATTGTCAAATACCATGTCATGTGTTGGTAAATGGACCAGAATATAATTATCTTTTTATTTTCTTTAAGAATAGTCATTGTTCTTAGAAATAATGGTAATTATCCATACCTAGTTCTTGGTAATCACTTTCCAACTTCAATAACTTGTTCTGATTATTTGAGGTTCAATAAATACAACCATAGTGGAGAGGAATTGAGAGGGAAGTCATGGAATATTCTGCTGTATCCAAACAATGCCATACTTGTTTGGTAATTGGTTTTCTTTGCATCAATTATTTCAGGCACCGTGACTGTTCCCATAAATATTTGTACACAGCTGGACATAATTCTGCAGTGCTTATTTCCCTGTTAAAACCTCTGCTCAACCCAAAGGACTTCCAACAAGTACTTGAGTGGAGATTCCTCCAGGTAATTGCAATAGAATCTGTATTTTCCTGTGAAAAGACTTAGCTTGATGGGTTAGGAGAAAAATAACATTAATCTAAAAACAGAGGGAAATGCTAAATAGAGAGATGAGTTGCAAAGACTGCCTGCCTCCCATTTTGACACACCCAATACATTAGTCATTGGATCTGCATTTTCAGTTAGGTTGTCCATAGCAAAGAAAAGTGAGTGTTATCCAAGTCAGTAAGGATATGGAGAAATAATTGCTACCGGCTCATCTTTCACCACCAACCCATTTCACAGCCTACTTAATAACTCTCCAAAAGAGAAACTGAATAAGAACAAATATTCAACAATTGTTTGAGTAGGATGACAATGTTTCTTGTTTTATTTTGTTTCTGGAAACCAGAACAAGAGTTATTTCTAGCCTAGTTACGTCAATTAGAATGTGCATTCCCCTTCCCTACCTACCCCGTTGCTGCCACCACCACCACCACCACCACCTACACACACACACACACACACACACCACACACAACATAACACAACAAAACACACAGACTTTTTTGTTTGCAAATATTTTTGTGGAGTTTAATATTTGAAAGAACTTTTTATCACATGGTATTCATCGTCAACTCAACAGCTGTGCTTTTGAAAACCAAGGACAACAGTTATGAATTTTTGTTCTTGGTGAAAACAGCAGAGGTGAATTTGAGACCAAATCCAACTACTCCACCAGAGGTCTAAGAGGCTCCAAATTTAGGAGAAATTTTAGAGGACTAAGACTCAGAAAGCCAGGCCTAAATCCAGCTCAGCTACAGCTGGGACCTAACCTAACCCAGTTGCTTTGGTAATCTGGGCCTCTGATTACTGGCACAAAATGAGGGTCTAACACTGGATGATGTCTATAGTCTCTTGCAGCTGTTGAATTCATTGTTTCACTGAGCTGCCTGTCCATTCATTCATGGTCCTGAATTTCATATTTTCCCAGGCAGGAGACAGCCAGGCTCAACACCGGTCTGGTCCTAAGAAACTGCCTAGGCCTCATCTAAGGAATACAAGTTTAGTTCCTTTCTGCATTTGTCTTATCCTGTGATGAAAACCTAATTCAAACACTTATTTTGCCAAAGAAGCGTGTCTGAAAAATACATGTGAAAATATAAGTAAGATTAGGCTATGTAACAGGCTGTATCAAAACTCCTAGCTGACTCAATCAAACCAGTAAAGTACCTGAAATATTTATTGGAAGGAAAACTGAAATAAATGACCCATGCAGTCAAAAAAGTTAGTTGGAAAGGTTAAAACAGACCAATAATTACCAAAATGTGTTCCATAAGATGTTAAATGTGTCCCTGCTTTTAAAAAGGGAGAAAGAGAAGTGGTTATTGTGGTCAAATTTGTTTGGGACTAGATGGGTTAAATGAGTTAAGTAGATTTTTTTTTTTTCTACAGGACCTCTGAATATGGTATGAAGTTTTTCCCAAACTCACTGACCATGGAATCTTTCTCTCCCAGAACATCTCATAAGATCACCGTAAAAGACACTAAGATAAATAAGGGAAAAAATATATTGAGAAAACATGTTAATCTGTTTTCTGATATTCATTAATGAAATTGACATATGATCTTTAAGAGACACATCCAAAGTTGATATCTACTTGAGATTTTTTTAAGCTAGGAATAAAATCATTTGTTTCAAACGGACATTTGTCAAATGTCTAGATGATTCTCAAAATCCCTACTATTATATTCCTGGACAAATACACTATGTGTACATTTAGAAAGTGGGCTTTGATATTTAAGGACTGAAGAGCTGAATAGAAATAGGAGAAAAATGATTTTTAAAGTGATCTATGTTTGTCTTCCATGGAATTTTTTCCATCTTTTTAAAAAGAAGTTCTTTGGCCAATTCTGGCATCTCTCGGGAAATTACAAGCCAGGGTAAACCAGGAGCCTGCTATAACACTTCATTCTTATGCATCATTTAAAAGGCATGTACGCTTCGTGTGATTCCAATAACACTAGGCATACTGAGAACGGGGGTTACGTTAGGACCCCATAAATAATGCTTCATCTCGTCACTTAGGTTTGACAAACAAAGAAACCTTGTGGAAGAGAGAAGTTACATTTTAGAATAAGGTGTCCTACTTTGTGAATAAGTTGAAGACTTCAAGCCTACAACCACAAAGATGAGTAAGTCGATAAAACGACACTCTCACTTTTAAAAGAAGTTGAGACTGATTTTTTTTTTTTTTGCAGAACTGATGGTTGAGAAGATTGTCCACGATCCATAAGAGTATAAAGTACTACTATAAAAATGAAAGAGTCCTCCCAACCAAAGGAAAACTCTGAAAGTTAGTAAAATAAAGAGATTATATTCAGACATTCAGGGAAAGTAAGTGCATCAGTTTAAGCCTATCCAATATTCAACTGTGTCTGGTAGGGCTCTGAGGTGAGCGTCACTGGGAGCATTACATAGGAGACTGAAATCTTCTTGGGTAAAACTTAAAAAAAAAAAAAAAGAAAAGAAAGGAATGAGGCACACATCTTTGGTTAAAGGATGATGCGCCAGAATCAAAGAGAAGATAAGACTGTAAGTACAGCACATATCAGTCACTCATTCCCCTGGCCTCAGAACTCGCAGACTAAGGGCTAAGCACCAGAACATGGGAGCATCCACTAAAGGGCAGGTAAAAACAAGAACACCACGGACAGATACAGAGTACACAAGGCAACTGCAGAATTTGGGCTAGTCTTACCCCCCACAGTAGGAGATATTGATGGCTGATGCCATGACAGATTCTTCAACACACTCAGCAACAGGCACTGGCAGCTTGGGCATCAGACACCGTTACTTCTAGAATCATCTCCATAGAGTGGCACAGGCAGAAAAGCAGTTACTTTTCTTAACAGAAGGCAGTAGACAGAATATATGGAGTCAGGGTAGAAGAGAAAGAAAATAGAACATAGGATGCTATTTGGTAGTTAAAAGAATAAACTCACTGATTGTAGATGACACACATCTTTAAGAATGCTATAACTAGTAGACACGGAAGGGTGGTCTAGAGTTCTCACACAGTGAAACTGGAGCTGGGTCAGAGAAATACCAACTTGCAACAATCATAACATTCTATTTTTATCCCCATGCTGGTGAAGCCTGAGAATTAAGAATTACATAAGAAAGAATTGCATAATATTGAAACTGCTTGTATTGGAAGAGTCCTGGCTGTCTGTGGTAGTCTTTGTAAACAATGGAAAATCTCCTTTAATTGAATTGGCTTAAGTCTGGTCCATTGTGAGAGGTTGTGAATTTGATAACCTACTAAGGTCATCTCCCTAACCACCACAAATGTCCTAATGAATACTGCATTTTTTTACCTTACTCCCAAAGATCAGAACACTTTGGCTTCATCCTAGTTAAGTTTTGTCATTTCCAAGCTACATATTCTAGGCTGTTATTAAAAAAAAGCATTATGATCATAGCCATAATGATATACTTGAATATTTTTAATAACAAAAAATAATTTTTATAAAGACAGCTCTATTTTTATAGCATACTAAGCATTTCAAATTTCCTCCATTTGATCACATTATCCTATAAGAAGAGGTAAGATATTTGGCAGATAAGGAAACAAAGCTGTTGAATTGGCCAAGGACAAGCAATTACTGAATGATAAAATTGGGTTGAGAATGAACATCGCTGGACTGCTAGTCCAAGCCAACTCACTGAACCATACCAGACCGCCTCCTCTCCAGCACCTTCTCCCAATCTTTGAGTCAATTCGACAAGCTCAAATGTTATTCATACCCACTAGACCAAAACAATCTAAAACAATGAGCTTCATTAAGCTGTATTACCAAGAAGCATTAGGCAGTGAAATCTCCCTAGGGATTTACATTCTTTTAAAGTCAAAGATGCTGTTTTTCTTTGAGTTTTCAAACTTTGCTTTATTAGTGTCTTTAACAAAATGAATGCCAACATCGGTTTATTTGTTTCTCTCCAAATGCTCTTACAAAACATTCAGTGGTGTGTTCTTCTCAAGCTGTAATGCTGTTCTTTCCACGAGTTGCACAACCCAACTACCCAGCCAGAAGACAGACAAGGTATCCCCCATAGAGGTCCAGTTAGCCTGCCAGTTTATGCCTCCAGCTCAAGGAATGACCACATTGTAATAAAAATTAATTCACCAAAGGATAGAAATAGACAGCAAGGGGAAAAAAGACTTTCACAATAGTTAGAATGTTTGTTCCTCCCTTGACGAGGCAAATATAAAGGTTATTTCTGTTGTTGACCAGTCAATACAGACACACACAGGCACACACACATAAACATATCCAGTCTACCCCTCATAAAAATAATCTCATTAGTCTCAGTCAGGGGAAGTTCCACATGACTTTTTCTTTCCCAAGGTTTATTGAAGATATTGCAGCACAGCAGAAAGATTCAAACAATTCCACGTGGTGTTTTAAAATTCATCCCAATTGTAGGCTGAGTGACCTGCAGATTGGACAGACTCTGTCAAAGTCCAAGAGCTTCTACAATTCCTCAGTGTCAGGAATGATCTCCTGATCCAGGCCTATGACCTCAGGAGCATAATTCTCTCTCCTTTGTCTCTCCTTCTCCTCCAGCTTGATGCAGATAATCTCTCACCAGGCCTCTCTGAATCTGCTCCATCAGATTGTGACACAGCCTGCTATCTGGTTGTGGAGCTTCTTGCCGGGAATAATGGTGATAGACCCACACAGAGGCTTGTTGGTATGGAAGTTGTTGCCCAGGAGAGTGGAGTACTTCTCAGTGATGACCTGGGCCTCCTTCTTCAAGGTTTTGATGCAAACACAGCCCATGTTGTTGGGTCCCCGGTAAAAGAGCTCCATATGACTTGTCTTTGGAGATCAATTCAAATAACTCAATCTGATATAATTCTACCTACAGTCAACAGTCAAGAATCACAAGAACGATAAAGATGTTCACCATGACGTGATATCTGGAAATTTCCAAAGTTTGTGTTACGTTTTGTTAGTGTAAGAGTTTATACATTCCCAACGCAAAAGAAACTACATGAATGATATTATTTATAGTTATCTTCTCTTAAAAAATGAAATGTACTGTAATGCTTCCTTTTTCTTTTGATATTCTTCAACAGGTGAATAAAATGATTCATATTAAACTCATATTAGCTTTGCATTATCACAGATTTTTCTTCTTTTTTGCTTTTTCACCCCTGTGGCTGTACTTTAATATAACTTCATTAAATTCAAGGGACAATTTGGGAAATAAGATCTTATACATTCAAAGAGTCCTCATATTGAATTTATCCAAAGAATGCAAGTAATGACATTCTTAAAGCTTCATCATGGATACTGTAAACCACACACAAGTCTTTGGTATTCTTCATGATTATACTTGACAGAATTATCTAAACCGAAACATCCAGGATAATGAGAAACTCTTTTGATCTATAATGTTTTAAAATATATTTTGTTTGGGAATATAGGCATATATCATATATAGTATATATGCACTACACACACACACACACACACACATAAAAAAATATAAAAGATTCTTTTCAGAGGAACTTTCTTTTTGTTATTTCTTGATCATATAAAAAATACAATTTTATTTTGAATTAATAAAACCATTAGAGTATGTGTCAAAATCTCTCGAAATGTTTGCGATAATACAAAACACAGCAGAAATTCATTAATATCATTTTCCTAACAGCTAAAATCTAACTTTTTATTCATTCAAACTCTCTTTGTCTTTGTTCCTGAGCTACCTAGATAGAGTTTTGGGTTTGTTTGTTTTTTTCTTTTTTGAAGGCCTAAAATTTTAGTCCTGGTTTTTCACCCAGTAGCTTTTGAGGTTTTCACGGGACTCAAGATTGAAGAATTTGTGCAAACAGAATGTCTTAGAACTGACTTCACAGGCATGTGGTGATTATACAACAGAATTTCTGCCTAGGGACTAGGGGGGATATATATTAAAAATATAGCCTAGCTCTTGACAGCAACTACAGTAGAAGGGCTGCAAGCAGAAACAGGAACACTTAAATATCTCTTTTGCTCCCTCTGCTGGTTGGTTTCATAAAATGAGGAATGGGTGCTTTGATCTCTTTCCAGAAATGTTGATGTATTTTCATTTTATCAGACTTTCAAAATTTGGGTGTCAAGACTTGTGTATTTGGTTTGTTATGACTAAGTTGTTGAGTTTTTTATGTTCCAAATTATAAATGGATATGAAATACTAGATAAAGATACCATGAAAATGGAAGTTCTCTTAGCTAAACAGACCAGAGGTCATTAAGCATGGTACAAAAGGGAATATATGACATCCTCAGATTAATATAAAATGACCTCAAAGAGGGTAAAAACACATATGTAAAATTACTTAAAAATAAGGTAGACTGTAATTAACAACTAAACTCTATAATACTGACTACATGTTGTAGACTTCAGAGAGGGGGAACATTTCAAAAAATAGGAGATAGGAGTTGCATGAAGACTTAAAAATGAGTGATACAGAACACAAGCTAGAAAGTGATAGGAGTGGTTGTTGAGGGAGCAAGATGTACTATCAGCAATAATATGATCTTTGACTTTTCCACCCAAGAACAACCTTCTTCCTATTCATACTATTTTGTAAACAATAGCAATAGCAACGACAGCACTCTCATTACTGGCATTAAGAAAATATATTCCAAATTAAAACATGGGCATCCTTTCCTCAAAAGTGAATACCCTTAATCATTCAGTCACCATAGCCATCTGTGAGGGATATTCAGTCTTTCTCTATTCCATTCAGTCACAAAGCCAGTTTTGATATGCTGCTACCAATGGATCAAACAATAAAGTTAATTCCCAATTACATACTCTCTATAAAAATACTAGAGAATGACTAGAAAGAAGATACACTTAAGACTATTGAAGGGTCCTTCCTCACCAAGACAAATCTTTCCTTTCACTTGAGGAGCTCTGATGCTATTATCTGATTCAGGTTAGGCAAGTGTGATACGGACTGTGTATTTCCAGTGTGGTGGGCCACCCAGGCCACTGACAAATCCAGAGGGTTTTTAAGTAGGACCTTAGGGAGATATCGACAATTGCAGTTCTAGAATCCCCAGGATCAATGAGCTACCTCCAAAGTTTTCTGTGTGTCAAACTATTAGTATCACTCTCATCCTGCTGATTATCATGGGAACCACACCACCTTACTTTCAGATGAGTGTTGCTCTTTGGCCTCAGTCAACATGGAATGCCAATGCACATAGTAGTATCATCCCAGAATACAGATGATAGTCATTGCAGTCTTTTTCAAGAACGCTGCACTCCCCTCCTTAGTAAATTCCTTAATGTCTAATGAAGAATGTATTTCTTTTTTATTATTATTAATGTTTTCAGGAATAGAATTTAATGATTCATCGCTTACATATAACACCCAGTGCTCATCCCAACAAGTGTCCTCCTTAATGCCGCTTGCCCATTTAGCCCATCCCCCCACCCAACACCTCTCCAGCAACCCTCAGTTTGTTCTCTTATGGTTTGTCTCCCTCTCTGTTTTTATATTATTTTGCTTCCCTTCCCTTATGTTCATTTGTTTTGCATCTTAAATTCCACATATGAGTGAAATAATATATTTGTCTTTCTCTGACTCACTTTGCTTGACATAATGCATTCTAGCTCCATTCACGCTGTTGCAAATGCCAAGATTTCATTCTCTTCAATTACCAAGTAATATTCCATGGTATGTATGCATGTATATATACATACACACACATACATCTTCTTTATCCATTCATCTGTTCATGGACACTTGGACTCTTTTCATACCTTGGTTATTGTTGATAGTGCTACTATAAACATTGGGGTGCATGTGCCCCTTCAAAACAGCACTCTTGTATCCCATGGATGGATACCTAGTAGTGCAATTGCTGGGTCATAACTAGTTCTATTTCTAATTTTTTGAAGAACCTCCATACTGTTTTCCAGAGTGGCTTCACCAGTTTGCATTCCCACCAACAGTGCAAGAGGGTTCCTCTTTCTCCACATTCTCGCCAACATCTGTTGTTGTCAGAGTTGTCAATTTTAGCCACTCTGACAGGTGTGAGGTGGCATGTCATTGTGGTTTTGATTTGTATTTCCCTGATTATGAATGATGTTGAGCGTCTTTTCATATGTCTTTTAGCCACCTGGATGTCTTCTTGGGAAAAGTGTCTATTCACGTCTTTTCCCCATTTCTTCACTGGATTATTTTTTTTGAGTGTTGATTTTGATAAGTTCTTTATAGATTTTAGATACTAACCCTTTATCTGATATGTCATTTGCAAATATCTTTTCCCATTCCATTGGTTGCCGTTTAGTTTAGCTGATTGTTTCCTTTACTGTGTTATATCCTCTTGAGGAAAAAAGCTGGGAGATACCAAATCTCCCTAAATTCTTCAGATTTATTTTTCTATGAGATACGATCTCTGGAATTTTAACTTCATTTGGCACATTCCATTGATGAGTCCAGGTTTGAGGCAATGAGGCAAATAATCAGAACCATTTCTAGGTGTTCAAGCTAGTACGTTGAATCTACCTATTTACTTCTACATTTATTGGCGCATCTATTCATACATTCAACAAATATTTATCCAGTATTCAGTAAGTGTCTGACAATATCTTAGGCACTGGAAATACAGCATGAATAGAGCAAACAAAACTTCTTGGCTTCCTGGAGTCTACATCTGATAGGAAGAGGGAAGACAATAAACAAATATGTTAAAGTATATAGTGCATTGGAAGATGATTAGCACAGTAGAAAGAAACAGAGCAGGTTAAAGAAAGTTGGGAGCACTTTAGTGGGGATCAGATTAAGCAACTCTGAGAGAATGACACTGAGTAAAGTGAAGAAGTAAGTGATGCAAATATCCAAGGGAAGAGCATGCCAGGCAGAGGGCATAGCAAATGCAAAGCCTCAGGCTTATGTAAGGTCAGCAGGGATGCCAGCGGCGCCAGAACAGACTGAGCAAGTGGGAGAACTATTGTTACATTATATTTTAGATAAACTCAGTTTCAGAAATAGAAGAGAGTACAAGTCCCAGTTTCCTCCCTCTCAAAACTCAGTTTCAGATTTGTTAATAAAGTGTGCTAAGACTTATTTTATATTAGTAAATACTTCATAGCAACCAGCTTATCACCAGTTTTCTAAAATATCTGGGTTAAATTAACAAGAGCAATTCAAAGCTGTTCTTTCCAACTTAGTCAACTCGTAACAAGTTTATCAATTGTCTATTATGACTCTCTCTAGTCATCACAAGCTATGAGGGAATTATCACCATGAGCCGAGTATTACAAAGTAGGAATATAATGCTAATATTTAAGCACCATGATCAAAGATAATTAAAGTTTCTTTTCAAATAAAGCAAAGAGCTTATTAAAAAGCCTGGCAATATCTTCTAACTTGTCAGTAAACATATATATTTTTTATAGTCTGGCTTTTCTATTTTTAATTGGCATGCTTTAAGAAAAACATCCAAGTCATAGCTTTTGAATGGGGAAATTAATTATTGACTGCCCTCTAGGCAAATAACTTAATTAAAGCTATATGCTGAGTGCCTGGTTAGTTTAAAAAATTGAATATAGAAATTCATTTCTTGTTTGAAAAATTTGTGGTTCACCTCAGTTCTTAAAATAGATTATATTTTGTGGAAACAATAATTTCTAATATGGAATAAACATTCATTAATAGTCAATAATATCAATATCTCCATTTTTACATAGCAATGCCTCATTGAATAAACCAGAGCTGCAACCTCTTGTTAATGGATGATGTGACAGAGAAATGACTTTTTCTATAAAGGTTTTCCAAAGGTAATCTGCTGATCTAGAACTAATTATTTATAGAGAGAAATTAAGTAAATCAAGATGGAAATGACAGAAATTCTTAAACCCCATTTCAGTGGTAAAGTTAATTTTCACTTTATTAGTTGCATCTAGTGTATGTTTGCTATGTACCTATCCCTAGCACTGCATCAAATTATTTACAAACATAATCTGATGTCACCATCATAACAGGCAGATATTATTATCTCCGTTTTACAGATGAGGAAACTAAGGGTCCAAGTTAGATGGACCTTCCTGAAATCATACATATAGAAGCCTCCAATACTACGTGACCACACCCCAAGCTGACCCTGTCATTCTCTCTGACTCCTGGCACCAGGAGCATTTCCTTCAATGCCTTTATTATTTTCCCTTATCACCTTCCTACAACATTTCCTACATTTTTTTTTCAGGTTACTATTGATTAAGAAATCCATTCACAGGGTGCCTGGGTGGCTCAGTTGGTTGAGTGTCCAACTCTTGATTTCAGCTCAGGTCATGATCCCAAGGTCATGGGATTGAGTCCCATGTTGAGCTTTGTGCTGAGCATGAGCATGGAGCCTGCTTAAGACTCTCTCTCTCTCTCTCTCTCTCTCTCTCTCTCTCTCTCTCTCTCTCCCTCCCTATGTCCCTCCCCCTCACTAGCACTCACTTGTGCTCTCTCTCTCTCTTTCTCTCTAAAAACAAAAAGAAAGAAATAAAAAAAAGAAATACATTTGGGGCACCTGGATAGCTCAGTCAGTTAAGCATCCGACTTTCAGCTCAGGTCATGATCTCACAGTTCGTGACTTGGAGCCCTGCACTGGGCTCTGTGCTGACAGCTCAGAGCCTGGAGCCTCTTTCAGATTCTGTTGTCTCCCTCTCTCTCTCTGCCCCTCCCCTGCTCATGCTCTGTCTCTCTCTCTCTCTCTCAAAAATAAATAATAAACATTAAAATAATTTTAAAAAAAGAAATACATTCACAACAGGAAACTATTCTGTTATCTTGTAAGCATCAAATTGGCCTATACTACATTAAGAAATAGAAAAATGAACAATTGCACAGTCATTTTTCACAGTCAAGATTTAAACAGTGAAATTTTCTTCATAGTTGTGTTTGTTTTAACAGAACATAAAAGCATATAGAGATTCATGCAGGTATGGGGGAAGCAACCTTTTGTTTCAAATACTAAAGAAAACTCTTGTATATATATGTTCATGTACAAAACTTCATGAAACATAATATTAATGTTTTGGATTAATATAATTACAACTAGTGCTATTGAGAAGAATATCTGTTTCTTAGTCTTAAAGTACTATTACTGTTATTTGGAAATATTATTATTAATATTTAGACATAATTTAGTCATATTTTTCAAGTTTTAGATAACTAACTTCCAAATAATATTTATATTGATTAATTATTTTTAAAAGGCCCACCTTAATTAGCAAGCCCTTAATGGAAAATATAGATACATTAAATAATTTCAAACTTCCCAAATCTTAGAACTATAATTTCACACAGTCCTATAATTTTCTTATATGCCAAGGAAAACTGTTCTGGTAACCTCATCTCATTCCAGCAAAATTCTATCACTAAAATATACACCTCCATAAAAGACAATCCACACGAAAACAGTTCTATTCCTTTTACACATGGAAATCAGTTTCTCTCCAAAACCAAAACCAAATGGAAAACCACTTTTTGGTAAAAAAAAATATATATATATAATAATAATAATAATAATACAGTTTTAAAAACTTGGTCAAATATTTTAATCTTTACATTAAATGCTTTCCATTATCTAGTTGTGAAATCTTTAACCAGATCCCAGAATAGGACTTGCCTCCTGGTTTAATTATCCTGTTTAGAATCTTCAAATTTCCCTCTTTGGTGAATATAAGAGGTACAAAATTAAGGGCAGAGGTCTCTGAGTTTCCTCATAGAGGTTTATCAGTCTCCTTTGGCTCTGTCTGTAAAGGACTCAGGACGAAAATAGACTAAACTGATGAATAAGGAAAAGGCACCTTGGGGCCACCAGCTGCACATGAGCCAGGATTAGACAGGTGCTAAAAAGCAAGCTCACCATTGTGTTCACAACAATGTCTCATATGTATCCAGCACTGCATACATTTCCTCTTTTAAGCTTCCTAAGAAGCCTAAATATAAAGCAAAGCAAACATTTCCATCCCCATTTCCCCATGAGGAAAATGAGGCTCACAGTGATTTGATTGACTTGCCTGATGTTACCAGCAGTACCAAGGCTTGAAGCCAGGTCTCTAATTCCTTGTAGACTCCATGTCACTGCACTAGATGCCTTCTATGAAGGAATAAACCAAAAGATAAGCAGTTACATCATATAATCCTTTTCCTAGCTGAGTAAAAGTATTTTACTCCACAGAGGCATGTGTCCAGGTGACAGTGATGGCTAAATTACCACTAAGATTATAGAACTACTAGAAGAAGGAGGCTATGAAGGGAGGGACAGTAAAACCTTACATGAAATATTGAAGGTTTGGTATTGGCTGCATACTCAAGATACAATTGTGATGTCTTCATGATGAATTGATGGTTTTATGACTATAAAACATTCAGTTTCATCTATGATCTGTCTTCATGTATTTGCTTTGAAATATATATTGTTTGGTGGTAATACAGTCACATCAGGTTTCTGTTAACATGTGTAGTTATGTTATGTTATGTTATGTTATGTTATGTTATGTTATGTTAACATGGTGTATTTTTTTCCATCCTTTACTTTCAATTTAGCTGTGTCCTTATATTTAAGATGTGTCTCTTATAAGTTACATGTATTTGGATCTTATTTTGATATATTATCTCCATAGTCTGACTTTCTCTGCCTTTTAATCAGAGGATTTAGTCCATTTACATTTAATGTAAGTACTAATACAATTGGGCTTAAATCTACCATCTTTCTATTTGTTTTCTATTTGTCTTATCAGGGATATTTTCTTTATTGTTTCCTGACAAACTTTGAGTGAAATGTTTTGAGTATTTTTGTTTTGCATTACACCTCCTATTTTCTATTAACTTTTTAGCTATATCACTTTGCATTATTATTTACATAGTTTCTGTGATGATTATAATATACATCCTTAATTTGTCATAGGACACCTGAATTAATATTATATCACTTCATAAATAATGTAACAACCTAACAACAGTATGATTCCATTTGCCTTCTTCTATGTGATATTCTATGTGAAATTATTCTCATACATTTTGCATCTATATAAATTATAAACTTTACAGTTCTTTGAAACTATATTTGCTTTAGATAATCAATAGTCTTTTAAAGAAATATTATATATAATCTTTATTTACCATATATTTACCTTTTCCAGTATATATTTTTTTCCTTATTACAGATCTGACTACCACCTGGGACCTTTTTTTTTCAGCCTAAAGAACTTCCTTTAGTATTACAGTTGACCCTTGAACAACACAGGGTTGAACTGCTTAGGTCCACTTATGTACAGATATTGTACACTACTATAAATTCATTTTGTTTCCCTTATGATTTTTGTAATAACATTTTCTTTTCTCTAGCTTACTTTATTGTAAGAATACAGTATATAAAATACAAAATATGGTTTGATAGACTGTTTGTTATTGGTAAGGCTTACAGTCAAAGTAGGCTATTAGTAGTTAAAGTTTGAAGGGAATCAAATGTTTTACACAGATATTTTACTATGCAAGGGGTCAGTGCCCTTAACTCCCACATTGTCCAAGGATCAATTGTATGTACAGTATAAACGTCTGGTGGGAGTTTCTCCCAGCTTTTGTATGTCTGAAAAAGGCTTAAATTAAAACTCATTTTTGAAAACTATGTCTGCTAGGAATAGAAATCTAAGTTACAGTAGGTTTTATCTTTTTTACTACTTTAAAGATGTAATTCCATTATGTTCTGGCTTCTGTTGTTTCTGATTACAAGTTATCTTTATTCTTACCTTGTTCATCTAAATGTATTGTATATTTTTTACTCTGGTTACTTTATAATTTTTCCCTTTATCTTTTGTTTTCAGCAAGGTCACTATGAAGTGTCTCTGTGTAGCTTCTTTGTATTTACCCTGTTTGTGGTTCACTGAACTTCTTGAATATGAGAAGTAACAGTTTTAGTCAATTTGAAAATTCCTGGCCATTATTTTTCAACCATGTGTCACACTCCTTCCTCTTCTGCTGGAACTCTAATTCATGAATGTTCATTTCATTCTGTCCCAGGGTTCTGATACTCTCTTCTGTTATTTGCTAAATTCTTTTTTTCTTTCTGTACTTGAGTTTAAATAATTTTTACTGACAGATTTTCTAGTTCACCAATTCTTTGTTCCGTCCAATCTACTCTTAAGTCCATTGAATATTTTTTCATTTCAGATACTGTAGTTTTCAGTTCTAACACTTATATTTGATTCTTTTTTTTTAAGTTTCATTTTCTTTATTGACATCCTTCATCTTTTCATCCATTTTGGTCAACTTCGTTTTTCTAAATTTTAAGCATACTTAAAATATTTCAAATTCATTTTTCTATTAACTCCAACATCTCTATGAGTGTGCTTGTTTTTTATTTTTATTATGAACCATATTTTCTTGCTTTTTTGCATGTCTCTTAATTTTTATTTTTCATCACTCATTGTGTAAGAAACAATAGTCAAGACTGAAATAGGTGACATTTTCCACAGAAAAATCTCCCCTTTTCTTTGGCAGACATCTAGCGAGGCTGATCTCTTTGACCTAATAAGGAGTTGAATAGTGTTGGGGCTGGTTTTCTCCGGCAGCTTGTTTTAGTTCACTTCTAGTTTCAAGCGTCTTACTGATAGAATTAAGTATGTCCTTCCACGGGGATTTGGGATCTAAGTACCCCATGAAATCTCTTGTTTTCCAGCCTAGCTCTTAAGCTTCCCTGTAGCTGTTTATTCAGCAGAAATCCTATAGAAGAATATTTGAAGGTGGGATGGATAAGCTCTGTGTTTGTATCTCCATGGGACCCCAATCTGCCATGACCCCACACTCAGAATCATTCAAAGTTCAATTGGATTCATAGCTTTTTGATGGCTTTAAGGAAAATACATTTCTTTGTAGTTTACCCAGTTCATTTTTCTCCTCATTGTTATGTCATAAGCAGTGATCTTTTGTGACCCACTACATTTTAACTGAAAGCAGAACCAACAGTAAGAAATGTAAAGGACATTCAGTCAGGCCTGAGTCAACTGCAAAAGGTTTACAACTTAGGCGGGCATTATTATATAGATAGAAGCATACACTTTTCCTTTTAAATGGATTGATTGAATAAAGAGAAACGTAGGCTATAGATAAAGAATATCTTACAGGACATTACCAAAAGAGGTCATAACTATTCTGTTTTTAAATTATGCAAAGAGAAAAATCTCTTTTGGTATTGAATCATCCAGCCATTTCATTGTTTTGATACAGGGATGAATGTGGTGGCCACTTAAGGTATTTTCAGTCCCATGGTTCTAGAATTGATGAATCTCTTTCAACCAAAGCCCTGCAAAATTTTATGTGAATGAAAAGAAAGAAGGTCAAAAGAAGCAGTAAAGTAAAAGATGAAAAGAATTACTAATTATTTTTAACAGAGGAGGAAAAATAGGATGATAATAGTCATTTTAATAAACACATTAATGAACAGTAACTGTATACAGGGAACTGTGTATGCTTTACAAATATTTTTACTTATGGAGTAGGAAGTGAAGGTTCGAAGGAATTAAGTAATGTGCCAACAGTTATACAAATAAAGAGTGACTGAGTCAGAATTTGAACTGAAGCCTGACCAATGCCAAAATATATGCTTTTTCCACTATAATGTACTGTCTTCCTAAAACTTTAATGAACCCTTACAGATATCCTTAGCTCTGGCAGTTACAATCAACGGTATAGATTTAGACGATGATATTATACATGATATCACTTCAGTAAAAGCAAAGATCCTGACTGATATCTGGTACATCTATTTATACCAGCTTTACAATATTAGATTACATTTTTGTATTTTGAAAAAAACTACCCTCCTAATACTTAGTAACAGTTTGCTTCATTATTTAATTTTTCTTAATATCTGTACTTTTAAAAGGAAATACTGTTCCCAATCCTTCAGAGCTTTGTGAAGAAAACATAACCAGAATATAAAATTTCACATGCAAATGGAGGAGAAATAAAGAGAACGGAACAAATATATATTTCAGACTCTAAACATCCAGGGGGAAAAAGTCCCTTAAGAAGTCATCTTTCACTGTTAATGACACCAATCACCAGTTTAGGTCAGTGACCTGCAACTTAGGGAAGAAAACCTCTTTTTTCTTTCCTTTTCTTTCACCTACATCCACTCATGCACTTTAATTCCTTAGCATCTCACACCCCTTGCACTTCTCTCTCTCTCTTGTTCTGCCTGGTAACAATATTTCTCCAGTCTGACATGTCTCCTTTTTATCTATTTTTCACTTCAAGCTCAGTATTCTTTGCATGACGTTACAGTTTCCTAAGCCTCCTCCAAGTCATACTCACTCCTTGTTTAGACCTTCAAACTTTCAGACGTTCATCAGTGCCTCACTGTACTTGGCAATATGCAACTTTTAGTCATTAAACATGACTTAGTAACCATACACACTTTCAAACCTGCACATGCAATCAGATGAATTTGTGGAGAGAAAGAAACACGTGTGTAGAAATATGTGAGAAGGTATAACCCTTGGGAAAATAAAGTTTTCATGTGCCAATCTGTTACTCACAGTAACTTCTCCACTAAACCTGTAAACTATTGTCAAAGGATTTTACTTTATTTTCCTTGGAGATAATAGTTTCTAAATTGTTCAGACATGATTTAGGCTACTCATAATTTTTATCCGAGTTCATTAGATGACAAACTAATGAGTGAAATCATCATTATTATTTATTTCCATCAAGTAAAATCTGGTAGTTTCCTGAATGACAAGGTGGACAATAGGAACGAAATACCAGGCAGTATTAATGTAGGATAAAACAAATAGTTTTACTACAAATAGTAATATTTAAAATAGTTTCCTTAAATCAATTATTAGCTTCCCAAAACTGACTACACAGACATCACTGACTGTACATAGCAAAGAAGCAGTGAAACAATGCAACCAAGATAAACATAGTACTTATAGGAATGACTGGTTTACATCTCAGTAAGGAAGAATAAAAGGCATCCGTACTTTATTTTACAATGACAATTATAAGTAAGTGCAAAGATAGGAAAACATATTAATCTAAGCCCCAAAGTTACATTTATCACAACTCAGATGCATCTTGTGGGGTGAAGGTGTTAAAAGGTGAGAAAAGCTCTTCTATTAGATCTGGCAAGTGTGCTATTAATTTAACAGTGCAACCCAAGATCTATAATTGCTTTTGAAAATAGCAGGTAGCAGAGTACATTAGCTGTCAACAGACATCTGCTAGCAGAGGTAATTAACATCAGGCTCATGAATTCAAAATAGACATAAGATCAGCCACGTAGCAGCAAGTAAATGTTTCACTGGGACATCAGACCATCTTAGCCTTGCTTGAAATTTTCCTTAGCTAAACTCTCCTGGCTTATTATCTAAATTGTCTGATTCATAAAAGTGTGACATATCAAAGTTCACACTAGTGGGATGATTTTAAAACTGAGGTCACTGAAATATTTGCAGTCAAATACCAGGTGTCATGTATCCAGAAATAACCTAGTAACAGAAAGGGAAAAATGACTAAACAGTCAAAATGATCATCACAAAATCCATCTTCTAAAGCCATAAAATAATCTTGTAAAATAAACCACTCAGCATCTATTTGCTATTATTTTAAACACCTTTCAAAAGATTTTTAGAATAGAACTTCAGGACCCATATTTGAAAGTGGACAGTTACACTCAGTCAGAACAGAAATAAAAGTCAGGTGACAGTCGATAGTCAGGAATAGAAGAGAGAAGAATCATAAAGAGAACACTAAGAATACAAGCATGGGAGTTGGAGTCCACTTAGTTCAAGTAGTAAACTAGACTATTTCACTAATCCTGATTCTTGTGGTCTTGTTGCGATTATAACACATTGGATTACATTCACTTTAACACATAGATAATAGCAGTAAGATTCTTTTAAAAGAGTCGACTTACAAGAAAACTAGAGAAAGAATCAACCATTTTATTTTTTACTTCTAGGATATTTCTTGCATTTAGTAGTCAGATGGCTTCTAACAATTCCTGAAAGATCCATTTCTTCTCAGAAACAGCTCAGGTGTGTGTCACAGTCATCTGAGAATCCCAGACAGTAAGGCCCACTTTAGTCTTCCATGAGACTATTGTCATAGGTGCCTATACATATATGTAATTGGAGATCTACAGGAAATATACACATATATGTTACAGATTTAAAATTGCAGCATGTTGACATGATGCTTTCACCATAATGTTAACATATATACTGCTTGAGTTTTCTGTTCAATTACACTTGTTGCTTCATTTAGCATAAAGGTGTAGGTTAAAAATTACTATATACTGAACATCACTAGTTATTATATAAGCACAGATTAAAACCACAATGAAATACTGTCCAACATGGCTATATTTTAAAGAAAAGGGGAAAGAAAAAGTGCTGGGAAAACTGTGGAGAAAATTGGAATCCTCATACACTGCTGGTGGGAATGAAGAATGGTATGGTAACTGTGATATCTGACAGTTCCTCAAAAAATTAGTTACCCTATGACCCAGAAATTCTACTCCTAGGTACATGCCCAAGAAAGCTGAAAACATATGTTCACACAAAAACTTGCACATGAATGTTCATAGGGACCTTTTCATAATAGCAAGAAGTGTAAACAATTCAAGTGTTCATCAGTTGATGAATGAATAGACAAAATGTGGAACATACAGCAGAATATTATTCAGCTATAATAAGTAATGAACTACTGACACATGCTACAACATGGATAAACTTTGATAATATTGTTAAGTAAAAGCCAGATACAAAATTCCTATATATTGCATGATTCCATTAACAGAAGGTCCAGAGTAGGCAAACCCATGCAAACAAAAAATAAATTCATGGTTGCCAGAGGATGAAGGAGAGAAGAATTGGGTATAGGGCTTACGTTTCAAGTGACAAGAAACATTCTAGAATTAGTTATGATGGTTGCACACTATCGTGAATATACTAAAAGCCATGGAAGTGTATAATTTATCATAGTCAAAATGGTGAATGTTATGTTGTGTGAATTTTGTTTCAACAAAAAGAGAAGAAATCAGTATATGGTGCAGTGTCTCCATGCTATCATTTTCCAACTCCACTGTGTTTAAATGCTCCCACAGATAATTAAATACATTCAAAAAGGGAATTAATGTTCAACTCTCTGATCTGAGCAGCAGGATCCTTCAGAATACTTCATAAAGTTTCAATTCCCAGGTAATACATTTTACTTTACTCCACCCTATAAAAGATTTAAAGGGTGGAAGACTTTAATGCAGAACATTTTATCTACATGATAATAATCTACCATCCACTTAGATTCCTTTTGGCAGAGGGAAAACTGTTTCTCTAATGTTCTACGTAGTCTTAGAAACAAAGGAATGAAAGGTAAAGCTCACGGTCTAATTTCATATATATATAGGACTAATATATATAGGTGGTCAATATTTATTGTGCCATCTATACAACATATTTCAAAGGAGGCAACTCAGAGTAGCTAAGTATTTTCTAAGCAGGACCCTCCAGTTCCCCTTCTTTAGACAAGTACTTTGTTTCCCCTAAATTTTAAATTGTCTTAAAATTTTTTTTCAAAAAAAAAAGACTGTTGTTGGATTTTCTAAATTTTACTAAGGCAAAGAATTAAAACATTAAAACATTATCTTAGGGTTAATGGATATAGTATTTTACTAAGAGTTTTAACTTTCAGGGAAACAATAATAATCATTTAACAATTCATTAACAATGGCCAAAACATTATCCTAGTTTGTGTTTTTGAAAGTCATAGATGGTTAGAGGAATTCATTTTGTGAAATGAATAGAAACCCAGTGTTGCAATTTTATCTGCACAACCATAGCATTTCTTCAGCTTCTTCAGGATCATCAGGCTGTTACAAGGCAAGACATCCCAAATATTGCAGCATAACCTGCCTACGTGATCCCCTGGTAAACCGGACATACATTGTGTCCCCATCTCCTAAGTAATGTTGTCTGTATTTGCTATATATTTTCAAATCAAAATTGCTCCTCAACTCGTGGCAACAGAGTGACAAGAGTACTTGCCTCTGACTCTTCATCTGCTCTTCTCAAGAGCTAGAAGACAGAGAGAGAAGCAGGAGATAACGGAGGGACACAAGCACTTGCCTACTCAGAAATCGACAAGGCTGGTCCATCACTGTGTTTTTTTTATTTTTAAACAAAATAATCTCTATTTGCTCAGCACACACTCCTGACCCTTCTCTTCACTCCACCTTCTACTCTGATGCAGTTATGCTGGTAATGGAAGAAGGGGAGGTGCACCTTTCTCTGTATGAACAGAGAATGAGAAGGCGGAGTGAGAAGGACCCCAATGGAGAAGGAAATGGGGGAGAAAGGAAAAGGAAGGGAACAGAAGAAAGCACCAATGCCAGACTGTGTGGTTTGTGGTCAGTGTTTTCCCTCTGGCTCCATCTGTAGGAGTGTCAGTAGGATACATTTTTTGGTTTGGTGTACCCAGCATTCCTTCCCCACCTTTAGGCATCAGTGGCCAGTACCTCACCCCAACCCTTTTCTGGCTAAACTGGTCTTCCTTTGTGTCACGTGGTTCTGCTGGGGCTGTAAATCACCCTCACAAAATAAAAATGAGATTTCCCTTTCTCTCACATACAAACACTTATGTAGAGGTGGGCACCTGAGCTGAGCTCAGCTAATTAGATGCTCTGCAGGGATTTTAACTCTCAAGAGGACACGCCCACAGGGGCAGAAAGCAGTACCCCGAGGTTTGGGCCTCAAGGTTCTGAGGCTGATGTCCCTGTAGCTCTCCAAGTTTTGTCTCTCCTAAATCCTGATTTTTCAAATCTTCTTTTAATTCTCTGAGCAATCCATTAATATCCCTTGTATATACCTTTTCCTTGCTTGGCTTAGATCACTTTCCTTTGCTTACAGCAAAGAACCTGAACTGATGTGCCAGGACTCACATTCAGAGGATTTTGAGGCAAAGGTAACTTGTAGAAGTAGCCTTGGATTTGGGTGGGGAAGGTGTTGAGGGTTGTGATGGTAAAAAACAAAACAAAACAAAACAAAAACTAGTCTTGGTTTAACCCAGATTCTTTAGGTAACACTGAGCAATTAGAACACCTCTCTGAAGCCCGTATTTCACTCTACAAAATAAGGAGTTGAGCTTAGAGACATTTTTTTCCAGCTCAAAAATTCAACAGCTTTAGTGAATGAAAGGGAATTGACTAGAAGACAAAAGTGTAGCGTTTGGCATGGATTGGCTTTGCCAATACAACTTCAGAGGACTTGAGGGAAATTTTTTGAAAGAATTGTGGGTTCTTTAGCACTGCAACCCTCTCTTACTGGGAAGGCTCAGCTATCAGCTGACCTGCTGAAAACTGCTGCCAAAGAGAGCTTTGGCCAACAGGACCACCTGCCGAAGTCCAGGGCCACATCTATGCTGACTGAAGAAAGCCAGTAAAAGGGACTGCTGCCTCGAACCTGTGCCAGGGTCCCACCAACAGCTACCATTTGTAGACATGGGTGTGCGCCTGTGGTTACCTTATGACTCTGAGGTGTCCAGACCTTGCCATCTTAGTATGAATCACTCTAAAAATTTGAGTGAGAAAAGAGAATGCAAGCTTTTGCATATATTTCTTGAGGGGAATGAACAGAAGCTCCCTACCAGTAACCTTTGCGGTATTATACCCAGATGATGTGTACAAGGGAAAGCAGATGGATCTGTGACAATCTCCCCAGGACTTTGGATCCCAGTATGCTGCATCCAGGTGTTTCTTTTCAGGCAGCTCACAATGCAGGACCGTGGAACAACTATGCCATGGTAGCACAAGAGAAAAACCAAGGGTGGAAGCTATCACACTTTCCAAAGAAGAGCCTGGAGAAAGGAAAGTTGAAGTTTTCCCAGAAACAATGAGCCAACTTGCTCCAACAAACAATAATAGTCTCAAGGCACTCTTAACTCCAGAAAATGTGAAACAAAATGGAATGGTGATTCAGGGCACCATCTTATGTTCTGCTGACCTTGTGGTTAGAGGAACTGCGGAATGAAAAGATGGTTCTGAAATTAAGACTTCCCAAGCTAAATGGGACCTCTAGAAAGTAGAACTTAAGAAAAATATGTAGTAAATTTTGGAAATTTCTCCTGTATTTCCTCTCTTCCATTCTTAAATGACACCAAAGCCCCAGGTAACACCAATGAACAGAAGGCTCAATTTCAAGCTAAACATGTGACAGTGTTTGTTCTCAAAGTAAGCTGTGTGGATACATGTGGGACCATAATAGCCTACTTGAAGCTTGTCAATGACTATCAGATCAGGTTGAGAAGACCTAAACTTCACAAAAATAGACAAGAAATAGTTAGCAAACAATAAAGAAGAAGAACACAGATTGGTATTTCTTCTTTATTCCCAGCTACTAAAAATGAGTAAGAAGGAATAAAAGAGATAGATATTTATGAGTATAACCTACACACCAACACTAAAGGGTTTCCAAATTTTGAAGGGAAAGCTTCTAGATGTCACTCATCCTGGGTGTTATATTTTACTACCTAAATTCAAATTACAGGGGGGTGTCTCAGTGGCTCAGTCAGTTAAGCATCTGACTTTGGCTCAGGTCATGATCTCACGGCTCATGGGTTCAAGACCCGTGTCAGGCTCTGTGCTGACAGCTCAGAGCCTGGAGCCTGCTTTGGATTCTGTGTCTCCCTCTCTCTGTATTCCTTCCCCACTCATACTCTCTCTCTCTCTCTCTCTCTCTCTCTCTCTCTCAAAAATAAATAAAATATTAAAAAAAATTTTTAATAAAAAATAAATTCATATTATAGGAGTCCTTCCAAATTGAGGCAGCATAGGTAAAAAGGCATTTTGCTATAAGCAATAACCAGAGTGCATTCTAATGGAAGCACAGTAAATCCCCTTCATTGAATGGACCTGGGTAGTAGCAACTGAAATAGCTAAAGCATCATTTTGAACACTGTGTTCTATGTAAATGAGTTCATTGAGATATTAATAGGTATTTTGCAAACAGCGCTCTGTGATCAAATAATTTAAAGATTTTCACTTCATGGAGATGTTCAATGCATATTACCATTTCAAAGACTCTGGGAAGGCCTGCTTTCAGATAGCTTTTTGTCTTTATATAAACTAGTGTTTCTAAAAATTGTTTGGCCATGAGACTAGTTTTTAATATAGAAATCATTTAAAATTTTTTGGAATAGTTCTCCAGAGAATATAATTTAGGGAACATACCTATAGAAATGAATGAAGTTTATCTAAAGGCTAAACTTTTAACAACTATAGACCCAGAATTACAAGTTAAGCCTGAACTTCAGTGAATGACTTTGGAGTGTGACACCACTTGAGAAGCAAAGTTCTGATTTTCTTTCAGCTACTCACCGGCTTTGTTATTGGACAACTTAACTTTCATGAATCTTAGTCTTGAAGAGGGAGAACAACATTAAGTAAGATATATGTAAGTAAGGTTTAGCACTATATCCAGAACATAGTAAGTCCTCAAAATGGTAACTATTACAATTAGAGAACCAGTGGTTAATAAAGAATTGGTTCCATGAATAGAGAAAAAGACCTAGACAGAACTAGGACAGAATTTCTGTAAGAAAGCCCATTTCCCCGGTGCCCGAATAAAGGATTACTGTTTAACAACAGATCTGTAGGCAGGCATACTTTAACATCATGTTAAGCGGGATAAATCAAACAGAGAAAGACAAATACTTTATGATATTACCTATATGTGGAATCTAAAAAAGCCACACTGGCAAAAACGGGAAGTAAAATCTGGTTACCTGGGTATAAGGGGTAGGATAGAGATAGAATGTTCTTTTAGGATACAACTTGAAATGAGAAGTATGTAAATAAGTTCTAGAGATTTAATGCACAGTACAGTGAAGATAGACAGCAAAATTATGTTATAATCATCAAACTTGCCAAGAGACTAGAACTTAATTATTCCTAGCACTAAAAAGAAATGCTAATTATGTAACATGATAGAACTGCTAAGTATTGCTACCATGACAATCATATTACAATATATAAATGGTACCAAATATATTAAAAAGTCTTCATACTCACTTCCCTGTGTGTGGGGGTGTATGGAATGTCTTCTCTCTGAGGTGTGCACAGAGCTTGTTTCTCAGCTCCCTCAGAACCCTTATCTGGTGAGGCCACTAACCTCTCAGGGCTTCCATGATCACCTTACACAAAATGGCAACAATCACCACCACCCACCCAGAACAGCAATTTTTCTCCACGAGCACCAAACACCATCTGACAAAATACAAATTTACTTGCTATTTGTTTATTATCTGTTTCTCCTACAAGAATAAAAGGTCTATGAGGCCCATCTCTTTTTTTTTTATTCCTTATGGCTTCATCCCTTTGAGTAGTGTCTGACCCACAGCAGGTATTTATAAATATCTGAATAAGCATTTTGAAGGTAAATATCTTCTTTTCACCCCCTCTCATTAGTTTTCTAGGGACAAAAGTAAACACTAGATCCCATTTTTTAAAGTCACTGTTATAATTTTTTTTTAATTTTTTAAGTTTATTTATTTTTGAGACAGACGAGAAAGTGATGGGGGGGTGGTGTAGAGAGAGAGGAAGAGAGATAATCCCAAGCAGGTTTTTCACGGTCAGCACAGAGCTGATGCAGGGCTCGAACTCACAAACCATGAGATCATGACCTGAGTAGAAACCCAGAGTCAGACGCTTAACCAACTGAGCCACCCAGGCACCCCTAAAATCACCGTTATGGTTCTTATGTTGCCTTTTTTTATAAAAAATATTCTAGAGAGTCAAGATAAAACTTAAAACCTTAACTTAAAATTCAACCCTACAACATTAATATAGGCATTTGTCCTTATAAATTACAAATTTATCCTTTATGTTCTTTCTTTAAAAATTGCACAAAACCTACACGATTAACTCAAAAACAGTTGCCAAGATTACATATAGTTAACCTCACGAATTTCCCTACATTCCTCACATTTTAAACAGAATAATAAAATGGGACTTTGCCTTTAAAATTATTAAGCTCTTCTTCATCCCACCTAAACCCCTAACCATGTAAGCTAAGCAAAAAAGTATCTGTAAAGAAACTGCCCAATGAACATGTTTTATTCTACAATCCCCTTATCTATAGAAAAGTTTTGCCTTACCCTGGTTAATATCTCATGTGGGCTTCCTCCAACCCTTCTATCCAGCCATTCTTGGGCTGCATCTCCTTTGTGATGATCTAGCCTGTGGTGAGTATGTCTGCCTTCTTGATGTGCTGAAACCCTAATAAAAATAGAGTCCGTATTTTGTAAAAGGAAAGAGTTTAGCTTTTCTGTGGCATCAGCCTGTATGCCAGTGTCCCCAGTGTCCTCTCACTGTCCTTCCCACTGCATCTCAGAGCTTGAATTTCCACGTGGCAAAGTCCAGTGCATAAAATCACTGGATGCACATTGAAGACTATTAGAGAACCAGAAAAGGTCTGACTTCTTCTAAGATATATTACTGACATTTTTCTAACTGAATAGAGATTATTCAGTATCTTTCCCTGAGCATAATGAGCTGATTTACGACACACACCAGCCTAGTCTAGTAATAGAGAAGAAAGGGTAATGACAAATTTTCATCCTTTCAGAGGCTGAAGATTTCTGTATGCCAAATGCAAAGTACCCCTTAAGTTCAGGGCATTTTGCATGATGTTTCTATCTATATATCCTCAGCTTCAATATGTAATTTAGAAATCTAAAAATAGGGCTAGGGCCTTTTGTTCAAACTCTTTTGTGTTCAAAGTAATTCATGTATTGAAGTTACATTTGCATTACTTCATGGATTTTCTATTGATAAAGGCAGGTTATTTTTCCCTTCTCTAGGATCTCTTAGACTACAATTAATGTATTATAGAAATAAAATATCGGTATTTTTACTAGAAAACATGCTCAAATAGTGAGTTCTAAATATATAAATTTGGAAGTACTAGACTGAATAACAAACCATTGTACGTGAATGCTAAACACGTCAATAATAAATAGCACATATTTTAAATCGACTGTGTGCCAGGCACCTGCCAGGCCACCTCACATTAAGATAAGCTTATACTTTATACGGGGCCTTTCTCTCCAGACGTTTCTACTATTTCCATTTGTATTTCCATGTGATAAATGGAAGGCAGTATTATTTCTATTTCATTTACATATAGAAAAATTATGAAAAAGTTTATGCTTTGTTTATGCAAAAAAAGAACAGTTGAATGTACTTCCAGAAAGTCAAGGGGCAGGATGAAGTCAAGTGTCTTTATTCTTCTAAATGTTTCATTCTGAATGCTTTATTCTACATAAATGCTTTCAGTTTTTCCTCATAAAGTATTTTCTTTAGAATTACAATATATTTGTTGAGCATTAGAGTTTTCAGGTGCTTTCTCACACAGTATCTCATCTGAATCTCACATTCACTCCAGGATGTGTACATATGCATGTTTTGCACATGGCACAGTAATATTTTGGCTCATCTTCCAAAAGTGAACATAACCTCATCTTTAAGATAAAAAGCAGATACTAAAAAATGTCAAAGTAATCGATCCAAGTTCACAGAGCCTCAACCCTGGCCTTCTGATAGGTGCTGTAACTCTTTATAGCATACCACAACAAAAACTTGACTCTTCCCTTTTCTATAAAAATGTAAATATATATTGCTCCCATATCCTCAAATCATCAATGGGCTTTCACTAGACATCAATATCCCTCTATTTTTTTTTCTCTGTAGAAGTTAAAACAATAAACAGCATGAGACTGGCTTTGTAGCCAATAAACCAGAACTCATTCTAAAATTATTCTTCAAAGCAGTCAGCTTGAGAATCTTTAGCCCTATTACAAGCATACCTCACTGACTGAAATATGCTTAAAATGCTTTGGGAATTACTTTGAAAACCAGATAATAAGCCACAAAAGAATATCACTTTCTTTACTTAATAGTAACACCTCATTTTTTTTTTTTAATTAGTAAGCATTTAATCACTCACTTTCTTTACCAGATGAGACTCTGATTTCTTTGGACCTTTCTCAAATATAATATTTTGACCCAAGTATGAAATTTTTCACTATTAAATATAATTTTTAAAGTTTGCTATGGTCTTGCGGGATAATTCCACAAGAGAAATTCTAAGAATGACTTGTCCAAAGGCAGCATCCCTAAAATGAGTATGGAGCCTGCCTAGGTGATGTCTTTGATGGCACTAACTTTCCCTTAGTTTTGAAATTGTATTAAAAAAATAAGTTTTGAATCTTACAGTCACACATCATGTATATATGAATTTGTATAGACAGTGCCTAAGAAGGAGTTTTGTATAGATATTGTCTAAAAAGGGGAGGCTTTCACTGTGGCTGCCAAAATTAAGTCCTCTAAAGATGGTGATTTTCTGAACTAGCAATGGTTCAATTGCCACATGACTTCTGTTTCTTACAATTTAGCAAGTCTCAGTTCAATCTACCAATTTTCCCATTATGCCACTTTTAAGAGAAAGGATCATTTTAACCTCAGTAAAGCATTTCAATAAATTGCCCACTATAGAAATGCTGAGGACGTGTTATAACACCTCTTTCCTTCCGCAGAAATAATACCTTTCTGAAAGTTTGACAAGTTAATGAAGCATCTCTTTCCTATCTGAAAAAATCAGTTGGCATTCTTTCATTGAGCAAGTAAGCTTCCAAGTGTTTCTTCATTTGACCTTCAAAACACCTTTTAGTACTTTTCTTATGAGTGATGTCAACTGGTATGCAAGCCACTTGGTACATTCCCAGACCCTTTAAAAATAATTCCATCATATTGGCTAATCCTAGGGGGTCTCTCCAGAGCTAAGTGCACTTGTAAAACTATTCATAAAAAGGGTCTCCTATTTCTGTCTCTACTTCCTTTAACACCCTGGTTATATTTTACTTGGACTAAGAAACACATCAAATCTCAAAGCTTAGAGTATGGGTCCATTTTTCAACTGTTTCAAGAAGCCTGTTCTACACCCTCCTCTTTCTTACTAATAAATTTGATTAAGGCAAATTCCCCTTTGTGAAACCAGAAACCAAATTTTTCTGCTATACTCCCAATGCTTACATTTGGCTTCAGTCTTCATTAATTAACCACTTGGATCTTTAAAAGTCCTCACCTCTTTTTCCTAGCATGTATATATTCTTCAAAAGCCTCTCAGCAGTCAGTTGAAATGTTTAGTCTTGCTTGAAATTAATTTTCCACTTTTATTGTTGCAATTATTTGGCAGGTTTTATGGCTTTATAGTAATTCCCCAGAACCCTTTGAATCTGTTATGCTTTTTATGTTTGTGCTTGATATGTTTCCTTAGCAACACATTGATTCTGCCAACACTGTTCCATAAGATTTAGGGAGTGAACATGTCTGAGATATGAATATGAAGATGACTGTCATAGGTTTCAATGTTTTGATGATCCTCAAAATGGTTTTCAAATTATTGTAGTCAGAAGATACTTCTTTTATTTCAACCTTATTTTTTTCAACCAATGTGCTTCCTTTATTTCTTTGATTAATTTCTACTTACTTTACTAAAACAAGTGTTTAAGACTTGGTAAATTAATGAGGTCATGGAAATATTAGAATAGAAATATTTAATCAATTTCAAAAAAAAAACCCCAACAATTCCTACAAATCCCACTAATTTAGTCAACAAGGTTTTTAAACATGTGAATTAGTTACGCTAAAATCTCATAGCACTATCACTTGACTCCAGAAATACTATGCATCTACTAATTTATTCAAAAATATTAATATAGCAATGTAGAATATAGATTTTTGAAATTACAGAGTAGGCATTATTAAAAATTTGCCATGGTTTCTTATATATCTTTAGACATGCTAGTATTTATAGTTCCTTTAGAATGAGGTTCCCACCAAAAATAAATGGGGCCGGACTTCCGGGAAAGATGGTGGAGTAGGAGGAAGCTAAGATCACCTTATCCCACGCATAAACTAGATAACACCCACATCAATGTAAATAACCCAGAAAACGACTGAAGACTAGTGGAACAGACTCTCCACAACTAAATGTAGAGAAGAGGCCACACTGAAGAGGGTAGGAATGATGGAGATGCAGTCAGGAGCCAGACAGACCAGTAGGACTGTCCGTGGGAGGGAGGGATGCCATGAGTACAGCGAAGGGAGAGTAGTTCCCCAAGCAGGCACCCCAGGCATGGGGGACACACACAGGAAAGAGGAATCCCCATAACATATGACTTTGAAAATGAGAGGGGATCAACAATCACGGGGCTTACCACCTTGAATTCTAAAAATCTGGGAAAGCTGGGAGGATGATAGGAAACTGAGCCCCAAACCCTTATAAAGACAGCACAACAAACAGCTCCATGGAGATACAGCATAGAAGCAATAATTTGAAATATACCTGGAGTGTACAGAAAGCCTTGTTTACTAGTCAGAGCATGTCCTGGAGGAATCAGGATCATAGGGAAACTTCTCTAGGAACAGAGGAGCTAGTGGGCATTGTTTCCCACCCTTGTCCCCAGCCAAATACACAGACACTTGCAGGAGCCAACACAGTGACAACACTTATTACCTAACTTGCTAATACCCCCACTCCTGCATTCTCCTACATATCTGCACCCTCCAATACTCTTGGCCAGAACCCATCCAAAGTGGTGCCACAAGCCTGGTAGTGTGCAAGAAGTCTTGGCAGGAGCCAAAACCACTCCAAAGTGACTCCTTCCCTGGAGAGAGGGAAAGATAACCACACACACACACACATCAGTCCTACTGTAGCCCCAACAGTGGGCTGGGAGCAGACATCGGGTCTGACTATGGGTAATATCCACCAATGAAAGCTTCTCGGGGGACAACACAGGGAAAGTGTTCTACTGTTTGGCGCTACTGCACCTCTGGCAAATGCCTGGACTGACTCAACTCAGGCCCAAGATGGACCCAGACTGGCCCACTAGCAACACGGGACCAAATCCTGCCCAGAACAGGCAAAGAGAGTCATTGCAGACAACTGGACTGAAGGCAAACGTGACTCAGCCACAACAGTAGAACACACACAATACACATAGGAGACACCTCTAAAGTACCAGATTCTGATAAACAGGGGACATTGCACTGTAGGGCACTATACAACCTGTGGTTATAGTGGTATAAAGCCATTACTTTCAAGAGCAGGAATGTAGCTGACTTTCCTAGCACACAGAAACAGAGAGCTAGAGACTAGAGAAAATAAGGAGATGAAAAAATATGTCCCAAATAAAAGGACAAAATGAGACCAAGAATGCTAAATGAAATGGAAGTAAGTCAGATGCATGATAGAGGGCGTAATGTATTGGTTATAAAGATAGTCACTATACTTGAAAAGAAAGTGGAGGACATCAGTAAGACCCTCAATAAAGAGAAAGAAAACATAAAAAAGAACCAACCATATATGAAGGACTCAATAACAAAAATTAAAAATACACTAGATGGGGCACCTGGGTGGCTCAGTCGGTTAAGTGTCTGACTTCAGCTCAGGTCATGATCTTGCAGCTCGTGGGTTCAAGCCCCACATCAGGCTCTGTGCTGACAGCTCAGAGCCTGGAACCTGCTTCGGATTCTGTGTCTCCCTCTCTCTCTGCCTCTCCTCTACTAGCACTCTGTCTCTCTCTCTCAATAATAAATAAAAGCATTATTAAAAAAAATACACTAGATGGAATAAATACTAGACTAGAGGAAGCAAAAGAACAGATCAGCAGCTTGGAGGACAGAGTAACAGAAAGCAATCAAGGTAAACAGGAGAGAGAAAAAATAATAACAAAGATGAAAATAGACTAAGGGAACTCAGCAACACCATCAAGCATAACAACATTCACATTATAGGTATCCCAAAAGGAGAAGAGAGAAAAAGGGGGTCAGAAAATTCATCTGAAGAAATAACAGCTGAAACCTTCCTGAATCTGGGGAAGGAAACAGAAATCCAATCCAGGAGGCACAGAGCCCCAACAAAATCAACCCAAGGAGGTCCACATCTAGACACATAATAATTTAAATGTCAAAAAGTAGTGATAAACAGGGAATTTTAAAAGTAGCAAGATACTACCAAAAAAAAGTTACATATAAGGGAAACCTCATAAGGCTATCAGCTGATTTTTCAGAAATAACTTTACAGGCCAGAAGGCAGTGGCATGATATATTCAAAGTGCTGAAAGAAAAAAACTTGCAACGAAGAATACTCTATCCAGCAAGGCTATCATTCAGAATATAAGAAGAGATAAAGAGTTTCCCAGAAAAACAAAAGTTAAAAGAATTCATCACCACTAAACCAGCCCTACAAGAAATGTTAAAAGGGGACTCCTTGAGTGGAAAGGAAATACCATAAATATAAGTAAGAAAAACAGGAAGCATAAAAGCAGTAAAATTAAGTATATCTATAAAGAACAGTCAAGGGATTCACAAAATAAAAGGAGTAACAATTTAGTGCTTTTAGAATGGGCTCAAACTTTTTTTTTAAGTTTATTTATTTTTGAGAGAGAGAGAGAGACAGTGTGAGCATGGGCAGGGGAGGGGCAGAGAAAGAGGGAGAGACACAGAACTCGAAATGGGCTCCAGGCTCTGTGCTGTCAACACAAAGCCCAATGTGGGGCTTGAACTCACAAACTGTGAGATCATGACCTGAAATGAAGTTGGACGCTTAACCAACTGAGCCACCAGGCGCCCCAGAATGGGTTCAAACTTAAGCGATCATCAACTTAATATAGACTGCTGCAAGCAGACAATGTTATATATAAACCTAATAGTAGCCACAAATCAAAAACTGGTAATAGATATGTATACAATAAAGAGAAAGGAATGCAAGTATAACACTAAAGAAAGCCAGCAAACCATGAAAGACAAAAAGAATAGAAAGGAAAAGAGAAGAACCAAAAAGCAACCATAAAACAAGTAATAAAATGGCAATAAGTACATACCTATCATTAATTATACTGAATGTAAATGAACTATACATTCCAATCAAGAGATAGGGTGATGGAATAGATAAAAAAAAAAAACAAAAAAAAACAAAACAAAACAAGACCCATCTATATGCCACCTATAAGAGACTCATTTTGGCCCCTAAAATACATGCACATTAAAATAGTAATAGTAGTAGTAATAGTCATATGGGACAAAAAGACTTTAAAAGAAAGACTAAGAAGACACAAAGTAGGAAACCATATAATCATAAACAATCCAACAAGAAGATAAATGTAAATATTAATTTACAATTAATAATAAATAATTAGTTATTAATTTGGGAGCACCCAAATTCATAAAGAAGCTAATAAGAAACATAAAGGAAGTAATCAATAATAATGAAATAATAGTAGGGGACTTTAATACCTCACTTACATCAATGGATAGATCATCCAAACAGAAAGTTAACAAAGAAACAGTGGCTTTGAATGACATTGAACCTGATGTATCTAACAGATACATTCAAAAAATTCCATCCTAAAAACAGTAGAATACACATTCTTTTCAACTGCACATGGAACATTCTCCAGAATAAATCACATATTAGGCCACAAAACAAGTCTCACCAAATTCAAAAAGATTGAAGTCATACCATCCATTATTTATGACCACAATGCCAGGAAACTAGAAGTCAACCACAAGACAATAAGGAAAGAACACAAATACATGGAGGTTAAATAACGTGGTACTAAACAATGAATGGGTTAACCAAGAAATCAAAAAGAAAATTTAAAAAATACATGAAGATAAATGAAAATAAAAACACAACACTCCAAAATCTATGGAATGCAACAAAAGCTGTTCATTTAAGAGGGAAGAGAGAAGTTCATAGCAATACAAGAAGCAAGAACAAAACTTCAAATAAACAACCTACCTTACACCTAAAAAAGCTAAAAAAAAAAAAAAAAAAGAACAAACCCCCAAAACAGTAGAAAGGATGAAATAATAAAGATTAAGGCAGAAATAAAAAACAGAAGCTAAAATAATAATAACAACAACAACAACAACAACAAAACAACAATAGAACAGATCAATGAAATCAGGAGCTTGTTCTTTGAAAAGACCAACAAAATTGATGAACCTTTAGCCAGATTCATCAAAAAGACAAAAAAGAAATAAAAGAGAGAGAAGGAGGACTCAAATAAAATCAGAAATCAAAGAGGAGAAATAACCAACACTACTTAAATACAAAGGATTGCAAGAGACTATTATGAAAAATTATATGCCAACAAATTGGACAACCTAGAAGAAATAGAAAAATTCTTAGAAACATATAACCTCTCAAAACTGAACCAAGATGAAATAGAAAGTTTAAATACACTTATTACCAGCAATGAAATCAAATAAATAATCAAAAAACTCCCAACAAACAGAAGTCCAGAACAGACAGCTTCACAAGTGAATTCTACCAAACATTTAAAGAGTTAATACCTATCCCTTTTTTTTTTTTAGGTTTTAAAGTTTTTTATTTCTTTAAAGTTAACATGTGCATAAAAGGAAACTGAATAACACAAGAAGCAAAGAACAAAGTCATCCATAATCACAAGCAGTTTACAGTTTGACTTCTAGGTCCCATGTATCTACACAACTACGCATTTTAATGTAATTAAGATCATAGTTATGTATCATGCTTTTTTTTATACACCATGAATTTTAGCATTTCAAAGTCCCAAAACTATGAGTATTTTGATAACCAAGAATACACTACACCAACACCATCTGAAAGAAAAAAAATGTAATCCTGCCTTTCTTGGCGACAAAAATGGCAACAGGCCTCTGGATAAAGATTTTGGCAGAGCTACAATTAAAATACTGCATTCCCTTAATGTTTAATTAAAAACGAGACATAAAGTAACAGAGTACACAAAGTATAAGGCTTCTAAAAGAAGTCATTATCCAATCTATACTATTCAGCAAGTAGTGAATGAATCACTGAATCACTTAATGTATTCTTATAGTACAGCCAAAGAGATGCACACACATTAACAGTTATCACTAGAATGTAAATATGAACACATCCACACGCATCTCTCCCAGTATACTTCCTTCTGCCCCTCTGCGGCCAGTCTAATGAGTAAGTCCTGACATACATTTCTCAGAGACAGCCTAACACTTCCATGACCAAAATGCTTCCTTCCTATCAATTATAACAACATCAAAAACTTAGAAACTGGTTAATTCAGTAGCTGTACATTGTGTCATACACTGTCATCTCAGGACATCCAAAAGGCTTAGATGTTACCAAATAATGAACTTGTCCACAACAAACACAGGTACTTTATAAAAATGTACATATAGACTTATGTTTATAACGTAAAACTGTCTTCTAGATGTGGAGATACTAGCAAAAAGCCCTTCCTTTCATCCCTCCTCTGCTCCCTCCACCATTTCAATGACTAAATACAGGATTACATCCAGCTCCAAGAGGCAGATTAACAGACACTCCCAGAACAGTCCTTCCTAAAAACTAACAAAAGGGCATTTATAAAGGAATTATTTTACTACTTCCACTTTTAATATACTTTGGGCATTAGGACTTGGTTTATCCTTTAACACACAGCAATATTAACTAAAATGCACATACAGAATAATGGTTAGACAATCTGAATTTGTCTTAAAAACTCATGGGCACAGAACCCTTCTCTCATTTCCCCCCACCCTCCACTCCCGGCAGTGAACACTCTCCAAGACATCAAGTTTAACACTTCCATTCCCCAAATATAACCATTCCTGTAAATTAACAAAATTTAAAGGGTGTTGTTACTTTAACTCTCTACTTCTAACATATTGTTCACTTTCAAACATCTAGAAGACTAGATGTTTCAAAATTTGCCCACTACATACATAGTATCACTGAAGGAACATTCTGGCCTAGAACCCTTCCTCTTTTCACCTCTTATCAACCCACTGGAAAGTATAAGCATCTGTCATGCTTAGAGGGGATTTTAACAATTTCACTTCCTCTAGTTGTTTTCAGAACAGTTTTTCCTATGAATTTAAACACAAAGTGTATACAATGAATTTGTTTACTAACTACTTCTGTCATACACTGGCAACCTCTTTTAACACCTAGGAAGACTAGATGTTGTAAATTAGGACTCATTTGTCCTTTATATACACTATATACATAGCTAAGTAAAACAGAATGCAGACATAGGGAACAATGGTTAATCCTGCCTAACTATAAACATACTGGTATAAAGCTCTTTGCGTTTTCTTCTTCCTCCCTGGACCAGCACAACTATTATATAATGTGTACTGCTCTAAGAGGTGGTTTGATCATTTTGATCATTCCATTTTCAAAAAGACAGTATTTCACATGAATTTTAACAAAAGGGTATCTACAAAATGTGTTTTTTTTTCTACCTCTACTTTTAACATACTTTGTGCTTCTAACATACTTCTAAACATCTAGAAAGGCTAGATGTTTCAAATAAGGACTTAAGTTTGTCCACTATATACACAGTAGTGTTGAATAAACTACACACATGTAACAATGGGTTATATCTGAAAGTGTCTTTTGCATAGGAACATTCTAGTCTAGAGCCCTTCATTTCTCACAACTCCTCTCCACCACCAACCTACTGGGTGGGTACAGATAGGCACATGTGTCACTTAGATGTGACTACAACGTCATCTCTAAAAGTTCTTTTCAGAAGACAGCCTTTCAATGCATTTTAACAGAAAGTGTACAAAATGTGTTAGTTTACTAACTCTACTTTTGTCATACATTGGCAACCTCTTTAATATCTAGAGACTAGATAAGATTAGGACCCTTTGTCCAATATATATACAATATATACAATCAAGTTAAATGCACATAACATATAGGCCAATGGATAAGCTGAAATTTCCTAGCACACACTAGCAATACATTTTTTCCAATTTCTTCCCTCCGACCTCCCACAAACCAATGAACAAGTAAGCATGCTGTTCAGAGAGGTGAGTTAGCAATTCCATTTCCAAAAATAGTATTTCCCACCAGTTTTTAAAAGCTATTTACAAGAAGCATTACTCTACTTCTACTTTTAAATACATCAAGCATTTCTAAATATCTAGAAAGACTAGATATTTCATATAAGGACTTAGTTGTTCACTATGTACAAAGCACTGTTAAATAAAATTGCACACACCTAACAATGGGTATAATCTGAGGTATCTTCTAAATCTGACCATTCTGGCTAAACTATTCCTTCCCTCACTTCCTTCTCTCCACCACTAATCCAGTAGACAAGTACAGGCATGTGTAATTATTCACAAATTATTAAAAAAAAATAGAAGAGGATATAAAGCTTCCACATTTATTCTATGAGGCCAGCATTACCCTGATTACAAGACCAGATAAAGAAACCAAAAAAAAAAAAAAAAAAAAGACAACTACAACCAATATCTCTGATGAACATAGATGCAAAATTCCTCAACAAAATATTAGCAAACTGAATCTAACAATACATTAACAAAGTAATTCACCATGATAAGGTGGGATTTACTCAAATGGTATGCAAGGGTGGTTCAATATTCCTAAGTCAATCATTGTGATATATCACATCAGTAAGAGAAAGAAAAAAATCCACATGATCACTTCAATAACTTCAGAAAAAAAATGACAAAATAAAATGTCCATTCATGATAAAATCGCTCAACAAAGTAGGTTTGGAAGGAACATACCTCAACATAAGAAAGGCCATATATGAAAAACCCATAGCTAACATCATCCTTAATGATGAAAAACTGAGAGCTTTTCCCCTAAGATCAGGAATAAGACAAGAATGTCCACTCTCACCACTTTTACTGAGCATAGTGTTAGAGGCCCTAGCCACAGCAGCTCAGACAAGAAAAAGACATAAATGCATTCAAATTGGTAAGGAAGAAATAAAACTTTCACTATTGGCAGATAAGATGATACTATATATATAGAAAATTCTGAAGACTCCACCGAAAAACTACCAGAACTGTAAAATGAATTCAGTAAGGTTGCAGTACACATAATCAATATACAGAAATCCGTTCCATTTCTATACAGTAATAATGAAGTAGCAAAAAGATACTCCAGCTCAGAGCCTGGAGCCTGCTTCAGATGCTGTATCTCCCTCTCTCTGCCCCTCCCTGCTCATGCTCATGCCCTCTCTCTCTCTCTTTCTCTCAAAAATAATTAAGCATTAAAAAAAATTTTTTTTAATTCCAATAAGAATTGCTGTTGAGGAGCTTAAAAGCTTACAGCAAAAAAGTGTTCAGTTCTGTCAGTTGTTGCTGTATTTTGAAGCTGAGTTGTTGGTGCAATAAATACATAGATATATATAAATAAAATAAATATATAAATATATATATAGCTAAATATATATAGTTCCACATATATTTATGGAACTACTTAAGATTATTACATCTTTTTGGCAAATCATCCCATTGCCAATATGCAATATCTCTCTTTATCCCTGGTAATATTTCTTGTTCTGGAGTCTACTTTGTCTGATACTAAAATAAAGTCCCCTGATTTCTTTGGACTGGTATTCGCATAATTTCCCATCCTTTTAATTTTAACTCATCTGCAACTTTAAAGTGGACCCTTTGCAAACAGGGTCGCATAATTTCCCATCCTTTTAATTTTAACTCATCTGCAACTTTAAAGTGGACCCTTTGCAAACAGGGTCTTTGCAAACAGGATCTTGCTTTTCAGTCTGACAATCTGCTTTCTACATGTGATATAATTATACATACTTTTATATATTAAAATATAAATATAAATATGATTTAGTTTAAAATTCACCATCTTTCTAACAGTGTTCCAGGTCCTATCTGTTCTTTGCACCTTGTTCTTATTCTACTGATTATTTTTGGATTAAGTATTTTTTATATTTCATTTTATCTTTACTATTAGCTTATTAGACATACCTCTCTGTTTTATCTTTTTTTTAATGTTTACTTATTTTTGAGAAAAAGAGAGAGGTGGGGCAGGGGCAGAGAGAATCCCAAGCAGGCGCCACACTGTCAGTACAGAGCCTAATGTGAGGCTGTAACCCACAAACCACAAGATCATGACCCGAGCCGAAACCAAGAGTAGGGCATTCAACTGAACCACCCAGGCACCCCGGTTTTATTTTTTTTAAGGTTGCCCAGGGATTACAACATTTCCTTTTAACTTCTCACATGCTAATCTCAAGTAATTTATCATTATGCATACTGTAATAAAGCTTATGGCAGTACACTGGCATTTCTTCCTCCTACCCTTTATGCTATTATTGTCATGCATTTTACTTCTACATGTATTATAAACCCAATTCACTTTTATTTTGACTTATAATAGTGAATTATCTTTTACAGATTTTTTAAATAAGGAAAAATGTCTCTTGCATTTACCAACATTTACTATTTCCAGAACTCTTTATTGTTTCGTGTAGGTCTGAATTTTATCTGATATTAGTTTTTCTTCTGCCTGAAGAACTTCATTCTTTTAGTGTAGGTCTTCACTTTTATTTTGGCTGAAACAAATTTTTTTCTGTCCTTTTTGAAATATTATTTCCTTGGATATGCAAATCTAAAGAATTAGATTCTAGTCCACAAATCTAGCTTATTATACATGAGGATTAAAATAAGATACTTTACTGAGAAAATCCTTTTACTAACAAAAAACTCTAGATAAAATTTTCTGGTCAATTTTCAAACTAAAAATTCACTTCAAATTTCTTCCCTACTTCCAAAATATTTTTTGCTATTCAAACACTTTAGGAATCCATATGAGTTTTTCCAAAATACTCAGCCAAAGTGAAGGCAGAATCTTTTCCTAATGAAAACTTGTTTTTAACCCCAAGAATCTAAATTATTTATACAGAGAGACTCCCGAAGAAACATGCTTTTCACTTCCCATGAGAGTACTGTGGTAGGAATAATAAAGAACGTCCAAATATGTCCAAGTCCTAATCTTCCAGAACATGTGAATATGTTAGGTTACATGGTAAAGGGGAATTAAGATGGAAGATGGAATTAATGTTGCTAATTAAGCGATTCTGAGATAGAAAAATCATCTTGTATTATCTATGCGTGTTCAATGTAATCACAAGGATCCTTATAAGTAGAAGAAGGCAGAAGAAAAAGAACTAGAGAGATGGCTCAATGTTGCTGGCTTTGAAGACTGAGAAATGGGAACACTAACCCAAAGAATGCAGGTGGCTTCTAGAGACTGAAAAAAGAAAGTAAAGACTCTTTCATAGAGCCTCCAAAAGGGAATGCAGCCTTACCAATACCCTAACTTTAGTCCTGTGACCTTTGTTTCAGGTTTGTGATGTCTAGAACTCTAAGATAATAAATCCATGTTCTTTTCAGCTATCATACTTTGTTACATCAGCAAAAGAAACTAATACGATCATGGTACCTAGGAGTAAGATGCTGCTGTATCAAACATCAAGGATATGGAAGTGACCTTGGAATTGGGTCACTGACAGGGGCTGGAGGAATTTTTAGATCCATAATATTAAAAGCCTAGAGTGCCTCAAATAGACTCTTGATATAATATGGATGTTTAGACCTAGAAGGATGTGGGGATCATGTTATTGGAAAATCGAAGAATAAGGATACTTATTATATGATAGCAGAAAACTCAACAGAACTATGTGTGTTGTGTAAAAAGCAGAATTTATTTAGCTGAGATTACCAAGCAAAGTGTTGGAGGTACACTCTGGTTTCTTTTTCTTTTTTTTTTTTTTCTTTTTAAAGTTTATTTATTTATTTTGAGAGAGAACGAGCACATGGGGCAGAGAGAGAGGGAGAGAGAGAATCCCAAGCAGGCTCCATGCTGTCAGTGCAGAGCCTGATGCAGGGCTCAAGCTCACGACCATGAAATCACGACCTCAGCCAAAATCAAGAGCTCGATGCTTAACTGACTGAGCCACCCAGGCACCCCAGTACAGTCTGGTTTCTTCCTCCTGCTTATAGTAAAACATGAGAGAAAAGAGATAAGTTGAGAAAAGAGCCGTTAAACAAAATGGAACCAGGATATGATGATCTGGCAAATCTTCAGCCTATACAGATTGCAAAAAGTGCAAAAATTAAGAGATTCGATGTCAGGAAAGCATGCTGGGGAAAAAACTAAGGATGTGGCTAAGCAACTTTTTGCTAAAATTTCAGAAAATTAAAAAATTCAGAGTAGTCAGTCACATAAAGAGCTCTTTAAAAGGATTATGCATGAGACCCACAGACCCCTCAGCCATTTCAGCTGAAGGCAAAAACAGAGATTGGATTATCTAGGAAAAACCTGTAGGGGAGCCTCCTGTGTAAAGAAGTGAATCCCCATGACACAGAGAGCACAAAGTTCTTGAGAACTGTATGCCAACAGAAGCACTACCAGCTAGGACCGAAGAATACAGAAGACGACAAGATGAAAGAAGACTGCCAGATTCCTAAAATTGTACAGGCAACAAATATGCTAATAAACCCACTCAGCTGCAAACATATGCTACCTGTCATGGAAAAGGCAGGATGACTCATAGGACATAGCTAAGAGGCCAGAGCTCAGAGCTTCAAGACACAGAGGATTATTCCCAGGTCTTGAAACTAATTGCCTGTATGGATTTCAAAATTACTTAGAACCAGTGGTGTTTTTTTGTTTTCCTTCCATCTTCTCCTCTTTCAACCCAGAATGTCTATTAACTATTGTATTCTTGGGATATCCCAAGGGAAAATGATATCAATTAGGAATTTCTCTCCATAGCAAAGCACAGCACAGCTAAAAGTATACTGTCCTAATTATGCTATTAAACAAAAGAAACACAGGCACCTTCAGTCTTTCAACTGTAAAGTGGGAGTTAACATTATCTTAAGGTAACATGTAAAAGTATCTAGCCAAATACAGAATTCTTATTACAAAGCAATTCTTCATAAATGTTATTTGAAAAAAAAAATGCTAAATTGGAAAAGCATTAACTTACTACCTTTTAAGTTTCTGTTATTATTAAAATATGAGATACACCAAAAATAAATGCATTATAAAAACCCCTTAATTTTTCTTGGAAATGTTAATTTTATCTAAATTCCTCCCCATAAGTGAGAAAAAAGAAGATATTCTGTTACAAAGTCAAGGACACCTGGTTTTGGAGTAAAGGGCATGATAAATGTGTGTGCCATATTATTTGTTCTCTATTCTAATTAAATGAGATTTAGGAGCTATACAAACTGCAAAGAGAAAAGCCTATTTTGAGTTTAATGGACAGATACCCAAGAGAACTATCTGCTTAATTCTTGTTTCTGTTTTTGTTTCTTTTTGCTCTGCCTTTCTTTTTAACAACTGTATTGAGTTATAATTTACATATGATAAAATTCTTCTGTCTGAAATGTACAATTCAACAGTTTTCAGTATATATACAGAATTGTGCAACCATCGCCATAATATAATTTTAGAACATTTTCATCACCCAAAAGGAAACCTCTTACCCAGGGCAGCAATTCCCCCATTCCTCCTCTCTCCAGCCCTAGGTGACCAGTAATCAATTTTCTGTGTCTATCAAATTGCCTATGTTAAGCATCTCATATCAATGGAATTATGCAGTACATAGTCCTTTGTGACTGAATTCTTTTCTTAATTCTTATATTATCAGCTCAAAGTTATTTCTTAAAATAGACATTGACACCAACACTACATGAACATAAAGCTAAAATTAGAACATTTTAGTCATTTCTCAAAATAAGATATACAAATAACCATATGTGCAAGAAATATAGCGCTCAACGTTCATTAGCCATCAGGAAAATGCACAACAAAACCACTGCACTCACTAGGATAGCTATAATAAAAAAGAGGATGACGTGTTGCCAAAAATTGGAGAAACTGGAACCCTCATGCATTGCTAGTGGGAATGTAAAACAGTGCAGCCACTTTTGAAAACAGTGTGGCAATTTCCCAATGGTTAAACATAAAGTTACCATATGATCCAGCAATTCCAATCTTAGGTACATACCCATGAGAAATGAAAACCTAGACAAAAACATTATGTGAATGTTCATAGCAGTATTATTCCTAACAGTCAAAAAGTGGAAACAACTTAAATGCCCATCAACAGAAAAACGACTAAATAAAATGTGGCATAACACATGTTGCAATATTACTTAGTAATAAAAAGAAATGAGGTCCTGATACGTGAAACATGGGTGAACCCTGGAATCAATGCTAAGAGAAAGAAACCAGTAGCAAAGGACCATATATTGTATAGTTTCATTTATATGAAATATTCAGAACACACAAGCCTATGAAGACAGAAAATAGATTAGTGGTTACCTAGGGCCAGGGGTTTGTGGGGTACAGAGGGTGACCACTACGAGTGTGGGGGTATGAAGGTTCTTTTGGGGGTAATGAAACTGTTCTAAAATTATGGTGATAGACAACTCTGTAAATATACTAAAATCCTTTAAAGTATACACTTTAGAGAGATGAATTATATGCTATATGAATTACATCTCAATAAAACTATTTTTAAAAAGAAAAAAAAAGACTCAACAAAAGAAACCTGTCTCTCTTTTGGCAATTTTCTCTTCCTACAATAAATACACAATACCGATGAACAAAAATAAAAACTATAAAGTTTATACTCAGACTCAATATGGGTCAAAATCTCATTGAATAATCAGATATCCAAAATATAATAAGGTATAAATTGATAGCTGTTTCAACTTTTCAGGATATTCCCAACCTTTAAAATGAAATCAGACTGAAACAAGTCTGCTCCCTTCAAGTCTAAATTAGTTCAAAACAAGAAAACATATATTAGGAAATATTTGATCGAATCTAACATAGGATCACTGGTCTATTTTATCTCTAAAAGAGCAGCTAAAACAATCTCCCTTTTAACACCAAGGAAATCCAATTATTTTGCCAATTTCTAATTTCCAAACAATTTCCCAATCTTGTTCGTGACAGCAATATATACCATACTTTCTGACTGTAAACTCACAGACAGCCGTCTGATTTTTTTTTATAATCTTCATTGAGGGACAAAGATGGGTCTAACTTCCTCTATTCATCTCCTTTTCTAAAATTTAAGAAATCAAAAATAAGAGAAAATCTTTTTTATCCTTTGGTTAGCTAAACTATAAAATAGAAGCAGAGCTTTCTGGGAAATAACACCCTATCTGCCAAATAAATTGACAAAAAGCATCTGTCAATATGTTGATCAGAGATACTGTAAAATATACATTTTTGATTCAAGTCCAGATATCATTTAAAGCAGTCAGTGCCAATGTTAACTTTGTTTTCCACCAGAACTTATTGGGTATTAAAAGCAGCTATATAGATTTTACTAAGTAAGCAATGAAATAATAGTGCCCTAATTATACCCTGGTGAATTCTAATAATGTTAGGGTAGAAAATATGCCGGAGGTTAGGATGAAGGGAATCAGTTCATAAAGATAGAAACAGGGCACAATATTTTCAGTGCCTAATTCTACTGCAAAGATCAAGACATATGGTGAGGCTCATGTTTTTCAGTCAACAATTATTGACTCAGAGCCCACAGTGCTAACATACACCAGTGAAGAAGACGGATAAAATCCCTGTCCTTAAGGAGATGCTAATTCTAATTTTTATAAAATACAAACATAAATCCTTCTCTCCTTTTGTCACTGTGCATAATGGAATATAACCAGGGTAACCATTTCCCAGTCTGAAATCTCCTCTAGTGCCACTTAGGAATCTTGACGTCATGCAGAGTAATAAATCTCTTTAGACTAGTGCTTAGAAACATGGACAAACTGATATATTCAACATGGTAACCACCTTTTTAAGCCATCACAAATCATAGGCCTGATTAAAGTATCTCTTCTACTCCACTGTGAGGGAAAATAATAGGAAAGCTGTTTTCATTACCAAAAGCTCAGGCACATGGACTGGTTTTAGAGCCAACGAGAGTGTGTAAGTGTACGTGGGTATGCTGGGGTAGGGGGGGAGGAGTGGGGGAGGGTTGATATGGAAACAGGGAGGCACTTAATATTTTGATGTAGTGGAATGAAAATGTCATATTACCAGGAACCAGAAGACGTGCCACATCTTGGCAAAGTCTCAAATCTTTGGGTCTTCATTATCTTTTTCCTTTAGAAAAAGGTCTGAACTACAGTCACACTTCACTCTAAAAATATGAATCCATGACTCCCTATGCAAAACCTAAAGCTACATCTCCTGAACTTTCACACAGTGATCCAGAAGATAGTCTTCTACACTGAGGAAGGAGTAAATAATGAAGCAAAAGATCAATAGTCTCTGACATACCTTTCTTTCCACCACTCAGTTCCTTCCCATTAACTTGTGTATTTGATCACAAATTGTGGGAAATAGAGTACAAGATTGAGCAGGGGATGATGAAATGAGGAGGTAAGGGAACTAATGAAGGGGAGAGGGCGTCAGGGGATCCTTAGAAGTTTTCTGAGATAAGCAAAAGACTGCAGGGTACAACACGAGGGACAGGAATGAAACTATGATAAAGACAGGCAAAAGCAGTGATATGAAATAAGAAATTACTATTCTTATCATAACTTCCTCACCTCATTCCTTTCTTATTCTCCACTACAGGACTCTTGTTGAAGATCTATAACACCCTGTTGAGGATCTAGAGCACTCATCTGAAGACCCACAGCACCCACTTGCCACTTTTCCCCCACCACAGGATTTCTTCCCAGTGACTGTTCTCTGCTCTCCTTGCCATATTCCAATTAGAATTCCACTAATTCTAATACATGCCCTTCTCTAATATGTTTACCTGGGAAGAATCTAACTAATTCTCAGTAGATGTTCCCAATTAATTTTATTATCAATCCTAAGAGGTCATGCAATTTAACAGGAATTACATTCACCTAAAGTGTTTTTAGATGTGGGAAAGACCTTTATTTACAAAGAACTGAAGCCAAGTCCATTCTCCTCTTTCTCCTTTTCATTGCCATACCACACCAAGCCACAGTGATGCTGATGTTGTCTGTGTTAGTCCTTCCTGTACTACATCGCCTTAATGAAGGAGTTCCCAGCACCAGGAAAGGTGTGTTAGGGATACTTTTGAAGCAAGAGAGATTTTTCAGCACCTGTACACATTCTCTGTAGGCTATCATCTTCTTGACTCACACATTAGGCTTCCCTGAGAAAGCAGACGGCAATATCATTAGCTCTCAGTATAAAACCAAACTGGTTGGGCACCTGGGTGGCTCAGTCAGTTGGGCGTCCGACTTTGGCTCAGGTCACGATCTCACAGTTTGTGAGTTCGAGCCCCATATTGGGCTCTGTGCTGACAGCTCAGAGCCTGGGGCCTGCTTCAGATACTGTGTCTTACCTCTCTCTCTGACCCTCCTTGCCTCACATTCTGTCTCTTTCTCTCTCAAAAATAAATAGACATTAAAAAAAAAACACCAAACTGATAAAACCAAGCAAATCTGCCATATACGCTGTATATACACCGTATATACGCCATATATATATATATATGTGTGTGTGTGTGTGTGTGTGTGTGTGTGTGTGTGTATGTAAATATGTATATATTTTAGTTTTGAATAAAAGGTTTTGGTTAAATAGCCCACCCTTATATTGTTTACTCTAGTCCAAGTTTTCAAAGTGTTTCCCATTTACCTAACTTCTTGTCCCTGAAGACAATCATTTGAGCTCGTTGGAGAGCTAAGAATATCAGATTTGATGAGTCTGCATAAAAGAAGTACTGGTTTAGAGGAAAGTATCTAGACTAAATAGCCTGGGGTTGGATCACACCTCTACCGCTACTAGCGTGTGACCTCAAACAAGTTATTAACTCCTCTGTTCTTCAATTCGTTTGTGTGTAAAAATGGGGATAAAAATAATACTTGTTAGAGTTCTTGAGGATCAAATGACTTAATGCAAAAATAATGCTTAGAACAAAGCCTCATTCTGGTAAGCACTCAATAAATGTCCATTGTCACCATCACACCACCACCGTCACCATATTCATCATCAATATGCGGGCTGGTTATTTACTCTAAGAAAATTAATCATATGATTACCAGATCCTCACCTCACTTAGTGCCCACGTAGATGTCCTGATGTTGCTACTCGCTGGTAACGCCATTCCTGTGTCTTCTATCATAATTGATTTCAAGAAGTGTTGAGTTGTGTCATGAAACTAAATGAATTCAATGAGTCATCTATATTTCCAATTAAAAGAGGGAAGTAATACCTTAAGTGGCAGCATGCTGAGTAGATGCATGACTTTCTCCCTTTCTGGACTGCGATATTAAAATACTTCAGGACTGATGGCGGCATAGGAGGACGCTGGGCTCACCGCGCGTCCTGCTGATCACTTAGATTCCACCTACACCTGCCTAAATAACCCAGAAAACCACCAGAGGATTAGCAGAACGGAGTCTCCGGAGCCAAGCGCAGACGAGAGGCCCACGGAAGAGGGGCCCCTCCTGAAGTGGATCACCTAAGGAGAAGCGAGCTAAGCCTGCCCCTCCTGCCCCCGTGCACCTTGCCTACCCACCCCAGCTAATACGCCAGATCCCCAGCATCACAAGACTGGCAGTGTGCAAGTAGCCCAGACGGGCCCCGCCGCCCCACAAAGAATCCCGCCCCTAGGAGAGGGGAAGAGAAGGCACACACCAGTCTGACTGTGGCCCCAGCGGTGGGCTGGGGGCAGACATCAGGTCAGACTGCGGCCCCGCCCACCAACTCCAGTTATACACCACAGCACAGGGGATGTGCCCTGCAGGTCCTCACCACTCCAGGGACTATCCAAAATGACCAAGCGTTAGAATTCCCCTCAGAAGAATCTCCAGGAAATAACAACAGCTAATGAACTGATCAAAAAGGATTTAAATAATATAACAGAAAGTGAATTTAGAATAATAGTCATAAAATTAATCGCTGGGCTTGAAAACAGTATAGAGGACAGCAGAGAATCTCTTGCTACAGAGATCAAGGGACTAAGGAACAATCACGAGGAGCTGAAAAGCGCTTTAAACGAAATGCAAAACAAAATGGAAACGATGACAGCTCGGATTGAAGAGGCAGAGGAGAGAATAGGTGAACTAGAAGATAAAGTTATGGAAAAAGAGGAAGCTGAGAGAAAGAGAGATAAAAAAAATCTAGGAGTATGAGGGGAAAATTAGAGAACTAAGTGATACACTAAAAAGAAATAATGTACGCATAATTGGTATCCCAGAGGAGGAAGAGAGAGGGAAAGGTGCTGAAGGGGTACTTGAAGAAATAATAGCTGAGAACTTCCCTGAACTGGGGAAGGAAAAAGACATTGAAATCCAAGAGGCACAGAGAACTCCCTTCAGACGTAACTGGAATCGATCTTCTGCACGACATATCATAGTGAAACTGGCAAAATACAAGGATAAAGAGAAAATTCTGAAAGCAGCAAGGGGTAAACGTGCCCTCACATATAAAGGGAGACCTATAAGACTCGTGACTGATCTCTCTTTTGAAACTTGGCAGGCCAGAAAGAATTGGCACGAGATTTTCAGTGTGCTAGACAGAAAAAATATGCAGCCGAGAATCCTTTATCCAGCAAGTCTGTCATTTAGAATAGAAGGGGAGATAAAGGTCTTCCCAAACAAACAAAAACTGAAGGAATTTGTCACCACTAAACCAGCCCTACAAGAGATCCTAAGGAGGACCCTGTGAGACAAAGTACCAGAGACATCACTACAAGCATAAAACATACAGACATCACAATGACTCTAAACCCGTATCTTTCTATAATAACACTGAATGTAAATGGATTAAATGCGCCAACCAAAAGACATAGGGTATCAGAATGGATAAAAAAACAAGACCCATCTATTTGCTGTCTACAAGAGACTCATTTTAGACCTGAGGACACCTTTAGCTTGAGAGTGAGGGGATGGAGAACTATTTATCATGCTACTGGAAGCCAAAAGAAAGCGGGAGTAGCCATACTTATATCAGACAAACTAGACTTTAAATTAAAAGCTGTAACAAGAGATGAAGAAGGGCATTATATAATAATTACAGGGTCTATCCATCAGGAAGAGCTAACAATTATAAATGTCTATGCGCCGAATACCGGAGCCTCCAAATATATAAAACAATTACTCATAAACATAAGCAACCTTATTGATAAGAATGTGGTAATTGCAGGGGACTTTGACACCCCACTTACAGAAATGGATAGATCATCTAGACACACGGTCAATAAAGAAACAAGGGCCCTGAATGAGACATTGGATCAGATGGACTTGACAGATATATTTAGAACTCTGCATCCCAAAGCAACAGAATATACTTTCTTCTCGCGTGCACATGGAACATTCTCCAAGATAGATCATATACTGGGTCACAAAACAGCCCTTCTAAGTTTACAAGAATTGAAATTATACCATGCATACTTTCAGACCACAATGCTATGAAGCTTGAAATCAACCACAGGAAAAAGTCTGGAAAACCTCCAAAAGCATGGAGGTTAAAGAACACCCTACTAACGAATGAGTGGGTCAACCAGGCAATTAGAGAAGAAATTTAAAAATATATGGAAACAAACGAAAATGAAAATACAACAATCCAAACGCTTTGGGATGCAGCGAAGGTAGTCCTGAGAGGAAAATACATTGCAATCCAGGCCTATCTCAAGAAACAAGAAAAATCCCAAATACAAAATCTAACAGCACACCTAAAGGAAATAGAAGCAGAACAGCAAAGGCAGCCTAAACCCAGCAGAAGAAGAGAAATAATAAAGATCAGAGCAGAAATAAACAATATAGAATCTAAAAAAACTGTAGAGCAGATCAACGAAACCAAGAGTTGGTTTTTTGAAAAAATAAACAAAATTGACAAACCTCTAGCCAGGCTTCTCAAAAAGAAAAGGGAGATGACCCAAATAGATAAAATCATGAATGAAAATGGAATTATTACAACCAATCCCTCAGAGATACAAACAATTATCAGGCAATACTATGAAAAATTATATGCCAACAAATTGGACAACCTGGAAGAAATGGACAAATTCCTAAACACCCACACTCTTCCAAAACTCAATCAGGAGGAAATAGAAAGCTTGAACAGACCCATAACCAGCGAAGAAATTGAATCGGTTATCAAAAATCTCCCAACAAATAAGAGTCCAGGACCAGATGGCTTCCCAGGGGAGTTCCACCAGACGTTTAAAGCAGAGATAATACCTATCCTTCTCAAGCTATTCCAAGAAATAGAAAGGGAAGGAAAACTTCCAGACTCATTCTATGAAGCCAGTATTACTTTGATTCCTAAACCAGACAGAGACCCAGTAAAAAAAGAGAACTACAGGCCAATATCCCTGATGAATATGGATGCAAAAATTCTCAATAAGATACTAGCAAATCGAATTCAATGGCATATAAAAAGAATTATTCACCATGACCAAGTGGGATTCATTCCTGGGATGCAGGGCTGGTTCAACATTCGCAAATCAATCAACGTGATACATCACATTAACAAAAAAAAAGAGAAGAACCATATGATCCTGTCAATCGATGCAGAAAAGGCCTTTGACAAAATCCAGCACCCTTTCTTAATAAAAACCCTTGAGAAAGTCGGGATAGAAGGAACATACTTACACATCATAAAAGCCATTTATGAAAAGCCCACAGCTAACATCATCCTCAACGGGGAAAAACTGAGAGCTTTTTCCCTGAGATCAGGAACATGACAGGGATGCCCACTCTCACCGCTGTTGTTTAACATAGTGCTGGAAGTTCTAGCATCAGCAATCAGACAACAAAAGGAAATCAAAGGCATCAAAATTGGCAAAGATGAAGTCAAGCTTTCGCTTTTTGCAGATGACATGATATTATACATGGAAAATCCGATAGACTCCACCGAAAGTCTGCTAGAACTGATACATGAATTCAGCAAAGTTGCAGGATACAAAGTCAATGTACGGAAATCAGTTGCATTCATATACACTAACAATGAAGCAACAGAAAGACAAATAAAGAAACTGATCCCATTCACAATTGCACCAAGAAGCATGAAATACCTAGGAATAAATCTAACCAAAGATGTAAAAGATCTGTATGCTGAAAACTATAGAAAACTTATGAAGGTAATTGAAGAAGATTTAAAGAAATGGAAAGACATTCCCTGCTCATGGATTGGAAGAATAAATATTGTCAAAATGTCAATACTACCCAAAGCTATCTACACATTCAATGCAGTCCCAATCAAAATTGCACCAGCATTCTTCTCGAAACTAGAACAAGCAATCCTAAAATTCATATGGAACCACAAAAGGCCCCGAATAGCCAAAGTAATTTTGAAGAAGAAGACCAAAGCAGGAGGCATCACAATCCCAGACTTTAGCCTCTACTACAAAGCTGTCATCATCAAGACAGCATGGTATTGGCACAAAAACAGACACATAGACCAATGGAATAGAATAGAAACTCCAGAACTAGACCCACAAACGTATGGCCAATTCACCTTTGACAAAGAAGGAAAGAACATCCAATGGAAAAAAGACAGTCTCTTTAACAAATGGTGCTGGGAGAACTGGACAGCAACATGCAGAAGGTTGAAACTAGACCACTTTCTCACACCATTCACAAAAATAAACTCAAAATGGATAAAGGACCTGAATGTGAGACAGGAAACCATCAAAACCTTAGAGGAGAAAGCAGGAAAAGACCTCTCTGACGTCAGCCGTAGCAATCTCTTACTCGACACATCCCCAAAGGCAAGGGAATTAAAAGCAAAAGTGAATTACTGGGACCTTATGAAGATAAAAAGCTTCTCCACAGCAAAGGAAACAACCAACAAAACTAAAAGGCAACCAACGGAATGGGAAAAGATATTTGAAATGACATATCGGACAAAGGGCTAGTATCCAAAATCTATAAAGAGCTCACCAAACTCCACACCCGAAAAACAAATAACCCAGTGAAGAAATGGGCAGAAAACATGAATAGACACTTCTCTAAAGAAGACATCCGGATGGCCAACAGGCACATGAAAAGATGTTCAGCGTCGCTCCTTATCAGGGAAATACAAATCAAAACCACACTCAGATATCACCTCACGCCAGTCAGAGTGGCCAAAATGAACAAATCAGGAGACTATAGATGCTGGAGAGGATGTGGAGAAACGGGAACCCTCTTGCACTGTTGGTGGGAATGCAAATTGGTGCAGCCGCTCTGGAAAGCAGTGTGGAGGTTCCTCAGAAAATTAAAAATAGACCTACCCTATGACCCAGCAATAGCACTGCTAGGAATTTATCCAAGGGATACAGGAGTACTGATGCATAGGGGCACTTGTACCCCAATGTTTATAGCAGCACTCTCAACAATAGCCAAATTATGGAAAGAGCCTAAATGTCCATCAACTGATGAATGGATAAAGAAATTGTGGTTTATATACACAATGGAATACTACGTGGCAATGAGAAAAAATGAAATATGGCCTTTTGTAGCAACGTGGATGGAACTGGAGAGTGTGATGCTAAGTGAAATAAGCCATACAGAGGAAGACAGATACCATATGGTTTCACTCTTATGTGGATCCCGAGAAACTTAACAGAAACCCATGGGGGAGAGGAAGGAAAAAAAAAAAGAGGTTAGAGTGGGAGAGAGCCAAAGCATAAGAGACTGTTAAAAACTGAGAACAAACTGAGGGTTGATGGGGGGTGGGAGGGAGGGGAGGGTGGGTGATGGGTATTGAGGAGGGCACCTTTTGGGATGAGCACTGGGTGTTGTATGGAAACCAATTTGACGATAAATTTCATATATTAAAAAAATAATAAAATAAAAAATTAAAAAAAATACTTCAGGACTATGATTTAGGGTTATAGAACATCCAAAAGTTTCTAAATATCCTAATATTTGGGCTTCCATTATTAGCTATAATGTCCTTTATATATGCTCTTATAGTCGTTTAGACCATAACATGTAAAGTACTTGTTTTAAGGCTTCAAGCAACTGGGCCCAGAACCACAGAAAATTTGCTAAGTTTATGACCCTTGGACAATAAACTTAATATCAATAACTCATGTTTACTTCCACAATGGTAATGGCACCAATAGAAATTGGCATATTTAAGAGAGTTAGTATTCCAAAAATAAAGCCATGTCAGCCAATGATTTGCAGCAGGGCTAAAAGATTTTATAAAAATATTAATTTGTTTGATTGTTTTATTTTTAACACAGCTACAAAAGATACAGGTACATATCTCTCATAAAGGTCAAGTTAGACAGTACATATTTGATAATATGACCTAGGAAAATTTATCAGTTCAATCAAACTAAGGTAATGGCCCACAATCTAAATACCTACTACCTCATCAAAGACAATTTTATGGTATTATACCTTTTCAATTTTTAACCGACTACTTTTATATATTGAGTGGTGATTACAATCTCAAGGCTAGGTATATTTCACCATGTCAGCCAATATTCTTCTGAAAATAGTCTTCTTATTTTCAATGGGAAAACTCACATCCTCTCTGCTAAGAAGAGGTGTCCCTAACTTTGGGCACCTATTTTTCTTAACTGCCATCATTCTCACGTGATTATGTAAATCCAAAGCCAGTGCCTCCATATATTAACATGAATGCCTCTGATATGAACTCTCCAGTTACTTTTCAGAAAGCCAAATCTTGAATAGTGTCTTATAATACCTATCAAGAACAAAGATAAGCAATATTTATTAATGTTTCCTGAAGGATGTCAGGAGTCAGTTCCATCAGATCCAAATCTGTCCTTGGATTAAGATAGACCAATAATACATTGTCCACTAAGATTGAATTATTAATTTGTACATATTCACCATTCTCATTCCTAACCCACTGGCTCATATTGAGGGATATTTGAAGAAACAACTTTATAAGAGGTATTTTTTACCATTAGAACGTTGGAGAGGTCATTGTTTATTACATGACAAGAAACCCTCATAGGGAGAGGGGCAGGGCAGAGAATTTGAGGCAAGCTGCTTAATAAACCATAATCAAAGTAAATTCAAGATGGTAACACTGCTCAATGTAGAGAGATTCATGCCTCCAAAGTCAACACCTCTAGCCTTCTTGGGTGCAAAAAAGCATGTCCATCCCAGATTTCTCCCCTGGTCTTAAGGTGCTACCAGATGGATAACCCCCTTCTATTGGATTCATTCTTTACCTAGCCTCCAATTTGTCCCCTGGGCTTCAAGCCATTCTAAAGTTTTATCATGAAGAAATTTTTCTATAAATCCCACCCTCTTCCCAGCCTCATTTTCTCATCAGTTAAATCAGATTCTACTTCAGGGGCACCTGGGTAGCTTAGTTGGTTAAGCATCAACTTCAGCTCAGGTCATGATCTCACAGTTCGTGGTTCAAGCTCCGTGTCGAGCTCTGTGCTGACAGCTCAGAGCCTGGAGCCTGCTTCAGATTCTGTCTCCCTCTCACTCTGACCCTCCCCTGCTCACACTCTGTCTCTGTCTGTCCCTCAAAATAAATAAACATTAAAAAATTAAATCAGGTTCTACTTTTAGGTAAAATTGGATTTCTTACCATAATATAAATTTATGTCTGACTCAAATTCCACTGTTTATGGCTCTAAGGCAAATACCAAATTCCCAGAAGTTTTACTGCCTATATCCTATATTTGTGATTTCCCCCAATCCAACGCCTCTTCCTAGTTTACCAAATCCTTACTTCTTCCTTGATGTCCCACAATAATCAGAGTGGTGAAAATAAAAGAGAGAGAGAGTGAGTGTGTGTGTGTGTGTGTGTGTGTGTGTGTGTGTGTGTATCAGGGAGGAATTAACATAGTGTTTTTTGAGGTTGCTATGTTTAGAAGGGTCTGCTTGCAGGGGTGGCCCTTGGCTGGCATCTGGGGACTTGGCTTTTGGGATATCCCCTACATTAATAAAGCTGTTTGCCCACATTGGGTACTATACCCTGCTGTCCCAGCTTGCCTAGACTGGTTGTACAAAAACTGTGATTATTGATGAATACCTACTTTCCTTCTGGAATTTGGTCTTATGGCTAGCCATGTTAGTAAAGACTACTTACAAGACTAGCTCCAAATAGAAACTCTGGACTCTGAGTCTCAAACAAGCTTCTCTGGGCCAAAACACTGAAAATATACAGAGGCAGGAGCAGGTTAGTTGTGACCTTAAAGGGGAAAATGTTAGAAGTCTGCACTGGGATTCTTCCACACTGTCTGATACATCTTTTTTCCATTGCTGATCACTGCAATAGAATATAATCATGAGAACTGCTGACTCTGAGTCCTGTATTTCTAGTGAATCATCAAACATGTTGATGGTCTTGGGACCCCTGAGTTATATATGTCAAATTTTTTAAATAGGCAAAAGAGTTTAGTAAACACTTCATGAAAGAAGATATACATATCACAAGTAAGTACAGAAAAGATGTTCAATGTTATCATTCATTAAGGAAGTGCAAATTAAAACCACAATGAGATATTGCTATCAGACTGGCTAAAATGAAGAAGACTGACTATAACAAGTGCTGTCAAATATCAGCAATGAACAAATAGAATTTCAAATTAAAAACATAATGTCATTTTTTCCATTGGATATTCTTTCCTGCATTGTCAAAGTTTAGTTGGCTATACATTTGTGGGTCCATTTCTGGGTTCTCTATTCTGTTCCATTGATCAACGTGTCTGTTTTTGAGCCAGTACCATACTGTCTTAATGATTACAGCTTTGTAACACAGCTTGAAGTCCAGAATTGTGATGCCTCCAGCTTTGGTTTTCTTTTTTAATATTACTTTGGATATTCAGGGTCTTTTCTGGTTCCATACAAATTTTAGAATTGTTTGTTCTAGATTTATGAAGAATGCTGGTGTTATGATGATAGGGATTGCATTGAATACGTAGATTGCTTTGAGTAGTATTGACATTTTAACAATATTTGTTCTTGCAGTCTATGAGCATGGAATGTTTTTCATTTCATTGTGTCTTCTTCAATTTCTTTCATAAGCTTTCTATAGTTTTCAATGCATAGCTTTTACATCATTGGTTAGGTTTATTCCTAGGTATTTTATGGTTTTCAGTGGAATTGTAAATAGGATCAATTCCTTGATTTCTCTTTTTGCTGCTTCATTACTGGTGTATAGAAACGCAACAGGGGGTGCCTGGATGGCTCAGTCAGTTAAGCGTCTGACTTCAGCTCAGGTCATGATCTCGCAATTTGTGAGTTTGAGCCCCACGTCGGGCTCTGTGCTGACAATTCAGAGCCTAGAGCCTACTTTAGATTCTGTGTCTCCCTCTCCCTCTGCCCTTCCCCCACTCTCGCTCGCTCGCTCTCTCTCTCTCTCTCTCAAAACGAAGTAAAAAAATTTTTAATAAAAAAAATAAATGCAACGGATTTCTGTACATTGATTTTATATCCTGCGACTCTGCTGAATTGATGCACCAGTTCTAGCAGTTTTTTGATAGTCTTTTGGGTTTTCCACATAGAGTACCTTGTTATCTGCAAAGAGTGAAAGGTTGACTTCCTCCTTGCCAATTTGGATGCCTTTTATTTCTTTTTATTGTATGATTGCTGAGGCTAGGACTTCCAGCACTATGTTGAATAACAGTGGTGAAAATGGACATCCCTGTCTGCTCCTGACCTTAGGGGCAAAGCTCTCACTTTTTCACCATTGAGGATGATAATAGCTGTGGGTCTTTCACATATGGCCTTTATGATCTTGAGGTATTGTCCTTCTATCCCTACTTTCTTGAGGGTTTTCACCAAGAAAGGATGCTGTATTTTGTCAAAAGCTTTTTTGGCATCTGTTGAGATCATGTGGTTTTCATTCTTTCTTTTATTAAATGTTATTTTTTTAATGTTTATTCTTTTTTTTTGAAAGACAGAGAGAGACAGAGAACAAGCAGGGGTGGGGCAGAGAGAGAGGGGGACACAGAATCTGATGTGGGGCTTGAACCCACGAACCATGAGATCATGACCTGAGCTGAAGTCGGATGCTTAACCAACTGAGCCACCCAGGTGCCCCTCATCCTTTCTTTTATTAATGTGATATATCACATTGATTGATTTGCAGATATTCAAAGACAGTCTCTTCAGCAAATGGTGTTGGGAAAACTGGACAGCAACATGTGGAAGAATGAGCCTGGACCACTATCTTACACCATACACAATAATAAACTCAAAATGGATGAAAGACCTCAACCTAAGACAGGAAACCATCAAAATCCTAGAGAAGAGAACAAGCAACAACCTCTTTGACCTCAGCTACAGCAACTTCTTACTTGACATGTCTCCAGAGGCAAGGGAAACAAAAGCAAAAATGAAGTATTGGGACCTCATCAAGATGAAAAGCTTCTGCACAGTGAAGGGAACAATCAGCAAAATGAAAGGCAACCAATGGAGTGGGAGAAGATATTTGCATATGGCATACCAGATAAAGGGTTAGTATCCCAAACTGATAAAGAACTTATCAAACTCAATACCCAAAAAACAAATAATCCAGTGAAGAAATGGACAAAAGACATGAATAGACACTTTTCCAAAGAAGATATCCAGATGGCTAAGAGACACATGAAAAGATATGCAATATCACTCATCATCAGGGAAATACAGTCAAAACCACACTGAGATAACACCTCACACTGGTCAGAGTGGCTAAAATTAACAACTCAGGAAACAACAGATGTTTTCAAGGATGCAGAGCAAGGGGAACCCTCTTGCACTGCTGGTGGGAATGCGAACTGATGCAGCCACTCTGGAAAACAGTATGGAGGTTCCTCAAAAAATTAAAAACAGAACTACCCTACGGCCCAGCAACTGCACTACTAGGTATACAAAAATGGTGATTCAAAGGGGCACATGTAGGGGCACTGGGGTGGTTCAGTCGGTTAAGGGTCCAATTTTGGCTCAGGTCATGATCTCACAATTCATGGGCTCGAGCCCCATATCAGCCTCTGTGTTGACAGCTCATGGCCTGGAGCCTGCTTCGGATTCTGTGTCTCCCTCTCTCTGTCCCTCCTCTGCTTGCACTCTATCTCCCCCCTCTCAAAAATGAACAAAAAATTTAATAAAAAAAGGGGCACATGCACCCCAATTTTTATAGCAGTACAATCAATAATAGCCAAATTATGCAAAAAAGTCAAAATGTCCATTGATAAATGAATGGACAAAGAAGATGTGGTATATATACCTAGATATGTGTGTGTGTATTATTTTTTACTTATAATAAAAAGTAATAAATAATTTTTTATTACTCAGCAATCAAAAAGAATGAAACCTTGCCATTTGCAACAATGTTGATAGAATTAGAATGTATTATGCTAAGCAAAATAAGTCAGAGAAGGACAAATATCTTATGATTTCACTCATGTGGAATTTAAGAAACAAAACAGATGAACATACAGGAAGGGAAATAAAAATACGACAAAAACAGAGAGGGAGGGGCGCCTGGGTGGCTCAGTCAGTTAAGCGTTGGACCTCAGCTCAGGTTTGTGAGTTCAATCCCTGCATTGGGCTTTGTGCTGACAGCTCAGAGCCTGGAGCCTACTTCAGATTCTGTCTCCCTCTCTCTCTGCCCCTCCCCTGCTTGCATGCTCTCTGTCTCTCAAAAATAAGTGAACATAAAAAAAAGAAACAACACAGAGAGGGAGGCAAACCAGAATAGACTCTTAAATACAGAGAACAAACTGAGGGTTGCTGGAAGGGTGCTGGGTAGGGGGATGGTCTAAATGGGTGATGAGCATTAAGGGCACTTTGTGGGATGAGCACTGGGTGTTATATGTAAGTGAATCACTAAACTCTATTCCTGAAATTATTATTACACTATATATTAAATAATTTTGATTTAAAATTTAAAAATAAATAATTTTTAAAATAAAATAAAATAAACAACACAATGTCATTTACATTAACACCCCAAAAAAGCTAAACACTTAGGTATAAATCTAGCAAAATATGTACATGATCTATATGTGGACAACTATAAAACTCTGATGAAAGAAATTAAAAATCTAAATAAATGGAGAGAGATTGTAAGATATTCTTCCCAACTTGATCTATAGATTCAGTGCAATCTCTGGAGATAAAGAGACAGGATGGGGAATTCCAGCAAGGAGGTATAACCAAAAGGCACAGGAAAATTTGGGGTATGATGATTATGTTCACTATCTTCAGGGTAGCGATGACTTCACAGGTGTATACATATTACAGAACATATCAAATTTTATGAAATATGTGTATTTGTTATATGTAAAAGTTACATAAATAAAGTTTTTTTCTTTTAAATTACATAACCAATCCTTTCAGGCTCCAGTTACAGGCTATTGGCAACACCATCTATCCTAGATTTCCTATGATAATATATGCAACTTTATTAATAATAATATAAAAACGATAGGAAGTAATCTTTGGGAATTTCAGCAATAGGTATAATATAACACCTACCAAGAATAATTTATCTGAAAACTGACTTAGATAAAAAAAGAGACAAACATTAGAAAGATAAAGACCAGACACTTTATAAATTCCCAGCCAAAATTCCACAACATAATCATTAGTTACTACAGGTTATATAAATTCAAACCAGAACTCTAAGTCACTGAGGTCTTAGAGCATACAGCTTGTCTAGACATAAACCTCTAAGATCTACAATATTCACTACAGTAATCATTGTAATTCTGTGGTTGGGGAAAACCACCCAAGTTTTAGACACATTCAGAACTTTGATGTCTCCAAAGCACTCTGGGAGATAAATGATTACCAAGTGTGTGAGAGAATGTATCATTAAATAAAATAATTACAAGTTATATGGACACTGGTTTTTCACTTTAATTGCTTTAAAAAGTTAGAAATTCAAAAAAAGCATTTAATTTGAAAAATTTAGTTTTTATTTCCTTCACTAATCTTACACCTATGAAGAAAATTAGGATATCATAAAACTCCAAACACTGTAAAATGCATTCATAGAACAAAACCTATCCTCTTGACTGGTCATTTCTAGAAACTGACAAGCAAAGTCTTGAAGTTGTTTGTGATACTGTTGATCCTGATGATTTCTTACTCAAAACATTAATCACTTTAAATATTTCCAATCAACTGATAAGTTATATAACATTTCTGAGCATATTGACAAGTGGTCATTTCTCTTCATTGATCCATTAAGGGGACTTTATAAAATAGTTTATTCTCCTACCTATGAAGCTGATCCTAACATCAAATAAATGTCTCCAAATCATTTTATATATGCACATAAGGCACACTCATTGAAATCATAGCAGTCTTTGTAGGCACAGTATTTTTAATTGACAAAATTTAGATGTAGAAAATAACACATCTCTCCATAAGTGAGCTTAGTTGCTGGATAACTGTTACTTGACTAAGTCAACTCCAAGATTTTTTTTCTCTCAATCACTTTAGAGTTTTTCTTAGTCAACTGAGGGGTAAATTCAGTCAATTCTAAATTGTTTTTTCTCTTCCTCCAGGGTATCCAGTCATGAGAAGGGGATAAAGATGCTTGGAGTCAGGTTGGTGGATGGCCTCCTGGATGTTCATTCCTCCACTCCAGCATCTTCTGAGGGTCTGCTGTGGCCACCTGCTCTACAGCCACCTAGCCCAACCCACTTCCTCCCTGGCATCCCCTCACCACAACCAAGAAAACTCATCAGGGACCACTGGCTTCCAAACAAATCTTGCCCCTTTGAGGGCCAAATATTCTACTATCGTGATTATTTTGGTACTTGACAATATCACCAGACACAGTATTCAAGGTCATTTTCCCAGGCCCCAAGAAAGAGGCAGGTGAAGTCCTCCAGGCTCGTGCTCTCAAATATCTCTTTATCTGGTGGGATCCTGGAAGGGGTGGGTGCTAGAGAATTCTATTCTCCTTATGTGATTCCCAGCCTCCAAGAACTTCTAAGACTTACTCTCTCACTTCCTTTGAATTCGCCTCCTCCCACGTCCTTCCCCAGACAATGAGAGCTCCCATCTCATCTATCAGATATGATTTGTAATAAAAGTTATTTTCCTGATGTCATCTGTAGGCAAGGGATTCAACAAACAATACTTGCAAACAAAATAGACACAGTCTGAATGATTTATACCTGAATCACAATGCATTCAGAGCAAGTACCTGATGCATTTTGCCATCAATCTTAAAAATCTACAAAAAATGATAATTGCATTTATATTTCTCTGAAAGGGAAAGTCATCACCTCTCAGTAACTTCCATCAAATTTAACTTTCTAGATAAAAATGTGAATGCTATTTTCCTCTTTATCACACACAGTGCCTCATATACGATAACTCCTCCATAAATGATTCTTAGATAAATAGCTTTCTCTTAAAGAAATTTTTTCCAAATAATTTATAATGGTGTTCTATTCAGAACCTGAACAAATGATACATCAATTTTTGACAGTGTCATCATCACATATAACTATTCTAGTTTGGGGTCATATTAGATCCAAACAGCTTGCTCCTCCAGGTAAACAATGCTATTGGTGATTAGATATATGTATATTCATTTTGTTTAGAACTGGAATCAATGGGGTGTCTGGGTGACTCAATCTGTTAAGCATCTGACTCTTGATTTTAGCTCATGATCTCATAGTTTGAGGAATCAAGCCCCGTATTAGGTTCTGTGCTGATAGAATGGGGCCTGTTGGGGATTTTCTCTCTCCTCTTTCTGCCCATCTCCCATGCTTGTGCATTCTCCCTCCCCCTCTCTCTCTCTGTCTCTCTCTCTCTCTCTCAAAATAAATAAACTTTAAAAAAAATTTGAATCAAAATGAAAGACTAGGTATTTCCAAAAAAAAAAACCCTGGTGTTTCCAAAAAAGGGGAAATGGAGAAGGGAAGATTCTGCTGTGATCCTAAAAATATAAGTGCTTTAGGAGGCACCATTTTTTTTTTCATTTTACTGCAATACAAGCTATTTTGCCACATTACTTACATAGCCAGAAATTATAGGCATCATGAATTGGAATCAACCGGGTGCCAAATGAGGTACCTATGCCCACTTTCCTATTCATGGTGGCCTTAGGAACTACAATCCTTTCATTAGCTGTTTAATTGTCCTGGGAACATCCCGAGTCAATATTTTTATTTCCTGTTTTCACCTGCCAGTGGTGAACATTTCTCTCCATTTTCTAAACACGCGACTAAATTTAACATGTTAGTGATGACAAGACATGCAGGAAGCTGCCCAGGCCAAATGAAATGGAAAACTCGAACAATGTAAAAACGCTTTTCTGGTTTGAAGGAAGTCTTAAGCTCTGAAGACCCTTCCTCAGACCCTCCTGGAATTTCATTGTGATGCCCCAAGTTACTTGAAAAATTTCTAACCTTCTACAAAGTTAGAAACAAAAACATTTTGATTCAGTATTGTAGAATAAGTAAAACATCTTACACATTAATTTTGATTTAAAGAATTGTAAGCTGAAGAGCTTAGTGCAAACAACATATGCCAGCTAAACTTTAAATGAAATTCTTCTAACTTACACATCCTAAAACTTATTTTCAGGCAAAGAATCTTTGAAAATTTTATAGTTCATTTTAGCATCTTTTTAAGACCTAAAACCCAATTAGACTCAGGAAGAGATATTAAGCCATCATATATACACTACCTCTCAGTAAATTATTTTTTATCAATTAAACCACTGTTTTTATCTGAAAATGGCTATTTTTATCTGAAAATGAAACTTTGCTATCATAGCCACGATAAGAAATATATTGGTTTTCATAATCCATTTTGCATGTCTTCTTTCCTCTTTTCCAACAAATAGATTTCATAAAATACATGCACAGAAGTGAGCAAGCTGCTCCTTTTATGTAATCTATCAGAATATTAACCAAAAAGTGTGCCTACTGTGGACTGGAAACCCAAATTTGTCAGGATTGAGCATAGCATAAGAGTAAACAGGTCTTCTTTTAATGCTTTTTAAAATATTCACGGTACAATTGAGCTTGATTTCCCAGACAGAGTAGTACAGAAGAAAAGACTTAAAAATGAACAGCTGGTTCTAGGGGAGATGGAGGTTCGGGAGGGATGATGCATGGGCTTCCCTCCTGGAGTAGATAAGCACAATGGCAATGAAAGGAAGATACAACTTGCCAATTGTATAGCAGATGATTTGGAATCACTGTGGCAAACAGACCTTCAATTCCCAGGGGCATCTAGAGCCAAGGATTTCTAACACTCCTGAGTTGTGACAGGCTCTCTTCAACTGTTGCATTTCATCAGACCCATCTCTCATCTACATCTGTCACGTGTGTGTGCACGTGGATGTGTGTGCACTCTTCTTAAACTTTACTCAATTTGAAAAACAGACACCTTGGTTGAGTGGCCATTTACATATCTAAGTGGAAAACTGAGAAATTACCCAAATACTTCAATATTTTAGGGCTTTCAAAATTGTTCTTATGTAGGATAGACATACTTCATTTGATTATGCTTCTCTTTACTGTGCCTTGCTTTATTGGGCTCTGCAGATGTGTTTTTTTTTTTTTTTTTTTTTTGCAAATTGAAGGTTCAACACTTCAGGGGAGGAAGTAACTCAGATGTGGTAGAAACAGCAAGAGAACTAGCATTAGAAGTGGAGCTTGAAGGGGTGCCCGGGTGGCTCAGTCAGTTAAGCGTCTGACTTCAGCCCAGGTCATCATCTCATGGTTCGTGGGTTCAAGCCCCACATCGGGATCTGTGCTGACAGGTCAGAGCCTGGAGCCTGCTTCAGATTCTGTGTCTGCCCCTCTCCTGCTCATGTTCTCTCTCTCTCTCTCTCTCTCTCTCTCTCTCTCTCTCTCTCAAAAAATAAACAATAAAAAAAAAAGTGGATCAAACTTGAACAGAGGAGAAGTTGGTTCTGATGGATAAATAAACGAAGTGATTTCTTGAGATAAAATCTACTCCTGGTGAAGATGCTGTGAAAATTGTTGAAATGACAACAAAAAATTTAGAGTGTGTTACATAAATGTAGATGATAAATCAGTGCCAGGGTTTGAGAGGACTGGCTCCAATTTTGAAAGTTCTACTGTGGATAATTGCTATCAAACAGCATCCCAGGCTACAGAGAAATCACTCATGAAAAGAAGAGCCAATTGATGTGGCAAACCTCACTGTTGTCTTATTTTCTGAAATTGCCACAGCCACCTCCACCTTTAGCAGCCACCTCTCTGATCAGTCAGCAGCCACCAACATCAAGGCAAGACCCTCCACCAGCAAAAAGATTATGACTTGATGAAGGCCAGATGATGGTTAGCATTTTTTAGCGATACGTACGTTGGTTTTTTTTTAGATATATTATTGCATATTTCATAGACTATAGTATTGTATAAACCTTTTATATGCACCAGGAGACAGAAACTCCATTTGACTTACTTTGTTACAATATTTATGTTATTGCAGTGGTCTGGAACCCAACCCACAATATCTCCGAAGTGTGCCTGTACATTTAGAGATGCTACGCATGTATTTAACAAATACATACTTATGAAAGGATGTCTCTGCTACTGAGAAAACTCACCCTCACAGTAATAATTTAGCTAATGGTTATTAAGCACTACAAGATGCCTAACATTGTTCTAAGTGTTCTACACATATAGTCTCTTAATCCTGACAACAAGCCTCTAAACTGATCCTATTATTATCTCCACAGAGCACAGGAAGGTAAAGCATTGTATTCAAGGTCAGCCAGCCAGCAAATGACAGAGCCAGCATTCAATCACAAGCAGTCTGGCTCTGGAGTACATACTCTTACCACACAATACAATACAACGTCTAATTTGATCTACTTATAGAAGCACTATTATAGCATTATTTTTTAAATATCTTTTTTTTTTCCAACGTTTATTTATTTTTGGGACAGAGAGAGACAGAGCATGAATGGGGGAGGGGCAGAGAGAGAGGGAGACACAGAATTGGAAACAGGCTCCAGGCTCTGAGCCATCAGCCCAGAGCCTGACGCGGGGCTTGAACTCCTGGACCGTGAGATGGTGACCTGGCTGAAGTCGGATGCTTAACCGACTGCGCCACCCAGGCGCCCCTATTATAGCAATTTTTAAATTCAGAAATTTAGATTCACAGGCTTAAAAAACTTGCAAGTTTTCTCTGCTAACACACAATAGAGACTGTGAGTCAAGCCTAATCTTTTTGATTCCGAAGTCCATGCTCATAACCACTTACACGCTCTTAAAACCACTACAGCCTCCTACATATAGGACCACTGTGTAAAATGAAATGAAAGCTACCAGGACCATCAAATCCAACAGAAGCAAAAGTAAGCAAGTTATAGTAGTGACCTGATCCCCACCATCTCACTGAGATGGTTCACCGCTAGAAAGGGCCATTATTTCTACAACACGAACCCCAGGACAATGGTCCCAGGCTAAACCCCCCATTTGGACCGGAGCTACTAATGTCAAAACTAGAGGTGCCCTTTGTTTTCCTGATCTTTGCAAATCTGCATAGCAGTCTCCCTCTCTCCCTCTCTCTCTCTCTCTCTCTTTCTGGAAGTGGTCACATGGCTAGCCAGAAGAAAAGTCAACTCAGAGCCAGAACTGGATTCAAAATGGGAATTGCCCACACGCCTAGGTCAGGAATTGTGTCCCCACAGAACTCTCTAATCTTGAGAGAGGAAACCGAGTGGTGCAAAGGAAGAGAGAAGCAGACCATGGATGAGAAGGCCTTTGTCACTAAAAGCCTTCTCCTCCTAGATGAGCATTCTGGATTTCAGAGTGGCTGCTTCCTGGTGAGTTTAGATGAGCCTGGCCTCTGCCCCTGTACAAATGAGTAGGGGAATTTTGAACTCAAACATAAAAGCACAGCAGCAGGCCACAGAGTTCACAGCACAGACCTGCTGGGAGCCCCAGCCAGTTCATACACCATATGTGTTCTGCTTATCCATCTGGTTTAATGGACAAGGCCAAACAAAACAGTGAAAACAAATGGCAGAGTCTTTTGCCCTGGCCTTGAAGTGCACACTGACCTCACCTTGCAGCGTCGTTATTTAAATCATTTGGGTTATAAACAGTTTGATATAAAGTATAAAGACCCAAGTGATGCAAAGCTTTTAAAAGGAAAGTTTCAAAGTTATACCAGTCTAGCCATCTTATATCAATGGTTCTATCAACCAGTATCACTCCTTAAAGCAAAATTTGAAATTCAGTGAAACTGTAGAAACATGTAGCTTAACCACATGCAATCCAAACCAAAAGGAATCACAATTTACATGACCACCACAAAAGCCTCTGCACTATTAAATTACTTCTTAGACTGAAGATCAGATTCACCTATCAAGCAAAAGTCAAAACAGTATATTTCAGTGTAGTAAGAATCCATAGTCTCTGAAAGGTCATTATTCTACATCTTAATTGTGCTTTATGTAATTTCTACTTTGATCAACTTTAAGATACTTTTTGAAATGAATGTATCTCTACAGCTGACACTTTCATTGAACTATATGTATTTTTACCTCTGGCCTCCATCCACTGGGTAATAGTAGCACTTACCCCATTTGTGAAAACCCAAATGTTTCCAGATATTGTTATATATCCATGAGGAACAAATCAAAATCATGGCTGTTTGACAACTACTGGTCTTATAATATTGAGAGTAAGTTTTGAATACAGATCAACCCCTTCTCGTTTATATACAATCATTCAGTAATTGCTATAACTTGATACTAATGATTCAAGGTAATGTCTAGTTCTATTATTGAATTTTTTAAATCCAAGTTAATCATTTTTCTTCTAAGCTCATAAAAATTATTGTCATCATGGTTTTGCTTTTCTAAGTATCATGAAAACCCAATCATACACAAAAGTCTGTGTATTACATAATGGAATGAGTATACAATATACATATTAACATGTACTATGCAACTAAATACTGAAATTCTTTAAAAATCTGATTTTTCTGAATTGTTCCTAAATCACTGATGTCTTTGGATTTCATTCAAGAAAAAATATGGGTTTTTCCTTCAAATCTAATAAAGTCTACAAATACTTTTTACAGTCTTATTACACATTCAAAATATGTATAAATTAATGTAATTTTTAAAATGTATGTGATGTTAAAACATTATGTCAATAAATCAGGTCTTTTAAAACCTATGTTTTTGTCTGACCCATTATATTGGGCTCGATGGAAAATATTAAGATGAATGAGGCCAACATGAGCCTTTGCTTAAAAAGGCATGGCGATAGTAAAGGTGGCGGGAAAAAAGGAAAAAAAAATTTAAAAAGTGGAAAAAAACTGCCAACATTTGGTATTAAGGAATGATTTCTACATGATGGGTAGATATGAAGGAAAAAATTTGAGAGCAGTATCAAGCCAGTAAAGCATAGGGTGTATTAAGACAAAGAATACTTAATTAATCTGGATTATAGAACTGTAGGCTATATGCAAAGCAAGTAGGTGTAGGAGTTGGAGGAAAAAGATATGATAAGAAGAAATAAGAGTAAAACATAGTTGATGCCAGATAATAAAAGGCCTTGCATGTCAGATTAATGAGACTGGCTTATTCTATGATCAATAGGAAGCCATTGAGTAAAATGGATCAGAAAGATCAGAGTTAAATGTTAAGATGTGCTTTTTCTGTATCTCAAACATAGCATCCACCTTCCACTTACATCTAAACAACCTGTCCATTGTCACCTATAGGAGGAATCTGGTCACCTAAGGAAGTCATGTCTGATTCTGAGACCTAAGATCAATTCATTTTTATGCCTTATCTGCTTCTTAGTTGGTGCTCTAGGGCTAATAACCAGTTGTCTTATTTTTAAAATCCTGTCCACCTTATTTTCAATTAGTTAATCCCTGATTTTCTTCCTTTATTTATAGCCCTACTGACACCTCAGAACACTTTGGGGTGGAAACTGATCTCTGAAAGAACACTCATCCACCACAGGTAGTCAAATCCAACCTGCTGTGGCAGACATGCTTCTCTCCTATTGCCTGGGTACATCTTCCAGTATTGTTTTATCTAGCTTCCATGTGGTCATGCCCTTTTAGCTTCCGGGCCATCTGAGTTACTCTGGATTGGCTCTCTTTGATACCCAATGGCAGCCATCAAGTGGCTCCATACTACTTTGCTCTGTAGACATTGAGTTTTACGAGACTCTTCTCCTCCTCCATATACTACCCAACTGGGCAGGTTTATTCCAGGTCTGCTGGCAAGTCTGTTTGGTTTCACTGAGGTTAACCCTCCATGCACACCTGGGGTTTGCAATGACAGACAACTGGCAGGCAGGAAGGATGGATGAGAAAAGAGAAAAGCAGCAATAATACTAATAAGAAAGTCCTGAGCAATACCGTATTAGTAATGTTCTTTATGATAGCTAGAAAAATGTTTTACTGCAAAACAATTTTCATAATGTGTTTTGTGTGAAAACATTCCTTTACAATTAAATATGATACATAAAAATCCCCCTCTTGCTGTTCTTACTATTCTTACTAAAACTTACTAGTTTAACCTAAGACCATTTTTTTTTGTAAACTTGTTATAGTATCACTTTACTTAAACCATCACAGTCTTTTTTTTCCAGATGTTACATTTCTTTTATTTTTTTTTCAAAATGATAATATAGATTTATTGACAGAATTCAAGAAGTGCATACATACCCTGCCTATGCCGTAGGTCAAATTATTGCAGGGAAGAGTTAATTAAGAGTATTGTTAATGTTTTTAATGACAAAAACCCACATTTCATTCCGATTCAGTAGAGTGAAACAACATATTGTCAGAATAACGGGGAATCCAAACCTCAGGGAAACTAGAGGATGTTGATGTTGGTGCCTTTCTACGTTCACTTCCACAATTCCCATGCCATCCTCTTGCTGTGTCTGTCTCCTCAGGACCCAAAATTGGGCAGACCAGATGGGTGGCTTTTAGGCTTTTAAGGGAGGATATATCCTCACCTTTAAATTTTCCTGCTTAAATTCTTCAATCTCACCATGAATCCACTATTCAAACTCTAGATACCACCAGCAAATCACAAGGATATAAGCTAGTTGAGATTGTCCTAATGGAAAGACATCGAGCTAAGTTTTGAAGGGAAAGAAAACAAAGATGCATTAGACAGTCCCTTACTCTCAAGATTCGTATTCCAGCTCTTGAGAAAAGAGCAACTATCAGGTTAACTGCTGTTAAAAGATTGAAATAGCATTTTGTGATTATAGATGCTTTTTCACAGGATAGTAGCTGATGAATTGCCAAATGAATTGCCCCACCAGGCCTTTAGCCCATTGTATTAGGCACAGGAGGATGAATTCTATCATCCTTGTTGCTCAAGAGAACCCTTCTTCAGGAGTTAAAATAGCTGAGCTTCCTCTCCTCATGTTAAGATATTGGTTTCCAGTGAACACAGATGAGGGAAGGAAGAGCATTTTAATTATTTTCTCCATTTCTCCTTTACACTGTGCCTCTTTACAAAGCAAACATGTCTCTCTGGTGAAAGCTCCTTCCCACAGGTTGACAATTCATCACCTGTCTCTGAGTACCTCTCTCCTTTTTGTTTCATGTTTTTTTCATGTTTTTTTTAAATTTATAGAAATGTTTATTGATAAAATTATGAAATAATTACCCTTTTTGTTCCCCATTAACAATACTTACTTGTTTTTATTTATTTTTTTAAATTTACATCCAAATTAGCATATAGTGCAACAATGATTTCAGGAGTAGATTCCTTAGTGCCCCTTACCCATTTAGCCCATCCCCTCTCCCACAACCCCTCCAGCAACCCGCTTGTTCCCCATATTTATGAGTCTGTTCTGTTTTGTCCCCCCTCCCTGTTTTTATATTATTTTTGTTTCCCTTCCCTTACGTTCATCTGTTTTGTCTCTTAAAGTCCTCATATGAGTGAAGTCATACAATTTTTTTCTTTCTCTGACTAATTTCACTTAGTATAATACCCTCCAGTTCCATCCACATAGTTGCAAATGGCAAGATTTCATTCTTTTTGGTTGCCAAGGAACACTCCAGTGTGTGTGTGTGTGTATGATATATATATACCACATCTTCTTTATCCATTCATTCATCGATGGGCATTTGGGCTCTTTCCATACTTTGGCTATTGTTGATAGTGCTGCTATAAACATGCGGGTGCATGTGTCCCTTCGAAATATATATCCCTTGGATAAATGCCTAGTAGTGCAATTGCTGGGTGGTAGGGCAGTTCTATTTTTAGTTTTTTGAGGAACCTCCATACTGTTTTCTAGAGTGGCTGCACCAGCTTGCATTGCCACCAACAATGCAAAAGAGATGCTCTTTCCCCGCATCCTCGCCAACATCTGTTGTTGCCTGAGTTGCTAATGTTAACCATTCTGACAAGTGTCAGATGGTATCTCATTGTGGTTTTGATTTGTATTTCCCTGATGATGAGTGATGTTGAGCATTTTTTCATGTGTCAGTTGACCATCTGGACGTCTTCTTTGGAGAAGTGTTTATTCAGGTCTTTTGCCCATTTCTTCACTGGATTATTTGTTTTTTGGGTGTTGACTTTGATAAGTTCTTTATAGAATTTGCACACTAACCCTTTATCTGATATTTCTTTTGCAAATATCTTCTCCCATTATGTAGGTTGCCTTTTAGTTTTGCTGATTGTTTCCTTCACTGTGCAGAAGCTTTTTATTTTGATGAGGTCCCAGTAGTTCATTTTTGCTTCTGTTTCCCTTGCCTCCAGAGACGTGTTGAGTAAGAAGTTGCTGCGGGCAAGATCAAAGAGGTTTTTGCCTGCTTTCTCCTCGAGGATTTTGGTGGCTTCCTATCTTACATTGAGATCTTTCATCCATTTTGCGTTTATTTTTGTGTATGGTGTAAGAAAGTGGTCCAGGTTCATTCTTCTGCATGCTGCTGTCCAGTTTTCCTAGCACCACTTGCTAAAGAGACTGTCTTTATTCCATTGGATATTCTTTCCTGCTTTGTCAAAGATTAGTTGCCCATACATTTGTGGGTCCATTTCTGGGTTTTCTATTCTGTTCCATTGATCTGAGTGTCTGTTCTTGTGCCAGTACCATACTGTCTTCATGATTATAGCTTTGTAGTATAGTTTGAAGTCTGGGATTGTGATGCCTCCTGCTTTGGTTTTCTTTTTCAAGATTGCTTTGGCTATTCAGGGTCTTTTCTGGTTCCATACAAATTTTAGAATTATTTGTTCTAGCTCTGTGAAGAATGCTGGTGTTACTTTGATAAGGAATGCACTGGATATGTAGATTGGTTTGGGTAGTATCAACATTTTAACAATATTTGTACTTCATATCTAGGAGCATGGAATCTTTTTCCATTTTTGTGTGTGTGTGCGTCTTCTTCAATTTCTTTCATAAGCTTTCTATAGTTTTCAGTGTATAGATTTTTCACCTGTTTGGTTAGATTTATTCCTAGGTATTTTATGGTTTTTGGTGCAACTGTAAATGGGATCAATTCCTTGATTTCTCTTTCTGTCACTTCATTGTTGGTATATAGGAATGCAACTGATTTCTGTGTGTTGATTTTATATCCTGCAATTTTGCTGAATTCATGAATCAATTCTAGAAGTTTTTTTGGTGGAATCTTTTGGGTTTTCCATATACAGTATCATGTCATCTGCAAAGAGTGAAAGTTTGACCTCCTCCTGGCTGATTTGGATATCTTTTATTTCTTAGTGTGGTCTGATTGCAGAGGCTAAGACTTCCAATACTATGTTGAATAACAGTGGCGAGAGTGGACATCCCTGTCTTGCCCCTGACCTTAGGGGGAAAGCTCTCAGTTTTTCCCCATTGAGGATGATATTAGTGTTGGGTTGTTCATATATGGCTTTTATGATCTTGAGGTATGCTCCTTCTATCCCTACTTCCCTGAGGGTTTTTATCAAGAAAGGATGCTGTATTCTGTCAAATGCTTTCTCTGCATCTATTGAGAGGATCATATGGTTCTTGTCCTTCTTTTATTGATATGATAAATCACCTTAATTGTTTTGTGGATATTGAACCAGCCCTGCATCCCAGGTATAAATCCCACTTGGTCATGGTGAATATTTTTTTTTAATGTATTGTTGGATCTGTTGGCTAATATCTTCTTGAGGATTTTTGCATCCATGTTCATCAGGGAAATTGGTCTATAGTTCTCCTTTTTAGTGGGGTCTCTGTCTGGTTTTGGAATCAAGGTAATGCTGGCTTCATAGAAAGAGTTTGGAAGTTTTCCTTCCATTTCTGTTTTTTGGAACAGTTTCAAGAGAATAGGTGTTAACTCTTCCTTAAATGTTGGTAGATTTTGGGATGAGCACTGGGTGTTGTATGGAAAACAATTTGACAACAAATTTCATATATTAAAAAAAAAAATGTTGGTAGAATTCCCCTGGAAAGCCATCTGGCTCTGGACTCTTGTTTTTTGACAGATTTTTTATTACTAATTCGATTTCCTTACTGGTTATGAGTCTGTTCAAATTTTCTATTTCTTCCTGTTTCAGTTTTGGTAGTGTATATGTTTCTAGGAATTTGTCCATTTCTTCCAGACTACCCATTTTATTGGCATATAATTGCTCATAATATTCTCTTATTATTGTTTTTATTTCTGTTGTGTTGGTTGTGATCTCTCCTCTTTCATTCTTGATTTTATTTATTTGGGTCCTTTCCTTTTTCTTTTTGATCAAACTGGCTGGTGGTTTATCAATTTTGTTAATTCTTTCAAAGAACCAGCTTCTGGTCTCATTGATCTGTTCTACTGTTTGTTTGTTTTTGTTTTTGTTTTTTTGTTTTTTGTTTCGATAGCATTAATTTCTGCTCTAATCTTCAATATCTCCTGTCTTCTGCTGGTTTGGGGTTTTATTTGCTGTTTTTTCCCAGTTCCTTAAGGCATAAGGTTAGGCTGTGTATCTGAGATCTTTCTTCCTTCTTTAGGAAGGCCTGGATTGCTATATACTTTCCTTTTATGACCGCCTTTGCTGCATCCCAGAGGTTTTGGGTTGTGGTGTTATCATTTTCATTGACTTCCATATACTTTTTAATTTCCTCTTTAACTGCTTGGTTGGCCCATTAATTCTTTAGTAGGATGTTCTTCAGTCTCCAAGTATTTGTTACCTTTCCAAATTTTTTCTTGTGGTTGATTTCAAGTCAGATGTTACATTTCTTTTAAATAACGGCAAAGATGTCAAATTAAATTAGCTTCACCATTTTAAAAGCAAAAAGCTTCAGTGAGCAAAGACAAATTTTTATGGCAAATTGGTTAATAAAGTGTTGTCTCATGAGACCTGGACCTTAAACTGGAAAAGTGACTCTTAATGTTTAACTTATTCAGCAATGGGAATTCTTCCTGCAGTCACTGAAAATGTTTTCTGGTCTAACCACAACTCATCACACTGTACCCACTGAAATTTGTTCTTCATTCCTGTATTTAATTTAAAACAAATACAAACAAATAAACAAAAAATATGGGCTCTGCTAAAAGAATCCAGCTTAGTTCTGTCATTAGGTGTCATTATCTTACTTTAACTTCAGTGATCATATTTTCTTGCTATTTAGCCAGACTGTAGTGGTTCTCAATGTTGACTTTCAAAAAAAATGCTTATAAATTTATATAAATAAAGTACTTAAAACAGTACCTGAAAGAATGCAATATACACTAAGAGATATATAAGTGCTTATTATTATTATTATTATTATTATTATTATTAAAAAGCCCTGGACTCCACTGAAAACCAAATAACTTAATTGATGGAGTGTGGATGCTACCATCAGAGTACCTGAGCCCATACAACTGGTATTTTTCAAAGCTCTCCCTGTGATTCCATTGAGCAACCAATGTTGAGAACCATTGAGGTTAACCAAGTGCCAATAAGACAAATTCCATGGCTTAAATCTCAGAAAAGTGGACCAGTTCCATTCTATGGCCCATTGATAAGAACAGAATTTACCAGGGGTGCATGGGTGTCTCAGTCAGTTAAGCATCTGACTCTTGCTTTCAGCTCAGGCCATGATCTCATGGTTCATGGGTTTAAGCCCCACATCGAGCTCCATGCTGACAGTGCAGGGCCTGCTTGAGATTTTCTCTTTCCTTCTCTCTCTGCTCCTCCCACGCTTGTGCTCTCTTGCTTGCTCTCTCTCTCTCAAATAAATAAATAAAAACTTTAAAAAAAAGAAAAGAATCTACCATGTGCATGTCAAAGACGACACACACAAAAAAAGTAAGATGATCTCTACCCTCAAGCCACTAGCAATCAGTTAGGTGAAACAGATCATAGCTCAATTAATATAGAGAGATCAATTCTTTAAGGAAAGAATAGTTATATTAACTAAGAGCATGAGCCAGAAAAAGAAAAGATAAAGCCAATTCTACTTGGATAAAGTCAGAAAGGCTCCCAGAAAAATGAAAATTTGAGCTTACCCTTAAAGGATGAATGGGATTGTGTGTTAAGTGGAAAGAAGGGAAAGACATACCAGACGGAAAGATATGTCTAAAATTTACAGAAAGGGGAACAGCATACAGTGTTCAAGGACCTATGAAGAAGTAAAGGAACTGAAGCAGAAGTACTGAAGGTAAAGCTGGACAGATCAGAAGGGCCTATAAAACCAGGCCAAACAATTATGACTATTCCCTATAGGTAAAAGGGATTTAAGGAAGATGTGTTTTTAAAAAACAGTAACATAGGGGCACCTAGGTGGCTCAGTTGGTTAAGGGTCTGACTTTGGCTCAGGTCATGATCTCACAGTTCATGGGTTTGAGACCCACATCAGGCTCTGCACTGCTTAGGATTCTCCCCCTTTCCCTATCTCTCTGCCCCTCCCCAACTCTCTTTCTTTCTCAAAATAATAAATAAACCTAAAAAAAAGTAACATAATTATATCTACAACTTATATGTCCTCTGTCTTCATGTATCAAGGGCAGCAATAAACCTACATATTAGGCTTAGGCTCTCACATGGTCAGGCTGACATGTTCAGTTGAAACCAGCTTTTCTACTGTGCTTTCACATAGTTCTCTTATGGAATAAAGAGAAGATACTTTAGAAATTAAGTTTTTAATCATAAGTCAAACTAAGCTAAGAAAGTTTTTCTATAAGTTTCCTTTTCCCTTGTATTTTCCATGAGAACAAATAAAGGAAACTTTGTTTTTGTTTTTGAATGGAAGCTTATACAGATTCATTCAAGATTTTATATAAAATTGTACTGCAAAAAAAAAATGAGAAGAGAAAGTGTGATTCTCACAGATAAAAGAAAATGACTCCCAGAGGAAGTACCTCTAGGAAGGGATAATTGAAATTGTATGTTTCTTAACAGAAGCTTTTAACAGAAGTTTTCTTTCAAAATAAGTCTACACATAAGAATTGGTTTATTTAAGGTAGGAGGTGAAAGTATCACTTAAATAATAACATTATCAAATACTGATTGTTGGCCTAGTATATGATTAGTATTGAGCTCATTGTCCTTACTAGAAGGATGTCAGTACTATTTGTGAAGTCTAGTTTACAGGTGAGGATACTGAGGATTAATACTATTAAGTAAGTATTAATTTTACCATACTTGGAAGCTAACAAACTATCCTTCAATTGTCTCATTGAGGCTTGTGGAAGACATGAAACCCCTGAGTCAGAGACAAAGGACTTATTCACAGCACTAGCAGTAGCCAGAGTATTAACATTTTCTTTTGCCAATTTCCTGAATCTTAATTCCCACACAACACACAAAGAGGGTCAGGTAACAACACTTGCACATGCATAGACTGAGTTAGAGGAATGTTATAATGTGTTATAGGAATTTTTACAGTCTGTATTATAAGAATTTTTGTAATGAACACGAAGCATGCCTACCCTTTGCTCTGGAAGGAAACACTATCTTTATCTTCAAAGGTTAGTCACTATACAAACATGCTTGAAACAAAGTCTAAAACAAAGGCAGTCAGTGCCTCTGCTTGAAATATGTGAAGACACACAAGACAACCATGGAGAACTATCTCCCAGCAATAAGTTGACCATGTTCACATAATCAGTAAGTGATAGAACCAGGATCTGAATCTAAGCCCATCTCATTGGAGCAGCAGAGCTCTTAAAGTATCAGGAAGTAAAACATGAAGGACACCTTGACTTTTGTGGAACTTGAGAATCTAGATCTAGTCATTATAGAAGAGGACGAACCAAAGAGACTTCCAAGGAGCTACAACTGTCAACGTTGGTTAAAATATCTCCTTTCTATGGGGCGCCTGGGTGGCTCAGTCAGTTCAGCATCCAACTTCGGCTCAGGTCATGATCTCATGGTTCATGAGCCCATGTGGGGCTCTGTGCTCCAGCTTGGGGCTTCAGATTCTGTCTCCCTCTCTCCCTGCCCCTCCCTGCTCATACTCTGTCTCTCTCTTACAAATAAAAATAAACAAAAAAATTTTAAAAATATCTTCTTTCTAGTGGCACCTGGGTGGCTCAGCCCATTAGGGCTCCCAACACTTGATTTCAGCTCAGGTCATGATCTGATGGTCTGTGAGTGTGAGCTCCCCAGCTGGCTCTGCACTGACAGTGCATAGCCTGCTTGGGATTCTCTCTCTCTCCCTCTTTCTCTGCACCACCCCTGCCTTCTCTCTCTCTCTCTCTCTCTCTCTCTCTCTCTCTCTCTCAAAATAAATTTTTAAAAAACTTTAAAAAAAAAAGAATATCTCCTTTGTAGAGGTAGGAAAAGGACAAAAAAATATCTCCTCTGGAACATCACAGATCTCTTTATGCAGTGAGGAAAGTTTGAAAGACATAGTGACGTAACAGTGCCAGAAACAAACAAACAAACACCCTAGGATATTCTTGGATGTTGTCTCCAGATGCTGAGTTTTAACAGTACTCTGACTTTAACAGTAGTGAAAGATATTTAAATACTATGTAAATAGTGTACCATTTTCCCACCATAAGCTATTTTGGGGCATTAGGCTCTCAGTTCAGGAGATATTAAAGTATGGAAAACATGATCATAATTTATGTCTTCCTTCAGTGTTAGGACTCAGAGAATTTCTTATTTTATATTCAGAGGTGAACAAAACTATTGTTTCAAATATAACAAAAGCCCACATCTGTTCTTGTGCAAGCTCCTGGCTACATCAGGGATTGTAGATATGCATGCAAAGCCACACCCTATCCTAGTTCAAACACATCTGGCATTCCTGTCAGTCTTGTCCTTGTCCTAAGCAGCTGCTCAGGAGCTCACTGTGGAGAAGACCATGTTGCTGCAATTGGGGATCTAAGTCAAAGAAAATTCCTACTTCCCTACCAATGACTATGTGTAGGGAGATACAGACTGTTAGCTAATGATAAATGGGTCTCCACCTGTCCCATATCCATACCTAATGTTTTGGTCATTGCAATGTCCCCTGCTAAAGGTAAATACTGTTTGCTGACCTCTTAGAATAGCAGTGCTGACTTGGAAAAGAGAAAAGGTTTCATCTGATCTTGACATGTAAACACTCAGGGTAAGCCTCAGCAGGAATCCTAGCTTTAAGAGTTTTAGACAAGGCTACACCATGGCCAAAGACTCATTTCTGCACACTGCAAAGGCCAATTTCCTGTTTCATGCTCTGTATGCAGCCATCCTCAACAAATGAGACCTGCTGAAGATCCCTTTCTGTTTCTGAGAAACAAAGTGTTAAGTCTGACATGGGTCAGTGAAATCATTTTTTGCTTTAGAGCATGCCCAAGAAGAGGAGGAGATTAATTCTCTCTTCCAGGATTTGAAATCTGTCCTGAATCCATGGCCCATGCAGATGCTGGTATGCTTCCTGGTATTTGGGGATTTCTTGCTGATGAATATAATACAGCCAAAGACTTGCTTGGCTGCAAAGAGAAACCAGAGAAAAATAAAGATTTGCTTTCGTTGGTAACATATTGTAGGGTCAGGATGTTGTTCTAGTGACTCACTTGAAAAAAAAATGTGGTAGGAAAACTAAATTCAACCTCATGACACAGTGTTATGGCTTTTGTTTAACAATAATTCCAGCCAATTCACTGGCCAGGATTCTTTTTATATAGGTTGGGTCTACATGATTGCAAAATATCCAGTACATTTAATTCTAAAATTTGACTCAGTAATCCATTTTGCTTATAAAATGTTAAACCTGATCTGAACCAATTTGAACAAATAATATATGGGAGCACATACAGTGAGTAATTATTTGGTTAACTGGCCTGAAATTTTGGGGTACTTTGGTGTTCTATAGACAGATTCATAGAACCCATTGCTCCTAGAACCCACTACCCAATATCATCTCTGCTTTCTGGCTTCGAGGTTAGAAAATATATTTCTCAACTAGAGTAGCCCCACTGTCATTAAGGTGGCGGAGGAGATGGGTGGAAGGATGTAACGGACCATCTCAGGTCCCAGCTTTCCACATTTGAGGCATTCTGCTAAGCACTTAGTATTTTTTACACCCCTTTATTTAAGTCTTTGTTATAGTCTGAGTTTTTAAATTTATATTAATGATTCTTCCATAACCATAATTCATGACATATGCATCCCACCCAAGCCATGTTTCCCACCTGTTACCTTCCTGTGAAACAGCATTTACTTCCAGCTTCACTTCTCAAATATTATCTATACTTTGAGGTCCAGTTCAAATCTATCTCTTCTATAAAAACAAGTATGAATTCTCTCTTGTACTGGGCAACGATGCACCTGGCTACAAATTAAACTATGTTTATAGCTTTACATAGCAAGTTCTGCCTTATGTTATAATTCTTTGTGTCCATGTCTGCGTCACCACTAAATTGTTAACTTCTCGAGCACTGCACTCATGTTTATCCACAGGGGCCCATTCTTTTCTTTTTTTTTAATTTTTTTTTAATGTTTATTTTTGAGAGAGACACACACAGAGCTTGAGTGGGAGAGGGGCAGAGAGAGGAGACACAGAATCCGAAGCAGGCTCCAGGCTCTGAGCTGTCAGCACAGAGCCCGATGTGGGGCTCGAACTCACGGACCATGAGATCATGACCTGCACCGAAGTCGGACGCCCAACCATCTGAGCCACCCAGGCATCCCCACAGAGGCCCATTCTTGTTGCATTTCATATCTCTATACCAGCCTCAGTTATTCACCTAGGGTAGGTAAGTGAAAAATATTTTTTGAATTTAATGATGCACACATCCTCCAAATAAATATACCAGATGACAAAGTGGTGGGAGGTGGGAGGGAAGGGGGAATAGCAGGGAGGAGAAGGAGGAAGAGGAGAGTGAAGAGAGTGTCAAATTGGAAATCCAATCTGATTTAACATCCAATACATAATTATTCATATCAGCAACTATCATGAGGATAAACCCAAAAGCAACTGCTCTGCGTTTTAAAATGCCTCATTTCCCCTTTAGTATCTTTATTTACACACAAACAACATTTACTTTCTTCCTGATTGAAACATGAACATTTCTACTTGGCTTTCTTTTGCACAAACAGCTTCAGAACAAACCAATTCTGCTAATCAAGTAAATTTTCTCACTTCCCCTGACCAACAACCTCATCCTTTGTGTTAAAACAATAATTTGATGCCTAAATACTGCCTTCCCTCAAGGCAATGAGGGGAGAAGACAAGAGCCAGTGAATGCTATAATATATAACAGCATCATCAGTGAAATACAATTCACGTCAGTATGGAAATGACTCTGAGTGGGTGGTTACTGCCACAAAGGAAAAGTACATACTCAGAAATGAACTAACTGTAACATAGGAGTGAAATGTTTTTATAATCATAAAGAGATACTTCTATCCTAAATGCATTTTTAAATAAGATTCAGTATTCTTGGGGAATTCAGGAAGCAGATTTTTTCAGAGTTAGTGACTGACCCACTGGGAATTCTACTTTAAATGTGGAGAATGTTCAGGATTCCTGCTTCATCATCTATATTGATAGTTGACACTCTTTCAAATCTATTACCCAGGAGGTTTGATGGTTCCGGTTTTTTTAATAGAGATTTAAACAGCCCCACCATTTTTATTCGGTTTGATTATTAAAAACAGAATCTAGGGATTTTACACTATGCATCACAAATCGTGAACCTTTGCTCCTGCCAATACTGTACTTGAGATTTCTAACACTTAGCAATTTTCTAACATTGTGGTTGAGATCATCTTAGAAAGACCTACATTTATATTTTCCCCTTGTGATGCAAAATCAGTACTTGACTGGCTGAGAAAAAGTGAGGCACTCCATTCATGTTAGACTGCTGAGTGAAAATGCAAACAAGTAGGCAGCAAATCTTTGCATGTTATGGAAACACAGAAGCTAAAAAAAAAAAAAAAAAGGCTTGCTGATTGTTGACTTGCTTGCTGGAAATATTAAATTTGTCCAGTTTTCAGGTTTTTTAAATCTCATCTTTCTACACTTGTTTTTATGAAGAGTTTCATATAAAGCATGCATAATTACCAGAAGAAAATCTATAGTATTCTTACAACACGTCACACAAGAATTTCCATCTAACTTTCCACATGCTTTCTGCAAAGTCAAATCTTTTTTTCTTTTTGTATTTCTGTCTGTCTGTCTGTCTCTCTCTCTCTCTCTCTCTCTCTCTCATCCCTACTTCCCTCCCTCTCCCTCCCTCTGTCTCTATTTTGGCCAATAATAACATGATGAAATAATCTCCAGCATGTATCAGTGAAAACACCTGGGATGTGATTAAAAAAAAAAAAAAAAAAGATAATGTGGCAAGGAGAACTAAAAATAAAGCAAAATCTCTAGACCTTATGATTCTCCCCAAAGTTGCCCACAGGTCAAAACATTGGTTTCAGTGCAGAGGAAATTAGCTGTAATTGATACAGAGGAGCTTGAAGATTTAATCATGTGCTTGAGTGTGTAGTATGTTTTTCATAAAGGACAGCTGCATTCTCACCCACAGGCACCCTTGCCCTTGCCTGCCACAGGGCACCACATTCTTCAAGTACTTCCTCATCCAGGACAGATTCTCAAACTTGAGCATGCTCTGGAGTGAGCCCCACAGAGGACTTGTTAAAAGGTAGACTCCGGGGCCCACCCACTGCTTTCGGATTCACTGAGTCTGGGGTCCAGCCTGAGGATTTGGATTTCTAAGAAGTCTCCGTGGCAGCTGAGGCTGCTGGTTGCTGCCCACATTAGAGCAGCTCACCGGACAGCTCTGGTGAGGCAGTGAGTAAAGGAGCTGGCAGAGAGAGAGCCATGGAATGGAGCTGAGACTGCAAGGCCTGAGAAAGAAGGGGCTTCCCAGCAGTCGTTTTGCGAGGGAGATTACAGTCTCAGAAATACGCCATGTGGTCACACTGAACCAAGGGATATGAGGATGAAGGAGACAACAGAAAAAGGAAAGAACTGCGATAAAAACTTATAAGGGAGTACAGATCTTTTACCTCTTTAGTGAGGCTTATTCCTAGCTATCTTATTGTTTTTGGTGCAGTTGTAAATGGGACTTGATTTCTTTTTCTGCTGCTTCAGCACTGGTGTGTAGAAATGCAACAGATATCCGCATGTTTATTTTCTATCCTGTGACTTTGCTGTTCATGTACTAGTTGTAGCAATTTTTTTGGTGGAGTCCTTTGGGTTTTCTACAGAGTATCATGTTGTCTGCAAATAGTGAAAGTTTGACTTCTTCCTTGCTGATTTATATGCCTTTTCTTTCTTTTTGTTGTCTGATTGCTGAGGTTAAGACTTCCAGTATTATATTAAATATCAACGGTGAGAGTGGATATCCTTGTCTTGTTTCTAACCATAGGGGGAAGGGTGTCAGTTTTTCCCCTTTGAGGATAATATTAGGTGTGGGTCTTTCACATACAGCTTTTATGATGTTGAGGTGCATTCCATCTATCCTTAATTTGTTGAGGGTTTTTATCAAGAATGGATGTTGTGTTTTGTCAAATGCTATTTCTGCATCTATTGACAGGATCATATGGTTCTTATCCTTTCTTTTATTAATGTGGTGTATCATGTTGATTGATTTGTGAACATTGAACCAGCCCTACAGCCCAGGAATAAAGCTCATTTGATCATAGTGAATGATCCTTTTAATGTACTGTTGAATTCAATTTGCTAGAATCTTGTTGAGAATTTTTGCATCCAGATCCATCATGGATATATGCCTGTAATTCCCCTTTTTAGTGGGGTCTTCGTTTGGTTTTGCAATCAAGGGAATACTGACTTCATAAACTTAACTAACGAAGTAAAAGATCTCCATTCTGAAAGTTATACAAGGCTTATGAAAGATACTAAAGATTACACAAAGAAATGGAAAAAAACATTCCACACTAATGGATTCGAAGAATATTCTTAAAATGTCTATACTACCCAAAGAAATCTCCACATTTAATGCCAATCTTATCAAAATACCACCAACATTCTTCACAGATCTAGAACAAACAATCTTAAAATTTGTAGGGAACCACAAAAGACCCCAAAGCAATCCTGAAAAAGAAAAACAGAACAAAACTGGAGGCATCACAATTCTGGATTTCAAGCTATACTACAAAGCTGTAGTCATCAAGACAGTATGGTATAGGCACAAAAACAGACACATAGATCAATGTAACAGAACAGAAACCCCAGAAATGGACCCACAACTATATGGTCAACTAATCTTCAACAAAACAGGAAAGAACATCCAAGGGAAACAAAAGCAAAAATAAATTGTTGGGACCTCATCAAGATAAGAAGCTTCTGCCCAGCAAAGGAAACAATCAACAAAACTAAAAGGCAGCCTATGGAATGGAGAAGATATTTGTAAATGACATATCTGATAAAAGGTTAGTATCCAAATTCTATAAAGAACTTACCAAACTCAGCACCCAAAAACAAACAACCTAATTAAGAAACGAGCAGAAGACATGAATAGACACTTTTTCAAAAACATCCAGATGGCTAACAGGCACATAAGATGCTCAACATCACTCATTATTATGGAAAGACAAATCAAAACCACAATGAGATACTACCTCACACTTGTCAGAATGGTTAAAATTAACAACACAGAACAAACAGATGTTGCTGAGAATGCAGAGAAAGGGGAACCCTCTTACAATGTTGGTGGGAATGCAAACTGGTGTAGCCACTCTGGAAGACAGTATGGAGGTTCCCCCAAAAAGTAAAAATAGCACTACCCTATGATCCAGCAATTACACTATTAGGTATTTACCCAAAGAATACAAAAATATAGATTTGAAGGGGTACATGCACCCCAATGTTTATAGCAGCATTATCAACAATAGCCAAACTATGGACAGAGCCCAAATGTCCATCGCTTTATGAATGGAGAAATAAGATGTGCTATAAGTATATACAATGGAATATTAGCCATAAAAAATAAAATCTGGGGCACCTGGGTGGCTCAGTCGGTTGGGCCTCCAACTTCGACTCAGGTCATAATCTCGTGGTTTACGGGTTCAAGCCCTGCATCAGGCCCTGTGCTGACAGCTCAGAGCCTGGAGCCTGCTTTCGATTCTGTGTCTCCCTCTCTCTCCACCCCTCCCCCCTCACGCTCTGTCTCTCTCTCCTTCAAAAATAAATAAACATCAAAAAAAATTGTTTTTAATAAAATCTTTCCATTTGCAAAAACATAGGTGGAGCTAGAATGTATTATGCTAAGCAAAATAAGTCAGAAAAAGATAAATATCATATGATTTAACTCATATGTGGAATTTAAGAAACAAAACAGATGAACATATAGGAAGGGAGGGAAAAAAGAAGGAAAACAAACCACAAGAGACTCAACAATAGAGAACAAACTGAGGGTTGATGGAGGGAGGTGGGGAGATGGTGGGCTAGATTGGTGATGAGTATTGAGGGCACTTGTAATGAGCACTAGGTGTTATATGCCAGTGATGAATCACTGAATTCTGCTTCTGAGACTAATATTGTACTGTATATTACCTAAAATATAAATTTTAAAAAAAAATTTAACTTACAAGAGAAAAAGAGAGCTCACACACCAAGCCTTTCATAAATGACAGCAGCAAAGACTGATTACAAGGAAAATTATCCTGCACCATAAATATGATCTTCCTCAAGCCCTCTTCTCCTCCCCTCTAAGGGGAAGTGATGGAAGCTCCCTCATATACTCAAGCAAAACAGGTATGAATCTAAGTCCACTGACTGCAGTGTACAAAAATTACCATGTTCCTGACTATCCAGTACTCAACTTTATTGCCAAATCCAAGAGCTATGCCAGCTGGGAAAAATGTGACCTCAGTTATGTGTGAGGTGTCCTCCTGACCCAAAGGTTGTGATACTGAAAGTTCAAGGACCATACCTAGGCCCAGGCGTGGCACAGAGTTTAGTACCGGTCATCAAATATTGGTCCTCAATCCACATAGATCATAGCTGGGATGTCATGGATTTTGTTCCACATCCAGGATCTGCTGCTTCTTTGTAACACCATTACCATGAGGATCTCTGTAACCTTTCCACAAACCACTCTGACCAAAAGTCCTACAGGGCAATTGTCCTCTGCATGCTTGCAACGCCCTCCCAGAAGGCAAAATTATCCACTGCTCTGGGATCCACTGCCCACTTCTCTCCACCCTTGGGTTGGAGAGTGATCTCTTTTCAGTGTGTGGTTGACAACAAAACCCAGAACTCTCCATGTCTCCACCTACATGTCTCTGGGGTCCAAGAACGCTTTTCTCTTTTTTACTTTCTTTACAATTTTCTAAATTTCCAGGATTTTTAAGTCCAACTGTCTGAGATTCCAACACTTTCAGGGGCCACAAGAATAAAGTAAACTTAAAAAGTAGGTCAGGTATACACGATAAATAGTGACGGAGAGTGT